>NC_081829.1:21063733-23563733 GCF_030867095.1 Alligator mississippiensis
TATTCCAGAGTCTGGTCACATGAACCATGAAAAGGTTTTCCCTTATATCCAATCTGAAACCTTCTTCTTGGAGTTTATGACTGGTCTCCCCCTGGGGCACTTTGGTGAATAGTTGTTCGTATAGCCCCTGATGCTCTCCCGATATATTTGTAAGCTGCCACCAAATCCCCCTGAAGTCTTCTCTTTTCTAGGCTGCCTTTCCTCATATGGCTTGCTCTTCAGCCCTAATCATAAAAATTAAGGGCTGGAAGGGACTTCGAAAGATCATCAAATCCATCCCCCCTGCTCTGGGCAGGAATACTGCTGAGATCAAATGATCCCAGCAAGGTGCTGACTTTTCTTCTAACTTCCTGTCAGCTCTCTTGAACTCTAAATGTCCTAGTTTTGCAATGATTGTTTTGTCTATGCCAATATCTTTTGAAAGACTGATAATCCATAAACTACAGGGATAGTCTCATCCTGAAAGCATCATGGTTCCATTATTCTGTCATTCTGTTGCCCTTGTTGTGGTATCAGATAGGCAATAAGGAAATGATAGGTGATGGGTAAACAGACAAGGACCTTCCACTACTAAAATAAATAATAAATAAATAAATAAAGTTTGCTATTTCATAGGATACCCTTAGAAACTTTAGTTCAGCTTCATCTTCAAAGAGGGAGCAGGTCATATGATGCAGTTTAGCAAGTTCTCGCTGTACATACACCAGGGTCATTTTCTCTATTCGGCTTGCAGGGATGTAGTCTTCTGCACGAAAATAGTTCTTCCCATGCATCTTCAGAAAGGAAGGAGAGAAACGAGAATGAAAATGGTTAGTTCCACAGGCAGTAGGATTGAAAATATGGTTTGCACCGAAGTTAAAGAGCTGTTGAATGTAAAGTGTTGATCTAGAATGTGAAGACTGTGAGGCAACAAGTTGGCTTTTATTCCTGGGGGTGCATTAGAGGGGACAGGGTGTGGAGCCAATGGGAGCAATAGAGACACTCCAAGGCATTCAGCTGGAAGAAGACAAATGAAGGCTGATTTCCTCCTGGGAGAATGAAAAGAAAAGCTTTTCAGATCCACTGTACAAATGTGCAGCACTCCCTATAGGCCTGCTTTTGGGTGCCAGCTCATTTACAGTAAAGGGGCTCCAAATTTATTCTTCTTGGAGCACCAGTAGCTGTGCATTAGCTGGGCCTCAAGTTGTATTAATAAAACCAGCCCCATTCTGTACACCTCCCATACAGGGACAGAGCGCTGCCACCCTGCACTGCCGCCACCCTGCACCACCGCCTCACAGGAGCAGGGCTGGGGCAGAGCGAGGGCAGTGGCACCCCTCTGCAGGCTGAGCAGGTGCCACCCAGTCAGCTGTATGCTGAGGAAGAAGCCTGCACGCAGCCACCACGGCCACCATCCATCACCCCATGGCACCGCTCTATGTGTGGCTGCCAAACCCCTCTCCCCCTCCAGCTCTGCAACCAGCTGCCACTATCCAGCCCGACCCGCTCCTGGACCGGCCACCAGGGGTACGCTGCTCAAAAATGGTTGAAAACCCCTGCAGTAGTGTACTAGCACTGTCTGTACTGTGATGCGTTACTGTGCAGTATTATTAGGCTACTGCGCAGTCAGTGTCTCAGTAGACACACCTACTGAAGACATGGCCTTTATAGCTACTTTTGTAGAGGAAAAACCATCATTTATTTCAATTTATGCATTGGAGATCAAGTTCAGAAATAAGATCACCCCCAAATATTTGCCTGTTTCTACAAACCCAAACAAAGAGTCTCTGGATTCAGAAATGTTCACTTCACTTTTTCCAAGCCCCTCCATATTCCTGAGTTGCATACATGGCTGAAAGTACTGTACTATAGAATTCAAGATTCCTGGATACCTACACAGGTAAGAAAGATGAAGAATCTCACAAGAGGACCACTTTGTGAGATTTCCAGCCAAAATTGACAGGTACAAGAGTGCTTTACACCCCAGCAGACTTTCAGATTATCTAGTCTGAATCTGAAATGTGAACCTCAGTAGGCTTGCTTGCTCTACTAAGAGATATTTGCAGACATAAAATGTAGGTGCCATTTAACTCTCAACTTAACTGTAAGGAACTGAAAGCTTCCTGACCTGGTGGTGGGACCTGTAAGAATAGCTATGTACCTCACTGTATATTTACTGTACCTCAGGAGAATAATTTCCAAATTCTGCCTGTAGTGCTAAAGCACCTAGCTGCAGGATAATCTCATCATTGCAGTACAATCGCTCATCCAGAATATCTTTACGAAGCTGCAGGTAGAACTGATGCTGTGTCAGACCGTGCCTGGAATACATGAAAGGTTAAGAATGAGATAAGAGATTTGAAATCTCAATTTACCATATTTACTCAAATCTAAGATGAGGTTTGTCCGAAACAGCACAGAGGGAAAAGCCCCTTATCTTAGATTTGCACATAAAGGGAGGCCCTGAACATGGGTCAGAGTCAGACTAAGACCCACAACAGCCGCCTGCCCCCTCCCCTGCACTTGCTGTCTGCAGCTTCTGCCCCTGCTTCTTCCTTCCCCCTGCTTACTGTCAGGCATAGCTCAGCTCTGGCTCGGGCTGGACTCCCTCCTGGGTACTAAGCACAGGAAAACTCCATACCCTGCCCAAACAATCAACAGCACAGAAACTGCTGAGTGGCTGCTCCAATGGCCCCAGGAGAGTATAGAGTCCAAGCAGCATCTGAGAGTAAGGGGAGGAGGGGAAGGGAAGAAACAGTGGGGAGTGGGAGGGAAGGGGCAGAGATTGTGAAGAGTGGGTTGGGGGAAGGTAGAGACTTTGAGGAATAGGTGGGAAGGAGCACAGATTGTGGGGAGTGGAGGGAGAGGCAGAGCCTGTAGGTGAGTGCAAGTGGCAAAAGGGTAGGAAGGCTGCAGGGGAGAGAAGTGGCAGGCAGAAGGCAAGGGGGGTCACCTGACCCCCCCCCCCCAAAAAAAAAACAAAACTACTGGTTTCCTGCTGTAGCAGTGGGAAGGAGGGGAGAATTTAAGACATCCCTCCAATAATTAGATTCTATACCCAGAAAATTATACTAATTTATAATTTTTCCATATATAGAATCTAATTATTGGTGGCCATCCTAAATTCAAGCGGTTAGATTTGGGTAAATACAGTATATACCACCTTCCTCTCTGGTGGTAGACAGAACCATAGCACTTACTGGATAACACTAAAGTGGCTGACAAAGAATTTTATCCTCAGAAAGAGAGTGAAGTTAATGATAGAAGTTTTTCTCTTGGGTTGGTCTTTCCAGCCTTCTGGAGCCACTTTGTAGATCTTGGTCTCATCATCCAGAAAGAAAAACTCTTTACCTGAAATCAAAAGTTCAGTTTCTGTGATCAGTTAAGCAGAAGGAGACTATTCAATAACTCAAAGTCCAGAAAGGGCAAGAAAAGGCCCAGTTGACAACAGATCACATTTTTGAGAGCTCTTTTTCTATGGCATAGAATATTTAATGCTAATTCAATCTTGAAAATAGGCAGGAAAAATCTCTGTACAGCCAGTATGATGCTACATTGAGCTTACCCCTTATGTGAGTGCTCAAGAGGTAGGGAGATCATAAAGGGATTAATGCATTGCACATAATTGCAGTCTTTGTGCTTTAAGCACAAGAACCACTATCAGTCATGCCTTATGGTTGCTAGCTACATCAAACAGACCAGGGAGCAAGTATGGCCTTTTAAAGGGAAGAAGCTGGGATCACACTTCTTCTCCACGTTAAAAAGCTTGGGATATCATTTGGCCTGCCAGAAACACAGCCTTCCTGTAACTTCAGCTGCAGTAATGTGACTCTACATTGTTCTAACATGAGGCCGTGCCGAAGGCCTTGTCTACACGAGGATATCAGCCACTGGTATAGTTGTACTGGTACAGAGCTCTAGTGTAGACCTACTTCATATCTGTACAGCGTGATTTGTATTAATGTGGCTTACTACTGCTTGAAACAGAGCCTCAAAACTGCATTCCATCTGAGAATCTCAAAGGGTTATACCACTGCCTACCACCACCGTACAGTCACAAGAGGTCATGTAGTAATTAGATATGTCCTGGTACCTTTCAAGTAAGCTAAGCCGAAGTAGAAGTGTTCCGGTAGATTTGTATATGCCATGACCATACTGAAGATATCTCTTGCCTTAGACTTGATGTCACATTTGACCTCTAGGCACTGCCCATTGAGCAGAATGATGCTGAGATCCCTTTGAGACATATAGGATTTTCCCTTCTTAGTCTGAAAAAATGAAATGGAAAATGCAGGATGAGTTCCAGGTTCACACAGAAATTCCTGAATTCCCTGTCTTTAGATCTCCTGCGCTCCTGGCCTTGCAGGGGATCAGTCACACACATTTGTGCTAGGCAGTCCAGCCTTCATTATGTACACTTCAAACTTGTACAAAGAACACAAGAACTGTCATAATGAGTCATACATGGATTTGTGTAGTCCCCTTTTGAATCGCCTATCCTATCTGCCTCAGTACCACAGCAAAGGCAGCGCCAGTGGTGCACCAACACTGAGTGCCTTTGTATGAAGAACGCTAAATCAAAAACGAGTATGTTACAGAGTAGCGCATAGGGGGATGCTCTGCATATGACCTGTGCTGGACACCAAAATGCCTGAGTGTCTACAGCTCTAATCTGCCTCTACAGCCTCTTGTGGCAATGAGTTCCATAAGTTAACTACACATTACATATAAGATACTTTCTCTTGCTAGTTTTAAATCCATCTCCTGGTCCTTTCAGTGGGTGCCCCCTAGTTCTAGTATTCTGGGACTTGGTGAATAACAATTCCCTGTTCGCTTTGTCCATACATTCATGATTTTATAAATGTTCATCATATCACACCTCAGCCTTCTTTCTAAACTGAAGAGTCCTAGCCTTTTTAGTCCCTCATGGAGCAGCTGCTATACCATATTCCTAAGCATCTTGGTTGCCCTTTTCTGTACCTTTTCTAATTCCACTAAATCCTTTTTGAGATGTGGAGACCAGAACTTCACACAGAATTCAAGACGTTGACACACTGTGGATTTGTAGAGTGTCATGAGGATAGTTGCTGTTTAATAAGAAACTTATTAATAAGTTTCTTAATGCTACCCAACATTTTATTGGCTTTTTTGATTGCCACTGCACGTGATATTTTTAGAGACCTATCTACAGTCACTCCAAGGTTTATTCCCTGAGACATAATTAATTCAGAACCCAGTATTGCATACATATATAATTGTGGTTATTTTTCCCCAGGTGGTTTACCTTGCACTTGTTGACGTTGATGCTCATCTGCCGTTTTTTTTGCCCACTCAGGTTTGTGAGCTCTTTCTGCAGCTGTTCTTCATCAACTTGGTATTTGACTACCCAGAATAATTTGGTATCATCTGTAGACTAGGAGATTTCAATGTGCACTCCCATTTCCAAGTCATTCATGAAGATGCTGAACAAAACTGAGCCCAGCACAGATCCATGCAAGGCCCCTCTTTTGACCCCCCACCCCACTCCACTCCCATCCAGAATAGTGGCCACTTAACTCTAACCCTTGCTTCCTACCTTTTAATCAGCTCTCAATCCATGAAAAAACCTTCCCTCCAATTCTGTGGCAACTCAGTTTCTTTAAAGGCCTTTAGTGAGGGATGCTGTCAAAAGCTTTTTGAAAATCAAATAAATTATGTCAACTGGATGCCCTTTGTCCGTATGGTTGTTAACACCCCCAAAGAACTCCAGAAGATAGGTGAGGCAGGATTTCCATTTACAAAAACCATGCTGACTCTTTTCCAGCATATCATATTTGTCCATAACTGCTTATTTTATTCTCTATTCTAGGTTCTACCAACTTGCGAGAGATGAAAGCAAGACTCACTGGATCACCTCTGGAGCTCTTTCTGAAGATGATTTTTATGTTGGCAACAGAGACTGTCTGTAACAACAGGTTACCTATTATTGCCAACAGTCCTGCAATTTCACCTTTGATTTCCTTCAGAAGTCTCAGGTGAATGCTAGCCAGTCCTGGTGACGTTTTATTATGTATGTATCAATTCTATTCTCGCTTCAGTGTGCTCCAATTCTTCAGACCCATTTACTAAGAACTTATCTGGTGTGACAATTCCCCCAGTATCTTCTGCAGTAAAAACCAAAACAAATAATTAATATAGATCTCTGCTATGGCTCTATTATCCCTGAGTGGACCTTTTATACTTTGGTTGTCTAATGCTCCCACTGGTTCTCTCACTACCTTTTCCTCAAATTCTTTTTTGGCTGGCCTTATTTTGCTTTTGCACTGGACCTGCCAGATTTTGTATGCTTTCCTTTTTTCCTCATTTAGAGCTGCCTTCCATTTTTTGCAGGACAACTTTTTTTGCCTTGGGTAGCCTCTCAAACTGCTATTAGATCAGGCAGGGGTGTTACTGGACTGCTTAGTACCCTTTTTTTATTTCCATTATACACTTTTCCTGTACCTCTTATATGGTATTTTTAAACAGCTTTCAGGCTTCCGGCAGACATTTTATGTCTTTGCTCCTTTTAACTTCTAACTTCCTCATTTTTGTGTAAGTTCTCTTTCTATAGTTGTATGTCAGCGTGGTAGATTTTTTTGGCTTACTACCTCCTGCTAGCATGTTGAATGTAATTATGTTATGCTCACTGTTGCAGAATGGCTCACCTACAGTTACCTCTTGAACCAAGTCCTGTGCACTCCTCAGAATTAGGTCTAGAATTGCTTCTTTTATTGTGGGTTCCAAGGCATATTGTCCTAGAAAGCATTACATCCAGAAATTTTATCTCTGCATCTCACTCTGAGGTGTTTATCCAGTTTAGGTAAGGATAGTTAAAGTCTCCCATTATTACTTCATGTCCTACTTTTGCAGCTTTTATAATCTCCGTAAGCATTTCAGAATCACCTTCACCCCTAGATCAGGTGGTTGGTAGTACAATCCTAATACTGGGTGCATCTACACATGCAATTAGTACATAGCAATAAACTCCAGCTCAGTTCACGTCAGTTTATTACTCCCAGGAGCAATGTTTATAGATGTACCTGGGACCACAGCATGTTGATCCAGGTCAGAGCAGCCCTGGCTGGCAGGGGACCCGGGTTCAGCCTGAAAGCCCAGAGTTGGTCCACTCTGGCTTAACATGCTGCAGAGGTGTTGGCTGGGGCACAAGGGTGCTTTAGTGCAGGGCTAGCCATCAGGCAGCCCCCACACTGTAGCAACCTCCACCCCAGCCAGCCCTGGTCACCATCTAAATGTGAGTTTCAGCACACTGAATAACTCTGCTGTAAGATAATACTTGTCCAAAACAACACTATCCTATAGCAGATTTAATTAATTTACTGTGTCCTAATAGGGGGGCACATGTAAACAGGGATGCTTTACTGCAGAACTAATTAAGTCAACTCTGGGGTACAGTACAGATGTAAATACATCCACTATGTTCCTTTTTATTTAAGTACAGAGTTTCTATAGTAATTCTATGGTAGTTTCTCTTCTGGATAAGATTTTTAGGTTGTTACTGTCTATTCTATCCTTAAAAGGCAGTGCCCGTCTCCCACCTGCATGTCCTACTCTGCCATTCCTGTATAGTTTATAAGCCAGTATAACAATACTGCATTGATTATCATTCTTCCACCAGGTCTTTGAGATGCTTATTATATCAAAGTCATGATTTAATACTAGGCATTTTAATTTACCCATCTTATATTTAGGTTTCTAATATTTTTGTAGAAGCACTTACACATTTTTTCCTTACTCAGTTGCCTGTTACTGCATGTATTATTTGACTGGAACTCTAAATATTGTGACTTATCCTCGCCATTGTCTATAGTTACTCTTCCTACTCCCCTACTATCCTCTTGAAGACGGTGTAAAATTTGAATGATATCCCCCTTTGGGGGATAACTGAGTTGGGGGAAGAGTTGAGCAGCTGCCAGTGGTAAAAGAACAGGTGAGGGCAGGGGTGGGAAAAATATGGCCCATGGGTCAGATCCAGCTTGCCAAGGAATTTCATCTGGCTGCAGGCACCCACCTACTATTTGTACCCCACCCAGCCTGTACACCTTGCTCCCTCATGCATAGAAGGGCCTGGCCCAGTCAGCACACAGCTTCTGGGTGGGATTGCTGTTGTCACTGCTGCAGCCTCCAGTGGACCCGCTTGGCTTCCCCACCATCCAACGGCTCCTCCTTATTTCCCTGCTGCAGCACTCTCTCTGGGCAGCAAGAAGGGAAGCGGTGTGGGGGAGGGTGAGCTGCAACTGGGTGGGAACACGGAGTGTGGGGCTGCCCTAAGTGCGAAGCCCACACCCAGAGGGAGTGGTGGGAGCACAGAGCTTGGGTGGTCAGGCTGTGGATGTGAGGGATGGAGGGGAGCAGGGGTGTGGGTACAGCACATGTGGCACAGCTGCGCTGGCAGCGGTGGGAGTGCAGCGGCGACAGCAGCAGGAGCCCAGCGGCAGTAAGCACAGAGCTCCCACAGATACCACCAGCACTGTTGGCAGCAAGGTGGCGGAGGGTGGTAAGTGCCAACCAGGGGTCGGCAACCACCCACAGGCACTGCCAGCAGCGGCAGCCAGCAGCAATCGTGGACCACCCACAGATGTTGCTGGTGGTGTCGGTGGCAGGGTGGTGAGTAGTGACCGCCTGCAGGCGCTGCTGACAGTGGTGCCTTTTTGCAGGGGGTGCACCGCCACGCTCAGGGGGTGCACATGCATCCCCTACACCTCCCCCCTCGCAGCAACAGTATGCGGCAGGCCCTCAAGGCACTCATGGCCCACACAGGCAGTGCCATCTGATAGCACACAGCTCCAAACAGAACTGCAGGTGGAGGCAAGGGCACAGCAAGCCCAGCTCGCCTCTTGTGTGTGGCTCCTTGCAGTGCACATGTAGCTCCCAGCACTCATATGCCACAGGCAGGGAATTGCTGTGTGATGAAGCCAGCTACCTTCACTGCTCCCTCTCATGCATGTCTTGAGGACTCCACAGGGAAGCAGGGTGTGGTGCTCCCCTCCACTTCTGGCAGAGTCCCAGGACCTGCATGGCAGGGAGAGGAAAAGGCAGCCAGCTCCATCATACAGGGCTTCCCCCACAGTGGCTCATGAGTGCATGGACATCACAGGGAGCCCTGTGCAATAGAGATAGGCTGGCCTTGCTGTGCTCTTTGCCACCACATTGAGCTCTGGCTGGAGCCGCATGCTGCTGGGCCGCTGCTGCTGCCGCCATCAGCAGGGGCTGTACGCCATGGGAGGGAGTGTGTGGGGGGCTGTGCACCATACCTCCCACCCTCCCTCACACCCCACAAACCCCACATACCCCCACCCTACCTCTACAACCCCCCCATATATACACCCCCAACATACGCTAAGCCCCCCCACACACAGCCACACCCCCTCACAACTCTCCCACATACACACACCCCACACCCCACCATGCACACACACCCACCCCAACCACACACCCCACCCCCATACACAATATACAAGAGTAAGACTTTATTTTTGCATAATTATGCAATCATATCTATATATAATATGCAAACACAAATCATGACAAAAATATTTTTTGTAATAAAATTAAAATATGTTATAGTAGGTATTTGACTTTTAGTATATGATTTGGTTTTTTTCTGGTTCCAAGATGGCAACCCTCTCCTCCCAAAAGGAGTACTTCTGGGGGCAAGGGGAGGGACTTCCTTTGGCAAAGGTCAGGGGTTACAGGTGTGACTTCCAGTCCCAAGATGGCAACCAGGGAATGGGGCACCTGTCAAGGGGCAGGGCTACCTTACAGCCATTGGCAGCTCAGCAAAACTCATTAAGCAACCCTTCAGCTGAAATAATTGCCCGCTCTTGCATTAGGAACTATGTAGAAAAGCTCAATGCGTACAAGTCCATGGCGCTGGAAGTGATGCACCTGAGAGTGTTGAGTTGGCTGATGTGATTGCAAAGCCACTGGCCATTATCTCTGAGAACCTATGGGGATCAGGAGAGGTCCCAGATAATTGGAAAAGGATAAGTAGAGTGCCCATCTTTAAGAAAGGGAAGAAGGAGGACCTGAGGAACTACAGACCAGTCAGCCTCACCTCAGTCCCTGGAAAATCATGGAGCAGATCCTCAAGGAATCCATTCCAAGCACTTGCAGAAGAATGGGATTAGGAACAGTTAGAATGGATTCACCAAGGGCAAGTCATGCCTGACCAACCTGGTTGCCTTCTATGGTGAGATGACTGGCTCTCTGGATGGTGGAAGATCAGTGGACATAATATACCTTGAATTAGCAAGGCTTTTGATGTGGTCTCCCACAGCATTCTCCCAAGCAAGTTAAGGAAATACGGGTTGGTTGGATGAATGGATTATAAGGAAGATGGGAAACTGGCTGGATCATCAGGCTCAAAGGGTAGTAATCAATGTCTCAATATCTAGTTAACAGTTGGTATCAAGTGGAATGCCCCAGGGGTCAGTCCTGGGGCCAGTTTTGTTCACTATCTTCATCAATGGATCTGGAAGATGGGATGGAGTGCACCCTTAGCTACTGTGTGGATTACAAAAAGCTGGGAGGAGTAGTAGATACGCTGGAGGGTATGGCCAGGATTCAGAGAGACCTAGACAAATTGGAGGATTGAACCAAAAGGAATTTCAGGAGATTCAGTAAGGAGAAGTGTAAAGTCCTGCACTTAGGACAGAACAATCCCATGCAGTGGTACAGCTGGGAACTGACTGCCTAAGCAGAAGCTCTGCAGAAAAGGACCTGGGGGTTACAGTGGACTGTAGGCTGAATGAGCCAACAGTGTGCCTTTGTGCAAAAAAGGCTAATGGCATACTGGGCTGCATTGCTAGAAGTAGCTCAAGGGAAGTGATTGTTCCTCTCTATTTGGCACTGGTGAGGCCACATCTGGAGTACTGTGTTCAGTTTTGTATGCTCCCCCACTATAGAAAAGATGTAGACAAATTGGATGGAGTTCAACAGAGGGCAACGAAAATGGTTACAGGACTTGGGCACATACTTTATGAAGAGATGCTGAGGAAACCAGGCTTATTTAGTCTGGAAAAGAGAAGACTGAGCAGGGATTTAGTAGCAGCCTTCAACTACCTGAAGAATGGTTCCAAAGAGGATGGAGCTAGACTGTTCTTAGTGGAGGCAGATGACAGAACAAGGAACAATGATCTCAAGTTGCAGCAAGGGAAGTTTAGGTTAGATATTAGAAAAAAACTCCCCCTAGAAGGGTAGTAAAGCACTGGAACAAGCTACCCAGAAAGGTGACAGAATCTCCATTCTTAGAGGTTTTTAAGATCTGGCTAGACAGAGCCTTGGCTGGGATGATCTAGTTAGGGATGGTCCTGCTTTGAGCAAGGTGTTGGACTAGATGACCTCCTGAGGTCCATTCCAACTCTGACTTTCTATGATTCTATGACTTCTATGTACCAAGGTGTGGTGTTTATCTTTCCTTAGGTTCTGCCTTTGCAGGGCTGCATAGGTGGTGAGGCATGGATTCTGCCCAGGGAGTCAAAAAGTCAAAGAGTGGTTCTATAGAGCCAGATGGAGACTCAACTGAAGTATCACCAGATTGGTTCTAAATTTTTAATGTTCATATTTACCACAATTGATCCAGGTAGATGCAAGGTCACTGGTGGTTCCCTGGAGAGAATGATAAATTCTGGACCTGAAAACTTCAAGAAAGAAAATCAGATAATTAATAAACTGTTTATGTTAATGTTTATCATATATTTATGTTATATTTATGCTATGTTTATGTTGTTATGGCTATGGTTATGCTTATGTTCATGTTATATTTAAATGATGGTTATGCTATGGTTATGTTGAAGTTATAGTTGCATTATGCATAAGTTTATGCTATGTTTGTGCTGTACTGAGCTATGATGTGTTTATGGTTATGGTATGCTAATGTTTCATTGTGGTTATCGTAATGGTATAGTTATATTATGCTTAAGTTGATGGTACAGTGATGCATGTTATGGTCATGTTATGTTATAGTTATGTTACATTTGTGTTTCTGCTGTGTTTGTGCTTGTGCAATGTCCATCTAAGGGTTATGATTATGTTTGTGGTTATGGTATGTTCATGCTATGCTATGTTTATGATTGTGTTTATGGTTATGCTAGTGTTATGTTATGTCTGTGTTAGGTGTTATGTTAGGTTATGGTTAGGTTATGGTTTATATTATAAATATAACCTAAATGTAACATAGGTTTAGGTTATGGTCATGTTTATGCTTCTGTCATGTCAAGTTTGTGTATGGTACAGTAAGTGCTAATGGAAAAAAAAGTAAAGTTCCCTGAAAAGGAAAACTAAAACAGAAGCAGAATTTCCTAGCTCCACAGCAATTATTGCTAGCATCATCTGCTCTGATGTTATGCCAACAAAAATACCTACATTACAATATCAAAAGGGTGCGTGGGCGCGTGTGTGTGGATTTGTCATCGGTGAATGAAATTTCAATCCCAGAGAGTGATCTCTTAGCTACCCATTAGGCAAGTGAAATGCAAGCTTCCCTATATTGTCTCATCCTGTCTTGAAGGGACCACTGTTAAGGATGCATAGGAAGTGCATTTTGCATAATCCGTTTATTCTTTTGCTTCGGTGCTGGAATTGCCAAGAAAATATTATCATTCCCATTATACAGATTGGAAGACCACTACTCTAGGTCACACAAGTCCAAAGCAGACATAGAAACAGACCCAAGATCTCCTGCCAGTTGGCAATCATAACTAACCTTTGCTTTTTTTCCTGTAGGTGTATACTATAATAGGTGGACATTACACAAAGCCCATTAACATCAACAAACAAGCTTTGGATCAGGCCCCATGCATATGTCATTGGTGCCTCCTCACCCTTGGTGTGCATTACTGGTTACAGAAAGTATAAGTGAAAACTCAACTTAGAAAGTTGATCTTAAGCTTTCAGCCCTTCCGCCCTCATTCATTTCACATGTACATAAAGCTGCTTTGACTTCAGTGAGCCTGCAAAGCTAAGCTTTTTATCACAAGTGGATCATGAAGCTTTTGTCTAAGGTGGCCCTTCTGATTACATGACTCAGTTGCCCAGTTTGTACTTGCCCTTGGATGCTGACATCATTATGGGAGGGTCCTCATTAATAATATTTATACTTTTAAGCAATACACATATCTTCACAAGTCACCTTATATTTTCTTTTGAACAAACATCTCTGAGATGCAGCAGCTGCTGAGGAGTCCTTTGCAGACACAGAGAAGGTAGAATCTAAATTTATCAGGTTGTGCTTGCTATTCTTCTGAGTACTGGTAGGCATTTCATCCATAGCACTGGCCGATCTTCAGGTGTTGCAGTGAGCAATAATGCAGGTTGTATATCCAAATCAACACAAAGTAAGGAGAGAAATTATTGGAGTGGCACTTTTGGAAGAAATCAGAGGGCAATCTCAGTTATCCATGTGATAGGCAGGTGCTGTAGAATTTAACAGGGATGAAACTAGCAAGGTTTTATAGAAAATCATCTAAAAGTCTAGGTAATTTAAAACAAGAATGGATTCCTTTCTATACTGTATGAGCTAGACCCTCAGCTGATGTAAATCATCATAGTTTCATTGAAGTCAATGAAACTATTATAGATTTATATCAGCTGAGCATCTGGATTCTTTTGAACTATCTTACAGAAAATTACCTCTCTTCTGTAGAATTCTATTACATTCTGCTAAACATTTTAAAAGTCAGGGCAAAGGGTAACGTTCTTTAATATATTGTACAAGGTATTTCCAGAAAGTGAAATATTGAATTGGTTCAAATAGAAATTTGAGATAATAAAGGGGTTTTTCAGTATAATTAACTGACACTGAGAACTGTGGAAAATTGTATTTTACACAGTGGCTTTACCCCTTAAGATATTGGTATTTATCAAATAGTCAGGTGCACCCAAAAAAAATATCTGATACCTGCACACTTCCATATAGAAATAAATGATGGCATGGTGGGTACAAAGGTTTTGTTTACAGGAATTTAGGTTAATTGTATTAGGGTTGGTGGGTCATCACTGCTTTTTTTTTTCTTTTATCACTATGGGCACTGACAGATGTGGAGGGGAAAATGCGCTTTCCTGGAAGAAGCAGTGCGTTGGTTCTATCTGGCTCCGCAGCATCTGTATGGATCAGGAGCTTCAGGGGGTGGGGCGTGCATTAATTTAATAGCTGATTTAATAAACTATTAGATAAAAAGTATCAAAACAGTCCTATTGAAGCACCCAATCTATACAGACGTTGGGCAAGCCTGGTTCAACACAGTGCCTGTTCTGGGCATGTGCTGGGCTCAGCGTGGGGGGGTGCCCAGAGTTTCAAAAAAGCATTTGTTTGATTTTTTACATCTGTAAGCAGCATACATATTAAAGTAAGGATGACAGCTTGTTATAAAAGTAGTTGCTGGGTAGAAAAGAATCATATCCAGGCAGCTAATAGGTGGAATAGAATCTGGTCCTAAACTATCTTGTATAGCCCTGGTAATTGTTATTAACTCTTGGACTTTTAATAGGAAGTTTATTCAGGGCATGTTTGATAAGGAATCCATCTAAATAGAACATAATCCATGGATTTGAATTAAGCAAGTCACAGAGCATAAACTCCTGTTTAACTGGGAAAGCATAGAGGAAAGGTGTATTTTTAAAAGGGAAATCTAATCTATGTTATGCTCTGAGGCTAATAGCACTTGGTTACAGCTGCATTATGCTAACCCCTTATTATAGACAATCCACGACCGAAATGATGGAGCTCACTGTAGATAGATTAGCTGCAGTGGTGCAAATCTCAACCTTACCCTTGTCCGTCTGGGGTTGCTTTTTATACCCATGAATGAATAGATGCTAATCCCAGGTATAAACAAGCCCTTAGCACTCTTCTTGGGTGGCATCCCTAAACTACCTATAACTCTTTTCTGAGCCAAGGTGGGGGATTAGAAATGAAAGAAGTAAATCTGAGAAGCTAGGGAGAAACAAAAAATTATGCTGAAATCAGGTACTGCAAACAGTGCTTGTCACAGCCCTTCTTTGATTAAATCACACTTTGTCTATAGTTGATTACTTCATGATCCAGAACTAATCCCTTCAATCTAAGCTCATTTTCACCTACTGAAGGCAATGAGAAGTTTCACCTGAGACTGTACTAAGAACGGGTGCAGTAACATTGGCAAGATTTGACTCTATGAGCATGTGTAGATGAAACAGGGGCCCCAAACTGAAGTGGTGGGTTTTAAAAAACACCGCTTCTATTTAGGACTGATTAAACTCCCATGTCATGCACACACCCCACTGACTTAACTGCCTCTCTGGTGGGGAGGAGAGGGCAAGCTACCAGCTGGCAGAGGGGTCCTTGGGCTGCGGGGGGGGGGGGGGGGTGCTTCCCTCCACAGCAGCAGTGGCTCCCCCCCCAGATGGCACCCACCCGCAGGCACCCAGTTATGGACGGTCCCAGGGGGCACCACAGCCATGGAGGGAAGCCCTGGGCCCCCGCACAGCTCAGGCAGGCAGGCAGGCTCAAGGCAAGGGGAAAAAAAGATCAGGCTTACTGCTTTTCTTGGATGGGGCCTGCCTTCCCAGGCTGCTGTCAGGCTGCCTGCAGGGCCTCCTGCAAAGCTGTGGAGCTGCACGGAGCCCGGTGCTTTGTTCCACAGCTGTAGGGGCAGCAAACTAAAACTCCTAGGAGGCATTTTAGTTTGCTGCATCCCAAGTCATTTAAGGCGCATTACGCCACCAAATTTCCTACAGTGGCTGGAATTAATGCACAATATGCCACTGAGGTATGCAAACACCAACACCATTAAAGCCAACACTGGTCAGGCCGCAGTTGGAGTACTGTGTCCAGTTCTGGGCACCACACTTCAGGAAGGATGTGGACAACATGGAGAGGGTCCAGAGGAGGGCCACTCGCATGATCAGCGGGCAGCAGGGCAGGCCCTACGAGGAGAAACTAAGGGACCTAAACCCGTTCAGCCTCTATGACAGAAGGCCATTTACAAACTACTCAGGGGGGACCAGCAGGCATTGAGGGAGTCCCTGTTCCCCCGAGCACTACCAGGAGCGACAAGAAATAACGGTCACAAGCTGGCAGAGGGTAGATTCAGGCTAGATATCAGGAGGCGCTACTTTACTGTCAGGGCGGCTAGGATCTAGAACTAACTTCCAAGAGAAGTGGTGCTAGCTCCTACCCTGGGGGTCTTTAAAAGGAGGCTAGATGAACATCTTGCCGGGGTTGTTTGACCTCAGTACTCTTTCCTGCCATGGCAGGGGGTCGGACTTGATGATCTATGAAATCTATGAAATCTGCTCAGGTCCCTTCTGACCCTACCAAATATGAAACTATGAAACTATGAAAGTGGTGCAAAAGCATTTAACCTGAGTTAAAGTGTTCTACACACACGCTTCTTTTTTGTTTACACACATGTGAGCAATTCCTGAATCAGTCTATGGTAGCAGTTGCTTCCTGTAGTTTTTGCATAAGAGCATTACCCCTCTAGACCTCCTGTGCCTCAATCTGTAATAAAAACCAGCTATTTTTAAGGAGAAAAACTAAGTTTACCTGTTATTGAAGAGTTTGGAGCCACTTTGTGTCCTCAAACCATTCAGGCATGGGTCCCATGACCTCTGTGCTGGTAGAGGTCTGCCTAAAAAAGGAAGTATTAAAATCATACTAACTGCAGCAGGTGGTTAGCATTAGATGTTTGGACAGTAACCAGGGTTGCCAACTGTCAGTGAATTTACTGGCTGTCAGTAAAAAAAATATGCAAAAAGGTCTTTCAGTAAAATCTGAAAAAAAAAAAACTTTAGCTGTAAGCAAAAACACCAAGCAACTACAATTTGACTGAAGTTCTGGTAGACAGAGCAAAGCATTACAACCTTGTGTTCAAGTGGGAGTGCAACACCCTACAAGAAGCATTTTCTCAGCTGTATGCTGATGCTGCTGTGTCCTAGCCCGCTTGTGATACTTCTGGGTCATAGGTAGGCTTCTTTGGGGGTCCATGTCAGGATAAGGTAAAGCAGGGCTGGCAGGTATAAGGCTGGGGAATGGGCTTGGGTAGGGGTAGCATGGTGCAGGGTGTAGTCAGAGCCATCAGGGTATGAGGGTGAGAGGGTGGGGCTGGTGGGAGGGGGTAGCACAGTGTAAAGCATCACTGCAGTCAAGCAAGGTGGCCAACCCAAGAATTTTTTTGTTTCTCTTTTTTTTTTACCACAAGCTTTTTAATGCCAACCAAACCTTTTTACTATGGTTGATATTAAATCCCTAAATTTAAGCCAAGCCTCCTAACTGGAGTCTCAGCAGCACAGAGCCAGGCAGAAAAGTTACATTTACATTATGGAAGACATATCGGTAAAAAGCATGTGTCAGTAAAAAGGTCTGAGTGTCAGTAAAGTTTGTAGATTGTCAGTAAAAAACAATCCTTGGGTTGACAACCCTGACAGTGACATCAAGGAAAAGATATGGAATGTTCTCTTCTGTGGTGCTGTCTTGCATGCTTGCTGGGTGCCCATAATAAGTGACTACCTAGTAGGGCTGGCTGCATAGCTCACAGAGAGCTCTTGCAAACAAACATTCATGTCCTGAATGTCTATTCAAGGTATGGACACAAATATGTTTGGAGCCATTTGAAAAGGGAAATGGCAGATGGTAGATTCTGCTGCCCTTTCAAACCATTCCTCTTTTGAAGTGGCTCCAAACATATGTCTGCCTGTACCCTCAGTGTAGCTGTGTCCATAGCCCTTGTGATCACTACTTGTCAACAAGTAATCATGATTGGGGGACTGACTGTTGATGCATATATCCCTATATTTGCATGCATATGTGGGTACTGTGTCAACTGGAGCCTTTCCTACTCATAAGATGTGTCTACATGTCACCCTACAGCAATATAGTGACATAGCAACCATGTGCATCTACACATCATCACCAGCTAGGTCGCACACTCCCCAGGTATAGCTTGCTGGTAAGGCAACATAGCAGCAATATTTACCAGTGCACCGTGCACCACCCATACTGTGCCTTGCTTTAGTACTTCCAAAAAGAAGTACTAAAGCTTGGCGCCATAGGAACATCACTGTACAGTGATGTATAGATACACCCACTATGTATCTGATACTGCCCCCTTCTTTTCTGCTTAAGCTTTTTCCAGTCCTTCAAATAAATAACATAAGGACATATCAGCAATGCTTTGTGAGTGATTTTTTCAAATCCAAATAAGGCCTAAATAATTTTCACCCCTAGCTATCTCAAAAGCCAGTACAGGGGAAAAAAATCAGCTACATAGGGTACATCTACACATGAAATTAGTGTGCCTGAATAAACTCTGGTGCAGTTCATGCCAGAGTTTATTGCTCCCAGGTGCAGTGTTTACACATGCACCTGGGCCTGAAGCATGTTGATCTGGGGCAGTGCAGCCTCCCAGACCAGAGCTACTCCACCCTAGCTCAACATGCTACAGAAGAGCTGGCTGGGGCATAAGGGTGCTACAGTGCAGGGCTAGTCAGCAGGCAGCCCCCACATTGTAGCACCCTCATGCCCAAGCCAGCCCTGGTCACTGTCCACATATGTGTTGCAGCTGAGTAAATAGCTCTGCCATAGGCTAGTATTTGTGTTGGGCAGTAATGGCAGAGTAAATTAGTTTACTCTGGCCTAATAGCACTGTATGTGTAGACAGTGACATTTTACTGTGGAGTTAGTTAGCTGTAACCTGGGCAGTACTCCAAGAGGTACCCCCTCTCCAATTGAAGGGATCAAAGCAGGCGCACAAGCACTGTGGAAGGTATAGGGACTCTCCTCCCCTTGTAGAGCAGAGCCAGACCACCAATGGGGACTTAACCGTATACCTTTTAATAAGAATAACAATACTGGGAACATAACCAGTATACTGGGAACATAACCAGTATAAACCAGGGGGTATAGGGGACACTACAATGCCCCAAGGGGGCAGGATTCAACAAAGGTTAGACACTTACAATCAAAGACATATTTATCCAGTTGACAAAAGACAGGGTTAACCAAAATGTAAAACACAAACAGCAGAACAAACAATACTGGTTGGTGAAATATAAAAGGCACAAAATACAAAATGTCAAATGACAAGGAATATAGGGCCTAAGTACCTGGAGGGGGGAAAAAGGGGGAAAACATAATGGCCTCTTTCCACTGCAAGAAGATTTTCTCCCTGTTAGCTTACTCACCCCAAGTTACTTGACCTGGGACTTAAATTCTGATCTCCCACGTGGTAGCTAGAAACTCTACCACACAGCCACCAGTGCTGGCACTACTTCAACCTGCTAGGCATCTTTACCTTCCCAGAGCCCCAGCCTCATGTCGAGCTGCCTGGCCTCTTGCTGGAGGAGCTGGAAGCAGAGCTGGGAAACTTTCAGGTCGCTGCTCAGATCCTTGCTGGAGCTGGGGAGCCTCTCCTGCTGGCCACACGTTCTCATAGGCAATCCTGGAGCCCAGCAGGAGCCTCTCCTGCCAGTCACACACCACGCTGCTGAGGGTCCAACTGCTGCCTGCAGTTCCCACTCCTTCAGGCTCTTCTGGGGCAGCTGCTCCCACCCCACTGGCCCAGCTATTTGAAGCTCCTTCCTTGTGGTCCCTTGCTGGTCTCTCCCTTAAGTCAGTCACGCTGCCCCTTTATCCCCCTCCAGGTGACCCAAGGGGCCAATCAGGGGACACAGAAGGTGAGTCTCTGGGGCCTGATTGGTGAGGAAAGGGAATCACAAGTCCTCCAAACATCTTTTACCCCTTCGAAACCCCTGGGCCAAATCATTTCCAGATCAGTGAGGAAAGGGAACCCCAAGTCCTCCAATCATCTTTTGCCCTTTCAAAACCCCTGAGCTAAGTCACTGCCAGCTAGCCCGTCACATAGTCAACTCCACAGTTAAGCTCATGTGCAGATACCCCCATAAGAGCTCAGATCAGATGCAGAGTTAAGCTTCTCTCAGAATTCCGATATTAAAAACATGACACTGAGTTCTAGAACAATCACTAACTGAAACATTGTTTTAAAAGCCCTAAGAAATCTACAGCATACAGGCAGTCCTTGACTTATAACTTTTCGAGTTATGACCAATGGTACTTAAGATGTTTATAAATTGACACCCTCTTTTGACCTTCCAATGTGAGTTTCAACTTTATGACTCTGGATAGAGCTGCATCAAGCTGGTAAGTCTGGTGTGGTGGAAGGGGAGGGGGAGGAAAGGGGGCGGGAACAGATCTAGGCCCTCTGTGGTGAGGGAAAATACATTTTATTTTCTCAAACACCAACATCAGATCCTTGCTGGAGCTGGGGAGCCTGGTGTTATTGCAAAATCAGGTCCTTTGAATACTTGAAGAAGTGAGAAATAAGAGGCAGAGAGACATGATAGATTGGCAGAGCAACATCTTCACCTAATATAATGTACTTCCACTAATGGTGACAGTGGCTACACTGAGCAAACAAGCTTACAACCAGTCCTGCTGCTTGGGAAGTAATAGGAGTAACAGCCCTATAAAGGGCTGCCATAAGGAAGAGGGAAATCACCTTCTGTCTCTGCTGCAGAGAGGAGGAAGTGAGCCAGTGGATCAAAGTTGCAGAAAAGTAAATTTAAATTAGATATCTGGAAAAGCTTCTTCACTGCTAGAATAGTGAGGTAGTGGAATAGGCTGCCTAGGAAAGTTGTGGACTCGCCATCACTAGAGGTGTTCAAGATGAAGTTGGACGTTCCCAGGGATGATCTAAGGTATATACCTATATTCTACTGTGGGTATTTTCCATGCTTCTGGGCTTTATGAGTTATCCCTTCCCCCACCCCCTTTGTGCTACATGTGCCAGGGTGTTTTTAAGCCTTCCTTAGAGGCATTGGGTGTTGGTTACAGCCAAAGTTGAGGACTTTGACTACCATGGTGCACCAGTCCTCAGGCTGGGACCAAAGCAGGAGGCTCCTAGCTAGAGGGTCTTACCCCTCCCCTCAGAGTCACAGCAATCACCATATTTGGGGTCAGAAAGGAATTTTACCCCCCTGGTCAGATTGGTATGGACTGTGAGGGTTTTTGTCTTCCTTTGTAGTTGGGGGTCATGGCCCTCTACCCAGAATTTCTTGAGCATATTTAAACAACATTTTATAGAAGCAGGATGCTGGCTGTGGCAGGTTAGGGTGTTAGGTCTGCGTTGTGTCAGGGTTGACTGTAATTTTGTGTAGAGTTTAAATTATGGATTATATAGAATGGTTTAGAGATGGACAATCCTACCTCAGGCAGGGGGTTGGACTAGATGACCTCTGGAGGTCTCTTCCAGCCCTACTTCTCTATGGGTGCATCTACACATCACCCTACAGCACTACTGAAAGCACCCAGTCAGGGGCTCCCAGGGCACATATCCCAGCATGCTTTGTAGGCTCCCCTCACTGCCTACCAATCAGGGCTGATTGGCTGGTAGTCACAAAGGACCACATCCCAACTCCTAACAACACAGCCTCCCCTCAACTGTCAGGTTATAACAGGGGTGGGCAAAATACAGCCTGCAGGCTGGATCCAGCTCACCAGAAAAATTTCATCTGCCCCGCAGGTGCCCACCAAATAATTGTACCCCATCCAGTCCTTCTGCCTGTGGGGGTGGGAGTGAGGTGCCCACATATATACCCAACATACCCTATTGTGCCTCACTCCCACCCTTGTACACAGAAGGGCCCAACCTAGCCAATATGCAGCTTCTGGATGGGGCTGCTGCTACTACTTCGACAGCTGCCAGGGGACCTGCTTGGCTTCCCTAGTGACCCGTTTGCACGGGACACCATGTAAGGAAATGGCAAAGGGCAGGGCTGGGGAGCCAGGGGGATCTGCAGCTGGGTGGGAGGGCAGAGCATGGGACTGGGGCTGGCAGCAGCACGAAGCCCGCACTCGGGGGCAGCGGGAGCACAGAGTTCAGGTGGGCAAGGTGTGGGTGTGAAGGAGGGTGAGCGGATGTGGGGAGCCCCCACACACTTCCCCCTATGGCACATAGCCCCCTCCAGTGGTGTCAGCAGCAGCAGCAGCAGCAGGCAGGGGCACTCAGGGTGCCCATGTCTGGCTCAGACACTGCCACCAGTGGCATGCAGCTCTGGCCAGTGCTGCACATGGGGGTGGGGAATGCAGCCAGGCTGGCCTGCCTCTATCATGTGGGGCTCCCAGTGGTTCACGTGCAGCTCCCACACTTGCATGCCACAAGGGAATCCGCATGTGATGGAGCCAGCTGCCTTCACCACTCTCTGCCATGCAGGTCCCAGAACTCCACGGAGAAGCAGGGCTTGGGGCTCCCCTCCACTTCTGGTGGAGTCCCAGGACCTGCACAGCAGGGAGCAGCAAAGGCAGTCAGTTCCGTGGCTCAGCTTCTCCCAGTGGTGCACAAGTGCGGGAGCTGCATGTGCACCATGGAGAGCCCCACATGATAGAGGCAGGCCGGCCTGGCTGCAGTCCTCACCCCCATGTGCAGCACTGGCCATAGCTGTGCAATGCCAGCAGCAGTGCCTGCACCAGGCATGAGCACCCTAAGTGCCCCCACCTGCTGCTGCTGCTGCCACCAGCAGGGGCAGTGCACCATAGGGGGGAGTGTGTGGGAGGTCCCCAAATCCCCCCACCCTCACACCCCACAAACCCCACACACCCACACCCTGCCCCCACAACACCCCCAGATATATACATACCTCCCATAGTACCTTATTGACCCTTCACACATAGCCACATCCCCTCACAACCCCCACAAACACCCCTACACCCCACCATACACCTCCCCTATAGTGTGTAAGAGAATCTATCCCCCACAGCACTTAAGTTGGGTGTCTAAATCTACAGTCCTGTGCAGGGTCTGCAGGCCCAGGATAGTCTGCACCACCTAAAGAGCATGGTTCCCCCTGCTTCCTTCCTCCTCCTTCCCCCACCAATGGCAGACCAGCCCTTTAGGTAGGGTCCAGGTCAAATGGCAGATGAGGGGGCTTCAGATTGGTGGAGTCAGAGGCAGGCAATATCTGTGTAGCAGGTGAATGGATTAGGCGTCTCTGGAGACCACAGGGGCAGGCTTGTCACTGTCCATTGGAGGGGAGGGGGGGATGGGTGGCACTAGGAATAGACTGGGGGAGGGCAGAGAAGCTGGTGGGTCACTTTTCCCCCACCAGCTCAGGGTGGCAGGCCTGCCCTTTACAAAGCCCCATTATAGATAAGTGTAGTGTGAGCTCTACAAATATTATTAATGATACAACAATAATTTAAAACCTACCTCTTCTCAGTCCCTGGTTAGATAATATCAAAGAAGTACTTTCTGAAATCCCGTTCAAGTCACTATAATCCACAACAAGTTGTCTGTAATCCTCTGCAGACCGACTACAATTCATTAACCTGGAGCCTGCATCCAAACACAAAACAGCAGTATACTAAATTGGATTTTGACTTTAAAACGTGGAAGTCTGAGTGGTTGCTTAGCTATTATTTTGCCTTGGCTAATTTTTGTTCTCATCCTTTTTTTTGGTCATGAATGTCTTTATTCTGACCTTGATGGCCTGTTACTTCTAAGAGGAAGCTTTTACCCAGAGAACCTGGGTAAGGCATTAACCATCCACTGGCAGAGCTGACTGCTCTCTCCTACTTCTTGGAATCCAACTTTGATACAATGTTTTTTGTGAGCCCCTTTGGACATGCCAGACAAAATACAGCAAGTCTAACATCCAAATCATTTTCTCCACAGTTTAGTTGACAATTGCCTAGAAGGTACAACTAGACAAGAAATAAGAATCCAGTCCCTGCCCCCAGCAGTGTTTCTGAATTTTACATTAGACAACCATATCTACAAGCCAGAAATACTGTCTTCTCACATACATGTACCCTGATTTTGGGGGTGATTTTTTTTTTTTTTTTTTTTTTGGAGTGGGGAAGAAGAGGGAAGGTGAGTTGTATTAAGCAACTTT
Organism: Alligator mississippiensis; assembly: GCF_030867095.1. NCBI lineage: Eukaryota > Metazoa > Chordata > Crocodylia > Alligatoridae > Alligator > Alligator mississippiensis. The sequence goes on from NC_081829.1 coordinate 21,087,638, forward strand.
CTGCCCAGAATAAAAGAACCCTGCTTTGATTCTTGCTCCATTGTGAAACATCTGTAGCATTACTTGTCAGACAGCTGACTTAAATGGCTCTTTGTTGTTCACTCCAGAGGTGTGAACAATTGTATTGCCTCTTTGAATGGTCTTAATAGACCCCTAATTTCTTAGGACACTTTAGCTGTCTGCTAGATTCTTCTGGTCTCTCTCCTATTTTACTGCCTTGGAAACTCCCACTATGGAGGCCAGTCTTCATCACCTAGGCTTTCAGCTTTAGTTAAGCAGGAAAGGGAGGGGAGTGAACTGACTATTAGATTCTGTCCCTGTTCTACATAACCATAACCCTATAAAATCATTTTTCTTCATTCTGCCTATATTGTATTCTAGGGCATATTGTATGCAATAAAATATAGCAGTCATATAATCAGGGACCAAAACCCAGGACTTCCCTTCCTAGGGAACTACCATAATGACTAATCTATGGAGTCTTGTTCTGTCTGGTTTGCTCTTTTCCTGGCCCTATGAATCTCCCAGGCTCTTCTGCGCAGTGGTCTAGCTGTAATAGAAGAGCAAAGGGTTCCATCAATCTGTGTTATAGTTTGCTGATTAGGATGCTTTCCTTGGAAGTGGGAGATGTAGGCTTGAATTCCCTCAGGCTGTGGAAGTTTAAAGATCTATGTCTCCCGTTTCATGTAAAAGTGATCTAATCATTGGGTAAAAGGTGAGTGATAGGGACACCGCCACCCCATGCCCTACACTCAGAAAAGGACTCAGTACTCTGGATCCCAAGTTGATGGAGGCCCTGTGGGGTCCCTCATTTGCAGACAAGTGCTGTGGAAATCCCCTGCAGGTGATTGCTACAGAGTACATATCTTGGTTCCTCCCCATGGACTGGACCCTGAGTAGCTTGTTGGGTGCCACAGGAATCCCCTACAAAGGGATTCCCAGGGAGTGTGCCTGAAAGTGTGCCCCAAGAACTCCCCTCTAGGGAATTCCTGCTTCACACTAAGCAAACCAATGTCTTGATGCCCTCCCATTTAAGGCATCACTAACTGTGGTTACCTTTGGTCATGGCAACATTTCTGGGCAGTTGGAGCATGACAAAGGATTACTCCATCTGTTTGCTCATAGGTTTTGCTTCCATAAACATTTTTATGTTAGCACAAATATCTGGATCAGGGCCAGGCCATGCTCCCTTCCCTCCCCATGGGGCTGGGTTGGGATTAGGCCAGGCCCCTGGCCTCCCATTGGGGCTGGGCCACACCCCATTCCCCCATGGGGCTATGCTGAGGCCTAGCCACTCTTCCTTTCTTCCACCCTCCACTTCCTACAGGGCTGGGCCATGCCCCCTTCCCTCTCTGTGGGGCTGTGTCAAGCTCCTTTCCCCATGGGACTGCATTAGGGCCCTGCCTTCCACCCCCTTCTGCACAGCCAGATGGTGTCCACCATGATAGCCCAGGTGCTGGATCTGGAACACCAGTTGCATATGGCCTGCAGATGGCCTGGGCACTGCCAATCTAGCCTACCAGGCAAGAAGGTTGGGCACTGCTGGTTTTAATAGAGATCCTGGCTTGAGGAGATTTGAACTAAAAAAATTTCTGAGGTCCCCTGCAGCCATATCTTATTTTGATTCCATGGAGCTGGTACATGTTGCTGCAAACATTCTGAACACCTAGACAAGACTATGAGACAACTCCTGCTTGCTTTTCTCAGGTGGGTGGTCTGGTCTGCTTAAGGCCATCTACGGAGGCTCCTGGGATGTGATCTACAAGCATGCAGCTGTCTTTAAGCACTATGATTGTAAATAGTATACCAGCTATATAGACTTGCCAGTCCCAGGAGCCCAATCTGGGTAAATTTGGGGTGAGGGAAGGGGCGGACTGGAATAGACAGGCTAGCAGGGCTGCAGGGGGGGGCAGGGGGGAGTTAGTGAGAACTGTGGAGGACTGGCAGGTCTGAGGGGGGTGCTGGAGGGATTGGGGAGGTTGGTGAGCTCCAGGGAGGGCAGGAGAGTTGGTGAGATCAGAGACACTGTTGGATCTGTGGGGAAAGTTTGATGGGATTGGGGTTGGGAGAAGACGGGGGAGAAAGTGGGATCCAGGAAGGGGCTTGGCATGATTGGAGCAGCCAGTGGGTCCATAGGTGGGGGAGGGTTGATGGGATTGGAGGGGCTAGCAGGTCCATGGGGGAGTTGGTGGGGAGGGAGGGAGGGAGGTATCTGTCCAGGTGTGGGGATCAGATAGTTAGGTTTGGAGGGGTGAGGGGAAGGAAAAAGCATAGCCCCAGGCTGGGGTGAGTGGCTAGGCTTTCCCAGCCCCAGGGCTGCACTGCAAATATGTACATGCATTCCCAGGACTCAATCGACAGTCACATGGCTCACTTCAAGCTGCATGATTGTAGATCAGGTTCTGCATATATGCATGCTCACCAGTGCCAGGAGTTAGGCTGGGAACCCAATCTAAGTTAATAGGGCTAAGTAAGCGAGGGGGGCGACGTTCTACCTGGGCTGCACAGAACACGCATTCAGGTTAGATCAGGCACAGGTTAAACCAATCTACATAGTTCACCTCCTAGGTAAACTAAAGTTAGATCAGGCCAGCCACTATTTTGCCCAATCTAATCTCCCCAAATGTCTGTACAGGCAGTCCTCGGACTTACAGCACAATTGGTTCCTGAAAACCATGTCTTAAGTCGAAACTTTGTAACTCGGAACCAATTTTCTCATAAGAAACAATGTTATAAATGGGGGATTGGTTCCTGAACCAAGGCCCAATACCCTATTTTCACCAAAAATACCCCAGAATTTTGTACTCAGTCAATTATAGATGAGCAATATAGCTACATTAATGTACTTATATTGTAAATAGCAGTCATGTTGATTTGGAAGAACTTCTTTGAGGTGACTTTGCTGGACTTTTTGAAGGGCTCTTGGCTGGAGTCTTCTCAGGAGTCTTGGCTGCAGGTTTTTCTGGAGTCTTGTCTGCTTTCTTAGAGAAAGTGTCCAAGGAAGTTTGGACAAATGTTCTCCAGGGAGATGAATGATGCAGCAAACTTGTTTGCTGGCATGGCGTCGCATCAGATCACATGTTGTAAGGTTGAAATTGACGTCATAAAGTTGAAAGAGGGTGTCAATTTATAAACCTTGTAAGTGTGAAACGTAACTCGAAACATTGTAAGTTTTGGACTGCCTGTACTGTTTGGCACTTGAATTGACCTAACCCCTAGCTTCATCAACATAAGTGTGAGATCCACATTTGAGTGAACTAAATTAAATCAGGTGGCTTTCCCTGCCCCCTCACCCCCCAACCTAACCTCCTCCAAAACTTGTGTACAATTTGGCACTTCAGGTCAATCTAACCTTAATTAGATTGACCTAAGTGTAATGTCTATATATACCCTAAGTGGTGTTACTTGCAGAGATATGATGAGTAAAAATTTTCCTTGTGTCTTGAAGTTTGTCCAGGACTCAATTATGTGTAACTTTACAGAGGGAAGGTGGAACTAAATGTCAAAAAGCACTGATCTTAGGGTAATCAACAGTAGAAAGATGAGAATGCTCTTTAAATGGTTTCAGTGTAGATTCAGGGAAATCTGTTCTACTATATTTGGTACAATGTAAAATAAACCAGTTCACCTCTCCCAAAAGACCCTCAGACAAACTGTCTAAAGAAGAAGCCTTTTTACCTTGTTGAAAATTCAGCTGAGGGGGCAGAGCTGAGATGCTTTCAGATGTTTTCTTGTGTAGTCTTTTTCTTATCACATGACTCCTTTTAAGCTGAATAGCTTTGCTGTCTTCAGTAACTGCCTGTTCCACCTAGAAATCCATTGCATTTCAAGTTAGTTTTGGCAGATGAGTGCACTTCAAACCCTGAAGATTAAGTTGTCCTTGGCTTCAGTTTGATATAGACTGATTATTTGCTCACCCATGACTGCTTCAGTTCTCCCAGTTAAAAAAGATCAGAACAAAGCTTTGAAAAGGTTTGATCGCTTCAAGACTTTATTCTAAAGTGCATTAAATAAAGTATACCTTCCATTTCAACTGGAAATAGAGTCTTGGACAACAGTAGGGAAAAGGGCATCTCGTATTATTAACTAATGCTGCTAAAGGAGCAGGGGAAACCAATTTTAAAAATGAATGGACCTTTTCTTTTATTTTTGGTTAAAATTTTAAACAGAAATGTTTTTTGAACTTTTCATAGATTTCATAGATTTCATAGACATTAGGGCTGGAAGGGACCTCAGAAGGTCATTGAGTCCAGCCCCCTGTCCTGGGGGCAGGAAGTCAGCTGGGGTCATAGGAGTCCAGCAAGATAAACATCCAATTTTCTCTTGAAGGCATTCAAAGTAGGTGCTTGAACCACCGCCGATGGCAGGCTATTCCAGATCTTGGGGGCTTGGACAGTAACGGTCTTGCACAAGTTTATAACTGTTAGACCTTGTTGTCCTTTTGGGCACTCTCCTGAACAAAAGTTCCCCCAGATCCTGGTGGATACCCCTTACAAACTTATAGGTGGCTATCAGATCACCCCTGAGCCCTGATATGAACTATTTCATATCTTGGAAATAGTTAATTGAGCTCAATTTATAACACCTCATTCCCTATGGGGCCTGTTGGGGGTCAGCCCTATAGTAAGGGAGGTGCAGAAAGTTTACAGAGATTGTTTCTGATTTAGGAATGACTCCTTTGGAAAAGCAAAATGGGAAAGCTTTACATAGTGTGTAGCATGCTTTCTCCCACTGGAGAGAGCCATTTCCACTGGCTATTTTAAAGCATAAGGATCATTGAAGGGAGGCTATTCTCATTGTGGCATTAATCTGGGAAGTGAGATCTGGGCAAAGGTCCTGTGAGTGCAAAAAAAAATGGATTTGGGTCACTTCCCAGTGTGAAGGCACATGGCAGGAAGGATGGCTTCAACATGTGTATTTGCACAGACCCATGCAGCTCTTGGAAATTATGGATAATCTTCCATCCTTAATTCTTACAATATAGCTACTAGGCTAAAAATGGCCAGCAGAATATACCACTAATTTAGAGCACAATTGTGTTAATGTCGTCTTATTTAATTTTGAAAACCTGTATAGAATTCACTTTACCATGCTCCAGGCTAGAGATTTGAGATGACAGAAGCCTAGAGGACTGCTAATACTGCAGTTCTGAGACCTGGAAAATGCTTAGCAGTGGGATACCAATATTTACAGTGCATACAATATTTTATATCCCGTAAATATAATGAGGCCTTGGTAAAGTCTTCAAAACAGCTTCATTGTGTGATTTTTTTTAACCTAAATTCTATTTTTTATTAAAAAGGAAACAAAAGACTAGGACCTCCAAATCTCTCAAGTCACTTATGGAAATTTTACCCCCTTCTTCCGTAATATATAAAAAAATATATAGAAGCCTATTTAAAAAATGCAACCAACACCTTAGGGAAAATATATCCATCAGCATCCACAGGACAAATTTCTTTTTTTTTTTTCACATAACCACTTGTTTTATTGATTGTCCTACTCTAAAATATTCATTCTTGTGATCCGAAAATACAAGAGGAAACCCAGACTGCCCAAACATTGTGACTACTAGTAAATAAGGATGGTACTGACCTCAGTGATGCTTCCCAGTACAAGTCTGACCAGTCCCTTTATGTAAATGGCTGCTGGAGAAGAGGATGATTCCTTTTGATGTTCTATGCAGGCCTCCAAAATGGATTCTGGGGAAAGTCTTTTATGTGGCTGATCTTCACACAATGTCAGCAGAAGGTTATGCAACTGATTGCTCATCTGAAGGGACTGCACCAAAAGGGAGATACAATTTAATAATACCTCACATTGATATGGAAGCATATTTCACTATGAAATGCATTATAAGCAAGGCCTGGGATTTTGCAAAGGACCTTTGACTTTCAGTAACCATTTAAACCCTCTGCCCCACTGACCCAAAGGCTCCACCCATGACTTGCCTTGCTCCTGTGTTCCCCCAGGTCTGAGGGGTGGTGTGCTGCACCCCCTTTAGAAAATCCTTTAATATCCACCCATTGACATCAGTGCATATATGGGGATCTTTCTGGCTGCTCATAGGGAGCTGTAGCTGCTCCAGTAGTTGGAGATAAGATCATCACTCAAGGGTGAAGAGGTGAGCTCTTAAAAATCTATGTTTCTATGCAGGTACAGTATTTAAAATCTGTATGAAGTTTACACTGAGACCACATAGAGCTAAAAAAAGACAGAGGAAGAAACTTGGATATACTGAAAGTTGTTCTTTCAACTTGCAATGAAAAATACCTTGTAGAGTAAGTTAATAAAATATTAGTGTCTACAAATCTCTGAGGAGACCCTGAGCTGGCTTAAAAAGAACTGCTGGGATGAGTGGCATGTTTAGATACTTTCCATCTACTCTATAATTTGAAAAAAGTTATCTTCACTTGCACTTTGGTTTTTTACATCCAATATACATATAGGTCACCAAAAATAATCCAAATGTAAATGTTCTCATTATGAAACACTAATTATCTTATTTTTGATATAAAAGAACTGCTCCTCTGCTGCCTTGTGATAAGCACTCTTAAAAAAGATGACTTGTAAGACTATGTTCAGTTCTGTATTCCATAGGACGGGAGGAGATAAACACAAACTAAACCTTGGATCTAGATAATCCTGTCCTTTGGCAAGAGTTCAGATGTGGATCTGAACTCCCAGGCAGCTATGGGTCTCTAAGGGTGTGTCCAGACAAGTGCGGTTGTACAGTATGTGGCGCTCCAAAATGATTTGCAGCGCCACATAACACACAGTCTGGTGTTCTCCACGCTGCAAGGGCTCACTGACTGAGTCTACACTACTCTGTTTTTGTGGGGTTTGTTTTGGTTTTTTTACCCCCTCAATATCTGCAGCTGCAGTACTGGGAGGCCTGCAGGTAAGGCTGCTGGGGCCAACACAGTGTCAGCCCCAGCCTCTTCTGATGCCCCTGGGGTAACTTGCTGCATGCCAAAATGCTCATGGCATGGGCATTCCCTGGGGATAAATAGCTGCGGCACAAGGTGCACTGCTGCTACCTGTCCCTGGGGAACTAAACATCCATGCACATCTGGATGTGCCATAATGGGCCAAACAAAAATATCAGATACAAACCTTCCACCCTGTCTTTGGAAGATTCAGATCATACCTCAGATTTCTAACCGACTGATGTGTGTTGCAAAGTAAAAGAAAACAAAGACATTGTTAATACTAACCTGGCTTGGGGGAATCTGATAATCAGCTGCCCAGTAGAGGGTCATTCCTAATGAATATAGCAGCACCTATCAAAAAAGAGAATGCAAACAATTGTGAGTTAGATGTCAGTAATTGCAACAAAAAAAAAAAAACATGTGACCTCAGACAATAGATACCACATTCACTGGAACTCTTAAAACTAGACTGGAAAAAATATGCATAGCTATTAAATGGGGGACACATCCTGATGGGGCAGAGAGAAGGATTAGGAAGGAAACAATATGCATTTTTCAGCTCTAGAGATAACAAACCAGTCTGTCCCCTATGCAAGAAAAAGCATGTGCTGAGGACAAAAATATTCCATTTAAGGAGTTTCCCTGGTATACAAAGCCATCCTATAGGGCTTGGACCTGACCTCCCAACTGCGGCACTGTGGCACTGGCCAGGTACTAGGGAAAGGACCATCCATTCAGAGGCTTTGTGCCTTTCCACACCACCCTTTCTTCTTAAAGAGTGAAGGTGCTGGGGGGCACTTCCTGTGGGGATTGGGGAGGATTGTAAAAATAATAGTCCATTTCCACCAAACTTCTGTAGACCTGGATGACAATATTTGACATTTCAGCTGAATCTGAAACGTGCTCTAATTCTAGGAGGCTCTGCATAAACCTTTTTTTTATTATTGTTTAGTGCTCTTCAGAAAGGGAGTGTGACATTAGATGTTAAGAATGTTGAATGGCATCAGCTAGTCTGTGGCAAGCTACTTTTCAAGCTTCAAGACCCCATCAAGCAGTCAAAGAAAAAAAAAACCAAAAAAACCCTCTCACCTGTGTTATTCCAACATGCTTGGTTTTATGGAGCAATTCTGGTGCGCAGAATAGGGCAATCTCTGAGTGAGATGCAATGTCTTGGAAAGACAAACCTCCTCCAGCTGACAGCAACACTGACCCTGGGCAAATTACTGAGATAATATGATCTGAAAAAAAGGTGCAGCAAAAAAGCAGAGTTGTTATTTTCAAGTTCTTTTTGCTAGGAGAAGAGGTTGCTGAGGCTCCAGAACCAAACATTTTGCAAAATCCACCAGTGCCAGGACCTGGGGAGAACAACTAAAATTAGAAGAACTGTGCCGCCTTGTGTCATGGATGATTGTGTCACCTGGAATTCACACAAGTCTGTATTTAATCCTGCATCTTAAAGCAAAAGTAATAAACAGGCCTTCTCTACAACCTTTTACCTTTGATTCCAAAGGGATTTCCCCATTTGACTGGTAGGGAAACAAGGACACAGAGAGATGAAAATACCAATATCACCCAGTAGACCTGTCACTGAGCTAAGGCTAGAACCATGATCTTGCAAGTCTCAGTCCAGTGCTCAGTCTCTTAGGCGGGTCTGCTTTCCTGGTGATATTAGCTATTATCAGATACTAATACATTTTTTAAAGGGAAACAAGGGCTCCAACCCCCTAAACTTAAGGATTTTTTTATCTTCATCCAAGTGTCAGAGTTATCCCCAAAAATTAGTTATCCTCAAACCTGGATCCAAACAACCCTGGAACTCAAGGGATATTCAGGTCTAGGTTTTGTGAGATATGGCTTTGACAGATGGCACATTTACATCAGTGTAACTGGCATTATCCTTGTTTTAAAAATGTGCAGACAAATGACTGGGTTACTTTGTACAGTCCAATGGAGAATTATCCCTGAAAGAATCAGACAGAGACTCTACTAGAGCATGCTACACCAGGTTAGTGTTGTCTGTGCATCTATCACAGGGCAGCTGTTTACTAAACACACGCAGAACATTACCTCCTTCCTTCCCATCTTTTGAAGAGATGCAGAAATAGTTGCCTCCTGCTGAAGCTATCTTGGAATAGCTGCTTGTCTGTTCATATCTGATGCTGGTGTAATTTGCCTTAGCATACAAAACCAATGTAAATCTCAGTGGGAATATGTGATCATCAAGGATCTGGGTTTTCTGTTTGCTATAGAAAAATACAGATTTTCTCCTTTAAAGGAGGGAAACCTGCAGCTTCCCATGTTTTTCCTTGCAAACTGGCAGAGTTCCAGCCTGCAAGGGGCTGCTTGGGGGTGGGGGGGAGCAGGACATGGGGGCACCACGCACTTGTCTGTGCATGCATACATGCACATGGCCACCAATATAGCCAGGCAACACTAGAGATCAGCTCCTGCAGCTGCCTGCAAGTAAGTTTATGAGCAGTGGGGAGGAGGTAGAAGCAATGTGCGGAGGGGTGGGGATGCAAATTGAGTCCCCCATGGTGATGGAGGGAGTGGGGCAGGGTTGGCAGCTGGAGCTAGGGCTGTAGGTGCTGCCCAGCTGAGGCAGTGCCCAGGATCCAGGGCTGGGGTGGGAATGCATGGCTGCAAGGCCTGGCTGGGGGAGCAGGACAGAGCCACATACCACTCATCCAAAGGGGATGGGGTGTGGGGGTGGCTCCCCAGTGTTGTATGCATTCCCAGGAAGGAGTCAGGCATCAGAAGTGAACTGTTGGGAGGGCATGTGCTGCCCCAGATTTGTGCACAGGGCGGGGAAGGATGCAGGCAGCCCACTGAAGGACTAAGGGCTCCCTGCCCTACTGCCCCCCACCCAGGGGCCTCCATGGCCCAGCAGGCAGGACACACCAGAGGAGAACAGAGTGGGATGTGGAGGCTTCATACTGCCACTGCTGGGAGCCCTATGCCAGCTGTGCTGACATGGCAAGGCACCCCCTTGCCTGCCTGGCACCAGAGTAGGGGCACAATACCATGCCACCACCCCTGCTGCTGCCAGCTGGGCAGGGGGTGCCTCACCGTGGCAGCCTGGCTGGTGCAGGGCTCCCAGTGGTGGTTGCAATGGTACTGAGTCTCCTTGCCCTGCTCAACCCTACCATTCAGGTCTTGCCCATTGGGCTGTGGAGGGCCCATGGGGGAAGGCAGCAGGTGGGGAGCCCCGAGCCCCATAACGGGCAGCTAGTATCCTCCCTCTCCACCATGGGCTCCACTCAGCTCTACTCTGCCCATGCTGCCTGTGGGGGAGGAGAAGCTGAACTCCACACTCTGCTCTGACCACAGCAGCATGTGGCAGTCTGGGCTCGGGCACTGCTGACTGGCTGTAGCTGGTGTCCACAGAGCAGGGAGGAGGCAGGCTGGTCTTATAGCCCTGGCAGCTGGGGCCCCCCTCTGGCAGGGCTGGGGGGAGGTCAGGAGTGAGGGGCAATAGCTGAGCTGGTGGGAGTGCAGGGCTGTGGCTTGGGAGTGAGGGGCAACAACATTTGCACGGGCAGGGCACTGACATATCAGGGCTGCTCGATGCCACAAAGCAGCATGGGTGACGGCCACACCTGGACCCACGTCTTGGTGAGTGAAGGGGCAGGGGGAGCGCTAATTTTCCCATGATAAAAAAACCAAAATCAAACACCAAAATATATAGGTATTTAGAATTTATGTTATTCTAATGATTGAGGCACTGGTAGGCTTCCACATTGCTTTCAAATTGTAAATATATCAATAAAATATTGTCTTCAGCTGATACCTATATGTGTGGGGACGGGGGCGCGTATTTCAATTTAATTGCAGAAAAATGTGGATTTGGGGTGGAGGGGAAGGTTTATCAGAGACTTTGGGATTTTTAAACAGAGAAAACTAGGATCCCTGGTAACCACTTATCCAAGGCCTTAGTGTCATCTCTGCTTCATGTACAAAGTATAATTATCCAAAAAGATCTGAAAGCACTTTATACGGTAATGTTACGGCATGTCTAACCTTTGACAGCACCATTCTCTGATTGGATCATGACTGAGCATGCTCTGCCTACCTGTTCATTCTCTCCTAGGCCACACTGGACGTGTCTACATATGCTATTAATACAAAGCAATAAATTCTGGAGCTTATTGTGCCAGAGTTTATAGCTCCCAGACAGTCTGTTTGACTATGCACCCTGGACCACAACATGTTGAGCCAGGTTGGAGTAGCTCCAGCTGGCAGGGGATCTGGGTGGTTAGCCTGCCAGCCTGAGGCTGCTCTGACACAGCTCAATGAACTGCGGAGGAGTTGGCTGGGGCACAAGGGTGTTCCAGTGTGGGGCTAGCTGGCAGGTAGCTTGTGCGCTGAAGCACCCTTGTGGCCCAGGCAGCTGCATCAGTATCTACACAGGTGCTGCTGTGGAGTAAAAACTCCACAGCAGGACGGTATTTGTGTTTACAAGCACTATCTTCCTGTGCAGTTAATTAGTTTACTCCTACCTAATAGCACTGCACATGTAGATGTGAGAAGTTTACTGCAGAGCCAGTCCGTCAACTCCACAGTAAATATCTCATGTAGATGCGCCCACTGAGTACTGCTCTGGTGAGGATGATCTAGGTCTGCTCCTGAGCTCTTGGTCTCTGACATACTTGATAGCTTCTACTGAGGCTGACCCTGGAGTGTCTTTGCTGACATATTTCTGGGTTTGGAGTATGTAAGAAGGAGCAGGTAGTGAGGTATGCATGGGGTTGGTTGTGCCAATGGGGTATTCTGTTGCCATAGTGTAGACATGCCCTTAAGCACCTAACTCCGCTTTTAGGCAAGTGGATATCTTTATAACTGCTTTGCATGCAGTAGCTCCTGCTCAAGTCAATTCTGAGGTTAAGTGAAGTGCAAATACCCCTCTGGCATACAGCTGAAGTGGGGTAATCAACTTACACACAACCTGTTGCAAATCAATGTGTGCGTGTGTGTGTGTGCGCACGTGCATGCATCTTTGTATACATATGTACATGTGGGCATATATGCATGGTTGTTATCAGCAGTCTTCCAGTAAATGTGGAAGTCATCAGTGAGTCCATAGATGACTGAGGAGGCTGATCCAAGATCCACATGTTTGATTGTAGGTGTGCCATATAGTACTGGGAGGAAGGAGTAGATCCTGGTTATGCCATATCACAGCTCTTTCCCTTTGTATATCTCAGCTATTCACCTCCATCGTGAAGCAAGCTTGCTCAAAATGATTGATGCCTTGTTGTACATCATGGAGCCATTGGAAAGGATTCAGGGCTTGAGTCCCCCAGATATTTATGTTAATATCACATTTCTTCATAATGGCCTTCAAACTGTCTTTGAATCTCCTGCTTTGCCCACCTCTAGAACAATGATCATTGGGAGTTGGGAGTGTAGGACCCATTTTGGGAGCCGGTTGTTATGCATCCTTATGACATGTTTATATAGCACCAGCTCTGTTGGACAAGACATGACTTCAATGCTGGTGGTGTTTGCTTGAGCAGAATACTGAAATTCATTCTTCTGTCCTTCCAAGTGACATGGAGAATTTTCCCAAATACATTACTGATGGTAATGTTGCAAAGCTTTCCAGCATGTCATCCAAGTTTCACACCCATAGAACAGGGTAGGGATGACAACAGCCTGGTAAATGAGAAGTCTTGTTTGGTTCCAGATGTCATGATTATCAAAGATATGGTTTCAGAGATATCCAAAGGCAGCACTGGCAGAATTTACTGGTGTTAAATATTTACTTTTTGGGAAAGGTGGCTTCCTAGGGAAGGGAAAATCTCAACAATCTCCAAGAATTGTCCTGTAATTGTAATATATGGAGGTGGTTGGCTTAGGGTAGGTTGGGAAAGTATGCTTTGTGAGTCCAAGCATTTCATATGTTTCACAGAAGCAATCAAGAGTGCCCTGGGGCTCTTCAACTGAGCGGGCACACAAGACATGATTGTCACCATCCTGAAGATCAGTAAGGGAGCTGTTGGTTATCTTGAACTTGGAACATAACTATAACAGGGATCCCAAACTTTGTAACCTCCAGAAAATGGAGGGAGAGGAGAAGGGAATAGACCCCTTACAGGAGCCAGACTGTGGGGACTCACGGGAAAGGGGATATAGCAAGCAACTCACCAGAGACTCAAGGCTGGAGGGCTGCAGGGCAAAGAAAGCCAAACAGTTCATTAAGCTGAGCAGGAACACCTGAGCCCACCTTCACAGGCAGTGGCCAGGTGACTGGAAGGATCAGGGCCTGGCCACAAATCAGCTCAGTCACTGAGCTGGGACTGGGAGTTCAGGCCCACAGGCAGTGCGGACAGAAACAGAGGACAGAGATGACTGACAATGAAAAGGAGGTACCCTGGGGCTGGGAGGCAATTAAAGTAACTCCTTGTGAGGGGGGCAGCTGTTATGGCCCTGAGGGGCTTGTAGTTGGGTTATAACCAGATGGTTAACCTTTAGTATTCTAGTTTTCTTCTATGTATTTAAGTTTAGGACTGGGAGTGGCTGTAGGGGTGGAGGAGGCCAAGAACAGTGTACCTGGCAGACATCTTCCACGCTGGGGCTGACGCCTGGAGAGCCAGGGCCCAAATTAGTGGACCTGGGCTGAGGGGTCTCAGCTAGGAAAGAAGGGTCTAAGGCTGAACAGGTTGAAGCCTGGACAAGGGCTGGGGCCCAAGGGACCCAATATTAGTCTGGTATACAGAAAAAGAAAGAGTGAGAAGGAAAGATCCCAAAAGGGCCAGGTGAGGAACCATCAGTGAGGTGTGACCATGGCTAAAGAGGCGGCAAGAAGGCCATAGTAAAAACCCAAAAGCACCCCAGAAAGGACTACCCTGGTCCCAAGAACAGCCTCCCTCCAACTACACTGGTTACCAGAAAAATTGTGGCAAGCAAGAAGGAGGTGGAGTAGGCTGAGGTAATACTGATGAAAAGGGACAGGGATGAAAGCCCAGACTCTTTTCAATAACCAACTGACGTTAAAGAGATTCCTGTCCCTGTGATACAAGAGAGTGACTCCAGATAGAAGTCTCTTAACAAGGAGATGCAGAATACCTGTGTCAGATGGAAAAGAGTGTTGGTGCAATCGCATACCCTTGCTTGACTCCAATTCTAATAGTGAAGGGGTCTGTTTACAAGCCATTGTTTAGAATAGTTGCTGTCATGCCATCTTGAAAAAGTCTGATAATGGTAACACATTTTGATGGGAATCCAGATCTTATCCGGGTCCTCCTTAGGGCCTCTCTGTTTTAATTTTTTAAATTTTTTTTTTAATTTACTTATTTTAAAAAATCACAAATGTTCAAGTGATTTCATCATTCCAAAAACATTGGGTTCATTGGACCAGGCTGATACCTAAAATGAGCAGTCACAGAGCTCTCATTTTAGAATACAGATTACAGAGTACTCGTCCTTCCACCATGCTAGACTCATCTTCTCACTTTCATTGTCCCCTGCCCTACTATTCTAAGGCTATATTTTTATTGTCAAGAAGAAAACTATACTGTTAGCTGAATAAGTAGCTACCTGAATTTGTTCGTCCTCCTATCCTGGCCAACACAGGAATGTTAATTTTACATACTGGAACTGAGCTTTGCTGGTCTAATCCTGCAGGACACTGTAACCTGTTATATCATGTCACCTCTTTAAGCTTTAGAACAGGACCCTCTGGGGCCTGTTCTGGAAAATATACCTGTAGGACACCAGGAAGAAAGAGCAATTTGGGTTCTGGGAAAAATTGTAGGGTCCCAGTAGAGTAGATAGAATGAGATTTCACAATGGAAGACTTATTTTGAAATATCCTGCCATTCCCATAAATAATCCTTCTCTGTAATGGAAAATCACATCAGCAACTCTAGAGTCTCAGAATTTTCAAGAGCTGTTGCAGTAGGAAGGTAGGTAGTTGGGTGAATTAGATAAGGACAAAAGGGGAAATCATCAACATACCTTTGTGGAGGTCCTTAAGAAGCTGCTCTGTGGCCAGGAGTAAGAGTGCCCATATGTCCTGTTCCTCCAGAGCACATCCCTTTGCCTGCAGGACCTCAGCCAGAGTCACGCAGTAGCTGCTCATCTCTGCGGTGATAAAAACAGACATTTGCCTTGCTAGAGCTGACTGAATAGTTCAGAACAAGCCACAATCATTCTAAATCTTGATTTCCTTGAATCTATTCATCATTTGTAGTGAGTTTTCTGTTTATGGCAAATAATATAAATCCAAAAGATCCTCTGTAAAAGTGACTACTATAAGGCATGTGTAGACAAAATGGGGGCCCTAAATTGAAGTGGTGGGGTTTTTAAATACACAGCTTCAATTTAGGCACAAGTAAACCCCCATGTTGTGCGCACACCCATGCACTTACCTGCCTCTCTGGTGGCAGGGAGGGGAGGGCAAGCTGCCAGTGGGCAAAGCGGTCCCTGGGCTGCGGGGGGGCAGTGCTTCCCTCCACAGCACCAGTGGCCCCTCTCCCCCAGGTACCACCCACCCACAGGCACCTGGCTCCGGTGATCCCAGGGGGCACTGCAGCTGCTGAGGGAAGAACCGGGCCTCCACACAGCTCAGGCAGGCTCCAGAGGGAAATTAAAAATAAAGATCACTGCTTTTTTTTTGTTTCTTGAGCAGAGCCTGCCTTCCCGCGCTACTGCCAGGCTGCATGCACAAGCTTCCTGCAGAGCACCTGAGCTGCATAGAGTCCAGAGTCATTTAAGGTGCATTATGCCACCAAATTTGCTACAATGGCTGGAATTACTGTGCAATACACCACTGATGTGTGCAAGCACCAACACCGCTAAAGCAGTGCAAAAGCATTTAAGCTGCTTTAAAGTGTTGTGCACACATGCCCCTCACTTCATCTAACACAGGGCCAATGACTCGTCATGAATTAGGTTGCATGAGTAGTCACCTAAATCACATGGCATTGCTTCTGCTGCCTAACTGGAGAATTTATGCTTTACAAACAGAAGCATGGCTGAAAAATGCATTGCTCCTAAGCTTTTATTCTACGGAAATGGTGGACTAGGAAGGAGGGAGCCCCTGAGAGAGAAAGAAGTAGAAAGGTAACAGCTGCCATAAGACATAAAGGCCTAATAAAGGTATGTCATTAAAAATCTCTCCCTGTGCTTTCATTGCAAGAAAGAATATAATAATCTCAGGCAAGAGTTATTAAACTATAACAAAATAGCACAATGGAGTGAGCTGCCCAAGGAAGCTGTAGATTCTAGAGGTGCACTGATACATGGGTCCAATATCAGATTGGCATAGATTCACAGATTGTAGAGTCGGAAGAGACCACAATGGATCATAGTGTCTGACCCCCTGCCCCTGGCAGGAAAGAGGACCAAGGTCAGATGACCCCAGCCAGGTGACTATCTAGCCTCTTCTTGAAGACCTCCAAGCTAGGTGATAGCGCCACCTCTCTTGGAAGCCCATTCCAGATCCTGGCCACACACTCTGAAAAATTTCTTCCTAATATCTCACCTAAATCCAGTCTCAACTAGTTTACACCCGTTATTCCTAGTCACTCCCTGGGGTGCCCTAGTAAACAGCACGTCCCCTATTCCCCGTTGACCTCCCCTAATAAATTAATAGGTGGCCACAAGATCTCCCCTCAGCTGTCTCTTGTGAAGGCTGAAGAGATTCAGCTCTTTCAACCTCCCCCCGTAGGGTCTATCATGAAGGCCACTAATCATCGAGTGGCCCTCCTCTGGGCCCTCTCGAGATTCCCTGAGTCCCCCTTGAAGTGCGGCGCCCAAAACTGGACACAGTACTCCAACTGCGGCCTGACCAATGCCGCATAGAGGGGGAGCATCACCTCCTTTGATCTATAAGTCATGCACCTGCTAATGCACGACAAGGTGCGATTGGCGTTGTTGATGGCCTCGTTACACTGCCAGCTCATGTTCATCTTGGAGTCAGTTATGACTCCAAGATCCCTCTGCTGAGAAGGACACTCCCCAACCTGTAGGTGTGCTGGGGAGTACCTTACATTTTTCTTTATTAAACTGCATTATTTCTCTCTGCCCATTGATCCAACCTGTCCAGGTCGGCCTGAATCTGCTCCCTGCCTGCTGGTGTACTAACTTTGCCCCATAACTTAGTATCTTCAGTGAACTTGGAGAAGGTGCTCTCTACGCCCTCGTCCAAATTGCTGATGAACATATTAAATAATATCGGTCCGAGGACCAAACCCTGTGGGACCCCACTGCCCACCTCCCTCCAGGCTGAGAAGGAACCATCCACCACCACTCTCTGGGTGCGGTCCCTAAGCCAGTTGGCCACCCACCTGACCATGTAGGCATCCACTCCACAGTCTGCTAGCTTCCCAATGAGGATAGGGTGTGAAACTGTGTAGATATAAAGACATAAATATAAAGAAAATTGAGTGTATTGGAAATCAGCCTGATGTGGCCAATAATTTGGCTGATAAATGCCTATGCACACACGCAGCCGCAGCACAGCACATAGGCAGCAAGGAGTGCAGCCCAGCAGCATGGAAAGCTGGATGTAGCTGGTAAGTCTGTTGTGGTGGAAGGGGAGGGAAGGTAAGGGGCATTGGGTGGCAGATCAGCACCCCCTGCGATGAGGGAGGGAATGGGGCTGGGGCAGGGGCAGGGGCAGGAGCTGGGGCAGGATGGGGCATGGGACAGAGCCGCAGCTTGTCTGGGAGGCATGGGGGGAGAGTGGCTCCTGCCACTGCGCACACTCTAGGAGTCCATGGGGGGTGGGGAGCATGTGCCCTGGATCTGCATGGGGCACAGGCAGGTTGGGCTGCAGCTGTGGGCTGAAGCCGGGACTGCCCTGCTCCCCCTTGTCCCAGTGCCGGGGCCGGGGCGGGGGGCTTGGGCTGGGGTTGCACTTGGGGTAGGTGGTGGCAGCAGCGCTGGCAGAGGGGCTACAGCAAATTTAGGGGGGGAGCTGAAACCCCCGTAACTCCCTCCCAGTGCTGCTGCTGCCCACAGTGAGCACAGCCCGGAATAGCTCCAGCCCCAGCCTGCAGCACAGGAGCCTTGATCTGCCCCCCACTCCTCTTCCCTCTCCCCCACCCTTCCACCACAACAGACTTACCAGCTGTATACATGCTGTATCAGAAATAGGATTGGTATCAGCCGATATGCCTCCTTAAAAATCAGCTATCAGTATCAGCCCCAAAAATCTCTACCAGCGCACCCCCAGTAGATTCTCTTTCATTGGATAGCTTCAAGAGGTTTGGATTGGCATTTTATGGGATTGTTTGCATCCTACATCTGTGCAGTGGTTTGAATAGATGACCCCTGAGAACCATATGATTCTGTGATTCTGTAATATATGGTTATATACATGAACCCCAGATTTAAAAAATACCTGGGTTCCTTTCTAATGAAAGAGAGATAAGGTGCATATATTTGTGGAACATGCTCCAATTCCATCCTAGGGTATGGTTGGAGCTGTTCTCACCTGCTATGTACCTGATGCAGTAAATGTAATAATGTATCTGGGCAGCTGTTTCTCTTTTGTTTTTACATTGCTTTGAAATGTCTGCAGTAGCCTATCATTTAATTGCTGCCTATCATTAAGGGTAGATACTGTGTCCCAGTTATGGAAATGGGGAGACATTTTTGCCTTATCTGTCTTATCTGCATTACCAGTGTTAGCAGCTCTACTGTGTTTTTTGTTTGTTTGTTTGTTTGTTTGTTTGTTTGTTTGTTTGTTTTTAGTGACTCTTCCCCACATAAATGTCTAGCTTGCACATACTTATAAAAGAAATCTGGTGTTTTATGTTTATTACACTAAAAGAGTCAGGTTTGCAAAGTGAAGCACTACAGTGTCAGAAAACAGCAAAACAGTGATTGTGGCTGTTCAGTGTGTGAAGCACACAGGTCCTGAGATATCAGAGTATATTGAATAACATTGGGCAACGGGGACTTTACCCTGCCTGATTCCTAGTGCTGTGGTGCAGAAGCTAGGTGACAGGACTCCACATTAGCAGGAAAAGATGGGTGGGTTTTAGAGTACATGTAGCCAGGGCACATAGGTAGCTCTATATCATATCCATTCCAGACACACAAGTGTATCCAAGGGCATTGTTACATGTTACACTTAGTATGTATTATGTTTAGATTGTAGGAAGCATTAGTGCAACTTAGAAAGTTTTCTGAGCAGTCACACATTAATACCTACTAAGGCTGTGCGAAATTTCGCCACCAGTTTTCTTTTGACACTGTTTCGACCCGCTGTTGAAACAGCCTTGAAACAGAATCAGGCAAGTCAAAATTTTTCACTGTTTCAACATTGTTTCAATGTTTCAGCCATAGCCTATAATGGGGAAGGACAAAGCAGCCTATAACTTTGTCATTTCTGGCCTGATTTGGATGCCACTTGCAGGCATGCTAGCCCCTGCTGAGGCCACAAAGCTTGCCAAGTTTCAAGGAGATGGGTGCAGGGGTTTGCGAGAAACTGCACCCCAAATTCTTGAAACCAAAACTCATGTCATGTGTACATGACATGGGTGCTCGTGCACCTGACTGTCTCTGTCTTGGGGCAGAAGCAGTTCCTGGCTCTCTATTGATTCTTTCCTCTCCTCAGTCTGTGGTTTTGTAGGTGTTAATCCTTGCTCATTAACTCATTATCCTAGCTAGCTACTGTGTATTGAGCTGGTCCCTCAGTGAATCATGATTGCTTGTGTAACACAGTAGTTAGCTAGCACAAGCACCCATGTCACGAGTTTTACCTGTCATCAGCCAAGGGTGCAGGGCCCCAGAACCCACCTTGCACCTATCTCCTTAACATCTGGTAGGCTTTCTGGCCACAGCAGGGCCTAGCAGCCAGGCCTGCAGTAGTTCCCCTCCACCCCACCATGCCCCAATACAGAAACAGTTGTACAAGCACCCATGATGCGAGTTCTGCCTGTCAGCAGCTAGAGGTGCAGGGTCCTAGAACCCAGAAGCCCTTGCACCTATCTCCTTGAAAGATGGCAGGCTTTGTGGCCTCAGCAGGGGCCACCATCCCTGCAACTTTCACTCTGCTGTGCCTTAACACACACAGTGTCACACCCATGTCACAAGTTTTGCTTGTCCACAGCTTGAGGTACAGTTTCCCCCAAACCTCTGCACCTATCTCCTTGAAACTTGTCAGGCTTTGTGGCCTCAGCAGGGGCTAGCATGCCTCCAGTTTTTACCCCAGTGTGGCTTAACACATATACATGACATGAGTTTTGCTTTCAAGAATTTGGGGTGCAGTTTCTCCCAAACCCCTGCACCTATCTCCTTGAAACTTGGCAGACTTTGTGGCCTCTGTAGTAGCTACCATTTCTGTACATTTCATCTAAATCAAGCCAGAAATGACAAAGTTATAGACTGTTTTGTCCTATGGGTGAAACATCGAAACAGTTTCATTGTTTCGAGGGAACAAAATGGAACAGCTGTTTCAAATCAAAACTAAATTTGAAGCCAAACACTGCTTCATTGAAACATCAAAACACTGGTCAAAATGGAACGCTGCCTTTTCACACAGCCCTAATACCTACTACCATCTAAATATAAATCAAAGTACCACAACAAATAAGCTGGTTTTTGGTCTCAGCCTTAAGATCGCACTGAAATTTGTTTAAGTTTCCGGTGCAGTTGCAGGGGCTGGGATTGACACCAACATGGCATAGGAGTCGGTCCCAGCCCCTGCACTGCACAGAAGTGTGTTCAAGGCTCTGGTGTGATGTGAGGGCTCAGGGCAACACTAGCACAGCGCAGGAGTTGGTCCCAGCCCCTGCACTTGAACCGTCAGGACTCTGGTACAGTAGGTGGTGGGGTGGGAGCCCTAAAAACACCTGTTCATCAGGCTCTCTCCACCTCCCCCACCCCACCATACCACCACACTGAAGCCTTGTGGGTTCAAGAGTCTGGGGGGGTAAGGAAACTGGGAGTCTGACAAACAGCTTTTTCAGGCTTTCTCCCCCCTTACCACCACACTGGAGTCCCCTGACAGTATCACCTCTGTGTTAGGTAATATGATTTGAAGATGCTCTTCACCAGAAAAGGCCTAATTTTATTAGGTTACAGTGGCTGTGACACTTAACACGTGCTTCACTGTTTGAATGCTAGGACACTAGCACTGTAAGTGCAATTAGCATGTGCTAAATGTAATGTGTAATAATACCATAAGTCACAAAGATGTAATTGTGGGTTTCTGGACAGCTACCAGGTGTTAGTTTGAGGAGAAAGACTCCCCAGTATTTTAGCCCCAATAGCTGAGTGGTTAGGATATTCATTCCTGGAGGCCTAGTTTCTAGGCCCCCTTTACCCAGAAAAGGCTTAACCCTCTGCCTCTCTCACTACCTAATACATTCCTCTAAGCACCATGCTACAGGTTAGGCATTGTATAGACCCCTTTCCATCCTTCCTTTTGAAGCTGTCCCCCTCACTAGCCAGGAGAAGATGTGTGGGGACAGTGAAATGGTTACTGCTCTAAAAAGGAAAAGACCTTGGATTCTAGCTTGAAGCCTTGCTCCCAGTGGGGCAGGAACTTCCACACTGAGCTGCTCTCCACCCATAGATTCATAGATGTTAGGGTCGGAAGGGACCTCAACAGATCATCAGGTCCGACCCCCTGCCTGGGCAGGAAAGAGTGCTGGGGTCAGATGACCCCAGCCAGATGCCTATCCAGCCTTCTTTTAAAGACCTCTGAGGTAGGGGAGAGCACCACCTCCCTTGGAAACCCATTCCAAATTTTGGCCAACCCTACCGTGAATAAGTGTTTCTTGATATCTAGCCTAAATCTGCTCTGTCAGTTTGTGACCATTGTTCCTTGTTATCCCAAGAGGTGCCCTGGTGAACGCAGCACCTCCAATACCTTGCTGCACACCACTAATGAATTTGTAGGCGGCCACAAAATCACCTCTCAACCTTCTGTTGTGGAGGCTGAAGAGGACCAGGTCCCTTAGTCTTTCCTCATAGGGCTTGGCCTGTAAACCCTTAACCATATGAGTAGCCCTCCTCTGGACCCTCCTGAGGCTATCCACATCCTTCTTAAAGTACGGCATCCAAAACTGGACACAGTACTCCAACTGTGGTCTGACCAATGTCACATAGAAGGGAAGTATCACCTCCTTGGCTCTATTTGTCATGCATCTGCTGATGCATGATAAAGTGTGGTTAGCTTTGCTGATGATTTCGTCACACTGATGACTCATGTTCATCTTGGAGTTCACTATGACTCCGAGATCCCTTTTTGCTTCTGCACTGCTGAGAGGGTCATTTCCCAGCCAGTAGGTGTACTGGATATTTTTATGCCCTACATGCAGCACTCTGCGTTTGTCCTTGTTGTACTGCATCCTATTATGTTCTGCCCACTTTTCCAACCTGTTCAGGTCCACCTGCAATTGTTCCCTACCCTCTGGTGTATTCAATTCACCCCACAATTTAGTATCATCCACAAACTTGGACAGAGTATACTTTACTCCCCCATCCAAGTCCCTGATAAAGATATTGAAGAGTACAGGTCCAAGGACTGAGGCCTGCAGGACCCCACTGTCCACATTGTTCCAGGTCGATACCGACCTATTTACTACCACTCTCTGGTTGTGACCGCCAAGCCAATTTGCCACCCACCAAACCATGTAAACATCTAACTCACAGCCTCTTAATTTATTTATGAGAATGGGATGAGATACCATATTGAATTTATCCATTAATTATTGAATGCAACAGGCAGTAGCCCAGCTTCAAAAGGAGACCTCTAGAGAGTGTTTTATAAACTCTCTTGAAAGGAGGGTGCCTAAAGCCCAGATCTCTTACTTCCTTCCTGGTCAAGTTCTCTGACCACTCAGCCAAAAATTACTAGAAAACTGCCACTGGTTAAACAAATGGGAACAGAAATTTGCCTTGTGTTGCAAAAAGCAGCGAAGGGAACTTGGTTGCCTTTGATATGGAACTGGTCTCTCTTTGAGGCAATTCTTCTGAACTATGCATTGTCTAGGTATAAGTAGACTTGTGTCTCCTGCAGTAATATACAGCAACAACTAGGCACCAGGTCAAAGTGCTAAGTGCTTTGGTAGCAGTCCAGGAAGGTTGGATGCTGGTGCCAGCTGCTCCACTGCCATTTGTATTGATGCTGATGTTTTCATATTGGCTGAGACATGCACTGACTCATGGAATAGCACAGACATTGTCTGGTGTCAGCAGGATATCATCTGGGGAGGACCTAACTTCCCCTTAATTTGGTGACAGGGAAAGAGATCTATATCTCTTACCTTGAGAAAGGCACTCTTTCCTCCCTCTCTCATTAGCAGATCACACTGACAAGGTTTGGGAGGCTCTTCTCAAATGTAATAGTTGATTAAAGCCTTTGTTGGTAATAAATCAAGTGAGAAGCCTCAGGTAGACCCAGGATTACCAGAACACTCACAGGGATGGTCTGGGCTGCTTTGGAGGATTTATTCTGATAAGGGCTTAGAATATAGTATCTTCATGGAAACTTACAGGAGGAAGAGTTTTACATGGGATTTCCTTGCTTTGGAGAAAAGATTAGCACACTGAGCATGTAAGTAATTTCTGTGCTTTGTGAGAGCAGGAGAGGCACTTTGTATGTCCATGCTCAATAGTGTTAGTTGCCCCACGTTAGAGATGGGATTTATGTCCTGGAGGTTTCAGTTCTGCTATTTACTTGAAGCAGTGTAATGCCAGAAAACCTCACACCTAGATTTTTTTTTTTCTTTTTTCCAACTGCCAATGGACTTTATACTAATCTATGAAATATAGCTACAAATTAAACTAACTAGTCAGAGAGGAAAGGCATTCATGCATTGTGCAGGTGATGCTACAGGGACTCCTTTTTGCTATGACAGGTAGTAAGAAGGAACTGAAGAACAATGCTCCCAGCCTTCACCGTCTCAGGGTATAGACAGTTCTAATTGACGATGCTGTTCTGCAGAATCTTATCTGGCACACATGGAAAAGAAATTAAGATTGCCTATGCTTGAGCATCATTATAATGCACTCGACTACATACCATATTTTGTCATATACAACACTTTCTTTTCCCCCCCCCCTCAAAATCATACCCCCACAATTGGGGTATGTGTATTAAGCAAGGAAGCTGATTGTTCTGAAGAACCTTGCTCCACAATGCAGCACCTGTTGCATTACATTCAGTTGAGGAAATCAGTTGATTTAATGGCTCATTGTTCTTCATTCCAGAGGTGTTAACAACTATCACTCCTTTTTAATAAGCTTGATGTTCCACTAGTCAAGCCAACCTTTCTTAGGGAAGTTTTGCTAGCTGCTCCTAGTCTCTCTCCTCCTATTTTACCTTTAGTTTAAAAAGAAGGTAAGTGAGGATAGACATGGAAAGCAAGCTGAAGATTAGGCTTTGTCTCTGCTCTCTGCAGCAATAACTAGAAAAAAAAATTCATTCCACCTTTCAAAAACAAGATGCATATTATATTCTGGGGCATTATGTATTCAAGAAAATACAGTACTTAGCGTATGTTATTCCTCAATATAACAGCTTGAGTTTTTCTTCTTTATATTTATATATAATTTTGCAGCACTTGCTGTAAATCAGACGTACTTATTACTGAATAATCTCCCCAGTGAAGTCTGGCTTCATTCAGTTTGCACCTTACACACTGAATAAAGGAGTCTACTATGCAACTCTTTTAGTTGCACAAAATCTGTCTTCCTTCCAGTGCTGCTTAAAATGTAGGGAGTTTCATTCTTGTGCCTTCCTGTGAATTACTTTTTTCCTAATGCCTGATATACCCCTCCTTTTATGTAGAATAGAATATGACTTCATGGAAATAAAAGTGATGTGTAACTGTTCAGGCATAATTATAAGAGAGCATTTTGAAAGCTATATCTATCTCCTATGTGCTACTGAACACCGTCTACAGGACTCCCAGTACTTTGTCCTATATGAAAAGGAACTTAGGAATTGCCATACTGGAAAAAACACTGGTCCATTTGAGTTTGGTGTTCTTCTTCAATTGCATACAGGTTCAGGTAATTCCGAGGAGGGTCTGAGAAACCCATAGTGGAGTTAATTGTCCCTGATATGTGGACAGGCTGCTGGAAGGTGGCTTGTGTCCTGAAGCATGAAGGCTAATATACCTCCAAGTGACTTATCCTATAGACTGTAAATCCAGATGTTCTTGTTATTCATATAATTATCTTATTCTACTTTTGTATCAGTTTTAAACTTCTGTAATATTGATTTTAGTGAAAAGTCTCCAATGTATATTGGTAAAATCATAATGGGATACAGTGCTTTCCACTGTTTAATTATGTGCTGTGTAAATGCTTTCTATTATGTGGGTAATGACAGAATAAGGATGTGGTAGGGAAGAGGGGAAGGTATAGATCTGTTACTAATATATATATATCCAGTAGCTCCTGCCTACCTATATAACAGAAGCAACCATGACACTACTTTGCTTTCACATGACACAGCCTGAAAGCAACTCTTTCCACTGGACCATCCTCTTCCCAGTACATAGCCCACTTGCTGCTGTTGGTTGCTTTCTACCTATAGTAGAACTTAGGATTTCTGATAGCCTGTTCTTCTGCCAGCATCTCATTTATTATACAGCCTTCACAAAGTTGCTGCGTGCACACATCAGTGTTCTGCATGAACAACTTGTTGTTCATTAATAGGTATTACTTCAGTTGTACTCCATAGGTCTTTGCCTTGGCTCACTGGCTTCTGAACAGAATAGCACAACACAGGAAGTGAAACAGTCCCTCTGCATTCTATCTGTAGCATTCTGGACCAACTTGCTGACTTTAAATGGCAACCACAATACTATTTTTAGTCTGTGTGGTTCAAGGGACAGTAAAGCTTCTTATTAGCCTAACCTTGATTAGAAAAGACAGATAAATCTTCTTAATTTAAGCCATTGCCATTCTGTTTTCATAATAAATTGCTGTGGTAGCATTTCATTTAACCCTGTAGTACTCAGTCTAGGTAATCAGTTCAAATTCCCGAAGGTAGAGGTGTTAGGTCTGCTTTATAGGGTTAATTGGCAGTCTGTGTTAGCAGTACCCCCTCCCCAAGAAAACTTCTGTATCTATTTTAGATGGAAACACTTCTGCCAAGGCATTTCAGCACAGATGTTTATAACTATCTTAAATGGCAAACCAGTATTGAGGGCCAAGGGTATTCTTGGTGTAATAGCAGCCACTGAAGTCAGCAGAGTTATACCAGTGCTTTGTAATTTTCTGAGTAGATGCTGAGGGTAAAGCACATGTCCCAGATCAATGCTAAATGTGAGCTAACTTAATTCTGCTACCAATGAAGTGCAAAGTTCTAAAAAAAAAAGGTAATGAAGTTGCATGGCCCTAGAAGTCAGTCACTTTGAAGGGTAATAGATTATTGTATAATGTCCCTTTTCATTGTAAAGTTAATACTTAAGGAACATGTTATTCTAAAAGAAAATAAGCAATTGATTGTTTTCTTTTATACAGAGGGCTTTTTATTTTGGGGCTTTACATTTTGGGGGGTGGTGTTTGTTTTTTGTTTGTTTGTTTTGGTTTTCAAGACCAGCATGATGTGATTTTTTTTTGTTAAGCACCATGTTGGGAACAATAATTTAACTGTACCAAATCCAGTGAACATACAATTAATCTTTGTGAATCAGCTTGGGACTTTTTGTATGGCATGGAATTAAAAAGGGGGCATTATGATCATTGTAGCACTGTAAGTGTACATTCTCCTTCAGATCAGTAGAAAGTATGATCCATGCTTAAACAAGGTTCTGTCTTCATTTAGACATAAGGGACAATATCCAACACACAGGTTAGGAGAAAGGCAGATAAAGGTAGCAACAACCTTGAAGTATGAGGATCCAACAGGTCATAATAATGCCATATATCATCAGATGAAGAAGAATGCCAGATCCAATTGAGCCTGCAAACAGTATTTAGAATGGCAGCATATAATCGCCCAACCTGGAATTTGGCCAGGACACTGAGGTTAACAACCTTCCTCCTGTGAAAAATAGCAAAAGACCTTGAAGACATAATCCTCCTGCCACTGAGGTCAGAAGCAAATGTTCCAAAGGCTTAGGCCTGAGTCTGGAAAAATCAATATAATGAACCTTCCCCAGCCAAGTTCTTCCAGGTCAGACTTGTCTATTATGTAACCACTCTGAAGTCAGTTGAATTATCCCAGCATAGAATTTAGTATACTATATTTGTGAATCTCCAAGTAGCAAAGTGAAGAGAGAGCAGACCCCAAAGGTCCTTCTTCCATGATGCACAAATTTATTGAATATCTTTTTCTTTCATTTTGATATTTTTTTGCATTTTGGCCACTTAGGATAGAATTCTGTTAGACTTTGTGTAACTGAATGGCACTTACCCAGCTGCGGAAGTGGCATTTTAAATCACTTGTGCGCAGCGTACAGTTCTATTACCCCTTCAGTCTCGGCATATGTATGGAGCACAGGCAGTAGGCTATGCACTGGCCAGGCAGCTACACTTGCCCAGGAAGCAGGTGGAAGGACTGGATAGTGCCTGATCTGTTGCATGATACTGGGCTCAGAAATCAGAGATGGGTCCAATCCTTTCAGGGCAAAGGAGGGCCTAGAAGCTAGGTTTCCTGCTTCCTGGATAATCACACTAACTAATCAGCTACTGAGAGTCTAAACTCACTAATCATGGTTTGTTTGTTTGTTTTTTGTCTGATTAAATTTGTGCATCTTATGTTTATACATCAGATGTGCTTATGTAGCCATATAACTGTGCAGCCAGTGCATAGCCTATTGAGCATGCTCATTATACACACAAATCCTTATACATCCACGTTGCCCAGGGACTAGAGGCATCAGTTTTTCACCAGTTCCAAGTGATGCCCCTGCCCATGACAGGAAGGCCTGGGTGAGGATATTCCTTACCTTCCATCAAAGCTGACCATGTGAAGGAGCACCTTGAGAGGCTGTATACCTTCAAGTCACCTGGACCTGACAGATTACTCCAGATACTCAAGGAGCTGGCAAGCATCATAGCCCAGCCCCTGGCACAGATCTTCAAGGACTCCTGGCACTCTGGTGAAGTGTCCGAAGATTGGAAGAAGACCAATATGGTGCCTATCTTCAAGAAAGGGAGGAAATTGGATCCAGCAAACTACAGGTCCATCAGCCTGACCTCTATCCCAGGGAAGATCCTAGAAAAGATTATCAAAGAGACCATTCTCTTTTGACCATTTCTCTTTTGACCATTGGCTGATGGCAACATCCTGAGGGATAGCCAGCATGGGTTTGTTGTGGGTAGGTCTTGCTTGACCAAACATTTCCTTTTACGACTAGGTGACCTATCACCTGGACAAGGGGGAAGAAATTGATGTCATATATCTTGACTTTAAAAAAGCCTTTCATCTGGTATCCCATGATCACCTCTTAGTAAAACTGGCCAACTGTGGCCTTGGCTTCATCACAATCTGCTGGCTGGGGAATTGGCTCCATGGTCAGACCCAGAGGGTCATGGCTGATGGAAGTCAATCATCATGGTGCACTGTGACTGGTGGGGTCATCAAGGGGTCCTTGGGCCAACACTATTCAACATCTTCATTAATGATGTGGACATTGGCGTCAGAAGCGGACTGGCCAATTTTGCTGACAACACCAAACTTCAGGGTAAAACATCCACAGCTGAGGACAGGAAGGCAATCCAGGCTGACCTTGACAGGCTCAGGAAATGGGTGGACAAGAACCTGATGGTGTTTAACACTGAAAAATGCAAGGTTCTCCACCTTGGGAAGAAAAACCCGCAGCCTGCTTATAGGCTCAGCAGTGCTATGCTGGCTAGCACTACAGACAAAAGGGACTTGGGGGTCATGATTGACCACAAGATGAACATGAGCCTTCAATGTGATGCTGCAGCTAGTAAAGTGAGCAAAACGCTGGCTTGCATCCATAGATGCTTCTCAAGCAAATCCCAGGACATCATTCTCCCATTGTATTCAGCCTTGGTGAGGCTGCAGCTGGAGTACTGCGTCCGGTTTTGGGCTCCATAATTCAAAAAGGATGTGGAGAAGCTTGAGGGAGTCCAGAGGAGAGCCACACGCATGATCAGAGGTCAGGAAAACAGACCTTATGATGAGAGGCTGAGAGCCATGGGACTCTTCAGCCTGGAAAAGCACAGGCTCAGGGGAGATCTGGTGGCCACCTATAAGTTTATAAAGGGTACTCACCATGATCTGGGGGAACATCTGTTCACCAGAGCGCCCGAAGGGATGACAAGTTCGAATGGTCACAAACTCCTCCATGACCATTTCAGGCTGGACATAAGGAAGAACTTCTTTACTGTCTGAGCCCCAAGGTCTGGAATAGACTGCCACCGGAGGTGGTTCAAGCATCTACTTTGAACACCTTCAGGAGACATTTGGATGTTTATTTTGCTGGGATCCTATGACCCCTGCTGACTTCCTGCCCCTGGGGCAGGGGGCTGGACTCGATCTGCCGAAGTCACTTCGAGCCCTAATATCTATGAAATCTAAGAATTAGAAACTGTAAGTGACAAGGCCATTTAGTTGAAAAACCACCACTTAAGTGCACCAAGGGTAATAGAATTACACACTTAGTGCCTCTTCTTTTGTACAAATTTATCTAAGACCTGGAGTCAATGAATGCAACAGAATTGATTATGAAAGATAAGGACCTACAACTTTGAAGCTGAATTTTACACTTAATATCAATTGGCCATTACTAATTTCATATTCCAGGGTCACTTTATGTGCAATTCAACTTTGTTAGGTTTGGCAATCTGATTTAGTGGCATGTAAAAAAATAATATGGTTTTTGTCAACCTTCTCCTATACTTTTCCCATTTTATTCATCCCAGAAAAGAAGAAAAAGTAAAAAATAATCATTCCCATCCTAGGCAACCTGACTTTTCCTTGACATTCACACCTAGATGAATTTAAAAACCCAAGAGGAATCAGGGTATTTTTAATCCTAACCCCAAGAGACAGGTATTTTTCATGTAATGCTATCAAGGAGACTTCACTGGGGATTTGGCTCAGCTGAGAGATAAGTTCCTATATAATAAAGTAATTTCTTAAATTGTGGCCTTGATAATAATGTAAAGGCAGATGAAAGAGAGACCACAGAACTCTGTCAGCCTTGAGTAAGTTAGTAAGGGAAGAATAGGGCCAAATATATTCCTGGTGTATCTTCAAAGGGGTGAATTTGCCCCATAAAATTATGAACAGCATGAAAGAGAACTGGGAATTGTAGGGGGGAAATGAATACAAGCTCTGTACATAAATGAGGGAAGGGGAAATACCTCCAAATTCCATCTTTGGCTACAACTCGGCCCTCCGTGAACTGGCACGTGACTCTGCTTCCTCAGAAGAATTTTGCCACTCCTATTGCTTTTCTTCTGGCAAGGCCTCTAGTCTCCATCCCTGCCACTTAATTTTATCCTACAAATCCACAAAAGATTTACTGCCATGACTAAACCCCAAATAGTTACACCAGTGCATAAAATATTTTTAAAATCTATTTAGCTGAACTGATGCCATTTCTTGTATAGATATACCTAAGTCAGTAGGTACATAAGGTTGGTGACCTATGGGCTGTATCCAACCCATGGAGCCTTTGGATCTAATCCACAGAGCTGTGGCTTTAGAGGCATTTGAAGGGGAGGGAGGGGGTTGCTGCATGGCAGAGGCAGATGCCAGGGCCTGTGTTAAGCACTTGCAGATCACATCCAGACCATGGGCTATATGCTGGCCCCTCACAGGCTGCGTGAGGCCTGTAGCCCACCAGTTGGACAGTGCTGAATTGTCTATGATGGGCTATGAAGATAATGTCTGTTTTGTCCCTGGTTCTTAGTGTCCAGTAAAGTGAATTTTTGTTCTCAGGGTCGTCTTTTGAAGGGGTTTTGTAAATTTCCCTCTAGCATAAGGCCTGTGCGGTTATAAAGGGAGTAGTTGTTAAACACACAGCACCTGTAGGGCTGGGCTCTGACAAATAAATTCTCACTTCAGCAGAAGCAACAGAAGCTATATGCTTACATTCAGTGTTAGAATAGGACACTCTGTTCAGCCAGTTTGCAAATGCAAGGTCTTTCAACAGCATGTAATAACTGTATTGATATCAAGATTATGAATACATTAGATACGGTGTAACTGTTACAGCTGCACAATTCTGTAATGATACAACCAGAGATGGGCCATTGCAACTTTAACTTTTTTTCATTTGGGAATAGTTACAGAAATTTAGTTAACTTTTATGGCTAGAGGGTCAAGCAAACATAAGAGTTATATCATAACAATTGATGTTCCCTATCAAGCAGCAGCTTCTGCCTCCCTTTAAAATGGCCAATATGTACATTTATGCACACCCTCTAACACTTTCTTGAAGAGTTGCATTTAAAAGCAGTTAGTGCTGTGTTTGACACTAAGCATAAATCCTCCCACCTTTCTGCCACAAATTCGAACTTTAATTAAGTGGAAAATGACATTATTTCCAAAGACCTTTCCGAGTGTCTGTCCACTGAGGACTGCTTCCTATTTCCCTCCTTCTGTCTTTCTCTTTAAAAAGAGAACTTCTGAAACAATCTAATTGTATGTTGGCCTGAAAATTAATCTGACATCCTCTTTATTCTAATTCTTTGAGAAAATTAAACCTTCACAGATTTACTTGGTATCATTTTAAAGCCAGATAGTATAGGGCAGGAGAATTTGCATGCCATAAAATTATTTCTTTTTTCCAAGATCCATCTCAGTTCCTTGTATGCTTCCCTTTTACCAATATCTAGATAATAATTCTGGGAACTTGAACATGGGTGTCTATACTGAAGTCAAGAGGTGCAGTTGAACCAGATGTACACATCACTAGGGACCTACCTAAGTCACGGCGAGGCAATGGGTTTTTCACGGCCTGCTAACAGCACACAAAACCAATTCCATGGGCATTTCATGGCGGCCCCACCCCTTACCACTGATTAGTGGAAGGGCCCTGGCTGCCCTGCCCCTTATTGCTGATTGGTGGACGGCGCCTTCACTCAGTCTGTCACTACTGCTTTCTTTGCTCTGTCCCTTGCTGCTGATTGAAAAAGGGCACCTTCTCTCAGTCTACCTCACTGCCAGTTTGGAGTTTGGGGGGGTTTCTGTCTTTTTGTTTTGCTTTATTTTTTGGTTGATTTTGTGGGAATTCACAACCAATGCCAGTGATCATGAACAACTGTTTGTCATGGTTTCCACTAAATCTGCAAAACTGTGATTTAGATAGGTCCCTACACATAACTGAACTATCTTTAATCCATCTAGCTTTAATCCAATGACAATAAAGTCACAACAGTAAAAAGATCAACATGGGCTATACAAGCCTGCCTAGGACCTGGGTACTTGAGTAGCTAGCCTGCCCTCAAATCCATGCTGCTATAGCTTCTCTGCTACTGCTGTCTGAGCTAACTAGATTAAGGCTATCTCAGGCATGCCTGCCTATACCGCAGTCACACTCTGATTCATAGAAGAGATATATCTAAAGGCTAGGTACAAAATTGCACATAAACTGGTATAAGTGATCAGAAACTGGTCTAAACACGTAACAGAACAGAAGCTCAGTTCATATAGACTGGTTGCAAAATGGCAGAAAACACAGTTTTAGATCAGTCAGAATGGATATAGTATCAGATTTAATCAGTTTAGATTAGACCAGTCTATCAAACTTCTGTTCAAGATCCTCTTCTGGCTCAAGTTAGGTTGTAGTCCTCTGGCATCGCAGGGTACTGTATGGCTCCCTGCTAACCCTCCCTCACAGGGCAGGTGGGCTAGCTTCTGCTCCTCTGCTCTGGTAGAGCCCGGCCAGCCCCACCTCAGGGCTGTCACAGAGCTAAGGCAGCAAAGCCTCTGCTCCCTGCCTGCATCCTGCTTATACCTGAAAGCCTAGCAAGGCAGCAGGGGGAAGATGGGGGAATGGAGGCCTCCTGACTCCACTGAGCTGGGGTCTGCACCGTGTTGTGGGTGCTTGCCCTCACCCCGTCCCCAGGCTAACCACCCCCACCCACCATGGGTCAGAGGCAGCAACTTGCAGTGGGCGGGCTAGGACCAGAGCATGGGAAAGCCCCTGTGGTACAGGTTCCCCCCCCCCCCCCCCCAGCTGGGCAGACCCCCAGCTCATGGGGACTGAGACCAGGGCAGGAGGCTCCATTCCCCCTTCTCCCCCATCCTCGGGGCTGGGGAGAGGCTATGTGCTGACTCCCATCCTCCCTGCAGCAGGAGGTGGGGGGGGGTTCTATGCCAGGCAGCCAATCAGGGATGGCCTTGACTACCCTCACCAATGGTCAACAGTTTAGGAGGCATGCTGGAGTGTCTTCAGCCTGCTGGCCTCCGGCGGTGCAAGCATCTGCCTGCCTTCCCCAACTGAAGAGTGAACATGGGTACTGTTCACTAACAGTCCAATCTATGCAGCTTAAAGAAACCTGCAAAAAGTCTGCCTTGGGCATTTTGGCTGTCTGTACTTAGCCAAAGAGTCTCCTCTTTCTCTGACCAGCTCTGTGATTTTCATAGAGATCAACTCAGAAAGTCTTCATACCTTGGCTTCTCTGTGAAATTGCAACCATGGGGTTTACTGTCTTTAATTTATATTCTTCAGACATGTTTGTTAGGAAATAACATTGTGACTAGCTATAATTCCTTAAAGTACTTCATTTAAAAACATCAGAATATTTCAGGCTCTTAAGCACATCTCACAACTCCTTTGAAAATATAGATTACTCTTATTTTACAGCTGAAGAAATTGTGGCACAGTGAGGTTGAGTGACTTGCCCAAAACCACATAACAAGACAGTAGCGGAGCTAGAGGTGGAAACTGGAAACATGGCCATGTAGTTTCTGTTCTAATCACAGAAAAACACATTCCCCCTTTCTCATATCTGTATTCTAATCTTTAAAAAAATATTCTGTACTACAAGTCTATGAACAATAAAGGTATAACAAATTAGTTTGACATTTTTTGAGTTACATCATACAAATGCAAGAGTATTAAGTTTTATCCTTATCAAAAGAACAATAACCATCCATCATTTTCTGTTCTTTCATTTTAAAAACTTATGTCCAGAGTCTGCCATGGGATGGATGTTTTCAAGTCCTGTTGAAATCAATGTATTCTAGGGCAAAATCCAGCCATCCTAAATTATCATTTTTATTTTACACAACTATATTGACATTCAAAGCAACCAATAGAAATGACCCTTAATCTAAAAACATAGGTAAATATTAGATACTATTATACTAAAAGAGTTGATGAAGTCCTAATACTTATTTAATCAATAATGATACTAAAATAAATACATAGGAAACTACCTGCAACAACTGGACGGATGCTGCATCCAAAATAACCAAAATCTTGGATATTTTTCCCTGAAACCTGTAGGCTAGGTCTTCTTTGTCACAAACTTCCCAGTGAAGTGTGTAGGACTCATTTGTTTTTTGATTTCTTGCTTTCTTTTTTGCTGCTTTGTTTATGCTTCGTAACTAAGCACTGAGTGGTCTGGCAAGTGGCTAAGCAAGTAAACAATGCAGTCCCTTCTCTCACTTGCAAGCCCGCCTAGCAGCTCCTGGACTGGAGTGAGGACAACGTCATGGCTGCTGAATGTCATTTATAGTCCCTTGTCTTTTTCTGACAGTACACCCTGTAGTTGATGAAATACGCTTTTAGCAACGTGCTAAATGTAAATCTGTGGGGCACGTAAGAACTCAATTGGATTACCTGACGCACATGGTAGCATTAGATCCAAAGCTCAATAGGCTGATGTCACTTTCAGTCTATAGCCAATCCACAGAAGGATATTCTGCACCAAAGAATGAATTTACAATCTAAGGTGGCGAGTCTTTGTTTTATAATTACTCCTGAATGGTACAGAGAGGGCTTGGGAGACAATTCCAAAATAATAATAGTAAAAATGCTAGCTGGAAGTTACAAGGGAAGACATCTGATTGAAATGTGATGCTATGCTCAAAGTAGCAAGAGAAAGCTGAAAAAAGTCCTGTAATGTTGCAGGTCAGGTTTGAACTGGGATCAGAATACATGAACAGGGGAGTTCCCATAATGGTGTAAGGTAGGTCTGAGCCAGGGACCAGAGCATAGGAAAAAAACAGCAGGGTGGTTGCAGGCTCTTTTGGACTGATTTCTTCATATCTTCAAATTAATTGTTCTGGTAACTTTTCCAAAATTTATGTATGCTGTAACGGGGGGGGGCTTTAGACCCTGTTACTTTAGGGGTGGGGATGAAGGCAGCAGTATGTGGCTGCAAGATTTCCAGGAAGCTGAATTGTGTCAGCTGCCAAGTAAGGGAGCAGAAGGAAGCTAGGGAAAAACCCTGGGGCCAATTAAGGAATTAGAAAGCAGGTGAGCAGAAGCAGGAGGAGCCCCCTAAATAAACCAGGTTTGGACCTGGAGAAGGTGCTCCCTGAAAACTGCTTTGAGTCCTTGTCAGCACTGGAAAAGGCATGTCCAGTTGTGAAAGGACTCTTATGAGTAACCCAGAAGGGACTGGGGCTGCTGGGCTGACACCAGCCAGAAAGCAAGAAGCTGTATGCTATTGATACAAGTGGGGAGAGTATAGGTTGTAGCTGTGTTGGTCTAAGGATATAGACAGACACGGTTCTGTGGATAAATATGATCTTTGGTCCCGATCTTGGTAAAAAGACCCATAGCAACTGCACGTGAGAATTAACATGATCAAGCTGATTTGCCTTTCCCAAGAATACATCTAGATTTAGGAACTGCCTGTCCCATACACCCATCTGACCTGACCATAGGCCAATGCAATAGATACAGTTAGTGCCCTACAGCTCTTCAAAACACAACAAAATACCCCTGCTGAAAACTTATAAACTAAGACTTACCCCATCCATATACATCATTCCAAAGCAGCAATGTGTTGCCTATTCTGGGGTGATGGTCAGGGCTAAGAACCATCCCATCATTCACTTACAGGCCACAAAAACTCTGCATTGGATCCAAATGATATTTTGTTTGTGAGATATGTAATAGCCCTGTTACTGAGGGAGAAACCCAGAGAAGGGCTGCTGTGAGGTCCAGAGCCCAGCAGATACTGAAGTGAATGAAGCTGTAGGCAGACTGCTTAGCAGATAAGTGATAATGGCTAGGGACAGACATTCAAAAAGCCTGAGCCTGAATTGATTCAATCTTTGCAGCTTAGTCTAACCTGGCTAGGTTGAACTGGTTTGTAACCAGACAGACATCCTCTCTGGACTGAAGAAATTCAGGCACATGCCTGCAAGTGACTCAGGATAGAAGACAGGGGAACATTAGAGCAGCCCTCCCTTCCCTTGCACAGTGTTAACCTAAGGGTGGGGCATGGCCAGGCTTCAGCAGGACACTTTGATTAGGGAGATCTTTCTGCATGATCCCAGGCTTTTCCAGG
Source organism: Alligator mississippiensis (assembly GCF_030867095.1). NCBI lineage: Eukaryota > Metazoa > Chordata > Crocodylia > Alligatoridae > Alligator > Alligator mississippiensis. The sequence continues at coordinate 21,123,943 of NC_081829.1, forward strand.
CTAGGTGTTCAAATGGTGGGAGTGTTGCCAGACCCCAGCCCTCTGCTAGCACTCTGAGGCAAGGGGGGCGTGCAGTACATGCATCAGATGATGATATGGAGCTTTTCAATCTCCCTCCTTGCTTCTTTATACTGTTTGCAGCAAACTGTCAGGCAAGTAAGCCAGCAGGGGACTGATAACAGTTTTTATCACCCCATCAGCAAAACAATAGCCTCTCTCCATTAGTTCAAACTCTTCTTAAACAGCTTATCAGCTGACCTGTTGATTAGCTCCAAATAGCCCTAAGCAGTCACCGGTCTGTCTGCCTGTCCCACTGAAATTGGAGAGACACACACACAGACACCTCAGAATTAGGGAGCATACCACATGTCTAAGGTCTGTGAGGCCGGGTCCATGTTGTGGTAAATGGGAAGGAGGGAGGGGGGCATTCCTGCTTGAGCAGCAAGCAGTAAGGGAGGGGGAAAGGAGGGCAGGGGGAAGCCAGGCAGACCCTGCTGTGCCTGGAGTGTCTGCTGAGCTCTGCCCAAGGAGCAGAGGGGAGGGGCCAGCCGTGCTGTGGAGCAGAGACCCCACCCAGCCCAGAGAGCATGCCAGGATGCTGGGGGAGTCTGGTTTGTCTTAAACCAGCAAGGGGTATGGGACAGACATTGCATAAACCAGTTTGGCCCAAATCAGTTAAGTGTGATACTACATTCAACCAGGTTTATCTCAAACTGGTTTCAGCCATTTTCAAACTAGTTTATGTGCATGGAACATCTGTTCTGTTATAGGTTTAAACCAGTTTCTGATCACTTAAACCGGTTCATGTGTAATGTCTGTCTCTAGCTTAAAGGTCCACATTTTATGTTGTTGACTGTCTATACCTGTGCAGCATGGGCTGGGTGTGGCTATGAGGAAAGCTGGAGGCCATGTTCAGTGGCAGGAAGGTATGGAGTGCTTGGTAGCAGGGCACCAGAGAGAGAAAAAAGGAGAGTGCCAGCAGAAGGGGGTCCTGGAGTGGAACCCTAGCCAATTGAGAGCAGTCTCCCAAACCAATTTTTATAACAACAAGGCATGGCAAGCAAGGTCGGACAGTGTGCCAGGTGCCAAAGAGGTGAGCAGGCCACCAGGGCATAACAGGTTGCCTGGGACATCCCAAGCCTGCTACAGATGAAAGAAATGCTTTAAAAATTGAAGACTGTGGTTGGGTACTTTAGATCTTAAATATCCAGTTCTGTTCCAGCCTCCCACCCCACCCCTGTTGTTTATTACTGGGGCAGCTCTGAGTCCAGCTCTGAGGGAGATGGTGACCCTGACCCCAGCACAGCCTAGCCAGACAAAAACAGCAGCAGCAGCTCCTGCTTGGCCAAGATTGGGGCCAGAGCCTAAAGTAAGCTTGGGGGCAGGGGCAGACAGCAGGGTCTTCCCCATGCACCCACCACCCCAGGCCCAGGACATGTGGCAGCTTAGTTCCACTTCAACCCCCAATCTGGGACCAGATCTGGAGCTGAGCCAATGCCTGCATCAGGCTAATCCTCAAATCTAAGATGAGGCTTTCTCTCCCCCTCCCCATCCCCGCCATGTTTTTTTGGGGGGGGGAATGGGGGGGGCGGGGCAGGGGAAAGGGGAGGAAACCTTATCTTAGATTCCAGTAAGTACAAGCCAACACCTCCTTTCCCCACCCCTGCCATCCTTCCTGAACAAATTATAACCATCCATGACAGTACTCCATTTATATAAAATATTCCACCACAAGTCTGCTTACCCAGTTATGTCATAAATCCATGACTGGGAGGTCCTTATATAATCTTTCTGCTTATTCCCAAGGCTTCTCACATTAGCATATAAATATTTTAGGTAACTAATTGTTCTAATTCCTCTCTGAGACAATTGCTGAGACGATTGCTAAAAGGAGGCAATACCAGAAGCCTTACTAGATTCTTATCCAAGTTCTGGCTCTTTAGTTACTTTTGGGCTTTTGTCTCCATCTCCTGGTGAACCTAGTATAAAGTCCTCCTCACAATGTTAGCAAGTCTGGAAACAAAGACACTTGTTCCCCTCTTCCAGGGGACTCCACTTCTTTCTAGTAGTCCTTCTCTTTAGAACAGCACCCCCTGGTTGAAATAGCCAAAGCCCTGAAGACAATACCATCTATGCAACTATGAGTTGATCTCCAGAATGCTTCTTCTCCTACCCAGGCTATCTCCTCAATCAGAAGGATCAATGAGAACCCCACCTGGGCCCTTTTCCTTTTTATTCTTTCCTTCAGAGCCATGTAGTCACTTTTGATCTGCTCAGGGTCACGCCTGTCAGTATCATTAGTACCCCTATGGATGAGCAGCATGGAGTAGTAGTCAGAGGGATAGATGAGTCTCAGCAGCCTTTCTGTGATATCTCAGATGCAGGCTTCTGGCAGCCAGCAGACCTCTTGAGCCAACAGGTCAGGCCAGCAAATGAATGAATCTCTTGATTTTTCCTTCCTCTACCGCTGCTATCTCATAGAAAATGTTCTTCCTTCTTTGCCTATTTCCACTTAGCAAGCGTACAATGAAGGGAGGATCAAGTGGCTGGGACATGAAATTAAACCTTTCCTTTGAAAATAAAACAGTTCTAAGAAATTCACTCATATTCCCTAGTGGAGTGAATCTAAATGGTATTTCAATGTTATAAATGCATTAATAGGATGTGAATAGGATAAAACTGTATGAAACCTGCATTTGGCTTATTTGCCTGTTGAATACTTTGTTGCAGGGGTAGGCAACCTATGGCTTCAGGTCAAATCTAGCCCATGGATGTGAAGTTTCAGCAGTATTTGGCAGCAGGGGTGCTTTGGGTGTGGATGCTGTCCCCATGCCCCTGCAGAGATGAGCACCTGCAGTGAGTGCTCTCCCTGTGTGGGTATGAGCTGTCAGCTGTCACAGACAAGTGACAGCAGGATCCTACTGCCTGCCCTCCTCTGATCCGGGTGGATCGTTCTGTCCTGCAGCCAGAAAAAATGATCTGTCCTTGCTTTATTGCAGAAGCTCTGTGTGTGTATGTGATCATGGCAAAGTTTACGTAAGTAGGTTGCTATTGTAAGAAAGTTACCAAGATTGAAAGGGTGTTTATCTTGGTGAAGAAACTGCTGGATGGAGGCTTAGAACCTCCCTTATGTTTCATCCAGCTTCCTGAGATTTGGCAAGGGCTAGAATCCAATTAATCTTTGACATTAAAGCTCTTTCATCCTAGTTCAGAGGCCAAAGTGTGGGTAGCTCTTAAAGCTAACATGAAAACAGGGATTATTATTTTCCTCACAGCCAAGGTTGCTGTGGACAGGCTCACAAAATGGCAGTCACAGAATAACTTCTGTTGAAACAGGGCTCCTTGTATCAAGGATGCCTTGCAAGACTTGTAATGCTCATTGTATGTTAGTCCAGGATCCTGTGGAGTGAGGCAGGTACTGGAAGAATCAATGAAGAATATCTGAGTTCTCTTGCAGAATCAGGAAGTCTCTGTAGCTCAATCCTGACCAGGGCATATATCAGGTCCTCCCTGCTTCCTATCAACAGGTAAACTTCCATCTGTTGCTCCTAATCTGAACATAAACACACAGGTTAGGAATGCATTTCCACTCTGGCACAGCGAAGCATATTACAGAAGGGGAGCAGATTACTTACTTGTGCTGGAGTTTAAAGCCAGGATATCCCAAGGCATCACAGAGTCTCAGATTTGATTTGATTATCCCTGACCTGAGCAGTCAAGAAACATAAAAAGGAATAACGAAGCAGAGAGGGGCTCCTTGAGGAAGTTATCAGACAAACCCACATAGCAGAAAAACTTATTTCACCTGTTAATTAATTTAGTAATGGAAAATAATTCCCAAACTGAAAGAGAAAATCTTATTTTAATTAGGCTTTACCCCGCATCCAGATCATGGGAAAATTTGTCTTGAACTGATGAAAGATGCTGAACAGCAATTATCTGTGTTTTGAGATCCACTCCACTTTAATTTTTCTATTGCTTCTCAGGTATGTGACTGGATTGAAGCAAAAAGAAAAGACCTGACAAGCAGCTCATGTTTGGGCTGTAGTTCTGCTGATCCCATGGATTATTGGATACTAAGCAATGCTATACAACTTTAAATAAGCCTTGTAGCAGTACCCTTCTGTAGAGAGAATGATTGAGCATGTAACAGGGGATATAACTAGTTTTTAACGGGCCAGACATCCACAGGTTTCACTGAAGATTTTCACTAAGAAAGGACTATGGGCATTAGGGTGTTTCAATGTGTTTTGACCTTGAAACACAGAAATCAAAATGAAAGAAAAGCCTTTGAAACAGCTTTGAAACAAAACAAGGGCACTCAAAATATTTTGAAAGTTTCGAAATGTTTCAAGTTCCAAAGCCAGGCTTACTTGGCTTCAGCACGGGTCACAGGTGGCAGCAGCAGCCTCCTGTCATCCAGCAGGCACAATGGGGTCTTCCTGCACCCCTAGGAGAGCTGCAGGGCTGTCCCAGACTCCTCCTGGGGGCGCATCTGCCTGCCGAATGACAGGAGGCTGCTCCTGCCTAGGGATTGGAGTGGGGGCAGGTCCCTGCATGAGCTGATTTGCCCTGGGCCCCGCACCGTACTCAGGCCAGCTGTGGTACGGGCCCAGGGCATATCAACTCATGATATGCCCCAGGATTGGGACAGGAGCAATTTTCCCACACAAGCTGATTCACCCTGGGCCCTGCCGCTGGCCCCAGGTGGCAGAACCAGCCTCCTGTCATCCAGCAGGCAGACCGGGGGCCTGCACCCCCGGGAGCGGTCTGGCACAGCCCCTGCGGTCCTCCCAGGGGTGCGGGCGGGCCCCCGATCTGCCTGCCAGATGACAGAAGGCTGGGGCCAGCGGCAGCACCAATCTTCCCAGCATTGGGTGTGGGCTGTGCCCAACACTGTCCCAGGCAGTGGGAACAACTTCCTGTCATCCAGGAGGCCAACTGGGGGCCCACGCCCCCAGGAGGGCTGCAGGGCTCTGCCAATTCCTCCTGGGAGTGCACGGGCCCCCAATCAGCCTGCTGGATCACAGGAGGCTGGTGCTGCTGGCTGGGACCGGTGCTGGGCGCAGCCTGTGCCAGAAAGATGAGTGCTGCCACTGGCCCCAGCTGGCAGCACTAGCCTCCTGTCATCAAGCAGGCAGGTTGGGGGCTCGCCCACACCCCCGGGAGGGATGTGGGGGCTGTGCCGGACTCCTCCCAGGGATGTGGGCCTCGATCTGCCTGCCGGATGACAGGAGGCTGGTGCTGCCGGCTAGGGCCAGTGGCAGTACCAATCTTCCCGGTACCGGAAGCAGAATAGCCTATGGGTGAAATGTCAAAACAGCATCGAAACAGCGAAACAGTTTTGATGAAATGAAATGGAACGGTACTTTTGAAATGAAACGAAACTTGAAACAAAACACTGTTCCGTCGAAACTTCAGAACGGAAGTCAAAGCAAAACACTGCTATTTCGCACAGCCCTAATAGGCAACTCATAGGGGACATACGGGGGGGACACATGCACCCCCTGAGATTGGCCACCTCCGCTGGCTTCTGTGGGCTATTGCCACCCACCAACCCCCCTGCCACTGCTAGCTTCTGTGGGCGGTCGCCAATGGCAGCTCACCGCAGCTGATTTTGCCACCAGCTTCTGTGGGCGATTGCCACTTGCCACCACCACCACTGGCTTCTGTGGGCATTCGTTGATTGCCACTTGCAATTGCCCTCTCCCATTGCCGACACTGCAGCCCACAAATTGTACCCCCTCAGTCTTGGGAGGCAGCAGTCATTCATGGACACAGATGAAAGTCACCTTTGCTGGACTATAGTGTAACTTCCATGATCTGCATGAACATGGTCACAGCAGTCTTGTTCATAAGATTATCCCAGAGTGCCCCGTGGTGGCTGCTTTGCATTCACTGCATTAGCCAAACCAAACACCTGCTCTGTCTGTTTTGATTTCTACAGAAATAAAAGGTTATTTAGATTCCCAATAATTCATGGTTGTTTGCCACTATTTCAGAACAGAGCAACATTTTAAAATTAGCAAATCTTTCCAGTTGTGGTTGCAGGTAAAATATTATTTTTTTCCACTATTTACATGAACTTGGAGATAACACTGATATTAAAACAACAGTCAATTTAAAAACCTTTTAGTTTTAAAATAAAACTAGGAAAACACATTTATTTTCCTATATCACTACTGGTACTTGGATTATTACAACTGAAAGAATTTTCAGGATCAAATCTACCTGGCATCTATTAAGATATGTTTCTTTTGGGGTTTTTTTCATTTTTGACCACATAATAAACCAGTCAGTTCCATTTTTTATAGTAATCAGGTTCTACTGAATAACACTTTATCCTTTTAATGCCAAATGCTACAATGTTTGCATTCAACCATTGCCAAAAAAAAGTTATTTGTGTAAATAAAAGAAGTATCCTCATCTGATATTTTAATCCTGTGTAAGCATTTACATTACTTCTCCCAGGGTTTTTTAAATGTTTCTTTTAAAACAAACCTAATTTTTATTCAGAATTGAATCTATCTCGTCAGAGCAATGATCAAAAAGTTGAGGCTTATGATTCTCACCCCGATTCTGCAACCCATATGCAATTGCTACTCAACATGAATAAGACAGGCAAAACTTAGCCTTCCAATTTTTGTTGAGAACCCACACTTCCTATTGATTCCTGCTCAGTTATGCCATTAGTGAAAAGGAAGATTGGATCATTTAAAAGTTGTTTGTTAACTTGTAAATAATTGCTCTCCCTGATTGGAAGGCACCAAAGTGCCTTTCTCGTGGGATACAAGATATGTCTACAACAGTGGTCTCCAAGCTTTTTAAGGTGATCACTTTTTGAAGTAAAGGGCAACCAAGGATCAACTGCACCCACACCCTCCAGCAGATCAATCTGTGGGGGACAGAAGGGACCAGAGAAGGTTGGGGAACAAGGGTCCCGTGGTGAGGAAAGAAGTGTGGCAGGACAGGGCTAAGGGGAAGGGATTTGCCCCATGCCCCAGGACCAACAGGTCTCAGCCAGAGCTGATAAAGGAGTGAGGAAGGAGGTGGCAGGAGCCAAGGAAGGTGCTGCCGAGCTGGGACGAGCCCTCTGTAGCCCTGCCAGCCCTTGCAGAGGATGAGGAGGTCCAGGGGGCCCGGCTCTAGTGCTTGGGCCTGTGCTCAGGGTGGAGACCTCAGAACAGGCCAGTGCAGGCCCATCCCCCAGGAAGGCACTGCCGGAGCCCGGACCAGGGCTGGGCAGGCCTCATGCAGTGCAGCCATGGGCAGTGCAGTGCTGAGACCAAACACCTACAGTGTATGGCACAGCACTAGAAAGGGAGGGGTTGGGGAGATAATGCCTGGGGGATGTAGGACAGGACTAACACCTGGAAGGCTGCTTGTCATTGAATGTTACCCCAGACTGGCAGTGAGGGCAGCCAATCGTGTGCTGCAGTGGTACAGGGAGTTCTGCCACTCAGCTCCACCCTCCCAGAAGGGCAGGGGGTGAATCAGGCTCCGCCACCTGCACTGTGAGCATGGGGAGAAACTGAGGCAGGAGCCTGGTGGGGGAAGGAGTGTGCAAAGATGGTGCCTGCCTGTGACCTGCCCAGACGTGGCCAGTGCCCACCCCAGGTGTCACACTCCCATGCCCTGTTCCCTGCATGGAGCAAGGCACAGTCTCTGTGCTCCTGCCACTCTCAGCCCTGCTCCGTACTTTGCCCGTAGTTACAGAACCTGCTAGGGCTGAAGCGGGCGAGGAGGGAGCTGCTCCTGAGCCCCCCTGGCTTCTATCCCTGGGGTCCCAGTGCTTCTTCCCCTCCAGCCTCCCACAGGGGCACACAGAGCCCAGGGAAGAGAGGCCGGGGTATGAATAATAGGGCTGTGTGATGCTTCAGGAGCTGATTCGATTTGGAAGAGATTCAGCCCTATTTGGTGGCCAAATCTCCAGATCCGAATTGAATCAGGGTATCAATTACAAGGTCCAAATCGATTTGAAGCTCTCTGAATCAATTCAGAAAAGAATCAGAGAGTTTTGGTGATTCAGGCAATCCCTGCTGGCTGCAGCAGGGAACTGGACCTGGACTCCATACTGGTAAGTAGGGGCGGGGGAGGTGGGGCTGGAGAAGGGGGGGAAGGGAACCATAGGGGACCCTCGCCAGGCCCCATCCCCTGCCTGCTCCTCCAGGCTCCCTGACCCTCATAGGGCTTCTGAGGGCTCATGGAAGAGCCCCCCCATGCAGCGTGGGGTAGTGGGGGCAGCAGGGTTCCTCCCCTGCCGGACAGGTGCCAGTGAGTTCAGGGTTTGTTGTTGTTTTCTTTTTAAAGGGCCAGGAGCTGGGGCAGGTGGAGCACCTATGGTGGGGGGGGGGCTGGGAAAGTGGGCAGCATTCAGGGGGCTTGTGGCAGAGCCCCCCACATGGCAGGAGGTAGCTGGGGGCAGTGGGGATCACCCCCCACTAAGCAGGAGCCAGTGAGTGGGGGCTTTTTTTTTTCCTGGAAACTGGGGCCAGGCAGGGCAGCCATTGAGAGCAGGCAGGGGATGAGGCCTGTGTGATTTGGAGATTCGGCTGATTTGGCAGCAATTGAATGTCCGAATCAGATTCGGCCGAATTGATTTGGGGCAGTGATTTGAATCACCGAATCAAATCACTGTCCCCCAAACAGGCCGAATCCAAAGTGAATACTACCCGCTTCACACAGACTTAGTGAAAAGAGCTGCCCGACAGCAGGGGGTATGGAAGGGAATCCTCCCACCCACTCAGCCTGGCCCTGGTAGCAAGGGGCACAGCTCAGCCCAGCCACGTGTGTGTGTCCTGTCACTCCTGATCATGGAGCCTCTGTCGGTGTGTGCTCAGCACCTCCCCAGACTGAGATCGACTGTCAGAGGCTCCTCGATCTACCAAATCGATCATGATAGACAAGTTGGTGACCACAGGTCTACAATGAATGAGGAAAGCAGGGGAGCTTTATGTTAATATGCATCAGCCTGGGGAATTCAAGGAAATAGATTTTTCTATTTCTTGAGTAAACTGCTTAAAATAAGTGTTAGAAAGTTTGCAAATATATATAAAATGTGTGGTGCTTTTTAAAATGAATTCTGATGTCTTAAAGTTATGATACAGGCTTAGGAGTCAGCAGACGAGGGTTCCATTGCCAGATTTTTCATAAAATGTGAGTGTAACCACTTGTTTTGACAGAATTTTGAAAAGTGGCTTGCAATTTTCGATTTCTTAATTTTTGAATGGCCAACATAAGGTGTACTGGCCAGGTTTGCAGGGAAGATCCTAATAATTCAAGTCTGAATTATGATCAGTCAGTGCCTTTGAAAAGATCAACACATTGCTCACTGCAAAAAAAGTGTTCATTGGTTAGAAATTTAATTACAGTGTTTAAAAATTCATACATATATTGTCTACATATATTTGCATTAATCCAGATGAGCACAAAATTGTTATAGATGTCTGTTTTATGAAAGGAACCAAAATTATTGATTTTTCTCTTGCAATATAGCAACACACAACTGTAAAAAAAAAAAACCCTATATTTTGGTGTAATGCAAAGTTCTCTAGGACAGAGAAGTTGCATGGACATCAAAGTCAGACAAGGTGGCAGAATAATGTAGTTATAGGGAAGAGGAGAATCTCACTATTCTTTGTTCACTTCATGTCTTTATCATTACCGTATCTCCCGTAATTTCCTAATATGATTAAAATAAAATACAGGCTCCACTGAACTCAGTGGGAAAACTCCTACTGATGTCAACAGGCCAAGATTTCACCCTTAATTTTACATGCCCTTCAGGATCGATCACTATCTTGAAGCAAATATAGTCTTCATCTGGCCAAATTCAACAGTATCCATTACCCTGCTAAGAAAAAAGACACATCAAAGCATCTGGAAAAATACTGCTAAAGTCATGCTAACCTATAATCTTCAATTTCTTTTTCAGTGTCGTTTAAAAAAAATGCAATAGGCAATGATGTCTCAGGGTGGTGTCTTTAATGGGAACCACTAAATATTTGGGATAAAGTTAGACAAGCTTTCAATTACAGGACATTCAGGTCCTGACAAAGAATGCCTTGCATTTGAAAAAAGCTCATCTCACTTTATCCCAACTACATAGCTGATCCAATTAAAGACATCACCCTAAGAAATCCTTTCTTCTCACATAATTTCTGGACGATCACAGCTACAACATCACTCTTAGGCTAAGTACAGACATTTGGGGGCATTATGGGGAAGTTAAATTGATTCAAAATGGCTGCCCAATATCAGGTAGGTCAGGATGGGGGAGGGTGGCTGTTGGGAGTTGGGGGTCCAGCAGGCTGGAGGGGATTGGGCATCTGCTGAGGACAGGGGGGAGGCATGACCTGTGGAAGGGGTGGAGGGGCAGGTGTGACCTGTCAGGGGTAGTGGGGGGGCAGACACGACCTGTGAGGGGTGGAGAGGGAAGATGCAACCCATGAGCGGGGTGGGGTCCCCTCAGCTAACCTACACCCCCATCCCTCCTGCCCCTCCCCACATTGTGACTTACTAGCTTGGCTCCAGCAGTGGCAAATATAGTGTTTACTCTATGCCACTGAGTCTCAGGGGTGGGGTACTCACTCAGACCCCCATACCTTTGGGATTCTGTCCTCGAGTCACCATTCAACAGAGACCAGTGGGGTGGTAATCAGAAACTGCCATGGAGCATACTTAATGCGGCTATGAGAAGCTTCAGGTGCTGATTTGATTCAGAGGAGATTTGGCCCAATTTGGTGGCCAAATCTCTGAATCCAAATCGAATCAGGGGACCAATAAAAAGGTCTGAATTGATTCAGAGCTCCGGCAGCAGCCGGTGAGTTGGGGCTTTTTTTTTTTTTTTAAGGGCCGGGAGCTGGGGCGGATGCTGCATAGAGGGGAAGCATCACCTCCCTGGACCTGTTCATCATGCATCTGCTAATGCACGATACAGTGTGGTTAGCCTTATTGATCACTTTTGTCACATTGACGATGCATGTTCATCTTGGAGTCAGCTATGACTCCAAGATCCCTTTCTGCTGCTGAGAAGGTCATCCCCCAGCCTGTAAGTGTGCTGGTAGTTATTTTTGCCCAGGTGCAGCACTTTGTACTTGTCTTTGTTGAACTGCAACCTATTTCATTCTGCCCATTCTTCCAACCTGTCCAGATCTACCTGAATCCAGTCCCTACCCTCTGGTGTGTTAACTTTGCCCCATAATTTGGTATTATCTGTGAACTTGGGCAGGGCGCTCTCTACGCCCTTGTCCAAGTCACTGATGAAGACCTTGACTAGCACTAGTCCAAGGATCAAGCCTTGCAGGACTCCACTGCCTACATCTTTCCAGGTCAATATTGATACATCCACCACCACTCTCTGGGTGCAACCCCTAAGCCAATTTGCCACCCACCTGACCATGTAATCATCTACATCACAGCCTGTCAGTTTATTTATGAGAATGGAATGTGATACTGTGGCGGAGAACCTTTGGGGGTGCTCGCCACTTGAGGGCTCTCACAGGCTCTGAGGAGAGCCTGCTTTGGAGGAACAGCAGAGGAAAACTTCCCCAGGTACCATTTTAAGGGGGAACGTTGTGTGGCAGGGCATTCTTGGTGCCTGCCACTTTAAGACCTGAGCCAAGCAGCCAGCAGGTACTTGATTGTGGCAGCCATTTTACATCCCCAGCTGCCTATATAAACAGGTCAGTTCCCTGCTGGTGGGTCAGGCAGCTGTATTGCCTGGCTGCAAGGCTGCTGGTATCATCCTGGAGGTAGGGGAGGAGCTGTAGGGGATGGTTTGGAGGCTCCTGGTCCTGGGCATGACCTAAAACTGCACCCTGCCAGGAGTGGGTGACCTGGTGAGGCTCTCAGTGGTGCAGGAGCCCCCAGGAAGTGCCAGGCCAGTGATCACCCAGGTAAAAGGCGTGTAGGGGTGCCTTAAACCTAGCTCTCACCTTCGGGTGGGTTTGTGTAACACCAGAGGTAGTGGGGGACCAGGCACAGCTGTGGCCACCTGAGCCTTGTGGGATGCAAGACCCTGAGGAGGGAGAGTGGAGGCCAGGCACAGCTGTGACCACCTGAGCCCACTGGGAGGGAAGCCCTGTGACCCCCAAGTGAGGGGGTGGTGTGGAGCCCCAAGTGAGGGGGGCAGAAATGAGTAGCCCCATTGAAGAGGCGGAGATGAGGAACCCCAGTGAAGGGGGGAAAAACCAGAGGGCTGAGAGCCCAGTATGTTTATATAGAGAAAGCACAATGACATGCTGCTCCAGGGAGGGAGGGAGAGTCCCTGTGAGACCCTGGAACACCAGTCATGGTGTGAGTCACCCCAGTTCCCAAAACCGGGTAGGTCACTGGCTAGTAGGACCAGAAGGCAGGTCCCAGGAGCTAGAGTGGGGCTAGAGGTTCAGAGGCCTGATGTAGAATACACTTGACTGGTCAATGCTGGGGCCAGGACCAGAACGGTCAAAAGGACCAGGGGCCCACCGCGAGGGACACCCAGAGCTGAGGGCCTGGGGTTCTGCCTGGCCTTGGAGGTGAAGCTTGGGCCTGTGGGGCCAAAGGCCCCGTGGGGACCACGCCCAAGAGTAAAAATAGACAGCCTGAATGAAGGTGGCTGCCTGAATGGAGGGATCCTAGAGGGGTCCAGATTGGAAGATTCTGGGGCCCAGTGTGGGGCTGGTAAGATTAACATCAGTGGATGCCATCTGTGAGGCATGGGCTGCAGTGTAGGGGAGGTATGGAGCCGCAGATAGCGCCCCCTGGCATCGGGGCATGAATGGGCAGCTTCCCGCCTTAATTAACATCTTAATTAAGGACAAGGCATGGCAGGCGAGTCAGGTGGGTGGCGTGCTCAAAGGCAAGTGGGGAACCTAGCATATGGCTAGGCGGGGAGCCCCACTTTGCCACAGATACCGTATCAAAGGCCTTCTTAAAGTCTAGGTAGATGACTTCTACCTCGACTCCTGCATCTAAGCATTTTGTGACCTGGCTATAAAAAGAAACAAGGCAAGTCAGGTAGGATCTACCTGCAATGAACCTGAGCTGATTTGCTTTCAGCATTGTTTCCCCTGCTGGGCTTCCACAAGCAAATGTGATCCTTAATGATTTCTTCCAGAGTTTTGCCAAGGATAGAGGTAAGACTAACTGGCCTATAGTTTCCCGATTCCTCCCTGTCACAGGCAGGATCCTGCAGGAGGGCCGTGATCTCCTCAAGGCCCCCTTCCCGTGCCAAGTTGGCCCAAGCGCACCCTCAGATTCTTGCCCACCACGTCTTTGATGTTCCAGTATATTAGGGAAGCTGCCTTATGTCTTCTTCGACACGGTCCGCTGTAACCTCTGGCCCCGTGGACTCCCAGACCCCTCGTGGGTCTTGTCCTGCAAACAGGTGCTTCAGAGCACCCTAGCCTTGTGGGCTATGCATGGCTCCAACCACCCCTTTCACCACATCCCAAGCCTCGCAGCTGGAATAGATGTTGTTTGGTCTCTCTCTGTCTCCACTCACTCTCTGGCACTCGGGCTCTCGGCAGCCCTGTCTCTCTCTCTCTCTTTCTGCGCCCTGTCTCAGGGCCTCCTCAGTAAAGCAGCCCTGTCTCAGGGCCTTCTCTGTAATGCCGCCCTCCTCTGGGGCACTCTCTGTAAAGCCGCCCTCTCTCGTGGCTCTTCTACAGTGCCGCCCTCCTCTGAGGCCTCTTCTCTGTAAAGCCGCCCTCCTCTGGGGCCCTTCTACAATGCCGCGCCCTCTCAGGGCTCCTCAGTAATGCTGCCCCCTTCTCCAGGGTTCACTGCACTGCTACCCCCTTCTCCATGGCTCACCACGCCCGCACTGGGGCATCTCAGCAATGCCCTCTCTCTGGGGCTCACTGCACCTGCACTGGGGCTTCTCAGCAATGCCCCCTTCTCTGGGGCTTCTCAACTGCCCCTCTCTGGGGCTGGGGTCTGTACACCCCAAATGCTGCACCCTCACTGGCACTGGGGTCCCCACTCTACTGTGAGTCCCCTATGAGGCCTCCTCCAACCCCTAATAGCCTCACCCACAGCACTGGTGTAACAAATAGCAACACAAACTTGAGCCTCTTGGCTATAACTTAAGCATAAGCAGCCCAGCTATAATCACGCCTTGCCTACCGGGGGTCTTCATCCCACAGCTGTGTCATGTGCTGCTCCTTCAGCAGACCTCTCCTTGCTTCTGCAGCAGGGAGAGCTCCCTCCTCCATGGCTGCTGGCAGGGAACTGCCTCTGGCCTCAGCTCCTAGAGTTTATGAGGGCCAGGCCCTGCCCCTTACAGTCAGCTGACTGCTGGCAGGTGTGGGTCCTTTGCTGACTCCAGTTGCCCTGGCAACCAACAGCTGGGCTCCTTATCCACTGCAGGGGCTCTTTCTCTAGCAGTTTCCACTCTTCAGGAGCAGGGCACCTAAGTGCCCTGTGACACTCCCTCCTTCCCTTCTTGAAAATAGGGACCACATTGGCCCTTCTCCAGTCCTCTGGGAGCTGACCAGAGCATCATGAATGCTCGAACAACCATGCCAGTGGCTCTGTTATGACACTGACCAATTCTTTCAGCACCCTTGGATGAAGTTCATCCAGGTCCACTGATTTGAACACACCCAGCCCCTCCAAGTGCCCCTTCACTAAGCCTGCACTTAGAGTTGGTGGGCTGGTGTCCCTCCTGTGTCTGTCTATGATCCAATTGGGAGATTTGTCTTGGTCTGTGTCTAGGAATACAGATGCAAAGAACTCATGGAAGAGCTCAGCTTTGTCCCCCATCTCTGTCACCAATTGTCTTAATTTGTCCTGTAGGGGTCCTATGCTATCCTGTGCCTTACTTTTGCTCCCTATATACCTGAAGGACTTTTTGTTGTCCTTAATTTTTGTTGCAAGCCTAAATTCTAATCCTGCTTTGGCCTTCCTAACTGATTCCCTGCAAGTGTGAGCCAGGGAGGTGTACTCTTCCTTGGTAACTAGCTACCCCCTGCTTCCACAGCCTGTATACCTTCTTCTTTGCCCTTAGGCTTTCCTGGGCTTCCCTGTTCAGCCACGAGGGCTTCTTGGTCCCTTTGCCTCCTTTTATGTGCAATGGGATTGTCTCCTTCTGTGCCCATAGGATCGCTCCCTTGAGGAATGACCACCCTTCCTGGACCCCCATTTCACCAATGCTCTTGAGCTTTAACACCTCACTAACCTCCTGAGCACACTGAAGTTAGTCTTTCTGAAGTCTAGGATTTCAGCCCTGCTGATTAGTTTACCCACCCTTGGCCAGATAGTGAATTCAATCAATCGATGGTCACTATCCCCTAGGTTACCTTATACCTGCAGATTCCACACCAGGTCATCCCCTGTAGCTAACACCAAGTCCAGCAAGGCTTTTCTCCTAGTGGGACTGTATACCTCCTGCATTAGGTGGAGGTCCTGTATGCAGGTCCTTGTATCCTGACTCACAATACCTCGGTTTGGCCCCCCCTCTGATCCAATCGTTATTATAGAGGATGTATATTGTTCCTTAACATAAAGAGCTACACCCCCGCTTTTTTTCCCCACTCTATCCTGTCCGTACAAACTGTAACCCTCAATGCCTACTGCCCAATCATGAGTAGGGTCCCACCAGGTTTTAGTTAGTTCAACCAGGTTGAAGTTGTTGCATGCAAGCAGGAGTACAAATTCCTCCTGCTTGTTTCCCTTGCTCCTAGCATTAGTGTAGAGACATTTAAGCCCCCCGATGGGTGCCCTTGGTACCCCCCTGGGATCTCATGTGAGATCATGGGGCCTTTCTGATTACTGGGTTGGAGCTCTTGACAAGGTGCACAATTCGTAATCCATTGCTCGATGTGGGCATTCATTTTAGGCCAATACATGATTTGTCAAGCTCACATTTTTGACCTCTGTATGCCTTGATGGGACAAGTGAAGCAATGTCAACATGTTGGTCCTCATACCACGTGGAATGATTATTTTTGGCCCAATCATAATCAAATCATCCTGAATCCAGATTTGGTCTCTGAGAGGCCAGGAGGGCTTTAGTTCAGGTTTGACTTGTTTTTGCCTGCTCAGCCATTCATTAAGATGCTGCGCTTTAAGGACTTGTAGTTCCTTGTCAGATTTCATGTGCTCCTGTAACTGCTGGAGTAAGTAGTCACTGAGTGGCTCTGTTTCTGTCAGACCATGAATCACGTTTTCTGAGTGGAAAAGATCAGATATTAGATATCCATTGACAGAAACGGTATGGAAAGAAAAGCTCCCTGCAACATGGTCAGCACAGGCAGCGGAGCTCGTGGCCCTAACTCGTGCACTAGAATTGGGAAAAGATAAAAGGGTAAACATTTTTACAGACTCACGTTATGCCTTTGCCACTGTTCATGCCCATGGGTTGTTGTGGAAAGAGCGGGGATTCATCACGGCCTCTGGACAAAAGATTGCCAATGGCCCACAAATAATAATGTTATTGGAAGCCCTCCGGCTACCAAAGGAGGTGGCCGTGGTACATGTAAGAGCCCATGGCAAGGCTGCAGATGAACGCCAGAAAAGGGGAAACGCAAAGGCTGACATGGCAGCTAAAGAGGCAGCACAAACAGGAGGAGAGGCAGCGTTCCAGGGCACGGCCCATGAAGTGTCTTCCTATTTAGAAAATTGTGAAGTAAAATATGGTCCAGGGTCAGATAAGCTAGCCGCTGAACTCAAGGCTAGTAAAAATTCACAGGGATGGTGGATCGTACCGGGAGGGAAAGTGTTGATACCTCGAGCCCTGCTGGGAGAGATACTCCACCGATTGCATTCTTCCACTCACATGGGAAGCACAGCAATGGGAGATTTGTTGACTCGTCAAATGGTAGCCCCCGGACTTTATTTGGATGCCCAGAGAGTGGTCTC
Source organism: Alligator mississippiensis (assembly GCF_030867095.1). Classification (NCBI taxonomy): domain Eukaryota; kingdom Metazoa; phylum Chordata; order Crocodylia; family Alligatoridae; genus Alligator; species Alligator mississippiensis. The sequence continues at coordinate 21,140,784 of NC_081829.1, forward strand.
TCAGTGTCCGACTTGCCAGAAGGTGAATCCAAAATCTGCCAAACCACCAGCTCCCATGGGAGGAAGACAGTGGGCTCAATATCCTGGACAAGCTTGGCAGATTGATTTTGCTGAACTTCCTAGATCCAGCCGATACCATTACCTGTTGGTACTAGTTGACCAGTTAACTGGGTGGGTGGAAGCGTACCCCACGAGAACAGCTACCGCATCTACAGTAGCACGGGTGCTACTCCACAAGATAATACCCAGATTTCTGTTACCTGAGTCTATTGAGTCAGATCAAGGCAGTCATTTCGTGGGGAAAATAGTACAGGAAATGTCCAAAGCTTTAGATATCACTTGGAAACTCCATGCTCCATGGAGACCCCAGAGTTCAGGCCAGGTGGAACGCATGAATAGGACACTGAAGGCTATGTTGACAAAAATTTGTATTGAGGCTCATTTGAAATGGCCACAGGCACTCCCACTGGCTTTAACTCGTATTCGTAGTACACCACGTAGGGGAATTAAATTATCACCTTTTGAATTGATGTTTGGTATGCCTCCCAGGGTCTTGCCAGCAGGATGGAGGGAACTAGTTACTGTAGAACTTGGTAAATCTGAAATTTGGAAACACATTATTGCCTTGCAGTCTGTTTTGTCTTCTCTACACAGGTTTGCTGCATCCTTCCAGAGCCTTCCGCTTGATGCACCAGCCCACAACTTCAAACCGGGTGACCAGGTCCTGGTACAGAAGTGGAAAAAAGATCCTCTTGCGAAAAAGTGGGAAGGACCCTATCAGGTGTTGCTGACTACGCACACGGCTGTCCGCTTATCAAACAGCGATAAGTGGACCCACTATTCAAGAGTGAAGCCTTTTCATCCGGAGGACACCAACTCCCAGGGTGTGGTCACTCCGGAAGCTGACAACACCCGGGAACAAGAAGCCGACAAGTGGACAAGTGAACCAGTAGGAGATCTGAAGTTACGCTTACACAAATGTGGACTCTAATCTATTTTTTTGGACTCATGTCCCTTTTAGGTATAGCAAACCCAAAAGGATATCACCCAGACTGTTGCAAATGTCCCTTTGACATAAAGCTTAAGCCCCTAAATAAGACTAGCTATGAGGCTTCAAAGTCTACTATAATCAATGCCTCTATGCATACCCTCTCCAAATGCTGCTTGAGTCGAGAAATTATAATAATGTATGCACTCCGTGCTGGTCCAACACCGGTATGTATAGAGCCAGAACCAGAACTCTGGTTGGCAATCCTCAGAGATTGGCCTTCAAATCCTCCCTTCGAGGTTGAGCCCCAGGGAATCCGCATAGGAGATTATCATTACGCCATGAATAAAACTGTAAGACCTAAAGGTCCACCTGCAAACCCATGGGTGGGAAATGTATGGGTGGCCCTTCTCAAAGAGTCAGCCCGCGCTCTAACTAACCACAGTTGTCTTCTGTGTGCACTTACTCCTGTTTCTAGTGATGAGGGAGTCCCTTTCCTGCCTATTCCCCTCAATAGGACAGGCCTAATCTCTGACTGGGGCTTTAATCGTGATTTTAATCTCTCCTCATGATTTAATGGTTCTGGGAGACTCTTGGTAGCGAAGATTAAAGGATCTATTTGTATTTCCCAACAAGGAGGGGGATTTAGGGTGGGACAGTCACAATGCCAAGAGACATGGATATCTAAGGAGGTTGCCCCTCGCCAAGGTGCTTGGACACATGCAAACGCTTCATATGATACGTTTGAAAGCCTCCCTTGTCTCCTGGGTGAGGAACAAATTTTAGTTTGGGGCTACAATTGCACTCATTATCAAAACGGTACGAAAAACTCTTTACAAAGGGGTTCACTAACCTTGGCTTTAATGTTTTCCCGTTCTAGCATCGTAAATGAAACCTGTGGGCTGTGGTGGATTTGCGGGCGATGGTCATATAGGCATCTTCCCCCCAATTGGGCTGGGACCTGTTATCTAGGGGCTTTGATTCCTGGCGTTTGGCTAGTGCAGCCAACACCTCATGATACTCAAACCATCCACCCTGGGCTTTATCATGCTAAGCGTGGTACTGATACCTCCCTTGAAAAGATAGCTGCAGGAGGGAGTCAACGGTGGGGCGATAATGAATGGCCAGCCAAAAGAATCATTCAATATTATGACCCGGCAACTTGGGAACCAGTTGTGGTTGGAAGGGAGCCCACCTATCTGACTAACCGCATTATCAGACTCCAGGCCGTAGTAGAGATAGTCACTAACAAGACTGCCACAGCCCTCCGCTTAATTGGAAGTCAACTCACCCAGATACGCACCACGGTGCTGCAGAATCGTTTAGCTCTTGACTATTTACTTGCCAGCGAAGGAGGGGTGTGTAAAAAGTTAAACCTGTCCAATTGTTGTGTTGAAATTGATGATAATGGTGAATTGATAAAAGACCTAGCAAATGATATGGAGAAGGTAGCACATGTTCCAGTCCAGACATGGAACGGATGGAACCTTGACTGGTTCACATCCTGGCTTCCCCAGACTGGCTGGATAAAGGGAGTGTTGATGGCCTTATGCTTATTAGTATCAATCCTTTGCTTACTTCCCTGTATGCTACCATGCATCATGACCCTTCTGAGACGGACTGTTCGATCAGTTGTTAACCGTGAAATGTTTGTACACTATCAGAAATTGGCTATCGCAGACACTTATTAAAAATTTAGAGTAAGGTTCAGGAGGAGGAGTGAGTGTTGTGGCTCCAGAAAGAATGTCAGCCACTAACACTCTGTCTTTGCCTTTGGTATAGTAAATCCAGATGTAATATTTTTGGAGCTGCAACAAGATCCTCTGTAGCCATGCCGAAGCCTTTCCTATGGGCTTCGCAAAAATCTCTTTCAGCGGTTTGTGGTCCAAATGGACTCATGCCTGGGTGCCATACACATATTGGTGGAACTTCGTCATGGCAAAGACAGTTGCCATTAGTTTTTTTTCAATCTGCGCATAATTTCTCTCGGATTGTGTTAGAGCCCTTGAAGCATATGCAATTTGTTGATTCTACTGAAACAGACATACTCCTAAGCTGTCTTTGCATGCATCAGCTTGGATTTCCAGCTGCTCTGCTGGGTTGAAGTACCTGAGCACAGGTGCCATTGTGATTGTTTGCTTGAGCTTATCCAGGGCTTCCTGATGCTCGGGTCCCCAGTGCCAGATGATGTCGTTCCTGAGAGGTGCTCTCAGCAGGGCTGCCAGGCTGGACACATGTGGGATGTATTGCGTCGAGTACTGAATGGCTCTGAGGAGTCTCTGAAGGCCTTTTTTGTCTGTGGAAGGGGGCATCCTGTTGATGGCTTCCACTTTGCCATTGTCTGGTTTGACACCATCTTTTGAGAAGTTATGGCCCATATACCTAACACTGTTGACTAAAAACTGTATTTTGTCCTTATTAAACTTTACTCCTTTCAGATGTGCTCTCTCCAGGACTTGTTTCAGGATAGTGTCACGCTCCTCTTTAGTAGCTGCTGCAATGACCATGTCATCCAAGATTATGTGGATTCCTGGAATATCACCAAGGCACCCAGGACTCTTCTGTTGGAATACTTTGCTAGCTGACTTAACACCAAAGGGAAGGTGATAGATGTGGTACTGCCCCATTCCTTGTCCAATTTGACCAGTAGCCGTCCTTTTCATCAAGAGTGGTGAACATCTTTTTACCTGACAGGCTTTTCTGCACATCTTCTACAGTGAGAATCAAAAAGTGCTGCCTTAGCACTGCCTTTTTGAGGTCTCATGGGTCTAGACAAAGTCGTAATGAACCATCCTTCTTTTGTGTGATCACAAGGCTATTGCCCCAGGGAGTGGGCTTAGTCACCTTCAAAATGACTCCCACAGCTTCCAGCATTTCAAGGGCAAGCTTCAACTTGCCTAGGGTTGCATAGGGAATTTTTCTACACCCAGGCACAACTGGTGGTACTGTTGGGTCAACACAAATGTGGTGGGTACCAGAAAATTGGCCCAAACCTTCAAAAACGTCCAGGTATATTTTGAGAAGGTCTGCCTTGGTTGCAGGTATTGTCATGGCCATTCCATGGACTCGTCTGATGAGGTCTAAGGTGGTGCGTGCCACCCTACCAAGTATTGGCGGGGTCACTATTGTCTGTTATATACAAAGTTTAAATGAGATTCATTGCACACTGCAAATCTAGTGCTAATGATTGCACCTTGTGATTTGATGTGTGCACCGCCAAATGCAACAAATGTAACATGAGCTGGAGTCTTCCGTACTTTGCCTTGCAAAGCCTTTGCTACATCTGCTGGGAAAGAGTTTGCTTCTGGTCCAGTATCTAACTTAAAAGCAACCGGCAAGCCAGCAATTGTGACTGTGCTATACCAAACATTCTGGTTATCAAAGGTCCTTGAATGCTGCCTTGCACACATTGTACTGACATATAGGGTACTGACTCCTTTTTCAGACATTGGAGCCTCTCCCTTTGTTATCCACATTTTCACAAAGTGGTTCACTCCCAAGCATTTGTAACAAGGTTCTCCAAAAGCTGGGCAGGACCAAGGCTTGTGTGTGCTTCCACACTTTCTGCAAGCTCTGCCTTTGTTAGTTTGACTGCCCACCTGTGGAGCAAACTTCACTGATGGCTTGCTTTGTTTTTGCAAAGTTCTCTGGCAGCTTTCCTTTTGCTCAACTGTATGCAAGCTTGCTTCTGCAGACATAACTCGGGCCTGAGGACTTGTGACAGCCTTTGCTTTGCAGGTATCCACAGTCTGCTAGGGTAAGAGAGGGATTTCATAGAAGCCTTTCTTTGAGTTTGCAGTCAGTTCTGCTGAAGACAATTTTGTCCCTCAACATAACATCCTCAGCAAGTCCAAATTCACAATGCTGTGCTCTGCTTCTGAGCTCTGTAACAAAATCATCTATGCCTGCAGCTTCATTGTATCTAAGTTGCCAGAACTGACACCTTCCAAAGACAGGGTTTTTTTAGGTTCACAGTAATTCTTGAATACTGCAAGCACCTCTGTAAGGGTTTTGTTATTAGGGTCTACAACTCCCCCTTGCATGTTTAAATTTCTATGGCTTTATCCCCAATGAAGTGAAGTATTGCAGTGACAGCAATTTTATAATCCTCTGCCTCTTCCTCGGCCTTTGTGACTACAAGGTATAATCAAAGCTTCTGTTTCCATTTCCTCCAATTCTCCCCAAGATTTCCAGTAAAGATAATGCTGGTGGAATTTGGAAATGCTCAATTTTTTTTCTTTGAATGAAAACTGTAACCCCCTTAATCAGGATGCTGGTGACTCCACCGAGAGACAGATCACTTCTAACACCATATAGTGTTTGCTCTCTGCCATTGGGCTCCAGGGATGGGGTACTCAGACCTCCACACCTTTGGGCCTCTGTCCTCAAGTCACCATTCAGCAGAGACCGGGGGGGTGGTAAACAGCTTCATTTTTATTAGGAACAAGATTCAGCAACTCACATGATCCCAGCTTGCAGGGAGAACTACAATTACCCACCACCACAAACCACATCCATAGGGCATTGTAGTAAAAAGATGTTAGCCCCCATAATTTTGCAGTAATGCTTGAGCAACAACCATATGATAGAAGTGTCTTATGACCATCTTATGACCCTTTTGTGTAAAGATCAGGAGGTCTAATGTCCAAGCTGTGGTTCTTACTGCTTGCCTTGCATTTTGCAATCATCTCTGTCCAGTGCCTTAAGGTTACGTTAAGATAAGAAGTTACTAAAGTTTAACTAACTTTGTTGAAATTGCTCTTTTCTTCTGAGCATGCTGCAATTCTACCTTTGAGTGCGCACGTACTAACCCTGATAAGTCACATTAACCAATAACTAGTTAAGTACAGCCTACAAGATAAGACGTCACAATTAGGAACTGGTACTGCAGCCAATAAACTTCTAGTACGTCAAGACTCTGTTGAATGTAAGCTATAAAAATGTGATTCCAGGCCGGACTTATCGTCAGCCCTGATTTGAGCTCTCTGCTCCTCGGTCGAACTGTTTGCAAACAATAAACCTAGATGGACCCAGCCTGTATGTGTGACTCTTTCCTTGAGGGTAATTGAACAAGCCTCCAGGGGAACGAAACTAGCCGTTTTGGCAACAGCATCAAGGGGAGAGACTGGGTCATCCCATTGCTGGCGCCTTAAAGGTACTTTCCATACCACAGCAAGCACTGATAAAAGTGGCTGCTCCTGGAGCAGCTTGTGGGATGGGACTTGAGAGGGCTGGCTGGGGTGTGGTGGGAAATCAAGGGGCGGAATCACAAAAAATATACACGCTGGGGAAGTGAAACGTGCAGCCCCAGGACTGGGACCAGTGGGTGGGTTTTCTCAGCCCTGGGGCTATGCAGGGCAAGTGGAAAGAAGTTCCAAGCACCAGTTTGACCTAAATCAAATAAGTCTGATACTACATAGATCCAGGTTTATCTTAAATCGCGTTCTGCAATTTTTAGACCAGTTTGTGTGCATGAAATTTCTGTACGGTTACAGATTTATACTGATTATTGCTGGTCACTGAGACTGGCTCTGTAAGTGTAAGACTGGCAACAGGATGAGCTAAGTTCAAATCGGGTAGCAATTTTGAACTCAATTTAGCCTCCTGAATATCTTTACTTAGCCTTATGCTACAGTGACTTAAAAAAAAAATTCCTCATACTATTAAGGATATTCATGTCCTTAATTTTAGAGATGTTATTTTTAGATTTAATTATTTTTTCTAAGAAGCATAAAAAGTTCACAACCTATCTATAATGCTATCTTTAACTTTTCTTAAACCAGCCTGACAGCATGTAGTTAATGCACCACTCTCTAGCTCCCATCTTCCTCTTCATCACTTTCCTTCATAAAACCCTTAGCTATTTTGAAGTCTACAGAAACGATTGCATTAAAATATATGATACTACATTGACCTTTGCTCTCACCATGTTATTTCTATATCATCATGTCTCTAGGTTTTATCTGGTTCATACACATTCTAGCACTAAGTACTAGTGCCATGTGCCATGGAATGTTTAACTTGTCAATTAATTTTCTTAAAGAGGTCCCTTAATATTTCTAATTGAGAAATATTCTTTTTTTTTTTCTTTCATCTTTAAACCATACGAAGAGAACAACTGACTTGTGGACGATGAATGGTGAAAAGGACTGTACTCCCTCCTTAACTGCAAATTTCAGTTCAGTCTAGTCTAAGGAGCTGCTCAGGTACCTCTACAGCAGGGGCAGGCAAAATGGTTAATCTGGCCAGTGGCCAGACTCCATTTCCCAGCAGTCCCTGCCCACATCGCTGTGGCTGGCTTCCATGGAGACCCCAATAGCAGTGGCCAGGCATATGGCTTGGCGGGGAGCTGCTTTGGGGCCGGGATCTTGCAGTGGTGACAGCATGGTCTGCAGCTGGGGTAGAGCTGCGATTTGCTGCCTGAATGCCCCTGCTTGGGTCATGTGGGCAGTGCATTGCAGCTGTGCCCCACCTCTGGACCATGGTATCAACACCGCAAGATCCCAGCCTTGGAGCAGCTCCCTGCCCAGCTGCTCACCCTGCCAGTACTGCATTGCAACCCTGGAAACTCCATGGAAACCCTAGCCCTGTGCTGTCATGGCCCTGCTGCTGCTGGAGTCGCCATGGAAACCAGCCCCAGTGATATGGACAGGGTCTGAAGAAAACGGAGTCTGCTGTGGGCCCAATCTGGTCCATGGGCTGGACTCCACTCACCTCTGGTCTATAGTAAGGGAGGAACAGGAGGATAACTCCCAATGATATCAAAAGTAATATGGATATTCTGCAAGATGCCTTAACAAGAAAAAAACTTAAGTTTCACAGTGGACAGGTTATAGAAGTGTGAGCTGGTATCAGCCAAGCACTTATACATGATCCACGTAGTAGGTTCATTGCCCAACAATGGGTATCAAGTGAAAGTTGACTGATTTCTTTATGTTTGTAGCAGGGACTCAGCTGAGCCCCACACTTACTGGGGCAATGACCACCAGTGTGCCTTATAAGTGACAGGCTCCTGGCTGGTCCCAAGGAGAAGTGGTGAACCTGTGGGCTGACAGCATGCTCTGCCACACTCCCACTTCAGGGGTGGGACGAGCAGCCAGCGGGCACCCCTCTTTTCATGGGCCCATCCTTTGGGCCAGAGTGAGAGCCAGAAGCTGGGCTCCACAGGGGCCCAGGCCCCAGCCCAAGAAGAAGACAAGCAGCTGGCACAGCCAGTGCCACCTAGGGCGCAGAAGCCATGGGTGCAGCAGTTAATGATCCCCTCCAGAGCTCTCAGCAGCCCCAAGAAACATGGGGGCAGACAGGGATCCAGGTTCGCCCCAGCCAGCCCAGAACTTCCTGCATAAGGCAATACCAGCCCCAGAACAGGGGAAAGACCAGGGTAGACACTGGCTCATGCCACATCCCTAGGCCAGAGCCAAGGACCTGTGATCCAGGACCAGCTTGACACCAGCTCTCTCCACAGGACTCTGACCATCACACAGCCACTGAAGGTCAGGTACTTTTAGCAGTCCCATGGAGGGTTCATAATTCCCATAGCCCCTGATTATCTAAAGGGCTTGGCCTGAAGCATGCTAGCCCACTTGGACTGGGCTTATATCAGGCAGCAAACCCCAAAGAGCCCTGACTGCTGCTGGGCCAAGGCGAGGCCTGAAGCAAATTCAGATACCATTATTGAAGTTGTATACTTTATTCAGTTTCTTACATGAGATGGACACCGCTGATCACAGAACTTTACCCAGACTCCCGTGCTCAGCCAATTAACTCTGACCCCAAGCTGCTCAGTTACCCCCTTTCACGGGCCCTTCTGCCTAGAAGAGGAAGCCAGATGCCTGGAAAGACCAGGCATCTACTTCAATCACCAACCTAACACCCAAGTGGAAAGGGGTGGGGTGTATGGGAGGTGGGGCCCCACAGAAGACTCTCAGACATCGTGACCTACACCAGTCTCAACAGACACTAGACTATCAGGTACCACCTCCTGACATCCTTTATAGGTATACCAAGTCATGGCAGGAAAGATACAAAATAGGGGAATAAGACCCGTTAAGCATGCAGCACCCAGGCCCTACCCTGGTGTGGCTGCTTGGCTTGGGTCCCTCTACAGTGTCATTTTTCTGCTTCTAAAAGAACTTCTAAGATATTATGTTGAAAATGTAGATAAAGATCTCATTGAGATGAGCATAGGAGAATAAGGAAAATGTCTGCAGTACAGCAATTTCATTAAGGTGCATTTTTGATACTATGTTAAGAAGAAATTTTGGATTATTCAGGAATGGAATCCTCCTTTAACAGCTCATTACTCAGAGAGCACGTACTAATAAGCACAAAAGTCAAGGAAATCCTAGCCTGGGGGTAAAAACAGACATAACAATTGTATCAGTATCAAATGATAGTTAAGCTGTTATTGTTAAGATCAGTACTTTCCTGTAATGATACAAAAATAGCATAATGTTTGTACCTTTAATGGTGTTTCATTCAGGATATAAATTAAAATTTATAGCAATTTAGCTAACTTGTGTCACTACAGATCTGACAGCTACATCACAACAGATGATATGTACTTCGAAGTAGGAACTCCCCTTCCCTTTTATACTGGTCCAAAGGTATATTTGTCCATAGCTTGAACATCATGATTCTTTTAGCTTCTACTACTGGCCTCAGGGTGAAGAACAAAGCTAGACATGTCTTAACAAAAGATGCGTTATTTCATAGCTACTTGCAGGCAAAAAGATGCTGTGCAAGATGTCTTAAAACACCTTTCATCACCTGGTTAAAAACAGAATGCAATAGAAGGAGGAAGCAGATCTTGAACTATGCTCCTTTGTGGGTACCCTTGTAAATTTGTGAGCTAATTTCAAGTCCCCAACTCAAGTCAACATGGGTGTTATGCTTAGATTAAAGCTACCTGTTATGTTTAGACTATACTAAGGGCACATAAAACATGAGCATCCACACGTTAAAGCTTGTTAACTCATGCTAAGTGCCCTTTGAACATCTCAAATTTACACCTTCAGGCAAGGGTTAAGTCTGGGCCATGCTATGTGGCTTATGTTCCAGTAACTTCAGTCCACTCCATAGAGATAAAATGAGAAATTTGCAGTCCTCTGGAATCCCAGAATGCATCACTTCCATCACTTCCAGCCTGCTCCCTCCCCCTCAGCAGGGATAGAGCTCAGGTGCCCTAGATCCTAACGCACCCCTACTCGCCATCCCTCTAGTGACACGGCAGAGCTGTGCAGGTAAGAAATAGTATTAACCCTTAGTGTGTGTGACTGCTCACAGGAAGCTCCAACTTTCATACTGCTTAACAATACAGGTTTAGTATGGTCTAAGTTTAACATGTAATTTCACCCACAGAAGCAGGGTTAAATCAGATCATTTCCTGTATAGCCACATTCACAGTATTTCTCTATAATGGAAGTGATATCTGAGAGGTCCCTTATCTCCTCTGAATCCAAGTAACATGCCTGACTAGACCTGACATTCAGCCTGACTCCAAGTAAGAAGATGTAACTTCCTGGATTACTGTGTGATTCTGAGGCCATTTAACATGACAACATTGTTTTCTCCATGGAAAGAAACAGGCAAAATTGAGGCCAGAACTTTACATCTCTAGCGCATGAATATGGATTTTGGCATAAAACATTCCAATACATGTGCAGATATAATAATCTTGATACATAGGATATCTTTCAAAGCAAGAATCATACCTCTCAGTCTTCAAGTCTGTCATATTATAACACAAGCCACTGGATATATGACAAATGATCGATCAGGGATCCAGAATTTTCATTTGCCATGGAAAAATGCAGTGAAACCCAGATTTTCTCATTTAGAGCAGAAAAAACTGGATTTTCTCATTTTGAGGAGAAAAACTCAATTTTCTCCTTTAAAGAAGAAAAATGCAGGAAACGGTGGGTTTCTCCTTGAAGGTTGGTAGAGTTCCAGCTTGTATGGGGCTGGGGGGAGCAGGAGAAGGATGGTTAGGCAGAGGGTGCCATGTGCATATGTGCCCCACATGCACATGGCCGCCATAGTGAGGGAAGGAGAGAGGGAGGGAACCGGACAGGGCTGGTGCTACTGCCCAGCTAGGGCAGTATGTGGGGCTTGGAGCCTATGGCTGGAATGAGTGGTTGCAGGACCTGGGATGGGATCACAGGAGGCTTATCTGGGGGCAGGACCTGGCTCCCCACCGCTGTGCACACTCCCAGGGGAGGGCATGGGAAGCACATGCCCCCCAGATTTGTGTGCGGGGAAGGGGCAGGCTGGCTGCTGTGGACTTGGGGGTCCCCACCCTGCTGCCCTCCCCCCTGGGCCTCCTCAGCCCAGCTGGTGGGACCCTGCACAGTAGGGCAGAGTGGGGCGGGGAAGCTTGATGCCACCACCACAAGCCCCACACTGCCATGGTGATGCACTCCTGGCCTGCATGAGGCACCTTGCCATGGTGGCATGGAGCTCCCAGCAGTGGCACTGAGCTTCCCTGACTGACCCCGCTCTGCCTCACTCTGTCCTGCCATGCTAGGTCTCACCTGCTAGGCTGCAGAGGCCCCATGGGGAGGGCAGCAGAGCGAGGAGCCCGAGCCTGCAGAGGGCAGCCTGTGTCTGCCCCTCCCACCCCACAGGCTCCATGCTACCCATAGTGGAGGGGGAGGTGGACTCCATGTTCTGCTCAATCACAGCAGCTACCACCTTCTGTGGGCAGCAGCCGGGGCTTGGGTACTGCAGACCCAGATCCCTGGCCCTGTATCCCTGGCAGCTGGGGGCCGCCTCCTTCAGGGCTGGGGGTAGGGTGAGGGGCTGTGGATGGTGAGTGAGGGGTACCGGCAAGGCCAGGGGGCTATGGGCGGGGAGTGAGGGGCACCAGCTGGGTTGGGGGGCTGGTGGTGAGTGAGGGGCAATGGCATGGGCAGGACACTGGCATATCAGGTCTGCTCAGTGTCACAAAGCAGTGATGGAGGGACAGCTGCAGCTGGACCCACTTCCTGGTGAGTGAAGGGGGCAAAGAGAGCTCTGATTTCCTATGGTTTAGAAAAAACCCCAAAATCAAACACCAAAGTTTATAGGTATTTGGAATGTATTTTATTATAGTGATTGAAGCACCAGTAGGTTTCCAAATTGCTTTAAAATTGTAAATATAACCATAAAATATTGTATTCAACTGATACCTATATATATAGTAGTATTCCATTCTAATCATGGAAAAACTTTGTGATTTTTTAAATTGAGAACACCAGGATCCCCACAACTGATTGACATCTAGAACAGAGGTTCCTAACCACTGGGCTGCAGCCTGGTACCGGGCCATGGTGGGTTGGCTGTGGTGTCGTGGCATGAGCCCCCTACTCAGAACCCTATCTTTCCGCCTGGGTGAGTGGCTTCTGGGGTCACAGCTGAGCTTCCAGGATTAAAGCCAGGTGACGGGGGAGCCCTGGGAGGGAGGCAGCTGGCTCTGTATGCCCTGTCCTGTTCCCACTGGGCCGTGGTAAAAAAAGGTTGGGAACCACTGGTCTAGAATACGTGTTTTTATTTGCAATTCATACTATATTCAACAGCTTATGTATATTTGCAATAAAACCCATTTATAAGAATCTTTTCTTACAGTGTCAAATACATTAACAATTAAAAACACAAAAAAACAAATTCCATCTTGTATACCCTAAGAACTACATTGTGAATGATCAGCAGAGTTTAAACTCTGGAGGTTTAGGACCCTCACTTGAGCTATAAGAACTGAGTGCCAGCTTCTCTTAGAACAAGCTAAGAGAGCTACCATAGCACCCAATTAATAAATAGATTGTGCAATTATTTGTGAAAGAGCACTGGACTGTTGGGAATCTAGGGTTCTATTGTAGGCCCTGGGATGACTGGTTTTGTGGTTAGTGTTGTAGCTGCAGACTACACAGCCAAGCAAATATATCTGGTAAACAGCTTTAGCCTGAAAGTCAGTGTAGCAGGATAGCTGAGATATAGTCTGACAGGTTAAGTTTTAGGCCTTTCACACCCATAAGTAATCTTATGCAGCCTCAGTTAAGCTGTTTGTTAAAAGATGGTGACAAACCATATCTCCTTCAAGTTATGATTGCAAAAGAGTGCATACAACCCAAACCCCTATAAATACAAATAGCAGCCAGTAGAAGATATGAATCTTGGACTGAGGATCTTTATGGCTTTACGAGTGCTTGTGGTGCTCGGGCCAGGTGCCAGATGATTGGAAGATAGCCAATGTGGTCCCCACCTTTAAAAAAGGGAGCAGGGAGGACCCGGGCAACTATAGGCCCATCAGTCTTACCTCAATCCTGGGGAAACTCTTTGAGAAGATCATCAAGGAGTACATCTGTGATGGGCCGGCGTGGGGGATGATGCTCAAGGGCAACCAGTACGGTTTCATTAGGGGCAGGTCATGTCAGACCAACCTGATTGCCTTTTACGATCAGGTCACAAAAGCATTGGATGCAGGTGTCGCCGTGGATGTAGTCTTTCTAGACTTCAGCAAGGCCTTTGACACTGTCAACCACCCCATCCTCATTAAAAAACTAGGCGACTGTGGCATCGATGCCTACACAGTCAGATGGATGGCAAATTGGCTGAAGGGTCGTACTCAGAGGGTGGTGGTGAACGGGTCGTATTCGACCTGGGGGGAAGGTGGCAGCAGAGTCCCCCGGGGCTCGGTCTTTGGGCCCGCACTGTTCAATTTCTTTATCAGCGACTTGGACGACGGGATGAAAAGCAACCTGTTCAAATTTGCTGATAATACCAAACTTTGGGGTGAGGTGGGCATGCTAGTAGGGAGGGAAAGACTGCAGAAAGACCTGCTTCACAGTTAGGGCAGCTAGGATCTGGAACCAACTTCCAAGGGAAGTGGTGCTGGCTCCTACCATGGGGGTCTTTAAGAAGCGGCTCGATGCCTACCTGACTGGGGTCAATTGAGCCCAGTTTTCCTCCTGCTCAGGCAGGGGGTCGGACTTGAAGATCTACAAGGTCCCTTCTGACCCTACTTCTGTGATTCTATGATCTGCTGGTTCTCTTGTACAGTAAAACAGGGAGGCTGATTAAGCTGAAAAGACCTTTCAGGGTTTGTAACCATCTTAAAGAGAATCAAATAGTTACCAGAGAAGATCATCAGTCATATATTTGTAGCCTGGGCGGTACTCCAAGATGTACCCCCTCTCCAATTGAAGGGATCAGAGCAGGTGCACGAGTGCTGTGGGAGTTATAGGGACCCTCCTTCCCCTATAGAGCAGAGCCAGATCTCCAATGGGTACTTAACCATATATTTTTTAATGGGAAAAACAGTAGTGGGATCATAACATGTATAAACCAGGGGGTACAGGGGGCACTACAATGCCCCAAGGGGGCGGGATTCAATAAAGGTTAGGCATTTACATTCATAGACATATTCATCAAGTTGACAAAAGACAGGTTTAACAAAGTATAAAACACAAACAGCACAACAAACAATACTGGTTGGTGAAATATAAAATGCACAAAATACAAAACATCAAATAACAAGAGACAGAGGGCATAGGTATCTGGAGGGGGGGAAGAGGGAAAACACAATGACCCCCTCCACTGTGACAAAAAATCTCACTTTCACTTCACTCATTCCAGCTGAGACACGAACTCAGATTTTCCACATGATAGGCAGAAACCATATCACACAGTCACCAGTACTAGAACTAATCCAAGCTGCTAGGGGTTTTGACCTTTCAGGAGCCCCTGTGTCATGTCAAGCTGCCCTGCCTCTGGCTGGAGGAGCTGGAAGCAGAGCTGGGAACCTCTCGGGCCACTGCTCAGCTTCTTGCTGGAGCTGGGGAACCTCTCCTGTTGGCTGCAGCCTCTTGTAGGGGGATCCTGGAGCCCAGCAGGGAGCCTTTCTTGCCAGCTGCATGCCGCACTGCTGAGGGTCCAACTGCTGCCTGCAGCTCCCACTCCTTCAGGTTCTTCTGGGGCAACTGCTCCCACCCCGCTGGCCCAGCTCTTGCCAGCTCTTTGAAACTCCTTCCTTGTGGTCCCTCACTAGTCTTCCCAAGTCAGCTGCACTGCCCCTTTTATCCCCCCCCAGGTGACCCGAGGGGCCAGTCAGGGGACATGGAGGGGGAGTCTCTGGGGCCTGATTGGTGAGGAAAGGGACTCCCAAGCTCTCCAATCATTTCTTACCCTTTCAAAACCCCTGGGCCAAATCACTACCAGCTAGGCTGTCACATATTGGTACCCAGACACCACTTGAGCAGAGAAAAATGTGGACCTGAGGGGGTGAGCCAGAGGGTTTGGAATTATGCTACCAGAAGTCAAAGTCCTAAAAAAACGGCATCAGCCTATTCTGTGGAATCTCAATCTGATCACATGAACAAAGGCACTGGTGACTTCAAGTTTCATTAGGATGGCACAGAGCAGGGGTGTTAAATATGTGGACCCTGGGCTGAATCTGACCTGCAGAGCTCCATAATCCAGCTCCCAGTGCTGCCCTGTTGACCTACATGCTGTACTGGACTTGCCCTGAGCCACATGCAGTGCTTGCTGGGACTGGGTCCCTGGCTACACCACTCACAGCACTCATTGGGGCTGGTTGCAGGGTGCACTGCAGGCAGCAGTCACATGGGCTGCCATCGCAGGCCACTCTGAGTGCCACACGTGCTGGATCAGACATGTGGGAGGGGGGATGGGGGTCTGTGGGCCTGATCCAGCCCAGGAACCAGCCCTGTTCCGCTAATCTAGCCCACACAGACAGATACATTTGATGACCCTGTCATAGAGGGTCAAATAGCCAATGTGTGGTACATTTGGTGATACTGCAATAACTTGTATGATGAGATAACTTTACTGAATTTAACAAAAGGAAATCTGGCCTTGTAGAGAAGTAACTACTCATCTCCAAGAAAGTTGTCAATCAAAGTTTTTGTCACAGACTTCTTTCTTTCCAGTTGATATGACTTGCAGCTGCTAAACAATATCCTAAGCTCTGATGTTCCTACAAGAAAGGCAATCAATGAAATGGCATAGAGAATGTTGGAAGACCAAAGAAAGAAATTAGCTGAGTCAAGTACTGACACCTAAAGACCTTGATACTTTTGTACGGAAGCAGGCACTGAAGATTAACAATGGTAACATATTGGATGCAAAAGAACTAGAAATCTTTAGTTCCAAAAAAACTCCAGACATCACAGTTAAGTGACAATATGCCAAATAACAGGCACTGAAATAATAAAAGCATCAAAGGTCAGAGGTGTCAAAGTAATTAAAGAAGGCTAGAAGCGGAGGAAAATTATTTGGGTGAATACTGAAGCACTGGCAGATACTATTTAGGGCAGGCCTCCGAAAATGTTATTTTGTTCTTTGAATGCAACTCAACAGAAAGGCAGAGTGGGAGTGGATTGAAAGTCTAAGCTGAATTCAGAAAAGGATACTTGTTTCAAAAGGAACTGGACAGGAAAACCAAAGAGCACCTGTAGTAAGGACTGTCTACCGCTGGCTTCAGTCCAGAAAGAACTGTCTGAAATGTTTCACAGGCAGGAATTAAACATAGGATGCAGGTCATACAGTGTCGCCAGATGCCTCATTCACATTGCAACTGGCCATCCTACAAGCACAAAAGTAAGGAAGGGGGAAAAGAGCAGCAGATAAACATACTGATCTTTTGTCAGGCTCTGGAGTAGTAGACATACACACTGACATGGATCTAGAATTTTGAAAAGGGCGGTGCAGATGGTGAGGTGCATTATTACATATAAAACAACACACATTTTTCTCCATTTAAGAAGGAACTAGAAGCTTTACTAATATGCTAGGGGCCTAGGGCTGTTTTACTCAGGTTAAGATGGAAGCAAAAACAAATATAATTTTGTTGGAATGAGTTAAAAACAATTTGCAGGTCTGTGAAATATGAGCCTCATTACCAGGAGCAGCTAGTTGACAGCAGAATTGCAGAACAGAGGATGATTGATGGAACATCCAGGCCATTAAAAAGAAGAGAAGGGCATTAATATCTGTGGCATGAAGAGTTTAGCAGGGATCAGGTAGGTTATAATGAGTCATAAAATCAAGTGAGTCCCTCAGCACTTCCTGACTCAAAATGCTGCTGTCACTGCCAGGCAGTTGGTTTTAACCTTTGGGTGGAATAGGAATTTGGAGTGCGGGGTTGTCTGTGTACCAGTGCACCTCTGCCTGGATCCACCCCTGCATACTGAACAGGAGCTATACCCTGACTAGTGATGAGAGAAAACCCTGGTCCCTGAAAGAACACAGGACTGGAAGGGGCCTTTCAAGCCCAGTCTGTTGCATTTGCAAGCAACCATTTACCCAAGGATTCTCTCAAATCTTTGCTTTAAACCCTCACACACAACTACAAGGCACAAGACTAAAGCCTGAAGCATGGGTGACTGGTGCCTCCTGAGTCGGGGGGGCACCCGCAGCCAATCGCCCGCCTGTGTCCCCCGGTGTGTTGCCTATGGTCCCAAGAGCACCATAGCACGCAGCTGGTAAAAGCAGAGAAGATGGGACTTTGCTACTGCCCTGCCAAAGCAATGAGGGAATGCATACACACACAAATCCCAGGAAGAGAATCCTTGAGAACAGAGGAGAGCAAAGCCCCATGCTACAGAGAAGAGCAAAGTCTGCACAGGTCTCCTCAGCCTGACCAAGGGGAAAACTTCATTCCCACTCAGATGTGGCAACCGGGATGGCCCTGAGCTAGGGTGGCCATTCGTCTGGTTTTGTAGAGGGCGGTCCAGTTTTCTGGTCCTCTGTCCTCGATATGAAACCGGATGCCTTTGTGTCCTCTATTCTTTCACCTCTCGGCACCCCCCCACCACCAACATGGTTGTGGCTGCCCGTGGGAGCTCCCCGCTCACTGTCACCACTGTGCACCCCCAGCCGTGCGAGGCATATGACTGTTCATGGTGGCGGGGACAAAATGCAGCTGTCCTCTGTTCTTGAGGTACCCCGACAGCCACCCTGCCCTGAGCAGCCAGCAACCCTTGTAGCAGGGCTCGAGCTTCCCAGATGGGCAGGAGCAGCCCTAGGTGTGGCTCTTTCCAGGCCGGGGAAACCTTCTTCCAGGGGGCAGCAGCTTTCCAGAGGGAAAACAGCCCTTCTGGTCCCTGCAGATGACCCGCAAGGCCTTGAGGCAGGCCCCGGGCTGCCACATCCCGATGCATAAAGTCCAGAGCGGGGGGAAGGGAGGGATTTATAAATGCGCATTTCACGCCTCTCTCTGCTTCGTTGCAGGCCTCCCTGTCCTGGGAGCGCCGCTCCCACCGAACAACCCCGCACAAAAGGCGGCCTGGGGCCACTGCCGGGGCCGGGGCCGGGGCCGGAGCCGGAGCCGCAGCAGGTCGCGGAGGCGTGTCCAGCCCCTGCCGGGCGGGGCCGTCGTGAGCGCTGCGGTCGCGGGGCGTGGGGGGCGGGGCCTGGGCCGCGGGGGCGGGGCGTGCCCGGCGCAGGGGGGCGGGGCGTGCGTGTGCGCCTGCGCGGCTCGTTAGTCGGCGGCGGCGGTGGGAGAGGTGAGTGCGGGCGCGCGGGCGGGTGGGCGTGGGCCGCGGCGGGTGGGGGGGACCCCCGGGCGGCGGCTCGGCCGCTTTGTTTATGTTTTGCTGTGGGGGGAGGGGCCGGAGCCGGCCCCGGCCCCGGCCCCGGCCCCCGTGAGGTGGGGGCGGGGCCGCCGGAGCCGGATCCCGAGCGCATCCCCGCGCGGGGGAGCGATGCGGGCGCGGGGCCCTTTGTTGTGGTGCCCGCTGCGGTGCGCGCCGAGGCCGGCGGCTGCAGCAGCCTGAAGCCGGTGACATCTGTAGTTCAGGCCGCGCCGTAGCTCTCGGTCGTGTCCCCCTCCCCCCCGCGATACCGGCGCGCTGAGAGCTGCGGCGGAGCTTGGCCGCCGTGTGGGGGCTTTGCATCTTCCTCTCGGTGACGCGCTGCAGCGTTTCCCTGCCGCCGGCTGCCCTGAGCATCTCCCCGCTCTCCGGCCTCTGATTTCACCGGTTCGGGGGGGGGTTCTGCTTTGGGGGTTCCGGGACCAGCTTCAAATGTGAACGCCGCTTGCCCCGTTTCTCTCTGACGGGGGGGCCGCGGGCGGGGTTACTTTGAGTGTTATATCCTAGAGAACATCCAGACCAGACTAGCACAGACGTTTCCCAGCCTGCCCCAAAAACATCTTCTAGCTTGGCCTGATCATGGGGTAACCAACCGTAGGTTATTTTATAAAGGAAAACGATTAATTGCCCTGGGAAAAGTGTCTGATCTGTGTTTTGCTACAGCCTGCTTTTTTGTAGAGGCATACAGATTACTAGTAGCAATAGGGCAAAAGATAGTTTCACTTTCACAGTGAAGTAAGTATGACATGGTGAGGCAGGTGTTTGGAAAGTGGCCTTTGCCTTGGTTTGTTTTGCATCCATCAGCTGGTATACCCTCCTTTCACTAATATGTTTTAAATGACTCCAAAGGTAGCCTGAAGGGAGGGAGGTCAAACTGCTGCTTAAGGTTGCCATCGAAGTGAATTTGTTGGCTGTTTCATGGATAAGTATATAGATGAAATAAATTGCGTACCTGTATGCTACAAAGTATGTAATAGCTACTGAACTGAAAGTGTTGCTGAAAGTGATTCATTTTAATTTCTTGAGGCAACCATTTTGATTTATTTGCAAGGGGATTCAGATAGGTGACACATTTCAAATTCCTGTCGGTCTAGGGCAGGAATCCTTGACCTTTTTAGTCAGGGCATCCCTCCAGAGCTACTGAGTATAGCAGCATGTCCAGCTGCGAACCTTTGTTGTGTTCATCTTGCCTCAGTTCCTAACCGGGTGCTGCTGCTGCCAAATAAAAGGGCCCTTTGCAGCTGCTGGGTAGCCAGACTGGGAAGGGCTGTGGCACATGCAGATGCTCCTCCTGCTTTCAGGTTCTCCATTAACACTAAAGCAGACAATAGAGGTGGTTCATGCTGCAGTTCTTCCCAGTCCGATTGGGTACAGCATCTCCTGGAAGTAGAGACCTGTGGAGAGATGGACCTGGCCTATGCGTCTCTTTCCAGGAGGAGCATGGGGGGCAGAAGTAGACTGGGAAGAGAGTTATCAGAGCGCCCTAAGGCAGGAAGAGTGCTTCTATTACAGCCTGGCATGCAAGGCAGTTTTACCAACTGCTGTGGCAGCAGAGACTGCATCACAGCACCCCTGAGGGGGTCTTGCAGCACTCTGGATAAGAACCACTATTCTAGCATGTAGGACGGGGTGGGCAAAATGCAGCCCGGGGGCCAGATGCAGCCCACCAGGCCCTTCTATTTGACCTGCAGGGCCCCTAAGAAACTTAGAAAATTAATATTTATCTGCCCCTGGCTGCCTATCATGATGGCGCCAAAACTCAGTAAGCGGCCCTCCGCCCAGAATAATTGCCCGCCCCTGATGTAGGACCACACAGCATTCCATGTGTGTTTGTTTTCTTTAAATAATGTCAAACACTTTTACTAGAAAGTAGCAATTTGATGAACCTATTGCCTGCATTATTTTTATTGTACCACTTTTTATGTTGGTGCCCACCCTAATTTAAACGTGGAAACAATGAGCAGGGTGAAGTGGCATGCATGGAGCATGTGTCTGTGGTGGTGGTTGGATTGTGAATGGAGCATAGGAGTATGTCACTTGGCAAAGGAGTTAGATATTCTAGGAAAAATATTTCATTCTGAAACAGAGATGTGTGGCGGAAAATTTTCCAGTGCTTTATTTTTCTGTGGGACATTTTCCATTTCTAAAAATTCATGATTTCATAAAATTCATTAGTAACAATGAATGGATGCCAATACCATATTAGGCAAGCTTGGCAGTTTCAAAGTTGTAATTAATGGTTTTTCAGGTGATTATCCCTAGGAAGTATGTGAGAGAGCGCACACATGTTTTATTGATTTGTAAACAGGAGGGTAAATACACTCACATAACAATCCAAATAAAAAATCAAGTTATAGATTCATGGATCTTAGGTTCGGAAGGGACCTCAGTAGGTCATTGAGTCTGACCCCCTGCCCTGGGCAGGAAAGAGTGCTGGGTTTAGATGACCCCAGCTAGGTGATTGTCCAGTCTCCTCTTGAAGACCCCCAAGGTAGGGGAGAGCACCATCTCCCTTGGAAGCCCATTCCAGATTCTGACAATCCTTACTGTGAAGATCTTTCTAATGTCCAACCCAAATCTGCTCTCTGTCAATTTGTGGCCATTGTTCCTAGTGACTCCAGGGGGTGCCCTAGTAAACAGAGCATCTCCTATTCCCTGCTGCCCTCCCCTGATGAATTTATAGGCAGCCACACAATCACCTCTCAACCTTCTCTTGCGAAGGCTGAAGAGATCTAAGTCCCTCAGTCTCTCCTCGTAGGTCCTTGCCTGCAGGCCTATAACCATACGAGTGGCCCTCCTCTGAACCCTCTCAAAATTCTCCGCATCCCTCTTAAAATGCCGCGCCCAAAACTGGGCACAGTACTGTACTCCAACTGTGCATGACCAGTGCCGCATAGAAGGGAAGCATCACTTCCCTGGACCTGTTCATCATGCATCTGCTAATGCATGATAAAGTGTGGTTAGCCTTGTTGATCGCTTTCATCACATTGACGCATGTTCATCTTGGAGTCGACTATGACTCCAAGATTCCTTTCTGCTGCTGAGGAGGTCATCCCCCAGCCTGTAAGTGTGTTGGTGGTTCATTTTGCCTGGACTTTGCGCTTGTCTTTGTTGAACTGCATCCTGTTTCATTCTGCCCACTTTTCCAGCCTGTCTAGATCTGCCTGGATCCGTTTCCTACACTCTGGTGTGTTAACTTTGCCCCATAATTTGGTATCAAATGGTATGAATTCACCTAAATGGCTGTGCAGGTCAAATCAAAACCAAAGCATGGCGTATTATGCACAGTTCTTTGGGTGTGCTAAAATTAATGTGTCAACAGTTTTCAGTGCCTTCATTCTTTTTCTTAAATTTAAACAAACAATATAAGGGATTACATGCTATTGTGTATTGTCTTTACATTTAAAAGAATATTCCAATAAAAATAATTTCTTTCCATATAAAGCTTTGAATTTGTTTGAATAGAACATTTAAACCACGTTATGTGTGCTGTATTTAATTTTTTTCCTAATCAAATATTTCAGTTCAAATACTTGTGGCTATTGGGACATAAAATTAACATGAAGGGGTACTTTTTTAGTTTTGTTGACTAAGTATAAGTCAAATAAACATGCTAAATCAGATCACGCTCTAGGGCATTGGAAAAATTTCCGGAACATTTTCCAATTCAAAATTTTCTGGAAAACCCACAGCTCTGTTCTGAAAATAATGAGATCTGATGAAACAGAATCTGTTTGATACAAGTTAATATACTCTGAAATGTTATAACTGATTCCAGTTCATCTGAAAACAATTTTGCAAGTGTCTTGTTTCACACATTGATTGTATGGGAGTCTGAATTTGTTTCTCTAGTGTTGTCATTGTGATGGTTCCCCAAATCCTGGATGTTTTGAGTTTGCTTTTTGGTAAATGTAATTTAATTTTGAAACTTCTGAAATGAATATCAGTTTCTTTGTGGGAAAAGAAGTAGACAGAGGTGAAAGATGCTGCCATTTCTTATGTGGTACAGCTACTACATGTACATATGTGCTCTTTTTTTTACTGACAAATACACTTTTTTTCTGCTTGTTAGCTGTTGCATAGGGTTCAGTGACCAGGACTCCCTTTTGGCTTATACATCAACACTGGAAGAATTGCTAATTAGATTTCTGTTTATAGAATCTTTATTGCCGATGGTGCAGGAGCCAGAAAGAGCCCAGTTTGACTTTCAGATCCTAAGTGAAATTTTCAGGGACAGAGTCTGAGGAGAAATATTTGACTAGCAAGCTAGTTGTGAACTGAAATATTGAGAGAGTGTGTCCATGTTAAACCCCACAGTGTGTTTCTTGATTCATACTCTGATTTATACTTTTAGGAGTATAAGGATAAGGGATTTTCTAGGGGAAAGTACTGCTCATCAGACTTTCTAACTTTAGGGAGCAGTAGTTTTGAGGCTATATAGAAATGCATGTGCAATTTATTTTGCAAATCAGTTGGGTAAACTTGCTATATAGGCCAGTTATTTTAACAGTTTAGTGATGTACAGTGTCTCCATCTCGTGGGATGTGTGTTACAAGTTTAAGAAAATATTCTCATACCTTACTGATAATATGGAATGTTTTCTTTAGTAGTTACTTGGCTATAGACACTGATGGTCAGTGGTCACTGATGTTTTGAGGTTTTTCTTAATAATAGGATAGGAGTATTGAGTTGTGCTTCCCACTTATTGTCCAACTTCAGCATACTTATGTTTGTTCTCTCATTCTCAATCTCACCATTGTTCCAGGTGGTTAAAAGATTTACAGGAAGAGCATGTTCAAACTTCAAGTCTGAATTGGACACCTTTGTATTAATCTATTAGATTATGATGCGTTTGTGGGGGGGGGTGCTCTTTTTTCTTATAGTTTATTAAGGTGTATCTAACTCTCGCTTCATATTTCTTTCTCTCCCTCTAGATGTGATGAAAGGGTCTTGATAAAAAAAAGTCTTTGATAAATTGTACTATTGACTCTTTTTTTTGGTCACAAGTGTCCCTTTTTAATAAGGCCAGTGTTAGATTTCACTTCTAAAATTAGTTAAGCTAAAGGAACACTCTTGAATTAAAAATGTTGCAAATTGATTTCTCTGCCATTAATAGTAACATTACTAAATAACCCAAAGGGTTATTAGAACAGGGTTGTCCAGCTTCTTGGTAGCCAGAGGTTGCATGCCATCTGGGCCACTGATCATAGGGTTGCACGCTGTGCATGTTAATTGTTACGTGGGCAGCCCAGCTCCTTCTGCTTCACATGCAGCCTCACCCCATTCCTGGCCAGCGGCTCTGAGCAGGCATCTCTCTCCTTTGCTGCTGTGTGCAGCACAGGCAGCCCGGCTCCCTCCCTTGCTGCATGCCAAGCATGAGTACCTGTCCCTGTCCACTCTGTGTGTAACACAAGCGTCCTGACTCACTTGCTGTGCTCCCTGTGTGGGCAGCTCCCCTTTCTGCCACCACATGCAAGATGGATAGCCCAGTTCCCCCCATGCTGCAAGTAGTCCAGCTTCCCCTTTGCTATGCGTGCAACACAGGCACCTTGGTGCTCTCCTGCTGTGCCACCCAACCCTGCCTCCAGGAGTGGAGAGGTGAGGGGGTGCAGAAGCTTCGAGCTCAGAGACCCTGGTGACTGCTGCATCAAAAACAGTGAGGGGAGTGGCAGCCAAACCACTCTGGGCCTCTGGGCCACACATTAAGCCCTCACAGGCTCTGAGTTGGACAGACCTGATTTGAAATGGTGAGTTTCAACCTTTTTATATTTGGTGCATTCTGTGGAAAATTTGAGCTCTTAATTTTCACTTGTTTTTTGTCTACAGAAAATTTGTAGAACAATTCTTCTGTTGCAAAGATCTCAGCAAGACCACAACAGCTCTGAATGGTTTTAACACTGTGGATTCCTAATTTGAAATCCTTGGGTTTATTTTATCTTGTACAGCAGATCCTTGGTTGAGAATCAATCGCTGATTTAGAACTTTAAAAAATGCAGGTGAAGCTATGTTTCTTGCCTGCTTTTGCACTTACCTCAGCTTGCACAGTGCATTAATGACATTTTTCACTTTCAGATTCCTATTGTTGTAGCACTTGGCTTTCAAATTCTGGAAGAAATATTTATGAGGTGCATTAAAGAGAAGCAGAAATAGATAGAGTAGGGAACATTTCTGGATTGCCAGGCAGATGTATTATTTAAACAGCAATGTAGCTTATTGTTGGGGAAAGATGATAGATACTCTAACTAAACTCCTCATATCAGGAGTAGCTTAGCTAGTATCAGTGCTTCTTTAGTCTTATGGGGTATGGTGGACACTACAAAAATGTGGAAGAACCACCTGTGTTGCTGAATAGTATTTACTTGCTAGGTTTTTTTATTTACTGGACTTCCTGTGAAGGCTACCTAAAAAAAATCCTGTTTTGTATTCACTAGTTTTTTATCTACAGAAAAATAGAGCAATTCTTCTGTTGCAAAGAATTCAAAAAGACCACAGCAGGTCAGAATGTTTTTAACAGTATGGATTCCTATTTGAAAACTCTGGGTTTATCTCATGAATCATGATTGTACACGTAACAGAGCTAATATTGCACGGCACCCTTGAAAGCATCTCTGGGTACTCCAGGGTGCCATGGCACTGTGGTTGAGAATCACTGACCTAGTGGACGCTTGAGTTGGTGACTAAATATTTATCTAAATGCAGAACTTGTACTGATTTTAATTAAAGCTATCGCAAACTTCTAGATGGACTACCATATCTATCTTTTGAAATCTATACTGAAGGAAGCTAAGTAAAGTGTAAATGGATTATGTATTTATGTACACAGTTTCACCAGATTTTAAATGGATATAAAATAATTGATGCAAGTGGGTGCATGTTTATACCTGCTAGCAGGCATGTATGTACCAGGCCACTGAAAAGAAGGGCTGCCAGTTCCCTGAACCATTTTAATTTCTTTTGCCTTAACAAAAAACCCCAAACAAACCAAGGAAGTGTTTTCAGTTTTAGAATGGATAACAATCACCAGAAGCTCTGGGGCTCTTATATTTCAGCACCTGGGCAATAGTGATAGAACAACTCATCATGTATTGTTAACATGTTATCCATGAAGTAGAATAGTTTTTGAAATATTTGAAGCAAACTTGGAGTACAGAAAATGGGAAATATTGAGGAAACATTAACCAGGGAAAGGAAGAAAACATATAATCCTGTAAAGCCACAAATCTTATCTTGCTTATTTAATCATTATGTTAAAGATTCAAAGTCATTTTGGTCTGACCACACTTTACAACCTTTGTTCAGTTTAAAAATCACTAGAAATTTTGATAAAATAATGAGACTCTTTATGGAAAATTTTGAATCTGGAGGAAACCAGCCTATGCTAAAAATAAAGTTTGTCATTCTTCATAGGGAGAATGACTAACACAGACTTACTTTTTAATGGTATTTTAAAATTTTGCAGAAGACAATAGATTTGATAGACCTCTTGTGATTGCCAAAGAAAATTTTCTCTTAGTTAGGCATAAGGCCTTTTCAAGGTGTGCCTCTATCCATAGAGAAGTGAAATCTTCAAAACAGAACACCTGAAAGATGGTATCTTTTTTTTCTCTAGGTTCCCTTCTTGTGTGAAATAGGGGACACTCAATTTATCTACATAAACCTATGATTCAAAATTGGTTTGTAGACTACAGAGCAATTTTTCTTCAAGTTCTTATGTTTAATAAATTACTGAATAACACATCCTGTGTAAAAGTTGGCTCATGTGGTGAAATCTGCCCTGTTCAGTACTTATAAGAAACACAGTCTGATTCAGTGAGGAATCTGAAGATGTTTTGAAGGATATTAAGTTTTCTCCTTGGGTAGGAGCAGAGTGACAATAGGATGACTTTACACCAAGTCATTACCATTTATTGGGAGGTTATTAGTCATGCTAATCTGAATTTAGGCAGAAAGAAGGGCAGGGTGGCACCTAAGAGACTACTGTCCCCTCTGTATAGTCAGGGAAAGGTGTGACTGGATCTAATACGTGGTTGACATAATTGAGCCTCTTGCTATGTCACACGTGCATGGCAGGAGGTGTGATTGTGGGATCATGTATTAAATCCAATCACACCTTATTGCATTGGCTGGGAGCCAATGCAGTAAGGTGTGATTGGATCCATTGCTGGGAGTCTCCTTTGCTCAGAGAGCTTCCAGCTGCTGGGGCCATGTGCAGCCAAGACTGAGAGCCTCATCAGGTGTGAGGACTCTTGGTCCTAGCAGTGCTTGTGCCCTCAAGGTTTCAGGCACCCTCAAGCTTTGGAGATCATGACAGCTGCAATCCCCAGGCTTGTGGGTTTCATACTAGGCATGGTGCACTCTTGTGGGCTCCCAGCCGCAGGGGAGACCCTGCTACACATGTAAATTAAAGCTTGATAGCAACCAGCTATAAAATTAGCATGCATTTTTTTAAGTCTAACTTCATAGCTGCTGAGGCTTTTTATGGTGCGATAGCTACTTGTCATGTGTAGCTGGTCTTAAGGTAATTGTGCATTTAACCAGTTAATTGTGTTATACCTGTAATGCATAGAGGGGGTCTAACTGTTCAGAAGGGCATAGGATTCTGTAGGCTACAGCCTACTTCATCAGATACTATGAGCTGACTTGCAGAAAGCATGGGTTTTAATTCAAAAGGAAATTAAATACAAAGGATAGGGGCAGAAGGCACTGCTGAGAAGGGCAAAGATTCGTTGAATAGGTCAAGAGGGATAAACAAGGTAGTTAACCCATTGAGGGACATGGGGGAGGGGTGGTTATAAAAGTTAGCCCAGGTAATAGGATGCAAAGGCCCCATGCCACAACCACTGACAGGGTCCCAAAACAGAGTGGCAAGTCAGAGGAGGGTTCCTACCACTGCCATCCCATCCTAGTCCCACACTACTTCCAGTATCCCAGAAAACCCTTTCCCTGGGCCACCCTGAGGCTGGGTGGGTGCTGGTCCCTTAGGGGTGGTAATCTGCCACACGCAGCCATGCAAAACGCTAGGATCAAGCACAGCTTAGCCACTCTGATATAGAGGAAGCACTGCCACTGCATCTCCCTCTCTGACACTGATATCATTACTGCTACATCCCGTGCTATGCCAAGAATCCTACCCCCAGAAAAAATGGGGAAAAAAAAGATAAATGTCACCACTGTGGAGGAGGGTCCAGGATAGCATGGCTGTCCTGTGATAAAGGAGCTCATGGAAGAGACCCTGTCCCTACATTCCAGCTGCTGTGACCTGCCTCCCACCACTGCAGGTACTGGAACTCTGATCCCAGTCATTCTGCAGTCGGGTTTGATGGCAAAGCCCTTCCCCTCCGACCACGTAGTGGTCACGCCACTACGCCAGTCAGCCCAAAGGGGGAAGTCCTTTCCTCAGTGCTCTGATGTCACCAATGTGCCTGAACTGTCTTTTCCAAACCTGACTGAAGCCGTCTCTACCACAGGCCCCAGTGTGTTCTGTGGCCAGAGAAGTAGGGTCCCTCTGCCAAACACCACCTCTTTTCCCCTCATGCTGAGAGGCTGCATCTCTCCCTCTCCTAGTGTTGGGATATAGTAGATTGGGTGGTTCAGGTGGCACTCTGCTGGGCCTCTGTCCCCATTGGGGTGAAGGAGGGGAAAACGCATATCTAACTTGGCAAGGAGGAGGAGCCTGCTGAACCACAGGACCAGGAGGAAAATGACTGAGTCTCTGGGCTGTGTAGAGCCTGCAGAAATCTTGGCCCCAGCAGTACTCAGGAAGGAGCTGCTCCAATTTCTGGAGAGTATGAAGCAGTCTGGGAAGAATGTGCAGCTTGCCCTGGACCACAGTGGGGATTTCCACCAAGCATTCAACTTGGTGAGGGCTCTGGTAGGAGAAGGCAAGGGGCAACACAAAAAACTATCACTGGGTCCAAAGCTTATAAGATGCCCTGTACATATTTAGGAGGGTGGCAGAATGGTTGATGGGCTCCGTGGCCAACATTGCGTACTGTGAAAACCACACCAAGCCTAACAACACTCCTCGCCCGCCCCCAACAATGAGGTCCTTTACTGTGGTAACCCTCAATGTGTGCAGCTGCAGGATAGGTTTCCACAGGTGCCAGGTACTCTCCTCCCTTCAGGAAGAGGGGGAGGGGCACTCTGTGGTTTTCCTGCAGGAGACCCACATAACTCCACCTGCCAAAGCCAACTGGTGGCTGGAGTAGGGAGATGGCATCTAATTCAGCAGTCTTGTGGAGGCATCCTGTGGGTTGGCCACCATTTTCTCCCCTAGCTCCCAGGAGCAAGGGTTCCCGGTAGACAAGTCTGTATTCCATCTTGATCCTACAAGCTACCAGAGATCTCAGTTGGTGGCTCCTCTACAAAGGCATTGCCACAGGTATGTATTGAGAATGCTTTATGGACACCCCCAATACCTGCCCCTTTTGCCAACAGAGGGAGCACCTGTGCACCTACCTTGAGCATGCCAGGTTGCAGCCGCTCTTCTGCCTGCTCCAGAACCTCCTGCTGAAGTTCTGGCTGCACTTCTTCATGCACCTTTTTTGTTACGGATTTCCTTTCTGTGGCCCCACCAAATCCCAGGGCTTATTGGTTAGCCGCCTCCTGGCTCTGGACAAGATGGCCATCTATAAGACCCGAAAGAAGGCTCTGGCATTCCTCTGCTCATGTCTTCAGGCAGAGTTTCACTGCTTAGCATCCACAGGCTCCCTCACCTGGGTTCCCCAGGGGCCCAAAAACATGGTGACAGTGGAATGGTGCCACTGTTCACATGGCCAGGCCCCAGGAGTGGGGATGGCTTCTGGGAGCTCCTGTGTCCAGGACCTTGCAGCAGGGGTGGCTCTAACTTGCTTGCAGTGTGCCCGGCGTGAAGGGAGCTTACGCCCAGAGCCAAAAGCCCCCTCGAGCCCAGCATCCTGCCTTGGCCAGGCAGTGTCTTCTCATGGAGCTGTGTGGGACCAGCCAGACATCACCTTGGGTGCTGCTGGGCACCCCTCTCTGGGGTGACCTGGGCCTTTCCAGGGGCACGGGGCCCCACCACTGTGCACAGCCTGGGGTAGGCATGAGGGCCACCTGTCCCCTGGGTTTATGTACACGGTGGAGGCGCTGCTGCTAGGCTGTGTGTGTCGGGAAACGCACGTGATGCCATGTGCCTTCTACTGCTGGACAGGGAGTGCACAAAAGGCACGTGGCATCATGTGCAGCCAGGAGGCAATGGCAGCCCGCCCCTGCCCCACGCACAAACCCAGGGGGCAGATGCCCCCTGTGTCTATCCCAGGGTGTGTACGGGGTGGGAGCCTCCTGCTCTGGATGAGCCACCTGGGGCTCCCACTCTCTCTCTCTCCCCCCCCCCCACCCATTCACCCCTGCCCCACTCCCTTCAACACTATGGGGGCCTCATTCTGCTATGCCCCTCCCCCAACACACTTACCTGCTAGGCATTGCACATGCAGCCGGGCTGCATTCCTGTCCCTTGCAGCAGTCTGGGCTGGGTGTCTGTGTGTGCGCGTGCCCCACCCCTCCTCCCGGCCTTCCACGTACCACTCACAGGTTGTCTGCGTACCACTGGTGGTACAAATATCACAGTTTGGGAACCTCTGGTGTAGGGTTTTTTTTAACACTCTTGGGAGAAATAAGTTTTGTCTGGCATAAACTTTTACTGGATCAACTATATCAGGGCTGTCCAACTTCTGGGCAGCTGGGAGTTACACATGCCATGGGCCACAGTCCTGGGGGTTGCACAGTGTGCAGCCTGCAATACTGATGGCTGCTTGCTATGTGGTTGGCAGCTCCAGGCTCCCCCCTGCTGCATGGGTAGCTCAGCTTCTTCCCCCACCATGTTCCCCAGTTGCATGTGCCATGTAGGTAGCCCATTCCCCCGTCTGCAGTACAAACAGCCATGCTCCCCACCCCCCCAGTGTCTCCTACCCCTAGCAGTGCCTACTAGCACCTTTCTCCCCTCCTGCATATGCTATGCAGCCATGCATACCACCCACCTGCAGCTTTTAGTTGCACATAGCTCAAGCAACTCCTCCCCTGCCATGTGTACAGCATAGGCACCCTGAGTTTCCCAGCATTGGAGATGGAGCCTGGCGATGGGAGGCGCTTCCCCCACCGGGCTCCATTCCCAGCAGCTTGCAGGTGGAGTGCAGCCCTGGCTTTCCCCTGCCTCCCACCACCTGGCTGCTGCTTCAAAACTCGAAACATTTTGAAACTTTTGAAACATTTTGACTGGCCTCGTTTTGTTTTGAGGCTGTTTCGAAGCCCTTCATTTTGATTTTGATTTCGCTGTTTCGAGCTCGAAACAAGTTGAAACAGCATTAAAATGAAACAGCTGGCAAAGCTTCACACAACCCTATTTGATACCATACCTCTCATTGCCCTCAAATACCAAGAACACATCATGTAGCATGTATACCTAGCTTTGTTTTTTGTGAGAGATTCCTTGTGAGTCATGAGTGCGTAGGTATTGGCTGGGAGGAAGAGGAGTGGAATGACAGCAAGGTTGCACACCAGGTATTATTTACTTATTGAGAGACTTTTCTAAGTGGACACAGCACTTCATAGACATTTTGCATAGACATTTGGGCTGGAAGGGACCCCGTAGGATCATCAAGTCCAGCCCCCTGCCCCAGTGGTAGGAAGTCAGCAGGGATCATAGGATCCCAGCAGGATAAGCATCCAAATGTGTCTTGAAGGCGTTCAAAGTGGGTGATAGAACCGCCTCTGGTGGCAGTCTATTCCAAACCTTGGGGGCTTGGACAGTGAAGAAGTTCTTTCTTATGTCCAGCCTGAATCGGTCACACTGGAGTTTGTGACTGTTCAGTCTTGTCATCCCTTGGGGGGGGGGGGGGGGGGGCTCTGGTGAACAGATGTTCCCCCAGATCCTGATGAGCACCCCTGATAAACTTATAGGTGGCCACCAGATCACCCCTGAGCCTGCGCTTTTCCAGGCTGAATAGCCCCATGGCTCTCAGCCTGTCATCATAAGGTCTGTTTTCCTGACTTGATCATGCGCGTGGCTCTCCTCTGTACCCTCTCAAGCTTCTCCACATCCTTTTTGAATTGGGGAGCCCAAAACTGGACACAGTACTCCAGCTGCGGCCTCACCAAGGCTGAGTACAGCGGGGGAATGACATCCCGGGATTTGCTTGAGAGCAAATGTAAAACTTAAAAGGCTGGGCTTTCTTCTTGAAGCTTCTAATCTAAATTAAACAAACTATTGACTCCTTAACAATACTGTGTCATTGGCAGTCCCTCTATTTGAGGATGATCTATACCATGTCTCATTGATGGGTCTTGAGGAGACCCGTCTGCAGAAGTTGCATGTCTTTTCATGGGAAAGAGTAGGCCATAGGCCAAGATTTCTTTCATTTTCCTTCCTCTGCTTTCTCTTCTCTGTTTCAAGGGCAAGATGTTTTATCTCAAAATGGGCTACCACTTAATTGAGTTTGCTGTTACTTTGGAGTCAGTCAGCAGCCAGCTCCTCCCAGCTCTTGATATCAGCATCCGTTTTCTTAGGTATGCCTTCAGTGTATCCTCTGGCCACCATGAGATCTCAGGCTGTTACTCAGCTGGGAGTAGAGCACTTGTTTTGGGAGTCAAGAGTTGGGTACTCACATACACAATGTCTGGTTCAGTGAAGCTGGTACTTGAAGACCCCTGACTCAATGCTTGTAACATGGCTTCAGCAAGGATGCTGATGTTTTTGCGCCAATCTTCCCATTTGATGTGCAGATTTTCCAGAGGCATCCTTGGCAAAACCTCTCTAAGCTCCTGAGATGACGGCAGTAGATTGCCCACGTTTCCTATACACAGGTACTCCTCACTTAACGGCCGAGTTCCGTTCCGTTCCGTTCCCACGACTAGGTCGTTAAGCGAATTGGTCGATCAGCGAGGAGCCCCGGCGAGGAAAGCCTGCTCCGTGCACCCCGCCCCGTCTGGGCCGCGAGTGCAGGAGCTGTCCGCCCCGCCATGCTGAACCTGTGGCGCACGAGCAGGGGCTCCTCTCATTGAACGAGCACAGCTGGCTTTTCCCTTGTAGGCTGTCAGTTTCAGCCTGCAAGGGACTGCTTCTGCTTCCTCCCCCCACCCCGTTTCCCACATACAGCTCCACCCACCCCCTGCTCCACACACTGGTAGGCTGGGGCCTGAGGGCTGCCCCAGCCCCGGCCCCAGCGAGGAAAGCCCGCTCCGTGCGCCCCGCCCCGCCCCGGCCGCGAGCGCGGGAGCTGTCTGCCCCGCCGTGCTGAACCTGCGGTGCGCCGTTTCCACAATACAGGTACTGTACTCCTTAACGACCTACCTGCTTGGAGTGATGACTGCTCGGAGAGCTGGTCGTAAGTCCGCGCGGTCGTTAAACAGGTAGGTCGTTAAGTGAGGAGTACCTGTATAGAAGAGGGTGGGGATGATGACTGCAGTGTAGACCTGGATCTTGGTGTCTTTCTCGAGATTATGATGAATAAAGATGCACTGAAGCAATTTCCCAAAGGAGGCACTTTTGCACCGGATTCTGTGCTGGATCTCCTCGTCAATGTTCACTCTTTGAGAGAAGTAACTACTGAGGTAGGGAAAGTGCTAGTCTGCCTCCAGGGTCTTTCCCTCCATAGTAATATGAAGAGGGGGTTCCATTCATGGCCCAGGATAGGCTGATAGAGCCCTTTAGTCTTCTTGATATTGATAGAGGCCTAAAGTTTGATAGTTTCTCCAAAAAGTTCCAGTGGGGTCTGGAGGTTTTCCTCTATGGGTGCATCTACATGTTCATTTATTTGTTTAATGAAATACTAACTAAATGTGCAGTAACTAGAGTTACTGTGCAGTAGCCCTGGCAAATGCCTTTTTAGTGACACTGCTGCGCAGTAGCTTAATAATATTGCACGGTAGCATATTAGCACTGTCCATGCTGCAGTGCACTACTGTGCATTAAGGATCTCGTGTAGACACTCCCAGTGTGCACAAGAATGGTGCAATTGACATTTCTTTAAAGGTCATGGATAGTTGTTTTGAGTATTTTGGTCTTGGAGGGAAAATATCCCAGATTGAAGAGCCCTCCATCTGTTCGGTATTCAATATCAGTTCTGGAAGGAAGACACTTATTAATGAGAACAAATATGACTGTAAAAAAAATGGAGAAAACGTAGAATACTGTGTGTAAAGGTTTCGTCTCTGTTAAAATGTAAGGTATTCTAATAAATTACTTTCCTGACCATGACCGTCAGTATCATGATCACTTGTCTGACTGTGGTGGTGGTGCCAACTCTCTCCTGCCACGTCTTGATTTTAAAAGATGATTTTCATCTGGAGGTGGTATTTATAGCCACCATTTGACACCGTTGTATCCTAATAGGTCTCTTCTGGGGCTTTGACCTCCTCTACAACCCTGCCTAGTGCCGCCCAGATGTTGTGTCGCTGTCTGTTTATATCGCTCTTACCTGGCAAATTTATTTTTATTTTTTAGGGTCATGTGTGTCCTGACAGGCTTCTCAACATATTAGAGTCAATGCGACCTACCCAACTTCTTCTGCAGTCACAGGTAAGTCCAGGGTCTAATCTCTCTTGGGATTAAGCCCCCTCATTACTTTACCCCGAAAATGAAAATTATTCAAAAGGAAAGAAATAAAGCTCTTCCAGGCTGCTGTCCCTAGTTCTCTCTTGCACCTGGGGGTTTTATTTTTCAGTCAGGGAGCATAACTTCCCTTGTTAAGTTCTCCTGACATAATACTTCTCCAACCTGTAGAGAGACAGGCATGTTGATCAAACAAACAAAACAGGGAACAAAAGTAAAATTAGTACTTGTGTTGCCAGGGCTTAGCTGCACTGCTCCCTGCTAGCCCTTATTTCCCTTTGGCCATCCTCCTGCCACTTACACTGCTTCGCTCGGTGGTGCCTTTACAGCTGGTGTCTCCTGGTTTAATTGAGCTCCTCAGTCAGCTGGCTGCTGGTTCTCTGCCGCTGTGGCTGTCCTACCCAGCCTCCAGGGTCTCGGGACATGGGAGTTCTCCCCGCAGCTCCCTGTGTTTCTCTTTCTCCCCATCTGGGTCTTCAGTCTCTTTTTTTATTCTGGGGCTGCTCTAGCTTCACGAAGCAGTTGCTCCGGAATCGCGGCTCCCAGGGAGCTCTTTTCTCCTTCCTTGGCTCGTGCCAGCTTTTGAGCTTTTGTCGAGTCTTTTCTGTGTGTCTCTTCTCCACACAGTGCAACTGCCAGAAGTTAGGAAGGTATTGTCCATGACATCATAATATGCCTTGAATTTTAATTGGATTATAAACCCTTAACTCTTAAAGAATCTAATAAATACCTTAGATAACAGACTTCATGAACAACACTATCCATATCCATTGCATTAGTAAATTATAAACTAAGTAGTTAAGTCTGTGACTGACTAACTCAACTCCAAAGTTATATTCTAAGGTTTCAGAGAATTTTTTTTTGATAAAGTAACTTTGATTTTAAAATGAATTTTTTTTAGAAGTTGCTAATATTTCAAAGATTAGATACTGCTATAATTCATTTTAATCTAAAGGGTTTTTTTCATTATTGGTGTCTGTCTCTCCTGTAATGTTCATCTACTTCTCTGGGACCCTTCCTTATTGGTAATGTTTCTGAACCAATAGACATTTACTTTTGTAATTGTGAAAATTGCATTGGGGAGCTCTGGATTCTGTTTCTTTTGTTCTTTGCCAAATTTCATCTGTAAATAAATAGGGTAAATGCCTTCTGGAGGTAAAAATTCATGTTCATTGATTGTAGACCTCTTCTTAAACTGCTTTAGTGTTATTCTGTCATCAGTGACATCAAATGTACTGACTGGCAACTTTGGTTACCTTGTGTTTCATATGAGCATTCATCCTACTTCTCTTCAGGCCTGCAGGATTGGAAACCACAGAAAAATAAAATAAAATTCTGCTTGAAATGGGCTAAACCTTTATTCTTTGATCAGTACAAGAGTTAGTCAGATCTCTTGAATTGCTGGTGTCATAGAAGAAACTGCTCTGTTGGGACTTTCTTCTGATATACTTTGTTGGATACGGAGAATTGGTGTATTTCTTCTGCTGTAATGGTCCAGGTATTTTTGTGATATCTCTAATTGCATCAAGAGTGTAGTTGGGGGAGCTGTTAGGCAAGCTTTTGGGCATCAAGTGCTCTTCCTCAAGTCTGGATAAGGAGGCATTCACACTTTGTCAAGTGTCAAGGAGCTGCCCATTTACTTATGTTGACAATAGTAGTAAATCAGTTAAAATTATTTGGTTTTAGTGTGCTGGTAAAACTGAGAACAGCATACAAAAAGAGATTTAGTAACCCTGAATAATCATCTAACATAGCGCTACTTTACTAATAGTTTAATTTAGTACTGCCATAATGAACATTTAAATAGATGCTTCTAGAGGGCTTTATACTTCTCCCTCTTTGCATTTGAAAAAGGATTAAGGGCTTGGAGGATGTCCTCTCCCTCTTCTGTTTTTATTTTCAATAAAAGAATTTTGCTTAGAGTATCTTTTTTTTTCAAATCTGCTGTCCTAATGTCAAACTGTAGAATTACACTTATCTTTTTGATGGAACCATTTTGATCCCAACTTGTTTAACAAAACTGACCTGCAAACAGCAGTTGGCAAAGTGTCATTTTGTACCTGGTGATGATATGATTTGTCATAGAACCATCTGTGGTGATATTTTATTGGACAGCATACTGTAGTCATGCACAGTGCAGTGCAGGAAAGCATTTATTTTTCTGATTTTTGTACTAGGATCACTCTTCTCTTTCATAGATTCATAGATGCTAGGGTTGGAAGGGACTTCAGTAGATCATCGAGTCCGACCCCCTGCATATGCAGGAAAGAGTGCTGGGTTCAGATGACCCCAGCTAGATGCTTATCTAACCTCCTCTTGAAGACCCCCAGGGAAGGGGAGAGCACCACCTCCCTTGGGAGCCCGTTCCAGACCTTGGCCACTCTTACTGTGAAGAAGTTCTTCCTAATGTCTAGTCTAAATCTGCTCTCTGCTAGCTTGTGGCCATTATTTCTTGTAACCCCCGGGGGCGCCTTGGTGAATAAAACCTCACCAATTCCCTTCTGTGCCCCCATGATGAACTTATAGGCGGCCACAAGGTCGCCTCTCAACCTTCTCTTGCGGAGGCTGAAGAGGTCCAGGTGCCCCAGTCTCTCCTCATAGGGCTTGGCCTGCAAGCCCTTAACCATACGAGTGGCCCTCCTCTGGACCCTCTCTCGGTTATCCGCGTCCCTCTTGAAGTGCGGTGCCCAAAACTGCATGCAGTATTCCAACTGCGGTCTGACCAGCGCCCGATAGAGGGGAAGTATCACCTCCTTGGATCTGTTCGTCATGCATCTGCTGATGCATGATAAATTGCCATTAGCTTTTCTGATGACTTCGTCACACTGCCGACTCATGTTCATCTTGGAGTCCACTAGGACGCCAAGATCCCTTTCTGCTTCCGTTCCACCAAGCAGGTCATTCCCTAGGCAGTAGGCACGCTGGACATTTTTCCTCCCTAGGTTCAGCACTTTGCATTTCTCTTTGTTGAATTGCATTCTGTTGTTTTCTGCCCATATGTCCAACCTGTCCAGGTCTGCTTGTAGTTGTTCCCTGCCCTCTGGTGTGTCCACCTCTCCCCACAGTTTTGTGTCATCTGCAAACTTGGACAGAGTACACTTCACTCCCTTGTCCAAGTCGCTGATGAAGATATTGAAGAGTATCGGTCCAAGGACCAAGCCCTTTGGGACCCCGCTGCTCACACCCTTCCAGGTTGATACCAACCCTCCACTACAACTCTCTGGGTACGACCCTCTAGCCAATTCACCACCCACCGGACCGTGTAGTCATCCAAGTCACAGCCTCTTAACTTGTTTACCAGTATGGTGTGGGATACCGTATCAAAGGCCTTCCTGAAGTCTAAGTATACCATCATGATCATGCTTGCTCTGGAAAAGTGATCTCTGTTTAATGGCTTTCATTCCTTTTTTTCTTTATCCAGGCCATAGGTTTCAAAATTTGTAAAAACACTCAAGCTTAGGAAAAAGCATTTTATTCAAGATTACAGTTGCTAGCTTACAGGCTGTTCATTGTGTGTTTGTAAACCTGTGTAAATTTTGAGTATCATCCTGGTCTCGTGGGGATTAAAATCAATTGTGAAATGAATAGCTTCCCTTTAGATTTCAGTAGTCTTTTGAAACATCTGTGCTAGTGTCTAATATTTTCTGTTTTTAGGAAAAGTTTCATTAAGAACAGAAAAGATTAGAGAATGGAGCAGATTTTTTTCAAAACTTTGCAGGCATGTTCTGTTACAACCACTGTCTACCAGATAGTGCTTTACGGATTGTTAAAGCAGAATTAACCCTTAAATGGAACATGAAATATGAACACAGACAACTCAGTGTCTTAAAATCAAAGTCTAACTTTATTAGTACAAGTCTTAGCAGTGTCTGTATTCAGAGATAGAAAAACACTTAGTACAATGGTATTGCCCAATCCCAGATGTTACTTTGCTTAACAGAAAAGACTGCCATTCAGTTCCTGAAGCAAAGTGTGCATCATTGGCTGGGACTGTCCAGCCAGGTGTTGAAGGCTGGATTTATGATGATGATAACAACATCACACTTAACTTTCTTGCTGTCCCCTTTTATGCTTTTCTTTAAGTTCACTCCTTTGGTGACTCCTTGCTTCTGGATTGGTCTCTCTGCAGTCAACTTATTGTCCATATTTTATCCGGTCAGCATAATCCTTTGTTCAACAGACCCATCATGAGCACACCTCTTAATTTGGCCTTTTTTGGTGTCTTAATTTGGGCATTATCCATTGGCCTCCCTTATCACCTTTCATTAACGTATCCAATCATTTCATCCTTCTGATTCAGCACGTTAGTGCCAAGTTCAGTTAATTGGAGCCGGCAACAAAACTATTACTATGTTGTGTTAGAAAATCTTCTCACAGTGATAGAAAAGGAAAGAAACATCATGCAAGCAAACTCAAGGCTATAAGCTGCTTGTAAGAGGCAAGGCCAGCTGATATTGCAGACACCAGCAAAATGAAAAGTTCCAATAACAGTGAGGCTATACAGAATTTAAGCAATGATTAAATAAGGCTGAATATGAAAGAAAACTTTAAACAATACTGTAATTCACCACTCTATAAATAGGTGCAACTTTAAAGACTAAAATATAACAAGCTACCATTGATTGACAGTTCCATTGATAGTAAGTCATTCCAGCATGAAACTTGCTATGTCCATCTTAATACCTATAATGGAAGATTCTAAGGATTGAGAATGTAACCTGCAAAAAGTATTGTCCATGCTGGAGAATGTACCGTGCAAACTACCATGAAGTTGTTGTAGTTAATAGAGGTGCACTGAAACATCAATCCCATATGGTATCGGCACCGATGTAAGGAAAATTGACATTATTGGCAATTGACTTTTTTGTGACTGATAATGTCGCTGATAAATGCTGTGTGCATGCACGCAGCTGCAGTGCAGCACGCATGTGGGCAGGAGCACAGCCTGGCAGTGTGGAGAGCAGTGTTCAGCTGGTAAGTCTGTTGTGGGGGAAAGGGTGAGGGGCTGGAAGGGGTGTGGAGGGCCAGATTGAAGACCCTGCGGTGAGGGAGGGACTGGGGCTGGGGCAGGTGCTGCACAGCCGTGGGGCAGGGCATGGGACGGAGCCGTGAGTGGCTTGTTTGGAGGGGCATTGTGGGGGGGGGGGGGCTGTTCCCACTGCTACATGCACCCCAGGAGGGTATGGGGGGCGTATGGCCCCAGATTTGTACGCTGTGCAAGGGTGAGCTGCTGCTGTGGGCTGGGGCCAGCAGCAGGGCCGGGCTCTTCCTGGCGGAGGGGCTGGGTGGGGGCTGTGCTTGGGGCAGCAGCGCTGCTATGGGGGGGGTTATAGTGAATTCTGGGGTGGCTTCAGCCCACACTGAAGCCCCCCCTCCTAGCATTACTGCCGTCCGTCCCGAGTGCAGCCCCAGCCCAGCCCAGCCCCGCCCCTCTGCTGGGAAGAGCCTGGCCCTGCCACCGGCCCCAGCCCACATCAGCAGCCCATCCTTGCCCCGCACGCAGATCCAGGGGCACATGCCCCCCATGCCCTCTCAGGTTGCATGCAGCAGTAGAAGCTGCCCCCTGGACAAGCCGCAGCTCCATCCTGCACCCTGCCCCGGCTGGACAGCACCTGCCTCTGCCCCAGCCCCACTCCCTCCCTCACCACAAGGGCCTCCATCTGCCCCCTCCATGCCTCTTCCTCCACAACAGACATACCAGTCAGATTTCATAGACATTAGGGCTGGACAGGACCTTGGAAGATCATTGAGTCCAGCCCCCTGCCCAAGGGGCAGGAAGTCAGCTGGGGTCATAGGATCCCAGCAAGATAAGGATCCAAATTTCTCTTGAAGGCATTCAATGTGGGTGCTTGAACCACCTTTGATGGCAGGCTATTCCAGACCTTGGAGGCTTGGACAGTAAAGAGATTCTTCTTTATGTCCAACCTGAAACGGTCTTGTAGTAGTTTATAACCATTCGACCTTATCATCCCTTGGGGTGCTCTGGTGAACAAAAGTTCCCTCAGATCCTGGTGCACATCTCTGGTAAACTTATAGGTTGCCACCAGTTCACCCCTAAGCCTGTGCTTTTCCAGGCTAAAGAGCCCCATAGCTCTCAGCCTGTCATCGTAAGGTCGGTTTTCCTGACCTCTGATCATGCGTGTGGCTCTTCTCTGGACTCTCTCAAGCTTCTCCACATCCTTTTTGAATTTTGGAGCCAAAAACTGGATGCAGTACTCCAGCTGTGGCCTCACCAAGGCCAAGTACAATGGGAGAATGATGTCCTGGGATTTGCTTGAGAAGCATCTATGGATGCAAACCAGTGTTTTGCTCACTTTACTAGCTGCTGCATCACATTGGAGGCTCGTGTTCATCTTGTGGTCAGTCATGACCCCCAAGTCCTTTTCATCCGTAGTGCTAGCCAGCGTAAGCACTGCCGAGGCTATAAGGATGCTGCAGGTTTTTCCTCCCAAGGTGGAGAACCTTGCATTTTTCGGTGTTAAATACCATCAGGTTCTCATCCACCCATTTTCTGAGCCTGTCAAGGTCATCCTGGATCGCCCTCCTGTCCTCAGGTGTGGATGCTTTACCCCAGAGTTTGGTAACCTCTGAACTTGGCCAGTCTGCTTCTGACTCCAATGTCCACATCATTAATGAAGATGTTGAACAATACAGGTCCAAGGACAGAGCCTTGAGGGATCCCACTGGTCACAGGGCACCACGATGATTGACTTCTGTCAAACACCACCTTCTGGGGCGGACCACGGAACCAATTCCCCAGCCAGCGGATCGTGGTGGACCCGAGGCTGCAGTTGGCCAGTTTGCCAAGAGGTGATCATGGGATACCGGATCGAAGGCTTTTTTGAAGTCAAGATATATGACATCAATCTCCTCTCCCTTGTCCAGGTAATAAGTCACCTGGTCATAGAAGGAAATGAGATTGGTCAAGCAAGACCTACCCGCAACAAACCCATGCTGGGTATCCCTCATAGATTCATAGATGTTAGGGTCGGAAGGGACCTCAATAGATCATCAAGTCCGACCCCCTGCATAAGCAGGAAAGAGTGCTGGGTCTAGATGACCCCAGCTAGATACTCGTCTAACCTCCTTTTGAAGACCCCCAGGGTAGGGGAGAGCACCACCTCCCTTGGGAGCGCGTTCCAGACCTTGGCCACTCGAACTGTGAAGAAGTTCTTCCTAATGTCCAGTCTAAATCTGCTCTCTGCTAGCTTGTGGCCATTGTTTCTTGTAACCCCCGGGGGCGCCTTGGTGAATAAATCCTCACCAATTCCCTTCTGTGCCCCCGTGATGATGATGAACTTAAAGGCAGCCACAAGGTCGCCTCTCAACCTTCTCTTGCGGAGGCTGAAAAGGTCCAGTTTCTCTAGTCTCTCCTCGTAGGGCTTGGTCTGTAGGCCCTTGACCATACGAGTTGCCCTTCTCTGTACCCTCTCCAGGTTATCCGCATCTTTCTTGAAGTGCGGCGCCCAGAATTGCACGCAGTACTCCAACTGCGGTCTGACCAACACCCTATAGAGGGGAAGTATCACCTCCCTGGACCTATTCGTCATGCATCTGCTGATGCACGATAAAGTGCCATTGGCTTTTCTGATGGCTTCGTCACACTGCCGACTCATGTTCATCTTGGAGTCCACTAGGACTCCAAGATCCCTTTCCACCTCTGTGCCACCCAGCAGGTCATTCCCTAGGCTGTAGGTGTGCTGGACATTTTTCCTCCCTAGGTGCAGCACTTTGCATTTCTCCTTGTTGAACTGCATCCTGTTGTTTTCTGCCCACTTGTGCAACCTATCCAGGTCTGCTTGCAGCTGTTCCCTGCCCTCCGGCGTGTCCACTTCTCCCCATAGCTTTGTGTCATCTGCAAACTTGGAC
This sequence comes from Alligator mississippiensis, assembly GCF_030867095.1. Taxonomy (NCBI): domain Eukaryota; kingdom Metazoa; phylum Chordata; order Crocodylia; family Alligatoridae; genus Alligator; species Alligator mississippiensis. The sequence continues at coordinate 21,182,794 of NC_081829.1, forward strand.
AGAGTACATTTGACTCCCTCGTCCAATATCCCTCAGGATATTGCCATCAGCTAGTCTGTTAAGGATGGCCTCTTTGATAATCTTTTCCAAGACCTTGCCCAGGATAGAGGTCAGGCTGCTGGGCCTGTAGTTTGCCAGATCCAGTTTCCTCCCTTTCTTGAAGATAGGCACCACATTGGCTTTCTTCCAGTCGGGCACTTCAGAGTGCCAGGAGTTCTCGAAAATCTGTGCCAGGGGCTGGGCTATGATGCTAGCCAGCTCCTTGAGTACCCTGGGGTGTAGGTTGCCAGGGCTGGCTGACTTGAAGGTGTCCAGCCTCTCAAGATGTTCCTTTATGAGGTCAGCAGGGAATCTCCCTCACCCGGACCTCCCTGTCCCGTTATGGGCAAGGGCATCCCATGGGACTGAAGAAAGAAGGACGCAAAGTACCCATTTAATAGTTTGGCTTTTTCCTGGGCATCAGTTGTCAGTTGTCCCATCTGGTTTAGCAGGAGTCAGATGTTGCCCTTGCTTTTCCTCCAGCTCCCCACATATCTGAAAAAGGACTTTTTATTCTCTTTGATACTTGTAACTAGTTGGAGTTCCGTTGCAGTCTTGGCTTTTGTGGTAGTTCCCTGCAGGACCAGACCAGTGTGGACTATTTCTTTGTGTAGGTGGATCCCATCCTTCAGCCTTTGTAGGCCTTTCTTTTTATGTGCAGGAGGTCTGCTAGTTCCCTGGAGAGCCAAGGGGGCTGCCTTGCCCTTTTACTGCCTTTCCTCTGAGATGGAATAGCCTGAACTTGTGCATTGAGGATTGCTCCCTTGAGGAGCAACCACTCTTCCTGAACTCCCGTCCCCTTGCGGTCTTGGTCCCTTAGGGCCTCACCAGTGAGCCACCTGAGCTTGTCAAAGTCAGCTTTCCTAAAGTCAAGGGTTTCTGTAGTGGTGACTGACTTGCCAGCTTTACGGTGGATGGTGAAGGTGATCAGCTCATGGTCACTGTCGCCTAGCTTCCCATCGATCGTTAGGTCGCTGATTAGGTCGTCCCCAGTTGCCAGTACCAGGTCGAGCAGTGCTTTATCTCTCATTGGCCCATAGACTTCTTGAGTCAGATAGAGGTCATCCATGGGTGATAGGAAGCTTTGTGACTGCTCGGATTTAGCCGAGTGCTCTTCCCACAAGATATCTGAGTAGTTGAAGTCTCCCATGACAACCATGGACCAGTGGCCTCAGCCAATTCCCTGGTGAACTCCTGATCAAGCTTTTGACTTTGGGTGGGAGTTCTGTAGTAGACTCCCACCATTGTGTCCCCTGTGCCGTGTTCCCCACGGATTTTAACCCAGAGGGTCTCCAGTTGTCCGCCCTGGTTGCCAATATCGGTTTGCAGGGACTCATAGCTCTCCTTGACATAGAGAGCTACACCCCTGCTCCTTTTGTCTACTGTCTTTCCTGTACAGGATATAGCCGTGTATACCTGTGTTCCAGTCATGGGTGGAGTCCCACCAGGTCTCTGGTATCCCTATGCTGTTGTAATTATTTGTGTTAAGCAGGAGGACAGAGTTCCTCCTGCTTATTCCCCAAGCTTCTGGCATTCGTGTACAGGTAGGCAAGTGTCCCCTTAGGGGCCCTTGCTTTGCCCACAGATTGATCCAGGGGTGGGCTCCCTTAAGTGCTTAGGCCTGCTGTCATTGCAGGGGTTGCCCAGTAGGCCATTAGTGGCAGTAGTCCCCCAATTCCCCGGTAGGCTTAGGTTAAAGCCCGGTGAAGCAGGTCAGCCAGTCTTGCTGAGAAGAGCCTCCTCCCCAGCGGAGAGAGGTGGAGGCTGTCCCTTCCCAGCAGCTTGCTGCCTCTCTCACCAAAGAGCAGACTGTGGTCATGGAAGCCAAAGCCTTCCCAATGACACCAGCACTGCAGTCTTTGGTTCACTACCTGGATCCTCCTCTCCCTCCTCAGCCTGTAGCCCGAGACTGGGAGGATTGAAGAAAATGCCACCTGCACCATGAGACCCTTTATCCCCACTCCCAAGTCCCTGTAGCGCCTCATGACCCGGCTGGGAGCGCTCCAAGCTGTGTCATTGGTGCCCACATGGATAAGGAGCACGGGATGGTGGTCAGTGGGCTAGAGGAGTTTAGGGATCTTCTCCACAATGTCTCAGGTGCGGGCTCCTGGGAAGCAGCAGGATGCTGCTCTCCAAGCTTGACAGGCCAAATATCAGCAGTCAGATTGGTATCAGCTGATATGGCTTGTTAAAAATTCGCCATTGGTATTGGCCGAGAAAATCTCTGTCCGTGCACCCCTAATAGTTAAGCCAGTTTAAAAGAGAATTGCAGGTTGCAACTTATTAGAATTCTTAATTTAATATTAAATATCGTCAGTAAGAATTGTTCTTGTGCGTATCTGACTGTTCAGAATCTGTTATCCTTGTACGAGCTTCACAAATGATTGCATAAACTTCCAAATTCAGAAACAGAAAATACACTCTAGTTATTATTTGTCAGTCAACAATTAATACTTGTTTGTCTACTCTTAGTCATTGTAGCTGACTAGGCTGTTTTCAGGCTGAATTAAAAATCAACATAGAGATCAACATAAAGCTTGCAAATAACTTTTTTCCAACTACTCAGTTGGTCTGATAAAAGATATCACATCTACCCAAAGAACCTTGCCTACCTATGTCTTAGACCAACATGGCTACCACCAACAACACTGCAACATAATGGCTATAAACTTTGGATTTTTAATTGCACATTGTATAGCTCCTTCACCCTAAACCATGTGATGTTTTTAAACACTTAAAATAGTGACACTTTCCTGGACTTCATGTGCTTGCTGCTCAGATTAAAAGTTGTACAGTGTGAATTCTAGACTGGACCAGACATCACCTGTATTATTTGCCAAGGATACCTGTGACATCATCCTGTTTTGCACCTAAATCCTATCTATTTTTTAAATTTTTTTATCAGTTATTCCCCCTCCTTCCCATCTTCTCAGCAAATGGGTTTTCAGATCTTAATTGATGTCTGTGTGTGTGTGTGTACGCACAGTGTGTTGGTGTGTGTTGCTTTTGTTTCCAAATTATGGGTGAGAGGCTTATGCATCTGTTAGGGAGAAAAATACAGAATGGCCACACAAATACTACTGAAAAGAAGAAAGTTGCCATTCTTCCACTTTAAGCATCTTTAGTTTACTTGGAATTGGATGAAAAGTTAAAACACAGGTTATGCAAACAGTAAGAATGATGTACAATGATTTAGGATAGTGGCCTATGGCCAAGGAGAATGTTTCACAGGTTTTACATGCTTGGTTGTACTCTGACACATAACTATTACAGGACAACATGGTGGAATTTTTTGCTCCCTTGCTCAAAATGTCTTGCTTTTGCTGCTTACTGCTTGCAGAAGTTGGTGTTGGTGGGTCTCTAGGGGTCCATAGCACATGTTGCAGCTAAGTGTTGTGAAAGCACTAGTTGCCCCAGTGTTAGGAGCAACTACAGATATTTCTTTTAATTAGTAGTTATTTGATTAGTATGTAGAGGGCGTACTGGGTTGTTGGTTGTAGCCATGTTGGTCTAAGGACAATAGGCAGACAAGGTTCTTTGGATAGATGTGTGACATCTTTTATTAGACCAGCTGAATAGTTGGAATAATTGTTCTTTGCAAACTTTCAGGTACAAACACCCTTCTTCAGGTGCCTCCTGGTATTTTACAAGATAGACTATATTTACTTGCATACTGCATGCACGTTTTCCCCAAAAATCAGCCCTCCAAAATTGGGGTGCATGTCTCAAGCAAGGAAACTGATTTTCTCCTCCTCTGTTTTGATTCCTACTCCACAGTGCAGTGGCATTACTTATTCAGGCAGCTGAGGAAGTCAGTTTAGGTAATGCGGAGGGAGGTGGGGGACAGTTATCTAGGCCTGTAAGCCACATAGGCACTTTTGATGAGTTGTTGTGAGCTAGGTCAGCAGACCCCTCCGCTGTCTTCCCCTTCTGTCTCCCCTCGCATGTGCAACAAGTCACCAAAACATGCTATGGGGTTTTGGGTGTGAGGGGAACAGTGTTTCAGAGTGGGACAGGTGGGCGAGTCTGGGATCATGGGGCTGGCCATGAGGCGGTGATAGCTCAGAGCTGGGGCCCAGACAAAGCCATGATCTGCTTCCTGCACAGTCTGCCTCGGGGGAGGGGCGGGGGGTGAGATGTATATGGGGATGTGTGGGGTGTGTCTGTGTGTGTGTGGGGGGGCTGCCTGGGTACTAGGTCCTGGGAGCCAGCGGGGGGTGGAAGGAAGTGGGGGTGTGTGCCCAGAGCTTGCTTGGGTGGTGTAGTCCATGGTTGCCCCCACAGTGCTCTACATGGGGCCAAGCCTTGCCCATAGCAGCCTGTGCCCACCAGCTCAACCCTGGCCAGTGCACAGCTTCTGGCCAGCGCACAGCTTCGGCTAGGTGCTGCTCTGCTCCTCTCCCCTCACCTCCAGCGGGAACTGCTCAGCTGAAGCTTCCCTGCCTGCCCACCTGCCTGTCTGGCATCAGTGGCAGCAGGGGCAGGAGTTGGGAGGAGGAGGAGCTGCCACTGAAAGGGAAGGGAGCAGATCAGCACCCGGCCAGCTGCAGCCACACTGAGAAGAGTGCTGGCTGGGGCCCAGGCAGGCAGGGCTGTTCTGTTCCCCTCGCTTTCAGCGGCAGCTCCTGCTCCTGCTGCACTGCTCTGAGTGGGGTGGGGGAGAAAGCTTCAGCTGGGAGGTTCCTGCCCCAGCACATGGGGCTCTGGCTACAGTTCTTGGCTACCTTCTACCTGCTCCACCCACCTGGCATGATGAGGAGCCACCTTTGGGTGGGGAGGCAGAGCAGGTAAAAGTGGCTGGGACCTGGAGCCAAAGCCCCAAATGCTGGGTTAGGAGCTGTCTGGCTGAAGCTCCCCCCCCACTTGAAGCGGTGGAGCAGGAGCAGGAACTACCACTGGAGGCGAGGGGCCCAGGTCCCGGCCCGCATGGTGGGGCTGTTCCTGGTGCGGCTGCAGCTGGCCAGGTGCTGCTCTGCTCCCCTCACTTCCAGCAGCAGCTCCTCCTCCTGCTCCTGCCACTGCTGTGCTGCTCTGGGTAGGTGGGGAGGAAGCTTCAGCTCTGCAGCTCCTGCTGGAGGCGAGGGGAGAAGAGCAGCACACTGGGAACAGCCAAAAGATGCACGCACTGGTCAGAGTGCCGGTGGGTGTGCGGTGTGGGCTGTCTTGGTGGGAGCGGGTGGGCTTGGCCCCATGTGGAGCATCACAGAGCAGGTGCAGGCTGGATCCAGCCAGTTGGATCAGATCTGGCCCACAGGCCATATTTTGCTTGCTCCTGAGTTCATGGCTCATTGCTCTCCATTCCAAAGATGTTAATAATCGTCTTGCTTTTAAATGGTCTTGATGTTCCATTAATCAAACTAACCTTTCCTGTGGCAATTTTAGTGTCTGCTAGCTGCTTCTGATCTCTCTTCTGCTGTTTCATAGCCCTGGAGACTCTTTAGTTCTTCAGAAGCATAGATCCACCCATGGAGACAGCCTTTAGCAGCTGCTACAGCTTTAGTTTTTATTTAAGCAAGAAAGAGTGGATAAGTGAGCTAAAGATTAGACTCTGTCTCTGCTCTGTTCAACCATAACTCTGGAAAAATATTTTTGTCATTGTTCTGCCTTCCCCCAAAAAAGGTGTTTTGTTTGGGGGGGGGGGGTGTTGTTTCAAGAAAATATGGTATTTCTGAGACTTGTATGGAACAGGATTAGGAGGGGAAGGTGGATCTGCTGGAACGTGATTAAAGAGGACTCCATAAATGAAGAAGCTGGGAAAAATACTTGGTTTAGAAAAGTGATGTCTCTTAAATGATCTTTCAGTTTTACAGTTAGCTGCTGTCCTTGTGGTTTCATTATTTACCATTTTAATTTCTGCTGAACCCAAAGTAGGTCTCAAAGTCTAAATAGCCACAATTGTGAAGGACTCTGCACAAGCCTCAAGCAAAAGCTTATGTGGCAAATTAAAGAACTCATCAAGTGTTGTGTAGGCAAAGCAGCTGTCTCATTTTTCTAAGGACTTTGAAGGAACTGTTCCATAGTTTTAGAGGTACATTAAGAAATTTGGCTTTTTTGTTTTTGTGAATGCAACTTGTGTACTTGCTTAACACAATTTAGATGCAAGCTCTAATTTGAAAAGCTTGCACTGATGACTTATATGTAGTAGTACCACCTTAAAATGACAAACCCTTCCCCCACTTGTACTCTCAGTAACAAGCTGTAAGCAGGTTTTCCATGCCTGATTTGTAACAATTTGTTTTTTGATCCTGCCTAAATAGGTACTTGAGGAAAGTACTGTCTAAAATGGCCCAATTTCACTTTGCAGGGAGCTGTGTTTGAAATATTTTTTTTTGAGCTGTGGTGGCTCCATCTAGGCCAGCTGGCCAAGTAGTGTTTTACCAACAGCTGCTCTGTGTGTCTGGATTGAGCCTTGCATTGTTGCCTTCACGGGGAATGACAATGACTCTAATATTCAGATAGTTATTGTCTTAATTTTATTGATGTCATTCTTAGACATTTCTCCATGGGCAAGCAGTCGCAGAGAAGTCTAATTGCTGCAGAGGCTATTTTGGGCTGTTTGGGATTATGCAAAGTATAGAAGTGAACATCTGATTCAAACTCTTAATTAATGTAACAGTATATCTAAATATATTTAATTCAGTTTCTTTTTTCCTTCCTTTATATACTTTTCCTGGTCTTCTTCCCTTTCACCCTGAAGTGCATGTGCACCCCCTCCAGTATTGTTTCGGCTTAATATTTAGCTATTTCATAGGTTGCATTGAACTGGCAAAACATGATGATTTGTATTATTGCCAAAGCATAGCTATATTTAGATTTCAGTGCGACTTGCTAGCAGTTAGTATTTGAATGTAGATTTGATACAGGGAATCCAAGTGACAGACATATAAGAATGCTCAGTATTAATTTCATTTACATTCTGCACCCTAGTTTGAATTCCCATTGGAATGAATAGCAGTGCATTGTCACTTTTACCCTACCTAGGCTTCTGGCATTTGAAGTGGGGTTCAGATATTTTTCCTGGCTCTACTGTTCGTACAGTGTCTGCTACCCTGACATCTCTGACAGTTTTTCTATAAAAGTAATTTGAGGTAACACTCCCAGTGTATAGTTCCTGCCTCCAGGACCAGAAATATCCCCTTAAAAAATAACCCCTAAGGAGCCTTGGTTGGATGGCACAGGAGCATATCATCTCCCTGGAGTTTTATATTTATACATGCAAGAAGGGGAGCTGAGAGTAGCATGAAGCAGACCTCAAAGAGGTAAGAGGCTGCAGGCTACTTACTGGCAGCTACTAATAAAGAGCTCTGCCTGGGAAGTGAGTGCATTTCCTTTCCTGTGGGAGACTGCTCCTGGCAGTCAGTCAACAATCTCCCTGCCCACCCCCGCAAAAACAAAAATCTACAGAAATGGTAATTCTTATGTTCACCAGCTGCCTCATTGGCTCCCTCCATAGGAGAAGACAGGGTAGATTTGCATCGTATAGACTAATTGATCAGAAATGTATAGCATAAGCTTTCATAAGAAGCAGGCTTACTTTATCAGATGCTGTCTGATGCATCTGATGAAGTCCTCCTCTTCTTCTGAGAGCTTATGCAATACGTGTCTGATTCAGCTGGTTTATATAAGATACAAATATCTCCTTCTTTCTACCTGACTTCAGACTAAGATTTATCTTCCTCCATAGGAGTCACTGAGTAACTGCAACCATTGGAGGAATGAGAAAGGATGCGTGTTTGTGGGGGGAAAGGGGGAGGTTAAAATGGAGGATGGACAGTACAGAAACACTTCAGGACCCACTTGCTCTCCACTTTTTGTAACTTTAAAAGGCTTCAGGGGCTATCTTAATGCGGTATCCAGGCTTGTAGATGTACATGTAGATATTCTGTTAATTTAGTAATAACAATTTTACTAGCATAATTTCAGTGTAATTATGTTGAACATGGGAATTGTAATTCTTAGAAATACCTTAACATTTACCTATTCTAAAATAAGAAGGATTCAGAATTTAAGGAAACTCTATCAAAATGGTTACAGCAATTATAAAAATTTGAGAAAGACCTACTATCCCTTTCATAGACTACCTGTTTAAGAGCTATAAAAAGATGTTGACTACTATGGAACTGGAATCAAATAATTAGGCTGCACTGATCTTTATGTGAAACACCACTCTGAGCTACGCGGAGAAAATGAATGAAAATGCTGTTTCTGTTGATGCAAGAAATGTTTCGTTTCGTCTGAAGTAGGTGGATATCTAATACATCAATGGGGACTAACCATTTTGGGAAGTGTCGCAAATCAGTTTTGCATCCTCCCCAAGTGCCACTCCAGTCCCCTTCTGCTGCCTCATGTTGCTTTGTTTTCGCTCCCAGGCATGTGCTCTCTGCCTGATTTACTGCTTTGCTTTCTGCTTCATACCCTATTTGCTGCTCTGCTGCCTGTCCCCTTCCTGATCTACCCTATGCCACACACAGGTTGCCTCTGCTACTTATGGCATCTCTGCTGCAAGTTGGCCACCTTTGCAATGCATTATCCCCAGCAAATCTTAAGTGCTGTCATCAGCTCCCCTCGTGATACTGTGAGGAGACAGTTCTTCTGCAGACATTGTGCTTTTCCTGAAAAGGTCTAAAATGCTGTTCAGGACCTTTGAGGATTCAAAGCCGTCTGGTATGAAAACTGATGAAATATTCCATATGGCTTAGAATTCTAGGGTCACCTTATGCTCCTTTGGAGTTCATTCACAGTTCCTAGGAAGAAAATGAACTACTAGTCTTATTCCATCTAGAAGCATACATGGGCAGTCCTGCTCTCCTGGCATAACCACTCTGCTGGCCTGCCGTTCCTTGGAACTGTGCAAAAAGCATCAAAAGTTCCGGCACTCCACAGCCTCATCGTAGCACATTTCAGGCAACAGGAAATACTAGTTTTTTTGCTTCAAAGGAAACCTCTGCCAATACTTTCTTTCCTTATCCATTGGGCAGGAACACTTCTGTATTCCTGTCCCCCGTGTGCTACATATAGTACCCTGCTGGATAGCCGTGTGCACTGGCTCTGGAAGGCAGGGATGGCCTGGGATTCTATCCTGACTACCCTGAACCAGTGCTTGGGGCCAGGCCATTTGGGTACTGCATGAAACATGTCCCATGCCAGCCCCCTGTGCCACAGGTAACACAAGCCCCAGAGTGTGGCTGGTACCAGTGTTCCCTCTAAGGTGCATGCATGCCTGGCTGCGCACAAGTAAAAATCTTGCCGTGCCCCAACTTTAAGACTGCACACCCGCCCAGAGAGGAGCTGGGTGCGGACTGCAGCAGAGGCACTGCATGGGACATTTACTGGAAGTAAGCTCCTCACTCCTTGTGCAGGGCAGGCAGCAGCTCCTCCCTGAGGCGAAGCAGGGGCGGGGACAGGGATGGGCTCCACTGGCTCTAGGGAACTGCTCCGCTCCCCTGCATCGCCTCCTGGAGCCAGCAGAGCAGTTCCCTGGAGCCGGCAGGGCCTCACATAGAGCAGGCAGTGGCTCCTCCCCCAGTGAAACAAGGTGGGGACGGAGGCTAGAACTGGTGCAGGCTCTGCCGGCTCCGGGGAACTGCTCCACTCCCTAGCCCTGATGCTATGTGCTTCCTTGCTCCCCGAGGTGATGCGGGGGAGCAGAATAGTTCCCTGGAGCTGGCAGAGCCCACAGAGCAGTTCCCCAGAGCCAGCAGAGCCTGCGCCAGTCCCGCCCTTGCCTCGCCTCGGGGAGGAGCTGCTGCCTGTCCTGCATGAGGATTGAGGAGCCTTACCTTCGTTTGGTGGCTGAACCCTGCCTGCTTCCACCTGGACACTTACTGTGGGATACTTACCGGTGGTCTGCGCCATGCTGAAATGGGGAGGTGGGACCGAAGCAGTGTGCTTATGGACCGCTACACCTTAGAGGGAACATTGGCTGGTACAGAGTGCTTACAGCACGGGGAGCACACTGCACACAGTGCCCCACCAGAATTTCCCTGCCCACAGACCATCTCAAAGATCTTCATTTGGCCTGTGGGGCTGGATGAGTTTGCTGCTACCCCTTTCTCTACAATAGTGGTTCCCAAAATCTGACCGATTGTGCACCACCAGTTTAAAATGATGCAGCCTTAAGTACCACCAGCAATTTTTTGTCAGATAAAGTAATTGTAATAAATCTGTTAATGTGTATCACTGACAGGTGTGTGCACCACTGGTGGTACCTGTACCATGCATTGGGAACCCCTGCTCTACAAGATGAAAGAGGAATTGGCTTGGATGATAGCATTTACACCAGGGGTGGGCAACCTGTGGAATGGGTGCTGGAGCATGGCGTACACAGGCATTTTGCTTGGCCTTGGGGCAGACTGCAGGAACGGGGCTGGGGCTGTGCAGCCACAAGGATCCGGACCTTCACAGCTCCCCTGCTGCCTGGCCCTGGCATGCCAGCATCTTACAAGTCAAGGTTGCTGGTGCTTTTGGTACTCTGCCCCCCCAAAATTGCCAAGTCCTGGTTAGGATCCTCCATGCAAAAGAGCTTTTGTTACCAGGTTCTTTGCTGAGATTAAGGGACCCTAGATTTCTGCCTCTTACCCTCAGGTCAGAGAAGGAATGCTTCGCCCAGACTTACTCTCCCTTCATCTCACAGTCTGGATTTTTGATACCTTAGAGAGTCTCCTTTGGAGCAGAAAAGATTCCACCAGATGTACTGTATTTATCTGAATCCAAGATGACTTTGAATTTAAGGTCCCTCCTTCAATAGTTAGATTCTGTGTATGGAAAAAGTTTGCCTGTTCCCTACAACCTTTACCCCTTCCCTCCTAACGCCTCTGCCCCCCTGCAGGTTCTGTTCTGCCTGTTCCCTGCAGCCTTTGCCTCTGCTCCCCTCCCAGGCCTGTTCTCCTGGCTTGCTCCATGCATCCAAAGCCTTTCCCTACTTGCTTACTATGAAGTGTGGCACCAGTTTTAAGCACATACAAGCTCCAAACCAACACAGCTCCAAGCTACACAGCAGCATCCAGGGGCTGGAGCTGTGCTACTGCTGATTGGCCAGGCAGGGGATGGAGCTTGCATGTGGTCCATGCCTGAAAGGGAATGAGCCTGAGCTGTGCCTGACTAAGCAGCCAAGGGAGGAGGGAGGAGAGGCTGCAGGGGCAGGCAGGCTCATGTAGCTCTGACTGGCTGGGGTCCCATCCCTTCCCCTCTCTCCTCCTCTCCCATGTTGAATAGTGGAAAAAACCTCTTTTTAGATTCAAGTAAATACATTATTCACCTGGTTAAGTGGATCAGGTTTTCCAGGTGGTATCTAGTCAAGGCTAAAATCTTCCCCATCTTCTATTCTAGCTGTATTAGAATATTCATTGAAGCTCATTTGTGCAGGCATGTCAAACAGCTCAGTCCAGAGTGTACCTGGAAGTTATTTAGGATTCTCACCCTGCAGTTGACAGCTAGCATATCCTTTTTTACCCAGCAATCCTGTGTTTCTTCAGTAGTGAAACCAAGGCCTTCCCTCCAGAGTAGGCCCCTTTTCCACAATAGGACCTAAACTTGGCAGCTCTGGCAGACATGCAATTACCACATTAACTCATAGATAGAACAGAGCACATTGCCTTGAAAACACCCTTCATGATAAAAAAAAATTACTTTCAGCAAGGAATTTTTAGAATCTCCTTCACCGGCAATTTTCAAGAGGATGCTGAATAAGCATTTGATTAGAGACAACTTAGAAATACATTCCTACATTCATGCAGGGGTTTGGACCAGATGACTCTTGAGATGACCTGTAACAGGCTATGTCCCAAGATGGGGTGGTGGCACCCCCTCTCATCTGAGTATCTCCTGCTCTGCTCTGGTTCCCTAGTCTCACCTTCAGCTCTTGTCTGCTAGGTTTGGCTGGAATTTTTTGACTTAGGAACAGGGAAGCTGTCCAGACCGACCAAACTGCAGTAGCAGCTTCCCTTTTCTCCAGCTTGACCTCTGTCCTATGGTACTATTGCTGTGCTACCAGCACTGCAATAAGTACTCTGCCCTATGATCTTGCTGCTGAGCCTCTGGTTGTGCAGTAGGTGCCTGCAGCCTATCAGTTCCCTACTGACCAGCCTCTTCTGGCTGCTAGTAAGCAATTCCCTGCGCCTGGGGCTCCCTGCAGCTATTGACCACTTTTAAAGTAAGGGATAGTCCCCAGCTCCCTGTTAAATGACCCTTATGATTTTTAGGAAGATGGATGAGATCAAGCCTTCATGGTGGGTCTTCCCTATCTGCATTTCAGCCCAAATAAGTTGGTATTAAGGAACCACCAGAAGTTTTGTGGTCAGGGTGGTTTACTGAATTGCATCTTAGCCAGCAAATCAACTTGTCTTTGTTATTTTTCCACACCTCATTTGTCTGAGTTGGGAAAGACCACTGATCATTAAGCCTCATAAAGGGATTTACCTTTTTTGCTTCAGTTCTGGACTCTCCTTTGAGCTTTCAAAAACAGGTCCATCCATGACATTTCAGCTGCTTTTGCTGCTGATCCATCCTCTTCTCGACATACTAGCACTGTGTTCTCTTCTATTTCTTGCTCTAGTTATTCTTTTTTCCACTTTTGGTGGAACCCTGTACTTCCCCTCTCTTTGGATTCCCCTCTTCTTTCATGTCTTTGTCTATTGCCTCTGACTTTAACTCATTTTAGTTCTGACTGGACAGCAACTTTCTTCTGTTACCTGCTGTTCCAGCCCTATATGGTCAAGTGGTGTCTAACCTCCATCACTATATAATTGGTGTAACAGATTTAGGGTGAAGCAACTTAAATTGTAGTCTTACAGTTGGTTTTAAATACTTTTTTTATAAAAGCCTTAACCCAATTTGAAAAATGGTGTTATTGCAACCTTGGATCAACATAAGTGAAGTAAAAACTGCTGGGAGTTTTCAGATGATGTCACTACTGATGGAGTACAAAACTGCTATTAACAAATAAAACACTTCAAAGAACAAAATGGTGAAAAACTTTTAAATTCATTTCAGTTCTTGAGTATTTGCAGACTTATTCATCTGCCTGGTCCCATTAACTGTAAATATATGACCATCCTTTTTTTGCCTTGGACAGATGTCAGCTGTGTGCCAAAAGCTGATCCTGTTGAAGTTAGTGAGCCCTTGTGTCAAAACAGGTTTTGATTGCATGCAAACACATTTGTAGGATCAGCAGCAAGATAGCGTACTTTTCGGTCCTACTCCCAATGCTCAGTCTGATTTTTACTGTCAGAAAGCTTAAAAAACAGCAACAACCCCCCCCACCCCAAAACAAACAAGCAAACCCCACACACCCTTTTTCCCAGCAAAGTTCTCTTCTCAGATATGATGTCCTAAGAAGTCACCTGTTACTTTTCACAATATTTAAAAGAAAACCAGAATATTAAATACATGAACATTATTCACAATTTTCATAATGGGAATCCCAGCTTTTTTTTTTCTTGTCCTATTGCAGTACTACCCAAAATGTGATATATTGCCCAGGGAGCAGTGGTGATGCTAAGCATCCATTTTTAGCTCTACTTACACTCTAGCAAGCATACACATGGAAGAGGCACTTCATAAAGTAATCCTAGAATAAATACAGAATTCAGTATTGGGGCACAGGTGACCTGGCACCAGTTTGTAACATCCAAGAGTGAATAATTGCTTTTTGTATAGGCTGGAAGCACCAAGAAGTTTTCAGAACCGAGTACAAAATGCATCAGGTTCCAGTAGTCCAGTCATCTAGGGTGGTAGTGCTCTTGGAAAAACATGGCAAGGTATTTACTAGTAAATAGGTTAGAATTTTACTAGTAGACCTCCTGGTAAACCTTTGAAATTTCAAGTACTGTATTGTTATGACATTCAGGTCAGTCAAAAGATCTGTCTGAAGGGAAATGGATGCTTGTTTCTTGTATTCACCACCATGAGACCACAAATGGGAAACAACGTATTGCCAGTAGGTGAACTTGTAAACCTGACAGTTAAATGCCAGGAGCGTAAGTGACTGGCGAGTCTTGTACTAATGGGTTTCGTGGCTTCTTTCCATCCAAAAAACCACCTAGATGACTTGTATATAATGCACTGAGAAAGTCAACTTAACAAAGATGGTTCTAAAGCTCCACAAGTAACTTTTAAGGCTAACAATGGCATTTCCTGAACTGCAGAGGCTATTAACATATTAGGTTACATTTTCCCACCACATAATCAAGAGCTTTTGTGTTAAAGCTGAACAGATTATTCTGTATGATTTCTGTCAAGTGTTCTAGAATTATTTTTAGTGCAGAAAGCCGTCTGTGTCTAATTCAACTCTTTTTGATTGCAGCAGCCTCTTATCTCTGAATTATTTTCTGTAAGAAAATAACATGTTTTGGCTTATGGAGAAATACAATAACCATTTCTAATATATATATAAAAAAAATCCTCCTGTTGGTCATGGACTTTTGTTCCTTCCTTCTGTTTTCCACTCCCTACATTTCTCCAGCTAGTGCAGTGTCATAGGAATCGAGGAGGCCAAATATGTCTTTTTGGGGAGGGGGGGGAAAGGAAGGTTCCCTACCTTAATCTTTTCATTTTGGGTCAGTACTCCAACACCTCATCCAGCATATTATCTTTTTTTCAGAACTCTGACAGATACTGGCTTTCAGACATTGGGTTATTTATGTTAACCTTTTTCTGGCCTATTGATGAGTCTTGATAGACCTCTCAAGAGTAAGCTGCTGTTGTATTTGCAGTGTTAAAGCTTTAAGGATACACAGTGTGCATCATGATCTTCTTTAACTTAGGTTTCAGATCACTGTGGTGCAGAAGAATCACTCCAACATGTGATGGAAAATTGCTTGATAAGAGTTTTGGCATAGTCTGTCTGCCTAAAATGAATCCAGAGGTCAAGTTATAGTTTTGAGATTGTCACTGAGAGACAGGTATGTCACACACTAAGTAGAGAAATCCATATTATGGAGTTGTACATTAGGTTGTGTTGGAGGCACTTTCAGTATTAATTATGCACAATGGAGAGACCTCATTAAGCATATTTCAGTATTAACAGAAGCTAAGGCAATCGTCTGGAAGTTGTTCAGCTCAACCGTCTGATCTGTGAAGACCCAATTTAAGAGGTATACAACATTAAAAACAAGCAAATAAGACACAAGCTATGAGGATACTAGAACCATCTATGAGGATATTTCATTTAGAAATGAGCTTCAAGCTCCTCAGAAAACTGCAGTCATTAAAGATCTAGTATGAACTTTCTGTATGTTGTCTGTATCTCAATCTCTGATCCACATTATAAATGAGTTTAAACAGTGCCTGGATCATCATGAAATACAACTTTTTTTGTATGCAAGTGCCTCCTGGAGTGTGAAAGCATGAATAAAACCAAAATTAATTTTAACATCTATGAAGATTACAGAATTGCCTTTTAGAAGCACAATAGTTTGTTTTCCAAATTCTAAATTTGAGATTTTGAAACATGAATTTGACAAAATATGAAAGAGAGGGGCTGTATTTACAAGATTCCATTTAACACATGTCCAGAAGCAACAGGTGAAAATTAGGCAAGCATTTAAGGGTAAACTTACTAAGTGTGCAAATCATAGTATACGTGCTGTGTTAAACTAAATTTCATGTCACAAAGAATTAAAAGCAAAATCACTAAAGCCAGAGTTTTAAGCATAATCATGGCATTTGCATCACTTTCATTAGTCTTTTCTCATATATTCATAAGTCCATAACTATTAAACTAGCTTGTAGATCAGTTAGTGATGCTGACAGAAGATAGATTTTTGTATAGTTGGATAAAATAATATTAAATATGAAACTTAGATTTTCTCTTCTGAATACCTCATCCAAGTACCCCCTGACATCTAAAGAAAAAAGTAGCATGTAAACCCATAATTCTTAAAGATGATTGACACAATTAGCTAGAACTTCTATTTCTTGCAAGCCAAAACACAAGCAAAATAGCCCAATTAGAAATATTGGGCTCCTGTACACGTGCAGGGAGCCTACTCAGATGTGCGGAAATCCAGCATATTGGAGCAGACTTGATTAAATCGAGTGGAAATTAATGTGATCCAGTAGACTCTAGCGTCACATGTATCAGTGCCCCCATGCTGAAAAATTGCCACGGGGCAGTTTGAACTAAAGCTTGTTTGATGAGCTTTAAAGTACCCCACCTCCATTTTTCAGCATGAGGATGCTCACACACGTGATGCTCCAGCGCTTTTAATTAGCATGGCTTGCTAATTAAAGTGTGCCCCTCCCCCATGCCTCCCAGAGCATATGTAAAAATGCCCCAAGCTTCCAGAATCCTTGCAAAGGAGAGGCACCATTAGGATTTCTTTCAGCTCTTTTACACTGTGTTACAGCAAAAGTTATTTGAGGAGTTGCATCTTTAGTATGCTAATACTGTTAAAGTTGCTATATCGAAATTCCTTTTTAAATAGGGTCTGATGTTACCATAACACTGTAGAGTGGATCTTCATAACAAAGTCATCCTAGAAAATCATTTATTTTGACTGGCTGGCTGAAATACATTTCTGGTTCTCTGAACCCAACAGTAAGTCTCAGCTGTTTATATTTTGCTAAACGGAAATGTCGAATAATTTTTCTGGTAGTAGCTGCTGCCCAGCTGGTACATACATGTGCACATTTCTTTTACAGTCATTATTCATTGACTTGTTAAAGAATGACTTTTCCAGTTATGTCTCTTCATTTGTCCTGATCTTTTCTTACCCACCTTCCTGGTTCTACTTTATAGGAAAATAATTTTGATTTCATAACATATCTAGAATTGACCTCTCTTGCAAAGTATTTTTGCTCACTGCATTTATTTTTGGGACTGTGCTAGCTGCTAATGGCCTCCAAATAATTGACTGGAGCCCCAATGTGTGATAAGCAAAGACATCCAATAGAAAGATAGTTCTTGCCAGAGAATGATGTGTTTTGTCATTTACTTTGCTTTTATTTTTCTAGCTACGCTTATTTCCATATCTCCATCTACTTCAGGTGGGGTTGGAATTAGTTCATTTGAAATCCAGTGACAGAAAGTCTACTAATAGAAGCTACATATGCTTTCTTCTTAAAGAAGTCCTAACATGTTTCATTTCTTTATAAATGTTCATGCATTCAGGTATTCTTATCTTCCCAACAAATAATTGCAGCAGTGCCAAAACAGATACCAGGTTTCTATGGATACCACATATTTCTCCCGAAAATTAGCTATCCCAAATTGGATTGCATATTTTAAGGAAGGAAGCTGATTTCCATACCAGAGTGGAGGTATGGGGATACTGGAATGGCTGTTGGGGGCTGTGCTGCAGGTGCATGGAGGATAGTTTTCAGTGTTACTGTTTCCTTGCAAACTGTCATAGCTGCTACCAGTTTGGGGATCACAAACTGGAAATTCAGTGGAGGAGCAAGCTGCAGCAGTATAAACTCCCTGGATTCTAGCTGTGCCACTGCTGCAGTGCCCCATGGGCCAAATCTGTGGGCGAGATTGGGCCTAGAGGCTGAGTGTCTGACACCACTGTATTAAAGGATAGTTAAAAGAGGCATGGCATACTGGAGGTTTATGTGGCCAAGTGCAGCATAAGATGTATTCTGGATATCCATTTTATGATATCTACCAAAGGTATCAAAGTTAGAGCAGGAGTGTCAGATATTCAGCCTGCAGTTTCTCGCTGGTGCTTTTAGAGCACAGCAGCACTCAGAGGTTGAATGTCACCCATGCCTTTACCGGCTGCTAAAATTTCTGGTTTTTGATTGCTATTTGACATGCAAATCCATGGTGAGTCAGCAAGCAGTGGTGGTGTGAACCCCGCCAGACAGTGTTTCTGGCAGCCATGACAAGAAGCCCTGTGGGCATCATCCAGAGGTGGGTAGCCTGGCTCGCAAGAAGTCCTGATGTCTGGATCTGGTCTGACCTGACAACTCACTTGAGCTTGTCTAGAGTAAATAGCCTTAAAGGTGGTCTTCCTCTGAAGATAATGTTTTGCTACCACAGAAGTTGCCACTACTCTGGTTGTGGGGGGGCATTTCTTAGTAGGAGGGAACATTGTCTCTTGTGGTTTATTTTTTTCTTTGGGGGGTGGGAAAGGTTAATAGCCCTAAGATGTCTTGCAAGGTAGGTAGAAGCATACACATGTTTTAAGTTTCCTTGCCAAGTGTCTTTATCTCTAGTGTGGAAATGAAGTAAGAGAGGTCAGAAAAAAACCAAAAAACAATGTCCTTTACAAACCCTGTCTCTTCCAGTTCCTGTAGTCTTTCTTTTACATGTATTCCATATACACGTATTGTGAGATGGAGTTGGCAGTTCTTTGATATTAATGGTATTGCATTAATAAATTTTACTTGGAAGGTACAGAATTGGTCTCCAGATACCAGTTAGAATCCGTGCTATGATAGCCACAAAAATAACATTCAGGTCCATGTTGTTATTAACTTGTAAGTCCTCAAATGTTTGAGTGAGAGCACATCATAATTTAAATATGGAGCATATGAACCTGTTGTAGCTCATTCAACCTTTTCTGGAGTTCCCAGTGGAACGCCTTGTGCTTTAAGCTAAACGTAGTGGGAACACTGGTGTAGACAAAGCCAGAATTACTAGATGTATACTTGCTGCTGTTTGGTTAGATGTCCTGAAAGCACATCTGAGTGATTTGGCAACTAGAATGGGTCAGATGAAAGCTTCATAGGAAGGCTCGCGTCCCACGAACATTAATGCCAGCTGGCTGTAATTGACACCCGTGAAAATATTTATTTGTTCCCTTCATAAATGTAAATATAGTATTTTGAAATGTGTGTCAGGAAAGATAGAAGGCTGGTTTAATTGTTTGGTTACTTTTACAGTGGGTGGTCCTGGTTACTACTTGTTTTCCCTCTCTGCCTCTTCCGGCACTTAGCAAGAGCTGTATGTTTATAAAACTTCTCAAAATTGTGTCTAAATATTTTAGATAATTGTTTTAGTAGTTTGCACCTTCATGCATATGGGGATGAAAAATGGTGCATGCACCAAAGATGGGAGTTGGGGGTTGGGGTGTGGTGAAGAGCAAGCAAAACTAAGGTATGCATTTATCAAAGCTTTTGCCCCAAGATGTGGTGAAAAGCTTCCTTTAGCTCAATATTTGAGTGTAAAAAAAGAAAAAAAAACCCCAATAAAATATTTGAAGCCAAAGTATCACTTATACATTTCTGACTGCAATTTGTCTCTTTGAATTCTGGGTGCCCTCTTTCTGGGTGGGGCTATGGCTCATGGAGAGAGGGTTTTGTGCACTTAACTAATGATGGCTTTTGCTTTCCACCTTCAGGATTTGAACCACATGGGTAGAAAACAGATCCCAGAGTTGGGAGTTGGCCAAGTCACTAGATATTAAAGCTTCTCCTTCAGGAAAGTTTCAAAGGATGTTTAATGTAGGGATGTAAATACAGTGGTTAAATGATTAGTCATTACAGCAACCCCAGGGCGGGGAAAGAAACAGGATGGGGACTAATACTTAATATGGGGCAGGAAAATTGTAGCCCACAGACTGGATCCAGCCACCAAGGGATATTGTCCAGCCTGGGGCAGGTGCCTTGGCCCCACCTGGCTCAGGCACAGGGGGCAGCCAGTCTGGGCCCTGGAATGTGTGGCCAGTCTTGCTGCCTCTTGGTGGTGGTGCAGTTGTCAGACTCCGCTTTCTGGCAGCCCCTGCATTGGCAACTCCTTCCAGCTGCTGCAGCCACCAGACCCAGCCCTGCTGCCTGGGCACCCTGGCCCGCCTGCCCCACACCCACTGCTGGGGGCAGCACCCACATGGGCAGTGTGCATGGCTGGGTGGCTGAGGCCACAGGCAGGTAGGCAGTTGTATCCAGAAAATAGAACATGCAGGCAGGGCTGGGGCTGGGATCACAGGGCTAGGGTCCAGGGCAGAGCCACAATCTGCTCCTCTCGTGCCCCTGTGACAGGTGCCAGTTCCATGGACAGGGGCATGTGAGGAGCAAGTCGCAGCTCTGTCCTGGCCCCACACTGCCACAGCCCTGCAATCCCAGAGTCTCCATAGAGACCAACCAGGACCTGCATGGCCAGATGGGTGGGATGGGGCTACAGACAGGTGGGGAAGCTGCATCCAGGAGTGGAGCAGGTGGGGCCAGGGCCAGGATCTTGAAGCAGTGACAGCAAAGGGCCAAGGCCCAGGGCAGAGCCATAATCCACTCCTGCACGCCTTTACACATGGAATTGGCGCCCATCCTGGGGTGTGCAGAGAGTAGATTGTGGCTGTGCCCCAGGCCCTAGCCCCACCTTGCCATGGCCCTGTGATCCCTACCCCAGCACTGACCCTGATCTCCCATCTTGCTTCCTGATGCCACTCTGCCTCCTCCCCCCCCCCCCCAACCTATGACCCCATCCCAGCTGTCTGGTCCAGCGTGGAGCACAGCCACTTAGGGAGCTTGGTGAGCTACTGTAGGTCAGGTCAGCCTGTCCCTGCTGCCCTTCTCCCCAGCTCAACAAAAGTCCTTAAGTGGCTGTCAGACCCAGATAAATTGCCCACTCTGCTAAACCCTGTGGACCCTGGTGCAGCTGCTTACAGCTCCCCGCTGCCTGCGCAGCCCGGGTGCTGTGGTGGGCAACAGCAGCCTGCCCAGAGCCCAGGCTGCTCATGGCAGGTGGCAGGGAGGCTGCAAGTGGCTACACCAGTGTCTATGGAGCCTACCTGTAGGTACTAATCCCTCCTCCCCCTCCTGTCTGCCCTGCTTCCTTCTGGTTCCTGCTAGGGCACCATGTGGTTTCCCTGCCCCCTTCCTTGCCAGACTGTGCCCTGACCCCCTTCCTTCCTTCTCCCACTAAACAATAATTGATAAGCTATAACCAGTTATCATGGGGCATAAATAATTGTTTAACCATTTACATCCCTAATTTAATGGCCATGAATGCTTGGGATTCATCTACATTTATTTCATTTGAGTTAATCATGAGCAAAAAGATGGGACTTTGGTATCACAAAACTACTCCTTGAACTTTTCAGGTTGCAGTATCATTTTACTTAATGACCTAGTGGGACTCAGCGCTATATTTTCAGATCCACTGGAATCAAAGCACAAAGTGGCTTTTTCTGCAGGCCATAAAGCAGTGCAGCAAATGAGAGATTTCATTCTTTTGACAAGCTGCTTTGGGGCCTTTTCTACATGCCACAAAATTGGCCTTTAAAGCGGCTTAAATGCCCTTTTGCACTGCTTTAATGGTGTTGCTGTTTGCATGCTCGGTGGTGTATTCTGCTTTAATGGTTGTGGTTTGCATGCTTGGCTGTGTATTCCACTTTAAATGACTTTGGTATGTAGCAAGATATCACACCTCTGAGGTGTTTTAGTTTGCTTCCTAACAAAGTGCAACAGTGCATGGGGCACTGGAAGCTGATGTGCTCAGAGTTGGTGGGCCCCCCACAGTTCAGGGGCTGTGGGACCCAGCGGCAGCCTGTGCAGGCAGGCTTCACTGAAGAAAAAAAAAACTGGTGAGCCTAATCATTCTTTTTTTCCTATCCCTGGAGCCTGCCTGAGCTGTGCAGGGGCCTGGTGCTTGCCCTGCAGCTGCAAGGGGGCCGATGCTTGGCTCCACGGCTGCGGTGCCTCCTGGAATCACCTGGGTCCGTTGCCAGTGGGCAAGTGCTACCTGGGGTGCCTCCCATGCAGCTCAGGGACTGCTCAGCCTGCCAGCAGCTTCCCCCCCATTGCTGAAGAGGCAGGTAAGGATCTGGCTCCCGCCCTTGTGTACATGCCACGGGAATTTAGTTCGGTTTAATTCTCCCGAAATTGAAGTAGTGTTTTAAAAAAACCACCATTTCAATTTAGGGAGAACTAAAATGAATTAAATCCCTGTAGCATGTGCAAGCAGCCTTAGAGACAGAGAGTCATTTGAAAGCTGAGTCATTTGGGAAAGGCAGAATGCCTGGTGATCTTACCCTTGAGCTGCAAAGGCTTTAAAATATTGCTGTGAACACTAATGGTTTTTGATATTAAGATTTCTTATTTTTGATATTCCTATAAATGTTTCCTAGAAACTGATTTTAGAAATTGTTTTACCATAATTTTATTAAATTTACTGGAAACACTTTTCTGGCAGAGCCTTTTGTTTTTCCAGTTATGATGACTGGGGGACTCGCAAGTTTTGGTTACTGTAGGATTTAATATCAGTCTGATACCTTTTGGTATACGTGTAGGCTTGGCAGAATTCAATTTAAAAAAAAAAAATTCCAAAGCTAAAATTGATGTTTATTTTAAGCATTTATTTATATTTTTATAGATTAAAAAATCCAGGATTGTGCTAAATTAGATGTGGGGGGCAGGCAATTTAATAATGACAGTATACTGTTAAAAGCTTTATAAAATCATGTCAGGATATAAAAAGTAAATATCCCTAAATCAATAAATCATGCCTGCTTTAAATCATTCTGTTCCATCATCAGGAAAGAGATGGGCAGGCAGCCATACTCTCAGAGCTCTGGGAACACAAGGAGAGGCAGCAGGCAGCCTGCACTTACCCAGTCCCACTCTGGCAGGCCCTGCTGGCACCCAACTCTCCCCTCTCTTTAAGTAGCCTGTTATCTTCCTCCAGCCTACCTGCACCTGTGAAGGATCAACTAACTGCTTAATTGATGAGTCATTAGGCCAGAAGCAGCAGCTAATGGCTTAATCAACATTAGGCTGCCCATTGTTTTCTTTTTTTAACTGTCTTCTGTCCCTGTCTCTCCTTCTACACTGTCCAATAACAGGGGTAAGGATTCCCAGTTACAGGGCCCTTTTAAGTTCATTTCTTACCAATGGAAACATTTTCCCTTCGATCTGTGGGTGGGAGGTGAAGTCACCTTTTATCAATGCTTATTGATAAAAAATCAAATCCTGCCAGGCTTATATATGTGGCATTCCTTTATTTCCTGTTGGAGTTGTGCCAGATTTCTCAGGATAAGAACAATGAAGGATAGTTAAACCTTGATTCCAGTGGGAACAACTTAGGACAAGGGGGAGGCTGAAGCTTAGGGACAGTGCAGATGCAGGGTGTCTGCAAGATTGGACCTCTAGGAAGTTGTGTGTAGTTAAGCAACTGCGGGGTTGTAGATGTTTAGGGTGCTGCTCTGTAGTGTTCAATGAATTTAGTTTTTACATTTTGAATTTTAAAAGTAAAACACTGTACAAATTTAAGATATCTGAAAAGAAGGGGAACAGATTTTGGAAACAACTCACTCTGCTTCCAAAGCACTTTTTTAAAAACCACACACTTGTCTTGAAATCTTGTGTGTGTCCAGTTTCAGGAAAAGCATAGTAGTCTTGAGAAGCGAGCATGGTGTATGTATTCTTTTGGATGCCTTCCTCATTATGTTGCCCTGTGGGGTCAGGCCTCAGGATCTCAATATTATGCTGTTAGACAGGAGGGTGTGACACAATTGCACATATACAAATGCACAAATCAATTGGGTGCGCACACACACTCTCTGTCTCTCTCTCCCCCAACTCAGGCACATACACATCTGAACCAGCCTAGGCACATGCATACCTATCACCAATTCGAGCACATACACACTACACACCAAAAATTAGACAGCAATCAGTTGTCAATACCCGCACACTCAGTACACATACATGGATCACTAATTTGTATATCACGCACACGATGACGTGTGTGTGTGTGTATGTGTATTCACCAGTTTACACACATACCACCCACCTACACATACGTGAGTTCCTAACTTGGATGGCACAGTATGTATGTGTGTGTTTGGGGTACTTGGGATACCTGAAGGAAGGTTAAGGTGAGAGAGAAGGTGTAAGGAGTGAAAGTTACTGGAACCGGTATTAGAACCAGTAGACTAGAGAGAAGCTGGGCTGAGGAATTGAGGCTTGGGGTTACTTAAGGTCAAGTGGCCCCAGGGTTACTCGAGGTCACTGGAGCAAGGGAACAAGCCTGGTGTCAGGGAGGAGACAGCCAGAAAACAGACAAAAACCCAACTTGGGGTTTCAAAATAACAGGTTTATTAAACACACTCACGCACGCAGCAGGAGAAAGACACTCAGTGGAAGGGTTGTAGTCCAGGTAGGGAAGAGAAGCAGAGTCCAAGTCCTTGGTTGAAGAAGGGGTGGGGGTGATAGCTACTTATCCAGGCTGGAAAGGGGTCTTTGTCCAGCAGGTGTTGTCCAGAGTGGGGTTGCCGGCAGGGCCTCTGGGTGGACAGGTGGTGTGGCATGGTGCTGATCCAGATGGAGAGAGCATCCCCAGGAGTCACTACCCCTTTTTGTGGGGCAAACTACCTATGATCTCCTGTGGGGAGAGCATGTCCAGGCAATGTCAGTCCTGTTCCAGAGGGCTCCAGGTGTTCATACTGAGCATGCGCAGCTTGGCACACTGGTGGGTTGCCTCATCTTTTGTTTCTTGAATGCTGAGGGTGGTTCCAATGGCTGGGTCCTTGGTCCAGGTATTGGTGTTGATGGTTCGATCATTCAGAGGGAGCTATTTTTAGACGTACTGCCCTTGTCTCTCAGGCACCCTCATTCATCCCCATTCATTCAGCAACCAAGTTACACAGGAGGGGTAGGTGTGAGTCATGGGTTACACAACAGGGCATGTGGACAAGATGGAGACTTGACAAACAAAATGGAAACTTGACATGACTTATGCTAACTTACATATGTAGGTGTAAATCATATAGTGTCAGTAAAACAGTAATATAGAACAGTAAAAATCAATATAAACATAATTATACAATATAAAAAAGGAGAAAAAACAAAACAAATACAACCTGGTAACAAAATAAATTGCTGAAGCTTATCCTATGTCTTAGCTCACTTATACTTATCTATAGGGAATAGAGAGGGAGAGAGCAAGTCAGAAATGGTTGGGGAAGGGGTTTTGCTACAATTACCAGTGACAACATTTTAACAGGCTTCTGTCAATGATGGAAATGCTAGTTTTCTTATTATTGGAAGCAAGCTGTGGTTCTTTTTTTTTTTTTTTTTCTTCCCATATGTCTTCTATAAATATCACTTAAAACTGAAACAAAATGTCAACCTTTGAGCAGACAAATTATCTGCTTTAGATTAATCGTGCTGTAATAAAGGACATTTTTGAGGCACACCATGGCAGAATCTTAAAAGCCAGTCTAATTATTTGAAGCGAGACTTCAGGAGGCGTGTCACCTATAAAAGCTAAGAGCTCTGGCACTTTGTTTTGGGGTACTGTGGCTGTACAGCTGGGCAACAAGGGGCTTTTTGCCATGGGAGGAGAGGGCCCATGGGGAAGCAGAGGGCCCATGTCCTCCAGTTGAGGAAGTAGTCTTCTGGTTGAAGATGCAGCTTGGTGGACGGATGGGGCATGTTTTTCTTCCCAGTGAGGTAGTGGGGACTGGTAGTTGCTCCAAGGCATCAGTCTGCAGTGAAAAGATGAAGAGGAACTGCAGTGATGGAGAATCGGTTATCCAAATTATGGTTTCTGTGAGAGCTGTAGTGTGACTTATGTGCTGTTTCTGAACATGCTCATATCCTCACATGCTAAGATGGACTCTGAATGCTGCGGAGCAGCTTGGGGTTGCGGTATGTGTTGGTACTAACAATGTAGGACAGGATTTGGCAAGGTGTGACCCAGGGGTTAGACCTGGCCCACGGAACCATTGGATTTGGCCTCTGGATATGGGGCTTTGATGGCATTTGGCAGCAAGGGCCTTTGACTGCAGGCCCCTGGCAGATGTTACACTTAAGACATAATTAACCAGTTAATTGTGTCTTAACTAGTAACCTGGCCACATGTTAATGCACTTAATGATGCAGTAAAACAGGGAATAAGCCACAAAGTTATTGCACAAAATATTTATAATCTGGTTCCCATCGCACCTTTAAATGGAATATGTGGTGCTGCCAGCCACCTCCTACTCCTCCATGTTGGAGTAGGAGGGGTCCTGGAAGTTAAATCTGCATCATTAGTAGGGATCCAGGTTTTCTCTGGTTTAAGAAAATCCCAAATGCTCTAATTAAAATCCCCCAAATCTGTGTTTTTCTGTGATTAAAATGAAACACCACTAAATCTAGATCGGTTGAACACAATGTTTATATTTACCATTTACCGTGGAGTGGCCGGGGGGGGGGGGGAGGGGCGCTTTGCAGGGCCCGTAGGCGGAGAGAGGAAAAAAAATTGGGCAGGTGGTGCTGAGCATGTGCGCACACATGCCCCCACACCTCCCCAGGTGGGAAAGTCTGCAGGGGGAGGAGGGTGTGCAACTGGGAGTGGGCAGGGATCCGGAGGGAGTGGAGCAGTCAGGGCCTGCTGTGCCTGTGGCTGTCCCTTCCCCCATACCCCCTGGAGCCAGCAGCACCCGCAAAACCACCAGCCCCAAATCTCACACCGGCCCCGGCTGCCTACCCACACTGCCCAGCAGGGGGGCCTGGAGCAGGGCCAGCCTCACCTGCACCGGAGGGGATGGAGCCTCCGGGACCCTCGTGTCTGCCCCATCCTGTTCCAAATCATCCCCAGGAAGATCCCACCTTAGCCCGGTGGCTCCTCCAGAGGCACGGTGCCAGGGCTGGGGTTTGCCTACTCCCTGCCTGTGCACCTCTCTCCTGCCTTTGATAATGGCGTGGCTCCATGTGCGTCCCCGCTTGGTGGGTTGGGCAGCGAGCCACATGGTGCCGCGCCACTGTCAAAGCAGCGGCAAGGCACAAAGGCAGGGAGCAGGCAGAGCCCAGCCCGCCGCTTCAGCTGCCCTTGTCCTGTGCACAGATCAAGGGTGACATGGCCCCTCCCCCACCATTGGCTTCCCAGCACCGTACCTCTGGAGGAGCCACCAGCCTGTGCCAGGTTCTTCCTGGGGACAGCCTGTGGCAGGGCAGGTGCGTGTCTGTTCATGACAGGAGGGAGAGTGTGTACGTGTCTGTATCCATGTGCAGACAGTGAGTGAGTAGAGTGTGCCCCCATCTGCTGGTACGTGTGTGTGCATGCGTGTGTGTGCCTGTGTTCCTGGTAGGGAGAGTATGTTTGTATCTGTGTGTCCATGTGCAGAGAGTGAGTGAGAGTAGCCTGCACCCGTCTTGTGTTCACGCCTGCGTCTGTGTGCCTGTGTGTATGTTTTTAGACATAGCAGGACAGAGGGGGCAGGAAGCAGGGAGATGAGGTGGGCATGTACCCCCACCAACCTGGCAGAGTCCCCCCAGCCTTCCCTGCCAGCACCAGGAGGGGAAGGGGCCCTGCCCCTCCCTCCCCCCCACAGCCCAGCTCCTGTGGGGGGAGGGGGCCTCCAATTTTGTTTTGCCCAGGGTCCCAATACACATTAATCCTGCTCTGGGTGCAAGGGGGGGGTTGGTGCAGGGCCGGACACAGAGCAGCGTGAGGTGGAGGCCACGGGGCCGGACATGGAGCGGCGGGAAGGGGGGGGAGTTGGCGCAGGACTGGATGCAGAATGGCGGCAGCGTGGGACAGTGGGTGGTGGCGGTGACTGCTTCATGCAAGTCCCCCCCCCCTCCCCCCCCACACACACACACATTTCTGGGAGGCATCAGTGGCACAGGGTGGTGGGTGCTGGTCCTGCCGCTGGTCCTGACCGCCCCTGTCATTCTTGAGGGGCAGTTGCTAGTAATAAAATACATTCTAAATACCTATAAATTTTGGCATTTGATTTGGGTTTTTTTATCATGGAAAATCAGAACTCCCTCTGCCCTCATTGCTTGCCAGAACACAGGTCCAGTTTCAGCAATTCCCTCTCCCACCCTGGCTGTTCTGAGCAGCCCTGATATTCCACTGCCTTACTCCCACCTATGCCATTGCCTCTCATCCCAGGCCACATCCCCACAGCCAGGCCAGTGTCTGTCACTCTCAGCCCACAGCCCCTTGGCCCTGCCAGTGCCCCTCACTCCCAACCCACAGCCCCCCCCACCCTCTCAGGCCTGTTGTTACCCGTTACTCATGACCCAGAGCCCTCTGCCACCTAAGTCCTGCCAGAGGGGTCTTCCAGCTGCCAGGGCTACAGGGCCAGGGCCAGGGTCTGCAGTCCCCTGCCTGCCCCAGCAGCACCTGCATGAGGCAACTACTGTGGCCAGAGCAGAGCCCGGCCTCCTGTCCCTTCTCCCTGCCCACCATGGGCGGCATGGCCAGAGCAGAGTCAAGCGGAGCCTGTAGCGGGGAGGAGGAAGCAGGCTGCCTACTCTGCTGCTCTCCCCCAGGGGCCTCTAAGGCACAAAAGGAAAGAGCAGGGTGGGCAGGTTTGGTGTCACCACCAGGAGCCCCACATCATCTTTACTTCTGTGGCGAGGTGCCCTCTGCCTGGCAGCAGCGCGGAGTTGTGCCCCTGCTGCTGCCAGAGGC
Organism: Alligator mississippiensis; assembly: GCF_030867095.1. Taxonomy (NCBI): domain Eukaryota; kingdom Metazoa; phylum Chordata; order Crocodylia; family Alligatoridae; genus Alligator; species Alligator mississippiensis. Next base: position 21,211,121 of record NC_081829.1, read on the forward strand.
TTCTGGGGGCAGGCAGCAGGACAGGTAGCCCTGAGCCTGCAGTGGGCAGTGCACATCTATCCTGAACACAAATTGGGGGGAAGTACATGTCCCCCCATGCACCCCTCCCCAGGAATGCTTCTCCCCACCACCCCCTGGATGAGCTGCCCGTGGCTCCCTTTCGCTCCCTGGCCAGACCTTGTGGTTGTGCATTCCTGCCCCAGCTCTAGGCCCCATGCACTGCCCCGGCTGGGCAGTGCCCCTAGCCACAGCACCCTCCCTCCCCATGGGGGCTTCTGTATACCCCCCACCCCACTCCACTCGCCCATAGACTTACCTATGGGCAGCTGCAGGAGCTGCTCTCCACCAGGCTGCCTGGCTGCCATGTGCATGTGTGCACATGCATGTAGTGCTCCCTGCTTGATTGCCCTCCTCCCACTCCCCCTAGCCCCAAGCAGCCCCTTGCAGGCTGGAACTCTGCTAGCCTGAAAGGGGGAACCTGCAGTTTCCCCCCGTTTTTCAAATTTAAAGAAGAAAATCCATGCTATTCTCCTTTAAAGGAAAAATATGCACTTTTCTCCTTCAAAGTGGAAAATCCACTTTTTTCCACAGCAAATGGAAAACTTGGATCCCTGATCATTAGGCAGAAAGCTCAAGCCTGGTGTCTCTGGTTTTAACTTTGTGAAATGCTGCTTGTTCCACGCATGGGCCTAACCTGCCAGAGGGGCAGTTCAGGATCTCGTGTGGTTGCAAAGATGGTGTACAGAAGGTTTAAGTGTTAGACACTAGGGAATGCTTTGGGGCAAGGGGAACATCTGCACACAAGGGATGGACTTCACTTTAATCAAAATGGATTCCAGACTTTAGTATGTAAAAGGGAATGTATTTATGATTTGGGCCAATTGCACTTAGTGGTAAGAGAAAGTTGGCTGTAGCTCAGGAGTGCAGGAGTGGGACATTGGTTGTAGGTGTTGGTAATACAACAAGAAAGTGTGGAAAGCAAATTGCAGTGTAACTAGACCAGATACAAGACAAGGACAGATGAACTCTCTAAAATCAGCAGGTTGTCTGCTTTAAGGAATTGAAAGCAGGCTCTTGTTAAAGCCCTGTAAGATATATTTTTAAAAATGTTTACATTTGGAAGAGCAAAAGTAAGCGATTTTTTGGGGACAAAGACCCTGGTGTGTTGGCAGTTACAGAAAATTGGCAAAATGGCAAAAGCAATGAATCTGTTTTACCTAGTTATAAACTATACAGAAAAGGCAGACTAGGCTCAACAGGAATAGATATTTTATAAAATATTCCACAGACTCTAGTGGGATAAAAACTGAGTGGAAATTTCTAGTCACTTGACCCCAGTTGTCTTTCCTGCTTGGTGCAGGGGGCTGGACCTGATGATCTTCCAAGGTCCCTTTCAACTTTACTGTCTATGAATCTATGACCAAAAACTGATCTGTTGCCTGTAGGTAACAAGAATATGCAGTTATTGCAATTAACAGATATTATGGAAGGGATGTGAAGCCCCATATTTAAGCAGCTGGTACTGACCACTGTTAGGCATAGGGTCTGGGATTGTATGGCCCTTGGGCTGAAAGGTCTGGTAATTCCTATGTTTGTGATCAATAATAAAATAGTGGCTTTGCAAACTGAGAAAAAGATCGTTGTATTTAATATCTGAGGGTTTAAAATATTTTTCATCCTTCTATTCTTCCATGCACAGTATTACAAACTGGCTAGGTAGGCATAAGAACTGACATTTACTAGGTCAGACCATTTGTCCATCTTGCCTAGTATCCTGTCGCAGTGGCACAGAGTGGTAATTGAAAGGGAGAAAGAAGTGGGTATGACCGGGTTTTTTTCCACGGTTTCTCTCATAGATTCATAGATGTTAGGGTCGGAAGGGACCTCAATAGATCATCCAGTCCGCCCCCCTGCATAGGCAGGAAAGAGTGCTGGGTTTAGATGACCCCAGCTAGATGCTTATCTAACCTCCTCTTGAAGACCCCCAGAGTAGGGAAGAGCACCGCCTTCCTTGGGAGCCCATTCCAGACTTTGGCCACTCGAACTGTGAAGAAGTTCTTCCTAATGTCTAGTCTAAATCTGCTCTCTGCTAGCTTGTGGCCATTGTTTCTTGTAACCCCCAGGGGCACCTTGGTGAGTAAAACCTCACCAATTCCCTTCTGTGCCCCCGTGATGAACTTATAGGCAGCCACAAGGTCGCCTCTCAACCTTCTCTTGCGGAGGCTGAAGAGGTCCAGGTGCCCTAGTCTCTCCTCATAGGGCTTGGCCTGCAAGCTCTTAACCATACGAGTTGCCCTTCTCTGGACCCTCTCCAGGTTATTCACATCCCTCTTGAAGTGCGGTGCCCAAAATTGCACGCAGTATTCCAACTGCGGTCTGACCAGCGCCCGATAGAGGGGAAGTATCACCTCCTTGGACCTATTTGTCATGCATTTGCTGATGCACGATAAAGTGCCATTAGCTTTTCTGATGACTTCGTCACACTGACGACTCATGTTCATCTTGGAGTCCACTAGGACTCCAAGATCCCTTTCCACATCCATGCCACAAAGCAGGTCATTTCTTAGGCAGTAGGTATGCTGGACATTTTTCCTCCCTAGGTGCAGCACTTTGCATTTCTCTTTGTTGAATTGCATCCTGTTGTTTTCCGCCCATATGTCCAACCTGTCCAGGTCTGCTTGTAGTTGTTCCCTGCCCTTCGGCGCGTCCACTTCTCCCCACAGTTTTGTGTCATCCACAAACTTGGACAGAGTACACTTCACTCCCTCGTCCAAGTCGCTGATGAAGACATTGAAGAGTATCGGTCCAAGGACCGAGCCCTGCGGGACCCCACTGCCCACACCCTTCCAGGTTGATACCGACCCATCCACCACGACTCTCTGGGTACGACCCTGTAGCCAATTCACCACCCACCGGACTGTGTAGTCATCCAAGTCACAGCCTCTTAACTTGTTCACCAGTATGGTTTGGAATACCGTATCAAAGGCCTTCCTGAAGTCTAAGTATACGACATCCACCCCTCCTCCTGTGTCCAGGTGTTTTGTAACCTGGTCATAAAAAGAGACTAAATTAGTCAGGCATGATCTACCTGCCACGAACCCGTGCTGGCTTTTTGTCAGCATAATTTTTCCTGCTGGGCTCTTGCAAATGTGAGCCTTGATAATTTTTTCAAAGACTTTGCCATGGATGGAGGTGAGACTGACTGGCCTATAGTTGCCAGGGTCCTCCTTCCTCCCCTTCTTGAAAATGGGGACCACATTGGCCCTTTTCCAGTCCTCCGGGACATGGCCCGTGCGCCATGAATGTTCAGATATTACCGCCAGTGGCTGTGCAATGATGTCAGCCAGTGCCTTCAGTACTCTAGGATGGAGCTCATCCGGGCCTGCCAACTTAAAGGCATCCAGTTCCTCCAAGTGCCTCTGCACCATCTCAGGGTCTATGCGTGGTAGTCTGGTGCCCTGCTGCTGCCTCTCTACAATGCCAGTGAGAGACTTGTCTTGCCCCTCGCTTAGGAACACTGAGGCAAAGAACTCATTGAGGAGTTCAGCCTTGTCCCCCCTGTCCGTCACCAATTGCTTATGCCCATTTAGTAGAGGTCCTGTTCCACCCTGGGCCTTCCTTTTACTCCCTTTATATCTAAAAAAACAATTTTTTGTTATCCTTAACTTGGGATGCCATCCTCAGCTCCATGGTAGCTTTGACCCGTCTGACTGCCTCCCTACAAGCACGAGCAGAGGAGGTATACTCCTCTTTAGTAATCTCTCCCCGTTTCCACTTCTTATATGCCCCCCTCTTAGCCCGTAGACTGCTCTGGATTTCTCTGGTCAGCCAAGGAAGCCTCTTGGCCCCTTTCCCCCTTGTTCTCCGCATTGGAATCGTCTCCAGGATTTAAAATCTTGCTAGGTCTGATTCTGAGGTTGTATCCCTAACTCGCCTGCTCAGTAGCTACTGATGCCTCTTTCCTCCAAGATTTGTCCAGCCCTTTTTGCACCTGGCTAAACTGCCAGCTACCACAACATCCTGTGGCAATGAGTTCCACATTTTCATTACACGCTGTGTGCAAAAGAATCACCTTTTATTAATTTTAAACTTACTACTTACTAGTTTCATTTTGTGACCCCCTAATTCCTGTATTGTGAGAGACAGTAAGTAATACATTCCTATTTACCTTTTTTTCACCATGTAGTATTTTGTAAACACTTATCATTTCCCCACTCAAGTGTGTTGTTTCTAAACTGAATAGGCCTAGCCTCTTTAGTCTCTCTCATATGGAAGCCCCTCAGTAACACTAATCATCCTTGCTACCCTTCTTGGTACCTTCTCGAGTTCTTCTATATCCTTTTTGAGGTGTGGGGACCAGAACTGGGCAAAGTATTCGAGGTATGGACCATGGAGTTATAAGAGGGCATAATGATAGTTTCCATTTTGTTTACAGTTCTCTTCTTCATGATCCCTACCATTTTGTTTGCCTTTTTATGGCTGCTGAGCACCAGGGATTCTGTTTTTCTCTTGTTTAAAAATCACAAATTCTCTTATTAAAACCCCTAAACTCCACAATTAAAATGAAACACCACTATATAGGTATCAATTGAACACAATGTTTTATTGATATATTTACAATTTTAAAGCAGTTTGGAAGCCTACCAGTGCCTCAGTCACTATAATAAAATACATTCTAAGTACCTATACATTTTGATATTTGATTTTGGGTTTCTTATCATGGAGTCAGACCACCCCCAGCCCCCTTTGCTCACCAGGACGCAGGTCCAGGCCCCTCACTCCGAAGCCACAGCCCCCAGGCCCTGCTGGTGCCTCTCACTCCCCACCAGTAGCCCCTTACTGCTGCAACCCTGCTAGATGGGGCGACCAAGGTCTTGGGTCCTCAGCACCCTGGCCCCTCTGCAACAACGCCTGAGCCCTGGCTGCTGCCTGTGGGAGGTGGTGGCTGCTACAGCAAAGCAGCATGGACCTGGTTCCCCGTCCTCCATGGGTGGCACAGCCAGAGTGGAGCCCATATAGGGTGCAGGCAGGAGCGGGCTGCCTGCTGCAGGCTTGGACTCCCCACCCTGCTGCCCTCCCCTTGGGGCCTCTGCAGTCCAGTGGGCGGGACCCGGCATGGCAGGGCAGAGCGGGGCCAGGTGGGAAAGCTCATAGCTGCCACTGGGAGCTCCATGCTGCCATGACGATGTGCCTCCTGCCCACACAGCAGCAGTGAGGGGCACAACTCCGTGCCATTACCCCCGCTGCTCCTGGGTGGGCAGGAGGGTGCTTTGCCACCACAGAGCAGGGCTTGCAGTGACAAGGAGCTTCCCTGCCTGGCCCCACTGTCCTGCTGTGCCGGGTCCTACCTGCTGAGCTGTGGAGACCCCAGGGGGAGGGCAGCAGGGCAGGGAGCCTGAGCCTGCAGCGGGCAGCCTGCCCCCACCCCATGCACAGATCTGGGGGTCACCTGCCCCTGCCACCTGCTGGGAACCTGAGGCCACATTCAGGCCCTGGGCCTCAAGCACCGTGAACTGCCCTGGCTGGGCAGATGCCCCAGACCTGCCCAACTCACTCCCACCCTTCTAATGGGGGTCTTAATCCCTCTTTCCCCACCTCCAGACTCACCTGCGGGAGCTGCTGTCCAGGCTGCCTGGCAGCCATGCACATGTGTGAGAGTGCATGTGGTGCCTCCTGCCCGACCACCCTTTTCCTGCTCCCCCCAGCCCCTTGCAGGCTGGAATTTTGCCAGCCTGTAGAGAGCTCTTTGCAAAAATGGAAAATCCGCGTTTCTCCATTTTAAGGAAAAAGTCACATTTTTTCGGTTAAAAGGAAAAATCCGTGGATTTTTTCCATTTTTCTATGGGAAACTGAAAACCCGGATCCCTGCTGAACCACTAAGCTGATGTTTCTAGTGAACTGTCCACAGTGACTCCCAGCTCACTTTCCTGTGTGATAACAGTTATTGTAGGTCCCATCATGGTGTAGGTATAATTTGAACTGGTGGTATAGGTATATTTTTGCCCATCTGGATCATTTTATACTTATCTGCATTTGCATTTCATCTGCCATTGAGTTGCCCATTGGCTCAGTAGTGCCAGATCCTTCTGTACTTCTTCACAGTCCACCTTGGTCTTCATCACTTCGTTTATCACATCTTTCACCTGCCGCCTTCTTGCTTTTGGTCCTCCACAGCTGAAAGAGGCATGCTGGGGTACATGAGTCACTGCTTTAGTCCGATAGAATCAGTCCTATATTGCATTAGTTGTTACTACTTAATAGAGAGAGAACACTTAACCCTGGATTTCATTTAGTCTCTCTCTTTCTCGTATCAGATAAGTGGTAAACAGAAGTTAAAATCCTGTACCAAACCACTGTATGGTTTGTTATAAAATTCTATAAGACTAAAGACTGTTCATTCTGGATTTACTTTATCTTTTGCCAGCATAAACTTGTACACAGCTGTCTTTTGGCAAAGTCTATCGTAGGGGGAGATGCGACAGAAAGCAGCCACAGCTTTTCCTTCTCTAGTTGTTTGTAGAGGTGCACTGATACATTGTTCCATATCATATCAGCACTGATAGAAGGAAAATTGACATTATCAGCAATCGGCTTTTTTTGGCTCATGTGGCTGATAATGTCACCGATAAATGCTGCATGCATGCACAGATTGCAGCAGGTGCAGCACGCACATCGCCAGGAATGCAGCCCAGCAACTTGGAGAGGAGCATCCAGCCAGTAAGTCTGTGTGGGGAAGGGTGGGTGGGGGTTGGGAGGAGGGAAGGAGTGTGGAGGGGGCAGATCGAGGCCCCCACAGTGAGGGGGAGAGTGGGGCAGGGGAAGCGCTGCCCAGCCGGGGTGGGTCAGAGCATGGGACAGAGTCATGGCTTATCCGAGGGGTGGGGGGAGTGGGTAGCTCCTGCTGTTGCATGTACCCCCAGGGGAGGCATGGGGGCTTGTGTCCCTTGCATCTGTGTGCAGGGCGAGGGCAGACTGCTACTGCAGGCTCAGGGCTAGAGACTGTGCCAGCCTCTTCCCGGCAGGGGGGCTCGATGGGCTGTGCTGAGGGCGGTCAGTGACGGTGCTGGGAGGGGGAAAGCTACAACTAATTTTGGGGTGACTGTAGCCCCCTCCTAGCACTGCTGCTGCCACCCACTCATCTGCTCTAAGCGCTGCCTCAGTGCAGCCCCCCTGCTGGGAAAAGGCCGGCACAGCCCCTAGCCCCAAGTAGGCAGTCTGCCCTTGCCCCGTGCACAGATCCAAGGGACACATGCCCCCCATGCCTTCCCGAGGGTGCACGCAGCTGCGGGAGCTACCCCCTCCACACTCCCTGCACCACTGCCCCGTCCCGCCCTGGCTGTGCAGTGCCTGCCTCTGCCCCAGCCCCACTTCCACTCTCACAGCCTCCTTCACCGCAGGGACCTCACTCTGCCCCCTGCCTCTCCTGCCCAGATAAAAAGTTAGAGCAGTCTGTTTACATCAAAGTTATCTGATGACAAGCAGGATATTGAATTATAACCAGAAGGAAATATAATTCAACATCCTGCTTGCCATCAGGCAACTTCAAGGTAAAAAGACTGCTCTAACTTTGAGCTTAATTTGCACAAAATGAACTTTTCCAACCAGATCTTACTACACCTTCAGCTCTCCTATGAAATACGAATCGTCATTTCCACCTAGGAGAAATTTTACAAAATCTTTGTATTCTCCTATGCCTGAAGAAGGATAAGTGTGCCTGAAAGCTTGCTAATAAAGATTTTTTTTTTGCAAATATCTAATTGGTCTAATAAAAGATATCTCCTCTGTTCAGAGTTCTGATTCCATATTTGTTCTATTTAAATGTAATCTGGCACTTATCAGTTTGGCTACATGTGGAGTTCCAGGACACTGGTACTGTGATAATTATCCAGGCTAATAAGTATGCAGAATGCAGTTATTAATCTTATTAGATATTTCCTTGTGCATTGTTTTAGGTATATGCATCCTCCTTCTGCTGTTTCCCTGACCCAAGTGGTTGGGATGGAAACAAGGGGAGTTCTCTGGCAGGTAATGTTGAGCAGAAACACTCCAAGTCAGCATTTTGTTGGTAGTTGTCCCTAGCATCAACAGCCTATAGATCAGTAGTCGGCAGCATTTTTGGGCAGAGTACCAAAAATACCTACAGCCTTGACTTGTAAGATGTTGGTGTGCCAGGAGTGGATGGCAGGGGAGTCATGAGAGCCCTGATCCTTGTTGGGACAATGCAGCCACAGCCCCTTCCCTGCTGTCCTCCCTGAGACGCATGTGTCAAGCAATATGCCTTCACATGCCATGCTCTGGCGCCTGTGCTGAGGGGTGCCTACCCCTGCTATAGATGTTGTTACAAGACTAATCTCAAGTGTGAAATTTGATCAATGCGGATGTTAGTTTTAGGATACAGAAACATTTCCATAAGATCCAGTGGAGTGAGCTCTTTGTGGCATGATTAGTTTGACTTGTGGAGTGTCTTCTAGCATGCTGTTTCTCAGGAATTTGTTCAACCCTTTCTGTATATGATGTGAAAGTAAATCTTCTTCCCTGAAGTAATGGGTTATTGAACTTGAAGGTTATGTTTGGTTTTATTGAAAGTAGGAAAGGGGCTGGGTTTTTTTAGTGGCTTATTTCTTGTAGTTCTTTCACTAACAGTTGTAATGTACGTGCAGTCTCAGTGCTGACATACCATTCAATATCTCTCTTTTTTTTTTACTCTACTCCAAAGGCTTGAAATAAAATTGGATGGTTACCAGTAGAAGACAGCCAGCTGAGAAACACTTGATTCCAAGTCTATGAAGGCCAGTTACGTTTGGAGCAAGGTACTCTTTGTGCTTGGAAGGCAGTGCTGGGAACTGGAATTTTGTAAGACTAAAAGACAAGGATTTTTTTTTGGGTGGGGGAGGCAGAGAAGGGGGGTGATATCTTTCATTGGACAAACTGTTTAGTTGAGATAAAGTTAGATAGCCTTTTGATTGGGAGTCACCTCCAAGGAGGATTATTCTGCACTGGTCCGATCTGATGGCCACCTACAAGTTTATCAGGGGTGACCACCAGTATCTGGGGGAACGTTTGTTCACCAGAGCGCCCCAAGGGATGACGAGGTCGAATGGTCACAAACTACTACAAGATCGTTTCAGGCTGGACATAAGGAAGAATTTCTTTACTGTCCGAGCCCCCAAGGTCTGGAACAGCCTGCCACCGGAGGTTGTTCAAGCGCCTTCATTGAACACCTTCAAGATGAAACTGGATGCTTATCTTGCTGGGATCCTATGACCCCAGCTGACTTCCTGCCCTTTGGGCGGGGGGCTGGACTCGATGATCTTCCGAGGTCCCTTCCAGCCCTAATGTCTATGAAATCTATGATTGCAAAGCATTTTTCTTCAGGTCTGAGGAGGAAACTAAGCATGAGGATTTTTAAGAACAGTGGGTATAGCCGTGAAATTGCCAGGGATAGCAGACAGACAATTAGTAGAAGAAAAGAAACTTGACTACTGAAAATAGAGGAGGGTCATTATCACCTGTAGTGTGTAGGAAGAATTTCAGGAATCATGTAGGTTATTGGTTTTATGACACATTATATTACTTTTTAGTCCTTGGTTCCTCATGTCCAGCCTGCTCTGTTTTGGTCCCAAGTTCACCTTTTAATGTTGTTTAGTAGATTTCCCTTGAGTATGAAGATAGTGAGGTCAGAAAGGGAGTGGCTGGTCTGTGACAAACGTGCTCTTGTGTGTGTTTCTGTCCTTTATATTTTTTCTGAGAGTTCATTTTGGTGTATATTTTCTGTTTAGTTTCACCCACATAATTACCATGAGGACATTTTGTGCTTTGGCTCAGATATATCACATGCTGGGAAAGGCACAGGCTTGTTTTGGGGAATGGTGATCATAGTAGCAGTGGAGATGTGTTGACAGGGGTACGCATTTGTAGGGGGCTGTCTTTTTGCATTGTAGCAGGTTACTGTGGGGTAGTTAGGTCGCTCTTTCAAGTATATGGTCTATTTCTCTACTAGAGTATCCATGTATGAAGGGAGCATAAGAGTGATACTGTAGCCGTGATGGTCCAGAACTTATGCAAGAGGCAAAGATTTCTTAGGGCAATATATTTTATTGGACCAACTGTTTAGTTGTGTAAAGTTAGACAAGTTTTTGAATTCGAGACATTCTTCATCAGGTCTCTGATTCCAGGAAGCCAGGCACAGCAAGTGAAGCACAGCCTAGGGAGGGGCTGAGAGAAATTCTCAGAGGTAGCAGACACTTCTTTGGCAGTCCCTTGCAGTCAAGGATGATTGTTTATCTGTGAGTCTGAAGATGGCTGATGAGGCCAATCCATGATCATCAGACTCTGACAACTCAGGCACATGTTCCCATACAGGGTTGATGGCTCCGGATTCTTGATTCGGTCTGCAACACATTGTTTTTGCTGTTCGTGTTTCTCCATCTCCTGTTGTCATTGTAAGGTTTCACAATACTGAGATCCTTGCAGCAGATTCTTCCTCCATTTGGGGTGGTCCTGGGCAGTAGTCTCCCACGAGTTAATGTCGATATTGCATGTTTTTCAAGTTGGCCTTGAGGATGTCCTTGAAGTGCTTTGTCTGCCCTCCTGTGGAATGTACACCTTGACTGAGCTGGGAGAGACAAGTCCCATTTTCTTGTATGCCGTGGTAAAGACATCAGTGATTGCCAAAAGGTAGCATCATCAGCATACTGGTGCTTGATTGAGGTCAGGTTGTTCTTGGTTTTGGCTTGGAGTCAGCTGAGATAAAACATCTTTACCATCCATTCAGTAGTTTAGCTCCACTCTGACTGGAAGGTTGTTGGTGGTCAGAGGTAGCATTGCAGGAAGGAATATCGAGAAGAGTGTTGGAGCAACGATGGAGCCTTGCTTAACTCCTGTTTTAACCTTAAAGGGATCTGTGATAGATCTGCTACTGAGAACCATATCTCACCTACCATCATGGAGCAGGCAGAGAATGGTAACAATTTTTGGTGGACATCCATACTTCAGAAGGATCTTCCACAGCGCTTCTCACTTGACAGAACTGAAGGTTTTTGTGAAGTCAAGAAAACCACGTAGAGAGATTTATGTTGTTTCCGGCATTTCTCCTGCAGCGGGCAAGCTGTGAAGATCGTGTCAGTTGTGCTTCTTGGTGCCCTAAACCCATGCTGAGATTCCAGAAGGAGCTCTTTAGTGAATGGAAGGAGAGGATTCAGGAAGGTTCTTGCATTGATCTTTCCTGGGGTGGCAGTAAGGTGATTTCACAGTTGTTTCCTTTCTTGAAAATTATTGCAATTGTGGCATCCCTGAGGTTATCTGGGATTTCCAAATCCTTAAAATGAGGGCCTGGGCTGTGATAACGAGCTCCTCTCCTCCCTGCAGGAAGATTTCAGCAGGTATTCCGTCAGCTCCAGATGCTTTATAGTTCTTCATCTGCTAGATGTCTTTCCTCTCCTCATCAAGGGTTGGAAGGATTTTGAGATCATCTCTGGGTATTGTGGAATGGAGTTGAGAGCACTCTCATTAACAACAGAGTCTTGATTGAGAAGGTCTTCGAAATGCTGCTTCCAACGGGCATTGATGTCCCCTCTTTCCTTGATCAGGGCTCCTCTCTCCTTAGGTCTTAAGGGGTTTGGTCCCTGAGTGCTTAGATCATAGATGCCTTTGCTGGCATAGAAAAACTGTGCATATCGCAGGTATCAGCGATATCTTGAATCTCCTTTGCTTTGTCTTCCCACCACCTGTCCTTCTTTGGACCTTTGCTTTGGCTTGTTGGAGATTCAGTTTCTTGTGCCTGGAGTTGATGCTGTTTTGCCAAGCACAAAAGGTCTTGAACTTGTGGTTGATAAACTCTTGGATCTCCCAGTCATTCTTATCAAACCAGTCTTGATGTTTCCTTGTAGAGAATTCAAGTGTCTCTTCACAGGCACTAATAACGGTGGACTTGAAGGCACCCCAAGAACTGCTAGCATTCTCCCATTGTTGTTGATTGGAATTTACCAGTTTTTCTTTGATGCACTGGTAGAAGAGGTCTTGCTTGATTGGGTCCTTGAGTCCTTTGATATTGATCTTCTGTCAGCATTGCTTCCGCTGCAGCCATTGTTTGGGAGCCAGTTTGAGTGACCTAAATGAGCACATGAGTCAGTGACTGGTCCAGCAGTCATCAGGTCCTAGCATAGCTTGGGTCATGCAGACATCTTTGTAATCCCAGGCATGAACATTGATGTAGTCAGTCAGGTGCCAACGCTTAGATCATGAGTGTTGCCATGATGTCTTGCGCCTGTTTTTCTGGAGGAACATGCTGGTGATGGTGAGTTCATGTTTTGTGTATTTGGTCAAAAGGAGGATGCCGTTAGAGTTGGCCTTCCCTAGCCTCATCCAAGTGCTAAACAACTTTCTTGTAACTGCCGCCTTCATGCCAGTTCATGACTAGCAGCCTCTAGACTCCACAGTCCTGCTCCCACCATCACTAGCTGGTCTCTGAAGGGCTTGTAAAATGTGCTGGAAAAGCCAGATTCATGAAAGATGCCTGTGCATGATTTCTTTAATTGTGGAGAAGCTGCTGCACATCAGCTTCCCCACGGTTCTTGACAGAATGAGGTCTTAATCCAGTAGCAAGGAAATTAAGACAATTGAAGATTTCATTCCACTGCAGTCTAGATTCTGTTAGTTTTTTTTATGGAGATGGTATTGATAGTGACAGTGGAGATGTGGCTGATATTTTAAGTGTTTTTTGCCAAGGCAAGGCTGTGTTCCATTTGATGTCTGTTGGGCAGTGACTTCTGATGATAAGTTGGGCAAGGTTAGCAGGCTGTTTGAAAGCCAGAAGCAAAGGAACTGAGAATATTTCTCTCAGGGTCTGATCTTTGACTATAGTCTGTAGTTGTTTGGCAAGTCTTCTGATCGGTTCCAGTTTGGGGTGGTAGGTGACCACCAGAGGGGTGCAGTTTCAGGGGTTTTGTTTTTGTATTGTAGCAGGTTACTCCAGAGTATTTGGATAGTTTTTGAAAAGATATCATCTGTTTCTCTACTGGAGTATCCTTGTTGTATAAAGGTAGATTTTAGGGGGGTCAGGTGGGCATCATAGGTGTTCTCAAAGTCAATGAGGTTGTATCTGGGGGCCTGACTGTAGACTACAGCTTTTTTGTGTTTGGGATGATTGCTGGTCTTGTGAACATAAATATGATGGTCCACGGGTATTTTGCATATGGTGGTTTGTAGGGTGCCATCTCAGATGTGGATTGTGGTGTCTAGACAGTTGATGTTAATGAAGGAATATTCCAGAGAAAGTTTGATCAGGGGCTGAGAGTTGTTAAACCTGTGGTGGAAGTCAAGAAGTGAGTCCAGGTATGTTCAGTCTAGGTGATGAAAATGTCATGTATGTAACACAGGTATAATGCAGATTTGGTGTAGTTTCTTATAAATTCCTCTTCCAGGTGGCTTATGAAAAGGTTGACATATTAAGAGGCCACCTTTGTGCCCATAGTTGTCCCCATGGCTTGGAGGAAGTGTCAGTTGTTGAAAGCAAAGTTGTTGTGAGTGAAGATGAAGTGGGTGATTTCTTGCAATGTGTTGTATGTTTGTGTAGGTATTTTATGTAGGCAGCCATACCTTCATGGTGTGGGATGTTAGTGTATCAACTGGTGACACCTGTGGTTGCAAGTAAGGGTTTCTCAGCAAAGTAGCTGATGTTCTGAATTCTGTTGAGGAACTTTCTTGTTTTGTAGAAAACTTTGTCTTTGAGTGACAGGTGGTTTCAGGATAGTATTTATGAATCTGGATGGCTTCAGTGAGGTACCACAGTTGGATATGATGAGGTCTGCCAGGGTTACCTTGTCTATGAATCTTTGGGAACATACAGAAGGTTCCTGGGGTAGGGAAGTTGGGGATAAGTGGAAGTACTTTGTTCCCGAAAGCTAGGGTGGGAAAGATTTAATGATATTTTTCAGTTAAAGAGTGAATGCTGAGGTGGGGTCCTCCCCAAGTTCTTTATAGTATTCAATGTCAAAGAGCTGTCTGTTAGTTCACTCCACATAGACTTAAGGTTGAAGATGATGATAGCTCAGGGGTGGACAAAATATGGCCCACAGGCTAGATCCAGTTCACCAACTGATTGCCCCCACAGCACTCTGCATGGGGCTGAGCCCTGCCCACTCCCACTTGGGGCAGCCTGCGCTGTTCCCCCATGTGCACCTGTCTCTCACCCACCGATGGCCCTGACCCTGGCCCTGGCCAGTGTGCACAGTTTCCCAGCAGGGCTGCTCCTGCTGTTGCTGCAACCACCCAGGTGCTGCTCAGTTCTCCCTGCCTTCAGTGGCTCTTCCTCCTCTTCTTGCCCTTGCTGCATCGCTCTGGGCAGCAGGTAGCGTGGGGAAGTGATGGTGGCCATGAGGACACATTGCTTGGGCACCACATGCTGAGCCAGGCAGTAGAGAAGCTGTTGCTGGGCAGCTGCTGCCCCAGCATGTTGGATTCCAGTGCTAGCTCCCAGCCATCTTCCACCCACTTGGCGTCCTGCAAGTGGCTGCTCATTGTGCTGGGATCCTGCATGCAGTGGCAGGGTGCAGGAGGGAGCATGGCATGGGCTGCCCTGGGCAGGAGTGGGTGGGTCTCAGCCCCATGCAGAGTGCTGTGGGGGCAGCCACAGGCCAGATTGGGGAGAAGAGGGCAGACTCCACCTACACTGCCTGGGTGAGTTCTGTTGCATGCATCCTCTGCCCCACCCCCACCTGCTCCCCCCATCCAGGGTCCAGAGGAGAAGCACGCGCATGATTAGAGGTCAAGAGAGGTGGCCTTATGAAGAGAGGCTGAGAGGCATGGGACTCTTCAGCCTTGAGAAGACTCAGGGGTGACTTGGTGGCAGCCTGTAAGTATATAAAGGGTGTGCATCAGGAACTGAGAGAACATCTTTTTCACCAGGGCACCCCCAAGGGAAGACAAGGTCTAATGGTCACAAATTGCTGGAAGACCATTTTAGACTGGACATAAGGAAAAACTCCTTTACTGTCTGAGTCTCCAAAGTCTGGAATAGACTCCTCCCAGAAGTGGTGCAAGCACCTACTCTAGATACGTTCAAGAAACTCCTGGATGCTTACCTTGCTGGGGTCATCTGACCCCAGCTGACTTCCTGCTGTTTGGGCAGGGGGCTGGACCTGATGATCTCATGAGGTCCCCTCCAGCCCTAACTTCTATGAAATCCCTGGCCAGGTCCTGGGA
Organism: Alligator mississippiensis; assembly: GCF_030867095.1. Taxonomy (NCBI): domain Eukaryota; kingdom Metazoa; phylum Chordata; order Crocodylia; family Alligatoridae; genus Alligator; species Alligator mississippiensis. The sequence goes on from NC_081829.1 coordinate 21,226,322, forward strand.
CCTAGCACGTGGGCAGCCTCCATCCTCCCCTGTACACACCTTACACCCAACAACCATACACACAATATACAAGAGTAAGACTTTATTTTTAGCTATTATGCAATCAAATCTATATACACAACTCAAAAAAACCCATAAATCAGGACAAAAATTATTTTTTGAAATAAAATTAAGATATGTTGTAGTAGATGGTTCATTTTTAGTATATGATTTGTTTTTTATCTATAATTTGTTAAAATAATAACTTCTGAAAGATTTTGTGTGGGGCCCTTGACAGCTCCCCAAAAATTGCTAAGTGGCCTGCTCACCAAAATAATTTCCCAGCCCTGTGATAGTTCCAAAATCTTTTGTCCTCAGGTTAGATTCATTTACATTGTTAAATCTTAGGGACTGCATGGCTTTTGCCTTTGTGGTCCTGGCTTTTGTTTAGAATGTCAGCTGTTAGCTTTCTTCGTGAAATAGTTTATGCAGTAGTCCAGCATATGGTTATGTCCTTTGGGAGGTATCCAGTCTAATGTTTTATTATTACTTGGTTGTGGCAGGATGATTGTCAAAGGTGGTTGTGTCTTGGTAACAGAAGTATTGTTCTAGGCAAAGTTTGTGAAAGAATTCTTCTAATTCTCCACATAATTCTTCTCAGGTTTTCTTCTTTGTGCAGTAGTTCAGTCCTTTAAAGAATACAGATATTTCAGAGTGCTGTGATAATTTAATCATGTTGGTGTTCTGGGAACTGATGACTCATTTGTTGCTGGTGTGGTGCTTTGAGGTGTGATAGCTGAATCCACCTTTTCTTCTTACGTAGGATAGCTGTCCCTAGGTATTTTTGGTAGTACATTTGGGTTTGCTGCCAGGTATGTCTTCAGATTAGTATCTCAGTTAAGTAATGTAAGTAAATGTCCTGTTTAAGTTGATCCCTTTTGGAGTAGGTTAGGTAAAGAAGATTTTTTTTTCTGAAGTTGTCTTGAATAGTTGTATTGCGTATATGGAGTTGTGCGTGTTAGCTAAAGCAGTGTTTCTCAATCTGTGGCTTGCAACCCAAAAGTGGGTCACAAGAATATATGAAAGGTCACGAACAAACTTTAAAAATGGATCAACAAACTTTAAAAATGGGTTCTCTTTTAAAGGAGAAAAATGTGGGAAACCATGGGTCTTCCCTTGCAGGCTGGCAGAGTTCCAGCCTGCAGGGGGTGGCTTGGGGACCCCTGTGCCCACCCCCCAAACCCCCCTCCAACTTCACACACTGTGGGGATGGGGCCTGGGGATGGAGGGCACTGAGTCAAGGTAGTGTGTGGGGCACTGGGTTGGGACTGGCCATTTATGTTTACATATTGGTCCTGGTACATAAAAGGTTGAGACCCACTGAGCTAGAGGGTTGTAGATGATGTGATCCTTTGGGATGATGTTGTATTTCCTTCACAGGCTTAGAAAGATGTTGTTGTGTGGTTCTGAACATCTGGGAGCTTTTGAGCCAAATTCTGCCCCCTGACTCTCTCTCTCTCTCTGTGTTTTGGGGATTCCTCTCTTGGGTCTTTCTCTCCACTGTCTTCCTCTTCTCCCCCCATCCCACCTTTCTTAAGGAGAAGGATCAGGCCCATTCTTGATGCTATGTAGTGTATGTGTGAGACAAACAAGCAGCCATGGGTGTGGGTTGTAATGTAGCTCCCCTACAGGACCTGCCTATCCTTTATTATTATCTGCTTAGTCCTCTGCAGTAGATTTAGAGGACCAGGACCCTATGATCACTCAACACTGGCATCTGAAGAAATAGGCTGTATAGCACCCAGGTTGAATGCTAGGAAAGTATAGACCAGTTTGAAATTGTGCAGTTTATTCAGATAGAATGCAAGGCCAGCTGTGGAAAAATCTAGTACCAGGGAAAGACTGTAAGATTTTGACTTTTCAGTTGTTTAATACAGTGTTATAGTGTGGGTTTTGCAGTCTGCTAATTTAAAATGGTGTTTTTTCTTTGCTGATTTATTTCTCTTTTTATTTTTTTAATGCTAAGTGTCATGACTGTGAAATTAAATTGGTGGTATTTTTCCACAGGGTGCAGGCACATTTAATTACAGTTGGTTGTTTGCCATTGAATCATTTCCCTGAAACACCTACCTCTTTCTCTCTCTCTCTCTCTCTCTCTATTTATTTATTTATTTACTCCAGAATCATGATTGTGCTTTTGGCAGCATAAGTTGTTATAATTTGTGTTTCTTTGTGTTGATTTGGATGGTTGCAGGCTTGAGAGATTTGGGATAGAATGGAGAAGGGTGCATACTGGAATCTTTAACCTCTGTTAATTGGCTTAAACCAAGGGCTGTCCAATTTGTGGGTGGCTGGGATCTCTCACTCACACTGTGCCATTCCAGTCTACAGGATAGGAAGGAAAAGTTGGAGGGAGAGGGAGCTCAGAGAGTCCAATGGCAGTTTCAGGAGGTTGGTTGGGGGAAGCAGTGGCTGGACTGGGAGCTTTCCCCTCCCCCTTTTTTTAACCCCTCACAGGCTACCAGTTGGATACCCCTACTGTAACCATGGAAGAAAAAAGAAAGGATACCTTTTTTCCATGTTATGCTGTGGTGTAATAGTGTTTGTAACCAATCCTGTGGTTTGACTTCAATTCCTTTAATTCCTTTTAATTCTATACGGTTTGTTCTTGTTATATGGTAAAATTATATAGAAAAGAACTGTCTGTCTTGTACAGCGCCGGAGCATATTGATGGTTATCTGTTTCCCTGAGCTGTGCATGCAGTTTGGCATACCAGAAGAACCAGCAACAAATCCACTTTTGGCAACTGTAACCAAAGAGATCTTATTCCAGTACTGTATAGGGAAAGGCTGATAATCTGAGATGCTGACAACTAACACTAGTTTATGATTTGTTAATTTTAAAAGAAATTTCCACATATCATTGGAGGGCACAAAATCTGGCTTGACAACAGAATGGTATTAACTTAGGTATTTGCTATCATCTGCTTCTGAGAGATTTACTTGAACCATTTAACCATCTGTCATCTACAACCTCACTGGTAGAACAAGGATTCCTGCAACTATCACAAACCAGGCTTCTTTGTGAAATATCACAGATGCTCAAAGGATATGGCTTTGATTAACATCAGAATAATATTCTCACCTAAAGAATTAAATAAACATAAAAAGCAGGCAATATAACTGGAAACTTGTGAACTAATTATTTCACAAGGAACAAGGTAATATTGTACTAATTCATATAGAGCTACACTCTGGAACCACCAGACCTACAACATATTCTTATGGCTCCACAGGTAAGAAGAATTGCTGGTTATAAACTATTCCATTCCTAGAATAATCAGGTTGTAGTATTAATGATTTAGCTAGTGTTGGAGTGATGTTGCAGCTGTGATAGTCCAGGAAGCCTGAGAGAGGCAAAGATTTTTGTGGGTGACATCTTTTATTGGACTAACTATGCAGTTGGTCATCTTTTAATCACTAACAGTAGACATCTTTGTATTTTTGGTGTGTGCTTCATGCTACCAGTAAATTACAGAGTTAGTCAAATAAAAATATCACCCACAAAAATCCTTGCCTCTCAATATTTTACTTGTGATTTAAGTGTAATTTTTTATGGTAATAATTTGCTGGTAATACGAAACATGAACCAAAAAAAAACCCCAAATGCCCACCCACTGTCAGTGATTAACAGGTGACCATCCCAAAACATGGGCAAGTAGCACATTAAACAGGAGAATATACTTGAATACTTCTAAATAATATACCTATAGTGAAAGGCAAAGTTTGATCAACTTCTGTTGTATGTGTTTTATCTTTTGGCCTTCCAAATGACCTTACTTAGCAAAACTCATACTTTTGCTTTGAAAAACAAAAGCAAACAAAAGTACTTAAGATGTTTCCTCCCCCCCCAGCCTCTGGAGTTGTCAGGAGCCACTGGAAACACTCCAGTTGCATTCATTATGGTATGTGGAGCAGTTCTGAGCGGGGAAGGATGGATCTTGGCATTGGTGTTTTGGCCTTCCCAGTAAGTCCTAAATGCCTTGTGTGGTATGGTGAACCCCTAGCTTAAATTAGTACCCCAATTTAAACTCCCAGCAAAGTAGGGGCCCCCTAAATCTCAAGCATTAGGCTTGCATCTAACTGAACAGCCAGGTATTTTATAACAGCACCAGCTACCCCATAAAGGAAGCTATTTGCTGGCTAGCTTAAATTCCAAATGTTGAGGGGCCCAGTCAGAGCCTGGGTACAGTTCTTCAGGTTTGGTATGTTAACCATACCATTTTTGCTCCCCAGAAAGGAAAATGATGCTTAAATGATCTCAAATTTGGAACACTGACCTTAGCCTGTATATCTCATGGAACCAATTTTGAAAGGAATAAGAATAATTAGTAGACTCTAGAGTTCCAGATGTTTTTTTAGAGGGATGTGAAGTGGTTGTTTATCTCACTCTGATGATCTCAGCTGGGTGAGAATACCACATGGAAATTTGAGAAGTGATCTGCACCAGGCTTCTCAGTAGATGTTTTCACTCCTTTCCAATGCTGGTCTGGAGAGCCTGTGATTATAAAGGTGCACCAGCTCTGCTCCAGTTACGGTCAAGAACCCCTTCATTCTGCTTTGTGCTCTAAAATCCACACGCTTGCATGGCAATCTGTTGTGCCTTGTGGGTTTAGTAGCAAATTTGGAAACATTATTTTTTGGCAAGGAGCCCTTGAAATACAGCCTCATAAGATTAAAGGAAAGTAGGGTTGGAAGTTGCCTCACAAAGTCATCTATGTGGTCCAGCACAAAGGCATGATCATCCCTGACTAAATGATCCCAGCCAAATGTCTGTCTGACCTACTCTTGAAAATTTCCCAGGATGGAGACTCCACAGCTTCTTTAGGTAACCTGTTCCAATGTTTGATGATGCTCCCAGTCAGAAAGCTCTTCCTAATCTCCAACCTAAACTACTTCTGCTACAATTTGAGGCCATTGCTCCTAATTCTGTCCCTTACAGCCATAGAGAAAAGTTTTTCTCAATCCTCTTTTATATTTTCCTTTCAGGTATTTGAAGACTGTTATCAAATCCTGCTTCAATATTCTCTTTTCCAGACAAAATGATCTTCGTTCTTTCAGCCTTTCCTTGTAAGTCTTGCTTTCCAGGACTTTAATAATTTATATTGCTCTCTATTGGACCCTTTCCAAGCTGTCGACACCTTTCTTGAAGTTTTTTTTTTGGTTTGTTTTTAATGGCAGACTGTTTTAACACAGCATTATAAAGTTACACAGTGATTTCTCATGCTTGTCTATAATATCAGCAAAATTCAAATTTCTGGAATATAGGAAATATAAATTAAAAGTTTGTGCCAACACAACCTTAAAGTCCCCCTTCTTGAATACTGCGCCAATCAGCCTATAACATGTACTCTTACTCTGTTGCCCACGATCCAATGAAACTGTATCTGATGGAGGGAATGCTTCTGGACAATTCCTATTGGCTTTTGTCAGATCCAGGAGGACAGAGTGCAGGTTGGATGTGTATCTTAACTGTCATTTCTTAGTTTTTAACAGGTTTTTTATGAAGCTTGAAGATCTGGAAGGGACCAGGATATTACCAGCTACTCTTACCTCTGCTTTCAGTGACAAAAAAACTTTGGTAATATTCATCAAATACTCCTGTCTTCTGCTCCCCACTTAGCAGAACAAGGCTACCCCAGCTATCTTCTGCAAAGGGATCAGAGGTGGGATTCAAAAACTCCTATCCTCACAGGGACAGAGATCCAGATGCTAGTAAATGTGGCTGAGATGCTCCTACAGGGCAGCTTCCTAGTTATAATTAGGGGTCTGTTGAAATCATGGTTTTGTGATTTTTGCGGGAACTGAAAAAAATGGCAGTTTCCATGATCACCGGAAAAATGATGTTTCACATGATTTTGCATGGAATCAGTGAAAAAAAAAAAAAGCTTACCAGAATACAAAAAAGTGTGGCAATCCCTGCAGCCTTAGAGCATGTGGTTTGAGAGAGAACTACTGAGAGGCTGAGCCTAGTGATGTAGACACAGTGAAGGTGCCAGTCAGGAAAGCAGAAGACTTTTGGTGCCATCTTTTAAGCCACATGCAGCGCTGCAGTCTGAAGATGATGAGTGAAAAGAAATCCAAGGAAGTTAAATACATTTCCACTCAGGATGGTCTAAGGCAGTTCCCTGTAGACAACTTAAATGCAGATGGTGGTAAATTGTTTTGTTCATCATGCAATGTGACTCTGGCTGTGTCAAGCAAAAACAGCACTGATTGGTATTTAGAGCCTGAATCACATATAAAGTGAAAGGCTGCTGTAGAGGCTGAAGGTCAGAGCGGGAAACAACTGACTATGTCCTTGATCTTTAAAAGAACTGCTGAAAGCAGTTTGACAAGAAGAGAGGCTACGTTCTTGCTAGTGGAGATGTTCATGACCACCAGGATTTCTGTGGAAAAATTGACAACCTTCCTGACCTGTGTTGAGGAACTTTGCAGATGACACAAAGCTATGGGAAGATGTGGACACGCCGGAGGGCAGGGAACAGCTGCAAGCAGATCTGGACAGGTTGGACAAGTGGGCAGAAAACAACAGAATGCAGTTCAACAAGGAGAAATGCAAAGTGCTCCACCTAGGGAGGAAAAACATCCAGCACACCTACAGCCTAGGGAATGACCTGCTGGGTGGCACGGAAGTGGAAAGGGATCTTGGAGTCCTAGTGGACTCCAAGATGAACACGAGTTGGCAGTGTGACGAAGCCATCAAAAAAGCCAATGGCACTTTATCGTGCATCAGCAGATGCATGACGAATAGGTACAAGGAGGTGATACTTCCCCTCTATTGGGCACTGGTCAGACCGCAGTTGGAGTACTGCGTGCAATTCTGGGCGCCGCAATTCAAGAGGGATGCGGATAACCTGGAGAGGGTCCAGAGAAGGGCCACTCGTATGGTTAAGGGCCTGCAGACCAAGCCCTACGAGGAGAGACTAGAAAAACTGGACCTTTTCAGCCTCCGCAAGAGAAGGTTGAGAGGCAACCTTGTGGCTGCCTATAAGTTCATCACGGGGGCACAGAAGGGAATTGGTGAGGTTTTACTCGCCAAGGCGCCCCTGGGGGTTACAAGAAACAATGGCCACAAGCTAGCAGAGAGCAGATTTAGTTTGGACATTAGGAAGAACTTCTTCACAGTTCGAGTGGCCAAAGTCTGGAATGGGCTCCCAAGGAAGGCGGTGCTCTTCCCTACCCTGGGGGTCTTCAAGAGGAGGTTAGATAAGCATCTAGCTGGGGTCATCTAAACCCAGCACTCTTTCCTGCCTATGCAGGGGGGCGGACTTGATGATCTATTGAGGTCCCTTCCGACCCTAACATCTATGAATCTATGAACTCTTCCTAGTTAGGAGGTGCATAGGCCAGTCAGAGGTGATGCTCTGCTAGACTTGGTCCTGGCCAAAGGAAATGACCTTGTGACCAACTTAAATATAGAGGGAAGTCTGGGAAACAGTGACCATGAAACCATCATGTTCACTGTCTGACATAAAGCAGACAAATCTGATAGAAGGATTGAAGTCTTGGACTTCAAAAATGCAAATTTCAACAAGCTTAGGTCACTAGTAGGGGAAGTGCTGTGGGACCAGGGACCAAAGGCAAAAGGTGTGCACAAAGAGTGGTTGTTCCTTAAGGACATGATCCTTGAAGCAAAAAGGAAGTCCATTCCTATGTGGAGAAACGGTAACAGAAGGTCTGGGAAGCCCTCTTGGCTAAACAGGGAAATCATGGTCCTCTTAAGAAAGAAGAAAGAGGCATAAGCCTTTGCTTCGTCACGGGCAGGTCTTGCCTTACCAACCTCATCTACTTCTATAACCAGATAACTCACCACCTGGACACGAGAGAACAGGTTGACATTGTATACCTTGACTTCCAAAAGGTCTTTGATTTAGTACCCCACATTGTCCTTGCGAGAAAATTGGAGGATTGTGGGCTTAACTCTGAGACAGTCAGGTGGGTGGGGAACTGGCCGCATGATAGGACCCAGAGAGTTGTACTGAATGGCTCTGCGTCATCCTGACGAGAAGTGGGAAGCGGTGTCCCACAAGGGGCAGTGCTCGGTCCAGTACTTTTCAACCTTTTTATTAATGATTTGGATGTGGGGGTGAAGAGCTCACTGGCCAGGTTCGCAGATGACACTATGTTATGGGGGAGCGTGGCCAGGCTTGAAGATAGGCTACAGATACAGGCAGACCTGAACAGACTAGCAAGTTGGGTGGATTGGAACCTGATGAAGTTCAACGTTGAGAAATGTAAAAAGCTTGACCTCAGGACGAGCAACCCCCAACACACCTGCAGGCTTGGCAGCACCAAATTGACCAGCACCACAAATGAAAGGGACCTGGGGGTAATAATAGACCACAGCATGAATATGAACCGGCAGTGTGATGCTGTAGCCAGTAGGGCAAATAATACTCTGGCATGCATCAATCAGTGCATCTCCAGCAAAACCAAGGAGATGATTCTTTCACTCTACTCAGCACTGGTGAGACCGCAGCTGGAGTTCTGAATCCAGTTCTGGGCACCACACTTTAACAAGGACATGGACAAGCCTGAGAGAGTCCAAAGAAGAGCCACCCATATGATCAGTCTTACAGCAAGCCATGTGAGGAAACGCGGAGGGATCTGGGACTCTTCAGCCTGAGGAAAAGAAGGCTGTGAGGGGACCAGGTAGCAGCTTACCACTACACAAAGGAGCACATCAAAGGCTTGGTGAGCAACTGCTCACCAGGACACCCAAGGGGAAAACCAGGAGTAATGGCCACAAACTCCTGGAAGACCGATTCAGGCTGAACATTAGGAAAAACTTCTTCACAGGGTGTCCAAGCTGTGGAATTAGCTCCTTCCAGAGGTGGTGCAATCACCTACCCTGGAAATCTTCAAGAGGAGACTAGACAGTCCTTGCTGGGGTCACCTGACTCCCAGTTATCTTTCCTGCTTGGTGCAGGGGGCTTGACTCGATGATCTTCCAAGGTCCCTTCCAGCCTTACAATCTATGAATCTGTGAATCCTAAATTAAGGGCCTTGTTGAACAAACACCTGCCAAATGCTGGCAGTTTCCCATGTGCAGACAAGCTTTGCCAAGATTATCTACAAGGAGTAATTGCTTTGCATGTTCAGTCTACAAAATCTGCATTGGCAGAATATGAATCATTCTGAGTTGTAGCAGATGAAGCAACAGATGCTCAAGGTAACTATGTTCTGTACATTTTATTTGTACCTAGGAATTGAACAAACCACAACCTCTGTTTTTCAAACAGAGCCGATTCACCTTGTGTCTGTCAATTTTTCTACCACAGTACAAGATGTGGTGAAGGCTGCTGTAAACTATAGCTTAGTATTTAACAAGATCTCAGCATTTCTGTCTGATAATGCAGTGTATATGTGAAAAGCTTTCTCTGGTATGTTCTATGGAATGATGCCTAATGCAGTTCATGTCACCTGGAATACACACATCCTTTCTTTAGCAAGTGACATCTGATACACCTGTTTTCTTGATGTGGATAGCCTGGTTTCCTCTTTAAAAAAGTATTCAAACATTGTCCAGGCAGTAAGCTTTGATACAGGGAGTCCATTGCCAATCAAAGCAGGGATCTACATGTGACTGTCAGTTCCACCAGAGCCAGTGCTTACAAGGTGGACTTTGTGGTTTTATGCAGTTTGTTTGTGACATGTCAGGATTGAAAACCTGCTACTGCTATGACCATAAGCAGTATAACCTATACTGGTCAATGCTGAGTAGTTAATTAACCTGGTGACCTCAGGAAGCTCCAACAGCTTTGGGCGGGTTAGTCCCTGAGGAGGGTCGTGGAACCCTTGAGGGAGGAAATGCTATCATAAAGTGAATGAGCATAATCGCTCAGCGATTTTACCAACAGCATCCACACAGGTTAGATTGGGCTCTTCAGCCATGGCTGGCAACCAAGCTAGGAGTGGAGCACTGAAAGGCAGACAGATGGAAGACCTCCTCTGCACTGGCAACTCCTGCAACATAGCTGGTTCCAAACATATCAACTCCTGCCTTTCATTTGGACCAGACCAGTGTAGCCAAGAGGCGGATGCTGATACATGGGCAAAGCAGTGTCTCCATATCAACCGCCCAGGTTATTGCAGCCATACCACGTGGAGAGGACACTCCATCTTTGCTGGCAGCATGGACACAAAACAGAAGGTGGCAGTTACAGGTCATAAGCTTTCACTTGATTGGCGTAGAGGAGGGCACTATGAGTCACCTTTTGCTGGGAGGAGATAGTGAATTCTACTGGTCAGCTACTGCCCTCCATAATGCCAGGCAACCCCTGGACAGTTAGATGCTGACTCGCCAGAGTCTGTCTGCCTCTTTGGGTACGTGGGGCTAAGCCAAGAGCCAAAAAGCAGGTGGAAATGCACCTGGCAAAAACAAGAAACCAAGAACTTTCTAGCTTGGAAGCTGGGAAGCTGGAATGTCAGGGCCATGTGTCCTGGCCTGACAGAGAATGACGACCTACAGTATATGAGCAGCATATGGAAGTCAGTCTTGATTGACCGTGAGTTGTACAAACTCAACGTTGACATTGCAGCACTCCAGAAAACAAGACTTTTAGATGCTGGTTCTATCCAAGAGGACAATTATACCTTCTTTTGGCAAGGTAAAAGAGCTGAAGAAAATTGTCTGCATGGCATAGGTTTCACTGTGAACAAGGTGGTAAAGCATATAGAAACACCCACTGGGAAGTCAGAGCGCATCATCTCAGTTAGACTTCAGGTGAACATTGGCTTTGCGAACATCATCAGTGCTTATGCACCATCACTCAACTCCAGCCATGGGGAGAAGAATGCATTTTACGACACTCTGCACCAAGTTGTCAAAGAAATACCATCAACTGAGCGACTGTTCTTCCTCAGAGACTTCAGTACAAGAGTTGGCACAGACAGCAACTCATGGTCAGATTCCCTAGGGCATTTTGGCATCAGCAAGATGAATGAAAATGGCCAATGACTTCGTGAATTCTGCTCCCAAAACCAACTGTGCATTATCCATTCATATTTTGCAGTAAAAAATCACCACAGAATGTCATGGCAACATCCACGAACAGGCCACTGGCACCAACTAGATCTTGTTATTGTTAGAGGGAAGATCTCCTTCAGTGCAGAAGACCTGCATGTTCTGTAGTACTGACTGTGACACCAACCACTCCCTGATCATTAGCAAAGTGAAAATTACAGCCAAGAAACTATATAGAGCAAAACCTAGGAGTGAGCTCAAAATCAATACCACTAACACCAGGAACCAGAGGAAGTGCCAAGAGTTTGTGAAGGCTTTTGAACTCAGCATGTTTGGGAAGTCACTACCAGAAAAGACAGAGGAAATAAGGCTTAAAAACTGAAATCCATGAAACAGCTAATGCTACATTTGGGGAAAAGAGACCATCCAATAAGGACTGATTCGAAGAAAATGCAGAAGAACGACTACCTCTCATCAACATCAAGAACACAGCCTACTTGGAACCCAACAAAAAGCCGTCAGAGAGCACTAAAGCAAGACTTTGACAGGTAAAAAATGAGGTACAGAGAGCAACCAGACCCTGTGCGAATCAATACTGGGCTAAACTCTGTAATGATAGACAGCCTCAGATATGGGGAACCTAAAAGTCATGTACGATAGTCTAAAGAAAGCCCTAGGGCCCTAGTGGTAACAAGGCCGCCCCTCTTAAGCAGTGGTGAAGCCATTACAGACAGAAGCAAGCAGATGTCTTGCTGGGTTGAACACTACTCAGAGCTATACCCACAAGAAAAAAACATCACCAGCAAACCACTGGACCAAATACCAACTCTGCAGGTTATGCCAGAGTTAGATGTGGAGCCCACTGTAAAAGAGCTAAGCAAGGCCATTAGTTCATTATCAAGTGGCAAGGCTTTTGGAAAATATGGTATCTCAGTGGAAATTCTTAAGCACAGCAAAGAGAGCCTACTACCGTATCTCCATCAGCTGCTACTCCAATGTTGGAAAGAGGGTGAGGTACCACAAGATGTGTGATGTAAACACTGTCACTCTGTATAAAAATAAAGGAGATAAGGGCAACTGCAACAACTCCAGAGTCATCTCGCTACTAAGTATAGCAGGAAAAGATTTTGTAAGGGTCATTTTCGTGCACCTACAAAACAGCAGGTGAGTTGTGTCTACCTTGAATCTCAGTATGGATTCAGGGCTGGAAGATCAACCATAGACATGGTATTTTCCCTGCAGCAACTTCAAGAAAAGTGCAGAGAGCAAAACTGACCATTGTGCATTGCCTTTGTGGATCTAACCAAAGCATTTGATACTGGCAGCAGAGCAGGCCTATTTGCAATCTTATAAAAGATAGGATGTCCACCAATCCTGTTAAATCTTCTACTTCCTTCCATGACAACATGAAAGCAACTGTTCAGTTTGATGGGTCCACTTCGGACAGCTTTAAGATGAAAAGCAGATATACTTGCGTCCACTGTCACAGATCATGCAAATCTTGGATTGGACTATTCAATCGCATGGGACGCTGCAAACCATCTATGTCATAGGCTTCAATATCCACTGTCTGTTGCAGACAAAAGGATGCCGGTAATACGCAGCTTGTTACCATGCAAAGAATGTGAACTATTACCCACAATTTGTGTGTGAGGAGCTTGAAATCACACCCGGCACACCAGTGCATGCTAAAACTACACAATCTCTTAAGACAGAGTGACATTGAAGATCAAGTTAAGTTTGTGACTGAAAATGGGATTTGGTTCATGAAGTTTCTAATGTGGTTTGAAAGTCAGCAGGCTTGTTTCACACAACAAACTGTTGGATTCGATAAGTTAGGTTGAAGACATAGCATCCCAACAACTTTCAAACTGTCAACGTGAAAACCAGCAGAGACTAGAATTGTTGCAGGCAATAGCTGCAAAGTTGAATCAGTGCTGCAAGTACAATCAGTCAACACCGCCATGGTTTAAACAACTGGCTGCCACCTTTTTTTAGTGCTGTTCACAATTTTGACCCCAAATTGACTTTTCTGAGTTTTGATCCTCAGCTATTGAAATCATCCCTGGATTGCAGAAAAAACGTGACAAGGAATGTGCTGCTTACATGAACTTTGTCAAAGAGTGCTGGATGCCTTTGACTGTGACTGTATTTGAGAGTCTGTTTCTGATCAGTTTTCACAACTCTACAGCTTGGCAAAACTCTGCCTTAGTATTTCAACCAATTTAGTGGATGCAGAATGTGCAATCTCAGTATATGGACAAGTTGTTCACACCGCAGGGACAGAGGATGTCAGTTACAACTGCTGGTGGATGCTGCATAGTGGGTTCAACAACTAAAATGAATTGTTTCTGTCAAGGTTATCATTATTTAGTATTATGAAATTTTTTGTAGAACGCTAAGAATAAATTATGATGATAGTAGTTATGATTGATATTGTATATATATTTATAGTCATAATATATTTCAATTTAAATTTCAATTTAATAGTTAGATTTATAATAATACAGTAATTTATTTGATATTTCTGTGGACTTTGCTATTTAATTATGCTGAGGTTTTTGCCTCTTGAGCCAATGAGCAGCAAGGGGCAGGGTTGGCAGGACCTCTTAGCCAGTTGGGGGGCGGGGGGGCTGCTCGCCACAAAAAGACTGTGACATTGGTTCCATGCACTGTGAGTGGCCTGCAAAAATCCCGCTGCTTCACCACAATTTAGGTAGGTCCCTATTTATTAAGGGAACAGGAAGAGAAACCTGGCTCCTGGGTTTGTTGTGGAGGCAGGAAGAGGGATTTAGATATACTTAGAGATGAAGGTTGTCTCCAGTTGCAGCTTATATGAGGATGGCTGGAGAGGGACTGATACAGAGAAGATGCTCTATGGTACCCACTGCACACATGGGAGATGAGAATGTGGGCCTGACAGACAGCCCCAGTGTTCCTTTCCCCTTCCTCTGCCTGTCTCTTTAGTCACAGCCCTAAACCTATTATATGCCCCCTCCCCTTAAGCTTTCTCCTGTTGCCTTTATGCAAGCACTTGTGTTTACTCTTGCCTTTATGCAAGCACTTATGTTTACTCTTGAAAATAAGCACCTTTTGAATTTTCTGTTGCACCCAAAATACATTTCCCTAAGGCATCTGGCAGATATTAAAACAATGGTGCAATTGGAATCAAAGGGATTATATGTCTCGTCCCAAACACTGCACCTCCTGCCATGCCAGACATTCATGACAGGAGACATGATTTTTGGGATGAGTTATAGAAGTCCTCTAATCCCAGTAGCATCACTGCAGAGCTACCCTAGCTGGATCCTGCATATCAGGTAGAGGAGCTCTGTCCCAGATCTAGGTCTGCTCCCCAGCCCCCAGTAGGTTCCAAGTGCCGGGGTACTCAGGGCCAGTTCTGAAAATCAGCTAATTGTTGGACCTGACCAGTCCCAGGGCCAGTTCAAGGCCCCCAGCTGTCTGCGGCTGTATCCAGTAATCAGGTCTAGTCTGGTTGTCAGACCTGGTCCCAAGCATCTGGGGGAGATCTGGCTTAGCGCTGAGTCCAACAATCTGTTGATTATCAACCAGCCTTGGGGCAGCCCTAGAACTATCCACCTGTATGCACATTTTTTTAGAAATCCCAGAACTCTGGGACCTGTGGACCTGTCCCCCATCCCAGGGTCCTCACGCCCTAGGATTTCTAAAAACCACATGTTTAGCCTGGCTCCTCACAACTCAGCCCTTTAAAGTGCCTCACCCAATGGGGTCTGCAGCACAAGGGAAGAAAGGCTGCTGGGCTCAAGGGTTGCCAGGTTCCTGGCAGGGGGAGCCCCTCAGGTCTCCACAGGGAACCTTGAAACCTGCTTCCCCGATGGCCCGTTTGTGGCATCTGGGCAGGGTATGACAACCAGTTTGTTGTCAGAATCAGTAGATAGATAGATGGCTGATGAAGTGAGGGAGGGAGCAGTACATCTTGGGATGCCAGGGGGCCTAGCAAAGACCTGGCACCCAACGTGTGATATATATACAGGTACTCCTCACTTAACGACTGAGTTCCGTTCCTACGACTCGGTCGTTAATTGGATTGGTTGATAAGCGAGGAGCTGGGCTGCGAGTGCAGGAGCTGTCCGCCCCGCGGTGCTGAACCTGCGGCGCGCCGTTTCCACAATACAGGTACTCCTCACTTAATGACCTCCTGCTCGGAGTACCGACTGCTCGGAGAGCTGGTCGTAAGTCCGCGCGGTCGTTAAATAGGTAGGTTGTTAAGTGAGGAGTACCTGTATATAACATGTTTGAATTAAAGCTTGATAGAAACCAGCTACAGAAATATTGTACACCTCTCAAGCAATGTTTTTGTGTCTGGTTGGCCATTTTTAAATTCTAAAATAGTTATTCTGTATGTGTATCATGTCTAAATTCATTGTGCAGTTGATCACTTAATTGCACAATAAATGTATTGTGTGTCAGGGGTCTAAGGGAAAAAAAAAAAGCACATTTCATGGGTTGTTGCTTTAAGTGCCTGGCTTTTTTTTCCTCCTTATTTCTGTCAAGGTTGGAATTGAACTAACATCTGCTTGAACTAAATCAGGCTTAATAGCTACTTTTTTGTTCCTGTGAGCTATCCAGCCCACGCAGACAGTATTTGGCTGCTAAGCCTTTCATTTATCTTACCTGCTCATGTGTGGTTTAATCTATGTGTTTGAGCGTGAGGCTTGTGCCTATGTGGAAGGCCCAACTCTGTAAACACCACTTCTAATTGTTCTCCTCTTTTGCTTCTCTTCTCCCGAGTAGCTCCATGGAAGGAAGGGCAGAGTCCTGCAGGGACAGCTCCAGGAAGGTGCATTGGTACAGTCATGCCCTACTTGCTTCCTGCTCCACCTAAAGTTTAAAGCCAGCTGCCTGGCAGCAGCAGTGACATTTCTATTCAGGCAGCCCTGAAGGAGTCAGTTGACCTAATGGCTCATTAGGATCTATCTGATTCCTACTAATCACTCTGCACTTCACAGGTGTTAATGACACCCTCCCCTTTTTAATGGTCTTGATGTTCCACAAATCAGGCTATCCTTTCTTTGGCAACTTTGCTGTCTTGTTAGCTATTCGTGGGTTCTCTCCGTGTAATAAAACACATACTTTTTAACTAGAGGCCTTTATACTGTCATTTTAGGATTTTGCATAAACATACTGAAATGCATAGCATAGTTCAGGAGTCAGTAATCGATGGCCTGCAGGCTGGCTCCATCCTGTGAAGAGATTTCATCCAGCCCACCTAGCTAGATAATGACATAATTACAGCCTTCCTCAGAGTGAAGATGAGCTTGGCTCATGTAAATCACAATTTAGTCAGTGTCCACCTGAGTTGACACTGGCGCATCATCACTGGTATCTCTTCCTTAAGCTGATCCAAGGATACAAAGGAAACAGCTAAATTGTTTTCTTTGCCCTGCACATTAAAGGCATAGGATAACATGACAAAAGAGATGAAAGCAGGAATGTTATTTCTCAGAGTTTTGAAAGTTAGTATCAGAAGCCTGAACACAATACAGAAGTAGAAAGAACTCTAGCAGCAGTGTTGCTTATGTCTTTTACAAATAGGGGGAAAGAAAGATGACTTGAAAAATAGCATTTCGCATATGATTGAGGGCAGTGAATTGTTGAGCACAATCTAGAGATAAAGTTATTGCTGCTGCAGAAGTGGAGATGAGTGAGCAATGAAGAAGGGATGGATTTTAGAGAAGTTGCTGTAAAGGAACAAGCAACAAAATTCATGGTTACCTGAAGGTACTGGAGGAAAACTAGAGTCTAATCAGAGTGGTAGGACAGTGGGAACAACAGTGAGAAGATTGAGAACAGAGTTGATCATTCACCAGGCTGAGTTGTTCGTATATACAAGATAACTTGTCTTAACAGCTGAACAAGGTGGGAGCTGTGGGAAGAGTTGTCATACAGCTGGTGACTGAGGCCACAGAAACATGTGAGGTCATCTCTGAATAAAGGTTAAAGGAGAAGAGGACCCCAAGGATAATTGAGTGGAGAGGGGGGGTGGGGGTTGAGCTATGTGCTATAGAGGTAGAGGAAGTAACTGTGTGCATTTTGGCCTCATCCTTGGTTTACAACAAGGCTGTCCACCTTCTTGGGCCCAGTTTACTCAGGTTTTACATAGATCCAGGCTGGCCTTGAAGTGCAACCACAGGGGCTGGCTCCATTCAGGGTTAAAGTTAACAGGTTCCATTCACTTCCCTGATAGCATGCCATGAGGCAGCACTGAGACCCATTACTTTCTCCTAGCCCAGGGCTTACTAGGCCAGTGGCGCTCCAGCTTCTGGCCCTGTGGGCCAAATGAGTGGTGTGGAGTTGGCCTAAGGGCCAGATTTAGTCCTGTGAGACAGGATCAGGTCCCACGTTGCCTCCACCCAGCCCTGCACACCTGGATAGGGTTCTGTCTAGTTTCAGCTGGTCCCCTTGTGCCAGGATCAGGCCCTTGGGCTCGGCATCACCCTTGCCCAGTGTTGTGTATTTGGATCGGGCCCTTGAGCCCTGCATGCTGTGATCAGGCCTGAGGCCTGCTGTCTCTGCCACCCAGCTCCATATTCTAGGATCAGACCCTGTGCACCTGATCTAGCATGCAGGGCCAGGGGCTCCCCACACATCTGGAAGTTTGGCAGCAGGGGAGCAGTGCCACTGGTCCCCTGCTGATGAATATTTGGACCTGTGAGGAGCCTCATGGCCTGGATGACACTGCACTGGGGATTGAACACCCTTGACACGGGGGTTGAACACCCCTGTAATAGGCGATGTTGTGCTCTTTTCCTATCCCAAGACCCAGCAGCTGCTGCCTTGTACAAACTCTGTCACCAGTCCCTCTCACCTGTTTTCATCACCGTGCACCTAAACCATACTACCTTCCTCCACTGCTCCTCCACTCCTATATACAGTCCAGCAACCCACTTTTTGCAAAGCCCTGTGCACAGTTCTCTGTACATTCCACCTTCTCCCAACCCCACACAGAGCCCCACAGCCTACATGTCTTATGACCCACTTGCCAGGCACTTG
Organism: Alligator mississippiensis; assembly: GCF_030867095.1. Lineage (NCBI taxonomy): Eukaryota > Metazoa > Chordata > Crocodylia > Alligatoridae > Alligator > Alligator mississippiensis. Next base: position 21,244,365 of record NC_081829.1, read on the forward strand.
GCAGACATGTACCAAGCTAGGTCTGCACATGCTAGCTCTGCAACTGGAAGCAGTATAGCTGTGTTCACTGTGACATTTCTGACAGTCTGAAAAGGGAGGCCATTTAATAAACCTTTCTTTTCAGACATATGGTGGCAATTAAAGCAGTTTATTTTAGCTTATGTAATGTGTTAAATAATTTAAAAACACGTTTTGGTATATTTTAGTTCTCTTTGCTTTATTGCATGTGTGGCTGAATTGAATGCAGATCAGCTGGTTGAGAAACTAAATTGCTGAGCTTTTAGATTCTTGAAGAATTCTAATTTTAGACACTTATTTGTGTGGACCACTCCAAATACATGACTGCTAACCGAATAACCTAAGCATAAAGACTGATTTCCAATTTGCATTCTCCACATTTCTAAAGTTGTTTTAAAATAAAAAAAATGCACAACAAAATGCTGCATAAGAACTAAGAACCCTGTCATCAGTTAAGCAGTTTAATTTAGCCAACACTTTCTGTAATTATTTATGCATTAAAACGAAATGCATTTCGTTGCTAGTATAGGTAAAATATTTCTGTAAAAGTCTTGTACATCATGTACTTTAAAAACTACTTGTTTTATCTCTAGGAAATCTACATGAAGAGAACATTAGGGATCTACAGTTGATACTTCACCAAAAAATGCCATATTAAGGCCATATATGAAACTACTTCTTCCCCCTTGTGCATATGTGTTAAGATAGAGTCTATAATAGTCTCATATGTCATTTCTCAAATGCTTTTCTGCATTTTTAGAAATGTTCCAATGGGGGAAAAATATATATATAATTGTGAAAATGTTGGTGATCCATATGCTGTGTTATAGTTGTGTAATATAACCAAAAGGCTGATGTTTCTGACTTTATAGAGTGGCTAGCTGCGCAGCATTAGGTTTGTTTTGTTTTTTATGGAATGTGCTTCTCATGGTAGGAATGATATGTCCAGGGCTTTGAAAATTATGCTAATTTAGAAAGACAGATGCATCTTTTTCCTCCCTCTGTACATCCCATTAATTTTTTACTCCTCCGTCTCACATAGGTTCAGGTTTGTTCATATGTCTCTGTGGTAAACTTCTGTTAGGCAAGATCTTGTTTTTAGCCACAACTAGTAGTCCTTAATGGGATCCCAATCTTGAAAGGGCTCCTTTGTTCTAGGTCTTGGATTGATGTACAGAGACCATTTTTGTACCTTGAATATCTTCGACTCTAAAAATGTTTATTGTGGAGATGTCCTCCCTAGAGCTGGCAAAAGTTGAGTAAAGAGTAGAAATCTTCTGCTAAGGATTTCTTTTTTCTTTTTATCAGGTACTTGTAATTAACAAGTTTTGGTTTTCAAACCATTATCTTCTTTTTTTTTATAGGTTGTGATTTGAATTTTGGATGAAGCTATATATCTAACTGGACATCATGAGCAGAAGCAAGCGTGACAACAATTTCTACAGTGTAGAAATTGGAGATTCTACCTTCACTGTACTGAAACGATATCAGAATTTAAAGCCTATAGGATCAGGAGCACAAGGAATAGTGTGGTAAGATTCCTTTAAACAAAATTAGAAGTATGATAGTTTATCACATGCTACTGAAAGGCGTTGGGTAGTCTGTGGGCTGGGGATTGATCAATATGGCTAAGTACAGATATTCAAAAAGCCCGGGCCTGAATCGATTGAATCTTTGCAGTTTAGTCTAAACTGTGTAGACTGAAATGAGAAGCAGGTGAAATGACATTCATTTTTGATTCCAGAAATGCAGCCACATGCCTGCAGTGGCTCTGACTAGAAGCTGGAGGGCACTAGAGTGAGCCTCCCTTCCTTTCTGCAGTGGCCAGCAGGCTGGGGGGAAGTTGAGTTGAGTGGAGGGTGTGGCCAGGGAGCAGCAGGTGCTGTATGATTGGGGAGGGGTGAAACCCCAACCTTGGCCTGCATAGTCCCCAGCTGGGGTGTGCCTGGAGGGGGAGGGGTAAGCAGCCTTCGCCAGCTTTTCCAGTGAAGGGGGAGCATGGCCGGACCTCAGCCCCTGGCTGGCACCAAAGGGTCAAGCAGTGAGAGCAGGGTCATGGCCGGACCCGGGCCTGAGGCAAAGGGGTGAAAAGGGAATGAGAGACTGGTGCCTCCTGAATCTGGGTGGGGGGGGCACCCGCAGAAGCTGCCGATGGCAGCGGCCCTGTCAGGGGGTAACCAGCCCTACCGACAGCATCAGTGTTGGCCGTCAGGACAGGCACCAGCCCTGTCGGGGGGGGGGGCATGTGCACCCCTGTGCACCCCCTACCAGTCACCTATGGAAAGAGGGGAGGGAATCACAGAGAAGCAGAGCTGGCAGGGACCTCCAGAGGTCCTCTAGTATCTAGTCCAGCACCTGCCTGAGCCCTGCCCAGACCCTTCCATACAAGCACAATCTGAAGAGCAGGGGGTTTACTTGCAGCATCCACAACCAAGAACACCTGCCAGGGGGGCTCTGTACTGCTGGGGAAAAAAGCCACCAAGGGCTTCCTGTGGCCAGTTCCCCCCTCTGCCCTACAGTGGGCCCAGAGCTGTACCCCTCTAGCCCTGAAGCAGTGCCATACAGGGCTCCCTTGCCCCGCCCCCCCGGCCCTGTAGCAGGGGAGGAAGAGGAGGGGGAGAGCCATCTCCACTGCTGTGGCTCTGTGACAGCTCAACCCAGCCTGAGTTCAGGGAGCTGGGAGCAAACCAGGCACACAGCTTCCGTGGCCCCAGCGTAAGCCCCAGCCTGAGCCACAGCTGGCTGGGACGGGCCTTGCACCCGCAGTCTGGCCCAGGCTCTCTGTGCCCGCCCTCAGCAGCACTCCTGGGCCTGACCAGCCAAACTCAGCTCAGCTTAGCCCTACAGCCCCAGCCCTGAGCAAGGCAGGCTGATGGTAGGGCCAGGCCGTGGGGGCAGGGCCCTTCCCAGCCGACTGCAGCTCAGGCTGGAGCCATGGGAACTGTGTGACTAGATTGCTGCAGAGCTGGAGGGGTGCAATGCTGGACCCCACTGTGGGTCAGGAGGGGAAACTGGCCACAGAAAGCCCTTGGTGGCTTTTTTTCCCCAGCAGTACAGAGGGTGGGTGTTCTTGGTTGTAAACAAATCCTCCATTCTTTAGATATTATTTGTACAGGAGGATCTGGCCAGGGCTCAAGCAGGGGCTGGACTAGACACTAGAAAACCTCTGGAGGTCCCTGCCAGCCCTAGTTCTCTGTAATTTCCCCCTCCCTGCCCCACTTTGCCTCAGGCCTGGGGCCAGGGTCTGGCCATGCTCCCACTCTTGCTGCTCAAGTGGTGAGTCAGAGGGAAAGCCAGGCAGACCCTGGATGGGGTTATGTGCCAGTGGGAGACAGAAGTGGGGATTAAACCCCTGCTCCCCCTCAGGCTACCAGTGTCTGGCCAAGCCCCCCACTCCTGCCACTCGAGCAGTGAGGGGGGTACTCCACAGAAGGTTTTCCACCCCCATCTCCCTTCTCAGCCAGCCAGAGCAATGATAATGCTCCAGCTAGGAAGGAGAGGGGTGGGGTCAACCCTGCTCCGCTGGAGCAGACAGCCCAGCCCAGCCCAGCCCAGGTCTGCAAAAGATCCTGGGATGCTGGGAGACTGAGAGTTAACTTAAACCAGGAAGGGGTTTGGGACACAAGTTCTGTAAACCAGTTTGACCTAAATCAGTTAAGTCTGATATTATTACATTCAACTAGGATTATCTTAAACCAGGTTTGGCCATTTTGAAAGCGGTTTATGTGCACCGAATTTCTGTTGTGTTACAGGTTTAAATCGATTTCTGATCACTTAAATTGATTTAACTTCTGTCCTTAGCCTAAGTGATTGAGAGAGTAAATGATTCTTAAAGTGATTCTCAAAGGCTAAGTACAGACGTTCGGAAGGTTAAATTTGATTCAAAATGGCTGCCTGATTTAAACTTAACTTGTCCCAGTACTGACCTTACACATACAGACCCTGGTTTCAGTGACCAGAAATCAGTCTAAACCTGTAACTACAGAAATTCCATATATAAAAACCAGCCTAAAAATTGCAAAACGTGGTGTAAGATAAACCTGTATCTTTGTAGTTTCAAACTTATTCAATTAAGGTCAAACCAGTACATGGAACTTCTGTCCACTTTCCCTGCGCAGCCATGGAACTGGGAAAAACCAGCCTTTGGCCCCAGCCTCAGGGCTGCTCTTTTCACCCTTGCCCCCTCCATGGGATATTTTTTGCTGCCCTTAGCCCAGCTAGCCCTCTCAATCCGCATCCCACAAGCCGCTCTGGGTATAGTCACTTCTATCAACGTTTGCTGCTGCCAGGGCCACACAAGTCCCAGTGTGGGAGGGAGCAGGAGGGATGGGGGTATAGGCTCACTGGGGGAAGGATTGGGGGCTAAAAGTAGCTCCTGATACTCTCAAACCTGCCATGGGCCCCACCAGACACTCCCCAGTAAAACCCTGTGGATTATGCCTGCTCCACTCCGCACCCATGCAGCACACTTACTCCTTCCCACCCCACCTGTGGGTTGTACCCCACCGCCACCCTTTGCAAGTCACGCCTGCCACCCCTACCCTACCTACAGTCATGCCTACCGCCTCACCCCTTGCGAGTTGTGCCTGCCCCTCCACCTCACCCACAGGTCATGCTTGTCCCCCTACGCCACCAGTGGGTTGTGCCTGCCCCCCCTGCCCCTTGTGAATCGTGCCTGTCCTCCCACCTCACTCACAGGCCATGCTTGCCATCCCATCTACCCCACCCACAGGTTGTGCCTGCCCTCTCATCTGCTGACAGACCCTCAACTCCCTCTAGCCTGGATCCCACCCCACCCAACCCCCTGCTAGCCCCCACCATCCTGACTTACCTGATATTGGGCAGCCATTTTGAACTGATATAACTCCTCCCAAATGCCTCCGAATGTTTGTACTTAGCCAAATAGTAATAGCATGCATTTCCCTTTCCTCTACAGCCCAATCAGTGCTGCTTACTGTTGACCTAAAACTTCCCCTTCATTTAAGGTCCAATCCCCTTCAATGCACACTTGTCTAGCTTTGCAGTTATTCTGTAAATTTGGGCAACTACTGATGGGGAAAGGCTAAATGGGGCAAAGAAGTTAATTTTTTCCAGTAATTTAAGCCAGCTTTTTTTGGCTAGGGACAGACATTCAAAAAGCCTGACCCTGAATTGATTCAATCTTTGCAGGTTAGTCTAACCTGAAAAGCTTGAACCAATTTGGAGGTGGATAGACATTCCCTTTTCATTCCAGAAATGCAAGCACATGCCTGCAGTGACTCAGGCTAAAAGCTGGGGGAGGTTAAAGCAGCCCACCCTTCCCTTTTACAGAACTGAGCTGAGGGGGTGTGTGGCCAGGCCTTGGCAGGACACTTTGATAAGGGAGGGGCGTATACCCCCACCCTGCCTGCACTATCCCAGGCTTTTCCCCCACTTGCTGCTCAAGGGGGAAGAGTGTTGCCAGCCCCCAGCCCCTGGCTAGTACTCTTGAGGCAAAGGGGATGTGTGTAGCGCACGCATGTGTTGATTATACTGAGCTTTTCAATCTCCCTCTCCCTGTCTGCAAACCTGACAGGACTGCAAACCAGCAGAGGGCTCATAAAACCAAAACCACCATGTTATCAGCCCATCAGCAAAACAAAGCCTCTCTCATTAGTTCTTCTTAAACAGCTTTTTTCAAGGGACATTACCAGCTACCCTGTTGATTAGCTCCAAAAAGCCCTAAGTGGACACTGTTCTGTCTGCCTGTCCCAGTGAAATTGGAGACACAGACACCTCTCAGCATTAGCTAGCATACCACATGCCTAGAGTCTGTGAGGCTGGGGTCCCTGCTGTGGGAAGAAGGTGGGAGAGGGAATCCCTGTTTGAGCAGCCAGCAGTGAGGAAAGCCAGGCAGACCCTGCTGTGCCTTCAGTCTCCTCTGGAGCTTTGGCTAGGGAGGAGAGGGGCAGGGCCAGCCTGTTCTTTGGAGCAGAGTGCACAGTCCAGCCCAGCCCAGCTGCAAAGCATCTGGGGTCTGGGACAGACATTGCATAAACCGGCTTGACCCAAATCAGTTAAGTCTGATACTACATTCGACCAGGTTTATCTTAAACAAATTTCAGCCATTTTTAAACGGGTTTATGTGCACTGAACTTGTGTTCTGTTACAGGTTTAAACCAGTTTCTAATCATTTAAACCGATTTTGTGTGTAATGTCTGTCCCTAGCTTTTGTGTTAGAATAGAATCCTGAACTGCACTTTGAATATTTCTGGTGCTAGTACTTGAAAACAGCCACCAGAACAGTTTGGTGCTTCCTTAAATTGCTAAGTGAATCAAGTGCTAATCAGTTTCCAGAACCAATCAGCATCTACTTTTGATAATGTCTGTGCACAAAACAGTAAGAATTCAACCTAACATTGGAAAGCCTTACTTAAATATAACTTAAAACTAATTTGATTAAGAGAACTGCCCTTGGATAAAGAACTAACTGAGGGACTGCAGTAATGTTGATTAGTTGTAAATTGAGGCAGCAATCTGTGAAGTGAAATTTCCCCAGGGATAAGTGCTTTGTCTACATTTATTTAATAATTTTATAATGATCAAGGCAAGGTTGCATATACCATAGTAATTTGCAGATGATTCTAAAGCAGAAAATAACAGACACTAAGAGTAGACCTAGAAATGACAAAAAAAACCCTAACAGAAATAAACTTACCTCAAACTCTTTTTAGTAGAACTTCTTTGTAAAGGTACCTGTCTTAATATTTTTTGTAAAGTATCTTGTAAATTTCAGATATTGTAGCATTGAACCTTAATAAACTGAACAAAGTTATACCAGTACATGTAGGGCTAAATCCTATTTTGCTTTATGCACTTAAATGGCATATGCACAGCCATATAACTGTTTTTGGCACTTCTGCACAGCTTGGGATTTTCTTTTGCCCCTTGGGAGGTAGCATTGCCCTGCACACATGCCAGTGAAACACTAACTTTGCTGGCAGCTTGTCTTCACTGCTCAGTAAAATATTAAACTACCAAGACCTTTATGTTTCACAAATTGCTACTGAATCCACACAGTAGTTGGCTGTCATACTGCCTCTTGCAGCAAACAAATTCCCTGTTCTTGTGCCATGGAAAACTTGCGATTTATATGGGACTTGTCCCATGTGATGGTCTTCACCAGTAGCAAGAAAAAGAAGAAACTGAAGTTAGCAGCCTGTGTTAATAAATAACATTTTCTGACATCCTGACATCAGGCCACAAGTAGAGTGAAGGTTAGATTTAATCCTTTCTAAGCATTTGGCTTTTCCTTGACATCTGGGAGTGGGGGGGTGTGGAAAAACCAGTGGCATTGGGGGTTACCTCTTCCTACCCTACTTTTCCACCACTGTATTATGATATTACCCTTTGCTTAGGTTCTTAGTTTAGGACCAGTATATTGTAGAACAGGGTTGTCCAACTTATAAGCATCTGGGGACTGAATGCTCTGTGGGCCACACCAGCAGGGGCCCCTCTGAGCTGCGCACTACACAAATAACACCCCACTCCCTCACTGCACTGCATGGCCCCGCTGCTGCATCACAGTAGGTTTGCCTACCCTCAGCTCCCCCAACCACACCATGCTGCATTGCTCTGCCCCCTGGAGCAGAGGCAGGCAATGGAAACCACAGGGAGGGAGAAAGGGCCCAGAGATTCCAGCTGCAATTGCAACTTGAGTGATAGGAGAAGCAGCAATGAGGCAGCAGTTCTGGGGCAGCAACTAAACCCTTTGTGGACTGCATACACCCCATGGACCATCAACTGTACAGCCCTTTCTAGAACGTAGGGTTACAGAGTCCCTAAACACACTGGAGTTGCTAGCCTAGAATTTCCTTCTATTTTCTGTAAATTTGAAATAAAGATTAACCAGTTTCTCATGATTGGGGTCTTTGTGTTCTTATGTCAAAACTAATGGTGTGATATTGTCCATGTAGCAGGAGTTTCCTATCTTTACTAGGGGGCTCTGACATTCGGAGAATTTTAAGTTCTCCCCATAGTTCACTGAAACAGTGTTATATAATATTGTGAAGTTGGAAAATCTTTTCTGAATCCTGAGTTAATGTTTGCCATGATAAGAATCTTGCTTATATGCTCATTGCATATGAATTTAATAATCCTGGAATTCTGGTTTATGCACTGAGTTCGTGAACAGCCTTGGGGGATGGTCCCGTAATCTGTGTCAGATTTCTGTCTATGACATGGAACTAATATTATTCCATTTTGAAAAGACAGCAGGGCATTTAGTACTTAGAAGCTGCATCTACCCGAGATGCTGACTGCTTAGTTGTTACTGCGTAGTCATTTAGGACTTGTATAAAGAAGTACTAAATGACTACACCATAACCTGCGTTAAAGCACAGCAGCGCCAGTGAATGGCTTTTTTGTGACACTGTGCAGTAGCTCGAGATTACTGCACAGTAGCACTGTATCATGGTTTCTGCGTTGTGATGAGTCTTGGGCTATTGCACAATCAGTGTCTCGTGTAGACACAGCTAGAATATATAATGTTGTATCAGTCTTCTAATAATGATTTACTTTCAATTGCAGTGCAGCTTATGATGCCATCCTTGAGCGAAATGTGGCAATCAAGAAGCTAAGCCGGCCATTTCAGAATCAAACTCATGCCAAACGAGCCTACAGAGAGCTTGTTCTCATGAAATGTGTTAATCACAAAAATGTAAGTGATTTTTATTCAAAATGAGTGTTAAGTAGAAGGCTGCTAAATGTAAAATCATTTAGCAGAAGTGCAGCAGCAGAGGGGAACCCTTAACAAAGGCCATGTCTATCCTGTGGGGTTGTTGCTGCTGTAACTTTGGTAACAGTTGTATGGTGGCCAGACCACCACTACAGGCACACTTCTGTTAGCAGAAAGACTATTTTTCTACCACCAGAGCCATACCAGCTTCCTCAAATGACAGATGTTCCAGCAGAACTGTGTCCCCAGTCAGGGTTTTGCCAGCTTAACTATGCTGAAGATTAATCTTGAATCTATGGCCAAGAGAGCCTCTTCAGGAGACTTTAGAATAGACTAAATCATAAAACAGAGTTGTTTTTTGTAAAGGGTGATTTTCTCCACTTACATGTGTAAGCGTGGGAAGATCTTTCAAAGTATAACCTGTGCTGATTAGTTTGATTTTCCTCTCCACTCTCTCCCTGCCCCCCACGAGTCCAGCCTGACATTTTTTGTCAGTTTTCCTCATCTTGCCTGCATTTCCAGACTCAAGGCAAGAAACCAGGTGTTCCTCTGCTGTGTAATACCAGCAAGCAACTAGCAAGCCATGATACCATGGCAGATACCTATTATTCTAACTGTTGTTTGTGGTAAAATCAACTTGGAAGGATAGTAAGGGCAACAGACTTTTTGTGCTTTGTATTTGGACATTTTGTAGTACAGCATCAGGATCTGCTAGATGTTTTTGAGATGGACATATAACACAGCAAAGCTACCACTGCTGATTTGTCAAATGATTGCTTATTGGAACTGCACTGGAGAAAGCTGACATTGCTTGGACTGCCCTTTCCACTTCCTTTTAATTTGCAGAGGAAAGGTTCAACTTCCCTGAACTGATAGCCAAGGCAAGCCACTAGCCACAGGAAAGGAAGTTGGCTCCTACACAAAATAGTCTGTGCATGCTATGGGCCAAACTGTCATTTTGTATCTCGAAACTTTTTAGTACGCTTTGGATACTACTAGGAGCTAATTGATGATGAAGGCAGGTTCTTTCCTGCCCTCTCTGACTCTGGATGTTGTACATTTCCTTGATTTGTCTACACTCCCCATCCATTTACAGGAGTTTGTATATACCCCAAAGGTTCTGTGGGAAATTGTCTCCATCTTCAGATTCTTTGCAGTTACAACCTCTATTTCAGCAAGGTTTGACAGCCGCCTGCCTGTTTTCCTCAGATATCATTGCAACTGCATTCTCCCTCCTCCAGCAGTATCTATTGATCTGTTCCTGTAACAAAAGTGCCTTCATGTCCCCTATTTATGCATTCCTCCAAGGGGATAAAGCTTGGGGTGGGTGTAACCAGTCTTCAGTGTATTTTTACTGCTGTGGCTGCAACCAGTGTTCCCTCTAAGCTGTGTGGTGTGCGTGGCTGTGCAGGCGTGCCCAGTAGTGTGGCATGAAAGTATCTGCGTGGCCATGCATGCTGCACAGCTTAGAAGGAATGCTGGTTGCAACACAACTCCTGTAGTGTGTCCAGTTATGTACTCACTGTGCAGCTTTGGTCCCTTGTAAATAAGTGCATGCAGTCATGCTTATGTGTGTTGTGTATGTATGTGTGTTGGGAGTAGGGGGGGAGTGTTATAGTTGGTGCTCTCTCTAGTCCTGGCACATGTGGTTTTAGCATTGATTTTTCTCTGCAGCAGATTTGGGTACCAAGTAACCAGGCGCCATGAACCATGGGTACCAAATAACTGTGCACCTTGAATCGTCATTACTTTCTCCCATTAGAGCAGGGGCAGGCAATTATTATTTTGCCTGGAAGGCCACTTACCAAGTTTTGGCAAGCTGAGGGCTTTTGAGGGCTCCATGGGTAGCCCCACCCCCTGGTCACCATCTTGTGACCGGAAATCCCAGCCCCTAATCCCTGCCCTTTGCCTCCACAAGTACTCCTTTCAGAAAAGGGTTTTGCCATCTCGGAACCAGGAAAATACCAAATTATATTCTAAAAAGCGAACATCTACAACATTCATTAATTTGATTTAAAAAAATATTTTTGTCCTGATTTGCATGTGTTAGTGTAGTGCACATAGTGGTGCTTGCACAATAGCTTAAAATGAAGTCTTGCTCTTGTATATTGTGGGAGGGTGTGGGGTGTGGGGAGGGTATAGGTTTGTGAGGGGTTGTGGGTGTGTGGGTGTGTGGTGTGTGGGGGAGGGTATGAGTGTGGGAGGGGCTTGTGGGGAGTATGAGTGTGGGTGTAGCGTGATGGAGCACGTGGGTGGTTGTGTGTAGATGTGCAGGTCATGGGTGGGTATGGGGTTTGTGGGGGAATGTGTGGGCGGAGGAAGGCTGGAGTGTGTGAGGGGGTGTGAGTGTCTGCATGTATGGCAGTGCAAGGGGGGTGTGGTGCATGGGTATGGTGGGGTGTGCGCGTGGGACTCACCCTATGAACACGCACACACACACACCCCCCTGCTCCTGGCCGCAGTACCTGGAGCCGTCAGCAGCCAGCTAGAAGGCAGGGAAATGGCAGCTACACGCGAGGGGAAGTGGCAGCAAGCGGGAGCATGGGGCCTGCCCTGGTGTCCCAGGGCCAGTGCTGGCGGGGCCTGGAGCAAGATGAAAGGAGCCATGGGACCTCTGCCTCACAGCTGGTGCTGGACCTTGTGCTTCTGTCACCCTGCTCCGGGCCCGGCCAGTGCTGGCCCCGGAAAACCGGCATGGGCCCCGCACTCCAGCCCAGCTGTCACTGAGCTCCTGCATGTCCTCTCACTGCCACTCCCCCCTGCCTGCAGCTTCCATTTCCCTGCTTTTCTGCTGGCTGTTGGCAACTCCAGTACCACATGGCTTCTGGCTGCACCGCTGGACTGTGGGACTTAGCAGGAGCTGGTCCAGCCCAGCCCTGAGGACTGGGATGATCACTTGTGGCCCTCCTCTGGCTTCCCCCCACCCTCCGCATTCTTACCTCAATTTCCCTCTCAGGCACAGGGAGGCAGGAAGAACCCCAGGCCAGAAGGCTTTGCTAAGCACAGGGCTTCTGATTAAGGGGGGTGGGAGTGAGAGGGGGCTGGGCCTGGGGGGCCTTGCTTCTGGGCTGCTGGGTCCTGTTGGCTTCCCCTGGGTCCTACTGCCCTTGTCTCCGCTCATCTTTGACAGGCAGCCAGGAACAGATAAATATTAATTTTCTAATTTTTTTTAGGGATCTCACGGACCAGATAGAATTGGCTGGCAGGCCAGATGTGGCCCGTGGGCTATATTTTGCTTGCCTCTGTGTTAGAGTACCCGGTGCTTCAGTGTAGGAGTCAGCTTTTCAGGTCTTGTGGTGGTTGGGATTTCACTGTGTAGTAGGATGTCAGATACAGTAACCACCATCATTTGAGAAGTCTGTCTTAATAATGTATGCATACATACATCCCTGAAAATAATATACACCTTATTTTGAAAAGGAAGAATGAAGAAAAAGATATTTTCTCTGGAGTTATGGTTGCATAGTTTAGAGACAGCCTAACTTTCAGCTTAGCCATCCTCCCTTTCCTGCTTATCTTAAGCTGAAATAGGACTTAAACCTAAATAGGAAGCAACACCTAAACAGCAAGATTGCCCTAAGAAAGGTTAGTGTGATAAACGATCACTAAAAAGGAAAGACGATAGTAATGCCTCTGGAGTGAAGAACAGTGAGTCATTATGTCAGTTGACTTCCTCAGATGCTTGAATAGTACTGAAACAGCTGATGCAGCATGTAGGAGGAATCAAAGTAGGGTGCTTCTATCTTTGGCAGAAAATTAGCTTTCCTCCTTAATGTATGTACTCCAGTTTTGGGGGGTTAATTGTGAAGGAAAAGTTTCAAACTGTATGCAGAAAATTATGGTATTTTCTTCTTTCTCCTCAAGAGAACAGTAGGAAAGTATCACCACAGATTCACTTAGTCCACATTCATGTGGCTTACTGTTCTGACAAGGGAATCCAGGAGCCACAACTACAGGCATAGTAGACCTCTGGCATCTCTGGGAAAGTAGTCATCTAGGTATCTGATCTCAGCCCCTTACCCCTATGATATGGATGTACTGGGGTCTTTGGGGAAAACAAGCAAGTGAAGTAACTTTTACAGCCTACTGACCCCCTTAGAATAAATCTTCCTTTCTGTTTAAAGCTCTTAGACTTGCTAAGAGCAAGTGGGCAGTGGGGTCCCGCAGGGCTCGGTCCTTGGACCGATACTCTTTAATGTCTTCATCAGTGACTTGGACGAGGGAGTCAAATGTACTCTGTCCAAGTTTGCAGATGACACAAAGCTATGGGGAGAAGTGGACACGCCGGAGGGCAGGGAACAGCTGCAGGCAGACCTGGATAGGCTGGACAAGTGGGCAGAAAACAACAGAATGCAGTTCAACAAGGAGAAATGCAAAGTGCTGCACCTAGGGAGGAAAAATGTCCAGCACACCTACAGCCTAGGGAATGACCTGCTGGGTGGCACAGAGGTGGAAAGGGATCTTGGAGTCCTAGTGGACTCCAAGATGAACATGAGCCGGCAGTGTGACGAAGCCATCAGAAAAGCCAATGGCACTTTATCGTGCATCAGCAGATGCATGATGAATAGGTCCAAGGAGGTGATACTTCCCCTCTATAGGGCGCTGGTCAGACCGCAGTTGGAGTACTGCGTGCAATTCTGGGCGCCACACTTCAAGAAGGATGCGGATAACCTGGAGAGGGTCCAAAGAAGGACAACTCGTATGGTCAAGGGCCTGCAGACCAAGCCCTACGAGGAGAGACTAGAGAAACTGGACCTTTTCAGCCTCCGCAAGAGAAGGTTGAGAGGCGACCTTGTGGCTGCCTATAAGTTCATCACGGGGGCACAGAAGGGAATTGATGAGTATTTATTCACCAAGGCGCTCCCAGGGGTTACAAGAAACAATGGCCACAAGCTAGCAGAGAGCAGATTTAGATTGGACATTAGGAAGAACTTCTTCACAGTTCGAGTGGCCAAGGTCTGGAACGGGCTCCCAAGGGAGGTGGTGCTCTCCCCTACCCTGGGGGTCTTCAAGAGGAGGTTAGATGAGTATCTAGCTGGGGTCATCTAGACCCAGCACTCTTTCCTGCTTATGCAGGGGGTCGGACTCGATCTATTGAGGTCCCTTCCGACCCTAACAGCTATGAATCTAAACAGAGCTTGGTACTGTGGGAAAAATACCTGCAGAACACGGAAAACTATTTGAAGCAGTTATAGTCTCCTCTTCCTTGCTTGTCAGACACTAGTGCCCCTTCATAACTGTACCATTTACATCACCTTGCTCAAGGCTTCATGGGCGTTTTTGCACATACTTGTGGGTGGGGGTAGGGCACTTTAATTAGAGTGGCTTTGAGAGCCGCTGTAAATAAAGCCTCCATAGCGTCTTGTGTATCAGCATCCCTGTACTTCAAAATGACGGTGGGGGTGCTTTAAATCTCGTTGAAGGAGCTTTATTTAGTTAAATTGCCCCTGCCGCCAGTTTGAAGCACAGGGACACAGGTGCATGAGACGTGGCAGCTGCTGGAGTGCACTAAATAGCATGCTGTAGCAGACTAGGGATGCACTGCTAGAGATTTTGGGGGCTGATACTGATAGCCAATTTTTAAGGAGGCATATCGGATGATACCGATCTGATTTCTGATATCAGCCAGGCAGCTTGAAGAGCTGCGTGCAGCTGATAAGTCTAGTGGGGTGGAAGGGAAGCAGGGGGTGGGGAGGAGTGGGGCTGAGGCAAGTGCTGCCCAGCTGGGGCGGGGTGGACATGGGACAGATCTGCAACTCATTCAAGGGGCATGGGGAGGAGGGGGCGGGGCGGCTCCTGCCGCTGCAAGCCGCTCATCCTGGATTCTCTGGTTTGGCGCTAACCCAGAGGCTCCCACCGCTGCTCCCACCACTTGTGTGAGAGGGCATTGGGGGGGTGGGGGAGCATGTGCCTCTGGATCCGCGGGGGGATGGGAAGAGCCCCGCCCTACACAGATCCGGGGGCACATGCCCCCCACCCCACAGTCCCCTCCCACATGAGTGGCAGGAGCAGTGGCAGAAGCTGCTGAGCAAGCGCCAGACCAGTGGCTCCTGGACAAGTGGCACAGCAGCAGGAGCCTCGCCTCCCACTCCCTGTGCCCCCTGAAGGAGCTGCGGCCTCGTCCCTGGCAGGGCAGGGCAGGGCAGGGCAGGGCAGGGCTTGCCACAGCCCCTGCTGGGCTGTGCTCCTTGCTGCCTGCTTGCTGCATTGCGGCTGCGCACATGCACAGGCATTTATCAGCCAAATTATTGGCCATGTCAGGCCAATTTCCGATAGGATCAATTTTCTTTTTATCAGTGTCGATCCGATATCAGATCGATGTATCGCTGCACCTCTATAGCAGACTCTATCATGTTTGCTCTGACGCGCTATAATTGCAATGTGTCGGATCAGCTTCCCCACATATCTACAGGCACCCTGTGATTCCAGTTTTTTGGGATACTGCAGAAGGCCCTGACAGTGATAGAGGGCCTCCTGTTTTAAGGCTATGATCTCTTAAATGTGATTATGGAGGAAGTCCTATATCCTGGAGTCCCACTTATTCAGAGCCTATGTACTAGAGACCTTAAGAGAAAGCAGGTCAAATACTAGAGCTTCACAAGGCAGAGGTTCTTGGCTTACTATTGTGCTCATCAGAGGTTATCACAGCCACCAGGGAATCTCTGGGGTACAGGAACATTCAGGTCATCCCTGGTACTGCTATCCCCCCTCCCCCCAAATTTTTTTTGTGCTCTTGGGAGTAGTCTTCTCCTCTTTTGTTTTGAGAGAATTACATTATGGTATTGCTAAAAAGCAGTAAATTGGTTGCTTTAATGACTCTATTGTAAATTACCTCAAATGTAGCTGGCCCTTCTGCAGTGAAATTGTATAGCCAGTGTCCTGTTTAAATTTTTGAAGGTTCAACATTTGTGCCATGATACTTATTTTTGCTGTAAGATAGCAGGGTTTGTCTCAATATACCTGTTCCCTATTCACATCAAATTGATAGTCATGGTTACCTCTAGTTAATCATGTGCCATTGTGCCTGCAAGATGGAGCTTGGCTACATGTTTACTCTCTCTCCCTATAAATACTTAGTCAGATTTTGTTGCTCTTGTATGATCTCAGGATCTGTTCTAATGCACCTGTGTCTGTCAGACACAAAGAGGAGAAGCTGCTGTGCTAGCCACTGCTGGGACAGCATACCCAAGTCTATGCAAAAGAGGGAATGGAAAGCTGAACCTGGAACTTCCTGGCCCACCACAAATCATAGAATCATGGATGTTTTTTGCACTGGGTGCCACAGCATCCAGTGCAAGTATCCTGGTGTATGCTTGGCATAGTGCAGTGCTAAATCCCATGTTAGTTTCACTGCTGCTTCCTTCTTGTATCAGAACTCAATCTTTCTAGGTACTTTCTTTGCTAGTTATCTTACCACTGGAAGCTCTTTTTTTCTACTCCCTGTTCCAAGCTGTCATTTTGCTTGCCTGGTGGTAAATCAGCAGTGAACTTTTTATGACATAACCTGTGTTTTTCATAAATGTGTACTTAGCTACCTGATCTACCTTTGGATTTATCCATAACATAGTATTATCATTAGAGGTTAGCATTCCACATAGCTTTTGGGTTGTGAACCTGTGTTAGCCTTCCTTTGAGGGCCCGTAGGTTACGTGCTCATTTCAGCTGACATCAGTACGGAGTTCCTTTTACAATGCAGAATTCCCTCTTCCACTGGCCCAGGATGCTAAAGAAGCTTCTCTGTCTCTGAAGTCTCTGTCAGAGACTTCATGCCCTTATCACAGGAGCAGTTTAATGGGCCATAGACTTTGCCAGTGATGTTGCATGTAGTTAAACCAAAAGAAAAGCATTTTAGTCTGTGACTCAAAGGTTAAATTGGGAGGCTAGGAAGAACAATCCTCAGCAGTTCTTTAATTATCAGGTTCTGCTTGCTAAAGAGTGAAATGCACTTGTTTTTTAATACAAAGAGACAGCCAGGACCAACATTCACTTCCTTCCACCTGCCAATTCTGTGTTCTGTACAATTAGACAAAGTCTACCTGTCTGATTATTTTTGTGGCTTTTCTTTTTCCCTTTCTACAGATAATTGGCCTCCTGAATGTGTTCACCCCACAGAAATCCCTGGAAGAATTTCAAGATGTGTAAGACTAAATTTTTTATCCTAGCTGAGAAATTATTAAATAGTTACAAACTAAGAGGGCTACTAAATGGATATTACACAGTACTGCTATCTTCTAATTACTAATTTGTTGTTGCTTCATAAGTTACATAGTGATGGAGCTTATGGATGCAAATCTCTGCCAAGTGATTCAGATGGAACTAGACCATGAACGAATGTCATACCTTCTCTATCAGATGTTGTGTGGTATCAAACATCTTCACTCTGCTGGAATTATACATAGGGTGAGTTGGTATAGTTCACTTTTTTAATGTTTCTGTTCTTTTTGCCTTCAGTGTTAAGGAGCCAGGAAAAAGTTGTTTTTTTTTTTCATAGTAAAACCAAAAGATGTGGTCTCTGCCTGATTTATATATGTAATATATAAGTACAAAGAATGATAACATGACTTAAAAATATTTTGCTCCACTCTAAGCTAAAGATAATGTAAATTTGAAGCAACATTTTGGAGCTGTTCTTCTCTTAATTCTAACTGCAATTTGGTATATTAAATAGGTCCAAATCTATGTAACAGGTTGCATTACCTCCTCTAATTTGCAGTAGAACATTTATCCTAGTGATTAACAGGAGGAAAATCTGGAAAGAGAGAGAGAGACTGCTTTTAGGACTATTTTACCTTTTTGTGTCTAAGTAGCCCTTTATGTCGCTATGTAATGGCAGCTTTTGGCATTCATGCAGATTTCTATTTCGGTTCCCACCTGTGGCAGAATAGGATTTCCCTATACATATAAAACTGAGGAAAGACTGAGGGTCCTCCAGTCTTTTAGCCCTGGAGCCTAGGGACTAGGGCACTTGCTCCTGGAGTGTGAGACCCAGGTTCTAGGTGCTATCACTCAAAGGGTTTTGAAGTTACTTCTGCCAAATCCCAGTGAACTGCACTGATACCAGACCATGGGCTTGGCATTAGCCAAAATCCTTACCAGCCCTCCACTTGTAGCTGGCCCATTGCACCTTCAATTTAATATTCATTGGATAAAATTAAAAAACAGGGAAAAGGACAAAGGCTAAAACCCAGGCTCCCCTTCCTTCCAGTGCATTTTCCATCTTTTTTGAGATGTGCTCCCTTTTGCATTCTTCCTAGCCTCATGGGTCTTCTACTCTTGGCTACCCAGTAGGTCAGCTTGAAGAGGAGGTTGTGGACAGTGTGTTGGATAATGCCCAGCTCATGGCTTGGAAGTTAGGAAGTGTGGGGGTAGAGGTTCAAATCCCTTGTGGGTGAGGGAAGCCCAGAGCCCTGACCTTTCATTTTCTGGCTATGTGCCTTAATCACTAGGCTGTTGGGTTGAAAGGTAGGAGGGCCCTCCTCCCCAACTAGTTGTGTTTTTTCTGTGACTAACGTTTTGGAGCTTATGCAGCATTATGTGCATACCTATGTGATTCTCTTCCTCCTGGCCACTTACACAGCCATAATGCAGCCTGCTGAGCATGCCCAGAAGAGAAAGGCAGGGTGACTATGCTGCCCTACCCCATATGCATTCATTATGCATGCTGTGTATAGTTTCAGAACTATAGCTTCTGATAGATTGTCAAAATACCATATTCTTTCTAAAATCTTAAAATAGCATCCTGTACATTGCTACTAGTATGTACTTACACTATTTTCATTGTTATCATATCAAATTATATATGTGTTGACTTAGTAAATTCTCATCTCTCTAAAATACATATTTAATTATTTCTCCACATCTATTTACTGTACATTATCTTTCATCAGTGGTACAGTAGCTTCTCTATTTTCTTAGAATTTTTTCATTGAAGAAGGCGATCACCCATGGTCTGGACATATTTGACATAGAAATGACAAGAGTGCCCTTTCCTGTCTATATTGAAATAAGTAGGTGGGAGTCTCTAGTCTGTGGAGCCTGACGCTATTCTGTGGAGCCTGCTTTCAGAACCTTTAAGCCCACCAAAATATGGGTGAATCAGAATGTAAATCATAACTACAAAAGTTGCTACCTTTGTACTACTCTGATGTTAATTTCTGTTCTAAATAGTATTGGTGCTGCCCGATTATGATTACAAACTGTAAGCCAAAACTAACAGAAATCCTGAGGCTAGATTCCCAGTTTTTAAGTGTATGCGTGATATATTTGAACGGTCTTTAACAAGGCTGACTTTTGGCACATATGCTGTGTAGACAGTGATCTTTGTATGCATGGATGCCTCTGAATGACACAGATGGATGAATTTCATCTGCACATCCTCATGATGGATTCTGTTATGACAGCTCATTTTTAGCCCTTCATAGGCGATTCAGCTTATTGTTCATGAAAAATGTATGAACATACATTTCACCTTCACTATTTAAAAATGTAGAATTTCCTCACATTTATTGATGGTATTACAATAAAACTTCTGAAAACAAGGAACAGTTATAAAGGAACATGTTTATATGGAGAGCATGTGGCTTAGGCATTTAGTTTATTTGTACCACAGTGAAGTAGGTCTTCAGCAAAGGTAAAGCCAGAGATTTGCAACACGTGCGGCATGGAAGTCAAATGCAGAGAAAGGTTCAGATAATTTGCTCTTACTGAGAAAATTGCAGTGAGTATATTTAACTTTTGTATTAGTGTCCCCTGGTACAGTTTTGACTGTAGGTAAACTTTTATCAGTGACATTATCGGCTATACCAGCCAAAAAAAGCTGATCGCCAGTAATGTCAGTCTTCCTTTTATTGGTGCCAGTCTGATGTGGACCAATACATTGGTGCATCTCTAGTGATCAGCATAATTCCCCTCCTTACACCTGCCCCAGGCACTGAACGATCTCTTTATGCCTCTTTCCTTAAGTGACTTGGTGAAGAGCACAGAGCATGCCATTGAAGTTTTGTATCAATACTCTTGGACTGTATGCACAACTCCTGGTTTAAGCAATGAGTTACATAAGGTTTTTGAGTTCTGGTATGGTGAACATATATACACATTTCTGCAGTTGGATGAATTTAAAATGCAGCTTGTGTCAGTATATACCACGGGAATTCCAAAGCAGGATAATGTTATATTCCACTTCCTCATTTTTTAGGTTTTTTGGAGACCCAGTGCTGACAATAATTTGAGTAGTTATGCTCAGTAGGTGATTGCTTGGTTTTGTTCAGTATCTTCATCAACCATCTGGAAGATGGCACAGATTGCACCCATAGCAAGCTTGTGGTTGACTCCAAGCTCAGGGGAGTGGTGAATATGTTGGAGGAGTAGGGCGAGGTTTTCAGAGAGTTACCTAGACAAATTGGAGGATTTGATCAAAAGACATCTCATGAAGTTCAATAAGTACAAATGCAAAGTCTTGCAGTTAGGATGGAACAATCCCATGCACTGGTACAGACTGGGGACTGACTGGCTAAGTAGTAGCTCTGCAGAGAAGGACCTGGGGGTTACAGGGGACAATAAGCTCAATATGAGCCAGCAGTGTGCCTTTGTTACAAACAAGGGTAACAGCATACTGGGCTGCATTGGTAGGAGCGTTGCCAGCAGATCAAGGGAAACAATTATTCCCTTCAATTTGGCACTGGTGAGGCCATATCTGGAGTATTGTGTCATTTTGCACATCTCCCCCTCCCCCAGCTACATAAAGGATGTAGACAAATTGGAGAGTCCAGTGGAGGACAGTGAAAATAGTTAGAGGGATATGGGGCACATGACTTCTGAGGAGAGACGAGAAGACTGAGGGGAGATTTAATAGCAGCCTTCAATTACCTGAAGGGCATTTCAAAGAGGATGGAGCTAGATTGCTCTCAGTGGTGACATATAACAGACCGAGGACCAATGGTTTCAAGTTACAGCAAGGGAAGTTGAGGTTAGATATTAGGAAAGGTTCCAAGGTCTGGAACGGGCTCCCAAGGGAGGTGGTGCTCTCCCCTACCCTGGGGGTCTTCAAGAGGAGGTTAGATAAGCATCTAGCTGGGGTCATCTAGACCCAGCACTCTTTCCTGCCTATGCAGGGGGTTGGACTTGATGATCTATTGAGGTCCCTTCCGACCCTAACATCTATGAATCTATGAAAAACTTTCTCACTAGGAGGGTAGCAAAGCACTGGAATAGGCTACCCAGAGAGGTGGAATCTCCATCTTCAGATGCTTTCAAGACTTGGGTAGACAAAGCTTTAGCTGGGATGGTCCTGCTTTGAGCAGTGGGTTGGGCTAGTTGACCCTCTGAGGTCCCTTCCAGCCCTAATTTTCTATGATTCTGTGATTCTGTAATGTAGGCTTAATGTTCGGAGGAGGTGGAAATATGGTTAACACCACAGTGTCTTGCTATTCTCTTGATAGGATTGACCTGAAATATGAAGTAAAATTTGGGAAAACAGCAAATTGTCAAAGATGTACAGGAGTTTAATTAATAAAGGTTATCACCAATAACTCCTGACATTGGGCCATAAGCAAAACTCAGGAACAGTCTAAAATACATATTGGTCTTAAATGGCTAAAAAAGCTGGTTATACTTGATCATCTTATTGAGAAGTTTGTAAGCAAAACTTGACATTAGCAAGTATGTGTCAGTGAGAGAGAAAAAGAGACTTCTAATTAACAACCATACGTCAAATAATCCTTTGTGCTTTGTAGTAAGTATTACAACACTCCTATGCAGCAGTCAACAACCTTTTTGAGGCAGTGGGTGAGAATGATGAAGTGGTTTGGTCCAAGGCAGATCAGGTCCTGGCCACTGCTACCACCACTTCTCCCTGCCACCCAGCTGTGGCCTGGGTAAAGCCTCCCATTGCCTGACCCCAGCACAGCATAGCATGGTGCAGCCCCACCAAACCTCCCTGCTGCCAATCACCGCTGAAGCCACCTGAGTCTGCAGCTAGATCTGGCCTACAAGAGTGTAGGTTGCCAGCCTGTGTTCTTGTGTGTTTGTTGAGATGCTCACTGGAAACCTGACAGCTGCCAAATGAAAACTATGTAGATCATGCAAAATGTAGGCATGGTAATTTGTGCTTTGAATCCCAGTAACTTTTATGTAAAAAGTTGGGCCAGATCTTCATCTTGTATTACATACAAATATTGTTTTGGGGGCACAGACAAGGAAGACCAATGCTACCAACCTTTAGAAATCAGTTTGGTAGGAATAAAATATCTTGTTATGCTTTTTAGAACAAAATCACTGATGTTACAGGCAGTATTTGATCTAGGATATCCAATGATGTGTACAATATTGCTGCAGACAAAATAGTTGACATGTATGTCTGTAGATGCTGCACTACCAGTATATAGCTCATAACTCTGAGTATATGAAAGACAGTGAAAAACCAAAATCTGATCCAAGAGCTCAAATAAAGAGAGTTGTTACAAAATTTTCAACAGAAAATTTCTTGAAACTTGGTTAGGACATTTTAATCCCTGTTTTAAAAGTTAAGTGTTATCTTCAGGGAGTTGTGTTAAGGTAGAGTTTTGTGTTTTGGTCTTCATGCAAGTTGATTACAGATGAGAAACTAACTCCTCATTGTAAATGACACTTTTGCAAGTATGAATTTCCTGCTGAACATCAAATCAAAAGAGGTAATGCAACCTTTACTAACACAGTACCCATTGTCTTTTTGTATTCATTGGGTTTGCATTAATTTAGAAGAATCTTTATGGAATTAATTATATAATATATTGCCTTTCTTTCCCATGGTAACATTTTTACTGTAGCTGCTTTGAGTAATTTTCAGTCCTTATCTGTGCTAGCATTTACACTAACCCAAACTTATTCGAAACATTTCTAATATATCCAGTAACATTAAGTGTGTTGTACTTCCACCTCAATTGTTACATAAGTTATTAAAGAGTAACAAGAGAAGCTTAATTCAGTTGTTGAAGATGTACAAATTAATTCATGCAAGAGAGAAAATAACAGAAACTTTAAAATTAAAAAAAAAGTCCCACTTGTTTATGGGTTTTCATGACAGCAGCATTCCCTTTTTTAAATACGAACTGCAGAGTGTTTTGTGCTTGTCTCAGCAGTCATGTGCATATATGATGTTTCTTTTTAAGGATTTAAAGCCCAGTAATATAGTAGTAAAATCAGACTGCACTTTGAAGATTCTTGACTTTGGACTGGCCAGAACCGCAGGAACTAGTTTTATGATGACGCCTTATGTAGTGACTCGTTACTACAGAGCGCCAGAAGTCATCCTAGGGATGGGATACAAAGAAAACGGTCAGCAAATATATAGTCTTTCTTTGACATAGCTTTATTTTTTGTTTGGCATGCTACATTTTACATGTTAACGTGTTCCAAGCTGTAGAAACTTCTTTAAGGTAGTGCTGTGACCAAAACATGCAATATCAAACCAATTCTATTAGAAATGTTTGTGTTACATATTAAAAAGAAATTTGGGGCCTTGTTTGTTTAAAAATTAAATAATTGACTTGGAATGATGGTTTATTTTACCAGTGAAAAGTGAGAAATTCACTTCCTTGATAATTTGTGTGTCTTAATCTGAGAAACAATTTGGCATGAATTCACCCCTAGTCCCTCTCATGTGCAAATAAATGTGTTTTCCTAAATTAAACTTGAGTCATTATGTTACCTTGGAATATATTCATAGTTTGGAAAGATACAGATTGAAAGAGTTTGTATAAGTTGAGGACACCCACTTTTTGTATCACTTAGCAAACCACCTGTTCATGGATTTGCACTTAAATAAATTCCTAATGCAGCTGCCACAGTAATGCAGAGTATCAGGAATGCTATTAAGGTACTCTGGGGGACCCTAAAAGATACTGGTTCAGAAAATCCAAGGACGGTTCATGGGGAAGGGTATTGTTTGCTCCATTCTTCTCCTTTTCAGGCATTTTTATCGTTTTAGACTAATCCTCTGGTCCTACTTCTATCAGTATATTATAAAAGAAAACAGGAGGGGTAAGTGTTTAAGGGGAAATTATGCATTCAAAGAACACTTGGAATGTACAGTATCTTTTTTTCTTGTAGCACTCACAGTCTCTGTAGTGCTGCTCTTATTCCTGAAATACCAGTGCTCTGTTCTCAGTTCTTTCCTTGGTGCCACCAGTACAGCTTCATGGTTTGGCACCATCCTGTGCAATGGTGACCATCTGCAGGCATTTTAAACACTGTATTGATTAGCACCTCCTTGGGCCCACCCACATGTGCCCCTATGGCACCTCTGTTACTGCGCCGTCATTTAGTACTACTTCCTAAACTGAGGGAGCGTATTGCCATAGCAATGTAGTGGCAGCATAACAGTTTTTGCCCATGGACACTACATCACTGTAGCATGTTGTAGACTCACCCCTTGATACTGATTATCTGTGCTAAGGCTCCTAGAGTAATTGTAACAAGTGGGAGTCAAACCTGTTTTAGGGTTTGTGGAAACTTGTATCATACAGGCTATGTCATGTTGGGGAAAGTCTCATTAAATCTTAATCCCCTGATTAAATAGGGATAATATAGACTTACAAAACCAGTTTAGCAATCACAAGCCCAGCAACAAAATCTACTTGCCCTGCCTTCCCTGTGACAAAAATACCTTGGGCAAATGATTTTTTGCAAAACTGCAGATACATCTTTTCCTCCCTAGATTGTTCTTCTGGATAGGGAGGCATGTTTCTTCAGAGTCCTTCAAAGTTTCTTCTTACAAAGTGATATGGAAAAAACTATTTTTATTGCCAAAGTAAAATGGGATAAGTATATTTTAGTGTTTGCTCTGACTTTCCTAGTGAACTTGATATCCAAGTTGACTTACCTGATTTCCTCCTACCACTTTCTAGCATACATCATAAATTCTTCATTATGGTATAAATCTAATGGATAATGGATGGATAATAGCAGTGTCTTAAAATAATTGATACATTAGTACTTTCACAAGTTTTCAGATATGGATTTATTCAGGTCATATTTCCCTCTTTTAGAAAAACAAAAACATGTCTTGAGTTAGAAAAGTGTAATTTTTTACTGCAGAATCAGCATAGTTTTCATGAAATTCACCGCTAAGCTCATCTGTGAAGGTGTGACCCACTATTTGCAACTACTAAACCAGATTTTACTCTATTTGTAATATACTAATAAATGATTATTTAATGTATTCTTAATTAAATGCACCTTTATATAAATTAAACAAGCAGGACAAGTTGTTTTTTGCTAAAGGATGTTTAGTTACTGTTAGGGCACCTTAGATACTATAATGATCCTCCTCCACTCCATATGAATTTAGTTGAGTTGCTTTGCTTTGTTGATGATTCTTTGGGCAAAGTGACCTGGTGGCACCCATCTCCTCTCCAGCTGTGGATGACCATTGGCTCGCAGGAAACCCATCTGTCCTTTAATAGATCTTGTTTTTAGTCCGCGCACCCTCCTCACCCAGGCTAGCCCAAGTGGTGGTGCCAGTTTAGTCACTAACAACCCAATTATGGCACACACTGTACTAGTTTACATGGGACCAGGTAGCAGACCAAGAGAGACCTGGTTCAACAAGACCATCTAATCACGGTGATGAAAATTACAGGCAGTTCAGACTACTTAAACTGGTCCATGCTGCCAGTAGAGTAACTGAGCTATCGGGACAAATCCTCTGCAGCTGATTTGCATTTAGTCGTTTTGTTGTCCATAATGACTCTGTGACATGAGGAAGACCGTCTCACAATTATCCAGAATTTTTGTTAGATTATTTTGCCTACCTGTTCAGGTTCCATGGACATATGCTAGTTTGGGCATTGTTGCCTGAAAGTCTCTTGATATACTGAAAGGATCTTAACAGTTACTAAAAATCAAAGCTTGCAAACCCCCAAAGTTTTGAATTAAATACAGGGAAAAGAATTTGAAACAAGATGAAATAAAACATTTTCAAAGACAGTGCTTTTTAAAATCAAACTTGTAGAGTTTTTCAAGGCTGAGTGGAGGAGTTAATGTTAAGTCACTTGAGCTTTTTTATGTATGAGCTGTCTTACATATAAAGAAGAGTATTTGAGGCTTGTATTTTCCTATTATTCCCATCACTCTATACAAAATTGATTTTTTTAAGCACTGATTGCAGACTATCTAAAGAACATTTCAGGTACATTTCTCTGGATGAGGGCACAGGGCTTATTTGCAGGAAAAAAACCCACAATTTAAAATTATCATTAAACTATTAAATGCCACATCAGAATTGGTCCCTTCCAAAAAAAAAGAATTAAATATTTGTAAACAATTTATACAGAAAAATTACCACAACCTTAAATGTAGTCATGACTTGCATGCTCTAACTCATGAAGTTAAGACCTCTGACTTAAAAGCAACAAAAGATTTTTGTGTGCTTGTTTTAAATGAACAAGGCCCTTGATTTAAACATTTAGGTTGGAAAATTAGTATTTTGTTCAGATGATTTAGGCAATGTTTTAGAGGAACTCTTAGGAATGAGGAAACAATATTTATTTTTTCTTAAGAAAATGCAATATTATTTACTTACTGTTGTTTAACTATCTGAGTACTATTTTATGTGCTTTTATTATGCAAGTGTTTTCACTTAAAACTTACTGTTTTATAGTTCACTGAAATTCTATTCCTACACATAATCATGGTAATACAAATTCATCCTTGTGACTTCAAGAAAACTCTTGCATGAGAACAGATAGGGTCAGATTCTATTTCACCTATTAAGTATCAAATGGTGTTTAAAAGCATTACATTTGTATCAAGAAAATCCTTTATAGTCTGGTAGCAACGCTCAGTGTACAGACACTCACAAAATGTAGGTCTAAAAATGGCACACCAGGTAGTTAAACCTAGTCTAGTTTAGACTAGTTAAACCTAGTTTAGTGTGGTAAGTGTTAGTCAGGTGTAATGAATATTGTACACTTACAAAGCAATAGAAGCTCCACCTTTTCTCTGGAATCCCAGCCTGCATTGCTGATACTTTGTGCCTTGGCTGGACTCAGCAGGGCTGGCATTTAAAGCCGGGTTGGGGGGCTGCTGCCACCCACTCCCCAGACCAGAATCACCACTGTGAGGAGTGGGCAAGGACTTTGTTATGCTGCTCCACACTTAGGACCAGTTGGGAAGGGAAGGGGAGGGGAGTAGGGGAGATAATGTTTTCAGCCCTGACCCACCTCCCTTGCCCCTGCCATTCTCAGAGCGCCCCACCCCACCACCCTATGGACACCCTGTCCCTGCCTCCTCCATTCCTGGACCCCCACCTCCTCCCCTATCTTCCCCCTACCAACTTATACTCTACCTAAAGGGCTAGTCCCTGTTGGAGGCAAGGTGTCAATGGGCTTAGTTCCATGCTGTTTGAGCAAAGGAGGGGGTGGGGCCATCAGATCCTTCCCCCCTCCTGTCCCCTCCCTTGGACCCAAATGGCAAAGTCCCCACCAGAAATGGAGCCCACTGTGCGCCCCCCCCATGGACAGAGACCAACCTGACCTGGCCCCTGCTGGGACTGGAGACCTTGGACCCACCTCCCACATGCAACTGGATCAGCCCAACCCAGATCCAGCAGTACCCAACCCCAACTCAATGGCACCTGACCCCAACCAGACTTACCTGACCTGTGCTGGAACTGGGTCTGTTGACTGGTGCCAGGGGGGTAAAGATCCATTGGTCTTCAGGAGGGGAAAGACCTACTGTGGGTCTTCTGTCTGAGTGCCTGACAGCTAGGAAGGAAAGAGGAGAGGGTGTGTTATGGGGAAGGGAATATGGGCTAAGCAGTCAGTTCCTGACATTGTCCCCTTTGGTGCTATCAGCCATCTCCAGGAAGATTGTGGAGCCTCAAAGCACACTGAAAATGTGTGGTCTGGGGCCCTCTGTCTGGGTACCATCAGCAACACAGTCTTCCTGCAGAGTAGACAGCCGGCCAGATAAATACTTTTGGAGTTCTAGCGGTAGAATTTTCAACTGCATAAAGTAAACTACTTCATTTCTCCTGGTTTCCTTGAATGCTTGCATGCACCCAGTGTGGACTTAGGTGCCTATGTGTGATTTTATTCCACCCCATAATTGCAGATTATCAGTCAAAGAAATGTTCCTGGATTCGCAACCTTGCTTGATTGCAAGTATAGGTTTTATGCTGTCCTGTTCCCACCCCAGTGGTTCCCTATTCACTCCCACACCTTGATGTCCCTGACTACACTCTGCACCACATAGCACGTCCCTCCCCACCCCACTGGAGGCTTGGAGGCTTCTGTGGGCTACAAAGCCCAGGGAGAACGCTCCCTGCAGGGTGCTGCTCTCCTGCTCAGACACCAGGGGTGCTGCTCTGCTCTGTCTGTCCTTCAGTGCTTTGCCTCAAGCTTCTTTCTGATCAGGGATCTTCAGTCAAGCTCCCAGTTGCTTGGTTTGTTTTATGGATGCTTCCATTTTTTCACATATTTTACAGGCATTTTTTTTAAGCTTGGTGGGTTTTTTTGTTCTGTTTTTTTGGTTTTTTTACAGACTGTCAATAAATTTATGGACAGTTGGCAACCGCACTCACACTGGGTAGAATACAATCACACTTAAGTACTAAATCCACTTATATGTGAAGTAGGTAGAGTAGAATTTGGCTTATAGTCTTTTTAAATATGAGCAGAAATAGTGAAAATAGGCATAACATTGAAAAGTGAATTTATCTTTTAGTGGGAATGTTTTTGGATATTTTTTTAAGCAGAAAGGTATAAAATCTCTATATACAACAACTCAAGTTGTTGTAACTGTTTATTCCAACATTGCTGAAGAAATTTTTAGACCAGTTATATCTAGTCTAATTACTTACATAAACATGCTAATCATTATTAACTGATCCTCTAAAATGCTAAATGATCTCGCTATTTGTATCCACTACGTTTAAAAGGAGAGACGAATGTATGTTAAACTGCTTTTCAGGACATTGGCAAAGTTTCTTCTATACTTAAAATCTAATAAATTCTGTTTTAAAAATAGGAGTTACTCTGTTGACATGGTCTACTCTATTTTTAATGACAATTTAGTTTGCTAATTTTAAATTGACTCCCACAAGTACAATTTAAAATATTTAAAGAAATATACCCTTCTTTGCTATTCTAAGCAAGTCTGTTTGCAGAAATGCTATTGTTCCAGGCCCCAAAACTTCAAGAAGGGCTTTAAACTCCTGATGCACGTGCATATTTCTCTCTCTCCCTCTTTAAACAGTGTATTAAACCTAGGCTGTTCTTTTGTCTTTTTTTATGTGTTATATAAAAATAATCCTAAAAGATACTGTATGTTTTTAAATAACTTCATTGGTTAACACCAGAAGGGTTTCTTTTCCTTCTGTTCTGTCTCTGCAGTTGATAGGATGCAATCACATTATGCTTCTTTAATTTTAAATGACCGTTTGCTTTGCTTTTCCTTCTTTTTGTGCTACAAACATAGTGGATTTATGGTCTGTGGGGTGCATTATGGGCGAAATGGTTTGCCACAAAATCCTCTTTCCAGGAAGGGACTGTATCCTTGTGCTGCTGCAGCATGTTGAATTAGTGAGGTGATTAATGTTTGAATGTTCTGTTATGAAAATGCATACGGTACAATGCTTTTGAAATGGACATGAATTTTTGTATACATTTTGAAAATTGTTGAGGTAAGAACTTCAGTTATATTCAGGCTGCATCTAGCAGTAGGACATAGTCTCTGCTGGTACTATAGTTAGCACACATTCACTCTCACTCATTTTCATTACACACTGCTTTTTATAATCACTTTGTGTGTGTGTGTGTGAATTTTTTTAAGTTATTTTATTTTAATAACTATCTTTTATGTTAATGTCATTGCATTTTGTTTTCAGTTGACATTTGGTCAGTTGGGTGCATCATGGGAGAAATGATCAAAGGTGGTGTTTTATTTCCTGGTACAGATCGTATCCTTACCTTTGGTCTAGGATATAGTTGTAAGAGATCAAAATGTACTCAAGCATTTTAGTTCCATGTCAGAGAAGTCTGTCTGCTTCACTGCTGACTGCTGTGATACAACTATTTCAGAATACCTTTTAAGAATTTGTGATTTTAGTTCTGAGTATCTCAGATTTTTATAGCGATACCATTTTCTTAAAACAAAAAAGTAAAAATTCATAACTTTCATTGCTGTCTTTAGTGATTCCAAATTAAGATATTCTAGAGATAGGAGTAAGATAATTCTTTGGACATATTGAGGCTTATTTTTTAATTTTATTTTTCTGTATTTGATAGAGTGCCTGTTTATTGCTGTTGTCGTTGTTAAGGGGAATTCCTTTTATTCCTCAGTGTTTTAGCTGTTATGTTTTGATTTTTTTCTTTTTCATTTGTAATATATGAAACTGATCTCAGCTTTTGTTTGAACACATCAGCAGTATTGGTTTTTGTGTTTGTAGATGACAATTTAAACATTGGTAAGCAATCCAGCTATATTTAGTTTCAGTTTGTCTTAATTCATACCTTGTGTACTAGAAGTTGAATCTTCAAAGCATCTTTTGGAAATACCTAGCACTCCTTATTGGTGCACTTTCACTGTATTTGATTGGTTGTGTTAGTGCCTGGTGTTGTATTAATGATATTTCCAATGAGGGGCATTGTAAATGCAAAGTAGAAGTAAAAGTATTAGGCTTACCACTAGAAATTATTTAAAAATTGAGGCATTGCTATTGGTAAGTTTTGTTCTCCTTCCTCAAAGTCTGTGGCTCTTTTAATTGATTAAAACAAGCATTAAATTTAAGCATTTGTTGGCTTTGAAGGTAAAACTGCTTAAAAAGCACCCGAAACACACCTCTCCAGCTTTGTTTTTCTTGCTTCTCCAACTAGGACATGAATTATTGGTCTTTCTGTGGGCAAATACACCTTTTTAACTCCTTGAGCTATCATGTGAGAGTGTCCATTGGTTGTTAACTGTTACATCTGCATGGTCTTGTAGCAATGCAAGTGAGCTGAGTCACTGGAACTTTGGAAATTAACTTTGTTTCATTCAGGTTTCAAAGTTGCAATGGTTTTGCTAAGCTTATAACACTGTGGAGGGCATGCAGAGGTAAAAGTTACATTTTAACAAATTATATCATTATAATGTAATACTGAAAGAATTGTTACCTTTCTCTATCCCCAAACTGTGAGGGCTCCATTTCTTTTTGTGCCAGTCTGATTTACCTTTGCTTACATAAACAAGTTTTTGGCTAGTCTTGTCGACTTCAGTGTGGCTGCCCTCAGTGTTTGAGTAGTGTAAGAGTGATGTTGCAGCCACAGTGTTCCAGAAATTATGTGAGGGGCAAGGATTCCTTAGAGTGATATATTTTATCAGACCTGGCAGCTTAAAACGAGTAGCTTAGGTATTTTTGTCTGTCTGTTTTTTCCCAATATACAGCTTTTGTGAGGAGCTGCAGGTGGTCCACAGCCCTGAAAAATTAGGCTCCTTTTCCCCCCCACCTGATTTTGAATATCTTAATGTTACTTCTTTATGGCTTACTGTAAGAATTAGGGCATTCTTGCATTTATTGCTTTTTAAATAAGGTCTTTAAATAATATTTTTGTGGGGTTTTGCTAGATAGCCTATATCTTTTATAGGCACTTGATAGTGTACTTGAGGCTGCAGTACCTGTCTGTAACAGATGCATGTTGGGCCATATTCTGATATGTTACACTTGGGTAAATAATGGCAGAATTTCAGTTTACATTTGTAACTGGACACTTTTGGGGTAATTAGGCACCCAAGTCACTGAAATTCAAAAAGCAATCAGGACTCAGTAGAAATGGTATCTTTTATTAGACCAACAAGTTTTTGCAAAAAAAAAAAAATAATAATTGCAAGTTTTCGGACACAAACACCCTTCTTCAGGCATTGGAAAAAAGCTTGTAAAAGTTCTCCTGGGTAGAAATTAAAGTTCATATTTCGTAGGATTTCACAGAGGAGTCAGTAGATGGAAAACTCCTCTGGGCAGTCAGTTCATAGCTGGTATGAAGCCTCTCACCTCCTGTGAGGATCTGTGATGATGCAAATTACCTTGAAACAGGCAGGAAGCAGGATCTCAGTTTCAGGTGGTCACAGTTGCTTCCTGCTTGGGAAAATATGAAGATTTAATTTTAAAAAACGGCTAAAATTTGATATCTTCTGTGTGTCAGGTATCCAGGTTGTAACTGTATTGGTCTAAAGGAAAAAGCAATCAGGACTCATGGTAGAGGTGATATCTTTTATTAGACCAACAAGATTTTTGCAAAACAAAATTCTTTTAATTGCAAGCTTTTGGGCACAAACTTTTTTCTCTAGAGTCTAGACCAATCCAGCCTACAACCTGGATACCTGAAATTCAAAACCTGATTTAAGGTAACATTTTCCAGCAGTATCTAAGTGAATTAGGAGTACAGGTTCCAAGGGTTTCAATAGGACTTGTGTTCTTAAGTCAGGTAGATGCTTTCTAAAAATTCTCCTTGTTTATGTGCATTGTTCTTTCAACACTGATAATTTTTAAAAGTGAAGAACTTAAGGCAAAAAGATGATGTCCAGGGTGTTCTCAACTTGGTTAAAATTGTCACTTTGTAGGTAAGCAGCTTTGAGATTCTTGTACAACTTTGGTGAAAATTCCAGTTCCATTGAAGTTGGTGACAACATTCCCATTGACTTCAGGGTATCAAGTTTATAAAGACCCAAACTCAGGCTAGATTGTTGATTTTACAGCAAAGAGTGAAACATTCAGGACTGAATCATCATTCAGGTGCATAAACAAAACCTAGCAAATTGGGGAATTGGATTGTTTGGAACAGTGATATGAGAGTAAATATAGTGAGGACTGGAAGTGAGCACCTCTGTGTTTTAGTGATTTGAGCCTTGTTTAGAAACTCTTTAAGCCCCTGTACTTCTTGCAAGTGTATCATTCGGCAATTAGTTATGATTATTTCTGTGGTTCAAACTTGTATTTCTCTTTAACATTGTTCATCTTCACTGTTTGCTCGAAGTTAGGCTTAGCTATTGGTAATTGTTTTGTTCGTTCTTATAGCTGTCTATCTTCGTCTCTGTTAGATATGTTGTATGGTTTTGAATTAACCTGTGTACTGAATGTTAGATATGCAGTGTTTTTCTTAGCTGCTTAACCTTAGATATTGATCAGTGGAATAAAGTTATTGAGCAGCTAGGAACACCATGTCCTGAATTCATGAAGAAATTGCAGCCAACAGTACGGACTTATGTGGAGAACAGACCTAAATATGCTGGATATAGTTTTGAGAAACTCTTCCCAGATGTGCTTTTTCCAGCTGACTCTGAGCACAACAAACTTAAAGGTAAGTTCTCTTTTATACGTAGTTGCTGTATATATCAAATATTCTTAATATTTTAGCCTGGTAAACAAAGGTTTAACTTTTGTTAATTATCATGTGATGCTTTTAAAGATTTAAAATGTAATATATTGGTACCAGAGAAGTGAATGAGAGAGCTGTGACTACAGCTCGCTCCTTTTTCCATTTGCTGAGCTACTGCTGCTTTTGAAGAAAATCCCGTGGGAAACGGGTATTATTTTTCTCCACTACTGATATCAACAAATCTGAACTCCTAAGTTTGGAAAAGGGTGGTGGTGAGGAAGTTGGCACAGGAAAGAGTGGAACAAAGAAAAAAGATATCTTTGTAAGTGCTGTAACCAGAACACTCCTTTAGCTTCATTTCTAAATTATGTGAATCTTTTATCTGCCCAGACTTTGGCTATGGGATCCTTTGATTTCAGAAATAACTTCTTGGTGAGCTGCTGTCTCCTCAAGAAGCTATTATAGATGCATCACATTAGTATATTATGTTGTTAGAAAGTTATCTCTGGGGTTTCTTCAGCAATTGCTTAATCTAAAATGCATACATGGTACTGGAAGCAGAGACCAGAATTCAGGACCCTTTTTCTCCCTGACACACGCATCCCTCCTTAAATTGGCCTAGCTTTAAAAGAAAGGGTAGAAGGTGCCTTCACTCAGATTATTTTTTGTCTTGAAAATTAGGGCCTTCTCCTTGAAATTGCATACGCTAAATAAAATTCCAGTATATTGTTTCAGCCATCTTAAGGCAAGGTCATCACCAGTGTGAAAAGCATAGTAAATGGACACAAATCAACAATGTGGGACATGGTTTGGATGTGTCCACAAGGACATTTGTTGTCATTGCGAAGGCCTCATTGGTATAGGTTTGAGGCACAGTGAGCCCACCCAGTTCAAAATGGTTGAGAAGTGCCCAATAATGGTGTGGCCAATTAAATCCTGGTTGACTGACTTTATGGTCAGAGATGATGTAGCAATTGATTGGTACTTGTGCTGACCATTTTTCATGCCATTGAGTAAGTAAGGAAAAGTCAAAAGGTTTTAAAAATGTGGGTCGTAATGGATGCCTTGAGGGGAGCCGAGCTTTTGGTGGGTAGAATATGTTCCAGTAGCACTGGCAGCGTAGGGTTATCATGGAGTCTGGCTAGTAAGTTTACTTCAGCATGTGTGCAATGAAGGTGAGGGCTAGTAGCAATGTTACTGAGAACTGGTAACCATGGGAGTGGAGTGGGGTGCAATGTGCCTGACACAAGACACGCTGTAGCATGCAGTTGCCTGTCGTCTAGGGCTGTGTGAAATTTCGCCAAATGTTTTGTTTCGAAGCTGTTTTGATGTGTTTTGAGCTTGAAGCAGCAAAATCGAAATGAAACAAAAAGCTTTGAAATGAAATGAGGGCACCTGAAATGTAAGGAGCTGCTCTAATTAAAGTGTCTGCAGAGTTTTGTGTATTCAGCACCCCGTGCTTCAGAATGGCAGCAGGGGCACTTTAACTAAAGCTAATGCTATGAGCTTTAGATAAGGTGCCCCCACCGCCATTTTGAAGCACAGGGACAGTGAAAACATGAGACAGCAAGGCTGTTTGAGCATGGTAATTAACGCACTGCAGCAGACTCGTTTAATTGACTGTAATTACAGGGTGTTGGAGCAGCTCCCCCACGTGTGTACAGGCACCCTAGGTGATTATCTTAAAGGGAGGCACCATCAGCACTTTCTCTTGACATGTTTTTGAACAAAAGTGGTGTTGGGATTGGGGTATGTTACACGTGCTTTGAGCCCATGTTCTGGATCACATCCAACAGAGTATCTTTTAAAAACGCATTACTATCTAATTAGTCTTTTAAAGCATCATGGTAACACACATCAATAGTAAATTTGAAGATAAGAAAATGTGTCCCATTTTCAGGATTCCTTCGTTTACACGAAGGAGGCCCACAATCAGTTACTTACTAATGGCTTTGCCACAATTTTTTTTGTCTAGTTTTATATGTGATGCAAAAACTGTTTTTTGTTTGACTTGGCTTTTTAATATATAGTATCTGGCACTAGTTTTGCTAAATTTGGATTATGTGCAGATTTTAAATATGTAATTTGTTTGCTTCTTGCTGAGAATTTTGTGTGCATCTCTTCTCTAAGCTTTATAGATTGTATAAGATCTATTAAGCATTTTCCTAAATAGAACATGTTATTCTTGTAGCCAGTCAAGCAAGAGATTTGTTATCAAAAATGCTGGTTATAGATGCTTCTAAAAGAATCTCAGTGGATGAAGCCCTGCAGCACCCATACATCAATGTCTGGTATGATCCATCAGAAGCGGAAGCAGTAAGTTTTTTGCTTTGATCTTCTATAAGTGGGGAGCTGTATCGAAGAAAGCCAACTTAGGGATATAGTTTTGTGTCATTGCTTGCTATAATAATTTATTTCTTTTTTGCTATACAACTGTTAGAATTGTAGCTGAACTATATTGACTTGCTTATTAGGACTAATACTTTGGGGGTCAATTTTTCTGGCTGCTGTGGTGCACTGAACTTAATCGAATAATTGCATAATTATGGCAATTGCACATAAAAATTAGGGCATTCATTTATTGAACCAGATGCTTCAGTCTCTTATTCCCGTGCATACCCATTGTAACAGGAATCAGAGTTATTTATTCATTGGGAAGGAGCCATTTTTGCCAGTTTGGGCAATTTGGCATTAACCTAATACCATATTTATTTTCACATATTGTGTGCTCCTGAATAAGACAAGTAGCATTAAAAGTTAGAGTCTGCATATTTCTGGTCCAGCAAAGCAAAATCAGCTTCCCTGCTTAAGATATAAACCCCAATTTTGGGGGGGCTTATTTTTTTGGAAAAGATAAACATGGTATAGGAGTAAATACAGGCAGTCTTCGGACTTACGACATAATTGGTTCCTGAAAACTGCGTCTTAAGTTGAAAAGTTGTAACTTAATCAATTATAGAAGAATAATTACATTAATGCATGTATATTGTAAATAGCAATCCTATTGATCTAGAAGGACTTATTTGAGGTGACTTTGCTGGACTTTGTGAAGGGCTCTTGGTTGGACTTTTTGAAGGGTTCAGCTGGAGTCTTCTCAGGAGTCTTGGCTGCAGGTTTTTCTGGAGTCTTGTCTGCTTTCTTAAAGAAAGTGTCCTAGCAAGTTTGGACAGATGTTCTCCAGGGACATGGGCGACGCAGTGAACTTGTTTGCTGGTGTGGCGTTGCATCAGATCAAGCATTGTAAAGTCGAAACTGGCATCAGAAAGTTGAAACAGGGTGTCAATTTATAAACATTGTAGGTGTGAAACGTTGTAACTCGAAACGTTGGAAGTCAAGGACTGCCTGTATGGTAATAACACTATAGGTGCTATAAGCAAAATTGCTGTACAAGGTCTTGTGCTGTCAGGTATTGCTGTCAGAGAATAAAGCGATTGGTTGAGAAAAGTATAGTGCTTTTCCAAAAATCTAACGTCAGGTTTATTGAAAGAAGCTGAAAAAATATGACATTTGAACAAAGGGGAGCTGGGAATTGAAGATGAAAATTGATGCAACTAGAATTCTGATGAATTTCCATTATTAGATAAGAGGAAAATGAGCCATTGGCTGGAAATGCTCAGAAATGGCAGCTGGGGAAGAAAGTTGCTCTACTCAAATAGAATACACCTGTTTTAGGCCAGCCACACTTGCTAATGTGTTGACTATAATAATGCAAGAAAAACTATCAATTACTAGGAGTTTGAATCCTTTCTGGCCCTACTTCCTTGTGATCCTATGATGCATAGAAAAGAAGTCAAATACAAGATGGCCAAGCACAACATAGAGTTTTGTTTGATATTAAAAATTTTATGTGGGATTCTGAAAACTATCCTTTAATACCAGGTGTGACCAAAATACAGGCCAGGGGTTGGATCTGGCTGAAGGAGCCATATCATCCAGCTACTGGGGCTCCCCATGGGTCCAGAAATTTGGCAGTATGGTGAGCAACGGTAGTGTTAATTGCCATGACTCCCGAAATTGTGGCAATTAACGCTGCTGTTGCTTATCCTTTTGCCAAACTTCTAGACCTGTGGGGAGACTTGGGGGCCTGAGCCGAAGCATATGGAGATGCATCATCCGACTTGCAGGGCAGAAATTTGGTGGGAGGAGGAACAGCAACTGTCATGACTCTGGAAGCTACAACAGTTAATGCTGCTACTTGAGCCTTGAGGGCCAGATGATGTTGCTCCCTGCTCCAGATCCTGATCATCCCCTGGGGCTGGATAAATTGTACACAGCTGCTGTATTTTTTTGCTAAGTGACATGTATTTTCCTTTTGTTTAATTTGTATTGTTTGAGTTGCTTTATCATGAATCAATTCTAATTGCAGCCTCCGCCAAAGATACCAGATAAGCAATTAGATGAAAGAGAGCACACAATAGAAGAATGGAAAGGTAAGAACAACAGTGTCCTTGGATGCAACCATGCAGTAAAGGTCTACTGTTTTTAGATTTCTATTAAGCAACTTCATTGCCCTTCAGATCTCAAAAGTTTGTATATCATTTTAAACATTCACTAAAACTGTATTGTTTTTACCTCTACTGAATTCATTTCTTAAGTGAATTGCACATTTTGATGGATTCCAATTCCAACTCCAGCTCAGAGTGCTCCCTGGATCTAGGCCCTTCTTATTTGGGCTGGTCATCTAGAAAGAGTTCTCAAAGTTCCCAGTTCCCTTGTCAGCTCACCTTCCCATGCCACCAGAGGCTCTGGCCACAGTACCCTACCTGTCTGTGTTGGCCTCCTGTGAACCCGGGGTGCAAGACCTTATACTCTAGCCAACTCCTCAGCCTTTCGTTCTGTGGGTCCTCCACTTCCTCCAAGATGGAGGAAGTCTTTGCTTTGTGCTTTTTGAGGATCCTGTCCTCAAAGTGAATTTCTAGGAACTGCTGAAACATGTGACAGAGTCTCTATGAGTTTCCCTAGAGAAAGTCACTGAATTTTCTGTAGCATGTTGGACTTTCTCTGTCAGTCATAGCTATCTCAGGTGGCAGTCCTTATAAACAGAGCCATTTTGGAGCTTTGGTGTGTGCCAATATCCCATCGTTTCACTGTTGAAGGGGCAGACAGAATACAGGATTCTACTCATGATGGAAAAGTCCATATGGCATGCTTGTTACTTGTTGTATTGGCTGCTAATGAAAAGGTTCAAGAAGCTACTAATTGGGTTCAAGAGACAAAAACCTAAAGAAACTGGATTGGCTGGATAGGAAATTGTACTTCTCTACTATATTCCAGTTTTGCATCTTTTGCTGTTAAGGACAGTTATCTCATTATGCTGTCCAGTTATATAAGCATATTGTGCCTTCATGTGAATTATAGGGACTCATTTTTCATTCTACTTGCTGAAGGCCAATTGGTGACTAATTGGGTCCTGCAAACTGCCCTTGATATAGCTACCACCAGAGATTTGTGGACTGTTGCTTTCAAGCCACCCAGGAGACGGAGTGTGCATGTGGATATTTACTTGAAGGATAAAAGGAAGTTACTTTCCAGTAACTAGAGCTCTTTGAGGTGTGTTATCCACATATACATGTCTTGTTTTCTCAAAGTCCAATACAATTTAAGACTAAAGTTGAAAGGAATCTGCCAAGCAGGGGGTATGTGCTGCCTTTTATCCAGCTGGTCCATGGCATTTTGAGAATCAGGGTCAAAGCACTCTCTATAGGTAGGACTAAAGCAGAGTCTGTGACTAGCGGTCAGAGTGTGAGATGCATGCACAAGCTGTTACGAGTATGCGGACAGTACGTCTCCAAGAATGCCAGTTACCAGCGAGTAAACTTCTTTTTATAGTAGTGAGCTGTGGGTGAGCAGGGCATGAGACCTAGACACCAGATAAATAGAGGCATCAGAATGGGAGCCCTGTTGGTAGTGTTCACCTGTCTTCCTACCCCCTGCCCAGCACTTTCAGGAAAGAAAGAAGGTTCCTTTTCCTTCCAGCTGCTTTTTCTTTGCTAAAGGGGAATCCCTCATACTGCTGCTGAAGTAGATGCCACTGCTGTGAGAGGAGGCATTGATGTGGTCAGCTACAGTTAATGGAGCAGCTGCCAGAATTTAGCTTTCCCAGTTTAACTATTTTATAGATTTAAACTGTTTTACGACCATTTCCCACTACATTGGAAATGTGTGTATAAAAAGTCATGGAGGAATTTCATTTTGAGTCGGAAAGTCTATGATTCATGGAACTCCCTCTGAAAACACATTTTTTGGTCACAAGTTCCATGATTTGGGCAAACTTACAACTTTACTTGAAGAGAATGGAGAGGCCATTTGGCCTGAAATTAAATATCTGTGTTAATATAGGTATCAAGGCCTGTTTGCTGTGTCTGCTGTAATACAAGCAGGCATTCTATCTGGCCTGCAGGGCCCCTAAAAATTTTGGAAAATTAATATTTATCTGCTCCTGGCTGCCTGTCATGCGGCCCTCGATGGCTTGCCAAAACTCAGTAGCAGCCCTCTGCCCAAAATAATTGCCCATCCCTGTTCTACAGCTAGTGAAATCATTCAGTTTCTAATGGTGCTGCCTCTGTATCTTCCTGTATCTTCTCCTTAAGCTAACAATTCCAGTGCTAAAGCAGAAGATAGCTGACAGTGACTGTTGTATGTTTATTATCTTAAGACTTCACATATTATTTCTTTTTTGCATTTGTAAATACACCACTCACATTTTCATAACAGGTTCTTAAAATGTCACTGGGAACACCTTAATTTTGTTGTTCTTAGGTTACATATCTTGTGCTATACATCCTGATGCTACATGTGCAATAATAAGATACAAGATTTTATTTAGAAAATGTTCTCCCCTCTGTTAGACCTTATGATCTAGTTCAGGGACATCACAGGTATAGCCAGAGCCCCATGATCCAGCCTTCAGTGCTGCCTCTGGGTCTTGAGTTGACCCATGAGCTGCATACTGCACCTACCGTGGCCAGTCTGGGACAAGCCACACAGTGCCCACTTTGGGACCCGTGCTGAACACAGGCCCAGTCCAGGACAACCCCCTCCTTCCTCACCCCCTCCCATGGAGCAGCGCCATTTCATAGATTTCATAGACATTAGGGCTGGAAGGGACCTCGGAAGATCATTGAGTCCTGCCCAAAGGGCAGGAAGTCAGCTGGGGTCATAGGATCCCAGCAAGATGAGCATCCAGTTTGCTTTTGAAGGTGTTCATTGTAGGTGCTTGAACCACCTCCGGTGGCAGGCTGTTCCAGACCTTGGGGGCTCGGACAGTAAAGAAATTCTTCCTTATGTCCAGCCTGAAACAGTTTTGTAGTAGGTTGTGACCATTCAACCTAGTCGTCATCCCTTGGGGTGCTCTGGTGAACAGACATTCCCCCAGATACTGGTGGTCACCCCTGGTGACCATGCAGCTCCTGTTTCACCCAGTCCAGAACTGGACCCACTCTGACTGGTCTGGGACTGTGCTGCTTGCTCCAGCCAGTCTGGCACTGGGCTAAAGAGTCCAGGATGTGCATTTTGGATGTCCCAGGTGCCATGGGTCCCAGATCTCCCCCAAAGCAAGCGCCGTGGGTCCCAGATCCCTCCCTGGAAGAAGTGCCATGGGTCTTGGATCTAGAATTGGTTGGCAGGGGGGAGGGAGAGGCAGTGGACCATATCTGGCCCGTAAGGCTGTCCCCACACCATTCGCTGTTCATGGACGCCAGGTGAGTTTGACAGCCCTGATCTAGCTCAGTGGTCAGCAACCTTCTTTCAATAATGGTCTGAAATGACCTGACTCCTGCTGCTGCTGCCACTGCTGCTTCTCCCTGCCATGGCATGGGGAAAACCTCCCTGCTTCGGGAAAGTCATTGAAGCCCCCTGAAATTTGAGAGCCAGATCCAATTGGCTGTGTGCTGCTGACCCCTATTCTAGCACACGAGGGGTTTTAGAGGAGTCTATGATTATAATATGGACAAACATAGTTCTGCCATCCATTGAGGAATAACTGACAGTCCCATTTTTCACATGCATCCTTGTACTGGTCTTTGGTAACTGAGGACACTTGGAAAAGGCTTATTTGTTTGTTTATTTTTTCAATTTATACACTGCCCTTCCCACAAAAAGTTCAGGGTTTGGGAGCATCCCCTTCCATTTGTTCAGTTTGCTTGTTTTTTCTTGTTTCAAGAAGGGGCCTCTGAGTAAAGGTCATAGGAGAGAGCAGCATGTGGGGATGTCATGTTCAGTGTCTGCCACAAGCCACCAAACCAGAAGGAGGAGGTGGGGGAGGCCTTCTTTAAACAACTGATAGAAGCTTTCATATTACAGGATTCAATTCTCATGGGGGACTTTAATTATTGGGACACCTGCTGGGAGAGAAACAGCAGTGCAGAAGCAGTCCAGCAAATTCCTGAAATGTATTGGGGATAACTTTTTGAGATAGATGGTAGACAGCCAAACTATGGGGGAAGCTCTTCTCAACTTGCTGCTCACAAACAGAGAGGAGTTAGTTAAGGATGTGAAGGTGGAAAGTAACTTGGGTCACAGCTACCATGAAATGAGTTCAAGATCTTAAGGGGTGAAAGGAAGAAAAGTAGCAGAATAAAGACACTGGACTTTGGAAAAGCAGACTTTAGCAAACTCAGGGAATGGGTGGGCAGGGTCCTCTGGGAGGCAAGTCTGAGGGGAAAAGGAATCCAGGAGAGTTAGCTGTTCTTATAAGGAAACCCTTTTAAGGGTACAGGAGCAAACTATCCCAATCTGACAAAAGAATGGGAAGTGCAATAGGAGGCCAGCTTGGCTAAACAGCAATCTTTTCAATAAGTTGAAACAAAAAAGGACTCATATAAAAAGTGGAAATTAGGGAAGATTATGCAGCTATTCAGGGAGAAAATTAGAAAGGCACGATTTGAGATACAGCTGGCAAGGGACATAAAAGGCAATACAAAGGGATTCTACCAGTATGTCAAAAGTAAAGGGAAGATCAGAGAAACGGAAGGTCCCTTACAGAATGTGAAAGGCAATCTAGTTACAGAAGATACTGAGAAGGCTGATGTATTTAATACCTTTTTCTGCTTCAGTTTTCTGTGCAATTGGCAGCAAAAATGGGGAAGGAAATATACATCCTGGAGTAGTAGAACAGCACGTTACAGATCACTTGGAGAAGCTAGATGCTTTCAAGTTGGTAGGGCTGGATGAGATGCACTTAACTGAAGAAATTGGCCAAGTTAATTGCAGAGCCATTAGCTATCCTCTTTGAGAAATCAGGGAGTTTGGGTAAGGTCCTGAAAGATTGGAAAAGGACAAATACAGTGCCTATCTTTATGAAAAAGGAGGAGGAACATGCAAGGAATTACAGACCAGTCAGCCTGACCTTGATACCTAGGAAGATCATGGAGCTGTCCTCAGGACATCTATCATGAAGAGCCCAGAAGAGAATAAGGTGACCAGGAATAGCCAGCATGGATTCACTAAGAAAAGGTCATGCCTGACCAATCTAATGTTCTTCTGTGATAAGATATATACCTTGACTTTAGTAAGGCTTTGCACACGGTCTCCCATGACATTCACGTTAACAAGCGAAGGAAATGCTGACTAGATGAAAATACTGTAAGGTGGATACATACTGTATTTACTTGAATACAAGACAAGGTTTTCCCTCCCAATCAGCATGGGAAAAAAGCCCCTTGTCTTATAGTCACATACAAGGAAACTTCATTAATTACTTTGTCATTAAACTGCTGCCAAAAGCAGCATGGGTTCAGTAATGGAAGCCAGCTATGAAGCTGAATAAATGTAGCCAACACTGAGTATGACTGTAAAATACACGGCCCATATAGGAAAACATACTGATGGGAACCTTTTTTTAACACGTTATTAAAAACACACATCACCCTACACTTACAAAACTACACATATTAGGTGTCCTTGTTTTATTAAGACTTCATAGCACAGAAACAACAACATCTCAACAACATACAACTACGTATATTAAACCCTTAAACAACATACATCAACTTCCTACAAAAAGAACAAGCGCTTATAGAAATCTTTTTCTTAATACAGAACCCCAAGAATTGTTACCTCAGTAACCACGTGAAACTCTCCACCCTTCCCATTAGTTATCTCTCTTGGTTCTGTGAAACAAGTGCACCCAGTCCTTTTTCCTCCACTTTTTCTCTGCCTCTTCCTCCAGTCGTTTCCATGTCCTGATCAGTATTTCAGTTCATACTGCCCCAGCTTCAGGCAGTCTCATTCAGTGAAAGCCAACCCCTTTAAACACCCAGAGATTTCTTACTTTCCATAAGCTAGTTTTAACACATGCTAATAAAGTCCTTAATAATGGTTCCTTCAGTTCTTTTGGTATGAGTCCATATAGTACCATCTCCCACACTAATGACAGGGTTATTTTGGTAACACTCAGAAAGCAGCAGACCCTTTCCAACACCTCCTTTGCATATGTACACTCCCAAAACATGTCTCACTGTTTGTTCTTCCCCTTTCCTTTCCCTTGGGCCTTGATGACAGTGTCAAGCCCCATTTGTGTTGAATTTCGCTCACCAGCAAGAGATTTCTTACAACCCTCCATGCTAAGTCAGCATGTTTGCCTTTTAGTTCGTTACCTACCATAGGAGCTATAGTCCCCATACCTTCTTCACTTGTTCTTCTGTGAAGTTTCCACTGATGCCATCCTGTCTCTCTCCCATACTGCTTTCATCAATTTCTTAGGATCCTTCAGGGCCTTCACCCTACTTCCCCAATTTTATACCTCTGAATGAATCCTTCCATCATGATGTAAGTAATTGGTGGCTGCCACACCTGTGAACTCCTCATAGAGGTGCGATGCATTTCCTATTAACCATCAAGCAGATGAAGAACAACAAGGCATCTGGAGTGGATGGA
Source organism: Alligator mississippiensis (assembly GCF_030867095.1). Taxonomy (NCBI): domain Eukaryota; kingdom Metazoa; phylum Chordata; order Crocodylia; family Alligatoridae; genus Alligator; species Alligator mississippiensis. The sequence continues at coordinate 21,288,282 of NC_081829.1, forward strand.
ATCCCCATGGAAATCTTCAAGAAGCAGGGAGAGAAGCTCACATTACAGCTTCATGCCCTCATCTTAAGGATCTGGAATGATGAGGAAATCCCGGATGACCTCAGGGACGCCGTGATTGTGACAATCTTCAAGAAAGGAGACAAGTCCAATTGTGGAAACTATAGAGGGATTGCCTAGTTGTCCACCACAGGAAACATAATTGCGAGAGCCCTCCTGAACTGTCTCCTTCCACTTTCTGAAGAGCTCCTCCTGGAATCTCAGTGTGAGCTCAGGGCATTGAGAGGCACAACTGACATTATCTTTACAGCTCTCCAGCTGCAGGAGAAATGCCAAGAACATCATAAGCCTCTCTACATGGCCTCCTTGCAGCTCATGAGAGCTTTCAACTATGTAAGCTGAGAAATGTTGTGGAGGATCCTTCTGAAGTATGGATGCCCACCAAAATTTGTCACCATTCGCTGCCTGCTCCATGATGGTATGCAAGCGATGGTTCTCAGTAATGGATCTGTCACAGAACCCTTTGAGGCTAAAACAGGAATTAAGCAAGGCTGCATCATTGCTCCAACACTCTTCTCAATATTACTTGCTGCAATGCTTCATCTGACCACCAACAAACTTCCAGCTAGAGTGCAGCTAAACTCCTGAATGGATGGTAAACTGTTTAACCTCAGCAGACTCCAAGCCAAAACCAAGACTATCCCAACCTCAGTCATTGTGCTCCAGTACACTGATGGTACTGTAGTGTGTGCTCACTCGGAAGCAGACCTTCAGGTAATCGCGGACATCTTACTGAGGCATACAAGAAAATGGGACTGAATATTGAGGCAATGATCATCTGACATCAACTTTGTTGGACCGACCATGTCATCCAGATGTCTGACTCCAGATTCCTGAAGCAAGTTTTATTCTTCCAACTCAGCCAAGGCATACGCTCAAGAGGAGGGCAGAGAAAGGACTTCAGAGGTGTCCTCAAGGTCATCTTAAAAAAAAAATGCAACATCTATGTCAACTGATGGGAAACTACTCCCCAAGTCCACCCCAAACGGAGGAAGAATCTGCTGCAGGGATCTTAGTACTTTGAAACCTTACAACAACAATAGGAGATGGAAAAGCGGGAGTGGCAGAGCATATCAAGAATCCAGTACCATCTACCCCACATGGAAACACATATCCAAGCTGCAGTACAGTTTGTTAATCCCAGATAGGCCTCATCAGCCATCTTTGGACGCACACATAAAGTTTACATTTTGCATAGATGAATAATCCCAAGTCTAGCACCCCCCATTCTTCTCATCTCTCTTGCTATTTACAGTTCAGCTTTAGCCAACATTTCTCTTTTGGCATTCTAGAAGAACACATATATTTCCCTCTGTACTTTTGCTATCTGCTGCCACGTCAGTGGGAATACAATTCCTGTATGCAGAATAATCAGCAGTAGCACAGCGTTAAACACTATCACTTTTCCAGCAAAGGACAGTGTCCTTCTGGACCATAACCAAAATATTTGCTGTAGCCTTGTTGTCACCTTTTCCCATGCTGTATTACCTTTTCCTTCAGTGTCTATTGGGATCCCTAGCACTCTGATTTCTCTCTCTCTCAATTGATGGCCTAGCTTCTGCAAGTCCCTCTGGTTCCCCACTCCTATTATGGTGCTTTTTGATCTATTTAGTTCAGCCCTTGTCACGTCTCCATACTCAGATGTATGTTTTAGCACCCTTTCCATTGAACATCTGTCTCTAACTACTACATTTATATCACCCATGTATAGTACACATTTTACCTCACCCCTCCCAGCATCTTTACTTCACTTATGACCTTGTATTTTCCTGTTCTTTGTGTTAACAGTTCCATGCTTCACACAAACATCAGTGGTGACAGGGGTACCCTTATCAGACCCCTGTATGGATTTTAAAGATCCCACATAAGCACTCATTAATTTGGATGCGACTCTCCTTTGTACAATAATTTTATCCAACATATAAATTTGTCTGGGAACCCCATTTTTCTTATCACCTCGAATATGTAATCATGATCTACTCTGTCATATGCTTTTTTCTAAATCTAGGTTTGCTATAACTGTTTTCCTCTCTTGGATGTGGGACAGTGTATCTCTGCTCACTCTGATTGTTTCGGAGACCCTTCGACCTAGTGCCGTGGATACTGGGTCTTCATGTATTATCTTCTTGAGGTTTTTCCTCATCCTCAAAGCCAGTGTCTTGGCCATTAATTTATAGTCTGTATTAAGGACTGTAATTAGTCCCCAGTTTTTCAGCAGTTCCTTCTCCCCTTTCTTGAAGACTAAGATCACAACACCTCTTGTAAAATCTTTCCCTGCCTTCCCTGTTTTTGCTATTTCCTCGAACACTTCCACTATATCCCCCACCCCACCCATGCCCAAAACTTCTTGTAAAATTCCATAGGCAGGCCATCTGAGGGTGATTTCCCTCTTTTGAAGGTTTTTAAACACTCCTCTACTTCTTTTAAACTCTTTTCTTCCATCTTCTTTGCTTTTTCCTCCTCTGCTTTCTCTTTATAGATTCATAGATTCATAGATGTTAGGATCGGAAGGGACCTCAATAGATCATCGAGTCCGACCCCCTGCATAAGCAGGAAAGAGTGCTGGGTCTAGATGACCCCAGCTAGATGCTCATCTAACCTCCTCTTGAAGACCCCCAGGGAAGGGGAGAGCACCACCTCCCTTGGGAGCCCGTTCCAGACCCTGGCCATTCGAACTGTGAAGAAGTTCCTCCTAATGTCCAATCTAAATCTGCTCTCTGCTAGCTTGTGGCCATTATTTCTTGTAACCCCCGGGGGTGCCTTGGTGAATAAATACTCACCAATTCCCTTCTGTGCCCCCATGATGAACTTATAGGCGGCCACAAGGTCGCCTCTCAACCTTCTCTTGCGGAGGCTGAAAAGGTCCAGTTTCTCTAGTCTCTCCTTGTAGGGCTTGGTCTGTAGGCCCTTAACCATACGAGTGGCCCTTCTCTGGACCCTCTCCAGGTTATCCGCATCCCTCTTGAATTGCGGCGCCCAGAATTGCATGCAGTACTCCAACTGCGGTCTGACCAGCGCCCGATAGAGGGGAAGTATCACCTCCTTGGACCTATTTGTCATGCATCTGCTGATGCACGATAAAGTGCCATTGGCTTTTTTGATGGCTTCATCACACTGCTGACTCATGTTCATCTTGGAGTCCACTAGGACTCCAAGATCCCTTTCCACTTCCGTGCCACCCAGCAGGTCATTCCCTAGGCTGTAGGTGTGCTGGAGATTTTTCCTCCCTAGGTGCAGCACTTTGCATTTCTCCTTGTTGAATTGCATTCTGTTGTTTTCTGCCCACTTGTCTAACCTGTCCAGGTCTGCCTGCAGCTGTTCCCTGCCCTCCGGCGTGTCTACATCTCCCCATAGCTTTGTGTCATCTGCAAACTTGGACAGAGTACATTTGACTCCCTCGTCCAAGTCACTGATGAAGACATTAAAGAGTATCAGTCCAAGGACCGAACCCTGCGGGACCCCACTGCCCACACCCTTCCAGGTCGAAACCGACCCATCCACCATGACTCTCTGGGTGCGACCCTCCAGCCAATTCGCCACCCACCGGACTGTGTAGTCATCCAAGTCACAGGCTCTTAACTTGTTCACCAGTATGGGGTGGGCTACCGTATCGAAGGCCTTCCTGAAGTCTAAGTATATGACATCCACCCCACCTCCTGTGTCCAGGCGTTTCGTAACCTGGTCATAGAAAGAAACTAGATTGGTCAGGCAAGATCTGCCTGCCACAAACCCGTGCTGGTTTCCCCTCAGCATAATTTGTCCTGCCGGGCTCTCACAAATGTGAGCCTTGATAATTTTTTCAAAGACTTTGCCAAGGATGGAGGTGAGACTGACTGGCCTATAGTTGCCCGGGTCCTCCTTCCTCCCCAGTTTGAAAATGGGGACCACGTTGGCCCTTTTCCAGTCCTCCGGGACTTGGCCCATGCGCCACGAGCGTTCAAATATTCCCACGAGCGTTCATATATATTTAATCTCTTCCAAGAAATCCTTCATCTTCTTCCTGTCTCTTTCTTTCTTCTGGTGTAGCTCTTTATAAAATCTTCTTGTCACCTCCAACACTACCTCCTTCTTTTCCACTCATGTACCACCTTCTTCCAGCACTGATTTAAGCTCTCCTTTTGTCACCTTCATTCTGGCCGAAATGTATTGGGATTGCTATTTGTTTTCTCACTCCCACGGTGCTTGTGGTAAGAACATTTTCTCTCTCATCTTTCTTTTAAACCAGATTTCTAACTCTTGCCTTGTTTTTTCTCTCTTGTCTTGTACCTGCCTTCTTTCTGTGGCTTCCTTTAGCAGCTCCTGCATCTTTCTTTGCAGCTCTCTTAGTTCTTTTGGTTTTTTCCCCATGCATCTTTGGCCTTCCTTCCTGAAGAATTCTCCCATCCTCTAATTCACCATCATTCACCATTCTCACCCGCAGAGCTATTTCCCCCCAGCTTGAAGGAGGTGGGGTTTGTTGCTGAGATCTGGAATATAGATTCCTATTGGAGATCCACGTTGCCGTGGGGGTGTGTGATTGATGGCTGAGTTTAAACTGGTTCTAGTAATTGAGGCTCCTTGTGATTCAGATCTGGCATATGAGAAGCTGTCTGGTCTAGATCTAGTTTGGGGGGCCAGGCAAGTCTGATGCCCCTGAATTAATGTAATTACCAGGTTGCTTTGAAACACTAGAGGTATCCTGGCCAGAAGCTGTGCTATACCACTATGTTATCTGTGACCACTGATACAATGGTTCCTAAACTATCTTGTCCTCCATACTGAGTATGGATTTTTCCTTCATTTGTTAATGACAGACAAAAAAGTAGCATCCTGGCAATGTTTCTTATTGCTTGCAATTAAGGTAGTGTTGCTTTTCTTTTTCTTTTCTTTTATTTCATGCAATCACAGCCAACACGTCTTGTGGGGAGCAGGGCCATGTCATCAAGTTGGAATGGGCTCTGCTGGCTGTTAGGGTATTTTAATGCTCCAAAGGGTTCTATGGAGAAGGATGAAAAACATATTTAAATTAAGATCTTATTTATGATGACATTGAAACCAAACTGGTTCAGCTACAGTGCCCTTCCTTTGAGAGTGTCCAGCCTCATGTTACCTGGATCCATGGATGAAAGCTAGCAGGCAGCATCTGTGTCTTCCATTGGAAAGAATTGTCCATGTTTCTCAGGTGGTTTATCTACCAATATCACTTAAAAAAGCTGTGGCTAGGCCTCTGCTAGGCAAGAATATCTTACCTGACTACCATCTATATCCTTCAGGCAAAGAGAATGTGTGGAAGGGGCAGGTCAGATACAACAAACTTGAAATGCATTCCAGGTTTTGACTGACTTATGGCATGGAAATCCCAGTAGGTTAACAGATACAGGCATTAGAGGGATTTTTAGTGTTAAGAAAGTCAGTCATTTGGGTGGGACAGGAAAACATTTGCTCTCAAAAAAAATGTTTGTGGAGACGAGACTTGTTTTGCAGTTTTGTGTATTGTCCCTGTGTGTGCTTCCAAGATGCCTGAACTCTACACAGAAGCACAGCTGTCTGTCTTGGTGCCACTGGATAAGGGATCTGCATAAAGATGTTGCTTAATTAAAGTCCATTGTCTCATAACAGCCTAGGCAAACCATAAGCCATCAAGCTGCTTTAAAGCAGTTTCAGTGCACACATGATGAGCTCCAAGCCTTTGAAGATGCAGCAGAAATTGATGCATCGTTTTACATTCTAAATATGTCTTTTCCTTTGCCAGTTTTTTTTACAATCTAACATTGTCTAAAAATAATTTTGGAGAACATAAATTTTGTGTCAAAAGTATTTATTTTAATGATGCATGTATGTGTCATCCATTTCAAATAATGTTACTGAAATCAAGTGTCCTCTCCCCCACCTTGTATTTTCAGAGTTAATATACAAGGAAGTCATGGACCTGGAGGAAAGAACCAAGAATGGTGTTATACGTGGACAGCCAGCCCCTTTAGGTTGGTTACAATAAAAGCACTGTACAAAGCTACCCCATTTGTAAGCTAGGAAGGAACATCATTGACTGGGGCATCCAGGAGTAATAGATTGGTGGTACATGTCCAAGCACTGCTTCAGAATTTCAAGAACACATTTGTAGGAGCTGCTTATGATTAATTCCCTTCATGGGGTAATACTTGGCACTGGTATAGTGGTTTGGTACCATAAAGCAGGGCCTGGCAACCTGTTTCAAGCCCCAGGCCAGAACAAACTGGCTCTGGTTTGGTGTGGGCCAGATGGCTTCAGCAGTGGACTGAGCAGTGGGGCAAGCAGTGCTGGTGGCGGGGTGAGTGGTGTCAGGGGACTGTGGGGATTAATGCTGCCATTGCTTGCTCCTCTGGCTCTGACACGTGTCCTCAGTGGGGCTCTGTATGCTAGAATTGGGCAGTGGGTCCCACCCCCAAATTTTGTGACCTTCTAGGACAGGGACAGGCAAAGTCTGGCCAATGGGCAGGCTCCATTTTCCAGGAGCCCTAGCCCAGTCACTGAGGCTGGTTTCCATGGAGACCTCAGGAGGGGTGCGGCTGTGACAGTGCGAGGCTGGGGTTTCCACGGAGACCCACGCAGGCAGTGCTGGCAGGGTGCTGCGGTGGGACTGGGGCCGGGATTTTGTGACAATGACAATGTGGTCACAGCTGGGGCAGAGCCAGGATCTGCTGCCTGCATGCCCCTGCCTGGGGCCTGTGGGCAGTAGGGCAGAGCTGTGATCTGCTGCCTGCACACCCCTGTCCAGGACATGCAGGCAGCAGATTGAGGCTCTGTCCCAGGTCTGGTCCTCACTGTCACTGCTACAAAATTCCAGCCCCGGAGCAGCTCCCAGCCCGGCCACGTACCCTGCCAACGCTGTTCGGGCAGGACTCTTTGAAAATCCTGGCCCCACACTGTCCCGGCCCCACTCCTCCTGGGGTCTTCATGGAAACTGGCTGCAGTGACATGGGCAGGGGCTGCTGGCAAATGTAGTCCACCCCAGGCTAGATCCACCATTTTGCCCACCCCTGTTTTAGGAGCTCTGTGGGTTGAATGATATGGCTCTGTTGGCTGGATCTTTGCCACCTCTGCTTTGGAGTATTAGTTTAATATTTGATCAAGCTGGTAACCTGGCAGTTCAATGTTTATTCACAGGTAAACAAAATGGAGCTTGGCATTTCACTATGAGAAAGTAGCTTTCAAGGATTGGTCTTTCATTTGGCATAACTTATCCAAATCAGGCTTCCTTTTTGAATTTGTCTTTGAAATTTTCATTGCAACTAAACTGCCTTCCACCATAAAAATATCCTTTAACACTTGCAAATGTTGTCTCCTAAGTATTAGAATCAAATATCTAACTTACATTGTTTTCCTGAATAACTAGATTATAAATGAGAAGGAAAGTGCAGAAGACCTTCAGAATCAATTATTTGTTTTGTATTAAATGTGGCTGAACTGAGCCATTACAGCACACCCTTTCACTAGCCAGTGAAACGTGTGGTATCAAATAAGCACTGTTGGCTCTCTATTAGGTCTTGAGCAGCTCAGGGTTTGGGAGTGTACCAGGAGTCTTGACTCAAATAAACATGTTTAAGGGTGACTGGATTTTCAGAAATAATGAGCACCATCCTCCCTCAACAGGAGCTGCTGGATGTTCACCACTTCTGAATATGCCACTTCTTTATATGCCTAAATATGTAGATATAGTCCTAACTTCAGGCCCCCTCTATACATGCAGATAAAGGTGTGATGGGATCTAATGCACGATCCATGCCATGCACGCATGGCAGGAGGCATGATTGTGGGATCAAGCATTAGATCTCATTGCAGCTGATTTCATGCACCCCCGAACCCTGGGCATTGCGGCAGCTGTGATCCACCAGGTTCAGGTGTTTCATACACACCTGAGCCTTGGGCCTCACAGCAGCCTCAACTTCCCAGGCCTGGTGGTTTCACACTGGGCATGGTGTGCCCCTATGGCTGGGAGCCCCACCAGCTAATAAGGCTCCCAGCTGCCCTGTTATGCATGCAAATTTAAAGATTAACAGCAACCAGCTGTAAAGTTAGTATACATTTTTGAAGTCTAACTTTATAGGTGATTGGAGCTTGTTATGGTGTGATAGCCACTTTTCACATGTAGGTGGTTTTAAGGTAATTGTGCAGTTAACCAGTTAACTGTGCAGTACCTGTAACACGTAGAGGGAGCCTTAAATTCTTAGCTCTGTGCAGTGTTTACTAATTGACAGTGATTCCTAAACTCAGGGCTGTGATCCCACAAAAATTCATGTGGCAGTTTGAACACGCAAGTGGGGATCATAGGCCCAAATATGGGGCTGCCAATGTCTCCCTCCCAAGCTTAGAATGGTTGCTCTTGAGCCAGACTTGGGCATTTGGCACTCAGCTGTCAGGAAGTTATATTGTTACATTAACATAAAAAATACGGGAATATGGCTTCTGGCCGGCAGTCTAATTGCACTAACTTAAAAATATACGTATCTCATGTGATGAGGGATTGTGACAAGTCTCTTAGGACAGGGATAAGCAACATACATTCCACAGAGACACTAAATCTGGCCTGCGGAGCACCCGTGCTAGAGCTGACCAGTGAAGAACTGTGCTGGGGCTAGGCAGCTGGAAGCTGTGCCTGTATTGCTGCTGCTTCTCCCCATCCCCTGCTTCTGGCTAGCTTTCAGCCCGTGGGGAACTGTGCTGGACTGGGCAGCACCTAGTAGTGCCCATGCTGCAGCTAAGGGGGTGGAGGGTAGGAGGCAAGGAGAAGCAGCTGCCAGATTCCTGGCCCCAACACAGGTATGGGCTAACCCTTTTTGCTGCTGAGGTGCCGTTGAAGACATCCAGCCCACACTGAACCGGAATCAGGTTGTTTCTGCCCATGGCTTGAAAAGGTTGCTGAGCCCTGTCTTAGGAACTTGTTGATCAGCAAGAAAAAACAATGGCCACTAGAAGGAAACAAATTAATGCAAGTACTGAACCATGCAACTGTATCTGCAACTGATTTGCTGTTTTGTTTCTCATAGCACAGGTGCAGCAATGATCAATGGCTCTCAGCATCCATCTTCATCATCATCTGTCAATGATGTGTCTTCAATGTCAACAGATCCAACATTGGCCTCTGATACAGACAGCAGTCTAGAAACGTCAGCTGGACCTCTGGGTTGCTGTAGATGACTACTTGGGGTTTTTTTGGGGGGTGGGGTGAGAGAGGGAACCTCTTAGTCGTTGACAGGACACCTTTAAAAATCAGTGGTATTATTTTGAGTGTTTTTAAAAAATTATTGTAGGATTCATTTGAAAGTGCTGTAATTTTAAACTAAGTTGTGTTATAAGCAGCCATACACAATGTATTTTTTGCTGTAAGTAACTCTGTAAAATATTAAATCCGATAATTTTTATCATCATTTAAAAATCTGCATATTTGCTTTACTATTATGCTGCTGATCTTTTTTTACTGAATTTGTAAGATTTGTTTTATCAAAGCACATATTAATGTTGTGTCATTACCATATCATGAAATATTTAAGATTTTATAGGGGTTTTTTTTTGCAATTTCTATTGGAATTTTATTCCATATGTTTTGTTCATGATATCCTTTAAAAGTTTTATGCTTGGTCAATTTGTCCTTACCCCAGATAACAGGAAAAAATACAGTGTAACCAGTTAGTTTCAGGTGTGCTATTGTTGTGGTAACAGTGAACGAAACCTCCCTTTTATTCTGGCCTCTCACCTGTAATTCAGTAAAAGCAACAGTTAGTGAGTTTTGTTAGAGAAACAGTACATGCCCCTTTGCAGAGCAGCCTTATCTTAACGACTGTACCAATTTCAGAAAGTAAAGCAAAGCATATCTTTAAAGCTGCACAAATCCCTAGCCTGGTAAGGGGATCTGGTGCTTTCTGCAGAATCATGGCACGCTAAAGCTTATGATCACATAAAACAAGAAGAGGATACTTCATGAATAACACATTACAATGCAAATAAACTGTTTACTTCTACTAGCTATTAGCCTGTCTCTGTACACAGAAAACAAAGTATACCCAGGATACTAGACTGCCAAGAGGGAAAACTAGTATGCTGTAGCACAAGGGCGGGCAATTATTTTGGGCGGAGGGCCACTTACTGAGTTTTGGCAAGCCATTAAGGGCCGCATGACAGGCAGCCCAGGGCAGATTCATATTAATTTTCTACATTTTTTAGGGGCCCCACGGGCTGGATAGAATGGCTTGGTGGGCCACATCTGGCCCGCGGGCCACATTTTGCCCACCCCTGCTGTAGCAGCTATCCATTCATATAGCATGTGGGACTTTGGTTTCCTAATAGTTTTGTGTATTAGGATGTGTAAGTTCTTTGTTGGGGGTATGTGTGTATTACTGGGAACACTCCAGCTATTTAACTACTCTTTCTCCACTCAAAGAAACAAAAATCCTGTAAACCAGCCCCTAAAGGAAGAACCTCAGGCAGTAGCTAATGCATTGTGAGCCATCCTAAGGAGGGCAAAATTGTGATGAAAAAATAGTATTTATTTCTTTTGCTATACCTGAAGACCAGCTTAGCTGAAATCTTAATAATGGTACTTTTTAAGTGATTTATATTAAGAAAGTTTGAGCACTAAAGTCCGAGCATCCAATGCACTCCTTTTAAACAAAAGACAATTAAATGTTAGAATAGTTGCTAATTAGTCACAAAAATGGTGCTGCTCCTCACAGAACTTTTAACTGTTTACATTTTATATTTACTGAATGATTTATGTATAACAACAGATTTAAGTCTGTTTATATCCAAGTTAAACATTCAAAGTTTTATTCCTTTGAAAAATGCAGATTGCTTGTGAATTTATTTAGGCTGTGCTAATTGATTACTTTGTGTAGATACATATTTTGTGAAACAGATTACATTTGAAAAGGAATTTAAATTAGTGGCATATATGAAAATGCATATTTAAAAAAGCATGCAGTTCTTACCAGTCACAAAGCATAAAAAATGAATAAGGCTAGTTATTGGGATTATCCAGGAATGAAACTGATGCTGCTCATTATTTTTTCCCCTTAGAATTTTTTGGATAGAATAAATATCCTCTTAAAATTACACTTTGATGAGGAAAATGTCCTATATCCCCATTTTATCTTTATTTCTCAATAACTAAAATTCCTTGTTTAAAACATAAAATGCAGGGTTGCAAGAACTGATAATGTCAGAAAGAAAGCTGACTCTAACTTGATAAACTGCAAAGTTGTTACTTTAGTTTCCTGGCTAGATTCCTGGTAAGTGTATCTGTGTGTAGCATTTATGTGCTGGCTTGCTTTGGATATTTCAGTGTTACATTTTTAGAATGCATGCTTGTTGAGACAGTTGGGTTTTTTTCAGGGTCTGGCTAAACTGTCTGATACCTCAAAGACCATGTTGTTTGTGTTTATTAAGCACTGGAGCATAGTGGACCATTTTCTTGTTGTATTTGGACCAACAGGGAAGTTTTATCTTTTTTATCGAATTTTAAACTGTCAAGTAAAGCCAAACTTATCGCATTATTATGCAAGATTAGATGGTGATATGGTGCAGTTACAAAGCCAGAGAAACTCAGTTAAATCTGACAAAATTACTTCTGATTCATGTCAGTGTAATTGAGAGCAAAATTTGTTTAAGCCAAACATGGGAAAACAGTTTTCTCTGATTTTGGAGGGGTGATTGTAACTTTGTAGCACTTGAAGTAGCTGCCCACTTGACTAATCAACAGTGATATAAAGGTTGCTCTTGATATAAAGATTGCTTTCCTAAATGTGTAGGGCTTGATTAATTTCTAATGCCAATATAAACCAACATTGATAGTTCCAGTGAATTCATGCACACTGGTGTGAGTGAGATGAAAATGTTAAGCCCATAATGTTCTGCAGTAAGGATGGACAAAGTGAGGGATTTTTTAAGACAGCATGCACCCATTTGCAAGTTAATCGGTTGTTTGTAGTCTAAAAAGCCACTTCATTCAGGGTGGAGTGTTGCATGTTGGAACCACAGACCTCTCCTAGGCACCATCCTCAGAGCAGGTATGCAGATTCTGCATTTTGCTATATTTTATACAACTTATGTCCAGACCTTCAATTCCTGGCTTAATTCCAGTTCTGCTAACTTCCAAGCAAAGTGAAAGAGTTCCACTGTTCTAAGCCATTGTAACATTTTGCTAGTTTAATTTGCAATCTTTATTCAGTGAATTGTATTTCATATTTCAAGGACAGTTGAACACAGATGCAGGCAGGAATCAGGTGGCTGGTTAGAAATGTCCTTGATGTTCCAGCAGTGGTGATGGTGTAACCATGAAGATTCGCCATTCTGAGAGGAGCAACATTTGCAAGGCAAGGCAGTTTGTTTGATTTTTTTGTTGGATTAGCTAGTGTGTTTGGGAGAGAGAGGAAAGATGATTTCAGGTTTCAGGCACCCTTTGTCAGGTCTGGGAAAGAAGCAGGCACAATCCAAGCTAAGCACATGTTGTTTTGGTCCGTTGGTGAGCTGTTGTTCATTTAGATACGTATATATTGTACAGTGCACCTTACTACTTATGATTTGTGAAGTTTGATTTATTCTTTTTAAATGATTCCTTGGTGTTTCGCTCCCAGTAGTCTTTGCCATAGTATGTGCAGCTTTTCACCTCTAGGACATGGGTACTAGTCCCTTCCTGATCAGTCATGAATGAAAATAACTCACATAGTGCATATGTAAACTGAGGTAAATGCCTGTCTGGCACTGGACTAATTCCCACCCTTCTGGGTAGTTGCAACAGAGAGACAGAGCAATGGAGATAGGTATTCTCTTCCTCTGTAGAGAATTGGGTCCTTTTAGCTTATGATAAACATGCTGATAGGGTAGGGGGGGGTCTGTGTTTGTGTTCAGAGAGGTCCCTAGTCATTCCAAAGGAAAGAAGAAAACTTGATGTCTTTCATCTGATCTATTCCATGTGCATGTGTGTTATAAAACTGCTGAATTCCCAAAGCAATACTAACGAAATGAACAACCTTAGGCTGTAAATAGACATCTCATTTGAATTGTCCTGGGGTTTGACCTGGATCTAAGCAGACTCATTGCAGTCATCTACACACATTGCCCATTCAAGCTGAGTTGCTGCTCTCCTCCAAAGAAGCACCGAGGAACACAACTTGGCTGTCCAAGTAAAAAGCACAATAACCCTACAGACACACAGCCACATCCCAGGAAAAAGCACATCTTACCCACATACTTCAGAGGGACTTGAAGAAAGACAGTGGACTTGTATGTCTGTAGGATCCTGGAACAAAAGACTTTTTCCTGGGACAAATTTGACGTCTGTTTACAGGGTTTATAGACCAGGGGTGGCCAACCTGCAGAGTGTGTGCGGCATGTGTCAGACTAGGGAGGAGACAGGCAGCACAGCAGCACATGGGGCAGGAAGAAAGCAGCAGAAAAGGGAGCAGAAGGGGATTGGGGTGGCACTCATGGAGGGTGCAGGGCTAATTCATGGCACATCTGTCCAAAAGCCTGGCCCCCGCTGTTAAGATTAACCTGGACAGACCCACTGTTCTCAATTTAATTAATTCTGTTAAACTCAGTCATCCAGATGGTTCAATCTTGAATGACATAGATCAACTTTCAGGTTTGGTTCTGAAGTTGAAAGAGATGTGCTGTATTTGCGATACCAGCTTTCAGGTAAGAAAATGCACAACACGAAAAGAGCTGTATTACTTCTCAACTTAAAAGACCAAGGAATTTGTACAGAATAGAGCAAACTAGGTATTTACAAGTTTATAGCGACAGTGCCCTCTACTGGTATATTCTACCTGTAAGAGGTATGATGAAGTTAAAAATCTATGGATTTATAATAGGGAATGTACTCCTCTGAGAGGTAACTAAGGCTACTGATTTCAGAATGCAAGAACAAGGCACCAGTAAAGCCAGTCTCTAGCATACACAAGAATACACTGGTCCTATATTAAGCACCCACCTCAAAGCTACAATAAAAAAACGACAAAAGCTAGTAAATGAGAACACGCACACAATATTATACAGCCTTTGATGCTCTTAAAATGAGTTTGTCAAGCAAGAACATATGAGGATAGGGGGAGAACATTCCAATTTGTATATGTTTTTCTTAGCTTGATTAATTGAAACAGTCCTGGATGGGCTCTCTCTCTCTGAATATCCATCCAGCTCACTTTGTGTGTAGTGGTTTGTTTAGGCTGTTGACTCTTATTTTCCTATTGTTTTAGCTGACTTACTTTTCCACCTCACATAGAGGGGGAAAACTTGCATACAAAGTATCAAAGGAGTGGAAATGGAGTAGAGGCTATCTGTATTTTTCAGTCAGATTAGAAAGATATTCTTTATGGAAGAATGTGTTGTAGTTCTAGCTCTCATCCAGCTTTCCAGTTCACTTAATTGTTCTTAGTTAAGTGCTCTTAACAGAGTTTTAGTGAGAGTCATATATTGATTCCCCCCCTTTAGATTTCTCTGCATTTGTTGTGAATAAGTTATCTTCATGTGATGTTTCTACTTCCACAGCTGAAAATTTAATCTGGGTTTTTATTGAACTACCTCACACAAACTTTCTATGCTTTCTCGAGTAAATAGAGCTAACCCTTTCTATTGGTTCTACATTGAATGTGAAATATAAAGTACATTTCCTTAAAAAAAACACTATTGGCCAATGTTGAGACAGTACCAGTAACTGTTTCCTATATACTTCACATAAGATGTCATGTGTAATATATAGTTTATGTACAATAATGTGCATTCAGAAAATTGTGTTAGATGTAAATTGGTGAGTTTATTAATGTAGTCTGTTTTGTAGGTAAAATAGCTTACTAGTACTATCAATCCATCCTTTACATTTTACAAAAGGAATAACTCTTGGTAAGCTTTGCATACAGATAAATTAACTTTTGTAGGCCCAATATCTAGTCTATTTTTGAAAGTTCTGAAACTTTTAACTTATTACTGAAGTGGAGAAAAACTGGATAAATCCATTCCTCCTGGTCTCTTCAATGCAGATACTTGAGTTTATTCTGTCCGAGGAAGTGCAGAGGGGAAAACCACGCCTATTAAATAAGGAAAAATAACAGTTGATTTTCTTTTTCACGTATCACCCTACCTATTTCTTTCTACCCTTGCTATCCCTCCCCACCCCCAACTCCCTCCAAATAAGCCACGGGTGGGGAAATACTGAGATCATTGTGGTTTTTTATCATTTCATGCCATAAGCCATTTCACATGCACCACTGGAATGTATACATTGTTACCTAGTATGTCAATTGGTTATAATGATATTTTAAATAAAAAAGGATAAAAAGTTGTTTGACCACTATGCCGTTAGTGTTTTTTCATTGCTAGGCTGGAGTGCTAACAATGTATAGTGAATTTCATCATGAAGCTGCAGCTTAATTGTTATCAAGTTGGTCCATTAGGAAATATACTGATTTGTTTCATGGTGCTATAGTCCATTATAGCAGGTATGTCTTTCTGGTTGGGGCAAAACCAGGCCTTCCAGATTCTGGAAGTGGGGTAATGCTGCATGACCTCAACCTCCCATGGGTTCAGCTTCCCTGGCCCTTCCTACAGGATATTTAAACAGTGAAGTTGAATTCTGCCTGTTGGCTTGTTTTAGTATTTGGTCATTCTGATGTGTACAAGGGCCATACATTTTGCCTCAGCTGCACTACCCTGGCACTTACACGGAGAGTTGTAGTGATAAGTGAAGTTCAGCATCTCCTGCTGCACTCCCCTCTCTCAAGCATTCTGCATGGAAACAATGTCATCTATTGAGTGGATATGGTTGCCTTAACCCTCCAATGGACTGAAATGGAGCCACATTGGATTGCAGAGGCTGGCTCAACAACCTCCTCCCACCCCTCCATTTCCTTGATCAGTGAAGTCAGAAGGACTTCCACCAGATGGAAGATGGAACTGGAGTCCTTGGAGCCTGCACGAGTAGCCACATACCCTTCCCACTGGCTGCAGTTGGAGGGCACAGCCCAAAGGACAGACCCTTCTGTGTACATTAAGTGATTATGGGGCCCAGCTCCCACCCTTCGCTGCCAAGTAACACAACTTCCAGGGGCTCTAGCAGCAGCACACATGCACGAACCCCATGCAGTCGAGAGGTTGAGCCAAAGGGCCTCTAATCTTGGCAGTCCAAGCCCACAGCATCAGGCTTTCAGCCTCGAACACCAGCCTGCTCCTTGAAATCCTGAAGTAGGAAGAAAGATGGTGAGTGCAACCTTTGAGAGTGCCTCACAAGTGATTTTGGGTGATTGGCTCTCCCTGTGCTGAAATTAAGTATCACTGTATTAGAAAAGATTTAAAATAATTCCGTGTCCTAACGCTGCTCCCCGTTTTTTCCTCCAGCCGATCCTGGAGACTTATCGAAATAGAGGGTCTCAGATTCGCTGGAGCCAGGTTACAATTTGCTGAGCAATTTTTGAATGAAAGGTGCCTGTAAGATTTCTACAGCATATTCTGTTTCATTGAAACAAAAAGCAGGGGGCAGCTGTTAATGAGATGCCCTCTCCTGCAGGGCTCTCCAACTTCTAAGCAGCTGGGAGCTGTACACCCTGCAGGCCATACCAGCGCGATTGCACCAGCGTAAGTCATAGTCTGCATGCCTCAGGAGTGCTCTCCACCTTGATGTACCACACCATGCGGGCACTCTGGGCTCACCCGTAGCTCCTCAGCCATGGGCTCCTCCAGCACCGTGGACTGCACCATGTCATCATCCTGCCACCCTAGGATGGGAGCAGGAAGTGGAAACCAGAGAAGGGAGGGGGAGCTGGGAGACCCCACCTGCTGCTGCAGCTGGAGTGATGCGGGGAGTGGTGAGGGCCCCTGAGGCCTGCCAGTTGGGCAGACCTGCTCTAAGAAATGGCTTTAGCTTAGTGATAACAACTGCTATTTAATTGGGGCCTATTGCCATCAATTTTAGCTAATACCAAATAATGTATTGACGTGTAATTGCATGTTAAATGAATGTGACATATTTAGCTTTGCCTGAAGCCTTAGCTAAGGATGGCTTTGGTTTTGGTGATGTTTAGTCAAATAGTTCAAAAGTACAGACTGAACATGCTCTCACTGAAATGCTTTTGCAAGCCAGCAGCATGTTGAGTCTTTGGCAGTTGTAGCATTTTCTGTCATTGTAGATTCTTACCTGTCTCCTGTTTTGGGAATTTTTTTTCCCCTTTATTTTTTCCCCTCAAGAAATCTTGACAAGCAGAAAAACATATTTGTCCTTGTGCTTTGGGTGGTGCCTTTTTTAGATTTGTTTACATTTGTATTCCTAGCATGCATCTGATAAGCTGTGATTTTAAAAAACGGAAGCACTGTTCTTGCAAGAAGAGCATGCCTTGCTGTTTTGTTTTTTTTTTAAGGCCCAACAAAATTCTCCAGGGTATAAACTAGTTTGAATTTCATTAATTCCAGAAATGAGATCCAGAGTACTAATGGCCTTGCTAAGTACTGTGTAATCTATCCAGTCTTTATTACTGCCATGAGCCGATACTTGTACACTGGAAAAAATAGAAGGTAATTGCTGAATAACACTGCTCTGCACAACTGTTCGTTCAGTCTTGCAGGGTACCCACAAGGTCATTCTCCTTCCCCAAATGTTGCTAATCAGCTTTATGTTTTCATGCACGTTCCTGTGCCAGGATATGAGCTTTCTTGTGAATTCTCATTTCCTGCGCTTTTCCCCTCAGTCTTATCTCTTCTGGTCTTCCCACTCTCTTGAGATGCGTGAATATTAGGGGGAGGTTTTCTGCAGGGGAGAGTGGTCAGGGAAGATGGGGAAGTGCTCAGCCTATTTGCAGGGATCTCATAGCTCCTTTGGGATTTATAGTTACTGTCCCATCCTTCCATGCTAACAGCAGTGGAAAGCCAGGTATTTCTCTTTTGTGCTTGTCATAAAATAAGGATTAGGCCTGTGTGAAGCTTCAGTCGGCAATTCGATTCAGAGGAGCTTCGGCTCAATTCAGCAACTGAATCTCTGAATCTGAGTTGAATTGGGATACCTGTTAAAAGGTCCGAGATTTGGAGAGATTCAGAGATTCAAATTGGCCAGGGAGAGGCAGTCACAGCCAGATGGCTGCAGGTTCTTCTGCGGCTCCTCCAGCTCTGCCTGCCTCTCCCCAGGCAGGGAGAGCCACGGGAGAAGCCCCCATGGCTGCCCTGCCTGGTCCCAGCGTCTTGGCACTTAAAAAAAAAAAAAAAAAAAAAAAAAAAAAAAAAGTCCCGCACTCACCGGCTGCAGCAGAGACAACTGGGGCCTCTGGGTGCTTGTGGAAGAGTCCCCCTGTGCAGCAGGGAGCAGGGGGGATTGCCCATGGTGTGGGTGTAGCATGGCTTGGCAGAGTGCTGCGCGCTGTCTAGGAGCTGGGGCTGAGTGGTGCTGGGCTCCGGCTGGAGTGGCCCCAGCTCACGGACAGCGTGCAGCACTCTGATAAGCCGCACTGCACCTGTGCCATGGGGCAGCTGCTGCACAGGTGCCAGGCAGGGGGAATCATTCCCATTTCCCCATGCTGCGCGAGGGGTCTCTGCCAGATGCCCCCAGAGACCCTGATCCCTGCTGCTGCAGCCAGTGAGTGCGGGTCTTTTTTTTTTTTTTTTTTTAAGTGCTGGGACACTGGGGTGGGGTGGGGTGGGGAATGGGGCTGGCATGGCAGCCACGGGGGCTTCTCCCATGGCTCCCCCGATCCAGGGAGAGGCAGGCACAGCTGGAGGAGCTGCAGGAGAACCTGCGGCCACCCAGCTATGCCTTCCTCTCCCCAGCCAATCCGAATCTCTGAATTAGCACTGAATCTCCAATTCTGATTCAGCCGAATTGAATGGGGATAGTGATTTGAATCGCCAAATCAAATCACTATCCTCCAAATCAGCTGAATCCGAATCGAATACTTCCCTATTCACACAGGCCTAATAAGGATTACCACTTGAATGAGGAAGCCTTTGAGAGAGAATGGCCAAAAAGTCTTGTGACAGTTGCTACACTGCAGACTCTTCAAGGGAAACAAACTAGTTCTTCTGATGCGATGGACCAAAACAACTGAGCAAACTCTTACTTGTTGCCTTGGTATCATTAAATCATGCAGATACAAAATCACTGTAGCCCAAGCTTCTAGTGCCATAACTTTGCTGCTCATGCCAACCAGTTTACAATCTAATCTTCCCTTATTTCCTCATGCCCCACCCATTTAATTGTGTTGTCCAAGACTGACTAGGAACTGCAGTGTTGAGAGCAGGAGGGAACATATGAAGGCAGGAAGAAAAGGGTGATGCTCCTCAAAATGAGAACCCACTTCTACAAGTGTGTATATCAATGCAATGAGACCTTTCCTTATTTTGCACACGCTAATTGGCAGTGACTGTTAACATTTACATTGTTGTTGACACTCCATTCAGAGACATAAGGCAGGTTGCATCTCTACAATGTCAAGCTGCTGGCAGGCTCCGACGGATGTTGCTGCAGTGAAAAACCTTCACCCTGAGCTGAATGCATCCTTTGTAAATGTTAGGGCACAAGCTTGCTTTAGATCAGGAGTGAGCAATTATTTTGGGTGGAGGGCCACTTACCAAGTTTTAGTAAGTTGTTGAATGCTGCGTGGGTAGCCCCACCCCTTGACAGGTGCCCCACCCACTGGTCGCCATCTTGGGACTGGAAGTCCCACCCCCCCCGACCTTTACCACCAGAGGTCCCTCCCCCTGCCCCCAGAAATACTCCTTTCAGAAGGGGTTTTTGCCATCTCAGAACCAGAAAAATACCAAATTCTAAAAACCAAACTTCTACAACATTTATTTATGTGATTTCAAAAAATATTTTGTCCTGATTTACATGTGTTGGTGTAGTGTACGCAGAGGTGATCGCATAATAGCTTAAAATGAAGTCTTACTCTTGTATACTGTGGGGGTGTGGGGTGAGCGAGCATGTGGGTGTGTGTGGATATGTGGGGTGTGGGTGGGTATGGGGTTTGTGGGGGAAGTGGCTGGCGGGGAGGATGGGTTTGCGTCTATGGCAATGCGAGGGGAGGTATGGATGCATGTGTGGTGGGGTGTGCTTGTTGGACTCACCCTATGAACACACACTGTGCCTCCCTCACTACACACACACTCTCTCCTTCCCTCATTGCTCTTTCTGTCACTCTCTCCCCCTCCCTCATTGGGCACACAAACACACACCCCTTTCCCGCTCCTGCCTGCAGGGTGCTGGCATGACCCTGTGTTCCCGCAGTTCAGCGATGCAGCCTGGGGCCACGTGGTGCTGGAGCAGGCGTACAGGGAAGCAGTGAAAGTCCGTGCAGGCAGAAGTCCTCACCCCACACACCCCCCCCTCGCTACACACACTCTCTCTCCTTCCCTTATTGCTCTGTTTCTCTCTCCCTCGTTGTGCACACATACACCCACCCCTCTCCTGCTCCTGGCTGTGGGGTACCAGCATGGTCTAGTGATGCAGCCCAGGGCCACGTGGTGCTGGAGCAGGCGTGAGGGAAAGCAATGAAATCCAGGGCAGGCAGAGGCTTCCATTGGAGGGCTGGCCTTGCTCCCAAGTCCTGCTGGTTTCCCCTCAGTCCTACTGCCCCTAGTTCCTGTCATTTTTGACAGGCAGGCAGGAGTAGATAAAAGTTAATTTTCTAAACTTTTTAGGTGCCCTGTGGGCCAAATAGAATGGCCTGGTGGGCCAAATCCAGCCCATGGGCCATATTTTACTTGCCCCTGATTTAAATGGTAAACCAAAGCCTCTTGAGCACAGTAGGCTGCAAGGGAAAGGCCGTGGCTCCCTAAGTTGCCTCAAGTTAGCACAACTTGATTTTTGGAAGTGTAAACACAGAGTCATTTAACACAGGCCACCACTGGTCCAGTTTTACACAGTGACAAAGGACTGAGCCTCTCCTGGAGCTAGGATTCTGTTCTTTCTTCTGCACAGACTTGAGCAAGTCACATATGGCTCAATCCTCAGAGATTCTTAGGTATCCAAGTCCTGTTGAACTCCCATGGAGTCAAGCACCTAAACATCTTCTGAGGAGCTCATCTTAGCATTTCTGTGCCTCTTCATATACCCCTCTTTGCTGTCACTTTTAAGTTTGAGTCATGAGATCACGGGAGTAGGGGCCACCTTCATGGTGTGTGTGTGGGGGGGGCTACCTTTACGGGGTGAGTGGTTGGGGTGTGCACATGCAAATGCTAAGGTAATACAAATATGTTTGCCAGTGGGGCTAACAGTGCTTTTCTGCCTCAGAGTGCTGTTAGGGGATGAAATACGGTAAAGGCTGAGGGATGCCCAGATAGTGTGGTGATGGCAGCCAGGGAAGTTTTTAGATAATTCAATTGCTGCTTACCTGGATTATATATCATTGAGGAAAAGCTCCATATCACATTGCTGATCCCTTGACCAAGGCAAATGCAGGGGAGGTGTCCTTCTTTTCTTCTTCCTCTTTACTTTTAATTGAAGGTGTCCACTTAGTATATGAAAATATTTATACCTGCTGCATTTGCTTTCCATGCACACTAGAAGCTTTGTTTTTGAATGTGGATATTGTAGAGGAAGTGGCCAAAACCTACTGCCTGATGCTGTAGCTCAAAATTTAATTGGAACGGGAACTGCTCTGAGCTAATGAAATAGTGGGCCATCTTCCTTCCTGCCATCAATGGCTTGAATGGACATAACAATAGGAGGAGAAACAAATGTCATGGTAGAAAGATGGGCAGTGCTAATCCTTTCTTGTCCAGCAAGTGGCAGGCTGCTCCAAGCAACAGGCAGGTGCCTCGCCCACACACCTTTATGCTGATGGGAAATAAAACTATCGACTCTCCTGGGTGGGAGGGAGGGGTGTGTGTTAGTGTGAGAACTGTTCAAAACGTGACTCATTTTGAAATGACCAAACACACAGGTAGACTACATACATAACTCCCCCTCCTACCTGGGCTGGCACAGTCAAGAAATATTTGTTAAACAGGTTTTGCTCACCTGAAACACTTCCAGCCCTGTGGAGCTAGTAATGGGATACAGAATGTTTTCTTGGGTCACTGGAGGGATCTGAGTGCTTTTCACTAAAGACTGGAAGCTAAAAGCTAGATGGTAATGACTTCTGTCCCTTTCTGAACAGTGGAAAATAATAGCTGTACACCTGCATAGTGAGTAGCCACAAGGAAAGAACTCTGACCTCCCTGCTCAGGTAGAGGTGTATTCATTTTCACATTCTCGTAGGATGTCCTCCCTCTCTCTTTCTCTCCTCCTCTCTCTAATTGTAAGACCTAAGGTCCTCATGTACAAGGACTGACAAACCCTTAGGTTTAAACTATTTGAGGTGCTTTAATACTTTATCTTTACTGTGGGTTTTATTTAGACACTTTATATAAATTCCTTACCTCATTGATCTATTTGGTAGCTGTGTTGGTCTGAGACAAAAAGAAATCCAAAAATCTAGAGCTCTTGGTTCAGAGATGTTACCTTTTATTAGATCAACTGAGAGTTGGTTTAATTAAAGGTGTCATCGCTGAACCAAGAGTTCTAGATTTTTGCATTACCTTATTGATACTCTTATTCACATGTTGCTTTATCAGTTTTCACCAGTAATTGTGAGATCCCTACTTCAAAAATGAGAGAAATCATGGGCTGTAAAGACACCTGCAGCAAGACCTGCATAGTTACATCTCTATGCAGTTTGCTCAGCCAAAGTGTTTATTAATCACATACAATTTCAGTAAGTCACATTTGGTGCAAATAATATTGGAGTCATAGGCTTTTGCTAATCAGATGACAACCTTAGTAAAGTGTCAGATTTTCAAATGCCTTTAAGTGGTTTTAGGCTAGTTTTGCAAGACACCTTTGTAAAATGATACTGAGTACAGGGATAAGATTTTTAACCAAGCATATATTTTTTTAAACAAATGTCATGATGAACGGAGAACATAACTATCAAGTTCAACCTAATTCACCACATGAGCTATACACTGTGACAAACTAAAACTGTGCTCACTCAGCTCTGGCTGGCTGAAGAGCCATTCACTTTCTGATGTTGTGTGCATATCTATTGTCCCTGGATCAGCAAAGGGATGGTGCAATAAAGCCAAAACCAGTGACATTTCTATGGCAAACCAGAAAGTCCCTTTGACCTTTGGGGAGAGAGGCTCCATCTCCTCCGCAGACACTCTGTGATGTGGTATCTGCGTTTTTGAGCATTGCCTTTAGCAGTCAATTTCCCTGACAGTCCAAGTATGCTATTATATGTAAACCAAAGACCACAGCATAAAAGTCACTGAGACCATGAAATCGCTGCAGAATTACTCATGATGCATGAGTAAACTGGATCAAAATGTGCATAGATGGACTGCTTTCTTTCAATCTTATTTTTTTTAATCTCATGTTCTGTCATGCCTGTCAGCTTTCTCTATTTGGGGACATGAGCTCCCTGGCTCCCAACAGTTAAATTCCCTAATGTTGAAAAAAAATCTTCCATTTCCTTCTGTAGGAGATGGTTTCTCTTTTCAGCATCTTCACGTGCTCGCTCCGAATTCCTCAATTTGATCTCCAGCATCATGTATTTCTTTTGCTCTTGGTCCAACTCTTCCTCCAATTTTGTCACTTGCTTTTTCAGGTCTGCACTTTTTTCTTCAATTCTTAAAGCCAGGGATGGGGGAAAGGGAAAAAACAAAAGCATTTTAGACCAAAGAATGCTACAGTACCTGTCATAAAAATTACAGCTTTTCATATCACTGCTAAGATTTTCTCAAAATAACCTTGTAATAGGTTAAAGAGGCACAAATTGCAGGTCCATGATTAAGGTTTAAGTGGGGATTCAGCCCTTTGGTTTTACAGGAACAATGCAGTTTCTCTTCTCCAGGCTATAGCACTCACTCTTGGGGCACAGAAGGACTTTTGAGGTGCTCTGATCAATCCAACAATTAGTTTAAATTGAAATTACTTTTAAAAATCCTCTTGTCCTTCCTCATGCCTCTCCTTT
This sequence comes from Alligator mississippiensis, assembly GCF_030867095.1. NCBI lineage: Eukaryota > Metazoa > Chordata > Crocodylia > Alligatoridae > Alligator > Alligator mississippiensis. Next base: position 21,312,278 of record NC_081829.1, read on the forward strand.
CCCCTGTCAAATCATCTGATCTAGGCTAAAAATAGATGCCACCAAATGAACCATATGAGCTGTAGTGGGATATGTCCTGGTATAGCTTATCTGTTTCACTGAGTGAAATGTGTTGCCCCCTGTCCTGCCCATTGATGCTGTGGGACAACAGGGGATGCGTTCTAGGGCTTCCGGTACTGCGTGCCCCTTGAATTCCTGTGCCGGATCCTACTCCTCACCAAGATGCGCCCTTGGGATTTCCTGGGTAGGTCTGCAAAAGCAGGGAACGTTGGAGTTTCCCTGCTTACCTAGATGCACCCCAGAGTTTCCAGAGGCCACACCTGTTTGTCTTGACTAGGCTGCTCATGCAAGACCTGCTCACACAAGGGCTGCCTGTTCTGTGTACAAGCACAGTGTGTTAAGCATCCTCCTCACGTAAGAAAGAGGTTAGGTCAGATATTAGCCCAGACCTCTCTCCAGCCACCTTTAGAAGCTGACCCACTTCATCTTGAATTTAATCTTCATTGGATTAAATGGGTCAACAATACTGGGTAGACTAATCTAATGTGCAGTAAAGCATCAGTGTCTACATGTGCACAGGATTTACTGCACAGTAAATTAAGCTAATACACCATTTGCTAGTACCAACAAATATAGGTACTAGATTAATGGTGTTTTACCTACTGTGCAGTAGTGCATGTGTAGACAGTGACTGGGAGGGCTTCAATGCTGCTCAGCTCCCACCAGCCATGAGTAGGGAGTGGGAGCCGCCTGGGACATGTACTGTATGGGCAGCAGCAGGGCTGAGGGGCAAGGGAGCTCTCTGCCCCTTGGCCCTGCTGCTGCCCATGCAGCATACACCCCAATCAGCTCCCACTCCATACCCATGCTTTGGGGGAGCTAGGAGCTGAGCAGCACCAGTGGCCCTGGTGCTACCTAAAGCAGCATGGCCCCATGCTGCACCGTGCCAGACCAGTCTTGCAACAAGCGGCACAGGTGGTGCCGGCTCTGAGGCAATCAGGGCCATGCCGCACCACTGGGGGCTCTGGCCCCAGTGGGCCCTGAGCGCCCCACAGCCACTGCTGCTGCAGGGGCAAGCTGTGGGCCCTGCAGGGGGGCTGGGGCCCTGCGGGGAGCGATTGAAGGCCCTGTGGGGATGCATGTGTGCTGTGCAGGGAAGACGTGTGCCCTGTGGGGGGGGGCTGTGGGCCCTGTGGGGGGAAGCTGTGGGCCCTATGAGGGGACAGTCCATGTACTGTGCGGTGGGGGCTGCACCCTGTGGAGGTGTAGGGGACCCACCTCTCCTGAGCAGTCTCCCCACAGTCCCCCCACAATCCACCCACATCCTCAAGCTACCCCCACAAACCCCTCACCCACATACCCAGCCACAAACCCCAAACCCCTGCACAAGCCCCATACCCCTCCAAACCTCACCCTCACAAACACTACACCCACCCACAAACTCCCCCAACTCCCCCCCTCCAAATTGCTTTACACTTGTAAATATAACAATAAAACATTGCTCAACTGATCTCTCTATATACAGTGGTGTTTTGTTTTAATAGCAGAAGAGCACTATTTTGGGTATTTTAATGAGAGAATTTGGGTTTCTTATCAGAGTATTTGCAATTCCTAAACAAGCAACACATCTCTGCTGGTGAGACAAGTCACGAGACCTGTGCAGAGGAGCCTGTCCAGAGTCAGCACGGGGGACCCAACTGAAGGACAGACAAGGTGGCTGACCGCTTGTCTATTTGGGACCAAGAGGATATGCTTTGACAGTTCAAAGTGGGCTACCACAAGGACCACATCCTCTGGGTGATAGCTGCCCAGATGGCAGAGCGGGGGTACCCCATCCAGGTCTGGCAAGGGTGCAGCCATGTGGCTGCAGGCCCAAGGGGGCGGATGCTGTTGCAGGTGGCAGCAGGTCACAGCCAGGCAGCAGCCCCCACTGCCAGACTGCTGCAGTGGGTAGAGGATGCAGGAGCCACTCCAGGTTAGGGCTCCTTCAGCAGTCCAGCTGGCACAAGGGGTAATGTCCAATACCAAGTGGCTGGGCCTCAGAAGCTCCTGAAGGTAAGTAGCCCTAAGCTGTTCACCAGGACAAGTTTTTATATTGCTGGGACCAGCACAGAGCAGGTTTTTATACTGCTGGGGCCAGCACAGGTGCTGGTCCTGGGCTGTACCTCCCCCTGGCTGCATATACAGAAGGAGCTGGGCAGGGTTATTTTGCCCCAAATGGCACAACTTTTCCCACAGCAAAATGCATGTCTAGGCATGTGCACTGAGGCAAAAATCCCTGGCTCAAATTTGTGCCACTTCTATTTGATCTGCTGCAAGTGCATGTGCCCGCATTTGTGGATGTGCCCTAAGACTGGCAAGACTGCTAGAGCAGATGAGTAGGGATCTCTGTAAATCGCAGCGTAAGTGCCCCCTGCAGTGGCTCCTTTAATGTTTTTCATTTTGCCTGTTGGCCCCCGCCCCACCTCTGATTGGTGCAGGAGTCCCGCTTGCTGCTGATTGCTGGGGAAGTGAAAACCGCAGCATATTTAAAACTGAAGTTTTTGCTTCCCTAGCAATCAGCGGCAAACAGCCTGGCCAACAGGGCCCTTCCACAAATCAGGGACAGGGAGAGCAAGTAGCAAAATTAAAAAACATTAAAGAAGCCACTGCAGGGGACACTTCCAGCATGATTTACAGTTGTCCCTACAAATAAGATATTCCCAGAATTTGTTACCAAGCTCAGAATCACAAGGCAAAGATGGCTTCAGAAATTCATGCACAAATGTCTAGAAAGTAATAGTCTTCCAAAAATCTGGACACAAGTTGACATCATTGCTATCCTGAAATCCAATAAACCACCAGAGTATCCAAAGAACCGTTGTCCCATCTCACTAATCTGTGTTATGAACAAAGTCATAGCATGCCTAATCCTGAATAGTACAGAGGACATCATTGATTCCCATGACCCAAAAGAACAAGCTGACTTTTGGAAAAGTGGTGTACCACTGACCAAGTTACATTACTTACATATGACATAGAAAATGGATTTGAAATGAGACAGAAAACAGGCATGATCTTTACAAACCTTACAGCTTCCTATGAAACTCTATAGTACTAAGGCCTCAAATATAAACTGCACTCTATGATACCTGACCACAAGCTATGAATTTTCATCATGAACGTGATCTTCAGCAGATCATTCCAGCTCACTTCCAGCCAAAGAGAAAAAAGAAGAGTATGAACTCTGAAGACTGGAGTTTCCCAAAGGGCAGTGTTAGCACCAGTTCTTTTCAAGGTGTAGTCCTCAGACTTCCCGCATACAACAGCTAAGCGATACATGTACACTGACAATGTTGCTATAGGAGCCCAAGGAATAGAGATGACAATACTGGAAATTATACTGCGTACTGACATGGAACTCATTGCTGATTATCTCCACAACTGACACTTAAAATTGAGCATCAATAAATCAGTATAATCCCTTGTCCACCTGGACAATTACCATGCCAGGAGCATGCTGAATATCACAGTACTCAAGCACATCCTTCCCCGTGAGCATATCCCAAACTACCTAGGACTTGCATTAGATTGCTGTCTCACCTATAAACATCACATTCAGAAGGTCATCAGTAAAGTCTCTGCATGGGTAGCTGCCTTAAAACGTTTAGCCAGCATGACATGGGGTGCCAACTTCAAAGTGTTCAGAACCACCACACTCACAATAGTATACGCCCCAACAGATTACTGTGCTCCTATATGGGCCCGAAGCTGTCACACTAGAAAGCTCAACATTGTACTTAACAGTATGCTGAGACTTATAACAGGCTGCACAACCTACACGCACATAGATTAACTTCCTGCATTCTTGGGCATTAGTCAAACTGATATAAGAAGACAGACCTTAACATCATTACTGGCATTAGAGGCAAGAGATGACAAAAATCACCTGCTCCATCAATTGGTAACTGAAGATCCAAACAGATGGAAGCTTAAGAGGCTTAAAAGTCATAAACAATGTATACATGAAGCCCATAAGCTCTTGGAAGAGACTGGAGATGCTAAACTAAACTTATGGGCCGCATCCAGGTGTGCAAGCATGTACGGGTTGTGGCACCATAAACCTCTTTATGGCACCCCAGACCACATGCCCAGAATGTTAAAACATGACCCATGCTGCAAATTTTCAGTGCAGGGGCAAATTCTGCTACCAGGAAATCCCAGTAGCAAAAAAAAACATTGAGAAAAGAAGTGGTACAGTGCACGCAACAGGAGCATGCACTGGCAAACATGGAGGCTTGGTCCTCCAGAGAGATGTTCTGGCTACCAGCAAGAATGTCTCCACTCATTTAGTTGTACCCTGGGTCCTCAGGCAGGCTGGGAGGAGCAAGGAAAAGGCAGTTTGCCAGAAGCGGGGCAATTTGACCCACACCAAAGCACATGTGCAGGAGTGTGCGCTGTGGCAAAAAGTGGTGGCATAAATTTGTGCTATTACTACTTTTGCCACTGCAAGTGCATGCCCTTGTATGCAGGGATGCACTCATGGGTAGCAATGGAGTGGGTTGACCACTGGGAAAGGTCAGACCTATTCCTCTACAGCATTTTATATCAACACCAAATGAGTCCCCCATTGGACATGACTTTGAGAGAGAAGTGTGGGTCAAGTTAAATAGACTGAGATCTGGATACAGATGCTTCAAAACAACACTGTACAAGATGAACATCTTGGACAATGCCCTGTGTGAAGGTGGTATCCAACAAACATTACAGCACGTAATCGAAAACTGAAATCTTTAAAACGTCCAGATAGGGCAGGTGGAATCCACACATCGAGCGATAAAACCAGACAGCGGCTCATAGATTTGGAAGTTGAAATCTGACACCATACAAAAGAGAGAGAGCTCGTGCTAAGTGCTACAGCCTGGTCTACAGCACCAGGCCTCAGAATCAACTGACATCTCAGGTCACACAATCGCCCAGAAGTCAGATGATAGCCAGACAGTGCCCGCTCCAGTTCAGACACAGGTTCAGACTCAAATTGGGCTAGTATCAAAGAAGATTTGCAGACTCCTGCTTCTCCTTCCGATCACTTGGAATGACAGAACAGACACCAGCACTGTGGCTCCAGCAGACTCCACCAGCATAAAAGCCATGTTTATATAGCACTGGTTCTGTCGGACAGAACATGTTGAAAGGATGCTTAACAACCAACTCCCAAAACAACAATCGACTCCCAAAACAGTTCCTGTACTTCCAACTCACTGATGGCCACCACTAGAGGTGGACAAAAAGAAGAGATTCAAGGACACCTTGAAGACCAACTTAAAAAAACATGATATTAACACCAATACCTAGGGCACTAAATCCCTGAACTGTCCCTGCTGGTGCTATGATGTATGAAAAGACATCAATCAATTTGAGAAAACTTGCCTCACTATGGAGACAGAGACAAGAGAGAAAAAGGGAAAGAGCTGTGACCTGACATCATCAGACTCTGCTCCTCCTAGAACTATTTGCTATATCTGCAGTTGAGCAGATCTTGGATTGGTTTCCTCAGTCAGCTACAGGTTCATTGATGACCTCCCTATTTAACAGAAAATTGTCATCCTCATATCGAGAGACTGGTGACAACGTAGGGATAACCAGACATGGAACATACAAACCAGATTATGGCTCAATCTAAGAAGTCCTAGGACATTTAAGGTGCCATGAGCTACTTGTAACACAAAAGAAAAAATGACAACAGGCTGGATCTAAAGCAATCATAGAATCAGAAACTTAGGGTTGGAAGGGACCTCAGGAAGTCATCTAGCTTCCCCCCCCCCCCCCCCCAAAAAAAAAAAAGCAGGGCTGTCCTCAACTAGATCATCCCAGCCAAGGCTTTGTCTACTAAGATTTTAAAAACCTCCAAGGATGGAGATTCCACAACTTCTCTGGGTGACCTGTTCCATTACTTTACTACCCTCCTTAGGAGAAAGTTTTTTCTTAATATCTAACCTAAACTTTCCTTGCTGCAACTTGACACCATTGATGCTTGTTCTGTCATCTGTCACAACTGAGAACAGCCTAGCTCCCTCCTCTTTGGTACCATCCTCCAGGTAGTTGTAGGCTGCTATTAAATCTCCCTCTCAGTCTTCTCTTCGCCAGACTATAAAACCCCACTTCCCTCAGCCTTTCTTCATAAGTCATGTTTCCCAGCCTACTAACCATTTTGCTGCCCCAAACTGGACTATCTCCAATTTGTCTACATCCTTTCTGTAGTGGGGGTTCCAAAACTGGGCATAGTACTCCAGATGTGACTTCAACAGTGCTGAATAGAAGAGAATAATCCCTTGATATGCTGGCAATTACCAGTGCAGTCCAGTATGCTGTTAACCTTCTTCGCAACAGAGGCACACTCTTGGCTCATATTGAGCCTATTATCCACTATAACCCCCAGGTCCTCTTCTGCAGAACTGCTGCTTAGCCAGTCACTCCCCAGCCTGTACTGGTGCATGGGATTGTTCTCTCCTAAATGCAGGACTCTGCACTTCTACTTTATTGAACCTCATGAGGTTTCTAGATTAATCCTCCAATTTGTCTAGAACTCTCTGAATCCTACCCCTACCCTCCAGCATATCTACTACCTCCCGCTCCCTGGTTTGGTGTCATCCATGAATTTGCTGAGGATGCACTCCATCCTGTTTTCCAGATCATTGATGAAAATGTTGAACAAAACTGGCCCCAGGCCCAACCCCTGGGGTGCTCTGCTTAATACAGGCTGTCAACTAGACATGGAGCCATTCATTACTACCCTTTGAACCCAACAATCCAGCCATATTTTTATCTACCTTATAGTCCATTCATTCAACCCATACTTACTTAGCTTGCTTATGACAATGTTGTGGGAGACCATATCAAAAGCCTACTAAAGTCAAGGCGTATCACATCCACTGCTCTCCCCACATCCACAGAGCCAGTCACCTCATCATAGAAGGCATTCAGGTTGGTCAGGCATAACTTGCCCTTGGTGAATCCATGCTGACTGTTTCTAATCACCCTTTTCTCCTCCAAGTGCTTACAAGTGGATTCCTTGAGGATCTGCTCCATGATTTTTCCAGGGACAGAGGTGAGGCTAACTGGTCTATAGTTCCCTGGATCCTCCTTCTTCCCTTTCTTAAATATGGGCACTACGTTTACCCTTCCCCAATCATCCGGGACCTCTCCTGATTGCCATGAGTTTTCAAAGATGATGACCAATGGCTCTTCAATCACATCAGCCACCTCCCTCAGCACCCTTGGGTGCATCCCATCCATCCCCATAGACTTGTACGCATCCAGCTTTTCTAAGTAGTCCCTAACCTGTTCTTTCACCCCTGGGGGGTGATCACCTCCTCTCCAAACTGTGCTGCCCATCTTCCAGTGGAGATGAAGTCTTCTGCTTGCTGCCAGAGGTCACAAGCTTCCAGCTTCCACCTTCCTAGGCATTCATGTCCTTTTCCTTCTCTAGTGCTGCCTCTGGCAGCCCTTCCTCCACAGTCTTAGAGGTCTCCTCAATATTATGCAATAGCTGTAAAGTGTATCCTGCATCTATCCAGTACCTAGCCTTACAGGCCCATGGCCTGGAGTTGGAGCTTGTAGGATATCCCGCACTACAAATAACATTTACCGCAATGAAGTGCCCAAATCTGTCCCAAGGTACCTGTTTGCCTCCCATAACAAACACTAGCTATTTCTGGACCTACCACTGTCTAGAAACATTACAGCAAATGCTCAAACAGAAGCTGATTCTTCGGTATTGCAGTACAGCACCAAGTTAATGGATATAATTTCATCTAGGACAACACTACCTACCTATCAAACATTTTTCATGTAGGCAGTATCACATCCAAACTTACAAACTCCTGTTTATTTCATGGGGTTGCTTACCTGTGTACTTATCTGCATACAACCCCATCAAATGCTCACAGATTAATTTTAAAATGTTCGTCTGATCCTGTTGCCCTGTGTAGCTAGAGAATACCCTTGTAGTTGTGAGTGGAAACAGATGTCACCTTTCATCAACTTTGTGCCACCAGAAAAACAGCAAATAGATGTCCATACCTTTCACAGCACCCCAATGTGGCTGCAACAATAGATAGTAATAATTTGTGCCACTTTATTGTGCCAGACTTCTATTTGTTTTATAGCAGGAGAACATGGGCAGCCAGGACTGCTTGCACTTTCCTGCCACCCCAGGCAGCTGTCTCCAGGGTGTGAGTCCTGTGCACTCTAGGAACTCATGTGCAGGATCAGGCCCTTCAAGTTCCAGGAGCACTTGCCTGGCTTTTCCCCACTTGCAGAAAGGCACCCCTGGCTGTCAAACTCACTGTGGTATGGTTCTGGGGCTGAGAATGCCAATCAAAATTTAAAAAAAAACAAGGAATAACCCACTTGCCAAACTTGTAGGCTCCACTTGGGGTACCAATACCTCCATGATATGTTCATCTGCTCTTACACTGTATTATTCAGTTGCAGAATACTGTGCTTCTGTATGGGACCCCCCAGCACTCGTTCCTGCCCAGGGCAGGGGGTTGGACTCGATGACCTACTGAGGTCCCTTCTGACACTAACACCTATGCACACCAAGCTAGTGGACACCCAACTGCATACTACAATGTGTCTGGAGTGGAGTGCACCCCACTTCACTCTCCTGGTTACTAGTCCTCAGTAATATTGCTTCCCATCATCTCTGCTGCATAAATGCTGAAGTAAACTTACTAGCCAGACTCCGTGATAATTGTAAGCTGCCAGTGCACTGGGACATATTTCACCCACCAATAGCTCGGCTGCCCTCAAGATGTCTAATATGGTCCACCTTTTTAAAACCCTTTGATTTTTCCTTACTTACTCAATGGCACGAAGAATGGTCAGCACAAGCACCAACCAATCACCACATCATGTACAACCCTACAGTCAGTCAACCAGGATTTAACTGGCCATGCTATTACTGGGCATTTCTCAACCATTTTTGAACTGGACAGGGTCACTGTGCCCCAGACCTATGCCAATGAGGCCTTCGCGATGACAACAAATGCCTTTGTGGATAAATTTAAACTGTTGGCTTGCGTCTACTTATTATGGTACCTGGTGGCCTTCAAGTTCTTCATACTGTTGATGACATCACCTTAAGATAGCTGAAACAATATGCCAAAACCACATACGCTAAATAAAGAAAGCTGATTGCTGACCCCAACCCTGGACCTCACCATTGTCCCAGTTTTTGCCATTTCTAGACAGTGAAGATACTGGGGGTGAATCTCTGGAGGTGAGGAAAGCTGGGGATCCCTGCTTGTGCAGGTGCACCCCAGCTATTTCCAGGAACCCCAGAGATTGCTGGGGGCACATCTCTGCAAAAGAGGAGCATATCTCACAAGATGAATGGGTGGAAGAATGGGCTACATGTGTTTTGTCCAATGAAGTGGAGTAGCTGTGCTGGTACAGCTGATCTGCTTCATTTGGTGATGACTGTGGGAGGATTTGTGTACACTTAATGACTGGGTACTAAATTAAGAGCTACATCTTCATACCAGCACATCTGCTCAGGCTTTGCCCACCCGACATTTTTGTGCAGAAAACAGGTGCACAAGCCCCTTGCTTCTCTGTGTGAACCATCACAGGCTGGTATGAAAGCACAGGCTGGTGGGGGAAGGTGCACACACAGGAGGAGCCCCCTGGGAACTGAACAATGGGAACTGAGCTAAACTCTGAAAGTATAAAACTCAGCTGTGAATAGGTCTGGTCAAAGTCTTGGCTGAAATGTTCCTATTCTGCAGGGTTGTGCCAAACATGCAATTTTTCAAGATAAATGATCAATTTTTGTGGAGTTTTCTTTTGGGAAAGTCAGAATGAAACACTTACACTATGGGTGAACATATATTTTGCCCACTTTATGGGGAGGGGGAACTTGCTGCTCTGGAGTGCCAATTACATTGTAACTGTTAAGTCTGCATGTTTCTGTCAGGATGCAGGTGAACTAAACTGCTGTAACCTGAATGCAACAGGGTTAAAGTTGCAAGTTTTTCTACACTTACATCACTACAGAAGCATGCAGATATAAGGGTTACATTGAAAGGGCTTACATCAGTAGCATTTGTTATCAAGACAGCAGGTGTGTCAGGTTGGATTAAAATGAATCCCAGTGTCTAGCTAAGCCACCCCAGGGCCTTGTAAGATTTGTAGTTTGGGTGCCCTTTGCCCTCATAATGCCTCCTGGGCTGGGCTTCTTGGTCAGACTGATTGTGAAGTCAGCAAAATAAAAATGGACATGCTGACACTTTTTCTTTTCCACTGGATGCCCTGACTAGCAAAACACTAGTTTCCCAGGGAATGGAAATCCCATTTTTTCAATCCTCTCTAGTCATAAAGTACCTGGGATGGGAGCAAAGCTGCATTCAAACAGCTCTGGGAAACATAGGTCCGGGTATGTGTCTAAACTTGACCCCCTCTTTCTCCTTTAGGCAGCTGAAACCCCAGATCTAAACACCCCACACACTATGCAGCTCAGACCCATTGCTAGAGAGGCAAGTATCTTCTCTGTCCTAAGTGGGATTAATTTTTGCTTAAGGACAACACTGCAACAAGGATTTCTGGGCACTGCCAGGAGCGGGGTTACCTTTTCATACTAGACTCGTACTCAGTCCTCTGTTTGCTCAGTTCTGTCTTTAGCTCTGCCACCAAGCTCTGCAGGGCCCTGGAGCACTTGGCAGAGTCTCTGGAAGCAGTGGCAGGGTCACTAAGCTCACTGCTACTGCTGCATGCTTCAAGCCTTTGAAGGCTGTTGTCCAGATCCACAGTCTTGACTTCGCTTTGCGACAGCGAGCCCTGAGTAGCCCACTCAGTTCGGAGAGAGCTTAAGGCTGAGGTGTCGCTGGCCCGACAGGCTGGGCAGCTGCTGACAGAGTCCATGACGGAGATTTCACAGGATGACGTTGACCATGTGGTGCTGGCAATGCTGTGTGTGCTGAGAGAGAGGCTGGAGGAGGGCACGTTGTCATAGGTAGAGAGTCTCTGGGACGAACCTGAGTCTTTTACCCGTTCCCCAGAGGAGGTCCGGCGGTGCCCTCGGAGAGAGTACAATCCATTCATCAGCCAGTTCCCACCAGAGGACAGATTGGGGATATCTAAGGATGAGCTGCCCAGCTTGGGGCTCACAGACCGTGCCCCCTGCTGGCGAAAGGAGTATTTCCAGGGGGGCAATGTTTGCACTCTTTTGCTGGGACTGGTAGCTGGCTGGCTCATTTTGCTGCTGCGCTCCTGAGGGGTGATTTTAGTCAGAGAGCCAGGCACAGCATTCAAGACCACAGCGCTGCCAGGATGCAGGTCACCAGGGCTGGGGGCACTGTGCTCTGATCGGCTTTCCTCGCTGTCTTCTTCAGAGATCCATTCCACAGTGCTGCGCAGGTGTGCAGGCCAGGCTGCGGGCTGGCTTCCTGATGCATCAGCCTGTGGAACAGCAAAGATCCGCCCCTGCTCGCTTATCAGAACAGTCATCAGGTGCTGAACCAGTGAGGTGCCTGCGGGGAGCAAACACAACCAAGGATTTAATCAGAGAAATGAAAAGGCCTCAGATATTCATTTCCTGGGTCTGAGAAACTCCATGGGGCAGCTCTGGGAGCATAATGTACAATAATGGACCTGTATAAATAATACATGCTAATAACTCTAGGCTCTTCCATCAATGGATTGGAAAAGACAAGTAGCATTGTTGCCATGATTACAGATGTGGAATATGAATTCAAAAATGTCTGTGCAGGGTCTCACATAAAGGAGCCCTCATATCTTCAAGGTTTAGTACACTGCAAGTGGTTTTTAGCAATGTTATGAATGAATAATTACACTGTCTTGCCCAACATCACAGAGTTAATCAGTGACTGAGTCAGCAGAAGAACCCAGGAGTCCCAACTGCCAGACCTTTTACTCTAACCAGTACACCACCCTGTTTTTGTTAAGCAATGGGAGTTGGAGTCCTTACAACAGTGGTGGTATATCTATTTGGTGGCATGAAAACAGAACAAATGGCTTCTTGCATCACTCAGTGACTACCTTGCAGTTCCATTCTTTGTCAGGATGCACCCCTCTGCCGTCTGTCTTCTCCCCTGCCTGAACCGCACAGCTGTGTGCTGGGTACTTGGGGCAAAGTCACCTTTGGTGAGATTCCATTGAGGGAAATTGAACTCTTCTCTGGTTTTTGACAAGTTATTACTAACCCAACTGGCTGGGCAAAATATTCCATATGGGAAACCAGGGTGCTAACAGACACCCAGTCATGAGGAGCCTCTGCTTCTTTTCTATCAGTGAAACAGACACTAACAGACAGCATCTTTTACCAAAACTGCAATGGCTATGTCCTGGAAATGGGAAAGTTGCATAATCAGTAGTAATTCATTTGCTAATGAGGAAAGTATTCCAACACTGTAAGGCAGCATGTAAGGTATCAGCTGAACCATGGCATGCCATGCTCCGGGGTTGGGGCTTCAGCGGCAGATACTGAATCTGAGACTGCTGGAGCTAAGTGCATGAGTGTGTACTGCTTGCATTGAAAGTCACCCTTTTATCAGCCAAAGCTGTAGTAGTCTCACCTAGGTGTGTCTGTGGTCCAGCCACCACTAGAGGGAGACCGAGCACCACACTGGATAGGTGTATATTACAACTGGGACCTAGCTCAGCCCTACAGCTCAATCCCCTCAGCTAGAGTTACCACACGTCCAGGTTTTCCCAGACATGTCCTCTTTTTGGACCTTCCAGTCTCTGTCCTGGCAGTTTTTTTAAATATCAACATACGTCCACGATTTTGCTCTGTCTCCGCTCAGCATCAAAGTTTTCCCCAGCACTTCCTGGCTTGCCCCAGCCAGGAGCTGCTTGGGGCTGGGGAGTGGGAGCAGGGCATCACCTGCATCTGCCTGCAAGCCCCAGCAGCTGCAGGCAGGTAAGGCCCAGACAGACAGACAGAAAGAGACAGAGAGAGAGTGTGTGTATGTGCACATGCAAGTGCCTGCTGGTACTGGGGCTGCAGCAGGGCAGGGAGGCAGGGCAGGTGCCTGCCCCTCCAGCTGGGGAAGGGGAAGGGGAAGGGGGGCTTCTTCAGGGGCAACAGGGAGCTGCGTGGGCAGCAGGGCTGGGGGAGACAGAGGGTTGTGGGTTGGGAGTGATGGGCACTGGCAGGGCTGGGTGTGGGGGGCAAGGGGCTATGGGTAAGGAGTGAGGGGCACCAGCAGGGCTGTGGGGGATGAGGGGGAGAGGACTGTGACTTGAGTGAGGAGCATGAGTGGGGAGGGGGACTGTGGATTGGGAGCACAGGGCACAGGCAAGGCCAGGAGGCTGCGGGTGGGGAGTAAGGGATATCAGTGGGGACGGGGCGGTGGGGCTATGGGTTGGGAGTGAGGGGCACCAGCATGGTCTGGGGGGTGGGGTACTGTGGATCAGAAGTGAGGGGCAGGCACTGGCATATCACTGCTCCCCCATAATCATATTATCTCCCCCCCACAAGTGTCCCCTTTTTTTTAACTTGGAAATATGGTAACCCTACCTCAGCATATATGCTAAGTAACCTAAAGGAAAATCTCTCTGAGATTCCACTAGTAAAATATCTCTGGAGAAGGCCTCCAGACACAGGGCAGTAGACAGTGTTATTACTTGTCATGCACGCTAGTGGCTTGTCTTGAAGTATGGGTCATGGATGGGTGAGCCTTACCCTCCTGGGTCTGTAACCACCTGGATGCCTGCTCACTATGTCATTAAGGAGCTTGTTCATACAGTGCACAGAAAACATCTCTGCTTTCAGCATATAAGAATCCTAGCTTTATCTGGATGGCATTCCACAAAGTACAGTCCCACTTCCACTGATGTTCCCAGATCCCATTCAGTTACAGAACAGAGGAAGTACTATCTTGCGGTTTTAACATTTTCATCCATTTCAGGCACCACATGGAAACATCAAAACTGCCCATGCTTTCCCACCTAAAAGTTGGTTATACAGATGTGTTGAAATATGAAGTACAGCTGTCATCTTCCAGCTCCATGTAGGAATCAGATGATCCCCAGGATTGAATCCTAATTTCAACTAGAGTGTCCTGGAGATATGCTGACATGTGAGGAGATAAATATTTTTCAAGTTTCTGATTCTTGAATGTGCATCAGAGAAGCAAGAGTTAGCTAGTTTAAAGCAAGCTCAGCCAATATCTGCTGCAGTGTAGATAGACATGGCCACAGACAGTTCCTATAGGAGAGAGCCATTTGATTACAGAGAGCTTTATTGTGTTTTTTTTCATTATGGATCCCTTTACAGGACACTGGAGTGTATAAAGGTGGTTGGCACTGATAATGATCAGCAGTAACTTCTCTGATATTTCAAGTTTTCAATATTATACGCCTTCAGAAGAACAATCAAGTTCTCACCTTAGCAACGGTAAGCTCAGAAGATGTTTCCTGTGACAGCAGAGAGAGTACAGAAGAACACCCCATGTAACAGTGTGGGGCTTGGTGCTCCTCATGCCAGAGATGATGTGGGGGATACTCCATGAACTGGGAGAAATGTTATGTCCCATGAACAAGCATTGAGTGAGGAGAATTGTTCTGCTTGCTATGGGTGACCAAGCCCCCTCTGATGTCATCTGCATTGGGCAGTATGGTGAATGACATGGAGTTTCTGATAATAAGTGTTTTACATGCAATGTCTGTGTGGGTCCAGAAGGTAGCACCCTCGCAGGAACGAGAGCACCTACCTTCCATCATGGTCACTGGATCTTCCATTTTCGGTCGCAGTATATTTGGTCCAAAGACTGTGGCAAGGTTCTGGACGCTCATTTTGTTTATGCTGGAGTGAGACTGAACTTCATCGAGGAACCTTGAAAAGTTCCCCCAGAAAACAGAGAGAAAAGAAGAGAAGTGTCAGATTAAACCTGATGCCTCAGCCTTTCCATGTGCCCTCTATCATCTTCTGTTTCTGCTAGGTCTCAGAAGCAGGAACCATCTTACTGTTTACTGTTCATATGGTACCTAGCCCCACTAAATCCTGGTTCATGACAGGAGCTCATAGGTGTCACTATAATTCAAATGACACATATACCCTATTCCTTCAAAGGATGTGAAGATAGAAAGGTCCAATGGCCACCAGTGCCAAAGCCACCAGCCCCTTCAACCTATAGGAGAACTGAGATTCTCTCCTCTTTAGACCAAATTCTTAAGTCAGTTTTAGCTATTTCCTGCTATTTCCCACATAGGAACATGGCAAGAAACCAAGCAGTCAACCAAGAGAGCTTGATTTGTTTAGCCTAGCAAAATGAAAGCTGAGAGGCAATATGACAGTTCTACAGAAATATCTCAAAGGGGTAAGCATCAAGGAGAGAGAAGAGCTATTTAAGCTACAGGACAATGCTAGCACAAGAATACATGGGGATAAACTGGACATGGGTAAATTCCACCTGAAATTAGAAAAAAGGGTCATAATGATCACAGCAGTGAGGGCATAAAGCAGCCTCCAAATGGGAGTAGTGAGGGCAAAACCCCTAGAAAACCTAGCTAGCTTTAAGATGGGGTTTGACTGAACTCTCAGAAGGATTCTACAATGCAATGCCTGGGACAGCAAGGGACTGGACTCCCTGACCCAAAAGGTCCCTTGCAGGCCTCTCTGCATTCCCAGGATAACAGTCATCCCCACAGCACTTTATTTTTAAATCCCTGCTCCCTTTTGTGGAAGAGTGTGAGATCTGAGGTGAAATGACAAAAGGAAACTAGGCCGGGGTAGACAATTATTTTGGCTGGAGGGCCACTTAACAAGTTTTGGTTAGCTGTCGAGAGCCACACACATAAAATCTTTTAGAAGATGTCATTTTAATAAATTATAGATAAAAAACAAATCGTATACTAAAATCAAACCTCTACTATACTATATTTTAATTTTATTTAAAAAATAATTTTTGTCCAATTTTATTTAGAGGCAATTGCATAATAGCGCAACGTAAGATCTTACTTTTGTATATTGTATGTGTGTGGGGGGGGTCATGGGGGGTCTGTGGGAGATGTTGAGGGGGGGGAAGAGTATGTGTGTGTGGGGTTTGTGAGGGGGTGCCCATACACTAGGCCCTGGGAGCCAGCTGGGGTTTTGGTCAGAGGAAGTGGGGACCAGGGAGCAATGCGGTGTAGGTTCAGTCTGCGCCCCCTCCCCCCGACATGGTCCATGGCTACCCCCACAGCACTCTGCATGGGGCCAAGCTCTGGCTGGTCTCACAGGGGGCAGCCCACACTGCTTCCAAAATGTACAACTTCCCGGCAGGGCTGCTCCCAGTGCAGCTACAGTTGTGGGGAACTGCTCAATTCCTCCTGCCTCCAGTGGCTCTTCCTTCTCCTGCCCCTGCTGTGCTGCTCCAGGCAGCAGGTGGTGCAGTGAAGCAATGGCAGCCATGGGAATGTGTGCTGGGCACCACATGCCCAGCCAGCTGGCTGGGGGAAGCTGTGGCCAGGCAGCTCCTGCCCCAGTGTGTGGGGCTCTAGCTCTAGCTTCCACTGAGCTGGAGCCCTGCACATTGGGGCAGGAGCTGCCTGGCTGCAGCCTCCTCGTTGCCTGACTGGGCATGTGGTGTCTAGCACACCTCTCCATGGCCACTGCTGCTTCCCTGTGTTACCTGCTGTCCAGAATGGCACAGCAGGGGCAGGAGAAGGAAGAGCAAGAGCCACTGAAGGATGGGGGTGAGGTGAGGTGAGCAGTACCCAGGCAGCTGCAATCACGCTCGGAGCAGGCCCGCTGGAAAGCTGTGAATGCTGGCCAGAACCAGGATCAGGATCAGGACCAGGGCTAGGCAGGGGCCTGGTGCCAGCTGCTCCGGGCAGGAGCGGGTGGGGCTCAGCCCCATGCGGAGTGCTGCAGGGCCGCCACAGGCCCGATCCAATCAATTAGTATGCACCTGCCCACGGGCTGGATCCAATCAGTTGGTGAGCCGTATTTTGCCCAACCCCTGAACTAGGCCCTTGCTGTGCTACAGCAGTAGGGACACAGGAGTGAGTGGATGTTTCTGTCAGCAGTGTAACTTTTGTGTACAGTCCTCTGTATTTGATAGGTGGCTAGGGCCCTGGGCCAAGGCTGTTCTCAGCTCTGACCTACACCTGCTGTGTAACACGGGTCAAGTTTCTTAAGCTCTTTCATGGCTCAGTGTCCCCTCTGTAAAATGTGGATAATAACATTTTCCTCCTTCATGGGAGCACTGTAATGAATAATTCACCTTTGGGAGGTGTTCAGCTACTCCAGTAATGAGGGCTGTAGCAAAATTTAGTGAGGTCTGTAGTTCCTGTGGCAACATATAAAAAAAACCCTCTCCCCCCTACACTTAGGCTTTGCCCTGCTCCTACTGAAAGAGACGGGCACTGGTAATGCTAGCACTGCAGCTCACTGCCTTGATCCATACTGGTTAGTCCTACTGGAGCCAGAGGGGGAGTCCAACTCAGACATGGAAGCAAGATATAACTCAAAGCTCCTGCTGTTTCCTGTGGACATTATAGCCTCAGTCCTTGCACCCACATCACATACTCCCCACCCTCAACATCTTCCTTGTGCAAACTGTTAGTCAGCAAAGAAACCAAGAAAAGAATAAGCCAAGGGGAATGAATGGCAGTCACCCAGTCACTAGGTCAGGGTCGCAGGCTGTCAAACTGCTTACTCTGCTGAAGTCCTCCAACCCTTCCTCTGACCTGTTTAAACTGTAAACATTTTGGGACAAGGACCCGCTACTACTCCCTGTTCATATACCACTGTGGCGCCTTGAACCTGGCTGGCCCTTAAGCACTGCTTTAAGAAACAGCAGCATCACTATTAATAATATAAATTATTATTAATTATTATTAATATAAATTATTATTAATATAAATTAATGTTCTGGAGATACAAACTCAGAGCTTCCCTCACCAGGGCGACAAAATACTCCACCACTTGAACTGTTACAGGAGTTAAGTGTAAACAATTTCAGCATGTTGGCTCAGTAAATAATTAGCATGTGATATCACACAGAGAGCCATCTAAAACTTGGTGGCTCTGATTTTGCTGATGGTTTACCAGTGCCACTTACTTGCATATGTACTTGAGGAGGTTGTAGTTGGCTGGGGGCAGATTCTTTACTTGCTTGACCAGCTCCTGGGTACCCTAGAGGTCAAGACAAACAGTGAGAGCAGTTATTTACAGAAGGATACAATGTGAATGGGACACTGCATAAGGAGGAAAATCCCTTTTCCTCTGAAGCAAACCTAAGTGCACAAACCACAGCGCTAGGCTCTATGGAAAGCCTGAATAGGTACAAACCATCACCCACAGCTTCCAGCATAAGTGATGCTGTCAGTGTGGTGTACTTCTCAACTGATTGGGAAGGGAAGGCATGTCAACCTTGAAGCATCTATCCCCATCTTGCCTCTGTTCTGTCCTGACATCCCAAAAATGAAGAGTCTGGGTTTCTGCAACTTCAGGCTGGCCTCCACAGGGCAGCAGCAGTTTTTCTGCCTTCAGAGATCTGTCCAAGCAGAGCTGAGTTGGGCCAGGACTTTATTATTATTGCAAACTTGATTATTGCAAACTTACTCCAGTCTGGCATGTGCCTTTGCAAAAGTGGTAGTATCAAACCCTTGCTCTCTGCACCTCTGGAGCTCAGTGGGGCCATCGGCCTGCTGGGGACTTCAAACAAATCACACTACCAACCCATACTTTCAGTTTCAGATGCCACCTGGCAACAGAACCACTTTTGTCTTGCAGAAGACTTGGGAGGCCTATTTCAATACTGCTGATACCAAGACTTTGTCCTGTTGTGGTAACTTCCATGCAAAGGTCTCAAGAAACCATGCAGGCATTATTAAATTTAGCTCTATGATCAAGGTGTGGGGTAGGGGAGTACCACTGTTTTCATTTGCCAAGCAGAGAAGCAGAGGTAGAGAGAGGTGAAAAGACTCACCCAGGGTGACACCAAGGCACAACAACTAGAAATGAATCCCAGGTGTTCTGACACTAAGTGCCATTCACTTCTGCTCTGGGGAAGTAACTGTAAAAATGGTATGTAGGGTTTCTTGTTTATTGCTTTATTTCAAATGTGGCCATTTTACAAAGAAACATGAAAACATGGGGAAAATGAGATAAGTTTTACAGCACCTCAATGCTGTTGATTTCCTGTACGCTACCTTGAGACCCTCACAGGACAGCGAGCACTGTGTGCCCATGACTCAGGCTTGGCACTCCTTGTGAGAAATACTTCTCCTGTGCTGCATGCCTTGGTCCTCCTGAGCAGGTGGCAGGAGTCTCCTCCCCTCCCCACAAGGCAGCGTGGACATGCTATTGTCCAACCTGATAAAATCACACTTATTAGATTTTCTGGAAAAAATACTGCTGGGGAAATAAAAAAAGGGGAAAAAAAACCCAGTTGAGTTTTATGAAGTGCAATGGAAACCACATGCTTTGCAATTCCCTGTGTAAGCAGGTTTGTTCCCAGGAATAAAAAGGACGTATTGTCCAAAATGAAAAGGTTGCAAAATCCTGTAAGTATGACACCACTCCATAGTAACAGTCGCCAGTCCTCCTGCGCTGATTTTCTCTCATTCAAGTCAATGGTAATCTTTAGACTCCGATGGCTGTTGGGCAGGCCCTTAACCAGTTACCTCTACCACGCTTCTGAATCTTCCCTGAGGCCCTGATACAATTTTACCAGCTTATTTGCCTTTTCAGTGCCCAGTCTGTTTGGGAGCATCAAGCAGAGCAGTCTCAGTGCTGAAAGCACATCCTGTTGATGCTGAGCTGGTCAGACAGGCATGCACGTCTTATGAAAACCAACACATTCCACACCGACTGCACTGTCTCCCATGTTCTCACTTCTGCTATTCCCCATCATTTTGATGCAGTGAGTTGGGATGACCTCTGTCCAAGTCCAGATCTAAGGTAAAGGTCTAAATCTTAATACAGGAGGAGAGATAAGCTACTGAGGAGCTACTGGCTCCTTGGAAAGATTTTGAGAGTCTCAGTGATGTGTCCATGGCATGAATGACAACATCTCTAAGTCTTTTTGTAATGTTTTGTTCTCTTCACTGCAGAATCCAGCAGCACCTGGACTGCAGGGAAAGGGGCCTGAGGCCACTGGCTGTGCCCCTGTGTTGACACACTCCAAGGTGATCCTGGAGGAATGAAGTTATGTATGGGTGAATAGCTTCAAAACAGCCTGGTGGTTCACACGTGAAACAAAAATGTGTGGATATTTATCTGAAACTGCTCAGACCTCAGAGGCCACTGAGCTGAGAATTTCAAGACACTTACTTGAAGATCCCTAAGAGGGTAAGGGGTCTAGACAGGACAGAAAGACCGAGAGAGCTGCCTTTCTTGTAATATTCCCATATTTCTAGCTCTGTTCCCAGCCCTCCGTTAAGCACAGAGTTGTGGGAAATCCAGGAGAAAAAAAACAAAGAACCCATCAACTGTGAAACAAGAAAGCTTAAAAGACATTCAAAAGTGACTAAAAACCTGTCCAGAGACACCTTCCTGGGATCAAACTTAGGGGTCAACCCAAATCAGGTCTTTTTAATGGTGTCAAAACTGAAGGCATCAAATTCACCTGTCACTTTGGAAAATCTTAACCACAGGTTTTTGAACCTTTGAGAAGATTCATCTGAGGTGCAGCTTCAGTTTGGCTGGAGCATTCAAGTCAGTTTTAAGTTATCATTAGTTTATCCAAAAAAGCACGGTATTTTTTTATTTTCAAAAGTGAATGAGTTGGAAAATAATTCAGCTAACAGGCCAAATTTGTCTAATTTTTATTCTACAGAATTCAAAGGCACAGATAAGAGCAGAATTTAACTATAAGTATTGACAACAGTGTTAAATGCCACAGACCCACTGGGTTGAGTAGAGGAGTTTTGCACATCCTCTTCCTAAATGTAGGTAGACAGGCAGTTTAATGTAAGACCCATAGGGAATGAATGGACAAATTGGGTGACCTTACACATAAAAGAAACAATTATTTACAACCCAGTTATCAAGAGAAAGTCACTAGGAAATCATGAACTTGGAGATAGCAAAACAGCACTTAGAAATGCATCAAGGTAAAAATACATGCCAGCTAGAACTTCTGTCCTTACTGCTGCCACCATTGCAGGAGTTGTTTTCAGTCTGTTGCAGGCTGGTGACCACTGATAACGTGAACACCAGCCACAGAAAGGTGGGTCTCAGCAAGGCTGTCCCAGAGAACTGTGAGGTCACTTTCCTAAATACTCAAAGTTAATCAAGTAGAAAGGACTGCAGTATTATCAATTTGCCTTCAGCTTTTAAGGGACATATATCCTCTTTCACCCATCCCTGTGATATTTTGCATTGACACTCAGCCCCTTGTAGCATCACTAATGTAAAATGCAGTGTTTCAGACCAATAATGCAGGAGACTCCTTTATAAGGAGGTTTTTTGGTGCACAGAAATTTGAAATGTGTAGAAGAAATTGGTGTTAGCAAAGTCTCCATGTTGGGCTGAAGACCCAGGGTTCAGCAAGGCAACTCAAGCCTCCTCCTCTATCCCCTCACACTTGACCTTCTCGTTAAAGACGTGATTCTCAATCGGGGTGATGTGGCACTGTGGGGTGCCTTGAGATAATTTCAAGGATGCCATAGGGTGCCACACAATGTTAGCACTATTGGTGTGCAAACATGATTCACAAAATAAACCCAAAGATTTCAAATAGGAATTTATAGGGTAAAAATATTCTGACCTCTTGTGATCTTTCTATTCTTTGCAATGTGAAAATTAAGAGCTGGAATTTTCTGAGAGGTGCCTTGAATCTAAAAAGGTTGAGAAGAGTTGATTTAAAGATTTAAAACAGTCTGCCTACCTTCTTCCTTTCATGAGTATTGGGCATAAAATCTGGCTCCCTGTAGCAGCAAAGATGCCAACGTGACAGTGGGCATCTCTTGAAGTCAAATGAGAATTTAAAGGCTTGAAAATATTTCCTTAATTTTTATTCTACAATTTTTCACCTTTATCTACTTTGTTCCTTCCTGGATCTGGCTGTGATTAGAGCCAGCTGCACCAGAGAGATTATGCTCCTGGTCCTGTCCCACAGACAGCATTACAGCTGTACAAAGATGAATACTGGTAGACAAGTAATAGCAATAAAGGCTCCACATCTGCTGTGAACAGGTGATCAGGATTGACGCAGGGATGTATGCAAGCAACCTGGATAAGAAGCAAAAGGTCTGGGATATATCCCAAGCATTCTTTGCTACTGTTCCAGAGTGCATATGGGGAGGCCTGCACCAGAGATATAAGAGCACAGCTTCCTGCAGCACACAGGCAGTGGCAACTTCTGGCTGCCGCTGCACTATAGCCAGCACAACTGTGCAGCTGCAGTGACAGCAGTTTTTCCTCTTGATGCCTCCAATCAGTGCCTGAGCAGCTGCCCCTATCACCCTGCACTAATTTTGTGTATAACAAAAACCACCTCTGGTTGAGAGGCAACAACACAAAGTAAAGTGCCCCGGAGGTTAACTGAGAGATACTTTGAATGAAAAAAATTGTGTCAACATTTTTTGGTCTCGAGTACTGCTTTTCCCATAGGAAATTTCCAACTGCTTAGTCACCAACATTTTGATTAAAAATAAATTGTTTGAAACTAAGCAATCGTTTTCAATTCAGTTCCATATGATGTTTTATTTATATTTTTCTAGTTGGCATAATTAAAACACGTGTTTTGAGTTAATAGTTTGACTAAAGTAATATTGTTTCTGCCATTCAGGTCTGAACAACCTAAGAAAAACAGCAGTTTTAGTCTGAAACATCCAATTCATTACAAACATTTTCATTTCCACTTGAAAACACAACTAGGGAAGACACTTCAGGTTAAAAGAAAAAATGCATTTTGTTTTCAGATGTCAACTCAAAACAAAGATTTTGCTTTTGTATTCTCCTGCAAAAAAAATCCCCTGAAGCTGATAATTTCTGGTGACAAATATTGTTGAAGTGAAACCATGTTTTTTTCATCAAGAAAATTACCCACATAAAAAAACCCCCAAAATAGCTTTATTGGTCAGGGCAGTGATTTATGTGAACTTGTCCTACTTGCTCTACTGAGAACAGACAGACATTGGGGTGCTCCCCATCCATGCTGTGTTTATCCCAAGTTTCCTTCCCAAAAGGAGACAGCTCTTTTGGGGCTCCACATTCATCTGACAATTCAGAAATTGTTAGAAACACATTTTCAGCAGTGGCTTAAGCACTATGTTGTGTTTTGTAAACTTTCATTTCAGTGACATGTGAAGTATGGTTAAACAAACAAGAACTACAGGGAGGTCCCTCCCTCCCATGCAAACAGAATAATGAAATACATTTCTTTTAGGTCTAGCATTCATACAAAAACAAGACTGATGCTGCTTCTCAGGCAATGAAGTCTGCTGACAAGCTACATAATTAATATGCTGAATGATGACATAAAATGATCGTTGCCCAATGTAGCACTAGGCTTGCTTGCTTTTGCTTTAATGGGCTTCTGGGGTTCAAAACTCTTTCTCTTGTCAGTCTAGGTGATGCTCCATCAACACTCTGGTGTACTGCCTCTGTATATATGGCTGCAACTGTATCACGGTGTAATGAATCGGCATACAGATACTGGGATCACTACTACTGCATGGTGCATAACTACTAATGGCTGCACACAGGCACATACTTGGGATATCAACAGGGATTGGCTCTGAGATTGTTAGCATCACTACACAGAACTTTACACTCAAATTACAGGAAAGCCCCCCATGAAGAAGTGGTAGGTTGATATAGCCCCCTGGGACCAACCACTAGAGCAACACTAGGAGCACATTCTTGGCTGTACACATAGCACAACAGGCTAGAACCTTGCATGTGTTACTCTAGAACCCACAGACATCTGGGGGCCCAAGTAATATGGTTCAAATCCCTTTTGAAAATCTCCATCTAGAAGGTGACGCAATCTTTCCTGCCTCCATCAGATCAGGTCCAATCCAATATGGTGGACAGATATCACTGGGATGGGAGAATAATTTATAAATTACAACAATGATGAATTATCCCATTATCTTCCACAGAGTCCAAAAGACACCTTCCAACCAACCTGTACTTCTGCCCAAGACCTGGAAGGCTCCTTTAGGTTGTTCTACTTCTTGGAATAAAATGGAGGAAAATATGAAAAATCAATCTTCAATAGAAGATACTGTTGAAGTGCTCAACATTATTATTTACCCTCATATCCATTTGGGATAATAACATAATTTACTCTTTTGTGGCTTCCTTCCTCTGAGTAACTCTTTAAAGCCACTTACAGACATCAGTTAGGAACCTCCCTGAATGCATCTCAGAGGTAGAAATTATAATCCCCATATAAGTAATGGAGAAAATGAGGCACAGGCAGGTGAAATAACTTGTCCAGTGAGTCAGAATGAGTCAGTGATCCAGGCTTCCTGACTCACACCTCTTTATGGCATCAACTAGAAAACAGCCCTACTAAGAAGAACAAGTCATAATCAAAAAGAATATCAAACCATGCTCTACGAATGTTACACATTGCAGGATTTCAAGACCTACTTCCAAGAGCCATCTGCTTCATGCTGCAGCTCATCATATGACAGCTTGAAACAAAGCTTACTAAAGTTCAAGGAAGATTCACAGGGAGTACTGGGCTTTGGTTCAGAGTTGTGAAATAGGCCTGCACTGGGTCAGGAAGCTTAAGAACAGCATTGAGGATAAAAGGAGATGGGTTAGGAGGAGCACTGACCTCGCCCTCATCTTTGGAGAGCAGCTGTCCACAAGAGAGGAAGTCTTCATATTTGGCAAAGGGGATTACAGGTTCCGGCAGCTCTCGGAGGTAAAGCTTCAGGAGGGAGGCCACAGTGTGAACATCAGTGTTGCTGCAACAAGAAGAGAGAGGAGGGAAGTTTAGAAACCCAAAGACCTGCTGTCCCCAGAGCATCCTGGAGAGGTGTCTAAATGGCTTTTCTGATGCTGATAGGAAAAAATGCAGGCCTCTGCAGTGAAGGAAAGCATTCATCCTACATGGCCACACAAGGCAGGAGCAGAGACATAACATGGGGCAGTGGCAGGGGCTGGCCTGGTTGCAGTGGCTGCGGCAGGTAGGCTGGCAGCAGAAATGGCTGCCATTTGCTAGCCTCACTGGAGTATGGATTAATACAACCATCAATCAGTGTGTATACAAATCACACAGAGGCCCTGCTAACAGCATGGACCAAAGTAAGCCTTGCTGGAACATAACCAGGCATACTGTATTCTTGAACAGAAGTGCTAGAAAAGTAGCTTGCTAGCCTTAGAAGGGCCTCCAAAGCCAACAGAAAGAAAATGAATTAGTAAGTCAGTACAAGACACCATAATAAGGATCAGCATGACCTGACAAACAGGTGTCCCCATCTGGTGGGAAGGCTGCATTAACTGGTAAGAAGGAGGATGCTGATGATGCCACCTACATATGTTTGAATAAATATCAAGAACTAGGATATGTATGCTATAAAAATGAAGTTGTTTTGATCTGTATATAAAAAGAGGCCCAGGAACTATTTAATACTTTATACTAGGCTTAGGGGTTATGTTTAGGGTGATTATACAGGATAATGTGAAATCTGGGACACTACCTTTCCCCCCCCAACTCAAATCAGCAGTGCTGCTACAGGCAGAGACAGGAGCGGGAGGCATTCTGCAGCTCTGGTATTATACTACTTGGGCAGGTAAGGCAGTTAATGGTCCATTAATGACCCATTGTTCTTTACTTCAAAGATGTGATCATCTCCTCTTTTTAATGGTCTTTCCACTAATCAAGTCAACCTATTTTAGGGCAATTTTTGTGTCTGCTGGGGCTTTCTATTTCACAGCTCCTGCCACTCCTCTGCCTCCCCACCCAGTGCCTGGGACACTCATTTTAACAGCCATTTTCACAGGCCAGCCAGGACCAGCCTCTGAAATCCAGGACTCTCCAGGCCAAACAAGGACATGTGGCCACCCTAGTTATGTTCACACCCATGCCATGCCTACAAACATCCAGCTAGCACGACGGATTGGCTGGCCATGGATGTTAGTGTTTAGGTTGATTTGTATACAGTAAACCTTGCCACCCTTCTTTGTCACTAAAAGCCAAAGCCTGAAGTCTCTTTCTTGTAATAATGAGATTGTTAGGGGCACAGCATCACAGAGAGTATCCTGACAGCACATGCAGAGATTATCCAAAGTGAGGCAGCCTAATGTGACCAGTAACACCTAATCCCTGAACAACCCTAATGGAGTCAGATAACAACAGTGACAAATCCATGCTAACAACACGGGTGACTCCCTACAGTTCATCGGCAGAGAGAGGCAGTTAGCCATGTTAGTCTGAAGTCAGGCAGAAGGCAGCATAGATTTCTCCTTATAGTTTAACTAAATCAGAGCTGCATAAGCTTTTGTAAGTGGAGGGTGTCTTCATTAGATGCTGTGAAGGGGCTGCCGGTAGCAGAGCTTCAAAAGAAAGTGGAAATTAGAATACAAAGGATGGGAGAGGCAAGGTGGGTAGGAGACAGAAAAAAAAGCAGCTAACTTATTGAGAGACACAGAGGTTATAAAAACTCATCCAGGCAATGGGACAGAAATCCATGGTCTTGGTTTAGACTATACATAACACAATCCAGACTGTGGATAATTTCTTTTTCTCCAATTTCCTGTTCAAGTTTGTTCTTAAAGTTTTGTCATGTAAGAACTGTAAAGTCATGCAGGTGTCATCAGTGTACCTTAGATATACTGGAGGATGAGAAGGCAGTTGTGGAGAAAGCCGACTTTAAGGTCTGTCATAAATATATTGGCATATTGGGAGGCCGTACGTGAGATTGTCAAAAACCAATGTTTACGTTACAACCTCAGTCCGGTGGAATGGAGAGCCATACTCAGCCTTAAAGACAATCCTGATATTACTATACAACAGGGTGTCACAATATGCCTAAGGTACACCGATGACACCATCATCATACAGATGCATAAGAAATACCTGCCACGACTAAGGACTTCACCCTTCCATCAAACCAACTCTGCAATACTACGCCCAGCAAATTCAGTTCTTGGACACCAAATTCAGTTCTTGGACTGTGAAGCTTTACAGTGGCCACATCACTACTATGCTGTATCAGAAGCCAACTGCTACAGCTACCTCAACACCAGCAGCTCTCATCCTAAGCACACCACTAGATCCATCATCTAGCAACAAGCTGTACATTACAATTATATCTGCTCTGATCCCACTGACCACAATGTACAGTTCAAGGATCTGGAGCAGGGTCTACACTTACAATACAATACAATACAACCCCAAACACATAGCCACTCAAATAAACACGACCAGACCTGCACCCTGCTCTAAACTGTTACAATACCAAACCCAAGACAATAGAATCGCTCTGGTTGTTATCTACGGCCCCCATTTGAACATCTGAGATACACCACTAATGACATCTAACCCCTCCTGGAAAATGATGATCATATTCAAAGTAGACATGGGGTTAAACCTGTCCTGGCTTACAGACAGCCCCCCAACCTCAAATAGCATCTCTTCAGCCACAGACTCCCTAACTCCTATTCTCATCAAGAAACCAGACCTTGCTTTGGAGTCGGATGCCAGCTGTACCCCTTAATCAACAGACACCAGCATCATCACGGGACCATATAACATGGATTATAATATATGAGGTTCATTCACCTGTTCCTCTACCAACTTCATATACACCATCACCTGCTTACAGTGCCCCTCTGTTGTCTCCATGGGACAAATGGGATGATCCCTATGTGTAAAAATGAACAAACACCATCTAACAATTCCCAAAAGACAAGCCTGTGGCAAAACACTTCAGCTTCCCTGGACACTCCATTGCTGACCTCAGAGTAGCCAATCTTACGCAGCAACACTTTAAAACCAGTTTGAATGGGAAACTGTGGAACAAGAAATCAGCCACAGACTGGATGTGTTAAGTGTGTTCCAAACCAAGACTATGGATTCTTATCCCTTTGTCTGGGCTAGCTTTTATATCCCTCAGTGGGTTAACTGCTTTGCTTTTCTCTCTTTGACACACCTTGCCTCTCCCAGCAGTATCCCCTTGGTTTTCCTCCCCCTTCCCTACCCTATGTATTGTAATCACTGCTTTCTAAGAAGTCAATTGCTGCGAACCAAAGCTTATGCATCTCTAGTTTAGTCTACATAGTGCAAATCTACCCTGCTTTCTCCTGAGAGTCCTACATCATTCATGCACCCTCCTTTCCTGAGTGAGAGCCTATAGCTGGTGTCCCAGTTGCCATCCACACGTTATGCTACTAGGCAAGACAGTCTACCTAAGAAACAGTAATGAAAGGGGGACAGACCATCTAGGCAAACCTTCTGGAAGCCCTTTCCTAATTCAACTCTGGCTTGGTCTCACAGGAATCAATGCACCCACTATAGAGGAAGAGGAAGCACATGTAAAGGGAAGGCACCTGAGAGGAAGGAGCCTTCATCTCTCAGCGCTCCCTGCAGGAATGAAAGAAATGGCATGTTCTCTCCTGGGCATAGGGTGAATCCCTGGGAAGGCTAAAGGGAGTGTGGGACACTTATGAGGTGGGAGCGTTCAGCCAATCACAGCAGGGAACACAGAGAAGTTCTGTCCACTTGTGACTGATGCATGTCAATTCAGCCATCTGCCTTCTGAATACCATGTTGACTCAAAATTTGGCATAAAATAACCTTTATCCCATTGCTGTTTCTGATTGCCTGACACCTTCTTGCCCCCTTTCCTTTCCCAGTGCCCATCTTTTTGTATTACTGTCAACCCACTCACTCCTTAGGCATCCTAGTAGCTTGTGACCGCAGGAGCACCTTGAACTGAGATATCTGCAATGATATTTGATCCTTTTTTCACACAGACACTACTGTATAGTCTACAAACAGTTTAAATGCCCCCTTCCAGTTTGTGTTACTTGGCATTGGTTGACAGCAGCTTCCATTTGCCCTCTTCTTACTCATTCCTCTTGCCTGCTAAGGTCTCTCTAGAGTTCCTCACCTTGTTCTCTTGTCCTGACTAAAGAATCCTGTGTCCTTGGCAAATTTTGCTACTTCACATCTCCTCCCCCTTCCCAAGTCACTAGCAAACAACATTCAACCACCTGGGATCTACCGTGGGACCCTGAGCCCCCATCATTCATCTTCTGCCAGGATGAAAAGCTAATTCTATTCTTCGCTTTCTGTCTCCAGTCAATTTTTGCTCCATGACAGTACTGTGACCCTCACTCAGGACTGCTTGGGGGGTCCTTTCCAGAGGCCTTTTGGAAGTGTAAATAAATTACCATATTTTCTCACGTACCATGTGCCCCAAATATATCACATGCCTTGCTTTGGGGAAGGCAGAATGAAGAAGAAACGATTTTTCCAGCTATGGCCTCACAGAACAGGGGCAGAGCCTGAACTTCAGCTTGTTCATCCTCCCTCTCTTGCTTGGGCAAAAGCTAGTTTAACCTTTTCAGAGCTGAACTGTCAGCAGCTCTTGGCTGCTTAGCCAAAAGCTGAGACTATATCTTTTGCTTAAGACAGGATTCCACGGGCAATTCTAGGATTTTGGAAAGAGTTAAATGCAATTCGTTGGACTGTGAAGTAGGAGAAACAAGATACGGAGTAGCTAAATTGCAAATTCTTCAGCAAAACTGCCAAAGAAAGGATAGTTTGATTAGCAGATCAAGACTATTAACAAGGAGAGTGGGTTATTAACACCTGTTGGGTGAAGAACAATTAGCACAAATCAAGTCCATTATAATAAGCCATGAAGTCAATTGATTCCCTCAAGTGCCTGAATAGAAATGCCACTGCTATTAATCTGGGCAGAAACTTAGCTTTCCTGTTTAAGACACACACCCCAGTTTTAGAAGGCTAATTTTGGGAGGAAAGCAAGTATGGTACATAGTATTCTAATTGGTTATTTTATTTCAATACTGTGTTGATACAGATTTCCCTCGATTTATGCGGGGCCTTTATATGCATATTTGCTCTTATGCGATGAGCATATTTAGACCCATAATTCGTTATATACGAGGTAAATTTGCTCTTATGCAGTCAGCATAGATGCCCCCCCCCCCACAAGCAGGTAAGTCTGTGGGGGGAGGGGAAGGGGCCGTGGCCCCACTCACCCCAGCCCTGGCTGGAGCCAGCTGCCTGCACTGTGCTCCACCTGTCCCCCCATGCCTGGGTTCACCCCAGCTCCTGGACTGCGCTGTGCTGTGGTGCAGGCAGCTGGTGTCAGCTGCTCCTGGGGTTGCTCCAGTATGAGCTGGGGTGAGTGTAGACAAATGGAGCCCCAGGCGGCGTGGAGTGCAGCACTCACCCCAGCCCCAGCTGCAGTGGCCCCGGGAGCAGCCGACACCAGCTGCCTGCACCAGGGCATAGCATAGCCCAGGAGCAGAGGTGAGTGGGGACAGGCAGAGCATGGTACAGCCCAGCGGCCGCTCCCAGGGCTGCTGCAGCTGGGACTGGGGTGAGTGCCACTTTGCTGCCTTGTGCAGCTCCGGGAGTGGCACCCCTCCCCCCACGCCTTCCCTAGTCCCAGCCTCATGCCCTCCCTCACCACCATGGGAACCTATCCCTATTTGTTACATTGTAAAGTGGATTCACTTTATGACAATTTGATTTATGCGCCGTTCTCCAGGAACTCACATACAACATAAATCGACGGAAACCTGTACACTCAAATAATTAAGAGACATAATTGTATTGTTTTCAAAAGATATCAGTACAAGCTGTTATCTAACTTTTACATCTATATGATTCTGTAGCAAAACAAGTATAGCAAAACCTCTGCAGTAGGGGTGGGTAATTATTTGGGTTGGTGGGCCACTTAATGAGTTTTGATGACCTGTCAAGGATCACATGTCTCTCTCTTTTTCTCCCATTCTCTCCGTCTCTCCCCCACTTCCTCCCAGGACTACAACCAGAGTGGAAGCTTGAACCTACCAGCAACTTTAGCACCCCTACCCCCACAACAGCTGAAGTCCACCCACCCACAGATGTAGCACACCCCTCACCCCCACTCCCCTGGGGCCACCAACAGTTGCTGACTATGTCCACAGCTGCCCAAACACAGCCAGCAGCATCTGTATCAGTGCTCTGGGCACCAGGCGGGTGGGGCGGGCAGGGAGCACTACAGCTGTGGACTGCAACCAGTGTGGAAGCCTGAGCTCACCCACAGCTGCAGCCTCACCCCCCAACCTGGCTGCTGGAGCCACCACCCACTTGTGGGCCAGATCTGATTAGTTGGCGGGCTGTATTTTGCCCACTCCTGCTCTATAGCTTTAACCTTCATTCATCAGTGATCCAAGTTAGGGCAATTTAACTCACTTGAATCACTACAGGATCATACAAAGGTAACAGTTACAGGGTTACTATTAATGATCCTGTGGTAGGTCCCAGATGGTTGAATGTTGATTACTCCCAAGCAGTAGCTCCTCCTCTCTTTTTAGAGATATCTTTGTCTATAGCATATGTCTGCAATAATGATGAACTAATGGTGAGGTGCCCAGCAGCTGGAACCCTCATCTTCGTAATAATACAAAGTTGTTTTGTTTAGCGTTAATCCAATTTGCCTTCAACTTGTGCCATGAATGGCCAAACAGAGATATACACCAGTTTAACTACACCAGGTTTAAATATATAGGATCAGGCTACATTCACCACCAGAGTTGAGATTCTACTTGTAGTACATGTATATTCTAATAAAACCTTTCTTTACAGAGTAACAGAGTTTATATGTGTCACAACCAAATTAAGTAGTTCCCATGTCACAAGCAAGTAAAACCATTCAAAACAGTTTTTTTCTGCACTAGGTTAACTAAGGGTTAACAAATGATAATAACAGCTTTTTTTTGCTGCGCATGTCAAAAAGAAATTTATAACTGCGACACCAACATGAAATAGAACTTAGCCTTCTGTGTTGTACATAAATCATTATAATTGGTCAGAGAATACAGGGAGTAACCCTATGATAACACCCTAGCGAACACCACTAGATAATTGGCGATTCTAATTTAATTTATGATGTGGCGAAAAGCAATTGGCTAGTACACAAACAAAACCCCAATACACTTCCGCAAAGAAGAAGAAGAAGGGGGACCTCCGTACGAACCTTTGAGACCTCTGATCACACGTATCAGAGTAACTGACAACTTGATCACTTGCCAGTGGCCCCCTCGCGTCTCGACCCAATCTCAGACGTAAATCAACGACCTGCCAGCCTGACCATTTTCTCTGCCCAACCACCGAACTCTTATGCAGACCGACCTACAACCTATAAGCTGTAACTAACCAAGTATTTCTAACCTCCGTCCTTCACCACCTCGACGGTGTGAGTAAATAATCTTGCTTTATAACCAATAAGCGTCCGCCTAATTCATCCCACTCCAAGCGTCACAAGGCCACCTGACGGCCTTCTAAGGCCCCCGGACCGACCCTCTGCCGACCACTGCCCGGGTGGGAGTCAGGGAGAGCTGCTGGCCAGCTGCTCTGGGTCCCAACAATATGTAATACAGATTGCCCAATGAGTATGAGGACAGATTAAGATTAGCCTGGAACTGGAGTTCAGTGTTTAGTAGCAAAACAGACTACAGGTTTCAGTTTAAATTTGTCAGCACCAAATCCTCACAAACTTATGAGCAGAAATCTCAACATTTAAGTCAATCTTGCAAGATATATCATACACCATCTTTAGTAATTGCACAAGAGCGGGTATAGCATAAGTATTTGATTAGTTTCCAACAGAACTGGACAACATGCCTCTCCTTGGGCTCTGAATCTCACGCAGAACCAAAGCCAAAAAGGCAGATTCAAGCCTAGAGATTTCTCAGACCTCAGAGTAGTGGAATTCAGGGCCAAGAATCTGGCCAATCTGTTATAACAAATAATTCTTCTGAGTTACAACCAGCCTTGACCTTCCTAGACATTCATCTTAGTTC
This sequence comes from Alligator mississippiensis, assembly GCF_030867095.1. NCBI lineage: Eukaryota > Metazoa > Chordata > Crocodylia > Alligatoridae > Alligator > Alligator mississippiensis. The sequence goes on from NC_081829.1 coordinate 21,345,225, forward strand.
TCTTATAGAGCATCCACAGAGTTTCAGTGCACTCTCACAATGGATTTCATAAGAGAGGTATGGAGATATGTCATAAGAGTTCCTGCCTGTAGTTAAACAGGCTGTAACGTCCATAACTATTGTGGCTGCAAAATGCCACCGAATGCAACAAACTAGAAGAACTGGATGGAACATGGAGCCTTTCCTTTCTACAGTTTGGAAGGAAAACTATACACAGGACTAAGGGAAATGAGTCCCTGACTTCCATTTGCTTCTAAGCACAGACTTGGCACAAAACATAACTATCACTTTGCACCCAGAAGATGGTCTTTTGGCCACAATCCAAGCTTGAGCAGGTTAGTGGTTGTGAATGGTGCTCTTCTCCATGTTCTCTTAGACACAGCTGTCTAGAGGAGTTTCCTCCAGCCAAGAGTTGAACTCCAGTGGTGGAGAATCTCAGGAAGCTTTCCCTGTCTCTGCTCGTGCAGTATCTGCTCTGTAGAGAAGCCCAGTTTTTAGGTTATTTAGAATTGTTGATGCAACTGTGTCAATCCAAACTCATTGCGACTAAGTTATTTACATGGAAACTGATACCCCTGGGAAGGGATTCCCTCCTCTGTCCTCAGAAAGTCCAGAAGCAAGTTCTATTTTATTCTTAGTCAGTGGCACAGAAGGAAACTGATTGAAAAGGGATCCCCCCCGCCGAGAGTACAAGGGTTGGATCTATTCTGCAAAAGCAAAAAGAGCTGCTTCTCCAGCATGAAGAGCCAAGTCCTGCCCTCAACTCTCACTGAACGCACTGGGAGTTCCAACCAGGGTCTGCCCAAAACATATCCTGTGGGAGAAGCGTGTCCTATTGTTGCCTGTGCTATACCTTTTCTATACAACTCTTTGTTAGGTGCTTTTCTGGCCCCTAGCCCTGGCATGTCTGAACACCTCTTTCTCTTTCATATGGCATCAGATAGCAACTTCTAAATCTATGAGCCACTGTCTGGTATTACGGCTCAGTGTGTGGATTCTGTCTATCCCGTCTGTACACTTGTAAAGATTGCAGCTGTGCTGTGCTATTTGTTGGACACCACCTTCACACAGGGGGCTGTCCAAGATGTTCATCTTGTGCAGTGCTGTTTTGAAGTAGCCAGAACCAGATCTCAATCTGTTGAGCTTGACCCTCACTTCTCTACCAAGATTGTACCCAATGGGGTACTCATTTGGTGTTGGTATAAAACACCGTAGGAACAAGTCTAATGGTCAGCCCGCTCCATTGCTACCCATAGATTTGATTCCGCATCCCCAATCTCTTCCAGAAGCTTGTGGCCTTCATATACAAATGGTTTATGACTTTTGAGCCACTTAAGCCTCAATTTGTTTGACCCTTCAGTTAACAGTTGATGGAGCAGGTGATTTTCATCATCTCTTGCTTCTATCACCAGGAATAATGTTAGGGCCTGTCTTACTATATCAGTTGGTCTAATGCCTGAGAGTACAGGGAGTACATGGGTGTCTGTGTACATTGTGCAGCCTGTTATGAATCTCAGCACACTGCTAAGGATAGTGTTGAGCTTTTCAGTGTGACAACTTCTGGACCATAGAGGAGCACAATATTCTGCTGGGGCATATATAAGGTGACCATATGACCTGGATTGGCTGGAACAGTCCTGGATTTTGGAGGCTGTCTCAGCATCCCAACCATTGCAGAAAATTGAAGCAAAAGTCCCAGATTGGGAAGATTGGCATATGAGGCTCCTGAGTCAGACCCTACTGGGCTGCGAGGGGAGTCTTTTGTATGGTAGTCAGGGGAGGCGTGCGTGCAGGGACCCATCGGTTCAGGGCTGCGTGTGTACGGTATGCTGTCCTTCCCAGGCCCACAGCTGGGAGCCACAGGGTCAGGACTGTGTGTGGGGGACGTGGGTGAATATATGTACATCCCCGCAATCCTTCTGCAAGCCATGGGGTCAGGGGGTGTGTGTGTGAGTGTGTGTGTGTGTGTGTGTGCACGCACGCGCACACATGCAATGGCACCCTCTGCCATTCCTTCAGTACCAGATTTCCTTACCCCATCCTGGATTTCCCTCAAATTATTATCATCCCCCTAGGCATATACCATTGCAAGTCTTAATACATTTATCCACACACCAATTCTATGAGAACGGAAAGGGCACTTAGCACTAGGGATCAGAGGTAAAGAGAAACTGAATTCCTTTCCCTAAAGACCTGATTTTCTGGGTTTTGAGAGCCAATCTGAAGCAGAACATGGAACCAAACCAAGATCACGAAGAGGAAACCTGCAGTTCAACTGACTGCACAAAGCATCCTCAGTGTATCATGGGCATGTGATGCCACTGAAAAGGGGTAAGTAGTACACTTTGGGGGAGGGAGCTGATTTTCTTTTCCAAGGAAGATTTTTTCCCCTCTTGAATAAGGGTGAGAAGTCAAAATCTCAACCATGATCACTGCCAAAATACTAGGCAGGTTTGGGTTGTCAGTGTCTAAGAAGTTTCACTGGGAAGAAACCACACTCTGTCAAGACTTCACCACTGCTAAGTGCGGAGGCTGTTTCATGTTTTCAGTCCAAGCAATGCCATCAAGCACATGCAACAGAGATATTTCTCCTGTCTGCTGTGTTGAGCAATGGAAGCTATGCACATTCAGCTGCTGCTTATATACCATCAGCTGGAACATAATGCTTGAACTGCCACAGTGGGGGTGAACTCTTCTTTGACAATTCCACTTATTGAGCAAATATTGACTGTGGTTAAAAATCAAAGAAAGGAGGATGGGTGGCCAGGAACAGAAAGGGAGGAAAGAATTAGAAGAATGTCTCCAATAAACTCTTTCAGGACATTCCAGGCTGAGAATGAGTAACAGCATCGCAGACTCAGGGATGTGCAGCATTCACATAAAGCACAATACAACCCATCAGCCACAGGCCAGAATGGAAGTGGTATCACTGATTACTGCTTCAGCCATAAGGCCTGGTAGTGCTGCTTAGGTCACCTGTAAAAATAGTCTTAGGTGGTTTCCTATTCAACTGTCTGTTAAACTCACTACCCAAAGGGCCCTGCTCACAAAGTTAGGATCCAACCTCCCCACAACACACACACACACTCCAGTGGTTGCCTCTGGGTTTTGATTTAGATCACTAGAGATATGAGCCTGGTCCAAGATTTGTCTCTGGTTCTGAATCCCCTGAACACCAACAGTGTGTGTGTGGGGGGGGGAATGGGATCTGGGTTCTTACTTGGGATTAATTTCTGAATGAAGTTTGGCATAAGAGGCTGAAATCAAGAGAGGATCAGTGCTGCAAGGATGAACCATCTTGGCTAGAAATAAGGGAAAAGCACTGGGCAATGCAGAGTGGAGCGCACTGCAGCTTGCCCTCCTCATCGCCCTTCACTTTTACGTGAGAAGCGGTAGGCTTTCTCCATTAAATTTCTCCATTTAAAAATGGCCATTTTCATTAAAAAGATTTTTCTTTGCTTCTTTTAGGCTTCTGTTGAAAAACAGAAACAGCACAAAAAAATCCATCTTAAAAATAATCGGTTTTCTTCACAAAATGCTTTGCTACAAATTTTCTACCCAGCTCTCCACATGTAATATCTAATGTCCAGAGAACATTTCCTTACCCCGTGTAATGTAATATGTAATGTCCAGAGAACACCCAGCATTCATTCCTGCCTGTGGCAGAGGGTCAGGCTAGATGATCTGTTCAGGTCCCTCCTGATCCTAGCTACTATGAAATTATGAAACATCCCATAGGGTGTTTCTCATGGTTCCTTTGTCTTAGTCAGAGTGTCATGGGGGGAATGCAGCTAAGGTCTCACTGGAGAGACAGCATGTGGTGGGAAAGGACCCTGTATTTGCAGGCAACCAGCTCTGTGCAGGGATCATACCCAGCTGTGGTATCATTCATACCAACTTGGATACACAGCCAGATCTTGTAAGCAGCAGGGCCGGCCAGCCCCAGCCCAGCAAAGTACTTCAGCTTGGGTTTTCTTTGAAGGATGTCAGCAATCCCACTCAAGTCATCTGCTTCAGGGCTCAGGCCTTGCTCAAGCATTTTGCTGGGTATGGGTGAGAGCATCCCACACTTCAAAGCAGTGGGTCTCAACCTTTTTCATACTGGGAGCCATTTAACAAGATGGATGGCTTGTCCTGACCCACACCCCCCTTGCCCTGCCAATGCCCGACCCACAGTCCCCTGTTCCCCTGGACCCTGCCCTCACCCCCAAGCCATAGACCCCTGGCCCTGTTGGTGCCCCTCACCCCCAAGCCACAGCCCTCTGAACCTCTAGGCCATGCTGGTGCCCTTCTCTTCTGATCTGCAGTTCCCTATCCCTTATTTCGTGGATTGGATTTTTCTGGGATTTTCTCGCAACCCTTTCAAATATTCTTGCAACCCACTTTTGGTCTGCAACCCACTGGTTTAGAAATGCTGCTTTAAAGCATTATATCTACATGGTACAAGTTAAGTGAAGAGGTCAGCTGTCTGGAATAAGCACCTTCTGAAACTGCCCCAACTGGGAGTATGTTCAGAAGCAAGGATGTTACAGCAGCATTTCACACACCACTGATTAACACTGGAAGTTGATGCTCATTCACTTCTAGTGACCAAGGCACCCACTCACCTGTCAAAGAGGGGCTTCTCCCCACAGTCAAAGGAATCCTGAAGGTCCTTGACTAGGTTGGCTTGGCCGGGCATTCGGAAGAGCCCTTCCTCAGTGAGGCCTCGTTCCCGAATGAAATCCACACATTGCTCCACAAGCAGTGGGGCTAGCCGCTGGCCATATTTCCTCTCATATTGCACTGTGTCCTCCAACCGCTGCCCGAAGATCCCTGCCAATGGGAGACACCATATGGCATTAACTTTTATTTCAGTTCATTTTAATTCCTCCCAAAGCCTGTGAGTAGGCCAGGGTAGGATTGGGGGAATGGGAGCTGCGAGTTACATGAAGGAAGAATGGACTCTGTTTCTACCGGCATCAGCAAAAATAAATCAAGAAAAATTACAAGCTAATAATTTTGTTCTGCTTTGAATGCAGAGTATGAGATGCTGACCTCTATCCAGCTCCCACTGGGGAAGCTATTCAAATGAGGTGAATATTTGGCCCCAAGAAAAGTACAAAAGAGATTGGCATTGATTATACTTGCCTACAGCTGTTCTGACTGTACAAATAACCAACAGACTGCCTGAATGATTACACTTCTATATCTCATCTCACCCAAAGGGCCCTGAAGCACCAGTCTGAAATGGGTGCCCTGACTTTCCATATCAGAATTGCTTCATCTGCCGCTGGGCACAGCTCTATTTGGGTGGGGCAGAGCTGTTGATTGCCAGCTCATCCCACTGAAACCACCAGAGGAAGATTTAAGAAACCAGAATGCAATTATCCACATTAAAACAGACCAGGGATTGATAGCAACAAATCATCTGGTGTAAAAGATGTTTACGAACTAGTGGCCTTTTGCCTTATATTTCAGTTTCTTTAATAAAAAATGATTAATAACATTAATTAAAACAGAGTCATCCCAGGTTCACCAGCATTCCTAGAACTTGCCTTGCCCCCTCACACACACACACACCATGAAAGCGCTCACACTTTCAGTTCTTTCTTCCTTGATATAATGTGAATGCATCTTTATGTTCCCCCCAAAGTCTGATTGGGGCTCACACATTCATGTAAGCTGCACCTACTCTATGTAACTTCTTGAATGTGGTGCTTCTTCTCCCTCCACTGGGGCTTGAGCTAGTGGGAGCAGCTGCTAAACTTGCTCCAGGTTTACTGCGACATTTCAGTACACACCAAAGAGATGCCTGTTCTTAGATCCAAAATCTAAGGGAAGAGCCCCATGAACCCATCCAGAGGAAACAGTCCTACAGAGTATCACTGAGGCAGTGCAGAAGATATAGCATTAAAACAGTCACTTGCTCTGGGAGTGAAGATTTTAGACAAATAGTACACTGCCAAAGTTTATTCAATTTTACATGTGACCAGATGATAGCAAAATGGGGTTTGATCCAAAGCCTACTGAAGACAAAAAGGGGCTTTCCATTGATTTGGGTGGGCTTTGGGTCAGACCTCCAATGCCCATCATTTAATCTTACATCACTGAAAATACTGCTCCATATAATGCTGGGTGTATAGTATACTCTTGGCCAATTTATGAGTAACACATACTGTGTGTCACATATAACAGACTATAATCGGACACACTTTGCATTTCCATTTAAGTGTTGCTTTCACAGGAGATAAGGAAGGAAATTTCCCAGCCACCATTTGCTATCACACAATGGAATTGCTGTACTAGGTCAGATCTGTGCTCCCTATCTCTCCTAAGCCTGCACTTTCGTTGCTGAGAGATATTCATGCTCATGTCAATGTGAGATGTGTCTGACCTCTGAAATACTGGGCCTCTAGTCTAGCATCTTCTTTCTGCCAGAAGCCAATCCTTGCTATGTCAAAGGGAGGCATAATCCATCCCAAAACCAAGTACTTGGGAAAATGGTGGAGGGAAATTCCCTTCCTGACCACATCTGGAGACCAGCTTGTATGCTGAAGCTGAGAGTCAATCATCCTTAGGCAAATTCTAGTTAGTGTTCTTGCAGATTTACGTTCCCATGCACATCAGTGTTCAATCTACATGTGAGTCCTAACACATGTATGCCTCAATAATAGCCCAAAGCAGGGAGTTCTGTAGGCTATTGGTAAGTTAGGTAAGAAAGAATGTGTGTATATGTGAATACATGCTGCTTTCTAAACCAATCAAGTGCCCCTTGTTCTTGTGTGTTCAGCCTGTGTGCAGTTCCACCAGAAGTTTTCCTGAAATTAAAAAAAAAGACTACACAATTTTTCAAGCAAATGTCATGCTGGCAAAGGGGCCAGGCCAACAGCCTTGCTGTCTCAGAGCTGTTGGAGTACTCGGCACTTGCAGTGTGGGTAAGAGCAGCAGTACAAACTTCTTTGCACTGTCTCACACTTCCCTTCCACCCTGACACAAGAGCTGAGATGGCAAGGCCTACAGAGCTCCACTTGAGCTGGGCCTCTCTGCTGTGGCTGCCTCTCAAGAATGGGTTTGCTGTGAGTTGCACAGGGGAGTGGACTTCCCAGTTCTGACTGGGTACCAGGGCTGGGGCTCATTGCTAATGCAGAAACTAAGGGGTTCTCAAAGGAGATGTGAAGACCTATTTGCTGCGAGTCTCCTCCTCCTCCTTCTCTGTCCGCACACTGCTGGCCTCTGCCCACTCCTGGCCTCTGCCCATCTTTCATTCTGTCTGTTCAACCTTTTCCTCTTTCCTAGCACCTTCTAGGTTTCAGACTCATTTCTGAACACAGGCCATGATATCTGAGCAAGTCCAAAATCAGCCTCAGCCAGTCTCCAGTTTACTTAGTCACTGCTGGCTTAGGCCAAACCAAGGGACTTGGAGAAAAAAGGCTGCATGTCCTAGAGTCAGTCTAAGCCACTGATTCCTCTTCCCCTTGGAGGACCTAGTCTTCAGAAGCAATTGCTTTCAGCAGTTATGGAAAGATCACAGCAGCCTCCTCATTAGCAACCTCCAGGCCCATCAGGAACTGAACTGTGCTCTACCACCACCCCAATTTTCCTCAAACCTCTCTTTCTCCATGCCTACACAGGCCCTCTCTATCCCCAACCCCCTCACAAGTGACTCGGAAACCCATTTCTCCTTCTCACTAACCTTACTGGGCTGGGAGGAAGAGAGGACATGATAGATGCATCAGGGAAGCCTGTGTGCGAGAGCCATAATGGGAAAAACTGAGAAGGGAGGGATTCTTCCACTCCTCGAGTTGAGAACATGGGAGTGGAGTGACTGGAGGAGGTGAGGCTTTCTTTACCGGCACTCCAGGTCACAGCCCATCCCACACCCCAGCTCACAGCACAGGGGACCCTGCTTACAGTGAGGCCCTCTCCCCTTCCAAGAGCTGGACCACACAGAGATGTAAGAGCCTGCTACCAGCCTTAAGGTAAGAGACTGAGCTGTAAAGTCATGTTGCTTCCAATCCAGATGTCAGAGCTGAAGGCCCAGCCGTGCTTGTGGCGTTATACATGACTGGAGGGAGACACTATCCTAATCCGGTCACCAAAACAGTATCTTTCCCTTTCAAGTTAACAACAAACAAATGCTGATGACAGAGGTTTCCATTTACAGATGCAATTCTAACTCAAGGGTCATGTCCCCACTGCAATAAACCTGCTCCTCACTCAGTGCTCACACCACTGGAACTAAATCCACATAAAAACAAGCTGGGAAAAGGCTGGAATCTCCCATAAACACATTTCCACCAAGACAGCTCGCTGTGGGGAATGCAGCATAGAAAAGTCCTCCAGCCATTGCAGCACCTAAACTGAAGCTCTGCTGACACCAGGACATCTTACCAGTGCGGGAATATCAGTATACTATGCTGGTGAAGTACTTGTAATGTGGATGAGGTTTATACGGGGGAAGCTGCACTTTTAATCCAGCCTCTCTCACCACCAGGCAGCACAAGCTATGCCAGTCCAAGCACAGGTTTACTGTTGTGTAGGAGACTGTCAGCATGGCTGTGCCAGTCAAGGATCATACCCCTTAGCTGGCAGAGCTATGCTGGCAGGCGTCTTTAGGGCAGACCTAGTGTAACTAGCATCGCCTCCTGGCTTGGTCTGCCGAGGCTGAGCAGCAGCAGGTTTAGGAGCGGAGACAGTGTCCTCTCCAACGTTGCCCTGCCTTCTGCTCTGCCTGACAGGTCTGTGTAGCTGAGGTGGCTACACTCCCCTTTGCCTACCCCCACCCCTGCCCCCTGCTGACAGCAGTCCTGAGGCTGGATTGGCTGTACCCTCCTTTGAAATTAAAAACAAACAAGGAGCTGGTTGTATGCAGCCTGATCCAATCCGTTGGCTCCTCCAGGCACGGGCCTGTTTTCAATCACTGGTGCCTGCAGCTCAGACTGAACTTGGCAGCCTCGGCTCCCTTTGATGCTGCTGCTGGAAGACGTTACTGCCCTGGGTTGCTCTTCATTTCCGTCCCAGCAGAAGCAGGAGCCAATGCCATCAGCCTAACTGCCAGCCGAGGTTGTGCTGGAAACAAAGCACAAGGCTACTGGCTGCCGAAGAGTTAAATCTTCCTGTCCTATCCTTATCTAGAGTCAGGCTGCTGTGTTTGGTTTCAAAGCAGTAAAATAACATGCCTGGGACCACATCCTCCATCTCAGGCAGATTCAATAGATACTAGACAAATGGGTTAGCACAGCTGGAGGAAGTTCTCCCCCCCTGCAACAAACTGTCTCTGGCTCTTTATAGAAAACCCAAATCAGGAATGGTGAACTGATTAACACACACAGACGGGCTTTCTGTCCTGGCCTGAATAGCTCACCCACCCACTTGAGGCATACAATGAATGTATATTCAGCCATACTGTTCAGACATGCCGTGGGCAGGAAGGGATACTCTCCCTGCTTCATTTTTCCCTATCACAGCTCTGATTTCAAACAAAGGGAATTAAAGAGAGAAACAGTAAATTCAGTCTGAGATTCTATTTCATTCAGGCTGACAAGCAAAAGGGCTCTTGCTTTTGTGTAGGTAATACACATATCCATTAGCACATGGATAAAAACATGTATACTGAGATTCATATATGCTGGCATTTCCTCATGTACACTTGTACACACACACGGGATGCATGTGTATGCATATATCTGTCAGCCTCCAGCTCACACATATGACCACAAGCACACATGTGCTGACACACACCAACCCTAGAGCTCACCTACAGATGCAGTCACCTGTTCTCCCACTGACAGAAGTGTCCCTCTTACATTTGAAAATGCTCACATAGACAAAATCATGGATCATAAACCATAAACACATAACTCTTCAGATGTACAAACATACACATGTACATATGTGTGAACACACACACACACACACACACACACACACAGAGGCATATTTTATTTGTATTACAGTATAGGGCAGGTTTCCATTGTGCTAGGTGCCATACACATAGGCTAAACTACAATGATTGCTCCTTAAGAACTTATGATCTAACTAGCCAGGACAGACAAAGAGCGGGAGAGAAGAAGAGGTATCACTGGTAGGCAGACTTCTGGGAACGGAGGCAAAAAGAGATTAAATGACTTGCCCGAGCTTATATAGGAAATCTGCGGCAGAGCTGGGAACTGAAATTTCATCTCCAGAGGTCCTTCTCCACAGGGTCAATCCTTCACACGTTAGGACGTATTCAGCCTTGAGCACACTTGCATATAGACACATGGTATAAATATTCTGCAAAATACGTCCCCCAAAATATCTCCACAAGTTAGCTTGGGGTCTGGCCAGTTAAAAGAGAGTGCTCCTTGCTCCATTCCCTCTGTAAAGACTGAAGCTATGTTTAGCCAGTGTCTGACCTAACCCAAGGACTAACGCTTTTGCTTTGCAAGAGGAAACCATAACAACTGTACACTGTGGAAAATCATCTCATACCTTGCGTTTTTGTGCAGCACTCAGCTACATGGCAGGCACTGAGCTTCAAGCAGAAACCAGGCAGTGTCAGACAGCATGAGCGGCAGAGGAAGAAAGTCCTGACTTCAGGCATCAGACACATTCTGAGTCCCAGCACTGGCTGCTTTCCATTCACTCAGCGTTGGAGAGCAGGGAACAGCCAAGCTGCCCTGAGAGATAATCTCAGCAGCACATCTGGTCTCAGCTCCACGACTCAGCATTAATTATGACTTGTGCAGAAAGAACTTGAAATATCCAATGAGACGTGGAGCTAGCCAGCTCCGTCGGCAAGGGAGAAAGAAAGGGAGACAGGCAGGTAGGATCTTGCCCACCCTTGACGCTGCCGCCAGTGTAAACAGCAGCTAAGTATGGGTCGCAAGTTTTAACAAAGGCATCCCCCATAGTACATGTAATATATTCATGCTCTAATTGCTTGTCAGATCTATTCCAGATAGCCGGAGCGTGGAGCAACAGTTTCTGTCTGCATGCCACACTCTTCGCTCCCTTTTAGCCACAGGCAGTGTTAGCTGCCCTACAGACAATCAGTTGCCCTCGCCCCAGTAAGGGTCAGAGGGGCGTTTTCTATCATCTAAGCTGCTCCAGCCTCCACCGGCAGCCACAGGGCTCAAGGTTATGCCATTGATTCTCACATGGGTAGAAATCTCAGGCCTGGTTCAGTCTTTTTCCCCAACCAGTATATTAGTTTGAGCCTCTTTCTTTAAGGTTACTGTGAAATGATGATGCTGGACAGAATTAAATGAGCAATGCTGCTACATAGGAGTGGGTTGTAAATGGGACAGCAGGCACCAGCAGCTGAGCCCAGGACCTTTAGGACTAGAAGAATAAATTGCTACAGCTTAAGTTAGGGGACTGCTCTCATGAGACTAGCAAACTTAGCTGGAGTATGTTGCCTACAGATCCAGCTGTTGGGTGAGAGGAGAGGAAGGAATGGCTATTCTGCATTGACTTGTGTTTTGTGAGGTTAAGAAAGTCCACCTAAATTCTACCTTCTCCAAAATGATTTCCAAGTTGCAGAAGTTGCTCACTTCTGGATTTCTGTTGTCAAAATACTACGTAACTCACCATTCATGCAATCTATATTCATCTGAACTGAGTAGTTTGTTGGTGCAGGGGACTTCCAAACCTGGTTTTAACACTGGGTGATTCTGGACAAGTTGTTCTCTGTGCCTCAGTTTCCCTCATATAAAACATGAAGGAAAGTATATTGACTGTCTGCACAGTTCAGCTGTAACACTTCAACCACTGAGAACGGGGCCATAGACTTGGACTTAGGAGATGGGTTCTGGTTGTAGCTCTGCCACCACTCTGCTGTAGGACCTTGGTCAAGTCACTTCCCCTCTGGGCTTCTATTTCCCCTCCCATTCTTTGTCTGTCTTGTCTACTTAGACAGCAAACTTTTGGGGTCAAGACTGTGTCTCACTCTGCATAAGCAGCACCCAGTACAACAGGAATCTGATCTTGTCCAGAGTATCTAACTACTATTTAAACACAACTAATGAATTAAAAAAAAACTGACACAAATCACTATTTGCTAAATGACTAAGATGCTTGAAGGGGAGGTATTACTGAGGAACCAGGTATTATTATGCCCATGGTTTTAATCCTTCTCTTGTCCTCTTGGATCCATACAGTAGGTGATAGGTTAGGGAAGGCCTGGCCAGAAGTATAGCTGGGGGCCAGTGGCAGGTCAAAGATGATTCCTTTATGAGTAATTCTGGGGACATCAAATTGTTTGGCACCATTCCCTGGAACACTGTCTCCAAATGTGTCACATCCGCTAGCAGCCTGAGACAGCTGGAAGCTCAATGGCTGGAGGGAGGCCTTGATGATAGCAAATGGCCTGTAAAAACTCTCGTTTCCCTTTTGAGCTCTTCCTTTCTCTCTACCTCCACCCACAGCATGAGAGCAAGGGGCAGCCAATGAAATGGAAGGACAACACATTTAAATCAGATACCTTTGTACACAACATGTAAGTAACCTACAGAACTTACATTGCCAATAGATACAGCTGAGGCCAGAACCTCGGAAGGACTCAAAATGAGACTATCCACAGAAGAATTCAACAGTATTTAGGGCTGTTGGTTGCAGCCGTGTTAATCTAAGGACGTAGGTAGACAAGGTTCTTTGGGTAGATGTGATTTCTTTTATCAGACCAACTAAATAGTTAGAAAAATTGTTCTTTGCAAACTTTCAGGTGCAAACACCCTTCTTCAGGCATAGGGAGAATCAGTACTTGGGCACGGGAATCTCCCTGCTTTATCAATCCAAGAAAGAACAATACAGCCTCCCTGAAAGAGGAGGGAGGGAGCACACTAGCTCACACAGACCTCTCAGTCATAACACAAAATGACAGCTGCCTCACAGCTGCTCCCTGCAGATGGCAACCGTACAGTTGAAGGTGTAGCACCAAGATATGGGAACAGCCTGACAAGATTGTATTGCACAGCTACTTAGTTCCCTGTTACCATCTAATCTCCATTCGGGGCCTACATGAAATGTGTCAGTCTGCTTCATCAGGACTGAGAACAGCGTTGTCACACCAGTACAGTGAAAAATCCTGAGCCAGGTCACAAAATATCACGAGACTGGCTTTGAAATCAAGAGGTTGTTCTTTTAAATTGCCTGTTGTATTTTCTGACTCTAGGTCATATCTCTAGGTCCAACATCTTCTCATTAACCACAAACCTTTTTTCTTTTTTTTTAAATGAAACCTGATATTCTCACATAAGGACAGGACTCACAAAAAAACTACAGGAAGCTAGCAAGAATGCATGTCAACTACCATCACAACTGGCACTAACTGACACCACGGCTAGGGACAGATGTTCAAAAAGCTTAGTCTGAATTCATTCAATCTTTGCAGGTTAGTCTAACCTGGCTAGATTTAATTGGGTTGTAAGCACACAGCCATCTCCTCTGGACTGAAAAACTGCAGGAACATGTCTGCAGTGGCTCAGGTTAGAAGCTGGGGGGAGCTAGAGCAGCCCGCCCGTCCTTTCCCCAATGCTAAGCTAAGTGGGGGTGGCCAGGCCCCGACAGGATGCTCTGATTAGGGAGGGTTCCCCCCGCAGCAGCCCAGCAGGGAGCTGCTGACACAGTGTTTATCACCCCTAACTCAATGTTTATCAGCTCATTAAGAAAACAACAGCCTCTCTCTATTAGTTCAAGCTCTTCTTCAACTGTTTTTCCAAGGAAGTAAAGCATTTTTCCAAGGAAGTAAAGGAGGGACATTACCAGCTATCTATTGATTAGCTCCAAAAAGCCCTAAGCCAACAATGTCCTGTCTGCCTTTGTCCCATCTGCCACAATACACACTGTAGGCACAGGACCATCCCTAAGGGGTATGAATTGGGGCAACCGCCCTGGACCCTGCACTTTGGGGGGCCCCACATAGTGGGGCAGAGCAGCAGCAGCGCAGAGCTGAGCGTAGCGGTGGCTCTGCATCCAGCCGCTTGCTCCATCCCCCACTGCCCATGCCACCACCACCAATGGCAGTGGCAGTTTCTTCAGGTCCAGGGCCCATGGGTTTGGAGCAGGGGTGGGACCCAGCATGGGCCTATTTGCCCCGTGGCCTGCACCCTGCTTGGGTCAGCTCTGCATAGGCAGCATGTGGTATGCTAGCTAATGCTGAGAGGTGTCTATGAAAGGCAGAGGGGAGGGGGAATCCCTGCTTCAGCAGGGAGTGGTGGGAGGGGAGGGGAGAGCAGGAGGAAGCCCCGCAAACCCTGCTGGGGTTTAGTCTCTGACAGAGCTGCATTTAGTCTCTGACAGAGCTGCAGCCAGGGAGCACAGGGGAGGGGCCAGCCCAGCTCTCTGGAGCAGAGAGCCCCGCTCACTCAGAGGGCATGCTGGGATGCTGGGGGACTCTGATTTAACTTAAACCAGGAAAGGATCTGGGACAGGTATTCCATAAACTGGTTTGACCCAAATCAGTTAAGTCTGCTACTATATTCAACCAGGTTTATCTCAAACCAGTTTCAGCCATTTTCAAACTGGTTTATGTGCACTGAACTTCTGTTCTGTTACAGGTTTAAACCAGTTTCTGATCACTTAAACTGGTTTATGTGTAATGTCTGTCCCTAGCCCATGAGGTCATATTCCACATGGATACCACAGATGGAACGGGTCACAGAGACTGTGCTCCCCTTCTGTCATAGGAATGGGACACTTGGGAGGGATGACAATACTTCCAGTGCCTGAGCTGCTCCAGCTCTACTGACAGAGAATCCTGGTGTGTAAGACCGTTTAGCACAAAACCCCAGCGTGAACACCCTGCTTAGGATACAAGCTATATTATTCCCTGACGTTTCTACACTGTGAACTATGGGGGTAGGATTTCCTAGCAATGCTATTATGAGCTAGCACCTCAGCAGTTACTCTTCACGTCCCAGAGCTGTGAGAAGCTGATTTGTCTCTACATGTCATTACAAGTCTTGAGATCCAGCCCAGACATGTGGGATATATGCTGAGGTTCATAAAATCTCTGAAAACCCAGGCAGGTTTCTAGTTTGGCATCTAACTCAAGCCAAATTCAAATCCCGTAGTGACTGCAGCATAAAGTAGTTCTGAATTCAAATTAAGAGAACTAACATGAATTCACAATCCCACAGATCCCTCTGTTAAAAGAACCTACTTGCTCTATACAGTTCTAGCGAGTACTCATGGGGGTGCAGGTCTTACATAAATGTCCAGGCTTGAATATATACTAGTTCATCTACAGATGGGCTTACGCTATCAAACTGGGGATGTTACACCTGGGGATTGTTTTGTCTCTCTGTACGGACAAGGCCCAGTCTCAAAAACTGGAATCCAGATCTGAACTTCCCCAAGGTTTATTCCTGGTGATATACGAATTTTGGATTCAAAGCCATCTCTTATGCAAGCCAAACTCAGGTAAACAGATCAACTCCTCCTTCTAACAGAAAGATAGCAGTAACATGGTTAAGAGTTGTCATGCTGCTGAACCCAGCAGAAAAGCATCTAAGAGAAAAAAATCCTACTTCTCTCTCTACTCTAAACTTTGGGAACAGATTCTCATAACATAACACCCCCGCCCCAACACCTCCACCCCATTGTGATACTCTGGATTAGAGAGTCACCATTTAATGGTGCCTGAATGAAAATGAAAACAGTTTTCTGCTCACTGATTGATATCACCACACTGTATTGATTTCCAGCAGTAGCAGCTAGACAGCCATATTTGGAACAAACATGAGACAGAGTTGAAAGGTTCTAAATATCATTATTCATCTCCCTCCCATAGGAAAGGCCACTCAGCTAAACCTGCCCAAACAGTTTTTCTGTCCTGTGTAAGTATGAGAAGAAAGAGCCACACTAAAGAGCACAGTAAATTATACTACGGTAGACTCTAAACAATTTATTCCCCAAAGTGAGATTATAACTGTTTATAAGCAGCAAACAAAAGGATGATAAATAGCCCTGACCATCACTTAGCCACAACATCTGGAGTCCAATGCCAAAACCAGACATGTATTGGGCTACTTCTCTCTAAACAAGGACAAGAAGAATTTGGAGAATGAAATGTCAAGAGCAACATAAAATGCCTTTCAAATTAGGAAGCAGTGAGCTGAGCAAATATTCTGAGTAAATATCTCAAGCAAATATTCTACACACATTCTCTCCATAATGTAATTACAGTTTGCATGTCCAGAAAACCTTTCATGCAGGAACAAATCACATGGCATTATCTCTATCTGACAGATGGGGAAACTGAAGGAAAAAAAATGAAGGCCCAAGTTTTCAAAGATACCATTAGCTCAGATCAGAACGCCCAGCACTGAAACCCCAACAGCTTCCACGGACTTGAATGGAGGTCTGTCTGCACAAAACTGAGGCAGGCTCACCCTTCCTAGATCCACTTCATTGTGAGCTTTTTGCTGCATAGAAATGTACTATAAAGATTCTGGGTGTGAGTGAATATAAAATAATGATGATATGGTATCTATTCCCATCAAAGACCTCAAAATAAAAGAAGGGCTGGACCTATACTCTTATATCCAACTGTAAGGAGAGTGGACAGATCTAGAACGAATCCAGGTATAGATGTTGCTGTTAAACCTGCTGCCTCGAAGAGGCTGAACCAACACCCCAGACCCCTGAACACGACTGAACTCTGCTGGATTCCCATTCTGGGTTCATGGCCTAAGTTTTTAATGTGGGCCCATTTTATTCATAACCAATAACACATAGAACCAAACAACCAGTCAAATTCATGCCTTTGCCACACTCGCCAGACCTGCAGCCAGAGACTGCTCGCCTAAACATCTTGGGGACTTGGGAAACAAAAGGGATTGACAATGAGTTTTGGGATGTTTATCCAAGCTATAGCATAGAAACTCAGCAGCTGCACCTGTCCCACCTTGAAACCTGTACCCTCACATTTGTTGCATCACCTTGCTGCTGCCTCAAGATCACCTAGAGAATCAAACCAATCTAGTAATCCCCTTTACTAAATATGCATCATAATGAATACAAGCATAATTTTACTAGCCATACCAACTTTGATTGTCTGTGAAAGCTGAGGTCAGAGTCAAAAACCTAGCAGTAGTTAACCCATGACACTTTTACTTCTCCCAGCTATGACTGTTTGGGAGGGTAGAATAACTGCCACTTGGTGATCTGAATTTCCAAGAGATTGCTGTGGAAAAAAGCCCTCTGAGATCCACATTTTAAAGGAAGCCCTGAACGTCTCCCACGTGTCTGAATTAAGAGCTGCTTGACATCCTTCCCTTAAAACAGGGATGGGCAAAACACAGCCCACGGGCCTCATCCAAACCGCCAGGTCATTCTATCTGGCCCGCGGGGTCACTAAAAAATTTAGAAAATTAATATTTATCTGCCCCCGGCTCCTGTCAAAGATGACAGGAATCAGGGGCAGTGGGACCCCAGGGAAGTCCTCCTGGCCCCACCCCCATCCTGGGGTCCTCCTGGCCCCACCCCCACAGCTGGAAGCCCCCTGCCTAGCAGAGGCTTCTGGCCTGGGACTCTGGGGCTGTGCGTGGCTGCACTAGTGTGGGAAATTCAGGTAAGGAGGGAGAGGAATGCAGTGAAGGACCACGGGGATTGCCCCAGCCCTCAGGACCAGGCAGGCTCCTGCTGAGCCTCATGGTCCAGACATGCAGCCGTAAGCCAGCAGGCAAGTGGGAAAGCAGTGGTAGGGGGAGGGGGAGAGTGGAAGCGAGTGAGAGTGCAGAGCCCTGCACCAATGTCTCAGGGCCAGCGCCAGTGTGGCCCAGAGTGGGGCAGTAGGAGCATGGGGCATGGGCTGGCAGGGGTCTGCAGAGCCGGGCTGGGCTGCACCAACAGGAAGAGTGGGGAGCTGACCTGGCTCCATAGAGCTCTTGCCGACCAGGACCCCACGCTCCTGCCGCCCTGCTCTGGCCCCGTCAGCACTGGCCCCCGCACTCCCACCCAGCTGCCACTGGCTGTTGCATGACTGCTCACTCCCAGTGCCCCCACCCCAGCCCCATGGTACAGGTGGGGAGCAGCGTACCTGCCACACTTGCCCGCGGGGAATGAACTGGTGCTCAGTGCAGGGGAAAAGCGTCCCCCCTCCCTGTGGCCAGTGCTTTCTGCCGCAGCCACCCACAGCCCACATAGGGCTGTCCTGCCTTTCCGCCGCATCACCGCTACCCTGCGGGGCAAGAGAAAACAGGCACAGGCACCCTGCACAGGCTCTGAGCAGCTGCAGCATGGGACACCAGACATGGGAAGGGAAGTGGCCACTTTTCGCCTATGCTGAGCACCGGTTCATTGCCCAGAAACTGCTGCCTGGTGCAGAGGAAAGCGGCCCTGCTGCTTGCTGCTGCCCGGCAGTGTTTGCTGTGGCTGCTCACCTGGAGCTCACACCACCCTAGGCTGTGGAGTGGTTGCTTCACCGCTGCTTCTGTGCTGCCCAGCACAGGAGCAGTGGCCATGTGGGTGGAGCAGCCACAGGGCAGCAGAGAGGTGGTGGTGAAGCAGCTACACCATAGCCTAGTGTAGTGCAAGCTCCGAGCAGACAGCCACAGCAAACAGTACCCGGTGGCGGCAAGCGGAGGGGCCGCTTTCCTCTGCACCGAGCAGCAGCTTCTGTCCAGCTGCTGCTGCCATGGCTCAGTCCCAATGGGCAAGCCCGGAGCTGGCACAGGGCCTACGCTAGCAGTGGCAGCGGGGAACAAACTGGTGCTCAGCGCGGGGGGAAAAGCGCCCCTCCCTCCCCGTGGCCGGTACCCCATGCTGCAGCCACTCGGAGCCCGCACGGGGCTGCACGTGCCTGCTCTCTGTTGCAGTGGAGAGGCAAGACAGCCACGTGTGTGCTGTGAGCATCTGCAGCAGGAAGTGCCAGCCACACACGGGGGGGGGAACGACAGGACACTTTTCCCCTGCGCTGAACTGCAATGCATTTCGTCGCAGGCAAGCGTGAGGCACGCAGGTTCGGGGCTGTGCGCAGATCCCCACCTATACTGCAAGGCTGGGGTGGGGGCACTGGGTGTGAGTGGGCATGTGGGAGCCAGCGGCAGCTGGGTGGGAGCACGGGGCCTGCATGGGTGTCCCAGGGCCAGTGCCGACGGGGCCCAAAGCAGGGCAGCAGGATTGTGGGGTTCTGGCCGGCAGGAGCTCTATGGAGCTGGGTCAGCTCCCCCCTCTTCCTATTGGTGCAGCCCAGCCTGGCTCCACAGACCCCTGCCAGCCCACACCCCACGCTCCTACCACTCTAGGCCCCTCTCTACCCACTCTACGCCCCGCCAGCACCGGCCCTGGGACATTGATGCAGGTCCCATGCTTCCGCTCACTTCCACTGCCCCCCGCCACTTTCCCCATTTTCTTGCCTGCCCGCCAGATGGCCACTCTGCACTACATGGCTCCCACACCCACACACACACATCCCCACAAAACCCCATATGCAATCACTTCTGTATAGACACCACAAACGCACACAAATCAGAAGTATTTTTTTTTAATTAAATTAAAATATATTATTATGGGTGTTTGATTTTTAGTATGTAATTTGTTTTTTCCCTTAAGGTGGCAAACCCACTTCCCCAAAGGAGTACTTACAGGGGCAAGGGGAGGGACTTCCAGTAGCAAAGGTCAGAGATTAGGGGGCAAGACTTCCGGTCCCAAGATGGAGATCAGGGGGCGGAGCATCTTACAAGGGGCGGGGCTACCCATGTGGCCCTCAACAGCTTGCCAAAACTCGGTAAGCGGCCCTCTGCCCAAAATAATTGCCCACCCCTGCCTTAAACCAAGTGGGAAAGACAGAGTGGGTGTCATGAGACTAGACTAGAGATCCATTACCAGTTCTGCCACCTGACTTCTCCATGCTTCCTTTACTTATCTGTTTTTACAGGAGCAAGACTATCCCTGGGTCACAGGGAAAGCCTGGAGCTGATTTACTGAAGGCACCATCTGTTCGGGGTAAGATGCTCTGATGGGAAGTGCTAGGAAAAGAGAAACAGCTTTTTCTGAAGGGATTTGTGGGCAGCCCCAACTCTACTCTACATCCAGCTAGGACAAGTCCTGTTGTCAAGGAGCCTGGAATAATTGAATCTATTCACTGTCTGCTGATAGGGCAAGTTGCAAGGGCTAATCAGCAGCATCTTGCCCAGTGCTGAAAAGGAGAGCCAGTCTCTGCCTCAGTGCCCTTGTAATCACCTCCTATCAGTGCTCTGGGTAACAGCATGCACACAATTAGCACCTTGCCCCCTTTCCCGCATGACAGGCTGGGAAACAACAGATTAAGTAGGGCAGGAGGTGATGTCTGGAAAAAGGTAGGCAGAGGCAGAGGATCCTTCTAGGTAAAGTATTGGCTTTGGGGTTAAGAAACTGGGTTCTCATCCCAGCTCCATCATGGATCAGGTGTATGATCTCAGGCAAGCCACTCCCTCTGTCTCTGCAGACCCATCCTTGGTCTATTTAGAATATGAGCTCCCATTATGTACCATATTTACCCAAATCCAAGATGACCCTGAATTTAAGAAGAGCTCCCAATAGTTAGATTCTCTATATGGAAAATTCATAAATTTGTTATAATTTTTCATGTATAAATTCTAATCATTGGAGGGTTTCCATAAATCCCTCCACCCACTGCTGCATCAGGGAAAGCAATGATAGGGAGGCAGGCGGTAGTGGAGGCAGACAGTAGGAAGGCAGTGGTAGGGTGGGGCAGGCTGCAGCTACAGCTCCAGTCCCGATCCTAGGTCAGTTCCATTTCTGCACAGCTGGGAGGGAGCTGCCCTGCAGCTGAGACAGTACTCCCCGCCCTGCAGAGATCACAACCAGTCCCAATCTCCATGTGGCTGGAAGGCAGCTTGCCTTGCAGCCGAGACAGCTCTCCCAGGCTTGCGAGATCAGGACTGGTCCTGATTGCTGTGCAGCTGGGACAGCTTTCCCAAACTCAGAGATCAGGGCTTATCCAGGCAGCAGTGTCCTCCCACTGTATGTATTTGTACTAGAAAACAGTGCATTAGACTAATTTAATGTGCAGTAATTGATGTGCAAGTATAAATGGTGACACTGTACTGCACATTAGATTAGTCTAATGCATTGTAAAGCATCTTGTGTAGATGTGCCCAGTGGCATTTACAACACCGAAATCTTGTTACAAGACACTGCCATCTTGACTCAGGTCTGACACAATGGACAGGTAAGGCACCATGGTTTCTGAACTGTGTATCAAATCAGTAAAACTGGTTCAATTCTGTTCCCACTGGAGCAGCTGTATACTGTTGAGTTGGACTGACTGCAGCTCCTTGCCCTCCTCAAGCCAGGGGATCATAGCATGAGGGTCCAACCTTAACTTGGATCAGGAAAAAGAAGGCCTATTTCCAGAAGTTTAAACCAAATACACACAGAGCCTGGATGGTTCCAGAAAGTGATAGCACAGACATACCCTGCACACTTCAATATTAAAGCAGCAACTTGGGCCATTAGCAGCTAGTGGTGGGGAACCTGAAAATTGTCACAACCCAAGGGTGTGATTTTTGTTTGTGTGTGCTTCGGCACTGCTGAATTATTTTCCCGCTGTTTGTAGCTTTCTTTGCAGGGTGCATTTCTTCGTTGCAACACAGAAATGTACGTTGCAAGGAGTTCCCGCCATTTGTATTTAAATTTGTGCCCCACTATTGGCCAGTTCTAAATTATTCCTACATGGCAGCTAGCGATTGGCTTGCTAGCCGTATAAGAGGCTTGAGTGGTTTCCGCCCAAGTTGGAGGACTCCACGAACATCAGGAGGAGGAGACTCCACGTCTCGTGAAGATCTCTAAGCGCTGTAGAGCCTATTGTACCCAGTGTATATCAAGAAGGCTATAAGGGGTCTGATCAGCCTCTCGCCTCTCCCCGTCGCCGAACGATCCCTCGACGTACCCTTCCCTGCGCGCAAAGTTCCACGGAGCCTCGAAAACTTTGTGTGAGTGAATTGTGAGTGAATCCAGAGCTCTATCCGAGTCCTTAAACTGGGACTTAAGCGAAGTATTCCTGGAAGTTTTCCAACCTACACCGCGACCATCTTCGGTGTAAGTAAACAATCTTAAATCAACCATTAAGCGTCTGTGCCTAATTCTAGCGTGCCGCCTGCCTTCCCCAACCCGGCATGTCCGGGCTGCTGGCCACAGCCCGCCACGCGAAAAAAGGGCTGCAAACTGCTCCCGGCCTGCACAAAAATTACTGGAAAAACACTGGAAAGTTTAGAGGCTTACTGGAACGTGACAGCGCTGAAGAATACCAGGGAGCAAATCTTTCTGGTAAGATTCTGTGATCCTCCTAAACCAAGACACTAGGAGTTACATTTAAAGAAGTTAACCACATTTTTCAGAATAATCTGAGATGGGGTCATAAACAGAGGGATCATGGACTCTGAACTTGCAGCCCATCCAGAAGTGAATCCCCACTAGTGGGGAGTAAGTAGGCCTGGATGACTTCTAGTGTTAGAACTGACCGGGGCAGCTGAAGAAATGTCCCTCAGATATAGGTGAGAGACAGGGAGGAGACAGGAGATGAGCTTCTTTCTTTGTAGGTATCAAAGGGTTAAAATCCTGCAGTTTGCAGGGAGTGAGACTACCTTCCCCCTTTAATAAACACAAATCTTTGTAACATTCATCAAAGAAATAATCCAAATAAATTAAAATTCTTGCCTCCAAGCTGGGAAACACCACGGGAATATGTCTGTCCAATTAATCATACATAGCCATGACTTGCAGTGAGAACCACAAGGGCTATGAGCCTGTGAACTTTCATATACCAAGCACAAATCTAGCTGGTTCTTATGGGATAGATCTTCACAGAGACCCAGGGCAGGCTAGGAGCTGGTGTGGGTGGCCTTTGCCCTTCTGCATTAGCCCTGTTCCAGCCATAGGTGAGGAGGTGCTGTGATGCTGAAGACAGATGTTAAAATATAATAAATCTGTGACTTCCTAGGATTTCATAAAGCATAGGTCTAATATGTAATCTATAGTAGGCTTACTCTCATCTGCACAATACATGTGAAACCCAGCTGAGCAGTTCACATTGACTCCTGCTGGGAGCCAAGGTGCACACACACACAATCACCTAGTCATGAGAGTTTGTAAGGCAGTACAGGCTCCTTTGGAAAGAAATGCAGTTCTGTCAGACCACTATCCTTCAGAACAGAGACCATCGCTGTTCTGGGTTTATAGACTGCTAGCAAATGAGGCTCCAAAACGTTGACTACTGTTAAGAGCTCCATGTGAAATGGAAGCCAGATGCAACGCACAAGGTTTATTGACCCAACAGCACTCTAGACCTATGCTATGTATCCTTGAGCCCCCTCTACTGGCTCCAGCTCTATTAACCACTTCCAGATTTATAGATAGCTTGTTTGTAGTGCACACTTCATGTTACTCTAAATTTCGTATGACTCTAGTTATGGCACATAGTGAGTTACTGATGCTTGTAGCCACTAGAGGGAGATTTTGATTTCTACTAATTCCGGATTTGAGCTGAATAGGAAGCAGTTTTCACATTTGGCAAAGCTTTTTGCAAAATGAAAAAAAAATTCTGTTCCACACTGGGATCAGCCAGAGACCTCTGAAGTTTTCCATGGTGGAACAAGAGAGGACCTCACTCAGCCAGCCAAGTAGGGCACCATTTAGGATGAGGGAACACAGCTGTGTCACACTTAGAGCAGGGATTTGAACCTGGGTTTCCTTTATCAAACTCCCTAGACCAGTGCTTCCCAAACTTTTCCTGAGCATGACCCCATTTCTTTAGTATGGCCCTTTGCTCCCAACCCATAGCGCCCCACCCACTCCAGGTGCCCCTCCCTTTACACCCACAGCCTCCTGGCCCTGCAAGTGTTCCTCACTCCCCACCCACAGCCCCCATCCTCCCCAGCCCTGCTGACAGGGGCCCCCTGCTACCAGGGCTACAGGACCAGGGTCAGGACCTGCAGCCCCCTGCCCCCCCCCAGGAGTGCCTGAGCCCCAGATGCCACCTGCAGAGACCTGTGCAGCTGCTGTGGCCACAGCAGAGCGCAGAGCCCCCACAGCTCAGCAGGTGAGACGTGGTGTGGGACAGTGGGGTGGCTCGGTGATGCTGCTGGGAGCCCCATGCTGCCATTGTGAGGCATCCCATGCCCACCCGGCAGCAGTGGCAGTGGCAGCGCAGAGTTGTGCCCCCTGCTGCTGCCAGGTGGGCAGGGGATGCCTCGCCACGGCGGCATGGCCAGCATGGGGCTCCCAGCAGTGACACCAAGCCTCCCCACCCTGCTCTGCCGCCGAGACCCCACGGGAAGGGCAGGAAGCCCTGAGCAGGCAGTGGGCAGCCCTCATCCGTCCCCGCCCCATGCACAAATCTGGGGGGCAAGTGCCTCCCCATGCTTCCCTTCCCGAGACTGTGTCACTCCCTTGTTTGTCATTGTGGCCCCAAATGGAGTCGCGACCCCAAGATTGGGAACTGCTGCCCTAGGCACTAGATACTGTGGGAGGGGAAGGGGGAGGAGGCTCTTTCTCTCCTGCTGGACTGAAGAAGGATCTTAAACAACATTATCCTTCATGGTAGGTGCCTGCCCACCCATTCAGCCCCATGGAGGGAACTGTTGGAAGCTTAAAGTCAAAAAACATGGAGGGGATGAACTCCCGAGAGCGGGGTTCTTCATGGAGCTGACATGGCCCACACCTCCAGTGTGTCTTCTGGGAAGGGGCTGAAGCAGCTTCAGGGTCACTTAGGCTAGGGACACACCAATGGGATGTCCTGGGAAAGCACCAGCTGCCCTCAAGAAAGTGAAGTTGCAGTCACATGACACAAGTCCCTGAACTAAGGTAAACTGTTCCAAAAGCAGGGTAGTTTCTTCTCAGTGAAGCTGCTTGCTTGTGTTCAAGCCATCCATAACAGCTTTTGTGTGCAAGCCATCCACTACATCCCTGGCTTTTGCTTTTCCCTCCAGGTTCCCTTTCTAGGGTAGCTCCATTTGTGTTGCCATGGCCTGAGAACAAAAATCCCATTAACATTCCCCCTCAGACCTGTCTCGGTGTTTCCTCAGTTGCTGGGATTCCTTGTACTATTAAAATAACTGACAGAGGGACAGCTCCAAAACTCCTAAACAAATCCTTCCTCCAATGACTGATGAAGGATGTTTGTACCAGAAAGCTTGCAATTAAATTTATTTTTGGCAAAAATCTTGTTGGTCTAATTAAAGATATCAGCTCTGCTATGAGCTCCGATTGCCTTTTCCTCTAGACCAACATGGCTACAACTTGGATACCTGACACGTGGAAGATATTGAATTTGAGACGATTTTTAAAAATGGAATCTTCGTATTTTCCCAAGCAGGAAGCAACTGTGACCACCTGAAACTGAGATCCTGCTTCCTGTCTTTGTTTCAAGGTAATTTGCATCATCACAGATCCTCACAGGAAGTGAGAGGCTTCATACCAGCTATGAACTGACTGCCCAGAGGAGTTTTCCATCTATTGACTTCTCTATGAAATCCCATGAAATATAAACTTTAATTTCTACCCAGGAGAACTTTTACAATCTTTTCTCCAATGCCTGATGAAAGGTGTTTGTACCTGAAAGTTTGCAATTAAATAATTTTTTTTGCAAAAATTTTGTTGGTCTAATCATCTCTGTTACAAGTCCTGATTGCCTAAGCACTCCAAGGCATCTAGCTAATAGGCCCATCTTTCTGCCTTCTCTCATACAGATCCCGCAAAGTGGTGGATCCAGCAAACTGACTGGTGCCTGCTGCATCGCAAGGGTCTGGGAAGAGCTCCACTCTACCACAGATGTTCTGTGGGGGCCTGGGTCCTTTATTCTCTCTCTGCCTCCATTTCCCCTTAAACTGAGCAGAATGGTCCTTCCCTACTGCACAGGGGTGACACAAAAATAAAATATGGTTAGAGTGAGAATTTTTCTGATAAGGTAGTGACGACCATAGAGTTATCCTAGGTAAGGGACGTGAGAAGTGTGCTGCTCAGGACCAGACCTCAGAGATGGTTCTGTCTGTGGGGCTTTCCAGACAGTGGGACCCTCTTCCTTACCTCACCATCACTCATCTCTGTGCCTCAGTATTCCTAGCTAAGAAGGGTGCTGCGACAGCACTTGGTGTGGATACTGTACGGGATGAAGCTGACCATGTCTTCCTCACCACGTGTTGCTCTTTCCCTCATCTTTGATTGATTTCTGCAGTCCTACAAGCCCCTACGACTATCGCCTTTTCTGCTTCTCTCCCCTTGGCTGGGCCTACCTCCCAGGAGACAATACTGACTCCAGGGTGGAAGAACAAACACTGATAACACTAGTCGGGGCGCCAGTTGTATCTATGCAGAGATAACAATGAGGCACTCATAGGGCAAGGCAAACACCTGGCATGTGCTTCAGGAGCACACCTGGTTTCATCCTGCACCACAGGTGTGGCCCACAGTACCACCCACTGGGGGAAGGCCCCACAGCACACACACACCCCTCCTCAGAGCCTGTGGGGAAGTGACAGGAAAGGATCAGTACAAATGAGGGAGAAGGCAGGGAGCCATTTCTTTGTCACAAGACTACGCAGATAACAGGAGTCACCTATGTGGCCTTCGCTGCTGTAGTGTATGGGCACCTCCCAATTAGAGTGAGGAACGGAGGCAATAGGCAGGTTAAACAAACACCCACAGTCACGTGCAGAGCCTGCGGTTGGGCTAGGACTTGGTCCTTCCATTTCTCAAGCTTAGTACAGTTTCCTCCTACTGTACTCTTCTGGCTGCCAGTAACGTTTGTCTTCAAAACAACTCTGCTGTGTTCTCATTTAGCAGCTTTCATGGAATCACCCCAAAGCCATGCTTAGGGTCTTTCATTATGTCTGTGTAGGTTACTCCTGTATTACCAAAGAGAACACTGACACAGTGGGCTCAATGTGCGAACCTCTCAGGGCATTTATACACGTGCTGCAGGAGTGGGGGAGGTGGGTGCTTTAATTAGAGTGTCTCCAAATAAAGCACACGGAGTGCCTCATATATCAGTGTCCCCATGTTTAAAAATAGTGGCAGTGTCACTTTAACTTAGAAGTGCCCCTGTCACCATTTTTAAGCCTGGGGATGCTGATACATGAGATGCTGGAGTCTGCTGGAGTGCAATTAATTGAGTCTGCTCTGAGGCACTGTAATTACAGCCCGTTGGAGCAGCCTTGCTGCTCGTGTATAGTCACCTTCTGTTCTCTCAATGCTTTTGTAGTTTTAAGGGGAGTCCTTGATTTTTCTGGGCAAATCTCACATAGGAAATTACAGGCCCCAGATTCTCTTGTGGGATGCAGCACAGGGAAGCAGTGTCTATGTGTTTCAAGTTGAGTAGAGCTAGCTATTGCCAAATAGCTCTGCAGGCAGACTCTCTCTTTCAGGAGAAGCACACGTGCGTATCATGGGATGTCTCTACACATGCCATTAATGTTCAGCAATAAACTGTGGAGCTTATTGCTCTGCAGTTTATTGCTCCCAGGAAGCTCCCAGGAGCACCCAAACCACAGCACATTGAGCCAAGTCAGAGCAGCCCCAGCAGGGAGGGGGCCCAGGAGTCAGCCTGCCAGCCCAGGGCTGCTCCAGCCAAGGCTCAGTGTGCTGCGGAGGGGCTGGATGGGGCACAAGGGTGCTTCAGTGCAGGGCTAGCTGGCAGCCAGCCCCTGCATTGAAGCACCTTCATGCCCCAGCCAGCCTGGTCAGTGTCTACATGTGCACTGCAGTGCACAAAAAAACTTCACAGCAGAGTAGTACTTGTATTTACAAGTACTATCCTGCTGCAGTTTATTAGTTTTGTGTGCCCTAATAGGAGTGTACATGTAGACACCAAAATGTTTACTACATAGTTAATTAGTGACTTGTGCAGTAAACATCTCATGTAGACTCTCCCATGGTGGAGTAAGTGACTTCAGTTGCCACTGGTTTCACATATAGAGGCCAAAAATACAATCCCTGCTGGCAGTGCAACCAAAGATGGCATTGCCTTAATAAAACAATAAAGACCAAGGAATCAATGTAGAAGTAAACCAAAAGAATGAGTTCTGCTTAGATTAGCTAACATTTGCCGGAATTGCCTAACAGTTGACTCATGGTGTACTTATGACATCACCTTTATTTCACTCTGCCAGCATCACACAGTTGCCTTTGAGGATGCTGGGAGGTGGAACAATCACTAGCAGACCTGGGAATAAGATCTAGGAGCCTTACCACTCAGAACCTACTCTAAGTACTGCACCATGCCACCCTGTTCTGCAATCACTTGGTAATAGTCAGCAAGGTCAGCATGGTTGTACAGCACAGAGGCAACTCTTCATTTAACTAATAAGAAGGGCCAATCCGGGGTGGTATCAGAGGCAAGACATGAATCCCATACCTGTTGTGAAACCAAACATGGGTGCCCCAAAGGGCCACATTCTGTTCTTGGTTTCATGAGTGTAAATGCAAAATAACTGCACAGAGTTTAGAAGGGTAATTTAGGAAAGTGTGAGTCAGTACTGACAGCAACAGAGTGTCAATTAGCCCTGATAACAGCAACACAACCCACAAACCAGCTCTATCAATCCACTGTAAAATCTCTGCTCATACAGAAAAAAAGAATGGAAAAGAAAAGAAATAACAAATCCCATACATATACCTAATTTTTAAATCTGGGCTCACAGAAGCTTCTGCTCTGATTAAAACTGACTAGACTCAAGAATCCAGGGCACTGAAAGCTATGGAAACTGTTAGAAACGACATCCCCCATAAGCAACACAGCCCTTCTTCAAATGACTTAGAGGCTGATGGATTTTAAGGCCTAATTTGAAGTGTATTTCAAAGCATAAATTCTGTGTGGCTTTTAAGCTCGCCTATGTCTCCCGCTATGATCTGGAAGTCTTGACAGCTTTCAGAAGTTTTCTGTTTCATTTTTAAAAGGCTTTGCACTTCACCTTTAAACTAGTTCACATAGTTCGTGCTGCATGGACATGTAAAAAGATACCCATCCTCTTTGATTGATGAGTTTCTTCAGTACATCAGCAGAGATTAAAGTGCATGGCTAAGCCTCCCCTTTTAACTTGGCATAATTCATTTTCACATCATATCAGCCTTCTCCAGGGCTGGATATTTACATATTAATATATTTTTTTTATTCCCCCTCTCCCACCCCATCTTCAAATATTAAAAAGTGTCGATAGATAAGATTCTGCACTTAAATTAGGAGCAGCAGTAGCAGGGAAGTACATATCAAACCATTCAATTAAAATACAAAGACAGCTCTGTTTACTGTCTTCCCTTACCATGAAAGCGCCTGCCCTGCTTCCCCTTCCCCACACCAAACTCCTTGCTCTGATTCTGTGGGGGTGAGAGTGTGTCTGGTTGCTTTCCCTAAAAGCAATGAAGTACTTTGGAAACGTGTTTGAATGTAGTGACAAACTCTCTCTCCTGATGATTTGGAATCTATATGATCGATGAGTGGGATTAGAACAGGCAGGCAAAGCAGTCAGATATGGGTAAACTAGTTGAATTATCAGTAAATCCAGTCAATAAGATGAAGTGAGAGGAGAATTAAAAGGCTGGATGTACAACTTCAGTTCTTTTCCAACTGATTTACATGGGAAATTGCAATTCATCTCTTTACAGAGGTGATCCAGCTCTTGCTGACATACGTGAGTGATAGGTTTAGACTGACAGTAGGACTGGGATCAGGTCCACAGGGCACATCTACACGTTGCTGCAGATTTGCCTAATTAGTTCCTCAGTAAAGCACACAGACACTGCCAGGCACAAGTACTATTCTACAGCAGAGTTAATTACACCACTGCAATGCATGTGTAGACAAAGACTGGCCAGCTGGGGTGTGAGGGGAGGGTGTTATAGTGCAGGAGCTGACTGCTGGCTAGCCCTGCACTGTAGCACCCTCAAGCCCCTGTCAGCCCCTCCACAGCACTTTGACCCAGACCCCCAACAGCTGGGGCTGCACTGCCCTAGCTCAACATGCTGCAGTCCCAGGCACACATGAAGGTGTTGAGCCCAGGAGCAATAAATTGTGATGTGAGCTGCACCAGAGTTGATTCAGGAGCATTAACAGAATGTATAGATGCACCCACAGTGTCTGAAAACAGTAAAAGAAAAATCGTTTTATCTTTCCTTCCTTATTACATGGCACCCATTGCCAGATCTCCTGATTTTATCCTAAGTCTTGCAACATTTGAAGTTGTTCTGAAAGCCCCAGCACCTGGAGCCATGTGACTTTTGAAGCCATCATGGTTGCAGAGTAGAACTTGAAACTGTATATAAGGACACCCAAAACACTCAGAAAGTAGCGGTCAGAGAAAAAGGACCCAAAAGTAATAAATGAGAAAAAAAATCTCACATGCACACA
This sequence comes from Alligator mississippiensis, assembly GCF_030867095.1. Lineage (NCBI taxonomy): Eukaryota > Metazoa > Chordata > Crocodylia > Alligatoridae > Alligator > Alligator mississippiensis. The sequence continues at coordinate 21,375,535 of NC_081829.1, forward strand.
TGGAATCTCATGATTTTGAGTCAACCCCTCACTTTTGAAAGCTTGGGCTCAGTTTAACACAGTGTTTCCCAACTTTTGAATTTGAGACACCCTCTACTGGACTTGAGGCATCCCTCACTGGACTCGAGACATTCCTCCATAACTTTAGTGAATTATGTGGCACCCAAAAATATAAAATAATGTATATATTAAATACTGTAGCGCTTACCTCCTTACACAGGAGCTGGGCAGAAGGGATGGGGGATCATCCAGGCAAGGATAAGACTGAGCCTGGCTTATCTGCTTAGCTTATCTGCTTATCTCCTCACATGTCATTTATCCCCTCACACCTCATAGCTTGCTTCAAAAAATCTAGAGGCACCCCAGGGTGCCCTGGCACCCTGATAGAGAATTACAGGTTTAGCAGCATGAGTTTCCCCTAACTGTAGAAGTCGGCCTGCAGCTATTTCAACAAACTGACAAGTCCCTGGGCATTTTGACAAAAAACCTCAAACATATGTTGACAGCAGCAGCACTGACAAGGCTGTGCCCTGAAGGAGTAGTATGCTGGAGGGATGTCAACTGTCTGGAATAGCTGCATCAGTTTTCCTTGCTGTCTGACACACCACAAAGCTGTCTGACAGAGCCACAAAGGCTCTACCAACGGCTGTGGCTGCAGCAGTGCGGTCTGGGACTTCCGACTCTTGTAGTGTGCAGATGCAATGAACTACAGTGTGGGTTGGCAGCAGCTGGAGAAGACTATCCGGCTACTTGTGGAGAAACCCTGATAAAATAATCTCCATTCCAGCTGCTTGGAACTAAGTCTCATAGTACTCACACCCCATATAGCCTTTCAGGGCTTTTGCAAAACAGAACAAATGTTATAAGCACAGACCGTAGCTTGGCTATCAGGCCTTCTAAACAGTGTAGATAGAGCCTAAGGAAGGGACATAGAAACTCTTGTTCCTTCCAGACCTATCTCAGTCTTGCCAAATACGGACATTCAAAATCATGAGCTGGGATCCCCAAAACCATAAAACTGCTTTAAAAAAAACCAAACCAAAATACGATATTTATTGGCCTGGTGATGTCAATGCCTTTAAGGTGCACTAGAGTCATGGTCTCATGTTTTTCTCCACATTTCCATGTGCTAGAAGCTTAATGTCAGCAAAATTAATAAGAATAACTGTCTCTTGTCTGGCACATTTCATGTCATTATCCTCCTTTCACAGAGGAGCAAAGTGAACTACTCATTGTCACTCAGCAGGCCAGTGGCTGAGCTGGGGATAGAACCAGTTCATCAAAATCCCAGCCTGCTGTCCTATCCTCTGAACCAGTGGTGCCAACCTTTTTGGCAGACATGCCACAAATTAGTCACACACCCTCCCCAAATGTCATTCTGATACTCATCTGCTGCTCAGCTTTCTGCTTCCTGCCCTGTGCTCCCTACCTGATCTAATGCTCTGCTTTCTGCTTCCTGCTCTATCTGTCACTGTGATGCCTGTACCTCTCCCCAACCTGCTGCATGCCACACATACAAGCTTCCCATACTACTTGTGGTACCTGTACACCAGGTTGGCCACCCTTGTAAAACCACACTGACAAAATAAATTGTACATAATAGCATGACCTGAGAAGCTGGGGATTAAAATTAAACATCAAATATTCTGATATATGTTTCAAAATTAAACATCTAAAACAATTTAGAGGAGCTGGCAACAATAAAGCTGCCCCAAAGGTGACCCTGCAGTTTGACTCGGGCAAAACACCTACTGAAGATAACAGAAGCTTTTTTTGCATAAGCACTACAGGCTTGAGTCCTAAATTGGTCCAAGTAGAAAGGAATGTTGTCAGAAGTCCCAAAGTTTTAAGTTGGGCATCTGGCCTAGAGGTGGAGAATGGAGATAAGTATACAATCTCCATGGCAAAAGGAAAGATAAGGAGGTGTCAGAGACTAGATAATTAAAAAGCATTGAAAATTAACAATTACCACCACCAGTACTCAGCTTCTTTCACTGTTAATTGTACATACTTCAGAGAAGGAAAAAACATCCCCTTTCTTCCCCCAACATCCCAAAAAGTTGGATTTAAAAAAGCTTTAGACAAAGAGTTTTTATCTAGGCATCTCAGTGATTTGATACTGTTATGCATATCCTAGTATCACAAGAATATGTTTTACCTTGAGGAAAATGTTTTAATTTATGTGCATGTGAGCTATTTGCAATACCTCCACCAAACGGAGCCCATATGACCCGTCGGATGGCTTTCACCCAATCTTCCATTTCATTCTGGGAATTAGCCATGAGCAGAAAAGCCTCGTGATTGACAGGCATCTTTTCCCGGTCCCCAGAACCACCTGAAAAACAAAACACACACCTCAGTTAGCATCTAGCTTATAAGTGACCACTGCTGACCTCAACAAACCCAGCCTACACAAGTATCCTCATGGGGTGGAATTACATACCCTCTTTGGATTCACATACATGACGATGCAAAGCAGAACTCAATGGAGAGTAAGGGCCAGAGAGAAGCCATGCTATTCCTCAGGCTCACCAGGATGTAGTGCCAAAGTGAAAGCTACACTATCTTAAAGGACAAGGCACATGGCAAGCTTTGGAGATCTAGGCTGAGGTATGGAAGGGTTTGTCTCCACCCTCTTGAACCCTAGAAGTATTGTAGAAGAAAAAATGATTGGCTTCAAATGTTGCAAAAGAAAGGAAGCATGATGTAGGTATCTGGCTATGATTATCCCAGCGATACATACAGTGCACAAAATCTTTGTACATACAGGTTTATTCCCTTTAGCACTATAACACCAGCATGCAGTTTAGAAAGCTCCGCTACAGTGGACACACACCAATAGCTTGAAGTTGCAGTAAACTAAGTTTGGCTGGGTATCAAGAAAAACTTTGTCACTGTTAGAACCCTGAGGCAGCTGGATAGACTGTCTAGGGAAGTTGTGGCCTCTCCACCACTGGACAGCCACTGATACATACAGTGCATATAAATCTCTCTCTCCATCATAATCTGGTGACCCAGGGCAAGATGCAATCCCATGGGGCCCAGCATGAAGAATCACAAAATGGTTTTACTGGAGCAGCCTCTACCAAGAAGCTGAGGAGACTGTCTACCCAGGAGCTGCATCCCCATTTCCACATAATCTGCCTTTAACTTCACTGTGGATAATGTCTTCGTTGTTAGGTCTCCGCCATTTTCCCATTTGCTTTGTCTTTGGTCAAGCAATAACTGTTGCCTTGTGCTGAGCTACTGAGATTGCTTGTTCACTGAATTCAAAGATAATAATAGGGACAATGGTATGTGGTTGTTTCTAAGGAACTGCCTTAATATAAACAGAATTTACACTTAGTAAATCCTTGTTAATCTCAGGAAGGGAGTGCGAAAGCCAAGGAAATGCTTGTTCTTGCTTATTAATTGCTGCTTAGCTTAACCACATGCACAGACCAGGCATTGGTTTTCAAAAGGAAACATGAAGCAAGGCTCCTAGGGTTTTGCTATTCTCAAAAGATCAATTCATGTGAAATGAGAAGCCAGCGGGATCTTATCATGTAGAATAAAAGACCATATGGCTCCAGATACTGCCTAGGAAACAAAAGGCAGGGATCGTCTCCCTGTAGGCATCCTAATCCTTACCCTTCTCTCATGCCATCCTCCCAGCCAGCCTGAAGGGATGGATTTTCAGGTGATTTACATTCCAGTCAATATACAAAATAAGAAACTTATGGGAGGAGTGCCCCAGATCCCAAGCCCAGACTCCAGCTCTTGTTTTTATTCCTCTCAATTTTGGAGGTGGTTGGATCTGAGCTTTCGGCATAAGCCCTATAACAGCATGCCTACATAGGTCAGTTCTAGGCTCCCCACTCCCTCCCTGGATGTTTTTACCAGCAGGGTTTGGTAGCTGTGCTATCTCCCCAGTTAAGAGATCCACTTAAGAGGTCCACTCCTTCTGGACCATGAACTGAGTCCAAACAAAAACTAAATCTCCCATCCCAAGCTTGCTAGCATCACCCTTCCTCCACAAGGATCCGTCTTCTGGTTCAGTACTGTCCATCTCCTGGGCCCAGCCTCAGCCCTACTAGGCCCTAGTAAGTCCCTTCATTTGTTCTTGATTCCTGAGGAGCAGGAGCATAACCATTTGCCCCTTACTATTAAGGTTCACTACATCCCCTCACCCCTACCACTAATAAAAGGGTCTGGAGGTTGCTGAGAATGGCTTGGTTTCCCTGAATGGGACCAGAGTCGTAGCAGGGCTGTTTGCTAGCAGTTTAAGGCCCTGTGGCAAGATAGCAGACACTTTCAAGAGGAAACCTCTTTTCCATGAAGTGTCTGGACTCAGTTGGCAGACACTTATGGAGCCTATCTTGTTTGGGCTAAAGGCTGACCAGCACAGCACTCCTTACTAAGTCATGCTGACATTGTCCCAGGACCAAGTCTTCCCCATCAAACTCTGCAGCAACCAAATGGTCTCGTGTGAGGATCATCAAGAGCTCTCCAGGAAGCAACACAACAGATCATCCAGTTGCCTCCATAACCTCTTCTTCGATATTTAAAAGAGATTTTTTTCCAGAATCTAGTAGAATTATAAATAGGCGAAACCAAAGGAGGAGCTACAGGGTGGGAAAAAAGAATCCTACATAGGCTGCAGACCCTGGGGCTGACATATGGCCAAAAATACATGTTTGTGCTTTCTGTGGTTGTCCTTCCGCTACTGGTACTTTAAATAGGAACAAGGTTGTGAACCTACAGCTGTTTGAGAGAGAGCCAAAAGTTGTTAGTCACATGTGTTTGGGCAGAATAAATACAACTGTATATACAGAACATCAATGTTGGAAAAAAGAATGTGAAGCAGAAATGTTTGTTAGACAGAGATGCATATGCTCTCTCTGATGCACAGTGGCTGACCTACCTATGGGGGATTTTTCTGTCAAGATTTTTTGAACATGTTCCCTTGCTTCTTACTCACAGCTAGTTCCTTTCACTGCACTCAATTCTGCCTAGCAAGGGCCAGGTTCAGACCTGTCTTTTCATTTTGTTGCAGCCATTGGCTTTTGTGAGATGTGGGATCTATGAGAAAAGAAACAGTAGCTGAATTCAAACTCAAGGATTTAATGATCCAAAAAGTTTGGAGAAGTACAGGTCCTTGCCTGATATTCATGATTGCAGCTTTTCCTGGGCCTCATCAAGAAACAGGATATAGTTCTGGGATTCCGACACCAGTGTGTAGCTCGAAAGCATCTGTATAATGGTACAAAACATGCTGGTCTTTGGGCAAACTTGGGTTAGGATCTGGGTTTCAAATTTCTTCACTTGGGAAAGTTTGGATTTGAGGTTTGTGTTCTACTCATAGAGAGATGAAGGTTGGATGCAACCCCATCTCTGTCTCTAAGGTTAGGAACAGATGTTGCATTTATCCCTGAACAAGTTGTGCCTGTTCCAATATTCTGGGGTCGATGTGTATACACATTGCCCTTCTAATAAAGTTTTAATGAGGGGTTGAATGCAGTCACTTTTCTGCCATTGATTCAATGATGCAAGCCCAGGATAACTGTTCAGATGCATTTTGCAATGTCCTGTTAGTACTTTTCATCCTGTGAACTGTCAGTACGCCTTATAAACTGTTAGTACTTCTTATCCTGTGAACTTTTTTAGGATTTATCCTGGGACAACGGACATGAATGCCTGAAAGACTGCACTTTGTCCTGGATAAAATGGAATTAATCCATTGCAAATACAAACTAATGCACAACTGCAACCACCAAATCATTAATTCAAATTTGTAGTCTAGTCTAAGGCTGTCCTACCGGTGGCCTGTGAGCTGCATGTGGACCCTAATGGGCTGAACTACAGCCCCAGGCTCCCAAACCGTCCTGCTGCCTCCAGGGCTCCTGCCAGTCTTTGGTCTTTCCCTCTCATCTTTGAAACTGGAGCTGCCAGCAAGTGATCTACACTGCTGCAGGGGGGTATGAATGCCCCTGGACATGCCCGATGGGACTAAAGGATCTTGTGGTTGGCAGGCTAAGGTCAGCCTAGGGTCCTAAACAGTGAAACTCAGAAACATTGGTGCAGTGCAGTAGGGATGCCCACTATTCAGGATGGCAAGGAGAGGCCCATGCAATGTGCATGCAGCCTTTTCCACACATGGTCCAGGGGGCATGTGGCCTATGTGGCATGTCGTGGGGGCCTGCAGCCCCCAGCCATTTAAAAGTTAGACAGTCCTGGTTAGCCATTTTTACAGTCTAGCCCTGGGTCTAAAGGAGGCTTTAAAGGATGGAGTACAGCAACTACTTATCACTGTACAGAATTAACAGTTCCCTGGCTGCAGGACACTGTGCTGGGGGAGAAATATCATTCAATATCTGTAAACACAGAAAGAGGCTTTCCATTCCTACCTGAACAGAACTCCTCACACATCCTTAATCAAGCATCTGTCCAAACAAGTTTGGCCTCCCAAGATAATCTTAACCATCTCCACTTTGCCCTGATTTGCTGATGCAGGCATTCTGGCACTTCAGTCAAGAGACTCCCATATTTAAAAAGAAACCTGTTTACAAACACAGTCTTAGACTAGGCTGTGGTTGTGAAGCCTGACCTGCCCTGACCAGGATGGCGAAGAAAGATAAAGGACAGCTCACTGGTTAGAGCACTGCCCTTAGATTTTGGAGAATCATGTCCAATTCCTTGCGCCATCAGTGACTTCCCGTGTGACTCTGGACAAGTCACTTAGTCCCCCTCTGCCTCAATCACCCATTTGTAAAAGAGGAATAATAATTCTGCTCAGCCTCACAGGAGAAACATATTAGAGACTGGGTGTATCTACATGCACATATTAATGCAATTCAATACACTCTGGTGCTTATCACATCAGAGTTTATTGTTCCAGGTGTGTCATTTGCATACGTGCCTGGGATCATAGCATGCTGAGCCAGATCGGAACAGCCCCAGCTGGCAGGAGGCCTGGGGGGACAACCTGACAGCCTAGGGCTGCTCCCCATCGCTCAGTGTGCTGTGGAGGGGCTGGCTGGGGATGGCAGGCAGCCCCTGTACTGGAGCACCCTTGTGCCCCACCAGCCAGGGCAGCATCGACACGTGCATGAGTGGAAGGCAATTGGGAGCTGCAGCCAGAGCCCCATGCGATCAGGCAGGAGCTGCCCAACTGCAGCTTCCTCCCCACCTGGAGTGGCGCAGCAGGAAGAAGAGGAGCAGGAGGAGGAGCCACCGCTGGAAGCGAGGGTTGTTGAGCAGCACCCAAGCAGCTACAGCCACACTGGGAGCAGCCCTGCTGGTAAACTGTGCACACTGGCCAGGGCTGGGGCCAATTGGAACAGGTGGGACTCAGCTCCATGCAGAATGCCACAGGGGCAGCCATGGGCTAAACCACCCAGGTGAGATTTAACATCCCCTGCCCCCTCCTCTCTCCCCTCGCCCGCGGCTGACTCCTGGGACCTAGCATCCGGGCACTCCCCCACCCCACACATGCATGTGCACACATCTCCCCAGTTCCTCCCCCGTCAGAGGGCAGGGGTGTGCAGGGATTGGATTGCAGCTCTACCCTCGGCCCTGGCTCTGCGCGTCCCCGCCTGCTGAACCAGGGCTCTGCCCAGCCCCATGCTGTCCCAGCCCTGCCGTCCTGGGGTCTCCATGAAGACTGGCTGAGAGCTGCATGGGCAGGGCGCCTGGCTGGGCAGGTGGGGAGCTGCCTCTGGGGCTGTGCAAGTAGGCAGCAATTCAATCCGGCTTCGGATCCAGCTGCTTTGGATGCCAGGGATCCGATTTGGAGCTCCGGATCAGTTTCCCACTTCGATCCAGCCGAAGTGGCTCCGAAGCTTTGGAGCCACCTTGGAGATCCGCCTATAGGGTATAATGAGGAAATCAATGAAATATCTATAACTTTGTTGTGTTTGGCTGATTTGAATGAAACCTTCCAGGGTGGTAGCCTCTGCTGTGAGCATGTAGCCTGCCAAGTTTCAAGAAGATAGGTGCAGGGGTTTGAGGGAAACTGCACCCCAAATTCTTGAAAGCGAAACTTATGTCACGTGTATGTGTTACACCACAATTGCATGTGGCTGCAGCAGGGGCTAGCAGGCCTGTGGTTTTCACCCTGCTTCATCTTAACACACACAGTGTTACCCATGTTATGAGTTTTGCTTGTCCGCAGCTTGAGGTGCAGTTTCCCCTACACCTATCTCCTTGAAACTTTGCAGGTTTGTGGCCTGAGCAGGGGCTACCACCCCTGCAGTTTTCAGCGCACTGCGCCTTAACACACACAGGGTCATCTGTCACGAGTTTTGCCTGTCAGCAGCTTAAGGTGCAGTTCCCCCCAAACCCCTGCACCTATCACCTTGAAAGTTGGCAGGCTTTGTGGCCTCCCCAGGGGCTATCACCCCTGCAGTTTTCACCCCCCTGTGGGTGCATAAGTTTTGCTTTCAAGAATTTGGGGTGCAGTTCCCCCCAAACCCATGAACCTATCTTCTTGAAACTTTGCAGGCTTCATGCTCTCAGCAGAGGCTACCATCCCTGAAAGTTTCATCTAAATCAGACAAAAAACAACAAAGTTATAGATATTTCATTGAGTCCCAATTATACCCTCTGGCCAGATCTCCGAAGTGGCTCCAAGGCTTTTCCAAAGCGGTTCAGAAGCTCCGAAACGCTTTGGAAAACCTAAAGAAGCCAGCGTTTTGATCTGGACATGCTGCGTCAGTGTCCAAAGCGTCTGAATCTTCTCCGGATCCAAAGCACAGTCCGAAGCCTCGCACAGCCCTAGCGCGCAAGCAGTGGATCACAGCTCTGTCCCAAGCCCTGGCCATGCTGCCACTGTCCTGCGACCCCAACCCATGATCCCACCCTTGCTTGCCCATCCCGCTCCCAAACAATACTCCCCAGCTGCCTGCAGCCCCATCCCACATAGAGAATTTTGGTGAGTTGCTGTGGGAGGAGATGCTGACCTGGCCCACGGCAACTTATCAAATCTTTCTATGTGGCCCCTGGGCCCAAATAATTGCCCGCCCCTGCCCTAGCCTATTCTTGATCTTGGGCTCCAGAAGATGAAAGTACCTGTTTTCTACAGCACAAGTGGAAGGTGCATAGTTATTACTTAGAGTGATGGCCAGAGCATTTGGGTGGAGGACACATAAGCATCTACTTCAGTCAAGCCTCTTTAATTCCCCACTCAATGGCTTTGATGCTGGCTAACACTGACACCTCCCCTAATACACAGTTTGATTAGAAATGGACTCAGGCTGCAGAGGCCAGATCTTAGATACCCCACTCTGAGACATGGGATGTGCAACTTGGGCCCAGCTCTAACCAAAACAGGATGGTCATGGGGGAGTGGGTGACCTTTCCTCTCTGTCTGTTTGGCATACTGGCCCTTTCACAGAGGAGGAGGACTGCTGGGAGGAGAAGCTTCCATGGGATGCAGGGAACAGGAAACTGATGTCTGAATGTTTCATTTGGGCAGTTTGACAGCATCTAAAAATGGGTATTAACAGTAATGGGAAAGACAAGAGGAAGGTGAAAGGACAAGGGAACAAGTAGGGGAAGACTGGATAGTACTAAGGAAAGATTGTGAGGAACTAAGAGGAACTCTGCTTAGGATGACAGTAAACGGCTACAGCAAATATCTTAGCATGCCCTTGTTTTGAAGCAGTTTGGACACTGAGCTCAGCTGGGAGCTAATTGGCCTGCTGCTTTTTCATCTCAAGCACACTTTGGAAATCTTGCAATGCAAAGAAAAAGTTTTAAAAAATGTTCTGTAAGTGCTTTGGGATTCAATGTAAAAAACATGTTGCGTGAGAGAAATGAGCAAGGGACTCTTAAACATCATTGTCTGCCTGAATTCTCCTAGGTAACTGAGCTGTGGCCTTGTTTAAAAAAATTAAGCAAGTTGCTTTCTTATCTGGAAGATTTACTGAAAAGCTACAGCAACATATTTCTTATAGGGAGGAATTCATGATTCTTGTAGTTCAGAATGGGTGCAATGGGTTTTCTAAACAGCATTTTTACTTTGCAGACGACAGTGGAAAAAATATGTTGTGGAACGTTAAACACCTTTTATTTTGTGAGAGATTTCAGGAACTCCAGCTGAGTTTGCCACAGTTCAATTTTACTTGGGCTGGCATTTTCAGAGCTTGGCTGCTCGGCTCTGACTGGCTTTCTGCAGAACAGAGCCTAAGTGCATTGGGCACTTCTGAAAAAACGAGGCTTTCAGTGTTGATATTAACAAACGGAAAATCGTCCGTCTTTAGTCTCTGAGTAGAACTTTCAAGTGTTCCCATGCACTTTATAAAGGAGCACGACTCTCCCAGATCCAATCCCCAGAGAACACAGTTCCCAGAGGATACAAGGCAAATGCGAACACCCAGTTCAGAGTGCTCTATCTGTAAATTGCTCGCCAGTCTGAAGACAATGACCTCTCACTCCAGCAGTTTCAGATCAATGCTGCTGTGAATACCAAACTCCCTGAAACTTCTTTAAAGCAGTACCATCAGAGTGCTTTATGCTTAGAAGAGCAGTGTAACAGATTCATGCTCCAGGGGCGGTCATGACACCCCTTGGTAGCCACGCAATTTCTGCCCCAGTTCTAGCTCTTCAGGTGCCCTTTCACCACCTGGGCTTGCCCACTATTCCTTTGATGTTAAACTTAATTAGGACGGAGGCTGCCTGAGAGGCCTCAAATACGTCTGTTGTTCCTGCTTCAGAAGGCTTTGGCCTTCTCAGCTTCTGCCTTTTTCCTTTCACTGAGCCCTCCAGCTCCAGTTCACCGACTGAACCAAGCGTCAGGGTTCCCAACTTCCCATCTCCGCCCCTCTTGGACACTGGACCCTCTGGCCTCAGTCCCTGTCATTCTCAGGCTTCAGGCCTTCCGGCCCCTAAATTCAGTCCTGTCCATCCCGGACTCTGGACTCAGCGGCCCCAAACTCTGCCCTGGTCTGGGCACTGCGCATGCTGCTCCCTTGCTATACTTTGAGTCTGCCCTCAGGAGGGCTCAAGGTGATCATGTGGCCCTAGGACACTAATGGGACCTCCAAACACCACCCCTCACAGTCCCAACCCAAACTACCGTATAAATCACAACACAACCAGAAAGCCCTCTAACACAACTCTCTCTGCTACTGGGTTTCAACAGAACAGAAGCTCCCTGGAGGGACCTACAAGCTTTATCCCCAGACCAGGTACCACTTCCCTGCAAGCTGTAGACATCTCAGTTGCAGAGCTCAAGGCGTCTCAAGTCAGCCAGGCAGTCCCCATCAGCTTTCCAACTTAGCTCTTACCCCTTCAGCTAACAGGGCCAAACTGCCTGCTTTGGCTCCAGTCAGAGCTTTATATGCCCAGAGACCTGCCCTCTTCTAGGCATGTGTCCTGTCAGTTAACCTGCCCGCAGGGCTGTTTATTAACCCACAGCCAGAGATGTGGGGCAGAAAATTTTCCAGCACTTCATTTTTCCATCGGAAATTTTCCATTTCTAAAAATGCATTGTTTCATAAAATTCATTAGTAATAATGAATGGATGCCAATACAATATTAGGCAAGGTTGGCAGTTTCAAAGTTGTAATTAATGTTTTTCAGGTGATTATCCCTAGGAAGTGTGTGAGAGAGTACATACATGTTTTGTTGATTTCTAAACAGGAGGGTAAATACACTCACATAATAATCCAAACCAAAAATCAAGTTATGAATTCACCATAATTGGCTTTGCAGGTGAAATCAAAACCAAATGAATGCACTGCTAAGCTTGTTCCTGTTTCTCAAAATTTCTTGCTTCTGGACAATCAGTCAGAAACACAATTAGTGAAGAAGCAGCAGTGTGATAATGAGTTGCCCTCGCCCATAAACTTATTGGTAAAACCATCCTTTAGTGAAAGAGAACATGGTTCAAGTAATTCAGATTCAGAAGAGCCCAGCACAGCCACAGCCCCAACCCACCCCGCCCCATACGGGTCCAGGGTCACATGCTCCCCATGCCCTCCTGGGGTGAGCACAGCATTGGGAGCCATCCCCTGCTCCCCACACCCCCTGGACAAGCCATGGCTCCGTCTCATGCCCCGCCCCAGCTGGGCAGCACCTGCCCCAGCCCCACTCCCTCTTTCACTGTAGGGGCTTTGATCTGCCCCCCCCTTCCACCACAACACTTACCAGCTGCACGCAACTGTCTATGCTACCTGCTGTGCACGTGCATGGGCCATTTATCGGCCACATCAGGCCAATTTCCAGTACAGTCAATTTTGTTTATATCAGTGCCAATCCGATATGGGATCGATGTATTGGTGTACCTCTAATAATGAACCCAAGCCCTGCATTTGTGAATACAGAATGCAAATTATAACCAAGCAGCAAAAGGAGTGCACAATAAAATAGCGCTCTATAATTCACAGTAACTGTAGGCGTTACAATAGGTAAAGCCAGTAAAATCATCTCTTGTTACTGTTGCCTGAGACTTATAAGACCTTGTCTTCAGCTGTTTCTGCCTTTGCAAAACTATAACCATTTGGACTGAAGTGTTTCAGGCTTGGGATCTGCCATGGGCTGGATTTTTGTTAAAAAATAGTCTGTAAAAATGGTTCAGCTGTTCAGTTTGTGTTAAAAAAAAAACAACTGCCCTAAGAAATGATAGTGTCTTTGTGTTTTGCAGAATGAAAGGGATATTTGGCAGGGATGTTCCAGGGGACCAGGAATGTGCTTTTGCTGCTCCCATAAAGAACCACCCTTGTTTGGCCAAATATGATTAGCAATAAAGGAAAGACCATTTTTATTGCATCATCTGAAGAGTCAGGTCAAGAGTTCTGACATAGCTGACATGTGCTGCTGCCTAGGCTGCTGATTTCTCAGAGGTCGTCCCAGTCTATCTACTATGCCCCTTGCAACAGTGCGGCATCTCCACTGCCTCCTAGTCCAGTTTTGGGAGTAGAGAGAAAGCTGTCTACCCTTTCAAGGCCACCCCCTCTCCTTCAACAGCAGTAACAGTAGGGAGCTGTTATATCAGCGATGATGCAGTTGGCCACTTCCCCAGCTATTTGGCTGTCTAAAGAAGAAAAACATTGAGCATCACTGCTGTGGGTAATGCCCCTTTAATGAACTGCTTTGTTACAGTTCTGGCCTTTGTCTATATCAAGCACTGTTAACTAGCAGCAAGAGATGAAATCTCACAAACACAGACATAGCTAATTAAGGGAGCCAGACAGAGCTTGCTCCAAATACAAACCAAACAATACTAATTAACACCGGGAGCAACTGCTAGGCAGGCAAAGGCAGCATTCATGGGAAGCGGCATGACACCATTTTGCTCTGCTGTGACTTGAGTGCTTCATCCTGAGTACAAGCACTCACATGCTTATATTCTAATTATCTCCAATGATGCTTCAGGGCTTGGATTGTCAAATAAGTGATGGCTCGCTCAAGTCAATTAAGCCTTTGTGGCTCAAGATTGGAATAATGTGTTTCCTGATGGGAAATTACTACACAATGCAAATGTGTTCACTTCAAAACCCAGGTCATTAATGGAACTGGCAGCATGGGGCACTTAGATACAGATTGAACACAGTCAATCTTGGCTAGTGACACCTGCTAAAAAATTAGACTGGCTTAAAATATATTAGTGCCTCTCTTCCAAATGTAGCAGCCTGCTCCTCATACCAGTAGTGCCCCTCTGCCAAGCTGTGACAGATATCTGGAGCCTTCTCAGTCAGTTTCCCACTGGAGGGGAAAAGACTGGGCATATACTTGTTCAGTATAGCAGCCCTGGAACAGTCATCATTTGCAGCATTCAGGCAATCCCTTCCCTCAGCGCCTATGACCACGTGCTGAGGGAGTAGCAGAGAGCAACTTGTCTCAAAAAACTCTCTAGTTAGAGAGAAAAAGGCAGAGAACAAACTTTCTGCTTGCTATGGGTCTTCTTGAAAAACCCTGCAACTACAATTCAGTATTTCTTCAAAGACTAAAAGCTCCCTAGAACACTAAGAAAAGCTCTAAGGACTGAGGATGTGTCTACAGTACAGCAGTAGCTTGTCCTGGCTGTGCTATTCCCAAACTCACCTCTTATGCCTGTTCCTGCTTGCACACTCCAAATTCAGAACTGTGCTGGTGAAGATGCTTCAGACTCTTCATGACTGCTCTTGTGACGTTGGTCTCTGGTTCTTTTAAGAATGGCTGCAGAGACATACCCCAGAGTAGCCTCACTGAATGTTTCTAGGTTTGAAGCATATAGGTAGGTGCAGCTGAGAGCAGCATACTCTGAAATGGCTCAGTTGGGACAGGCAGCCACTGTGGTGTAGACAGGTATGTAACACAGCCATCTGGGGTAGAGTTCTCTTTCAACTAGTAGATGAGGAAAGTGCAGCTTGTGACCAACGATGAGTTACCCAAATAAAATGTAGGAGTGATTCTACTGTCCTTTCTGGATCCGTTAAGTGTCCCCATTATAGAAACAAGATTGCCTTCCAGAGATGCAAAGATACCTTACTATTATTCCCTATGTGCCCAAAGGGAGTAAAACGGGGATGGGCAATTATTTTGGGCGGAAAGCCGTTTACCCAGTTTTGGCAAGCTATTGAGGATCACATGGGTAGCCACCCCATCTTGTGACTAGAATTCCTGCTCCCTAACCCCTTGACCTTTCCCACCAGAAGTGCCTCCCCTTACCCCCAGAAGTATTCCTTTCAGCAAGGGGTTTTGCCATCTCAGAACCAGGAAAATACCAAATTATATTCTAAGAAACAAACATCTATAACATACATTAATTTGATTTCAAAAAATATTTTTGTCCTGGTTTACATGTGTTTCTGTAGTGTACATAGAGGTGATTGTAAACAATAGCTTAAATGAAGTCTTACTCTTGTATATTGTGGGGGAGGTAGGTATAGGTTTGTGGGGGGCTGTGGGTGTGCGGGTATGGGGCTGTGTGGCGGAAGGCATGGGTGTGTCTGTGGGGGTGGATGGGTGTGGGGTGAGGGAGCATATGGGTGTGTGTGGATATGTGGGGTGTGGGTGGATATGGAGTTTATGAAGGGCAGTGTGTGGGGGGAGGGTGGCTGAGGTGTTTGAGGGGGTGTGGGGTGGTGGTCTGCAGGTATGGCAGTGCAAGGAGGGGTGTGGGTGCATGTGTATGGTGGGGTGTGTGTGTGGGCCTAACCCTGTGAACACGCACACGCACGCACACACACACCCACACCTGGGTACCAGAGCGGCCCTGTGCTCCCCGGTCTGGTGATGCAGCCAGGAGCCATGTGGTGCTGGAGCAGTGCAGGAGCTGGAGGGCAGGAAAATGGCCTGGGGTGGGGTTGCGCTAGGCTGCTGGGTTCCTACTGAGGCTCCCCTGGGTCCTACTGCCCCTGGCTCCTGTCATCTTTGACAGGCAGCTAGGAGCAGATAAATATTTTCTAAAGTTTTTAGGGGCGAGCTGGACAGGATTACCTGGCAGGCCAGATTCAGCCTGCAGGCCATATTTTGCCCACCCCTGAAGTAAAAGAATCACCAAAAAAATAAATGTTTCTGGAGTTCTGATCTTTAGCTAATCAGGTTTTGGACAAATCAGTACTTGGCTAGGGAAATGTCAGGGTGTAGCAGCTATAAGTCAGTTTTCAATTGATGCTACTGCGTAGTGCTCGGCTGCTGTGTTAAGACGGACCTCCTAACAAGTCCTGATCATTACAGACCTTGTGGCACTCTGCAAGAGCAAGAGAAAAGCTGTATTTAAGAGTCCAGAAATCAATGAGGGGTCTTGACAGATAACTAATTGAACATGAGTTCCCAGCATGACACTATAGAGAAGAGGGTGGTGAATCCAGAACTTGGCTGTAAAAGCAAGGGAATATAAAGTGTGGAGATGGGATTGATTTTGTATTTCATGTTAGTGAGACCACTGCTGAACCACTGCATCCAGGTCTGGGGTCAATGCTTCCAAAAGCCTACTGTAAAATTGGAAAGTCCTACCAGAATGACTGATATCTGGAAAAAACATGCTTTATAGTAGGAGAGCTAGGAAGTGCAACTCATTTACTTTACTGAAGGAAAGACTAAAAGGAGACTTGTTCATAGTCCACAAGTACCAATATGGGAAAGAGACTTCTGATAATAGATACCTATTTAGGACAGGTTGGTACAACATTTACAGCACTTGTGAAAGTGCTGGCAAGAAGCACACCCCAATCACCCACTCCTGGTCTCCAGCATGCTAGAGATGGAGCTCAAGAGGAGCAACAAGTGTGTTCCTTGGGGGGCTTCACAGCCTCATTTCAGGTTTGGTGTGAGACTGGTAATGCTTCTCTTCATTGCTTTCAGGAAAACTGGGAGAAAAGTATACACATGCCCTTAATTTAACAGACAGGTATAACAGGATCTGATGACTGGATGCTAGAGATTGACAAATTCAGGCTAGAGACAAGGTGTGCACTTTTAAGAGAGAATGTAATTAACCACTGGAGCTATTATGTTTGGGGTGTGGTGGATTCTCCATCATTTGAAACCCTTAGACTGTGTTTAAAGATCTCCTCTAGCTCAACCAATAGGCTTGCTACAAGAATTGTTATGAGACAGTCCTTGCCCTGAATAGGTCAGTAGCTCAGACTAAATGATCATAATGGTTCCCTTTGGCCTTAAAGAATAGAATACCTTCTATGAATAAAATCAATTGGATGTATTAAGACAGCCTAACACCAGATGCAGACTGATGGAGTCTCCCTGCAGTTTTACCACAGTAGTAATGTAACCCTGGCACATGGTGCTACCCGTGTGTCATGTCCAAGTGTTGGAGTACGGGGGTGCCCAGTAGTGTAAGCCTCACTTGGCTCTCCTAGGAGCTGAAACGCAGCTTTCTGGCAGGCAGAGCCCCTTTTACACTTACAAACCCTTTGCAACCACCAATATAATTATTTACAAATATGTAATTATATACAATGTAATTATATACAGTATAAGATATAACTAAAGCAGATACAAATTACAAATTGCTACCAAAATAACTCTATATACAGTATACAAAAGGAGCACTGGTGGTAGGCACTTGGATGCCTACGGGGTTCACAAACTGATAACCTCTCAGGTGTGATATAAATTAAAGGAGAAGCATGAACAATAATTAAACATTGAAGAAATAATAAATAAATTGCTTAATAGTTACAACATGAGCTACTGGATACTTATTTACAAGCACTACTAATGATCTTTGTACACAATGAATTTACACACAATCCCTAGCTCCTCCCACTGGATCGTGGCAGGTCGTTTGTGGCTGGGGTCCTCCCATGTTGACCCAGGTGTCACTACACTGCTGGGAGCTGCTCCCACGTGTTTAGGACACACACACCAACAAACTGGTGCTCGCCTCCCCTTGTCTGAGCACTGGGACATGCTGGGCCGGGCTTCCGCAGCCACGCACCCCTCCCTTGAATCTCACACACACACACACACACACACACACACACACACTAACCAGGGTTTGCTCCCCAACAAGCAAACTCACATGCTCCTCAGGCAGCTGCCTGAGGGGATCAGCCCACTCCCTCCAAGGCCCTGGCTCAAGTCCGGGGCTGTGAGTGCTCCTCTGACCCATCGGCAGCTCACCATTGCTCCTGTGGGCTCCGTGGAGTGAGTCACGGTGACTGGGCCCGTTCAGCCTTCTCCCCACAGCGCGCGCCTTTCTTTCCCCCTCTCCCTCTCTCTAGGTGGGGAAAACTCCCTGTTTTCAAAAAAACCCTTCCAGCCAATACTGAGGCTGGGATTTTCGCAGGCTCTCCCTAACTGTTCCTCTCCCATTTCAAACCCTTGCCCGGGGGTTTTCCATTCTTCTTCCAAGATGTTCTTGTCCGGGACAGCTTCATTTTGACCTCAGTACAAGGTTGCCATTGGAACCAATTTCCTTTGGCCCAGTACAGTGTTTCGGAAGAGACAAGCCTTGTCGCAGGACACCCTCCGGTCAGGTAAGCAACCCTGCCATGTCTCTTACAGTTACATCATGCCAAGGGGGTAATGAATGGCACCACAGTATCCACGTAGCAGTGCTACATCAGAAAACTGATACTACCTCATCAGAACATTGTCTCTCACAGGGTGATAGTGCCCTGAGCCCAGATCACTATATCTACTAGCAACTTTCTGAAGTGATTAACCCTTTTTATAGCTGACATAAATGCCAAAAGGAGAAGTGTTAACTTTGGTGCCCTGCTCAAATTCCAAACTCAGAAAAGGCCCCCTGGTAGTTCCACTTGGAGAAGGTTTTCCTGCAAAGGGTGTTGAAAATAGATATTGTTACAGAAGGTCATTGAAAAAGTGGCTGCATTCCAGAAGTAGCTAGCTCAGTGATTCTAAGAAAGAAAGATGGATGCAAACCAAAGCTATGGTCCTGAGAAAAATATCATATTGATGAAATGGAAAGAGTTTCTACTTCTTTTTTCTCACACTGTGGCTATCCCAGCTGTGGATCCATACACTGCTGAACTTCCTCATTATGACCAGAGCAGGAAACAAAGGCTAGAATAAAGAAGTCTTGTTCCTGCCAAATTTTGATTCCCAGCCTGGCTAGCAATAGCATGCACCCAGAACGTATGGCAAGGAAGCACTCAAAATACTGACAAAGCATTTCTGAATATGCAAAGCATTTCTAAAGAAAATCTGCTAAATATTGCAACTTCAAGCAGTTTGGCAAGTTCAGACTTTTGGGCCAATATTGACATAGCTCTGTTGAACTTTATGCAGCCACACCATTCAAGCAAGCCAAGTATCGACTGCTGTGTGGTACTTTTTGCATATCAAAAAGAAAGAGCTAATTTTTTTGTGGTCTGTCAGGAATTCTGTCAAAAAAAAGTTTTTAATTGGAAAAAAATGCCAATTTAGTGAAAGTAAAACTTTGCAAGAAGGGATCCTTTTCAACAGGCTTTCCATTTCAGAAAATATTTTGTATGGGAAACATTGGTACAGAGTGGAGAGAAGGGAAGGGCACCCAAGGTCCCTGGGAGGAGAGGGGAATATGTGGCATACAAAGTCCTGGAATGAAACAGGGAGGAGAGAGGCTTGCAGCGAAGCCCTGAAGTAGCCCTGGAGTTTGGCATGGTGGAAGCTTCCAGGGGCATGGAAGAACCCCTGGAGGGATGCTAGAACCTCTAGTGTGTATAATGTGCCCGGCTTGCAGATGCAATAATATGTGCAATTGCCTCTTTAAAAAATGCAGACTCCAACTTCTCTTTGATCCAGATGTGCTGCTGCTGATTTTCTCAGCTGGGAGAAACCACAAGAAGGTGTGGTGAAAATGATGTCAGTCTCCTGGACTGAAGGCATATGCCTGCCACTGCAAGGCAGGATATACTGTACATCTAAAATAGCATGGCTATTAATCTGAATATTCAACGAGGTATCTGGAAAAGTAATGTAAAGACCCTTGGAACACTGGAACAGCTACACAGAGCAGCCTGATGTGATCCAGGATGATGTCTCCAAGAGGTGACTATCAGATGCCTGCAGTGATCAGCAACCTTTTAGATTGGCAGGCTGGGTGCTTGTCACCTACCCAGGTGCTGTTGCTGGCTGCCGATCCCGTGTCTCCACCTCCAATCCCATACCACTCCAATCCCTTCTCTGCTCTGTGTCCACCACTGCTTAGTGGGTACTACCAAAAGCCATGGCAAATGCCAACGGAGAACAGCAAATTTTGTGGTGACAGCACAGAGCAGGAGTCGTTCCACACTCACTCCACCTCGAATCCGATCTTTGTAGGCTGGATCCAAGCCATAAGTTCTTTGAGAGTAGGTTCAGGCTGGACATTAGAAGGCACTACTTCACAGTCAGGCCGGCTAGGATCTGGAACCAATTTCCAAGGGAAGCAGTGCTTGCTCCTACCTTGGGGGTCTTTAAGAGGAAGCTTGACAATTACCTAGCTGGTATCATATGAGCCCAGTATTCTCTCCTGCCCAGGGCAGGGGGTCGGACTTGAAGATCTACTTAGGTCCCTTCCGACCCTACTTCTATGAATCTAAGCTCTGTAGGCCATAGGTTGCCAACCCCTACTTGAGAGGATTAAGTCAAATCACATATTTCAGCAGCGATTTCAATTCATACACTGTAGTTTATTTCATACACTATTATAAGAGAAGAAATTCCTATTAGACACTCATCTCTTACGCCTTGAAGTATGTGAATGTTCATGAGTGTGCTATTTTTATCCATTACTATGCAACCACAGGTGATTTTCTTATTCACATTAATGTCAGGACATTGTCATGGACTCAAGTCAGCCATCTTGTTTAAAAAATGAAACTGAATGCCAGATCTGAGTGGTACTTTCTGCCATGAGTAGGGATAAATTATCACCGAATGTGCTTGAGGATATCAAAATCTGGCCCTGACCTATTTACCTCAACCTCTGCACATCAAGAAGTTATTATTTCAATGTGCTTTACTTTAAAAAAGTGTTGTCTTTGTAACACCCTGTGAAAACTTATCTGAAGAGACGGGAAGGCGGTGGGACGCTGTGCCGGGAGCTGATCGTGGCAAAAGCGAAACCACAGCAGCCGGAGTTGCTGCAGAAAAAGATCAAACAAAAAAAAAGCTGCAGAGTCAGGAGGAGGCAGAAGTGGCTCCTGTGTTGCCCTGGGCACATTTTATAATGGTGTGCCAGGGCCGATTGGTCGGGCAGACGCCTGACACTGGCATAAAAGACCCAGTTGAAGAGAAGCCGGGGGGACTGTTAGCGGAGTCCTCAACCGGCCCAGACAGACCAGAGCACTCAGGCAGTTCCAGCAAGGGGACCTGGTGGAGACCCCAGATGGGGGCTTCGACAGAGGCACAGGGCCAGGGAGGGCCCAAAAAGGTAGCTGCAGGGTCAATGTGGACCAAAAGGAGCAGCAGTAGTGACTATAGTACGGCTGGACCTAACAGGGCCAGGATCCAGATGCCACAGCTAGAAGGCAGGTACCAAACCTGGGGAGAAGGCAATACGCCAGGGAATGGAACGCTGCCAAAGCCGGACGCCATATAGACACGGAAAGAGGAGGCTACAGGGGGCGCTCGGCAAAGAAACATCACTATTAGCCTGCAGCCAAAGACTGAGAGACTGAGCGCCAATAAGGTTCATATCATCGACCTCGATGACGCAGGTAACAACATCGCGGTTGGTGGTAGGCGGGGTGTAGGGAAGGTGGAGCAATGGGAACGACCATGGGAAGACACCAGGGGAGGTGGAATCAAACATTGTTCTCCCGATACAACAATTACCACCATCAAAGATGTGGTAGGAGAGACCCCTGGGGGACTGACCTGAAGTCGTCCCAATAGTCAGGCTGTGCAGTCTTAGGAGTCACAGTGGGTCTCGAGAAGAACCCATACCCGCAGCATGCAGGGAAAAGGCATGGGAGACTACACACCCACACACTTGGGGTTGTGTATGGTAAAGTGTGTGCTTTTAGTTGTTGTATATTGTGTTTGATGTGGGCAATATGGCCCCCATTGTTCTGGCCATGTGCTCAGTACCTGTCAAGCTGGGGCCTGTATCTGGGCAAAGTATGTCAAACCCTCTGGACTCATCAGCCAGAGGAAGCAGAAGATCCTCCAGGCAGACTGATTAGGAGAAAGATTGGACTGTGGCACTTCCTGGCTGGACAAGGCCCCGAGGATGTCATGCAGCGGGATATAAGGTGAGCTAGGCTGATCTGGGGAGGGTGAGAAGCTGCTAGGGAAGGGACGGGCAATTATTTTGGGTGGAGGCCTGTTTACCCAGTTTTAGCAAGCTATCGAGGGCCATATGGGTAGCCCCGTTCCTCAACAGGTGCCCCGCCCCCCCGTCGCCATCTTGTGACTGGAATTCCTGCCCCCTAACCGCTGACCTTTGGCACCAGAAGTCCCTCCCCTTCCCCCCGAAATACTCCTTTCAGCAAGGAGTTTTACCATCTTGGAACCAGGAAAATACCAATTATATTCTAAAAAGTGAACTTCTACAACATTCATTAATTTGATTTCAAAAAATATTTTTGTCTTGGTTTACATATGTTTGTGTATTGTACATAGAGGTGACTGTATAAAATAGCTTAAAATGAAATTTTACCCTTGTATGTTGTGGGAGGGTGGGTATAGGTTTATGCGAGGATGTAAATGTGTGGGTTGTGGGGGAGGGTGTGGGTGTGTCTGTGTGGGGGTGGATAGGTGTGGTGGGTGTGGGTTTGGGTGCATGTGGAGGTGTGCCTGGGTATGTGGGTGGGTATGAGGTTTGTGGGGGAGGGTGGGTGGCATATAAGAGAGCGTATACATACACAGAGTCCCTCCTTACATACAAAGCCCCTCCCTACATGAACATACACACAGCCCCTCCCTACACACAAGTACACACACACACAGCCCCTCTCTACACACACACGCGCACACACATGCACACACCTGGCATCTTTGACAGCCAGGAGCAGATAAATATTTTCAAAAAATTTTAGGGACCCCACAGGTTTGCTAGAATGGCCTGGCACACAGGATCCAGCCCACGGGCCGTATTTTGCCCAGTCCTGTGCTAGGGGCTGGTAAAGAATGAAGTCTCCAGTGAGGGAGAAGGAATTTGCAGATAGCAAAAAGGGAAATTCAGGTGGGGGAGAGAGAGAAGGAGAATTGTCCTAATGCCTGGGAACTCCTCTCTCCTCCTCTTTTTTGCAGTTTTCAGGGATTAATACTAGGGAAGAGAGTATTGGTTTCTTGGGTTGGCTAACCATGAATGAGGGCTGGCAGTTCTAATAGGGTTGAAGCCTGAGAGTTTCTGATCTTGCCAGCTTTGGACCCGGTTTGAGGTTTGCAACTTTTTTGCTCCCAGAGAAGTGGTGGACCCAACCTTCCTTCAGCCTAGACCTAGAGGGTAGGCCTGGCTTTTCCCCTTTGTTTCTTATGATGGTCCTTTGTGCTGTGTGGTTGGGCCAGCTGTAGCCATTAATCAACCTGACTTCTTTTGGAGTTTGTCTTGCAGTTTTGTTTCAGTGGGCCATATAATTCAGCCCAGAAGTTTTGGGGTGCATGTATGCTGGCTGAAGCCATAGTTATTCCCCACATACACACTCAGACTCTCCGTGGGAGCAAAGATTGGCACTCTGCTACTTCTCTAGAAGCAACAAGGGGCTCCCTCTAATGCAGAAAGACCTACACTCTCAAGCAGCTCCCCACAGCGCACTGGCAACATGTAGGGGGTGCACGCAGTGCATGTGCACTCCCTGAGATCAGCACCAGCCGTGAAACTGGAAGTGCCGTCGGAAGTGCACTTCTGGTTTCGCCACTGGCTCAGCAATTGGCAGCAGGGGGACACCCCTCCCCCCTGTCAGTGATCTGGTGCCCCCCCAGACTTGGGAGGCACCAGTCGCCCATGCCACGGCGCAGTGAACCCAGGAGTGTACATATGCATCTCAGTTCTCTCCGGTGTGGGCCCCCCTCTCCAGCCCACTTCTTAAGGGCAAGTATAGGGGTGCAGGCCCCCGGAACTACCCATTCGGGAGTCCCAAATCCCAGACTGCCTGGGTATGGATGAAGTCACCCCACAAGGGTGCCATCTATAGACTTTACTCTGTAGTTAATAGTGTTTTAAAATTATATTTTATGTTTTCTTTTGTTTTGTTTTATTCTCTGTAATAAATTTGGAGTTTTGTGTTTATACTTCTTCTGACAAAGGGGGGTTTGTTTACATGGGATGTCTCAGCAAGTTTAGTGTTCCCAGATGTTCTGGGTGGGGGCGTGAACCATGGGTATAATTTATGAGGTACTCCAAAATTTGAACTTGGCCCTTTTTGCTGTTAACTGGTGCCCTGGCAGAAGGATTACATCTTTTTTTTACAGTTATATTCATAACTTTTCATTTTCAAGACTGTCTAGACCATACAGTTTCTCAAAAATATACCCCAGCTTCTTAAGTGATGTGTACATGTGACAGTAGACATTTTAGCTGCCACCCCAGCCTGTAAACCTGGACCTCAAGGGCTTAAAGCAGAAGCTCAAGCTTATCTAGTTCCGTAACAGACTTCTAGGCTAGGGACAGACATTCAAAAAGCTGGAGCCTGAATAGATTCAATCTTTGCAAGTTACTCTAACCTGCAAAAATTGAACTGATTTGCAAGTGCATGGACATTCACATTTAAATCGGGAAATGCAGGCACATGCCTGTAGTGGCTCAGGCTAGAAATCAGGGGGAAGTAGAGCAGCCCTCCCTTCCCTGTGCATCAGCCAGAAGGCTGGAGGGAAGCTGACCTGGGGGGCGTAGCCAGGCCCCCACATGAACTAAGTATGATTGTAAAGGGGTTTAAACCCCCACCCAGACCTGTAGGGACCTCAGCCAGGCTGTGCCTGGAGGCATAGGGGGAAACAGCCCCTGCCAGGCTTGTCCCTGAGGCCAGATACCAGCCAGGGCAGCGCCTCAGGCAAAGCAGGGCAGGAGTGGAGATTAAAGTCCCCTGTCTCTGGGTGGGCACAGGACCCCAGTTCGGGTCTGCCCAACTTTCACTCCTGCTCCCGCTTGGGTGGCAGGGGGCCTGGCCAGAGCTGGCTAGCATGGCCCTGGGGCTGTGGCTAGGGCTCAGACTGTGGATACAGCTGGGGCTCCAGGGCTGAGCCCAGCTGGCCTGTGGGTATTGGTGAGGGTGGAGACAGAGGGGCAGCCCGGGATGGGACTCTGGGGGCTGTGCAGCTGGATTGGTGCCAGCTCCCCACACCCAAGCTGGATGGGGCTGTCATGGAGCCCCAGCCAGTTGGGAAGGGCCCCACAGGGACAGCCTGTTGGGGCAGGGCCCTTCCCAGCCCACTGCTGGTTGTGTGACAGTTCAGCCTGGCACCATGGGTGGGGGGTGGCTGAGGAGTGGGCTTCTAGGGCCAGCTTGGAGGTGCCGGCGGGCCCCGAGCTCAGCAGCTGCTGCTGTGCCTCTTGCCCCATGCAGCACCTAGGGCTGCAGGCGTTGATTCAGCTGCGCGCTGGCCAGGACTGGGGGGGGGGGAGGGGGGGGGGGGCTGTTCTGCTCCCCTCACCTCCAGCTGCCACAGTTGAACCATACTGCACCATGCCACACCTCTCTGGGTGAGGAGCAGGGGGTGTGAAGCTTACGCCCTGTGCCTTCTGCCCAGCGCGTGGAGCTCAGGCTCCAGGCCCCGGATGCCTTTGAACTCAGAAGGCATCCCAGTAGAAAGGATCAAGGGGCTGCAGCCAGAGCTCCACATGCTGGGCAGAAGCCACCCTGGCAAGGCTGTTTTTTTCCCCTCCTCTCAAGCTGCAACTCCTGCTCCTGTTGCACCACAAAGCACCATTAGGGGCAAGGGGAGTTTCCTTTAGCCCAGTTGCTTCAACCCAACACAGGTTAAAGCCGCCAGGCTGAAGGAAGCTCCTCCCGCCTTGAGTAGTGCTGCGCAGTGCAACAGGAGCCACAGCTGGAGGTGAGGGGAGAAAAGCAGCCCTGCCAGGTCTGGCAGCTTCTGCTCAGCACGTGGAGCTCTGGCTGCAGCCCCCAGACACTTTGGAAGGTGGAAGGCATCTGGAACCCAAGCTCCACATGCTAGGCAAAAGCCGCAGGACTGAAGCTCCCCCCCTCCCCCAGCAGCGGCAGCTGGAGATGAGGGGGGCAGGAGGTGAGGGGGGCAGAACAGCCTTTTCAGTCCCGGCCAGCCCACACCTGGTTATGCAACTGCAGCCCTGGGCTGCTGCACAGGACAGGGGGCATGGCGGCAGTTGCCAAGCTCAGGGCCCGCCAGTGCCTCTGAGCTGGCCTAGGAAGCCTGCTCCCCAGCCACCCCTGCCTGTGCTGCCAGGCTGGGCTGTTACACAGCTGACAGCAGGCTGCAAAGGGCCCTGCACCCACGGGTTGTCCCCGCAGGCCCTTTCCCAGCCTGCGGGGCTGAGCTCCATGACAGCCCTGTTTGGCTTAGACATGGGGAGCCACACAGCCCAAGTTGCAGCCCACTGGGAAGGGCCTAGCCCCAGTGGCCCAGCCCGGGCTGGTCCCCATGCCTCCACCCTCAGCAGCACTTGCAGACCAGCTCAGCTCAGCCCTGCAGCCCTAGCTGCTGGCAAGGCAGGTGTTTTGTGGGGACCATGCCAGCCAGCTCTGGCCATGCTCCCTCCCCTGCCTCTGAAGTGAGGAGGAGGGGAATGGCTGACAGGGGACTCAGTCCCCTGGTAGGGGAGATGGGGGCATAAACACCTTCCCTGCTCCCTTTGCCTCAGGGGACCACGAGTCTGGCCAAACCCCGCCCCTGCTGGGGTTAGAGAGCAGAGGGGAGTGGCCATCCCTTCTCTCTGGAGCAGAGATTACAGCCCCGCCCAGGGGTGCAAAGCATCGATGCTGGGGGACCCTGATTTGACTTAAACCAGGAAGGCGTCTGGGACAGAAGCTGCATAAACCGGTCTGACCCAAATCAGTTAAGTCTGTAACTACTTTCAACCAGGTTTATCTTAAACTAGTTTTGGCCATTTTGAAATTGGTTTATGTGCACTGCACTTATGTTCTGTTACAGGTTTAAAGCAGTTTCTGATCACTTAAACCAGTCTATGTGCAACTTCTGTCCCTAACCCTATTCTCTGTAGAGTGAGGACAGGAGGATACAAAAACACCGGTTTGCTCACTGGGAGCACTGTTGCTTTTCTGAGCAAAGTAAATAAAACTCCACAGCTCTACCAATTCATTTTGCAGTAAAAACAAAGTCGACTGTCATTAAAGATACAACACTTGCCAAATTCATTTTTGCTAAAATGAAGCTATTTCAAAGCAAAGTGCAGGAGAGGGCCAAACATCCAGAAACATATTTGAAATATGTAAAATATTTCAAAATTAAGGGAAAATGTCTTAATGCTGATGAGATTATGTTGTTGTAATACTACTGACCCAGAACCAAACTCTGCCAGAGTTCCAGGATGTTTCAACCCAAATGTTTGGCCTCAGGCCAACATCTGCTTAGCACTTTTACTGCAGTATAATTTTACCATGTGCTGTGCGTAAGTTAATTAATGAATCCTTTCCAAGCCTGAATTTGCATAACAGATGCTATGGATGACGTCAGCTCCACTGTAACAATTCTGAGAGTAATAATACCGCTTCATCCTTAGCACTATGTTGAGTAAGATGGACATTCAGACAACTGCACAGAGACCATGGGAAGAGAAATCAGTCTCCTAAACCAATAGTGCAGCATCCAGCTCCTTAAACTGCAGTACAATTACCCATCAGCTGTTTCATTCCAATGCCTTGGACATGCAGTTGATCATTCCTGCTCCTCTACAGAAGCTGGCTGTTGGATAAATAAACACCTACTGGTCCATTACAATATGTAATTATAAAAAATTGTAAACACATTTGTCTAACAGATCATAATGGTTCTTTACACCAGTCAGCTTCTAGCAGAATTAAAACATACTTTTTAAAGTATGTGCCTCAATATCAGTTTAAACAAAAATGATATTGGTTTACTTACAGACACACACACACAGATTTGCTATGTATTGTATACACGCACACACGCACGCATTTGAAACATACTACTAAATAAAAAAAGTCATTTGAAAGCACAAAACCATATGATGAATGAGAAAGCTTTATTTAGATACGGTAGTTATGGTGAGGGTTTTTATGGGGGAGAGTCAAGGCTGTTTATGTGCTAGTCATTAAAGACTGATGTTTAATCCTTTTTTTTTCATCATCTGGATAATAAGGTGGAGCAGAATTGCCTGTGTGAGTTTGGTGTTGAATTCCTATATTTTTAGCATTTAAATGCTACACAGTATAATATATGGTACTCAGCAATGGAACAGCACATGCAATGTGATGCAGCACAAAAGTCAACAGGGGGTAAAGGTAGATATCAAGTTTGCTAAGCAAACACTCCAGTTACATGCAATAAAAAAAACCTTCCCATCCATACAAATGTAGTGTACACAGACCACAGAGCACTCACATATCTCCAAAAACACAAACACCAGGGGTCCAGGGGTTGGCAGGGAACATGGGGCAAGGAGAGAGCTATCTCCTGGCAGGGGCTGGGAGATTGCTCCCTGCCCCTGGGACCTGCCTGCTGCCAGGGTGGGCTCTGCCACCAGAAGCCAGGCGAGGACAATAGCCTCCTGCCCCAGCAGCAAGGAGCTCCCAGCCCCTGCTCCATGATCACAGAGCCAGGGCTGGAAGATAAGAAGCTCCCAGCCCCTGCTCCACAACTGCATTTGCAGAGTGGAGGCTGGGAGCTCCCTGCTGCCAGGGCACAGGGATGTTGTTCCTGCCCAGGCTCCAGTGGTGGAGCCTGCCCTAGCAGCAGAAAGTTCCTGGGGGCAGGGAATAATCTCCCACCCCCTACTGCCCAGCTGACCGGGAGCACACTTTCTCCCAGTCAGCCGTTTACATGTGCCATACTGCACAGTAATTACTCAAGTAAATTTGCTACTTGAGTAAAAATCTCAAATAGATGTGCCCTGTGATTTCCATACTCAAAACTTCTCTGAGAGTCAGTGGGAACTGTGTGAGAAGAAGGCATCTGGGATCAACTGAGGCAAAACTGAAAGCAAGGACCTTTGGAATAAAGTTTCCATATGGTAAGAAACTTGTGTTTAGTTTAACTTTGCATCAAATCTGACCACCCCACACCCTGCCTGAGCTGGGATTGGGGGGCGTGGCTAGGGGAATCATTCCTGGCCCTGGGCTGGAACGAGGAGTAAAGTCCCCATTCTGCCTCTCCCCCCCCCCTCCCCCCACGTGTGCAGGTCAGCACCTGGTTGGAGGTCCAGTGTTGGGGGGTGTTTTATCCCCCCCCACCAAAGTCTAATATTAAGACTGGTAGCAAGGAGGGTATCCCTTCTCTGAACAGGGACAGGGCTGGGGGGATCCTGCCAGGTAACCCAGCCAGCCCTGTGCTAGAGGGGCTGTTCCATCTCCACCTCTGGGGGAGGGGGAGGGGGCTGCAAGGATGGGGGGGGGGGGAATGCTGGGCAGCTAATCAAGGATAAGCCTTCAGGAGTGGCTGGCAGGCATGCTCTATCGCCCCCCAGCTACTAGTATGGGCCGCTGCAGTGGTTTCAAAAGTGAATGTCTGTTGACTTGCTTCTTGGTTCAATTACGCAGTTTAGGCTAATATGCAAAGATTGAGTAGATTCAACCTGGGGCTTTTTGACTGTTTATACTTAGCCAATGGGACAAATACTGCAATACTGCCTTCCAAGTTTCCATCATCGCAGTGGTGACAATTGACTTACGAATGCCAAAGCAGTGAGCTACCAACCTTTAGTAGGCTAGGATAAACAGCTTCTAAGTGACAATAGCAACCTACTTCAGGACTGGGATAGTCTGTCTCAATATGTTCTCAGTTACATGCTCATGTGTTGAACCAAACCTCTCACACAGCTCCAAGAAGGTGGTCTTCCTTTAGCAGAAACTCTGGACCCATGTTTGGTCATCCCTGGTCTGGTATAACAATGTAATCCCATCCCTGTGTGCTTGTGGAACTGCTCCAGAAATACTGGTGAGCACACAGGGAATATAAAGCTGTTAACACCTGCATTGGCTGCCTCTACTCAGCTATGCCTACATGCAGAGTGAAGAATCTCTCCACCTTCTCAGTCCAACAAGTAAGTCACTGCCAGAACACTCTGTACTACATATCATGCCCTGTATGAACTTCCTTTTACTGAAGTGTGACTTGCATGAATGCAAATATCTGGAAGTGGTCACTGTCCTGAGCTAGATCTATGTCTTGGCCACAGCTGAAATGGATGCTGTGGTCAGAAGGTTAGAGCATGCCAAGCCAAAAGTTGTTCATTTTACTAATTTTGCAGACCTACAGTGCTTCCACACAGGGGCCCATAAAAGACAGACAAGTTCTCCCACAATACACTGCAAAGAATTCCTAGACCATTGAGGCTTACTGCTGTGCTGAGAACCCTGGG
Organism: Alligator mississippiensis; assembly: GCF_030867095.1. Lineage (NCBI taxonomy): Eukaryota > Metazoa > Chordata > Crocodylia > Alligatoridae > Alligator > Alligator mississippiensis. The sequence continues at coordinate 21,405,374 of NC_081829.1, forward strand.
ATGTACCCACAGGACTCCTAGTGCCTCGCACATATCAGCATGGCCCCAGGGTGGATGTAGCAAGTGTACTGTGAATCTACAGTGTGGATGGTCACACCTGGGTTAGCCTAGACCACGTCCAAGCAAAGTTTGGACCACAGACCAGAATGGGCCTGCAGCCAACTCCATTTCCCAGCAGCCCCTGGCCATGTTGCTGAGGCCCCAGTAGGAGCAGCACAGTGACAGCGCAAGGCCAGGGTTTCCATGAAGACCAGCCCCAGCAGTGCTGGCAGGGAGTGCAGTTGGGCAGGGAGCTGCTCCGGGCTGGGATCTTGCAATGGTGACAGCGTGGTCCGGTGCCCGGGCAAATCTGCAATCCACCGCCTGCATGCCCTGGGCAGAGGTGTGCAGGCAGAGGATCATGTCTCTGCCCCAGCTCCAGACCACACTGTCACCACTGCAAGATCCCAACCCAGGCCCCACAGCAGCTCCCTGCCCAACCACGTGCCCTGCCAGCGCTGCTGGGGGCTGGTCTCCATGGAAACCTATGCCCCGTACTGTCACAGTGCCACCACTATTGAGGCCTCCATGGAAATTGTCCACAGCAACATAGGCAGGGGCTCCTGGGAAATGGAATCCAGCCACCTGCCAGATCCACCATTTTGCTCACCCCTGGCCTAGACCCATGCTCAGGTGCAAAGCCTTGGGTTAATGTCTGGTACTCTGGCAGGGAATCTCAGTAAAGAGAACAGAAGATGAATGCGCCATGAAATGCTGACAGATGTGGAAGAAAAAAAAGGGGCTTTACCAGAAGAAGCAGCACATTAGTTGAACATATATCCACAGTATCTGTATAGATCGGGTGCTTCAGTGTGGCTTTTTGGTGCTTTTATCTAATAACTGGTTAAATCAGCTATTAGATAAAAGACCCAAAAAAGCCTTCCTGCAGTGCCCAATCTATACAGACATTGGGCCAGTTGGGTCCAACTAACACGATGCCTTTTCTGGGCATGCACTGGGCTTGGTGTGGGAGTGAGAAGAGTTTGAAGTAAAGGGCCTTGGGGGGGGGGGGGGGGTTTACATCTGTAAGCAGCCATGGAAGGTGAACTCCCTCCAGGTTGGGTTTAAAATACATTTGCAAGGCAATGGAGATGAAGCTTGGTTAGTATCATGCACAATTGGTAGTACCACCAATATGCTTAGTGCTATCCAGACATGGAAACAGACAAAGTCCTCACTTCAGGAGCTCCCTGTCTTGCCCCTTGCTTCCTGTGTTGTGCCAGTTCTTTAGAAAAAAAACCCTCAAGGGCTGAAAGGTCAGTATCTTTAATAATCATGACCTAGCATACAACGGATCAGCTGTACAAATGACATCAGAGAATTCCAGCCCTGGGTGAGAAATTAGATTTTCTGGAACTTGGGATGCTATCTTTATGTCTACGAATCTCAGCAGTTTATATAGACATAGGAGCAAAAAGCCCTTGGTGTAAACCCACTGAAGACCATAGGACTGTCCCAGATGGAGGTGGGCTCCTTGGTCTACTGGGCACATTGTGAGAAAGAAACAGAGCATATCTTCATGGATATTTCTCCCCCTGCTATGCCTGATCCCTTTCAAGAGTGTAGAATTTAATGCAGTCTCCTGCCCGAGGGAAAGCACTTGTTACAAGATTTTTGTCTCTATGGTTAAAGCCGGATGACAATGGGGAGAGCACATTTGCACAGCCAATAATTCAGTATATTAAAAAGCCTTCCAGGTTCTGTTTCAAAACAAAGAGAACCTGATAAGCCTTTAGACAGCAGCAGCTGCTTACAGGGTGCTGCCTTCCTTCTTGGGGACACCTGCTGAGCCTCTGCCTCTTTAATATTACATTAAAACAGTGGCTTTCTGGAGAATGAATTATGCATCTGCAGCACAGTGCTGGCATTCAAGGAACAAGCTCTTGAGATAGAACGGTTTGCATTCAGGGTGCTGTACAACTGGAGAGAAAAATCTCCACTGGCTGTAGGATTCATCTGAGCCACACTGAGGGTGCAGGGGTGGGGGTGATTAAATCTATATACCAATAAGCTAAGGAGTAGACAATCTAAGAACATTTTAAGGTATCTGTGCTTACTGCAAACCCACACATTATGTACCATTTTAAGGCTTAGAGAGTATAGATTTGCACAAAATTCAAAAATCACGAAGTCTGAAAAATGTGACAAATAAAGACACAGCCATAGAAAAAGTAGTATGCAATGCAGTACACATACCTGTGTACCACCTATGAACTCTTAAGCAAGCAGGCTGTGCTAGGGTTTAGTTCACTGAGAGTTTTCATGCAAAACAGAACTGTCTTGACACGTTAAATCCACTGGATCATCTGACACATTACCACCACCTACTTCAAATAAAACTCGCATCTGTGCCTTTTAAGCATATTAAACTGTGTGCAAATTTAACTGCAATTTAAGTGTGCAAATTTAACTGCAATTCTTTTGTTTTTCTTATTTTTAAAAAAAATAATTTAGGCTATAAGTAATGGCTCAAGTTACTACATTTTTATTTCTAATTTATAAGTAGCTGATTAGGTGACTACATTTTAAAATTTTAAATACATATTATCTATCTTTACTCTTGCTGTGTTTGCATAAAATATTGAAACAGAAAACCAAGAACAAAAATTCTGCCAGCAGGACATCCATCATCATACAAATGGTAAATGCTACCAAGTTGTTACTAAAGTCAGCAAAACAAGCAAGCTGCTGCTGAATATTATGAAAACAAAGAAAATCACTTTATTCATAATGAATTGCACTGTGCAAATAGGAAAAGATGAACAGAAGAAGAAAGGATAAGATGTGGACCCTGTTCATGCACATTTGGACAACATAAAAATTGCACAACGAAAGTCTGTCCAGAGGACATCAGTTTCTTCAATATTTGCGCTTCAGCTACTTTAAATACCACTGCATTTGAGAACAGTGATATGTTGTTAGTTTGCCAGTAGTGTGGTAAAAGACACTTTATTAGTGAGAAAACTGGTGAGCACTTCAAAGATGTTGCTGTAAGGGAAAGTATATTTGCCAGATTTGCATGCACCAACTTCCCTTGAGAAACTGATTACCCCAGGTAGCGATCTTGCAAAGCACTACCCTCAACAAGATCTGAAGCTACAATAATGCAATAGTGTTTGCATCATTTGGAGCAAACATAAATGCCCAGGGAAATCCAGAGCCATACTGCTTTGAAATTCATGGTGCTGTGTATCACACAGTATCATAGACCTATAGCCGCAAGACAATGAAAGGTGGTTATGGTCAACTGCAGGGGCCACTGAAAAAGCACTCAGTGAGAGGATGTCAAGACCTAGAAATGAAGGCCTAAAGCTATGCTTACTACAGGACTTGAATGGAATGCCTTTGAAAGCTGAATGGAAAACTGCAAGAAGCTGAGCAGGAAAAAATGCCAGAACAAATGCTGAAAACAAAAAACCAGTAAGTGCTGCTCTTTAATTTTATAATGCCAACTCTACGACAGACAATGTTATAATCCAGTAAGGGCATCAGAAGTTGCAGCAGTTTCTGCTTTCAATGAGGATGCTCTACCAACTAACATGCAAGTGGTGTTTATCCATGAAATCCTAATCCTGCAAAGCCTTCCCTTGCACTAAAACTATATTGTACTTAGATCCAAATCTTGATCCATTAATGTATCCATTCTTATTTCCTCTTGGCAAGCCTGGCTTTTGTGTTGGCTTAGAATACCAGGAAAACTGATTAAGAGTGCGAAATAAAGTTACTATGCTTCAGTTTGCATTTTACTGTAGTTCAGCTTATTGCATTCATCTGACAAACTGATGCATCAGTACTTTGTGGATATGCACTGTAGGACAGAGACAAATAATTTGCAATATGTGAGAGAAAACCAAGCTGCACTTTGTGTTGACACTTACATGAAATAAGCAGATGCGCTGCACAGTAGAGCAGAAGGAGAAGATCTAAGAGCAGGAATTGTTACTGTATCCTCAACATTTATTGGTAGGCTAAGGAATATGCAGTAAATCTAAAAAGATGCTATGGCCATGGTGCAGAAATTCGGCAAATCAGATCTATTCATCACTTTTACTTACAATCCTAAACAGTGTAATATCACTGCCAGCCTCCAACTTTACCAAAAGGTTGAACACAGACAGTCCTGCTAGCCAGAGGGATTCTTGTAAAAATAAAAAAAACTCATCATATCACTGAATGAAGGCACACAGTATTTGGTGAAGTTAAGTAATTCATATACATTATCCAGTTTCAGAAAAGAGATTTTCCACATTGTTGCCTACTGGTGGTGCTTGAAGATCAACACAAAATTCACAACATCAACAACGTTAAAAGGAAAAATTGCAGCACAATAGAAGGAAGAAGAGAAGTTGTGAGAACAAATTAAACAAGCACAAGCTGATCACCAGCATGTCATATTTGATTGCATTACAATCTAAATCACTTTCTAGCCTTATACTTTCAGAAAGCTCACAGTTGCCAAAGAAATTAGGTGCCAAGAGTTAAACAAGAAACAATCTTATGTATAAGCAAACATTCAACCAACAGTAAATGTTCTTAGTGAAAATTCACTAGCTCCACACTTATACTGTATGCTATTTCCAATAACTGCTTTCTCCTCCACTCTCTTCTGGTATCGCTTTAATGGAGGGAAATCCATAGAGCCTACAAGCAGCTGACAGAATATGTGACTAAAGTGAAGAAGCAAAATGGCAAGGCCACAAGCAGCCACTTTTATTGTATGCATCTGCAGCCAGCTGTGTTGGCCTTTCAGAAATAGCAGAGAGCTTGTATTTAACAAGTATTTTTATTCAAACATCATACAAACCCAGCAATGAGATTATGCTGCCAAAATCAGTTCTGCTCTGCAATCTAGAGCCCCAACCTTCAAACGTGAAGACTAACCTTTGGCACCTGGAGCTACACCCTACATCCTCACTTAACAGGGACAGCAACACCACAGTCCTGCTGAGGAGGATTTAACAGTCATCTCAACTTGTTTCTTATAACCTACTGGGTTTGAGCAAATGTGGATACAAGCATTACTTATTAATTATTACTATTGTTTAGAAATAAGCATAGATTACAGCACTTCAGTAGTTTGCGTGGGCAGAAATCTTCCTGTACACCCCAAAGTGCTGATAACCTGTTAAATTTTCATTCCAAGTAAAGCCCGATGCTCAGGAGTAGTCATGCATCAATAACAGGTCTTCACAACAGAATCTTACTAAGTTTGGGACTCACAAATATGAGTGATACTTTGTTTCCAACATGCCCAATCAAAAATGCCAACCCAGTTCAAACTCCATGTGTTAGAAAATAATTATTGACAGCCTGGTCATCGCAGATAACCTAAAAATCAAGATTCAAATATAGAAACAATTTGGGTAAAAATTTAGAATAATGAATAAATCTGAGGCAATTATAAACTGCTTGTGCAGCATTAAAGACAGGAAAGTTATGTTGCACATATGGAAAAAATTAGTCCTTTAGTTTTAAGTATTAGTATCTCCACTTCAGATATGGGGAAAATGTGCCACAGGGAGATTAAATTACTTGCCCCAAGTTACAAAGTGACTCGGTAGGGAAGTACTTTAACAATAATAATGGATTTCACCTCACAACAGGAAAATCTTACCCTCACTTTGTAGATGAGGATCTGAGGCACAAACAAGCGAAGTGGCTTGTCCATGAAATCAGTGGCAGAGCTGGGAATTAAAGCCTTATTTTAACCAATCCTTCCTTGCAGGGTAGGAATAAAGCTGGGGGTGCTTATAGCACAACTTGCTTTAATTTGGCACTGCTGCACCGAGATAGAATTCTGTTAACCTTGAGGCATCTGAATGGCAGTTTTCGAGCTGCGCAAGGGGTGTTTTTGCCAGTCAGGTGCAGGTTGTGACACTGCTTCTCTCTAAGGCCTCCATCTCTCCACAGCACCTTGCTCCTGCTTCTGGGGAGCAGGCAGCTTGGAGTACTCTAACTCTTGAGCTGAAATCATTGTTGTCCTCTCACCAGCACAGGCATGGTTCGCTGAGCAGGGCAGGAGCGTGTTGCCAGCACTCCCACCCAAACACTGTGCTTCTTGGCAGTGCTGGGCCCACTGGCACTCGAGTCATGGAGCCCTGTGGAGGCAGTGGCCTGAAGCCCACACAGCCTGTTGGCTGGATAATACCAGACACTGCTTATATTTTAGCAATGTGAATGGCAAAGCCTTGCGCTGGAGCCACATGGCTTCCTAAACTGTTTACTTTATGATGAGTGTGTCTCCCAGGTGCCCGTGCCAAGCCCTTGCATACTATTTGGACTGGAAGAGAGCTGTGCACTGCTTCCTGCCCTTTCTGTTCTTTTGATCAGCAGACTGCAGGACCCCACAGCCGGGGCCCGGTCTCCATCCCAGCTTGCTCAGTACTAAGCTCCAGTTGTGTTGCCAAATGCCAGCCTGTACTTCAGCCCCACTGACGGGTGCTTGGTTGTGCTGGAATGCACCTTGTGGGCTTCGAAGCTGGTTTCTGGCGAGAGGAGTCAGACAACAACTTCAGAAACTGAACCTCCTGTGCACAGAACTGCAATACCTTAGGGAGCAACAAGACAAATTTAACCCAGCCCCGATGATCTGTTCTGGTTTCTTTACGTGGTTCACCAGAGGAAGGGGAAAGGTACCTCCCAGACCTCCCCAGAAACAGGACTAGCATTGATATTACACTTCCACTTGGTCCCCATCCCATCTATGCACAACAGTGGTCCATGCTGCCGCTCAGAACTGTATTACACTGAAGGGAAGTTTTGGCCCCCTTCCTAAAAGATCACAATGGCTACTCCAAAATTCTCCCAGGCCCAGCCCTGGCCAACCACAGGCATAAATGGAAGCAGTGTTCCTCTCTCAGAAGCTCTCTCACTTGCTCCCTTCATTGAACATACCCTCTCACACATACACAAGGAAAGGAGCAACATGTCCACCTAGGAGTCAGGGGGAGAAGGCAACAGTTGAGGGGAATGAAACATGCCCAAGAGCCCCTGTATTTTAATTTGACTTTGGCACTGACTCCCCTTTGTCTCCATCAGGATGGAATTCTGCATTTCCCAGCCCTTGACCATGTGATGGTGCCCTGTGACAGTCGTCATTTTTGTACAGGTTTCTGTCGCCAACCATGGTTTTGAGCATCCACGCTTAATATTCTATATACCATGTTGGCTACTATGGTATACAGTTTTAAGTAACCATGGTTTTTTGTGGCCGCACATAAGCCTGCCACCTGCCATTTTCCCCCTAAGCCTTTTGTCTTGCCAACCATGATTTTGCCAACCTGTCAGGAACCTAACCCCAGCAGTTGGCAAGGGAAACCTGCACTGTGGTAGAGTGACGGTACTTGACCATCACGAGAACTGCTCTTCCCAGGTAGCAGCCAGAGATGCTGTCAGTGGTAGCTGTTCCCTGTGTCTGCTGCACATAGTATTTCCCCATAAACTTCATTTGCTGATCACACCAGCAACACTCGTAAATGCATGAGTAAATGCATTCCCTAGTTTTAAAGTAACACTTGTTTGGCTTGTCTGCCTAGAAACAGAAACTGCTCCTCAGTCATCCAGGTTTGAGGTCTTCTAAGTCTATGGCTGTGCTAGTACTGGGCATGCTTGGCAATAAAATGTGCATTATTCATTTTTTGAATTAAGGAAGAAAAGGAGATGAAATTTCTTTTTCCCCTTGGTATCAATAGACAGATAAAATCAATAGGAGCTTTTATGCTATCAATGATTTTCAGGATTTGGCTATCTTAGGAGCCAAGTACTCAGCACTATTCAGGATTTGGACCATAAACACTGGACAGGATGCAGACAGAGACAGACATATCTCACCAAAAAGAGCATGCAAATGCTGTATAATTCATTAACACAGTGTAGGCAAAAAAAAGCATACCAAGTCTGTCACTGAGGTTGATATGTGGAAGGGTTTGTGAAAGAGCGATGGGTTTTAGAGACAAACTGGAAAGAAGAAATTGTTGTTGCTCGTGACCTTGATAGCTGGTGAAAGGAAATGTTTGGGTATATCTGTTAGAGGTCGATGGGACATATCTGGTCAGGATTGCAGGGAATGGTCACTTATTACCCAATAGTAAAGACATTTTGAGGCCTGTTCACTGAGTGTTTCTGTTAAAATTTTTAAAGTCCTGGGTTTTACAGATATCTGACATGGAGAGCTAAAATTATGTCATAGCCTGTGACCCAGGAAAGAGTTTCACTAGACATGGCTGTGGGAGGGGGTTGAGGAGCAAAAACAGGCCATAGAGCTCTTGCTTTGTAGTTCCCTTTTGAAGGGGACAGGTAGATGGGGATGGCAGGTTAGTACAAACAGGAACAAAGACATGATGCCAAGAAGGAGGAAAGACAAAGGGCTGGATCCCAAGAAATGCAAGGTAACCGTGGCTCTCATCATCACAGCTGGAACGAAACTGACAGGAGAAAGGAGGTGGTGTTGTCAAGGTGGGCAGGGTAAAGTGAGAGAAGGACTGGCTTGGGGCAAGCACAAACTCAAACGTAATTTAGAACAATCCTGCCCAAGCCCTGGGATATGCACTACAGGGGACAATCCTACAATGATCCCTGTGGCACCAAGTTGAAGCAGGATGACCTCATAGGTGAGGCACAGGTTTGAAAGCCAGAAGATCTGAGTTTAAGTTTTAACTTGTGTAACCTCAAGCAAGACTCCATCCACAGAACTGAATTGGGAGATGGGGACCTTGCTCCTGCCCCTTGCTAGGCTCCACAGTGGATTGACCTTTCCAGGTCAATCATGATATCTATCCCTCCACCTTTCTACTAATGAGGTTACCCTGGCCTCCCCCTCTCTGGACCTGACTGATCCAGTCCTTTCTTCCTCAGGCATTTCAAGTCCTGTCAGGCAGTACTCACCCAACCCTGCTCCTGCTGGCTTCTTATATGTGTTTCTGTCTAGATACTTGGAAAACAGTGCATAAGGATGGACCCAGTGGAGTCGGATGGACCCAACGGAGCCTGAGGCTACTCTCACTTGAATGCAACTGCACAGTCATTCAGTGCCTTTCAACAATCACATTTGCTTACTGGAAAAACCACCCTCTTTCCTCAGACTACAGTGAAACCCCTTTACACACAACATGCCTGCTGCAGGGGGATGTAGCAGGGATGCCTAATATGACTGCATGGGGATACTCAAAACTCCCAGGAGCCCAGCTTCCCTTAACCAGTCTGGAGAGAAACTCAGCTAGTACAGTCACTGTGGAGCAGGGATTTAGGCTCTCCTATTTGATTTTGGTACCTCCACACCCAGTCTCCCCAGAAAGTGAAGTAGTTAGAAGCAGTGCAGAAGGGTAGGGAGTGAGAGAGCAAACTGAACCTCCCAAAAGGTCTGTTTTAAATGTAATGTGTGTTGGGGGCTGGGGAGAGCCATCAGGGATGTGGCCCAGGTAACAGCAGGGTACTTGCACATGGAGGGAGTGAGGTTTGGCATGCCGCTGACTGAAGATAAGTGTATTGTTACTGACTCACTAAGGACGAGAGACCTGTCATCATTAGCTAAGGTGACCTTTGCAGTTCTGGAAAGCCCAAATCATACCCAGCCCTCCATAGCTGGTGCTGCAAGCACAGCGCTCTTTCAAAAGGGTTCTTCCTAACCTTCCCCAGTTATTCACAGTTCCTCATAGCTGCACAAGGTTGGGCGCTAAGCCAAACCACAAACACTGCTCCCATGACGTTTGGGAAGGGCCTGATCTTTTCACATCTATAGGAACTGCATGGCCAAGGTGGCTGCTGAGGGCACTGGGACAACTACCTGCTCATTAAGGCTCAGCTTGCTTTTCTGTCCACCCAAGAGCACAGGAGACAACAGCACTGGCCACATAACTAAGAGAGGAACGAACCCAAGCCCTCACACCAGCTCTTTCGTCAAACTCAGATGCTCAGTGGAGGGCTCCCATTCCCAGAGACACCACCCAGGAGATTTAATGATGTATCTCTGTGTCTGGGAGTGTTAGCTGTAACCTCATCTCTCGCCTCCCTAAAACAGCAACTTTGTCCTGTCACAAAGGGGGGGCTGTAATGTAGTGAATGCCTAAACACCCTTCAGTGCGTGCTTGCAGCGAGCTGAGCTGGGCAAACCTCTGTAGGAAACACACACCAGGGCAGCCCTGGCACCTGCCTGGAGGGGTTGTCCAGTTCCTCAGTGCCAGCCTCCAACTACCAAAAAGGACATCCAGAAACAGGGCCTGGACCTCCCGCTCTCTCTTTTTAGGTTCTGACTACAAAAACACTCCCACCCACCGTGAAGTTGGGACACAAGCAGTAGGTGTCTGTCTGTCCCCAGCACAGGTTGGAAAGAGGGAGGAGAAAAACCCTGTGTCCTTTTGTGGACTTCTGCACACGTGCACATACATGCTCCCCCTAACACCTAGAGCAAGCACCTGGATCAAAACACTTACTACATTTAGGTAATAATTTAACTGTAATAATTCTCTTTCCCTCTCTTTCTCTCTCTAACAGATATACACTCTGTTATCACAAGTCTTAGAGCTTTCTGAATATGTATACACACACACATGTACACAGACACACTTGTATATAAGCTTTGATCTCCACAGAATTTAAAGTCATCACTACAAAATCAGACCAAGCAAATGGAAGTGGGTTTCCTTAGCTCTCTCTCTCATGTTGTGACTTGTCTAATTCTAACGGCGTGGTCTCTTATTCAGTACCAACCTGCCTAGAAACAGTAGCAGCTGGTGAAAAGGAGAATTTTCATTTGTTAAAAATCCTTTGTTCAACTTTAAATCACCTATTAAAACCTATGATTCTGCTTCTTAATTTTTCCTTGGAGCCCACATTCATTCAAGTAATGGATTGGGGAAGACAGCCTCAGGGTTGGTATGAGGATGTGTCTGCTATAACCACTTTGATAGGTACATTAAACAGGTCTTGTGGAACTGATGGTTGATCCCTGCTAGGAGAAATAATCATTCTCCTCGGTGTAGAATCTGTGTCCAGACTGAAGGCTAGGTAATTAATATTACAATACAGAAATAAGCAGTAGAACAAGGGAAATAATAAATAGAACACAATTTTAATGGAATTTCTCATACAGAAGTCTAAAGCAATGCTATTTTTTATAATGCTAGAGGCAAAAGGCTCTCACAAACAGCTATACATCTATCTGAATGCAAGACAATTATGTTGCCAGGGAAGCACACACGGCTACTCTGAATGGAAACATCACAACCACCAAAAACCTATGTAAAATTGTGCATTCATCTCTCCCAGTGCAGGAAAGATGCAAGGAGGAAATGTTCTTTTTCAGCTTTGCATTGTTATCTGTTGTAGGTTATCAACTAAGTTCAGACAAACACGCAAGTCCTTTTTGTTAAGGCAAATGAAAATGATAGAGTATTTTTCAGAAGCATACCTAACTCATATAAAAAATACCTGTTTGGTTTTTTTGTTCTCCAATAAGAGATCAATATGTGTAGCAGAAAATGCATGCAGCCTTTAAAGTTAAGCATTCTCCTGATTAGTCAGCTTGCTGAATGTAAAATGCAGAATAATATACATTGGAATCTTAAATAAAAAATGGACAGATCATAATAAAACCCTTTTTGCTAACCAAACTGAAGCATGAATAGACCCTTTCCTTTTGCATGTTAATACAGAATAAATCCTTTCCCATGACTGCAAGTTAGACAGACAACACAACAAACTAAAAATATCATGACTTACCCTTTCGGAGACACTTGCTTTTCTTAAGATATTTGGCAGTGAAAAATGGCATAGCTGCAATATCAAGGTTTCAGTCAAAGCTAACCTTATATTACCAAGTGCTAAGAGCAATATGACTGGACCAAAGAGAGAAAGCAAATTATTACAGTGGATCTTTAAAATGCTCAATGATGAGCAAAGGGAATTCAGACTCGGATAAAGTATGTCAAGTTGTACGGCAGGATTGCAGCTATCTTTCTGCTCATTAGCACTGCTGTTCGTGTTATTTAAAGTGTGCTCCGGGGAAATGAGGACAATTTCCATGACAATATGTACAGTATCATATAAGGAGGAAGCATTTTTTCAGGCAGAACTTCTGCATTACTCAGCTGCCACAGCAACCAGAGATATGGGGAGGAGGGGTGGATGACATCAGGTCTGAGAAGTGTAAAAATTAAGCCTATTAACCACCTCTTGTCTACAGTGGAAAACATGCCACCATAACATGCCATGACACTGGGGTACCTAGGGCTCTTTGTTCCTAGCAATCTCTCCATGCAGGAAGGGATATCAAATGATTACAGGACATAGCCGAGAAACAGTCGACTGAGGTTCAATTTCTGACTTTGCCAGTTTGCTCTGTGTGCATCTTCATGCCTCAGTTTCTTCATCTTTAAAATGGAAATAATACTGCTGCCCCAACTCATGGGTTTGCTGTGTTGTTTAGTTCATTTATCTTCATGAAAGCTTTGGGAATCTTTGGTGCTACTGGAGTACAAATCATTAACAATAAATCCATGGGGTTTACTCTCCATCATGTCATTTGTTTCCATCCAACATCTAACCCTCTAAATAAAAGGCCACTTACATGCTTTTTTTGTCCTCTCTCAACCTAAGTCCTTTATCTTAAAATCTAAAAGACTGAAGCTTTATTCTCACCATCCCCCCATGGACACTCAAACCGTCTCTTTCTAGAAAAAAGGGACAGTACATGTTTCTCCCTCCCACAACCCACCCCATCCATCTACCTGGTACTCACTAGACCTAATGGCCTCTCCCTGGGACACAACATCCTCCTCATAGCTTCAGTCACAGAATAAATGTCAGCTCCAAGGAGAGGCAAGGTAGCCATGGGATTGATTGTGATCTAGAGCATGTCTTTTAACTTCTCTGGTCCTCAGTTTCCTACCTATCAGAATAAGCAGACTAATACTGTCCTGTCTTCATGAAATACCACTTCTTGGGCTCTTTGCTGAAAAGTACTATATAAATGCTAAGGATTTCCAAGGACAGAGATTCCACAACTGCTCTAGGCAGCCTGTTCCAATGCTTAACCACCCTCATCATCAGAAAGTTCTTCATAATTTCCAAACTACATTTCCTCCACTGCAGTCTGTGACTGTTGGCTACAAATGTCCAACTCGGGATCCTTAAAATTCTGGTGTATTAGGTGGATTGAAGCACTGTAATGAAGTTAAATCATAAATCTTGGGGCTGGTCCCCCCCCCCACACACACACATGCACACACACAGTAGCAAGCTACAAGAGTCAGGTATACCAATCCCACAGGTGCTGGAGTCTGCAGTCGAGGCTTCTTTCAGCGTGGTGTTATCTTCCAGAAGGGGGTCGCCGGCTAGTCCTTCTGGCTGGACAGGTCGGGTGCTGGTCAAGTTGGAGATCAAAAGGGCACCGCTGAGGGTCACTTTTCACTGCTTTTTATTTGTCCTTGGCAGACTTTGGTGACTCCCCAGTTTTCAGGTTGGCCCAATCCAGGGGTTGTTGACCCTCGTGGGACTTCCCCCTCGGTGGCTACTGAATGGCATCTGTCAGCCCCAGGGGTCGTCTGCATGTACATGCAGGTTTGGGAGTCCATTGATGAATTTTGAATAGGGCTTTGGGAGAAGTCGATCTGGAGATATTCAGCCCAAAAGTTGGTCCCCGGCATTGATTAACTCAGGCCAGGGCTTCTAGCCCTTGATCAGTGATGTTTAGAGATGTTCTGGTTGCTACACTGTCTTCTATTGATTTCTTCCCTTGGTTGATCTGCAGTTTCCTTAGGTGTTAATTGCTGCCTGCTACTGTGTTACACATTCAATCACTGATTCACTCGCTCTTTCAGGGGCCTGCCTGATACAGGGAAGCGGCAGTTTGACTCCTGCCCTTGTTAACATTGTTACTAAACACATTTATAGTTGAATGTTGAAAGGTGAGGAGTATAAAATATAAGCTACAAATGCCATGGCACACAAATAGATAAAAATGCCAAAATACACGGGGAGATACAAAATGCACACATACAAATTTTAAAACACAATTCCTTATCTTAAAGTGAAAGAAAAAGGAAGGAAGAAAAGGTAGAAGAGGAAAAACATATTCAAAGGGGGGAGAGCAAATGCAGGCAAGAGGAAAAGGGGGCTTTCTTCTACATGACCATTGTTCCTAGTCCTGGCCCCCACAGCCACAGAGTCTATTCCCATCTCCTTTATAATCACCCTTGAGGTATTTGAAGATTGGTAATAAATCCCTCCTCAGTCTTCACTTCTCCACACTAAATAATCCTAGTTCTTCCAACCTTTCCTTGAATGCAGAGGTACAGCAGGGCAGCTCCACTCCAGGGGCAGCCATGACCCACCAGGCAGTACTAGCAGCCACTGTGCTGACAGCGGTGTGATCAGTCACCGCTGCAGCAGTAGCTGTTTTTGAGCCCCCCTACAAATGTAGCACCTGTGGCTGTTTCCTTGGTAACCCTCAATCCCCAGTTATGCTGCTGCTTGTATGCCATGTTTCTCAGGCTTCAAAACATGTTGTCACTCTCCTCTGGACTCTTTCTAAAATGTCCACATACTTCTTGAAGTGTGGGGCCCAAACGTGGAAACAGCGCTCCAGGTGCGGTCTCACTATCTGTGAATAGAGTAGAAGGATCACTTCCCTTGATTTGCAAGTGACACTCCTGTTAAGACAACCCAGTATGCTGCTGGCCTTTTTTGTAACAAAACCACACCGTTGGTTCATATTCAGCTTACATGCCTCTGTAACCCTTTGGTTCTTTTCTGCAGTACTCCAGCCTAGTCGATCATTCCCAAGTCTGTATGTATATGTAGTTATTCTGTCATGAGTGTAGGACTTTGCATTTATCCTTGTTGAATTTTATCTGGTTGACTGCAGACCATTTTTCCAGTTTATTCAGGACATTCTGTATATTTGCTCTGCCCTCCAGAGTATCTGCAACTCTACCCAACTTGGTATCATCTGCAAATTTGCTAAGAGTACACTCAGTCCCATCATCAAAAACATGAATGAAAATATCAAACAGACCCCCAGGGACCCCCACTTAATGTCTCTTCCCTACTAGACATTGAGCCTTTGATGACCGAACTATGCTGAATTTAGACCAAGCACTTGGAGGTGGAAGCATCTGGTAGCTATTATCAAACTCAACAGCCAAAATCACCCTAAAGACCCTTCTATCCAGAGTGGAAAGGCAGAAGATCTGTTGGAAGCCACTCTCAAACACAGCACAAATTCCATATAACCCATTTATTTGGATACTCATTACAGAAGCAGGCAGCTAATGCTAGCCCTTTGGATCTGTTTGCTCTTCTTATGTATTATATACCAAAATCAAGTTTCAGGATCTCAGGAAAAACCTTGTGGTGAGAAATTTAAATATATTCCTGTTGTTTCAGCATATCTTCCTGATGTTTCAGCAGGATCCTGAGTCTGGGGGAGCCTGAAGTGCTTAAGATGGATTTATTGTCCCTACACTTATAGGACAGACTATCCTGGAACAGAGCATTAGTTTAGGCAGAATCCCACAACTAGTGGCAGCCCACTGTCCCCCGCTTCCCAGATGAAAAATCCAGCCTTTCATTATTAGACACATCTCACAACACCCATTGTGTTAAGATCAGATCATATGCAACAATGGTAATGTCTCCCTTAGGACTAATGAAGATACTGAGATGTGTGCTGGACTGAGGTTGTCTATTAGTCTATCAGTCTTCCTGTACCAGTTTTAAACTGGGAGCTACCCTAGTTCCCCACTTTGCTTCTTCGTACGTAAAGACTGACCCAAGACCTTCAGCCACAATGGCTTTTATCTTAGACAAGAATAACTAACAATAAAGTTTTTTTCTGAAAGAGCAACATGCATGCATCTGCCTTAAGCTCTAAGAACAGGATGTCTGATGAACTTTGTACATAAACACTAGTTGCTTAGAAATTTAAAAGTATAGTACACCTCTTTCCCCAAAAGCACCAGTTTCATAGCCACATAAAAACAATACACACAATCCATTGACAGCATTTCCAGGCTCTTTATCACTGAAATAAAGGAGCTCCCCACAAAGTTATTTTTAAGTATTTTTATCTCACTGCGTCATTGTGCTGTCATGCAGTACTACTATCTCAGCTATACAGAGGGAAGACTGAGGATGAAGTTACATGTTCCACCTAGACTAGGCACTTAAAATGTGAGGGTCTGCACTTTCAAGCTTGTTAACTCAAGCTAAGTGTCCTCTGAGTATCTCTAAGTTCCACCATTTCAGGCAAGGGTTAACCCTGGGCCATGCTCAGGGTTAGGGTAAGGGTTAGGGTTAGCTCATGTTAGGGTAACTTCAGTCTTCTCTATGGAGATAAAATGAGCAACTTACAGTCCTCCAGCATCCCAGGGTACATCATTCCCAGCCCCAGCCACGCCCCCCCAGGTTAATGCCCAGGTGTCCTAGGTCCTAGCTTCAGTGGCAAGTCAGGGCTGTGCAGGCAAGAAACAGTTCTAACCCTTAGGCTAAGGACAGACAGTCAAAAAGCCTGAGGGTGAATTGATTATGTCTTTGTAGGTTAGTCTAGGCTTTAAAGATTGAACCAATAAGCAAATGAACAGACATTCACTTTTTTTAAGGAAATGCAGCCACATTCCTGGACAATGACCCGCACATCACAACAAGGGACATGCTCAGCTGGGATGGGCTTCACCTGTCCCCCAAAGGTAAGCGTGTGTTTTCTACTAGGTTGGCGGATCTCCTCCGGCGGGCTTTAAACTAGGCTCGTCGGGGGGAGGGGAGTACAAGGACAGGGGAAGCTGTGGACCACCAAACCATGTGGCACCCACAAGGACAGCCCAGCCTGAAGAAGGAGAACATTGGAAACCTGAAAGCCATGGGGAGACCAGCACTACAGAACAGGTAAGAAACAAGAAGGTAAGAAACAATGGGCCCCTTGGGACTCGGAGCGGGGGGGGCAGCAAAGGCACCAGTCGCAGGGCTCAAGTGCCTATATACTAATGCTAGGAGCATGGGGAACAAGCAGGATGAATTAGCACTCCTGCTTGCACTAAACACCTATGACTTAGTGGGGCTAACAGAGACCTGGTGGGATTCATCCCATGACTGGGCGGTACATATTGAGGGCTATAGATTGTATAGAAAGGACAGGTCGGGGAAGAAAGGGGGGGGGGGGTTGCACTTTATGTCAGTGAGCAATATACATCAACCCTCATCAAGACAGAATCCAAGGTTGAGGAAGTAGAAGGATTGTGGGTTAGGCTACATGGGGGGCAAGGAGAAAGGGATTTGGTGGTAGGGGTCTGCTACAGACCCCCACACCAAGGGGAAGAAATAGATGCGGGGCTCCTGAGGCAACTCTCGGAGACCATAAAAGCTAAAGAGGTGGTGGTCATGGGGGACCTAAACTACCCGGACATCTGCTGGGAGACGCAGACAGCAAGGTCCCATCGCTCACGCAGGTTTCTAACCTGTATACAGGACCTCCACCTGACACAGGAGGTGCGCCAGCCAGTGAGCAAGCCCTCACTGCTTCAGCTAGGGAGCAGATGGGTGGGGCCAGCCCTGCTCTGTGGAGCAGACAAAGCAGCCCAGCTCAGGGCTGCAAAATGCTGGGATGCTGGGAGACTCTGATTTAACCTGAACCAGGAAGACATCTGGGACAGAAGTTTCATAAACTGGTTTGAACCAGATCAGTTAAGTCTCAACAGATTGACTTTTATTAGTAAATGAACATTCAACCAGATTGATCTTAAACCAGTTTCAGCCATTTTGAAACTGGTTTATGTGCACTGAACTTCTATTCTTTAATAGGTTTAAACCAGTTTCTAATCACTTAAACTGGCGTATGTGTAACTTCTGTCCCTAGCCTTCATGTGTAACTGCTCACAGCACATTCTAACATTACCACTCCTTACCATTCCACAGATTTAGCATGGTCTAAGTGTAACGTGGCACTGAAAGACAAAGTGATTTGCCAAGGTTACACCAGGGGTCACTGGCAAGGGGGGTCCTGAACTCTGCATGATTCGCTTGCCCCTAGTCCAATTCACTTGCAGATGCTCCCAGTGTTAGAAGAGGCACAGTGTTACAGGATCCTATAGACATCTGAATATTCCTGTGCTCCATATTTGGATCAGTCCCTTGCTTAGCACCATCACTCTATGTGAGAAGCACAGATCTTTGTGGGTAATATCTTAGCACTACCATCACTCTAAGCCAGGGGTGGGCAATTATTTGGGCCCGCAGGGAGTTTGGTGAGCTGTAGTGGGCCAGGTCAGCCTCCCCGCACCTCCCCTGACCGAAAGCTCACCAAAACCCACTATGTGGGATGGGACCACAGGCATGCAGGGAGCAGTGTTCAGGAGCAAGATAGGCAGGAGAGGCTGGGATGGGTCACCGAGTGGTGACAGTGCAGGGCTAGGGTTGGGTAGGGTGACCACCCATCTCTAATTGGGTAGCACAGTCTCAGAATGGGAATCTCAAGTCCCAGTCCCAGGCTGCATGACACCAGGACAGCATTTGTCCTGGATTCGCAATGTTGCACAGGGATCTCGGTTTTCTGTTCTCTGCAGAAAAACACAGGAAACAGTGAGTTGACAGGCTGACAGCATTTGAGCCTGCAAGGGGCTGCTTGAGGCTGATGGAAGTGGGACGCAAGGGGCACCACGTGCATGTGCATGCCTGCACACATGCACGTAGCCAGCAAGACAGCCCCAGGCAGCATGGACAGCAGATGCCTGCAGGTAAGTCCATGGGGGGGGGAGGGGGGGGCGAGACATGGAAGAGGGGGCAGATTGAGGCCTCCATGGAGAGAAAGGGAGGGAGTGGGCCAGGGTTGGCAGCTGGGGCTGGGGGTGCTACCCAAATGACACAGTGTATGGGACCCAGGATCGGAGTGGGAATGCAGAGCTGTGGGGCACGGCTGGGGCACAGGCCGGAGTCACAGGTGGCTCGTGACAGGGTCAGCTCTCCACCTCTGTGCACACTCCCAAGGGGCATGGGGGGCATGGTGCCCCTCAGGCTTGTTTGCAGGGTGGGAGCAGATGCAGGCTGCCTGCTGCAGGCTTGGACCTTCACACCCTGCTGCGCTCCCCCTGGGGCCTCCATGGCCCAGTGGTTGGGACCTGGCACAGAAAGGTGGAGAAGTTTGGTGCTTCCCTACCCTTGGGAGCCTTGCATTAGCTGCACCGCTATGGTGAGGCACCCCCTGTCCACCTGGCAGCAGCAGAGGCAATGCCAGCAGCACAGAGCTGTGCCCCCCACTGCTGCCAGGCAGGCAGAGAGTGCCTCGCCATGGCAGTATGGGGCTCCTGGGGGCAGGGCAGCAGGATGGGAAGCCCCATGCCCTCACCCCCCACAGGCTTGGCTCAGCTCTGCTCCAGCTGTGCTGCTGGGGGGGAGGGGGTGGAAGAGGTAGGCTTGTGTCCCACCTTTCCATTTTTAAAAGGTGGTCACCCTAGGGCTGGGGCCAGGGCAGAGCCACGATCTGCTGCCCTCAAGTCCCTGCAACAGGTGCTGGTTTTGTGGCCAGGGTCGTGCAGGGAGCAGATCGTGGCTCTGCTCTGGCCCCACACTGTCATTGCCCCAAGATCCTGGCCCCGACCCCAGACACAGCTCCTTGCCCAGCCCTGGCCCCATCCCATCTCATCCCATCCCATCCCATCACATCCCATCCTGACCTGGCCGTGCGCCCATCGCCCGTAGCTCCCAGTTGGTCTCCATGGAGACCCTGGGGTCGCAGGGTAGTAACAGTGTAGGGCTGCTGAGGCAGAGCCCTGGTTCTGTGGGCAAGGATGTGCAGGGAGCAGATGGCAGCTCTGCCCCAGCCCCACACTGTCATCACCCCCCAAGCCCAGTCTCCCTGGATATAGGCTGGGAGCCACATAGGCAAGGTGTGCAGACAGGGATGGGTCTGTAGCTAGGTGGGAAGCTGCAACCAGGGCCGGGACCGGGATCTTGGGGCAGTGACAATGGGCACAATCCACTCCCCGCATGCCCCTGCTCATGGAAATGGACTTTGTCAAGGAAGCATGTGGACAGTGGATCGCAGCTCTGCCGCGGGCCTGTGCCCAGGCCTGGCCCCATGTTGTCTTGCATGCCCATTTTGCTCCTGGATGTGGCTCCCCACCCACCTGTGGCCCCATCCCAGCCGTCTACAGGGGCACCCTGCCCACACAGATCCCATCTCCGGCAGTGGGTGTGGGGCAGATGGGCCAGGATGCCTGGGCAGCAGGGCCCGGTCTAGCAGGTGCAACACCTCGAAGGAACTGTCACCACCAATGCTGCCAAGAAATGGGGTCCAGCTGCTGTGCTGCTCCAGCCCCAATGTGCACCTGGGGGCAGCGGGACTGGCCACATGCACCACAGCCCAGGCTGCCCCTGACCCCATGCCTGGACCAGGTGGGACCGAGGGACCTACTGCAAGCCAGACAAAATCCCTCATCAGGATGGCCCACAGGATGTATTTTGCCCATCCCTGCTTTCAGCACTTTCATTAATAAAGCCCCATCAGCCCTTCATTTTTGAGTCACCACTCCTTGCACCCCACTTCACAGATAGAAAAACAACAGCATGAAAGAGTGTCATTATTTGCCTCCAGTTACTCAGCAGGTTACTAGTTGAGCTATTAACCCCATATAGAAATCCTAATGTTAACAGCTAGCACTTACATAGCATTTGTTTTGCTAGATTGTAACATGCTTTAAAAAGGAAATCAGCTGTATTAATCCTATTTTACAGGTGGGGATATTGAGGCATTGGGAGGGACAGTGACATTGCTCAGGATCATCTAGTAAGATAGCAGTAGAGCTAAAAAGCACTAAGGTCTTCACACTTCCATGCTCTACCCACTTGGCAGTATTGTGCCCTAGTCCCCATTGTCCATGAAGCAGTCACCACTCAAGAGTACTCTACTGCCTTAGAGGATGGAGAAGTGGGCATCGTTAGATATCAAGATTGTTGCTGTCTATTCTGGACAGCCCCACTGGTCACATGTCAGAATGTCTCACTGAAATAGAGCACTGGGCTGTTTCTTGTGTCATTTCCACCTCTGCAAAGTCAGTGTGAAACTAAAGGTTCCAGACAGAGGGAAACCCAGCCTGGTGCTTTTTCAGCTGAGCATGCTCTGTGCAGGGTCCATGTGAATCCCCTCTCTGCCTCATACCCCCTCCAATGCAACTTCAGGATGCAAAGGAGCTTCAAAGGAAAGGGGAGGAGCAAAGGCAAGAAGGAAAGACAAACTCCCCTCTGTCACCCAGCAACAAGGTGTTTATAGGCCAGCAGAGAGAGGGGGAAAACAGGAGTTATTTCTGAAGCCTGAGAAGCTGAACCCACGAATAGGAAAAGAGCCTTTTAAGCAGGATGACTGGTAAATGAACGATGTACTTGACAGGGTACAGGGATAATGGCACAATGCTGTGGGAAAGCTGCTGTGCTAAGCCAGCCCTGAGACAAGGATACAAGACGATTGCTCTCACATCATCTGGCAGCCATACCTTGCTGAATGGAATGAACACACAGGGGAGGCAGAGGGAATGCTCATTTGTAAAGATTTCTCACCTCCCAAAATAATAATTAATAATGAATTAGCATTTTATAGTTGCAACTGATTTTGTGGATTCCTTTCATCTTATTTGCCTCCAGTGTAATCTTGACAATGTGCTCCCTGTATTAAGCATGATATTTAAAATGCAATTGTATTGATGGAACAAAGGAATTCTAGATCCCATTAAAAAACCCATGCACCCCTGCCGCTACAGAATACTTCAGCAAAGGCTCAATCTAAATACATCCATACTACACGCTTGCAAAAACCCACTTGTCTAGGACAAGTAAAAGAACTTGAAAGGTAAGTAAAATTAGAGACAAACACATACACAATATTATATATACTTACAGTAAAATCTCATTAATTCAGAACACAGGGAACTAAGAAATACCAACTTTGAAATAAGTGGGCTTGAAATAAATGTACCAATAGTAATCTGCATGGATGCAAATTACTATGGGCACGTACAGCCTTAGTTCACCCATGTGCAGACCTTACTAACTGATAAGAACAAAGTGAGAGGTTATCCCTGTTACTAATTAAGCAGATTTCATGGGATATAGCACAAGAAGTTCCCAATGTGGACCAGCTGCAATGATCTAGGGGCCCTTTTTCTGCTTAGATCACTCCAAGTGCAGAGCTATCCCTTCAAACTACAACCCCCTGATCCTGCTAATCCCCCCTCCCCCCTGGGGACCTGCCATCTCTGGTCCCACAAAACTGCCCCCAATCCTGCTCCCAATTGTGCATGTAGCTGGGACTGCTTGGCCTTTTGGCTAAGATCAAGTGGTGTCCGACACCATCCGCTGGTCCTGCAACATCTACATCAAACACAACATGGGCCAGCGCCAGTATGCCAACCCCATCAGACTGACCGCCACTAGACTGAACCCCCTCTGCACCTGATGGACTTTGAGAGCTATTCTCAACCACGGGATACTCCACCCCACCCAGCAAGGACTCCCGCAATAGGACTCCATGGACTGAGTGACTTCGTTGTTCAACTCACCCCCTCCACCATTGCAGACCTATGTACAGGTTTGTTTTTAACTATCTTCTTTTCTGTCTCAGTGTCATGACCCCCAACCCTCCTCTACCCCACCCCACCCCCCACCTTTGGGCTTAGACAACTAACACTGTATTTATGTAACCTATTGCATTCCCTTCCTCACCCCCATCCCTCTTATATTAGTCCCTCACTTGGGCACTCTGTATTTCCCTTATGGCCTTGTCATTCTTGTTCTATGATGCTTAATAAAGTTAAATCTGTTCAGGGGAGACACCATGACCAACAAGGTGGCTTTCCTAGTTGCAGGGGAAGACCACTTTCTTGGCAGGGGGCAGTACCCTGTCTGAGGTAATGCATAGATAGCCTCCCACTTTCACTTCCAGTGGGAAGATCTTGGCTATATGCTGACTTCATGGAAATGAGACATTCTTCCTTAATTTGCTCCTTCAGTCATATGATTGAGGGCCAGCAAATCTCAGGGGCATCCAAACCCCAAGTCTCCGGGCTTGGGACTGTAAGTAGGACACCTGCCAAAGGATTTGGAAGCATTTGAAGCCCCAGGTGGGGTGCAGGATGCTTGCCGGTAGCAGGGCCACATATGGTTCTTGAATAATTCACAGATTTGGAATTGATTTGGCTTGGAATATGAAAAATTTTCCTTAAAAAAAAGAAAAAAAAGTAGCTGGGGCTGCTGCCCCCACCTCCTGCCCCTGCAGACTCTCCTGTACCCTAGCACAATGTTTCCCAACCTTTTCTGTCCCACAACACACTTACACAGCCTTTTCCATCCCACGGCACACCAGCGGAGCGGGGTGGGGGCAGTATCAGCATGGGGCTGGCCAGGGTGCAGTGGCAGCATGGGCCGGCGATGACAGCACTGGCTGTACCCACGCCCTGCTGGAGCCATGCTCCTCGATTCTGTGGCACACCTGGACATGTCTGATGGCACACCACCATGCCACAGTGCACCAATCTGGAAACGCTGCCTTAGCACTTACTGTCCTGAGCCCTGACTGCTCCATGTGCTCCTCCCCACTTGGGCACTCCCAGCTCCAGGGATTTCTGTGGCTTGGAGGTCCCCAGGCCTGTTGTGTGCTGCCTGCAGAGGCAGGTCCCTGTGCCCTCCTGGCACCCTTATACTGCAGGGCAGGGGATATACAGTCCCCGCCCTCCCTCAGGCCATCACTTGCCTGGTTCTTATTGTATGATGCTCCCCACTGGAACTGTGCTGTGGTCCATACATAGCCCCAAAAACAGCAGTTTGGTACAACTGGGGGTTGGCACGATTGAGAGCAGTTTGGAGTAATCAGGAATTGGCCTGGGAGTGCCTAAGGGGCAGGGGCATGCAGAACAGCCGGGGCTCGAGACAGCAAGTCTGCAGAAGCAGGAGGTCGGGGCAGCAGTCCCAGCTAAATGCACAACTGGGGGCAGAATGAGGGGTTGGTGAGATCGGGAGCAGTTTTGCAGGATTGGGGATGTTTGGTGGGGTCAAGAGCAGTAGGGTTTGGCAGGACAGTTGTGCACTTAGATTCATCTAGGCAGAAGGGCCCCTAGATCATTACTGCAGGTCTACGTTAGAAACTCCTTGTGCTACATCCCGTTAAATGTACTTAATTAACCACTGGGATAACTCCTCACTTTGTTTTTATCAGTTTGTAAGGTCTACACATGGATGAACTAAGTTTGCACATCCCCATAGTAATGTAGATACATGCAAATTACTACCAAACCCGTTTACAGTATTTAAGTCAGTGTTTTTTGGTTCCTTCGTTTCAAATTAATGAGGTTTTCCTGGTTCAAGAAACCAGCTTTGAATTTCAAAATAGACATATTTTGGATTATCCATATGGAAAAGCATACAAAAGCCTATCCTTTCAGCTGGGGATTGACAATAGCTTCAAAATGTCCAACAGCATCTGATGTCAAAGTAAAGAAGGTTTACTCTGTGTGTCTGTATATACATACATAGATGGCACACACACACACATATATACATATATTCTAATATATTAAGAGCCTTGGTCTGTCTGTCTCTCTATCCCTAACACTTTATTTACACTCTGATTGGTTGTGTGAAACCAACCAGAGCATTCCAGACAGGAGGTGGCGGCATGGCAGAGTGCTGCCATGATGGTGGGGACAGAGCGGACCAGCGCCGCTGGCCTTGCCCCCCCGCCCTGTTCCCTGGAGGTGGCAGCAGCATGGGGTGCTGGCCGAGCGGGATGGAAGGGACGGCAAAGCAAGCTTCCTGCCCCCCCTGCTCCTGGGAGGCGGCAGCGCAGGGTGCTGGTGGCACAGCACTGGCCTTGCCTTGCTGTTCTGGCCTTGCTGCCACCAGGTCTCAACAAAAGCTGGCAGGGAGGGGGAGGCAGCAGGGAGGATGGGGGGAAGGGAAGCAGGAATGGGGGGGGCACAGTGGCGCTGTCCCGCCACCGGGCCCTAAGAACAGCTGGGAGGAAGAGTGGGGAGCTGGGGTGGGGGGGAGGGAAGAGGGCTGCATGCTCCTGGACGCACAGTGGCTGCAGTACAGGGCGCTGGGTGGCTTTTGTTCCTTAGAATCACAGAACCATATAAAAGCAGAGGTGGAAGGGACTGGCCAAAACCCTGCTTGAGGCAGGATCATCCCTATCCAAACTATCCCATACAGCTTGTGTAACCTATTCCGAAAACTACGTAGTTAACTGTATCACACAAGTACAAGGCTTACTGCCCGAAGACACAAAAGTACCCTAAACTGCCACAGGTAAACACGGGGAGGACAGCAGAAAATTCTCATGCTGCCACAAAGGCTGTTTAAATGCACTTCAGAAATCCATGGAAGAGTGCCACCCCTGAAACCCCCCCACAGCCCATACCAATCTGACCATGGGGTACAATTACTCCTGATCCCAAATGTGGCAATTGGTCCTGCTGTAAACTGAGGAGTAAGACCCTCAAATCCAGAACCTCCAGGTTTAGTTCCAGAAGGAGCACTGGCATGCCTCTGTCAAAATCCACAGCCTTGGCTCCAGCCAACAGTCAATGCTCTGAGGAAGGCAAAAAAAAAAAAAGTCTCAGATACCAGTAGCAACAGGAAGGGAGAAAATTCCTTTCTGGCCACATGTGTCAATCAGCAAAGCCCAGAAGCATGGGAACAGCCAAACACCTTCTATTCCGCTCTGCAATCTGGGGACAGCAAGCTTAATTCCACACATTGCATCCTCTTACTGTCCAGCCAGAACTCCTTTTTCTGTATCTCCTCCATAGACTTATTCCAGTTCCTTTAATCTTCTTTCATAATTAATCCAGTTGCAGAGCTCTGCTTCCCTCTTCTACTGATGAGTGTGATCCTCTCCAGTATCTACCTCTTTAGGCAGCAGAGCTCTTCTCGCTACCTCCCAGCAATCCATCTCCTGCTCTTTATACTCTGGACATAACTACTCCTAGATCATCCCTGAGCAATGCTTATCCAATCCCTTCTTGAAAACCTCCAGTGACAGAAACTGCCTAGACTTCCCTAGACAGTCTGTTCCATTGTCTTACTGTTCTAACAGTGACAAAGGTTTTCTTGATAGTCAATTTAAACCAACTTTACTGTAACCTCAAGGCACTGCAGCAATGGGAAAAGGTCTTCTCCCTCCACTTTGTGGAATCCCTTCAGATATGTGAAGGCCACTATCAAAGGTGCTTTGAGATGGGACCACCATCATGTGCCCTCTCAAAGCACCTTTTCTGCAAGCAGAAACATGCCTATTTCTTTCAGTCTCTTCCCCTATGACTTGCCTCCCAAGCCCTTTATTATTTTTGTTTCCTGCCTCAGGACCCTCCAACTTCTCCATGTCCATTTTTAAAATTGGAACCCCAGACTGCACATAATACTTTAGATGGGGCCCAGCCAATGCTGAGTAAAGAGGCACTATCACCTCCCATGACTTGCAGCCCAAAACGTGTTTGTTTTTTGTGCAGCTGTGTCATACTGCAGTCTCATATTGAGTCTGTGATCCACCGTGCTCCTAGATCAATCTTCTTAGTGTTGCTATCCAGCCAGTTGTCACCCATTTTGTATTTGTGTTTTGATTATTCTTACTAAGGTGTAGAACAGGGGTGGGCAAAATGGTGGATCTGGCTGGCAGCCGGATTCCATTTCCCAGCAGTCCCTGCCCGCATCGCTGCGGCCTGTTTCAATGGAGAGCCCTGTAGTGGTGGCGCCATGCCATGACAGCATGGGGCTGGGATTTCCATGGAGACTGGCTCCACTAGCACTGGCAGGGCATGTGGCAGTCTGGGGAGCTGCTCCGGGGGTGGGATCTTGCAGCGGTGACAACGTGGTCTGGAGCTGGGGCGGAGCTGTGATCCACTGCCAGCACACCTCGGGCAGGGGCGTGCAGGCGGATCACAGCTCTGCCCGAGCTCCAGACCACGCTGTCACCACTGCAAGATCCCAGCCCCAGTCCTGGAGCAGTTCCCTGCCCAGCTGCGGACCCTGCCAGTGCTGCTGGAGCTGGTCTCTATGGAAACCCCAGCCCTGTGCTGTCAAGGCACCACCGCTACTGGGCTTTCCATGGAAACTAGCCACAGCGGCATGGGCAGAAGCTGCTGGGAAATGGAGTCTGCCACAGGCCGAATCCTGCCTGTGGGCCAGACTTTGACCACCTCAATGTAGCACCTTGCATTTGTCAGCACTGAACTTCATCCTGTTGGCTGTAGTCCAGGGGAGGGCAATTATTTCAGGCAAAGGGCCGCTTACTGAGTTTTGGCAAGCCAACAAGGGCCACATGACAGGCAGCCAGGGGCAGATAAATATTAATTCTCTAAATTTTTTAGGGGCCCCGCCGCATTTTGCCCACCCCAGCTTTCCAATCTGTCAAGATTCTACCGAGCTGTGTTCCTGTCCTCCAGCGTGTTCGCAATCCGTTCCAATTTTGTGTCATCTGCAAATTTGCTCAAAAAATTTTATATTTCAGCATCCATATCATTAATAAACATGTTGAGCAGTGTCAAGCTCAGGTTAGGCCCCTCTGGGTCTCCACAAAAAACCTCTCTGTGATGATCCTATGACTCTCATTATTTCAATCCTCAGCTCATCCCATTCCTTATTTTTGGGTCCTTAAAGTTCATAGCAATTTTCCCTGGCTCCATATAATACTACTGCTGTGCTCCAGAACTAATATATTAGTGCTTCATTAAATCAAGGCACATTAGATTGAAACACATACTACATAAGTATGCCTTTGATCCTGCAATGGGATCCACACAGTTGGATCCTGTAGTCCTGTGTGGATTGACTAGCAAGGCTGACATGCAAGGGCAGCATTGCTCCTATCTGCATTGCGTATGTGTGCTCTTGCAGCACTGACCAAATCCCCAAAGTCATACCCCAGCAGGCACCGGACCCAGTGTAAATCCATGGTTGCCACTGTTTTTTGACTAGCTACAAAGCCAGGAGTGATCTGCAAGACATAATGACTTGCATTGTCAGGAATGGGTACCCAACTTTCACTGAATTCCAGTGGAATTACCAACTTCATGAGCAACTTTTATCAAGCTCATGTGAGTCCAATGTATGACTCCATCTCTCTGAAAACTGGAAAAATTGTTTTGGACCGACTCCTGCTTTCCATGCAAAGACGAGTCTTAGATGATGGGAGTTTTTCTGTGAATAAGTAATGCGAGAATTAGCCTATTTAAAATTTTAAAGAATAAAAGCAATGTAAGCCATTTCCCCAACACAGGCCTATTCGCTTTATTCCACTCACTAGGGCTTCTTGAGCTGAAGAGGATGATGTGTTGAAAGCCCCTTTGATACAGAAGATTAGGACATAGTGTGAAGTGCACTGAAATTTTTCAGAAGGCATTTTTTATCTTGATCCTTATTTAAATGGCATGTTCCTAAACTAATAGTGACAAGCGAAAGTCTATTATCCTATTATCAAATCCAGCTTTTGCAGCATAGCTATTTTTGAACATTCAACTATCTTCAGTCAACCCCTGAAACATCATGGGGTTGGCCTGGGGATCCCTAGGCTTTTTTTTCAATCTCTCTCCTTGTTTCTGAGCTTCTGAGGCAGGGAGATGAGAGGGAAGGGTCTCACATTTTCAAGCTGTAATCATGAAAGCTGGAAACAACTTTCTTTTTTTTTTTTAAAGAATGTGATTCTCACATAATCCCAAGAATCCCAGAGTTGCTATTTCTGGGCTGCCCCATGCTGCTTTCTCTGACCAATCTCTTGCAGTCTGTGCATTCAGATACTGAGAAAAAAATGTTTAAAGGCAGATTTTAACCAGAGCAGCAGCATTTCAGAGTGAACTTCTCCTTTGCCCAGGGTGTGGTCTGGACAGCTAAATTAGCCCCTTAATACAAACATACCCTCCAGAAAGGATGGATCTGAATTCTCTTCTGAACTGATCATATCTGAAGTTTTAATTCAAGCTGATTTGTGAACAAGGTTACAGACTGGGGAAGCTGACCTCTTGACTGTCATTGTATTATGGCAGTGTCTTCGCTGTAGTGGACTTGGCTGATTGATACCCAGGTTAGCTTAGTTCTGGTACATGCAGCCATACTGCAGCCCAACCCTGAACTACTGTGTCATTACTGGTGCTGCGCTCCCTTATGAGGACTTCTGAGGGCACATTGCATGGTTCTCTGTATATCATTCCTAGTGAACTGTGGGACAATGTTGCCATCCTCATGGGCCCCCTTTGGGTATTGTGGGAAAGCAATAGAGAAGCATTAGCTCTTGAGAGATTTAGACTGCACCTTCATTGTAAAGAAGATGGGGCATCACCCAGAGTGAAAAGAGGACCTGGACTCCAGCACATAGCCACAGACATGTCAGCTAGCTTGGGTTACCATGCTGAGTCAGAGATTTGTGCGTGTGGTCAGAGACAGCATTTTGTGACAACACCAGGGAAGAGGTGCTCTGTGGTACACGCCTTACAGGAAGATTCAGGAGAACTAGTGCCAAAAGCAGTGAAATGCTTTTGGTGCTAGCCAAAATACGAGAAGCTGACTGTACAGTAGCCAAAAAATACTGCGTAGTAGCGAGTCACAGCACAGACAGTGCTAATGGGCTACTGAGCAGTATTATTATTAGCCTACTGAACAGTAGCGTCACCTAAAAGACATTTGCCAGCACTGCTACACAGTAACTCCAGTTACTGCACATTTATTTAGTACTTCCTAATACAAGTAATAAATGCACAGTAACGTCTCATATAGACGTGCCCAGTACAATGCAATTATGCCAATCTGCTCCTCAGCCGTCTTGCCAGGCAGCCTCTCAGGGCCACTACAGGAATAGAGCAAGTGATGGAAAGAATTGACAAAATGCAAATCAGCTGCACACTGAATTTCAAAGCCCCCTGAATTACGATCTCTTCCTGTTTCCTTATGGTTGCAGGTGCTGCTCCAAGCTATGCTGGCAAACACATTCCTGATCAAATTAAGCTTGTTCCCATATATAAATGAACTGCTAAGCTGAATTCTAGGACATGCTCAACACTAAAATATCATAACAGTTTGTTTGGAATACTTATGTTTTACTCTGCTTGCAGCTGGGGATAAAACAGAGGGACTGTGCAGTATCTGTCTCACTCAAACAGGAAAGAGTGGAAGGTAAACCCCACTCCATAGGAACAATAACTGTCAGCATTGTCCCAACCAGAATAGTGAGCATCAAAACAAAAGCTCTCTTTGTTTTCTGTATTTTTCCTATGTTACCCCTTAAAATGATGATGTACCAACTGAGAATTTTGCCAGGTAAGTTGAGCCTTCTCAGTCAGTCAGTGAAGCTTTGATGATTTATCCAATTCTCAGGATTTGGCCCTATTTACTTAAGCACTGCACAAGTACTAAAGAAGGCTTTGTGCATGCTAGCTAGACTGAGGAGCTATTTCCATGCTATGAGTGCTGTACAGCTTAGGAACACTAGCACAAGGCACATCTATACTGGTAAATGTCCCTACTATGAATGTAAATTATACTGAAGTTAAAATTTAACTTGTAGAGATTTTTCCAATACCTGACACCCTGAGCAAAACAAACTATACTGGTATAAGTACAGGTTTACTGGTATATACCCATGTATACACTGGGAAATTCTGCTAGCATAGCAGCTATATCAGTGGTGGTTCATGTACAGCAGAAAGTTTCATTGTAGCCCTAAGCTTTAGACCAGTGTAACTACACCTATTTAAAAGTACTGGTATAACTGGAAACATATTCTTCATAGACTAGAAGCAGGCAACATTTCTTTTATTAAGAAATGTTATTCTTTATTTTATTTTTAAATTTAATGTAATTGTATTTTTAATTTAATTTTAATTTTATTTATTTTGAATTTTGATTGAAGGTTTTTTTCAAAATAGAACTCTGACCTTTAGTTTCAAAATACCACTTTTAATAAAAAAAATTGAATTTCAAGAGACTAAACAAAAGGTTTAACTAACCTCAAATCAAAGTATTTCGCTTCAAGTCTAACAAATTAAATATTTGTTCTGCTGGAACTTTCAAAACAATTTTCCTTCAGTTTAACCTGACCTGGGTTTCCCCTTTGCCCACAGGCAGTGTTTTTGGTTCAACCATCAAAAAGGAAAAAACCATTATCTTCACAGTTCTAGAGTCAACAAGCCTTTAAAGGACCAAACCCAAAGCTCACTGAAGGCAGTGCAGCTTCAGTTGTTCAGTGAGTTTTGAATCAGGCTCTTAAGATATGTTTCTACACCGGGAAAAAGTCCCATGGCTAACAATGCTAGCAGAGATAGGACAAACCCCTCCCACCACCTTTGCAGAATGGGATGGAAAGCAAGAGCCAGTCATGCTTAATGTGTTGTGCTGAGAACTGTTTTGTCTCCTCTGTACTTAGCAGCTAAGCTTAGCAAGGCAGAAGCCACTGTCGCTAACTGTCAGCGTCTGGATCATTTTGCAGAAATGTGCCTGGTCTATGTTTGTGAGTGCCTTACCTCCAAGCTTCACCTCCACCATTCATTTCAGGTCCAGAAGTCACAGCAAGGGCCCTACATACTATCTACCTTATTCCATACCTACACTCCACAGCCCATGGCTGGATTCAGATGTGCAGGCACATGCAGTTTGTGGTGCCGTAAACTGGTTTGCAGTGCCACAAATCACATGTCCCACGCTGCAAATTTGCAACTCGGGCAGAATCTGCTACTGGGAAATCCACTTATTGGATTTGTACTTAGAGCAGGAATTCAATCTCTTTGGGCATTTTTACACATGCTCTGGGAGTGGGGTGGGTGGGGTTGTGCTCTAATTAGAGCACCTGAAGCATCTCGAACGAGCTTTAGTTAAAGCGCCCCGTCACCATATTGAAGCACAGAGATGCTAATACACAAGACACAAAGGCTGCTGGAGTATGGTAATTACCACGCTCCAGCAGACTCGATTTGAGTTTGCTTTGATGCACTGTAATTACAGCGCATCACAGCAGCCTCCTGACTCCTGTTTAGGCACCCTTTATGTCTGTAGACTACAGTGTCTTCTTCACAGTCCTTTCACTTTGAATACAGAGTGAATTTGCTGAAGATACAAGTTAATACTTCTTTTTTAAAGTAAAATATATAATAGAGTCCTGTACGAGATATAGCCTCAATAGAAGTCTTTTCTGTGTTCCAGATAAACAAATTAAAAAACAAAGAAAGACACTTTAGGTAGTTAAAATTAGTCAGCATTTTGTGCACAAACTACATTTGAAGAAACTGTGTTGTGATTCAGCTAATGACAGTTTGAATTGTTATATAGGTTACAGGTGGGGAGGTCAACCATTCAGTATGGTAATTTTGACTTTGGATGTTACAGTCACAACTCTTTACTTAAAAGTAATCTGCATGAAGAAAATTCTACTGGGTATAATGACTTAACAGCCTAAAGGAGACTGGCTATATGTTTTGTATTTATTAGGGATGTAGTTCAGTGGTAATGTGTATGCATTGTGTATATGAAGCCCTCAGTTCAATCCCCAGCATCTCTAATTTTCCTGCCTTGAGCAGGGGGTTGGACTAGATGACCTCTGGAGATCCCTTCACACCCTACTTTTCTATGATTCAAAGAGTTCTCACTGGTAGATAAAACTGTTTTGAAGGGACACTATGAAAAATAAATACCTGAGGGAAAATATCTTCTAAAAAGTTCAATCTAATTCAGAATCATAGGGAATCTTTCCTCGTGCTCTGATGCGGGGTGGAGAGGTGCCTTTAATTAGAGTGACTCTCAGGAGCCGCTCTAGTTAAAGCGTCCATAGTGTCTCGTATATTCAGCATCCCATGCTTCAAAATGGCAACGGGACACTTTATAGTTTCATAGAAGCTAGGGTCAGGAGGGACCTGAACAGATCATCTAGCCTGACCCCCTGCCACAGGCAGGAATGAATGCTGGGTTCACAAGACCCCAGACAGGTGATCATCCAACCTCCTCTTGAATTTGCCCAAGGTAGGGGTGAGGACCACTTCCCTGGGAAGTTGGTTCCAGATTTTGGCCACCCTAACTGTAAAGTATTGCCTTCTGATCTCTAACCTAAACCTATTCTCCATCAGCTTATTACCATTGTTCCTCGTCACCCCAGGTGGTGCTGGGGAAAAAAGGGCTGTACCCATTTTCTGTTGATCTCCCCTGATGAGCTTGTAGGCAGCCACCAGGTCCCCCCTCAGCCTCCTCTTGCTGAGGCTGAACAGGTTCAGGTCCCTCAGTCTCTCCTCGTAGGGCCTGTCCTGCTGCCCTCTCACCAAGATGGTGGCCCTCCTCTGAACCCTCTCCAGGCTGGCCACATCCCTTTTGAAGTGCGGCGCCCAGTACTGGATGCAGTACTCCAACTGCGCCCTAACCAAAGTCGCATAGAGGGGGAGTATCACCTCTCTGGACCGGCTTGAGATGCACCTTTGGATGCATGACAAGGTATGGCTGGCCTTGCTGGCTGCGGTCTGGCATTGGCGGCTCATGTTCATCTTGTAGTCAATAATGACTCCAAGATCCTTTTCCGCCTCTGTGCTTTCAAGAGGGGAACTCCCCAGCTTGTATGTATGCTGTGGATTCCTTCTCCCAAGGTGTAGTACCCTGCTTTTGTCTACATTAAACCCCACCCTATTCTCGTCTGCCCACTTTTGTAGTCTGTCTAAATCTATTTGCAGCCTCTCTCTCCCTTCAACTGTGTCCACCTCGCCCCACATCTTAGTGTCATCAGCAAATCTGGACAGCGTGCTTTCTACGCCCTCGTCCAAGATGCTGATGAAGATGTTAAACTAAAGCTTGTTCAGGTGTCCCCCCCCCCCCCAGTTTTAGGGTAATTAAAAAATCCTTGTAGTGTAATCTACATAAATAATTATTAATATAAATATTAAATTTTAAGACCAATTTAACAGAGGGTTTTTGTTTGAGAATGAAGAAGATGGCAAAGCAATGACTAACAAGTGACATGAAAAATTAATAAGGTGCCAGAGAAGTTATTAAATCTGCATGTGAATACAATAGTGGGCTAAGGGAAGATCTAACCTGAATTTCCTAACCAGGAAAGAAATGTATAGTTCCCAGGAAGTAGAGACAGAAACTGCCCTGTACAGAACATTTAGAATTAGACTGCACAGTTAACTACAAAATGGGAGAAACACCCATTTATTTGCCTAGGAACAAACAGGGCAATTTAATAGGTATTTTTATCTCTAATTTCTCTGATTAAACACACAAACAAAAGTTATAACTGCCCTAACTCATAGAGTGCATGAGTGAGGGGGGCTGGGGCCTGGGTGGGAGGCAGCAGGTTGGAAGTGAGGGGCCAGCAGGGCTAGGGGGCTGTTTTCTACATATACTATTTATTGGGTTGGGACTGGCCATAGATGTTTACAAATGGGTCCTGGTACTAAAAGGTTGAGAACCACTGTATTAGTAGATTAAAATATTTTTTATATTTTAAAACATTAAAAAAAATAAACCTGATTGAAATTATGACAATTAGGCTGTTTGTTGATGTGCTCAGTGCTTTCCAAACCATGTTACCTAATTCGCATCACACAGTTCGAATGAAATTTCAATTTCAATTAAGGATTAATACACAATCATTAACAGCCCCTTTACAGACCCAGATTGCAGCCTCTGTGCATACCATATTTGGAGCCTCTGTGTGTGAGGTTATGCAGTTGAAAGTAATTAGGGGGGGGATAATAAGCCTGTTTATGCACTGCTACATTGTTGCACTTACCTAAAGTGCTGTGCAATTGACCTGATACTTAGGCTGAAGTGTTGTTAGCACATTTGACTGTAAAGGTGTTACTTTGTGCCAGGGAATGGGTTTTCCATTTTGGATGGAAAAATGGAAAAACCACGGATTTTCCTATTTAACTGAGAAAAATGTGGATGTATCATTTTAACAGAGAGACATGCAGATTTTCCACTTTTGGAAAGAGCTCTCTGCACAGTGGCAGAATTCCAGCCTGCAAGGGCTGGGGGGAGCAGGAGAAGGGAGGTCAGGCACATGGCCACCAGGCAGCCTGGAAAGCAACTCCCACAGGTAAGTCTGGTGGGGGTGGGAGGTATTGAAGCCCCCACAGTGAAGGAGGGAGGAAAGGAGGGAGTTGGGCAGGGTTGGGGCTGGTGCTCAGCTGGGCGATGTGTGGGGCTTGGGGCCTGGGGCTGGGATGTGTAGCAGAAGGGACCTGGCAGGGAGTGGTATGGGCCTGTGGGCAGCTCATCTGGGGGCAGGAGGTGGGGTTGGTTCCCCACTGCTGTGCACACTCCTGGGGGGGCATGGATAGCACATATCCCCTCCCCCCCCCCAGGGCCTCCACAGCCCAGCAGGCAGGACCCACCACAACAGGGCAGAGCGGGAAAACTCCTTGCTGTTGCAAGTCTCACACCACCCTAGCAAAGTGCCTCCTGCCTGCCTGGCAGCAGCGGGGATGGCAAAACAGAGTTGTGTCCCTTGCTGCTGTCAGGTGGGCAGGGAGCACCTCGCCATGGCAGTGTGGGGCTAGCGGTGGCAGTACCAAGCTTCCCCACCTGGCCCCGCTCTGCCCTGCCATGCTGGATCCCACCTGCTGGGGTGCGGCACCCCTAGGGGGAGGGCAGAAATGTGGGAAGCCCAAGTCCACAATGAGCAGCCCACATCCACCCACTCCATGGGCTCCTCTCTGGCTGCACTGCCCGTGGGGGAGGGAGAGCCAGGCTCCATGCTCTGCTCTTCTGCAGCAACTGCTGCCTCCACCAGGCAGCAGCTGGGGATCAGGCACTGCTGTGAGGCCGATACTGATGGCCTGATTTTTTGGCTGATACTGGTGTCCGATTATTAACGAGCCATATCAGCCTATAGCAATATGATTCCCGATATGCAGCCTGGCAGCTTGGAGAGCAGTGTCCGGCTGGTAAGTCTGTTGGGGGGAAAGGGGCGGGGGGAGGAGGAAAGGGGCATGGGGGGGGAAGATCAAGGCCCTCACCACGAGGGAGGAAGGGGGCTGGGGCAGGTGCTACCCGGCTGGGGTGGGGCAGGGCACAGGACGGAGCAGCGAGCTACTTGTCTGGGGGGACAAGGAGTGAGGGGATAGCTCCCCCTGCATCTGTGCATGGGGTGATGGTGGGCTAGTGCTGCCCACTCAGTTTTGGGGGCAGCACTGGGCTCTTCCTGTTGGGCAGGGGCAGGGGACTGGGCTGGGCTGGGACTGTACTCGGAGCCAGCGGTGGCAGAGCTGGGCAGTGTTCCCTCTAAGCTACACAGCGTGTGCAGGCCCACAGGTGCGCCCCACAAGCGCACTCATGCCGCATCACACAGCTTAAAGGGAATGCTGGTGCTGGGTGAGGAGGGCTATGGGGAGCTGGCTGTAGCCCAGCTCATAGCCCCCCCTCCTAGTGCTACCACTGCCAGGCCCAAATGCAGCAGCGGCCCAGCCACCCTGCCCACTCCCCCCCGGCAAAACTAGGAAAAACCCGACACTGCCCCCCATCCCCGCCCCTTACTAGCCAGACACTGTTCTCCAAGCTGCTGGGCTGGCTGTGCACATACATGCAGCATTTATCGGCAACATTATTGGCTACATTAGCAAAAACAAGCTGATTGCCTATAATGTCAATTTTCTTTTTATCAGTGATAATATGATATGGACCAATGTATCAGTGCACCTCTACTATAAACAGCCTTCAGATACTAAATTTACTACACTAAATTAGTTTGCTTCTGTCTCAGAGGTCTGAGGAAGGATAGTGATACCCAAAAGCTTGCCTCTGGCTATACCAAGAATACAGGTGGTCCAATAAAAGATAACACCCACAAAAATTCTTGCCTTGTGCTATACTAAATTAAAAAAAAAAATTTAAGTGGAAATTACATATGTATTGACAATGCTTTAAAAAACATCACACCAAAGAACTGTGGAAGTCAGTGACTAATGCCCTTAGACCAACACGGCTACAACCCTAAAGCCCTAAAGCGTGGAAGATATTAAATTTTGCTATTTGAAATGGTAACTACACAACATGAAGAAGAAAGAAGCCAAACTCAACAGCGACATATATTTTCTAAGCCTATGCAAGAAACACAACATTAGTCCCAGAGGACTGACCATCTAGAATCCTCTGATTACTACACACAACTCCAAATATTCAGGAGAACTTCAGGAAAACTTAGAAATCATCTCCTTCACACAACCTATTCCAAAAGAGATCAACTCCAGTAGGAAATCAACATATGCTACAAGAACTTAAAAGAGATGAATCCGGATATCTCCCCCAATATTAAACAACCTTGGGGTGCACCGATAGAGATGTTTTGGGCTGTTACCAATGACCAATTTTTAATGAGCCATATTGGGTGATACCGATCTGATTGCTGATACGAGGCCTGGCAGCTTGGAGAGCAGCATCTGACTGGTAAGTCTGTTGTGGGGGAAGGGAAAGGGGTACAGATCAAGGCCCCCTGCAGTAAGGGAGGGAGTGGGGCTGGGGCAGGGGCAGGCACTGCACAGCCGGGGTAGGGTGGGGCAGGATGTGGGACAGAACCACGAGCAACTCGTCCGGGGAGCACTGTTGGAGATGGTTTCCTGGCCTTAACTCCCTCCCAAGCATGCGCAGTTTGACTAGAGGTGTGAGAGTTCTAGAACATCTGAACTTTCCACCCTGATGATGTCATTGCCTGACATGACTAGGGGACATGTGCAGTGCATATAATTTTTGGCAGAAAAACTGCCTGAGGTAAAGTGCTAACTGAGAGTTTAAGAGCCGTGTGCAGAGTGAGAGTGATGAGTGCAGAGGTGGATGGGATGTGTGCACAGCATTGAGACTGGTGTATGTTTTGAGTGACGGAGATTGACAAGGGTGTGGTATAAAAGGTACCTGAGAGACAGGTACATAGAGTCTTTTGTGCGGTGATTTCGTGGTGACTTGGAGTGAGGAAGACTAGCGTGGAGTTGTCTGTCCTGGACTGATTGGAGTTAGTCGTGGGTCTGAACTTTCATTCCTGTAAATTGAGTGGTGTATGGATTTGGTCACTGGGGAGACTTACCCGAGGAGAGGTGGTCCTGAGTGACTGCCCACTCATTCTTCTACAGAGGATTTGGTAACATATCACCTTATGCTGTATAAGTGAGGTGCCAAGTACCCAAGGCAAGGAGAAAGGCTTAGAAATCCTCACCAGCTCTCTATCGTCTCTGAGGGGAAGAGAGCTGTGACAGGACAAGTCGCCACTTACGGTGAGCTGAGGTTGTTGTGGTTTTGTACATGTATATTCTTACTGGTTTCTGTTTGTTTAATGCTGTTCTTAACAGCACTGTGTTACAAGCTGTTCTTTAGTCTTTTTCTTAATACAAGTTGTTTAACCTAACTGCTGACTGAATGGACTATGGTTTATTGCACCGTTGGGTGACTGTAGCTCAATGCGCAGAGGAAATTAATCCTTAGGGGCTGAGAATCCTCAAGGAGGAGCACTTGAATTGTCGCATTGCACCTCTCTTTCCCTACAGCACGGGGAGGGGTGGCAGCTTCTGACACTGCACATACCCCAGGAGGACATGGTGGGAGGTGTGCCCCCTGGATCTGTGCACAGGCAGAGGGCAGGCTGGAGCTGGGGCCGGCACTTGGCTCTTCCTGCAGGATGCTGGGCCAGGCTGCGTTCGGGGAGGGCTGCGGAAGCAGCCCCTCTAATACAACATATAGAAAAAGACTACCAAAGATTTTTTACAACATCCATCCAACATTAAAAAAGAAATGGAACCAATTACTATAGGAACAACTTTCTCAGTTGTAGCAGAAAGCCCCCTTTTCCTCTTGCCTGCATTTGCTCTCCCCTCTTTGGATATGTTTCTCTTTTTCTACCTTTTCTTCCTTCCCCTCTCTTTCACGTTAAGATAAGGAATTGTGTTTTAAGATTTGTATGTATGCATTTTGTATCTCCTCTTGTAGTTTGGTATTTTTATCTATTTGTGTGCCATGGCATTTGTAGCTTATATTTTATACTCCTCACCTTTCAACTTTCAACTGAATGTGTTTAGTTTCATAAGTAAATTATACATTGTAACAATGTTAACAAGGGCAGGAATCAAACTGCCCTTCCCTGTATCATGCTAGCCCCTGAAAGAGGGAGTGAATCAGTGATTGAATGTGTAATGTGATTGAATGTATAACATAGTAGCATACAGCAATTATCACCTGGAAGCTGCAGATCAACCAAGGGAAGAAATCAATAGAAGACAATGTAACAACTGGGAAATCTCTAAATGTCACTGATCAAGGGCTAGAAGCCCAGGCCTGAGTTAATCAAGGCCAGAGACCAACTTTTGGGCTGAATATCTCCAGATCGACCACTCCCAGAGCCCTATTCAAAATTCATCAATGGACTCCCAAACCTGCACGTTCATGCGGACGACCCCTGGGGCTGACAGATGCCATCCAGTAGCCACCGAGGGGGGGAAGTCCCATGAGGGTCAATGACCCCTGGATTGGGCAAACCTGAAAACTGGGGAGTCACCAAAGTCTGCCAGGGACAGATAAAAGGCAGTGAAAAGTGACCCTCAGTGGTGCCCTCTTGATCTCCAATTCGACCAGACCTGTCCAGCCAGAAGGACCAGCTGGCGACCCGCTTCTGGAGGATAACACCATGCTGAAAGAAGCCTTGACTGGCCATCGACAGCAGACTCCAGCGCTTGTAGGATAGGTATACCTGACTCTGTAGCCTGCTACTGTGTGTGTGTGGGGGGGGGGGGACCAGCCCCAAGGTTTATGATTACAGTGTTTCAATCCGCCTAATAAACTAGAATTTTAAGGATCTGGAGTTGGACATTTGTAGACAACATAGTCACTAAACAACCATCAGAAAAACAACACCAATACTGTACAACAGTCCAGCCTCATACCTGAAGAAACTGAAGGAACCAGTCAACCCTCAAATATTATCAATCTCTCCATGCACACACTTACCAAAGCTGAAAAATCTGTCCTCTCTAAAGGCCTTAATTTCTGCCTGGAAAAATACCCTAATATAACACTACAATGTGGAGAACTAGACATTTTTTTCCAACACCTCCGTCTCAAGAAATATTTCCATTGCATTCAAGGAAATGAATCTACTTTCAACAATACTTCATCCTGTGACAACATCAAGAAAAAGATCAACAAAAAATCCAAAAAAGCATACACCGGGAGTTAATGTAGATCACCTGAAAATTTAAATGCAGCTTTTTTTTGATGCACTGCATTTTTGTTTGCACGAACGGAGCTTTTAAGTAAGTTAAGCCCCTGTGTGTCATTTCCTGCAGATGTCAGTAGAGGGAG
This sequence comes from Alligator mississippiensis, assembly GCF_030867095.1. Lineage (NCBI taxonomy): Eukaryota > Metazoa > Chordata > Crocodylia > Alligatoridae > Alligator > Alligator mississippiensis. The sequence goes on from NC_081829.1 coordinate 21,445,691, forward strand.
TCAATACCATTTTACCCCCGAGAATGTCTTTCCTAATATATTACAGCAGAAGGCACATATAAGTCAGCGAGGCTCCCCAGTCCCCGGACTCTCATTGGGCAGTCCTGACTGTCTGGGAGTCTCCCCTAGTCACAGTCATCACCACTCCAAAATCCCTGTCACTCGTACCCGCCTATGCTCGTTCATTCTGGTCTCTCTCTCCATCAGTACACAACCACAAGGACCCCTTCCCAATCCCAAAAAACAAGCTGCGCATGTGAATTCTTCCCTCCCATTCGTTCCTTTCCATTTCTTTTCAACCATGGAATTTTTCATTAATACAGTGGCTTAATAACTACCTTTATCATAAGAGAATTGGGTGGGTGTTTGTTGCTGCCCTGTTGATAGGCAATTGCTGCCTATATATATATGTTGGTGGTCTTCTGCTTATATGTTGGTGGTCTTCTGTCTTTTTTTTTTCTGCTTTTTTATTTTGGTCTACATTTCCCAGCATTCCTGAGCTCATTGATCTTCTTTACAGTTTCCAATGGGAAACCCTCCAGTTCCCTGGCCAGGTGCACTGTCAATCTGTTCGTGTAGTGCCTCACATACAGCTTTTTGGAGGTGTGTTGTGAATTGTTTTTATAAATGTTTTTGGCATGTTTTTTTCAAACTATGTCTTGCTGTTCGGCTCCCCCTCCAGCCTGGCAAGAGGTAGAATAGGGTGATTAATATCCAGAATGGTAAAATACAAACCACCATATACAAGAAACCCATGGACCAACATAACCAGCAAGCATCCTAAACACACCAAGAAAGCTGTAATATACAGCCAAGGCCTCTGATACCACTGAATTTGCACTGAGGAGAATACCCATGACTGTCACTTCGCTAATCTCAAAAGGGCTTTCACCCAACAAGGAGACTCCTCCAGAGAGATAGATTGCACTTTTGCAAGAGCCACTCAAATACCACATGAAGAATTGCTGCAGTACATAAAGAAAATCCCCATGAATCGCATGCTATTAGTTATGACATACCATCCTTCCCTAGAACCTATATGGAAAATCCTTAAACAATTGCAACCCATACTAGAAGAAGACCCAATTCTTAAAAAGTTCTCCCCAGAACCATCCATCCTAGCCTTTAAACAAGCACTGAGCCTCAGCAACCTCGTCACCAGAAGCAAACTTCCTCTGGTCCAAAGCACACCAAATTGATCCAGACCATGCCAGGACAAAAATGTAAAACATGCCAGCACATCTCCACTACTTCTGCTATAACTACACCCCACAACAGAATCATCATCATTCCTGGATCTTATACCTGAACCTCCATAAATGTAATATATCTCACTAAATACACATTTTTCAACAGGGCAGGAGAAGCCAAGCAACAACTGCATACCAGAATGAATGTATACCACAAATCTATGAAAGATAAAATATCCAATTACCTGTGTGGGTACACTTCTCACAAGAAAACCATTCTCTCAGTTCTAATCCTTACAAGGGAATTTACAAAACACCTTTTGTAGACAAGCCTATGAACTTCACTTCATAAATCTACTAGATACAAAAAATCATGGACTAAATATACACATTGGATTTATGACCCATTATAACCTGCCTGACATCTGATAACCCTAGGTAACCTGTCTGCATTTTATCAGCTACATTCTTCTATACCAGTTCAACATTTCCCCTTCCCCCACCCCTACCTGTCTCACACCTATTGTCTTCCATCCCTCTGATCCGCACTGCCATGCATTTGCATTTTCACAGATCTGCATTATGGATTCTACTCTACCCAGGAGAACACACAACTCACCAGCAGACTCTCTACATGCTTGAAGAAGTGTGTTTGTGCATGAAAGCTTACAAAGAACATTTTTTTCCAACTATTTAGTTGGTCTAATAAAAGATATCACCTCAGAAGAACTGGCATTCCTAGTCAGTTCTAATCAGCACTTAGAAGTTTTGAACCTGCCAAATTAGAGCCTCATTCTGCTCTCCTAATATACCAAAAATATTACCATATATATATGGTAATATTTATATATTATAAATATTAGCACATATATATATGTGATGCAGGAGGAATTCAGGTTGCCTCATTCAGGGTACAAACCTTGTGAAAACAGATTTTGTGGTGAGCTTTATAAAATTTTATGCTTTTAAGACACTCTTCTGGAAACACTGGCTGACCGGTAAGAAGAAATGCCTGAACCTTTTACTTCGAAGAGTCTACCTCCTAGCTTCAGTGATCTTATATAACCGGTTTTGACAAGCAGAGCCAAGGCCTGTGAATGAGATGGTCAAAATGATGATAGAAATATTAAAAAGGGAACATTGTCTCTTAGGTGAGAAGTAGCTTGTGGGGAATCAGATTGATACAAGCCGCAAACTAAAGTGACTGGAGAACTTAAGTTCTCTCATTTACTATCTGAGGAGCCTTTTAGTAATATCAGGGGTTGGTATATCATTATCTCTGGGTTATGGATAAGTGAACTGAAGCACAGAGAAACCAAAGGCCAAATCCAATACAGGCCTAAGTCCAAAACTACTAGCAAAATAACCCTACTCTGCTGCTGTTTAACTTTATAGGTGCCTCCTTTTTTGCTTCGTACTCTGCAGGCACCTGCTCTTCGGCACATGCCCAGAACTGCCACAGCCTTTGCCAGGGCTCACCAACTCAATGAATAATTAATAGTTAAGTCCAACCAGGCTTCAAAAGCTAGATGTTCCTCCACCTGAGCAGCTCAGTCCAGTCAGTATTCTCCAAACACATATAACATGCAGCAACAGGAGTGGCCTTCTCTTAAAATGAGCTGGCAGTCATTTTCTTTTAATGCAAAACATGAGATTTGCCAACTGACATGTCAGAAGGTAGGTACTCCCACCTGGGCAGTCCTCACCGTTCTCACAGTCCCTTTCCTATAGATTGCATTCCACATTTCTCATCTGACCTAAAACATCCAAACTCATTCAAGCGAGGGAGTGATTCTAACCCAGGTCTCCCAATTTCTGGGTAAGTGCTCTAGCCATTGGATTTGTATAAAAGGTGGGCACCAGAACCATCAACCCGACTGAGCTGTGCTTAAATTCCACTATATAGCCCATAGAGGGGCAGGATTTCAGATATCCACCTTCCTTCAGTATTTTCCATTGGCTAGCTCTAGGCAGCTCCACATTCAGCACGTTGACTTTTTGGATCCACTCTGATGCACATAATTCTCACTATGCACTAAATAGCAGGGGCAAGCAATTATTTCGGGTGGAGGGCTGCTTACCCAGTTTTGGCAAGGTGTCGAGGGCCGCATGGGTAGCCCTGCTCATTGACACGTGCCCCGCCCCTGGGTCACCATCTTAGGACCAGTGTCCCAATGTCTTAGCACCAACGTCTCAGGGCCATCACCGGTAGGGCCCAGAGCAGGGCACAGGCTGGCAGGGGTCTGTGGAGCCAGGTTGGGCTGCACTAGCAGGGAGACGGGGAAGCTGGCTCGGCTCCATAGAGCCCCTGCTGACTGGGACCCCTATACTCCTGCCACCCTGCTCTGGGCCCCACTGGCGCTGGCCCCAGGACACCAGTGGGGGCCCCGTGCACCCACTCACTCCCAGTGCCCCCCTCCCTGTGGTATAGGCCGGGGCAGCATGCAGCCTGACCCCCTGCTCCATGACAGGGAACGAGCGGGTGGGAAGCACGGGGGGCAAGCAGCCTCTCCCCCGCCCTGTGGCCAGCACTCCCTGCTGCAGCCGCTCGCAGCCTATGCAGGGCTGTCCTGAGCAGGCACAAGCAGCCCCCCGTGGCACGTGCTCAGCACCAGCTTGTAACCCACTCCCGCTGCCAGCCTGGGCTCCGCACTGACTCTGGGCTTGCCCATCAGGGCTGCTCCGTGGCAGCAGCAGCTGCGGCCCCCCTGCTTGCCATGCGGGGCAGTGTTTGCCACCACCACCTCTGGGCTGCCCAGTGTGCAAGCTCCAGTCAGGCAGCAGCAGCAAACACTGCCCGGTGCAGCAAGCAGCAGGGCTGCAGCTGCTGCCGCCGCCCCAGCACGGCCCCGATGGGCGAGCCCAGAGCCAGCACAGGGCGCAGGCTGACTGCGGGGGTGGGTTACAAGCTGGTGTTGAGTGTGGGAAAAGCGGCCCTGCTGTTGTGGGAACCTGCCGGGCTTCCCCTGGGTCCTACTGCCTCTGGTTCCTGTCATTTTTGACAGGAACCAAAGACAGATAAATTAAATGTTTTAGGCCCCACCTCTCCCCCCGGGCTGGATAGAATAGGCTCGCGGGTCGGATCCAGCCCTCAGGCTGTATTTTGCCCACCCCTGCTGCACAGGACACCTAAGGGCGCAAAATAGCAACCTCTTTTGATTTCCAATCTGGAGGCCAGGTGCCTAAAAGTTAGATGTTGCAACACATAACTTTTACATTCCTAAGCCTTTTATTGGAAATTTAGTCAAGGTCCCACAGGACATCTGGAAAAGCACAGGGAAAGCACACCTATGACATTTACACATTTTAATTTAGGGATGACATCAAACAAATTATTTGGTTAATAGGACCCTGCTCCTGACTGGAAAATAATAGCTGACAAGAAGCAACCATTTAACAAAGCTAACAAGTCAGTGAGATGTGGTTAGCTACAAGAGAAAAAAGGATATTAAAGAATATTTGTGAGCATCAGAGACACAAACCGGTGTGGTTTTTGCCTTGGCAAGACCCAGCTTGCTTGGAGCTGTATGGCTTATATGCTAAGTGACCCTCAGGGAGCAAAGAGAAATAGAAGAGTATGACTCAGAACAGATTTTCTTTCTCCCTTCCACTCTGCCAGCCCTTTCCTCACCAGCTCGCAATCCTTCCCAAAACTGGTTCACATCCATCCCTCCCCCACTTCTCATCCTTGCACTGTCTTCAGGGAATATGGGCTGAAGGCTGCAACGACAGGTCTTCATCTCAACAACCTTTCCAGCTGGATTTGTGTTTATTAGCACCAGGGCAAGCACACATCTAATTGATTTGATTAAAACTATACATTACAATGTGCACCCCCACTTACTTCTTTCTGACAGCAAAACTGCATCCCATTAAGCAAATACTCTCATGCTATTAACAAATCAGTAGGCCCCAATGAACAAAACTAACCTTTCTAGTAAAAACAAACCTTTTCCTCTCATTGTCCTCTAACTCTGTGGTGCTCAACCTTTTTGCCTGACAGGCCAGATGGGCAGTGCCCAGTCCAGCCATGGGTCATATCCAACTGGTTGTCCTGATTTGGCATCTAGGAGTAGTGCAGCAGGACCCACCCAGTCATGGAGGGAGGTGGGGGGCAGCTGTGTGGGGACTGGCCTAGCTGCACAGGTGGGGTGGGGGAGAAGAGGGCATGGTTTGGTTTTGATCCAGCACCACAGGGGGAAGGGAGCACGTCCTGGCAACCTGGTTGTGGCAGATGGAAGCTGGCATGGCCCAGTTCCAATCCACCACTCAGGGCTTGGGAATTTGGCAGCAGGGGAGGGCAGCAGTATTAACTGACACTGCTCCTCCAGTGCCAAATTTCCTGATCTGTGGGGAGTCCCATGGGCTGGATGTCATGGCTCTGTGGGCTGGATTTGGCCTGTGGTCCAGAGGCTGAGCACCACTGCTGTACCTCATTTATTGGGCTATATCTGAACCACCTTCATTTTTTATCCCACTAACTTAATATGGCCACCATCACTGTTGCAGTGTAGCTTTAGTGGATTGTACCCTCAATTCCCTGTAAGGTAGGAAAATACTAGCCCCATTTTATAGATGGGGAAATAAGGCAAAAAACAGGTACAAGAGTATCCCATAAAGGGGTCCGTGGCTTAACTGGTATTTGAGCACAAGTCCCACAATCCCGGACCCATAGCTCTAGCCACTGGGCCATATTTTCACCCAATCTTAAGTAATCTCTCACTGTTGTACTATTGCTGGTGAAATGTCATCAGTTAGTGACAATGAGAGCATTAGTATAGCCAGACACTGATATTTTAACTACTTATTTTCTGACCATGCTCTGACAACAGATCTATACAACACACTTTTAGGAGCACTGGCTAAGGTTAGTGCCCCATGCCTTTGCTACCGTAAGAAGAACTGCACTGGAGGCAGTGGGACTTAATACCCTACCCCATCCAAAGCACATAAAAACAAAGATGGCTGCACCAGAAATGTAGGCTCTTCACAGAGCTGGCACAAAAGGCTATTATCTGCAGGTGGGGCTTCATTCCTGACACCTGCTTGCCACAACTATAAGAATCTGACATCTGAGTAATCACTCATTTGGTTTGCAGAAGAAAAGATGTAGATTAACCTCTTATTTGATGTACACATACAGAGATATCTTAATTTGTCAAACAGAATGCACAAAAATTAACCAAACTAAGAGCTGATAAGCTATTTGAATTAATTTCAGTACCACATTCGCAGCTAGCCTGTTTAAATAACCTGAGGGTTTGCTTCCTAGACTTTAATGAGAAAAGCTAAACAAATAATGGATGTTTGGCTTGGTGGAGAAATTGAGAAATCAGGAAAAAAATAGTTTAGATTGAAACAAAATGAAAACGTCACATTTATATTTTCCAATTAAAGAAAAAAATCCTTTTTGGTCTACCCAAAACATTCTGCTTGACCTGGAACTGTGTGTCACATTTTCAGTTCATTTAACCCTATTTAAAGACATTTTATCTTTTTAAAATTTTGAACAGTTTTTAAATGAAGCAACCAAAAATGTAATTTTTTAAATTTCAAACCAAAAAATTTAAAAGTGTTAATTCTGAAAATGGGTTGTTGGTTGTAGCTGCTTTGGTCTAAGGACATAGGCAGACAAGTTTCTTTGGGTAAATGTGATATCTTTTATTAGACCAACTAAATAGTTGGAAAAAAGTTCTTTGCAAGCTTTTGGGGCACAAACACCCTTCTGTCACTGTTGAGGTTAGGTTTTTTTTCTTCATGCTGTGAAGTTTCCATTTCAAATGGCAACATTCAATATCTTCCATGTCACAGGGTTTTTGGTTGTAGCTGTCTTAGTCAAAGGCCCAGGTAAGCAATGCTGTGGCAGGGCACCTTTGGTGCATACCATTTTAAGGGCCAGAACAGGCAGCAGAGCAGCCTGCAGGTGACTGCATTCCCAATCAGGAGTAACATGGCCAGGAGAAGGCCTCTTGATTGGGAAGTAGGACCAGCTGCCTGATGTAAGGACACACCCTGAGTACTAGGGCCAGCAGTTTGCTGCAAGCAACCGGAGGGTGAACTTTGCCCAGCTGGAGCTGCTGTTCACTTAACATCTTAGAGGTACGGGGCAGGAACTAAAGGGATGGTACAAGTCAGTTGCATCATATATGCATTTAACTTGCGTGAATTCAACTATACGCGGGGTGGGAGGGGGCGGGGCTTGCATGCTGCGCTGCCGCTTACCTGGAGGCCCATTATGGAGGTGACGGCCACTGCCTCCAAAACCTCCCAATGTTACCATGGAGCCGTGCCCAGAGCTGTGCGGCTGGTCGCCGGGTGGCAGCAGCAGCGTGGTGGTGGCCGGGCGGCACGCAGCCATCCCCACCCCCACCCCACGCTGAGCTGCTGCTGCTGCCCGCACAGCTCTCAGCACAGCGCCGCATGCAAACTCAAGCCCTGTCCCCCCTCCCACACCGCATATAGTCAACAATTTTTGCCTTACACGATTTTCACCTTATGCGCTGACTTCAGCACCTAACCCCTGCATAAGATGCGACTGACCTGTAGGAGGTTCCTGGTCCTGGGACATGACCTAAAACTACACCTTGCTAGGACAGGATGGTGTGGTGGGACTGCCTGTGGCAGGGTGGTCCCCAGGAAATGCTACACTAGTTGCTTCCCTAGTGAAAGATGAGTATGGGGCACTATATAGCCCCAGCAACCACAACCTGGTGGGTTACCCAGCAAGCAGGTTGGCAGAGCCAAGGGGATCCAGAGTGGGGCAAGGAGCCCAGAATGAGTAAAGATCAAGGAGCCCAGAGACTGGAGGGGTCATGGAGCCTAATGAGGGGCATGGAGCCTAGTAAGAGGCAAGGAGCCCAGAGGCTAGGAGCCTGAGTGTCTGTGAGGGGGCAAGGAGCCCAGTATGAGAGTCATGGAGCCCAATGAGCGTGGCTGGAGTTAGGGGCTGGGATGGTAATCTGGATGCCATCTGCAACGCATGGGACATGGTAGAAGGGAGGTTGGAGCCATATATAAATGCCCTGGGCATCAGGGTATAAAATGGACAGCCTCCCATATTTTACATCCGTTATTTATGCATCAAGACGTGGCAGGAGAGACAGGGCAGACTTCCCTAGACATGTGGGCAAGCCAACATTGGGACCAGCCTCATGACCACCTCCTGTCAAAAAGGTTCTTTGGGTAGATGTCATATCTTTTATTAGAACAACTAAATAGATGGGGAAAAATTCTTTACAAGCTTTTGGGTGCTTGAAAGTTTGAAAATAACCTTTTCCCATCTATTTAGTTGGTCTAATAAAAGATAATGAAGTATCTGACATATTCAAATTCCTTTCCCTGTTCTTTTTCTGTTAGGCTCAGAAGCAGCAAGAGACGCGCGGGTGAAAGCTCGCTGCACCCCCGCTCTCCCGAAGCCCCCCAGAAACCCTCCAGCAGCCACGGAGCCCCCTGCCGACCCCCAGCACAGCCGGGGGTAAGCAGGGCCCGTGGAGAGAGGGGGCTAACCCCTTAGTGTGTGTGTGGGAGGAGGCGGCTGAGTGGAGCCGGGCCGGGTCAAGCCCCACCCAGGCCCCTACTTGGCCCAGCCCCCCCAGGGAGAGAGAGAGAGGAGGGGGGGGTACTCACCTGCCTCCCTCCAGTAGGGCAGGGTCCCCCAAATCCCGGGCAGGGCCCCCTTATTGCCCTAAGAGCAGCTTCCTCGACGGCAGGCCCACTGCGCATGTGCGCAGTTGAAAAGGGCCCGTCGACCGGGAAAAAGCCCAGTTAGGCTCAGAAGCAGCAAGAGATGCGCAGGTGAAAGCTCACTGCTCCCCCGCTCCCCTGAAGCCCCCCAGAAACCCTCCAGCAGCCGCGGAGCCCCCTGACGACCCCCAGCACAGCCAGGGGTAAGCGGGGCCCGTGGAGAGAGGGGGCTAACCCCTTAGTGTGTGTGTGGGAAGAGGCGGCTGAGTGGAGCTGGGCCAGGTCAAGTCCCGCCCAGGCCCCTACTTTGCCCAGCCCCCCAGGGAGCCACGCGACTGGAGCCGCGTGAACAGGCTGCGCAAACAGGCGTGATTCTCTGCCGGCGTGTAAGTTAGCGCAGAGTTCGCGCGGGAGGGCCCCAGACCCTGCCAGCGCACCCCCCAGGGTAGACAGCCCCAGCCGTAGCCAGCCTACCAGAGGCATGACATGGATGGGCACGCGCCGCACCCCGAGGGTCCCCTCGGGCGCCAGGGCCCCCTCTCTGGCACCTCAGAGACGGCCACCCAGACGGAGCCCCTGGTTCCGGGCTCCACGCAAACAGAGCCCCTGGCTCCCGGCTGCGGGGGCTGCCTGTCCCTTTTTCAGGCTCTGGGGCCTGGGAGCATGGTGACCTCCCCTTGTGGGGTCTGCTCCCTTTTTGGGTCTCTGGCGCGCCAACTGGAGGAGCTCCCGGCCACAGTCCAGAGACTGTGTGCCATCAGGGACTGCGAGCAGGAGATAGACTCCTACTGCCAGGCCCTTCTCCCCCGGGAGGCGGAGGGTAGACCACAGTCTCCCTCCACACCAAAGGAGGACTCTGGGACCTCCTGCTGTGTCCACCCAGGGGCATGGACCAAGGTGGTCAAGGGCCCTAAGGCCTGCCGCACCAAGGCCCCTCCCCCGCCAGAACTGAGCAACAGGTATGCACCTCTTGCTGCCCAAGCAGAGCCTGCTGAGTTGCCGGCCCCCACAGGCAACATGGGCCCAACTGCAGCTCCCGCCCCTGCTCTCCCCAAGACAAAACGTAAGGTGTTTGTTGTGGGAGACTCCCTCCTGAGGGGGACTGAAGGGCCAATCTGCCACCCCGACCCCTTAGCCCGTCAAGTCTGCTGCTTCCCAGGGGCCCGCATCCGGGACATTGCGGAGAGGATCCCAAAGCTCCTCAAACCCACAGACCACTATCCCATGCTCCTTATTCATGTGGGCACCAATGACACTGCTCGGAGCACTCCCAGCCGGGTCATGAGGCGCTACAGGGATTTGGGAGCAGGGCTAAAGGGTCTGGGGGCACAGGTGGTGTTCTCGTCGATCCTCCCAGTCTCAGGCTATGGGCTGAGAAGGGACAGGAGGATCTACGTGGTCAACCAAAGACTGCAGCGCTGGTGTCGTCAGGAAGGCTTTGGCTTTCATGACCACAGCCCGCTCTTTGGCGAGAGAGGCAGCAAGCTGCTAGGAAGAGATGGCCTCCACCTCTCTCCCCTAGGGAGGAGGCTCTTCTCAGCCAGACTGGCTGACCTGCTCCACTGGGCTTTAAACTAAGCCCGTTGGGGGATGGGGGGACTACCGCCACTGCTAGCCTGCTGAGCAATCCTTGCAAAGCCAGCGGATCACGGCACTCAAGGGAGCCCACCCCGGCCCCAGCCCTGGTAAAATCTGTGGGCAAGGAAGGAGCCCCCCAGGGGGCACTTGCCTGCCTGTACACTAGTGCCAGGAGCTTGGGGAATAAGCAGGAGGAGCTCATCCTCCTGCTCAGTGCAAACAATTACGATGTCATAGGGATAACGGAGACCTGGTGGGACTCCACCCATAACTGGACCACGGGTATAGATGGCTATACCCTGTACAGGAGGGATCGTGTAGAGAAAAGGGGCGGGGGTGTAGCTCTCTATGTTAAGGAAAGCTACGCGTCCCTGCAAGCCGATATTGGCGACCAGGGTAGACGGCTGGAGACCCTCTGGGTTAATATCCATGGGGAACACAGCACAGGGGACACAATAGTGGGAGTCTATTACAGACCTCCCACCCAAAGTCCTGAGCTTGACCAGGAGTTTGCCCAGGAACTGGCTGAGGCAGCTTGCTCCAGGACCATGGTTGTCATGGGTGACTTCAATTACCCGGACATCTCGTGGGAGGATCGCTCAGCAAAATCTGAGCAGTCGCAGAGCTTCCTCTCGTGCGTGCATGACCTCTACCTGACTCAAGAAGTCTATGGGCCAACGAGAGGCAAAGCGCTGCTCGACCTGGTACTGGCTACTGCGGATGACCTAGTCGGTGACATAGTGATTGATGGGAAGCTGGGTGACAGCAACCACGAGCTGATCACCTTCACCATCCGCCGAAAAGCTGGCAAGTCAGTCAGCAACACGGAAGTCCTTGACTTCAGGAAAGCTGACTTTGACAAGCTCAGGAGGCTTGTCAGTGAGGCCCTAAGGGACCATGACCATGGGGAGAGGGGAGTTCAAGAAGAGTGGTTGCTCCTCAAGGGAGCGATCCTCAATGCACAAACTAAGTCTATTCCATCTCAGAGGAAAGGCAACAAGAGGGCACAGCAGCCCTCCTGGCTCTCCAGGGACCTAGCAGACCTCCTGAGGCTAAAAAGAAAGGCCTACAAAGGATGGAGGATGGGAGTCACCTCCAAGGAGGATTATTCTGCACTGGTTCGGTCCTGTAGGGAGCAGACCAGGAAAGCCAAGGCTGCAACTGAACTCCAGCTAGCTTTGAGCATCAAGGACAATAAAAAGTCCTTTTTCAGATATGTGGGGAGCCGGAGAAAAAGCAGGGGCAACGTTGGACCCCTGCTGAACCAGATGGGGCAACTGACAACTGACGCCCAGGAAAAAGCCAACCTATTAAATAGGTACTTTGCGTCAGTCTTTCATCAGCCCCATGGGACGCCCGTGCCTGCTACAGGGCCGGGAAGTCCGGGTGAGGGTGATCCCCTGCCCTCCATTAATGGTGACTTCGTGAAGGAACATCTTGAGAAGATGGATACCTTCAAGTCAGCTGGCCCTGACAATCTTCACCCCAGGGTACTCAAGGAGCTGGCGAGCATCGTAGCCCAGCCTCTAGTGCGGATCTTTGAAAACTCTTGGTGCTCTGGTGTAGTGCCCGAAGACTGGAAGAAGGCCAATGTGGTGCCTATCTTCAAGAAAGGGAGGAAAGTGGATCCGGCTAACTATAGGCTCATCAGCCTGACTTCTATCCCGGGGAAGATCTTAGAAAAGTTTATTAAGGAGGCCATCCTTAATGGACTGGCCGATGCCAACATCTTAAGGGATAGCCAGCACGGGTTTGTTGCGGGTAGGTCTTGCTTGACCAATCTCATTTCCTTCTACGACCAGGTGACCTATCACTTGGACAAGGGAGAAGAGATTGATGTCATATATCTTGACTTCAAAAAAGCCTTCGATCTGGTGTCCCATGATCGCCTCTTGGAGAAACTGGCCAATTGTCGCCTTGGGTCCTCCACGATCCACTGGCTGGAAAATTGGCTCCGGGGTCGGACCCAGAGGGTAGTAATTGATGGAAGTCACTCATTGTGGTGTCCTGTGACCAGTGGGGTCCCCCAGGGCTCTGTCCTTGGACCCATACTGTTCAACATCTTCATTAATGATGTGGACACTGGAGTCAGAAGCAGACTGGCCAAGTTCGCCGATGACACCAAACTTTGGGGCAAAGCATCCACATCAGAAGACAGGCGGGTGATCCAGGCTGACCTGGACAGGCTCAGCAAGTGGGCGGACGAGAATCTGATGGTGTTCAACGCCGATAAATGCAAGGTTCTCCACCTTGGGAAAAAAAAACCCGCAGCATCCTTATAGGCTCAGCAGTGCTATGTTGGCTAGCACTATGGAAGAAAGAGACTTGGGGGTCATCATTGACCACAAGATGAACATGAGCCTGCAATGCGATGCTGCGGCTAGTAAAGCGACCAAAACGCTGGCTTGCATCCATAGATGCTTCTCAAGCAAATCCCAGGATGTCATTCTCCCCCTGTGCTCGGCCTTAGTGAGGCTGCAGCTGGAGTACTGTGTCCAGTTCTGGGCTCCACAATTCAAAAAGGATGTGGAGAAGCTTGAGAGAGTCCAGAGAAGAGCCACGCACATGATCAGAGGTCAGGGAAGCAGACCCTACGATGACAGGCTGAGAGCCCTGGGGCTCTTTAGCCTGGAAAAGTGCAGGCTCAGGGGTGATCTGATGGCCACCTACAAGTTTATCGGGGTGACCACCAGTATCTGGGGGAACGTTTGTTCACCAGAGCACCCCAAGGGATGACGACTAGGTCGAACGGTCACAAACTACTACAAGACTGTTTCAGGCTGGACATAAGGAAGAATTTCTTTACTGTCCGAGCCCCCAAGGTCTGGAACAGCCTGCCACTGGAGGTGGTTCAAGCGCCTGCATTGAACACCTTCAAGATGAAACTGGATGCTCATCTTGCTGGGATCCTATGACCCCAGCTGACTTCCTGCCCTTTGGGCAGGGGGCTGGACTCGATGATCTTCCGAGGTCCCTTCTAGCCCTAATGTCTATGAAACAATTCACCAATTCAGCACTGATTTCATGAAAAGCTTCATTTCCTCATAAACTATATTTTTCAAATGTAATATTCAGCCAAATAATTTTGCCCCACCCCAATAAAGTGGATCTTGAACATGAAAAACTAACCCTAACTATCTCCATCAGATTAACAGAGGCTCAAATTTCTGCATTCAAAAATGTGATTCTGAAGCAAACTGCTACAGGTAAAATAACAAAGCACACTCCCAACATGACAGAGAGCACAGTGACATCTCTGAAAGCAAACGCCATCCTGGGGGTTAAGAATTACTATTTTCTCCAATACTGAAAATTGGCCAGTACACTGTGCATGGCACAAGTAAGCCCAGGCACTCCACTAGGAAACAGGCAGGTATTGCCTTTTATTTGTACTGTGGTAGTTCAGAGCAGCTCCAGTCACATACCGTGCGGTGTTGCACAGATGCAGATATATAAACTAGGCTGAGGAAGTTAAGACCAATAGTCCAAATATGGCCAGTGGCTTTGGGCACCAAGCAAAAAGCATATTTGGCCTGATTTTGCAGAAAGCCTAAGCAATGCACCCTGTCATTCTTTTCCTTGTGGGGAACAAAGAGCTGGCTAAGGGCCTTGTTACATGTTGCACTTTGAGCTACTCAAATATTGATCAATGTTAGCACTAGCTCGAGCTTGGAGTTAGCAGTCATGCCTTAAGTCTAAAAACCTCTTACTGTCCCCCACCTGCACAGCTGCCTTGTCACTGGAGGGCTGGCAAGCAGAGAACTGACTAGGAGCTACAGCTGTGAGTTGCCACTATAGGGCTGGTGAGCCTGGCCAAGTTTCTACTCCTGCTCTAGGTGGGGGTGTATGAGAGATGGGTTGGGAGGGGGTGAGAATATGAAGCTGGGAGGCACAGTGTTAGCAGGATCAGGGTGGGTAATGAAATGGGAGGTGGAAAGGTAATGAGGTGGAAAGGTAATGAAAGAAGGGTGGCGAAATGAAGAAAGTCAGTCACAAATGAAAAAAAGTAGTAAAAATAAAAGAATAAAGAGGAAATATATATATTTTTTAAAGTCTCTTGTTTTAAAAAATTGGGATTTGAGATTCGGGTGGGAGTTAATGGTCATGCTGTTGGCTACAAATGTCCAACTTGGGATCCTTAAAATTCTGGTTTATTAGGCAGATTGAAACACTGTAATGAAGTTAAATCATAAACCTTGGGGCTGGTCCCCCCCCCCCCCCACACACACGCACACACACACAGTAGCAAGCTACAAGAGTCAGGTATACCAATCCCACAGGTGCTGGAGTCTGCCGTTGAGGGTTCTTTCAGCGTGGTGTTATCTTCCAGAAGGGAGTTGCCGGCTGGTCCTTCTGGCTGGACAGGTCGGGTGCTGGTCAAGTTGGAGATCAAGAGGGCGCCGCTGAGGATCACTTTTCGATGCTTTTTATTTGTCCTTGGCAGACTTTGGTGACTCCCCAGTTTTCAGGTTTGCCCAATCCAGGGGTTGTTGACCCTCATGGGACTTCCCCCTCAGTGGCTACTGGATGGCATCTGTCAGCCCCAGGGGTCGTCCGCATGTACGTGCAAGTTTGGGAGTCCGTTGATGAATTTTGAATAGGGCTCTGGGAGCGGCCGATCTGGAGCTATTCAGACCAAAAGTTGGTCCCCGGCGTTGATTAACTCAGGCCAGGGCTTCTAGCCCTTGATCAGTGACATTTAGAGATGTCCTGGTTGCTACATTGTCTACTATTGATTTCTTCCATTGGTTGACCTGCAGCTTCTTTAGGTGTTAATTGCTGCCTGCTACTGTGTTACACATTCAATCACTGATTCACTAGCTCTTTCAGGGGCCCACCTGATACAAGGAAGCGGCAGTTTGACTCCTGCCCTTGTTAACATTGTTACTAAACACATTTATAGTTGAAAGTTGAAAAGTGAGGAGTATAAAATATAAGCTACAAATGCCATGGCACACAAATAGATAAAAATGCCAAAATACATGGGGAGATACAAAATGCACACACAAATTTTAAAACACAATTCCTTATCTTAAAGTGAAAGAAAGAGGAAGGAAGAAAAGGTAGAAGATGAAAAACATATTCAAAGAGGGGAGAGCAAATGCAGGCAAGAGGAAAAGGGGGCTTTCTGCTACAATGCTTCCCTGGCTTGGTGAGGAGATGGGAGTGATGATAGAAGGCACTTTTGAGGGAGCATTTGCCTCTGTCCTGGGAAGGCAGCCCCAGCAAAAGGGGACTTAATCTGACCTACTAACTTATTCCTTCCCAACCTCCCTTAGATCCCACTCTGAGACTCATCCATGCCCTGTGAACTGGGTGGTCGGCATGTGCTCTGTAAGCTGTTTGCACAGGGTTGCACCAGTGGGGGTGGCAAGGCCACACTGCCAGGGCAGGAGCGGGAGCTGGCTTGGTGCCAGAAACAGTAGAGTTCAGGGGGTAGACAGTTTGTCCACACAGAACAGGAGGATGAGAGAAGGGACACTGCATCCTAAGATGCTGAAGGGCTGCAATTTGGGCAGCTCATCTGTGGGGTGTAGCCACATATTAAAGGAACACGAGCTGGGTAACAGGGATCAGAGATAAACCTGCCCTGGAGTGATGTAACATTAAACTGCCTAAAGTGTTCTTAAAACTGTTTTTAGGTGTTAATATTTGGACAATCCAGAGGTTAAAAGCTCCAGGAGCCACCTAAAATTAATGTATAACAAGGACCTAAGCCTCAGGCAGCCTCCCCTACTCCTTGCTTCTTACCAGTATCCTTCTTTTACCCATTCCTCCCTTCATTCATTCATTGCTGCCTTGTCTGCACTGTTCCCTCCTTCTCTTTATTTTTGTCCACCTCCCACTCACTGGCTTCCTTGCTTCCATTCTTTGTGGAGAAAACAAAAGAAGAGAGGGACTAGAGGCTTCCCACACCCACAGTGCAGAATGGAGAACTGGGGACCAGTGGCTTTCCAAGAGGTGTGTGTCTATACCAGTGGTGCTCAATCTTTTGGCCCTGTGAGTCAGATGAGTGGCACAGGGCTGGTTCACAGGCCAGATCCCTCACAGGTCAGCACACAAGACCATTCTGTCTGCCTGCTGGGCTCTCCATGTGTCCCCAAACCTAGCAGTAAGGGAGGTGCAATTAATGCTGCCACTGCTCCCTGTCACCAAACTTTGGGATCCATGGGGAGCCTGGTGTGCCAGATGACATGGCTTCATAGATCAGGGATTGAGCACCCCAGCTCCATACAATACGTACTGTCAGTAGCCACATGTTCAGCCTTGGGAGAGGGAATACTCGTAGTGACATTACTGAAGTCACTAGCAGCTGCAGATGTTCAACACCTTAAAAATCAGACCTCAGGCTGCTCACACTGTGCTCTCAATTTCATTATTTGCTTATGAAAAATGCTGGTATAAGGCACCTACAAAAAGGCCCAATAGGAGATGGTGTCAGACTGGACTTAAAACTTGGGGTGTCTCTTTCAAGGCCTGTACCACAGTCAGTAATCTCCCTGCCCCCTCTCTCTTATCCATCTAGAGCTTCCTGAAAAATGGAAGCAGGCTGGAAAATAGCAGGGATAAAGGGGAAAAAATAAACAAGCAAATGACCTCTATTAATAACAACCCAATGGAATGAATGAGATAGGCTGGTTAAGGGCCAGGCAAGTAAAAATGCGAGCATGGACTGTGGGGTGCCAGCTGGAGCTGGAATTTGTGAGAAACTCCTAGAATTAAGTACCCTTTAAAATAAATTCAGTTATTTTCTAAGGGGGTGGGGGGCCATATGTGTGCGTGCATGTGCCCAATGCCCTTCTTACCACCCCCACAGTGTTTCCCGCAGCAATGTCTCTGGACTGCAGCCAAACATTTGAAAGCTGCGGTGATCTTATTTTTTTTCCTAGTTGACTGTATTTTTAAGCATTCCCACAGCTGTGGGAGAAATGATGGACAAGAAAAAACAGAGTTTGGGACCTTGGGGAATCTCTGACTCTCTCACACCACAGCTGCAATATCCAATGGGGCTCCAGGGCAGCCTTTGGTCCAGCAGCTCTCCTTTAAAATGGGGGGGGGGGGGGGGGCAGTATTTTGTAAGTTTTAAATATGTTTTTGATTGGGCACATACAAGTCAGTAGGAAGCTGAATTTCCCATAAATTGACCTGAAAATGTCTGGGTGACTCAGGTGCAAAGGATTAAGAAATAATGGGGTACTAAGATGTATTGACAAACTGCAGCTGAGCGTAATCTAGCCACTGACAGGCTACTGCTATTACAGAAGTACATAAAAACCTCAACCAGGAATAGGACTCAGGTGTGCTAGGTCAGGGGTGGGCAATTATTTGGGTTCGAGGGCCACATAGGCTGTTTTGGTAAGCTGTTGCAGGCCAGGTCAGCACCCTGCCCACCCCCCTCCAATTCACCAAAACTCCCTATGTGGGATAGCGCCCCAGGCAGCAATGTTCAGGAGCGGAGCAGGCAGGAGAGGCCGGGATTACAGGGCAGGGTCATGGAGAAGTGACACTGTGGGGCCAGGGCTGGGCCAAAGCCACAATAAGCTTCCTGCATGCCCCTGCAGCAGGCACAGGTTCCACAGGCAGCGACGTGCTGGAAGTAGATTGCAGCTCTCCCTTGCCCAGGCCCCACGCTGCCACTGCCCCATGATCCCATCCCTGGCCTTGGCCCCAGCTCCTCACACGGCTCCCCAGAGCTGTGTTCAGGGCCGAGATCTTGGGGTGCTGAGAGCACAGGGCCGGGGCAGAGCTGGAAGCCACTGCTGAGCCTCACTGGGGGACTGCAGCACCCATGAGGGGAAGAGGAAGGCTGCAAACCCCATGGAGGAGGCTCGGGAAACCAAAGAGGGAATGCAGAGGCAGGGAATGGCCACGTGTCACCACCAAGACCATCAAGTGGGAGGGAACTTAGCCTCCCTGCCCTGTCCTACCTGAGCCTGCAGGCGGGGAAGGGAGGGGGTGGTCCTGACAGCTACTCCACGCCCTTCCGTGCACTTGGAAGCGGTGGGCTAAGGCCGGGGTTGGGGGAGACAGGCAGTGCTGGGGCACCCAATGTCCTGTGCTAGTCCACAGCTTGCCCTGGGAAGTCCACATGGTGGGAGCAGACCCCAGCCCCAACAGCTCGGCATGGGTCATAGCGGCGTGGAGTGGCAGCAGTGGCAGCATGCAGCTCCCCACCTAGCTGTGCACCCTGCCCATGTGAGTCCTAGCCAGTGTCCATGGAGACTGGCCGTCTGCCCTGGCCCCAGACGCAGCCAGGGCTCCCACTGCTGCCGCTGCCCGCATGCCATTCCACTCTGTGCTGCTATGCCCCATGCTGAGCTGGTGGGGCTGGGGGCTGCTGGCGCCACACAGTCATTCCAGAGCAAGCTGCAGACTGACATGGGATGGGGGTGTCCCAGTGCTGTCTGGCAGGGGCCAAGGGACCTCCTGCAGGCTGGGCCAAATCACTCCATGGACCAGATTTGGCCTGTGGGCTGGTTTTCACCCAGGTCTGTGCTAGGTGCTCTGCAATCATTACCATTAGGAACCTACTGAATCCACCATTGAGTGATGTCTGTGGAAAATGCAAAATTGAATGGGCTTCACCAAAAACGGCAGGCTCTATGATTTTGGTGGGCTCACTGCAAAAAACCCCCCAAAAAACCTTACTGGCAAGAACAGAGAAGCCAAGAAAAAGGGCAAGAAGCCCACAAATTTGGAGCAGGGGGGCATATGAGGAGGAGGGAGGGGGAGGGCAGAGGGTAAGACAGAGCTGCTTACACCAGGCAGTAGAATAGCTTTAGGCAGCTGCATCGGGCTCTTGGGCTAGCTGTGACAGGCAGCTGGGAGGCTGCACTGGGGTCCGCAGAGCCCTAGCCCAGCTCGTTGCATGCATGCACTTCCTGTCACCAGCAAGCCAGGCTGGGGCTCTGTGGGCCCTGGTGCAGTCTCCCAGATGCCTACCACAATCAGCCCGGGAGCCCAGTGCAGCCTCCCCTCTTGGGGATGGCTTGAAACCATAGTTCAAGTACCCTGATTAATAATGTATGGATTAATACCTTCCCTGGGCTTAACCAGGGTAGTTAAACTATTGTTTCAGACCATCTAGCAATCTGCAGGGAGGGGCAGGATTGCCAGGGTTCCTTGGAGAGAGACATGGAGGGACTGCCTTGCTCAGCCCATGAAAATGGGCGCTGGTCCCAGGATCTGCCCATGAAATTCTCCAGCTGCCTCCTCAAGTTTGATAGGCTCCTAATTATCATCATCATCATCTTCATCATCAGTCATTACTTTCAATCTGCCAATGGGTAACACCATCCATCACTTCCTACCTTCTCCTGTTACCAATATTATTATTACATTATTATTACACATTACCAGCATGATTATTACACAGTCAGGCTGGGCCCCATTGTACTAAGTTCTGTACAAATGCATAACTGGTGGTCACTCTCCCAAACAGCTTATGTGAAAGATGAGGGCTTACTTGTTCACAGTGCAGGGGTAACAAAACGACAATCTGGGTGGAAGTGCCAAAAATGCCATCATATGATTTGAAAACTGTCATTTAAGTACACAAAGGTCAAGAGAATTCTGCCCAAATGTAACAAGTAGCTGGAAGAAACACAGATCTTAAGGGGGAGATGCAGGTTTTGGGCCACAGTAGAAGACGATCCCTACCCCCAAAAGTTTAATTTCAATAGACAAAACAGACAAAAGTAAACATTGCACTTCCACTGTGAACCCCTAGATACTGTTAGCCTGTCTGGTATACTTCACACGTACTAGATGATCTGTGTACTGGCACAGCAACCTTCAGCAAGCAACTTTCATAGACTTTGCAAGTTAATCACAGTATTAAAGGCAACTACAATTGTATAAAAAGGGCATAGAAAAAAAAGAATGCAATTGTGTTTTAGAAATAGCCCATATTTTGTAAGTGTCAAATGTAATTAATAGTTCATATGAATGAGGGAGCAGAGGTAAGGCTATTGAAGAAGCTGTTTCCTGATTTCAAAATGCTTAATGCTGTCGGGGCCGAGGAGCTGTGGCCAGCAGCCTGGGCACGTGGGCCGGGGAAGTCGGCACGGCGAACTAGAATTAGGCACTGACGCGTGGAGGTTGATTAAAGATTATTTTACTTACACTGTAGATGGTTGCAGTGCAGGCAGGAAAACTTGCTTGCATTGCAGTTACAGATAAACACACGTGGAGTTCGCTAGGCTCCACCGAAGACACACGAGCGGAGTTTGCTAGGCTCCGCAAAACAAACATGATGAGAGCTCTCTAAACCGATACGAGAGTCCGAGCTGTGACTCTCAACGAGCGCGCAGGGCAGGGGTACGTCAAAGATCGTCTGGTGATGGGGAGAGACTCTTGATGGGTGATCAAACCACCGGTCGGCTCCGAGACACGCGCAGAGTTTGCTAGGCTCTACCACGTGGCCCAGAGTTCTCCACAAGATGGATGCAGAGTCCTCCTAAATAAGCTCCTCCCCGGAGATCTCCAACTTGGGCGGAAACTGCTCAAGCCTCTTATACGGCTAGCAAGCCAATCGCTAGCTGCCACGTGGGAATAATTTAGAAACAGCCAATAATGGGGAACAAATTTGCATGCGAGCGGCGGGAACTCCTTTGCACTGGGGTTTTCTCTCTGCAGCTGAGAATTGCACCGTGCAAAGAAAACTCCATGTTGCGGGAAATAATTCTGCAGTGTCGAAGCACACACACAATCATTGGGTAATGACAAATGCATATGCTTAATACAAAGGGAACATTCTCTCAGTTGAGGGGCTTTGCAGGGAAACTAAAATATTTTTCCAAAAATCTGTTATCTTGTAAAGGGAACTGAAGAAGTAGACATTAGGAAAGATGCTAACGTGTTGGGCAAGTGGGCTTGCAGTGTGGAATCCCATCATGTAACACCAAGGGCTTCTTGACACTTACATTTGACAGCATCTTAAGCAAACTAAAATGCCATTTGGTTAAATAGGGGCAGCTCCCTAGCATGGCCACTGGTACAGCATGACAACTGTACATCAGCATGGCTTGTTTTGGTATTGAATTAACTAAATCAATATCCATTGAGTTACAGGCTGCAAACAGAGAGTGCAGAGAAGGACTAAGCAATGCTGTAATCTCATCGTTGAAGTTATTTTTGCCCTGAGCTCCTTCAGCAGATGGGCTCTATGACTGCCTCTCCTGTGACGATTGGTTCACAAATCCTTTATTACATTTATCCCAGGTGGTGATATGGTCACCTGAATTATTTAAACACTATCAGGCAAAATCCTGAAGGATGCAACCGGCAAGACGTGGCTTTGCAGAATTTCCCACTCTTATCTCCAGGCTTCACAATAACAAGGAGCTTAATGCTTGAAGGAGTTCAATGCCAAAACCAACTTGCTTCTCCCTCAGGGAGAGGGACCTGCTATCTCAGTCCAAACAACACAGCTCTCCCCAGTATGAACTTTATGAAGCCTTGCTATTGTGCTCCTCCTTGTGGCAGGAAAAGCTGTTTTCTTTCCTAGGAAAATTTCTTAAGTAATATTTTTGTCTCGAGAAGTAAATATTTCTGAGGCAGCACATTGTGGGAGTAGTTCAAGCAAAGCATGGTCTGCTTTTTCCAGTCCTGTGGCTAAACAGAAGATTTTCTTCTCTGTGTTCTGTTCAGGTACCTTTTAAGCAGTAGGAATTTCCCACTAGTTAAAGGTCTAAGGCAGGGCTTCCCAAAATTGGGCCTATGATTCACCTGTAGCTCACAAAGGAATTTTTAATGGTCCATCTTCTCAAGAGACCCAGTTGATTGGTAAAGCTGTAGCCATTGACTGTTCAGTATTATTTGACTGAAAAAGCTTAGCAGCAGCTCTGTGATCCATTGTTAAGGATAATGGATGTCTTTTGTAATAGAATGATGCTTGATTCTCATTATAATTTTGCATATGTAAAAGATATGAGAGAATCAAAGGAAAGTACACCATATAATATTATGATGTATCTACTGAACTGCAGTGCAGATTCCTTTGGTTATGCAACGCTTCAGAATGATGTCCTGCTCATTAAGTGCCCTACATGAACCAACTTTGGGAACCCCTCATTTAATATATGCAGCTTATGAAAATCAAGCACACAGAGTTGCAAGTGAAGATGGTGCAGTTCCGCAGCAGAAGTAACACACACGGATTACCACTGAACATGCAGGATGCAGGGCTGCAATTTTTGTTGGCACCACAACAATTAGGGGTATAGTGCATGTTTTATGCTGGGAAACTATTGCACAGTCATATGTCTGATGAACAGAAGTTCACATGCCAAAGCACAACCTTAGTTTAGAAAAATCTTTTAAGATGTAGACTGGACAGAACATAGTTTTGGCCTTACAATTCAGTCTGTAGCTCTGGGAATAAGAAGAGACTTTTTTGATTTGCAATGAAAGACTGATATAAATGTCACTGAGACTGTAAATCTAGGATTCCACCATGTTACTTTGACAGAATTTCTTCTCTTGTGACCATGCATTTTTTCCACCTTAACATCCTTCTACCCCTGGTGGGATGGACTGGTAAATGTCCTCTTCAACCCATAACACACTATCCCCTATGCTTCCAGTCCCTTCACTGAGATGACCCTGTGTGTTGTGAATGTAAAGCAGCAGTAGATATGTAAGGATATGTTAAGGTGTGGCTGAACAGGTCAGATCCTGCAGACTACCACAGGTTCTGGATACCATGTAACCAAATGACTGAATAAAGGAATACTTCCCCTGTTAAGTATAACCTCTTTGTTGATCTAAGGCAGCGGCTCCCAAACTACAACAGATTGTGCACCACCAATTTAAAATGATACAACCTTAAGTACCACCAGCAAATTTTTCAGTTCAACCGTAAGTACCACGAGCAAATTTTTGTCATATAAAGTAATTATACAAAATCTGTTAATGCGTACCACTGACAAGTTGTCTGCGTACCACAGATTGGGAACCACTGGTCTAAGGTCATAAACACAAAGATGCGGCAAAATTAAAATGGAATTGCCTCCCTCTCAAAGAGCTAAAAATGACAAGGAGTGAGGAGCACTGAGTCTGCTGTCACTCAGCATGCCATGTAATCAAAGAAAGACAAGCTGATTGTGGGGGCAATACTGACCATACGGAATCTTTCATTACTGCCCACAGCAGTGACTACAATGACAATTAACAATGCATATCTCCAAACAGAACAAGCATATCCCTACAATAAGTTTAGCCCTTAACAACTGCATACTCCCATCCCATAACTACATGCATGTTAGCAGTATTAGATGCTGTACATGCTCTGCCCATGCATTATTAAGGCCAAAGCTCCCTGGGCTAGGAACAGACATTCAAAAAGCCTGAGCCTGAATTGATTCAATCTTTGCAGGTTAGTCTAACCTGCCTAGATGGAAGCAAGTTGCAAGTCAATAGACTCACACCCTGCCTGCACAGTCCCAGGCTTTTCCCCACTCGCTGCTCAAGGAGCAGGAATGTTGCCAGCCCCCAACCTCCAGCTAACACTCCGAGGCAAAGGGAGGGTGTGCAGTTCATGCATCTGTTGATGATACTGAGATTTTCAATCTCCCTCTCCCCGCTTCTTCATATAGTCTGCAAACCTGACAGGGGAGGGAGCCAGCAGGGAGATGATAACACAGCGTTTATCAGCCCATCAACAAAACAAAAGCCTCTCTCATTAGTTCAATGTCTTTTTAAACAGCTTTTTCCAAGGAAGGAATGGAGGGACATTACCAGCTGACCTGTTAATTAGCTCCAAAAAGCCCTAAGCAGACACTGTTCTGTCTGCCTGTCCCAGTGAAATAGGAGACACAGACACCTCTCAGCATTAGCTAGTATACCACATGTGGAGGGTCTGTGTGGTTAGGGTCCATGCTGTGGAAGGGAGGAAAGGAGGGGGAATCCCTTCTTGAGCAGCAAGCAGCCATGGGGAGGGGAGGGCAGGGAGAAGCCAGGGCTCTGGCTAGGGATCAAAGGGGAAGGGAGGGGTCAGACCTGTTCTCTGGAGCAGAGAGCACAGCCCAGCCCAAGGCTGCAAAGTATCTTGGATGCTGGGGGACTCTGATTTAACTTAAACCAGGAAAGGGTATGTGACAGACATTTCATAAACTGGTTTGACCCAAATCAGTTAAGTCTGATACTACATTCAACCAAGTTTATCTCAGACTTGTTTCAGCCATTTTCAAACTGGTTTATGTGCACTGAACATCAGTTCTGTTACAGGTTTAAACCAGTTTCTGATCTCTTATATAGGCTTATGTGTAATGTCTGTCCCTGGCCCAGAAGATCTACCTGGCCCTGCAATGAAAGCAGTGGAAAACCTTGGGTTCTACCTACCATCTCTTCAGGGCCCACTGGAGTGATTTCAGAAATGGAATGGAGCTTTGCATACTGTGTGGTAGATTCTCCATCACTTGAAGTCTCTTTCTTAAAGATTTTCTCTAGCTCAACTACAAGTATTAGGCCCAATATAGGAATTGCTGAGAGAAATTTTCTTGCCTGTGTTACACAAGGTGACTCAATGTTCATAATATACCCTTCTGGCCTTAAGATCTACTCATCTACATGAAAGGTATAACACCATAGAGAGGAAGGAGCAAATTGGTAAAAGGATAAAATAAACAGTAATGGAATGGATCAATGGAAATAAAAAAGTTAAGCTAAACAGCTTGACGTCTTCAATTCAGTGTAAGGTGGTTGGATAAGTTCCCAGAGTGCTCAAATTAGGATGGACAAAGCCCTGAAAAATATAGTTTTGAAGACAACCCTATGCTAGTTCCCTGGAGTTTATTATGCAGATATGAGTTATTTGGTCTCCAACTCAGTGGTTCTAAACCTTTTTAGATGAAAGTCATCCCTCAGAAAATGCCAGCTCTTAGTTTTCACTCACTTTTTACCTACAGAAAATTAATATAGCAACTCTTCTACTGAAAAGAACTCAGAGAGACCACAACAGGTCAGAATGTTTGTAATACTCTGGATTCCTATTTGAAAACTCTGGTTTAGTCTTGTAAGAGGCAGTTAGCTGCACTGGTCTGAAGTCAGACAGAAGGTAGGGTATATTTGAACTGCATAAACTAAATCAGATATATTATATATAGCATAAGCTTTTGTGACTAACTAACTAATTACTCACATTTGAAAATATTGGCCAACCTTATTTTGGCCAGATTATCTTTTCACTAGCATTATCACTGCTTCTGTTTTACAGATAGGCCAAGAGACTGTTCTGTAAGGAAGGATAATATACTTCATTTTCAGGCTATTATCCAGTTCTCAATGTCTCTCTCATATTTACATGGTATAGAATAGGTTAATAATATTAACAGCGTCACATCAATACGGTTAAATAGAACAATTTATTCATGCCAATGCGAGCCCCATTTTCTTTAAAAAGTGGCTTATCTAGTTTCTTTAGGAGATACTTCTGACAACATGAATATTAAAGAACAATGTAAAGGAAGCTTATTAACTTGATATTGGGTTTTGACTACAATTCTTTCCGCACCTCTCAATGTTTAATAATCAGATGAACAAAAGTAACAAATATGCCATGCATTTCTCAAGGGCTACATTATTTAGTGCCTAAACATTTAACAAAGCAGTTAATCTAAACTATTTCCTCAGTCTGGAATACTGATAGAAAGGCAGATTTTATGCACTCAGCTATACTCTCAGGCATTGTTAATGAGAGCAATAATACTGGATATGCAATTCAGGAAGGACCTCCTGGCTGAATACTTAATACTGCTATATCTCAAGATTCTAAATTACATGGCCAGGTTAGCAAGGAAAAAGAAAAATTCTTCAGAAAAACTGATCAATCAAACAGGCAGCAAGTATCCCAGCACGGTGTTAGGGTTGTTGGGTTGTCCTGTCCAAAAAAAGGATATGAAACCAAAGTTCAGAATAAGGGTGAGATTAAACATTACAATTAAACCTTGCTAAGGGCACTTAAAACAAGTATTACCATATATTTACACTCGTTAATAAGTGCTAAGTGCCCTCAAGGGTTGCGTCCAGATGAGCGTGCATATGTAGAGGTGCACGTTTCCCATGGCACAAAAAGCAGCAGTACATATTTGTGCCACTGCTTTTTGTCTCAGGGCAAGCCCCTGAACTCCAGCGCGTAGCAAAGTGACATGGATGGGGTATGGGAGGCTGGGTACAGCAGCTGTGGGATGGGGCATCCATTTGCCTGAGCCCCAGCTAGGCCCCTCCTCTCCCCACTCCAGGACCATCAGGGAGGCTTGAGTGCCGCAGCCCTGGTGGCTGCTGCTGGGGTGTTGCTGACTCCCCCCACTGGACACTGCCCTGGGCCAGAGGCCTGAGCCACAGCTGGTAGTGGTGGGAGACACTGGTGGTGAGGGCCACACCCTCTTTCTTTTTTTGTGTCTCATATTTTTCTTTCTTTCCCTTTTTCTTTTTCTTCTCTTCTGTCTCTTTCTTTTTTCTCTCTCCCCTCTTTTTTGTCTTTCTCTTCTTTCTCTCTTTTATCATTCTTTTCTTTCTCTCTTTTTCTCACTGCCATCACAAAATGATAAACAAAACAAGTACACAAGAGCAAAGGTAGTATAAGAAGTTTTATTTATTGTCACCAGGTTTAGTATTTTTAGAAAATCTGGTATTTACTGTAAAAAAGGCAACATTTATGATTAGTAACTATACTAATATGCAGCGAGTCCTGCCATATACCCCCAGCCCTTGTTTTGTTTTTCTGGCATGCTGGCACTCTGGCATCTTCCAAGATAGACACTGTGGTTTTTTCAGCACTCCAGCCAATAAATGTTGCCTACCCCTGCCTTAGAGTTAACAGGTGCTAACTGTAATGTGTAAGTCTACCCAAACAGAAGTACGGTTCCTTCTTCTTCAGCAATCCCTCAGAGTTGAGGATGATTCGCTTTTCATGGTTGTCTTATCTGCAGAGATCCTGGTCTTCTCTGATTTAAAAAAATCCCCAATTTTCAGTTAAAAAAAAGTAACCCCAAATCCACATTTTTCCATGATTAAAATGCAACACCACTATATATATACACATCTATATTTTAGCAGTGTTTCATTTAAATCACGGAAAAATGTAGATTTGGGGTTACTTTTTTTAAATGGAAAACTCAGGATTTTTTTTAAATTAGAAAAAACCAGGATCCCTGCTTACCTGTGTATCTGAAGGTGGCTGATGAGGCCTATCCAGAATCAACACACTCTACCGCAGCTCAGATACATGTTTCCATGTGAAGTGGGTGGTGTTGGATTCCTGATCTGGTCTACAACATGCTGGTTCTGCCACTCCCATTGTTGTTATTGTGTGGGCCGGGAGCGATCCGGGCCCTTTTTCACGCCGCGCAGGCTGTGGCCAGCAGCCCGGGCATGCTGGGTCGGAGAAAACAGGCGGCACGCTAGAATTAGGCACAGATGCGTAATGGTTGATTCAAGATTGTTTACTTACACCGAAGATGGTCGCGGTGTAGGCTGGACAGGTTCCCAGGCACAGCTCCGCTTAAATCCTCGTTTGAGGACTACAACAAGCTCGGGTCTCTCCCACAGAGTTGTTGAGGCTCTGTGGATCCTTTTGCGTGCAGGGAAAGGGATACGTTGAGGATTGCGAACGGCAACGGGGAGAGGCTAGAGGCTGATCAGACCTCTGTTGCCTGCTTGAAATGCGCTGGGTCCGATAGGCTCCGCAGCGCTTAGAGATCTTCACACAGCGTGAAGTCTCCTCCTCCTGGTGTTCGTGGAGTCCTCCAACTTGGGCGGAAACCACCCAAGCTTTTTATACAGCTAGCAAGCCAATCACTAGCCGCCACGTATGAATAATTTCACGCAAGCCAATAATGGGGCTCGAATTATCATACAAATGGCGGGAACTCTTTGGAACGAGCATTTCTTAACTGCAAAGAAGAAATGCACGCTGCAAAGAAAGCTACAATTTGTCGGGAAAATAATTCAGTGGTGCCAAAGCACACACAAAACAAAAATCACACCCTTGGGTTGTGACAGTTATGAAGTTTCAAAATATTTAGATCACAGGTTTTCAACCTTTTTTAATAAGTTGAGTGTGGGGGGCAGGGCATACAGCCGGATGCAGAGTGGGGAGGTTGGGGGTGTGGCTCATGGGGGGGGCGGGGTAGCACGCAGCCAGACACAGAGCCACGTGCAATCTTCCCTCCCCACCCCCTATGTCCAGCTGGCTGGGCAATACCTGTGCAGCCTGCAGAGGGGAGCTGCTGGCCTCGCCCTCCCAGCCCCGCTCCTGGGAGGCGGCGGCACAGGGTGGTGGGTGGTGGTGCTTCATCCTTGCCCACCCACATGTACCCACTAGGGCCTTCCCAAGTACCCCCCAGGAGTACGCATACCCCCCGGTTGACAACCCCTGACTTAGATCCCTGAAGCAGACTCTTCCTTCATTTGGGGCAGGCCCAGGCAATAGTCTCCCACAAGTTGACATTGATGTTGCATTTTTTAAATGGCCTTGAGAATGTCCCTGAAGCACTTTCTCTGCCCTCCTTTTGAGTGTATGCCTTGGCTAAGCAGGGAAAATAAAACTTGCTTTGGGAGTCTGGAGTCAGATATCCAGATGACAGAGCCGGCCCAAGAAAGTTGATGTTGGATGACTGCCTCAATAGTCATGATGTTTGCTTGCAGGTAGACACTGACATTGGTGTGTCTGTCTTCCAACTGGATTTGGAGGATCTTCTGCAGGAAGCGTTGATATGTCTCAAACAACTTTAAATAACTCTTGTCTGTTGTCCATGTCTCAGATCTATACAGCAAGATGGAGATCACAACTGCTTGATAAACCATGAGCTTGGTTTTGGATCTGATGTCACAATCTTTGAACACCCATTTCTTCAGGTGTCCAAAGGTTGCATTTGCACATTTGAGGCAATGTTAGATTTCTTCATCAATTTCAGCCTTCTGCGGGAGATGGCTTCTGAGATACAGGAAATACTCAATGTTCTCCAAAGTCTCACCATAGATCTGGATTACTGGAGCTGGAGACTGTTTATTAGGAGCTTGTTCTGGATGACCTTAGTCTTCTGAATTCTAGGCATCAGTCCCATTTTCTTGTATGCCTTGGTAAAGGCATCCATGATTGCCTGAAGGTCTGCTTCTGAGTGAGCATACATCATCAGTGTACTGGAGCACAATGACTGAGGTTGGGGTAGTCTTGGTTTTGGCTTGGAGTCAGCTCAGGTTAAACATCTTACCATCCATTCAGTAATTTAGCTCCACTCCATTTGGAAGCTTGTTGGTGGTCAGATGTAGCATTGCAGCAAGAAATATTGAAAAGAGTGTTGGAGCAATGATGATAAATCCTGTTTTAACCTCAAAGGGATCTGTGATAGATCCATTACGGTGAAACACCACTCACATACCGTCATGGAGTAGGCAGAGAATGGTGGCAAATTTTAGTGGGCATCTGTACTTCAGAAGGATCCTTCACAGTGCTTCTCGGTTGACAGACTTGAAGGCTTTCATGAGGTCCAAGAAGGCCATGTAGAGAGGTTTGTGTTATTCCTGGAATTTCTCCTGCAGCTGGTGAGCTGTGAAGATCATGTCACTTTTGTCTCTGGTGCCCAAAACCCACACTGAGATTCTGGGAGGAACTCTCCAGCAAGTGGAAGAAGATGGTTCAGGAGGGGTCTTGCAATGGTCTTCCCTGTGGTGGACAGCAAGGTAATCCCTCTGTAGTTTCCACAGTCAGATTTGTCTCCTTTCTTGAAGATTGTCATGATCGGGGCATCCTTGAGGTCATCTGGGATTTCTTCATAATTCCAGATCCTTAGGGTATGAAGCTGTGAGTTCCTCTCTTCCCTGTTTGAAGATTTCAGTGAGGATTCCATCTGCTCCAGATGCTTTGTTGTTCTTCATCTACTTGATGGCTTTCCTCACCTTGTCAAGGGTTGGAGGGATTCCAAAATAGTCTCTGACTGCATGCTGGAGGATGGAGTTGAGAACACTCTAATCAACAGCAGAGCCTCAAATGAGAAGGTCTTCAAAATGCTCCTTCCAATGGGCATTAATGACTCCCCTTTCCTGATCAGGTCTCCTTCGTCCTTGAGTCTCAAGGGGGTTGGTCCCTGACTGCTCAGACCATAGGTGGCTTTGGTGGCACTGAAGAAACCATCCATATCATGGATGTCAGCAAGATGTTGAATCTCCTTAGCCTTGTCTTCCCATTTGTTCTTCATATTAGGTTTATATTGGATTGATCATATTGGGTTTATCCAGGGTCTGACTGTCCCACAGGTGTGGCACAGTCATTAACACAGTCGTTTACACATGAAGCTTGAATGGCCATTAATTAGAATTAGCTCCAATTGTGTGTGTGCATGTGTGTGTGAGGGGGTTATCTCAGTACTTCACAAGTATTTAAAGTGGGACAGTGAGTACACCTGTAGGATCCCAGAATAAAAGGCTTTGTCCCAGGAGAAATCCAATGTCTGTTTTTAGCCTCTGAGACATTTGGCTTCACAGACACTCCTCCAAGCTCCTTGTCCAGCGTCTCTCCAAATCTCACATCTCTCTCTGAACCTTGGTTTTGAAAAACCTCCATGCTTTAAACCAAAACTCAGTCAGAATAGCATAACTGAATGATTTTTTTGTTAAGACCACAAAAACTCCCAGACATTTAATGATTTCAGTGACCCATGAGCCTGAAAAAGGCACAAATTTGCTTACCCAAGCTTTTGGGTGAAGATGACCTTAGTCTGCCCTAGATCACAATGGCAGATGCATCTTTCATGGATCTAGGTTCTGTTGCAAACAGTCTGTATGGGTCTGGTCTTGGCCATATGGTATCCATCATCCACCATGCGGTAGATTTATTCAGAGCCAGGGAGATACCAGAGATGCACAACTGTGCCAGAAGGTAAAGCAGGATCTGAATATTTCTGGCAAATCTTATGTCCCAGTCATAAGGGTTGGTAGGAAAATCAGCCCTTTGAAAAGGCTGAAGATCTCTCAAGAATATGTACTTCAGATAATGTATTTCATTAATAAGTATCCCTCTGCCTAAGATTGAGTCCATCTATATTATGATACTGCATATTAAGACTATTTGAAACTTCACAGCAACAGCAAGGTGGGAGGAATATTGGTCCTTCTACTCTAAAACAACCCCGCACTATCACACCACTAAAACAGTGGGAGCCAACGTTTCTGGCAAGCATGCCACAAATTAGCCTCACAACCTCCCCAAGTACCACTCCAATCCCTTTCCCCTGTCCAAACTACTGCTCTGCTTTATGCTTCCAGCCCTGTGCTCTCTCTCTGATCTGTTGTTCTGCCTTCTGCTTTCTTCCCAGTGTTCCCCATCCTATTTGCTGCTTTACTTTCTGCTTCTTGCCCCAGCTGCCACTGTGCAGATCGTGGGAGGAAGTTATGCTGAGTACCTGGGACCTGAATGCCCTAATGAGGGAGTCAATACATTTGCAATGAACTCAGGGAAGCAGGTTTGAGGGTTAACTGGTGCTTTAGGACTGGGTTCTGTGCATATATCATTGGGAAGCTTGAGCAGCTTTTTGCGGGACACTTTTTCTTGCTATGAAAATCTGGTGATGAGGGAGAGATCAGGAGTAAAAGGTTCAGCTATGGTGCTGTATGGCATGGTGACAAGTAGTCAAACACAATCCAGACATGACACACATATGCATGGTTCATTTAGGGTACAAAACGGTTCTGTGAAATCCTCACCATGTTGCACAAAACAAATTACAACAAACCTCGCAATGCACCCGAGGGTGCTGAGGGAGATAACGGATGTGACTGTAGAGCTACTGGCCATTATCTTTGAAAACTCATGGTGATCAGGAAAGATCACGGATGACTGCAAAGGAGCAAATATAGTGCTCATCTTTAAGAAAGGAAAGGAAGAGGATCCAGGGAACTACAGAATGGTCAGCCTCACCTCAGTGCCTGGAAAAATCAGGGAGAAGGTCCTCAAGTAATCCATTTCCAAGCACTTGGCAGAAGAGGTGATTAGGAACAGTCAGCAGGGGTTTGCCAAGGGCAAGTCATGCCTGACCAACCTGGTTGTCTTCTATGATGAGATGACTGGTTGTGTGGATGTGGGGAGAGCAGTGGACATGATATACCTTGACTTTAGCAAGCCTTTTGATACAGTCTCCCACAATATTCTCACAAGCAAGTTAAGGAAGTTCAGGTTAGATGAACGGACTGTGAGGTGAATAGGAAACTGGCTGGATCATTGGGATCAAAGGGTAGCCATCAATGGCTCCATGTCTATTTGGCAGCTGGTATCATGTGGAGTGCCTCAGGGGTCAGTCCTGGGCCTGGTTGCGTTCAATATTTTCATCAACGACCTAGAAGATGGCATACAGTGCACCCTCAGCAAGTTTACAGATGACACCAAGGTGGGAGGAATAGTAGTTATGCTGGAGGGTAGGGGTAGGATTCAGAGTGACCTAGACAAATTAGAGGACTGGGCCAAAAGAAATCTCATGAGGTTCAATAAGGACAAGTACAAAGTCCTGCACTTAGAAGAGAACAACCCCATGCACCAGTACAGGCTGGGGACCAACTGGCTAAGCAGCAGCTCTGAGGAAAAGTCCCTGCGGGTTATAGTGGAATATAAACTGAATATGAGCCAACAGTGTGCCCTTATTGCAAAGAAGGCCAATGGCATACTGGGCTGCATTAGTAGGAACACTGTCAGCGGATTGAGGCAAGTGATTAATTCCCTCTATTCAGTACTGGTGAGGCCACATCTAGAGTATCGTGTCCAGTTTTGCCCCCCCCCCCCCCCCCCATCCCACTACAAAAAAAGATGTAGACAAACTGGAGAGAGTCCAGCAAAGGGCAACAGAAATCATTAGGGGGCTGGGCACATGACTTCTGAGAAGAGGCTAAGGGAACTGGGCTTATTTATTCTGGAGAAGAGAAGACTGAGGGGGGATTTAACAGCAGCCTTCAACACCCTTCAGGTGGTTTCTTAAGAGAGGTTCCAAGGAGGATGGAACTAGCCCTTGGTGGTGGCAGACTGCAGAACAAAGCACAGTGATGTCAAGTTGCAGCAGGGGAAGTTTAGGTTAGATGTTAGGAAAAACTCTCTCATAAGGAGGGTAGTAAAGCAGTGGAACAGGCTACCTAGAGTGGCCGTGGAGTCTCCATCCTTGGAGGTTTTTAAGACCTGGCTAGACAAAGCCTTGGGCAGGACAATCTAGTTGGAGATGGTCTTGCTTTGAGCAGAAGGCTGGATTAGATGACCTCCTGAGGTCCCTTCCAACCCTAATTTTCTGTGATTTTGTGATAATGGCTGAAGTCAGTGGTTGTTTGAGAGGCAGGATCCCCAGCTTCCCTCCCCAGCTCTTACACTGATTTGCTGTACAGCCTTGAACAAATCACATAACTCTTGATTTTCAGAGATGGGAGTCCCCTCTCCTGCCTGAGACCTTCAGTTGAAGTGGTAGTTGCTCTGACACCACCTACTACAAAGAATTACAAGAAGATCCTACTCCCCTTTTCACCAAAAAACTCAACAATACCATCAAATCATTTCCATCAAGACTACAAGAAAAACTACAGACCTTGATCCCCCCACTACCTAACCCAGGGACTTTTTACATGCTCCCTAAAATCCACAAACAAGGGAACCCTGGCAGACCTATCATATCCAACCATGGGACCCTAACTGAGGAAATATCAGGTTTTGTTGAATCAATCCTAAAACTGCTTGTCACCCACAGAGCAAGTTTTGTACAAGACACTACAGACTTTCTACGGAAACTTAAAAACATAGACCACCTTCCTTGCAACACACTCCTAGCCACCATGGATGTAACCAGCCTATATACCAACATCCCACACCAGGATGGCATCCAAGCCTGCCTTACATATCTACAGGAACAAGATTACAACCCAGAATACAGACCCAAATATATTACTGACCTTATACACTTCATCCTCACACACAACAATTTCACTTTTAATAATCAACACTTCCTTACATGATGGGAACAGCTATGGGCACTAAAATGGCCCCACAGTATGCTAACCTTTTTATGAGCCACCTGGAAGAAGACTTCCTCAAGAACTGCACCATCAAACCCTTGCTACACTTAAGATATATCGATGACATCTTCATCATTTGGACTGAGAACCTGCAATCTCTGATTGAGTTCCATCGGAAATTCAACAATCACCATCCCTCCATCCAACTTTCTCTAAAATACTCCAGCACCAGCATCTCCTTTTTAGACACGATGATCAGTATCCAGAATGATAAAATACAGACTACGTTATACAAGAAACCCACAGACCAACATACATAAAAGCACAGAACCAGCAATCACCCTAAACACACCAAAAAAGCTGTGATATACAGCCAAGCCCTCAGATACCACCGCATTTGCACCGAAGAGAACACCCGGGATTGCCACCTCACCAATCTTAAAAAGGCTTTCACCCAGCAAGGACACTCCTCCAGAGAGGTAGATCGCACATTTGAAAGAGCCACCTGGATACCACGTGAAGAACTGCTGCAGTACAGAAGAAAATCCCCCCACAAATCGCACATCGCTGGTTATGACGTATCACCCCTCCCTTGAACCTGTACGGAAAATCCTCAAACAACTGCAACCCATACTAGACAGAGACCCTATTATTAAAAAGATCTTCCCAGAGCCACCCATCCTAGCCTTCAAACAAGCACCAAACCTCGCCACCCTCATCACCAGAAGCAAACTTCCTCAAGCCCAGAACACAGCAAAAGGATCCAGACCATGCCAGGACAAGAAATGCAAAACCTGCCAACACATCTCCACCACCCCCACAATTACTACATCCCACAACAGAGCCATCAGCATCCCAGGATCTTACAGCTGCACCTCCAGAAATGTAATATACCTCATCCAATGCACCAAATGCCCTGATGGAAGATATGTAGGAGAGACCAAACAACAACTGCACACCAGAATGAAAGCACATCGGAAAACTATCAAAGACAGAAATACCCAATTACCGGTGGGGGCACATTTCTCACAGGAGGGCCACTCTCTCTCCAATCTCTCAGTCCTGATCCTCAAAGGAAACTTACACAACACTTCCCAGAGACGAGCCTATGAGCTCCATTTCATCAACCTGCTGGATACTAAAAATCATGGACTAAATATAGACATTGGATTTTTGACACATTATAACCTGCCTGACAGATGAGTTCCCAGGTATCTCTCCACTTTCATCCCCCTTCTCTCCAGGTATTTCTCCACCTTCATCCCCCTTCTCTATCTCCCCTGCGCCGCCACCCCCCCCCCCCCCCCCGGCCTGTCTCTCACCCATTGACTCCTCAATCTACATTTTCACTGACTACCTGTCTTATATGCACACCAGCCCAGCCGCTGGCTTCTTTACTTTTCATTCCATCCAGGAAGAGCACACACCAACTGCTGAAACTTCCTTAGCCTGACAAAGGGTTTTTGAACCCGAAAGCTTGCTTAATAATTATTTTCCAACTATTTGGGTTGGTCTAATAAAAGATATCAGATTCACCCAAGGAACCTTGTCTGCCAGTTGCTCATCATCACATTTGTAAGGTAGACCCTCAGCTCCTTTTTAACTGAGGTTTGTCATCTCTAAAATGGGAATACATAAGACTAACATCCCAGGAAGTGTATTTAGGAAGTGGATTAAAATGTCTTATATACATGAAGGATTTTTTTTAGTGTCCACCTTTACATTGCTCTGATTCTGTGAACCATTCCGCAATGGCTGGTGATTTACAATTGCTGCCTTAGGTTTTGTCAGCGGCACAGTCCTGGGAAAACAAGCTATTGTTGTAGCTGCACGTGCCAGGAAATGCACTAGTAAACTGTAAATAATTATTCTGCTTGGAGTTCTCAACAAAATGGGTTCTGCTGGGAATTGAACATGAACAATAGGTCAGAGATGGCAGAATCGAACAGCCAGCATGCCCTTTGAAAGAGCTGAGCTACTGAGTTGCTAGTCCATTAAACGTTGCCTTTCCATGGGAAATTTGTGGCTAAATATGCATGAGGCTTTAGTGGAACTCATGGCTTTTTAATTTGTAAGCTGTCTTTTCTAGTACAGAATTAAAGACACCAATCTTGAATCAGACCCTCTAATTATTCCAGTCAGGCCCAGTCACAAAGCAAAGGTACTTGGAAAACATACCTGGAAAGTTCTTTCAATAGGATGTGTTGCCTAGCAGTTAAAGCCCACAAATGTTAGATAAGAATCCTAGATCCAATTTCCAGATGAACTTCTGACTCACTCCACAATCAAGAGCAAGTCACTTATACATGTCATACCTTGGTTTCCTAGCTGTAAAATGTGGGTAATGCCACTGAACAAGAGGAATTGTTTTTACTGATACCTAGATGGCCATATAGGGGGATAAGGAGGTGTAAGTTCCTGCACACCTCCATGTGTGGGCATCTTAAATCCAGAGCGTAAGCATGGTGGAACACATGGGATCCATGGGACCCGTGGATGTTCTCCCACTGCAAGCAAGAAGGTATGATGGGAACCCGAAAGCAGCAACAGGAGGCTATGAATTCTGCTAAACAACTTGTCACAAGGAGATTAAAAAGAAAAGGAAAGTATTTCTGCCACTATAAAAAATGTATGGCAGTGCAAATGAGACATCAGGTGATGTCAGTTTCCACCCTCTGTTCCCTGTAAAACACAAGAGTCAAATAATTCCACAGTCAAGCCAGAAGGGTCCAAGGGAAGGCTGAAAGCTCCTGTTAGTGCAGTGGTCTCCAACCTTAAGTAGGAGATCACCTTTGGCATTTAAAAGCAACCCAAGATCTACTGTGTTTCGCTGCCACCCCCTCCCCGGCTCCCCATCCCCACACCCAGCAGGTAAGTCTGTGCAGAGGGAAGTAGGGGCAGATCAAGGCAGAGGCAGAAAAAATTATTTGGGGGCGCGCCTCCCCAACAGGTAAGTCACACCCGGCAAGGTGAAAGACAACTATCAATGTAGAAAGTTCTTGCAGATCTGTGACAGGGTTCCTCTCCAGGGGTGGCTTTGAAGCCCCTGGAGTCACTGCGGACCTCACTTTGTGGGCAATCACCCCTTCATTCACCTGCCATGCCTTTATGTCTGTTACTTTCATGAGGGAGGCTGCACCAGGGCTTTCCAAATTGCTCTCTCAAATGAGCACCAGGTGCCCATTGTCACTGCCTTATGGAGTAATTGCATGACTCTGCTCCTCCCCTACACCATTTTCCATGCCTCACAGTTGGCATCCTCATTGACGTTCTCTTCCATTTAGCCCCTCGTCTGGGGGTTCTTGGACCTTCACTGGTCCCACATGCTCAGCCCCTCAATCTGGGCTCCAGACCCTTCCCTGGGCCCCTAGGAGCCTCTTCCTCCCCTTAGATCCTCCCCAAACCTTCAGACAGGTTGCTGTAGCCCTTCACCTCAGCAGGATGGCTGCAGCTCCAGGTGCTCTCTCTGCAGGCTCCAAGATGTTGGATCATCTCAGGGCCTGGGCTTATATCCTTCTCCAGGGTCAGATGACTGTAGTCAGCCCAGGTTGCACCTGCAGGCTGCTTCAGCCCTAACCTGCCTACTCGTAAAGTATCAGGAGCACCAAACCTCCTGCCACAGGATCCTGTGGTGAAAATGCCAAGAATTACTGTTGTTTATGGTACTTTAACCTACGCTCCAACTCAGGATAGTACCGGGGATGGAAGAGCCAGTGATCTGGGAAACTGATAGGAAGGGAGAGTGTGACCAAGCTTCCTCTTAGTGACTTGGATTTAAAGACTCATAAATAGGCATTTACTTTTTCGTGATTCTGCGTTTTTTACAGAAACCAAAAAAAAACAATGGTTTCTGCAAACTCTGCAAAAACGGTGATCCCTGCAAGTTTGGCACAGGATCACCAAGGGGAAAAAAACTTACTAAAAATAAAATGCACAGGCCACTGTGGCCCAGGCGTGCATCCTGCTGAGGGGAGGACAAGGGGACAGGAGGGGGAAGCCACTGGCATGAAGAGGAGCAGCAAAATGGCAGCTGCCCTCTCCCTCTCCCCCCACCCCCCCAGCTGCTGACTGGCTAAGAGGGCTGCCCATTGAGCAGCCCTGCCCCCATGTGCCATCAGTGGCAAATCTGGGCTGAGGGGAGTGGGCAACTGTGGGTCAGGAGTGAGGGGCACCAGCGAGGATGGGGAGCTGTGAGTCAGGAGTGACAGGCACCAGCAGGGCTGGGAGGGTAGGGAGCTGTGGGTCAGGAGTGAGGGGCACTGGTGGGGATGGGGAGCTGTGGCTTGGGAGTGAGGGGCACTGGCATATTAGGGCTGGCCAGCACCACAAAGCAGCTGGGGGGACAGCCACAGCTGGACCCATGTCCTGGTGAGCAAAGAGGGCAGGGGGAGCTGTGATTTTAATATGATAAAAAAAAAAAAAAATCAAACGCCAAAATATATAGATATTTAGCATGTGTTTTATTATAGTGATTGAGGCACTGGTAGTCTTCCAAATTGCTTTAAAATTGTAAATATATCAAGAAAACATGTTCAACTGATATCTATATATATAGTGGTGTTTCCTTTTAATCACAAAAAATGCAGATTTGGGATTTTTTTTAACCAAGAGAATTTGGGAT
Organism: Alligator mississippiensis; assembly: GCF_030867095.1. Lineage (NCBI taxonomy): Eukaryota > Metazoa > Chordata > Crocodylia > Alligatoridae > Alligator > Alligator mississippiensis. Next base: position 21,484,742 of record NC_081829.1, read on the forward strand.
TAAAAAGAGAAAATCAGAATCCCTGCTGATGAGTAGCGGAAAGCAGTATCTGAATGACAGGTATGAATGAGCATCCTAGCTGAGAGAAATTTAGCACTCAGCTCAGAATACAACCTAAACCAGTTCTCAGATTTTTAAGGGTGGAACTTTCTTAAAACTAGACAAAGAAAAAGGCTCATTCATATCCATGGATTTGGGCATTTGATCCCTGCCCCTGTTCTAGGAACTTCCCAGGGCTCTGTCATGCCCCCAGTGGGAGGGAGAGGCACTTAGCCCTCACAGGACTAGCTAAGTGTGCTGGGAATGCAGGCTCAGGTCTCTGTCAGGTTAAATAATTCAATATGGTCAAACAATCTGGATACCGGTCTGCTGAGCCAGGAATCGGGGGGCGGGGGGGGAATGTTTATAAGGCCATGAACTTTCATGGGTGGCTCAGCTGCGTGTAGCCAAGACAGTATAGAAACATGGGGTTCTCGGGGGGTGCACAATGAGGCTTGTTAAGAGCAGTAACATACATACCAGCTTGCCAGCTTTGTGCTCAGGACGTAATCCCACGGCCATGGCAGCATACCTCACCAATTAAGTCCCTTTGTCGAGGGAAGATTTCAGATTGCACCTTCTGCACCGCACCTCTTTGCTTCAGCATGAATTCCTAAATGAACCCCCACCACCTCTATCAATTATCCGTTAATTTACAGGAAGACAAGGTCTAAAATAAATATAAACTGAGGCATAGACAATGAGACTCTTATGAAGTCAGCAGCATTAACAGCAGACATTCAACTGGCCTGTGACTGTCTATGGCACACACTAAACCAGCTAAGACCAGTTAACTGAGAACCCCTTCACGTGCCCCATTGCTCTTGTCAGTAAGTGCATTCCTGTCATTCCCTTCAACTCTCATTCTCTTCCTTACAATGGATATATTGCTACATTTTCACCCTCCCTAGAGAAACAGGAAGGCCTATCACTTGAATCACTAGAAGCTAGGCTGGACAAAACACTACAGAATAAGTTGCAGGGAACAATGCTGCATATGATTTCTCAGCATTCCTGCAAGCTGTGGACAAACAGCTCTTTCCTTCCATCCTACAGTTTAATTCTCACCCCTCGGGGGGCTGGGACTGGGGCCCTTAACAACGAGGCATATGTGCAAGGGCACAGGGAGATTTTCCCACATATAAAAGTTGAAAACACTATTTTTAACAGTTTAGTGAAGGGGAAGATAGCAAGGTCATGTCTATACGGCCTACCTCCCAATGCTAGGACTGCCACCAACAAAATTAGCTGCCTGCTTGTGCAGGTGTCCTTCAACCTGTAAACCCTGCAGATCTGTTTGCTCTCTACCTGGGCATTACAAAATCCATGACAGCTTGCATGAGATTATACATCTGCTCTGTACAGCAGCTCCCAAAACAGTTGTGCAGTGTGCTGCTAGCAGCCTCACTCCTGCTCTTCCACCCCCAAGGAGACTGTCCCCTTCCAAGGAAGTGATTCCCATGTTCCATTCAAAACCATAGGTTGAAAATGCCAACGCTGCACTGCTGAATGTCTAAAAGCCAGAGAATGCCAAGGGTAAGTTGCATAGTCACCTTAACACACTCTCCCAATCTAGTTTTGCTGAAAGATATGATGGCTGAAAGCTGGTCTCAGATCCCAAGACTCTTGCAAGCCCTAATTAAAGCCAGTGGGTGCCAAGCCCTCTTCTAAGCTGAACAGGTGTAAACTATCATCTCTATGTAGGAAAAGATAGGGCAGGGTAGCACCTTAGGGTGTGTCCAGATGAGCACACATGTACATTTCCCTGGGGACACCCCTGCATGTGCACTCTGGCACAGGGCAAATTACCCCAGATACGGTAGGGAAGGCTGGGGCCAGCACCTGGGCTGGCCTCAGCAGCCTTACCTGGGGTCCTGGGGCCTCCCAGGGCTGCAACAGTGGTGATCCAGGTGCCTGGAGCCTAGCTGGCAGCCTTTGAGGTACCACAAAGCACATGTGTGCACTTGTGTGAATGCGCCCTTAGAGACTAACTGGTTCAATTAAGAACAAATCAGTTAGTTTCTAAGGGCACCTATGCAAATGCCTGACACTTGCTCCAATGCATTCTAATTAGCTTCTAAGAACTGCTCTAATTAAAGCATCTCCCCAACCCAGTGCATGTGAAGACAGCCTAAAGTGCCGCTCTACCATACCTTCTGCCTGATTTCAGACTAACATGGGGAATGTGTGCTATGTAGCAGAAAATCTTCTCAGGAGGGGAAACAGTGTTGTCACAGGACCTACCCTTTAATTCTCAAACAGTACAAGTTTGTGCTCTTTCTTCCACAACTTTACACGCCCACATATAACATCTTGTCACTGTTTTCCCATTGCTGCACGTTGACCTTAATTTCACTGCCCTGATGATCGAAAAACATCTCTAATAGTTTTGGGCCAAATCCTCAACTCAAGTAACTAGCCTTTATTTCAGTGACACTTTCAAACACTCACCAGCTCCCAGCATGTGTGGTCCTTAGACATCTATATGGCCAGTTCTCTGCTCCCAGTTTACATTTTAATCATCTTCTCAGCACTCGTGTACTTACATATGAGAATGTGTGTGGAGAGACATAGCTCTGAACAGTGATTTTTTTTTGATATCTTAGAAGAAATGCACATACAGCAAGTAGACCCCAAAGCACTGTACATATTCCATCCTGGGAATAAATCAAGGGCTCTGTTCAGCTCTTTGCCATACTAAATGCATAGCTGCCCTCTGCTCTAAAAAGTTTCTCTGGACCCTCTGAGCCAGCCACCTGGTATTGCTACACAGTTTTTCAATGCACAGCAATTCACACCCGGGAATAAGTGTCATCTGTAGGGGCTCAAACTAATGCATCAGATCCAGGGGATAGAGTCCGCTGATTCCAATGGGACCCACATTCTACAAGCTCACCTTACAAGCTGACAAATACCTCTACAGCAACATGTACTTCACATGCACATTTTTCAACAGGTCACAACTCTACAACTCTACTGGTTTACAGCAGGAAAATTGATCAATATCTTTCAAATGAGGACTGATTCTCTGCCAGAATTCAATATTCCACTCTTACTCATATACCCCAGAAACTTTCCAACCCATTTCACAAAAATGTTTGTACAAATAGGGACATTTTCTTTTTAATTTACATTCATCTCGTGCTCTGAAAAGGCTGGAATGATTTTACATAGACTTCAAGCAATCACTACTTCAAATTCACTTTTAGGCAGCGGAGAAGCCTTTAAAACTGTTAGTCTGTAAGGAGAACAGTTCAGAAATTTATGAATGGCTGAAGACAGGACGTTAGAATGGAAATAATCATGCAACCTCAGCAATAGGTGTCATTACCAGTGCCTCTCAAACACTGCACTCTGCATTACCTACATGAATTATTAATTCCTTCCCACATTCAATCCAAATAATGAAAATAGCAGGTACGATGTCAATTTTCTACACACGCTATTTGATGGTTGTTCCATACAGAATTACCTCCTACATACTGAATGCAAACCTGCCATATTAAATGGGATCTCCCAGACTGTACTATGTTTCTATCTGTATTAATATATGGCACCTATTACCATGGTATCTGAGCTCCACTCAATATTTAATGTGTTTATACCCTCATGCATCTTGTATGATGCAAAGCAATGTTTCTGTTCTCTATAGATGGGGGAGTGAGGTCCATTGAGACCTAGTGACATGCCCAAGGTCACAAAAATATCTCTGGCAAAGCAAGGAATCGACCATGAGTTTCCCATATTAATGCCTTAACCACTGGCCCATCCTTCTCCTCCCATTTTTAGCAGTTCTGCATGGTGTCTCATCTCATTGACAGCAATTCTGGGGTGAATTGTCTCTTTCATTTCTTAAACAGGCAGCAGTTCACCAAGGGGTTGTCACAACCTCAATGCCAACAACTTAGGGCAAAACAGGAGAGCCAGCTGGGAAGGTGAAAGGAAAGGTCAGGAAAGGACAGGTCATGATAATAAGCTGATAGAGAATAGGTTTAGGTTAGAGATCAGAAGGCTATTTTTTACAGTTAGGGTGGCCAAAATCTGGAACCAACTTCCCAGGAAAGTGGTCCTTGCCCCTACCTTGGGCAAATTCAAGAGGAGGTTCGATGATCACCTGTCTGGGGTCTTGTGAACCCAGCATTCATTCCTGCCTGTGGCAGGGGGTCAGGCTAGATGCTCCCTCCTGACCCTAGCTACTATGAAACTATGAAAGTTTAATGACTTTCCTTACCAACTGCCCTTCTGCTATTCTTTTGAGCTGGTTTTGCAGTTAGAATATGCTGGAGCAATATACACCAACTGCAAGGATTGCTGAAATTCAACAGCAGCCGTTACCACAGGAAAATTTGACTGGTGCCTGTTTGAGAGACAACAACATAAAACTACATTGTAGGAATAGATCCTTTACCATAGGCATTTTTATCCTCACTTTCGGGGTGCAAGCAGCATCCATGTTACTCTCTCCTTCTCCCTGGGCTTCTTTGGCATCACTTACAGTCTAACACTGGGACTTGATGGTGGGATGCCACCATCAGAGTCCATGGTGAGTCAGCATAGCTTGGATGTAACTACTCCAGTAGTTCTGCAATCATGACAGGCAGCAATGAGAGGACAAAGCTCATCTCCTTTCCTTTTGTATATGGCCAAACTACATAAATTAAGTGGAACACTTAGGACAGTGATTCAGCAGGTACTGCAGCATCCTGGGGTACCTTGAGGTCCTTTCCAGGGTGCTGTGAGGTGCCATGAAAAGTCAGCACTCTTAGGTATGCAAGCATGATTCGCAAGATAAACCCAGAGATTTCAAATAGGAATCCATAGTATTAAAAACATCCTGACCTGGTATGGTCTTTCTGAGTTATTGCTTTATTATTTTTCCATAGTCAAAAATGAGTTAAAACTAAGAGCTGGTATTTTCCAAGGGGTGCCTTGAGTCTAACAAGGTTGCAAACCACTGGCTTAGGATAACTGTCAGAGTTCCCTGATGCACAAGATCCCTGCCTCTTTCCTCAGTTGTTCCCTATCTATTGACTACTAGCTCCTTAGAAAGTATCATTACGAAGAGTGATAGGAGCCTCCTGCTTTGCCCTTCAATGAGGAGCAAGATGCTGGACTGATTTACTACGTGGGGATAGGGGGGTATGTTTGCACATGCAGTTATGGTGCATGAATAAACTGTGGAGCTTATTGTTTGACTTCCTGGTTAAGGTGCATACTGGAGTGACGTCACTGCCTTAACAGTCATTCTTCTGATTCATCCACTCTTAATGCCATCAGGAACACAAGGAAGAAGCCAAAAGAAACCCTGAACAATTCCTGAATTAGCTGTTATCATAGTACCAACCAAACATGTGATCATGATTAGCACTGTTGCGCTGATACCATTGCCTAATATTGTCTCGGTTTCTTTCTGATCTCTCATCTGTCCATACCCATATTTGGCTCATACTTAGCTTGTAAGTTAAGTGGGGCAGAGACTGCCATTCTGTACTGTGTGTTTGGATGAAGCCTGGCAGCATCGGGTCCTAATCCATGACCACAGTTCCTAAATGCTTTAACACCACAAGTAACAAACAAAGAACTGATAATAACAGCTGACATAAGGAAGATTTGCACCTGCTTCAAAAATGATTCTTAATAATGAGTCAAACCAATGTCCTAAATCTCAAAGCATCCAAACTCTGAAGAACCCTAGCTCCTGGACCCATCTCTGTTAAGAGCAGTTCTATTAATACAGAACTAACCGTGGAACAGCACTGAGATGCCACAGTGATGGCCCTTTAGAAAACCCTGAAAGAAATGTTCAGGCATTACAGAGAGTTGGAAAAAACATGACTTCTTTCCAATGTAACCATTATACTTTGCAAGGCAAAAACACAGTCAAAAGAATAAAGCAGTTTGTTCACCCAACAGTACTCAATATTGAGTAAGCCCCTTTTTTAAACAAAAGTGATTAACAACATAAGTGGTGCAGTCAAAGTAACTGATCTGAACAGCTCTTTTGCTTGATGGCAGCGGCTCAGAGCAACACAATCACCTACAACAGATGCAAGCAATTCAACGTTAATGTTTGAATCAAGTATAAAATATTAATTATAATGAAGTTGATTGGTAACAGCAAAGCAACCACTGTCAGCGTATGTTGTTGAAAAGTGTTAATCCATCTAAGTTAGTGAACATGATCTGGCACAGGCTCTAAAAAGATATCTGCTGAATCAGAGACCTCTCTCAGGGAAGAACACTTCAAAAGTCATCCTGTACAATCACCCCTAAGACTGCTCGGGATCCTCCTTGCCTAGACTAGCTCTTCAAGCCACTTTTACATGCTCCAAGCAATGGGGCTTCTATCACTTCTTTGGGAGATTGTGCCAGTCTTTCAAACCTCACCACCAGGAATTTTCTCCTGATAGTCACATTTTCCTTTATCAGTTAGTGCCCAGGTATGACTGGATCTAAGCCACTGACTCTTAACAACTTCTTTCCCCTCACATTGTTCACATCCTTTGCATGCTTACAGAGCAGTTTTCCTCAAGCTGAGATAAGCAGCCTGTTATAGCTCTTGCCCTGAGGGTATGGACAATGGTTTCCAGAGGGAAAGGGTCGCTGATGCTCAGACCATGCAGTAGCTGTTACTCTGTTAACTGCCATGGATGCATGAACCTGCAGTGATATATGTATGGCAAGACCACTCCCAACTTCACCCAGGGTCAAAGCTGGGGCAATTTAACTCACTTGTATAGCTGCCAGCTCATGCACACTTAGCAGCTAAACCCCTAATAGTTACTGTGCCATACTGAGCTGCAGACCCTCCTCCCCTTTTGAAGCTGCTCCAGCTGGGCCTTAGTCCATCTCCTCAGTTTCTGCCTTGCATAAGTGTCCTTCAAAATGAGGGATATGAGACTTCTTTTCTCCCACCCTTTGTCTACCTTTTCAGTAATCACAGGTCACACAATGAATATGGATCAAGTATAAAATATTAATTATGTTATATTTATGATGCTGTGGCACAAAAGGAATATGTTGTTCAGAGATGTGTCAAAAGGAAAATCTGTTTAGCATTGGTTAAGTCCTCACCCAGAGTACCATATCCAGTTCAGGGCACTGCACTTTAAGAATGATGTAGGCAAACTAAGGAGAGTCCATAAGAGAACAGGAAAAAATTAGAGGTCTAGAAAAAATGACATGAGTAAAGATTGGAAAAACTGGTATTATTTAGTTTGGAGAAAACTGAGGGGGGATTTGATGATAATTTTCAAATACGAAACAGGTTGCTATAAAGAAAATGGCAATCAGTTGTTCTCTGTGTCCTTTAAGGACAGGAGAAGAAAGAAAGAAGGGACTTACAAGTAGGGAAATTTAGATTGCATATTCAGAACTTACTAACTCCGGAGGTTGTTAAGCACTGAAACAGATTTTACAGAGAAGTTGTAAAATTTTCATCACTGGCAGTTAAGTGCAGGTAAGACAAATATTTGTTTGGGATGATTTAAACAAGAATCTTCCTGCCTTGTGCGGGGGTTGGACTATATAACCTCCTAACAACCCTTCCAATTTTATTTTAGAAAATACGACCTATGAGGAAAGATTGCAAAAGCTCAGTATAGTTCACATAGAAAAGAAAAGATGGAGTGGACGTGGTAACAATCTTGAAGTATGTAGAATACTGTTTTAAAGAGTTTGGAGATCAGGGCTAGTGATAGAGATTACACATAAACCAGTTTAAGTGATCAGAAACTAGTTTAAAACTGTAACAGAACAGACATTCCATGCACATAAACCAGTTTGAAAATGGCTGAAACCAGTTTGAGATAAACCTGGTTTACACTTGAAGATAGGCTGCAGATACAGGTGGACCTAGACAGGCTGGCAAGTTAGGCAGACTGGAACCAGATGAAGTTTAACATTGAGAAGTGTAAAGTGCTCCATCTGGGGACAAGCAATCCTCAACATACTTACAGGCTTGGTGGCACCAAACTGACTAGCACCACGACTGAAAGAGACCTAGGGGTAATAATAAACCATAATGTGAACATGAGCCGTCAGTGCGATGCTGTAGCCAGCAGGGCAAACAATACTCTGGCATGCATTAACCAATGCATCTCAAGGAAAACCAAGGAGGTGATTCTTCAGCTTTACTCAGCACTGGTGAGACCGCAGTTGGAGTACTGCATCCGGTTCTGGGCGTCACACTTCAACAAGGAAGTGGAAAAGCTTGAGACAGTCAAGAGAAGAGCCACCCATATGATCAGAGACTTGCAAGGCAAGCCACAGGAGGAAAGGCTGAGGGACTTGGACCTCTTTAGCCTAAAAAGAGAAGGCTGAGAGGGGACTTGGTAGCAACTTACTGCTACATCAGGGGAATACATCAAGGGCTCAGTGAACAACTATTCACCATGGCACCCTTGGAGAAAACCAGGAGTTATGGCCACAAACTCCTGGAAGACCATTTCAGCCTTCAGAAAAAACTTCTTCATAGTCAGGGTGTCCAGACTGTGGAATAAGCTCCCTCCAGAGGTGGTGCAATCACCTACCCTGGAAATCTTCAAGAGTAAACTGGACGGTCACCTTGCTGGGGTCACCTGACCCCAGTTGTCTTTCCTACCTAGTGCATGGGGGTTGGACCTGATGATCTTACAAAGTCCCTTCCAGCCCCTAACAATCTATGAATCTATGGCTGAATGTACTACAGTATAACCTCATAAATCCGGCACTCAAAACTCTGAAATTCTCAAAAAACTGGCACAGCAGGCAGGTGGCACTGGCCGTTCCTGGGGCTGCAGCAGGGAGCAAAGCGAAGGGAACTGTAAGTGGGTGTGGGGCATGACCTGCACCCCTGCCCTGTGACCTGCACCCACTTACAGTTTCCTCTGCTTTGCTCCCTGCTGCAGCCCCAGGAGCAGCCAACGCCACCTGCCTGCAGCCACAGCCCTTCTCTGCCCTTTCTCTAGCCCCAGCCTTACTCATTCAAAAATCCAACAATTTCAAATTTGAGACATTTCCAGTAGCTGCTAGGATACATGCCAGATTTATGAAGTTATACTGTATCAGACTTAACTAATTTGGGTCAAACTGGTTTATGCAATGTCTGTCCCAGACACCTTCCTGGTTTAACTTAAACCAGAGTCCCCCAGCATCCTAGATGCTTTGTAGCCTTGGGCTAGGCTGTCTGCTCCAGAGCAGGGCTGGGCCTACCCTTCTGCTCCCTAGCTGGAGCTCCAGTGGAGACTGAAGGCACAGCAGGGTCTGCCTGGTTTCCCCCTGCCCTCCCTCCACTCACTGCTCAAGCAGGGATCCCCCCCCCCACGCAACCCCCTCTCCCACAGCACAGACCATAGCCAACATGTGGTATGCTAGCTAATGCTGAGAGGCATCTCTGTATGGCAAACAGGACAAAGGCAGACAGGACAGTGTCCGCTTAGGGCTTTTTGGAGCTAATCAACAGGTCAGCTGGTAATGTCCCTCCATTCCGTCCTTGGAAAAAATTGTTTATAAGAGCTTGAACTGATGAGAGAGGCTTTTGTTTTCTTGTTGGGGGTGTTAAATGCTGTGTTAACAATTCTCTGCTGGCTTCCTTGCTGGTCAGGAGCAGTGATGGGGGGAACCCCTCCTTAACCAGACCATCCTGCCTGGGCCTGGCCATGCCCCCTCACCCAGCTCAGCACTCTAGAAAGGAAGGGAGGGCTGCTCTAGCACCCCCAGCTTCTAGCCTGATCCACTGCAGGCATGTGCTTGCATTTCCTCAGTCCAGAAGGAATGCCTATGTACTTGCAAACAGGTTCAGCCTAGCCAGGTTAGACTAACCTGCAAAGATTTAATTAATTCAGGCTCAGGCTTTTTGAATGTCTGTCTCTAGCTCCAGAGTTTTTTCAGACCCACAAAGGACAAAACATTGAGTAACCAGTATATTTTGCTGTTGCTGAAACTTAAGTTCAGTATTAGGAAGAAGTTTCTAGCTATCAAGATAGTTACATACTGGAAAAAACCATGAAGGGAAGCTACAGAATTCTTGCCACTGGGGATTTTCAAGAAGCGAAGGAAACTGTAAGTGGGTGTGGGGCATGCCCCACACCCCTGCCCTGTGCCCTGCACCAACTTATAATTTCCTCTGCTTTGGAGATTTTCAAGAACAAGTTAGAGAAATGTCTGGTAGGGATGGTCCAAGTATACTTGGTCCTGCTTTGAGCAGGGGATGAACTAGACCGTCTCTCATGTCCCCTTCCAACCCAGCATTTCTATAATTCTGTGACTGTAACATCTTTGGGGCAAAACCTGCTTCTTACTATGGGCAGAATATTTTACCTTATACACCCACATAGCACTTACCCAGCCATGTAACAACCATTTTGGACACTTACACACAGCTAGCAATCCTATTATGAGTGCACTGTGGTTAAGCATCCTTCTAGCTATTGAGTATGCTCATTAGGCTACACTCTGACCAAACAGACACGCAGCTCTATGTATGCACATTGGGCATGCATACGTCCTGACATTGTAACCAGACAAAAGAACTTCCCAACTGTTTTTTTCTGCAATGAATAGTAACAGCAAGGTGCAGTGGCTCAGCTTCAGGAGAAGGACTGGAGAGGATACTAAATAATAGGGGTGTGCAAAGCAGGCTGTATTCAATTCAGATTTGGATTCAGCCTGAATTGGGGACAATGATTCAATTAGTTGATTCGGATCACTGCCCCCGATTCAATTCTGCCAAATCCGAATCTGAAGATTCAATGATGATTTGGAGAATCAGCAATTCGGCCATAGACACAGCTTTAAATCTTTTTTCTACATGCCTCAGGGTACCAGGCGTGGCTCATGAACGCTGCAATGCTGGGGCTGATGGAGTGTTCCACAGGAACATGAGGGCCCCCCCTGTGTGCTCGGCAGCAAATCCATAAGTGGACCAGAAGTACTTCCAGTCCGCTTCTGAGTCTGCTGCCAAGTGCACCAGGGCCCACCCCCCAGGCTCAGTGATCAGCCATGGGAGAACCCCAGGTGCCCTCCCAGACACAGGAGGCACCAATCACCAAGGTGGGGGACCATGGGGGGGAGCCCTGCGTGCTCCCCGATGGACCTGAAAGTGGACCAGAAATGCTTCTGGTCTACTTCTAGGTCTGCTGCCAAACACACTGCGGAGACCCCATGCTCCTGTGGGATGCTCCATCCACCCGACCACTGCAGCATTCATGAGCCACCTGGTACCTAGAAGTATGTAGAAAAAAACATTAAAAGCTGTGTCTATATCTGAATTGCTGCATCTTTCCGAATCTTTCTGAATCGATTCAGAGGGCTCCAATTTGATTCAGAGAGATTAAAGGATCTCCTGATTTGATTCAGATTCAGAGATTCAGCCATTGAATCGGGCCGAATCTCCGCTGAAGCGAATCAGGGACCAAAGTTTTGCACAGCCCTACTAAATAGCATTTAACCTGTACTGAGAGGTTAGAGGACTGTGCTGGGCAGCAGAAGATGTAGGTTTGAGCTCTTTCTGGCCAAGGAAAACCTAGATCGGGGTAGGCAACCCCTGGCATGGGTGCCAGAGCATGTCACCTTAGGGCAGACAGTGGGAAACAGGCCAGAGCTATGGCGTCACAACAAGGATTGGGCCTCTCATGGCTGCCATACCATCTGCCCCTGTCATGCCAACATCTTACAAGTTTTTGGCACCCTGCCCAAAAATGTTGCCAACCTCTGACCTAGATGCTGCATCTCCCACTTCCCAGCCTAGCAAAGTAGAACATTATAGGGTCCTCCTTACCCCAACTCATTGTTTTTTTTCTGGCTACAGCTTCAGGACTTAAGCTTATCCAAATATGCATAGAGCTGCATACCTGCTTAGCCAGAGCACAGCTTCCTGTGCATTCTGAGTAGCCATGTGGATATCGGCATGTCCACACTGTACATGGAAGGGATTACAAACTGTGTGTAAGGGTAAGTACTGGGTAAGTGCCATTTGACTGCATAAAGTGATACAGGATTGTGTCGACCACATAGCACAGTCAGGCTCTGATCTCAAGCAAGGCCTCTAGGTCCTACAGTAATACTAGTAGTTAATAGTGATATGGTTAACATGGCACAAGATGCAGCTATTAACATAGTCCCTACCAGGCTCTCAGAAAGTCCTGTCAAATCAAATTAAAGATATGCCATGTATACTGACTAATAACAAACGTTTTTATCTACATGAGACGTTTACTGCGGAGCTGACTAATTAGTTCCACAGTAAAGTCTCTACATCTACATGTGTAACCCTATTAGGAAACCAATAAATGCCACCATAGGTTAGTACTTGTCAGCACAAGTACTATCCTATGGCAACATTATTTACTGAGCCGCAACACACATGTAGACACTGACGGGGCTGGCTGGGACACGAGTGTGCTTCAGTGTGGGGTGCTTCAGGGCCCCACGCTGAAGCACCCTCATGCCCCAGCCATGCCCTCTGCAGCACGTTGAGCCAGATCAGAGCAACCCTAAGCTGGCGGGCTGACCGCCCCCGCCCCACCTCCCCGAGTCCCCTGCTAGCTGGGGTTGCTCCAACCTGGCTCAAAGTGCTAAGGTCCTGGGCACACATGTAAATGCGGCTCCTGGGAACAATAAACTCTGACACAAACTGTGCCACAGTTTATTCAATCAAATTAATTTCACGTGTAGATGTGCCCGCTGAAACCTGACACTCAGTACAAATCATCTGAATAATGTCTATACTTGAATATGAACATACATTTTACTAAAGGAGTTAGACTAGATAACCTCCTGAGGTCCCTTCCAGTCCTACTTTTCTGGATGCATAGGTGAAGCCAAAGGCTAGGAAGAGGTTAGTATTGCAAAACAACATAATCTCTGTGAAGCCTTTCACTCATATCTGTATCAAGCCCTTATCTGGCTGTGTTTATCTCTTTGAAATGAGAACTCTAAAACCTGTGTAACTCTGATTGCCCTCCAAGTACAAAGTAAAATATCAGAGTAAAATATCTATGAGAGTTGATGATAGAGAGCAAACAAATGAAGTAATCGTGTAAGAGGCCGAGAGCTGGGAGAGGATCATATAGGAATAATAATTTATTTCCATTAAGAATTCTTTCATGGAGCACAATTTATATCTATGATCTAAATTTTATTTTTATACAAAGTAAATATTTGTAAAGAGGACATAGAAATCACAGCAGAACCTCACATCTACCCCGGCCTGCTTACTAACTTACAACAAGTCTCTTCACTGTCCTCTGCTTCAGTTTTCCCTCTGAAAAATGGGACTAATGATACTGATCTTCTTTGCAATGCATATTAACATCTACTGATGCATGGCAAAATATGAGAACTGGGTACTAGTGTTATCTTTAGAGCAGTGGTCACCAACTGGTTGATCGGGATTGACTGGTCAATCAGGGAGCCACAGTCGATCTCAGTTCGGAGGGGGGGGGAAGGATCAGGCCCCACATATTGAGATTGGCTGTCAGAGGCCCTGTGATCGGAAGTGGTGGGACACACGTGGGGAGCGGCCGGGATGCAATCCAGGAGCAGCAGGACACATGTGCCTAGGAGAAGCTGCACCCCCTGCCACTGGGGACAGGCCAGGTGAGTGGGACGATCCCCCTCCTTGCCCCTTGCCACCGGGTAAGTGGGGCCCCATCAGAGCCAGGCCGGGGAAGGTTGGAGCCTGGGTGTCTCATCCAGGTGCACGGGGGGGCTCCCGCCACTGCAAACACTGTGATGGAGGCCCGAAGGGCATGTGCCCCCCCAATCTGTGTCCGGGGTGAGATGGCTACTGCTGCATGCTGGGCTTTGTGTCCTGAGCCCCGCTGCAGCTGCTCACGGTGCAAAGCCCAGCATGCAGCGGGGCAACCACCTTGCCCACAGATCAGGGGGGCACATGCCCCCCAGGTATAGGCGGCAGAAGGCAGGAGCTAATGGGGCTTAGCCCCCTCAAACACAGGGCAGCAGTAGGGCCACAAGGCAGCCCAGCCATGGGCTTCCAGTGGCTGCAGCAGGGGTGGGGAGGAAGTGGGAGCAGGGCTGGGCCTGGGGCATGGCTCCTGCCACTATGTGCAACCCAGGAAGGCATGCTAGGGTGGCATGTGTCCTCCAGATCTGTGCAGGGGAGGTGGGCTGCAGCTGTGGGCTAGGGCTGGGTCTAAGCCGAGCTCTCCCCAGCAGGGGGCGCTGAGCTGGGCTGCGCTCGGGGTGGGTAGGGGCTACGGGGGGGGGGACTGCAGCCACCCCAAATTTCGCTGTAGCCCCTCCAATCCCACCTCCCAGAGCTGCTGCCGCCAGCCCCAAGTGCAGCCCAGCCCAGTGCCTGGTCCCCCCCTCCCAGATCCGTGGGGCACACGCTCCCCCATGTCCTCCTGAGGTGCGCACAGTGGCGGGAACCACCCTCCCTCCCTCCCCATGCCAGGTGTTCTGCCCCACACCCCATTTGGTGACCTGCTGGGCGTGGGGGAGGCAGAGGGAGCACAGTAGATCCTGGGTTGCCCTTTACTTCAAGAAGTGATCTTCACCTTAAAAAGGTTGGAGACCACTGTCTTAGAGAGTAGTTCTGTTCTTCCAATTCTTTAGATATTCTTGGATCTCTTCAGGGCTGAATGAGTGCAGGATATATGGGATGTGCTGGAACAGGAGGAGAATTTTCCATATACAGATTTGTGGTACAAGAGTTCATTTAACAGAGAGCATGGCCCCAAACCTGGCCCCTTTAAATCTCTATTTCAAAACCCATGACCAGGGCACTTTTAACTGGGTTTAAGCTAATTTGCAATCTTGCTTGAGTTATGGGTGTAGGGCTTTACTTGTTCTATGATGAAAATATCAGGCCCTTAAAATCTGGATTTTTCTAACTTTAGAGCAACTGGAACACTTGGGAAGACAGGGACCTTTTTAAAAATCCAATGAGCCAAACCTTTAACTAGCATAAGTTGTACAGCCCTCTTTTAGTCAATGTAAATATACTATCTTATATCAGCTGAGGGCCTAGGACAATGTAATGCAGGTTTCAGACCAACACGAACATTGCCTTTAAGAAAAATGAGAGGAAGGGATTAAAAAAAAACCTAAGTAGATATTATCAAAACAGAAAAATGAAACTCAGAAAGGGCAAGGTGGAGCACGGGGCAACCAACTCACATTACTCTCATTAAAGACACTGAGCTCTGGCAATGTGAGGTTGTAACAGAATGTAGAAGAACTGTCATTGCAGGTGTCAATGTTCTCTCCATAAGCCTGTCCAAAATGAGAGGCTGAAATCAGATTAGCAAGTAATTTGAGTCCACCAGTTACAACTAATTAAACAAACAAGAGCTTCTGGATATGATGGACACATTATCAAGTCTTCAGGTATAAAGTTTCTGTTGTGCCCGAGTTAAACATAGCATGAAGTAAATGGAAGTTCATCCACAATGCATTTAGACTGTCTACATGCAAAAGAAGCCAGTGTGCAAGTGTCACAGTCAAAGAAAATAGCCATTATATATTCATCGTGCTTGTACATCTGCTCTCCACATAGCCACACCCTCGTTTCCTCCTTCAGCATTTCCCACTTCTCTACAAACCATGGCTTACTGCTCTGCTGATCTCACCAGCCTATCCTTGTTTTCTGCCTCACATAACCGTCCTCAGCCACAGAAACGCAGCTATTGTCAATATACTAATCAAACTGTGAGGCATTTCTATCCTATTCCTATCTATACCAGACCCAAGGAGCATCTACATGAGATATTTACTGCAGAGTTGACTAATTAGTTCTACAGTAAACCTCATGGTTTCTACACATGCAGTCTTATTGGCTAGGGACAGACATTACACATAAACTGGCTCAAGCCTGTAACAGAACACATTTTCAGTGCATATAAACCAGTTTGAAAATGGCTGAAACTGATTTGAGAAAAACCTGGTTGAATGTAGTATCAGACTTAACTGATTTGGGTCAACCCGGTTTATGCAATGTCTGTCCCAGACTCTGTGCTGGTTTAAGTTAAACCAGACACCCCCAGCATCCTGGCATGCTCTCTGGGCTGGACGGGGCTCTCTGCTCCACAGCAGAGCTGAACCTCCCCTTTGCTCCCTGGCTGCAGATCCAGCAGAGACTGCAGGCTGCTCCCCTCCCTCCCCCTCACTACACCCTGCTAAGCAGGAATTCCCCCCTCCCCTCTGCCTTGCTGAGAGGTGTCTATGTATTAGCTAGCAGACCACATGGTGGCTAAGGTCTGGGATAAAGGCAGAATCAACAGGTAGCTAGTCATGTCCCTCTGTTGTTTTCTTAATGGGGTGATAAACACTTGAGTTAGGAGTGATAAACACTGTTATCAATTCTCTGCTGGGCTAATCAGAGCATCCTGTCAGGGTCTGGCCATGCACCCCTCAACTCAGTGCTATGTAAGGGAAGGGAGGGCTGCTCTAGTGCCCCCCAGCTTCTAGCCTGAGCCACTGCAGGCATGTGCTTGCATGTCTGGGATGCCTGTAGTTACAAACTGGTTTAGCCAAGCCAGGTTAGACTAACCTGCAAAGATTGAATCAATTCAGGCTAAGGCTTTTTGAATGTCTGACCCTAGCCATAAGGTCACAGGAAACTAATGAATTCTGCAACAAGGTACTGCTTGTAAATAACAAGTACTATTGTGCTGCAGTTTTTTACTCCACAGCACCGCACATGTAGATGCTGATGCAGCTGACTGGGGCATGAGGGTGCTAAAGTGTGGGGGCTGCCTACCAACTAGCCCTGCACTGGAGCACCCTCGTGCCCCAGCCAGCCCCTCTGCAGCATACTGAACAGGGCCAGAGCAGCCCCAGGCAGGGCTGGATTAATGCATAGACAAACTAGGCATATGCCTAGGGCCCTAAGTGAAGAAGGGGCCCAGTTATGCTTATTTTGCCACAGCAGTACCACTGCCGTGCCACTGCAATGCCACCTGGCTCCTTTTTGCTTCTAGGGCTGAAGTCTGCAGCTCCAAGCCCCAGTGACAGCTGCTGCTGCTGCCGTATGCAAAACAACTAGGTGCATAGTTTATTTGACTAGGGCCCACTGAAGGGTTACTCCTGTCCTGTCCCAGGCTGACAGGCTAACCCCCGAGGTCCCCTGCCAGCTGGGGCTGGTCCACCCCAGCTCAACATGCTATGATCCCAGGTGCATGTGTAAATGCAGTGCCCAAGAGCAATAAACTGCACTGCGATATGTGCTGGAGTTCATTGTGTTGCATTAATATGTACAAGTAGATGCACCCCTAGTGATACACATTTTGGGCCCAATCCAAAAAAGGTGTTATTTTCTAGGAAAAAAATGCCCATAATTTCAGAAACCCTGAGCAGAAAAAATAACAACTTTCTCATGAGAAATCAGGTTCTCACACAAAAAATAATGTTTCGATGAAAAATTTCTGAGCAGCTCATCTTAGCAAATAATCAGCAGCTTTCAGTATTATTTCCAGAACATGGACTGTGACTCAGCGAAAGCCTGAACATATGAACAAGCATGTGATATCTTTGAAATGATATTGGTTAATACCCTTCCCCTTCCCTACGTAAGTAATAGCAACCATAAAGGTTAACAGTACTTTTATATTCTATTGATGTAGATATGCTCTACCTACATTAGGATAAAGGTCAGTATTTGTTCTTGTTAAAACATACCTCACAGGTAGATTTTCCAGACAACAGTTAGGGTTTCCCTTGATGACTGCCTCAGTTATCTACCAGAGCATTAGCTAGTTACTTCTGTACCTTGGGCACAGAGAGGGGGTGAGGAGGGGGTTGTGCTGAGTGTGAGAAAATTATGAGGCTTATGAGTATGAGAAAACTATTGGTTGCTTATTTCCGGTTCCTTATTTCTTATTCCTGGTTCCTTTTTTCAAAGCTAATCCATACCTAGTAAAAGCTTGTTACTAATGAATTACACATCCTAAAGAGAGAGAATTTCATGAGCTATGCATATTTACTAATTAATATGTAAAATAATATCCTGCATCAAGTACAGAGCTCTAAATGAAGACCATCTTAGGATGGGAGTATGGGGCAAAATATTTCTTGGGCCACCTCAGATTTCCTGTTGATGCCACTGGGGACTGTCCCAAAGAATACTGATGGTTTGGTCGTGCCAGGCTCTGTACTAAGTATACAGGCTCACATAGGGAACTGGTATTGGACTGGGATTATGTCTAGAAATCCTTCTTGGGCCACCCCACACCGTGTCTCTGTGGCACTGGGGAACTCTCCTAGACCTCTCTGACCAGTCTTGCCCAGCCTAAAATGTGGTTTGCGCGTCGCAGGTTACCAACTGTTAGTCCCCCCCATACTCATTGTGCTAAGTATATGGGTTCGAATAAAGAACCAGATTCAGTTGGGTTTATGGTAGGAAATCCTTCTTGGCCCAACCCACACCATGACTCTGTGGTACCAGGGGACTCTCCCGGACATCTCTGACCAGAGACTTGCCCAACCCAAAGCGCGGTTTGCTCCTGCCAGGCTGCCAACTGACAGTCCCCCACTTTACTATGTATATGGGCTTGAATAAGGACCTGGCTTTTGGGCTAAGATTGTGGGTATAAATTTTTTGTAAGTTGTCATATTGAATGTAATATTTGAATGCTTATAATAAATGCCCATTACCCAGTTTAGGAAAAAGACAAGATTCATCTTCTTATCTAGGCCATTGTTTTGGCCTACGTGTGGAAGGTCCTGGCCTTGCTCAAAGTCTTAACTCTTGAATTTTATCTCTAGAGGCCTTTAACAAAGTTAACCTAAAAACGACCCTTAAACAAACATCCCAAGAGATAAAACCCTAGGGGCTTTTGAAAGGGTTGGAAAGAAAGGTCACTGCAGTGGTGTGGAAATTCCCCAAAGTAACTAAATGGTCAACAAAAAAAACTGAACCCACCAGAAATCTGTTAAGAAAGATCCGAGCCCAAATTTGGGAGTAGTGACAGGTTTGGGTAGGAGGGGCCCAAGACAGCAAATCACTCAAGAAATATTGTAACCTACTGTCCCAATTTGGAGGTAACCTCACTTGCAGAACAACAAAGGAAGAATCGCAAGTGTAGGCTGGATCAGACTGATCGCCTGAACCACCCTCTCCATTAACACGAATCTCTTAGTTCATGCTGAAGCCACAGAGTGCCTGAGTGGGACTGAAGGAAGGGGACTTGTTCCTATCACTACTGAGGCCAGCCCATTGAATCGTACTATTGAGGCCAACCCATTAAATTGTACTACTGAGGAATGAAACCATATTTAGGTGTTTGGCTTCTTGGAATTCTAGAATTGTAAGTATATTATGAAAATAATAGTATTAACTCAAACTTAACTTTTAGTTGTAATTGTAGTTGTTTTTGTAATACTAATTCTTATAACATTGTTTGGGAAGGAAGTTCATTTGGAGCATTGTTTCTAATATATGTAGTTATTGTGTTCTTAATGTTTGTGGTGTTTCTTAAAGCTAAGCAGTATTATACGTGTAGCAAAGAATTTTAAAATAAAATTGTGTTGTATGAATTAAGTGTGCAATCATTCATAGATTCATAGATGCTAGGGTCGGAAGGGACCTCAACAGATCATCGGGTCCAACCCCCTGCAAAGGCAGGAAAGAGTGCTGGGTCTAGATGACCCCAGCTAGATGCCCATCTAACCTCCTCTTGAAGACCCCCAGGGTAGAGGAGAGCACCACCTCCCCTGGGAGCCCGTTCCAGACCTTGGCCACTCGAACTGTGAAGTTCTTCCTAATGTCCAGTCTAAATCTGCTCTCTGCTAGCTTGTGGCCATTATTTCTTATAACCCCCAGGGGCGCCTTGGTGAATAAATACTCACCAATTCCCTTCTGTGCCCCTGTGATGAACTTATAGGCAGCCACAAGGTCGCCTCTCAACCTTCTCTTGCGGAGGCTGAAGAGGTCCAGGTGCCCTAGTCTCTCCTCATAGGGCTTGGCCTGCAAGCCCTTAACCATACGAGTGGCCCTCCTCTGGACCCTCTCCAGGTTATCCACATCCCTCTTGAAGTGCGGCACCCAAAACTGAACGCAGCATTCCAACTGCGGTCTGACCAGCGCCCGATAGAGGGGAAGTATCACCTCCTTGGATCTGTTCGTCATGCATCTGCTGATGCACGATAAAGTGCCATCGGCTTTTCTGATGGCTTCATCACACTGCCGACTCATGTTCATCTTGGAGTCCACTAGGACTCCCACTAGGGATACATTTATTATTTTAACAGCTTTCCCTGCTGCTTACCCCTCTCCCTGCCTCAGATTACAGCTTCTCTTTGGAAACCCCCATTATCTTTAGTTCTTCAAATAAACCCCAGTCCCTCATTGTGCTACTCTTCCCAGTCTTCTCTTGTGCTTCTCTTTCCAGTCCCTCTCAGGACTTTGCACCTTCTTAAACACAGGATCCAGAGAAATACTGAATATCAGCTGGCTGAAGGAAATCAGTGAGGGACTACAAACCGGCAGTATTACTGAAAGGGTAGACAGTAGTTTTTCACTCAAATTCCTGTGAAAAAGAAAGGCTTACCATAATTTTTACTGACAACAACGACCAAATTATCCAAACCCACATCCTGGTACTGGATAGGCTATGGGGATGTTTCAGTGCCTCTGCCCAGCAGGACAAACCCAATCATATAACCGCTGCCGAAAATGACATTTGTTACTTGTTTCTACCTTACAGCTTTTCCATTGAAGAGGTTCCCATTCAACAAAGAGCACTTTTAGGTCTCTCCTCCCTTCTGATATGCAAGGCAAGCACAATAAGTTTGTTCACAACCATTTTAGGCCAAAGAAAATGTCCATACTGGTCTCTTGCTATTCCAGTATCCTGGAGACCATAGATAATCATATGGTTTGTTCTACATAAAACTGCTCCCTAAGAATAGTAATCTACTCTCAGGCCAATTCTGCCTGTGCCTGACCTGTCAGGCCCAGATATTCTTTTCGCCAAGGCAAAAGCTGGTAGGATGAAGCAGAAGCGCAACCATTAGCTCCCTGACTCCAAACCATGCCCACCCACCTACATCTACCCTAAAGATTTTCATAGCTCACCAACGAACTATATCTGTTGAAGTACATGGGCAAAAGGCCAAAGGAACAGTAGCACAAAGCAAGCTCTGAATGCATTTGCCAACAACACAAAGACTTCCTGACAGATTGTGCTGCCACAGCAGCAGCAGCAGCAAAGAGAACCTCCCTTGAGGCCAAAGAGATACAATGGTGTAAAGCAGCATGGAAGATGAGAATCGCTTTCTTTGTGGGTGCATCTACATGTGCAGTTAATTCAAAGCAATATACTCTGGCACATATCACGCTGGAATGTATTGCTCCCTGGGGCTGCAGCATGTTGAGCAGTGTCAGAGCAGCCTTGGCTGGCAGGGGGCCCGGGGCGGGGCAGCTTGCCAGCCCCGGGCTGCTCCGACCTAGCTCAATATGTTGCGGAGGGGTGGCTGGGGCATGAGGGTGCTTTAGCGCAGGGCCAGCCCACAGGCAGCCCCCGCACTGAAGCACCCTCATGCCCCAGCCAGCTGGGTCAGCATCTACACATGCATTGCTGTGCATGAAAAAACTTGTGCTGTGCACAAGAAAAACTCCACAACAGGGTAGTACTTGGAAATATAAGTACTACCCTGCTGCAGAGCGTATTACTTTTCTACAGACTAATAGGGCTGCATATGTAGATGCCGAGATGTTTTCTGTAGAGCTAATTAGGCAACTGCAGTAAACATCTCATATAGATACACCTGTGTGTATTATATAAACCTAGCTGCCAACACCCCCATGTTGTGGAGAGATCTGAAATCCTAAAGATTACTTAAGATTCCTAAATAAGTGCACCAAAATGCTGTGAGACAATCCATCTTCAAATGCCTAGATTCAAAATCTGGATCACAGCTCTGTAAGTCACGCCTCTCCCCAGTGCAGACAGAGATGGAACCATGCAGCTCTTCTTAGGGTGGGTTGACACAGTAGCAAAGCATGTGTTAGTCTTCAGTTTTGTAAAAATCTCATTTGTCCACAATCAATATTGGGCAGCAAACTAGAATTGATGGTGCCCTTGACACAGTCTAAAAGAGTTGTTACAGTAGGAAAGGTTCAGATCATGAAGAAGGTACAACCAAGGCCATTTTCAAAATAAAAGCTAACCGGTGGCAGGGCCTTTAGTGGGCTAGACTTGAAGGTAATCCCTGAATTTGTGAGAGTACTGCATACTCACTTTCCGAATGCTGATTGATTAGGTGACTCTATATATAAAGCACAACTTAATGCTGGACTTTCATTTCCATTTGGCAGAAATGTGTGGCAGGCTTAATGGTGCTCTGACACACCTCCTTGATGTGTCAGAGCCTCAAAGAAATGTGTCAGCTAAAATGCTCTCTCTTTTTAAAAAAAGAAGTCCCCCATGGTCCAGTGGTAGCATCTTTGTCTACCAGGCAGGAGACCTGGGTTCAATTCCCAGGCACTTATACAATTACAGCCATGGAGACACCAAACATCTGGTCTTTGGATTCTGTCTCAATGGCTTAAAGGGAAAATGGAAGGTCTGGGCAGCCTTCACTCCTCCAAAAATATTCCTGCCCAGGCATATGCATCGAAGGTCTGGTGTGGCCTTCAAGTATACACCATGATCCAGGAGGATCGATGGTTACCACTATATTAAAAGAAGGTGGGAAACTCAGAAAGGAAGTGGCATTGTGGGCCATGGGGGCCTTTTGGAGACCCAGAGCCAGAATTCTAGTATCACCCCAGCATAAAAGTTGAGTAACTTAACCAAAGTCAAAGGAGTGACTCTGGATTCACACTGGCATAACTAAGGTCAAAGATTTTGGCCCCTGGGTTCAAACCTTCCCTTAATTAAGATACAGAGCTCAGGGTTGCTTGGAGCTGGCATTTTGGTTTGGGCCCATCTCCAGAAAAGAATTTAAGAGGTCTCACCCTGGGTCCGATTTGGGTACCCTGCAGACGGGACAGTCACTCCTAAAATTGAGTTAATTGTGTCAAGTGCTTCTGAGTTAATTTTAACAAGGTTTATGATCATCCTGATGTGACCCTCCTTAACTCTGAGCTCCCATTTGAGAGGTTGCAGGGAGATAAATTGTTATTCACCTGGTTCTAATTAAACTCTATTGCAGTGCCAATCTACTTTATACAGTAGCTGATTTGATAGACATCACCTCATGATATCGGTGCATCCTTCATTTAGCTTTATTTTTCATATAATACCATTTATCTAATTTAAAGTAACTTCCATACACTAATGTACAACTCACTGGAGTGATACTGTGGTGAGATATATATATAGAAGCCAAACATTTCTATACTACTATTTCTATTTTACTTTAAGGATGAAAATAGAAAATAAAACAAAAGCCTTTTAGCAACCCACAACAGCTAAAATGATGACTTGGAAGGTTAAAGCTGAAAAGTAAATGAGTATTTCATTTACTGTGAACACTTTTAAAGAAAGTGAACACTTTTTGATTTCTAATATGAACCACCAACATTTTGATATTCAGTGGCTCAGAAATAAAAAATGTCATTTCAACTATCAAAAAAACTAAAATATTTTGGGCTTTCTTATGAATTCTACCCACATTATTATTTTTTCAACAAATCTCCAAAATCTTCATTAAAAAAAGATAGTTTTCTTGTGAAGTTTTCTGTCTTGTCAGAAAGACATTTTTCAATCTAAAAAAATCAATGAAAAGAAATCTGACTAGCTATATTAACTGTTTAGATGCCAAATCTCACTGCTTTTTTCAATATATAAATACAGCTATAAAATTGCTGTTAGTGTCTCTGTTTGTAAGTTGTCCAAAAAGGCATTGATAAATTTAAACTAAGCCATCACCTTCTAGCTTTGCTAAAAGAATATCTAGTTCCAGTCCTGATGGATAGACGAGCATTCAGAAAGCACTTATGTTCCTTAGGGGGGATACAGGATTTGAGACCATTTAGGACTTTGCTTGGAGGACACCATACCTCCCACGTGAAGCCCTTAGAGGTCTGAATCTTCAGGAAGTGTAAGTCTTACAGGACATAAACGGAAAAAAATGGGAAATGCAGTTCATTGGATGTGACCCTTCAGGGTGTAGTTCACAGTTTATTTGTCAGGATTCACTTTGCAGTGGGAAAAAGAAGAAAGATTAAGTTGTATTCTAAATACAATTCACACCAGCAGAGATATAATACTACTGCTATTTGATGTACCAATTACATATAACTGCACTTTTCAAGGGATTTGAGGTGATCAGAAAATATGGAAAATCAGCTCAGTTGCGCTGCTGAAACGTAGGTCACATTCAAACCGGGCTAAGGTAGGTAGGACTGGACTAGCAATAATATGAGGACTCCAAACTTTAATCCTCAATTTTGACCCATAAGCAAATATGCAAAACATAGATTGCATCCTGGACTCAGAAGCTGCGAAATTCATGTCATACATTAATGCCAATTGACCTTTGAGCTCAAAGAAAATGAAAGCAACAACTGCCTCCTCCCACCTTCAGCCAACATCTCCCAATTGCTTGTTCCAGTTCAGAAGCTGGCACTTAGCAAGGGTTCAGCATTAGCAGCCAAATAACATTGCTCATGCAGCTCGGAGTTATGGTAAAAAGGAGAAACAAAAGGAATGATTCCGTCCCAACTGAAGTGGACATCGAGACATTAAAAACCGAACTTCACGGAGAAGAGTCTTTGCAAGGACAGTGGGGGTTAGCAAAGCGTCAAGGTAATGCTATTCCAGAAGCAATTATTCTGTACAAAATAGCTTGCCAAAGGGCATGTGGTAGAGTAGGATGGGGAGGAGGGGGACTGGTCTTAACCCTGCCAGCAAGCTTCCTGTACAACCTTTGAAAAGCAAAGTTACCTTTGGGTTCCTGAGAGCAGCCCTTCCAGTCCTTGCAGCAGCACAGCCCCATCTCAAGTGAAACGTCTCTGAAAACCACAGCAGCAGTGCACTTTCATTGCTCAAGCAAGACTGCTCTTCACTGGGCAGGTACCGAAACCAGCATCCTATGCAGTGGGTGCCAGGGGAGGGTGCAAAGGGCTGCAGTTACCTTGCTGCACTCAAAGAGAGTTCTCCCAGGCCATCAGCTGATGTTAAGACCTGCTGTTCTCTCCGTCTGCCCTTCAGGTCTGTAACTATTGACTGGACAGTTTTCCCTGCTTGTTTCCCAACTAGCACCAACCCTCTAAGATGTGCAGCCCAGCCTCATTCCCTGCCAAGTACCGCTAACATCCCAAACACAAACAGACCTTGCTAATCAATTTGAGAACTAGCAGATTGTTGCCCTGGGTCTCCCCTCCTTTAACTCCTATATTTCTGGCTGACCCTGCATAGATGTCAGAATTTCACTGCCTCACTTGCCTATTAAACTTCCAGTGCTTATTAATTATACTCTGCCCTCTTTGAAGGAGTGAAAGGCCACAAGAGGGGGCTTTATGTGAGCAGCAGATGCTTGTTCTCAGATAGCCAGAGGGCAGCAGACAGACTCTGAATGTAAACCCTACATGCATAAAAAAAACACTAGAAAGGCCATTTAACCTCATGCAAAATGATGTCAGGAGAAGAAAGGGCTGTATTACTACACTCCCATTACTTAGCTTAAAACCTTAACTGCGTATCTCTGAGAATCTCCGTAGAGATTGGTAAGCATCCAGGGCGTGTTGGGACCCTGCGTCTCACAAAGGCCAGCGCTACTGTGGCAGTCTTCTGTGGGGGTTGTTTAAATGCCCAATTCTAATGGCATTAACTCATTGAAACACAAGTCGCAAAGACTCGATGCTGATTGCATTTTGATGCTTGTTTTGGGATCAAGGATAAACAATATCCATCAAGCATATGCTTGCTGGTGCTCTAGACTCAGGCTTGTTTTCTAGGCCAGCGTTTCTCAACACATGGGTCACAACCCAAAAGTGGGTCGCAAGACTATTTCAAAAGGCTGCAAGCTGCAGCACAGCAAGGGTGGGGGTGGGGAGGCGCCTGGCTCTTCCAGCAAGGGAAGAGAGCAGGTGAAGCTGCATGGCTGGGTTCGCAGGTCAGCGGGCTGGGAGATGTTGCTTTGGGGGTGGGAGGGGCCATGACCAGGCTGCCTGGCACGGCATGGGGCAGCCCCAGCCCAGCACAGGGGGAGTGCCACAGGCCTCTCCTCCTCCTCCCCCCAGCCCGTGCTGGGGCCAGACTTGCTTCACTGCCACCCGCATGAGCTGGAACCACCGCAGCCACTGTGCTCCAGCTGAAACGCGATGGGGACAGCTGGGGGCCCCTCTGGCAGGGCTGGTGGAGGAAGGAGCTGCAGGTCGGGAGTGAGGGATACCAGCATGGCCCAGGGAGGCAGGGGACTGGGGGCTGGGCACTGGCAGGGCCAGCAGGGTGTGGATCAGGACAGGCTATGGATCTTTGCAAATAGGTCCCAGTAGAAAAAAGGTGGAGAACCACTGTTCTAGGCCATTCAGGCACTCAGCTTTAAACAGGCAGTGAGCCCCTGTTTCTTGAAGATTCAGTGCTTAGTCAAATAAGGCCCTGATGCATGCTTTACAATGCAATACTGTAGCTTTGTTTTGTCCAGTGCTTTTCATGCACACTGGGTGCATCTACATGTAAAATTCATGCGGCTGAATAAACTCCAATGCAGTTTGGGATGGACTTAGTTGCTCTTGGGTGCAGTGTTTACATGTGTCCCCAGGATTGAGCTGGGTTGGAGCAGCCCCAATTGGCAGAGGACACGGGAAGCCAGCCTGCCAGCCTGGGGAGTCAGACTGCCAGCCTGGGGCTGCTCCAACCCAGCTCAACGTGCTATGGAGGGGCTGGCTGAGGCATGAGGGTGCTTCAGTGTAGAGCTAGCCGGCAGGCACACCCTGCACTGAAGCACCTTCATGACCAAGCCAGCCGGATCAGTGTCTACATGTTCCTTGTGGCAGAGTAAATAAGACCACCACAGGACGGTGCGCGTGTCTGGCAGTGCTAATCTACACCAGAGTTAATTAATTTACTCCATCCTAATAGCACTTCACATGCAGACAGTGATATTTACTGTGGAGCTAATTAGTCAGCATTAAACATCTCATGTAGACATGCCCTCTGGGTCGATTTAAAGCAGGGGTGGGCAAAATGTGGCCCAGGGGCCAGATGCAGCCCACCAGGCCATTCTATCTGGCCCACGGGGCCCCTAAACAATTTAGAAAATTAATATTAATCTGCCCTGGGCTGCCTGTCATGCGGCCCTCGATGGCTTGCCGAAACTCAGTAAGCAGCCCTCTGCCCAAAATAATTGCTCGCCCCTGATTTAAAGAGTTAGGGGCGCAGACTTAAATAATGAGAATTAGTTTAAGAGGCACAAACAAGAAATAGGATGAGATAGAGACAAAAATTTGTCCTAGTGGGCAGCAGCTCCAGAGGGGAAGGCCCAGTTTCATTCATAACACTGTTGAAAACATACTGAGGATCTGACAGCGAGAGACAGCAAGAGACAACAAACACATAGGACAAACTTACAGAGGACTAATGTCCTGAAAAATAATTTGAATATGCAGGAAAAGCTTGATCCTGGAAGCTGTCCAGAACATGCAACTCATATTGATTTCCATGGGAATTTCAAATGCTCAGTAGCTCTCAAGATTGTGTCATAAAACCAGAATGCAAACAGACTGAATTAAGGGGCAGATGTTTTCCTGCTGCCTTATCACTCGAGGTTTGTTGTCTAGGTAGTTCCTTGCAAAGAGGTCTCTGCTTGGCACTCTGTTATTGTTAGTTTGAGCTAACCAAAATGTCAGCATTAATCATCGACAAACAGCAGCGGCATTCACAAAATACCAGCTTCCAGGGAATCCAAGTCCAACTCTTCCAAACTGGTTGCTGCAAAGGAATTAGTTATTCTTTGTTGGTACCTACTTGTTTCTCTTACTTGAAGGACAAATGCAAGCTAGTCTCAAATAAATTCTGTGGACAGGAAAATCCTCTTAAAAATGCCTGTTAGTAGATGGCTTCTCAGGATTATTTCATTTGCACAAACTCCTGTTTTCTCCTTATGAAAGTAACAAAAAAAAAAAAGAACCAAATCTTTCCTCCATAACAAAATCCATTTGCTGAGATCACTTTCCAGCCAAGCAGTGGGAGGGTAGACATACAAGCCACCTGTTAGCAATATCTGGGTATTATTTTGGCAACATTCCCTGAACTGAACAAAAAACCAAAGTCCAAGCTGTCTATAGGAAAGGCTAGGCTTTCCCCTGCTGGAATATTTACATAAAAATGCCAGTCTCCAGATACACTGTCTTAGCAGTGACACTGCAAAGTCAGAAAGAAGCCGAGAGACGCTGTGGCAAGGCACTCTGTACACCAGCAATTCCTACCTGGTTGTTGTCACAACCCAAAGTTGTGGTTTTTGTTTGTGCGTGCTTTGGCACCGCTAAATTACGTTCCCGCCTAAATTGTAGCTTTCTTTGCACTATAGAGGTCTCTGCTGCGGGAGAGAACTCTGGTGCAACGGGGGATTTCCCGCCAAATTACAGCTTCTTTGCAGGGTGCATTTCTTTGCATACTAGTGATGCACGTTGCAAAGGAGTTCCCACCATTTGTATTTGGATTCGTGCCACATTATTGGCCAGTTCCAAATGTAGGCACACGTGGCGGCTAGCTATTGGCTTGCTAGCCGTACAAAAGGCTTGAGTGGTTTCCGCCCAAGTTGGAGGACTCCACGAACATCAGGAGAGAGAGAGAGAGAGAAAACTGGAGAGAGACAGAACTCGCCAGGAGGAGGAGACTTCGCGCTGTGTGAAGATCTCCAAGCGCTGCGGACCCTTGCGGACCCAACGCGCCTCTCTTAAGCGGGCAATAGAGGCTTAATAACCGAACACACGGAGCTTTCGCTTCTAGCCTCTCCCTGTCGCCGATCGCAATCCAAGACGTATTCCTTTCCTGTAAACCCAATTTTTGAACCCACGGAGCCTAAACAACTCCGGGGGACCAGGGAACCAAACCAAACCCACGGAGCTTAAACAACTCCGTGGGAGCAACCGAATTTGTCGTAGTCCTCTAGCGAGTATTTAAGCGGAGCTGCACCTGGAAACCTGTCCAGCCTACACCACTACCATCTTTGGGTGTAAGTAAACAATCTTTTCAATCAACCACTATGCGTTTGTGACTAATTCTAGCTCGCCACCGGTTTTCTCCGACCCCACGTGCCCGGGCTGCTGGCCACAGCCCGCGTGCGCAAAGGCAGGCCGCGGATCGCCCCTCCCGACCCGCACTTGGCGGCGGGATCGGGGTCCAGCCCGCACAGTTGTGATCCCTGAGAGGGGCTGCTATCACTTGCCACAATTCAGAGCAGCCCTTAGCCTCTCTCTAGGAGTTGCTAAGCTTTTAACCATCTTAAATCATACATGCTACTTATTAAGAAATGAACAATATATTATGAAGTTTTGTTTTTCTATTTATGAAATATTTACAGCCTAAATCTACTGAAGTGTCACAAGATACTGAGAAAGTGATGAGAAGCTTTTCCTCAGTTCCTACTGAACATGAAACTACATGTGGTTAATTTAAATGGTCACCTCTGGGCTTCAGATACAGTGAGATGCTATGATACACTAAAAACAGAAACGATTTCAAAGTACTCATTTTCACATGTGCTCATAAAGGAAGGGAAATCTCCTAATGTGGTAACCACATGGTACTTGAATGCACTTTTGTCATTGTACAGGTTTTAAAATGGGCATTGATTATTTGCACTTAGGCTGGGCACGTGGCAGTAGTTTAACATTTCTCCCTTTAAAGACAATGGGAGTTTACTCTCACCCACTTCAATGCAAACACAGCTCAGCCAATATGTCGAAATACCACCCAAAATGTGTGTGGGTGTGTGTATCTGTGTGGCCCATCCATATACCTATATTTATGCCAAATCCATCCAGATCATAAGAGAAAGGCCACTGTATATATAAAAGTGTTCACACATTTTTTAAGTGTGTGTGCACACAAGTGCAGATATGCACACACACATCTGGCATGTTAGGACAAAGGGAGTTAGGAAAATGCAAACATTCCATTTTCAATGCTCTAGGTCATCCAGGATCCTTTTGTTTTGGGCTCAAGCCCATTTTACATCTCAATTAGTGCATCTACACATGTGCTTTACTGTGGAGCTGACCAATTAGCTCCACAGGAAAGCATCTCTACATGTGGATGTCTACAAGTTTGCCCATATTAGTGTGCAGTAAATTAATTAACTCTGCTGTAGGATAGTACTGTCCCGAGCAAATACTATCCCAAAGTAGAGTCATTTAGTGCGACGAAACACATGTGCAGATGGTGACTGAGGCTGGCTGGGACACAAGGATGCTACAGCTGCCTGATGTCTAGCCCTGCACTGTAGCACCCTTGTACCCCAGCCAGCCTTACCACCACCCAGGACTCCCCTTAGGTCTGGAAATTTGGCAGCAGCGGCACAGCAATTACCTGACATCACTCCCATGCCCCCAGATTTTTGGATCATGGAAGAGCCCCACAGGTCAGAAAGCGTGGCTCTTTGAGCCAAGTATGAGGGATTGAGCATCCCTGCCCTACATATTCACTATAGAATCTAAGCACTTCCAGGGTCCCTTCTCAAGCTGATCATCTTGTTATCTATAAATCCCCCTCAAACACGATTAATGTCTCAAACATATTTTAACAACCCTTGCAGAAGCAGGACACTTACTACCATTGTCCCCTTGCTTTACCTGTACCAGGTTAGGGTGCTATGCCTTGTGACTGTGTGAAAGGATTGACTGTAGTTTTAGGAACAGGTTAGACAAGGATTGCTTCCAGTAAGTTGATCTTAGGGGCAGCTGGCTTTTCACTGCCACACTTCTCAACAGGGACATTAGAGAACTTCTCAGAAAGAAACAAGAAGAGTACGTGAAATGGAAAAACGGTGCAGCAGCCGGAGAGGAATACAGGCAATCCTCAACTTACGTCTTTGAGTTAACGACAAATGGCATTTATGACATTTGTAAATTGATACCCTGTTTTGAGATTCCCACACTGTTTTTGCCTTTACGACAGTCAACACAGCTGCGTCCTGCTGGTAAGTCTGTTGTGGTGGGGGCGAGGGGAGAGGGAAGGGATGTGGGGGGGCAGATCAACACCCCTACAGTGAGGGAGGGATTGGGGCTGGGGCTGGGGCAAGCGCTGTCCAGGGAGGGGGTAGGGCAGCTCGCACCACTGTGCATCACCAGTCTGAGAGCTGCTCATGTGGTGGTTTGTCCAGCAGCTCTCGCTGCTGCTCCCACTGCCAGTCTGGGAGGGGCATGCGCCCCAGGATCCGTGTGGGGCAGGCAGAACTGGGGATGCACTTCAGGTGGAAGGCACTGGGAGTGGGGGCTATGTCGCCCCGTTGCTTGCTCAACCGGTGCAGGGCTGGCGCAAGACTAAGCCATTGCACTGCCTCCGGACAAATGGCGCACAGCGGCGGGAGCTGGCCTGGCCTCCTGGACAAGCAGCAGCTGTGTCCCAGCTGGGCGAGCTGCGGCAGGGCATTGGGGGGAGGAGATATGTGCCTCTAGATTGGGGCAGGGCAGGTGGCAGAGCAGAGGCTGGGGGGGCGGGCTGGCTGCAGCGAGGTTTCAGGCGGCACACACCCTCCCCATGCCCTGCCACCATTTAACCAGCCAGAGCGAAGTCACTGCTTGTCTGGGAGGTGTGGGGAGGCCGGGCTAGCTCCCACCACCGTGCACTGCTTGTCCGGAGGCAGTGCAGCGGCTGTCTTGCGCTGGTCCTGTGCCAGCTGGGCAACCAGTGTGGGGGGGGGGCACAGCCCCCACTTCTAGTGCCTTCCGCCTTCTGTCCGGAGCACAGCCCAGCACAGCCCCAGCTGCCTCGTGCAGATCCTGGGACACACGCCCCTGCCCCCCCACGCCCTCATGGATCGGTGGCGGGAGCAGTGGTGTGAACCACCAGACAAGCCGCCACACGAGCAGCTCCCAGACCAGTGATGCACAGTGGGACGAGCCACCCCACCCTCTCCCTGGGCAGAGCTTGCCCCAGCCCCAGCTCCAAACCCCTCCCTCACTGTGGGGGTATAGATCTGCCCCCCCACACCCTTTCCCTCCCTGCTGTCCCCTACCGCAACATGAGCTGGAAGCAGCTGTGTCCAGGGTGGTAAAGGAACCTATCCCCCATTTGTAGCATTATTCCTATGGGAAAACTGGTTCAGAGTTACAACATTTCAACTTGAGAAGCAGTTTTCAGCAACCAATTGTGTTGTAAGTCTGAGGATTGCCTGTATATACATACAGCCTGGGTCTGCTGGTACGAGACAAGGAAAGCCAAGGCATGCATAGACATCAAGCTGGCAACCAAATTAAAAGACAACAAAAAGTCCTTCTATAGGTACATAGGGAGCAAGGAAAAAAATCAAGCTCCACTGTTGGACCCCTACGAAATATGGAGGAACAGCCCACAGTTGATCCCCGCAAAAAGGCAGAGCTCCTAAATACTTACTTTGCATCAGTATTCTTGAAATCAGACAGGAACTCGTCACCTGGCCAGAGGCACAGAGAATATGAGGAAGACAGCAGTCCACATAAAATCAGTCCTGAACAGGTGAAAATACTCTTAGAACATTTGGACATTTTCAAGTTTGCTGGGCCAAATGACCTGCATCCGAGAGTCCTGGAAGAACTGGCTAACCTCATAGTGGTGCCTCTGGCAAGGCTGTTTGAAGAGTCGTGGAACTCAGGAGTGGTCCTGAACAACTGGAAGAGGGCTAATGTGGTATCCATCTTTAAGAAAGGGAAGAGAGATGACCCTGCCAATTATAGACCAATTAGTTTGACTTCAGTCTTGGGAAAAATCTTCTAATAAATTGTCAAGGAGGCCATAAACCGCAAGCTCGTAACTGGTGGAGTATTAAGAAGAAACCAGTACAGCTTTGTCAAGGGGAGGTCATGCCTAACAAATCTGGTGTCCTTCTATGACCAGATAACTAACCAGCTGGATATGGGACTTGCAATTGACATCATCTACCTAGACTTCAGCAAGGCCTTTGATACTGTGTCCAATGGGATTCTGTCAATTAAGTTGGAGGGTACAGGACTAGACCAGTCTTCAGTGAGGTAGGTTGGCAACTGGCTCAGAGGCCAATCCCAGCAAGTTGTAACTGATGGGATGGACAAATCCTGAAGGACCATCTCGAGTGGTGTCCACCAGGGATCAGTGCTTGGGCCCATCCTCTTTAACATCTTTATCAATGACTTGGATGGCGCAGTGGAAAGCACAATGATTAAGTCTGTGGATGACACCAAGCTGTGGGGAAATCAGGACACATATGAGGACAGGTTAAGGATCCAGAATGACCATGATGGGCTGGTCCTATGGACTCAACACAATTAGATGAGGTTCAATAGGGACAAGTGTTGGGTCCTTCATCTGGGTAAGAAGAACTCTCATCATAACTATACAATGAGTGGTGATCCACTGGCTGACACTGCATCTGAAAAGGACCTGGGGGTGACAATCGACCAGAGGATAGATATGAGCCATCAGTGCGATGAAATCGCCAGCAGGGCAAATAGAACTCCGGCGTGTATCAGCCGATGCATTGCCGATAGATCCAGAGAGGTGCTTCTCCTCCTCTATTTGGCATTGGTGAGGCCACAGCTGGAGTACTGTGTTTAGTTCTGGGCACCACACTTCAAGAAGGATGCGACTTAAGCTCAAAAGGATACAGAGAAGGGCCACCCGTATGATCAGGAGCCTGGAGGATAGGCTCTATGAGGAGAGACTCTGGGAACTGGGTTTGTTCAGTCTGAGTAAGAGAAGACTGAGAGGCAACTTGATAGCTGCCTACAAGCATGTCAGGGCAAACACCAAGCCACTCTTCAGAAAGGCACCCCTTGGAAGGACGAGGTTCAATGGGCAAAAGCTAGTAGAGGGAAGATTTAGGCTGAGCATAAGGAAAGACTTCCATAAGGGTATCTAGAATCTGGAACACGCTCCCTGCAGAGGTGGTGCAGTCACCATCCCTGGAGATGTTCAAAAGGAGACAGGACAAGCACCTTGTTCAGCTTGTTTGAGCCCAACTACCTCCTGCCCATGGCACGGGACCAGACTTGATGAGCTTACAGGTCCCTTCTGGTCCTACGATTCTGTGATTCTGTCCATCTGCCGGATGGCAGGCCACATGTTACCTGTGACGAGTTAACATGTGACCACTGGGTCCCCAGAGAGCCACTGCTATCTTTTGCTCTGGTTGTAGCATCAGCCAGGGTCTTGTGGCTCCATCTCCCAGCTTCTCCTGTCTGATCCAGCACTGGGGGGGCAGGACAGCACAGTACTACACAGCCACACTGCTGGGTAAGCCAACAGTCTGGGCCACCTTTGAGACGTAGCGCACAGCGGAGCCCAGGAGCTGCAGGTGAGGCAAGGAGCTGCAGTGAATGGGGGTGCCCTGCCCCATGTGTACAGTGTAGAGGGGTGGGGGAGTGTTCACCTGCCCATGAACAGTGCAGGGGAGTCACCCGCCTGCTTATGTGCACAGTGCAGCAGGATGGGGGGCACCACCCCCACCTGTGCATGGTGCAGTGCAGTGGAGGGGGCGGGGGCGGAGGGTGCTCCCAGCTCATGTGGCTCCCATTGGATGTGGCCTTTGCTGTTGCAATCCCTGGCCCCTCAGAAGTTGGGCAGCCCTGACCTATAGCAGAAGGCACACCCCAGGCTTCCCTGCCCAAAGCATTTGGGGTTCACATTGTCAGATAGCTGTTGTGGCTGTCAAGCTGGTTACACGAGGCCTTGTTTCTGTGCCCAACTCTCTGCTGCTTGTAGGCTGACAGGTACTGACAGCCCAACTTTGGCCCTGCGTCCCTGTTTTGCCTAGAAAGGAGGCCTGAAAGATGGGGCATTTTCATTATGACTTGTTATTTCCATCACTCTCGGAGCAACATAGGCCAGTCAACCACATCACTGTGGTTCCCAAACTGTCCAGCACTTAAGCAAAACAAAAGATCTTAAACATCAGCATTTCAGGGCCTGCCTATATGAGGGAATCTTGCCATTATTACATCTTGCCTATCATTATAGGCTCACAGACCCTCCCCTGAAACCTGGGACTCTTCCATGTCTAAAGCTCTTATCTCTGTTAATCCCCCATTTATATTTTTCATTCTTGTTTTGTGCCAGACACCTGGTGCGTTCACTGCACAAAAAAGCTAATAAACAGCATATCAGCTCAGCATTATATACAGCATATCTTGTACCAAGAGGGGGCGCAGATATCAACATATTTTTAAGTGGATTTCAATTAGATCAGCAATGGTTTATGGATGTCAAGAGCATGGCCTAATCCTATAGTTACAAAGTAATCTGTCGACATTAGCTCGGTTTCAAGCCAGCCTTTGAAAGTATGTCTGTGCAGTGGGCTTTGCGCTAGAAAATAAAATGTAGGAGAAAGAAATAAGCTTCGAGAAACAACAGTAAATGTTTAGAGCTGGCTAAAAATCTAAAGTTATAATTAGTATGGCCTGAACTTTAGCTTAAGAAAAGAAATCATATTTATTTCATATCAAGAGGTTCTTGAAGGACACAAGGAAAGTCACAATTATTAAAAGCACACCATAGCAATGGTCTAATTCTGATCCCAGCTATTTTATTACTGTTTATTAACATGACAGTAGTGTGGAGAGATCAACCCAGCTTGGGAACCTGTTGTGGGAAGTTCTGTATAGATATTAGGGCTGTGCGAAGCTTTGGGTGCTGATTCAATTCAGAGGCCGAATCTCCAAATCCAAAACGAATCAGAGGACCGATAAAAAGGTCCGAATCGATTCAAAGCTCTCTGAATCTTCGGAAAAGATTCAGAGAGCTTCGATGATTCAGGCAGTCCTTACCTGTTGCAGCAGGGAGCTGCAGCCAGGCTCTGCGCTGGTAAGTAGGGGGTGGGGGAGGGGACCATGGGGGGATCCCTGCCAGCCCCTATCCCCTGCCTGCTCCCCCAGGCCCCCCCCATGGCTGCCCTGCCCACCCCAGTTCCTGGTCCTTTGAAGAAAACCCCCCACTCACCAGGTGCTGCTGGGCGGGGAGCGATCCTTGCTGACCCCAACTGCCACACACTGCATGGGGGGCTCTGCACGAGCCCCTCAACCCTCCCCTCACTCCCCCAGCCCCAGCACTGGCCCTTTAAGGGGAAAAAAATGAAAAAAACCTAGAGACTCACCAGCTTCTGCAGCAGCCTTGGGGCTTCAGGGGGGATCATGGAAAAACCCCACATGGCGTGGGGCAGCAGGGGGCAGCAGGGATCACTGGGCAGGAGCCAGTGAGGCTGAGGGGTTTGGGTTTTTTTTTCCTTAAAATGCCGGAGCTGGGGTGGACGGGGCAGCCATGTGGGAGCTGGGACAGCGGGGGGGACTTATGCAGAGCCCCCGACACAGCGTGGGGCAGTGCAGGGATCGCCCCCTGCCTGGCAGCACCCACTGAGTCGGGGCTTTTTTTCCCAAAGAGCTGGGGCAGGAGGGGCAGCCATTGCCGGGCTGGGACAGTGGGTGCGGGATGGGCCTGGGTGATTCAGAGATTCATCTGATTTGGCAGCAGCCAAATCTCCAAATCAGATTCGGCTGAATTGATTCAGGACAGCGATTCGAATCACCAAATCAAATCACTGTCCCCCGAATCGGCCAAATCCGAAGCGAATACTAGCCGCTTCGCACAGGCCTTATATACTGTATATAATGACACCTGCAAATATCTGAAGCTAAAGGGCTGCCATAGAGAAAAAGAACACCTTTTCTCTGTTGCTGCAGAAAGTAGGACATGGACAAATGGCTTGAAGTTGCAGCAGAGTAGGTTTACATTGGATATCAAAAATAACTTCTTTACTGTTAGAGCAATGAGGCAGTGGAATTGGCTGCCTATGGAAGTTGTGGAATCTCCATCCTTGCAGGTGTTCAAGAAGAGGTTGGATAAGGATTGGTCAGGGATGATCTAGGAGTAGCTATGCCTATGTTTTATTACGGGTATGTCCCACTATGTCTGCGCTTTGCTGGTTGCCACATGGGACCAAGAAGGAATATTTTTCCCCCCTCCTGTTGCTACACATGTCAGGAGGTGAAAGATTTTGACTTGTGTGTGCCAGCATCCTTGCTGGGCCCTAAAAACCAGGGGTTCCTCAATAAAAGGTCTTGCCCCTCCGCTGAGAGTCAGACCAATCACCACCTTAGGGATCAAGAAGGAATTTTCCCCCATGGTCAAACTGGTACAGACTATGGGGGGATTTGCTTTCCTCTGTGGCAGGGGACATGGCTCTCTTCCATGGATCTCTGAAGCATATTTCAATAACCCTTGCAGTAGCAGGATCCTAGCTGACATTGTCCCTCTGCTTTATCTGTGTCAGGTTAGGGTGTTATGCCTTGTGTTTTTGTGACAGGGTTAATAGTATAGTTTTACTAATAGGTTAGACAAGGATGTGTGGGATGATTTGGATAAGGATGATCCTGCTTTAGGCAGGGGGTTGGGCTAGATGACCTCCAGAGGTCCCTTCCAGCCCTACTTCTCTATGGTTCTATGGAAAACTTTGCATTAGCAAACCAGGTGCAATGCTGCTGAGATGAGGAGATGCTGCCTTCAAAAGTTGTTTTCAATAGTGGTCACATGCTGCATTTTTCTGAACCCTCCTTTCTGTTAAAAAGAAAACTCAAGAGTTTGCATTTAGAATAGGACAACTAAAATAGTCTGTAATTTTCTTAGAAATACTATTTAAGAGCTGGCCTAAATACTGTTGGGGGCATTATAACTATTGGTTTATAAACCGAAATATCTGAAATAATGCAATGTCTTCTCCCCATAACCACCAACAAGAAAACACTGTTTTAATGAGCATCAAGGACACTTAAAATGGGAATATAGGTTTACTACAATGATGACAAGAAATTGCAAAATGTCTTGTTTATGGATAACCTATTGTAAGGATGGGCATCATTTTGCTATCTTGGGCCACATGTTGGAACCTGCCTCTGCCATAGGCTAAAAACCTCCACTCCTCTGAGACCTCAAACTGCCTGTACTTCCCTCACTGTGGATACCAAACCCCTCTGCAACAAGGTTAACACAAGCATGAGAGAGCAATGGAGAGGGCTGTGGAGGAGGGTGCTCCAGAGGGAAGGCTTGGCACAGCTATATGCCACCTGATCCTCTGTGCTGTCCTAGAGTGGGTCAGACCTTCCTGGGCCAGATCCAACCTCTTCCCAAGCTGGATCTGGGCCAGGAGTTGTAGGTTGCTGACCCCTGGCCTAAAGAGTCTGGAGGTGGTGAGCTATTGGCAGAGGAAGTGAATTACAACATTATTCCCAGAATAATGAATAAATCAATATACACAAGGCGACAAGTCAAATAGAGCTACACCCATAGAGCCATGCCAATTGATGCTTGGATTGTGATTAAGAACTCCAACTTCCTCTGGGGCTCCAAGCCACTAAAATGAGATAGCATTTTTAAAAATGTGATTATCTTGGCTACCTCTATTAATAGGACTTCCTAAATCACAAAACCCCACATTCTATACTCTGCCCACCTTGCTCCTATTTGATGTATACATTATTTGAATAATAGCATCTAATTTGCTATAGAGCAAGATTAAAATGCTACAAATGGTTTGAGCAATTTACTGGTCAAAATCACAACATTAATCCTATAACTTGCAAGTTCTACTTACTAGTGACACTGTGCAATACTAAAGCATCCTCTTTCAATTATATTTGTCATCTTTTGGCGGTCTCTAATTCTTGCATTTCATTCAGCTTAGGCTGTCACTTAAGTACCTATTTCTTGTCAGTTTTATTTTCTGGTTTTAAAGAGTAGCTCAATTTGTTGAGTCTGCAAATCCAACACTGCAGAGGTACAGATACAGGATAGGCCCTTCATAAATAGGATTTAAGTCCAACAGGGCTTACCGTTGTCATGGGCTAAGTACAGACAGTCAAAAAGCCTGAGGCTGAATTGATTCAGTCTTTGCAGGTTAGTCTAAACCGCAGAGATTAAACTGAGAAACAAATGGACACATATTTACTTTTAATTCAGGAAATTCAGCCACAGGCCTACAGTGACTCAGGCTAGAAGCCGGGGGGTGCTACAGCATGCCTCTCTGACACACAGCCAGCATGGGCTATGTGTTTGCTTCTTTTTCTTGCTGCCTCTGAGGTCACTGGGATTTGCAGTCCAGGATTACAACAGCAGGACTCTCCAGGTTTGCTCATATCTTCCTGCTTCCAGGTACCTCTGGGATTTATAGTCCACAGTCGCAGCCAGCAGTAAGTTTTTATCAGGGCAGGGGAGTTCTGTACTCAGAGGAAGGGAAGCTTAGCCCCCATCCCTGGTCCCAGACCCCAGCCAGGGTTTGCCTTGGGCGGGGGGGGCAGTCCCTGCCTTGCCCCCTCTACCTCCTCCCCACACACACACACCTGTATCTGCTGGAGCACATAGCACTGCCCAGTCCAGGGCTGGAAAGCAAGCTGGGATGCTGCAGGACTGTGATTTAACTTGAACCTCATAAATCTGGACACCAAAAATCTGGAATTACCAAAAATCCAGCACTTCCCCCACTGCTCCAGGACCAGCTGCCACTCGCCCCCTCCAGGTGTGGAGGAGGAAGCTGCCATCCCGCACCGCCACTACCCATTCCCCCCGCACCGCTCTGCAACTGGCCGCCACGCCAGTTTAAAAAAATCTGGCATTTTCAGATTTCCGGATTTATGAGTCTGTACTGTATGCTACATTCAACCAAGTTTATCTTAAACCAGTTTCAGCCATATTGAAACTGGTTTATGTGAACTGAGCTTCTGCTCTTTTTACAGGATTAAACCAGTTTCTGATGACTTAAACTGGTTTATGTGTAACTTCTGTCCCTAGCCATGCTGTCTGACTTCCTGTATAGCATAGGCCAAAAATTTCCCTTACCAATACCTATATCAAACCAGTTTCTAGGTGAGCTAGAGCAAGTCAGCAGAGCCATGCAGCTGAGTGAAGGGCACAGGCACATCTGCAGAATAAGAACTTTGATCTTCATTAAAATGATTGAAAATGAGCACCTAAAATGCATTCAGCAGCTTTAAAAATACCCTCCCCAAGTAACAAGTCACAATAGGAATCCTTAGGGTAAGAAAGTGAAATAAGGCTTTTAAAATTCAATTCTAATTCCCAGAACATTTCCATTTATTTTATGATGCAAACGCTTACTTGACAAAATGCAAATCCTAGATTTTGCACCCTGAAGCCATGTCAGGTCCTTGTCAGTTATTCCTCCATGCACGCAGCAACACCTTTGTTTAGGAAGCTCCGTGCAAGCCAGTTCCCACTGATAGTATGCTATTTATTCCTGGAGAATTTCAGATGTAAACACTAAGACGGTTTGCATATGAAATCCTCACAGCTGTTTGACAGCAGGCCAGCTGTCACTTCAACCTAACATTAGTGTATCATTCAAAAGAAATGGTTTCATAAACATGGCTGATAGCAGTTTTCCAATTAGAATTCCTTTTAGATGCCAGGCAGACATAATATCAGCTCTGCATCCCCCCTCCCCCAAAACACGTTAGCGTGGGCCGTGTGCAAAAGAAATTTGTTTTCTTTCTCCAACCTTCACTCTTAAGAATGATTCCCAGCTGGTATTTTCGAGTCAGCATATTTTACAGAGCAGTTAAGCTACCAGCACTAACAGGCACGCAAATGGCATCAAAAGCACCACTCTTGGGTTTTATCACTACACTGAGTAGCTGTCTGGCTTTTTTCCTTAAATAATTACCTTGGCAATACCTATAATTTCTGACCCAGAGTCTCCTTCTGCAGAGCTATGCGAAGCAAACTGCCTGGTTCCCATTTCATCTGTGTCCCCTCGTTCCCCAAAGTAGTAAGGTCCAACCTTCTGGCCATGTGGACCAGATGAGTGGCACAGGGTCAGCTCATGAGCCAGATCCCATGCAAGGTGAGTGCATGGGGTCAGTCCATGGGTATGAGGCCAGCACACTGGCCCAGCTTCACATGCCCAGATCTGGCCACACGCTGGCCCAATCCCATGTGCTAGGTTCCAGCTGAGTGCAGGTACAATCTGGTGCACAGGACCACATTATCTGGCCTGCAAGGCTCCCCACACATTCAGAAATTTGACAGCAGGGTAGTGGCAATTCACACTAACACTGCTCTCCTGCTATCACATTTCTGGATGCTGGGGAACCCTGGGGGCCAGATGACATAGCTCCACAGGCTGGATCTGGCATGTAGGTCAAGGGTTGAGCACCCTTGCCACAAAGCATCTCTGATCCCTCTCTGGAGATGTGGTGGGGCTAGTGAAAACTGTACACAACACTGTACAGAACTGCTCAAATAGTCCACACCAGCTGAAGGCCATGGAACTTAGATCAATGGGATCTACTCTGG
This sequence comes from Alligator mississippiensis, assembly GCF_030867095.1. Lineage (NCBI taxonomy): Eukaryota > Metazoa > Chordata > Crocodylia > Alligatoridae > Alligator > Alligator mississippiensis. The sequence continues at coordinate 21,526,147 of NC_081829.1, forward strand.
TCACAGCTCAGTAAGGGAGCAGGCAGAGGCTCTGTGACTTGATTCACTAACCACTGTCACTTATGGAAGGACATAAAGCATGACAAATTTCAGCAAGGCGTGGGTGGATAGTGACCATCCATGGCATACCCAGCGCATTCAGTATCTGAAAAGATTTTGCAATGTAAGGCATGAGAGTAAGATAACAAAGAGAAGAAAAAAAGGGGTGATACGAGAACAACATGACCAAAAGGTTTTGCAGGGAAGAGAAAGAGAAGGAAGAGCTCTGGAGGAGCAGGATGCTATTCTGAGCAGAAGAAGCATGTAAAGCAAACAGGAAGTTGGGAGTAGAAGGCCACAGCAAACAAGGTAGTGAGGCAGTGAAAGGGAAGCTTGGCCAGAGCAGAAGCAGTTGGAGAAAGCAGAATTAATATGAAAAGAAACCCTGTGCTGCCTTAAGGCTGAGCTCAACAAGTCATCTCATCCTGACAGCCCCACCCTCCTTCTCCTGAAGTCCACTCTTTAGTGGTACAGAGAAAATACTGCATGGGGCTGTGGAGGAACAGCTGTTCCTTGCTTTTGAGGTCCCTCCATTCCCCACTCTACATCACATAGTTCTCTATTTGGGCTCTGGTGTTTGCTGGCTGAGATGTTATTCATCTGCTTTAAAACTACTACACAGAAGAGGCTGTCACACTCAAGACCTTGTCTGGCAGGGATTATCACAATGTTAATCCATGCATGAAAAGAGCCATACTAACAGAGTTTGCATGGCTGCTTATGCTGGGGTGAGGACAATAGCCATTCTAAGTGTCTGGATCAGGGGTGGGCAAAATACGGCCTGCGGGCCGGATCCAGCCCATGAGGCCATTCTATCCAGCCCGCAGGACCCCTAAAAAAATGTAGACAATTAATATTTCTCTGTCCTTGGTTCCTGTTAAAAATGACAGGAACCAAGGGCAGTAGGACCCAGGAGAAGCCCAGAGGGCTCCAACAACAGAGGCCTGCCTGGCCCCACCCCCCAAGCCAGGGTTTATGGGCTGGGAGCAGGTGGCTGCCCCAGCAGGGTAAGCTCAGGTAAGTGGGGGCAGGGAGGACCCCGGGCAGGGAAGGAGGGGGGGGGAAGGCCCCTCCCCTCCCCACCCAACCCCACGCCTGGTGCCCCGTGCTGCAGCTGCTTGCATCCCGCATGGGACTGCCTGTGCCCGCTCCAGACAGCCCCATGCGGGCTGCAAGTGCCTGCAGCGTGGGGCACGGGCCGTGGGGCGGGGGAGGGGCCACTTCTCCCCCCCACATTCAGCTTTTCCCTGGGCTCCTTCACTGCATGGAGAAAAGCGGTCCCTCGCCTGCCCCATGGCTGGCGCCCCATGCTGCTGCTGCTCGCAGTCCATGCGGGGCTGTCCGGAGCAGGCACAGGCAGCCCCAGGCAGGCTAAGAGTGCTGCAGCACAGGGCACCAGGCATGGGGTGGGAAGGGGCTGCTTTCCCCACCGCACTGCGCTCAACGCTACCTTGTAACCTGGCCCCACTGCCAGGCTGGACGTGGGGCAGGTTACAAGCTGGTGCTGAGCACGGGGAAAAGTGACCCTTCGCCCGTCCCACGGTCAGCAACCCGCGCTGCAGTCACCTGCAGCCTGGCTAGGGTTGCCTGTGCCTGCTCCAGACAGCCCCGCACGGGCTGCGAGCAGCTGCAGCAGGGAGCGCCGGCCATGGGGCAGGCGAAGGGACACTTTTCCTCACACTCAGCACCAGCTTCTCCCCTGCTGACAAGCAGGGGGTCAGGGCTGTGCGCTGCTCCCTGCCTATACAGTGGGGCTGGGGGGCACTGGGTGTAAGTCAGTGGGAGCACAGGGCCCGCGCTGGTGGGGCCCAGAGCAGGGTGGCAGGAGCACAGGGTCCCAGCCGGCAGGGGCTCTATGGAGCCAGGCTAGCTCCCCCCTTCCTGCTGGTGCAGCCCAGCCCAGCTCCACGGACCCCTGCCAGCCTGCTCCGTACTTTGGGCCCCACTGGTGCTGGCCCTGGGACATTGGTCCCAAGACATTGGGACGTTGGTCCCAAGATGGTGACCAGGGGGTGGGGCACCTGTCAAGGGGTGGGGCACCTGTCGCGGGGCAGGGCTACCCATGCAGCCCTCAACAGCCTGCCAAAACTGGGTAAGCAGCCCTCTGCCCAAAATAATTGACTGCACCTGATCTGGATGCTCATTGCTCTACTTAAGAGTTTTTTTTCTATCCTGCAAAGCAAGTTCTATTGAACTATGCTGAGTTCCTGTTAACCAGGCATCCAGGTTTCCCCTTTCCCACAGAAAAAATGGAAAAAAAACACAGATTTTCCCTTCTAACAGAGAAAAAAGCAGATTTTGCTTTTTAAGGGAGAAGCATGTGGATTTTCCACTTTTGCAAAGAGCTGTCTGCAAGCAGACAGAGTTCCAGCCTGCAAGAGCTTCTTGCAAAAAGGGCAGCAAACCCTAAACCCTGTCCGGAGAGGGGGAAGGGATGGGCCCTGGCCTTTCAGTCAGCCAGGGCTTGGCTCAGGCTCACTTTCTCTCCTGGAGCCTTTGGGGTAAGCAGGGCTCGCAGGGGGCTAGGGGCCAGCTGGGGGCCCCCTCCAACAGGGGGGCTCGAGGGGCCCTATGGTTTGGGTGTGGGTGAATACTAGAGATAGGGGGGTAGGGTTGGGGGCTGTGGGAAGAGCCAGCGGGCCAGATGGGGGGCAGGGTGGTGGTGTGTGGGTGGGGACTGAGGAGAACTCAGGCAGCATCCCTGCACCCCAACAGGGGTGAGGATGTGTGGGCAGGTGCCTAGCGGTGTTGAGCAGCTGGGGCACATGCTCTGCTCCCTGCTCCCACAAGAGTAGACAGTAGCCACAGCAAAGAGCTGCAGCTCAGGGGAGACTGTGGCATGCCAGAGGCTGGGGAAGGTGCTAAGCTGCTGCTACCATCCAGGCACCATCGGGCAGGATGGTCTCTGTGCCTCCAAATGGGACTTCCAGCACTTTAGCAGGAAGCTGCATGTGAAGACAAGCAGAAGCCCACATGGCCTAATAGCGCGCAACTCTGTGCCTCTATGTGCAGCTTCCCGTTGGAGTGCTGGAAGCCCCACATGGAGGGCCAACCCAGTCCAGCAGTGCATGGATCAGGAACTGCATGCCATCGGGCTGAGCAGGAAGTTGCACATGGAGGCATAGAGTCACGCGCCATTGGGCCAGGTGGGGTCCTGCTGACTCCACATGCAGCTTCAAGCTAGAGTGCTGGAAGCTCCACATGGAGGCACGGGAACTCACCTGGCCTGATGGTGCATGCCTCCTAGTCCGTGTGCCTCCACGTGGGGCTTCCAGCACTCCAGCAGGAATCTGTACTGGAGGGCATGGAGCCCTCCTGCCCCAGTGGCACATGGCTCCTGCCTGCAGGGCTGCAAGCCTCATGTGCTGGCACGAAGCCAGCCCAGTCTGCTTTGAAAGTGTGCACCAGAGGATTGGGCCAGCTCTATGCAAGCACATGCAGGCCCTGGTACTCAGCCACAGGCATGCAATGCCAGAGGCTCTACCTGCTGCAGCCACGATCACCCCGAGGGCCTGCTGCCTGCTGCTGAGCTGCCGACGGTGGGGGCTGTGCACCGAAAACCCCACACCTGCCCACAAACTCCCCACACACACCCATACCCCTTCACAACCTTCCCACATCTGCCCAACCCCCCACACCCACACATCCCTACATAACCACCCCACAAACCCACACCCACACCCCCCACACATTCACAAATCCTCCCTACATCCACCCCCAACCATACACACACTGCACACACATACACACGCTCCCCATGCACTCCTTACCCCCCACACAATATGTAAGAGTAAAACTGTATTTTGAGCTATTATGCAGTCGCCTCTAGTTATCGTACACCAGGGGTTCCCAAAGTTTTTATGCTGTGGCCCGGCAAACTGCGTCCCGGAAGTAGCCGCAGCCTGGCAAACCGTGGCCCAGCAGTCACAGCTGACTGCAGCCAGAATTTCCAGCCGGAAGACAGGTACAAATACCCGGGGCAGGCAGGTGGGCCAAACCCTGTGCTGCCATGGGCCCTGCAAAAGGAGCCGCAGCCTCTCCACCCGGCTCTGTGGGGCCGTGGTTTGCCAGTCCGCAGCCACTTCCGGTTCAGCAGCCGACTGTGCTGAGGACCAGCAGCTGACCCGCTGTGGCCCGGGGACTGAGAACCCCTGCCCTATACAAATGATCTTTTATACAGACCAATAGTATAGGACATGCAGCATCTTAATGCCAACATTTGGAAACTTGGCCGGTCATCAGATGGCAGGCCTTTAAAGGGAAGCTTGACCACCTTGGACTTGTCAGGTGTCTCCCTGCTGATGCAGCCAGGCCAGGGAATCGAGGGATAGCTTTTCACTAGGTCCTCATAAAAGTTGCTGGGTTGATCATGACAGTCACAGGAGTAGAATGGATCCTGCAGGAGTTGCAAATTCCGCAAGGAAAACCCAAGCAATGAGACCACTTGGGAGATGCCTGTGGAAGGTCAGCTTGCAGAAGACATACTAGTTACACTGAACTTGTGCAAAACAAGTTAGTTTTAATTAACTGAAACCCTGTCCCTGAAGGAAAGAGACTGGATCCTGTTGCAGGAGAATGTCATGAGTATCCTGGGGAGGTACCCCCTGGCTTAAGGACTCAAAGCTTGGTATTTTCTTGTAAGACCAAACCCCTTACCTTTTAGATTGCAAAGTTGGCCGCTTTCCACTGTAGATGACGTTCTTTGCTGTTGCTCTGTGTCTCCGTAGCCACAGGCTGATTAGCCAGCCAGTTCCCTTCTAAACCTGGGCAGGCTCCTGTACTTCCACAACACACCAGACAACCAGCAATGGATAATTTGTACGGGATGGTTTGAGCAGGGATAATCCTGTCTCAGTCAGGGAGCTGGTCTAGATGACCTCTCATGGTCCCTTCCAGCCCTACTTCTCTATGTTTCTATGATCAGAGAACAGTAGGACTGAAGGGACTGCAGGAGGCTGACTAGTCCAACTCCCTGCTCAAGGCAAGATCATCACTATCTAAAACACTGTAGACAAGTGCATATCTAATCTTTTCTTAAAACTGAACCAAAAACACTCTCTCCCAACTACCAGGCACAATGCCCTAAAATGCCAAGAATGGCCAACATTGCCATAGGTAAAGCAGAGGAACGAGGGCACAGTCAAAGTCCTGCCAATGCTGTTTTTTAAATACTATCAAGATCATTACAGTCATTACATCCTGCTTTAGTCAGGCTACTGAATGTTCTCAGTGATGGACTGGGAAATCTTCCTGGGTGAATACTATGAGCTATTTATTGTGGCTGACAGATATCAAATGTTTATCTGACTAATCAGGAAGCCCCATGCTCTCCTTGGATAGGTTGCTGCTAAATAGCCTCTTATGCCCAGAACAATGGCTAGAATAAGGGGAAGAGCAGCCTGGGAATAAATTAGGAGGATAATTGAGTTTAAGAATAAAATTACTTCAGCTAAACTGAAATGAAGTTGCACAATGTCCTGGAGGAAGAGAAAGAGCCATGGAAAGTAGTGGTCTATGGAACAGAAACAGCCCCCATTGCCATAGGATCACAAGGAGATTTTTGCTACAGGATTTTCTTCCTGCTCCATGAGGCAGGGCAACACTATTATCACCATGTTATAGATGGGGAACTGAGGAACAGGGAGACAAGGTGCTACATCAACAGAGGTACTAGGGGACCTTACAAGCATTTATGCCTCATGACATGGAGAGAACCACTGACCACTGCTTAACTCTAGAGGGGCATAAAGTCCTTCAGTGCCTACATGCCCACCACTGGGCATGGAGCAAACCATTTATATCACAACACTGTTCAGACTCTTGGTGCCTTAAATCATGAGTAAGTCCTGCAATGATTCTCAAAACAGGTGCCCCCTCCCCACCCAATCTTTCTTGCTTGCAAGCTTGGCGGGCATGCATAAGTGTCTCCGTATGCCCAATAACTCAGTAGTCAGGACAGCTTGCATTGGCTGCCTTACCAGAAGGGCAGGGCAGAGTTCCTAGATGTGGGCAGGACCACGTAGCTTCTAGAAATGAACTCCTCCACAAGGTAAATGGTTAAAGCTGCAAGTCAACTTACCCAGCTTTACCCATCTCCTCCGAATTATCCTCCTGGAGTGTAGGAGGATTTCCGCATGGAGGAAGGGTGGCTGGCTTTAGGTGATCTGAGCTGAGTTCATTTGGGCAGCCAGAGCAAAGCCAATCAGAGCAGAGAGGACAAGACCCCAACAGGAACATACAGGTCTGAGGGTGGAAGGAAGAAGAACACCAGACTCCCTAGCACTACAGAAATGGTGCTATTTAAAGTACACGTAGAGGATGCAGAGCCTCATATATGTTGGTGAGATGGTAGTCTTCTCTATGGTCCGGGCTGGAGGGGAGGCATGGCATTAGCACGAATAGTTTTAGAAAGGACAACAATTTACAGATCCTATGGCCGCACCTAGCACACACCTGTCTTTCCAGCAGAGGCTCCTAAAAGCCTTAGGTTTTTCCACAAAGTCAACATTTCAGGCCAGATATACTTCACAGCACCCCTGTAAAGCCCCTGCAGAATGCTTGCAAGCTCCAGGCCTCTGTTTGGACTGCACATTTCCACACCCAGTGGGCTCAGTATAGGAACTACTGGGTGAAAGGCTTGCCCAATGCTGTGCAGGAGGTCAAATTAGAACATCACAACTGTTCCTTCTGGCCTTCAAATCTACAACAGAAGGGCCTGGATTAAGAAAACAGCTGCCAAAAGAAAAGTCACCCAAGTGAGATGCATGGGCAGGTGCCTGAATCCTCTGCTTGGCTTCAGCATCCTATAAACTGAGTATTAAAAAAACCCAGGGAAGACAAAGGTGTGTTAAATTGCTGCACCTGAAACGTTATCTCTCCCCAGGGACCCATCCATTTACTTGTCTTGGTATCAGCCTAAAGAAAATGTGAAAGCTCAGCAAATGCTGACTGTAGAAAACTCAAGATCAAGAAGAAAAGGTCAGCAGGAATACTGAGGGACACGGGGCAAGCAAACCAAGCTGCAGTCCCAGCTAATTGTGCCCCTGTAATCAGGCACAAGTCCAAAATTCATCACACCTGTAACTTAATGTCAAGGCAGCCAGGGACAGAAATGCCGCCTTCTATTTAACCCATTCAGGGCTGAGGCGCACAGGATCAATTATAAATAAAAGATGCTGATCCTGCAAATACCTGATTACAAATAGAGTCCAACTCTTTTCAATGAGGAAGTGTCCACAGGACATAGGGTTCTGCAGTAAGCCTTTAATACAGGCTGATTTTGTTTCAGATATGGATGGCATTTCCATCTATAGAGGCTCCAGTATGTTGTGCTCTATTACTTCTATTCCTGAACAGTGTGCTTTTTTATTGTGCTGTATTTTGTAGCACTAACCTACATTTCTACAGCACTTCCTACCCTGGAGGATCCCAAAGTGCTTCATAAAACTGACATGGAAACCTGCACAAATGATTTCATTTCATCCAGCAATGGAGTACAGCTTTCTCTAGCCTGAAACACAGTTTAATCCCTTGAGCACCAAACACTGTGCAGTAACAGGACTGGAAGTGTAGGGGCGTGTGTAGACAAAACAGAGGCCCTTCATTGAAGCAGTGGGTTTTAAAAAACAGCTTAATGCTGTCAGCAAGTCACATGTTGCTGCATTTGAACTTAAAGACCCCTTCTTGCTGAGACCCAGCATGCACACTTTTAGGCTACTAAGGGGAAAATGGGTACTTGGGAAAGGCATGCAGTCATATTAAAAGTAATATGAGTAAAATGAACTATGGGGCTGAGGCTATAGAGACAAACCACCCTCCCAGCTACTGGAGGCCACATGGCTGGCTCATCTATGAGGAGAGAGGAGCTACGTATGTTTGTCTATGGCTGCCATCAGGAGAGAGGTAGCTCTGACTTGGGGGCTGTGACTTAAAAGCAGCCAAGCCAGCTTAACCTATGCCCATTATTTGAGGCAACAGATTCCAGGATTACAGGAGTCAGGTGTTATTACAGGTTCATTCCAGGTGCACCTTCCACTGGCCAGGTGGCCCTAACCACAGGGATATGGCAGTGTAACCTAATGATCGATTGAGTACACATAGCGGAACAAAGGTGATTTGGGGACTAAGGGTGGGGGTGGAGGGGTTCATGAACTTGCCTACAGGTCTTGGTATCCTCCTGAAAAATAATGGAAAATCTCTGAAGAAATCTCCAGTTTTCACCGCAGAAGAAAACAGCAATAGTCCTGGATCCTGTGACTAAACCCAAGTGCCTGTAGTTCTCTTGAGCTCTAAATGTATCCTATATAGCACATCTCGACTGAATCACTCAGCGTGGGGACCTCTTGAAACCCTTTGCTTATTCTGAGTGACTCCAATTACTGGTGCTATATCAAAATCATTTCAATTCCTGACAAATAAAAGAAAATCCAGAGGAACTAATGAAATAGGGGGCTGCATGCGCAGCTCATGGTGTTGTGTTAGCTTTCCAGGCTGTGGGGAAGTGCATTTGGAGATGAGGCATCAAACAGCAACAAGCGTGGTTAAGCTTCATTTATACAAAGACCCAAGGCTGAAAAATTCAGAGCACTTAATAACTGATAATGAGACTCAGAGGCAGAGCTCAGCAGCACCGAGCAGTGCCATCTAGTGTTCGTGACTTGTAGGAGTCTTAAGCAAGATTAGCTGAGCAGGTCCTGCAGTGTTAGCTGCAACAGAGAAATCTTTTTGCACACCCAACCTGTAAAGTGCTAGCCCAACAAAGGCATTCAAACAGGTTCAGACTGCATTTATCTTGCACATAAAAGAACGTAGTTTACAAAAGCCAGCTAAATGCATCAGACGAGGCCAGGACATGATCTTAAGGAGTACTGTTCCAATTTATTTGTTTAGCATGTGCAGCTTTGGCATATTGTTTTAGCTATCTTAAGGCTATGTCATCACCAGTATGAAGAACTCAAGGGCCACCAGGTAGCACAGTAAATGGACACAAGTCAACAATGGCCACATCGTTGACTTGTGTCCATTTACTGCGCTACCTGGTGGTACATGGTTTGAACTTGTCCACAAGCGAATTCGTTGCCATTGCAAAGGCCCCACTGGTATAGGTTTGAGGTACAGTGACCCTGTTCAGGTCAAAAACAGTTGAGAAGTGTCCAGAAATGGGATGGCCTGTTAAATCCTGGTTAGGGTCAGAGATGATGTGGTGATTGATTGGTGCTTGTGCTGATCATTCTTCATGCCATTGAGTAAGTAAAGAAAAGTCAAAGGGTTTGGAAAGGGTGCCGATCATAATGGACGCCCTGAGGGGGGCTGAGCTATTGGTGGATGGAATATGTCCCAATGCGCTGGCAGTGTAGGGTTATCATGGAGTCTGGCTAGTAAGTTTACTTCAGCATTGTGTGACAGAGGTGAGGGGGAGCAATGTTACTGAGTACTGGTAACCATGGGAGTGGAGTGGGGCGCAATGTGCCTGACACAAGACATGCTGTACCATGCATTTGTGTGTCCACTAGTTTGCTGTGGTTTGAAGAAGCCCATAGGGGGGTACAGTATTATGCAACTGAATATCACAGCGCGAGAGTAGATGAACATAGCATGGAAGCACTGGCATCCCAAATGAAACCTGCAAGTTTGGCAAGTAAGTTATTCCTTCTTTTGATTTTTAAAGCAGTTTTCTGGAAATGTGATTAACAAGTTAAAGTTCAGTCGAAGGTGACTCCAAGATAAACTTGGTGGGTTTTGAATTAGAGAGGCTGACCATTTAAGGTGATAGTGAGTTCACAATTAGCACTGGCATTATGTTGATGAAAAACACTTGAGACAGGCTTTGAGAAATTTGGTTTGAGATGCCATTTTAGGCAGCACTCTGACATCAGTCTCATGTTTCCAACAAGTGAGTTCCACATTTGAAAAGTCATGAGCTTGGGTGGCAAAGGTCCTGTCATCTGTGTAAACACATTTTTGTGAGTCGGTCGCAGGCAGGTGGTTAATTTACATATTGAAAAGGAGAGGCACCAGTACTGATCCCTGAAGGAGGTCACTGGTTTGATGTCTCCAAAAGCTAGTTCAGTTGGCCAGGTGGACTCTAAGGTGGACTCATGTAGTAATAGTTTGACAAGATGAGTGGCCCAGTGTGGCAGAATTCATAAGATTTTTGCCAGAAGACCAGTATGCCCAATAGTGTCAAATGCTGCTCTTAAATCAAGGATGACAGCACCAGTCTTCAGGTTTTTCTGAAAGCTGTTTTCAATGAAGGTGGTTTGGGGCTAGAACTTGATCACAAGGGCTCCAGCCATGGCAGAATCTAGCTTGGTCTGGGCTTAGGCCAGAATCAATTACTGGAGAAATACATTGCAGAACTACTCTTTCAAGTGTCTTGTAGCAGACATTCGGGAGGGAAGATTGGTCGGTAGCTTGCTGCTGATTGTGAGTCTTTGCCAAGCTTGGGTAGGCCACTGATTTTTGCTTGGCGCCATGCTGATGGAATTCGTCCTTCATGCATAATACAGTTGAAGAAGAGAAGTCAGTTACGAACTCAAGGACCGAGATGTTTCAGAAACTCTGGATGCACATTGTCATAGACAGTCACAGTGCCAGATTTTAACTTGCACAGCACACAGTTCAGTTCTGTTCATGAAAAGGTTTGTGGAGGATCTTGGTTCTGAACATTTCAACAGAAATGACACCAACCTTCACATAGTCTTTGCTCAAAATCCTTGTTATCCTCTTGCCACTTTCAGAAGGTGGCTCGCAATGGCACTGTTCCAATCTGTCAGGCTATGAAGCGTGTTCCCCAGGCTCGGTCTATTTAACTCCAGGCAGATTATGCAATCCTTACCCCTGCACTACCTGGGGAGATGGCGTGGAGGAGACATTAAAGATTTATGCTTGTTAAGAGGACAAAATTGGATTTAGTTTCCCAAAAGATAATGTTAATAATGCAGGAGAGCTACTAGATTTTAGCGTGTTGGTTGTTGCAGTCACGGCCTGCAGAAGGGTTAAAACAAGGGCAGGTTTCAGACTGGAACTGCCTTGGTAAACTACAAAGGCAGAACTGTCAACCCCTTCTCTGCACAGCGCTTGGAACCCCATGGGACCTGCTGAAATCGCGATTTCTTGAAATCTGGCATTGCCTGCAAAAGCACTACGAAAGCAGGCAGCGTGTGAAATCCGCAGGGGTAGGGAGAAAAAATTACTGAAAATAAAATGCTGGCTCCCCAGAGCAAGCCAGCAGTTCTTAGGGTGCTGCACCAGCTTGCCAGGGCAGGAAAAGAGGGACTGCCTGCTCCAAAGGCTACCGACAAGATTGCTGCTGCCCCTGCTCCCATCCCTTTCCTGTCACGTGACCCTGCCCCTCTCCACCAGTCAGCAGCAAAAGGCGGGGCTGCATGATGGAGAGCCCTTGCAGCCAATCAGTGGCTAGGGGCAGGGCCCCTTGGCCAAAGGTGAAGGGGGGCACTATGTCCCACCCACAAAATGGCTACCAGGCCCCGTGTTCTGCCCGTGAAATCAGTGGGCAGCCACCTCGAATTCCACAGGTCCCTAGCTATGAACCAGCAGACCTCTTAGAGGCTCCTGCCCCCACACTCCTTTCAGTAGGGGACGCTCCTGAGTGCCCAGTACACTTGCTATAGGTGGCTCTTCTGTTTCCCCCACTAAGTTGATTCGAGGACACTAGGACCTGATGAGCGGGGAAAGATAGCAGCTAGCCCTCAGCTCCTGCTGCAGCATAGGTTCAGCCTCCCACCTTGGTCTGAGGAGTAAATGCATAAGGGCGTACATAAAGAAGGGCTGTCTTGTAGCACAGCTTGGGGTTCCATCCAGAACTCCTTATGCCCTAGCCCAGTAGTGTAAACTAAGAGTGGATGTGGAGCAGTCCCTGCTCTACTTTTTTTTTCTAACCAATTATTGTCTACAGGCATGAAAAGCCCCATATCACAAATCCAGAAAGGCAGTGGTGGCTGTCAACACTGGGCTTGTGGAGCACATTTAATTAACAACTTTAATCTTGATTTCTTGTTGTAATTAAAACTGCAATTTGCATTGGAAAATGGGGAATGTGGAATATGTGAATTAGTCATTTTTTTCCTCTGCTTGTTTTAATTAAATGCTGTCTCATTCAAGAGCAGGGAAGAGAGACCGTGCCACCTTAAGAGTCACACTGACCTAGGACACAGCATTCAACTTCAGGGCAGATTGTGCTGTGGGTGATACTAAACCTGCTGGGACAAGGGAAAAATTAACCACCTTTCCAGCTTGTGGCTGGGATGTCCTGGCTTCCATACAGCAGCCTTCAGCACAACAGTCACAAGACTGTTGCTGGTGCTGCACTGTACAACAGGCTACAGAAAGGATTGTGGTGGCTATAGGTAAACTCTCTCTCTTAAGATGCATAGACAAGAGCAGAAAAATCTATCACCCTTGGAGAGGGGGCAGTCTCCTTGCAACTCTGCTTCTCCCCACTCTTTTGGGGCATGCACACTACTGGTGAGTAAGATTCATCAGTCCTAACTAGAAACTGAGAGGCAGAGAAAAACAAAGGTTCCCTGCTGCTCCCCCTGCACAAGAACTGGTCTCACAGGCTAGGGAAAGACATTCAAAAAGTCTGAGCCTGAATGTATTCAATATTTGCAGGTTAGTCTAACCTGGCTAGGCTAAATCTATTTGAAACTGCACCGATATCCCAGAAATGCAGCAGTGCCTCAGGCTAGAAGCCAGGGAGACGGGAGCGTGGGGGGCGGGGGGGTGCTAGAGCAGTCCTCCCTTCCCTTCCACAGGGCTGAGCTGAGGGGGGCATGGCCAGGCCCCAGCAGGATGCTCTGATTAGGAATGGGTCCCCCACCCTCCTGACCAGCCTAGCAGGAAATTGATAACACAGTGTTTATCACCCCTAACTCAGTGTTTATCACTCCATTAAGAAAACAACAGAGGGATATTACCAGATACCTACTGATTCTGTCTTTGTCCCGTCTGCCACCGCATGGACCATAGCCAGCATGTGGTCTGCTAGCTAATACACAGACCCCTCTCAGCAAGGCAGAGGGGAGGGGGGAATTCCTGCTTAGCAAGGAGTGGTGAGGGGGAGAGGGAAGAGCAGCCTGCAGTCTCTGCCAAGCTCCAACCAGAAAGCAGAGGGGAGGAGCCAGCTCTGCTGTGGAGCAGAGAGCATGCCGGGATGCTTGGGGAGTCTGATTTAACCTAAACCAGCAAGGGGTCTGGGACAGACATTGCATAAACCAGTTTGACCCAAATCAGTTAAGTCTGACACTACATTCAACCAGGTTTTTCTCAAACCGGTTTCAGCCTTTTTCAAACTGGTTTATGTGCACTGAACATCTGTTCTGTTATAGGTTTAAACCAGTTTCTCATCACTTAAACCAGTTTATGTGTAATGTCTGTCCCTAGCCACAAGGACTGCCTTAAGTGGAGTTGTACTCTTAGGAAAGGGCTATTCATGTATAAAAAGTGTCCAGAATTAGACCCATTATCCATATGTCTGGTGTGAAAATTAAGGCACAAAACCTGAAATTCAGGGGGTGCAGGGGGGTCAAACTCATGTGGCCCCGTAGGCAGAATAAAGGGCACAGGGCTGGTCTGCAGGCTGGCCAGTGTGCCAGATCCAGTGCACAGGTCCAGTTTGGGGCAGATGCTGCATGTGACATGTACCCTGGATCAACTCTGTGTGCTACATGCAGCGCAAGTGCTGGATCCAGCCCCATACACTGCATGCAGCATTCACCAGCTCTAGCCTGACATGTGACGCAAGGGGTAAGTCCAGGGAGCACACTGCACACAGCTTGCATGGCTGGTCCAGTGCAGATGGTGCTGGTATCAAATTGGTTCTGCATGCTGGATCTAGTGCATGGAGCATATGTGTGGGCCTGATCTGGACTAGCCCCAGATCCAGTGTGCAGGGCTGGCCCAGCACAAGCACCACATGAAATGTGTGCCTTGGATTGGCCCCCGCACACTGCATGCAGTACATATCCTGGCTCCAGCCGTTGCAACCCCAGTTCACATCTCACAGGCAGTACTGCGGACCAGATGATGGGGTTCTGTGAGCTAGATTTGGCTACACACCCAAACTTTAAAACAGACTGCTTGGAAGGGGCAGCAGCATTTCTATTCCACCAGCAGCACTGACAGGCAATTGATTTCATGGCTTGTTATCATCTCCCTAATTTCTGCACAAGTGTTAACAACCCTCTTCCCTTTTTAATGATCTTGATGTTCCATACATAAGGACCTACTCAAATTGCAATTTTGCAAATTTCACAGAAATCACAAAACCACACAATCGCTGCAGGCAAGACAGCTGTTGCCCCCACCCCTCACCACTGACTGGCTGAGAGGGCTGCCTGCCATGCCTTGTCCGCCAATCAGTGCTAAAGAGCAGGGCCGCATGATGAACAGCCCTCATAGCCAGTCAGCGGTGAGAGGCAGGACCATATGATGGACAGCTATTTCCACCAATCAGCGATTGGGGGGGGGCATCAGGGCCCCTGGGTGAATCAGAGGTTGGGGGGACACCATGATAATCTATGAAAATGGCATGATCTGCCTGTGAAATTGGCCAGCCCCTGCCTCAAGCTGGATAGACCCCTATCCATAAATCAAAATATCCTTTATTCTGTAATGCTTCTGACTTTTAGCTATTCCTGGCAATAACTCTCTTCTATTTCACAGCCCTACAGACTGGTTTTAGTTTAGTTCTAGCAAAAAACTTTAACTTGGGTGTAGTAATATTAAGTCAAGTGAATATTAACTCAGGTGTGAAAATGACTGATAGTGAAGTATTGGATGCAATGTTGAGATGTTCAGGGAGGCTAGATTTTGTTTTACTAATCTGAAGAAGAGATGTACATTTAACTATAACAACTACAAAACTAATAAACAATATCTTTGGACTACTGTTGCCTAGCGTTTGCCTAGTGTTAAAACATAATATATTGTTTTATACATTAAAATTTTATAAACTAGAAAAATTAATACAAATTCCAATACAGTTCTATTTGTTTTTCCTTTGATCTTGAATAGAATAATATAGCACTGGGCCCCTAGTATATTAGCAAATCTTGTTTCTCTTTAACCAAAGAAAAATATATGTTGTGTTATGTGATTACGCACCACACCACCTGTACCCCTTTTCAAAATCCTAGATCTGCTCATGCCTCTGAGTTAGTGAAAATCCCAGCAGTCCTATAGTACCAAAATCAAACATGCCAATTGACATTTTTATTTTGAAAAAAGTTTTTTTTTAAGCCTTTCTAATATTGAAGAGAATCTTCCAAACATGAGGCAAGTCTAGCTGGTACAGCAATTTCACCCTGAATCTGAAGACAGTCTGAAACAGTTCTAAAAAAGGTATGAACTATTTTTGAGGGAGTGAGGGTGCAGCGCAAGCCAGTAGGAGAAGTGGCAGGCCAAAAAACTCCCTTACCTGTGAGCCCTGCTCCATTGTGGCTGGAAGCTGCAGCAGAGCAACATTTTTCTAACCAGTGCTCCCTCCAGACTGGAGGAAGGAGCCTAGCACCAGTGTTGAAAAACCCTAACCACAAACGTTCAGGGGGAACAGGATAAGAGAAGCCAGAAGCCAAAAGACTCAGGAAACAGCTGGGACCAGAAACAGCTGAACTGGCAGGATCAGTTGACCTGGGGAACTCAGCAGACCCAACAGACAGCTGCTAAGGAAAAGCTGCCTGCTGATGGGGAGTCTGGGCAGGGCAGCCAGAGAGATACTTGCCCTCTACAAACCAGTCTGATTCTGCAGCCCAAGGGAAAGGAAGACATAAGCCACCGTTATGCTCTTTGGGTGAGTAAAGTTGCCTTTCTTTTCTTTTTCTGTGTATATGAAAGAGATTTTTTTGATAGTTTATTACCTTGGACACTCTATTGGCCTAACACTGCTCTGAAGGGCCTGGCGGTGCAGATGTACTTGACAGCATTATGGGACTGAGCTGTGGGCTGCCATGGGCTCCAGCCTTTGCCCAGCAGAAAGACCCACTAGCTTCCAAAGAGGTGTTTTATTTCTTCTCTCTCTTTCTCAAGTCTTTAAAGCCGCTCAGGGAAAAATGAGCAAATAGGACCTGGCCGCAGGTCCAATTAGAGGGGTGTTGTTTTTTGTCCTTTCCTGAAAGACACCCAGCCAGTCACCCTAGTGGGCTGGTAACTATGTGCAGGAACTTTGGGTTTGGATATCAGTGATATTAAAAATAAAGTAATGGATGCTTCTGGAAGACAAAGACATTTAATATCTTTTTGTTAATGTTTATTGTGCAGGTCATTGGGGCATTCACTATCTTTAAGGACCAAGACGACAACCATAACATGGTGTGGAGTGGGTAAGAGGTGCAGAGGAAGGAAGAGCCCCTCCCAGAACAACAAATCGAGAATATCAGAGCTGAGTTTACTTGCACATGCTTCCTCCCAGTTTAAGCGTACCATCAAGTCATGGTGGGCAAGAGCACAAGAGTTTAATCCAACCGCAGATACAGATGTTCCAAGGTTCCCTATGACTAGCTGGCCAAGTGACTACGTCAGAGGCATGGAACCCTACCCATATAGGGTAAGACCCTGATGCCCGAACACTACCCTATTCATCTCATGGGCTGTTAACTCTTTGCCACTGGTTTGAAATAAAAAGCAACCTTGTCAAGTATCATTTTAGTAGAAAGAACCAAGGACCATGTTCTCTGTTGCAGGTGGATTCAACCAGGGATATTGTGGTGGGATGTGGCAGTGCAGCAGACTGCTGTCAGGGGCTATTTGAAGTTCTGACATCACTTGCATTTTGAGCTGTCTGGAAATTTTTCAGTGAAATAGTTTTCATCAGAAAATGCTGGTTTTCTAAAACCAAAACTCTCTTCAGGAATACATCAGTTCTGACAAAGCTGAAATCTGGAGATGTGTCAAAGGACCAGATGGAACTCCTGGTTAAAACCAGACAGAAAAAGCGAGCTACCCCCAAGCACAGGGGCAAGCAAAATATGGTCCGTGGGCCAGATCCAGCCTGCCAGGCCATTCTGTCTGGTCTGTGGGGCCCCTAAAAAATTCAGAAAATTAATTATTATCTACCCCTGGCTACCTGTCAAAGATGACAAGGCACCAGCGGCAGTAAGACAGAAAGGGGAGCCAATGGCAGGACCCAGCAGCTGAAGCACCAAGGCCCGCCTGGCCCCAAGACACCCCCAGCCAGAAGCCACTTCTGGCCTGGCAACCCTGGGACTGTTCCCCACCTCCTTCTGCCTGAGAGGGAATCTCAGCTAAGAACGCAGAGGAGGCAGGGGAGGACTACGTGCAATTGCCCCAGTCCTCAGGGCCAGCCTGGGCCAGTTCCTGCTAAGTCCTGTGGTCTGGCAATGCAGCCAGGGACCACATGGTGCCAGAGTGGCCGGTGGATGGGTGGGGAGAAACAGCAGCAGCAGGCAGGAAAGCAGAGAAATGGTGGTGGCAGGCAGGGGGGCAAGTGGTAGTGGGCAGGCAGACAGGTGCGAGTGCAGCAACAGCTGGGCAGAAGCGTGGGGTCCATGGTGGTGTCCCAGGGCAAGGGTCAGCGGGATCCCAGAGCGGCGTAGCAGAAGCATGGGGCCCGGGCTGGCAGGGGCTCTCAGACCAGGCTGTACCAGCACAGAGAGGGGCAGAGCTGACTTGGCTCCATAGAGCCCTTGCCAGCCCAGGCCCTGCGCTCCTGCCACTCCCTGCCCTACCCCACCCCCTCCGGCCTTGGCCCCAGGACACCTGCACGGGCCTCACGCTCCTGCTCAGCTGTCACTGTTGTCATGCCTGCCTGCCCACTCACTGCCACTTGCCTCCATGCCTGCCGCTGCCATTTCCCTGCTTTCTTTCCTGCCACTGCTGCTTCTCCCAGCCCCCCTACCTGCCCATCGGGCACTCCGGCACCACGTGGTTCCTGGCTGCATCACTGGACCGCAGCACTCAGCAGGAGTCAGCCTAGCCCCTGTGATTTTGGGCTGGTCTGTGTGGTGCTGGCTGGGCTGGGCTGAGCCAGTTTATGCTGCGTCCTGCTGTCTGGGCCTTGTAGCTTAGACATGGTGCAGGAGTGGCAGGCAAGGCGGGGGGGACCAGGGAAGCCGTGTCAGCAGGTGGGAAGATAGGGAAGTGGCAGGAAAAGGGCAGCAGTGGCAGATGGCAGGGGAAGTGGCAGAGAGTGGGAGCACAGGGCCTGCACTGGTGCCCTGGGGCAGCAAAAGCATGGAGCCCAGGCTTGAAGGAGCACTGGCAGGGGCTGTGGGCAATGAGGGAGGGAGAGGGTGCATGTGCGCACATGCGTTCGTAGGGCGAGTCACACACACACACACACACACACACCCCTCCTTGCACTGCCTTGCACACAAGACACCATACCCCCACCCCCTAGCCATCCTCCCCCCACAGACAGCCTGCCACAATCCCCATGCCCACCCATACCCACACGCTCCCTCACCCCACATACACACCCACACCCCTAGAAACCTGCCCCACACACCCACACACTCCACATACCCACAGGCGCCCCCTTCCCCCCCCCACAATATACAAGAGTAAGACTTCATTTTAAGCTATTATAGAATCACTTTTATGTACACTACACAAACACATGTAAATCACAACAAAAGTATTTTTTTTAATCAAATTTATGAATGTTGTAGTAGATGTTTGATTTTTAGACTGTAATTTGGTACTTTTCTGGTTCCAGGATGGCAAACCCCCTTGTTAAAAGGAGTATTTCGGGGGGCAAGGGGAGGGGCTTCTGTTGGCAAAGGTCAGGGGTTGGGGGGGTAGGAATGGAAGAGGAGACTTCTGGTCCCAAGATGGTGACCGGGGGCAGGGTACCTGTCAAGTGGTGGGGCTACCCATGCAGCCCTCAACAGATTGCTGAAACTTGGTAAGTGGCCCTCCAGCTGAAATACCTGCCCGCCCCTGCCTTACCATGTAGATGACTCAAATTCATGTTCTTCATCTGAACTAGGCAGATCAGGAGCTTGAACCTGCATCTCCTCGGCTGCAGAAGTGTGTCCTGGCAACCAAGGCTGCTCTAGGCTGTTGGCTGCTCTAGGATGGCTGTCTTGTTCTCTCTTGCTTTCTCCCTGTTTCTTTCATGACTACCTTCAAAAGCCGTGGATTTACACCAATGTGGAATGAGAGTTTTTGAAACCCCAAGAGTTTTGGGAGAGAAATCATTTCACACAAAGATCTATTTGCAATAACCTCTTCCCCAATGGCAACACAACCGGGCACGTGCAATAACCTCTTCCCCACCCCCTGAGCGCCGGTGCACTCCCTGTCGGGCCACACTCCCTATTTAGCCGATGGGCAGGGGGGCAGGCAGGAGCGCCGTGAGAGGAATCCTCTTCCCACAGCCAGTCCAAACACCTTCTTAAGTTCCCTCATATCTCTTTCATTGGTTATAAAAACCTAGTGAATATAGCCACTGTCCATTAGCCTCCAACTTCTAAGATAAACAAAGCCTACTGAGGGATTTATGTCAGGATATGGTGACAGCTTAAATCTCCTGAACTCAACAGAGTGGGGAAGGAGAATAAAAAGAAGGATCTGGGCATGTCACCAGTTCCAAACTTGCACACCACTGCAGAGGGCCTGGCAGCTCACCAGAGGGCAATAAATGCATCTCTTCTGTGAATCCAGACTCTGGAGCAATATTCCCAGTGGCATCTGTAAGACCATTCCCTACAATTCAGCATATCACTGCTTTGCATGCCAGCATTACTTGTCAGTAATTTATCACCCTGTAACATAATTGTAGCTGAAGCTAACACATCATGGTCTTGCCTAACGACTAGACCACATATATAGGTTTCACTCGGTCCTCCGGCCTAGTGGATCAGTTTGCTTTCACTTATCTGGTTGCTGGGCTAGTCTGCAAACTGGAAAGAGCCCGACCCCCTGTACAAATCCTGTGGTGGTAGGTCCAGCCGCAATACTTCATGCAGCACTCACCAGCCCTGGAGTTTGCTGTGCACAAGGGACCTGCATGGGGTGGGCTGGACCCACCATTGCAGGCAACCTAGGGGGTAGAACCAGGCTGGCATATGTAGCCTGCAGCACAGGAGGGTAGTACTGGGCACAAGCTGCATGTGGCACCCCCACTGGACCTGCCCTTTGCACTGTTCCTGGCATGGTCTGATCTGGACTGGCGCCAGAGCAAGGCAGGGTCAGTCTGGTGCAGATGCCACCTGCAGTGCATGCCCAGACTGATACATGTGCTATGTGCAGGCCACACAGCACTAGGCCCAGCCTGAGTGCCACATATAGCACACAGGACCAGTCTAGGGATCCACAGGCCAGATCATAAGGCTCCACAAACCAGATCCAGCTCTCGGGCTGTATGTTGACACCCCTGCCTTACATCAAGCAGCGGAAGTGAATTGTTCTGGATAGAAACCCCAGATACAACTCCTGCAGGTGACCCAGCATCATTATAGTTTCTATATTAGGTCAGACCTAACCAACAACCTCACAGAAGAGCACTGCCTATAACCTGCAGCTTTACAGTAACTCAGAAGTGATCACTATTTATCAGTATCACTGCATCTCAATATACACTCCATTCTTTTCCCTTTTATGAAGCTCAGGGAAGAAGTGTCCTAATATGCAGGCAGGTCTGCAAAATAAAACATGAAGGAACCTCCCAGGCCCAGTGTCCTACTGAGCCAGAAATCTAACATCTGTTTGGCAGGACTGTAATCTTGCAGTCTCTCCCAAGCTCCTACTTAGCCCTTCCCCCCGCTGCTTAGACATGGACTCAATGGAGCATAAATAATGCAGACTGTTTGTCATTAATTCTTGTTTCTCAGCAGAAAAAAAAAAAAAAAATCAATAACAGCTTGGTTATACTATGGGACACTGTTACTACAGTCCCTGCACTTTTAGGATGCTGTTACCATAGCCAACCTTAGAGCAGTCTGCAACAGGGGCCATGGACAGGCATTCATTTCTAGCACTGGAAATTTCTGAGAAATTTGAGGCACTTGGTATCAGGAGATGTGGGTTCAGGCCCATACTATCATATGACCATGGGCACTTCATCTCTCCACTCTGTTAGCCTCCGTTTCCCCATTAAAGAACAAGGTTATATACCCGTAGAGATAAGAAGATGATTTATGTTTGTAATGGTGTCTGAGATGACAAGTGCAGTCCGCATGACCCATAGGCTTTTAAAAAAAAAATAAGAGTAAAGTCTAGCATTACCGATATTTTTGCAGCTACCAGGAGCCTGAAAAAAACAGTGTCCAACCCAGAGAAACTCCAGAAGCTTTGTCTTATCTGGGCAGCAAGGAAATGCTGAGGCTGTGAAATCTCTAACATACAAGGTGCCTTCAAAGAGTCTTGGGATTAACAGCCGGAGCTGTCGTAGCCTGTCTCCCAGTACTGCTGCTTGACCTCATCATCTTTCCCCTGTAACAAGTGCAGGTGTTGCAGCCTGCAGCTGCTGAATCTCCCCTGCAGAACCAACCCTAAGGGGGTGTAGGGCCTGGGCCAAAACAGCCTGTGCAGGGCCCCTTTAACACTGCAAGGGGCTGTGGGATTCCCACAAAGGCAGGGCATGGTAGTGCCATAGCAATGAAATTTGGTGCCTGGGGCCAAGCAGAACCCACGCACCCCAGACAAGCCACTCTTCAGCAGACATGAAGCCAGCAGCGTGCACGGGGGAGAGGAAGAGGCAAGCGGCTGGACACTTCTTCTGCGGCATGGGGTTGAGCCACCAGCTCCAGGCAGGCCCCATGGGAGGGGCCATGGTTGCTCTGTCTGCCTCTGCAGGGCCCCCTCCAAAGCCCAGGGCGTTCGCCCTGATTCACCCTACCTAAGGGAGAGCTCTGCTCCCCTGTTCCCCATGTGTGCCCAGACTGGAGTCACTCCAGTCTGGGGAAGTGGGAGAGCACTACTCCTCTGCTCCACTCTTTCTTTTGTACAGGGGGTCGGGCTCTTTCCAGTCCCTGGGAGGTGTGGAGCAATGGAAGCAACTAGGCATTCATTCCTGCCAGAAAACTCTTGTGCAAGGAAGATCTTCCACACTGAAAACAGCAGATCAGATTCAGTATGTTTCCCGCGGGAGAAAGTGCATGACCGCCAGCCAGTGTGTTGCTGGATTCTAGCAGGAGAAAGGCATTTCTCTGCTAGTAATGCAACACTTGTCCATAACTCAGAGGGGAAATAGCATTGGGGACAAATTTGGCCAGGAATAAACATGCTGTAAGCAGCACATGGTCATCCTTGAGCCAGTCACCAGTTCTGTTACTGTTCCCCATCATATTCTGTAAACGTGCAATGATTAGCTTTTTACAGGTTTTCTGCCATCTCCTGACCTCACAAATATTAATGGAATTATCCTCATAACCCCTCACTATGTGGGGAAGTGCTGTTCAGTGTTTGTAGATGGGGACAGGAGTGCAGAGAGATTAAGTGACTTCCTCGAGAGCACAAAAAAATCCCTTTACCAGCACCAGAAACTGAACCCAGAGCGTCTGAGGTTCAGGCCACTCCTGCAAGGCCAATGTATCTTAGGGGGCACGTCTACACGTGAATTAACGCACCGCAATTATAATGCATTAAGTTTAGTACTTGTAATAACAGGTATTAACTTAATGCACCATAAAAGACGCTAGGGCGCAGTAGAGCCAGCACGCGCTTTTGTAACACTAATGCACAGTAGACTAATTCTACCACACATTAGCATGGTTTTTGTCTGTCATGCTAATGTGCGGTAGAATTAGTCTACTGTGCATTTAGCGTCTCATGTAGACTTGTCCATGGAGAAGCAGAAAAGCTCCTTGTGCAATAGTAGTTTTTGTATGCAAAGCTGTTTAGGAATCTTTGCAAACAGCTACAGAGATTGCTTCAGATACCCCACAGACACAGCAGCCACTTTGATCATAGACAGAACTGCTTTATAGCACACAGCAACAACATGCAACATTTCAGGAAGTGAAAAATACTCCTAAACCCAGATGACATTGCATGGCAAACCAACATATACAAGAACCAGAAATGCAGCTATGACAACAGGATAAATACACTGCTCTAAGAAAGATTCAATGGGATTGTGAATCATTGCAAGCAGCCAGACTTTTTCAGGTCTCACATAAAAAGGTCCTCCTTTAACTGAAGAGTTGGCTCAGGAGACAGAAGTGCCAAATGCAGGCCATTCAGGACACTGCCAAGGAGTTCTCCTGTGCAAGTAGTGACTGAGCCCAACACCATGGCTTATGGAAATGCAGCCCCTAAGACGATTGTGCACCCTGACTATGATGCAGCCTACCTGACTGGAAAGGAAGCGATCATTTATAATCTACACTGATGGGAGAGGAAGAAATGTTCCCTTCTTTTCAGGTAGCTTCCAGCAATCAACTAGAATCCTGTTGCAGTGACTTATTCCAACGTATGCACTGCTGCAGGAACTGAAAGCCTTTCAGCTGGTATACTTGTTGTATGTTACCTAATACTATGCCATGAAGAGTGTAGAACACAGGCATTTAAAGTCCAATTTGATTAGGTAGCATGAAAAAACCCTCCTACATAGCATTAAAAGCTTGTCTACTTCTGGCACTAACACACAACTATGGACAATATGCCATACCTTGGAGAGTCAGTCCATTTAGATGTAATTGTGTTAGGCTGGTGCTTTGTTGACCTACCCTATCAGCAGCACCAGTTCTGCAGGTTATTAGATAACAAGGAAGGAGGCGGTAAGCCTATACAGAGGAGACTGGCAATGTGAACTGAAAGCAAGCAGTCCACGTGTAAGACTGCCTCTGGCATGGATACATATAACAACTGTTCCAAAAATATCACTGTATGGGAACCGGATCACAATAGTCACGCAATAGGGTATAGACACACATCAAAAAATTAAAACATCTGCAAATGTCACTTACTGAGAAATAGTTCACAACCGTGTGTGAAGTACTATAGTTCCAACAATAGGGGATGGAAGTGAGCACCCATCCCAGCATGCCCCAAAGTTGGCAAGTGGAGGAAAAGTGCTACCACCCATGCTTTGGGAGTCCCAGAGAATGGGTGACCTGTGGCTGGGAGTGTTTTCAGATTTCTACTTTTCCTTCTCACATGAGTTCAGAAAACTTCAGTAGCCTTCAAATGACAACCAAAGTCTGCAGGGTGCTCACCTGGCCTGGGGTCGCTGGGAGGAAAAATAAATGCTTAGACCCATGCTTTTGGGTTGCTAGGAGGCTGGGGGGACCATGATGAGAGGCTGCAGTTGAGCAGGAAGTGAGTTCACAGCTGGTTGTTAGAAAGATAGCTTTTATTGAAAACACAGTATACGGATAAAGTGCCAAGAAAGGGGGGAATAAAAGGACAGTGGGTTCTGGCTGTGCACCAGACTGGTCAAATGCAGCAGTGGAGGTACCTGTGGGAAAAAGAGGTAGGGAAGTGAAGAGCAATGCGCTGTGGGATGCTTGCACAATTGACTGATCCATGCCTGGTGTCCACATATAACACGGAACCAGTTCAGTAAACAGAGCACTCAAAAAGAGTACTTGATTTTCCAGGTATACTTTTCTAGGCAGCTTTTAAACCAGTTTAACAGGCTTGAATGCCTGTCTGCTTCAGGTTTAAACTGCATTTAAACTGGTTTAAGTGTCATGTGTGATTATACCCTCTGTAAACCACTGTGAAACAGTAGACCCAAATCATCTGTATCCTGAGCCACTTTCACTGGCTCACCATGCTCTCCAGAACCCATGTATCAATGCCTCACACCAGTTAGCTCTAGCTGCCCTCACCAGGCTCATCTATCTCCCTGTTCTCTCTTGTTGGCTAGGGACAGACATTACACATAAACTGGTTTAAGTGATCAGATACTGATTTAAAGCTGTAACAGAACAGACATTCAGTGCACATAAATCAGTTTGAAAATGGCTGAAACCGGTTTGAGATAAACCTGGTTGAATGTAGTATCAGACTTAACTGATTTGGATCAAACCAGTTTATGCAATGTCTTTCCCAGACCCTTTGCTGGTTTAAGACAAACCAGAGTACTCCAGCATCCCAGCATGCTCTCTAGGCAGGGCTCTGCTCTGCTCCAGAGATGGGCTGGCCCCTCCCTTCTGCTCTCTAGCCAAAGTAGGGAGGGACATGGCGAGACACCAGCTTGTATGGCCTGGTTAAGGCAAAGTGGGCAGGGAGGGGATTAATTCTTCCCTCCTTCCCCTCCTCCCCCACTGCAGCCGGGTCTGCTTGTCAGCCAGGGAGCAGAGGAGAGGGGGCTGCGGCAGTGGCCTCTGGGGCTGGCAAACCCTGGCTGCAGGGCAGAAGGGACGGAGAGAGCAATTAACCCTTCTCTTTGCCCCCTTCACCTTAAAGGCACTGTGCCAGGATGGTTGTCCTGCAGGGCAAGGAGGGGGGCTCTGTTCTGTGCTGAGGGGGACTCTTCCTCCTGCTCCTCCCCCCAGGATGGGGAAGGGGGGGGGTCAGTGGGGTACTGGAGCGGGACTACTCCTCCTCCCCTCCCCCCCCCCGCCAGGGCTGGAGGTGGAGCCTCTATGCAAAGCTGCCTGACAGAGGGGGACTCGGGGACTCTTTCCCTTCTCTTCACCCCCTGTGGCCGCAGCTGTTACAGCCACTCCCCACACCCTGGCCAGGCAGTGCCGCACAGAGCCCCACTCACCCCGTGGGGGGGGGGGGGGGGGGAGGAGAATAGCAGAGAGAAGAATCCCCCTCTGTGGCTAGGGCCACTCAGCCTTGCACAGAACCCCCTTCCTGTCTTCCCCACCACAAGAGGTTGGGGGGGGGGGAGGGGACAGCATCCATTCAATGCTGTCTGGCCTCAGATAGGGCACAGGGAGTGGCTTTAATGTAGCTGCAGCTGCTGGGGGTGGCCCCAGTCCCAGGGCCCAGCCCAGCCTTGCTCAGCCCCAGCTAAAGCAGACGCTTGGTGGAGGTGGGCCAGGCGGCTGCAGCTCAGTGACAGAGAGGTGAGTGCAATGGGGCAGCTGCTTCCCCTGTTAGCAAGCACAGCCCAGCAGGGCTGGCCGGGCAGTGGCTTATCTGGGCCCACTCAGAGGCACGGCAGGCCCAGAGCCCAGCAGCCACCCACCATGGAGGCTTGCTGAGGTTCCATGGTTATGCAAATGTCATAAATACCAGCTTTATGTTAGGTAAACAACATGGAGATAGACTTTTGCCTGTTGCCTTAATCTTGTGTATTAAGTTGGTGCTTTTTTTGTGTACTTACTGAGTTTTGCTCTTAAGAAACTCCATTTTGTATTACTCTGTAGCTGGACATAAATTCTCAACCTTTCACTCCTTCGTATGCTGTATGTGTGTGATGGTATGGGTAAGAGTGTGTTTGTGGAAAAGGAAAACACCAGGTGGTGACTGGCTGAAGAATGCAGACAAATAAGAGACCAAAACAAGAAGAATCTGCCTCAGAACAATGAGAGAACAACATAAATTGACCTTCAAGGAGAAACACAGTGATAACACGGCAAAAGCCCAGGGCACTGGATGAATTAACAAAACTATAAAACGTGGGGCGAGACATGCTGATTTTGGGTCTTGTTCTGCATAACATTCTGGAGCATCAGTTTGCCTGATGAGATGAACTGACAGAAGCCTGGCTCCTACTCATGATCAACCTAGCTGGCCACTAAGTTGACTCGAGCCCTGATGAGATGGGCAACATATACCAGTGCAAAACAGAAGGGGTGTGTGTGTGTGTGTGTGTGTGTGTGTGTGTGTGTGTGTGTGTGTGTGTGTGTGTGTGTGTGTGTGTGTGTGTGTGTGTGTGTGTGTGTGTGTGTGTGTGTGTGTGTGTGTGTACACACTAAGCGCTTAACCAATAAATGCAGTGTCTTGCCTTGCCCCCTCTTACAAAGGTCTCACTCCATCTTGAGCTAATCAGATAACACCATGAGCCCCTGCAGTGCCTCCAAGTGGGCCCAGATAAGCCGCTGCCCAACCAGTCATTGGCTGCACATGCCGGGGGCTGTGCTCACTGACAGGGGAAACAGCTGCCCGGCTGTGGTCGCTTCCCTGGTGACTGAGCTACACCCACTGGGGTGGCCCCGCCCCCTCAGCCTGGTCCCACCAAGCAGCTGCCTTAGCTGGGGATGAGAGAGGCCAGGCCAGGCTGAGCCACAGGGCTGGGGCCACCCCTGGCAACTGCAGCTCCATTAAAGCTGCTCTCTGTGCCCCGGCTGGGCCAGGCCAGGGAGCACTGCAAGAGCCTCCCCTCCCTGTCCTATGGCAGCAGGTAGTGAGGGGGGGAGGAGGAGTAGGAGAAGAAAGGGAAAGAGTTCCCCTTCAGCACTGAACAGAGACCCTGCTACCCTTTTGAGGAAGAGTCCCCATCTGGGGCTAGGCAGCATTGCATGGAGCCCCCACTTCTCACCCCTCAGTGGTGGGGGAGAAGCAGGGGAAAGAGGTCTCCTCCAGGGTCAAGCAGCCTTGAAGTGCCCCTCTCCCCACCTCACGGCAGCAAGTGGGGAGGAAGAGAAGGAGGGAGAATAGCCCTCCCCAGCACCTAATAGAGTCTCCCTCCCTCCCCCTCAGCTCAGCTTCCCTGTGCTGGGTTCTGACTTGAGCCACTGCAGGCACATGCTGAACGTCTATCTACTTCCAAACCAGTTCACTCTCTGCAGGTTAGGCAAACCTGCAAAGACTGAATCAATGCCGGCTTGGGCTTTTTGAATGTCTGTCCCTAGCCACCAAGGCTGACCTCAGTTTCATTGCTAGTGCTGCAAAAGCCTTCTTTACAACTCCTGCCCCAAGCACAGAGCCTCTGAATCTCCCCCATCCCTTTCAGATCCTAGCAGTACGTTTCTGTCTTCCTCACAGCCTATGTCTCTAGGTTCTTTCTTCTTCTATCCTATTTCTTTCTGTAATGGGACTGCTGAAATCTGGAAAAAGCGTTTTGGGATAGGGCCTATATAAGAGACTAGCCAACTGCCTATCAAGAATGACCACCATGGATACAACCCTGTTCCCCACCCCCCTCACACCGCCGCCACCTCCTATATAGGGCAGAGCAGGGGAGGGACACCCCCCCCCCCCGAGGCCAGCATAGCTGGCCTCAGTGCCCCCCTATCCCCTCTGTCCCTGCCATCATGGCAGCTCTCCTCAGAGGCACCACTGGCACCTGCAGTCCAAATGCTCTTGGCCAAGACAGCCAATCAGAGTGGGAATAAAGTGTTATGGACAGACAGACAGACTAAAGCTTTTATAATATTAGAACACTAGACAAAGTAAAGCCACAGAAGTCAAGATTCTTTTCTAGGAAATGAGAAGAGGCAAGTAATTTCCAGCTGAAGGTACAGCAAGTGTCTGTAAAACCTAGAGACACATACAAGATGACATAAGAAGATTCACTTAAGCAATAGGATAACTACAATACAAACATTTATCACAGAGCCCTAAAGCTTGGATTTCCAGAAGGCCCCTTTTGACATGCTCAGAAAAAGACCACTAACTATCTATATTACCCCTTTCTCCCAGATCCACTTACACCTACCAAAAAAATGTAATTCAAACAGAAACTTTAAAAATTATTTTCACAGGAGCCCCATCACAACATAGGTAAGTTTATGGAGATCAATGGAGTTACTTCAGGCTAATGCAGATATGACAGAGAGCAGAATTTGTCCATACTTATACCTCAGAGCTACCAAGCCACGCCATCAGAACTGTTAAAATGGAAGATAAAATAGTCTGGTTCAAATTATTTTGCTTGAAAATTTTATTTTTTTAAAACTAAACAATAATTTCCCCCAAAAGTTCAATTTACTTTCCATGGACAAGTTTTGTTTTTCCATTGTAAAAACCACATCCCCATAACTTGAACATTTTCCATTTGGAAGTGTTGCTTGGATGCCTAATGGGAGTCATAGGCTAGCTGCTTCATGTTTTGTCCTCTATGGGCCAGAAGCCCAGACTGAGCACATCTCTCAGCATCCATAAAGGCAATATAATACTCATGGTGCACTTTCTTGTCACAGCAAGTATATTATAAGAGATGTAATCTAGTCAGTAACCCAGCACACAAGAGGAAAATGGGGCTTGAAGCACCTGAACTGCAGCTCCCAGGGGGTGCTACTGTGGTGGCTCATTAATTTTTTTCAGTTTCCTGCTTTTAAAAAATATTTTTTTTCCCTTGAGACACCTGTGGAAACTTATTTCCTAGTGAGTCCTAGATACACATATATGCTTGGATAATGAACATACCATATTAGATTTCCCAGAACAGAAGCAAGCCTTGCTAGTCTATTGCCGTTTGAAATGTGTGCTGAAGGGCAACCCAGTGTTAGATATGAAGGAGAAGGAAATGCTGGCCTACCTGGGGCAATTTCAAAGAGGTGTTTTCCTGGTTCATCAAGATTAGGTGCCAGCTCGCTCACCTGATTGCCTTGTAGTGGAATGAAACCCTGTAAGGGACACAGAAATACCAGTGAAGGGGGAAAGGCCAGGAAGAGGGGAAGGAAAGGAATATAACACATAGCAAAGTTTGGTAGATATAAATCCCTCTCCCCCACTAAAATGGCTCTTCTCCTTTCCACATTTTGCACCTCCTTCACTTCTGTCTTGTATGTCATTCCTTCTTTCTCCAAGTTAATTTGCCATATACCCGTCTCTTCTGTCATCTCTCATGACCTCATCACCGTGGATATGACAGCCTTCTCCTCTACGGTAAACACAATTATTCAGTGAGCCCCAGTATACTCAATGCTGTATGAACAGAGGCATTTGCTTCCCCAAGGATCTCAACATTGGGCACACAACCACCACATCTTCCATGTGGAACACTATCCCTGTATCTATGAATCTCATTAGCACCACCTCTTCTTAACTTCTCATCTAAAAACATATCCGTTCTCTTAGTTTTTCTTCTCACTTCAGTTGTGGCCCCAAATCCAACCTTTTCAGTATCAGATAGCTAAAAATTCAACACCTACCATCCGTATTTAAGCATCTGAGTAAGTGGCCTAATTTTAAGAAATGCAGCATGGAGAAAGTCCCACAAAGTCACCAGGTAGAACAACTGATCCAAGTTCCCTTTAGTCTTGAGGGAGGGCCATTAGATCCAAAAGTCAAATGCCATATGGACATCTTTCTAATTTGTAAACCTTGAGCTTTATACAGGGTTAAACCCCCCAGTTTGCTTTCAGAGGCAAATGCCACCAGAGCTCATGATTGTTTGTAGCTGGGATTTTGCTTGAGCCTAGCTTTAGCTTTAGCATATTGTAGCTCAGATTTAGGAATTTTGGAGTAGGCTAAACAAGAGCCCCCAGATTTCAAGCAATTTAACCTGCAAAAATCAAAGGCTTCTTCAGGGGAAAGCTAAAAAAAGAACTTTAGGAAGCAATATCAGTCAACTGATTGTATTGGATAGGATTCACCTAAGCAAGTTCATGCTCCAGGTAGTCATCCTCTGGCTAGGATAAAAATACACGAGTCACCACTCTCCTCAGACTCCAGACCAGATCACCAACCAGGACTAGTGATAAAGACCAACCCACCATGGCTTATCAGCATCTGGGTAGGGACAGTGATAATCTAAAAAGATCTTCTCATTGTCCAATAGGCTTTTAGAAGGACGTATGGCCAACTGCCAATGTTGGCCAGCTGGATCCCTGCACTAAGCAAAGGAAGGTCCCTCCCATTTGATGTCTACTTGCAGGAGATCAAGGGACATTAAGTGCTAGCTAAGGGGTTCCCATTTTAGGTTCTTAGGAATCTATGTAAGGTGAAGTGGGTAGGAAAATGCCAAAACGGACTGGCAAGGTGGGCTGGGGGTAGGGAGGGGAAGGGACCCCAAGTAAGTCCCCATTCCAGTCTCCAGAAAGCCAAACTACACTTACAGTGACTGAATTACAGGACTTTTCTTTTTCTTTTTTTCCTGACAGCACCCAACAATCAGGCTACAAACCAGAACACTAAACAACACAACACTTACCCTTCATGAGTCATCTATATTCATGCACATTCCCAGTACACATGCCTGATTATTATCTTTTCTCAAATCACTTTAACAATTGCTAAGCCCAAGAGACATTGGAACAAACAGAATATCGGTAACTGAAATCAATCCCAATTAAATTTCTTGTCTGCTTCCAGGCTCATGCCATTGAAGTAACATAATTTTGGTATTTGATGGCAGAAGAGGGAAGCAAGGATTTCAAATAAAGGAATAAAATCTTCCATGTAATCTTTGCAGTCTTGCTTTTTGTGAAGCAGGAAAGCCAGTAAATTAATTTTTCCATTAAATCTGTGTTGTTGTATATTTTTGCTTTATCATTGCCTTTCCAAATAATGTCTTCTGTACAGACACTTTATTGAAGAAATTACTATAATAAACCAAGGAGCCAGCTGGCATTAAATGTAAGTGAATTAAATTTTATTCTTCTCTTTAAGCATAGAACACTGAATTTACCAGGCATAAATTACTGAAGTAGTTCTTGAACTGGAAAATATTTTCAGGTGGAAATTAAGCTTTGATTCCTCTTCAGGATTCACCTCCATACAATCCACTTCATTAAAATTATTTGCTCCTTTGAATGGATCAATATGTTGTAGACAAGGAAAGCCTCACTAAAGTGTGGCAGAGCTCCACACCTAACAAAGTGAGGTGGGATGGCAAACAGCTTCCCTCGCTCACCCAGCCATTAGACTTGCATTAGAAGACTGTTCATGACAAGGAACATCAGGAAAAATCTAGAGTAAGGACTCCCAAGCCACTGAGCAAGCAGTCCTTTAAAGAGTTATTGTTATGCCACTCCAATGACTGACATGGTACAAACCAATGCAGAATCTGTAGGAACTGAAGTCCTGTGGACTAATAGTTGACTTAAAATTTGTAACTTTTAGTCTAAGGAATTGAAAATGCCATCCCTGCACCTGCCAAATACATGCTGCTCACCCTATGTTAATGTAATATGAACCATTAAAAAACATAGAAAAGCAGGAAATGTAAAAGTTAAAGTTCTAAGAGTGGCTAATATGTCCACATATTAAATAATTGATGATAAACATTATTGCTGGTTGTACTGCAGAATGTAAAAGGAATACTGAACTAGAAAAAGGGAAAGAGAAAACACTTATCAACATCCTCCAGTCAGCCCAAAGAGACTTTCCACTGGAACCTTTGCTTTTACAGTCCCTGTCTTTTTGTTAGTTCAACTGTGCCTTCGCATCATTTTCTAATTTAATTTCCTCTTTTTTTTAATCCTGTATTTAATGTAATTACAACAGATGGATTTGCCTGTGGGCTTCAAAACATATTAAATTCTTTATGACATATTTTATGTGGATTTGAAAAAAAAGGCATTTGAGAGAGAAGAAAAAGTGTGCTGTTTTACAGAAGGCTGAGAACTGGGAACAGGCACACAAAAACATACCCTTAGCTGAGCAGATCCATAGCATGGCATGACAGAAGACACCATATTCCAAAACTGGGAATACAAGGAGGACCTTGAATTAAAATACCTACCTATCTCGTATGGAAGTAGCTTGAGGCTCCTTTGACAGAACAACCCTGGAGACTAGGGAATTAGGAAAGATATTTGGCAACAGGGGAAAAGGTTATTTCCCCCCCTATATTACACATTTAGTGTAATTGAAAACTGTATGGAATGCAGGAGAATGAGTGAATTAATTTCACAAGCATGAAGACAGAGAAAGCTGAGCTACTCAGGAAGGGATTTGCCCTCCCCAAGCATTCCACAGTCATGAGTAAGGCCCTGAAAGATTACAAGATTATTTAAAAAGTAATAATTTTAGGCGCCTTTGGGGACAACGGAGACTGGGGACAAGCACTATAGCAGGAGACCTAGATGTTGGTTGAAATATTTTGAGCATAGGATGTTTTGGTTTGATGAAACAATCTACATTTTCTACATTAAGATGCTTTTCATGAGAGAGTTAATTTAGATGAAAAAACACTCCTCTCAAATCAGTTGCGATTGAAAATGTTGGTCCAGCCCCATTTTTTTACATGTCTTTACCTCTAACCATTCCTAAATCACTTAACTACTAGCCTTCATTTCTACTATCTCCTCTTTTTCTTCTCTTAAATGATCAATATTGAGTTTCTGGAGCTGACTGGAAGTATCAGCAGAATTACATCTTCTGTGATGCATCACAGCTAGGAAGCATGATGCAGTCACCTCCACTCCCATTAATGGGAGAACATGGTGCCCCATGAACAATGCTATCCAACCAGGGAGCCTGTGTAGAGAGGACAACGGAAGCATGACTCACCCAACCTATAATTCCCACGATGTACCAGCATTTTAAAATCAGAACTGTTAAGTTTTATTTTATTTTTGTTTTTGGGAGAAACATTTAATTTTTGTACGGCAAGGTTTTAATGAAAGTGATCCTCATCCTGCCACTTCCCTCCATTTTCATAGAATCATAGAGAAGTAGGGCTAGAAGGGACCTCCAGAGGTCACTTAGTCCAGTGGTTCTCAACCATTCTCACACTGGGACCCATTAGCATAATTATCAGCTTGCCGTGACCCATGACCCACAACCCCCTGGCCCCAACGCACACAGCCTCTCTTTCTCTCCTTCTCCAGTCTCCTCCCTTCCTCCCCAGCTCCTGAGGCTGTTCTCACAATGCTGTGTGCTCACCACACCTCCGGCTGCCTGCTGGCACCATGCAGGCTGCCAGCCTTGCAGCCTGCACAGGAAACCATGCAATTCCCTGGGACCTCCCCACAACCCTTTACAATGTTCTTGCAACCCACTTTTGGGTCGCAACCCACAGGTCGAGAAACGCTGAATCTAGTCCAACCCCCTGCCTGAGCAGGATCATCCCAATCCAAACCACCCTATACAATCTATAATCTAAATTCGACATAAGACTACTGTCAGCCCCGACACAACACAGACCGAATACCCTACCCTGCCACAGGTAAAGCAGGGGAACCATGGTGGCCAATGTCCTGCTTCTATGACATGTTGTCAAAATTTTCTCAAGAGATCCAGGATAGAGGGTCACACCCCCTGTTAGAGGAAGGGGAGGCTTGGGGGGGAGGGGGGCGGCAGGTAGGGGACATCACCAAACTTCTTCCTCAGAAAGAGAAGTTTATTTTCCAACCAGCTCCACTGCAGAAGGAAGAATGAAGGGGAGAGACCAAGCTGAGGAAAAGGAACACAGAAAAGGGTGGGGAAGGAAATAAACAAAAAAAATAGCAACAGGTGCAAAGGAAACCAAATGAGTGATGGGATATAGGACACTGAGGTGATGAATGAATAGGTTGTGTAGGTGACTGGAAGATCAGATACTAAAGATAAAATTCTAGCCTTGATCTTTGCCCAGTTTCCTATGGACACCTGACAGAGATCTGCTATGGACTAATGGTGATACTGCTAGGGACTGTAGCATCAGAAGCAAGCAGCAGAGTAGTTCCCCAGATACCTTACTGCTTTCTGAGGACTGTTTTTAAAGACTGGGCCTGTTTCCCTGCAACTTCAGGGGAAGGACTACCCTGATTGTTCAGTCAGGATCATCTGGACCCCAGGTCTTGATCTGATCTCATTACAGATACTTAGTCTTTAATCCAGGAGCAGACAAAATACAGACCACAGGCCGGATCCAGCCTGCCAGTCAATTTCATCCAGAACCATTGGCAGGCTCCCACCAATTAACTGTATCCAGGCTTATGGCTGCCCCTGCTGTGGTCTGCATGGGGTCAAGCCCCACTCACTCCCACCAGGACAGAGCACTATGCTCCCACCTTCAGCCGTAGGAGAGCCCAGGCCCTGGCCAACACGCACAGCTTCCAGGTGCTGTTTGGGGAACTGTTTGGCTCTCCAGACCTCCAGCAGCTCCTCCTCCTGTCACTGCTGCAGTGCTCTGGGCAGCAGGTTGGGAAGCAGTGGCGAGCAGAGGAAAGCTGCAACTGGGCAGGAGCCCAGAGTGCAGGGCCAAGGCTGGGGGGAGCGCGGGGCCTGAGGCCAGGGCTAGTGGGAGCACAGAGCCCAGAGCATAGGGCTTGTGTGCAGGGCCCAGGTCAGCAGGAGTGTGGGGTGGCTTCCTACAGCTCACATGCAGTTCCTGGGACTTGGTGGGAGCTGCGGGTCACTGTGGGGAGCTCCATGTGATGCAGTCAGCAGCCTTCGCTGCTCCCTGCCACCATGTGCAGCTCCTGGGACTCCACCAGGAATGGCAGGAAGCCCCATGCAATGGAGCTGAGTCCCAGGAGCTGCACATGGCAGCAGGGAGTGGGGCCAAGCCGCTGGCTCCATTACAGAGGGTTCCCCCCAGTGGCACACAGCTCTGAACAAGTCCCGGGATCTGCATGTGGCGGCAGGGAACAGGGCCAGACCACTGGCTGTGGAGCACCCCCACCGGAAATGCGCAGCTCTGGATGAGTCCCAGCAGCTGCACATGAGCTGTGGGGAGCCTTGTGCAATGAAGCTGGGCTGTCTTGGCCCCCCTCCCTGCCACCATGTGCAGCTCCTGGGATTTAGCCAGAGCCACACGCCACTGAGGTGCTCCATCTGCACAGGCCATGACTACCCTGAGGGCCCACCGCCTGCCTCTGCCACCAGCAGCAGGGGCTGTGCGCCATGGAAGGAGGGGTGTACAGGGGCCCCACATGCACACCCCACCATACCCACAAACATACCCCGACACACCAACATCCTCCTCCACACCCCACATACCGCCTACCCACACTCTACCTGCCCCGACACCCCACACCTCTAAACAGACCTGACACCCCCACAAACCCCACACCCTCTCCATACACGCACCCACATCCCCCCAGAAACCCCACCCACATGCACACCCCACACCACTCCACATACATCCCACACCCCTGCACAAACCCCATACCGCAACCACATCCCACACACAGAAAAGTAAGACTTTATTTTGAGCTATTATGCAATCGCTTCAATATACCCTATACAAATACATGTAAATCAGGACAAAAATACTTTTTGAAATAAAATTAAACTATGTTATAGTAGATGTTTGATTTTTGTATACAATTTGTTTTTTTCCGGTTTCAAGATGGTTAACCCCCACTCTCCAAAAAGGAGTACTACTGGGAGCAAGGGAAAGGACTTCCAGTGGCAAAGGCCAGGGGTTAGGGGCAGGACTTGTGATCCCAGGATAGCAACCTGGGGTTGGGGCACCTAAGAGGTGGGGCTTCCCTTGCAGCCCTTGACAGCTCAACAAAACTCATTAAGCGGTCCTGCAGCTGAAATAATTGTCCAACCCTGCTTTAATCTATGCCCAGTCTTTAAGGTCTGAGAGATCAGAATCTAGTTTTCAAATACCTTTGAATTTAGGGGAAGCTTGAATCAAAAGCTGAAGTTTGCTACTCTGGTCTGCCTCTAGAGAGGACTCTAACAACATGGGTATATGAGCAAAATTGTCAAAGCAGCATCCTCTCTGTTTCTCCCATGTGCCTATTACCTGACTGAATTGTGTGAAGCTATCCTATCCAACTGGTATTCCCATAAAGGTTTAAAAGGACCTTTCTCCAGAGGATAAAAGACCCTAGCCTGCTGCTTTCCAACCTCTCTGCACTTTGTAAAAAACCCTCTAGATAACTAATGGGAAGTAGGAAATGTAGGAAGAATCTTTATTAGCAGCCAGAGTGTATTGATTCTGACAGCTGCTGTCACTGTTAGTGAAGCATTACTAAATTCAAACAGATAGATGCATCCTTGCCCATTAGTCACCCAGACTGCATTAGCAATTTTGCTTGGGAACTATATTAATGACAGTTTAAATCAGTTAATGCCCCCAAGTCCAACTTTCTATATATCAAAGCATAACCAGAAACAAACACCAAACCCTGACTAATTTCCCCTTCTCCTTTCTAATTAAACATACTTCCTTGGGAATCAGACACCAGTGCTAAGGAGACTGCATAGATCAGCACACGGGTACAGTGGTATGGTGTTTTCACTGCTGATTCAGGGGTTCAATCTCAGTTTAGCTTGGTAGTGACTAAAGCAGCTACCATCTCTCAGTTCTTGGTGGCCTACATACAGCCAGTTTTGCATTCACATCACAGAAGTGATCATCTCAGTTGTCCCTCTTCTTTGCACAGCATGTCTGCTGACATGGCTTTAGACAAGGCATAGATAGCAAACAAACCAAGGGTCTAAGTGCACTCTCAAAAAAAAGTGGTATGAACCCTGCTGCATCACTTGCTCAGATTACTCTATTTGTTTCATGCTGTGCACTGCGGAGTTGTTTTTGCTGTATGTGGTGGGGTACCTACCAGAAGGAAGCTGGAAGCCACCCCTGAGAGGATCAAGTTGTGAAAATCCCATGATTCCTTTTGCATCATCCCATGAGCCAGGACTAGCAAACAGGGCAGCAAACAGAATTATCTGAGTGGGATTCTTGCTTAGGAGAGGAGCAGGAAGTCTTGGCTGCCTAGGGACAAGGTTTGTGAATGCTGATAGGTGGAAGGCCTGCCTGGTTTGGGCATAGTGGTAGAGGTTCAGTTTGGGAGCCATTCTGGGATGGCTGCTTGAGGGATGGGCAGAGAGGATATTTCAGCTACTGAGCCTAGCAGCTGATAGCAGTGTGAATGAAAGGGCAGGACTTGCCTAAGCAAAAAAATAGCTACACTAGCCAGAACCCAGCAACAGTGGAGCCAATGAACAGGCAGCAAATAGGGAAGTTTGAACGGAGGTTGCCCAGACACATTCTTACCCTTCCTTCACTGCAAGCTTGCTGAGAAGAGGCAGGCAAATGAGGAAGAGAGAATTTTTTAGAACGTAACAGCTGAGAAGAGGAAGAAGGAGCTGGCAGGAGGATTAAAAGAATGGCTAAAGCTGCAACAATGCCCAAATCTCTGCCACTGCTAGTTCTTCCTCTGTCTGTACCTGTGCAGACTCTATCCAGGGGCAGCCACTAACCAGAGCTGAAGTTTCCTGAGTATTTCCCATATTTTTTTACAAATAGGTAGAGGCATTGTGTTTCTCAGGCACTCCGTGGTTTCAGATTTGTGTGGCGTATCAGAGACATGTGCCACTTCTCTACTACACATGCTTCTAACTCACCAACTCACCTTACAGCCTCAAAGGAAGCCTGACATTTGGCTAAGTTTGCTTTCTATTGAGGGGAGTAACAACAGGACCCAGTTCCCAGGTTGATATCCCTTAGTTGTACATTCCTATTGTAGTGGCACTCTTGGGTCTCTTTTACTGTTCAGAGATCCTCTTGGGTGAATGCTCCCACATGATCCATTCATTCCCATAGCTAGAAAACATGCTGTACTACATTTTGAGATGTTAGGCCCTGTGTCTGACAAGCCTCCTAAAGGATATCTAATATACCCTGGGATTGTCTCCCATATAGGAGTTCAAAAGGGGAAAACCCCATTGATGACGGGAACCTCCCAAATTGCAAACAACTAATAGGGTAGGGAATGATCCCATTTCCAAGGCGCTGCTGGCACAAACTTCCTCAGCATTCCTTTCAAAGTCCAATTAAATCTCTCTACCAACCCATCTGTTTCTGGGTGGAAAACAGTGGTTTTAATCAATGGAGCCCTTAAAAGGGCCTATACCCCTTGTAATAATCAGGACAAAACACAGGGCCTTGATCTGTTCAACAGTTCTGTAACCACAAATTTGGCCAAGATATTTATGACTAGCTACAGCCTCAGGACAGTAGGTAGCATAACTCATTAGGTCCAAGATAAAACAGAACCCAATGTTACTCAATTCTAAGGGTCCTACTAGGTCTACCTCAGCTCAGTTGAAGGGAATAAAAACCAAGAGAAGTGGAATGACTGGTACTTGATGCTTTGGGCACAGGGACACCACCTGGTACTCACGGCATGACTCGCAGTAATCCTTAATGTCCTGGTAAATCCCTGGCCAAAAAACATGACAAGTACCCTCTATTGAGATTTTTCACCTCCCCGATGGCTTTCCCAGCCACGAGTCATTTCTATATCTGACTAGTGTGATTTTGGCACCAAGAGCTGGGATTTTCAGATCCCTAGCCCTTGTTCTTAAGTAACCCTCATCAGGACATCCTGCTGTAATTCAAAGTGGAGATCTTTAGTGTCTAGGCGAGAGTCCACCTTGCCATTTCCCTGGGCCAACCACCTAGAAAGCAGAGCAAGGACAGTGTCTTCCCACTGCTTTTGTATAAAATAAGGCCCTACTCCTATGGAATTACCTCTCTATGGCTAGGGACAGACATTTCATTTGTCCCTGGATAAGTTGTGCCTGTGTTTGTCCCAGAACAGATATAGCCTAGGACTGGTGTTTACACAGAGCACCCTTCTAATCAGGGTTTAGTGAGCAGCTGAATACAGTGTTACTTTTGTGCCCTTACTTCAAGGTTACAATCCTGAGATAACTCCATAGACATACTTTTTAATATCCCAGGATAAACTGTTACCACCTCTTATCTAGGAAACATTTTTAGGATTTGTCCCTTGATAATAGACATGGACATCTATCCACGTGCACTTTAGCTTGGGACAAAAAAGATTTATCCCAGGATAAACATAATGTCTGTTTGCTGCTTCTCAGGCTGGCTGCCCAAGAAGCTCAGTCCTGTGGAGTTTTCCCTAGAGCAGGGGCAGGCAATTATTTCAGCTGGAGGGCTGCTTAACAAGTTTTGATGAGCTGTGGCAGGCCACAAGGGTAGCCACACCCCTTAACAGGTGCTCCACCCCCTAGTGGCCATCTTGGGACTGGAAGTCCCACCCCCTAACCCCTGACCTTTGCCACCAGAAGTCCCTCCCCTTGCCCCACAAGTACTCCTTTTGGGAAGCGGGTTTGCCATCTTGGAACCAAAAAAAAAATAAAAAAAAATTATATACTAAAAATCAAACATCCACAATAACATTTTAATTTTATTTTTTATCTTTGCCCTGATTTCCTGATCTTTGTCTGGGCTCAAGATAAGCACTGACTTCCAAACATTCCATACTGAGCCACACTGCAACGGGGCAGGGTGCGGTGCAAGACAGAGTCCCTTATATAATATTGCTAACACCAAGCCCTGAGTTTTTCTTTGTCATTTCCCTGTGAGAAGAGAATATTTGAACAATTCCCTGTAAAGATCTGGAAAGACAAGACTTTCTTTCTGGGTGCTGCATTGTTTGCTTATGCTAATGCAGCAGTCACCAACCGGTCAATCACGATCCACTGGTTGATCCCAGAGACTCAGAGAATCAATCTGAGGCTGGGGGGCTGAGCCTACCCCCCCAGCCCAGGAGGTAGGGAGGGAAGGGTCAGGGGCCAGATCGAGGCCCCCAGTGAGGGAGGGAGCAGGGCAGAGGCAGGAGAAAGGGCTCAGATAAGTGAGACCCCAGGGGGTGGGAGGACTGAGCCTGGGGGTGCACCCTGGGAGGGCACAGGGGATGTATGCTCCCACATCTGCACACGAGGCAGGGTGGAGGCTGATGCCAGGGCTGTGGTAGGCTCTTCCTGGTGGGGGCTGGACCATGCTATGCTCGGGGTGGGCAGTGGTGCTGGGAGGGGGGAAATCAAGTGGCTGACCATAGCTGGGCCCAGCCCCACCCCCACCCCCACGGGAAAGAGCCCAGGGCGGCCACAGCCCATAGCAGCAGCCCGCACCCCAATCTGTACATGGGGCAGGGGGCTGGTGCAGTTGGCTCATCCAGGGCTGGGGGGGGGGGCCTCTCGCCGCTGGGTCTCCACCCATGCTGTCCTGGACACACCGGCTGTCCCAGCGCTGGGCCCAGTACTACATGTGTCCTGATGCAGGGCGGGCAGGGGAAGGGGCTCAGCCCAGCAGTGGGGTATGCACAGTGTGAGCTGCTGGGACCATCGGCTCATCCAAGGCCGCGTGGGGGCGGGGTTTCTGCCACTGCCCCCCACACAGCCCTGGATGGGCCAATTGTCCTGCTGCCAGGCAAGCAGGGGACAAGGCTCAGCCCAGTGGTGGGAGCCCCCCCTCCACGCAGCCCCGGATGAGCCAATCCTTCCAGTACCCGACCCAGAAGCAGCCAGGTGTCATGCGCGCTTCACCACCGAGAGGGCAAGAAATGGGGCTCGGCTCAGTGGTGGAACATGCACTGTGCCTGGCCACTCCTGGGCTGGGTGCTGGGATGATTGGCTCATCTGGGACCTCGTGGGGGGCCATCCAAACAGGCCAAAGCCCCACTCACCCCTGCCCAACTCCCTCCCTCACCGTAAGGGCCTCAATCGTCCCCCCACCTCTTCCATCCTGTACAAAGTGGCCTACTGGGCAAGGGGTGAGGCGGGGGTGAGGCAGGCAGGGAGGGCTCTGTAGATCTTGGGTTGCCCCAGTACTTCAAAAAGTGATTTTCACCTTAAAAGGTTAGAGACCATTGCGCTAGTATATAAGAGGCATCACTCAAATTTTATTATTTCCTGCAATGCTACAGCCAGCACTAATAAATCTAATTCGGTTAGTAGATAAACAATCAGTATCTGACCCTCTACCAGAGATTTTATATATATATATATTTATTATATATATAGGGCAGACTTACAGACTGCTCTTTAGTGAATGCAGGTAGGAGTACAAATATTAAAATCAGCAACACAAGTGACTTCAGAGCTGGAAATAATCAGCTGACCTCACACTACCTGGCCCTTACCAAAAAGCTCTCCCAGGGACCCAACTGTCTGGTTCCAAGTTATTTGAGTTTTCAAGGATCATTTCCTACTCAGAGGATGACTCTAGGCTCCTCCTCCATCTTCCACTTCCTGCACCTGCCCAAGGGGCTGGGGAACCTGCAGTCAGTAAGCTGGCAGGAGCGGGGTCTGACCGTGGTACATTGGTGGGGCAGGGGGGAAGTTGCTTGGCAGCAGTGGCCTGTAGAACCCATGGCTCTCACCACTGTGGTACAGGACAGATGGCCCTCACAGGTGTGGGGTGCAGCTCCCAGCTGCCTAGAAGTGGGGCAGCCCTGGTCTAAAGAGCTCTGAGAAATCAGTCACTTCCAGGGACAAATTCAGCTCTTGTGTAAACAGGTGCAACTTCTATAAATGTAAGTAGTGCAGGAATACCTTCCTGTCTGTTTCAATACCATTTCATGGGAATGGGACCCTGAAAAGACAAGTCATGTGCCATGAGCTTTGTAGGGAAACAGACACAAAAAAGATCCAATTGATGCAGGGGTGTCAGTGTATAAAAAGGTGGCAGGTGTCTATTGAAAACTAGAAGCGTTTGATAAGCAATGACAGTGTGCCTGCCACTAGACAAATAATGAGGGAGTGTGAGTCTAACTTGATCCTGGATGGGCTTCCACATAGTAATGCAACCTGCTGTGAAAATGTTAAATTGATGTTCCACATTCTGCTCCACTCTCTCCACTAATTCCACAGAAAATATAAATTGAGGATAAGGTTTCCATGCTGCTATTCAAAGTCTGCTGAGATGACCCCTACCTATCTAAGAACACAATTCTCTCACAGCAGCTGCTTTCTACCAGAACAAGAAAATTGTCCACAAAGAGGAGGATGTAGAATTTTCCTGAGCCAGACCTAGACTAGAACACTTGCTCTTGCAAGATGCTGTAGTTACCTTGAACCTCATCATGCCCTGAGCTGTGTGCAGATCTTACTTGCTCCTTTGGCTCTGGTACAGGATGCTGCAGCATGTGTCCTAAGTAATCACATTTGTCTCCTGTTTTTTGGTTTTCCAAGGTCTCAGTCTCTTACCTTCAAGGCACTAAATGGATGAGATCAGCTTATATAGAAGCCTAAAGTTTCAAGGTGAAGACTCTAGTGACAGACTCTGTTCCTTCATACAAAGAGTCTTTCTACCACTGAGTGTAAAGCTGGGTAGTATAAGCGAATTTTCTCAGGTACTAGCTTGAAGGTCTAAACAGATGTCACCAAATGATGTAGATCAGCTGTGGCAGGAGGTACCCTGCCACAGCTGATCTGCTTCATTGAGCAAAACACATTGCTTGGTGGTGTTCCACATCAGGCAAGTGCCCGATCATTTGGAACAAGTGACAATGTTCCCCATTTACAGAGACCCGCTTCAGAGATTTCCAGAGGTGCATCTCTAAATGGGGAACCCTGACTTTCTCTGCTTACAAGGGATTTTCCCTGGGGAATCTCTAAGGCAGATCTCTGTAAGCAGGGAAGGCCAGGCAGGTATTCCCAGGGCTTGAGGGACCTGATCCTGTGGGGCAATTCCCAAGACACACAGGACTGGGCCCCACAAACTTTGAAAGCACCTGCCCAGGGTGGCTGGAGAATGGTGGCTGATCTGGGCCGCCAATGCACTCCTGCCACAAATCAAGCAAAAAAAGCATTTACAGATTTGGGGCATTTGTGACACAACAAGGGGTGTAGACATTGCTTGGCCTTTGTACTTCCATACAAATGTTTATGGCAGCACAAAGGCAATGTCTGTTTCCACCCCAGTATCATGGAACAAATTCTTTCAGGAGTTAATAAAGACTATCAGAAAATGCAAGCCAGAATGCTCAAAGTGCAAGGCTCAATTCAACCTGTTTTCTGGTACAGAGAGTAGTGTGCATTTGGAAAGACACAACCACCCCTTCCCTCCCTGTGTGGCACATGTTATCTTGAATCTAGGCAGAGGATGATAGAAATGGAACCATGTGCCTCAGATATTAGGTGCATCATTTAACGCATGCTTGCATGGTCTTCG
Organism: Alligator mississippiensis; assembly: GCF_030867095.1. Lineage (NCBI taxonomy): Eukaryota > Metazoa > Chordata > Crocodylia > Alligatoridae > Alligator > Alligator mississippiensis. The sequence goes on from NC_081829.1 coordinate 21,569,780, forward strand.
TATGCTGTGGCTGTGAGGATGCTGTGAGAGAGAGCCTATCAGACAGGGTTTATACACCTCACAGGTATGCACACAAACAGAACTAAACACATGAACACTTAACACCCTAACCAAGTTTTTTCAATTACAGGCTAAAAAATAAAGAACAAGAAAGATAAATTTAATGCTTTGATGTGCACCAGAGGTGTGTGCAGGTTCACCTCTCATATTGGGGACCAAACTGCAAAGGTTCCCAGTCATGAACAGTATTGAGCCTGGAAAGGAGACAAGGAAGAGTTGTGAATTAAATACCCAACATATGGGCAGGAGCAGTAGTCTCAGTGTAGACATTTGCAGTTATGCGTGGGCATGTCATGCAACCAGCTGCCTTCATTTTGAAAGTGACTGGCAAAACAGAGTAGTTAAAAAGCTGAAGCCAGAGAACTTTCAAGACATGAAGCAATCTGTTCTGTTTGCATGAGAAGGGTCTCTCCTCACTCACTATTTTGTTGTGTTTAACACTCAAGTTTAAGCAGTGCCACCATGATTACCAGGTTCAGACACAGTAGTCAATGAATCTTACAGCATTACTACATACCTGTCCAGGAAAAGTTATCATAAACAGAGTGCTAGCATTCCAGGGACAACATAACTGGCAGGGTAACAGTTCAGAGGTTTTCCTTTCTATGCTAGACACAGCTGGGCTTTTTTCTGGCCCAAACTCTACTTTACAAAGACCAACAACCCCCTAGTTTTTAAAGATTTCTGTGTAAGAAGGGGTGCCTAGAACAGCATCTACATAACATTTTCTTGCATGCAACACACGGCACACAATAAACACATCTTGATTTGGGAAAGGCTGAATGAAGGAAAAAAAGAGTTTCCCTAAGCAGTGTCTGCATACAGCAGAGACAGAACCTAATTTTCAGCTCATTCACCCTCCTCTTCCTGCTTAACTAATAGCTGAAACCCTAGCTGCTGCTAAAGACTGGTCTCCATGGGTGGATCTACAATCGTGAAAAGAACTAAAGAGTCTCCAGGGTATGAAACAGGAGAAGACCAAGAGCAGCTAGCAGACAGCAGAACTGGCCTAAGAAAGGTTAGCTTGATTAATGAAATATCAAGATAACTGAAAGGGAGAGATGGTTATTAACACCTCTGGAATGTAGAACAATGAGCCATTAAGTTAACTGGCTCCCTCAGCTTCCTGAACAGAAATACAACTGCTGCTGCCACTGTAGAGCAAGGGGCCTCTATCCTGTACAGAAATCAGCTTCCTGCTTAAAACACGCACCCCAATTTGAGGGGGGGTGTTGATTTAGGGGGGAAAAGTGTGTAGTAGGTGAGTAAATATGGTATTATTCCCATGCTGTAATACTGAACTACCTCTGCCTTTTCTAGAGACAAAAGAGTTCATGTGATCCCTGTCACCCATGCAATCCTACTGTTCACTAATACTACCAAGAAGGGTGACAATTAGTGATGGAGGTCTGAGTCACAAAACCCGCTATAATAAGCAGAACTAAGCACTGGAATAGATTGAATAATCGGGAAAATACTTGAACCAAGTCTAACTGTGCAAGTCTGAAAAAGGAAAAAAAAAAAAAAATCAGCAAAATTGCTATGGCAAAGACAGACAACACTCTTGGGACAGAGGCAATATCTTTTATTAGACCAACTAAATAGTAGCAAAAAAATGTCCTTCTTTGCAATTGCCCAGACACGCATCTAGTGGGTCCAATGGTGAGTACCATAACCAGAAGTCTACAAAGCCATGCTCTCTCTCTATGTCCCACCATTTTTTTTTTTTAAGAGTGGAACAGTTTCAACAGTGAAGAATGTCCCCACTCCAGGGCGGCCTGCCTGTTAAGGCCCTATCCTGGCTGAGAAGTCTGAGATATGCTTTTGAAACACTTCAGGCCAAAGCAAGCATTGAACTTGGGTGTCTAACCCTTACATTAGGGTTGTCTAACTGGCAGCCTTCAGGCCAGGTAAAGCTGCAGCCTTTGGGCTCCCACCTGGCTGCCACTCTCCCTATTGTTACAGCTGCAACAGCAGCTGCAGTCCCTGAGCTCCTCTTCCCTCCTCCGGCTTTTGCTCTCTGTGCCCACCCCAGGAGGCAGGGCAAGGTGTGGTATACACTGGTGGGCTGGTGCAATGTGGCATGGCACAGGGAGTTGAGGGTGAGCCTGGAGCTGTGCAGGCAGGTAGTGCAGCAGAAGGGTGCCCACAGGAATGTGGGGCAGCAAGGGGAAATGCCTACGCAGGCACAGAAGCAGGGAATGCCCACACTGTGTCCAGCCTTGGGGGACCATGGTCTAGCTGGATGTGGCCCAAAGGGCTGCACCAGTGGGAGCCTCATGCCCATAGGGCACATGACCTCAAGCTGCTTAGAAGCTAGACAGCCATGCCTTAGGTTATTAAATAAGGGCATCACTACCAGAAGCTGTCTTTTAATAGAAAGGTGTGACCTGTTCATTGCTTTTGGTAGAATGGCTCAGACACCAAAATCCTGGAAAATGTTCAGGGCTCTACATCCCAAAAGGAGGTAGATACTTCCCTACAGATTACAGCTAGGAATCTGAATCCCAAGAAGATCAGGGCTTAAATTTACCCTTCTCTTCAGCCTTTCCTATAGACTAGTTTAGTCAGGCTTCGTTCAGTGTACTGGCTGCTGTAAATCTCTGAGGTGGTGTAACTCTCCCTATGCATTGAATCTAGGGTCTGGGCACCCAGCTCAGAGCTGTGGGTTCTGTTCTGTGAACCAAATGTCCAGATATTAGACACTCAGCATCACAACATCCAATTCCCCTTGAGGATCTAGACATTAATCAATGAGGGCTCCATGCAGCAAAACAAATTTTGAACACAATAGATTTTATTTCAATTGCAAGGGATGAGAAGATAACTTGGATAACCATTATGCAAATGTCCTGATATTCCTGCAGGATCAGACTGCAGAAGCATATTGACTATTTCACTCTGCAATGACAAACTCATTGAGAAGTATCTGCAGCACCTCACTGTGAAACCATAACAAACATTTTAATTATAGCCAATAATGAATGCATGGCTGCTGTTGGTCCGGCATGGGTGCTCCACCTGTCATTCTGGGATACTTTTGCTGACTTAGCAGAAGGAAGCAGTACAAAGACATGTCATGCAGCTTGTTCAAGTATCTTATCTCCATTTGACGATTTTGGTTTTATGACTTCTGGACAAAATTCAGATAATGTGAAATATGCTATGTAATATGTTAGAGTAGCTACAAATGCATTGAACCTAAACACTGTAAGTGATAAATACACCTGTCAATTTATCAAAGACCTTAAATATGACAATACATAGCTAAGATATAGGCTGCACAGCAGTCTGTCACACCCAGCCTTCTCTCCTTGTTCAGAGTCACAGAAATAGGAGTGACCATCAGAAAAAGCCAATGTGAGTTTAGTGCCAAGACTAGATTGACAATTGCAATACATGAGGCCCTGCATTTATCCACAAGCCCTGTAGCAATGCCAACTTGCCCCAGGGCATGTCCAAACCCTCTTTTGGGGACCATACCTATGGTTTATGGAACTGTTTAACACTGATGAGGCACTTCATGGTATCTGATACTATGATGGACAAGAGACATCTACATCAAGCATATATATCACAGGCCATCACCAATACAGAGACAGCCAGCCAAGATGACTTGCTGGAAGTAAGTCCGACTGAACCACCCCACCCCCCACCACACACATCATAGACTCACAAAGACAGTTAATGCCTTTCAGCATTCTCTACCCCAAAATTGTACGTTGCGTGCTTAACCCGTGGTATAAGAGTTCTTCCTACCCTACAGCCCTGTACCAACATGGTTACCACATGCATGCGGTCTCATTTCTCTACTCTCCCTAGTATACACTACAACTTCTTACCCCGCTTTAACCTGGGCTAATGTAGGCTGCATGACTGACTACATGTTTTAGACCGGGGTGGACAATTATTTCGGGTAGAGGGCTGCTTAATGAGTTTTGGTGAGCTGTCAAGGGCAGCAAGGGTAGCCCCACCCCTTGACAGGTGCCCTGCCATCTTGGGGTCACCATCTTGGGACAAGAAGTCCTGTCCCTAACCCCTGACCTTTGCCATGTGAAGTCCCTCTCCTTGGCCCAGAAGTGCTCCTTTTGTGGGGGAGGGGGTGCCATCTTGAAACTGGAAAAAAAAGAAATCAAATCGTATACTAAAAAAAAAAAAAATAAAAAAATCAAACATTTACTATAACTTATTTTAATTTTATTTAAAAATGGATTTTTGTCCTGATTTGTGTGCATTTGTATTGTGTATCTAGAGGTGATTGCATAGTAGCTCAAAATACAGTCTTCTACTCTTATATGTTGTGTTTGTGGGGTGGGTAATGGGGTGTATCTGGAGGAGGTGTGTTTGGGGTGTGGACATGTGTGGGGAATGTGCGGTATGCAGTTGGGGTCGGGGTGTATGACGGTGTGGGAGTGTGTGTGCGGGGGTGGGGGGTGGTCCTTGGCATCCTTGCAGCTGCACATGGTGGCAGCAAGCCGGGCCAGCCCCATCTGGCCCCATAGCATGCAGCCTGTGCTCCCACCCCAAGTCCCTGCCACACATGGCGGCAGCATGTGGGCCAGTCCCACCTGGCCCTATAACATGTGGCACCTGTGCTTCCACTCCAGTCCCTGGGTGCACGTGGTGGCAGCATGCAGGGCCAGACCCACCTGGCCCCATAGCCACAGCACCTGCGCTGCTGCAGCATGAGGGGCCAGTCCCACCCAGCCCCATGCCAAGTGGCTCCCTGCACTCCTGCCTCTTTTTCCCCTGGGAAGCCCCTGGCCCAGCCTAGTGGAGCTGTACCTGAATTCCCATTCACACAGGCAGGGAGGCTAGAAACAGCTGCGGGATCCCAGGCAAAAGCCTTGGCCAGGCAGAGGCTTCTCATTTCCAATGCCCCCTGGCTCCAGGCTGGAGCGGGTCAAGCCAGACTGGGGGGGATGGTTTCTTCGCAACTAAAACCACACCTCCTGCATGGAGGCACCGGCTTGCAGAGGGGCAGCAAGGACCAGGGCTTATGGAGGGGCCTCACGGGCCAGATGGAATTGCCCGGTAGGCCAGATCTGGCTTGTGGGCCATATTTTGGCCACCCCTGTTTTAGATGGTGTCAACATATACCAACAATGTCCCCTTGTAGCTATAATCTTTAACATTAACTAATAAAGGTTTAAATCAATGTCGGCCTGATTCTTAACTTCTCAAACCACCACAAGGCTGCCAATTAGCGTGATGTGGACACTTGAGGTACAATCCTATTTCAATTTACACAACCAAATAGCACTTCCCCAGCCATATAAATGCTGGTTTTGGTACTTCAACACAGTGCCTAATCCTAATCAAACTACAGGATAGACACACAAGCATGCACACAGCTGCTGAGTAGGTATGGGTGGGGGGCGTGTGGAATAGGACTGATACTTATGCAGGTAGGTGCGTGTCATTTGGACAAAATGAAACAGAATTATGCCCTGGCTCACTGGAACTAGGTTGCAACCATTTAAGCTGTTCCATGATGGTCACTAAGACTGTAATAGATGTCTACAGAACTTCTGAGCAAGGCCAAATTTGAACAAAATAGCATAGAAAAGAGATAAGTGAGATGACCTATATTTCCCCATGTCTCAGACTACATCCTAAGAGACTTCCTGCCAGAATGCAAGCATCACTGGAAGGTACCATCATGTTAACGCACTCAGTTATGTAGATGTTGGAATGAAAAGAAATGTTTGTAAAGATACCTATTCTGAAAATTCATAGCAACTATTCATGCTTAGGCAGCAAACAGTGCTCAAGTCATCACTATGGCTTTCTAGTCGAGGGCAAACTGCTACATTTTGAAACTACACACATTGACAATCTGTTTTTTGGAATGTGACTAATTAACCACTATCCTGCAGGATTGGTAATCTATGCCCTGTAACAAATTAGAACTTCATGAGCTCTGGTTTGCAAAACAAGAGTGCCTTGGACACCACACATCTGTTGTCCGACAGAGGAACTGAATCATTTGATCTTAACTTCCCCGCTAAATTAAGTAGCCTTGCTTCAAATTCATTAAATCATTCCTCCCCCGCCCCCCCCCCCACATAATCACCAGCTGGTTCTTTTCTACTTTTTTGCGTTCTTTAGCATTCTTTCATCATCATTCCCTTCCTAGAGTCCTTCCTCCCGTGTCACTGACAGGCCTCCCATAAGTCACCTCATTTTTCCCAGGACTGCCCTTTGACTCCTTCAGAACTCAAGTGAGAATACCTCTTAATTAACTTGGATTGTGTTTCCACCAGGACAAAGTTTGTCTTCTGCAATAATTTCAAGTAGCTGCAGTAATAATTCCCACTTACTTTAGTTCCTGGCTTTTGCACAAGCAAGGGATGCCTGTAGCACAGGAAAGATCAGTCTCACATCTATACTACTTGTCCAGCACTAGTGCTGCATGAAGATGTTAATCAGATACTGCTGTTTCCAAATAGTGGATCAGGGTCAAAACAGTCCTTACCAAGACTTTGAACTTGTATAGAACTTTTTGTTCATAATCTCAAGGCACTTTACAGACAAATAGAGTCCCATGCTTCCACAGACATTAGGTTATTGCTAACATTTGCTCTACGAATGGATAAACAGATACAAAAGCTGACTGTACTTAGTAGTCCTGTACAGGAAATTCTCCCAGACTTCAGTAAGATATAATCAAGAGAGATATACCAAGACAGGCTCAAAATAATTGGCCCACGAACACTAAGCAAAACTCCGGCCACGCCTGAAATGGACCCCAGATATCCTAACTCCTAAACCCCCTATCGAACCACTCCATCCCTAGTCTAGATCAACAAGGCTAGTTCAAACATATCCTGGGTTCCCCATAGGCTAGTTAATTTGGGCCACCTCAATCACAAAAGTCATATATGTCCACCAACCAACTGTTTCAACAGAACTTACTGTACATTTAAAAAGCAGCACCTTTTTTGCAGTCCCAGGCTCCCTCTTCCAAACAAGCCCAACTACCTGAACTCATTTAGCCTCAATCATCTTCAGCCTAGAGACTGAATCTCACAGAGGTGGTCCTGATGGAATTCCAGCTGAAATTTATGAGCAAGGTAGAGCAAAAGCTCTCTCATCAACTACACATCATTACTATGAAAATCTGGAAACACAAAACATAGTCCCAGGGATTTGAGAGATGTTAGAATCATTACCATATTCAAGAAAGGAGACAGATTAGATTGTAGCAATTATCATGATATTACACTCCTCTTCATAGCTGGGAAGATCCTCACCTTCACTCTCCTCAATATACTCACTTCCCACACTGAGGAGATTCTACTCAATTCCCAATCTGGTTTCAGAACACTCAGAGGTACAATAGATGTGATCTTTATTGCTAGACAGCCGGGGGACAAGTGTCACAAGCAACTATGAGATCTTTACAGGGCCTTTATTGACCTAACTAAGGCCTCTGATTCAATCAACAGAGAGGCCCTGTAGAAGACCCTGATGAGATGTGGGTGCACCCCCCATAGGCAGCAGAAGTGGGCACTAACAGGGCTCAGCCCCCACAAATGCAGGGCAGCAGGTATGGCCGTAGGGAAGCCCGGTCGCAGGCTGCTGCAGCAGGGGGAAGGGGTACACACAGGGAGATACCCTCTGCAGCCAGGACTGCAGCCGGCTCAGCAGACAGGTAAGTTTTTTTCAGTCTTCTTTCTTTATGACTGCCTGGCTGGGGCGGGGGGGGGGGATTGAGACCCCACAGTGCAGGAGGGAGTGGGGTAGGGGAAGGGGCAAATCATTCATCCCTGCCCTTGCCCTGCTCCCTGCTGCTCTGTGGGGATTGTCCCACAACCCAGCCTGGCCGGGGCCCCATTCACTGTGAAGGAGGCCCCAGCCAGGCTGGGTCATGGGACAATCAGAGCCCGGTGGTTCCTCTAAAGGTGAAGTGCTGGGGGGTATGGGGGGGGGGGGTACGTGACCCCCTGATCTTTGCACGGGGCAAGGGCGGGCTGCAGCTGCAGGCTGGAATCTGCCTGCTCCCTGCCTCTGTGCTCGATGCCACCGCTTTGTAAGTAGCACAGCACCACGTGCCCCGCTGTCTGGCCCACCCAGCAGCAGGACTCGCATGGAACCGCACTGCACCACTTCCAAAGCAGTGACAGTAAGGTGTGGAGGCAGGGAGCAGGTAGAGCCCAGCCCGCAGCTGCATGCAAAAATGGGGGGCCATGTGCCCCCTGCCTTGGCTCGCCAGGGCTGTGCCTCTGGAGGAACCACTGGGCTGTGCCGGACTCTTCCCAGGGACGACTAGGAGCAGGGTGGGGTGGGCACGGGGGTCCCGGGGGCTCTGTCCCCTCTGGCCTGGCAGTGCAGTCAAGGCTGTCCCCACTCCGGTTCCCCACCACCATGCGTGGTGTGGGGCCACGGTTGGTGCAGGGCTGGGGGGTGGCAGTTTTGCAGGGGCTGCCGGCACCAGGCAAAAACCCCAGGTGCGGGGGAAGGGGCAGCTGCACAGGCGCAGCAGGCCCTGGCCTCGATCCCGATCCCATGCCCGGCTCTTTTCTGCTCCTTCCCAATCCCTGCCTGGCCCCAACCCCACTCCCCCTTCCCAGCAGACTTTCCTGTGGGAGTGGTGGGGAGGGGCGTGCATGCATGCTCAGGCCCCCCACAAAATTTTTCTCCTTCCACCTATGGTGCCAGCCAAAATTTGTTATCATTATCAGACTTCTACACAATGACACAACAGCAACTATCCTAAGCAATGGCTCAGAAACAGATCCCTCCACTATTAGAACTGAGTCAATCAAGGATATGCGATTATACCAGCACTCTTTTCCATCTATATTGCCGCTTCCATAATGAAGATTCCTAGGACTACCATCTATAGTCAGCATCCAGTACTGCATGAGCAAGAATCAATTTAACATCAGTTATGATCCAAATCCAAATTAACTAACACCTCCATTACTAACCTTCAAGAAGGGGACGATTGTGGTGTTTGTGCTCATGCAGCTGAAGAGCTCTTCTTCGTAGCTTCTGGGAATCGCATGAAATACTTGCATTCACTGTCATCTTTACAAAAGCTCAGATATTTTACCAACTCATCCCAAACCAACAAGCTACTTCTCCACATATTAGAATTACAGGGTAATTCTTAGAGAATGTTGAATATTTCCTCTACTTCGATAGTCACCTTTCCCAAAAAGTAAACATAAACAATGATATTCAACACCAGATAAAATCTGCCAGTGTTGCATTTGGACATCTCAGAAACCAGGTTTGATGACCATGATTTGAGACCCAAACCAAACTTCTCCGCTACCAGGCTGTTGTCAGCCCTACCCTATTGCATGAATGTGAAACTTGGATGACAGATCAGAAACGCCCAAAAGCTTTGGAACATGACCATAAGTGATGTCTTCAGAAAACCTTCCATATCAGTTGGAGGGAAGGATAGAAGAACAAATGTCAGCATCCTTGCCCAAGCAAATGCCACCAGCATTGAAGCCATGTTTATATGGCACCAGCTTTGTTGGACAGGACATATTAAAGATTCCTGACAACTGTCTCCCAAAAGAGATCCTACACTCCCAACTCACTGATGGTCACCACTCTAGAGGTGGAGATTCAAGGACACCCTGAAGACCAATCTGAAGAATGTGATATTAATGCTGATATCCTGGAGATTCAAGCATTGAGTCATCTCCAGTGGCACCGTGATGTACAAGGCATTGATCATTTTGAGCAAACTCACCTCACTACAGAGGCAGACAGACAAGGGAGACAAAGGGAAGAGCTGTGATCCAACATCACTAGGACCTACTCTTTCCTTCTGGAACTATTTGCCGCACCTGCAGTCAAACAAACATACAGGTACCAGATTGTCCTCCTCAGTCATTTACCGACTCATCAACTTCCCCATTTACTGGAAAACAGTCAGTCATTCTCATATTGGGGGACTGCAAACAATTACATGAGACAATCTCTGATAATGCTGGTAGGAAACCTTAAGGAGCACCATCACTGTGCTACAGGGTGACTAGGTGCAATCTCTCTTTGTCTTGTGGAATCGTTTCTCTCTGAACTATGTTGCAGCAACCCTGCTAGAAATAGCTGGCACTAGGGACTCAAAGTCTTTGTTGAAGAGCCTGTTGGTCACCAAATGGCAGGTTATTTAAATACAATGTCTTTGCCAGAAGAACTTTTTCAGAAATCTTAGGTTCATTATCACAGTCCCTCTGAGCCGTTGTCCTGACTCCTTCCTGATGGGCACTTTCTAAGCAGCAAACAAAAAGAAGCTCCCTGGCCCAGAAAACTTCCACTCAAGCATCACACAGGAGTAGTACTTGGGGAGTTGAAAGGGTTTAACTTGTGGCAAGTCTGCCAAAAAGTTTGGCCTCCACTGGTATAGAGGCAGTATTTTTCAGAAGAGAAGTATAAATCTCTCTAACAAAGAGCAGATTAATACATAATACTTTGCTCAGAGTCCCCTTTCCTGCTTCCTCCATAATTGAGATTAGAAGAAAACAGTCTTATTTTTGTGAAAAAACAAATTAATCTTGTCACAACCCAAGGGTGTGATTTTTGTTTGTGCGCGCTTCGGCACTGCTAAATTATTTCCCGCCACTCGTAGCTTTCTTTGCAGGGTGCATTTCTTAGTTGCAAAAGGAGAAACGCATGGTGCAAAGGAGTTCCCGCCATTCGTATACAAATTTGTGTCCCACTATTGGCCAGTTCTAAATTATTCCCACATGGCGGCTAGCGATTGGCTTGCTAGCCGTATAAGAGGCTTGAGCAGTTTCCGCCCAAGTTGGAGATCTCCGGAGGAGAACCTCGCAAGGGAGGACTCCGTAAACATCTTAAGAAGAACTGTAGGTGCGCTGCGGAGCCTATCGGACCCAGCGCGTGTACCTTAGAGCTGGCTATAGAGGTCTGATCAGCCTCTAGCCTCTCCCCGTCACCGCCTGATCCCTCGACGTACCCTTCCCTGCGCGCAAGTTCCACGGAGCCTAGCAAACTTCATGTGAGTGTATCCAGAGCTCTGTCCGGGTTCGAGTCCTGCAGGTTTATCTTCCTGTCGCTGAAAACCCATTGCAACGAACTCTTGTGTTTTGCATCTTCCCGTCGCCGAAAACCCCCTGCGACGTACTCTTGTGCCCTGCAGGTTCGAGTTTTGTTTTGTTTTGTAACTGCAACTCAAGCAAGTTTTCCTGCCTGCACCGCGACCATCTTCGGTGTAAGTAAAATAATCTTTAATCAACCACTAAGCTTCCGTGCCTAATTCTAGCGTGCCGCCTGCCTTCCCCGACCCGGCGTGTCTGGGCTGCTGGCCACAGCCCGCCGCGCGAAAAAAAACAAACAAACCCCCGAGGGCCTCGGACCGCTCCCGGCTCGCACAAATCTCTGTCCCTCTCCTCCTTCCTCCTCTTCTCTTCAAACTTATGCAATCCTGGTTCCATGACAACCTGAGTAAAAGGGAACAACCCCTTTATTAAAGTTATTGGTAAATCATCATCAGTTTAAAATCAAAGCTGATATTTTGTTTATTTGCATATCTGTAAGAGAATTACCAGTCACAATCAATACTGCCTGGCAGAAGGCCTGCAGATATTATGAGCAAAAACCTAACATAAGGATCAATGGAACAACTGACCACTCTAAACAACCCCTTCCCTGACTGTCTGGAGCAGTCAATGCTGCACATAATTAAGAGGAGTTTGCAGTACAAATACTTTTGTTGCAAATTATATGGAAACTCAGGAATCTGAAACTGGAAGCAAATTACTAATGCACAGTACAGGTCTTCCAGAAGATGAGCTGGTAGGTTAAGTGACTTGCCTTTCTTTGCTTAAATGTAGAAGCAGCAACAGATCTAGAAATTAAACTTGCCACCTTTATATTTCTCCTGACAAGAACCCTTCTTTTAATCACGACACACAGAACTAGTCACTGTTTGGGATGCCATTTCACAGGGGATTTGACATTTGCTTTCATTCTGCATGGAAACAGAACAGTAGTTGAACAGACACTTCGCTGGGATGGGTTAGTCAGAGATGATCCTGCCATGAGCAAGGGACTGGCCTAGACAGATGACCTTGTGAAGTCCCAATTCAGCCCTACTTTCCTATGATTCTAAGAACTTCAATCCTGCTTCATTCAAGGTCAAAATTTGGGTGATTTAGCTCATTTGTATCGCTACATGATTGTGCAGTTGTAAGAGTCAGACGACGCTCACTCCAAGTGGCAGTTCCCACATCCCTTTTAAAGCAGTCATAATGGATGTTTGCCAATCCCCTATATGAAGTGTAGAGAAAAACAAATACTGCTGTGCTTAGCCTTCATCAGTCTGATGAAGGCCTCTGACAGTCAACAGATAAGACCTTTTAAGTGTTCTGAAGAGACTGGGTTGCCCTGCAAACAGCTGAACATCATTCCTTCATTACATCAAAAAATGAAGGCAACTGTAGCTTATGAAAACAAAGAATCAAATGCCTTTGACATCAACAATGGGGTGAAACAGGGGTGTCTTAGCCCCTGTGTTTTTTTAACATCAGCTTTTCATGCCTACTTCTTCATGCCTTCAAGGACAACAATAACAGCATTTATCTTCAAACCAGGCTAGATAAAGCCTTATTTAACATCACAAGGTTTAGAACAAAAACCAAGGAGAAAGAACTGGTTCTGAGAGTTTTCCAGTTTGCAGATGATGTGGTCTTGGTTGCCCACAGTGAATCTTCCCTGCAAAATCCCTTGGGCAGATTTTCTGAAACATGCAAGAGCTTTGAGATGGCAACTAGTCTCAAGAAGACTGTGATCAGCAGGGATGGTGGTCCTCTGTTTTAAAATAGCAAATTATCTTATTTAAAGAAAAAACCCCAAATCTGGGTTTTTCCACAATTAAAATGAAAGGCCACTATATATATATTAGGGGTGCACTGATAAAGATTTTTGGGGCTGATACCAATGGCCAATTATTAATGAACCACACGGGTTGATGCTGGTCCAACTGCCAATATGCAACCTGGCAGCTTGGAGAACAGTGTCAGGCTGGTAAGTCTGTTTGGGGGAAGGGGAAGAAATCGAGGCTCCCACAGTGAGAGGGAGTGGAGCCATGGCAGGACGGTGTGCAGGATGGAGCCATGACACACTTGTCCAGGGGGCGCAGGGAGGGAGTGGCATGGCTCCTGCCACTGCATGCCGCCTCGCCAAAGTGATGGGGACAAGCCTCCTGGATCTGTATATGGGGCGAGGGTGGGCTGCTGCTACAGGCTGGGGAAGAGTCCGGCACTGCCCCCAGCCTGTGCCTGCAGAGGCGGCCTGCTCTTGTCCCATGCATATATCTGCGGGGCACATGCTCCTGTGCTTCCTCTGGGGGGGGTGCACAGTGACACAAGCAGCCCTGCACCCCTCCCCATGCCCCCCAAACAGGCCAGTCATGGCTCCATCCTGCACCTCATCCCAGCTGGACAGCACCTGCCCCAGCCCACTACCTTCCTCACCACAGGACCCTCCATCTGAACCCCCCACGCCCCATCCTCCTCCCCCAACAGACTTAACAGCTGGACGCTACTCTCCAAGTTGCCAGGTTGGCCGCATGCGTGCTGTGGCTGTGCACATGCACACGGCATTTACCTGCAACATTACAGGCCACATCAGCCAAAAAAAGCCAATTGCCGATAATGTCAATTTTCCTTTTATCAGTGCCAATACGATATGGACCAATTTATCGGTGCACCTCTAATAATATATTTTATATATCTCTCTCAATTGAACACAATGTTTTATTGATATACTTACAATGTGAAAGCAATTTGGAAGCCTACCAGTGCCTCAATCATTATAGTAAAATAAATTATAAATACCTATATACTTTGGTGTTTGATTTTGGTTTTTTATCATAGAAAAATCAGAGCTCCCCCTACCCCTTTGCTCACCAGGATGCAGGTCCAGCTGCAGCTGCTCCCCACACTGATTTGTGACTCTGAGCAGCCCTGATATGCCAGTGCCCCTTACTCCCAAGCCACAGACCCTTCAGCCATTCCAGCACCCCTCACTCCCAACTCAAAATCCCCCCATCTCCACCGATGTACCTCGCTCCTGACCTGCAGTCCCTCACCCCCATGGCCAGTGTGTGGGGCAGGACAGGAAGTGTGAGGTCAGGGGGTGCCCTGCCATAGGCAACACCACAGATGACGTGTCAAGGGGACATGAGCGGGGCACATGGCCCCCCTAGATTTGTGCCCCCACAGTGAAACACAGGGCTGCAGCCTGGCAGGACTGGCGTGGGCAGAAGCCACCTCCACAACCCAGGGGGCAGGACCCAGTGCAGGAGGGTGGAGTGTTATAGTGATTTCTACCACCAGGACCTCTGCACCAGCCACGCTGCCAGCAGTGAGAGGAGTAATGGAACGGAATAGGGGCTGCACTGCCCTCACCTCCTTCTGCTGCCAACTGCTCACACTCTGGGCCATAGCTCTGTCCCACCACCACAGCCCAGCCACCACTGTTCCTTTCAGGCCACATGCGCTGCCCCCCACTCCACCTCCCCTCCAGGGTGGAGCCACAGCCTGGCACACAAGTGGCTGATGGCGGGAGATGGTAAGGCCAGCATGGCCTCTACCCTGATCCGTTACTCCTCATGCTGCTAGAGGCAGATGGTGCAGGGGTCCTGGCAGTGGTGGCAAGTCTCACCACCCCACTTCACCCTCCCACATGGGGTCCCATCCACTGGGCTGCAGAGGTGGCTCCTGCCCATGCCCATCTAGCCAGGCTGCAGCCCCGTACCTATTGTGGATGCACAAATCTGAGGGAAGTATGTGCCCCCCCCACTCTGCCCAATGCGTCACCTATGTCCCCCCGCCCCTCCCTTGTATTGCCTATGCCCCCGCTATAGACTTACTGGTGAGGAGCTCCTCTTCACCACATTGCCTGGCTGCTATGTGCATGCATGCATGCCCCCTGACTCTGATCACCCTCCTCCTCCAGCCCCAACCAGCTCCCTGCAAACTAGAACTCTGCCAGTCTGCAAAGGAAAACCCACCATTTCCTGCATTTTTCGCCTTTAAAGGAGAAAATCCACATTATTCCACAGCAAATAAAAACCCAGATCCCTGGTGATCATGTACCAAGGGGTGAAAGAACCAAACCTAGCAACACTCTGGAAGATGAATCTCTTGATGTTGTTGACAGTGCTTGCTACTTAGGTTCTACGATCAACATGAATCTTGACTTTCAAACTGAACTGACTAACAGAATTGGAAAAGCAGCTAAGAAGGTTGGGCTATTACAGAAACAAGCACAAGATAACAGCAAATCAGCTAAGGTGAAAATGCAAGTATACAAGATTTGTCATCATCCCTGCTTTATGGCTCAGAAATGTGGATTACATATGCTAGGCATGTCAACAGCTTCCACATAAGATCTCTGTGTAAGATCCTGAAAATAAAGTGGGAAGACAGAATACCAAACAGAGAGGTACTGGAGTGCACAGGACTGACAGTTATAAACCACTATCAAGAGGAGGAAGTTGCAATGGACTGGCCTTGTCAGGAGAATGGGAGAAGACCATATTCCCAAGAATATTTTGTTTAGTGAGATTCAAGATAGCTCTAGAAAGTGGGGTTGCTCTCTATGGCAGTATTATAATGCATACAAAAATTATATGAAGTTGTTCAACATCAAGGTAGAAAGCTGGGAGGAGCATGTAGAATCCAGTCTGATTTGGAGGGAATATCTGGTACTGGGTGCGCTCAATATGGAGCGACTTTGATCCAGAGGATGGAAGAAAGCAGCATTCTGTAAATTTGGACTCAAACAGCACATGGATCTGTAAAACATGTAACAACCTGTTTCACTCATGAATTGGGCTTGTCAGCCACAAAATGTATTCATCAGGCATCTGACTAGACCTCTTATGTACACCATTGATCCAGTGGATCGACGGTTGCCTACTAAATATGAAGCATACTCAGAAAAAAGTACCTCTAAATGAACCCCTTCATGTGCCATCAGCAAGTGTTCAACAGACTCACCAGTTCCATATGTTTAGTAGAACTTCTTGCCAATTATAGCTTCTGATGTGAACTTAGTCACAGAGAATCCAAATGATTCTGATATTTACAGTGATTCCAAGTCATGAAAATGCACAGTTTCTACTAAAGCAAAATAGTTTGAAGTAGTCCTCCATGGTGTTTTTTTCCCCCATGCCTCAGCTCTCTGACCACCATGGCTAAGCTCCCTTGCTCCTAGTACCATGCCTTGCAGAGTTGAGGTTTGTGATAGAAATGGGATAGTCTCCCTCTACTGGTCATTGCTCCCTCTAGCTGGAACACCAGTCTCTTACTAGCTCTTATGGAGCAGGCAGTGATGCACTGTGTAAATCAGCAGTACTCAACCTCTGGCTGTGTAGACTGGATGAGTGACACAGAGGTAGTCTGTGGGCTGGATCCCGAACAGCATTACTGCATGGGATTGGGCCCTGCGTGCCCAGACCCTGCCTCACACTACCTGAATCAGACTCTGTGTACCCAGATCCTACCCCAGACTGCCCTGATCCCGTCTTGCAATGCCCTCATCAGATCCCATGCCACTTAGATTGGGTCCCACACTGTTCTGGCCTTGTGTGCCTGATCTAGTGCATAGGGCATGCCATCTGCCCACAAAGCTCCTCATAGGTCCAGATATTTGGCAGCTGGGGAGTGGCAATTAATACTGCCACTGCACCCCTGCCACCAAATATCAGCCCTATTAGAAGCCATGCGAGCCAGATAACATGGCTTCAGGGGTTGGGTGTAGCTTGCAGGCTAGGTGTTAAGCATTCCTGGTGTAAATAGTACCTATATAAACTGTCTTCTCTTGCATCTGGTGAGGCATAAAGAAACCAGAACAGCTTTAATTACACACAGATAGCTGCCTCCAGGTAGCAGAGATAATATAGCATGATGCCCCAGGACTGCCCTGTACATCCAAACAGGTCTTTTATCTATTCAATGATAGTCACCACCCACTGCAATCTGTGGGAGGACTACTATCTAGGTTAGTGGCACCTATCAATGCCATTTCTCTTGCTATCAAACCTTCCCAGCATTTGGTGCAATTAGAAAGGGCTCTAAGACAGCCCCATGACATTGACCTACCCTGAAGCCAAAACTAGTGCACCATATCTCAGAACAGCCTTACCTGAGGTTTGGTTTCCTCCTCATCTTTATAGTAAAAGAGCTGGTCCCCACGTAGCACAAACCACCGCTGCTGCCAGTTCTTCATGATGCTCCTCTGCTTCTTCAGCCAACCGCACTTGAGCACTCGCTCCTGTGGGCTAGGAGAAGATGGTCTTAACGGCAGCCCAGTCTGCTGTTCACCCATCACCAAACTCTTGGACCGGGCTGAAAGACAAGCACAGACAAAATGAAACGTGAGAATGTCCAAGGAAAAGACATTTTTAGAATGTAAGCAACAGAGTCTGGCTGTTATACCCTTGCTTCCTAGGCAAGGACAACCTCCTCTAATGCCCCCTCCTCCCAGCATGGATGTCCCTTTCCACGTTTCCTTCCTCTTTCAGGGAATCTCTGCTTGTCCAGAAATCAATATCAATTCCATACTATTCAAACACCAACTAAACATTTGTCATAGCACTGTACATGCTAGCAACCCTCCAGGTGATCTCTCATACAGTCTAGGCTTATATACCTGGCTCATTAAGCCATCAGACAATTGCCTGACATCCAGGCTATTCCTTCTAGCCCATCTCAACTACTGCCAGTGCTGTGCTAGGTTCCATGGATGCAAGACTGCTCTTAGAAGCAAGTCCTTCGGAGTAACAATGTAACCTGCCTCAGTAAGGTGTCAACAGCTGTGCAGAGGCTAAAAGCAGACTCTGAAAAGCAAAAAGACTATTAACAAGGGGTGGAAACATAAGTGTAGGCTGCTCCCCCAGCAAACCTGTTCAAAAATCTGCCTGGGTGGTACCTTTAACACCAAAATCACTGGCATTTAGCAAATAGCAAGTGCCTTTTGTGCAATTTATATGACTCTCCACCTTACACATTGGCACTTTAACTGGTTTAAGCTGTAAACTGAAGGCTACACTATTTATGAGTTCTTAATGAGTTAGGAAACTCCTCCTCTTTCTGAAATGATACTGTCCTAAGCCTCCCAAGCCCCATTCCAACATGTCATCATCAATGAAAATGTGCAAAGCTGCCTGGGGTCACTGGGGTGTGACACAATAGGACAAAATTAAATGAGAAATGTTAGGCTTGAACTCTGGAAAAGATTCTGGACTAGAATACTTTCCCCAAGGGAAGCAGGAAGAGCCGCACAGACCTGGTAATTTTAAACTATCCTGAAGTAACAGATACCATAATATATTGCAGAGAGTAATCCAGTGCCCTGGAGAGGATACACTAAAAACTCTAATAGGTCTCTTCCATCTCTATTCCCCCTGTTTTTATGAGGCACACAGCACTAGGAACTGCTATTCACTACCTCAGTCATTCTCCTTCATCTGCACTAACCTGATTCAGTTCCTTTCCCTTTCTATCTTGCATTCTTCCAACATTAGGGGGCTAATTGTATTTCCCAGCATTTCCTTAGTCTTAAATGGATTATCAGAACTATGTATAGACAATGTAACCCTTTCTGGTCTGCTGCACAGCAAGCAGCTAAAAGTGCTTCCTGTCCATTTATCATGTATCCCATCAGACTTGTCATCTAGTGGGTGAAATTCAAAAGTACACAAAAACCAGTGGGGCCCTGCAGCCAGTCTGAAGAGGCAGCTGGCCTTCCCTTCTTGTTCCTGGAGTCTGATAATAAGAAACCACAGAAGGTTCCTTCAGCACAGTAGGTATGATCTCACTGAAGATGGAAGCAAGTCAGATGCATACGGCATTGTGGGCTATAAGCAGAGAGCAGAAATTATCACATGGTATTTCTGAGCTCCTCCCTGTTTCATCGGTCCCATGTACTATCCTGGATCTCAGTATCATAGTCCCTCCTCTGCAGCAAGTAGCATTCAGGCTGCAGGTCTCATAGAAAGACTTCTCTCTACTTTTGACACTTCAGGATTGTTCCTCATAAAGCATCTGCCTCTGTGACATCCACACGAGCCTCTCTGTACTTCTTGCTTTTGACTCCACCACATAACATAATGTTGGCAATAGCTTGGCACAAACTCCAGAGAAAACAGAGGTGGAGAACATTTTGTTGGTAACTTTGACCCTTCAATAAAGACAAGTGCAGAGTCCTGCACTTAGGACGGAACAACCGTCCTTAGAACAGAACAATCCAATGCACCACTACAGGTTGGGGACTGACTGGCTAAGCAGCAGCTCTTCAGAGCTGTACCTGGGGGTTACAGTGGACAATAAGCTGAGCATGAGCCAAAAGAGTGCCCTTGATGCCAAGAAGCTAATGGCATACTCAGCTGCATTAGTAGGAGCATTAACAGCAGACTGAGGAAAGTGAATATTCCCCTCTATTCAGCACTGGTGTGGCCATATCTGGAGTATTGTGTCCTGTTTTGGGCCCCACACTACAGAAAGGATGTGGACAAATTGGAGAGAATCAAGCAGACAGCAATGAAAATGGTGAGGGGGTTGAGAACATGACTTCTGAGGAGAGGCTGAGGGAACTGGGCTTATTTAATCTAGAGAAGAGAAGATTGTGGGGGGATAGCAATCTTCAGTTATGCAAAAGGTAGTTCTAAAGAGGTTGGAGCTAAACTTCTCAGTGGTGGCAAATGACAGTACAAGGAGCAATGGTCTCAAGTTGCAGCAAGGGAAGTTTAGGTTAGATATTAGGAAGAACTTTCTCACTAGGAGGATAATAATGCACTGCAACAGGTTACCCAGGGAGGTGGTGGAACCTCCATCCTTGGAGGTTTTTAAGACCCAGCTAGACAAAGCCTTGGCTGGGATGATATAGTTGGGGATGATCCTGCTTTCAGCAGCAGGTTGGACTAGATGACCTGCTGATGTCCCTTCCAACCCTAATTTTCTATGATTATATGATAATGTGACAACAACAAATTTATATGGCCAAACCAAAAGTCATTCCACAAAGTGTAGTCATGGTAGAGTAATAATCCGATTGATTTCCCTATTATTCTTTACTGGAAAACTCTAAATCATATTATTCCCCAGTTATGCAGCAATGGGAAGGGATGGGGCTTTTCCCTGGCTTAGGGAACTGCTCATGTCATTTACAATGGCATAGAATGCAGCCAGCATGATCTCAGCTAATTTCCCAGTTCTATAAGGAGAAAATGCTATCACCTCATTATCCATGTAAGTGGTTAGCATGCAGTAAAGCCCTTCCAGTCACACACAGACATGGAAACTCTTTCACTTTTCTAGGAAATCCAGAGCCACTTCCAAAGTAAGCACTACTGTCTTCATTAGAGCTGTGTACATAATGAAGTTTTCATTTGGGACCCAACTCAAAATGGGAAAAATAATTTTGGATTGATGTGGCATGTTTTGTTTGACCCCCCCAAAAATGTTGCATTTCTTTATCTTAAAAATCAGTTAATTCTAAAGTAAAAGTTCATTTAGAAACAAGCAGTTTCAAACAAATGTGATGGTTTTGGCCAACAACAAAAAAAGGGACCAACGTTTTAGAAAACTACTTGTTGCATTCACACAGTATTTAAAAACAATATTTTTCATCAAATTTAATATTTGATAAACAAATCAAATCCAACTCTAGTCCTCATTGATTTTATTCTTTTCCCCATCCAAAGGAATCATAAGCCCTTTTCAGATGGAATCCCCTTCAATTAGCCACAAAATCCCATTCTCAAATGTACCAGGGTAAGGATGGGCTGCCTTTCTTGCCAATTCATGTTAGGTCCTAAACTCCAGAAAGCAGAATAAGAGACCATTGACCCTTTACAAGACTCTGTTATCACTTATCAATACTACTCTTTATACAACTATCACAACTCTGTCCTCTAGCAGTCAATTATAAAAGAATGAGTGCTAACTTTTTCCTTCTTTTAAACACTGTTCCATACATGCATTCAGCGAGGAACACCTGATTAACACTGCATTATATTTACATTGCAAAAGTAATCTTAAAAGATTCAGTTAGGTGAACTAACTAACCTCTTTGACTTGGTCAAGGATGCACATTATGGCTGCTTACAGATGTTTAAAAAACAAACTGCTTTACCAGAAGCAGCAGCATGTTAGTTCAACCCAGCTCCACAGCATCTGTATAGATCAGGCTCTTCAGTGGGGCTTTTTGGCACTTTTATCTAATAGCTGATTCAATCAGCTATTAGATAAAGGCACCAAAAAGGCCCCAGTACAGTAACTGATACAGACGTTGGGCAAGCCGAGTCCAACTAACACAAAGCCTTTTCTGGACATGCACTGGGTTTGGCAATTTAAAGTAAAGCGCCATGGGGGTGGGGGGGAGGGAAAGGCTTAAAATCTGTAAGCAGCCCAAGGGGCCAAGCTTGATTATTTGCAGCTTAAAAAACAACAGAATTTCAGTTCCAGATCCACATCCGTGCTGACATTCAA
Source organism: Alligator mississippiensis (assembly GCF_030867095.1). Classification (NCBI taxonomy): domain Eukaryota; kingdom Metazoa; phylum Chordata; order Crocodylia; family Alligatoridae; genus Alligator; species Alligator mississippiensis. The sequence goes on from NC_081829.1 coordinate 21,591,328, forward strand.
AGCTGCCTTCTAGAATCAAACCCAAGGCTTTATTTTTTTCAAATGGGAATGCGAAATTGACAGTTATTTCCCTCAAATAATTAGAGGAAAGCTGCCTACATCCAAATTTAAGCACTGAAAAGAGTGACACTGTTCTTAAAAGTACTAGACACCTCGCAGCTCTTCTGCCACCAACATTTTGGTCCCTTTGGGCATTTTTACACATGCTGGAGGAGGATGGAGGGAGGCTGCACTTCAATTAGCAAGCCGCGCTAGAGTTGCAGCCAGCTGGGAGTGTTGAGAGTTTGCAGTCTCCCCACTACCAGCTGAAGTGCCTGGCCAGCTGCAACCCCTCTCCTCCCTGCCCACTCCCAGCTGGCTGCAAACCCCACCCTGCTCCCAGACAGCTCCAAATCCCCCCTCTCCCAACCCATTCCCATGGGACACTCCACTGCCCCACCAGCCTGAGTTCACCAGCCATGCCTGGTATGGACAGACGTAATTTTCAGAACATTTTAAGTATATGTTAAACCCCAAGAGTCTAGACATACAGGCCACTTTAGACAGGTTTATACTTCCTGAAAGTTTTTCCAAGTCACACCAGGAAAATCAAATACTAATTTTGACCCAGTCCTCCTCGAACCAGTTCAACAATATATGCAGATGAAGAGCATTCTGTGCCTAGTGTAAGTCTTTCCACCGGCATCCTAAACTCCACTGCTCCTTGCCCCCCCACACAAATCCATGCAAGGCAATGGGGCTGCCCTGGGATGCAACCAGGAATCCACTGCCTGAAGACCTATTGCCCACAGAGATCATAGTCTGTAGGGGTGGGAAGCAGAAAGCCTGTGTGTCAGGTTCACTTCCCTACTAGAAAAGCAGGGTAGAGATTCTAGGTTTATGTGGGGTGGGAGTGGGCTTTGGGGCTCCCCTGCTTGTGATGCCTGTCTGGAGGCAGCAGGTTCACAGGTGGCAGATAGAGGAATGACCATCAGGGAAGGTTAGCTGAAAAATAAGCAGGCGTAACTGATGAATAAACAGTCTCAGACAGACCAACCAGCGGCAGCAGCACCACCACCAAGATGTGTTGGGGACAGCAGATAGCAATGCTTTCCTTTCCGAGAAACCACATATATCTTTTGACAGTGCTGTACAGGGTGAGTACAGGATGCCACTATAATAAACCAGCTCAATCCCAAGCCATGGGTCTACAAGTCCTCAATGGTGGAGCAGGTGGAAGATGTTAGAAACTCCATGGCTGCAAAGGCAGATGAAGGCTGCAGCAGAATGAGATCTCCAATTGCCTTGGCCTTCTTGCCATAAGATTAAGGCCTCCATCTGTCAAGAACTGTGTGGAAGCTGATGTGCAACAGCTTCTCCACAATAAAAATCATGCACAGGTGTCTTTCATGAAAAACGGCTTTTTCAATGGTTTTAAGCCCTCTGGCAACCAGCTAGTGATGACAGGAGCAGGAATTTGGGGTCCGAAAGCTCCTAGTTGTGAACTGGTACAAAGGCAGCAGTTAGAATAAGGTTGTCCAGCACTTGGACAAGGCAAGAGTATGATTCAACAACTGTAACTGTGACTTAGCAGCCCTCTTCAGGATCTGCTCTGCTTACCCCACATGGAGGGAGTTAGAAAAGGTGCCCTAAACATAACCTATCTTTTTCCTGTCTGGATAACTGCATCCAATGGGATCGTCTTTACAGTGGTCAAAAAAATCAAAGAAAACACGATCAGTTTTGCGACCTGGATCATCAGGACCCTCATGGACAATCTAAATAGCGAATGCCCAAAGCACGGCATCACAACCATGGCTCAAGTGACAATATCAATGTTGCTGCACTGAGCAAGGCCTGGTAAGCAGGAGATAGGCAGCTCAAAGAATGTGGAGGTAGCGATACCTTCTTCTGGAAGATTAAACAGGAAGGAGAACACTGGGTTCATGGAGTTGGTTTTGCCATCAAGAATAAAAACTCATAAAACAACTCAATGAGTTCCCTATCAGAATGAATGAGCATCTCATGACTCCCTGTCTTAAACTGGAGGGGAGCCAAAACACCACTAATCATCAGTGCGTATGCCCCAACTCTTGACACTGCCAATGAAGCCAAGAAGAAATTTGATGTCAACCTTGACCAAGTACTTGCTGATGTTCTGGAGGGAGACAGACTTATTCATCTCAGCAGTTTCAACACCAGAGTTGAAATGGACAGAAACCTCTGGAATAGACCCCTCAGCAAGGAAGGAGTAGGAAAAGTCAACTCTCATGGCATCTTTTGGCAATGGATTTATGACCCAAATACCTTGTTCTGGGCGGACCCAAACCCTCAGACCAACCACAACTTTTCCATTCAATAATAGGCAAATCTTATTGATATACAGTGATAGCAGGTAAGAATAATACAAGCAGTTCTATATCTACCAGTCCTAGGACTGTCATCAGAGTCAAGGTACGTCTGGCTAGGACACAAGCTTCACTTTTAGGTTCTCTCTTGAATGTCAGCAGCCTGGATGTGGAGGCCAAGGCCTACCTCCACCCCCGTGGGTTGGATGAGACAGGCTAGTAGTATGCCCTCTGTCCATGGTTCCTCGTGTTCCCTTCTCAGGGACCCTTTGCTGTTCTGAAATTACTTCTTTTGTATTCTTTTCCCCACCTGATGACTCTTCATTTGTGGGAATCACTGATTGGTCTTTCTGCAGTCATACTCTCCACATTCTGTCCTGTCAGCATATTCCTTCGTTTCACAAGTCCATCACATGCACACATCCTAATTTGGACTTTACTGGTGTTCTCCTAATTTGGTCTGTTCTGCAAATCCGAAGAGCCCAAGGGCATCGTGACCTGGTGCCACCTTATCTCATGTTTCGGAACAGCATGGTACACGTCTTTAATTTCCCAGCCTGTGTGTCTGCTGGCTTCAGACACAGTGGGCCTTGAGGAAATTTTGAGAAACAGGCTTTTAGAAATCACTTAACTCTTGCCATTGTCCTGGACCATTATTCTAATGCATATCTATTTTACCTGTAAGTGAATTCCCAAAAACAAGCCTTTAAATACTATTTTCTAGCCATCAATCCCCTCCTTGAAGTTCTATACCTTCACATCATAAATGAAGCATAATCAAGGGAATTATCTGGAATGTTCATGAGATTTGTGGGAAGAGCTCCTCCAGTCATCCTGGAAAATGTATGATGGCATTCGTAGTCAGGGGCTCCAATGAGCTGGACGCTGTAATGAACCCTTAAACCATTGTTCAAATGTCACCCATACCCTCTCTGACTTGGTCTCTTGTCTCAGCATTCCCTAGCCCAGTAGCCAAGTTTTAGCTAATCAGGTTGAAACAGGCCTCCTAAACTGGCGCTGGGGAACGTACAGCTCAAGATGCCTATTAAACCTTTTACTCAGCATTCCAGGTAGCATTCCACTCAGCAATCAGTGTCTTTTCTGATTGCCAAGATGGCTATTTATATCAGATAAACATCCCATGGTCTGAATGTCTGGGGACCAGACAAGTTCTTGGCAATTTGACCCCTCCTGTACAATCAGCAATGCTTTTCTTGTTATCCCAACTAGATGCTTTGTGCCATCGTAATACTACCAGTGCCCCTTCATCCTGTAAAAGGCTGGAGAAATACCAAAGGTCAGGCCCTTCCTGTACAAACAGAATGCCCTGTTTTCATCGGGATCCCACCATTCTACTTTGTGTTCTAGATCTTTGCACAAATTCTGGGAATCAATAAAACTACATTGCATTACTATTTCCAACATAAAAAGCTTAAAATATATATCTAGCACAAGCAAAGCAAAACAAGAAAAAAGCAAAGGATGACAATAAAACAGTCAATCTGGCCTTGAACTTTGGCATGGCTGAACTCTTTGAGGCCTTGGAGGCAATGCTCCATGTGATACACCATTTTTTGTAGTCACTCCGCAGGTACTTCATAGCCTATCAAGACATTTTTCTTTACATTTTACTGTCTAGCACCGTTAATATCACAACCACTTACAGCAATAGCATTTTACAAACACAGCGAAACACAATTACTATGCATAACAGTCAAGCTCAATTCCTTTCTGTACCAAGCAAACTGGTTGATGCTTCAGTGGTGGTTCACATCCTGCAAAACACAAAGACAAAAAGGGAGGGGCTCAACCCCCTCTAGGTTAGTTCACTCTCAGCTGATACACTGTGACTTGCTTTGCTCTGGCCCTTGCCATGCTGATGCTCATCCAGAGATTTCCTTTCTTGCTCCTTACAGAGGCTGCTTCTTTAGCAGTATTTTCTTCTCAAAGTCATAGGTGTTCCGAGATGTATCCTGCCACACATCTTTCCTCCTTGGCCTTTATGAAGGCTTCTTCTGTCAGGGCATGCTCCCCCGAACCTTCTCCCATCAGAGAGTAACCCACAAGGTAGTGGGAGGTAGGGTTTTCAGGTGCCCTATGCTCACCTTTCCCTGGCATGGCACAACATGTGCATTTTGTAGAGACTACCCTGCCACAAGTGCTCTGCCACATTAGCCAGTCCCAGGAGGGCATAAGTTTCAAGTCTCGCCCAAGACCAATTTCTAGATTCTCTTGCTCTGGTCATCTTCACTCCTCATGGGCAGAGTCTTTCACTTTTGGGCTCCCTGGCCCTTCCTTGGGCTAATTGAGATCTCGGGCTCCCAGTTCTGGCAGTCTCAGCAGTGGTCTCCTTCAACCTTTTGACCTCTCTGGGCCCCTCCTCTGGATTGTCAGACCACTGGTCTCTCAGGGCCTTTCCAGACCCCGTTGGGCCATGGGCTCCAGGACCCCTTTGAGCTCCAGCTATGTCTCCCAGACTTTGACTCCTCTGGGCCCTGCAGACCTCTCATCAGGTCTCTCTCAGCTCCACTCAGCCTCTGGACCCATCTGGTTTCACTCTTTCCTGGCCTCTCCTGGGCCAAAAGTCACTGACTCTGCCTCTCACACCTTTCAGACTGAGTCCCTGGCTTTTCATGCTCTCACAAACTTTGGCTAGGCTCTGCTCTTTAGCCTTCACACTCAGTCCCTTTCCAGATTCTGTGGCTTCGTTCTCTCAAACCCTTCCATAAATCTCTCTTTCCCTTGATAGACCTTAGCCATATCCTTCCTGGACTACAGGCTTCACAACCCATGCTAGCTTTGCTTTCTGCAAACCAATCCAGCACATCTCTCTCTCTCTCTCTCTTTCTGACAGTCTAGTTACAGTTCTTTCTGCATCCTGGTTACATTTACCACAGCAAGCCCTGTTTTTACATCTTTCACAATCTTTCAGGAAAGCTTCTAGTCCTACAAAGAACTTTCAAACCATGCATCTGCAAAAAAACAAAACAAAACAAAAAACCCAACCACACACCTCTGATAAGACCCATTTTTTCCCCCTCTGGCTCAGGGTATCTCCTCCTGCTCAGAAAAACTCCTCAGCACTGACTCTTTGTTTACACAGCTGCACTCTGAACTTTCATAAACACCTTCCTGCCCTAACAAGCTGTTAACACTTTCCCTTCTAGGATCGACCTCGCCAATGCACAGATCCTCGGCTACTGCCTTGCAACACAAACGCATGTTAGCACAATAGCAAAAAGAATGAGCAGGTGTCCAATAACATGCCTTGTCTCTCCCTGTGCCCCCTCCTACCTTCCTAAGATAAGCTGCCTCCAAACATCAAATTTCTGTGGCACTATTTATTCTCAGAGGCACACCAGATCATAAGGTATCCGTTTTACTTCCCCCGTCCCCTAATCTCAGGGTGGAGCTGGACACTTCCTGTTCATCCTTTATCTGTCTCTGAGCTCCCTGAAGCTTCATTGCCTTGATAACATTCTGTCTTGCCATAACCTGCACCTGTATCCTCCACTTTGCAGTCTTTTACAACTCTGCTCAAACCAGCAACACATGCGTGTTAACAATATGCACAGCAGCACCTTCCTGTAATCACTTACAAATGCCTCAGAGTACCAAGGACTTTTTGCCTGTTCATTCATTTAGTCCTCTAGCAGAGAGATCAATTTTCTCTGCTCTCTCCTAGCTTCCTATCAAACCAGCAATAGGAGGGTACCTTACTTAACTCAAGCAGACCACAGCATGTACCCTTGTCACTACTCTTGCTGATCCGGACAAACAACGTCCCCTTCGTCAGCATTGCAACAAACCAACCTCCTGCACGAAAACTTTGACACAAACATGGTTACTTAGCTTACAACCCTAATTGGCTTTACCTTCCCCTCTAGAGAGGTTCACTCTGTATCAACAAATTCTCTGATCAGTCAGATTACTGCCCTCAAGTCCTGGTCCCATTGTTACAGTACCTAATTGTTGGCACTGAACCCGGTCCCAGTCCCTGAGTCACCATTCTGGCAGAGTTGCCAATTGTTGGCACTTGATTTATGATCCAGATACCTTGTTCCAGGTGGACCCAAACCCTTGGACTAACCATGACTTTTCCATTCAATAACAGGCAAATTTTATTGATATACAGTGATAGCAGGTAAAAATAATACAGACAATTCTATATCTACTAGTCCTAGGGCTGTCATCAGAGTCAAGGTACGTCTGGCTAGGACGCAAGCTTCATTTTTAGGTTCTCTCTTGAATGTCAGCAGCCCAGAGGTTGGAGGCCAAGGCCCACACCCACTCCAGTGGGGTGCATGAGACAGGCTGGTGGTATGCCCTCTGTCCATGGTGCGTCGTGTTCCCCTCTCAGGGACCTTTTGTTCTGAAATCCCTTCTTTTGTATTCTTTTCCCCTCTGGATGACTCTTCATCCATGGGCATCACTGACTGGTCTTTCTTTGGTCGTCATACTTTCCACGTTCTGTCCTGTCAACACATTGTTTCACAAGCCCATCATGTGCACACATCCTAATTTGGACTTTACCCATGTCCTCCTAATTTGGTCTATTTTGCAAATCCGGAAAGCCCAAGGGCTCTGCACTTGGGCATTGTGAGCTGGTGCCACCTTATCTCATGTTATGGAACAGTGTGGTACATGTCTTTAATTTCCCAGCCTGTGCGTCTGCTGGCTTAAAAAACAGCGGGCCTTGAAGAAACTTTCAGAAACAGGCTTTTAGAAATCAATTAACTCTTGCCATTGCCCTAGACTATTATGTGACAAGGGACCCTCATAAGGCCAGTTGTAATGTTGGCCTTCCCACTTGTCTAGAGAAGTCTGCCCTCATTCTCCTGCCATGTGTTGATGAAAAAATAACTGTTATAAAATATGGGAGGCTGCCCATTAAGTGCCCTGATGCCTAGGGCATTATACATGGCTCCGACCTTCCCTATACTATGTCCCATGCCTTGCAGATCACATCCAGATTACCATCCTGGCCCCTAACTTCAGCCACACTCATTGGACTCCATGCCCCTCACTCATACTGTGGGCTCCTAGCCTCTCACTAGGCTCCGTGCCCTTTTCCAGACTCTGGGCTCCTTGCCCTCACTCGCTCTGGACTCCTTGCCCCACTCTGGATCCCCTTGGTCCTGCCGACCTCCTTGCCAGGTTACTTAGTAGCTTGCGGGGGCTGGGGCTGTAAGGCACCTCATTCTCACCTTTCACTAGGGAGGCAACTGGTGTGGCATTTCCCAGGGACCAGCCCCACCACACCATCCTACCCTAGCAGGATGTATTTTTACGTCATTCTCCAGGAGCTTCCTGCCATACCTATAGCTCCTGCTCTTACCTCCAAGATGTTATGAGCAGCAGCTCCCGCCAAGCAATGCTCTCCCTACAGCTGCAGCCAACAAACTGCTAGCTCCCCTGCTCAGGCCTATCTTATTACAAGCAGCTGAGCCCTCTTCTCCAAGCAGGCAGTCTCCTGCCAGCCATGTGACTCCTGATTGGGGAGTGCAACTACCTGCAGGCTGTTCTGCTGCTAGCTCTAAGCCCTTAAATTAGGCTCCAAAGGTGCTCTGCCACACATTATTCTAATATATACCTGCTTTAACTATAAACCAATTCCCAAAAGCAAGCCTCTAAGTAGCATTTTCTAGCCATCAGCATTCTCCTCTTGACCAAATGTGCAGAACATGGACTCACCATCACCAACCCCGTTTCACCAGAAAAATAGGCACAAGACATCATGGCAATACCCACAATCTAAGCCCTGGCACTTGATTGACTACATCATTGCGATCACATGCATGAACAAAGATATTGGCATTACCTGAGCTATGCTAGGAGCTGACGATCACTAGACTGAACATCAACTCATCCATTTGGTTAGATCACTCAATCTGGTTCCCAAACAATGACTGCAGCACAAGCAATGCAGATGAAAGGTCAGTGTTGAAGGACTCAAGGACCCAATCAAGTGAGATCTCTTCCACCAGTGCCTCAATGAAAAACTGGTGAATTCCAACCAACAACAATGGGAAAAATATTAGCAAGAGTTGGGGTGCCTTCAACTCCACCATCATTAGCACCTGTGAAAAGATACTTGGATTCTTTACCAAGAAACACCAAGACCAGTTTGATGAGAATGACTGAGAGATCCAAGAGTTGATCAACCACAAGTGCAAGGCCTTCTGTGCTTGGCAGAATGATGCCAATTCCAACCAAAATAAATTGAATCTCCAACAAGCCATGACAGTTGTCCAAATGAGGACCCACAATATGAAGAACAGATAGTGGGAAGACAAGGAGGAAGGAGATTATACATCTTGCTAATATCCCTGCTATGCATGTTTTCATTGCCATAGAAGCCATCTATGCTCCAAGCACCTGAAGACCAACCCACTTGGGATCTGAGGATGAAAGAGACTTGATCAAGGAAAGGGGAGCAAAGATGATAAAAAGGTTGGAATACAAGCCATATGGGAAAAATCTGAGAGATGTTTAGTTTGGCAAAAAGGAAATTAAGGGTGGATGATAAAATTTTCCCAATATCTGAAAGTTTGCCAAAAGGAAGATAGAGAACTAAAGCTCTCCCTTGCCACACATTGCAGAACACAATGCCATGGGTTTAAACTGCAGCAAAGATTTCACTGAATGTCAAAAAGAGGCCTAGAACTTGGATCTCCCATGTTGTGGACAGGTGCCTTAACCACTAGGCAGAAGACAGCTCACAATAGCTGCTAATATCAGTATTGCCAACTCTCATAATTTTTGGTGTTGTTCTTAAAGTCTACATTTCAGGAATGTATAAAAGTTAGACCTTTCTTTTATTTATATAAATAATGTGTGTGTGTTTATATATCGATAGATAGATAGATAGATATAAACATGAAAGAGCTAAGTTTTTTTCCACATTCCTGAAACATAGACTTTAAGAACAATGCCAAAAATCATGAGAGTTGGCAATACTGTAATACTGCCAGCTGTATCAAACAATCACCTGTTGAATTCACTTTTGGAAGTGCATGCAACATGTCTACACCTCCACAGTGAAAATGAATTGCAACAAAGTGTAAATGGAATCGGATGCTTTGGTGACTGTAATGAATCACTTCTGAGCATGTGCAAGTGGGCAATCTTAGTCACATAGATATGTAAGAAATGTGGATGTATTAGCAGAACTTTTTTTTGTGGCTAGGTGTCTAAAACCTATGAAAGGGCCACATATTGAAACAGAATTTTGCCCTTACCCTCCTCTTTGCCTCATTTCTCTGTGTGTAAAATGGGAAGATGCATGAATGCTGTAAGGATCAATCCTTTAAAGACTAAGGTACTCAGATTATAGTGATGGCACCTGCAAATACCAAACAGCAGGGTTGTTTAACTGGTGGCCTGCAGACTGCATGCAGCCCCAAGGGGTTAATCTGTGGGCCCTAGACCCACCCCACTCCCCCCGGCTACTGCTCCCCTCATCACTTCGGCTGTTGCTGCAGCCAGGGTCTCCCGGCTCCCCCTCTCTTCTCTGGTTTTCGCTTCTTGTCCCCAGCCTATGGGGTAGGACAGGCAGGGCTGCATAGCTCAGTAAGGCTTGCAGTGCTGTGGCAGCATGAGAGCCTGCAGCCAAAAGGGTGAAGAAGGGATACCCACCCATGTGTGCAGTGCATTGGGTTGGGAGGAAGAACCCTTGGGCACACAGTACAGAAGCTGGAGGGTTGGGGGAGGAAGCTATCCACGTGATGTCAGGGGAGCTTACAGACAGGAAGGTGATATGGGGCATGAACCCTTCTGGTGCAACCCCCATGGCATGCGGCCCCTGCAGTGTGTGGCCCCCAGCTGCTAAGAGGTTGGACAGCCTTGCCTATGATACTCTGGCTTTGACTTCTGGTTTGGCCCCTGGCTTACCCTGACTCCAGGTTGGATTCCTGGCTTACCCTGAAGTTCATGTTAGATTCCTGGCTTACTTTGAATACTGGTCTTGACTGCTGGCTGTGTAACTCCTGATTTACCACGAACCCCAGCTTCAACTTCTGGCTCTCCGTGAACCCAGTTTCTGGACTTTGCCCTACTAACCAGGTGACCTTCCCCAACTGCCTACACTCTGGTCCCTAATATTTAGGTGTTTCTAGTCATGCGTATAATGGTTCCTCTTGATATGAAATGTACTTAGCAGATTTATCTGTAAGTCAGCAAAGTTTTTGGGTGGAAATTTTAAAGGATACTAATAATTTATGGATATCAGCAACATTTGTTGTTACGCAGAAAAAAGAACAGTAATTGCTTCTCATGCTTTAAAGAAAGAATAACATAATTATCATAGAGTTGATTAAGAAAAGCTTTCTTGCATGAACATCACTGTACAGCTGGTTAAGGGAAGTTTTTACCTTCTTCTGAAACAGCAGGTGTCTGATGCAGCTGGAAGCAAGAAGCTGAACTTGATAACATGATCCTGTATGTCAAACCCTGTGCTTTTAAGAGCGGTTACTTATTTCTGTTGCATTTGCCTGCCAAATGAGTGATGGAATCAACAGAGTATAAAGGAAAAGTAAACAGAAAAGCAAGACTGTTTCTGTACAGCTTCTCAGGATGGCAAATACTTCACATGCTCTGGAGTTCTAAATGCAAGTAAGTCCTTTAAGCAGCCCCAATTAGTTTGGTTTGCTCTTTGCATGTTCTTTGAAGATATAATTGATCCAGCCATTCACAGAAAACATGAACAGTATCAAGCACAGAGAGGATCCCCAAATTTCCATGAATCAGCATGGGGTATGCTGGGACAATGCACAGGTTCCTAAAATACTGCCTAGATGCAGCCTGCAGGGAGCTACTGTTAGGCAGCAGTCTGTACCCTCAGCAGTGCCACCCAGTATTAGGGAAGCACCAGCTTCAAGGCTTAACCTAACTGCCAGCTGGATAGGCTGGGCTTAGTACATCAGCCCAGGCCCTTCACTTGGGCTTTGCTGCTCAGTGCCTCACACCCTCCAGAAGCTCTGCTTTGCTCCCACCTTGCCTCTGCCTTGGACTCTGGTACCTCACTCCTGCTAACCTTGTTGTGTGTGTGTTCTAGACTCCCCAAGTCCTGACCCTGGCCTGGCTGAGGCTACTGATATAGAAACTGCTATGGACTAGGAATGCGACCCAGATGCTGTAGTTTTGACTTTTGTGCAGCCTTGGCCCCTCATCTGGATTCCCCACAGACTCAGGTACTTGTTTAAACCCACGCTCCCCAGAACTATTTATGCTCCAATCCTTACAGTCTGAGTGGCCAAAAAGATCCTTCCCCACTATCCCTGAGGGAAAGCATGTAATTACTTCTCATCTGGATGTGCCCCTGGCCCCACTCCCAATGGAGGCTTTGATGGTCAGCCTACAGAACCTGAAGGCCCAAGCAGGGGCTCTGCAGGCACAGAATACAGCCCTGTGGACCAACCTGTGATGCTGAAGAAGGTAAATTTGGCTCTGGCAGGCACAGGAGGCACAAGCTGCTACTATGGTTGCCCCTTTAATATCTGGCTCCTTCACATCCCCCTGAACCAAAGTACTCCTGGCCCAAGCAATTTGATGCGACTCCAGGGCAGTTTAAGGATTTATTGAATTAGTGCAAGCTCCTCTTCCCCCTGTGCCCTCAGAATAACCCCATGACCAGAGGGCAGGCCTGATGGCCAACGCTCTTGCCTGGGTTTCTATACTCTTGGAAGGCTACGGTTTCCTGCTGGACACCCTAGAGAAATTAATCAAGGCCATGAATGGACTGTGTGGTAATGCCCTTTTGTTGCAGTGACTGCCCTGCAGGCCCTGAGTGTGTCTCTTAAACCTTGGCCAGGTATACAATGGAATTTTGTTCTCTGACAGGTAACGTGCAGTGGAATAAAGTTACCCCTTCCATTTCCATGGGGGATTGAGGGATGAGGTAAAAGATGAACTAGACAGAATCGAGGGTCTCGTTCATCTAGACCCACATGGGTCTATGCATCTGCATACACTACTTCCTAAGAGAATGGTGGAGCAGGGTGTGGCTCCTCCACTCATGTCCCAAAGTCATCAACTTCTCCCGGAGGACCAAACAACTGAACCAATGCAGGTGGATGCAAGTGTGACCACGTCTACCCAAGGAAGAAAGGAATTGATGGAATTGCAGGCTTATGCTTTTACTACATAAAGGGTTGGGGGAGGAGGCCAGGTCACATGGTTATTACCTTCCCTGCTAAAAGATGACATATTACCTAGGCAGGAAACTCAGAGAGAGAGCTTCAATGGGGGCTGGACATGTCTCTTAAGTTTCCATGCTTTACCCTGTTCTGTCTGCTGCAAGAGTTAATGTTGCTGCAGGTCACTGGCTCTCATCTCCAAGTGATTCTCTACCCAAGCCACCCAACTATGGCTAAGGTTCACGAGTTAGCAATGGTGGTTTCAAAGACATCCGGTTTTCTGAGGCTCACTGCATTCCTGCCCCACAGACAGCCATGCCTTTTAAAACCAGTTCCAGGCCCAACATCAATTTCTAGAGGCCATACAAAACAACATAACTGACATCATCTGACCTATGACGTGTGACCCAAAGAAGTCCCAGGAGTCAGTGGGCCGATGGAGATCAAGCTGCACCTTTACAGGGGTCTCAGTATCTATGGAAGCCCCTCCCAGAATTCCTCACAATTGCCCAAGCTCGCCTACTTCTCCCTCACTTCCTGTGCATCCCAACCCAGCTCAGCTCTGCTCAACAACATCACAGGGACTCCTCTGCTTTTCTCTTCCCACTTAGAGTACTAAATTTCAGTATAGATCCTGTACAATCAATGGAAACCTACTTAAATCAGGGATATTGGTATAAATTAAATCAATATAATTCAATAGCAATTAAAAGTGTAATCTTTTGCAATTCCATAGACAACTTACATCAATAAGCTCGTTACAATTGATTTTTCATTGAGAAACTTCTGGCCTTTGATGAAGGCACTCTCGTCTATTGGTTTAGTGTTATTTTGAGGATTAATATTTGTAGTATAGACTTTAAAAAAAAACAACTATGAGCCATAAAAGGAAGTAACTCAATGTACTACTAGCAGTATTTTTGATTATTTTGTTGTGGTCAAATATTGAAAGCAATAAAGAAAAAGAATCCACATACAATATAAGATTACAGAAGTTTCAAACTTTAAAAGAGACTTGCATTTCATATTATGGTCAGGTTGTAGGAAATACTCTCTCCAGATTAGATTTCACAGAAGTAGAAACTACTACACACATCTGTATTTGTCTTTGGATATGACTGATAAGATACTGATCTGTTTTCATCCACGTTTGTGTGAAGCCATGGTGCACTTCCTGAAAGTAAAATTTGAGAATTTGTCATCTTGAAATCCTGTAAACACACAGAAATTACTTACTTCATACCTGGACTGATTATATATGGGATATAGATGGACCACCTTATATATACCGTAAATGCTGCAGGCTACAAGCGATACAGAAGCAGAGGGGAAAAACCCCTGGTCATACCCAATTCACTCTCCCTTTCAGCATCCGTTTTCTGCCAATGTGACACAGGATACCAGGCAATATGGACCTGAGGTCTACCCCACTAAATGGCAATGTTTATGGGCATCCTTACGTTTGCTCCGGGATCGGGGGGAAGAAAGGGAAGAGGGGGAGGTGCTTTAATTAAAGTGGCTCCAAGAGGAGCTGTAATTAAAACGCCTGCAGCATCTCATGTATTTAGCGTCCTGTGCTTCAAAATGTCGGCAGGAGTAATTTAACTAAAGCTCGTTTGATGAGCTTTAGTTAAAAGTGCTCCCACCAGCATTTTGAAGTGCAGGGATGCTGACAGCATGTAGGAGCAGAAACCCCACACATGTACAGGAACCCTATGTTCCTATCTGAGGGCACCTATACACGTGACCAAACTCTGCTCTGACACGTGTTACTTAGCACACATCAAAGCAGACTCAATTAAATCAAGTTTGCTGTAGCATGCTAATTAGCACGTTCCATCAGCCTCTGCATCACATGTATTCAGTGTCTCCATGTTTCAAAATGGCAGCAGGGGCTCTTTAACTAAAGCTCATCAAACGAACTTTAGTTAGAGCACCCCAATGTCATTTTGAACCACAGGGAACTGAATACACATAACACTGCATGCACTTTAAATAGAGAGGCTCTCAAAGCCACTCTAATTAAAGCGCCCCCCCCACCTCGGACCACGTGTATAGACACCCTGAAAGGCTGCAGCTTGCAGAGACTGACGGTGATCCGAGTTCCATCTGGGGCACACTACTGCAAAAGAAGGAACACACACACTGCTCTTTCCTGGAGAGTCTACACTTTCATCTTGTTCTCTTCACCCAAAACAAAAATCTGGATGAACCAAGTTGCATGAACAAAGTTTCCCAGGATAACCATAGGATTGTAACACAACAACTTATCATAGAATCATAGGGAAGTAGAGCTGGGTTGGGACCTCTAGAGGTCATCTGGCCCAAACCACTGCCTGAGGCAGGATCATCCCTATCCAAACCATCTCATACAATTCACAATCTAAACTGTACATAAAACTACCCTCAGCTCTGATACAACATAGACCTAATGCCCTAATCTGCCACAGATAAAGCAGGAGAACCACGGCAGCCGATGTCCTGCTTTATGAAATGTCAATAAACACTAAAGAGATCCTGGGTAGAGGGCCATGCCCCTGTTACAAAGGGAGGCAAAACCCCCTACAGTCCATAACATTCTGACGACGGGGTAAAATTCCTTCCTGAACCCAAATATGGCGATCTGTCGGACTCTGAGAGGAGGGCAAGACTCTCTAACTAGGAACCTCTAGCTTTGCTCCCAGCGGGAGTTTTGGCACACCCCAGTCAAAGTTCCCATCCTTGGTTGTAGCCAACAACCACTGCCTCTGGAAAGTCTTAAAAACATCCTGACACATGCAGCAGAAAGGGGAGAGGGGTGGAGGCATTCATCAAGGCCTAGAAGCATGGGAAATAACCATGGTAGAACATAGGCATAGCTAAACCCCAATCATCCCTGACCAGTGGCTTAATTTGGGGAAAGTTTAAAAATAAAACATTTATGAAAACAGAGAGAACTTCAGTTTCGCGTAAGAAAGCAGCAATTTGAACTATCCATTCAGTGTCTTGGACAGCGATATATTTCATTACCTGTAACAGTGTCTGTGTAAGATGGGAGAAAATCCACTAAACAAACGGGAGTGGGAGAAAAGATTTGTAGTAACTTCTACTGTCCCCACAGGTGAAAGCATGCATCATAGATGACATCAGCTTGTGAAGACGGAGGGAGATTTCAACCCTATGACAAGTCAGTGATGATTTGAGTGATTTGCCTGCAGAGCTAGTAAATTAAATTCGACACTGAAAAGCTGTTACTCTTATTCAACTGACTGTCTCAGTATAAGTGTAGAATCCACCACATTTATGTGCATAGAGGGGTACATCACAATCCCTGGTCTGGCACAGCCACAAGTAGAAAAGTAAGGCTGGACTGAAAGACCTATAAAGGACAGGTGAACCCTGCACTGCAGAAGAATGATCCTGGACCATCCAAATTAAGATCCAGTGTAGTAAGGAATGAGGGAGAGATCCTGCCAGCAGGAGCCTAAAGAGGCAGAGGGTCGCCTTATGGGACAGCAAGGCACTCTGCCTCCATCTCTACTCCAAGAACTCCCAAGGAAGGCCTGAACTATACTAAGGGGCACTGCATTTGGGACGTCTCTTGTTTTCACACAAAACGGGTGACAACTGGCTGGATGGCAACACTACAGACAAGGATCTTGGAGTCCTGGTGGATCACAGAGTTGATGAGTCTGCAGTGTGATGCAATTGCAACACAAGGTGAATGCAGTTTTGGGTTGCTTCAATGAGAACATTAGTTGCAAAACACCTCTTTACTTGGCACTAGATAGGCCTCTATGTATAGTTTTGCGGTCCATCTTTTTAAAAAGGATACAGCGGGGTCCAGAGGCAGGAGACAAAAATGATAAAGGGTTTGGAAGGCAAGCTATATGAGGCTAGGTTGCAGGAAATAGGCACGTTCTGTTTGGGGAACAATGGTGCTTAGGATGAGACAGGATAGCAGCCTTCAAATACCTGAATGGCTGCCATAAAGAAAAGGGAAAGCACCTTTTCTCTCTTGCTACAGAGAGGATGTGAACCAATGGCCTGAAGTTGTCCAATCTAAGCCTACTTTGCTGCATCAGGGAAAAAAAACCTTCTTCAGAGGCAGTGGAATAGACTGCCTCGGGAAGTTGTGGAATCTCCACCATTGGCAGTGTGCAAGAAGAGGTTGGATCATTTCTCGTAAGGGATGATCTAATCGTAGCTATGTGTATGCTCTACTACGGGTGTTTCCCACACTTCTGGGTTTTTGTGGTTGCCACATGGGGCTGGGAAGGAATTTCCCCCCCCTCCTGTTGCAATATATATTGGGGTGGGCAGAGTGTGGGAGTGTTTGCCTTCCCCAGAAACATTGGGTATTGGCTACAGCCAAGGCGGGAGAGTTTAACTGGGGTGTGCTGGTGTTCCTGCTGGGACTAAAACCTTACACTGGGCTGTTGCCAGCAGGGCTTGCAGAGTCCCAGCTTCCTGCTGGGAGCAGCCTGGGCTCCCGGCTGGCAGCAGCTCCCCAGAACCAGGGCAGACTGCAGCCCGGAGGCTCCAAATAGCTGTGCCGGGCCCCGGCATCAGCTCCGCACCGGCTTGTGCACTTGCACGTCAGAGCAGGCAGTGGGGGAGGGACCTGAGGCAGTGCAGCCCCTGTCTCTCCCCCGCTCCCAGCACAGAGGTGATGGCAGGGCTCCTGAGTCCAGCAGAGCTGTTTGTAGCCAGCCTGGGGTTTGGGCAGCTGCAGCAAGCAGTGGGCAGGCTGCAAACAGCTGCATCGGGCTCCACAGCTCCGGCATCAGCTCCGTGCTGGCAGCAACTGCGCGCACACCTCAGAGTGGGCTGCTCTGCCCCACTGTCCACTCCGAGGTGCACACACAGTTGTCACCAGCATGGAGCAGATGCCAGAGCTGTGAAGCCCAGCACAGCTGTTTGCAGCCTGCCTGCTGCTTGCTGCAGCTGCCCACAGCCTGGGTTGGCTAGAAACAGCTGCGCTGGGCTCCGGAGCCCTGCTATCACCCCTGTGCCAGGAGCAGGGGAGAGACCAGAGCTGTGCTGCCTCAGGCCCCTCCCCCACCACCTGCTCTGATGTGCGAGTGCAGAGCTGATGCCGGAGCCCAGCACAGCTGTCTGGAGCCTCCCAGCTGCAGCCGGCCCCAGCTCTGGGGAGCTGCTGCCAGCCAGGAGCCCAGGCTATTCCCAGCAGGCAGCTGGGATGCTGCAAGCCCTGCTGGGAGCAGCCCGGGCTCCAGAAGCTACCCAGAACCAGGGTAGCTGCTGACAGCCACAGAGCCTGGGCTGGGGAGCAGGGACTTTGGGTGGGGGCATAGGGCAGCAGGTCTGGGGTGTACAAGCAGGGCATCCTGCTATGTACCCCTTGCCCTCATTTTGTTTTTCTGCCATGCCAGCACTCCGGCACCTTCCAAAAGTAGGCATTGTGGTGTTTTTCGGCACTCTGGCCAAAAAATGTTGCCTACCTCCGGTTTATAGATTCAGTGAGGCCAGGCTGAGAGCATCACCGCACTGAGACAGGGGCATGAGTGCATTCTCACCACCTTTCACCAGTATTAATTTGATAGAAACATAGGAATGGGATAAATCTGGGTCACTGAATTCTGTCCCCTGCAATTGCAGGCAACCGTATCACAGACATCTGCCCAGAGAAGTCCACAAGACTCTCTCCCTACCAGCCCCTCCTAGACACCACAGCCACAATGTACTCTGTTCAACCCCAAAACAACTTGGATCCTGAGTATAGGGAAAATGAAAAAAATTGCAGATCCTCAAAATAATAATATAATACATCACAGGGAGAAATAAACAAACAATGCTAATGAAGTCTGCAAGGCCTGTGCTAGTCATATTTTAAATATGTGCCATTCTGGCTGGACATTTCTAACACATGCAGATACAAATGGCAGAGACTGATGAAGTAATATCTTATTCACTCCAGGGCAGGTCACAGAGTTCCTGCCATAAATAACAGTAGTGACTCAACTGGTATTATTTGCTTCCCTTATTTATTTGTTAAGCACAGGAAAGAGTACACGATAGCTACTGGGCTACTCTACTATAGATAATTCATGCTAATCCATTCCAGTAGACAGCAGGTTCTGGTTGGTTTCATCTTCAGATGACAGACATTTAATATATTTTATGGCTTAAAAAAAAAAATCAATAACTGAGAATATTTTTGCGTTTCTCTCCCACTCCATAAGTTTTTGCTGAACACGAGTAAAATTCAGCCTCCAGTGGGTCAGGGTCTAGCTTCAAATCTGTTCTGTACTTGGTTACTGCAAGATCATGAATACAGAATCCCTTGCTTTGATAAGTATTCCTGACAAAGGAGACTGTGTTCACAGCCTGCAGCCAGGTTGGAGGTTTTGGGCCCCTTCCTACTTAGTCCATTATGCAATCTTCTCTGAAGATAAAGTATTTCGCAGCTATCATGTTCCAAACTCAATGCACTCTTACGAACACAACAAAAGAAGCTATAAACTAAAATTATATATATATATTTTTTTTTTTTAAAGAGCAAAGGTGTACGGTCTGCTAGGAAGAAACAAGGAGTCACAAATCCAGATTTCCATTTCCAGGTCTGTCATTCATCTCTGATCTTAAAAGCAATTCACTCCACTGGTCCATGTCTCAGTTTCTCCATTTCTAAATTTAGGACCATGATAATAATTTGGGGGGGGGGGGGGGGGGAAGTTTTGCTAGGTTTTGGTCACTAGTATTTGCAAATTACTTATAGGTGGTCCTCATATGAAAAATGCTGTAGACCATAATGGCAAAGCTATGTCTGTACAATGGACTGATGAAGAAATAAGCTCCAAACACTGTTCTTGCTGTTCAAGAGCAATCTCTTTAGAGCCAGAACTGTTTTTGTTTTGTGCTGGTACAGTGCCTAAAAGAATGGTATCTTGATTTATGGTTAGGGTGCTTCAGCACTTACGCGAGGTTACATGGGATATTATGGAAGGCAAGGCAGTTGGGGCAGGTGCTCCACGGCTCTGACAATGAAATTCTACCCTGGAGTCAAGTATAACAACATGTACCTCCTCTCTCACAGGCACTGAATAACCACCAAATGGCCACCTTGCCTCCATGAAGCTGACATGGACATTCCTACTACAGACACTGCAGTACTTGTGCATATCGCAGCTCTTGATGGTACACAAGTGGTGAACATAGCAGAACTTGACCACCACAGGTGTGAGCCACATCAAAATAGACACTTTACAGAATGGCAGGCAAAACAAGGATAAGTAGGAAGAACTAAATGGTAACCCAGGAAAGTGCTATTCCAAGCAATGAACAGAGATAGTCCTAGGATGCAGCCACCCAGGTATGAAATGGAAGAGGCAAAAATATAAGAAACTCCTGGGCAGTAGATCCAGTCATCTCCCAGTGGAAATGTTGGAGAAAGTTTGAACTAGGCTAAAAGAGCATCCTTTGGGATTTCTGCATCCTTTAGGTTCCTGGTCAGAATCTCCAAGGTAATTTCTAAGATTCACAACCATCGTTGTCATTGTTACTTGATGGTAAAGAATCCTCTCACTTTGGAGATGTGAGTCTTTAGTGATATCCATGTGCACCTACAACAGCAGAGGACAACATTTTTGGTAGGCAAGTTAAACCCCACACCCTCCCTGAGTGCTATTCTGAGACCTTTCCCCAGCCTGATCTGCTACTCTGCTTTCTGTTCCCTGTACTATCTGTCACATGCCACACATGGGGGGCTGCCCATGATAATTGAGACAACTGTTGCAAGTTGGCCACCCCTAACCTACAGCATCACCTCTGAGTTTGCAATCCAGAGAGCATGCTAAATTTAGCAGACAGCTAAAAGGGTATGCCACAGCAATGATACCCTGCCCTGAGATCAGTTATGTTAGTTTGTCCATCCCTTACTTCTACTCCTTTCAGCTATGCATTTTACATCCAGTTCCATTACCATCTCTGTGACATCGAGAAGTACTTTATTATCCCTTTATCATAGAAGGGGGAACTGAGGCTCTGAGAATTAAGTGTCTTGGCTACAAGTATGCAGTAAATGTACGGCAAAGTGAGTAAGAGAATCCAGAAGTCCCATCTACCAGATCCAGCACTTGCATGCACAGTGTACACAGAGAAATCAGTTTAGTCAATCCAACCATTAATGTCTTGTTAATGTAAAACACATTCTCCGATTCATTTTGTCTTCTTTCAGAATGTACAAACATGACTTCTTCTCAATAATGCACAAAGAGATTCCTATTGACTCCCATTCTGACCAAGTAAGGAGAGAAGATTTTAAGCCTCTCATGCTCTCAGACTACAAGCAAGATACCCAGTAATGACACATCACAAAGCAACATGAACCACTCTTCTGAAAGGGAAATTATTCTAATCTTACATCAGTACTGAACAGCACACTCCTTGTCTGCTCATTCAGCCCCTTTCACAGAGTGAAGATGTAGATGCCGTTCTGGGAATTAAATTTAAAAGCAACCACGTCTCACTGAAACATAAATAATTCTTACCGCATACAATTAGGAAGCAGGATGTTATAATCAGTGACTTTTTCCATCACTTAAGTGCTAAAGGTCTTCTCCTAAAAGGGATTATTAAACAGATGTTTACAAAAGAAAAAAAAAAAGTAAAAAATAAGGAAGAGGAGGAACACGTATAAAAGCCAGTGAGTTAGCTGCATACAACTAGCTACATTTTCATCTCCCTGCAGTCGCCTATGTGAAAAAGACTGTTGGAGGCTTAGTCCATTTCCCAGACGACAAGTATATGCGTCTTCCAAGCCCCATCAAAATTGTCACCAATTATCCCCTTGTTCGCACTCTCTGAAGGGCGGATGTGTGTTCATATGGCAGGGAAGTGAAAGAATAGGACTGAAAACTTATGGTGCTTATATTGTTATGACCATTGGCATGGAGAAGAACAAGTGGGGAAAGAAGTCATCTTCATCAGTGACTTGGGCAAGGGGGTAGAAAAGCATCCTGTTCAAGTTCGCAGATGACACTAAGATGTGAGGTGAAGTGGGTATGCTAGTTGGAAGAAACAGGCTGCAAGCAGACCTAGACAGGTTACAGGGGTGGGCGGATGAGAACAGGATGGGGTTCAACACTGACAAGTGCAGAGTAATGCACCTGGGGAGGAAGAACCAGCGGCACACCTACAGGATGGGGAACTCCCTTCTCACCAGTGTTGAGACAGAAAAGGATGTTGGAGTCATCATTGATGCCACAATGAACATGGGCCGACAGCGTGGGGACACAGTCAGGAAGCCCAACCACACCTTGTCGTGCATCCATAGATGCATCTCAAGCAAGTCCAAGGAGGTGATCCTCCCCCTCTGTGCGACACTGGTCAGGCCGCAGCTGGAGTACTGTGTCCAGTTCTGGGTGCCGCACTTCAGTAGGGATGTGGTCAATATGGAGAGGGTCCAAAGGAGGGCCACCCACATGATCAGGGGTCAGCAGGGCAGGCCCTACAAGGAGAGGCTGAGGGACCTGAACCTGTTCAGCCTCCAAAAGAGAAGGCTGAGAGGGGATCTAGTGGCAGTCTACAAACTAGTCAAGGGGGACCAGCAGGCATTGGGAGAGTCCCTGTTCCCCCGAGCAATCCCGGGAGTTACAAGAAACAACGGACACAAGCTAGTGGAGGGTAGTTTCAGGCTAGACATTAGGAAGCGCTATTTCACTGTCAGGGAAGCTAGGACCTGGAACCAACTTCCAAAAGAAGTGGTGCTGGCTCCTACCCTGGAGGTCTTTAAAAAAAGGCTGGACAAACACCTGGCTGGGGTCGTTTGACCCCAGTACTCTTTCCTGCCATGGCAGGGGGTCGGACTAGATGATCTCCTCAGATCCCTTCCAACCCTACCAACTATGAAACTATGAAGTCCTGGCAAAAAGCCACCTATACCTGCATATTAACAATACTCACAGACTACCACATTCACCTCAAGGGTAAATGCTTGCAGAGAACTGCTGCACTCTTAACACCTTGGCTATATGTATCATATCCCCCTCTGGTTGCTTGCTTCCCATGGAAATTAAGAGCCTGCTACTACCACCAAATATCAGAATAATTTAAATTTCTTCCCCACTGTTCAGTGCACAGAATTCCAGCTCACTCTTCAATGATAAAAAGGATGCATAAAGAGCTTTCTCTCCCATTTCCCCTCCCTCACTCTCCTGCTTGCAAGTGAAATAAGTCCCCACTAAGCACAGGGATGTGAGGTGGAAGCAGCAAAAAAGCTGGTGTCCAGATGATGAACTTTACCTGACAGTGTAGAAAGCAGCAGAGCCTCAAATAATGGGAGGAACTTCCCGTTGCACTTCCCCCTTCTTCTTCAGAAAGAGCAATGCTCCCACTGTGCCCCAAAGAAGGAAAAGGGGGAGTCTGAGCTATCACCTTCAGAGGAAAAAAAAAAGCTCCCCTAAAAAAAGATGAGGGAAGAGGGTTGAGGATCAAAAGGATGTCCCCTCATTCATTCATTTGTCCGGTTCTGGGCTGGCTTGCAACAGGATCTTCTCACATACTTCTATTTCCTTCTCTCTTATGACATCCTATCACTAAGGTGATGCAAAGCCCATTCACAGTGCAACATGAATACTCAGGGCACAGTAACCACAGTAGGTGAGCTGCTCCTCCCACTGATCTGATTCAGAACGAAAGGTAAAAGCCAGTCATCCCCACAAAGTCCTGAAAACACAGCACAAGTGCACTGCCACACCTCCAATACACAAGGGTTAAAGCTGGCTCCCTCTTCCCTCTTCTTTTATCTCCTGTTCAAAACAAAATGCTGCTGGACACTCAAGAGGAACATGCTTGTGTAGGGATCCCTACCAGTCCTCACAGGGTGGGGCTAAGCTGTAAACTAGATGAAGCTCTTTTGCTTACATTACCCTGTTCAAGTTTGTATAAGAAAACTGTCCTGTTGTTCAAACCTTAATTCCTAGAGCTGTATCCCAGCCATCTGTGAAGCCAGTCCACTTAACATCATCTCGTCCAAGTCAGAGATGTTGAAGCAGTTACTTCACAAAGATCTCTGATACAGCCTGTCCTGAGCTGACCCAGAAAGGTTAAAATTCCCCCTCTGCAGAGCACAACCCGTAAACTGCCTTCAGCATCAGATATGATGGAGATGAAATAGAGAAACCATGAAAAGGCCAGAGTCTATGAAGAGAGAAAAATTATTGAGAAGGGAAGCGAAACGACACGGAAAATGTCTTTATGGCACTGTAGTAGATCTCAAAATTAGACCTCTGAATGCTGGAAGTTGTAGGGTAATAGGGGTATGGGCCAAATTAGTTCGGACAGGCCCTGCATAAAAACTCTTCTCTCTGCCACTCAAACACAGGACACTGGGACAGATGCACCTATGGTCTAATCCAGTATGGTGCTACTTATGTTCTTATGAGATGCCTGGGCTGGAAGAGAAATTTCTCTCCTCCCTCCCTCTGAAGGAAGATGCAAGAATGCAGCCTGGCCTAGCCAGGGAGCACTGCAGGGCAGGCAGGACACAGCAGCAGCAGCCTGCTGGGGCAACAAGCTACTGGGTGGTAGGCCGGGGCAACAGGCACCTGCACACAGTCAGCTGACCACAGGCAGGCAGGACCCGAGGCACATATAAGCCAGTCTAGCCCTGCTTGCTACAGGGTTAGGAGCTCATGCCCAGGAGAAGTGTCCAGGGACACTGGTCGAGCCCTGCTTTGCTGCTCACAGGGAAATGTAGGCCTGAGGAGCTCACAAGGAGCCAGGCTGGCCCAGGAATGAAAGAAGCCTTGCCCTCGTAAAGGGACAGAGGGTTGCTTTTATTGCTTTGTGTATGTTATAGCCCAGGGGCTTATGTTATGTTACTTTTTCCACCAGCAAAATGGAATGAGGCTATAAAGGGGAGGTGGAGACCTCATTACACTCGACTGCCTTGAGCCCTGCCAGAGGCAGACTTGAACACTTATTGAGCCCACAGTGGGCAGAGAGAGAGAGGGTGCAGCCACAGAGGAGCCAGGGCCCAGTGCCGGAGAGGGTGCAGCACATGGGGGCCAGCCACGGGTCCAGAGACTGGAAGGGACGAACAAAGCTAGTGCCTCAAAGGCAGGTCCGATCCGGGTCTATGCTAGAACGCCAAGATAGATTAAAGGGGCAGAGGCCAAGGAGGTCTTCTCTCACAAAGACTCTGATGTAACCTGTCCTGAGCTGACCAAGGCAGGAGAAAATCCCCTTATAGGGGAACACAGCCTATAAAATGCTGTTTGTCTCAGGTGTGGAAGGATGCAGTGTGTTAGGTGAATGGAAGATGAGGGATTCAACAAGTAGTGATAGAAAAATGCACCTCTACCACCAGATCCTTCATTGAAGAAGTTTCCCAAACAATCAAGAGAATCTCTGCAGCCCTTTTCAAAATCTATCTGTAGCTACTAGATGAACTGATGGGACAATATGGATACAAGTACCTTCAGCGTGCAGATGATGAAAATCTCTAACTATCCTTCTACAAATATAATCACTCAACTACCACCGACAAGGTCGAGGGCTTAGAAAAAGATCAGTTCATGGACAAGGAACATCTGGCAGAAATTGAACCTCAGTGTGGAAGACTGACTCGCCATCCAGCTTACCCCACCCTGTTTGGGCCAACAGCTACTCTAACCTGGAGGTCTACCTCTTCATTTCTCCAGTTAGGTCACATTCAGCTCCACCACTTCCAGCTCAGCTCTGCACCATCCCAGAGACAACCCTGCTCTCTTTGCTTCCCCTCAACGTCCAAACTAGCAGGATTAGCTATGGATGATGCGAACAGAGATGTGGGCAGAACATTTTCCAGTGCTTTATTTTTCCGTGGAAAATTTTTCATTTCTAAAAATTAATTGTTTCATAAAATTCATCAGTAACAATGAATGGATGCCAATACAATATTAGGCAAATTTGGCAGTTGCAAAGTTGTAATTAATGTTTTTCAGGTGATTATCTCTAGGAAGTGTGTGAGAAAGCATATATATGTTTTATTGATTTGTAAACAGGAGGGTAAAGACATTCACAGAATAATCCAAACCAAAAATCAAGTTATGAATTCACCTAATTGGCTGTGCAGGTCAAATCAAAGCCAAAGCACGGTATATCATGCACAGCTCTTTGGGTATACTAAAATTAGTGTGTCAACAGTTTTCAATGCCTTCATTTTTTTTCTTAAATTTAAACAAGCAATGCAAGGGAAGCACATACTATTATGTATGGTCTTTACATTTTTTTAAGTATTCCAATAACAGTGATTGTTTTCCACATAAAGCTTTGAATATCACTTTTAAACCACATTATGTGTGCTGTATTTAATTTTTTTCCTAATCAAATATTTCAGTTCAAAAACTTGTGGCTATTGGGACATAAATTAACATGGAGGTACTTTTTTTAGTTTTGTTGACTAAAAATAAGTCAAATAAACATGCTAAATCAGAACACACACTCTATTTAGGGCATAGGCAAATTTTCCAGAAAATTTTCCAGAAAACCCACATCTCTGGGTGCGAGTGTTTCAATTCTAAGGAGGGACTACTTGTGAGCTGCTGCGTAGCTGTGACACTGAAAATCTAACTGGTCAACTTTGGACAGTCAGTGTCCCCAGCCAAACTCATACGTAACACTCAACACCCAAAAACCTAACTTTTTTTCTCCCTAATTTTAGGAAACATCACCAAATATACCCTAGGGTCCAGAAATGAACTGGAATACCTCAGCCTAGATAAGAATTTCACAAGACCAAGAGTTGTCAATAGCATTCTGCACTAATTATGACTGTGCCTTTAAAAAATTACTTCTCTAGTTAGGCAATAAAGCTCTGGGCAGATGAGCTCCAGTCACTTGACAGGTCAGATCTATATATCTAAAATAATGGAAGAGCTTCTTCAAGCATCCCGCAACTATGTGCATTTTCTTTTTACAAACCTAATACCCTGCATCAAAGTTATGTGGATGAATTTGGCTGCCTGGGACATTTTCAGGCAGTTGTAATCGGCATAGTTCCTCTGGAGCCAATTGTTTTGAAAATGCAAACAGCCATCTCCTTTATGCCAGCATAAATTTTTTATGAAGGCACAAAGCAAAAAGCAAACAGAGGTCCATACCCTTTGTCACACCACAGATGTCCAAACTTGTAGCTGTGACAAAAGGTAGTATTATTTTGTGCCATTATTTTGCAGTAGACATTGGTTTGCTTTATGGTGGGAGAGCACAGGCAACCCAAAAAAGTCTGTGCTCCCCAAGCTTCAAGGGCCTGCTCCTGTGTCCCCAAGTAAATCCTTAGGGGAATTCCTGGGGTACACAGGATCAGGCCCTTAAGCCCAGCAACCACCTGACCAGGTTTCCCCATTTGCAGGGGCACGCCCAGAAATCCCACTCAGGGCCTGCCTCTGCAGACAGGGAAATCCAGAGGAGGATGGAGTAGACAAGGATACTTTCTAAGTATGCTCACAAGGACATGTGTACTTACATGGGTAGGAAAAGGATCTAAGTATCACACCAGTGGCATTCAAATGCTTGATGGTGGAACTGGATGTGGGGTTTAACCTTTTGCTGCCTTTTTAATTCCCCATCAGTAAAGTAGACATGATAACATTTCCCTAGTTCTTGCAGTGGGGCATGAGTGAAAATAGGTAAGTCTATTAAAGATTGTGAGGCCCTCAGCTGCTGTGGTAATGACAGCCAGATACGAAAAGGATTGAGGGGTGGGAAATCAAATTACTTTTTCTGAATACAAGTATTGTTTCCTGGCTCTGTGGCAAACTCGTGCCAAAGTTAAATATACTACTGTAGGCCAGTTGTAAGCATAAGTTACTCTAATAATTTTTGTATCAGAAAAGACAAAATAACCTATTTTTTTAAATATGATTCTCCTCTCTCCTGTAATTTATGATGCACCATTTTCATTAAACATGCAATGACGCCACTGCAAAGAAACTAAACATTAAAAATTAGGTGCCTCATTGTAACTATGTGGTACACTGAACAAGGACACATTATTGTAAGCATGCAATAATGGTACTTTACGCTCTGAAATCACTGCTGCCAAGGCTGCTGTACATTATCCTTAAAATCCACTTCTAAATATATACTAAAACCCACCTCTCTTTAAAATTAAATTATAAAATGTTTAATGGGGGGGTGGGAAAGAGTGATAGAAATAATATTTTTTCCCACCGTGGTCATGCTGACAAACACCTGAGGCTCTTGTTCTGGCTCATTACTGTGCCACAACAGAGTCAGGCCCAAATTGCAAGGGGAGGGGGGGGCAGGGCCAGACGAGAGGAGCAGGGGCACAGGTCTGGACACTGGACTTTATCCCCACCAGTCCCCTGGGCTGCACTGCTGGCCATGCCCCCCCCCCCCCTGCAGGTGGCAACGGAGCGCATGGGGGGGCATGGCCAGCAAATGGAGGGGGTGCGGCCTGGCCCCAGCCCCGAAGCGGCTGGGAAGGGGGGGGGGGGGGGGAAGAGAAGGGGGGGCAGGTCCCGAAGGTGGGGGGTGGGGCCAGATGCAGGCCTCTGTCCCCGACCACCGCCCGTCATTCTTGAGGGGCAATTGGATAATCGTATGATAAAGATCTGCAATGTTCACTGCAATTGACAGCAGCTGCATTCTCCACTCATTTTTCCTTCTCAATCAGACCCCTTGGGCATGTCCACACATGGAGGCTAATTCATTTGCAGCAGCTCAAATAAGAGGGGCACAAATTTGTACCAGGGATTTTTGCCTCAGCACACATGTCTGAACATGCACTTTGGTGTGGCCTTGGGGCAAAGTGACCCTGCTGAGCTCCGCCCTGATCTGTAGCCAAGGGGAGTTGGAGGTTGGGGCAGGCACCTGCACTCACCCCAGCAGTATAAAAAGCTGCCCTGGCAACCAGCTCTGGACTACTTGTTCTCAGGAGCTTCTGTGACCCAGCCAATTGGTGTCAGGACCATAGGCGACGTATAGGGAGGGCACGGAGGGGCATGTGCCCCTCCTGAGAGTGCTGGTGCCCCGCTCCCCCTCAACAGTGGGTGCTCTGAGGGAGGTACCAGGTAGCAAATTTAGAGCCTGTACTGCAAATATACAACATGGGGAACATTTTTTTGTTCTCAGCATGCCTCTTGCAGTGTCTCAAACTTTGAGACACTGCAACAGGCACATGCATACTTGTCTGGACGTGCCCCTTGAGTGGGGGGGGGAGGGAATTAAAGATTTAGTGATTTTATAGGAGTGAGGGCTCAACAGAACAACTCACACAGAAGTAGCATGTTTCAAACTGCTGAAACCATTACAGGAAGGACACGACTGGCTGAAGATCCAGGCTTCAGAGTAAGGCACCCAAAATGTGATGGTATTTGAATACTGATACTTGTAAGAATGAAGCCCCAGGAAATGGTGGGGTACATATAAAGGATCTATATTACTAAGACAAATATTGCTGAAGACACGGTCACAGAACAGGAAGGGACTTCATGGGTCATCTAATCCAGCCTTCTGTTTTTAATGTCATATAATCCATTAGAAACAGAAAGCAGCAGCTTGAAATCAAACCAGCTTGCATTTCACACACAGCCCATTTGAAAAAGACAGGCCATATATAACACACTCATGAATGCCCAAACCAGTGACCAAAAGTCCTGCTTGGGTATTTCTCACATCTTTTGAAGTAGTACAGTGAAGAACATAGGAAACTGCTTTTCTCAACGTTGAGGTTTTTTGTCCGAGATCTGCTTTTGTTGCTTCTAGTATTGAAAGAGTTTTCCCTCTAGGTGGAAGGCAGTCTTTTCCATGTCCTCACGGGGTAATTAACCAAAGTAAAGAATACGTAGGAGACATTTTCCCCCCGCAGGCTCTTGATTTTAGAATCCTGGATTCTGCTAGTTACTCTATATAAAACTCTAAACGAAAAAAAAAAAATGCAAAAACCATTCAGGCTTAACCAATGAGTGCTTTTTCCAAAAGACCCATTTGTGCACATTAAGGTTTTCAGTCTATCAGGATATAATCCTTATTGAGCCTTATGAAAATATAATGTGCATCTGAATGCAAATGTTCATGTTATACAGACTTGATTTAACTGACAGAAAGGCAAAGACACATGATTGGCAATACCCACTAGTATAAAAATGCATCCTTGTTTCCTATGCCACTTTTTTTTCTAAAGTTAGACTCAAAGTGTCAAACCAGATCCAGCTTTGGCACCCTTAAGAGACTGAAGTTGTCCAGACAAGGGGTCTGGGACCATCTTCAATTGAAACTGCATTTCCACTTCCCATGCATTTGAGCCATAGAATGACAATACAATCAGCTCAGCTGTGCAGGTCACAACCCCAAGGTTGTGCAAAATCAGACTGTAACTAGAGCTCTGGTCAAGTCTGCCCACAACTAACTCTCTTCAAGGCTAGCTGAATGAAAGGAAAGAAAGATGGCCTATTAACTAGGGTATTAGCCTGGGACTAGGGAAAGTTGTTTTCTTTCCCTGCTCTGCAAGAGACTTCCTATGAGACCCTGGGCATGCCACTTTGCTTTTCTGTGGCTCACCCCCCTAAGTGGAAATATAATAATTCACAAGGGCTTTGTGAGAGTAAATACATTACATATAACATGCTCTGGGTGTCTATACCTGTGCTCTGGGGTGGGGGCGGAGGTCGCTTTAAGTCAGAGAGGCTCTGAGAGCTCCTCTAACTAAAGCACCAGCAATGTCACGTGTATTCAATGTCCCTGCACTTCCAAATGGTGGCGGGCAGGGGCACTTTAGCTAAAGTTCACTTGATGAGCTTTAGTTAAAGCGCTCCTGCTGCCATTTTGGAACACAGGGACACTGAATAAAGGTGAGACAGAGCCTGCTAATTACCAAGCACCAGCACACTCGCAGCTGAGTCTGTTCCAAATTAGCATGCGTTGGAGCAGAGGTCCCTCACGTTATTGGTGCCCTTGTATGCCACAGCAATGGAGCCCTATAACTTAGATCCAAACTCTCCAAACTCTTAGAAAAGCAACTGTTTAATGAAAATCAAATGCACGTACATAAGCATTTACTAGGATCCTTACAATCCTGGAGCCTCAAATGACAGAGACAATGTCAAGGAACTCAGTATTATTCACGCTGTAAGAAGGGCATGGAAGAGAAGCACTGCATGTGCTACTGCACCGTCTGCACTAACATCCAGCTGGAAGCACCGCTCTCAGAATCAGCACAGCTAACATCAAGCCATTAGAGCAGTGGCTTTGAACCTTTTTTCATTTACAGACCCCTAAAAAATTGCGAATGGAGGTGCAGACCCCTTTGAATTGTAAAAGTGGGTATTTACATACTTTTGACTGATCATAGCCATCTTTTTGCAGACCCCTTAGACCTAGCCCATGGATCCCCAGGGGTCCATGGACCACAGGTTCAAAACCACTGCATTAGAGGGTTGCCACTTCTTTACGAAGAGATGGCAGTTTGCTATTTAACAAGGCCAGTGTGGATGAAGAAGTGTCTAATACTTAGGTTTTCTCCCATGCTGACTGCCTGCGCTCTGCTTCAGTGACGCTCCTCTAGCCTTTCTTTCAAAAAGAGATCCCCACGAGGTTGCGAAGAGCAAAGGGATGGCAAGCCCAGGGCTGTTACAGCAACAACACTTGCCTCGTGGAGCAGAGGCAGAAACCGAGCCCGGCGCGAGCGACCGGGTTATGGTGACACCGAAAAAGCATCTCGCCGGGGCTGGCAGATCCGAGCTCCCTTCCCTGCCGAAACAGCCCTTTCCAACGCAGGGTTTGCCCACCTGCCTCCGTCTGGGCCAGCAACAGGCAGCGCTGTGCCCTCGGCTGGACGGGGCGGAGGCCAGCACCTTGTGGACGTCCCCGGGCGTCGGGGCGCCCGGAGCAAGCGGCGGCACAAGAGGATCCGCGCAGCTCCGGGGACGCTCCGAGCCGAGCCGAGCGGAGCCGGAGCCGGAGCCGCAGCCAGGGGCCGCCCGGGGCTCTGCCCGCCGCCCCGCGGCCGCTTTGGGAGCGCCTCGAGGTGCCGCGCACGGGCAGCGCGGGGACACGCGCCGGCTGCACTCACCTCTCCGGGCCTGCCGCACCCTGGGGCTCAGCATGCTCCCGGCGGCGGCGCCCCTCAGCGCGCGCCCATGGCCCCAGCTCAGCCCCGCGGCAGCGCCGCAAGGATTGCCGGCCGGCCGGCGGCACGAGCCGGGAGCCGGGAGCCGGGCCCGCTGCAGCTGCTCCCGGGCGCCGCCCCCTGCCCGGCGGAGCCGAGCGCCTGGCCCGGGCCGCAAGGAGGCGCTGCCGCCTGCCCGGCGCGGGGAAGGAGCCTGCGAGGCGCAGCCCCCGGCACCTGGCCAGGCGGCAGCTGCCCGCGAGGGCTGTGCTGGGCGCCGCGTTCACGCGCGGGCGGGCCCAGATGTTCATCTTGTTTTGAAGCTCCAGCTCTCCGTCTGTCCAACTTGACCCACGCTTCCCTGCAGGGCTGGGTGTCTGGATTCAACGCTGTAGGAATAGGTCTGACCTGTTCCTGCGGTCTGCCCACGCCATTGCTGCCTGTAGGGTTTGGCCCTGCATCCCCAATGTCTTCCAGGAGCTTGTGGGCTTCATGTGCGAGCTTTGTAAGCCTTCATCTCTTCTGTGCTTCAATTAATAGGTGATGCAGCAGGTGGTTTTCCTCATCTCTTGCATCTATTGCCAGCAATGACGTTAGGTTCTCTCTCGCTTGGTCTAATGCCTGATGCTCTCAAAGCACCACACCAGGTAGCCGCTTTCTCCCAGCTCCCCTCCCACTTAGGCTTCTGAGCACAGAGGCAGCTGTCTTAGCCCCCACCCCGCAAGCGGCCTCTAGCTGCTGTGTGCACGGCGCACTGCACAGCTGTGGCGGGCGGGCAGGGGAGAAGGGGGTGCTCAGTGTTCTGCACCTTCAGGATTTTGTGGGAACAGGCCACCTGCAAGTGCCTGGGCTCAGGGCTTTCAAAGTGTTCAGGTGCTTAAGACCCGGTGATCTACTGGAAGTTGAGTGCCTTAGTGCTCTTGAGCAGTGTTTCTCAACCTGTGGGTCACAGCCCAAAATTGAGTCACAAGAATATATGAAAGGGTCGCAAACAAACCTTAAAAACAGATCAAGAAACTTGAAAAATGGATTCTCCTTTGAAGGAGAAAAACATGGAAAACTCTGGCTTTTCTCTTGCAGACTGGCAGCGTTCCAGCCTGTGAGGGGCTGCTTGGGGTCCTCATGCCCCCCCACCACTGGAGGACTAGGGCCTAGGGGCAGGAGGCAACGGGGCAGGAGTGAGGGGCACTGGATCTAGACTGGCCATAGATGTGTACAAATGGGTCCTGGTCCAAAAAAAGATTGAGAACTACTGCTCTTGAGGACAGTGGCAACACGTGCACCCCTTAACTGGTCGCGCTCACCACTTAGGCGATGGGAGCACCAGTTACTTCCCTGTGCGCGCTGCTTGATTGTTGCAGCCACTCCCAGTGAGATCGGCCGCAGGGGGACCCCCCCCCCCCCCCCCCGATCGGCAGGTTTGGCCGCAGGGGACCCTCCGCTCCCACATCGGGACTGGGCGTAGGGGGGGGGTGCCCCCCCGACTAAGGCGACACCAGTCACCCATGCTTGAAGATACAGGCCTTGGGCCCAGATGTGGAACCACAAAGGTGGATGCCTGGAGCTGCTGTGACATGTGGGCAGCAGCAACTTCCAGCTGCTGCTGTCCCATTGGCATAAGTGGGCACCTGCAGCAGTACTGTCCCCTCCCTCCCTGAAGCTGGTGCCTGGGGTTGCTGTGCCAGTCACCCCACCCTATATACATTGCTGCAAGCTGGGCTAGCACATGCACCCTAGTATAAAGCCAAAGTAACCCTGCTGCATTCAGTGGAGTTACTCTGGATCTATGCAGGTGTAACTGAATACAGAACTGAACCCATCTGGATCTGAATTGTTCTTTCTGGGCATGTCTACACATGCAATAAATGTGAAGCAATAAACTCTAGAGTTTATTGCTCCCAGGCATGCTGTTTGAACAGGTGACTGGGAGCAATAAACTCAGGAGCAATAAACTCCAGAGTTTATTGCCATTTGAACGTGTGCCTGGGAGTGCAGCATATTGAGCTGGGTTGGAGCAGCTCCGGTTGGCAGGGGACCCAGGGAATCAGCCTGGCAGCCCAGGGCTGGTCCCCCTGGCTCAATGTGCTGCGGAGGGGCTGGCTGGGGTACAAGGGTGCTAGCCAGCAGGAAGACACTGCACTGAAGCACCCTTGTGCCCCAGCCACCTGGGGCAATGTCTACACCTACACTGCTGCAGAGTTTTTTACTCTGCAGCAGGCTAGTACTTGTAAATACAAGTACTAGCCTGCTGCTGAGTAAATTAGTTTACTACAACATAATAGACAGTCACGGGCAGACACGGAGATGTTTACTATGCAGCTAATTACTCTACTGCACAGTAAACATCTTGTGTAGATGCACCCAATGTGTAGAAACAAAATCCTGTAACTCAGACTTGTACCTGATTGTCCTCCCCAAGAACTCTGTCCGTAGAAGGTATGAGGCAGCACAAACCTTGTCTTGAACATTAACCTTATGTTTTCCTTGGGAAATCCCAACTTAGTGTCCTGGCCCTGGAGAGCCTATTAGTGATAGGCATAGAGTTCAGGCTGCAGGTGTGCTGTGTTTTTCTGAGCTTACTCTTTAGTAACCTCCATATTTCAGTCTGGCAGTCTCCTAGTTTTCCTGGCGTTGGAAAGTTCATGAAAGCCATTTCTCTCGCAACATTTTTTACTTTTCCAGTCAGACTGAGTTGCTGAAAAAACAACTGTTCTGTTCTCTGTAGACCCTTCAGCTCACAGCTAGAAGCAGGAAGCACAGAAGGTTGTGAAGGAAAACACAAGGAATAAAGCAAACACAACTTCTAATCTCATGGGAAACTCAGTGTTCTCAATCCCAACTGATCATATGGCATGAGACTCTGCCTTCACAGTAGCAACCAAGGGAATGAAAAGGGCATGATATGTAGGTAGACCTGTGCAAATACTTAACTACAAGATGCACTTGTCAAATGGAGTGAAGACAAACAAAAATCATTTAGGGTCAGCCCAAAACTATTTTGTTTCCCCCAGCAGAAAGGTGACCAGGGGGTGGGGGGCAGCATTTGGAGTATTTTTTAAAATGGAAATCAAAAAACATTTCATTTCAAAACAAAATGACTTGGATTTTCAGAGCACTTTTTTCTTCAGCTGAAACTATTCACAAATTCAGATCATATTCAGTCAATAAGTTTATTCTGGATGACCCAAAACATTTACCTCTCCCTTCTTCCCCCCCAAAAGAATGCCCTGGTTTAATAAGGGGCCCTTATTAACAGGAAGACAAGGCCAGGCAGCCAGCAGCTACTAGCTTCAAAATGGCTGCTTTTCTCTGCTCAATTTAAGGGCTAGTCCTAAGAAAGGCAAGCTTTGAGCATAGTAGTAGGTCATTTAAGAGCAACCCTGCACTGAGAACAAAATGTTGTCAGGAATCCACCGCTAAGAGTTTTTCTACACTACAGTCACTGTTGTGGCTGCTGCTTGATATACCTGAGGTAGTTTCCAGGTGCTGCTACATTGCAGCAGTACCCTAGGTAGCTAATCTAAACCTAGCTGGGGTGTGTTTATACCTAGTGCAGTCCCCATGCACTATGACCTTATCCTAAGAATGATGCTCCTAGGGAACATGTTAGCCAATTCACCCTACAGTTTCTACATAGCTGAGGCTCCACTTCCAAAGAATAATAGTGTTAATGATAGATTCTGATGTGGAGGAGACCAGTTGTAGCACAAACATAATTTGGGAGAAGGGCAGTAGCAGTGACTTGACGTACAACCCAAGAGCTCTTCACTATTGTACAAATAACCTAGGGTGATAACTTTTGCTAAGAGTCACCCACTGTCTCAAGGGAAGTGTA
The DNA here is from genome assembly GCF_030867095.1 of Alligator mississippiensis. Lineage (NCBI taxonomy): Eukaryota > Metazoa > Chordata > Crocodylia > Alligatoridae > Alligator > Alligator mississippiensis. The sequence goes on from NC_081829.1 coordinate 21,626,683, forward strand.
AAGGGGCAGTTCTAATTGCTTGATTAGGGTAACCCATGTCCTAGCACATCCCAGCTGCTAGGAAACACTTCTATAAGGGTTTCCACTTACAGAAACTACTGCAGGGACATTCCAAGTCCTGCATTGTTGCTCTTGTTATAGAATACTGTCAAATGAAAGCTTGAAGATGGGACAGAGCATAAACATAATTGCTAGAGATGCCACTCTCCCTCCCATGGATTTCCTAGAATAATGCATCTAATAACCCTGTGCCACCTATTTCTAATGGACAAAATCTAGTGCCCGTGGTACAAGTGTTGGCCATTAAGGACAGCTGCTACTGCTTTTGCCACTCTCACAAACTAGCCATTTAGACACATGCCTCACCTACCTGTGTAAAGTATTTTGCAATCTTGGGATGAGGATTGTTGTCTAAATGCGAAGGAAGATGACTGGTATAGAAGACAGCAGTGATGACTTATGCATGATTCATAAGTCGGCGCCAGCTCTGATGCCTGCAGGCTACATAACATGTTGGGAGCTTCAATGGGAAGAATGAGTGGGCCAGTGCTGCTGAATCTGTGTTTAGAGAGCAGAATCGATTTCTACCGTCTCAGGCTGCACGCAAAATGCTGTCACCAGCCAGTCACCAAAAGACTTGTCTTTTTATTTTCCCTCCTCTTCATCTTCTGCTTCTATGAGCAGGCCAAGGACTTGTTGTCACAAGGTGACATATATATTTTTGTTCATCAGCAGAGACAGTCCTGGACTAAAGCCCAGGACCTGATCACCCTAGACTTTGGCAGAGCTGAAATCCAGAGTCAGTTTTTGCTGCTTAGACATTTCCTCCAGTCTGAATCTGCTCTATACTTGGAAAAAGAACTTTGACTGGAAAGGCTCCAAAAAAGCACCAAGAACTTGGGAGGTACCTACCAGTAGTATCAATCAGTAACAGTACCAATTTTAGCAAGGACAGTTGAGGGTCTAATGTAATTGTGCATATGGAGATCCCTGGTGCTTTTTCACTGAAAAAGATTTACTAGTTGATTACAAAGGGCTAATGGGACATGTTTCTAGGATTTGATTCTTTAGCACAAAGATTTACATTTAGATCAGGTAACCAACAGCCAGAAACTGTTTGTATCTGAATGTCTCTCCGTCCAATGTGGCATGATTCTTGCTTTAGAATTAATAGAGAACCTGGAGTAGCCCTCTTCCTCCTCATGCAAAGGCAGTTTGGTAATCTATGTAAAATGGCCTGCTGGTGTAACAGCTGGCACTGTCAGCAGTCCCTCTGTTGGTAGTGTAGCCCAGGCATACTCCCCTTCTCCAATTGAAAGGAATTGTCAGCTGTTGGGGAACTGCAGACCATGCAGTTTCCCTCCATCTCTATAGAACCAGGCCAGGACAGTCAGGGAACTTAACTATATACAAATATATTTACATTAATTTATCATCACAAGGAAAAGAAATATGGATATAAATATACGTACTATCTATATAGATATATATCTAAACAAATAACATAAATGATACCCTCTGGGTAAATGCTACAAAACTTTATACCAGTGCTCCAGATACAGGTAAGTATCTGATCTGAAACAGATAAACCCCAGAATAAACATAGATAATCAACAGATAAACTATAGGTAAGTATAGGCAAGGAATAAATAAGCCAAAAATAAATACAAATAAACAACAGGTGAAATAATAGCAAAAGGGGGTCCCAGCAGAGCCCTAGGACTCTACTCATTTACAAACACAAGGGTTCACAATATACAAGGCATGACATCACACCACTTATAGCACAAGAGCCTCAAAGATAAATTTAATCCCAAGGGGAAACCCCAATGCCCTTGGGCTTTTTCCTCAAACCCTTCAAAGAAGCTGGTAAATTCAGGGGGCCCTCCCAGTGGGACCTCCACTTTCAGGAGCCCTTAACTAACTGGGGGGGGACTCACAGCTCCCAGGCCTGGCGGGTGGTCCTCATCTTCTGCGCCAAGCTGCTCTCTTACCTGCAGTGGGCTTCAGCAGGTCACTGTCCCCTGGGACAGAGCTCCGCTATGCAGGGCTTCTTGGGCCTCTGGCTCAGTAGCCCAAGCACTGTCTGGCTCCCTGGCCTCAACCTTTTGCTATGGGTTGGAAGCCCGGGCTGCCTCACGCAGCACCAGGCTCGGTCTGCTCACGGATCCTTGTGCAGCACCTCCTGCACCGAGCTCCCAGCCTCGTGCTGGAGGTTGGGGACCTGAGCTGCCCAAGTGCTCCAAAGATCCTGCTCTGCGCACCGGCCTGTGCACTGTCTCTGGCCGCATGCCAGAGGTTGCGGACCTGAGCCACCGCACACAGCTCCCAGGGTTTGGATGCCATGCATCGTGCTGAGCACTGACAGCCTAACCGCTGGAGCCGTCCACTGTTCCCTGCCAATGGAAGTCTTCAGGGGCACTTCTGGGCTACTGCTTCACCCTGCTGAGCAGCTGTCCTCAGCTCTTCTACGCCCTGCTCTCCTCTCTTCTCCATCCCCAGCACATCTCCCTCATGCTGGGCACACAGATCCTTTTATACTCTTTGGGGCTCTGCCCCACAGTGTTGGAGTGTACAGTCAGGTCTGGAGGGAAGCTACTCTCCCCTTCCCCCTTGAGAAAGGGGCGTGACTAAATTCCTCTTGCTGCCTCCTGATTGGTGGATGGGCTCCACCAATCAAAACAGCAAAATCTCAAGCCCTGGACTCAACCCCAGCTCTGAAAGGCAAGCCTGCTACAGTTGTCTCAAGAAAAACACTGATCATGAAAAGTGCATTCCCACAAGGCAATCATTCTCAGCCTTTTTGATCCCATAGCCCACCTTAACAGCAGCAAAATAATAGACAAGATCTCTGGAATTCAGATCTTCCTCCAGAAGGAATAGTATCCATAGAGGTATCATTTATGCATTGACTGTATGTGTATTAGGGACAGCTTCTACTACTTAGAATCAAAGTTAGCATAGCAATGAGTCAAAACAGCTCTGGGAGGAAGAGGAAGAATTTGGAGATTACCCACTTAGAATAACTCTTGGATGGTTTGCAGATATGCAAAGCTAGGTTGTTGCAGAGTATGTTCACAGAGATCTTCTGTAGCTGTTGTTACTCTTTGTCTCACCAGGCCTCATAGACTGTACAGGTATCTTTGACTTTGGGATGGTCATACAGTCTCCAAAGAACAGTCACCAGCCCATAGGAGTTTAGCAAAGCTGCAGCAGCCCCAGGTAGCTGGGGGAAGCTTATCTGTCCAAGGCTGTGTGGATGGACAGTGAGGGCTCTGCTTTCAGTCCCTCCTATACTACAGTGACCCACAACTTGTGGCTCTAACTACCTGTGACAACTCTGCTAGTCATTCAAGCCAAAAGTAGTGCCTGAAAACCATTTGTCATGACAATGTACAAGAGAAAAGTGAAAAGATTTGCTTGCTTAGAGCTGATCTGCAAAAGCATCTCAGTAACTGCCCTTGATTCTTTTGAATGGATAAAAAGGACTGACTTACTTAAAGGTGTTTTCTTTCACATTTTTACCTTTAAAATATCAAGAATCTAAAGTCAGCTTTTCTCTGATTTTGCTAGGGGACTTGATAGTCTCAGAGCACATACAGTGTCCAGGCATGCCGCACAGGCCACACACTGCTGGGTTGCCTCCCCAGATTCCTTTCCCCCTCTGTGGGTTGCACAGCAGAGGAAGAGGCAGCTGCTGTGAACTGCATGTTAATCTCTTGTGAACCACATGCTGGCCCATCACAGGCTGTATGTAGCCCAGCCCATGGGCCATAAGTTAGATAGCCCTGTATTAGTAAGAAGGGCAGGGAGGTTGAATCTTTAACAAAGATTTCCTTTTTCCCAAAGGTCCATTAGGCACTGCAATTAAATGAAAGGGAAAAAAAGCCAAAACAACTAACTCTAAACCATTTAATCAAAACTGACTCTCCTTTCAACTTTCAGTCCCTTGTGATGTCACCAGATCTTTATACAGCAGGGTAAGACTTGGGCAACACAGGCTGAGACCTAGTTTTCTAGTGTAAAATAACAAGTAAAAAGTACTTTTTAAAACCAAAGATTCCATCCTTTTTAAAACATCTGAAATAGCAAGAAAGGGCATGAGCTCAGTTTTCCTGGTGAGGCAGAGATGCTGTTGGAGAGGGTAAGGATTGTAAGTGAGATTTGCCTAGGACGGCAGGGTGTCCCACTGGGGAGAGTTAGCTGAGAAAACAGCCTGGGGCCAGGTGGGTGATCAGCCCAAGGGTTGTTTCAGTTATCAGCACAAGGGGGCTATGTCTGGGAATTGGAGAATGGGTCTGCAACATTTGGCTTTTGGGGAGGGGGGACAGCGTGTGTGTCTTTTGCAGGTACAACAGACAGCTGGACTAGAGGAAAGCTTCTTTTCCCCATGCATGCTCTAGCAAAAAGCAGAAAGGTACCTTCTTTTCTGAAGGAAGCCCTGCCGCACTAGCCAATGTTATTGTGTTGCTAAGGTAAAGGAGAGCTGATGTTTTGTTAACTCTGGCAGATGTGCTCCTGCTGCAATTCACTGGCTTCTCAAGGTTTAAACTGGGGACTTGTACTGAGGATGTTCTTTATTCATTTTGTATAAAGTGTTATTAGTTCATTGATACCCTGGCTTTGACAATCAGATTATTGATATCCTGTTTTGCTATTAACTACATTCATATGTTGATTGTTTTGTAAATAATAAACTGTGTAAACAGTTAGACTGCATGTACTCCCGTGTGTGGGGAAACCACAAGAAAGCACTCCACAGAAAGGTGGCCTCCGCCTTGTGGGGGCTGAGAGGGTTGACTGAGGCTATTTGACACCCCAGGACCCTGAATCTGGACGTGGCCACGGGTAGCATGGTGGCTAGGGTTACACTTGCAAGTCACCTTTAACATTGTACCAATATCTTGTTGGTGTTGTCCCTTAACTGGTATCTTACAAGCATCACCTCAAATAGGATAGTTCCAGGAGTGATTATAACAGCCTTGGGTGCCAGTAAATGACAAGTGCAAGGGTGGCCAGACTACGATGCAAATGTCAGAAGTGGCGTGGGCAGTAGAGCGGTGTGAAGCTTCGGGTGCTGATTTGATTCGGAGGAGATTCAGCCTAATTTGGTGGCCGAATCTCTGAATTTGAATTGAATCAGGGGACCAATTAAAAGGTCCGAATCAATTTGAAGCTCTCTGAATTGATTTAGAAAAGATTTGGAGAACTTCAGTGATTTGGGAAGTCCCCGCTGGCTGCAGCAGGGTGCTGGACTTAGACTCCATGCTGGTAAGTAGGGGGCTGGGGAGGGGGGGACTGGAGGAGAGAGTAAGGGACCATGGGGGGACCCCTGCTAGGCCCCATTCCCTGCCTGCTCCCCCAGCCCCCCCATGGCTGCCCCGTCCATTCCAGCTTCTGGTTGTTTAAAAAAAAGCCCCTACTTAGTGGGTGCAGCCGGGGGGGGGGGGGGCAATCCTCGCTGCCCCACACTGCATGGGTGGCTCTGCCACGAGCCCCCTGACCCCTGCCAGCTCTCCCAGCCCATCCCCCATGGCCACTCCACCTGCCCCAGCTCTGGCCCTCTAAAAAAAAAACACAACCCCCCCCAAACTCACCAGCTGCTGCAGCAGCCTCAAGGCTTCTGGGAGCTCATGGAAGAGCCCCCCACACAGCATGGGCAGTGGGGGCAGTGGGGAATCACCCTCCACCTGGCAAGAACTGGTGAGTGCGGGGCTTTTTGTTTGTTTGTTTTTAAGGACCAGGAGTTGGGGCGACTGGGGCAGTCATGGGGGGGTTGGGAGAGCAGGTGGGGGCCAGGGGGCTCATGGCAGAGCCCCCACATGGTGTGGGAGGCAGTGGGGATCGCCCCCTGCCAGGTAGCAGCCAGTGTGGGGGCTTTTTCTTTTTTCAGAGCGGGAGCTGGGGCAGGCGGGGCAGCCATTGAGAGCAGGCAGGGGATGGGGACTGTCTGCTTCAGAAATTTGGCTGATCTGGCACCAGCTGAATCTCCAAATCAGATTTGGCTGAATCGATTCTGGACAGTGATTCGAATCACCAAATTGAATCACTGTCCCCTGAATCAGCCGAATCCGAATCCAAAGCGAATACTAGCCAATTCACACAGGTCTAATGGACAGGCTCTGTGTGTGGCATGCAGCAGATGGAGGAGGGAGCAGGAAGCACAGATAGGGCAGAAAGCAAATTAGCAGATTAGGTAGGAAGCACAGGGAAGGAAGCAGAGCAGCAGATTAGGCAGGGAGCACAGGATTGAGTGCAGAGCAGCAGTTTGGGCAGGGGAAGGGGATTGGAGCGGCACTCCCAAACTTGCCAAATAAAGTTTTCCATGGGAAGGATGGCAAATTCAAAGGTCACTGACATATGGCCATGAGTACCAGATTTGGTTTGACATCATCAGGGAAACAAACAGGATTACTGTTAAATGAATTAAAGGAAGAAGGTAGGCAGACAGAAATCCACTTCCTTCTGTAACATCTTTGATTCTCTACCAATAGCTCCCAAGTTTAGCCTAGAGCCTCTATGAATTTGATTCTTACCCACCTCCAACTTATAGAGGCCTTTTATACAGAAATAGAATGCAAATCCTGCCTAGTTAGCCTGGTAATCTATAATCAGGCATAGAAAAGGAGAAAGAACAAAATGTAAGGACTTCCCACTGTGCTTCCTTTTTGAATAAATGCTTGTTCTCCTGAAAATAGTCTTCTATGACATACAGCTAGGTTTCCCAGTTGAAACCAATCAAACTACTCATTTGCTTACTGCTTAAGTAGTCTAACAAATTAGGGCCTATTGGTACAGTGCTGGTCCAGGTTTGGGGGCTTTTAAATTTTCTCATATGATTTAAAGATCAAGGCTAGGAAAGTAAACTCATTGTGTCCTGTGAGTTACTGAGTTCCTCCCAGATTATCTAGCCTAGTGTCTCCCCACTCCCCTGGGTTTATTTTTCTGATCTGTAAGGTGCTCAGATATTTAATTGATGGGTGATATATGAAAATCTAGTGAGATCAGTAATTTTAATTCATCCCCTGTAATTGGAAGAAAACAGTGACAGCAATGTATTCCTTAGTCAGCAGCTGCAGCCTCTCATGGTTCAGCCACTACAAAAAGCAATAACCTGGGCAGTCAGTTATCCCATATGTGTCAGCTATGGCACTGGAAGAAATGGGGTCCTTGTTTCAGAGAGAAGCCACACAAATGTATTATTTAGAATTTAAAGAGACAACCTAGAGTGGATGTATTTTTTTCTTTAAGCAGTGATAGCCTGCAAGCAGCGCGCACACACTTCAGAACACAGGGGGTGAGGGTGGCATGCTTAAGAATATACAAAAACTAGAACGCTTGGTTCTAAAATGCTTAAGAATAGCTACTCTTCTGCTGTCTTAGGGAAAAATAGACTGATACAAAGCACATTTAGGGTGAAAAGTGGTTTAAATATGAAAAATTAATTGAGCCTAAAACTTCAAAGCTGTATTAATTTCAAAACATTTTTTTATTTCAAATATTTTAAAGGAACATTTTTATTAAAAATATCATTAACATTGTTGATATCGTTTGTTTAATCTCTACAACACCAGACAGAGCCTTTGGCGAACTAGGTCCTCTTCTGGTTTCTGCCACTGGCTGGCAAGGTGACCTTAGGCAAGTCCTTTGCCACTCTGGACCTCAACTTTCCCATGGCTAAAGTTGGAATAATGATCCTGACTTTGTTGTGTGTGCTTGGAGATGAATTGCACTATATAATAGTGGGGTGTCAGTCACATTATTATGATTTGGTAAACAAAAACATTTTTAAAAGCAAAAAACATTCAGCATGGTTTTGCATATGAATATCAGTGAAAAATGTAACAAAGTATTTTTGCATCTTTCTTTGAAAAAGTCAATTTTTTTGTGGAAGATAGTTTGGGGTAAAGGCTTTTTAAAAAACAAACATTTTGGTGGGGAAACAAATTGGCTGTAATCTAAATACTTTTAAAGTTTTGGTGATTAGCAGCTTAAGTGGAGTATCTCCTTAAAGGGTTTCCATTTCTGGGAATCTGTCCGAGAGATGGAAACCCTTCAAGGAGATGCTTCACTTAAAATGCTGATCACCAAAACTTTACAAGTGTTGAATTAAAGGACTGGATAGTCTTAGGGTCTTACAAGCTGTCCATCCATGACCTCTTGAAGAAGTAATTTCTGTTTATAAGTTAACATTGAGTTCAGCACAGTGAGCCCATATATGGACGTTACAATTTAAGCAAAGAAATATTATATAATAAAAAATACATAGCACTAAATCCTAAAGGGTGCAAACCCTGGGCCTGTATTACTGTGGAGGGAATGTATAGCTTGGGAAACAAAACATGGAACACTACAGTATTTTCTACTGTTATATTTACAGGGTCCTACTAGACCCCCTCATTAGAGTGGAGAAAATAATTTTTTTCAGTCTGTTAAGTGATCTGTGAAATCAGAGAAAAAGTTTAGTTTAGGTCCTGCTGTAAAGGGTTTGGTTCTGTTCTGTTTAGTAAAACAAAACCAAAAAAATCATTATGGGTCAGCACAATACATTTTGTTCACCCGGAAAGGAAATGTTCTGTTCCATATAGGGGTTTCTTAACCCTTTTTAACCTTCCTTTTAACTTAGGTCATGTTATAAATGAAAATTGCTGTTTCACAACAATAAGAGGGAAAAAAAGTTCATTTTGAAATGTCAAAATGCAATAGGTCAGGATATCTGAAAGAAAAAACAATATTTAAAAAAAAATCCCCCACTTATTTCAGGCCAAACTCCATTTTTTTGTTGAATTTATTATTAGTTGTAAAAAAATCCCCCAGCACCACTCCCTGTGGATGCAGAGGTAACTCCATCAGCCACCAAAGCCACCATTTTAAAACATAGTTTCTTATGTGTATGCCAAGTATTTGCAGTTCCCTGTGGGTCAGATTGGAATTAATGGCAAGGCCTACAGTAGTTTGAATTCCAGAGAATAGCACACATTTTGAGACAGCCACAATCTTGGTTGCAACAGGAAGTTGAATAGGGTTGTCAAGCTGGTCAACTGACCAGTCAAATAATGTCAGTTGACAGGTCAAGTAACAGGTCAAGTTGACAGGTCAAGTATTATTTGGTCACAGTCAAAAATTGTCAAATATTCTATGAAGTCAAGACTGGTGGCAAGTGGCAGTCTGTCTTTTTATTGCATCATTAGTGTCATCTGTTAGGGCAGGAGTGAGGGTTTCTTGTTGTTCAGTCCTGCAGGGCTCAGGACAGACATGCATGCATATGTGGGCAAACATACACACACGCTCCATTTAAGAGCAGGCACCCCCTGACCTATTTCTTACTCCTGAGTTTCTTTTCTCCCCCCACCATTAAGCCATGTGCAGCTATACCCTATTTGTTGTGCAGCAACACTGGGATTAAGCCCACTAGGAACTACAACTCCTTCTCAATGACTAAAGCAGTAGCTCTCAACATTTTTAAACTCCAGGCACTCTGCGGTACACTTGAGTCATGCCTCAGAAAATGCTAGTGGTATAAAACTATAAAGCAAGAAGCAGTCCATTCAGTCATACAACAATGTTGAGTATAACCCCATTAGTTGAATCAAAACAACTTGCTCCTTCATCATGGTAGAAAAGGTTGTGTCCTCCATGCACTCTAATTACATCACCAGAAATATGTTTAATGTTTTCATACAGTACTGTTTGTGCAGTGTGAGAAAGTCTCCACTCAAAAACCAGAAATAGACTGATGACTTTCACTGCTGGGAAGTTGGTGACTCTATCGTGCTGGGTTGTAGGCTGACAGGTCTGGGGGTCAGCCAGGGGCAGAAGAAGCAACCAAGATCCAAGGGGGGTGTGTAGAGTCCAAATGTCCAGGAGCTAGGAAGCCAGAAGCCAGGAGATTCATCTGGGGACCCAAGTCAGAGATCCAGGGGGGTAGGCAGAGCATGGGGTCAGGAGCCCAGCTTAGCTGGGTATTCAGGAGATAAAAGCAGATTTGGGTTAGAGAGCCAAAGCATCAAGCCAAACTCAGGGTCTGTGGACAGATAGCCAGAAAATCCATCAGAGAACCAGTAGAGGCACAAACTGAGGGCAAGACAGCTTGAGTACAAAGTTGAGCCTTGTTACCCAGACTTGTTACTCTTCCTGGTCAGGAGTTTTTATAGGAAGGGGCAATAAATGGTCAGCTGGCCCTGACTGGTCACTCCAGTTGCAGGGAGGTTCCTAGGCCTAGATAGCAAGTTATGAGCACCTATGTCCACCCTAATGCTCAGCTGAGGTGACAGACTGGGATGAGCAGCTGCATCGGGCAGGTCTGAGGCCCCAGGTCCAAGAACATGGCCTGAAATGTATACGAAAACCCCTAACCTAGGGGTTCAGGGCCCTGTGCTTGGCCCTCCACAAGACTGCAACTCATGGAGGAAGGCAGAGCAGCAAGGAAAGGACGCTACTGGAAAAAGGTCTCCCACTACTGGCTCCTGATTAGTCTGGGGCTCCCAGCCCCTTATTGGATCCTCCTGCCCATTGAGGCCCTGCTTGGACTTTGACCTCTGCCTCACGTATTGGATTGTTAGCACTCAGCTCTCACAAGTACCTGCCCCAGCTTGCACTTTGACCTTGCTCTGCTTAGTATTTTGGCCTTGATTCAGGTTTTGACTTTGGTTACCCCTTGGATCTTCAGCCTCTGCATGACAAGAGTTGACTCAATATTCAGATGAAGACGAATAAGGAGTTGATGAAGATTTAGATCAGTGATTTTTATCCAGGGTACTGTGGTACCCTGGGGTGGCTTGAGATGCTTTCAAGGTTGCCACACAATGTTAGCAGTTAGGTGTGCAAACATGATTCACAAGCTAATCCCAGAAATTTCAAACAGGAATCCATACTATTAAATATAGTCTGACCTATTGTGGTCTTTCTGAATTCCTTGCAATAGAAAAATTGTTCTATTATATTTCTGTAGTCAAAAAAATTAGTGATAACTAACAGCTGGCAATTTCTAAGGGGGGGCCTGAGGTTTAGAACTGCTGATGTAGGTGAAACAGTTGAAGCTAATGAAGATAATACAAAGCAAAATGCTTTAAAAAATTGGCCTTTTGCTTACTTAGCTTAACATCATTTAAAAAATAACCTTTGTTTTTATAGTTGCCATGTATGTTTTATTTCTCTTTAATTTCTTTTTTTTGTTGTTTTTATTTTGTCACAGTTTGGATTGACCCTGGGTTTCCAGAATTAAAGCCAAGGAGAGGAAAAACTCTTTAGTTCTGAATATTTTTACATTTTATACTTAATTAATATTGTTAGTTAAAATAACTCATTACAGTTTTTTAGAATTGTATTTTAATGTTTCACAATAACAGATAGCTAACTTTTTTGTAATTAACAGAAGTTTCAAACCTGTTGAAGATTAAAGTCTCTCTCATAATTATTTTAATAAGCTAATGCTTAAAGTACTTTAACATTATTAATATTGGATTAGTCAATTGGCTAAGTATGTTTTGATCAATCAAATACCCAACCCTAGTATTATTACCTGGTCCCTGTGCACTGCATGTAGTACATAGAGCCAGTCTGGCATGTGCTTCATGTGGCACTCAGGGCTGCAGCTGGCACATGCACTGCATGTTATGCATATTACTGGTGTGAGACTCACATTTCACACAGTGTGTGGGGCTGGGTTGGGCTGTGTGCTGCATATGACACCCACACTAGTCCTACCCTGCCTGCTAGATGTGGTGCATGGGGCCAGCCTATGGGCCTGATCTGGCCCTTGGACTGGCCCTGACCCCCTTATATAACCTGCAGAGCCTAATGAGTTTGACAACCTTGGATTAGTGCATGGGCCTCTACAGCTTGAGCTAAAAACAGTAGCCCTTTAAGTGGGAACTGCAGCAAAGTCCTATCCTGTGAACTGGGTACACAAGGATGATATATGTAGGAGACAGACAGGCATCCTACTAAAATGGGAGCCCCAGGTTGCTTAAGTCAGGTCCCTCTGAAACAGAAGCACACAAAACCCAACCATCTTTTTTGTTGTTGCAAGTGTTGTCTTTGGAGGCTGCACAGCATTGGCTCCTATCAACTTCAGCAGGGAGTGAGTGCTTTCAGGGACAGAGGTTCAAAGCCACTATCATGCGATGGACATATACATAGGCTGAACTCTGCATGTGGATCATAAACTCAATGAGGCCATTAGAGTCAGGGACTATCTTCTTGGCAAGAGTTTTTCTTATTCCTAACTAGTAATCCAAGGCATTTTACAGAATGGCCTTAGTACGATACTATGGCAGCGCAATGCAATCCTGCTGTTACCTTACTCCTTCACCTTGGATCTGGCCCACAGAGCCATGTGAATCCAGCCTATGGACCTGGTGCTTTGGCGACATTTGGTGGCAGTTGGCTTTGGCAGTGGTCACCACTGTGGGAAGAAGTGACAGTGGCAGATACCTTCTCCATGCTGCTGCAGGGAAAAGTGATAGCAGTAGGCCTTTTCCCTGTGCTGCCATGAGGAAAAGTGGTGGCAGCGGCTGGGTTTTAGTGCCTGCTAAAAAATGTTTGTTGTCCAGTGTCTGAAGAGCCGCTTTGCTGAAGTGAGAGCTGTGACAGGTCCATATTGCTAACTTGATATGGAATAAATGTATCCCCTAGTGATTGTATCCTCAGGATTCAGGGATGCTTCTGCTCAAACAGCACCAAATAGAGCAAGTGGTGCCACAAGCCAGCAACCCAACCTGTTCTAGACAGACATCAGGGAACATCTGTCTTCTGGCTATTTCAGAGTCTCCATGTGATTCACCTAGATCTTTTCTGCAGAGATTGTGAAAGTAAACACACCAGGGAACTACAGCCTTTGATATCTCTTAGTGATGTACCCAGGCCCGCGCACACACATTTAATGGCTACATTGTGAAACAAGCTGTCTAGGCTACACATACTGAATCCCTTAAGGTTAATTATAGGATTTTTTTAAGATTGGGCAGCTCCAGGAGGCCTTCCCTTCCTATCATACCATGGATCCTCCTAAAGGGAGGATCCATTTGCTTAAGTGTGAAGCCTTCTCTCCTCTCTCCCCCCTGAACTCCTCAGAAAAGGGAAAGTTTTGAGTTTCACAAGAACTTTTTATCCCCCTTGGGGCAAGAGCAAGGCCCTTAGTTATGTGACATCTGTCATTTTTCAATAGTATTGCTTCCTTGGGGAAACAGTTAATTTGCAACTTTTCATTCCCCTATTATGGGAATATTTCAAAGATTAATTTACAGGTTTTTAACAGTGCGAATGATTAACCACTGGAACAAGAAACCCAGGGCATGGTGGATTTTCCATGTCATGATGTCTTTATATTAAGACTGGATACCCATCTGGAAGATGTGCTGTAGCAAACATGAAATATTGGGTATAATACTGGGGTAACTAGTAATGCCGGATCTAAATATCAGTTTTAAAATCAGCCAAACCCAGGGATCCAAGTTCCCCTTTGAAGACATTCAGATAACCTGGGTCTGCATCTAGTAGCTCACAGTCATTAGTAAAACATCCAGCCTATGAATTAGATGTAAAAATCCTGTAGTAATGGCAATCTGTTTTGCCAAAAGAGATGAAAACAAAAATGGAAGCAAGAGTGTGTGTGGAAAGCTGTGCTAGGTTGAACGGAAACTATACAGATCAGACCCAATGTAGTCTGTGAAGTGATTCTTCTAACAGACACTGGAGGAATAAAAAACATTTGTAACTCCTGATGTTCCAGCTTCCAGGGCTAGTATTTCCTTTGAAACATGGAGGCCAAAAAAGCACAAGGTAAAATGCATTATATGTTAAAATAATGATTATTAATCCAATCTCCGAGTTGTGATGGGAGATTGACACATGATTTCACAATGAACTGCATCCCAGCAACTAAGCAGGGTTTCTTCCTGGTCTGTATCATTCAGTTGACAACAGACCAGGTAAGGAGCACTGTTGTAGCACCATCTGGTGACAATCAAATAAGATGACACACAACACTACATAAAATTGTTGCTTAGGGTGGAGCTTACCCTTCTACACTGAGCCCTGGTTGTTGACACCTGGCAGGAACTGCTGATGTTAGTCAGTCAGTGGTCTGTCTACACAGCCAGAACTGCTGACTAGTCAGGGATGGCTCTGGTATCTCCTGCAGAAACAATGACTGGCAGGCAGTGAGAGAAGCAAAGAGCTGGACTAGAAGGTGGCTTGATAACCACCCTGCCTGGAGAGTCTGATGAAGGAAGTGGTTGTATTTTAGGCTCTACCCTGCCTGGCAAGGAGGTAAACAATGCAATTTATGTCCATTACTCAGGCCATGGTGCAGCTGCTTGATATGAGCTTATGATTTACGTTGTTGTTTCTGCCAGTGGTTACGGATGAGGCTAGAAGGGGAGGTAAGGAGGCCTCGTTAATGCCCAGGGGGCACTTGACTACCTTGAGCCCTGACAGGAGGCAGGCTCAACCACATAGGGGCCAGGGGCCTGGTGCCAGAGAGGGTGCAGCCACACGGGAGCCAGGGGCTCAGCAAGCAGGGGCCAGGAGCCCAGTGACTAGAAGGGACAAACAAAGCTAGTGCCTTAAAGCCAGGTCCAATTCAGTGGGTCTGGGCTAGAAGGCCCAGTGACATTAAAGGGGCAGAGGCTGAGGAGGCTGAAACCCCAACAGAAGGAACGCCATACTGGTAAGACCTGCAAGGCATGGGACGTGGTAAAAGGGAGGAGTTGCAGCCATGCAATTAGCCCTTAAGGCTTTGGGTGCCCTGCCAGGCACAGCTGACTAGAGACACAGCCTGGGACCAGTGGGACTGAGGCCTAACAAAGGCTTGGGGGCAGCCTCCATATTAATTTATATTTCCATCTAGGCGTGGCAGGCGTGACAGGAGGGTGCCCTAGGGGTGGAGCGGAGCACAGTTGCAGAGCCACCAGGGGGTATCACAGCCACCCCTGGGATCCCGACATGCTACAGTCACATTTCCTCAGTCTACAAATATAGCAACTTATGTTAGGCTTTGGAGCCAAACCCAGGCATGGCATGCCCACATCTCAGCCTTTCGGAAAGGCTGTATCTGCTAGCCCACAATCCTCTCCCAGAATCAGGAACACCACACAGTAATCAGAGCTGAAAGGATTCCTATTTATCAGCTATTTGTGAAAAAATGTGTTGCAGCCCCCTCATATGGTTGGCCCACGTAAGAGATAACAGCTTCCTTCTGCTACTGGTTACTTCTTTAGCTCAAATGGTAGAGATCTGATGGATATTGAAGCCTTGGTAACAGTAAGTGTTCCAGTAGCTCCAGCAGCAGCAATTTCAGCAGCGATTATAGGAGTAGAGGCAGCTGTTCATGCCTCAGCTACTGGAGGCAGGGAAGTCCAGCTTCTAGGCAGTGTTCCCTCTAAGCTGTGTGGCGCGCGTGGCTGTACAGGTGCACCTATGCCGTGCTGCAAAGTGTGCCTGCACGGCCGTGCACACCGCGCAGCTTAGAGGGAACGCTGCTTCTAGGTTGGTGTCAGTACTCAAGCCCAGACAGAGGGGAGCACAACCCTCACAAAGGTGGGGCTGGGGGATGATTCTGAGGCCTTTTCCAAAATTTTTAAATAGGTAGCTAGTGTGCACCAATGGCTCTGGAGACAGTGGGCCCTTACCTGACAGGAGAAGCTCAGGCAGCATGCTGGGCTGTGGCAGCATGAGACTTAAATCCTCAAGACTGAGACAGCATAAGATGGCAGTCTAACAGATGTGACCTGCATATGCTGACTCAGGGAAGAACTGTTTAACTGAAACTCCCGATGCTGAATATTTGCTGAACGCCTCAAAAATTTGTGTTCTTACTGGCTTGAACTGGAGTCCCACTCACCCAGCAGGATAGTGGAGTTAATAACCTTGGAGCAGTTCTCCCAGACATTGCCTATAGGGTCTAGGAAACAGCTTTGCAACACTAGCAATATCAACGAGGCAGTTTGCCTTGCTGAGACATTCCTAGAGGCTCAGTTGGGATGCACAAAATACTCTGCTGGACTGAACAGTCTGAACCCAAAAAGGGGAGGGTCTCCTATGACTCGGAGGTCTCTGGCAGGAAGTCCTTTCCCCAGGTCCTGGAATCCTGCACCAGTCCCCATGGAGGCAAGGACAGGCACAGCAACACAGGACTAACAGTTTTAGTTTGGATAACTAAAAAGGATCCCCTCTGCTATGTGTCACCAGTATGAGAACAAGGAAAACTCACTCTTTTTTTTTTAACTCATGGAGAACCAGGCCACTGGCACAAAGGTTGCTCATTGGTGGACTGCAGCTACTTACAGATTTGGATCTCTGAGGTCCAGCCACAGGCCACAGAGCAGAGGGGTTATGTGGTTCCAGGTAAGATAGGGGAAACCCGGGTCCTAGGCCTAGTGGATTCAGGCTTTGGTTCAACATTTATCCAGAAATAGCTAAGGGATCCCGACCAGCTGACAACTGTAGGGTATATATATGTGATCTGCATCTATGGGAATGTCAGGCCCTATCCTACCACAAAAGTAAAGCTGATGGTTGGAGTCCAGACAGCAGAAATGCCAGTGACCGTGGTGCAACATTTTACCCACCTGGTGGTATTGGGCCAGGACTGGGGCCCAATAACTAAATTGTTATATCTTGCAGAAGAGAGTAGGAAAGAGTGGGGTGATCAAGAATGTTTGGACAGCTGACTAGATGAAATAGTCCCCTTTGATCCAGTGTTACTTGAACCTCAGCCTACATCATGCTGAACATGCCAATAGGGTAGAAGAGAAGCAGTCTCAGCAGGTGTGAGATCTAGTAAAAGGTCTGATAAAGTCTGCATACAATGTGAACTAGGTGGACCTAGGGAAAACTCCATAGGGCTGAGCTCCTCTGGCAGCCAAAGTAATGGAGAGATAGTGCCCCCAGGGGAAGGGCCTGATTTGATGCAATGACCTCGCTATGGCTGGTTGGCCCAGGCAAATGGCAAGGTGGCAGATCCTGACCTAGATGGTCAGGGTCCTCACTTTGAATTGCAAAGGGGTGCTCTAAGGAGGGTCACTTAGATACTGAGCTACAGGGACCCGTAAGTCCCAGTAGCTCATTTGGCACCCAGTGATGGGTGCCAAATGACCATCTGGGGGTTGGGTGTTGAAAAAACATAAGAGGATAAGTTTCTTTGGCAAGGGATTTACTATGACATTAAGGACTATTGCAAGTCATGCCTTGGGACCTACACCTCAAGCATCGAGCACCACTGGTGCCTCTTCTCTTGCTTGGTTACCCCTTTCAAATAAGTTCAGATAGACCTAGTGGTGTCCTTGCAGGGGTGGATCCAGAGGGAGCGCAGTGGCATGGCAGCACACCACTTTCAGACTGGATCAGATCCCGAGAGCCTCTGGGAACTTTTTTTAAGTCCCCAAAGCACATATGAAACCTTCTCCCCCCCCTACCCAGCTCAGAGGCATATCCCTTCCTCTCCCTTCTCTTTCTCCCTCCCTCCCTACCTCTGGTCCTAGCCCCCTTAGCCTCCAGATGACTATGTTGCCTGCTCTGGGATCAGGCTCCAGCTCTCTTGACCCACAGCCACTGGTGCTGCCCCTCTCTAGGCTTCAGCCCCTGCTCTCTCAGCTTCAGGCAGACTGCATTGCCTCTCTTGGGGGTCAGTCCTTGGCTTTCTTGGGATCAGTCTGACAGGGCTCAAACACCATGTGCCCCCAGGCACCCCTGTTTCCTCCTTGTCACCCCTCTACAGCCACACCTAATCTGTCAGTCAAACAAGGAACATAAACAAACATGTACTAGTACAACTAAAACACATGCATACCGCCTTCACAAAGTTTGCCTCCCATAAATTATAATTCCCAGGGGTAGGCCCCCTTTCTTCCTTCTGGGTAGCCTCTGTTGCCCTAGGCATTGCTTCCTGCAGTCTGCTTCCCTGTGATGTTTCTCTCCCTGCAGCCTGCAGGGCCTGACTGCCTGCTCAGGCACAAGGAGTGGTCTTACGTGCCAAGTATTCCCACCTTTCAATCATATGCCTTTCTTCTAGCCATGTGCAGGGTTTTTCACTCCCTTAATTAACATGGCAGAGTTCCTTATCTCATGTTATGAAACAGCGTGGTACATGTCTTCAAACTCCTAGCCTGTGTCTGCTTGCTGCTTGCCTGTGTCAGACGCAGTGGGCCTTGAAGAAATTGTCTTAAACAGGCTTTTAGAAATCAATTAACCCTTGCTGCTGCCCTGGGAGATTGTTTTAATATGTTTCTATTTTACCTATAAGCCAGTTCCCAAAACCAAACCTCTAACTACCATTTTCTAGACATCACAATGCTGTGTTGCCATCTCACCAGATGATTGAAGTCCCCCATGAAGGGCCTGTGTTCAGTAAAATTGTGCTAGCTGTTTGAAAAAAACCTTATCTACCTCATCCTCCTGGACTGGCAGTTTATAGCACATACCCACCACCAGGGCTGTCCCTGGGTGGGGACGCGAATCGGGATGACTGCCGTGGGTCCTGCGCTTTGGAGGGACCCGTGGCGTGGGGTGGAGCAGCGGCAGCGTGGAGCCGGGCAGAGTGGCAGCTCTGCGTCCAGCCACTTGCTACCTCCCCGCCTCACCGCTGATGCAGCTGCCAGCAATGGCAGCGGCAGCTTCTTCAGGTCCAGGGCCCGGATCGGATTGGGAGTGGGGCCCTGCTTGGGCTGATTTGGCCCAGGCCCTGCACCCTGCTCAGGTCAGCTCTGCCCACTACATCTCCCTTGTTGTTCTCTCCTCTGACCCTAGCCCAGAGGCTTTTAATTAGCTTATCTCCAGTGTCATACTGGAGCTCTGAGCAATAATACAGCTCTTTTACATAAAGCACAACTCCTCCTCTTCTCCCCTGCCTGTCCTTCCTGAGCAGTTTATACCCAACCGTGACAGTGCTCCAGCCACATGAACTGTCCCACCAAGTCTCTGTTATTCCAAAAACAGCATAGTTACATGACTGTGCAAAGACTTCCAATTCTTCCTGCTTATTGCTCAGGCTCCTTGCATTCATGTACAGATACCTGAGGTAACTAGCCAATTGCCCCTTCTGCTTGCACTTCCACTAGGTCACCCACTTCCCCACTTACCTCAGGGCTTTCATCTCCATCCCTAGCGAACCTAGTTTAAAGCCCTCCTCCCTAGGTTAGTGAACCTGTCTACATAGATGCTCTTCCCTCTCTTTGTCAGGTGAATCCCATCTCTTCCTAGCAATCCCTGTTTTTGGAACATAATTCCGTGGTCGAAGAAGCCAAACCCCTGCTAGCGACACTGTCTGTGCAGTCGTGCGTTGATCTGCAGGATGCATCCCCTGCTGCTCAGCCACTGCCCCTTGACCAGAAGGCTTGAGGAGAACACCACCTGAGCCCCTATCCCCTTCACTCTTGCACCCAGAGCCCTGTCTCAGTATAGGTCCTAATGCTGGAGTCTCCTGTGGTGTACAGCGCCAACCTGGGTGCCTTGCAGGGACCCAGTGAGCACCACTATGAAGTGCATTGTCCCTCCACAGTATATATGAGATGATATGGTGATCATAAGCCCCATTCTAAAGAAGAAATTCTAATATTATAAAAGCCTTAGTCTGTCTGTCTGTCTGTCTTTCTGTCCATAACGCTTTATTCACACTTTGATTGGCTGTCTCGTCAGCCAATCAGAGTGCACTACAGAGACAGAGACAGAGACAGATGGTGAAGCACCACCATGACAGTGGGGACTGGGGGGCTAGTGGGGAGGGGCGTGAAGCCAGTGGAGCTGGTCTGCCCCCCCCCCCAACAGCCATCAGAGAAGAGAGGGGAGGCAGTGGGGAACAAGGGAAGGAGGGGGGCAGGAAGGGGAGGCGGTTAGCAGTGGCTGCACCCTGCCACAGCCATGGCCTGAAGCACTGGGGGGCCAGACTGGGAGCAGCCCCTGTCCAAAGCGGTGGGAGGAGGTGGGGAATGGCCCCAGCCCCAGCCCTGGGCTGAAGCAGTGGGGGGAGTTGGGGAATGGCCCAGGCCCTGGCCCGAAGGGGAGGGGGGAAATGGCCCAGGGAAGTGGCGGGGAGAGCGGCCCCAGCCCTGGCCCCAACCTCAGCCTGATGCCGTGTAGGGTAGAAGGGGAGCGGCCCCGGCCCTGGCCCCGGCTCAAAGTGGCAGGGCTAGCTGGGGAACACCTCAGGCTCTGGCCCAAAGGGGAGGGGGAAAATGGCCCAATCCCAGGCCTGGGCGCAGGCTCCAGCCTGAAGTGGTGGGGGGGAGAGGGCAGAGGTGGGGAGTGGCCCTGGCTGCGGCCCGAAGGGGAGGGGAAAAATAGCCCTGGCCCCAGCCCAAAGTGGCGGGGGGAGGTGGGGAATGGCCCAGGTTGCAGCCCAAAGGGGAGGGGGGAAATGGCCCAGGCACCAGCCCTGGCCCCAGCCCGAAGCAGTGGTGGGGAAGCAGGGAGTATCCCCAGCCTTGGCCCAATGTGGGGAGGGGGGACAGACAGGGGCCTCTGTCCCTGCTCCCCTCCCCCCCAATTCATGACGGGCAATTTGCTAGTATCTATATAATGGTGATGGCACAATACTGAGTTCCAACAGATGCTTATCACATAGTTTCATAGTTTCATACATGTTAGGGTCGGAAGGGACCTCAGTAGATCATCGAGTCCGACCCCCTGCATAGGCAGGAAAGAGTGCTGGGTCTAGATGACCCCAGCTAGATGCATATCCAACCTCCTCTTGAAGATCCCCAGGGTAGGGGAGAGCACCACCTCCCTTGGGAGCCCGTTCCAGACCTTGGCCACTCGAACTGTGAAGAAGTTCTTCCTAATGTCCAGTCTAAATCTGCTCTCTGCTAGCTTGTGGCCATTATTTCTTGTAACCCCCAGGGGCGCCTTGGTGAATAAAACCTCACCAATTCCCTTCTGTGCCCTCTTGATGAACTTATAGGCAGCCACAAGGTCGCCTCTCAACCTTCTCTTGCGGAGGCTGAAGAGGTCCAGGTGCCCCAGTCTCTCCTCATAGGGCTTGGTCTGCAAGCCCTTAACCATACGAGTGGCCCTTCTCTGGACCCTCTCCAGGTTATCCGCATCCCTTTTGAAGTGCGGTGCCCAGAATTGCATGCAGTACTCCAACTGCGGTCTGACCAGCGCCCTATAGAGGGGAAGTATCACCTCTTTGGATCTATTCGTCATGCATCTGCTGATGTACGATAAAGTGCCATTGGCTTTTCTGATGGCTTCGTCACACTGCCGACTCATTTTCATCTTGGAATCCACTAGGACTCCAAGATCCCTTTCCACTTCTGTGCCACCCAGCAGGTCATCTCCTAGGCAGTAGGTGTGCTGGACATTTTTCCTCCCTAGGTGCAGCACTTTGCATTTCTCCTTGTTGAACTGCATTCTGTTGTTTTCCGCCCACTTGTCCAACCTGTCCAGGTCTGCTTGCAGCTGTTCCCTGCCCTCTGGCGTGTCCACTTCTCCCCATAGCTTTGTGTCATCTGCAAACTTGGACAGAGTACATTTCACTCCCTCGTCCAAGTCGCCGATGAAGACATTAAAGAGTATCGGTCCAAGGACCGAGCCCTGCGGGACCCCACTACCCACACCCTTCCAGGTCGAAACCGACCCATCCACCACGACTCTCTGGGTGCGACCCTCTAGCCAATTCGCCACCCACCAGACTGTGTAGTCATCCACGTCACAGCCTCTTAACTTGTTTACCAGTATGGGGTAGGATACCGTATTGAAGGCCTTCCTGAAATCTAAGTATACGACATCCACCCCTACTCCTGCGTCCAGGCATTTTGTAACCTGGTCATAAAAAGAGACTAGATTAGTCAGGCATGATCTGCCTGCTACGAACCCGTGCTGGTTTCCCCTCAGCATAATTTGTCCTGCCGGGCTCTCACAAATGTGAGCCTTGATAATTTTTTCAAAGACTTTGCCAAGGATGGAGGTGAGACTGTCTGGCCTATAGTTGCCTGGGTCCTCCTTCCTCCCCTTCTTGAAAATGGGGACCACATTGGCTGATCTATCTGTCTATCTCATGTAACAATAGCCATTAAAGTGCATAAACATTGTTTTCTGTCCTGTGCCAAGGTATTAACTTTTATTAATCCTGTCATGTCTGGGGACAAGTAATAAAACTCAGCTGCTGCATTCTGCCCTTCACCTTTCAGTTACTGTGTGGCTTCCTTAATACACACAGCTGAGGTGAAGAGCATATGGATTATGATGTAAAAAATTGCCTCCCTTTAATTTTAAATACCATACCCATCACAACCTAGGAGCATCCCAAAACTAGAAACTGAACAGTACGTGATGAAACAGATTACATTTGGGTGGGCAAAATGCGGTCTGGGTGCCAGATGCAGCCTGCCAGGCCATTCTATCCAGCCCACAGGGCCCCTAAAAAATTTAGAAAATTAATATTAATCTGCCCTGGGCTGCCTGTCATGTGGCTCTTGATGGCTTGCTGAAACTCAGTAAGTGGCCCTCTGCCCAAAATAATTGCCCGCCCCTGGATTACATGGAACAGGAGATGCTTAAGGCTAGGGGCAGAAGTTATACATAAACCTGTTTAAGTCTTCAAAAACTGGTTTAAACCTGTAGCAAAACAGAAGCTTGGTGCACATAAACCAATTTCAAAATGGCTGAAACTAGTTTAAGATAAATCTGGCTGAATGTAGTATCAGACCTAACTGATTTGGGTCAAATCAGTTTATGGAACTTTTGTTCCAGACCCCTTTGTGGTTCAAGTTAAATCAGAGTCCCCCAGCATCCCAGCATAGGCTGTGTGTTCACTTCCTCTTCCTGATGTCCCCAAAGTCTCTGGAATTTGCAGTCCACATCCACAGCAGCAGGACTCTGCAGGGTTGCTCATCACTTCCTCTTCCTGCTTCCAGGTACCTCTGGGATTTGTAGTCCATGATCACAGCCGGCAGGACTCCACAGGGTTGTTCCATTCTGTTCAGTACATGCTTGCTTCAGAGAAAGGACTATTCTTGTTCAAGCTTTTATAAATTCAGTGCCACTACCTTTTCTCCCACCCACCCACTTCTCAGCTTGGCAAGCATTTCCTCCCCTCCCTCTTCCCCCCACCCAGGCAGACCCTCCAGCTAGCTCTGAGCTGGGGCTTGGCCATGCCCCCTCCTTTCAAGCAGGGAGCAGGGGAAATCCTTGGAGCTGGCAGGCTGGGAGGTGTGTTCTAGTGTCTCCTGGCTTCTGGCTTGAGCCACTGAAAGTATGTGCCTGCATATCCTGAATCAAAAGTAAATGTCTATTCACTTGCAAATCGGTTCAATCTTTTCAGCTTAGATTAAACTGCAAAGACTGAATTGATTCAGCCTCTGACTTTTTGACTGTCTATACTGATCTTAAATGTTAGGGCTGTGGGGCAGAACTTGCATGAGAGGTGTAATTGATCATGCTGGCCACTAGATGTCAGGATTGCCCTAGATTTTTAAAAATAGTAATGCACTTAAATTCTCTTTTCCTTGGCTTTAGGTTGCACTCGCATTACATGTTCAAGCTTCTGCCCATAACCAAGAGGGTGGAAAGCCCAAAGGATCCCTAATCACTTGACTCTAGGAGGTAGGGCTTTAAGAAAGTATCAAATATTATGAGATAACATTGCAGGAGCTGGCAACACTACTGTGTTGCCTACAGAACCTTATCGGCATGTCTGGGGTGGGGAAGTGAGAGGATGTTTGAAAAGAAATAATTGGAGTTCACAATCAAGGGCTTTTTTTGAAGAGAATTGATTCCCAGATAGTAGGGGGATTGATGATAAAAGTCAGCAACTGAATTCTTAATGTTTGATTATCTAATTAAATAGAGCTGGGAAGGTATTGGCTTTCCCAGCCAGCAAAACTTTTTGAAATTTCAATTCTTTTTGCACATCAGGATAAACAAAGACAATTCAGAGTTTTTAATGGAAAATCCAGCCAGGGTCAATTCCTAGCCCTGTCAGGCTCAGGCTCAGGCTCAGGCTCAGACTCAGGCTAAGGTTTTGGCCTGATACTGCTACTTTAAAATAAGAGTCTCTGCCTGCTTTAAGATTGAGAGCGCTCTCAATCTCTCTCCTCAAAGCTGTTCTATTGTATAGAAACAATTAGACAATCCTTGTACCCTGACTATCAGGCTACTTTGTCCTGACTCACTATCTTGTCTGTTTGACCTGAAATTCTCCTGCTGGGCTTCAGGCACTGACAATCTAGAACCCAGCTGTACTTGTGATCTATCTTGCAAGTCCACTCCGTGGTCTCACAGGGATTTTATGATTGATGATAGGGCTTCTCAGCTGTATCACAAACTTCATCCCTCTTTGGGGCTTCAGGTACCATTAGTCTTACCCTAGCACTACTTTGCCTTATGATAGGTCAGTGAAAACATCTCTCTTTTTTAATGGGCCTTTTCTTACACGGTAATTTTGGGTGGCTCCTGGAGCTCTTAACACTTGGATTGTCCACACATTAACACCTGAAAATAGTTTTAAGCGCTTGTTACATGGCTCAAAGTTATGCCACTCCAGGGCAGGATTTTCTCTGGTCTATGTTACCCACCTCATGTGTGGCTACTCACCACAGAAGGGTCCCTGCAAGTTGAAGTCCTCCAGTATCCCAGGATGCAGTGTCCCTACCCCACTGTTCTGTGTGGACAGACTTTCCACCCTCTGAACTATACTATCCAGGGGCTGGTTCTAGCACCAAGTCAAGTCCTCCTCTCACCTCGGGGTGTGACCTTCTCACCCCGCAGGATGCAGCCCTGTGAAAACAGCTTGCCGAGCACATGGTGGCTAGCAAGCACAAACATTTTGTCAATTGACCTCCAACTCACTCAGACAGCATGAGCCAAAGGATGCCTGCCCTGGACCCATCAGGCGGGCATCTAATTAGAGCCAGGGTGAGGTGCTGGACCTTATCGTGATATGGGAAGAGGAGAGGACCATTGCAACTACAGGAAAAAGAAATAAGGGGACCTGGCAGAATCAGGCTGTTTATGAGAGGATTGCAGTGTAGATAGTGCCACACGGACATCAGAGGAACTGGCTCCAGGTCAGGACCAAGATAAAGTCCCTGAAATCTCTTCAAGTGAGGGGCAGAGACTCCCAACAGGGCAGCCAGGACCCTGATTTCCTTATGCAATAAGCTCCCAGAGATCCTTGAGAGGGATCATGCTGTGGCTCCTTACCACATGGTCCAATCCACAGTTTTGAGGCTGGTCTGCCATGACCAGCAAGAAGGGAACAGCAGTGAGGCAGCCTCCTCTCAGAAACTGCTGCCCCCCCCCCAGAAAGTTATGAGGACCTGGTGTCCTCTGTGACCTTCTTCCTGAGCCCCATCATTGAATCTGGAACACAGGAGACCCAGGAGGTGGACCCAGGACAGGATGGTGGCAGCTCAGATAACACAGAGATTGAGAATGTTGCAGAAAACCTCTCTTGTAAGTTGGGGTTTGGGTGGGAGAAAGGGTGGCTGGTGTTTGACTGGTGTCATATTTGGGAGCTTTGGATGGTGATGGATGGGGGCTTGGGGCTTTGGAGAGATTCTTGGCTGGGGGTGTGTCTGGGCCTTGACTTGGGGGTGGGGATGCACATTTGCCTGCTGGTGCTAGCTAAGCTAGCTAGGTGCTGGGGTTTCAGGAGATGCTGATTGATTGCCCCCTCACCCCAGCAACTGAGCAGGAGGGTGAGGGCATTGGGCTGTGCAAAATGCATGTCAATCATGTGTCTGATGGCCAGCCAGCCAGGCCTACACAAGGGTTAATAATTTTATTCAAAGGACATCTGCATTCCTGCCCACCAGCCCATGACCACTATTTGCAGGTCTGTTTGCAAATCTCCTCTTTGAAGGGGAGCCTTTAAGCTTGGTGACAGGAAGCAAAAGGGCCCCTTGTTCCCCTGGAGCTGTGGGACAGCAGGGCAGGTGGGGCAGGACTGCAGCCATGACCTTTCCCACTTCTCCCCTCCCCCTGCCCTCCACCCCCAGCCATCTGCCTAAGAATGGCCCGTGGGGACACCTCTCCCTGCTACTGCTGAGCCTATCCAGGCAGGCAGTCACCGCCCAACCTCTTCCAGGCCATGAGGAATAGAGGAGAGTCATGTCTGGCCCCAGACAGCCTCCAGACCTGGCTGGGCTCTGGCAAATTCCTGTGCTCTGAGCCAGCAGGCAGCCTCATCAATTTCAATAAACTGGAGCTACCTGCAATTAATTGAAAATTTCCCATGTCAGCTCCAGGTAGCTTGGAGTCTAGCTGGCCAGATTGCAGGACATGGCTAGCTGGGAAGGGGGAACAGAAAGGGGTTGGGAGGGTGAATAAGGCTGGGAGCTGAATTGGGGTCTCTCACCCTGGGATGTCCAGGAGTGACTGGCATGGGCACCTTTCCTCTGCAGCACTGAGTCTGTCCAGGCAGGTGCTCACTGTCCAACCCTCTGCCCCACAAGTTCTGGGGAGCAGGTGGGGAGCTGTGGTTGGCCCCAGACAGCCCCCAGACCTGGCTAGGCTCTGGTGAGCCCCGTGCTATAGGTGGGGGGAACAAGGTTGTGGGGGCCAGATCAGGTCCCAGTGAGTTGGGGCTTACTTCAAGGGGCAGGGGCAGTAGCTCCCTCAAAAGTACCTTCTCTCACTGCTCCCAGCTGCCCCAAGAAGCATGACCAGCACCCATCACCCCACTCTAATCCCAATTTATCAAAACACAAGTCTTTCTTTACTTCTTTATTTCTTTTAAAATGGATTTTTCTTACTATTTTTTAATTTTATCGTTCAGTGGCTGACTTCCCTCATTTCACCTCCCTTGCCTGACTCCCATTTCCTTTACACCTCCCATTTAATTACCCACCCCCATCTCATTAACTTTCTACCTCCCAGTTTCATATTCGCCCCCCAATCTGTCACCCCACCTCACATAGAGCAGGGATAGAAGCATATCCTGGCTCGCCAGTTCTTTAGTGGCAACTCATAGCTGTAGCTCCTAGTTAGGCCCCTGCTTACGAGCTCTCTAGTGGCAAGTCACAGCTGTGCCGGTTGCAAACATTCAGAGAAGTTTTCTAACCTTAGGGCCTTGTCAGACTTTACGAAAGCCAAACAAATGTAACCCAGGCACACGGCACTGCCCGTGGCGACCACCGAATAGTGGGATCCTGGGGTGCCCGGGAGCCAGCAACCTTGCCCAACCCTTCTAGTGGCTGCAGCAGGTTCCTCAAGAAGCGGGTTTCCCTGTACAGAGGATGAGCCTTGCAAACAGGGTTAACTATATACAGGCAGTCCTTGACTTACAAAGTTTTGAGTTACAAGGTGACTTACAAGGTTTATAGATTGACACCGTTTCAACTTTCTGAAGTCAGTTTCGACTTTACAATGCTTGATCCAATGTGATGCCACACCAGCAAATAAGTTCACTGCGTCACCCATCTCCCTGGAGAACGTCTGTCCAAACTTCCTTGGACACTTTCGTTAAGAAAGGAGACAAGACTCCAGAAAAACCTGCAGCCAAGACTCCTGAGAAAACTCTAGTCAAGAACCCTTCAAAAAGTCCAACCAAGAGCCCTTCAAAAAGTCCAGCAAAGTCACCTCAAAGAAGTCTTTGTAAATTAATATGATTGCTATTTACAATATAAGTACATTAATGTAGCTATATTACTCATCTATAATTGATCGAGTACAAAATTCTGAGTTATTTTTGGTGAAAATAGGGTATCGGGCCTTGGTTCAGGAACCAATCCCCCATTTATAACATTGTTTCTTATTGGAAATTGGTTCTGAGTTACATTTCAACTTCAGATGCATTTTTCAGGAACCAATTGTGTCATAAGTCTGAGGACTGCCTGTACAAGATTTAATTATATACAATATCCATTACAAATAATCAAACAGGTTTAATACATAAAGGCTATTAAAGAGAACATACAATACACACCCAGAAGCCCAGTAATGACAGTCACAACATATAACTCTTCCTTTGAATACCCATAACCTAAAAGGAGAGTACTAATCACAGATAGATATTAAGGTACTGACATTGAATCAATTGAGTTACAGTGTTATAGGCTTGCCCATACTTATTTACACATCCAGTGAATAATTTTTATACACAAGGATGAATATGATGGCTTTCTGCACACCTAGCAGCCTGGGGTGATGGCTTGAAAGAAATAGCCACTTCTTTGCCCCTCTCACTGGAGCATGGGCAGGTCCTCCTTGGCTTGGGTCCCTCTGTGCTTGCTTCAGGTGTCACACGCTGCCAGCCATCGCTCCCTCACTGGTGTCTCTGCAATACACTTCTCTCCCCTGATCTGCGTCCCCTGACACAGCTGGCTACAGAGTCTGGGCTTCTGGCTCTGGCAGTCCCCGTGGCCAGTATACACATGCCCCGCCAGGTAATCAGGAGAGGGTTTTGTCGCCTGGGGGGAGGTGGGGGGAGGGGGAAGGAAGACCCTATTATCCATGACCTCTCTAGCCAGTCCCCCCCCAGGGATTTCTTCTGGAGGCTTCCACAAGGACCCTTGTTCCTTTTTCCTCTCCCAGAATGGGTCCCTCCAGGCAGACTTCATCTGCTCACACTATGATGCCTTCCTTGGGACAAACTTCCCCCTTTCTCAGCACATTGTCTGTAGCCGGGCATCTTTCCCATGCTGCTGCCCAGCTGTGCTCCTCATGAGACACTCCCCCTTTAGGTAATCACAACCTTACTGCTTGTTACACAAATGTTAATCAGCTTAGTGAAAATCAGCTTACTGGAGCAGTCACACAAAAGGCTAAAAAACTTTCTTTGGCTGTCCCTGGCCTGCACAGCTGACTTGCACCTAAAGGCTTTGCGACCAGAGGTGGGACTAGGAGCTGTAGCTGTGAGTTGCCACTACAGGGCTGGTAAGCCAGGACAGGCTTCTATCCCTACTCTATGGGCAGGGGTCTGAAAGGTGGGTTGTGGGGCAAGAGTGGGGAACAGGAATGTGTAACTGGGAGGTAGAGAGTGGGTTCACGAATGGGAGGTGGAAGGTTTTCCCGTGAATCTACCCCCCCATGCCATTCTGCACCTGGAGCTCTCATGCAGCCAGTTGGCCAAGCACAGGTCTGGGGTCACATGTTCCCCACAGAGGTGGCCAGTCCATGCCAGGGGCCATTCTCCTCCGTAGGGACTGGGCACTGGCAGCCATGGCCTGTATATCTGGGGCAAGCCAGTCTGCATTTCCTGGGACCCATACAGGTTTCAGCCTGAGTCCCAGTGTCCCCAAAGAGCCCCTGAAATGGGCCTGAATTGGAAATATTTATCCCAAATGTGCTTCCTCCCCCTCCACCCCACAAAAAAACCCAACAAACAAAAACCAGGTAGCTGACAGTACTTACACAGATGGGAAAACTGAGGTATGGGCATTGGGTGAGTCACCCTAGGCCACTCAGGACCCCTGTAGCAGAGGATTCTGCAGCCATATAACTATGCTGCTTACCCCATCGAGGGTTACCATACATCTGGGTTTTCCTAGACATGTCCTCTTTTTTGGCCCCCTGTGCTGCTTCTGGGCAGGTTTTTAAAATAAGAGCAAATGTCCAGGTGTTTTGCTGTTCCTTCTGCTCTCCAGGGCTGGCTGCTTGGGACGGGGAGCCGTGGGCAAAGTGATTGGTTGTCTGGGGTTATGTGCCTCCTGCATGGGCCCCGGCAAGCCAGGTAAAGAGAAAGTGTGTGTGTGTGTGTGTGTGTGTGTGTGTGTGTGTGTGTGTGTGTGAGCACACATTGCTTGGGCAGCAGGGTTGGGGGGGCAGGCATCTGCAGGTCGGGAGTGGGAGGCACCATCAGGGCTAGAGGGGCATGGGTCTGTGGGTCCAGAGTGCGGGGAACCGGCAGGGCTGTGAGGAGTGGGGCTGTGGGTCGGGAGTGAGGGGCATTGGCAGGGCTGGGATTGCAGGGGTCTGCGGGTCCAGAGCATGGGGCACCGGCAAGACTGGGGGGACAGGGGGTTGTGGGTTGGGAGTGAGGGGGGCTGGCAGGGCTGGGGGAGCAGGGGTTTAGGTGTGAGGGCAGAGGTAGGGTACAGGCATATCACTGACCCCCCACAATCATATGCCCTTTCTCTGCTCCTCCCTTTCCAAGGTGTCCTCTTCCTTGCTGCTGGAAATATGGTAACCCTACCTTTGCCCCTGCCCCTAACTGGGGTCTCTGGGCAGCCCCAGCACTTATACAGATGGGGAAACTGAGGCACAAGCATTGGATGCCTCACCCAAGGCCACACAGGACCCCTGTATCAGAGGAAGGAGCCTTAGAGCCATGCTGCTTGTCCCTTTGCCCCTGCCTGGGGTCTCTGGGCAGCCCCCACACAGAGAGCGGACCCTGTAGCAGTAAGTGTTAACTCCCTTCCTGAGGGCTGACATGATGACATCAGCAGGAAGTTGCCAGCCATCTTTGTGTGTGCGTGTGTTAGCAGTTGCAACAAAGGCCTTTTGAGAGCAAGAAGCCTTTTCCTGAACTACGAAATAACATATGGTGTCAGGAGTGGCTGAATCCTGCCACGAACAGGAACACAAATGTGAGTTGGCAATTGAGTGATTCATAAATGACAGACTAAGCTCCAGCAGCAGCTGAGTCCAGCTCAGGGCAGAGGCTGGCTACAGAGACAATGCAGGCTGGTAAAGTTACACCACCAGAACAGTTGTATTTCCAATCCCCTGAAATGTGTCATAGATGGATCAGGTATTTTAACCGCTGCAGGGAAGTGTCCGGTCTGAATAAAAAGTATGAACCTTACCAAGTACTCTCATCTATTCATTGGGGATCAGGCTGATGAAATTCTGATGTCACTGCCTCTTACAAATGCAGAGAAAAAACAATATCCTGATGTGGTAGAGGCACTAACTGACCATTTTTTGGGGACAAAAAATGATTTATGAACAAGCTAAATTCAATCTCATAAACAGGAGACTTCAGAACCTGTGGACAGCTTTATCACATCTTTCATACATTGGGTGAGTCTTGCCAATATGGGGATCTCAAGGAAGACCTAATTAGGCACTGCTTAGTTGTGGGTCTTCACAATTAAGAGCTCTGACAATGATTAATTTGGACCCTGATTTAACACTCCAGAAGGCTGTCACACAAGCCTGCAAATCAGAGTTAGTTAAGCAGCAACAAACAGAAATCAGCAGTGATTCCAAGCTTTATCCGGCATGAGCTAATAAGGATGAAATGAACATTGTCAAGAAACTATAACCAAAAATAAATAGAATTGACATGCATGATGAACAATGGGAGTGGTCTCACTGGCACCCAAAGAACAACATAGTGGGAAAGGGAGCTGTTGCAGGTGGGTATTATAGGGCTTGAGTCCTTTCTTACCTGGCGACCTACCCCCTTGCGACATCAGGGTGAGACCTCCAAAATGGAATTACCTGCGTGTCCTGTTAGTTGTTCTCGTTCATCTGCTATGTCTTGATGTTCTTGCTGGGAGACAGTACTTGCAGGTGTTTAGTGAGATCTCACTCTGTTGATTTCTTTGTGGGGCTTCAACCTCCCCTTTACCCCACCCTTACCATATCCCTGGCCTGAATGGGTATTGTGGTTCTGATGCTCTCCCTTTACAAGTGATCGCTTTTCACCCATGCCTCCCACTGACAGAGACAGGGAGGGGTGCTCTAAGGCATTTGGCTCTTCTTTAGCTGTCTGAGATCTCGACTCAGCGTCCTCATGATTAGGCTCATCACGACGTAGCATTAACAATGTTCTTTAAACATTAACTGAGGAAAATAACATAAACTTCTAACGTCCAGCCTCTGCTTGGATATGCTCTTAGATAATGTATTCTTATCACGAGCTGGACTCAATGGCTTGCCAGTGCCTCGCTGTGCCCTTTGGAGCTTGAGAGTACCCACCCTTGTCTAGGTCTCTTCTCCTTTAGCTGCTGGCTTCTGGCCTCGATACTGTCTGGAGCTTCGTACCCTGCCTTGGCTGTAGGGTCTTAGCCCTTCAGGAGAACCACTCCCAATGACACAGGTGTGGTAAAATTCCTGGACATGGTTATCCTATGATTCCTGTTAAGGAAGAGATATGTTGACAATGTAAAAAGAAAGGTCACTATGCTTTAGTTTGTCACTCAGTGACAGGAATCAATGAAGTTACAGAACAGGACTCAGAGGATTGTACTGTTTTATTAGATAACTTTACAGTCTTCATCAGACCCAGGAGTCTGGATGACAGAAACAGAGTTCAATGAACAGTCAATTCCATTTAAAATTGATACAGGAGTGGCAGTTTCAGCTATATCTGATACCTATTAAAGCCAACACAGGGATAGGATCCTCCTTCCTCTCACTAAAAGGTTACAGGGGCCAGGTAACATTACCTTCAATGTGCTGGCATCGTTTAATGCAAAAATGACACCGAAGCAGAGAACTATAGACCAAGAAGTCTATGTGATCTGTAATCTTGCGGTGCCTTTGTTTGGCTTACTGGCCATACAGGCACTACAATTTGTCCATTGACTGGATGAAATAGTGGACCAGAAATCCTTGGAGCAGTACTACAGAACCAAATACCCATCCATCTTTTCAGATCTTGGAAAAATGTCAGGTGAATATAAGATATGCCTAAAAGCTGATACAGTTCTAGACGCATTAACTATACAAAGATGAGTACCCTTGTCACTAATGGATAAAGTAAAAGAAAAACTAGCACAAATGGAAGAAACGGGAGTAATCACAAAGAATGAAGAACCTACTTAGTCTTCTAGACTGGTGGCTATGCCAAAACCCAGTGGTAAGAGTAGGATATGTGTTTACCTCACACAGTTGAACAAATACGTGTATTGAGAAAGTCATTTTCTTCCTTCAGTTGGACATACCTTGGCTCAAGTTGCAGGAGTGAAGGTGTTCACAAAATTGGATGCTAAGGAAGGATTGTAGCATATTCTTCCAGCTGTTGAATCATCCAAGACGATAACTTTTATTACTTCATTTGGATGATACTGATTTAAACAGTTACCTTTTGGAATCTCATCAGCTCCTGAATTTTTTCAGCTTTGGATGTTACAGATATTGGATGGCCTAGAAGGTGCTCTTTATCATGCTGATGACATTTTGGTTTTTGGGACCGCCAAGGCACAACATGATACAAGACTGAATGTAACACTCAGAAAATTCTAGGAAGACAGATTTACACTTAATGAGAAGTGCACTTTTGCTACTTTACTCTTAGTTCATGTTTGTGGGACACTGGATTACACCACAAGGAATCCAACCAGATCCAGAAAAGTTGCAGCTATTAAGGGGTTACCAGAACCCAAGGATGTCTTAGAATTACACAGATTTTTAGGAATGACCACATATTTAGGCCGTTTTGTGCCAAACCTAGCAAGAATAATAAAACCATTAGGAGACCTTTTAAGTGATAAAAATATACGGCTCAGGGGTCCACTACAACAATTAGCCTTCCGCGAGATCAAATAAATACTCAACTCATCCCTGATACTAGCCCAGTGTGGTCTGTCATGAGAAACATGTATTGCAGCAGATGCTTCATCCTATGGACTTGGAGGAGTGTTATAATGTCAAAAAGCTGGCCATTGGAATCCTATTGCTTTTGTATCAAGAGCACATGTTTCACCTGAAGCTTGATATGCACAAATAGAAAAAGAAGCACTTTCAGTTACACGGGCATGTGAGCAACTCAGAACTTTCCTCATTGGCTTGACTTTTACTTACCAAATGGATCATAAACCACTTGTGTCCCTGTTATGAGACAAACCTTTTGATGAACTCTCACCGAGAATCCAGAGATTTCATCTCAGCATCCTAAAATTCACCTACTATATTGTACGTATTCCTGGAAAAGAACTGATACTCTTTCTAGGACACGATTACCGACACCACTGTCTCTGGAAGAACTCTGCCAAGAATGAGATGCTGCTGTTTACATGGACCTCGCTGTGGAGAAGATATCCATATCTGTTTCATTGCAGATGAGGATTCAGGAAGTTCAAGAAGATGATCCTTTCTGTCAAAAGATAAAGAAGGCTGCTTAGAAGGATGGCCTCAAGTAAGATTCAAAGATTGTGAGCTGACAAGGTACCAACAATAGAAAGTTAATCTCCATATTGTCAGGGATTTAGCTGTGCTCCGTAACAGAGTTCTGACACCTTCTGCTCTATGCCAGGATATCCTAGAGAAGATTTATGAAGCTCATCAGGATACTACAGGATGTCAAGCCAGGGTTCGTCAGACAGTTTGGTGTCCCTCCATCAATGATGACCTATAGAACTAGGTGGCTAGCTGTAAGGTTTGGGCTCAACACTGACCAGTCCCTGTAATGTCTTATGATTGAATTACTAGATTATCCATGGCTAAAGACCACTGGAATTTGTGCTGGAAGTGTGCTGTGCAGCAGCAACTTTAATCTTGCAGTTTCCACCACTCCCCCCCTTCTCCCCCCTGCTGATTGGTTGAAGGGCCCCATCAGCCCTGCTGCTTGATGATCACTCCTGATGGCCAGGAGGCAAAACCCCTCATTTTCAATATGCTGCAGTTTTTGCTTCCCATCTGGTCAGCAGCAAATGGTGGGGCTGCCAGGGCCTCTCTGCTAATCAGCAGTGGGAGGCAAAAACGCAGCATATTTAAAACCTGGAAGAGTTACGCTTACCTCATTGTTATCGACTATAACTGCCCTTACTTGAAGAGGGCAGAGTTACAGACCAGCAGAGCCAACCCTAGGGGTGTGCGGGGCCTATGTGTGTGTGTGGAGGGGGAGGACTGGCTGGAGTGTGAAGCCGGTGGTGTGTGGTGGCCGCATGGAGTGGTGGCGCCCTTGGCACGTGCCAATGGCACTGTCCGCAGGGCCTGTATGGCACTATCCATGGGGCCCCCCCCAAGCACAGGGCCTAGGGCAGTTGCCCCAATCCCCCCCACCCCCCAAGGGATGGCTCTGCAGACCACCATAACTGAGAGAGTTATAATGGTGTTGAGTATATAACACACACCATGGCATACCTTCAGTTTTAAGAACAAATAATGATCCACAATTTTCTGGAGCTGCATTTAAGTAGTTTGCAACCCAGTATGACTTTCAGCATATCAACATCAGTCCACATTGCCCATGTAATAACAGGGAAGCAGAACATGCAGTGCAGACTGTGAAGAGTTTGCTTCAGAAGAATGAAGATCTCTATAAGGCTGTTCTGATATACCATTCAACACCATTAGAACATGGATGGAGTCCAGCTGAGTTGCTTATGAGTTGATGACTCTGTAGAACTCTACCAACTACAATAGATGACTTGGTTCCAAAACTTGTTGATGCATAGGAATTTTGTGAGAAAGATAAACTGATAAAGGACCATCAGAGACAGAATATAACACCAGGCATGACTCAAGAAATGTACCTGTTCTTTCCCCACAGCAGGGAGTTTGAATTTCAAATGCAAGAGTACAAGGCACTGTCCAGGCTAGGGGGATATCCTGTGTTCATTTTGGGTGGAGACACCTAGAGGTCTCTTTAAGATTTGAGAGCATCTCCATCATATTCCACCTACTTACTACACTAGGTGAGGATGTGCATCAGTTCCACCATATAGACTAGATTTGTAAACCTATCTGCTTTAAATGAAAAGGCTTATTGATGTTACTGTTTTTATTATTCTCTTTTTATAGGGAAGTGAGTGGTAAAGACTTACAAGAGAATGATGTGCTTATAACCTCTCCGCTCAAGATGATTTTGCAGTTCTTTGGAAATCCTTCAAGTTTCTCCTGAGAAAGGGGGATATAGTAGTAAGGGTTAACTCATTTTTTGAGGGCTGACAAGATAACATCAACAGGAAGTTGCCACCATCTTTGTGCATGTGTGCTAGCAGTTGCAATAAAGCCATTTTTGGAGCAAGAAGTCTCCCCGACTTTTTCTGAGCTACGAGATTGCACAGGGCCCAGCCTGAGGGTGCCTCTGGGTGCATCTCACCTTCATGGCTGCAGGCCATAGCAGCTCAGCAGGGCCCAGGTTTGTAGCCTGCCTGAGGAGGCATGTTCAGCCTCTCCTCAGGCTACAGCAGGACAGGCCATGAGTACAATTATGGGGACCTCACCATGCCCCGTTGAAGGGGGCAGGAGAGATGGTTCAGGAGTGAGGGGCTCAAGCAGGGCTGGGGGAGGACAGAGGGCTGAGGGTCAGGGTTTGGGTAGGAGAGAGTGGCTGGTGTTGGAACATTGTGTAGTTTGGGAGCTTTGGAGGGGGGTGGATTGGAGCTTGGGGGTGGCCTTGGGCCTTTGTGGAGGGAGAGAGGGCTTAGGGTTAGGGTCCATAGCTGAGATATCTAGGAACAGGGATTACAGACAACACATATTAATTGTCCTCCCACTCCAGGAATTGAGCAGGAGCACCAAGTTATTATCCTGTACAGGCTGCATGAGTAATATCAATCATTATCAGCTCATTCTGGAGGTTTTGAAGACCCAGCTAGACAAAGGTTTGGCTGGGATGATCTAGTTGGGGATGGTTCTGCTTTGAGCAGGGAGTTGAACTAGATGACCTCCAGAGGTCCCTTCCAACCCTTTGTCTATGATTTATATGATTCTATAATTCTTTCAATGGTCTGCCAGTCAGGCCTATCCAAGGGTAAATGATTCCACTGGTGGGCTATCTCCTGCTTCCTGCAGTGGGGAGGTGAGGTGGGGAGGTGCTGAGGCCAGCCAACATCTGGGGCTGGGGGTAGGGAAGAGAGCACAGGTAGGGTGAGGAGGGGCAGGGGAAGGAATGTGGTGAGTGACATTTCTAAAAGAGACCATTTCTTCTTTCTTCCTGTCTTAAGTCCCAGGAAATCCCGGGTGTGCCATTTTTTGCACCTGGGAGCAAAATTTCTGGGGCATATTGCTCCAGAGTTTATTTGTGCACAGCATGTGGAGCCCAGTTGGAGCAGCCTGGGCTGGCAGGGAACCAGGGGGTCATCCTGCCAGCCTAGGGCTATTTTGATGAGGCTCCACATCCTGTGGAGGGGATGGCTGAGGCACAAGGGTGCTTCAGCGTGGGGGCTGCCTGCTGTCTACCCCTGCACTGAAGCACCATGTTTACCCTTCCTTTCAAGACCCACCCTCTGCCACTGTGTGATACAGGCTACTAGGTAAGATGGATCGATGGTCTGACCCAGTAAATGGCTGCTTTTATGTTGGAAGAGGATTGGTGATCAGGAGTTCTGGGTCCTATCCTTGCCTCTGCAGTCTTTGTTCCACAACTTACTCAACTGTTAATTAAGACTGAGTTGCACCAAAATCTCATTTGAAAGAATCTCTGGTTTTTATGGCCTCAAAGGCTAAGTACATACATTTGGGGAGGTTAAATTAGGTTAAAAATGGCCGCCCAATTTAAACTTAGGTCATCTCAGTGCTGCGGGACTCGATTCGTCTAGCAACTCACAGTCCTCTCCAAGGAGCTGTCGACCGGGTCTCAGGGTCCACCGCTCAGTCAGAGGCCCCTTGCGCTGTTCGCCTCATGCCGAAACTTCCCCTCCTGGCCCTGTGCCCCGATTTGGGCACTGAGGATTCTTCCAGCTCTCGGGGGGTGGGGTGGGGGGGTGGGAGGGGAATCTAGACACTGCTGGATGGGTTTACCCAGCCTTACGCCTGGACCTTCCCTTTCCCAGGTCCTGCTCTAGGCTCTGGGGCTCTTTTAGTTCCTTGGCCAGGCCACACTGCAGGGCTCTGGGTATCTGGCCTGCGCTGAGGCTAACCTGAGCAGCTCCTAGAGCTGGCTCTCCATGTGCTGATCTGCACACCGGGTGGGGCCTGAGCAGCCTTGAGCTGCTCCCAGGGCCGACTCTCCATGTGCTGGTCTGCACACAGCTCTGTCTGGCCCCCTGCTGGGGAAGCATGCTCAAGCCGCCTCAACGCAGCTCCCAGAGCCTGAGCCCTGTGTGCCGATCTGCACACCACTGGGGCAAAGAAGGGATCCTGGTGGAGGTCCTTTTGGGGCCCTTCTATCTCTGATGTCCCTTGCTACCTTCCCTTGTGTGGCTCATGCCACTCCTTTTATACCCTCAGGGGGATCCACCCCCTGAAGTCCAGTGCACCTGCAGCTTGCAGGTCCAAACTTGGTCCGGGAGCTCCTCATAGATTCATAGAAGTAGGGTCAGAAGGGACCTTGTAGATCATCAAGTCCGACCCCCTGCCTTGGGCAGGAGAGAAAACCAGGCTCAAATGACCCCAGCCAGGTAGATGTCAAGCCTCCTCTTAAAGACCCCCAGGGTAGGAGCCATCACCACTTCCCTTGGAAGTTGGTTCCAGATCCTAGCCGCTCTGACTGTGAAATAGTGCCTTCGGATGTCTAGTCTAAACCTACTCTCTAACAATTTATGGCCGTTATTCCTTGTTACCCCGTGGGGTGCAGGGGGGAACAGGGTCTCTCCCAAATCTTGCTGGTCCCCCCTAGTGAGTTTATAGACGGCCAACAGGTCCCCCCTCACCTTTCTCTTGTGAAGGATGAACAGGTTAAAGTCCCGTAGCCTCTCTTTGTAGGGTATGCCCTGCTGTGCCCCGGATCATGTCCCCGGATCATATAGGCCAGTTAGTCTTACCTCGATCCTGGGTAAGCTATTTGAGAGAAGTATCCTGGCGCATGTCCATGAGGGGCCAGCAGGGGAGGTTATGCTTAGGGACAACCAACACAGGTTCATTAGAGGCAGGTCCTGTCAGACCAACCTGGCGGCCTTCTATGACCAGGTCACAAAATCCTTAGATGCAGGGGTAGCAGTGGACATAGTCTTTCTGGACTTAAGGAAGGCCTTCGACACTGTCTCTCACCCCATTCTCATTAAAAAACTAGGGGACTGTGGTATCGACACCTACACAATCAAATGGGTTGCTAACTGGCTGGAGGGCCACACCCAGAGAGTGGTGGTGGATGGGTCACTTTCAACCTGGAGGGATGTGGGCAGTGGGGTCCCCCAGGGCTTGGTCCTCAGACCCGCACTGTTCAACATCTTCATCAGTGACTTGGACAAGGGGGTAAAAAGCACCCTGTTTAAATTTGCTGATGACACTAAGATGTGGGGGGATGTGGGCACGCTAGAACGGAGGAATAGGCTGCAATTGGACCTAGACAAGTTACAGGGGTGGGTGGATGAAAGCAGGATGGGTTTCAACACTGACAAGTGCAAGGTGCTGCACCTGGGGAGGAAGAACCAGCAGCATACCTACAGGCTGGGGAACTCCCTTCTTGTCAGTGCAGAGGCAGAAAAGGATCTTGGAATCATTACTGATGCCAAAATGAACATGGGCCGACAGTGTGGGGATGTGGTCAGGAAGGCCAACCACACCTTGTCATACATCCACAGATGCATCTCAAGCAGGTCCAAAGAAGTGATCCTCCCCCTCTACACGACACTGGTCAGGCCGCAGTTGGAGTACTGCATCCAGTTCTGGGCGCTGCACTTCAGGAGAGATGTGGATAACATGGAGAGGGTCCAGAGGAGGGCCACCCGCATGATCAAGGGGCAGCAGGGCAGACCCTACGAGGAGAGGTTAAGGGACCTGAACCTGTTCAGCCTCCACAAGAGAAGGCTGAGGGGGGATCTAGTGGTCTGTTACAAACTAGTCAGAGGGGACCAGCAGGTATCGGGGGAGTCCCTGTTCCCCCGAGCGCTACCAGAAGTAACTAGAAATAACGGTCACAAGCTGGCAGAGGGTAGATTCAGCCTTGAAATCAGGAGGTGCTACTTCACAGTCAGGGTGGCTAGGACCTAGAACCAACTTCCAAGCGAAGTGGTGCTGGCTCCTACCCTGGGGGTCTTTAAGAGGAGGTTAGATGAACACCTTGCTGAGGTCATTTGACCCCAGTACTTTTTCCTGCCATGGCAGGGGGTCGGACTTGATGATCTCCTCAGGTCCCTTCTGACCCTACCAACTATAAAAATATGAAACTATGTGGGTGGCCCTCCTCTGGACCCTCTCAATGCTGTCCACATCCCTCCTGAAGTGCGGCACCCAGAACTGAACACAGTACTCCAGCTGCGGCCTGACCAGTGTCGCACAGAGGGGGAGGATCACCTACTTGGCCCTGCTTGAGGTGCATCTGTGGATGCATGACAAGGCACGTAGCCCTACTGACCGTGACCTCACATTGTCGGCCCATGTTCATCTTGGAGTCAATAATGACTCCAAGATCTCTTTCTGCCACCGTGCTCTTGAGAAGGGAGTTTACCAGCTTATAAGTGTGCTGCCGGTTCCTACTGCCCAAGTGCAGCACCCTGCACTTGTCAGTATTGAAGCTCATCCTATTTTCGTTAGCCCACCCCTATAACCTGTCTAGGTCCTGCTGTAATCTGTCCTTCCCTACTGGCGTGCCCACCTCACCCCAAATCTTGGTATCATCAGCAAATTTAAACAGGCTGCTTTTTACCCCGTCATCCAAGTCACTGATAAAGAAATTGAACAGTGCGGGCCCAAGGACCGAGCCCTGGGGGACTCCACTGCCCACTTCCCTCCAGGTTGAAAAAGACCCATCCACCCCTACCCTCTGAGTACGTCCCTTCAGCCAATTTGCAATCCATCTGACTATGTAGGCATCAATGCCACAGTCACCTAGTTTTTTGATGAGAATGGTGTGGGAGACAGTGTCAAAGGTCTTGCTGAAGTCCAGAAAGACTAAATCCACGGCGACACCTGCATCCAATGCCTATGTGACCTGATCGTAAAAGGCAATCAGGTTGGTCTGACAGGACCTGCCCCTAATGAAACCATGCTGGTTGCCCTTGAGTATCATCCCTGCTGCTGGCCCATCACAGATGTGCTCCTTGATGATCTTCTCAAAGAGTTTTCCCAGGATTGAAGTAAGACTAATGGGCCTGTAGTTGCCCGGGTCCTCCTTCTTCCCTTTTTTGAAGATGAGGACCACGTTGGCTTTCTTCCAGTCATCTGGCATCTGGCCAGAGCACCACGAGTACTCATAAAGCCATACCAGGGGCCCCGCAATAACCCCTGCCAATTCCCTCAACACCCTGGGGTGAAGAGCATCTGGACCTGTTGATTTGAACAGGTCCAGCCCCTCCAAAAGCTCTCTAACCCGGTCCTCCCTGACCTTAGGCCTGGCGACATTTCTCCCGAGTCCATCTGGAATCTTGGTCGGGGAGTCCTGGTCCCTGCACAAGAAAATAGAGGCAAAGAATTTGTTAAAGAGGTCTGCTTTCTCCTCTGGTGTGACTACCAGATTGTCAAGCATATCCTGCAGGGGCCCCACATTACCCAGTGCCTTCTTCATTCTCCCTATATATTTAAAAAAGCACTTTCCATTATCTTTGATCCTCGCCCCCTCCCTTCGGGAAAAGGGCAGTGCCAGCTCCTCCCCACTGTCCCCTGATTGGTGGATAGGCTCCACCAATTGGAACTGAGAATTCTTGAGCCCGGGATACTCCGGGGCTTGAGCAGGTAAGCTTAGCACACACTTACTAACCTGGTCTCAGCGACCAGCAATCAGCATAAACCTCTAACTGTACAGAAGTTCCATGCATACAAACCAATCTAAAAACTGCAGACCCCCTTTAAGATAAATCTGGATCTATGTAACATCCAACTTATT
Source organism: Alligator mississippiensis (assembly GCF_030867095.1). Classification (NCBI taxonomy): domain Eukaryota; kingdom Metazoa; phylum Chordata; order Crocodylia; family Alligatoridae; genus Alligator; species Alligator mississippiensis. The sequence continues at coordinate 21,668,162 of NC_081829.1, forward strand.
CGACTTAAGTCAAATTGGTGCATAGAACTTCTGTATGCTTTCCCTGCGCAGCCCTGGGGTTGGTAAAACCCAGCCACTGGCACCAGCCCCAGGGCTGCTCTTTCCACCTCCCCCGCTGGGCTATTGTTTCCTGCCTGGCCTCTTGCTCCCCCCCCCTTCCCAGACCAGCCAGCTCTTTCAACTCCCATCCCACAAGCCACTTCCGGTGCAGCCACTTTTATGAGTATTTGCTGCTGCTGGAGCCAAGCAAGTAAGTCCTGGTGCAAGGAAGGGCAGAAATGATGGGGGTGTAGGTTCTCCAGGGCCCACCCCCCCCATGGACCCTACAACCCCCCCGATCCTGCCAGATACTCCCAAACCCCAGTAAAACCCTGTGGGTTGCACCTGTGCCCCCACCCCATCCATGGGTCAGGCCTATCCCCACCCTACCCCTCACAGGTTGTGCCTGCCACCCCCACCCCTAACAGGCTGTGCCTCTGCCACCCAATCTGCCAGCCGACCCCCGATTCCCTCCAGCCTGCTGTAACCTCAGCCCCCCCCACTAGCCCTCCCATCCTGACTTACCTGATATCGGGCAGCCATTTAGAACCATTTTAATCTCCCCCAAAGGTCTGTACTTAGCTTTGAGGTCCGTTCCTTCACTTTAATACCTACTGACTTCACTGGGTACAACCGTTCGGACTGGGCCCTCTCTCCTTCGGTTCAGAATGCCAACCTTTCTTAAACTGAATCTTCCTATGCACATTGATGAAGAAAATTTAGAGCCATTACCACAGTAACCTTCCTCATCTGAGGCTGTGTCTTGAAGTCCCAATCAAGATTAGGGTCAGTAGTCTAGGTGTGTCACGTCAATCTCTGTCCCAATATAAACAGACAAAGGTGGGAGAAAGTCCCCCCTTCCCCCCATAAATGGGATTTATAAACCTTCCTGAGAGAAAGGGTTAATAAACGAGCTGCCAGTGTCACAAGGGGAGTTTCTGGCTGATGCCGTAACCACCGTCTCATCCTTCCTTCCTGTGCTCTTTTTGCCACAAGTTATTTGGTTATAGCCATTTTGCTTCAGTGAACCAGAGATAATGCAAAAGTTTCTGGACTTTGCTGCTCCTTCTGTGTTTTTATTTTTATGCAAAGTGGACAGAGAAATGGGGATTATTCTGCAGCTTGGATTTTTTCAACGGTGACTGCTTCAGGCTTGCTGATGCACAGACCTACCAGTCAGACCCTGCTACTTTCTGACATCTGGGCAGTGCCAGAGAAGGGCTTCCACATGTTGTAGGAGAAAGTGCCTTGAGAAGGAAACTTCCCCAGATTCAGAATGGATGGAGCTGACAGCAAGGGCTGAGTTTCTGTTTTGTGTTTCTAAAATGACACCAACAAGGGGAAAAATGAGCACAAATGGTAGCATTTAGGTTTATGTCAAAGCTGGAGAATCCTGCAAATTGACATTTTCCCTTGAGGCTATGTTAGTTCCCTCCCCTGTCTGCCTGTGCCTCTATCTTGTTCCTTGCTTCTGTAGCTTTGTCTAGGGCAGTGGTGGCACACCTTTTTGGCAGGTATGCCACTAGTTAACATTTCCCTCTTCCTCCCCACAACCCGAAATGCTACTCTGATCCCTCCCTCCTCCCCCACCCCTGGCCCAGAGGCATGCCTGGTAGAGTCTGCACCCTGGGGTGCCAGAATAGCATCAGGAGATACATGTCTCTGGCCCTCTGGAACAGATTGGCCACCCTGTTCTAGTACCTTGCATTGCTTTGGCTTAGAATTTAAAAGAAAACTCAAGTAAAAAGATTTCTTGTAAATATTTTAAAGTGTGGAAGACCAATGCTGTGCACTATACTTGTGCACAGGGTCTTTGATAAAGGAGTCTCAGGGCTGAGAGGGTGGGGTGGCAGCTTCATGTCTCTTACCAGTGCAACAGGTTTATTACTTCATGGCCACAGCTGCAAGAGGTGTCTTTACCCTGTGTCAGGCTCAGTTGAGGCCCCTAAAGATACTTTCAGTGATGGGTTTGCCATGTGCCCAGTGACGGCTCTGGGCCCTACACTTCCCATGGGACAGAACAAGTGGGGAACAGGGATGAAGCAGCACTCTGGTAGCTGGAAAGCCTCACGATGTGGCACTGGCACTGACAGAATGACTTGCACTCTGCATGCCAGAGACTGTCTGCAGGGTGCCACTGGGGTCTCCTGGAACAGCCTGCTCCCCCCTCACTGGGCAGCTCCTTCAGCAAACTCTCTTAATGTGGTTGCTCCCAGTCACACCCTCTTGGCTCATGTGTGCAATACCCTCAGTGTTTGGGCTATTCCATGGGACAGTGTGATGAAGTGTTGCTGAGGGCTGGCTCTGGGGCAGCACACAGTATCCCCAGTATCTTGGTCTCAGGGCTCCTTGTAGGGCACTGATATTGGAGCCCTGGTGTCATGCTGGCTTGTGGCAGCCACATCTGGGGCCACTGAGGGATTGAGGTGCCAGCCAGGGTCCGGAGGAACAAGCAGAGCTTAGGACCAGGCCAGGTCAGGAGGTCAGGGGATCAATCTGAGACTGGGGTCTACTCTAGAAACAAGCTGAGTCAAGAAGCCAGGATATCAAGCCGAGGCAGAGAGCAAGCTGGAAGGAACAGCAAAGCAGTTTAGAGTCAAGTGAAGCACTACTGCCCAGACCCTCCCTGTTTTGGGCCAGGGTTATATGGGGAAAGTGGAGGATCAGCTGACCCAGGTTGGCTCCAGTGCAGAGATGTGGAGCAGAAAATTTTCCAGTGCTTTATTTTTCCATGGGACATTTTCCATTACTAAAAATTCATCGTTTCATAAAATTCATTAGTAACAATGAATGGATGCCAATACCATATTAGGCAAGCTTGACAGTTTCAAAGTTGTAATTTATGTTTTTCAGGTGATTATCTCTAGGAAGTGTGTGAGAAAGCACATATATGTTTTACTGATTTGTAAACAGGAGGGTAAATACAATCACATAATAATCCAAACCAAAAATCAGGTTATAAATTCACCTAATTGACTTTTCAGGGCAATTCAAAACCAAAGTACAGCATATCATGCACAGTTCTTTGGGTGTGCTAAAATTAGTGTGTCAACAGTTTTCAGTGCCTTAGTTTTTTTCTTAAATTTAAACAAACAATGTAAGGGAAGTACACGCTATTGTGTATTGTCTTTACATTTTTAAAAGTATTCCAATAAAAATAATTTCTTTCCACATAAAGCTTTGAATGTATTTGAATATAACATTTAAACCACATTAAGCGTACTGTATTTAATTTTTTTCTTAATCAAATATTTCACTTAAAATACTTATGGCTATTGGGACATAAAATTAACATGGGGGTACTTTTTTAGTTTTGTTTAGTAAATATAAGTCAAATAAACATGCTAAATCAGATCATGCTCTATTTAGGGCACTGGAAAATTTTCTAGAAAATCCACATCTCTGCTCCAGTGCCAGTGAACTGGTAGAGGCTTAGGCCCTGCTGAAGACTCCAGGACAGCCTGGACCCACCTGTGGGACCAGCTATTAGGTGGCAGGTGGGTATGAATGGCTGTGTTGGTCAAGCTGAGAACCTAGGTTGAGAATTGAGGCTCAGGGTTGTGGCCTCACACCTTAGCCTGGATGTAATTGGGGGTGCTTGTGATGGAGGGCTCAGTGCAGAGCAGCACCAGTGCATGTAGCACTGCATGAGGGGTGCCCTGACCTGTTTCTGGAGGCACCTGGCACAGAGGACTTGTTGAAGGGCTGGTTTCATTCTTGTTTGGGCGTGTGGGCCCTGGTTTGGGGCTGCTAGGTTGGGCTGGGCAAGGGCAGAGACGTAGCTAACTAGTTCTGCACCCTGGGCAAATTCCCAGCCTCCTCTTGTGATGAGAAGGGGGTGGTCAGTTTTACCTTTCTTGGGAAAGCAAAGTTCTGTCCTGCATGCCACCCCAGAGACCAGGAAGCAGAGGCTGATGCAGGGCTATTTCTGCCTAGACCTTGCCCACATCTTCCACTCCCTACTCCTTCTCCAGCCATCTCTCCTTTACTCCTAGCAGCACTTGCATGCTTTACACACTGATAGCATGTGCCATGTGTGCTTTGGGTTGGCCATGCCTAATTTAAATGATCCTTGGAAGCCCAAACAGCTTTTAAGGAGTTTAACAAAGCATTCACCTCCACATCCATGTTGGTGCACCTGGATGCTACCAAACTGTTCACAGGAGAACCTGATGCATGAAGCTGTACCATGGGATTACCTTACCAGCTGGATCCTAAAAAGAATGGCATATGCCTACTATTCCTGGGCATCAATGATATTTGGGGTAGTTATTTGCTATAAAAGCAGCTTCTGAAGAATGGTGGGACCTCTTGGGTGGGCCCACTGCCCTGCCTGCTCTTTTGATTTGCTGAGTGGTCTGCAAGCTGTTCCATAGATTTGCCTCAAAATGTTAGCTGTTTTTCTTTCTGGACATTCTGCTCCTGACTGCCAGACTCTGGATCTTGGCTTCTGCATCTTGAACGAGCTTCTGGCTTCTTGACCATGGATTCTGGCTCTTGGCTTTTGTGTCCTGGTTTCTCCCCTGGCCATGCAACTTCCCTTCAAAACTTGGCTCTTACCATTGGTTATGATCACCTGTATGCAGATAGTGTAACCCTTCCTCTCTCAGTTAGTCAAACTTCAATTCCATTATATTTGTGATAGCATATTCCTCCCAGTTCTCATAAAAGCTTTCAGAAGAACCAGGTTGGGAAATATCTCAATTTTTAATGTAAATATATAAAAGGCCAAAAAGCTTAAAGAGAAAAATAAATCTTTCAGGCTTGTATCACTTTTTTATTCAAGTCCAGCTCACTAGGATGTCTTGTCACACATGTTTTCCATAATGTTTTCTGCTTCACAGCACCACTGAGCACCAGGCATCCCCCAGTGATCTCAGCAATCCCTGCACTTTTACAGGTGGAGTCTCAGATCAGAGGCACATTGCTTACAGACATGTTGCTGCTCATACTTGGTACATAACTGGTGCATGAAGAGGGCATCTAGATGGCTTTGGAACTGTAACTCCTGTTTATTTTACTCACCATGCAGCAAATCTTAAAGGAAAAAACCTTACGAGAGAGAGGGAAACTCCCTGGTGATCCTTTGGTACAGAGAGAACCCCAGCTCTCAGGCAGCTCAATGCCTAGCTGAATTGCTCCATGTGATCTGAGCTGTTTCAGGTGCCTGTTGACTACAGTAGCCTGTTGACTCCATTAGCTTGTGGTTAATTTGTGCTTCTCTACTTCTGCTTTCCCCAGGAAATAAGTGCAGCAGCTAACCAAGTGATTCACAGTGGAAAGTTTAAAAAGCAGAGTTGGAGCAGTTGAAGGCTTTAAGATGCCTGGTAGGACAGCCGGATCACAGACAAAAGCAGAAAAGCCGGTTTCACTGGATATAGTTTTTGCCAGCTATGGAAGTCAGTAAATCTGGGTGCAGGTATGTTGTCTGCCTTTTATATTTATTTTGGAAACAACTGGCTAGCTGCTCGTCCAAAGAACGTGGCCTCTGCTGGCCTGACTTAGCAATTTGTTTTTATAAAGTTGCTTTCAAAAGGTAGATGCTTCAATGAAAATGTAGCCCATGCTTGTGCTGTTGGGAAAAGAAGTGAATAAGGGAGGCACACAAGTTAATCATGTTCTTTGGCTTAAGGGGAGAAGAGGAGTCAAAGGTGCAAGTTTCATAGCTGTTTGATTTGATATAGCTCTGTCCTCTTACATGCTTCAAGTCCATTTATACTAGCACCTGATGAAGTAGGCTGTTGCCTACAAAAGCTTCTGAACTGGTTAGACTCTGAGGTGCCCTACTCTGCCTTCTTTTTTAAGTGATCAGGTGTGTAATGGCCTGGCTTTCACTTTGTGTTTCTTGATGATTTCTCTGAGTTTATTTTTTATGGTCATCCGGCTACTGAGTAGATAGAGGTATTCTATATTTTCCTTGGTGCTGGAAATGACGTTTCATTGATCATTGAACCGGACCTTAAAATTTTCATTTTTCAGTGTTATTCACCTCTGCTACTCTTGAGTCCAGCAGCAGTACATCAGTGAAGACTTTCTTTTCTAAGTAGGTATTTGTAAGCTATTGTAGTTCATTAAAAGAGAAAGAAAATGAAATTTACCTGAAAATGTATGTGTGGGAGAGGAGGAGGTGTGCCTGTTTAATAACTGCCTGGTTTGTAGTTTGCAGAAAGGCTTTTCAAACAAAAGTAAACAGGAACGCAGGTAAGCATCTGAGATGAATCAATGATTTGCTGGAATGTGGCAGATTTAATCCTGCTATGAATTCGTGCGACTCTGCCTTTACTGGAGTGACTCCTGCTCAGTATCTGAATCTGATGTTGCTAAAGAACCAAGCACCTTAACCTAGCAAAAGATATGTGTCCTTTGAACAGTATGCAGCTCTCTCTAAATCTGCAATGTGTTTTAAAGGCCACGTTCTCTTGCTTGTAGTGTGCAAGATAGAACCTATGTCAACCAAAACAGAGCCTTTAGTGTACTGTGCGAGCACATAAGCATCATTTTAGTCCCAAAATGTTTATGATTTAAACAGAAAGGACAAAGGGAGGGAAGGGAATTGCACACAGCAATATTAACTGTAATTTAACTAGTTCCTTACTTTTAGAATGACTGAACTCAAACTGTTAAATCTACATTACTGCAGACTCTTCACATAACATATAATTCCTGCTTTGAATGCTGTAAATAACTGAGCAGGCTAGAGGAAAAACAGGGAAGAGCAACAGAGATCATTAGGGGTTGATATGAAGGCTGACTATATGAAGAAATAAGGGAAAGTCCATTATATAGAATATATTGAACTCGGGCAAATAATATTTATCAGGGAACACTACAACTGCCTACACAGATGGCAGGGGAGAATTGCATCCTATGGATTAGCTACGTCAGAGATACTTCATCAACTTCTGGGCTCAAGAAAGCTTATGTGAGTCTGGGGTCTCAAAAGTTTATGCATCTCTGATGTAGTTTATCCATAAGGTGCATCTCTACCCAGCTATCTATTCAGAAATCTATATATAACTGAAAGGAAGAAAAGGAGCTAATATGGGTAGATAGGGGGCCAATATGGGTCATCTTGGTGGGACTGGTCTGTGTAGATCCAGTTTATTCTTGATTAAAATCAATCACAGTGGGTGCATCTACATGTGTGCTTTAATGTGCAGCAGCCTATTTTACTGTGCATTAAAGCATTGCGTAAAAAAAATTCAAATACACTAATGTGCAGTAAAATATGCTACTACGCATTTAAGCGTCACTAAGAAAAGGGTGCACTTTTTCTATTGTGCATTAGGGCAGCCTAATGTGCCTTTATTTAGTACCTTAGGGCATTTTTACACATGCATGCACCACAGCATGGGTACTTTGAAAAGTGCCCAGTGCTGCAACATATGCAGTTGTATACATGACAAAATGTGCATCAGTGTACAGAAAATGGTGGCAGTCTACTTTTGAACTAAAACACATCGAAGGTGTTTTAGTTCAAAAGCGCATCGCCACCATTTTCTCCACACTGACGCACATTTCGCAACTTATAGAACTGCAAGCAACACAGCGTAGTGCGGAGCCGACTCAATTAATTGAGTCTGCCCCGATTTGCCAGATCTCCGGTGCATCACAGTGTGGAAAAGTGTGTGTATAAATGCTCTTATACTAGAGGTACTAAATTTAATGTGCATTAGGAAAAGCACATTAATGCACATGTAGATGCACCTAGTGATTCAGTTCTAGAGGCCAAAAGGATTTTAGCTTCAGGTCTTTGATTGTTTCCCGTGCTCTTTTCTTTTATCAGTCAGATAAGGGCCAGGGTCCCCTGTAATGTGGTCTCACAGATTTCATTTTGAACATGGGGAAAATCTTACCAGTGAGTTTCACTTCCCCTTTCTTACCTACTGCCACTTTCTAAATTACAACAATGGGCCTAATATATATTTTTTACTTTCGTGTCCTTTTAAAAAAAGGTTTCTTTTATTCAGACTTCTGATCTGTCATTATCAGACACAAAAATAGTCTACAAACTTGTCAACAGTAAACAGTCCTTAGTAGTTGAATTTTAATAAGTAGAGAGAGGTAGCTAGCCATGTTAGCCTTAAGGTGGTCAGAATGCAAGGTACATTTCTGGGTTAACCAAATAAGGGATATAGAGAGAGCACATGATTTTGTGAACCCAAGTTCACTTCTAAGGAAATAAACCTGGGTTTACAAAACCTTGTCCTCTCTCTCTCTCTCTAATTTAGTTAGTCTATAAATGTGCTCGGACTTTGACTAAACTTTAATGACCAAGATCAATACTGATGGTGGGATATAAGGACTTTGGTCCTTTTGAAAATATATCAGTTATTCGAAGCATAAAGATCCTCTATCCATGGCCTCCTAGTGCACTGACATGTCCAGGCAAATAATTATCTTCCAAAGAAGATGGTAAGCTTGAAGGGTTTGGAAGGAACTGTTAGGAGATAGTAGATACCACTGTAAGGAAATATACTCAGGTCAATCTGGATTGGGAATAGATTAATTCAGAGGCCTTAGTTTGCAGTTCAGTGCATCTTCCTCAGGGCTGTTGGAATTAGCAGCAGAATAAATTGTAGCCTCCATTATGAGGGAATGGTGTTTACACTTAGATTTATATATTGAAGGTTTTCTTACATAAATTCAACTCCTGAGATAGTCGCATTCCCTTTCACCTACAACATAATCTTAATGTTTCTAAGACTGTGTTTTTTTCAGTTCTTCAACACAGATTAGATTCTTGCTGTTGATTTTATTATGGCCACAATGTCACCCTCTGGAGTGCAGTGTCTCACTCCATCAAGTAGAACCCAAGTCAACTTTATCCCACATTAGAAGAATAGGTTAGCTATATAAATTATTAGTGCAAAATAAAAGACAAATAACTTGTCTATTATCAAATAATTAGAGCAGTTCAGTTTGCAGGGAGCCCTTGGGCAAGTTATTTCAGTTCCTTGGGCATTAGTTTCCCCATCAATAAAATGGGTACAGCAATATTGACCTCCTTTGTAAAAGTGCTTTAAGACCTCCTGATGGAATACTCTAGATAAGGGTGAGGCCATATCTTCATTATTGGACTTGACCCACCCTTACTCAGATAGGGGATCATGCTGGGTCCCGTTGGACAGTAAGTATTAGTTAGGTTTACTTGCTTTAATAAGTATTTGCTGGATGAGGCTCCAGAAATGGAAAAATACCTAAATCTGGTGGTCTCTGTGCACTGCAGTCATGATAATATTTGACACCAAGGCATCTAATATATTTTGTGATAAAGAGATGCCCTTCAGAATCCCTGCCAAAGCTGAGGCCTCCCTTAATGAAGAGCTGGCTCTGTAGAAGGCCTTCACTGACTTTCTTCATCTAGCATGATCACTCTCAGTGCAATGTACAGATCTGTGACAGCTCAGCAGTGGGCTGATATCAAGCAATGTCCTCCTACCAGGGCTAAATATAAATTCTGACAAATACCCTTCCCACTGAATCATGAGGAACCTGCCCTTCCTGTTTATTTTGTATAATGTGGTCCTAACATGTGTTCTGCTGAGTTACTGTGTTGCCTTCATTAATTATCTGTTTTTTAGAAATCTTGGTGCTGGTGAGAAATGCCAGACCAACAGTCCTAACATGGGTGTACACAACACAAGGACTTACTTTGCCCTGAATTGAAACGGTATTTTTTAAAAACCACCGCTTCAATTTAGGGAGAATTGAACCACTGTGTTGTGTACAACCCCCTTAAAACTCCTTGGAGGTGTTTTACTTTGCAGCGTCCCAAAGTCATTTAAGGTGCATTATGCTGCTGAAGGTGCTACAGCGGCTGGAATTAACATGCAATATGCTGCTGAATGTGGAAACAGCAATGCCATTAAAGTGGTGCAAAAGGCATTTAACCTGCTTTAAAGTGTCGTCTACAAACGCTCCTAGAGTGAAGTCTCCTAGTTCTCCACAGAAGTAGTTTGTTCACAGTGCTTGGCCACTGTGCCTCAACCCTGATTTTTTTAGGCATAGACTTAATCTGATACTTTATTCTCTGTGTCTATGTGAACCTTGGCCTCCCTGTTCCAGCGGTCAGTGATTTGGATAGTGCCAGTCATATCCCACTAAGAATAGTGTTGTGGCCATCAGTGCATTCCAGGTGGGTTGGTGAATAGTTGTGAGAGGACAATTACATTCTTCATTGCCTACTACAGGTATTCTTAATCAAGATGCTGCAACACCCTGGGGTGCTATGGCAGCCTTTTAAGGGCACTGTGAAGTACTGCACAATAGTTAGCTATGCAAACAATTGCATGATTCATGAGAGGAACCCAGAGATTTTAAATAGGAATCTATTATATAAAAAAATATTTGAATCCATGGTGATCTTTCTGAGTTCTTTGCAACAGAATTGCTCTACTATTTTTCTGCAGTCAAAAAGTGGAAGCAATGAGATGACATATTTTCTGAGGGGTGCCTTGAGTCTAACATGGGGTGCATGGAGTCTAGGCTATTTGCTGTACCCAGTCTGGTTCTGCAGCTTGTTTTTAGCCATGTGAATGTAGAGTGGGAGTAGCATGTACACACATTTGCTGCTCCTGGCAGCTGTGCGGGGTGTAAGTAACTTTTCCCAGTAAAATTAGCCTGGGAAGGTTGGGGGGGAAGGGTAGGAAGAGCACAGCCTCAGGGCTGGGGAGAGTGAGAGGGCTTCCCCAGCCCCAGGGCTGTGCTCTGAATGAGTACAGGTTAACCTGTGCCCAATCTAAGTTAGCTTGCCTTCTCAGGAGAACCAACCTTAGAACAAGCCTGCCATTTTTGGGCAATTTAAACCACCCAGAATGCCAGCACAGATGGGCATTTAGATCGACATAACCCAGTTAGGCCAATCTAGATGTAACAGCTTTACATCCCCTACAAAGGCTGAGAACCGTTAGCCTACTAGTGAGAATCTGGAAGTGAAACTGAGAGGCAGGATTGAGATGGGCAAAGTGCGAACAACAGTACACAGGCCAAAGTCCCCATGTATGTTTTAATCTCATGACTTATAAACTGGTTGCTAAATTCAGCGGGGGGGTGCTGACTCCATGAGTTTTGAATACTTGGGCTGGCGGCACTGCCTTTAGCATCCATCAGCAACCAGGAATAGCAAGTAAAAAGCTTGTATGGAAAATAGATCCCTTAAATATGCACAGAGCACTGGTTGTAGATATGCTGTGTGCAAAGCAATATAGTGTTAGGCTGTACATTAGACACTCCTGCTTTAAGGACTAGAGAAGTTGGGGGTTTGGCTAGGGTAGGACAGGGCTTCCTGCAGAATTTGGGGCCCCTGGGTTCCAGTGGACATGGCCCTCGGCAGCAGAAGGGCTGGTCCAGCAAAGCCTCACTCACCCTGAAGTTGTTTGGCTCATTTGCCACCTCTGTGGCAAGTGGCCCCTTGGCCTGAGCCTGCTTGCCCTGCCACCTCTGCTGCTGGCCCTGCTGGTTTGTGACTGTCAATAAACTGGCTGAGCCCACCAAAGCCTTAACATTCAGTGGATGGAACTTGTGTGTCTGTCTGCAGCATGTTAACTTTTGATAACTACTGTATTTACTAAAATATAAGACAAAGGGTTTTTTTTTCCCCATTCAACATGTGGGGGAGCACCTTGTCTTTAGGTTTAGGTATAAGGTGGCTGCATCTCAGAGTCGGAGTTGGAGCCACAGCTACTACCACCCCCACCACCTGCCCACTATAGCTTGTTCTCCTTCCTCTGCTCTGCGCTGCTGCTTTACCTTCTCCTTGCAGCTCTGGCTCTTGCTAGGGCCCTGCTCTTCCTGGGGGACAGGATGCATGGAGCCCATGCTGCCTCCAGCCCCAGCCAGAGCTGCTGTCACTGCTGTGTGATCAAGCTGGGGTTATGCAAGCACTGGGTGGTATGTAACCAGGGGACCAAGTGAAAGTGGGGGCAGGTGGCAAGGGGCAGAGGTGAGGCCACTTGACTCCCCTGCTGCTTGTCCCACCATCACCTGCCTCACTGCTGCTGCTTGCCTGCTTGCAGTAGTGGTAGGTGGTGCTGGTGAGGGGAAGGGACAACTTTAAGGCAACCCTGCAAAAATTAAGTTCCAGACAGGGAAATTAAAAAAAATATAATTTTTCCATGTGAAGAATCTAATTATTGTTAAATTCAATATCATCTTGGATTTGGCTAAATATGGTATATCCTGTCAATTCCAGACACTTGGGGAACATTCTAGGCATCAAGAGGCAGGATTTTGGTAGAAACTGTACAACTGGAAAAGCCTGATTTCACCAGTCCAATTAATATGATTATATAGGTTTGGAGTACAGGGATGAAGGAAGGACCTCAGAAGGCTGTGGGAGGAAAGCTGGATATAGGGGCAAAGATTAGATTTGGGGGACAAGGGTGAGATGCTATGACCTCCATCTACCTGAAGCAGAAAATGGTTGTTCACTGGGCCGTATTTTAGGTTACTGAAAGCTTCTTAATCCTTTACTCCATTCAGTGCTCCCACTAGCTGTGCTGTTGTCCACAGAAAACAAACAAGGATTTAACTAGTCCAGTCCAGTAATTAGGGTGAAAGACTGGAGGAGAAAGGAGCAAAAGGTTGGGAATGAAAGTCAAAAACCAGGAGACAAGATGAGGGTTAAGGAACCAGGAGGCACAGGAGCTACAGGCTTCAGTATAGACCAGCCTTCAGTAAACTGCCACAAGTGGGCTTCAGCTTGACCAGGGGTGGGCAAAATATGGGCCATGGGATAGGTCCCACCAATTAATTCTATTCTGCCCATAGGCAGGTGGGACCGGGTGGTGGCCCTGCACAAGCTGTGCTTGTGCCCTGGCAGCTCTGGCTCCAGGCTCTGCTGGCACTGCAGGGGGCACTGGGTGGAAGAGGGCTCACTCACCTGCCCAGCACTGTGCGGCCTTGGGGGAGCCACACTTGGGTCCTGGCAGCTCCAGCCTCTGCTGGCACTGCAGGCGATACTGGGCAGAAGCAACCCCAGCCCTCTCATCCAGCTGCATGCAGCAGGCCCTGGGTGAGTGACACTCAGGCCCTGCCATCCCTGGTCAGGCTAGGCCAATGGTGCCCTGCCTACCTGCAGCTTGGGAGCCTGTGGTCATGCTGAGGGAGCACACGGGGAGGCTGCCCGAATGCCCAAAGTCCAAGTTGGAAATGAGTTGATCCTTCTTCCCACTGAATGTGTTCCTTTGTTTTTCTTTAACCTAATTTTCAATATACAAGAATAAGACTTTATTCTGAGCTGTTATGCAATCACCTTTATATAAACTACTCAAAAAACCATAAATCAGGGCAAAAATTATATTTTGCAATAAATTAAAATATTTTATAGTAGATGTTTGATTTTTAGCATGTTTAGATTTTTTTTTGTTTTCTTTATCTATAATTTGTTAAAACAATATCTTCCTCATTAATTTTATGTGTGTGGCTCTCAACAGCTCACCAAAACTCATTGAGTGGCTTCGGGCTGAAATAATTGCCCACCCCTAAGCTAGATCCGACAGCAAGCAGAAATAGCCTGCCTGGCATGTCCCTGTTGTCCAGTTCGATGCGAAAATGGGATTCCGAACAGTCATCTTAACCATGTCCTGGCCCTGACCGTTCCAGCTAGGTCTACCTCACCTGGGTCCCTGCAGCAAACACTGTGCTTCTATCCTAGTGAGCCCACCATAGCTCAGACAGTGACACCTAGGGACATATGGTTTGGTATGCAAGTTCTCTAGTAGTAAGTCCCTGCTCTCAAAGAGTATGTCGTAGCTTTCAAGGGATTTTACAGAGCATTATTTTCCCTTTTTTACATAGCAAGCTGAGGCATGGGGACCACAGTGACTTGCCAAAGGTTGCCCAGCAGGCAGCGGCTGAGCAAGGATTATGAGTCTCACAAGTCATGAGGATTATCTGAGTCTCACAAGCCCTAGCTCATGACTCTGTCATGTTGAGCATGAAAGGCCCATGCTAATTATATAGTATTTGCATGTTACGTATGAGAGAGAGCTCATTAATGTGATTTGCCAATGTGAGACTTTTAGGTTAAAATTTAAAAGTCCTTCAATTGTGGAAGTTAAAATACAGTAGGCACGCCTGAGTTAATGTTCACCTGAATTAATATTACCACACCTAAGTTAAGGTGTTTAGCTAGAAGTAAAACTAGCCTGCAGGACTGTGAAATAGAAGAGAGTTATTACCAGGAATAGCTAAACAGCAGAAAAATTGCAGAAGAAAGGATACCTTGATTAATGAAATATCAAGACCCTTGAAAAATAAAGAGCGCCATTAACACCTGTGGAATAAAGAGAGATTAGCAGGAATCAGGGAAATAATAATAACCCTTGAAATCAATTAACTCTGTCAGTGTGGTCTGAAAAGAAATGCCCCTTCTAGGCAGTTTTAAAGTTTGGGTAAAGCAGTAATCGGAGGGGTGTAAAAGCTCCATTGTACACCCCCTGAATCCGGCCCTGGACACATACAATGTACTTTGTCCTAGAGAGACAGTTGCATGTAAGTTGAAAGGAAATCCATGAGTCTCCAACTTCTCTTCGGTCAAGGAAAGCAGCCAATAAGATGTTAGTGGAAAATTCTGCAAGAAGGTAATACTTGTTTTTTAACTTCAGGTCTGCCTATATCATGGATGTAAGAGAAGAGTTACCGACTCAGCAGGATGATTTACTTGATGGAACAAAACAAAAGCAATTCCCTGACAATGGCAGTGATGTGGATGCCACTGTGCAGCCTGAGTCCCATGAGGAAGGGGAGCACCAGTGCTCTGTACTCCTGTGGGAGATGCTAGCCAAACAGTTTCTGGAGTATGAGCAGGCAGCTCCTTTCCTCATCCCAGAAGAGCAGCAGAGGAGGCTGCTTGACTTCCTTCCCCACTTCCTAAAGGTTTGCTCTCTTCTTATTTTTTGTACTAATTCTGGGCTAAATCTTTGTTGCCATGCACATCGTGCGGTCATCATTGTTGCACTCTGAGAACATGTATTTGCATTGTCTCTGCAAGCTGTGGTGGGTGGGTCTTTTAATTCCTTTATGGAGGAGGGAACATGGCTTCTGCTGGAACCAGGGGATCCTTCTGTTCTCTTTCCATCCTTCTGATGATATTTCCTGAGGCTGTGATTATACGGTCCTGTGAGGGGATGGACACATTCTTCTGGTGTGTTTGTGTCTGTGTATTTAGGAAGATATGTCTCAAATTAGATCTGGTCTGAGAGGGGTAACACTATCTATAATCCTATTTAAGCAGGGAAAGATATCATAGCTGGGTACACTTTAGGATTGGGTAAACACTTTAGTGTACATAACCTAATGGACAAATGGAGAGTGGATAAAAAATGCTGAGTGGATGATATTCAGATCAAATTCTTGGAGCGTGATGATGATAAGAACAGCAGTGATGATGTTTAGCTCTCATAGAGCCCATTTCATAGATAAGCTGTGCCTCAAATCCTTTACAAAGGGGCTCCAGTATCATCATTAGCCACACCACAGATGAGGCATCTTAAGGACAGGGAGAAGAAATTATTTTTTTTAACAGCCACCAAGTAGGTCAGTGATAAAACTGAATAGTACCCAGGTTTCCTGAGCTCTAGACCATTGGTGCCCAACTGGGCTGCTGCGATGTGGGGCTGCTGAGGGTAAGTTTAAATGCCAGTATGCTTCCTACAGTGGCAGATTGGGAAGCAGTTGTGGCCAGAGTGCGTGCTTTTGCCACAGCTCTTCCTTGTCCAAGCCTGCACACTCCTCCCAGAAACAGAGGCATGCATGGCATGTGGGACTGTCCCACACTCCTCTGTTTCCGGGAGAAGGATGTGGGGTCAGACCAGGAAGGGCTGTGGTAAGTCATGTTCTCTTACCATAGACCTTTTGTGGGCAGCACAGAGAGGAGGCAGTATTCCCCTTGCAGCCTCTCTCCCCCACCTCCTTCTCCTATGGCAGCTGTTACTTTGTTAATCCTTTCACTGCCAAATTAAGTCTTTTACGGCCCTGATTGCATGCACATGCAAGAGGGTTAACATGCTAGAGGGTGAGTGAGGGTGAGAACCTGCAGGCCCTGGGTGAGCCCATATGGCTGCAGTTAAGACTCTGCCTAGCTCCCCCACTCCCCATTCTCCTATGCTGATATGGCAGGCTTGCCAGTAGAAGCCCGGCTTGCCGGCTGGAGCTGAAAGGCTCAGAGCAATTGGTGGGAGCATTCCCCTTCCCCACCAATCAGGAAATGGAAAGAGAGAGGCTTGCCTTGCCCCTACCTAGGGGCAAAGTGAAGATGAGGACCTGAGGGGGAACTAAACCTTCAGGCTTTCCTATTGGTCCGTCCCAATCCAGGGGCAGAGCCTTCTAAGGGGATAAAAAGCCAGCGTGCCCAGCACATGGGTGGCTTCAATGAGGGACGACAAAGAGAGCTGAGGAAGAGCTGGCGTAGCTGACTAGTGGGGTGGAGTGGTTGCCCCAGAAGTGTCCAGAAGAAGTCTTCGTCAGATAGGAAGCAGCAAGTGGCTGCATCCCAGCCCTGCCATAGAGAGAGCCGCAGTGACAGTGCACAGGTTCCAATGTTTATATTGAATACTTGTAAAAATGTAAAGACAATACACAATAGCATGTACTATCCTTACATTGTTTGTTTAAATTTAAGGGGGAAAAAAAACGAAGGTACTGAAAACTGGGACACTAATTTTAGCACACCCAAAGAACTGTGCATGATATGCTGTTGTTGTCCACTCATCTACTTCAACAGAGTTTAACTCTCGTCTGCTGAGGTCATTGCTGCACCTCCAGTTTCACTGTCACTATCTGTAGAATCACTTGCACTACATATTAGTTCCATTTCAGAGTCAGATTGAGGAAATCTGCTTTAGAATTACTTGGACCACGTTCTCTTTTGCTAAAGGATGGTTTTACCAATAAGTCTATGGGCAAGAGCAACTCATCATCACGCTGCATTTTCTTTACTAATTATGCTAGTGACTGATTCTCCAGAAGCAAGAGATTTTAGAAATAGAAACAAGCTTAGCAGTGTTCATTTGGTTTTGGTTTGACCTGCACAGTCAATTAGGTGAATTCATAACTTGGTTTTTGGTTCGGATTATAATGTGAGTGTATTTACCCTCCTGTTTACAAATCAATAAAACATGTATGTACTCTCTCACACACTTCCTAGAGATAATCACCTGAAAAACATTAATTACAACTTTGAAACTGCCAAGCTTGCCTAATATTTTATTGGCATCCATTCATTGTTACTAATGGATTTTATGAAACAATGAATTTTTAGAAATGGGAAAATTTCCTATTGAAAAATAAAGCAGTGGAAAATTGTCTGCCCCACATCCCTGCTGCCTATGTCCTTAGACCAGCATGGCTACAACCATCCAGGAACTGTTGCATTGTTTGGTTTTTTTTCCTCCTCTATGCTGTTGGGATCCCTGGGGTAACCCTGCACCTTTATTATTGTATTAGGAAAGTGTTAGGCTGCCCGGTATTGGTATTTATCGTATGAAATGTTTTATGCAAATGTGTTGTATGTGATGTAACTCCTTATGCGAATATTTAACTATTGACCCATCATTGCTAGTTGTTTTGTTACTGGTTCATCAGCTAACTCCTGTTTTATCCATGAGTGCCCCTCTTCCTCAGGCCTGAAGGGCACTGAAGGAGGGGAAGGGCTGCAGTTTAACCTGAGGGCCACTGGGAACTAGGCCTGTGCATGGGTTTACAGTAAATTGGAGTGTGTTGGGTGAATTAATAAATCTAAAATAAATAAATAAAAGAGGGAGAGAGATCCATCTGAATGTCCTGGCTCTGCTCTGGAGGAAGAAGAGGGGAGCTGTATATAGCTAGGCAGCCATGCCTCCCACAGCATACCTGCACCTGCTGACCATCCCTTCATTTGGAGAGTGGGTACCTTTCTGCACACTACCCAGGTTACACTGAGTACAACACCCATTTCCCCCTTCCCTACCCAAGGCATAGAAATAACTGGCTGTGCTCTGGGATGCTAGATTGCTCCTTGGTTTGGCATTAGGGATGCTTTTTTTGAAGTGGTATTAGCCCTGCCAATAGTTTTCAGTTTCTCTCTCCTTTTATTATGTCTATTTCTGTGACAAAAATGGACCCAGTATAAAGTCCTGAACATGTCTGGTCAAATACTTGCTGATTTAGGCCAGTGATTCTCAACTGAGATGCCATTCAGAAGAGTTATGGAAAGGTGCCTTGAGCCTGAGAAGGTTGAAAGATCTACTTATTTAGATCATGTTGCCTGTCTTAAACTTATGATTCCTCACAACTCCTATTTTTCAGCAAGCTTTCAGGATATCCTCAATGAGCTCTGATCCTGGAAAAGGGCCATGCACACTGCCCACTTCTTCTGTTGATGGGACCCCAGAATGGTGCTTTTATAAGGCAGTGTCTGGCAATTATCAGTAGCCAAGGTGATGGCAAATGATGTCATACTGCGGCAATAGATCCCATATAAGAATCTAGTGGGGAGGGATAGATGTCAGGACATATACAAAGTCCTTGTATATTTTCTAACTCCATCTGGTTGGGAGTCACAGTATATGAAGATCTTGTCCTAAGATGCATATTGGGGCCTCAACATTTTAACGCAAATTTCAGACATCACCTAGCAATCAAATTCTCTGCAAAAATAAAATGTGTTTGAAAACAACTTTTTTTGGGTGAGATCTTTTGACTAGCTGTAACAATGACTTTTCAGTTCTTAAGTGACAAAATCTCACATTGCTGCTCTTTGCCAACACAAGCCAAGAATTTTAAATAGGAGTGCAATGGGGTGGATCATAGAGCTGGCTTGTTCATTGCATATGGAAAGCATCAGAGCTTTCCTTCAGGGGTCAGATAGCTGTAAAGGGGTTGCGGGGGAAAGTGGAGCATTGTGCAATATGCGTATGGTTTCTCCTGTAGGCTAGGATGTTCTAAAAGGGAATGTGAAATGCACAGGATTCTCTTCCCATTGCAGTTCTTTGTATCCATTAAGTCTGGTAAGTGTTCATTTGATACTTCTAGGCACATGGTGGCTAATAAATCATATTATTTTTTTTTTCTGATCCAGCTTCTTGGGAACAAGCATTGGTGGTGAAATGCATGATTTTTTTAGGGTTTAGTTCATATTTTCACCAATAACATGTCAACTGTATGAACACTAATGAGCAGCAAATAATATGGCCCCACTAGCAAAAGAGCCAATTGTTTGTGTTGGTCCATCTTTGGTCTTTTCATTTTACTACTACTCCCCTGGCTCTCTTAACAATCACCAATGTGACCAATCATGTACCACCTTTCTAGTGTTCTGCCAACTATTGTGAGAGTAATGGCCTCTAACGTCTATGAACGCACACATTCCATATCCATGTTCCTCCAGCTGGCTCAGTGTTGTTCCGGAGAAACAATTACTTAGGGTGAAGTTACACGTTACACTTGGACAATACTAAATCTGTGAAATATTAAGCAGTGTTAAAGTTAGAAAGTGCTGCATGTAGTCACATGGTAAGAGTTAAAACTGTTTCTTGCCTGCACAGCTCTGACTTTGCTAGTAGAGAGCTGGCAAGTAAGGGCATGGCTAGGAGTCAAGACACCCTGGGTTGGAGGAGAGGGTGCTGGGAATGATGCATCCTGGACTGTAGATTTCTCATTTATCTCTGTGAAGCAGACTGACATTACTTTAGCATGAGCTAGGTAGCCTGGCCCTGAGTTAATCCTTGCCTGAAGTGGCATAACTTTGAGATGATGAAATGACACTTAGTACCTTTTTAACAAGCTTTAACAGTTTGTTGCTTCCCTTCCACTAAGATTTGCTTAGAACAGGCGTGCTCAGCCTCCAGCCTGGGGCAGGGGGTTGGACTCGATGATCTTCTGAGGTCCCTTCCAGCCCTAATGTCTATGAAATGTGGCCCATAGAGCCTTGGCACCCATGCTGCAGGGCTCTCCTGGGTTGGGAAATTTGGTGGCAGGGGAGCAGTGGCCATTAATGCAGCCACCTTCCCTGCTCCACCAAATTCACAAACCCCAAGCCCTGCACTGCCTGTCACAGCTGGGCTGTGCCCCCTTTCCCCCCAGTTGGGCCAAACCATGCCCCCTTCCTCTGTGTCTCATTTGGGGCTGGGCCATGCCCCCTCCCCCTATGGGACTGGGTTGGAGCCAGGCCATGCCCTCTTCTACACCCCCACACCTCTCCCCTGTCCCCTGTGTGGCCAGGTTGGGGCCAGGCCGTGCCGTCTTCCCCTCCCGTGGGTTGGGCCATGCCCCCTTCTTCCCCTCCCTGCCCAGGGGCTGGGTTGGAACTGGGCCATGCCTCCTCTTTCCCCACAGGGCCAAGCCATGGCCCCTTCCCTGAGGAGCTGGCTTGGGCCCAGGCTTCCCTCCACCCCCTTTCATGGGGCTAATTGGTACCCATCATGCCTGCCTCAGATGCACTGTCCATCCAGCCTGTGGTTAGGTAAGGTTGAGTACCACTGGCTTAGAACAACGGCCCTGCTAATATTTTACAAGATGAAAAGCGAAAGTCTTATTTGGCTGACATTTCCTCTTTTGCCTTTGGCTTTGTTTGCCTAGAAATAGGAGTCTCCTGAGTCATACATCTTTCCTGAGTTGAAGGCCTTACTTGTATTCATGAACATCAGTCCTACCCCATGGGAGTGCCCATATAACTGACGCAGCAGAATCCCTCTCATTCTTCCTGGCTAAGATTTACAACATTGAAACCTACCTAACAGTCCTGAAAGGGACAACTTGGCCCTACTGAGTCAATTGGCAAAACTCTTATTAACTTCATGGGGACCATGATTTCAGCCCTGACCTTGAGAGGACATTCTCTTGAACTGTTTGGCTCAAAATGGTTTAGGTGGTTTTCAATAGCCATAGCTATCAGTAGCCATCCTATTATGTCACATTCAATTGAGGTAGAAAGGGTTGGGCTTTCTTGTTTATAGGTTGCCCTGCAATGACTGCCTGGGGCATAATCTTACCCTGGGGTAGATAAAAGCTAAACTGGAGCATCTTAGACTTTAGTGGGTACATCTACATAAGATGCTTACTGTGGAGTTGCCTAATTAGCTTCACAGTTAAGTCTCAGCATCTATGCATGCAGCCCTATTAGGCTGCAGTCAACTAATAAATGCCACTGTAGGGTAGTAACTTGTCAACACAAGTACTGTCCTATGATGGCATTATTTAGTACGCTGCAATGCATGTGTAGATGCTGACGGGGCTGGTTGGGGCATGAGAGTGCTTCAGCATGGGGGCTGCCTGCCAGCTAGCCCTGCACTGGAGCACCTTTGTGCCCCAGCAAGCCCCTCTGCAACATGTTGAAACGTGGTGGGGAGCAACCCTGGGCTGGCAGGCTGACCGTTGGGCCCCCTGCTAGCTGGGGCTGTTCTGACCCAACTCAGTGTACTGCAGTCCTGAGCACATGTGTAAACACGGTGCCCAGGAACAATAAACCTTGGTACAAACGGTGCCAGAGTTTATTCAGTCACATTAATTGCACATGTAGATTAACCCAGTGAAAGAGCTATGCTTACTTACTGCTGAGTAAGACTGTGCACACAGGCAGTCACTATGGAGCAGCTGGTGCACAGTAAAACCCTCAATTATCTTTTCACTTAAGTTTTTGATATTTCCATACCCTTGGGTGTATAACCCTGCATAGGCTGTCTGAGAGTTCAGTAGTGCAGTAGTGAGATATAGTCTCTTGTCCAGGACAGGTTGCCATAGCTGAGTCTAGCTTTGAATTTCTGGCACAATATAGCCTTGAGTTTCTATTGTCCATTCTCTATGAGTATTTCTGTTAGGCACCTTGCCTTCCTACTCCAACCTGCTTAGTGAACACTCTTGAGTTCAGCTTTGTCAGGAAATGTTCTCAGATGGAGTTATTCATTCTGGCCTGGCCTCAGAGAAAATCAGGGAATCACATTTGTTGAGGGAAAGACATACTCTCTGTTTTGGAAGAGGAAGAAATAAGGGAGGAGATGCATTGATATGTACATTTTGCAGCTGAGTAGAGAAAAGGAAAAAGTAGCTGCTCTCTTCCAGGAGGTTAAAACTAAGTCTTGCAAAACTACCGGTGTAACCGTTGTCCCTTGAGGATAGAGACCCTTTATGCCAGTAGATTCCACTACACTTCTACTCAGGAATGAGAGGCTAGTCTCTAAAGTACATAATTAGGTGGGAGTGGGTGGCAGAAGGGGGCATGTAGGGCAACAATCCCAGGTGCTGACTATTGAGGGGGTGCTGGATTTGCTGCCTGACCCCAAGACTCTGCCATAGCATGTGCAGCCCTGCCCAGCCCAGCCATAGGAGTTGGACAGGGCAATACAGCACCCAGCAATGTATTTAAGTGGCAGGGGATGAACAGAATGGTGTTTGATCCCTGCCGTTCCTGGGGAATCTTTGCCATAGCAGGAGCAGCTCTGCTCCCAGTAACTTGGGGGTGGGGAGGGGAAGGGAGGGAGAATAACAAAAGGGACACCAGGGGCAGTTCTCAGAGCCTGGCCACAGAGCTGTTGCTAGCCAAGCCAAAACTGCTGTAGCTCCCTCTCCTGAACCTACTTCCTCCCCTAGTGGTCAGCATATACAGCATCTTCCCTGCCCTTCCACCACCTGCACCCAGGCACTGAAGGATTTTGTTATATCCCTGGGTGTCACCATGCCTTGCCTTTGACTCAGGATTGTAGAGGGCTGGTTTAGTCCCTGGGACAGGCCAAGGAGGCCCTGACCTCTGTTGCAATGACCTTCATTGGCTTGTGCAGTAGTTTAGAAGCAGTGGGGTTCATATTCACCTGAACTTCTTCCTGCTCCATTGACCTGCTGCTTCCTCACCCACCTGTCTATCCCAGTACTCTGCGAGTGCCTTCAGCTGCAGGGGAGCAGTACTGGGTTGGTAGAACTGGCCCTGCAAGCGGCAGACAGGCTTTTTGCACCCCAGGGTAAGCATTGGGGTATTGCTTGCCTCATGCTTTTTTTGCACAAGCCCAGTTGGGAGGAAGCAGGCCCAGGACAATGATGAACCAGCATTAGGTCTGTGACTAACTCCCCTGCCTTCTGAGAGAGGGGAATACCAGGTTAGCCAATAAAGACATGGGAAAGTGAAAGTGCCTTGAAATACCACTAGGTTTTTCTTGGGATATTTCAAGCAGATTTTCAGCTATGGTGAAAATTTAATTTCCCCACATTTTTATGCTGGCAGCTTCACCCCAAATATGCTAACTTTCGGTGAGAAAATGTTCATTCCAAACTGACCTTGTTTTTGCACAACAAATTGCAGGTTTCATATGAAGTTGGGAGCTTTTCTCCCTAAGTTTGCAATGAAATATGAAAGCTTTAAACCTCAGGGTTTCAGACTCTATTTCAACTGTTTCGCATAATGCTGTGTAGCAGTTTTTAGCCATGCAATTAACCCAAAATAAACTGGATTAGCCAGTAGGAACATTATCAATTCTTCATGGCGGTTTCTTAAATAGGTATTTACTGGCAGACTTCTTTCACCGGTTAGGATATATTTTGGAGTGAAAACTTTCCAGGACTGAGGATATTTTCTGTCCAGTTCACTACTGTAAAATGGAGGTAGCAGAGCCTTTGCAGATCTAGAAATCTAAGAATTTAGAGTTATGCAGACAGGCAGGAAGTCATGTTTGTTTATGATTTACCATTGTCAAAAAAAAAATAAAAAATTTAGCACATCTGGGAGTAAGGGTTTCTATTTCCCCAGAGGCATACCTAGTATTGCAGAGGTATTTTACATTTGTTCAACAAATTCTCTTTGGCCATGTTAGAAGTCTTTCAATTGAATTTTTAATTGTACCTGTAAAACTGAGTTTTATTAGAATCATGAAAAAATTAGGGTTGGAAGGGGCCTCAGGAGGTCATTTAGTCCAACCCCCTGCACAAAGCAGAGTCATCCCCAACTAGATCATCCCAGCCAAGGCTTTGTCTAGCCAAGTCTTAAAAACTTCCAAGAATGGAGATTCCACTACTCTCTGGGTATCCTGCTCCAGTGCTTTACTACCCTCCCAGTGAGAGAGGTTTTTCAGCACCTTGAGACCATTGATCCTTGTTTTGTCATTTGCCACCAGACGAATATGGCTGTGAAGTCTGTGGCACCTCAGACTCATCTGCAGTGCCACTTACCACATATTCAGCTGTTCTCTGCGCTTCAAGGAAGCAGTGCGGGGTGGGATATTGGACCCCTTGGATATCCAGGGGTAAAAAAAACCCATGCAAAAAAAGCAGAGCAGTGTAGGGGCAGTATGTGCCACTCAAAACCAGAGCCTGGCAGACTGGAGTCACACTCCAGCTGCTGGCCAGGCTCCAAGGAGCAGGATTGCCGCTGCTGCAGCCTCAGGAGACCCCCCAAGACCCCAGGTATAGTGTTACCATACAGGTTTTCCTGAGCCCTCTGATCCCCATCTGGGTGGGTATTTTAAATCTAACTGAATGTCCGGGATTTTGCTTTTCTCCACTGGTGGGAGCAGGGGGAGAGCAATCGAAGGCACCAGGGAGCGCACACATATGTGCTTGCAGCCACAGAGGTGCGTGCAGACCCATGTGGTGCTCCCTCCTGCCTCTGATCACCCTCCCCCTGGTCCCAGCACTGGAACAAAACAAAATCCTGGACATTTGGTCAGGGCGGGGGCTGGGGCTGGGCCTGCGACAGGGTAGGGGGACAGGGGAATTGCCCACTCCTCCAGCAGGGGAAAGGGGTGGGGGGCCCTTTGAGGGCAGCAGAGAACTCTGTGGCAGGCCCAGTGCCTGTGCTCACAGGAGCGGAGCGGCCAGGAGATGCTTGGGGTTTGGGGAGAGGGGGAGAGGAGGGGGGCTGTGGCCAGGCTTCTTGGCCCACATGGCAGTCCCATCTCAGGGCAGGGGATGCCACAAGTATGGGTGGGGGGTACTGGGTTGGGCATGCAGGGCACTGGCAGCACCAGGGGGCTGCAGGGCACCAGCACGGAGGGGGGGCGGGGTGCGCAGGGTACTGTAGTTTGGGAGTGAGGGGCACTGGCAGGGCCGGAACACCCCCTGACCCCTCCCGGAACCTCCCTGGTCAGTGAGATTGGCCAAGGGGGGGACCCCCCTGGTTGGCAGGATTGGCTGGGGGGACCCCTCCCACCATGAGCGAGATTGGCTGTGGGGGCAGATCCCCCCTGGTTGCTGTCTGCTCGCTGGGAGGGCATGTGCCCCCCCCCCTCCGACTTAGGTGGCACCAGTCGCCCATGGCTGGGGTTAGTGGGTTGGGAGTGAGGGACAGCAGCAGGGCTGGGACTGTGTGGTCTGGCGGTGAGGGGCAACAAAATGGGCAGGGGCAGGGCACCAACATGTCACTGCCTCCCCTCCCCCCACACTGCATGACTGGTGTCCTCTTTATTGCACCTGGAAATGTGGTAACCCTACCCAGGCAAGGCTGCTGGGGTCAGCCCAGTGCTGGTCCCAGACTCCCCAACACCACCCAGGGTAACCTGCCATGTGCCAGAGGGTCCTTGGCACAGGCGTTCCCCAGGAACAACTAGTGGTGGCACAAGGTGTGCCTCTGCTAGTTGTCCCCAGGGAACCAAATGTCCACGCTAGTGTGAATGTGGCCACTGACAGCATCTTTGCTCCATTCTCTTTGTAATCACTTCAGGTAGTTGAAGGCTGTTATTAAATCCCCCCTAAGTCTTGTCTTGTTTTTTCAACATGATTGCTTGTGGAAAGCAAATTTCAAAATTCAGCTAACACACCCTTATAGTGAATTTTAAATTCCTAAAGACCTCAAATGACTGTGCTGCACAGCACACAGGGAGCACTCTGGATTCCTGCTGGCCACAAGTTTGATATTTATGGTGAAGGATTTCCCCTGTTTGTTGGGATGAATCGCCGGAGCTTTGTGCAAAATTGTATAGCCAGCATCAGTTAGCCTGTTTCCAGGGATTTAGAACTACAAGCAGTCCTCAGACTTATGACACAATTGGTTCCTGAAAACCTCATCTTAATTTGAAATGTTGTAACTCAGAACT
The DNA here is from genome assembly GCF_030867095.1 of Alligator mississippiensis. Taxonomy (NCBI): domain Eukaryota; kingdom Metazoa; phylum Chordata; order Crocodylia; family Alligatoridae; genus Alligator; species Alligator mississippiensis. The sequence goes on from NC_081829.1 coordinate 21,694,195, forward strand.
GATTTTCCCATAGGAAACAATGCTATAAATGGGGGATTGGTTCCTGAACCGAGGCCCAATACCCTATTTTCACCAAAAATAACCCAGAATTTTGTACTCGGTCAATTATAGATGAGTAATATACCTACATTAATGTACTTATATTGTAAATAGCAATCACATTGATTTGGAAGGACTTCTTTGAGGTGACTTTGCTGGACTTTGTGAAGGGCTCTTGGCTGGACTTTTTGAAGGGTTCTTGACTGGAGTCTTCTCAGGAGTCTTGGCTGCAGGTTTTTCTGGAGTCTTGTCTGCTTTCTTAAAGAAAGTGCCCAAGGAAGTTTGGACGGATGTTCTCCAGGGAGATGGGCGACGCAGCGAACTTGTTCACTGGCATGGCGTGGCGTGGGATCAAGCGTTGTAAAGTCGAAACTGACATCAGAAAGTTAAAACAGGGCGTCAATTTATAAATGTTGTAAGTTCAAAATGTTGTACCTTGAAACGTTGTAAGTTGAGGACTGTCTGTGTGCTGATTTGTACCAGAGAAATTCCAGCTAATTAACTCTGAAGAGAAGGCTGTTTTTTCACGATGTAATTTTTTTTCACCATGTAATGAAATTCTACCTTATCCTTCCTTTGAAATCCCCCTAATTCCTATTTGGTAAACAAAATCTCAGCTCACGTGGAATATGTTGGAATTGTCACTAGATATGGGTGAAGACTTAACTGCCACCCCTATATTTAAGATGGCTGTAGTGGTGTTCCTGTTCAGACTTACATCTCTGGCTTTCATCCTATCTCTCTGTGTCACTCAGTGGATTACAGCTTTTCCTTTCAGAGACTGTTTTGGTTCTGCTTCTGGCCGCAGTAGGAGGTGATAGGTGACTCCCCAAAGAGAACATATGGCATCTATGACGCATTTGGGGTTACGCATTTAGATGGAAAACATTATCCAGTGTGCCTGTGAATCATGCCCAGACTAGAAGCCATTGTGTTGTGTCATAATCCTCCCAGCTTCCTCTGTGACTCTTCAAAATGATAGCAATAACAATATCCGTAATTTATTACATAGTTGGCCATTGGGGTACTATGGTCCCCTTTAGCGTTATCCAGGAATCCTGAGGAACATAATGATCTTCCCAACAACAGTCTGACAGAGCCTTTAACCCTGTATAAGGTAGGTAGTAAGGTCATCCAGAAAAGGTTTTGCCCTAAGACAGAATTACAATGAACATGTGAGTGCTCTGCTGTCTACCAGATTTGGTTCCAAAGTGGATGGAGCTAGACTGTTCTCAGTGGTGGCAGATGACAGAACAACGGTCAACAGTCTCAAGTTGCAGCAAGGGAAGTTTAGGTTAGATAGTAGGAAAAACTTTCTCACTAGTGGGGTAGTAAAACACTGGAACAGGTTACCCAGAGAGGTTGTGGAATCTCTGGCCTTGGAGATTTTTAAGACCCCAGCTAGACAAAGCCTTGGCTAGGATGATAAAGTTGGGATGGTCCTGCTTTGGGCAAGGGTTTAGACTACATGATCTCCCAGTCCTATTTTCTATGATTCTATGAGTCAGAACTGTGCTCAGTGTATCCTTGGCCTTGATCTGCTTGCCACCAGGAGCATTCTCCTAAAAATTAGGGGGCGTATGTTTTTAGATTAGAATGATCTAAATTATTGCCCTAAAGTAGCAGTGCAACAACCCTGGATCACTTAAGTGACCTTGGCTTTCTTGCAAGTCAAGTTTGATGGGCTAAATTGTCATTTTTATTACTCATCCATATCTTACATTTTAGGAAGATGTGCTAGAAATGAAGATACAATCTCTCAGATCCTGCAAGATACCTTTTTTTCTCCCCTTGCCAAATCTAAATAAAATTAGCTTGACAGTTTATGTTGACTGGTGTTATGATTATGTGGTTGTATTGCTTATTTGATGTTATGTAATGAAAGTGTTGCTTTTTCTTTTCTGGGTGGGTTTTGTTCTGTCATGAAAAAAAATAATGGCGGAATGCAGAAGGGCTGGAGTTGGTCTGACTAATTTCACTGTGCCCTCTGGATGGTGCTAGATCAGGGGTGGGCAAAATACAGCCCACAGGCTGGATCCAGCCTGCCAGGCCATTCTATCCGGCCTGTGGGTGCCCTAAAAAAATTAGAAAAGTAATATTTATCTGCCCCTGGCTGCCTGTCATGTGACCCTCAATGGCTTGCCAAAACTCAGTAAGCAGCCCTCCACCCAAAATAATTGCCTGCCCCTTTGCTAGATGAGAGCTCTGGGGACAAGGTGGGAGTTTGCTGCAGAGACAGTGATGATTCCTCCCCAACACTGGAACCAGCTGGGGACTGAGAAGAAAGCACTGGCCAGGTGTGAGAGTGAATAGCATTAGGGGAGAGTTTGTTTTAAGCCTTTATTTTTATATTTCATCTTCCACAGTTCTGTTATAGTGTTTTCCCTAATTATTAAAGTTGGCATTTTTTAATCCCTAAATTTGGGTGTCTTATATTTGGATACATCGCCTTATGGGGAGTTTGCACCCTCACGGCCTTTTTTGACTTGGATTAAAATTGGGTTAAAAAGGAACTGGTAAGAGCACCAAGAAGTCACAGGGCTGTGTCACATGTTACACTTAGGTTGTGGTTAACTGCAATTAAAACATGAGTATCCACATGTTCAAATGGTAAAACATGTGCTAAGTGCCATCCTATTGTAACAAATTTCGGACTTTTTGTGGGAGGAGTCTTTCCAGATAATTTTAAGTAACAAGTTTAGTTATCATTGTACAGCTTCTCAGAAATAATATGAGCTATTGGTGGTACCCCAAGGCATGCATTCAAGTTGTAAGTTAGAACAACAAGCAGAGGGGCTCATTCTTGAAGTCCCCCACCTCTCTTTGGGCCTTACAGTCAGCATGCAGATGGTATTACGGTACATCAGGGGCTTGATCCTGCTTTTTTGCCTTGGTGAAGGGACTCCAGTACCAGGCCTGGGACTGACGGGTTGCATCTATATGAACATTAAATAAATGTGCAGTAAACTGAGTTACTGAGCAGTAGTGCTGGCGAATGCCTTTTTTGTGATGCTACTATGCAGTAGCCTAATACTACTGCACATAGTGTCACGTCAGTTTTTGCCACACAATGCTACTTTGCAGTAGTATTGAGCTACTGAGCAGTCAGTGTCTTGTGTAGATGTGGCCACAGCTTATTGAAGGTCCCAGACTACACTGCATCAGAGCTGGTTCAAGACTTTGGTGTGTTGCTGGGGCTGGGACAGAAAATCAGATGGATCCGGCCCTGCCACTACACCTGGAGCTTGTTCAAGACTCCAGTGTGTCACAGTCGTGGGATTGTACCAGAATTGGTTCAAGACCCCAGTGCAATGCTGGGGCTGGGACTGGCAATCAGCAAGCTGTGCATCTTAGAGATCATAGTAAGTGTTATGTGACTTCTCAGAACACGTTCTGACTTTAACACTGTACAGATTTAATAAGTACTAAGTGTTCCACATGACAGCCAAAATTTCTGAGCAGTCAGACCCACTTCTAGATGCCTACATGTGATTCCATACCACCTTTTTTAAAGTCCTTGAAAATCCATTCCTGCACCTACTTTTGTAATACACCATACTCTGACCTTTAAGATTGAGTTACAAAAAAGCAGCAAGAAGGAGGGAGACCCACCCACAATTTTTCAGGGATTCAAGTAGGGTGACATAAAGTCACACAGAGGTCCTTAGTTTACTTACACATCTAACAGAGGAATAGAATCTCACCCCCAGGCCTGCATCACTTGTTGGGAGCATAAGAACATAAGAATTGCCCTTTACTGGGTCAGACCATAGGTTAATTTTGGCCTTATCCTGCGTTACAGTGGCAGAGAGTGGATGCTGAAAGGCAGAGTGAACTGGGTATGACCAGGGTTTTTTTCCCCACTGTTTCCTTCTCACTTGTAGCCTCTAGAATGCAATTCTAGGAAGTTCTGATTCAGAGGCTGTACTCCTAACTCCCATGCTCAATAGCTACTGATGACTCTCTCCTCCAAGAATTTGTCCAATTCTTTTTTAAACCTGGCTAAACTGTCAGCTTCCCCAAAATCTGATGGCAAAGAGTTCCACACTTTAATTACACGCTGTGTGCAAAAGAACTTCCTTTTGTTCGTTTTAAAATTACTGTCTACTAGTTTCATTTTGTGACTCCTGGTTCTTGTATTGTGAAAGACAGTATATAATAAATCCTTATTTACTTTCTCTTTGCCATTTAGTATTTTATAGACCCTTATTATGTCCCCCTTCAAGTATCTTTTTTTCTAGACTGAACAGGCCTAGCCTGAACACCCCTCAATTCTGCTAATTGGCTTTGTTGCCCTTCTCTGTACCTTCTTTAATTCTTCTATATCCTTTTTGAGGTGTGGGGACCAGAACTGGGCACAGTATTGTTTGCCTCATCCAGCTCTTAGATCTTGTCTGTAATCTTGTATCAGGGACTGTCATTTTTATAGGTATATTGAGTGATTTATCCTAAATCTAGTTTGTAGACAGTATTTCAACAGAAAGGTTCAAGAGCCAGAATCAACAGTGCTTTGCACTATGTATGAAAGTAGCAGCATCTGTCCTGCCGATATTGTTTCAGTGAAATTTCCTTGTTCCATTAGATAATTTTTATGGAGAATAAACAGATTTTAAAAGTCTGAATTAAGGAACCTTTTATGTAGATCTAAATGGCAATGAATCTACTTAGTGTCCTGGAGAATCTGCCTTTTGAATAGCTCAAGAAAAAATAAGGAAGCCCATGAAATTTTACTGTTTTCTCTCTCATATTTTCAGTGAATAAGCATTTAATGTAGTAAGGGTTTGGCTTGCAGTCAAAGCAGGGAACTAAGTATCAAAACTCCTACACTCACTGCCAACTCTGCCACTGATTAACTGTCCAGCTTTGGGCAGGGCAAATGATTTGCTGTTTGTATAAGTCTGGGACAGTCTTTTCCTCATGCTCTACAAAATATTTACAGATACTGGGCTGTAAGTGTCTATTGTCATTATTTCAATATTACTGAAATTAAATATTTCCTTTAGCAGGATCTAAGTAGTGCCAAGGAATCAACTTGTTTTATGCTATTGTATCAAATCCCTAGCCCTCCAAGAGCTTCAGCTGTCATTCTGCTGCACACAATGGCCTCAGCTTCCTAATGGAAAGACACAGGGAGTTCATGTTTCTACTTAAGAAGCATGATCAATCAACTTGTGATCTAGAAAATTAATATTTTGTCTCTTCCCCACCCAGGTTTCCATATAGGAGCTGATGCAAAAACAGCGTTTATTTCCTGGGGGATAATCTAATAGCCTGTGAAATGCTGAAACTTTCCATAAAATATATTGTTTTGGAAAGACTGCTTGCTAGTTTCAATCTGAGCAGCATGGTGACTATAGAATTAAAATAATTTGGGGGCGGGCATCAGCAATAGGTTTGGTATTTGTGAGCCTCTGCAGTGTTTTGTGGGAATTGTATTTCTGTCACCTTCATCTCCTTGGGGGCCAAGTTATGCAATGCCACATGAAAATTGAATGTCACATGGGCTCTAGCCCAGTGATTCTCAACCAGGGTGCCTCCATATCCTTTAAAGAGTGTAGTGAGGTGTGAGGGGATAAACAGATAGACTAAACAAGCACAGGCTTGGGCTTGACCCTCCCTGGATGACTGCCTACCCTGGCTGTGTCCACATGAGCATGGATGTTTGTTTCACCTTGTGCCATTGCTACTTGTCCCCAGGGAACGCCTGTGCCATGCACCTTGTGGTGCATGGCAGGTTACCTCGGATGGGGTAGCGGAGGCTAGGACCATCACTGGGATGGCCCCAGCAGCCTTACCCTGGGGCCTTATCCTGGGGCAATCCTGCTGCTTGGGGCCTGCCTGACAGCTGGAGTGTGGCTCTGGCCAGCCAGGCTCTGGTTTTGGCAGTGCAGGCTGCTCCTGTGTGCACTGCTCCACTATTTTTTTTTGGTACCATGTTTTTTGATCCTGGGATCTCCTGGGGTCAACCTCCCCCACCACCCCCTTTCACTGCTATCTTGCAGCACAGAGAACAGCTGAATGTGTGAACAATTGCTGCTTATCTGGATGTGGCCTCTGTGTCCAACCTCTTTGCAAAGAGGGTGCTATAATATATAAATTTGTTTTTTAAATTGGATGCCACTCAATTCATAAAAGTTGTGGAGAGCCTTGAATCCAGTGAGGGATGCCTTGCGTGCAGAAAGGCTGAGAACCATTTCTCTAGCCAATTCATTACACTTTTCATAAGGTAGTTCTAAGCTGGCTCTTGCACACTTGTTTAATTTTAGATTCCTATCTCAGTCTAGCAAATGCTGTTTGATAAACTGTTCTGGTAGGAGATGAAAAATAAAAAAGTTTGTTTCTATCCTTTAAGCTCTTCTCACCATTTTAGAGGACATCTCCATCTACACAGGCCGTCTTATATCAGAGACAACTAAATTGCTCCTTTTTGCTGTATTTCAGGCCTGGGAACAATCAGCTGGCATAGTTTCTTTTCCCGTTCAACTTCTAGCAAGTGAAGTTTCCAAACTTCTGACAAAAGAAATCAGGAAGAAACTAAATGGCAAACCTGCAGGTAACAGTCACAGAACATGTGCAGTGGAATATGCTTGTCTTTGCTCTCATGGGCTAAGATTTAGTGTCCCCTGTAATATGTTATGCTGTACATTTAAGGGAGAAAAAGGAGGAACAGAAAATAATAAATGTAGTGAGCCTGATCTTTACCTGGCATAAACTAGCATTATTTTTAGTGGAGCTGGCCCCGTATGTGCCAAGTAAACATTACTTTTGGAACCTTTTGTACACTCTGATCTAATTGTGGAAGATTGCAATAATGGTTCTTGACATTTAATTGCCTGAGTGGCTTTCTAGTTTAAAGGAAATACTACTACTAGCAGTATATAACTTTCTAGTGGCTGCTGAAAACTCCTGGAGCTATTCAGCTGGGTAAATATAAAGTTCTGCCAGCCTTGCCCAGGGGAGGTCTTAAGCTACACAGAGCATCTCGTTTGCATTGACTAACTGCATGCTTGGTGCAGGAACCAAAACTTACTGAACTCCTTTTATTCAGTTCAGTGGGGTTTGGATCAGGCGATTTGTTAATGTAGTTTTGCTACTTTAACTTAATCTGTTAAGAGATACTCAATGTAGTGCTGTTGTCATTTAATGGTATTAAAGTCTAATATTGTTGTGATGATAGAGGAAGCTCGGCTGGCTGTGGGGCAGCTGCTGCAGCAGAAAGGGGAAGCAGAAGATGACTCCATGCTCCTGAGATCAGTACACTTGCTCTCACAGACTGACTCGGTAAGAAAAAAAGCAAGTTTGTTTTCTTCCTTACACTCAGAAAAGTGAAGATGCCATTCCAGCAGCAGAACACCCAGCTTCTATTAGGTGAAGCTGGTCTGCATGGTTTTATCCTTGGACATCATCATGTACAGCTTTTAACAAGAAATTATTCCCCAAGTATAAAGTCAAACAGAATACATTTGGCATGTCTACATGTACGCTTTAATGTGCATTAGCTTATTTTACTGTGCACTAAGGCCTCAAGTAAAAAAATATGCAATTATGCTAATGCATAATAAAATAGACTACTTCACATTAAGTGTCACTTAAAAACCATCTGGTTTTGGTACTGAGCATTAGGGCACCCTAATGTACGTGTATTTAGTACCTTTCATTTGAGGTTCTGAATTTAATGTGCATTAGGAAAAGTGCATGAATCCGTGTGTAGACGTGCCCACTAAGCATTAACTAAGGTCCAGCCTGTAGTATGCAGAGGAACTTACTCTGTCACACAGCCTGTAATAACCTGGCATAGAACCTCTAGGCTAGGGAGAGAAGTTACACACAAACTGATTTAAGTGATCAGAAACTGATTTAAGCCTGTAACAGAACAGAAATTCAGGGCATGTAAGCTGCTTTCAAAATGGCTGAAACTGGTTTAAAATAAACCTGGCTGAATGTAGTATCAGACATAACTGATTTAGGTCAAACCAGTTTAAGGAACTTCTGGCCCTTTCACTCTTTCCTGGTTTAAGCTAACTCTCAGTCCCCCAGCATCCCAGGATGCTTTGCAGCCCTCGGCTGTGCTGTGCTGTCTGCTCCAGTGGAACAGGATTGGTTCCACCCCTCTGCTTCCTAGCTGTAGCACTATCACTGGTCCAGCTGGCTGAGAAGGGGGTGGCAGTGGGGGTGGGAAGCCCTGCTTGGGACTGCAGCCAGAGTCTGCCAGGCTTTTCTCCACTTGAGATTGGGGGACATGGCCAGACCCCAGCCAGCGTGCTCAGGTGGAGGGAAGAAAGGAGGATTTAAGGCCCCCTCCCTCCCCTCTCCCACTGGCACAGGACCCTAGCTGGGGTCTGCCTGGCAGGGGTGCAGCAGCCCCTCCCAATCTTGTCCTTCCGCACCTCAGCTGGTTTAAACCCCCCTCCCTTACCTTTCTTTGCTTCAGGCTGCTGGCCCAGGGCCGGCATCTGGCCATGCCTCTGCCCCTGCTCCTGCCCTCGCTTCTCAAGTGTGTGTGTGTGGGGGGAGGGAAGGCGGGGAAGCCTGGCAGAAGATGCTGTGCCCCTGCCAGTTAGACCCTAGCTGGGGTCCTGTGCCCATGGGAGGGGGGAGAGATGGGGGGATTAAACCTCTCTCCTTCCCCTCCCACCCCCGCTTTGCCTCAGAGTGCCAACCAGGGGCCAGGGGTTGGCCACATCCTCTGCCACTTGAGTGTTGAGTGGAGAAACACCTGCCAGGGGCTGCTTCCCCCCTCCCCCTCCAGGCACACCCTGCTTGGGGACCATGCAGGCCAGGGTGTGGGTGTAAACCCCTCCCCAGTCATACTCAGTGGCCTGGAGGGGCCTGGCCATGTCCTTCACTCAGTTCAAGCAGGGAGTGCGGAAAAGCCTGGAGGGTTTCTCTCCCAGCTTTCTTCTAGCCTTCTGGCCATTGCCAAAATGAAGGAATGGCTTGCTTTAGCCCCTCCAGCCTCTAGCTTGAGCCATTGCAGGCATGTGGCTGCATTTCCAGAATCAAAAGTGAATGTCTGTTCATTTGGTTCTCAGTTTAATATACACTGTTTAGACTATTGTGCAAAGATTCAATTGATTCAGGCTCGGGCTTTATGAGTATCTGTACTTAGCCAAAAGATTTTAGATACCCTCCTGACTCTGGCTTTGGTAGAGCTTCCCTGGCTTTCCTTGAAATAAATCTTTAACCTCTGGCCCAGTTTCATGGCTACAACCTATAGGACTGGGGGAAACACTAGCCAGAAGTGATTCATTATTGGTGGCTCTGTTTGAACTATTCACCTTGTTTCAAGCATCTGCTCTTCTGTAGAACATGCTTTACAAACAGAAGTGCAGCTCCCAGCTGCAATGCAGAACGATTTTTGCAAAGCATTCTGAGTTGTAACCTTACCCCAGACCAAACAGAAGTTCACTGTTGGTTCCAGGGGCAGGGGAATCTAGCTGCCCTGGGAGCCTGCAGCTAGGTTCCCATAGCAATGGCAAGCCTCTCTACCAGTGCCCGCTGTATTTAGAATGGGGTGGGGAGGAAGGCAGCAGAGGTAGATCGGTCTTGGGACTCCTCAGCTGATGCTGAAAGGTGGGTGAATTGGAGCTCTACCTCCACCTCGGGGGGGGGGGGGGGGGGGGGGCTCCAATACAACCACCCCATCCTCCGGAGGGGGTGGGGGCCTGAAACATTCCCCCCCCCCCCACCTCGCCGATTGAACTCACTCCACTAAAACCTTCCCTCCTCTCATTCTGAAAACAGTAACAGTCTGGGAGCTCTGCAGACACATCTTACAAAAGACACTACATTTTGAAGCGTCTTTATCTGATACTTCATGCAATGAGGGGTCAGATTTTCACCCGATTGGCCATTTTTTAAGCTGTCTGCAGCCATACACTTGTGTTTGGTTACAGCTATGAACTGCTTTCTGTGGCCAGATTGGGTGAAAATTGTCACTTCTGTCTGCTCCATTAATACACCCAGCTGCACTGGAACAGAGCAGCCCTTTGGAATGACGAGTAGTAGTAGGAGCATTGCACAACAGCAGGGTACTATTTGATCCAGGATCCCATTGCAAATTTGAGGGTTTACTATTCATACAGCATGATGCTATTTGTTCTCATGCAAGTATAGTAAATTAAAGTCTATCACCAGTTGTTAATAAACAATTATCCACCTAACGTTAGGAGCCTCCTTTCAGTGATTTGTTGATAGAGTCACTGCAATGTTTTTAGTAAGATTTGTACTTTTCAAAGATTTAAAAAATGCTTTGATATTTGCTAGAACACAGTCTCACAGAGCTTTATACTGCAACCCTCCTCCCCTCTATTTAGCTTATTTCTGGTCACTTTCCTTTAAGGCCAAGCAGACACACTGATACTTCCTTGTTCCCGTTGTGGGCTAGTATAAAGCTTTGCAGGAGATGGGCTAAAGCTGATTCATTATTGTCTCAAAAGGCAAATCCCTCAGACAGTTTGTCTCCTGCCTTTTGAACGAATATGGAAACTACATGCACTGACTCAGTGGGCTGCAAACATGCAGTTGCCATAGCTGAGTTGTATGTATACTGCTTTTAGTACAAAACAGGCACCTTTTACCTCACAGGCCTGGTTCGCTGTAGACTGTCCCCAAGGCTAAAATTGGCAAAGCACAGAATTTCTTATTGCTCTATATTAGTTGCTAGTAAGATTGCAGGTTAGATTTTTTTAAAGAGTCCACTGCAGACTTCAAAGTGCAGGTTGTATCATGTAAGCCTAGGCACCATATACATAAATATAAGGAAGCCCGTCCTCAAGGTATAGGAACTCTTATCAAAATGTGTGTTGCCCCCTGACAGAAACTGTACATCCCTGGCCTCTTGTCACTATGCTTGTTCACTGTTGCCACTAGAATTTTAGCATGACTGGAGGAATAAAATACTTGAGTCTCTGGCTTATAGCCTTGTACATTCATCACTAGATAAGGCTGCAAGATCAGCGGGTAGACATTGAAGGAGATAGTCAATAGTCAACATGCTTAACTTTGCTTTTTCTTTTTCAGGGGACTCTGTGGAACATCATCAGTTCTGGTCTCCCAGTTGCTCTGATGCAATGCTTGTACCTTTTCTTTACCTTTCTTCCAACAAAAGCCTGCAGTGAAGAGGCAAATAAAGATGACCCTGAAGTCCAGGAGATGCTCATTCAGGTGAGGTATCCATCTTTGTGATTCTTTGTTTCAAGTGCTCAGGAACCCTGGAAGAGGAATAAATTGTTGGTCCCTGTGATCAGATGGAGTTTAATTAATCACTTTTATTTTGCTATTTTTAACATTATTTTGAAACTTTTTGTTTCAAAATGTCATTTTTCCATGGGATGTTTGAACCAGTTTTAAATTAATTTTTTGTTGGGAACTAATATGTTGACTTAAAGCACTAGTTTTCTTTCTTTTTTTTAAAAAAAAATATAGCTTTTTTAAGTTGAGGCAATAATTTATGAATATTCATTCAAAATGAATTTTCAGTTTCAAATTTTCCTCGGGGGGATGGGGAAAGGACAGACAACTTATTTGGTGAGAATTGACATTTCTGCTTTTAAAAATTCAGTTGATATGAAGCCGTGTTTTGCAGTGGAAATATTATCTACATGAAAGATTCTGACCAGTTCTGCTTTCTGTGCTTTAGCGCTTGCTTGTTAAATGTTGTGAGTCATAAATGGCTGGATGAAAGGTATTACTTTTAAAGTCCTGGTAGTTTGTGAGGGGGTCTTTTTTACCTATGACTACAGTGATTTAAGTGTATTGCTGGCTGCTCCAGAAGCTAACTCATTGCATGGTTTCCACAGCATCTTGAGGAGCATTCATTACACAGTTTGGGAGGATAAAGTTCCTTTAGCTGTTAGGCAGCATATAAGTAACTTTGACTTATGAGAATAGGGCTTCAAATTACACCTATAGATGTCTTCGGTTGCCTGAATTTACTGAGGTGATAAGAGAGACTAAGGAATGAGCAAGGGTTTCTGAACAGCCGATTCATCCTTTATAGGAAATCCCACCGGATTTAATGGAGAATTGTAACTTCCCAGAGAATTTTTAAGCCATCCTATAGAATTCTAGAGTAAAACTTATCCTTTTACAGCATCTGATGAAGTGAGCTTGGGCTCAGCTTATGCTATGCATCTCTGATTTAGTTAGTCTATAAAATGCAGGTCTACCCTGCCTTCTGTCACTATATAAGCAAGAGGCAAGGAGTTATTTGGGTGACAATCTGAAAACTTGTCTTACTCTATTTCAACTCTGCAGCTGGTCCAATAAAAGATATTACCCCTTCTCCCCACCAAATTCTTGCCTTGCATAATTCCTGGACCATCAGAGCTACAACTTAATATTTATGGCATTTTATAAAGTGGTTTAAAAACTCTTGGGAAAGGATCTCATTGTCTATTAAATCAAATGGAATCTGAGTATTTTCTGTGGGGCCCTGTTAGTTTAATTTCTACTTAATTCTTTAGGGCTTTTCCATAACAGCTTTAGGGCTTTTCCATAACAGTTTGGAACCCTTTTCCATGAGGAAGTAAGGAACATGAAGAATAAAATTCCTCAGCAGGCAAGAAAAAAATCCTCACTATATCCAGAGTAGAACTGTACTATGTCCTTAGCATGTTTTGTTGATTGCAATGGAATAAATAGGCCCAAAGAGGTAAAGGTGTTTAACGCGACCCTGTCCCTTAAAAAACATGAAGGAAAAATGTGGGCTAGAGGGATGTAGAAGGGGAAGGGTTGCTTAGGTATTGAGCAGGACTTGATTATACCACTTCGGGCACTGATGTCATCTGGGTCCTCTTCTCTGGCTTGGGATGATCAGGGCACATTTCAGGATCAGGAAAATGAAGGCTCAGAGATGTCACAATAGATCCCAGGGTCTGAGGAGATTGTGGGGTGGCAGGCATAGTTTCGTAGTTGGTAGGGTCAGAAGGGACCTGAGCAGATCATCAAGTCCAACCCCCTGCCATGGCAGGAAAATGTACTAGGGTCAAGCAACCCCGGCAAGGTGTTCATCCAGCCTCCTTTTAAAGACCCCCGGGGTAGGAGCCAGCACCACTTCTCTTGGAAGTTGGTTCCAGGTCCTAGCCGCCCTGACAGTGAAGTAGCACCTCCAGCTGTCTAGTCTGAATCTACCCTCTGCCAGCTTGTGACTGTTATTTTTTGTCACTCCTGGTAGTGCTCGGGGGAACAGGGACTCTCCCAATGCCTGCTGGTCCTCCCGACTCGTTTGTAAACGGCCGCTAGATCCACCCTCACATCATGGTGAGCTCACTGAGCCGCTTCCTGGCATCAGTGTCATGTTTATGTTTCCCCCTAGCTGGGTCATGAAAGTAAGATCCTCAAAAAGGATGATGGGTAGAGTAGTTCCATAGTCTCATTATTTTTTTCACAGGTCAAGTCTAATTTCCGGCTCCTGATTTTTGTCAATTTATTTCCTGTCCTGCATGTCTGTCATAGAACACTAATCTCTGTACAGTCCTTGAGTTACTTCTGTGGGCCTTTGCATTTGAACTTAATTCTGATATTCTGTCTTTGACTTCTGCTGACCTTTACATAACTATATATACTAAGCTAAGTTGAATTTTTTTTACTTACCTTAAAATGTTGGCCCCTGCCCAAGAGTTCCCTGTAGAGACTAGGCTAGAGTTTTATATCATGCAGAATAATCAAGGCATTTAATTTTCCTGTGTGCATTGATTGAAATTTCCAAAGGCCAGTTAGGCATTTTCCAAATGCATACCACATTAAAGGTAAATGTTAGCTCTGAAAAGCCCATTTGCTGTTTAGAATCATTGTAATGATGGAGAGTATAGTAGGGTAACAGGTGTGAAGAAATTGGGGTGATACTGTTCGATCACTTCTGGTTAAACCTGCAAAGTATCAAATATCCTTAACCCGCTTGAAAGCCAGTGGAAGGAGTCATTCTGCACAAGGGGTCTGCACAAAGGAGTCAGTCTGCACTATGGTACTGCCACAGGAGGAGGGAGATAAAAAGGACAGAGTTCTGTCTTGAGTTAATTATGGATCAGACCAGAGTTAATTATGAAACCTGACCAAGACAGAATACCAACCATCCATAGATCTTGGGAGGCATAGTGAGATCCTTTGTAGGATAGGTATAAGTGCGTTCCTTAACCTGCTGTCTTCTCCAGGCAGGTTCAGTTCCTGAGGAGCTACTCAGCCACTCCTCCCAACTAAAACACAGTGTTTAAGGTGCAAATGAGCAGACTAATAAGCAAACAAAATTAAATCATTATGCCCTGTCATGAACACTAGGATAAGAACCCCCTGTAGATCTAGTCCCCAGCAAAGCAGCCCGCCCCTTGCTGTAGGAAGCCGTTCTGCTCACAGCTGGCTGTTTTCCTGCAAACTGTCCCCTTACTGTTCCCATTTTTTCTCTCCCTTTCGGGTTTTAAGCTGCCAGGAGGACACTCCCTCATTATCAGAAGGTCCCACAGCTGAATGTCCTTAACAGGGCTGGCTGCCTCTTTTTAAGGGAACAGACCATCCTGTTACAGTAGGACAAAGGGATTTTAGAAAGAGTAATATGAAAATAAGAAGAGCTTAAAGTTGACAGAAGTTGCAGTTTCCTAAGGGGGTTACTTAGCTTCCAGCTATGAGAGCTCTGATGAGAGCTGTGGTCCACCAGAACAAGGATAACATCAGCCTATCAGAGGCCAGTGATTGCAGGAAGAGGAATTTTGGGGTGTTTATACATGAGCAGCAAGGCTGCTCCTAATACACTGTAATTACAGCACGGTAGAGCAGACTTGATTAATCTAGTCCACTGGAGCATGGTACTTTACCACGCTCCAGCAGGCTCCATCATCTCATGTATCAGTGTCCCCACCCTTAAAAATGCGGGCAGAGGCTTTATCTAAATGCAGGCTTTATCTAAAGTTTGTTTGAGCTTTAGATAAAGTGCCCCCACCACCATTTTTAATCACAGAGATGCTGATACACAAGAGACTCCAGGCACTTTAATTAGAGCAGGTCCCGGAGCTGCTCTAATCAAAGTGCCCCCTGCCACTCCCACAGCACATGTATAATTGCCCTTTATGATTAGGGACCTGCTGAATTCGAGGTGGCTGCCCCCAATTTTGCAGGCAGAACGGGGCCCAGCAGCCATTTCGCAGGCTGATTGGCCAACAGGCCTTGGTGGCCCTACCCTTCACTGCTGATTGGCTGTGAGGGCTGTCTGTCATGCAGCCCCGCCTCTTGCCACCAAATGATAGAGAGGGGCAGGTCCAGATGACAGGCAGCCCTCATAGCCAATCAATGGTGAGGGACAGAGGCGACAGCCATCCTTCCGGCAGAGCTTGGACTGGGCAGCCCCCTACTCCCTTTTTCCCCCCCACCCCTTCCTGGCGGTGTAACAACAGCACCCTAAGGTTTATTGGCTCCCTCTGGGGAGCCAGCATTTTTTTTCCATAATTTTCTTTTTTTTTTCCTGTGGATTTTGCAGACTTTGCAGGCAACTCCAGATGTCACATAATTCATGAACTTTGCAAAATAGTGATGTCAGTAATTGGCTTTTCATGATAGCTGGCTCGCTGGTACAATTCACTGCTACAGAAACAAGAATGAATGTGGAAGTGGATACTTAAGCAAACACAGATTTTGTTTTGTAATTTTGGCTTTCTCACCAGTTTCTGTACAAGTAACCCATGTTTCCACCTACCTGGAGTATAAACTAATTATGTTGTTTATTCTGCTGCCTGGGAAGAAAGAAATATACTGTTGTTTCTATGTTAAGAAACTTGGGAGGGGCTCTCATCCAATGGTTATTGGACTGTGTCATTACAAAGCATCAAGTATAAAGCTGCTTTTGTTTTCAGTGGATCTGTATCCAGCAGCCCAAAGTCTGATTTGATGCATTCAAGTCTGTGGGGCCCTTCTATCTTTCCCAAATATCTGCATTTTTCTTTGAATTGCAACTGATTCTCTTTTTCAGATAATGCTCAGCATGTACGGGGAACAACAAGGTGTAGAGCAACTTCTGACAGCCCCTGAGCTTCAGTCTTTAATTATAGCAACAGCCTCCCTCTGGGACAATTGCAGCCTTTCATGGAAAGCACCCACAGGCCGTGTGCTTCGGGCAATTTCAAAGGCCCAGACTAAAAACAGCATCATGTATCTACAAGGTTTGTTTTTAGTAACTTTTTTCCTGTGCATTTGTGAAGTGAATTCTCCTCCAGAGATGTTTATTTTGGATAGGTTTTCTACAAGGGTGTTTCAGAATGTAATGGCAACTTCAAAATAAAACCATTCTGGGTACCACGATCATTAACTGGACCACATCGCTCTTCTGCGTAGTCATAAACAATGGGTGCATTCAACAATGCTGTCATCAGTGTCTTCCTCGCTGCTGTGTAGTTTCTCATTCATTGCACACAAAGTAGTTTTATTTTGAAATTGCCATTACTTTCTGCAACACCCTTATTTTCACTGAAGAATGGATTTTGGCTTTTCGCATTGAAGATCTATTTAATACTGCTTGAATGTGGAAACGAAAGTCCTATGAAACAGAAAACGACAGCTAAATGTCAAAGTTCATCCTACCAATCTACTCAAACCAAGAGATATATTAAAATAGTTAGTTATAAGTCATTTGACCCAAATGAACACAATTCTCCCTTGCTCTACAGCAATGGTTCTCAACCTGTTTGCTATAGTGGGCTGCACTTGCAGCTCTCAGTGTATTATGTGGGCTGCACCCACAGAACTTACTTCCTGTGTATCCATTTAAAAATGTTTTGTATTTGTTATCTGATAGTAATGCAGGATGTCATATGGGCTGTGGTCCATGGGCCGCAGGTTGAGAACTACTACTCTAAAGGTATTTCCTTTGCTAGTCCCTCATACTTCGCAGCTTTCAAAACACTGGAGAAGTAGGATTGGTTGCCAGTAACAGTTAGTTTCTTCCTAAATGGAATATTCTGTTAGGGAGCATGTTTTACTTTTAGAAGAACATGCACAGGTTACTAAACTCTACCCCTCAGAAGAAAAAATCGGGATAATTTTGTAATCAACACCTTGGTGTCAACACTCTGTCTTGGTATTCTTTATGCTCTTTACTTTTATACAATAGTGTCTGACACATGATTTCATGGGCGCTTCATTCACATTGCTTGTAAGATTAAATAGTCATGTAGCAGGAGGCAGTCTTGACAGTAGTTATGCTGTCTAAGAATTATGATTGGGGCCACATTTGAGACAGGCCACTAGAACAGAAGAAAGAGGCCAGTCTCCAGTGGTAGCTTCACAGCAAGATGTGTATACGCCATACTTTGCATCATTGAACTAGGGATTAATCTTTGTATAAACATTGTTCAGAGTACATGATTAACTGAGTACAAGCTAATTAAATTATTCACCATCCATTTACCTTATATCAAAAGGGCGGGGCTTACAGCATGTAGGTTTCATTGGTAGTGTGATAAACATTTACGTGTTTGAGACTTGAGCCAGTTCTTGTTGTCTAACAGTATTTTGTCAAGATATACGAGAGACATTTTACTCTGACCTGAAGGTCAGCACTTTACTACTGTACCTCTTTTCTCCCTTCCCCGAGGCCAGAGAGAAATTAATTACCCTTTATTTGAGAAATGTAATTTTGAGCATGATGCTATGTTTTTGTCAGTGATTTTGCAGTTGAATTCTTAGTATTAACCACCACATTTTTTTTAAATTTACAGCTATGGACTGCATTAAGATAGCCATTCAGAATCTGTTTAAACTGGCTGACACCTTGCCTGCTTGTGACATGTGTGAAGCAGTCAGTATCGTCTTGTGTTTTGTGAAGGATTCTTATCCTATTTCCCCTGCTTTGCTTCTGGAATTTGAGAATAATGATGGATACCAGCTTCTGCTAAAAATTTTACTCAGGCAAGTAGAGTCTTTATTGGGTTTCTAGGGGATGGTAAAGCAAGGGCTTAAATACAATTTTTAAAGGCTGTGCTGATTCACTTAAAAATTTCAGTTGTGTTTTAGAAAAATCCAGATAGCTCTGTGGGTATGTAATGCACTAAACTGTTGTTAACAAGGAGTCTGATATAGCAAACCAAGAGCAACATTGCACTGCTGTTTTAATAGGGGAAGCAACACCTAACTTCTTCTGTAGAAACCATGGGTTGAATCGGCAATTGGAGAACTTAGTCTAGAGATGGACTAGGGACTTACCAAACCTATTAGGTTTTCTTCTGCAAAAACTACTTTGAAGGGAGACCTTGATTAGAGACCCTCCACTCCCACATCATTAGTAGTTGTGAACACTTAATCCAGAGGAAGTATTTTATCACACAGAGCAAGTAGAACTTTTGACTGCTCTATTTAAAAACAATTTTAAATATAAGCTGTTTAAAACTGGTGGACTCATTGTGCCAAGCTAGGACAAATATGAATGTAACTGAACAAGACCTAGAGGCATTGGTGGATCCAGGATCGTGGCAAGAGGTTGCAGCCACATGCCCCTTTAGCTGTATGGCATGTAGGCCACATGATGCAGCTCTGGAACCCAAGGGTGAGACCCATCACCACTCCTCCTCTTTTTCCCTGCCACTGAATTCATTTGCTGAGGGGAGGGGGCAAACAGTGGTGGCACTCACCCCCTTGGCCTCCCTGAGCCAAGTGACAGCTGGGGCTTTGCCCAGAGCCTGCACCAACCTGCTGATGAGCTTGGAGTTTGTAGTATACATGGAGCTCTGGAAGGGGCTGCAGTGATATGCTGGTGAGCTCAGAGAGCCCACCGCATGTGCATTGCCTAACTGAAGGGTGCAGCCTCACTGCCCTACCTCACTGGATCAGCCTCTGCCTACAGGCAACACTCCCTAATGTATCCCCTAGTTGTTGGCATTATCAACAAGGCCCTGAATCTGCCACATTGACAAACAGTGGAGTATACATGAACAGTTTTGTCAAAAGCACTCCGTGGTGGTGTTCTGACAATGTTAGCTAGGTTTTCAGGTTGAGAGCTTCTGTCTTTACTATCCAGCATTATCTTCCCACTTTAGCATTTAGGACTTTAACATTTATCCCTCCCACTGTAGCATTTTGTTTCACTGCCAAGGCCATGTAGAATTATATGGCAGGCATTCCTGGTAGAAATGCAGCTTGTGGTGGCAAAAGAGTTCTTTGGCTGATAAAACATATGCCAGTTCTCTGAACAAACGAATCTGTGCTGGGAAAAGGATTTTTGTTGTGAGTGTAACTGAGCAAATTGGTACAGCTGTGTCAGTTGGGATGAGGGGTATATTTTACATTCTCAATTGAGAATGCTATAGAGAAAAATCTTTTAAGATTTTGCTATGCCTAAGAAGCAAAGGAACCAGCCTTGTATAAGGCCCCAGGCTCCTCACCTTCCCAGTATGCTTTGTTCAAAAATGATTGATAAGCAGGCTTCCTTTCTCTCCTCTTTATTAATGAGCTGACTTCCCCTACACTCTCTTCTCTAGGTAAAGAGGAATCATCTAGTTCTGTTTTTCCTCTTCGGCCTCCCCCAATCTTTTAAAGCCAGACCTCCTGACCCTAAGGGCTTACCTTATTGAGGAAGAAAGGAGAGCCCCAATTCAATTTCATATCAGTTTGTTAAAAAGCATGGTCTCTTCGTATTGAGGCTTTCCTAATCCTCATTGATAGCTTTCCCTGCCATTGGCCCTTGTCCAGAGATTTGTACATTCCAGCAGAGTAAGGTTTATCATTTGCTAGTTGTGTATCTTCTGAAACGGGATGCTGGAATTCTAGTCTGGATCAGTAGAACTGGTGGAGGTCACCAGAATTTGCAATGTTTTAAAATTAAAACCTTTGTCAAAATGTGAAATTCCGAGAGACTTTCCAAATTTTCTCAGAAACAAACCACCATGGATTACATAATACTTCTGTATTATGTATACTTTTGTACTACATATAATCAGACTTAATTTCAAGTGAGACTCTTTCTCTTTGACAGTCACCTATTGACTGAAGCACTTTAATTGTCTAGTTCAGTTTGTGCTTCTGTGCTGATCTAAAATATGGTGTTACAATGTGTGTAGTTGGTTAGGTCATTAGACTGGCTGCAGGGCAATTAAGTCAAACAGTTGAACAGAAAGCAAAGTAAGCTAGGAGAGGGAAACTCAATATTGGCTGTGCCAAACATCATGGTGATGCAATATATGTGCTACTGTGCTACAAGCATATGACTAAGTCCTTCAGTCTTTTTTCTAGGTGTGAGGATTTACCCCATGATGAAGGACAGCTCTATCTGGAAGAGGTGCTGGACATAATGACTTGCCTCACAGTTTGTGGGAAAACTGAACTGAAAGTTTCTGGCAATATTGCTCACCCTCAGTTATCACACTTTGATTTGGAACAGAGGCAGTCATCTGGTACAGTATATATATTTACATATAACAGTGTGGGTATAGTTTAGGAAATAAAGAATCACTGTACTTTATGTGTGTATGGCAAAGGGATGTAAATATATCTAGTTGGGAGGGCGTATCAAGGGGGTTCCCCAGGGGCCTGTCCTTGGTCTGGTATTGTTTAACATCTTTATTAATGATTTGGATGATGGGATTAAATCATAGAATCATAGAAATGTAGGGTAGGAAGGGACCTCTAAAGGTCATCTAATCCAACCCTCTGCCTGAGGCAGGATCATCCCTGTTCAAACCATTCCATATAAATCCTTGTCTAACCTATTACTAAAACTACACAGGCAGCCCTGTCATACAACCACAAAGCATAGCACCCTAACCTGCCACAGGTAAAACAGGGGGACCATGGTGGCCAGTGTCCTGCTGCTGCGAAGGTTGTTAAAATATGCCCAAGAGATGCTCCAGAGGAAGGCAAACTCCCCCATAGTCAGTATCAATCTAACCATGGGGTAAAATTCCTTCCTGAGCCCAAATGTAGTGATTGGACTGACTTGAATGGAGGGGCAAACCATCTAGCCAGGAACTCCTGGGTTTTAGTTCCAGAAGGAGCACTGGCACGCTCTAGTCAAACTCCCCAGTCTTGGCTGCAGCCACCACCCAATGCTTCTGAGGAAGGCAAGTCCCACCCCAAACCTCCTTCCTGTCCTCATGTGGCAACAAACAAAGCCTAAAAGCATGGGAAATACTCATAGTACAACATAGGCATAACTACTCCTGATCAATGCTTATCTAACCTTTTCTTGAACACCTCTAATGATGGAGATTTCACAGCTTCCATAGGCAGCCTTCCCTGATATTGAGTCTAAACTTACTTCGCTGCAATTTTAAGTCAGTGGTCCACATCCTGTTCTCTGCAACAAAAGAGAAAAGGTGTTTTCCTGTTTTATGGCAGCTCTGAAGACATTTGAAGACTGCTATAATGTCCCCTCTTAAGTGCCTTTTCTGTAAACTAACCTTCACAAACACTTTCTTATTTTTGTTACGTGCATCTGGATCCTCTCTAACTTCTCCATGTCCTTGAGTGCATACTTAGCAAATTTGCGGTGACACCAAGTTGGGTGTAGTTGCAGACACTCTGGAAGGTAGGGCTAGGATCCAGAATGCCCTGGATAAAGTGGAGAAGTGGAACAAAATCAAGCAGATGAAATTTGACAAGGACAAGTGAAAGTCTTATACTTGGGATGAAATAACTTCCTGGACAAATACAGACAGGCAATCATTGACTAGATTGCAGTACTGAAGAGAAGGCAACAGAATTCTGACCTGTACTAAGAAGAGTAGAACAAACCAAGGGAAGTAATTTTTCCACTCTATTTGACATTGGTCAGGCCTTACTTGGTGTACTGCGCCCAGTTTTTTGGCCTCAAACTTCAAGAAAGGTGTGGACAGCTTGGAAAGAGTCCTGTCGAGAGTGACAAAAATGACTGGAGGCCTAGGAAGCAAGAATTTCTCTGTGGCTGTATAGAGCAGGACTAGGAGCAGTGGCCTCAAACTGCAGCAGAGAAATTTTAGCTGGAGATTAGGAAGAATTTTATGACTATGAGGATGGTTAAGCATTGGTACAGGCTACCAAGAGAAGTTGTGGAGTCTCCATCCCTGGGAATTTTCAAGAGCGGATTAGACAGACACTTGATTGGAATAATTTAGTCAGGGCTGCTTCCTTCCCTGAGCAGGGGGTGGGATTAGATGACCTCATGAGATCTTTTCCAGTCCAATTTTCCTATGATCCTCTGACCCTATATGAGATAGCATCTATTTTCATGCATTGTGAATGTGGGGGGTTTAAATACACAAGTCAGGTAATAGTTTCATAGTAGCTAGGGTCAGGAGGGACCTGAACAGATCATCTAGCCTGACCCTCTGCCACAGGCAGGAATGAATGCTGGGTTCACAAGACCCCAGACAGGTGACCATTCAACAGGTGATCAGTATTAAAGAAGTCATGCTGTACATGTAACACAGCCAATAAATTTGATTGTCCAATAGGAACAATGTTACAAAAATGTTCCAACTCATTTTCTCACAGTTTTTTTCCCTCCGTGAAATGTCTGCATAAAAAATGGTAGTAATTAGGTGATGTTGTTACTGTGAAGGTCCTGGAACTATACAAGAGGTAAAAATGTTTGTGGGTGATATCTTTTATTCAGCCAACTGCCTGGTTAGGATAGACATAGGCAAGCTTTTGGGTATCACAGTACCTTTCCTCTGGCCTTAGGAAGGCCATTTTTTCCCAAGGGTAATTTTTCCTTAACAAATTTTCAACTATAATGATTTTAGTGGTGAGAGATTGACTGAGAATGGGAGCCCGTTGTACTAAGTGCTGTATAGTCACAAAATAGTAAATGGCCCCTGCACCAGAGCCCTGACAATCTAAAGGGACAAGACGGACAAAAAGCTTGGGGAGTAGCAGAGCAAATGGTTTGACAACACTGTGTTCGTGTCACTGCTTTGTTGTTTTTATTTAATTTTTTGGGGGTGGCCTTTTGGTTGGGAATGGGTTAGCTAAATCAGAGAGACCTGGGAAGAAGGAGGGGCCAGAGAAGGTAAATGGAGAGGGGAACAGAACAGATCTGAAGAGGAAGGAGGAACAAAACTGGGAAGAAGAAGGCTCTAACGAGGAGGCAGGGAGGAGAGGAGCCAGGGGCAGCGGCCAGTCAGAATCCTACCTTCCAGTGATATCATCAGTGTCTGATGGTTTTTGCTGTGGTATTCACTGAGGCTGCTCCCATGCTTTTTCCTCTAACTTTACTTTCTCCTACTCTTGGAATTCCTCCCTGGAGTTTTCCTCCCCCAAGCTGACATAGGTCAGGAGATGTACTGCCATAGTTCTTAAGCCCTCATAGGGGAAGGCATGGAGCCAGAGGTAGGTGGGGAAGTGGTGTGGACCCACTGAATGCCTCTTTTTCCCCCCCCGCATTCCTCCAATGATGCAGTGTATGCTGCGTGCGTTTCTGTACCCATGGCTTCTATTTTTGCTCCTTAGTATGCCTCAGTGCTACAAATAAGCATCTGTTTGCTGTTAAAATGATCTAGCTTGATTTTGTTTCACAGGACTGACAGTAAAAAACCTACAGGCTTTTCAGGTGTTGCAATCCATCTTCCAGAAAACCAACAAGCAAAACCTCTGTAAGAGAATCTTATCAGCTATGAAAACAATATGGACCTGGGATTTAATGAACTTTTTCCTTCTGGAATGGACACTACAGCCCATTTCCCAGTTTGTTGATATCATCCACCTCAAAACTGATTTGGTTCAGATCCAGTTCTTTGAGCTGGTGGAGTCAGTGGTCCTAGAACTGTCCTACATCCCCCATGAAATTCTGAAGAAAGTTCAGTGTTTGATAAAGGAAAACCTTGTGCCGTTATGCACCTTAGCCGCTCTGCGGTGCCTTTGTAGCATTACCAAGAGGGATTTGCTCTTCACCGACATATTCAGGGACTCAGGGCTCTTGGGTCTGCTACTGGCTCAGCTGAGGAAGCAAGCTAAGATACTGAGGAAAACAGGTACTTTTTCTTTCATTAGCACTGAGTTGTGGGTTTTCTGCAAGTGAAGTTTGGGAGACTCATGTGGTGTTAAATGTATACTTGTGTAGAAGCCTATCAAGACAGAGTACAGTCTGCTGAGCTTCCTCAGAAGACATAGCTATGCAAGTACAAACTCTGCATAAATGCCAAAAATTGCTTTTATGGCTATATGTTTGCCACTTAGGTCCATAATGGTGAAATAGGATTTGGCTCTAAGTGACTTGTCCCACACAGGAAGACTGGCTGAGCAGCAGTTGAATCCAGGTTTCCCAGATACCTCATTGGTTCTTTACCACTAGATTATCACTCTTATGCTGTATTTTATCAATAACTCTAGGTTTCCGACACAGGCTGTGAACAGCATTTGAGGAATATGTATTTGCTGAAAAACTGTGTTCTCTATCTGCTTTGCAAAGCTCTGGTTCCCAATAGCCAGGTGTCTCATGGAAAATGTCTGTCCTTATTGATACACAGCTGGGACTGAGGCGCCCAGTCCTGAACAAGGCACTGAGAAAGAGCTAACCTGTGTAATGCTGAAGATGGTGTCTGCCCTAGTTGTGGGATCTGTAAGGAATGCTGGTAAGCGAAGAAGTTTTGACTACTCAAGCTTCACCTCTGGGGTACTTAATAGCAAGTAGCTCTGCTACAGCATAATAAGCATCAGCATGGTCCCAATTTTTGCACGCTTCATCCATTAACTGAAGTGGAGAGCTAGAGGTGTAGAAATGACCATCTTGCTTGAGACCACTTGTCCATCTGCTATGGCTTCTGGATTCCAACAGTGCCTGATTGCTGATGCATCAAAGCAGCAATGGAAAGTAACTCCATAATACCTCAGGCCAAAATAGAAATGCCCTTCTCAAGCCATGGACAAACATTCATTTCTACTGGTAAGAATTTCTCTGAAATGTTTCTGAAATTTCTCTGAAATTCTTAATGGTAGAAAAACATCTCAGGAGCTAGAGTGTACATGCATTCCAGTCTCCCGACTGGAGAGCTTCACAGCAAAGCTCCGCAAGGCTTGCCACTGCCTCTTCCCACGCTGCCTTGGGTCAGCCCAGAGCAGTGGGAGTGAGGCAGGAGCATTTTGCTATAGTGGGAACCCCTTCCACGAGGGTGGAGGGTTCTGGTTGCAGGAGAATGCCGCCCCCACCCCCAACCTACCCCCGAGCAAGGTGGCTGGAGGTGGGTGAATTTTTCAGGGCAGAATCCCCGTAGGACTCCCTAACAGCTTGCCTTTGGGTGGACTGAAGTAACCAGTGCTCTCCTTCCTTCAATCTCCCTTGCAGGGAGGGGGAGAGAGCAAAGGACTGTGGGATATTAAGTGTCCTTTACACCGAGAAGCATATAACCATTCAATTTAGATCAGGACGAGGGAGATATTCCTCATGGGTATCTGCTTCAATCTTGTAGAAGAGCCAGTTCTCTTTCACAAGAAATCTCTTGATCCACTGTACTCTTTTCTTTTTGTGCTGGGAGAAAGAGCTTTCTTCCAGCACAAATGTAATGCCTGCTCATGGACTCAGTCTGAGGGCTGTCACTTTTTCTCTTTTTTTGCAGTTTGTCTTAGAAATCCAGGCACAATTATTATTTCTTTACATTTTGTTAGAGGTCCCAGCCAAGATAAGGACTTCCCTGTGAAAGCTACTTCAAAATAGAGAAATAGTCCTTGCCATTAATGGCTCACTCTAAACAGACAAAACAGATGAAGGGTAGGAAGGTAAAGAGAAGCACAGAATGGGGGACTTGCTTAAGGACATGTAGCCAATCTGTGGCACAGCCAGGAATAGAACCCAAGTCTCCTGGGTCCAAGTCCAGTGCTCTGCTGTTTCCTAGATGCCCAGAAGGAAATATTTTAAAGGTACATGCATCTTTAAAATTAGCTTTTTTCCTCCAATAATTCTTAGTTTTGCTCTGTTTGTGATTTACTGGGACATCCCAAAAGACTAAATTCTAACAAAAATATTTTATATAATATAATGCCTTAATGGTATACTGGGGAAAATAAAGCAGTGTTTATAGTTTTATTATGGTGCAATCCCCCCACTCCCATCTGGACTGTTTTCTACAGTGTTTCATTTTAGATATCTGCATATTCAAACACATGATGGTTCATACACGCACAACAGATATTTGCACTCATAAGCTAGGTGTATGCAGATGGAGATCTGGAAAGGGTCTCCTGGATCATTAGGTCCAACACCCTCCTACCATGTCATATATTCCGTTTCAGTCAAGTTCCATCTTAAATCCAGTTGGGTTTCTTTCCACACTACTCCAGTTTGGAGGCTAGTCCAAAATTTCACTGCTCTAAGAATTAAAAACTTTCTCAAATTGCCATAGTCCTTCAGCTTAAATAGCTCTCCCCCTCCCCCAGTGTTTTCCCCCGTTCTTCTCTTCTGTATGTATTATAGATGCAGTATGCACCCAACTTTGTAACTCTGTACTGAAAACTATATTATAATTAAACATCATGTGAGTGTTTAACTATACTACTTAAACTAATGAGCGGTATGTGGTTGGTCCCTAGTTGTTTTGAAAGATTATGGGATGGTACCATACATCAAGATATTTTTGGATGTTGAGTGCTACCGAAGTGATACCCTCAGCATTTTGGAGCAGCTGTCAGTCATCAACACTGAAGAATACATGAGCATAATTATTGGGGCCCTGTGCTCTTCCACACAAGGGGAACTGAACCTGAAACTGGATCTGCTTAAGGTGATTAACATTACTTCCTGTTTGGCATAACCTATTCTCTAAAGTGGTAGTATTGTTTTTTCTTACTTAGAAAAGTGAAGTCAAATGGAGCGGCAGAGTTAAGGTTGTTTCAGTATTGGTCACTGCATATTTTAATCTTTAATTGCCAAAATGTCAGCAGCAACTCCATGATGTTTTGCAGAATTTAAAGGGATGTCCAGCTCATGGCCTGTGAGGGGTTAACTTGCAGACAACAGCCTCCTGCTTAGTGTCCACTCCTTCTGTGGCCAGGGTCTCCTCCAGGCTTCCCCTCCCTCCTCCGGCTTCCACTTCTTGCACTGAGTGTGGGTGGAAAGGGCAATGGGAGAGCCCAGAGAGACTGTGCAGCCTGTGTAACAGGGGGATGGAGACTGGGCAAGGCCACATAGCTTGCAGCCCCCAGCCACTCAGAACTTGGATAGCCCTGCTTTAGAAAATTAAATTTGGTTCTACAATAATATGATGCAATTGTATATACAGTACTATGGTGCAGAGATATGGCAGGGAGAGAAAAGAGGCATAGAGAAAGGAGAAAGCATAAATCTGGAAGAAAAGAATGGTGGGTAGAGGTGAGCATGTAAGAAGTAGAAGGGGTGCGCTAGCTGTACGGTGAGGGTAGGTGTGAAACAAATGGCTTTATTCTGATTTGGTACTGCTGAGGTGATATTGCCATGGTGGTTTATTCTGATTTCACTTGCAAGGCTGTTGGACGGGGCGGGCAATTATTTTGGGCAGAGGGCTGCTTACCGAGTTTTGGCAAGCAATCAAAGGCCTCGTGACAGGCAGCCAGAGGCAGATAAATACTAATTTTATAAATTTTTTAGGGGCCCCGCAAGCTGGATAGAATGGCCTGGTGGGCCGCATCTGGCCCGCAGGCTGCATTTTGCCTACCCCTGCTGTAGGAAAATGTTTAGGACTTAGTTACACATTACACTTAGTATGTGTTATATTTAGATCAGAAAAAGGATTAATACGACTTAAAAAGTTTTCTGTGAAGTCACAAGTTAATGCTTACTGGGATCTAAATATAGATCACAGTACCACATCAGAGTCTTGAACTGGCTCTGAGATGATCTCAGGGCTGAGACCAAAAATCAGCTGATTTTCTCATTTCAGCCCTAGGATCACACCAGAACCATAAACTGGCTTTGGTGCAGTGTGAGAGCTGGGAGTGGCACTCGCAGCATATGGGAGCTATGACCCAGCAAGACTCTGATGTTGTGGCGGAGGCCTAACAAACAGCTGTTTGTTAAGGTCTCAACCCCCCAGTGCACCATAGCTTTGCTACTGCAAGGCTCCCATGCAGTAAGGAGGCAGGGAGCCCAACAAACAGCTTTGTCAGGCTCCCCCCACCATACTGTGTTGGAGCTGCTGGACATTAGCTCAACAGGGAGGGGTTAGGTAATCTGGTCTGGAGATGCTCCTCACCAGAAAAAGCCCAACTTTTTATGCTATGAAGGCACTTAGCATGTGCTTTACTGCTTGGACACTCAAGCTCCATCCCAATGAGTATGGATATGTGGTATGTGGCACTGCAGACCTGTCTTTGGTGCCACACCCTGCACACGCCGGCATTTCCCATGTGCTACCTTGCAGCGCAGGGTTTTTTTTGACCCCAGGAGATCAGTGCCTTAAAGCAGGGTGGTGCATAGGGTGGCTGTATGTGCTGTCCAAAACAGGAGCCTGGCCTGTCAGATCCATGCTCCAGCTGCCAGACAGGCTCCCAGCTACACAAGTACCGTGGCTGCAGCTCCCCTGTGTCCCCAGGTGAGGCTGCTAGGGCCAACACAGTTGTTGACTCCAGCCTCCCTTATCCCACCTGGGGTAACCTGCTCTGTGCCAGAGCGTGCGTGGCATGGGCATTCCCTGGGAACAAGTAGCAGCAGCACAAGGCATGCCATTGCTGCTTGTTCCCAGGGAAACAAATGGCTGCACTCACCTGGACATGGCCTCAGACTCTAGCATTAAGTGCAGTTAGCATGTGCTAAGTGCAACATATAATAAAGCCCGGAGAGAAGCAAAGAAATTAATATTTGAAGGTTCGAAAGGGATTGGTATATACTCTCTAAAGAATTCAAAGAGGTCTCCATCTGAAACTGATCCAAATCAATGGAAAGGTTGTCTCTGTTTTGCTCTGAAACAGCCCTTGGTTGGTAAACTACCGAACTACAGAGGCATGAGCATTAGTTTGGGGTTGCATTTCACACCAGTTACCAGGCCAAATTTGAAGTAATTGATCTCTGCACTGTAGTTACTGTGGTCATTTAAAAAAAATCTGATAAACCAAAGAACAACGATGATTGTTCTGACCTGAAAAATAAAACTTCGCTTGAGTTTATGGGGAAGTTGATAGCAGTTCCTGAACTAATATAAAAACAAATGTGGCTTTGGTGCCTAATTCTGACAAATGATAACAATGTTAAAACATAATATAAGCAAATGAATTTATTATCTGCCCCCATTGGGACTGTGATTGTGTTACACACAAATTCAGATTGATTTGCTAATATATATTTAGCTGTTAAACCCTGAGCCCAAATGTGATTAGCAGTATAGTATTCCAGCATGGCACGTGGACAATTATGAGGAATAACAAATAATGGAATGTGAAATAAATTCTGTTATCCATAACCAAGTTAAGGATATCCAGCAGACATCAGTTTTATATATTCAAGGCAGAGGAATACTAACTCATAGGCAATTTAATTGTAACTGAGTTAGAGCTGGAGGAAATGTGGTTACTGCTGACCTTTCCTGAAATGTGTCAAAGCCATCCTGATAACTTCAACTCTGACTTATTAAATTTACTCCCTGTTCAGAGGCTCTGCCTGGTTTGATACATTATCATGCAAAATTGAATGACAGTAATAGAGTCCCCCCTCCTACAGTTCTGGCAAACCTTTCTCATAGTAATAGATCCCATTATAGCAAGATATTTATGATAGAAATGTTCCTCTTCAGCGGATTTGGAATTAAACCTCTCATTTGATTTGAGAAGCTTTTCTGTACTACTTTTGGCCAACATGAGATTAGCCTCTTGAGAGAATCAGAAGACAAAACTAAATTCAGAAGGCTTTTCCACTGCCCATTTAGACTGTTATTTGCATTTAATAAATTGCATAATATTGAAAAATTATGCAAGTATTAGAGGCAAATATGCTGGTGTTTGTTCTCCCTTACTGATTTTTACAATGGCCCATTCACTTTGCTAGATTTACCCTGTATAAGTGAGATAAGAACCAGATTTAAAGTACTGAAACAGTCCAAAAGTTGGGATAGATTTCCATGTACACTTAATATTGATACATATAGCTGAGTACCACTCAAAAGCCCATCAGCTATTGAAAATATTCCTAATGACTTCACTGGACTTTGGATCAGACCTGTATTTCTTTTCTTCCAGTGCACTGTTATAAATGTTAATTAGGCTTGTCCCTGTCAGACAACAAACCATTATAACTGATTTACTTCTGAGGGAGCCTTTTGTATGTAGTATTCTCTGGGCCGTGTTGTCCAGTGTGGTCCAATACTGCTCCTCTTGTGCATGTGGTCCAGTATGGCCTCTCACATGCACATGGCTTGGTTTCAGGTTTATGCATGGTAGTACTCTGCCTATGGCTCTAGTTCCTGGAGTTAGGTGATTACACAGAAATATCAGTTTTCATTTTTTAGGCAAAAGTAAGTTTCTAGGCCTCCTGCTTGCAGAAAAATTCTTATACAGATGAATAGTTTGTAACCAGCATATGACCTGTGCCTGGGTCTGCAGACTGCCTGAAGTAATAGTTCTGAGAGGTGCAAAGTGCCTCATACACCCCTTCCTGATGATAACCCCAAATCCACTTTCTCTGAGTGATTGGGCCGAATGGAGTGTCTGTGGCAGAAAAAAGGTGGGCATTTAGATTAACCCTCCTTCCTCACAAAGAAGATATACCAGCTTTTGAACCAGCAGCCAGAGTGAGGGAGAGAAGGGTCCTGGGACAGAAAAGGACCTCTCTTTACCATCGCTTGCCACCTGTGTAAGAGGGGAGACTCCTTGTAGCTGCATAGGGCTAGGGGCACAATGTCTTTTAAAGAAGAACACAGGTGAAACTGGATGGACAGGACTTACGGTCAATTTGAAAGGTTGCCTAGGGTTTCCTGAGAGCAGCAGGAAGCCTCCCTTTTCCTGGCAATTGTTTATCCCCACTTTAGAGCCTGGTCTCCATCACAAAAGAGATGTACCATGCCTAGGCCTGGAACTTTGCTTTCCTGGTTTGATCCCTGTTAGCATCCTGTGAGAGCTGCCATAGGGTGAAAACAGACTGTTGTCTGATTTCTTGCTTGTGCCACCTTAAACATTTTTAAAGCAACACAAATGTAGAGCAAATAGATGTCCCTACCCTTTATTGACTCACATGACAGAAAAATCAGTGTTAGAAAACCCTGCTTTCTCCACTGCCCCAGACCTGCACTTTGGATCTGGGGCAGGGGGAAAAGTGCTTCATTGCTCAGCCAGCCCCACAGTGCTGGCTGGACAGGGGGAAACCCTGTTTTCCCCGCTGCCTCAGACTTGTGCCATGGGTTTGGGGCAACAGGAAAAAGTGTTATTCTTCTCAGCTAACCTTGTGGCACTGGCTGAGCACAGGAACACCTAGCATTCCCCTCTGCTAGGCAAGGGAACAGCCACCATTCCCTACTGCTCCTGATCTGTAGGTCTGGGGCAGCAGGGAATGCTGGATGCTCCCCTGTCCAGCTAGCCCTGCAGGGCTGGCTGACTGGGAAACCATTTTTCCCTGCTGCCCCACACCCCTGGGAGAGCAGGCAGATCACATCACCCTTTGTCCTGCACCACCAAGTGACACATTGCAGCACAGCTAAATCCAGCAACATCTGTTTCTTGACTATGTAGACTCTTTTTGACACCATCTCAAATTCCTTGTGGTCTGTGTAAGTTTTCAAAAGAAAGAGGAAGGTTTTTTTGCCAAAAGTGTCAGTTTCACATGCTCCCAACTTTTTGCTCAAAGGTTAAAGTTTTAATTAAAAATATTGTTCCATAGCCCCTACTTGGTACTGTGCATAACACTACATTATAAATCTTACTTGGCCTTCCTTCTTTTTGGTGCTGCAGTCTCTCCTGAGGATACTGGAGAACCCCAAGAGCCGTTCAGCTTTCAGAACCTGCAGTGGATTCAATGGGCTCCTGTCCCTTCTTGCAGACATGGAAGGTGCATTACGGGATCCTCCCTCTGGACTGTGGGCTACACTTGGACGCAGCCACATCCTGGAGCTTATTTTCTACACACTGAAGGGAATAGCAGCTGCTCTGCACTTGGACCCTGTGAACAGCAGGTTCTTCCAGAGGAATGGTTTCTTTGAGAAGATGGCAGAGGATCTTGGATTGCTTGGTTGCTTTTGGACTCAGGAGGGGAAACAAATCTCCACGTGCCTGGAGAAGACAAGGACATTTATGGAGTTCTTGAATGCAGCCTTCTGCTCATCAGAGTCTTTCCCAACATGGCTGAAGAACTGCATACAGATTCTGAGATTCCTTGACCATATGGTCAAAGGTACCCTGCACCTGGAAAGTTGCTTTATGGATATAAAGTTAGGTGTGGAAGGGTCATCAGCAGGCTCCTTGGAGGGACAGTATGTGCAACAAGAAGTTCAGAGTGGCAGCTTCAAACAGCTGGATAACAAATTAGCTGTTTCTGACTACAGGCCATGGGCAGACTCTGAAGAAAGGTAGGTCTTCATTGTTGTTCTTTAGTATAAAAAGACCAACACATACAGAAGCAGCACTACTTGGGTTTTTTTGCAAGTTTTTCAGCTCTTTAATGGAAGACGGTGTTGCATTTTACATGCTGTGGTGAATGAAGCTTTGCAAAGCCACTGGGTAGCTAGCTGCTAGTAATATTATCTGCATTTTACAGGGAGGGTTACAGTAAACTGAGGCACAGATGTGACATGTCTTGCAGTATAACACCGAGTGAGTCTATGGCAGAATGAGGAACTTACTTTCTAACTTCCACTTTATAAAAGGCAAATGATTGCAAATGTTGTTGCAGGTGTCTTTGTAGAACTCAGTAGCGGGATGGGTGTCTATGAGAGGCTTTCAGTTTGTCTTTTGAAGTCTGGAATGTAGGATGTGTGAATTTTGTAAATATCAGGCAAGTACTCTGATCAAATACCAAGGAATGGCTATAAATTTTAAGAATTTAAAATTAGTTTACCATCAGCTTAAAACCACCCAAATCAGGCTTGATCCCTGCAGTAGAACAAAGTGACACCTTGAAGCAATCTAAATAAGTAATACCTCACTAATAATTACTATATATGCCCTATACGAACAACTTAAATTCAGGAGAATTAAAGAGGAAGCAGACATGATCACATGTATGGAAGTGAGAAGGACTGGGCTGTGGTCAGAGGTAAGGAACTGTCAGGACTGTTCCACAGATCTTTTAAAAATCAGGTCTGGGTTTCTTTGGTGTATCTGCTGTACTAAAGGAGGTATGATGCATTAGCTGCACCTGGATGACAGGACAACGGACAGGTCTGAGCCCCAACACACCAGAGATGGGAGGGTTTGCCCAGTGAATCATACTCACCTGTAGTTAATTTCCTCTAAGTAAAGGTTGGATTAGAAGGCCTATCTCAGATTATTAGGTTTGAGAAATCTGAGGGGTGTGGTCAGGGGCAAATCCATCCAAGATTTGGCAAAGGAGGGTGCAGGAGCAGCAACCCGGCTGCAGGAGTGGCTGTACCCACCACTCCCAGCCTCTCCTCCCACCCCCAACCCACTGGTGTGGGCAGACCAAGTGGGGGGAGCCTTCTGGAACTTTTTAAAAGTCTTGAAAGCAGGCAAGATTTTCCCCATTTCTCCTCTGTGGTCACAGCCATGCCCCCCGCCCCCCCCAACTCCCCCTCCTGCTGATTTCCCTGCTGTCCCAGGGCAGAGAAATTTCAGACTGGGTTTTTCCCGCTACTGCCAAACTGAGCAGGGGCTGGGCTCAGCTGGAAATTTGACAGGACAGTGGAAGCAGGGATGGATGGGGAGGTGTGTTACCCCACTCTTCCTGGTCCCACCAGAGCAGGCTCAGGGAGAGGGAACACTCCCATTGCTGCTGCTGTCTCTGTCCCAGCTGATCCCAGCCCCCATGCAGCTTGACTGGAGCGGGCAGGAGCAGCTCTGAAGCTTCCTCCATCCCTAGGACAGCAGGGAAAGTAGCAGTGGCAGGAGGAGGAAAGGGGAAGGGAGGAGGGATTCTTATCTGCTGTAGGTACTTTAAAAAAGTCCCCAAAAGCTTTCATGGCATGGTCCAGTCCAAAAGGGGAGTGCAGCCCCTGCACCCTATCTAGATCTCCCCCTTGCTCTCTCAATCTACCTTTGCTCCCATCTGTGGTACTACCTACCAGGGGAACTGTGGTCTAAGCACAGTGAGCTTTTCACCAGTGCTCTCTGTGCTACGGTTCTGAACATGTAGACACAAAAAGGAGCCATGCTGAGCTCAGGCATCAGCAGGCAAGGGAGCTGGACCTCAAAAGCACTGAGGAATACCAAGAGGGCAGGGAAGTTTGCAGGGCCACTATTATGCTGCTAGAGTTGCCGGACTTGAAAGTGATAACCGTCCTGAGTGCTGCATTTTCTGAAAATAAAAACATCATTTAGTTCACAGAGCCAGGCTTCCTGAGAACCTGTAGCTTTCCGTCTATCACAGCTACCTCTTTGTGGCTTTTCTCCAGTCACACTTCCTCTCAAGAAAGGATGCTTCTCCCAGAGCACTCCTTGGCCATGCAGTTCTAAAGTAGAAACCAAAGTGCAACAGATGACGGAGGCCTGTGAGGTACCCTAGCAGACAGGTGAATATTTATCCTTGCCCTTTTAAAGGACTTCCTCTTCACTTGATTTTAAAGTCTTAGGGTCTGATGATTCCTGCAGTCACTTTGGTACCTAGAGGATGTAAAATGCTACTTTTTTGATGTGGTAGCAGTCTCTTGTGTGTTGCCCTGCCAGTTGCTATACATGGTGCAGGGCACCAGTTATGGGTCCTTTGTTCCCATCTGAAGTGCAGCCCTGCCTTCTTGAATGTGGTTTATGGCTCTAGTGCAAATATCTAGTGCTCTTCATGTGACAGACTGGCTCTCTTCTCCTTGTGTTTCTGTGATTAGAGAAAATAGTTTGCTGCAAGCTGTGTGTTAAGTGAGGCTGATCCCTCTTTGGGAGGTAGGCTCTCCCCTGCTGTGGAAGGGCTGCTACAGCTGCTGTGGCACAGATTCACAGTGATAATAGTTCTTCAGATTTACTGGGGCATCACACATCATCCCTGTAGGCTCCTCTGTCTTATTTTTAAGTAGCAGCCTACATTGATTGGATTTGGGATCAACAGCCTGATAACACCCGAGCTCTGTGAGCAGGGAATGACCTTGAGGCCTACTTCAGAGCCCAGAAGGAGTGAGTGAAGACCAGTGTTAGGGAGCTTGCTGGAATGTGCCAGGCAGTAAGATATGCCCTAGTGAAAGTAGGGTTGCCAACTCTGTTTGAATCTGTTCCGGGAGGCTTCCAGAATGCCAATGTACCCATGACACACAATGTGAATGTGCCTGCATGTTTGCATATATCAGTTATGGATTACAGTGTGTATGTCAGGAAGGCAAATGCACATTACTATTACATTTTAAAAACCCACTGGATTATTGTATACATCAGATTCAACATTTAATATTTATTTTAATGAATGCCCTATCATTTATCTCCTGAGGGACTCTCAGCAATATCCTAGAGATTTATTTCTAATTCCTGGAGACTCCAGGGCAACCCTAACTGCAAGGTCATGGGGACGGTGGGCCGTGGGGCCTGTTGGGGATTCTGGAAATTGGGGAGCTGTATTCCAACCTTACAGAAAAAGCTGAGGTACAGTTCCAGGAAGAACAGAGACTTTGGCTGGGGCTTTTTTTGTATCCTATCCTTCCTTATAACACCAGGCAGGCATGTGGACAGGCACTCAGAAATCATAAATAAGAATTATCTCAGAATAATGAGACTGCCTTAAACGTATCAGTTTTTAAAAATGATATTTTAGGTCTTTTGATTTGCCTTCTCCTGTTTGAGCTTTCAACACATTTTCTCGCTTTTCTCAGCAGTAACGAGGGTTACAAGCCACTTCTCTTTTTCCCCCCTCTTAAATAAAAGTTGAAATGTTCAGATAATCACAGGACTATAGGAAATGGGGCTTTAAGAAACTAAATTTAAGAGTCGGTCTCTGTAGTTTTAGTGACATATATCATGACTTAATATTCCAGAATGAGAAGCCAAGTTCCTTCCTTGTATAGCTAGTTCCCTTGATTTGAGTGAACTTATGTTGAAGGTGTAGTCATCATTGGGTTCAGTAAATACAGGCATACAATGAATGAGAACTAAAAAATAAACTTCAAGTGTGAAGTGGTAGATAACCTCTGCAGACCCTTTGTGTATCTCTAACTAACCTAACTGAGGAATGATCTCCCAGTTCCCAATTTCTCCAGTCTAAGTATGGCAGTGTCTCTAAATTATAACTTCCACTATAGAAGATGATTTGTTCAAGGAGCATAGCCAAAGAACAGAAAATACAGAATACAACTCACCTTCCATTTGTTATTCTACTGGCACATGGGCTGTCAGACCCAATGATAAGATCCAAGATTGGAACTGGAGTCTTGCATCCAGAGGACAGTCCTGAAGGAAGCCAGCGAGCCAGGGGTCAAGCGTTACTAAGGTGGGAACAGACGGTCTTAAATCAAAGTAAGCTGGCACTTGTAAGCAAGGCTGTTGAACAACTTGCAGACCATTGTGTTGTGTTGCTGCTGCTCCCTCAAAAAAATTAGGAGCGACTAGCCTGCTGCACCTCAGTTGTCCATTAAGCACAAGCAAGACTGCCTGGTATGGCTCCTGATACTGTTGATTTCTGTGGGAGTTTTGCCAGAGATGTTGATAGGCCAGGATTTTACTTGGAGGTTTTTGCAGCATGCCTCCTCATCTTGTATATATAACCCATGGCGCACGGTGCTAACCGCGGCCATGGCCAATTGTTTGGGACCTGGGGTACCAGGTAGCTCTACCTCCTGCTTAGCTTACCTAGGAGTGGCCAGAGGCTTCCTGAGAGGAAAGGCTCCCTTTACAATGGAAAGACCTTGCAGATTCATAAATAACTATTTACAGACTTCTGTATATGTAAAGGGCTTAGTCCATCTTTCTGTCCGTCTGCCCGTAATGCTCTTGGAGCACTCTGATTGGTTGTCTCGGCAGCCAATCATAATGCTTACTGAAACAACCAATCCGAGTGCTCCGCACAGACAGACACAGGGACAGCAGAGTGCAGCCATGATGGCGGGGATGGAGCGAGGGGGCAGTGGGAAGGCCAGACAGGAATGGTGGGATTGCATGAGGCAGGATGCAGCGCAGCGGCAGCACAGGGTGGTGGCAACCACCGTGTGCAAGCTTCTCCAGACACGGGGAGAGGGATAAGCTTGCATGCGGTCACTGTTGCCCACATTGCCCTGCCCTGCTGCCGGTCTGGGAATGAAGTGGGGCCAGATGCAGAGCAGCGGTAGTGCAGGGTGGTGGATGGTGGCAGCGGCTGCCGCTTGCAAGCTTCCCCCCCGCTCCTGGGGGGGCACAGGACTGGACGTGGAGCAGTCGGGGTGGGGGGTGGCATGCGGCTGGATGCAGAGCAATGCCAGTGTAAGGCGGTGGGTGGCAGCAGTGGCTGGGGGGGGGGGGTGCGGCAGGGGAGAAGTGGCACGCAGCCAGATGAGGAGCAGCAGCAGTGCAGGGTGGTGGGTGGCAGCTGCTGCGTGCAAGCTTCCCCCTCATCCCTGCTCCTGGGCGGCTGTGGGGTGCAGGGAAATGGATAGCGGCACTCCATCCCTGCCTGCCCCCCCCCCTTCTTGATGGGCAATTCACTATTTTAATTATATACAGGAGGTAATTGCTACATGCTAATGAACATTAAATAATATAAAACCTTTGGAGCTCTATTTACAATACACAGGGTTGAGTCTATACAAAAATAACTTGATAACTATTTACACTAAAAGAATGATCAAATCAATGAATACATAGCTAATAACTTAGGCACCATGTTAGATACTCATTATATTAAATCCCTAATTAACTATTCACAACCAATAGCCAATTACCCCAACTTATGCCCAACGAATGGTGGGAGGAGCAGTCCCTCACTCCTCTCATCACACACTTGCGGGCTTGTAATGGGGGGAGGGGGGTACTCGGGGCCGATCAAACTGTGGCCTGCCCACCTGTTCCTCGGCCAACCCTCCGCATTCTCGTCCGCCACGCCTTGATGTTAATTATTTAATACATGTTAATAAGTGGGAGGCTGCCTATTTCCTGACCCAATGCCAGGGGGCGCTATCTGCAGCTCCATTCCTCCCCTACACCACAGCCCAAGCCTCAGTGATGACATCTATAGTTCTCATCATCACCGGACCCCACACTGGGCCCCAGAATCCTACTATTGAACCCCACCTGGATTCCTTCCCCTCAGGCAGTCTCTTCCGCCATCATATCGGGCACCATAGCTCCCTGAACTGATTCCCCTTCCGGGTGTGATCCCTCCACTGGGACCTTTGGCTCTCTAGCCCTGGCCCACCTCCAGGCCAGTCAGGACCCCAGGCGTGCAGCTCTTGGGTGTTCCTTGCAGTGGGCCTCTGGCCCTTCGACCCTTCTGGTCCTGGCCCCAGCATGGGCCAGTCAGGGGAAATTCAGACAGGCCTGAGCCTATGGCCCTTTTCTCACTCTCCGAGGGTCCACCCTCTGCGCCCTCCAGACAAAGGGGTCACCCACCCGGTGGTGGGGGCTAGGGGTTAAGGCACCTCGACCCACCTTTCACCGGGGTGGTCACTGGCTTGGCATTTCCTGGGGGCTCCCGCACCACTGAGAGCTCCACTAGGCCACTCACTGCCAGCAGGGTGCAGGTTTAGGTCACGCCTAGGACCTGGAGCCTCCAAACCATCCTCTTCAGCTCCTCCCTTACCTCCAGATGATACCAGCAGCCCTCTGGCCAGGCAGTGTTGTTGCCTGCTCCCCCAGCAGGGGAACTGCCCTGTTTATGTGGGCAGCCCTGGATTCAAAATGGCTGCCCTCATCAGGCACCTGCTGGCTGCTGCCTTCTGGCCCTTAAAGTGGCAGCACAAACAGTGCCCTGCCACAGGGCTCCACCTGCCATGGGGTATCCACGCAGGCCCGGGCGTCTCACAATTTGCAGCAACTGTTTCCATTCCAGACTCCTGCAAAACAAAAATTCTCCCCCACGCACTTCCATGCACTCTTCTCTGCCTGGGCACGGCCTCCCCAAGCCCGCAGAGTTATTTACACAGTTAAACACGCAGTGGGAGAGCAAACTGCTGCTGGCAGACCTGGCAGCACCTCTGGGCTCACTTTCCCTTAAGGCATTCAGGCACACTGAGGCTTCCCCTCAGATCATGCCTTCCTGGGTCTCAACCCACACAGATGTCCTAGGGATTTCTCTAGCTGGCATCTCTTTCTGCCAAGCTGTCCCAGTCCCGCCACAGTCCTTTCCGCAGCCACTCACACCGGGGGTTTATCACACTCTTACCAAACCCCAAGTCTTCAAGCCCAGTGGGGAATAGCCATCCCACTCTTGTGTCCCCACCTTAAAGAGTTTGTTCAGCTCACTTAAGAACTTCACTTGCCCAATCTAGGGGTCTGCTCTCTCTTGCTTGACCCTTTAGGTGCTCTGCTGGCCTCTGGCCCACCCATGAGGGGTCCAGCAGGCAACTGCGGGGTGGGACTACACTCCAGGCTCTTCTCAGCCCTTCTCATACTGTGCACCTTTCTCTGCACCCCAGAAGTGGGAAGACACTGCAGTTTTAAGGGGAGCCGCCCAGCCAATCCCTGGGCTGGAATTTTCCCAGGCTCCTGAACTGCTTTTTAATCTTGCACCCCCTTGCTGGAGATCATACTAAAGTACAAGTATGGTGTCCCTGCTGGGACAATTGTGCATCCTTTTGCCGGGGGTAATACAAAGTATGCTGTCCCTGTTGAGACAATCTTCCTCAAGTGTTCAAGCAGAGCCTGATGTAGGACACATAGAAGGTAAGTGCCCCTTAAACTGCCTGTTACATATAGAAATTAAAAAAAATTATAGATGCTTATTCTTCAGTGGGATAAGCTGTCACGGCTTCACGGATGTCAGTAGAATAGCAGCCATTTACACTGATGCTGAATTTAACTTTATAAACATAAAGAGTAGCAAACAAGTGATTTTTTTTTTTTTGTTGCAAGTACTGTTTAATGAAGCAATATTTGCCTTGAGGGTGCAGTAATATTCATCTGTCACAGTGGGGCAGTGTGCCACATGTTAGTTACTTTGCACTGATATATGAGCAAGGGGTTCTGGAAATGACTT
The DNA here is from genome assembly GCF_030867095.1 of Alligator mississippiensis. Lineage (NCBI taxonomy): Eukaryota > Metazoa > Chordata > Crocodylia > Alligatoridae > Alligator > Alligator mississippiensis. Next base: position 21,734,321 of record NC_081829.1, read on the forward strand.
AACAGGTGTTTATTTATAGACATTGCTCTCTTTCAATTTCTCTGTAATGGCCTTTTTATGACCATTCTGTTATTTATTTTTCTGTTTTATACAGTAGATTGCTGCTTGCTGTTTTATTTTTTACATCCCATTAGGGCTGCCAGACATTGTCTGAAGTTTTCTCTCTGGGTTTTATTTGAGAAGAATGGCATGTCTGATGATACTGGACAGCCCACATCCGGAGAACAGTGGTTTTCAGCCTTTCTGGACTCAAGGCACCCCTCCATAACTTCTGAATGTAGTGGCACCACATTTTTAAAAAGTATTTTTATTAGTAAAGTGCATAAAAATCATACATAATAAAAATACCGTATCGGCTGTAGATGTGCCCTGATACACACACTTAAGAAATCAGCATGAAGTATCACTGTTTAAAATAATGGGGAAAGCCACAATATATTTATTCAATAATAAACCTATTTTCTATTTCCCCAGATCAGTGTTCATTAGCCATTTTAGGCTGTGGACTGGACTTGACCCAGTTCAGGTCACAGGTGGATTAATGCTAGAACCCACACATTGATGTTGCTTTTTCCTGTGGCGTCACAGGGAGAAGCACTCGCAGCTGGTAAGCATGGGAAAGCAAATGCAGCTGAAGTCCCACCACTAAATGCTGCTGAAGCTTCACATCTGTAGGCGTGATCTGGTTCAAGGATTATAGGTTGCCAACCCCTGTCCCAAATGATCAAGTGAACACTCACACCATTGCTATACAGGGTCTAATTTCAGTGGCTGTGAGCCTCGCCTAGGCTCTGGAGTAGGCACTATTTTTTTAGTGTCTTGTATATCCCTGCACAGGGAACTGTGAGCCAGCTACACAGGGAAAGCCTGCTACACAATCTTGGTTATTAGACTTGAAATACTCTTGAGATTGTGAAAGTCCCAGGACAAGCTTGGAGATAATTTCAAGTACCTGTCTGCATTCAGTTTTTCCCTATACTTGGCAATAATCAGTATCTTGTCTGACCTGTCTTCAGTCCAGGCTGCACGAGTGAGCCCCATCCTGTCCTAATGGCTTCCTTGCACAACATCTTCCAGAAACAGAGGCATGAAGGGCAGGTCCACATTGTGACCATGGTGGTGGGGAACCCTTGAAAAGATCTTGTGGCACTCTGGTTGAGAATCACTGCTCTAGAAGGAAGGTTATAGATTTAGTTCAGAGATGCAGCCAGAGGTTTGGGTACTTCTGAATACTCTCCATGCAAAGTTTTAGCTTAGAAATTAAACAAGAAAGCAGCTCTCATGAGATTTTCTCTCAGGCATGTGTCCATCTTACCAGTAGGATGTCATGAGATGATTTCTCTGTGATATGTTGATGATGTAATTCTACCTGGTGCCTAAATATGCAGGGCTGTATGCTAAAAGTGAAAAATTTGTGAAGAAAAACAGGCAACCCAACCGTGTAATGCTCTGGGGAGGTTCTGATTTGGTTTGATGTTCAGGGAAGGGTGGGAGAGGGGGAGAGAGACTGATTTTATCAAGATTAGGTCTTTTTCCTGCTGGTGCCTTTCAACTAGGGGTGAGTCCTAAGGTCTAGGTGGACTTGAGTACCTTTTGAGAACAGGATGGTTCCTTGGAACATCAGGGTAACAGAGAATGTAATACCTGGTTTGGGCTGATGCATTAGGGACTTTTTATTGTTTACTGTTTATGATGCAAATTCTCCAAGTTAGAGCATGCTTTCAAAGTGCCATTTCATAGATTCATAGATTGTAGAGTTGGAAGGGTCCACAATGGATCATTGTGTCTGACCCCCTGCCCCTGGCAGGAAAGAGGACCGAGGTCAGATGTCTCTAGCCAGGTGACTATCTAGCTTCCTCTTGAAGACCTCCAAGCTAGGTGATAGCACTGCCTCTCATGTCTGTGCAGCCATACTTTCATCATACACAAGGTCAGATTAGAGCTTGAATTGTAGTTTCCAGTACCTATAGTCAAGCATTCCTCGGCTTTGTTGCTCCAAGTCTATCTATGACAGTTCCAGGTTGCTGGTCCATTAGTTTTGTTGCTAACGCTGAATCTGGCAAATTCAGGCAGAGCATAATGCTGTTGTCTGCTATAATATTAACCAACCTTGCATATCTTTGTCAATGATGCTGTTATAGTGATGTTGTCTATTTCCTGCAGATTGGAAGGGGGAAACTGTTCAATTGTGCACCCAGGCGCTGTCTGTGTCATGGTGAGGTTGCTTCCAAAGCTCTACAGGGAGGAACATGCTCAGGTGAGTGCCTGGTTAGATGGTGCTGTCATTTACTTTTCTCCCACTCTTTGGCCCTGGCTCTTACTATAAGAATCATTCCCTCCTGCATAAAAATGTTGCTGGCATCAGTATAAAATACTAGCAAAGCAGTAGTGCAAGTTTTGCTGTGCTCATCAGAGAAAAGTAAAGCGGAGGGGGTTTTTTTGAATAGTTTTAGGAGATTGTCTTCTAGAGAGATCATAGGATTTGGGGCATTAACGGGGTCTTGTGTTTAGGATAAAGGTGCCCTGTAGATTGATAATGACCTCTATCAGTATAGTACCTTCCATACTAAAGGTTCTTGATTGGGGGGTGGGGTGTTGACTGTACACTTTGGTCCTTTTTTGGTGCAGAGCATCTGCTCTCTGGATGCAGCCCACTGCAGCTCTGGGGCTGGGTGCGTTGGGTTTTGGTTCCAATTCCTCTGTATAAATTGGCCAGAGTAACTGCACAGGCATCAGGGGGTAGGAGAATTAGTTTTACTTAAGGTTGAGAATTTGGCTGGTCAAAAAAAACTTTGTCAATTGACTCATCAAATATTGTCAAATAATGGTCAATATTATCAAATAGTGCTCACATATATTAAGCATTAATTTATAAGAACACTGAAGAGAGAGACTGTAATTTTTAGAAAGTTAGGTATTTAGATGGATTTTAAAAAACAAGTTTGTTAACTGTTATTGTGAACCAATAACTGTCAGCATTAGGAAAGTGTAAATGTGAATCATATTCAGGACTGAACAGTTATATAAGGCCACAGCAAGTCTTTGGGACCCTTTGTGGGTTGGATGTTGGATCTCTGCTTGCTGTCTGGTGAATAATATTCAGAGTCTAGGCTCAATAAGAGGCCTGACAATCCCAGTGTGAACTCATGCTTTTTATTTATTCATTTTATTGGATATGTATTTGTCTGTATTATTATAAAGACAATTGGTAATTACCATGCTCCGGCAGCCTCGATGCATGTGTATAGGTGCTCTTGGTGCCTAATATAAAGGGAAGGGCATTTAGTAGGCTCTACCATAATACAGGTACCTAATTTCTTTGCATAGCACATGCCCCCAAATAAGTTGCACACCTTGTTTTTGGAAAGCAGAATGTAGTAACAAAAAGTTTCTTCCAGAGTCATGGCCTGGAGCCAACTTTTTAATGGACAGACTATGTCACAGAATGGCTGCTGCTTCTCTTAGCCAGTGAGCTGGAAGTAGCTGAGAAATGGTTGACACCAAACCTCACCCTCCTGCTTACTGAGAGAAACAGGCAGCCATTTTGGACATAGCATTGTCCTGTTTCTATTCCAGTGAAGAAATGCCCCTGCCCAATCTTAAGACATGAACCCCAATTTTGGAGGGCTGATTTTTGGGGAAAATGTGCATGTGATATATGAGTCGCTATGGCAGCTCATATAGTAACTGATGATATTAATGGGAATGGAGGCCACAAGTCCTTGCACAGTGGGCCATTACTTGCTAAGGAATGTCCATCTTGAAATTTGCTGCTGCCATTGTTTCAAAAGAATGTTAATATATTAAATTCAGAAAATATAAAGGGCCAAATGAAGGGCCGGATCTATCAAATGGGTTATACCATTCCTTCTGCCATTAACTGTATACTATAATGGGAGAGGGGGCCGTTAAAGGCTTTAGAGCAGGGGTAGCCAACCCACAGCTCTGGAGCCACATGCAGCTCTTCAGAAGTTAATATGCGTCTCCTTGACTCTTTGCACAAGCACACGGTGACCAGTTTCCATTGCTGTCACGTCACGTCACATGATACAGCTGCTCGCAGTGAGCACTTTACTCAGTTTGGACTTCTAAGTTTGGACTCCGAAGCCGCAGGTTGGCCACCCCCGCTTTAGAGTGTAAGGACCCTTTTTTTCAGGTACCTCCTTAGGGGGTGTTTTGAAGAGAAGTAAAAGAAAGGGTGTCACCTCCTCAAGCACTCTGAGAGACATTGTGCCTGCGTTTATATACTGTCTGCTTGATAATTAGACTCTATTCTTATTACGCTAAATTAGCTCTTTAGTAAAGCAAATATTTAAAGAGAGGCTGTCACTACAGTTTTGTGTTCAAACCATGTGCATATTAACTGACTTCCTAGTACCTGTCCCAAGCTCTTCCCTACTGTCCCATGTGTGCTTCCTTTTGCTTACTAATATCTGCAGAGAACAGGCATGGGCATGGGACATTAGGGAAGGAATATGATCACTTGTGACTTCTGAAACTTGCTGATTTTACTTGAAATTTTCCCACCCAGAACAGTTCTTATTGGTCAGTGTACAGGAAGGACTACAGATCTTCTTGATCCAGAAATATACTCTTTGGGTAAGATAGACTGCTGAGAGAGCTGGCCATTCCTCCTCCTCCTCCTTTTACTCCTAGGAGTCTGGGAAGGAGGGGATATTCTGTCTTGTGCTTTCTGTTTATCCATCTGCAACACAGCAGCTGTTACTTGGCCCCCAGCAATGTACAATTTTCCTATATTGTGGGTAGTGCATGATGCATTTTCTGTTTACGGTCCTGGGTCCTAGTTCTGCTCTTGATTCTTCTGTTGTTGTAAATCACTGGAGCCAGTGGTGTGACATAAGTGTAAAATGGTGCATCAGAGCAGGATCAAGCCTGCAGACTGTCTGTAGCAGTTACAAACTGGTGCATCAACCAACAGGAATTTAGTGCTTCAGTCTCAAGATTTTCTTAGCCTCAGTGCAAATAGGAATGTTCTTGGATAAATTTTATGTTGTCAAACACTCCCTTGACACACCCCAATAGATTACTCAAATGATGTTGTCTTCCATTTCTAAAATATTTGGATACAAATTAACATATAAACTGGAGATTTGCAATCACATCAGAACTCCTCATCTACGTCTTTGGAAGGCGGGAGCATAATTAACTTCTGGCATTTCTTGAGTCTTTGTAGCAATCCAAGCCAACATCTATTAAAATTTTGATAATGACTGTAATTAATTTCTGAAAAACAAGTAGAACAGTTAATTAGATGAGAGAAATAGCAATCAAGAAATTTGCTGTAGTAAAGTTGGCTCTAGGGCTCTGCCGTACGAGGCAGAGAAAAATAAAAACTGTACAGACTTTCAGTAGATGGCAGTGTTATTAAAAATATAAAGTTCTGGGACACATATTCCATCCATCTCAGTAACGTATTTGTATCTATTAATCTTTATTTCATTTTTTAATTTTCTTCTTCACTCCTTTCTCATTTGATAAAAATGATTAGCAGTATTTATTTGGTATGGCCACAGTGACTGGAGGTCCCCTCTGAGATAGGAGCTCCATTTATCTCTTACTATGGATAAGAAACATCCCTGTCCCAAAAGAGAGTATAGTACAAATGGACAAGAGAAAGCATGGGAGGAGAAATAGGATCAGAGAGAGAAGTGACTTGCTAAAGGTCCCATCAACAATAGAGCCTATGATGGACCTTGGGCCAAATTCCATTAAACCTATTAAGCAAGCATGCAAGTGGATTTAGGGGCTTAAATGTTATTCTATTCTACTTTGCCTGACCTCATGAAAATGGTTAATACAAAAGATGGGTTGGGTTCTCCTCCTTTTTCTGTTTTTTTTTGTGACTTATGGGTCAGATGACGGTTCATTGCAAAATTAGATGTGATATGCGTCTTCATGAACTGGAACAGAATGGAATAGGATTGCATTTAGATGTGTAAGTCTGTCTTTGCACCTAACAGGTGGAATAGAATCTGGTCCTTTGTCTCTCAGAGATCTTAATCTACTGCCTGGGTCCGTCAGAATGTGCTACCTTGCTAAGGGATGTGATTTAGTATCTTCATAATCTCACATTTAATTCTCGAATGCAGATACTGTGAGTGCAGATTCCCTCAGATGTCTTGGCCAGGTTTGCTCAGCATTAGGGTGGCCATCAAAGAGGACAGTCTGGTTGTCCTCTGTCCTCTATGGATACGAAACCGGATGCCTCTATGTCCTCTAGAAAAATAGAGGACATAAAGATGTCTGGTTTTGTATCAATAGAGCACAGAGGAGAGAGTAGCAGAAAACTGTAATGTCCTCTTTGATGGCCTCCTTGCTCAGCCTGCAAATGTTACTAGCTGTTAGTGCTTTGGGAATCTTGTGGCACTCTGGAGTCTTTTTGCTGCTTTTTCATGGTCACAGTAAAAGTTTGGTCTCCAGAACTTAGCTGCTGATTCTGTTTGGAGGAGGGTGAGACAGAATAGACTGAAATCTGCTCTTCTGTGGTTGTGTTAGGTTTGTGATGCCAGCACCAAGTAGTGAGACTAAGGAGTGGCTTGGTACCTTTTCTTATATTGAATAGCATTAAGAGAACACTTGTGGAGTGTGAAGCTACTCACTTTACATAATGGACTCATGATCTGGTACAAAAGGTGACAGTGAAAGTTGAGTAGCTTTCCTCATTGAGTAATAACACATAGAGAAAATGAGGATTTTTCCTTCCCAATCTGTGTACTTGTTACACCTGCTGTTTTTCCTTGCCCTTTAGTGCATTGGTATTTGATAGCTGTGATGAAGGCATATCAAATGCTTTCTATATAGAGCCTTCCAACTGTGGACTCCTAGACCTAAAAAATCCCTGTTGTACATGGGCAGAAGGGAACAGGGATCTGGCATTTGTTTGCCCATCTGAATGCTCCCTTTAGTCTCTTTTCAAACAAGAAAGGAACTTTTATGCTTGCTTTTGTAGTGAAGGGGCCAGGAAAGGGTAGGAAGATCCAGCTGCTTTGTTCTAGGTTTGCTGATCTTGCAACTGATGCAAGAATGCACAGAGGAGTGTAACAGGGAAGGTTGTCTTTTTTTTTTTCTATGCTTTTTAGACCCATATGCAGCGCTGGATGCCATAATGATAGGGGCAGGAAGGGTAAAAAAGTGGACTATATCCAGATGAGCGCGGATATGCGGTACAGTATGTGGCACCACAGACACTTCTGCGGTGCCACACAGCACATATGTAGGCATTCCTCATGCTGCTACTTTGCAGTGTGGGTGGTTTTCTTGACCCTGGGAGATCCTGGGGTCAAAAAAATCCCACATCAAAAAACAGTGGGGTAGTGCACGTGGCGGCAGTGTGTGCCACCCAAAACAGAGCCTGGCCGGCTGGAGCTATACTCCAGCTGCCGGCCTTACCTGGTGTCCTGGTAAGGCTTCTGGGACCAGCACAGTTTGAGCTGAGTTTGAATGAAATAGAATGTTCTTCAATTGCAGGGGTAAGCAATGAATGGGAACTGGACTACACCTAATGCCAGGTAAAAACATCTCACATCTGTGCATGAAGTTCTCTCTCTCGAAGAGCATCAGGGTCAATTTAGCTCTGTATACTGTACAAGTCTTTTAGTTTTACTGAAGAGAGAAAACAGCAACTGCTGCTTTGTGCAGAAGCATTAGTGGACATTAGTAAAAGCTAATGCATCCTGATTCTGACCTAAGGAAATAAAATCCATTCCCTGTAGGATTTGCTGCTTCTCAGTGACCTTTTTCAGCCCCAAGCAGTGATGTGCTCAACTAACGCTGAATGTGTCAATGTACTAAGGGCAGTAATAGGTAACAATTTAGAGAGGAAACTCAGTTTGACACAACGCTTTTCTTCTGTTCCTTCAGAATGACAATTAAAAGATGATGAGAATAGATCTGTGGTTGTATGTTGCCCCCATTTCTAGATGCAATAAAAAAAAAAAAACACTTGGATGTCAAATGCAACATATGAAAATTTGCTAAAAGCCCTCATAAAAAAAACAAACCAAAACGAAGCAAAAGTGCTGTTTGATTCTTTAAGTGAGAGAGAGAGAGAAATATATATATAGGGAATTGCTCCTGGGATTTCAGAAACCGAGAGCTTTTGCAAACTAAGCATGTTCCCATCAGTGTATTCATTGTAATGACTATATTTGTGTGAGGCATATTTCCTTCCTTTAAATGCAAAATCTTCAGTGAAAAAAAGAGAAAAAAGTTGACACTTATTTGGAATAAACTGGGTTCATGTTCTCTCTAGCCAAGCAATGTGGATAAGAGCATTCACAGTAGGATACTCGTTTTCAACTTTTAAAAGCTGTTTCTTTTGGAATTTCCTTCTTAATTAATGACATCCCAGAACATTGCCTCTCACTCATGTCACACTTTAGTCCCTAATTTTTATGATGTTACAAAACCATGCATTCTGGCATATGTTTAGTGAACTGGAAATATAAAGACATATATCACTTATGATGAGAATTTTTACAGGGCAAATTGAGACACATTTCTATTCCAAATGCTTTTCATGATCTGGTTTGTGGAATTGTTCAGCAAATAAAGAAGAGAAAAGATTGAGCTGTATATTTCATTAAAAAATTAGGGCATGGTCCATTCAGGAAATTATTCAAGTAATCTGGTTGATAAGAATTATTTATCATCTCAATCTGGATTTGACCCCTTTGTTATAATTCCCCTTTAACTTTTCCCTTTTGATAGGTCATGTCTGAGATACTGGGCATGTTTACATGAGCTGCCCACTGCACAGTGGCTACTGAGCAGTCATTTAGTAGTTGCATAGGCACACTTGCATAGGCAAGTACTAAATGACTGCGCAGTAACCAACGATACTGCACAGTAGCTCATTACTACTGCTCAGTAGCATTGTGTCATGGTTTGTGTCTAGTGATGCTGCTATGCAGTAGTAACAAGCTACTGTGCAGTAAGCATCTTGTGTAGACCCGGCTACTGTGTACGACCCCACTATAGGAACAGGAGGAAAACATTTTGTATTATAGCAAAATGTTTTGCTCAGTTGTTCATTGCAGATACGTTGAGGACCAAAGCGAGAGTCATTTGGTTGTTTTAATACCTACGTGAATCTTACCATGTAAAATTTTATGCTTTTCTGTTGATCAACTGAGTTACCTGACTAAAGTGCAGGAGAGATTTTTGTAAATGAGCTTTTTATGAGAATAGAAATTGTCCTCCAGGGAATCACTGAAGTCTCCTTCATCCTCCGTATGAAGTGGACACATTATGTGTCCAGAGAGGGGCACTCCTGTGCTTCAGTTGGGTAACTCAGAGTTAGTCACAAGCTACACTTTGGGTTGTACACTAGGTGAAACAGAATTCTGTCAAAGACCATTTTTTGTTAGTACCACAACATACCTGAGATTATGGCAATATATGCTGTAAGTGGGTCTCAAGGCACCTTTGGTCAGGCCTCCATGCCATTTTTAGAGATGTACTTCTCAAAACTGAGGGTAGAAATGCATGAAATAGAGTTGAGCAGAAGCATGTTCTTGTTAGATATATGAGGCTCAGGGTGCATGCTCTGTAGCTAGTTCTGGGATGTGGCAGCCAGATTTCCCCCCTGAACTTTTACCAATTGAATTTCCCCCACGGAGAGGCCCAGCTGACATATCTCAGAGTATAGTGATTGTAGGCTTTTCTTTGCTGATGCATCCTGCTTGTAAGAGAACAGAAAACTTGCAGCCTATCTGCATGCCATGTCATTATTCAGATTCAGAAAATTAGCTTCATTTATTCACCAAAGAGCAGCAGTGGAGGTTTTCACTTGGTTTATGCAGAGCAAGGCCTCTTACTCCTCTCTGTTTGCCTGCCACATAGCTTGTCCTTTTAGCCTTGTGTTTTTTAGCTTGCTCTTCAAACTATTAACAAAAATGTGGAATATCCCAAACTCTCAGACTGTGTTTTTGCTTTTTTAAAAAGTCCTCAAATAGGGAATTCTTCTGACACTCCATGTAAGTTGTGCAGAAACCTTATCTTTCAGACATGCCTATGGTATTTCATAAAAGTCTGCACTGGGATCTTATCATATGCTTTGGGATATCACAATGCTTCACAGTACTTGGGAAAAGAAATGAAAAGCATCTGAAATTAGGTTGACTTGCAGAATAAGAATGTAATTCAATGAGTTAGAATTTCCCCGGGGGTTAATAGCTTACAATGAGGGCTGAGTCAGGGGTGGGCAATTATTTGGGTCTGAGGGCTACTTAGGGAGTTTTGGTGAGCTGTTTATATGCCTAAATGAACAGTTCAACTTATTTGAACAATTTGGTTTTTGTTTCCACCTGCGGTGCAATAGAATGACCCAGGCACATATATACCTGCTGGAAGTAAAGTATCTCAAAGACCTACAAGTTAAGGCATCTATTCAAGGAGCAAGAGTTGTTGCCTCTAAGTTCCCCTCACCCAAAATGGGGCTGAACTTGTATTTTTGCTTCCTAATAAAGGGCTCTAACCACCATAAAGTGGGTTATGCCTGCCTGATCTGTTATTCAGTGTTCCTCTTGCAGCTGGGAAATACTAGCAACTCTTTCTCAGAGATGCTCCATATACTGAGGCCAGCAATGCAGTAGCTGTAGTACAAACCACAAACCACGCTGTTTCTCATTCCAGAACTGCTTGTGAACTTTCTGACGATTGAAAATTGTATAGGTCAGGAAAGAGAGACCATGTGTGAAAAACTTGGTTTAGATTGTTCCCTCAAAGGAGTCCTAAGAATATAAAAAGTGCTGTAGTGTGTCAGACCACAGGTCTGTCTAGCCCAGTATCCTGTCTGTCACAGTGGCAGAGTGGGGTTGCTAAGGGGAAGTATTTTTACGCAGGGCACATTCAGAATGATCTGTCCATTACTCCTGCTCCCTACATCTTCCAGTCAGACAGGCCATCTCTGCCTTCATTAGCTGTAGCTGAAATGAGTGTACTATATGCAATTTATCAAATCTACTTCCCTCCCCTAGTTTTTACCCCAAAGAGAAATGGACACTAGAAACACAAGAGCTTTGTTTATATCGGAATATATTATACCACCCAGTTCTGCAAACCCTCACCCATGCAGTTTTTACTCATTAATGCCACTGAAAAAGAACGCACTAAGGGCTGGCCATTTCCAATTACCTCAGGAGTTACTCTCTTGTTGATTCATTCTGGACACAATTTCCAAAAGCATGCAAGTGACTAAGGAGCCTAATTCACATTTACACGAGCGACCTAGGGTCTTACAACAAAATGGAATTTAGGCTCCTAACAACCCAACTTGCTTTCAAAAATGAGAGCTGCGTTCCTAAGTCACTTAGAGCTTTTGAAAATTTTACTCTCTGTGTGTTGGCTTCTCCACTGCTATGAAAAAATGGTACTTACATCAGGGAGGTGTGGGGAAGTTAAATTAATGAATGAAGACTGAGTTTCTTGAATGGAAGGTGCTGTGGGATTCATTTATTATTTTGTATTTTAGAATAGCATATGGAACTATGGCTATCTCACAGGAGAGAGAATTGCACCTGATTAAAATGAATCTACACTGCAGATTATTTGAAGTGCTCCCCTTCTCTCATTTGGAAGGGGAATTACAGTGATATATATTCAGCAACCAAATTGGAGGAAGCTGGGAACTACTTAAGAATGTTGGGCAAATTGCTAGGTGACATTTTGACCTTAGACACTAATCTGATGCACAACTGCAAACCTTTCTGTATTCTAATTGAACCTCCAGTATCCTGACTCATGGTGCAAGTAATATGTGTTATGAAAATCAATCCATATATATGGGGAAACACAGACTGGTTTCCTGCCACCATTAATATTTTCACTAAAAAACCATTTTACTGGAACTAATATTCCTGAAAACATCACATTTTATTTAAAACAAGGCAATATTGTTATTGACAGAGCTGCTATGATAATGAGAACAATCAATTTTTTGTACTCCATTATGGTCACATTAGATTTATTTTGGAGTAAATCTGTCATTTCACTTACTCAGGATTTGTAGTTTTCACTTTTATTTTTTAAACTTTTCACAGACTTTCAATGTATTTTGCATCCAGTAGAAGTGAATAAAATAATAGAATTAAAAATGAAAAAGAGTTAAAAACTAGCTATTTATTTCTGCAGGTCAATGAAGCTTCTTTTAGGAGAATCATACTTATAATCTGCAATAAGGGTAGTGGAAGAGTATACACTTCTGCTTGTGTAATATGAAAAGCATAGCAATTGAGATTCAGGGCAAACATTTCCTGAGAACTCTTAAGGAACCAAACTAAGTGGCCACATTTTGAACTGTTTAATCTTGTGATAAGTGGGAATGGGGAAATCTGGATGCTAACCTCTCTGTAAATATGTCCTTGATTATGGGTATCAGACGCGAAAAATGTAGGTCTCAGGTTCCTCTAAACTTGGCCCACACCATAAAGAGTCTGAACAATAGAGTAAGTTAGGGTGGGCAAGCAAAGTCCCAGGCTCGGGCACTGATTTAGAGGTGGGAACAGCATGGCCCCCTTCCCCCCCAAGAGTCTCCAAGAGGCGCAGCCCCACCCCCAGTAGTGTATCCAGGAAGGCGGGGGGTGGAATGATGCCCTCGTGGAGGTTCATAGATTCATAGACATTAGGGTCGGAAGGGACCTCAACAGATCATCGAGTCCGACCCCCTGCATAGGCAGGAAAGAGTGCTGGGTTCAGATGACCCCAGCTAGATGCCTATCTAACCTCCTCTTGAAGACCCCCAGGGTAGGGGAGAGCACCACCTCCTTTGGGAGCCCGTTCCAGACCTTGGCCACTCTAACTGTGAAAAAGTTCTTCCTAATGTCTAGTCTAAATCTGCTGTCTGCTAGCTTGTGGCCATTATTTCTTGTAACCCCCGGGGGCGCCTTGGTGAATAAAACCTCACCAATTCCGTAAAACCTCACCAATTCCCTAATAATTTACTACTTCCTATCCGAGTTCTGCACATGCAGAATAGAACTAGGTACGTGGAATAAGCAGTCTTGTAAGCACCAGGAAGCGGGGAGACATAGCCTTAGATCCCCATTATTTATTGCGCAGTAAAAAATCCATCAGCATGCCAAATCAGTCACAGATGCTAACCTCAGCCCTTTTTCTTTCAGCTCTCTCAGGAGATCCAGTGTGCTGTGGCAGATCACATTCAGTCTCTGGTGAAGTCAGAAAAAAGCCGCCAAGTGATGTGTGGGTCCAGCTTGCTGAGCGCTATCATAAACTCTTGTCAGGCAGCCCTGATCAATGACGGCAACCCATTACACCTTCCTCTCATTAGAATTTTTGAGAAGCTTGCATCACAGTCAATTGAGCCAGATGTACTCAGGTATGGGATGTGCATTTAAAGGACTTCGAGTGGTTTGTTGGTGTTTTGCTATACTAGGATGTTGATTTATTTCTTAACTTAATACTAGGGAATTTGAGATTCAGTTCAGCAAAATACTTAATCTTGTGCTTTAAGTCTTAGTTGGGACCACTAATGTCCTTGAAGTGTCACACATGCACTTAAGTGATTTGCCGAAGTAGGACAGTTCTGTACACTTTCATAGTGCCTTCAGACAATGGACTTAAAGCATCCTACAAGTGTTAATTACTGGTAATTAAGGAATATAAAAACATAATAATTGCCATGAGGGCTAGGGACAGACATTATACATAAACTGATTTAAGTGCCAGAAACTGGTTTAAACCCATAGCAGAACAGATGTTCAGTGCAAATGGCTGAAGCTGGTTTGAGATAAACCTGGTTGAATGTAGCATCAGACTTAACTGATTTGGGTTAAACAGGTTTATTCAATGTCTATCCCAGACCTCTTGCTGGTTTAAGTAAAATGAGAGTCCCCCAGCATCCCGGCATGATCTCTGGACTGCACGGGGCATCTGCTCCACAGAACAGCTGGCCCCTCCCCTCTGCTCCCTGGTTGGAACTTGACAGAGACTACAGGCATCTGCTTGGCTTCCCCTTGCTCCTTTCCTCCCCTCCCCTCTCCTCCCCTCTGCCTTATACAGACACTTCTCAGCGTTAGCTAGCAGACCACATGCTGGCTACAGTCCTTGCTGTTGCAGATGGGGCAAAGGCTGAATCAACAGGTAGCTGGTAATGTCCCTCTGTTGTTTTCTTAATGGACTGATAAACACTGAGTTAGGGGTGATAAATACTGTGTTATCAATTCCCTGATGGGCTGGGGGGAGCGGGGGTGTGGGGGCAGGGGTTTCCTAATCAGAGCATCCTGCCAGGGCCTGGCCATGCCCCCCGTCAGCTGAGCACTGTGAAAAAGAAGGGAGGGCTGCTCTAGCACCCCTTAGCTTCTAGCCTGAGCCACTGCAGGCACGGGCCAGCATTTCCTGGGATGTCTTCACCGTTACAAACTGATTTAGCCTAGCCAGGTTAGATTAACCTGCAAAGATTGAATCAATTTAGGCTAAGGCTTTTTGAATGTCTGTCCCTAGCCTTACTGGGTCAGAGCATAAGTCCATCTTGCCCAGCATCCTATGTTGCACAATGGCAGAGACTGGATGCAGAAAGGGAGAGTGAACTGGATATGACCAGGGTCCTCTTCCTACTGTTCTTCTCTCATTTGCTGCCTCCAGTGTTTAAGATCTAGGAAATTCTGATTCAGAGGCTATGTCCCTAACTCCTGTGCTCAATAGCTACTGATGCCCCTTTCCTCCCAAGAATTTGTCCAATCCCTTTTTGAATCTAACTAAAATGTCATCTTCCACAACATTTGGTTGCAATGAATTTCAAAATGTAAGAACACAGTGTGCAAAAGAACTTCCTTTTGTTAGTTTTAAACTTACTACCTACTAGTTTCATTTTGTGACCTCTGGTTCTTATATTGTGAAAGATAATTATAATAAAAGGCTTAGTACTTCCCTCTATCTGTTTGTAATGCTGGGGGCCAACTACACATGTGCCCTGGAGAGGGCGAGTGGCAATTGGCTGAGCGGCCCCGCCCCTTCAGGCAGGGAGCCAGAGGTGAAGGGAGCCCTTAGGCTTTAAAAGTGTATTGACTTACTCTGGCTCCTGTCAAAGCTGATAGGAGACAGGGGCAGTAGGACCCAGGGGGAGCCTCAGCAGGACTGAGCAGGTCACCCCGACCTACCCCCAGCAATTGCACTCCCTGCCTGCCAGCACTGCTGGTGCCACATGGCCTGGCTGCATTGCAGGAGCAGGGAGCACGGAGCTGCCGGTAGGGTGTGTGTGCGTGTGTGTCTGGTATGGTGTGGGTAAGTGTGGGCGTGTCTTATGTGTGCAGCCAGGGCCAGAGTGGGTAGGTGGGTGTGGGTGTGCCACCAGGAGCAGAGTGGCTGGGTGTGGTTGTGGACCCAGGGGCAGAGTGGATGGTTGTGTGGGTGTGGTTGTGCAGCCAGAGGTAGCATGGGTGGGTGCAGTTGTGGAGCCTGGGGCAGAGTGGGAAGGGTGGGTGTGCAGCCAGGGGCTGCCTGGGTGGGTGAATGGGGGTGGGTGTGCAGTGGACGGCAGAGTGGGAGGGTGGGTGTGGTTGTGAGGCCTGGGGCAGATTGGATGGGTTGGTGTGGTTGTGAGGCCAGGGGCAGAGAGGGTGGGTGGCTGTGGTTGTGGACCCCATGGGAGGGTGGGCATGATTCTGGAGCTAGGGGCACTGTGGGGGGCGGGGAGTGAGTCTGGTTGTGAGGCCAGGGGCAGAGTGGGTGGGTGGGTGTGGGTGTGTGGCTAGGGACAGAGGAAGTGGGTGGGTGTGGATGTGTGGTCAGGGGCAGAGTGGGTGGGTGTGGTTGTGGACCCTGTGAGAAGGTGGGCCTGATTCTGGAGCCAGGGGCACAGTGCTTGGGTGTGGGTGGTTGTGCAGCCACAGGCAGAGTGGATGGGTGGGTATGTGGCCAGGGGTTGAGTGGGTGAGCGTGGTTGTGGACCCCGTGGGTGGGTGGGTGTGGTTCTGGAGCCAGGGGCACAGTGGGCGGGTGTGGTTGTGCAGCTAAGGGCAGGGTGGGTGGGTGGGTGGGTGTGGTTGTGAAGCCAGGGGCAGAGTGGATGGGTGGGTGTGGGTGTGTGGCCAGGGGCAGAGTGGGTGAGGGTGTGTGTGTTCATAGGATTATTCCCACACACACACCCCACAAATGCACCCTCACCCCCCTCGCGCTACTGTACATGCAGACCCCACCATCTATACCAGGTCACACAGGCCAACCTCCCCCCCCCGCCCACACACACACACACACACAGCCCCACACAAACCCCATACTGACCCACATCCCACATATCCACACACTTCCACAGTCCCTGACAAACCTATACCCATCCCCCACAATATATAAGAGTAAAACTTCATTTTAAGCTATTGTGCAATCCCCTCTATGTGCATGACACAAACACATGTATATCGGGGGAAAAAAAACATTGTTTGAAATCAGATTAATGAAGTAGATGTTTCCTTTTTGGAATTTAATGTGGTATTTTTTTGGTTCCAAGATGGCACAACCCCTTGCTGAATGGAGTACTTCCAGGGGCAAGGGGAGGGACTTCTGGTGGCAAAGGTCAGGGGTTGGGGGTGGGACTTCCGGTCACAAGATGGCAACTGGGGGGGGAGGGGGGGTGGAGAGGCCCCTGCCAAGGGACAGAGCTACCCACATAGCCTTCGACTGCTGGCCAAAACTCGGTAAGTGGCCCTCCTCCCAAAAGAACTGCCCGCCCCTGGTTTACATGGCCGGCCCAAAAGGGTGAGTGGTGGGGAGCATTAAGCTCTCCCTGAAACGCTTCATCATTCATGACAGGCAGTTGGCTAGTAAATAATAAATCCCTATTTACTTCTTCTTTGCCATTTGATATTTTGTAAGCCCTTATCATGTCTCCTCTCAAGCATCTCTTTCTAAACTGAATAGGCCTAGCCTCTTTAGTGTCTCATATGGAAGCCTGTCCATACTGCTAATCATTCTTGTTGCCCTTCTCTGTATCTTCTCTAGTTTTTCTATATCCTTTTAGAGGTGTGGGGACCAGAACTGGGCCCAGTATTCAAGATGTGGATGGATTATGGATTTATTAAAAGGAAATAATGATACTTTCTGTTTTGTTCACAGTTCCCTTCTTAATAATTCCTGTCATTTTGCTGGCTGTTGAACACTGAGCTGATGTTTTTATGGAACTGTCCACATGAATGCCAGATCTCTTTCCTGTGTGGTAACAGCTAATGTAGAGCCCATCATAGTGTAGGATAGTTTGAGTTTGTTTTGCCCCAGTGCATCACTTTGCACTTATCTGCCATTTAGTTGCTCATTCACTCAATCATGCCAGATTCTTCTGTAGTTCCTCGCAGTCTGCCTTGGTTTTTGCCACTTTGCTTAATTCATTGACAAGTTTGGCCACCTTGCTACTCAACCCCTTTTCCAGATCATTTATGAATATGTTAAACAGCACTGGTCCTAACACAGATCCCTGGGGGACCCACTGTTTACTTGTTACTATCTTGAAAATTAACCATTTATACTTGCTCTTTGCTTTCTATCCTTGAGCCAATTTCTAGTCCATGAATGGACATTCCCTATAATCCCATGACTACCTAATTTCGTTTCATAGTTTCATAGTAGCTAGGGTCAGGAGGGATCATCTAGCCTGACCCCCTGCCACAGGCAGAAATGAATGCTGGGTTCACAAGACCCCAGACAGGTGATCATCCAACCTCCTCTTGAATATGCCCAAGGTAGGGACAAGGACCACTTCCCTGGGAAGTTGGTTCCAGATTTTGGCCACCCTAACTGTAAAATACTGCCTTCTGATCTCCACCCTAAACCTATTTTCCATCAGTTTATGACCATTGTTCCTCATCACCCCAGGTGGTGCTGGGGAGAAAGGAGCTCTGCCTACTTGCTGTTGATCCCCCCCTTGATGAGCTTGTAGGCAGCCATCAGGTCCCCCCTCAGCCTCCTTTTGCTGAGGCTGAACAGGTTCAGTCCTTTAGTCTCTCCTCACAGGGCCTGTCCTGCTGCCCTCTCACCAAGCGGGTGGCCCTCCTCTGAACCCTCTCCAGGCTGGCCACATCCCTTTTGAAGTGCGGTGCCCAGTACTGGATGCAGTACTCCAACTGTGGCCTGACCAAAGTTGCATAGAGGGGGAGTATCACTTCTCTGGACCAACTTGAGATGCACCTTTGGATGCATGACAAGGTATGGCTGGCCTTGCTGGCTGAGGTCTGGCATTGGTGGTTCATGTTCATCTTGGAGTCAATAATGACTCCAAGATCCCTTTCTGCCTCTGTGCTTTCAAGAAGGGAACTCCCCAGCCTGTATGTATGCTGTGGATTCCTTCTCCCAAGGTGTAGTACCCGACATTTGTCTATGTTGAACCCCATCCTATTCTCGTCTGCCCACTTTTGTAGTCTGTCTAAATCTATTTGCAGCCTCTCTCTCCCTTCAAGTGTGTCCACCTCGCCCCACATCTTAGTATCATCAGCAAACTTGGACAGCATGCTTTCCACCCCCTCGTCCAAGTCGCGGATGAAGATGTTAAACAGTGTGGGCCCGAGGACCGAGCCCTGGGGTACCCCGCTGCTCACATCTCGCCAGGTTGAGTACAACCCATCCACCACTACTCTCTGGGTGCACCCCATCAGCCAATTTTTTACCCATCCAACTGTGCAGGCATCAATGCCGCAGTCACTTAATTTATTGATGAGGATGGGGTGAGAGACAGTGTGAAAGGCCTTCTTAAAGTCTAGAAAGACTATGTCCAGAGCGACACCATCATCCAAGGATTTAGTTACTTGGTCGTAAAAGGCAATCAGGTTGGTCTGGCAGGACCTGCCTTTGGTGAACCCATGCTGATTGCCCCTGAGCATGATCTCCCCTGCAGGCCCTCCACAGATGTGCTCCTTGATGATCCTCTCCAAGAGCTTCCCGAGCACTGAGGTGAGGCTTACAGGCCTATAATTACTTGGGTCCTCCTTCCTCCCCTTCTTAAAAATAGAGACCACATTAGCCAGTTTCCAATCCCCCAGCACCTGGCCAGATGACCACGAATGCTCATCCAGCGGGGCCAAAGGATCCGTGATGACCCCTGCCAGCTCCTTCAGCACCCTTGGGTAGAGGGCATCTGGACCTGCAGATTTAAAAATGTTTAGCCCTTCCAGAAGATCCCTAACTACATCTGCACTGACTAAAGGCTTGATAGAGCTATTCCCAAGATTGTCCCTACCTCTGGTAGGTGGGATATCCCGGTCCCTGTTCAGGAAAACAGAGGCAAAGAGACTGATAAAGATATCAGCTTTCTTGTCTGACGTGGCCACCAGATTACCGTTTGTGTCTTGCAGGGACCCTACATTGCCTGGTGCCCTCTTCTTGCTCCCAATGTACTTGAAAATGGACTTTTTGTTGTCCTTAATCCTGGATGTTAGCCTGAGTTCCAGTTCTGCCTTGGCCTTCCTACTAACTCTCCTACACTCATGGGCCGAGGAGGAGTACTCCTCCTTGGTGACAGTTTCTCCCTTCCACTGGTTGTGCGCCTCCCTTTTAATCCTCAGGCACTGCTGAATGCCCTTGCTGAGCCAAGGGGGTCTCTGAGCACTCTTACCCCCCTTGCTTCTCTCAGGGACTGTTATCCTTTGGGCCTGGAGGATTGCCCCCTTAAGGTACGACCATCCCTCGTGGGCTCCCATCTCCTCTACCTTCTGGGCCCTTAGTGCCTCCCCCACTAGTCTCCTAAGCTCATTGAAGTTGGCCCTTCTGAAGTCAAGGGCTTTAGCCTTGGTGTGAGCCCTAGACGCCCTGCGTTGGATAGTGAAATCCAGCAGGTGATGATCGCTCCAGCAGGTGATGATCGCAAAGATCATCAGTTTGCTCAAGTTAAGAGCCTCTGATGGGGGACCTTATCAAAGGTGTTTTCAAAGTCCAGCTATACTATGTCAATTGGATCACCCCAGTATACCTGCTTATTGACCCCTTCAAAGATCTCCTAGAAGGTTGATGAGGCATGATTTCCCATTGACAAAGCCATGTTGATTTCTCCCAAGAAAGTCATGCTCATCCATGTGCTGAACAATTTTTTTTTATTAGAGCCAGAGGAAGGAAAGGTCTGGATTGTTTTTCCCTGGTTTGCAGATGGGAAAAACTCAGGGATGACTGGTGCCTCCTGAGTCTGGGGGGGCACAATTTGTGGGTGGGCCCAGGGGCAGGCCAAAAGCCCCCTATCCACTCCTATACTTCTGTGCTGTGGCTTAGTGCCCCTCCCCCCCCCCCCCCCCCCCCCCCCCGGGCCTGCGTGGCAAAAAAACTGCCCTATCCTGAGCAGTGCCGAGTCAGAGGCCAATCTCAGGGGAGGCATGTGCCCACCTCATGCCCCCGCTAACAGTCACCTGTGGAAAACCTGATACACAGGGGGATTAAGTGATTTTTGTACAGTCACTCGGGGTCAATAACAGACCCACAAGTTAACCATACAGTCTTATTTCTCAGTCCCTTACTCCCATCATTAGATAAAATTGTCTTAATGCTAACAAAGGCCAACTTGGTATGAATATCAGGTTTTCATGTAGTCCAGGAATTTGTCCAGGTTTTCCAGTGGTATGTTGTTCAAAAGGCCAATACTTCTATAATTGATCTTGGGAAATATCTTTTCTTAGAAACACCTAATCTGAAGATACATTTGGTATCTCCACAATACCGTTTAAAATCAGTGCCCTCTTGATCAACATCTGTTTCAGATGAGATCTGTGGCATCAGTGATTTAAACATCTGCGTTATAACCCAATCTCATGCTGCTATACAGATAGGCTCTTCAGTAAAGCTGGTGAAAATATTTAATTTTGTTACCAAAAATAATAGAAAAGAACACAATTTATTTGAAATATCTTTTCAGGAATAATTTTAATTAAAAGTGAGAAGAGTTTTGCTTAAAATTTATTTTGGTTTCACTTTGTCCAAAGGGAAGAAAGTCTGAAAGTGGAGTATATAACAGTGCTGTTCAACCTTTCAGGCACCAAGACCAGATGAGTGCTGTGCAGGCAGTCCGCAGGTTGGATCTGGTGCGTGGTCCCAGGCCCATGTGCTGGATCTGGTCTCATGTACCATGTCTGGGGCTGAGAAGCAACATATTGGGCCAGGTCCTGGCATATATGCCAGGCCTGAACCTGAACGCCAGTCTGATCCAGCACATGGGATCTTGACATTTACCCTATGGGGAACTTTATTGGTCTAAAAGTTTAGTGGTAGGATGCAGTGGCAGTATTACTTGCTGCAGGGCTCCCAGAACATGGGTGGATGACTCAGTCCATGGGTTGTGCTTTGAGCACCACATGTATAAAATAGCATAAAATAAAGCAACATTATTTAAAAATGAAAATAACTTTTATACTTAAGAAAAAATTGACAATTTCAATAAAAAAAATCCATGAAAAGTATTGATACTGTCAAAAAACTGTCTTTTATTGCTGTTTTGTTTTATTTTGCCTAGCTTTTCTTTTCAAATGGAGGGTTGTTTCACAAGATAAAATTTGGTGATATTGGGGCTGTGCTGTATTTGCACTGATGTCAGCATGCTGAAAAATTCTCCTTCTAAGAATATTTTCCTCTTTTTTGGTTTACACATTCCAGGAAGTTTCTCTGGCTCGAAGCCTCTCTGCCAGCAGTGTCAGGAGGCAGCACAAAGAGAATTCTGGTGCCATCAGGTCAAGAGGATGGTTTGGGTAAAGCAGCTTGGAATAAAAGTAAGGAAGAGTGTTGAGCATGTTGTCCATACTCAGGTGATGGTCTGTTCACATGTTAATGGGATGCTGCTTTAGGAGCTAGACAGAACACAGATATAGTGTTTGAGGACATTAGGCTCTAGGCCGGTTAAAGGAATGGGCCAGTGTCTGGGGAATGGCCAGAGGAAGAAGTGTGTAACAGCCACTGAGCTGTAGTTTATACTAGCACATTCAGTAGTTCTCCACAACCCAAAAAGGGGACTTCCTGGGCTGGAGCAGGGGGCATACCCGTTTCCTCTTACAGACCCCCATCTGTGCCTCCAGCCCCGATTCCCATTGTACTATAATGCTTTATTTTGCTTAGCTCCAAGGCAGCACCACCCCCTCCTGCTTGCATATGCCAAACTGGGAAATTTGGTGGTGCAGTTTCTCCAGGGGCATCTGTAGTGGCCACTTTTGAACATTCTGGAGCAGCTCCACCTCTGCATTTTGAAATTTGACATATATGTGTGGGAGCTGCTAGGAAGGCATGCTTGGGGGAATCCCTTCTGGGACACACTGGGGACACAATGTAGACATACCCAGGGTATCCTATCTTTTCTATGTTGGATACAAAGTTGAGAAGAAGACTGCTGAAAAAAGCCACTGTGTAGTAGTGCGCACCAAGTAATGCTGTGCATTGTTGTTGTAGGTTTAGAAGTAGCCACAATGGACAAAAGTGTAGTTCCTCCACCAGCCACCAACTCATCTTGGGTGCGCAGGGGGTCTGCTGTGGCTCTCCAAACAGCGATGAGTCTCATTTCCATGACATCACCACGGAACTTCCAGCTGCACAACACTTCCTTGGCTCCATCCTTTGTGGAGTTTGACATGTCAGCAGAAGGCTACGGGTATCACTGCTCCTTCTTTTATTGCTGCTCTGCTGTGTTTTCAAGCTTCTGTTTTGGGCTAAAGAGAGTCCTTCAGCTGTTCTCTGAGCTGAACTTATGCCCCTATCCACACTCCACATGTGGCCTCAGTGGTGGTACACAACTCTGCCTGCCCACTGTCACTTCAGTGATAGCACAGAAAGTTTGAAGAGCTGTTGGATAAACTTTTGGGCATCTGGTATCCTTCCTCAGTTCTGAAAGGGAAGCAGACAAAGGCTGATCTAAATTTAGCATAGCCTGTGTCTGCTACTTCTTTAGATCTGAGGAAGGGCACCAGGGCTGCCTATACACATGCTCAGGGGTGGGGGGGTTGAGAGGGGCATTTTAATTAGAGCAGTTCCCTGGTGCCCACTTTAATTGGAATGCTGCAACGCCACATGTATTAAGTCCCCACACGTTTAAAAATGGCCATGGGATGCCTTATCTAAACCTCATTCAATGAGATTTAGTTAAAGTACCTTGTGGCCATTTTTAAATGAGTGGGGGCTTAATACATGTGATGCTGCAGTGTTCTAATTAAAACACCAACTGACATATGTATAGGCAGCCCTTATGTCTGAAAGCTGGTATAAAGCCTTGCCTCTTGGACATTTCTTGGACCATCACAGCTACAACAACACTCCAACCCTACCATGAAAATTTGTTCATGTTCTTAAAATTTTCCATTTAGAGCCCTACTTTCCGAGAATCCAGTCCTACTGGATTGTGTTAATTGGGACATTTGCAGGTAAAATGAGTTCAGGACCAGGCTAGTGGAGGCCCATTAAGAAGTGTTTGAATTTCTGCTAAGCAGGTTTTTTGTCTTTTGTAGTTGTTTATTCCTCCCCACGCTTGCCACTGTTTTGGGCCCCAATACCGAACAATCCATCTCAGGAGGAGTTGGAAAAGGTAAGTGCCTTCTGTTTCATTTATGCCCCTCTGAGAACCTCAGGCATTCAGTGTTAGCCAGAGGTGGCCACAGACGGTCTTCCACCTCTGTGCTCAGACCCAGCTCTGAGCCTTTTTCTACTATGGACCAAGCTGCAACATGAGAGCCAGTTGTTAAAAGGATAAATGAATGTCCTACCTAGTGAATTTTGTTAAATTGCACAGTAGTGTCCCAGGGGAAAAGAGACATTTAGAACCAGGCATCTCTTGAGACATTTAGAACCAGATAGGACAACATTATTGGAAATGTGGGTAGGAACCTTTTTTCCATCTCTGAACATCTGGATTTGGTAAATTAGAGAATGCTTATTTTCAGTTTTGGATCTGGATGCTTCTGTGAGATACTTTTCCAGTATTGTCTCGGATAAAGGGCTCATTACTGGAGCAGGGAAATAGGATTTGAAGCACTTATAGATTTCATGGTTGTTTCTTCCACAAACATGCCTTGGTACTTCTGAACTTCTGCAGTGAGACTGGACCAATATTCTTTGAGTTTTTCAGATAAAAAAGGCAAGGTCTTGCTGGGAATGGGGGAACCAGAGCCCTTATATCGATTTTGTTTCTTGACCACAGGTGCCCGATTGTTTCCTCCTCTTGGTGGCCTGACTTTCTCCTCCTGGTTCCTGGTCAGCAGGTTTGGTTTGGCATATGATACCCACCCAATCCGGTTCCTTAGTGTGGTGCGACATATGTCAAGGACAGAGCAGGAGTTTGTATGTTTTTCAGTGAGCTTTTCTCCCCAAAACCGTTCCTTAATCATCTCTACAGAGGAAACGGCGTTCCAGCCATTGGGTAAGGTGTTCCTCAGCCATTCTGTGGTCCCTACAGGGTCTCAATCATTTGGAGAAAAAAGTAGAGGTTCTAAAGATTGAATTTCCACTTTGATTTGAAAAGGAAATTGCAGCCTCTTTTTCTGCAAAGAACCTTGGGAATTGAGAGCTACTATGAACTAGTTGCTGTGGTCTAAAACAGTGGTCCTAAGCTGAGGTGCTGTGACACACTGGGGTGTCGTAAGATCCTTTTAAGGGTTTTGCCCTCCCAGTGCCACCAAGTGGAACTGCCCTGTTGCACCTCTGTTACTGGGAGACACCATGTGGGGCCAGACTTGGAGGTGGCTGTGGCAGGAAGGGGCACTCTGCTGCAGCCTGCCCTAATGAATGCTTGCCATGAGGCTGCTGCTGGTCTGCCTAAGAGCCCATACTGGCAATGCTACCACTGCAGACAAGATAAAGTAAGTGTCCTCACTGCCTCTGTTTCCTGGTGGGTGAGGGGTGCCTGGTGGGCTTCATGCATCAAGACAAAGGGTGTGGGGGGTATGTCTCCCTTGCATGCAGAAAAGGAGCAGCTCCATTTGCCTGCATCCACAGAGGGTGCTGCTAAATTCAGAAAAAGTTATGGAGCAGTTCCTTGAGTCAAAAATGTGGAAAACTTTTGATCTTAAGGGACAAATAGGGAGAAGGTAAGGGAGATGAAAGACCTCTTCTACTGTTGTGCTCCCCCTCCTACAACTTATTGTCTCTCTATTGTGGGGTTTCATGCTGCCACCTAGTAACACAGTATCTTAGCATCTTATATGTCATCTGAATAGCAATAACTGGATAGGCCAGTGTTCCTCAGAGTGAGGTAACTACCCACTGCTGTGGAACTGGAATGTCTGGTTTGTGTGTTAGCTCCAGCTCAGCCCTGGTATAGGAGGTGGGAGAGGGGCATGCTCAGAGTGCAAATCACCCCTTGGGATTGTCATATGGGCTGGGATTACTAGCTGGGATATGTCATATGGGCTAGGGAAACTTGGCATGTGCCCCAATCAGTGATATTTCCCAGATCCCCAAGCCAGTCCTGCAGAGTGGACTAAAACAATCTGCTTTGTGAGATGATATAGCAAGTGGGGTAGGTAGGGGATCACTGCTGTCCAACACTCAGGGTTCTGTCACATGTGATACTTAGGATGTGTTAACTACCTTAATACATGAGTAGCTGCACATTCAAGCAGTAAAACATGTGCTAAGTGCACTCATAGCATAAAGTTAGCCCTTTTTGTAGAAGGAGTATCTATCTGATGGTAATCAGTAATGTATTCAACTATCATTGTACCTCTCAACCGGGTTAATACAAGCATGGAAGTACTACAACCCCTTTTCCCAGTTCCTGTACCAGAGCTGGTGCAGAGGCCAAGCACACTATACTTCACCAGCTGGAATATCCTAAAACCTGGAGAATTATCACCTGTCCAGCTCTGATTGATGGGAACTCACACGAAAATTTATATCGATTCTGTTTGGTGTTCCATTTATAGTCTTTGTACATAATTTTTAGAGCTGTACTTGCAGAACAGCAGCACTAATTGCAATTGGTAGTACTCTGTGTTGTTTGGAGTGAAACGTCATTGCAAATGAAATGGGTATTTTGTGTATTTACAGTATCTGTATTCCTCTCCTCAATTTGCTAGAAAAGCACTGAGCAACACTTTGAATATATGGCATGTGAATAGCCTCTTGTTAGGCAGATCCTGTCTCAGATCCAAGTCTCAGGTCTTGATGACAGAACTCCAGTATTTTAGTGTGTGTGTATATTTATTCATCCCTTCCCTTTCCTAGCAAACTTTAAGAGAAATGTCCCAGTCTTACTTCTGGCTCTTCTGCTCAATCCATATACAACATTGTGCAAGTTGCATCGATTTTCTATGCCTCAATTTTATTATTAATTGTGTTCCATAGTCAGTGTAGTCTGGTGAATGCAATGTTGACTGGGAGTCTGCAAATGTGCTCTGCTCCTAGCTTTGATACTGGTCCACTGGGTGACCTTGACAAGTCACTTTTATGGCTCAGTTTCCCATAGAGAAAGGGGAAAATGATACTGTGAAATGGAGAAAAAGATATTGACATCTATTTTTTATTTTTAAAAAATCTTGAACTCTACAAATGAAAAGATTTCACTGTTATTATTATTACCACCATTAATTGCCAAAGGCACCTGTCAGAATTGAGGTCCAGTGATGCCAGGTCTTGGGTAAACACACAATAAGAGGCAGCCCCTGATTTGTCTGACAGCCCCTGTTTTGGTTTTTGCAGATATCATGGAACCTGAAGGTGAAGTCCCAGCTCCCTCTGTGGTCCCAGTCCAAGTCCAGTTTGGCTGTGGCAAACTGCTAGTCACTGGGCAATGGCATCACCTTGTAGTGACCGTTGCTAAGGAAATGAAGAGGAACTGCATTGTATCAGCTTATATAAATGGACAGATGCTTGGCTCTGCTAAGGTAAATATTCTTGACAGGTGATTGTTTGAATTTTCTTGTTTTGGTTGCTCCAGCTAGGAAACTCCATGTGCTTTGTATGCTCTCCATATACACCAGAGGGTATGGTATTAAACTAAAGTTGGCAATTGCCTGAATACTTAGACACTTTGGGCTTGGCTAGACAATGCATTTACTTTGATATAATCAGTAATATGCCAGCATATTCAAGTAGCAAATATGATGCATCCCCTTTAACCAAAATGGGAGAGAATTTTCCCTCAAAGAATCAAGGGTAAAACTGCACTGGTATAATTTATACTGGTTTAGGCTTAGTCTGTCTGCACCTATCCCAGAATAGCAGTTTAAGGCCAATGCATCTTTACCTACTCCCTGCCACCTAGCAGTCAGGCACAGTTATAACCACCTACTGAATAGTGGCTGCATGTCTGTCTATTCCTTATCCTGTTGCAATTTTCAGTGAAGTACAAAACTGTTGTAAATTACT
This sequence comes from Alligator mississippiensis, assembly GCF_030867095.1. Classification (NCBI taxonomy): domain Eukaryota; kingdom Metazoa; phylum Chordata; order Crocodylia; family Alligatoridae; genus Alligator; species Alligator mississippiensis. The sequence goes on from NC_081829.1 coordinate 21,761,600, forward strand.
CTGGGAGCTGTGTTCATCTGTCCAGGACCTTAGGATATCCCTGCATTGCAGTTTGAATGAGCATACTACACCCAAATTAGCTGTACATTGGCGTGTTTGGGTACTGAAAGCAGTGTAGTCACAACAATATGGGGTTCAATGCAGACTCCAAAAAATCCTCCCAAGAACTTAGCCAGATATTTAGGCACCTAGCCCATGCTGAGCCCTGTGCTGCTTTGACTACTGTGTTAGCAGCACCCATGCTAGGTAGCATAAAGCTGCCAGGGGTATGGTATGGTCTGCAGCCACATTTTTGGATTACAGTGTAGATGTACCCTTAGGTCCAGATTTTTAAAAAATGTGCAGTGATTTTTGGGTGTAAAATGTGAGAAATCTTAAAAAGAGTGGACAATCTTTGGGACTGTTGAGCACCTGAGCTTTGAAAATCAAGATCCTCAAGTGCTGAGGTTATCAAATCTCTTCACCAGTGATTTCCATTCATCCTCTGCCTGCTTCTCGCAGTGAAACAGTCTGCTATAGTGTCAGATTACTCAAAAAGAGGTTTACAAACTTCCCAAGTACTAATTCTCGTAATTTCATTACAAGACTTGCAGTGCTTAGTGTTTTTAATAGGTCACCACTTCCTGGAGTCTTGATGTTATATTAGAATCTTGGCTTTTAATTTAAAAAAGTAAGTTCTCTTTCTATTAATTGTCCACAGAGTCATTCTCACTTGTGGGTGTCTCTCGCATCTTGGGTCCTCAATTCAAGACTTTGCCTTAGCAGTATTGGGAGGGTGTCCTCTAGCTCTTGCTCTCATGCCCCATGCTAAAAGGGCAAAAGGCAGTACACTGTTCCTATTTCTCAGTTATTCTCAACCACTGTGAAAGACAGAGTGCTGGTGAGACTCTGAGCAGCTTAGGTCAAAGCAGATACCCAGGTAGTAAGAAACCTTCTCTAAATCGTAAGGTTCCCCCCGCCCTCCCTTTTTACTCAGTTTGTATGCTTCTGCTTCACCATCCTAGGAAGAAAAACTGAGAATTTTCCCTCAAGTTTGTAACCAGGTGGCCCATCACTTTTTGCATAAACATGTAAATCTAACAATGCCACAGGGCACCACCATTTCAGGCTGGTGTCCTAACTGCTTTCTGGTTCCACTTTGGAACCAGTCTTCCTGAGCATATGGTGAGTTGATCTTGACATTGTCTTCATCTTAAGCTTCCTCATAAACTTCATAATTTTACAAGAAGGAAGCAAAATTCAACATCTTGAAAACTAAAAGCTGACACTGCTGCTCCAGCCTTTTGTTTTGAGCCAAATTTGCAAGTTCACAGAGCTGCCTCAACACAAGATAAATTCCTTGCCCAGGACAGCCTTCCATCAGCCCATCCTCCTGTGAAATATGAAACATCATAACCAGAGGGAAGCATAAGTCAGTATCCTGCTTGCCATCAGACAACTTTGAGGTAAATAGAAGACTGGTCTAACCTTTATCTGAGCCTAATTTGCACAAAATTAACTTCTCCAGCCAGGAGAGCTTACAACACCTTTCAGCTCTCCTGTAAAATATGAATTTTATTTCCATCTAGGAGAAATTTTACAATCTTTGTACTCTGCTATGCCCGAAGAAGGGCGTGTGTCCAAAAGCTTGCAAATAAAGACTGTTTTTTTGCAAATATCTAGGTGGTCTAATAAAAGAGATCACCTCAACCAAGAATTCTGATTCCTCATGTTCTCTATGATTTCCTCCGTGACCCTCCTGTGACAGTCTGATTCTGGCAACAGATGGCTGTATGAGATGTCTCCTCTGTCTGGGAAAGACTCATGTTGATCCTTCAGACCAAAGCTACAAGGAGGAGTAATTGAGGATCTTCCTGCAGAGGTCCTTTTTGTTTGACCTTAGATCCATGGTCAAGATCTTCCTTGTAGCACTGAACAGCCAGCGCTGGATCCCTGTGCTGACCTGAGTCAACCTTGGTGTTGGAAAAGTTGATACTGGAAAAGTTCCCTCCAGTGTTTCAAAGGGAGATTGCCAATCGGAAGCAGATCCAAAATGCAATCGGCTCATCTTTGGCTCATTGATTCGTAGCTGACTTCCTTTACCCATCAGGTTCTAGAAGGAGAGAAAAGGGCCTGAGACCTTAATGCTGACAGGATGGATAGCTGAGGTTCAAAAAGACCTGGGTGCTTTGACTGTCACACTATCTTGCCTCAGGAAGTTCTTTTCTCAGACCCATGGGTTTAATGCAGAACCTCACATAATCTAGGAGTCAGATATGTTGGTTTTGCACTAGCTTCACAGGCCATCATAAGGCCAAAGGAAAATAGGTCTGAGCCCCTTATCAGCTGTGAATAAGAAGAGGGTCTTGGGCATGTGTAGATGAAACAGGGGCCCTAAATTGAAGTGGTGGGTTTTAAAAAACACCACTTCAATTTAGGGCTGATTAAAACCCCATGTCATGCACACACCCTGCTGACTTACCTGCCTCTCCCGCGGGGAGGGGAGGGCAAGCTGCTGGCGGGCAGAGTGGCCCCTGGGCTGCAAGGGAGGCTGGTGCTTCTTTCTGTGGCAGCGGTGGCTCCCCCCCAAGGTGGCACTTGCCCACCGGCACCTGGCTCAGATGGTCCTGGGGGGCACTGCAGCCGTGGAGGGAAGCACCGGGCCCCTGAGCAGCTCAGTCAGGCAGAAGGCTCCAGGGCGGGGGAAAGCAAGAGATCAGGATCGCTGCTTTTCTTGGGTGGAGCCTGTCTTCCTGGGCCGCTGCCAGGCTGACTGCAGGGCTTCCTGCAGAGCCATGGAGCTGCACAGAGCCCCGTGCTTTGCTTTGCAGCTGTAGGGGCAGCAAACTAAAACTCCTAGAAAGGAGTTTTAGTTTGCTGTGCCCCAAGTCATTTAAGGTGCATTACGCCACCGAGTTTCCTATAGCAGCTGGAATTAATGCGCAATATGCTGCTGACACGTGCAAACACTGACACCATTAAAGCGGTGCAAAAGCATTTAACCTGTTTTAAAGTGTCGTGTGCACACACCTCTCATTTTGTCTACACATGTCCCTTCATCCTCTTGCACCCAAGCAGTGTTTCACCTCTGTGCTAAGTCTGAAGCTTCCTGAGACCTTAAAAGATGTCTGTCCTTCGTAGGGTAGTTTCCTCATGTCCTTCTCTTTGGTACTTGCTGACCTCAGTGTAAGAGCCCATGGCTGATACACTGTCAAGTTCTGCACATCCTTCTCTTTCTCAAATGAAGACTATTTTCCTGTTTTATTCAGCACTGTCTCCTGACATGCTGTCACCCAGCCCATTGGCACAGCTTCTGTAGGTACCCAGCTTAGAATTGGCATTGGCAGAGTATCATTCTTATAATGATGTTAGTTACCTTAGTTGTTTCACCCCTAGTATACTTGAGCCCACTCCTTAGTCCCAAGGCAGAGACATTTTCATAGGAGCTATTCTGAATTCTTTGAAAATGAAGGCTTACCTCCTGGAGGATTGATTCCAGTTGCCAACAGAGCTCATCCCTTGAGTCAGGAAGAATCCTATGAAGATAGTAAGATCTTGCCTGTCCATCCATATGCACATAGCCTCTTGTAACTTTGTGACACCTCATGTTAGACTTCACTTTAGGGGCTTGCAAGCTGGGATGTATGAAATTTACTTTCCAGTGACTCCTTGGACAAAATTATCACACTTCTAATCTAGGCACTGTCTTCCCTCATATGGGCCCATGTCGAGGAATGCTGTTCACCTTTCTTCACCTGTCTGTTAATATAGTGATGAATATGTCTCTCTGAGGGTGCAAAACACATTCCAGTGATCACCAGGTGCAGGGACTCTGGTTGCTGGAGGAGATGAGCCTTTATATCAATGTATTAGAACTTGGAGTGGTGCTGAGAGTTTGTACAGTCAAAGATAACATGTCCAGATGAAGGCAGATAACACCTTTGTCATATTTTATATCAACAGGTAGGGCAGAATGAGATTCTTTCTCATATGCAGGTGGACACTCCATTTGCTATTTGTTTCAGGACTCCAATGGCCACCTCCAGGTATATATGGACATTGGCTTGGAGTCACCTACAAGAGCAAATGTGTCTGTATAGTGTTACTCAAAAGAGAAAATGAACCTACTTGTCAGTAGCTGGAGTGTTTTGAGATGTGATGTCCCAACATTCAAATTCTGACTGCAATACTCTTTTCCTTGGAGTCAAATGCAAGAGAGGACTCTGTAGCTGAGAGGAAACCAAGGAGCGGGACGTGTGTTCTGTCTTTTATTCACTCAGCACGAGGTGGGAAGGAAGATAGGGCCAGTGTGTGCCATATCGGTACTGCTAAGACAAAAAATATCTGTTCCAGGGCTTGGGGGCTGAGTCACATCCACAAGGGAGACTGTTTATGTGGACACTACATCTCAAAGAATTCCATGTACTGGTTATTGCAGTGTAAGAGTAATGTTGTAGCTGTGATGGTCCAGAAATTAGGTGCAATGCAAGGATTTATCCCAGCTTTATCCCAATACATAGCTGGTCCAATAAAAGATATCACCCTAAGAAGTTCTTGCCTTTCACATACTTAATGGTAAGTAATTTCCTTTTTTCTAGATTGCTTGATTGTGAGACAAATTTTCGAAAAGTGACCCAAACACACCCCAAAAACAGATACTATAGGCAAATAAAGAAAGCCTTAAATGTATTATGTTTTTCACTTCATGCTTTTTAGTCACTTCAAGATGCTTTCAGGCTGCACATTTGATTTTTGAGTTTTTCAGGCTGGCAGTATGGAAAATGAAAATCATTTCTAATGCAGACCCTTTGAACTGTCATGTAGTCCTCCTAACTTTGGTTTCTTCTTAAATTTTAAATCAGTTGTAATGCATGTGAAGTGCTCTGAGTTATGCTTGCAAAAGCAATCTGTTCACTTCCAAATATTTTTTCCCAATACTATCAGTCTCTTTAATGCCTTGTGGGACCTATATCTATTCCATGAATGAAGGCAAATTAAATTAAGATTTCATTCAGATGAGACTGAAAGTCATCAATAAAACTTGAACACTGAAATTGATTACAGAATTCACAGCAAATGTGTTTATTATATAGTGAAACAACCCATAATAAATAAAACAAGCCTTTAGTAAATAAAAATCATCCCAGTCATTGTCTCTTATGTAAGAAAATGCTGTAGGATTTTTTTCTTGACACAGGAAGGGAAGTGGAAAGCACCGGGGCAAAGGATGCATCTAGGAGTAGGATTTCAGGAATGCAGAACCTGTATTCCATCCAATCCAGTCCCATGTCCAGTGACAAGACCCCACCAAGGACCTCCTGGTCAACCTCCTTCTAGCTCTGGCCAAACTTGCCATCTACCAGACCAGAAAGGAAGCTCTGGCTGTGAGAAACCCAGGCAATTGTGGGGCCTTTTTCCTGTCACTCCTCCACTCATGTCTCTGTGCAGAGTTTTACTAGGTGGTGTCCACAGGGTCTTTGGCCTTGTTTGAGAGGCAGTGAGCACTAATTGGTGTGTTCTGCTTGGTGTTCTTCTTCAGAATCCTTATTATGGTCCTGTGACAATCACACCCATCTGTTTCCTCTTTTGTTGTCCTAAGGAATCACTTGTCATGTACCTAGTGGCCTCCCTAACTGAGGGAGGCTTATTGTTTTCTTGGTGGGCTAGACCCATCACTCCCTATATAACACTCCCTACATACTGTCCAGTGACTAGAGCCAGTTGCTTCAGGACAAGGTGCAAGAATCCCACAACAGGCCAAGGGGGAGGGAGGAGAAGGGAGATCTACCCCATGAATGTCTCATCCCTGTTTCATTACGGTGCAGGGCAACATATCTCTTCCAAATTTAATGTAAACATATTTTCTATTATAATTTAAGACATTTTTTCAGAAATAGCAGGCTGAAGTTTGGAGCCTAAATCTGTATTTCTTCAATTGGTAGCTGTATTTTTCAAAATGTTGTGCTCCCATTGAAATCAACTGCAGTGGCTCAGTGCTCCACACTTTTCAGAAGATGACTTTTACATTTAGGCTTTTGTTTTTAGAAGGCCATAGAGCAGTATCTTTTCCATAGTTAAGCATGCAGCTGGATTCACATTATAAGTCTGAGCCCCTCTTAAAAAAAATTTAAAAAAAAGGAAGGGAATTAAAAAAAAAGGCGGGAGCGGGGGAAGGGGGAGAAGGGCATGGAAGATTAAGCCCAGGGTCACAATAGAATTCATTTATACTACATTTGAAATGAACTGGACATGGAGTTCTTTAGATAGGAACTTGGGTAGGTGGGAATTAAAAAAAAATGCTTAATTGAGTTCGGTACTTTTGAAAATTTCATCCATTTAACATAGGAATAGCACCTGTGCTAGGAATTAGACTAGATGACCCTTGAGGTCTCTTCTAAGGCTTTGATTCTAAGACATTCCAGACAGATGCCTTTCTACCTTCTTCTTGAAAATTTCCATGAAGGAAATTTCCCAACTTCCCCAGGCAGCTTTTTCTGTTGTCCTGCTGCTCTTACATCCTGGTCATATTCCTGACACAGTCCCTGTTTACTAGATTTTCCTAGTAACTAGCCACAAGGCTGATTTAATTAAAATTAAATAAAAAAAAAAGATGGGCTATTAAATGGCAGGCAGCGGTCCTGAAAATTCGTTCACATGACCTTGCATTAAGCCCTATCTGAAGTCTTTAGGGGTGCAGGGATCTGGCCGTATTGAGTAAACTGTGGGATTGGAACTTTAGTTACAGTGTAACAGGTTATTGCTGATGGTGGGATTATCAAAGGACGCTAAGTGAGAGAGAAGCCCAAATTCCATTTTTAAACGGCACTATTGCAACTATATTAAATACTTGTATGATAAAGCAGCAGTAGGAAAATATTTAACCTAGATTTTGCCTCTGATGCTTTTTAGCATCTGTGAATAGAGAGGTGATTTTGTGGCACATCTACAAAAAGGGAGTAAGAAAGATGCTCTTCAAAGGCTGCATTTACATGAGATGCTGACTATGCAGTCATTACCAGACAGCATACTTGTATAAACAAGTACTAAATGACTGGGCAGTAACCTGCATTACTGCACAGTAGCTCTGTCAAATGGCTTTTTCGTGATGCTGACTGCACAGTAGCCTGAGACTGCTGCAGAGTAGCATTGCCTTATGGCTGCTGCTGCACGATGCTACTGTGCAGTAGTCCAAGACTACAAGCACAAGAGCACATTTTGGGCACCACTTTCCCTGTTAGAGATCTACTTCTTATCTAGTTCTGGTGAGGACATGCGGACAGTCATGCAGTTAAATAACTAGTTTTAGGGCAGAATGCTATTTGACCTAATGGGCAATCAAACGGCACCTTGCAACCAACTCTGGATTATCCAATTGAAGGGTAGGAGTGATTTTGTTTAGTAGAGTGGTACTATCACTTCCTGTCATTGGATTTTCACAAGGAATGAATTTAATGTTTGTGTAATAGGAAAGCTTGCTCCTGTTAATTTTAGTCTTTACATAACTGGGATTTTCACAAAGTAAGGACTAGAACTTGGAAAGTGATGGGTGCCATTAGCATCTGTTGATTTCAGTAGAAGAGGGTAGCCAGCACCTTGTGAGGAGGAGTCAATAAGCTCCCAGACACAACTGCTTCAAGAAGAGAACCTCTCTGTTACAGATGCAGTACCTACAACCCTTACCTGGTGGCTGTATTTCCATGGAATCATCATCCTTTGTCGATGTTTATGGATACATAGCGACCCCACAGGTTTGGAAACAGAAGTCCTCCTTGACCTGGCGCCTTGGCCCTACATACTTGCTTGATGAGCCAGTCTGTCTGGAAACTCTTGAGGTTATTAACAAGCTTGGCCCAAGATACTGCAGTAGTTTCCAAGCAGTGCAGCTTCAAGGTACGTGATGGCTCAGGTCTGCAACATTATGCATCTGCCAGGGCTGTGTTTTACTGTGTTACTAATATGTATTATTAATATTTCAGTTGTGTCCCATTTTGCTGGACAGCATCCAGGCATGCAGCTAGAGGCTGTCCCTACCATGAAAACTGCATAGCCTTATAGGGCAGACCAAGGATATGAGAAACCAAGTAATAGTGTCCTCATTTTATAGGTGGGAACTGAGGCAAGGAGGTGTATGTCCTTCAGGAGTTAGATTCCTAGGTGCTTTTGAAACTCTCCCCTGATATCTGTCTGCACCTTAGGTAACTAAATACCTTTAAGGACCTGTTTCTGAGTAGGTAGCCCAAGGGACACAGGGAATCTATGGCAAAGCCAACACTGAAACCCTGATCTCTTGAGTCCCAACATAGTGATTTAATCACAAGACCAATTGTCTTTATTTTATGTGGATATCAAGTTATTGATGAAAGCTGAAATCTCCATGGGCTAGACATTAAGGAAGAATCTTAGTACCTAGAGGGTGCATTTACACATGCAATTAATGTGAAGCAATAAACTCTGGAGTACTTTGAGCCAGAGTAAACTACTCCTGGTGCAATGTCTACATATGTGCCTGGCACATGCGTTTACTTTAAGTAAATTACCCTGCTGTGAGATAGTACTATCTTACACCAGTGTAAATTAGTTCACTGTGGCCTAATGCCATTGCATGTGCCAATAATGATACTTTAGAACTAATTAGTCTACTCCACAATAAAGTGCACATGTAGATGTGACCAGATAATACATATTTATGGTGCTACTCAAAGTGTAGCAGAAAAAGAAACAGACATATGCTTCACTGCAGAGGACTTTGGGGTAGTGCAATACAGGGTGGGAGAAAGAGTGAGAGAGAAGAAGGGAAAACTACATTACATTCCATTTAATGAAGAAGCTTTTTAACTAAAGCATACTGTTAGCTTCAATTATTAAACAGCCAGATAAAGCATCTCCAGTACATTTTATTTATTGATTGCTGCTTGTTCAACAAACAAGCCCATCTACCTCTGTATTAGGTGATGAGGGGTGGACATGGTGGGGGCGGGGGTCATCTCCCACTTGGAAAGAGTAAATGAAATCTATCTGCTGAGGCTGCAACCTAAAGCAAAAGGGCTAGGGCCAGCTGAAAGTTTTCTATCCAAACTTGAAAACGTGGGGTCTTTGCTAAATGAAAATTGGATGTGACATGTCTGCTTGCTATAGAAAGCTTTGGCTTTTCAAAGACAAACAGGATGCCTGGTTTTGAAATACTGCTATAGTGCCTTGCAGAAGTTATAGTTCAGGTATTTCATGTCAGTGTCTCCTGTCTGTCCTGGGATCCCCAGCTGGCCTTTCATTCCTGCGATGTACTCCAGTTATCTGTTTACAGCAGGATAGCAGCCACTGTAGAGTACTGACCACTGCTTTATATTCAGTAACCTGCATTGGCTTTTTGGGACAAGGCTTGAGAAACCATAGAGAAAGTGGTATAAACACACTGGGGTAAACCATCCCCTGCCTGTCATCATGTGGATATGGGAAGGTCTTGTTAATGTGGCTCAACTATTCGATTGTTGTATGTGTGCAGACAAAAGTTCACCCTTTGATAGCAATTAGCTAACAACAGGCACCTCCTCCCTGTGTCTGTGGCTATGGACTCATCATTCATGGAAATACTAGGAGGTTATATGAGCTGCATAGAACAGTATCTAATGGAGACAGCTGAGCACATCCTCAAGAAACACACTTGCTGGAATGTTGCTGTCACTGGGTTGCAAAGGTTTAAGGTCCAGGTTCAGTTCTAGTTAACCTATAGATGGGCCCTTTCTTTTTAAAATAATTGCCCCTAATTGTCATTCATCTGTGTGTCTTATTATCATGCACTGAGAATTCATAACTCTTTTGAGGTTTAAAGGCTTTCTCATTTTAGGTGAGGATCAGTCCAGCCAACCTCATGTCATGGCCTTGATGGCAGAAGAGAAAATTTCATTTGGGATCAATGCTGTGTGTTCTTCCGTCACAACAATCCAAGATATAAAGTGCTGCTACAATGAAGTGGATGGCCGGCTGATTGCCAAAGAGGTTTCTTACTCTCTTTTCCAACTAATTGCCAATCTATAAGACCATGCACTTGGTACACCATGAGCAACAGTGTATATCCAATGCCCTACAATGGACTCAACTTCTGTAGTTCCATCCCTCTGATGGGAAACACTTTAATGCAGCAAGGGCAATTCACCCCAGAACGGATGAGCCACACCCTACCCTTGGAACTCCAGTTGGGGCTCCAAGGGTGCTGTGAGCCATATTTTGCTTTCTTTGCCTAAGGCCTTGGCAGACATTACACTTAAGATTTGGTTAACTAGTTAACTGATTCTTGAAATAGTTACCCAGCCACATGTTCATGCAATTAATAGCATGATTCAATGGGAAATAAGCCACAACATTATTCCACAAAATATGTAATAATTTTGTGGCTGGTTTCAGTCACACCTTATATTGCAGTGGTTCTCAACCTTTTTCATACTGAGAACCATTTGCAAAGATCAATGGCTTGTCCCGACCCACACCCCCCTGGCCCTGCCAATGCCTGACCCACAATGTCCCATCCTCCCTGCCCTGCCACAGTCTTGGCATCCGGCCACCTTCCCCCAGTGCCAGCAGGCACCTGCCTCCCCATCCTCTCTGTATGTGTGTGTGCACATGCACACATGCATGCACACACAGATGTGCACACACACACACCAACAGTTCCCAAGCCCTGGCCCTCCAACCCCTGTTCCCCATACCTTCATCTAGCTGCAGGGGCTGCTCCCATGACCTTGCATTATGGCCATGCCCCAAGCAGCCACTTGCAGGCTGGAATGCTGCTAGCCCGCAAGGGGAAATGTGCACTTCTGTGCATTTTTCTGGCACTTGTTTACAACTGTTTGAAATATTCTTGTGACCCATTTTTGGATCATGACCCATGGGTTAAGAAACATTGTTATATTGATCATGTGGCAGGGTCCCAACCATGCAGCCTGTTGCAAGCTGCATGGTAGAATCTGGAACATGCCCCAGCAGGGTCCTGAGGCTCAGAACCACAATCAGCTGATTATTGGTCCCAGTCCTGGAAACCATCTCCAGTGCTGTCCCAAAGCTGAGATCAACAAGTCAGCTGATGGGTGGTCCCAGTCCTGGGACTGCATCAGAATGACTGCATCAGGGTGGCATTCCAGTGAATTCCCAGGGCTGGGACTGCCAATCAGTTGATTGTTCACTCAGTACCTGACTTTCTACTTTCTGGTTCAGAAGGAGCTGGGGATCATGATCCCACGTGCACCATGCACTGGCAAGTAGTAGTGGTGCAATTTGTTAGAATCAGGAAACAGATTCCATCACACCATTAAGCGATCATGTGGTAGGAGCCTAAATGGCACATATGTGGCAACATAACCATAGTTTTTGACATTTCCACACAGTACGTGATCCTATTTTGCCTTCTGCTTGTGTCTGACTGAGGATGAAGGAGGCCTTTCCCATCTTTAGTCTAGTAATTAGGGAACTTGACAAAAGCTGAGTCCCCATCTACACATATTTCCAAAACCTCTGCCAGTGCAGTACCTGCTGCATATACAACAAGTGGTGTGTGTGTGTGTGTGTGTGTGTGTGTGTGTGTGTGTGTGTGTGTGTGTGTGATGGGGGTACATGAGGGCATTGGGGATGGATGACCCATTATGACTTTTAATTTCCTTGGATCACTTTTGGGTATGTCTACATGTGCGATTAATTGTGGGGTTTACTCTAGAGTAAACCCACCCCAGGCAGCTATCTATACATGTGGGGATATGGGAACAGATTTGCTGTTCCTGGCAGTAGTCTGCTCCCACACCCTCCTGTCCTGCACCCCCTCCTGCAGCAGCCAGGAGGAGCTCTGGGCCTCCCCTGGGTGCTAGCACAGGGGCTGGCAGGGAGCACAAGGCCAGGAGACAGCTGTCTCATGGTGAGGGCTAGGAGATTGCCCCTGCCTCCAGGAGCTGCCTGCTGCCAGGGCGGGCTCTGCCACCAGAACCATGGCCAGGACAACGTCCCTCTGTCCCAGCATCAGGGAGTTCCTGTCCCCACCTCCCCAGTCGAAGGCAGGGGACTTGGAAAGAGCTTCAGGAGAGGGGCAGGTCCCAGTCTCCTGCTCTGATCTGCCAGTGGGGCAACTAACAGCAAGCCCCCAGCTGGGTGGGGAATCCACAGCCTGTTCCTAGTCCATTCCCAGCCCCAGTTCCACAATTGTGATTGGTGGCTAGATGCTTTATGCTGCCAGGGCAGGGGGACATTGTCCCTGCCCAGGCTCTGGTGGTGGAGCCTGCCCCAGCAGTAGGCAACTCCCAGGGGCAAGGAGCAATCTTCTGTCTCCTGCTGCCCAGCTGACCAGAGCAAATATGCTGCTGCTTGGCTATCTACACATGCCGTACTATGCAGTAACTAATCTCAAGTAAATTTGCTACTTGCATTTCCAGGTAGCAAATTTACTCGTGATAGAGCAAATTACTGCACAGTGAGTGTCTGCATGGGTAGATGGTGACACTGCACAGAATTTGTGCTAATCTTGAGTAAAGCATCTCGTGTAGACAACGCCCTTTGAGAACATGTCTGTGCTTGCAAGGACAAATAGTTTGACAATACCAAAGCAAAAAAACAAAAAAAGATAGAGCCCCAAACAAATAAAACACCTGATTATTTGCTTCCTACTCACTTTCTAACAATTTCTTCATAGGAAGTCTTTTTGGTCTATTTCAGATGGGGATCATGTCTCGTGACAGCTCAACACCAGTTTTCCTGGCTAGAAATGTCACTGGGCACCTCTCTGGTCCCTTACGAACTATTGGATCGGTCGCTGTGGGACAATATGGTAAATGCAAATTGTGGAACTGAAAAATGGAGCATAAAGGACAGTACCAAGATATTTTTAAGATGTATAAATATATTTAAGACTTCTGTCCTTAAATACTTACAGGGCTTCCAACCTGATAAGTAGTAAACCCACATGTATATGTGTCTGAGGGCATAACTTGCCTCTGATATATTAAGCTTCAAGGCACTTGTTATTTTATTCCTGTGTGTGCGCGCACAAGTATGTGTGTATATATTTGTGTGTGTATATCAATTGGTATAATTGTAGGTGACATCAGAAATGTGCTATAGAAGTTGAGTCCTTGTTTAAGACTGTATTTTCCTCTTGTAGTTCTGCTTCTGTTCATCTGTCTTATGGGAATGCTCACTGCTCTTGGACTTTTTGATTCATGTAAATATTGTAGATGTCTTCAAACTGATCCTAAACCATAACCCTGGATAAGAACAGCCTTAAATTTTGGAGAGGTTCTGTCCTCTAACTGACCTTTGTGGCTGGGCCTTATTTTAACAGTAATGGCCAAGATTCAGATTGCAAATTAGACTTCTCCAAGCTCTGACCCAGATTCCAGCATAGCTGCTCAGATCCTGCTCTAGACTCACTTTTAAATGCAAGAGAAATAAAAGATTTCCCAGTTTCCACTTCCAGGACAAATGCCCTTCCTGTGATGAGATCACACATATCAACAGGATATTGTAATTTTGCCTGTCTGTACTGCAGTCATGCTTCCAGTAATGTCCCTCCCCATGTTATAGCAGATTTAGCCCATGCTGTTTCAGGGTTTATTAACTCTTGACTTGCCTTCAGGGGTGCGAGTGTTCCAGTCATCTCCAGCAGCTAACAGCCTGAACTTCATTGGGGGCCCTGCCATTCTACTAGGTCTCATTGCCATGGGCCGTGATGACCATGCTATGTATGCTGCTGTCAAAGTCCTGAACTCTGTCTTGAATAGCAACCCGATGAGTGAAAAGCTGATGAGGCATATAGGAGGATACCAGGTGAGAACAAGCCAACCTGCTTTTGCCACTTACCTCATTTACATTGTGTGTGTTTAGCTCCTTTGAGGACTTGGCCCATGGAAGCCATTGGGAGTAAAATGTTAAAAGTCCAGTCCAGTAGCCCTTAATGTAGTCCCATGTGAGTTGTAACACAATTGAGAATGAGGGCTGCAGGTGTGGGCTCTAAATCTTCGGCCCATAACCTCACAAATATGCCACAACAGCTCAGTTAATGATATGGAGAGTGACCAGAGAAGACTTACTTCCAGACACAGCTAGCAAGGCACAAGAAGCCTTTCTTTACACATTCTAATAATGGAAGGTACTTCATTGGCCATTCTGTTAAGACCTTAGCCACAGAGCAGACAGAGAGGGTAGTTTATGTGCAAGCTGCCCTCATGCATATCTCTCTGCCAAAGCTCTTTAACTCTCATCCAGGAAACTACTTTGCAGGGCACATGGTCCACATGGCCCACCCAGCTTGTGACTCCTTTGTGCTGAGGCTTCCAGTAATTGACAGTGATGGGTTTTTAATGCTGTCTTTTGGGAACTGAGTTGAACAGTCTGTATTCTGAAATGTATACTGACTTCGGTCTATCCCAAACTTGGCTATCATTACCATTCACACTTGAAACTCTACTTGGCTTAGACTTTGGGGGAAACCTGTACCAGGTTTGAGCAAACTAAGGAGGATAGGTATAATTTGTTTTTGGTGAGTATAGTTACCTGGGAACTCAAGCATACACGAGACAGAGCAGGCCAGAGTGTCAGCAGGGGCTGCCCCCAGACTTGCTTCATTAACCTCACTTCCAGTTTTGTATGTATGGTGCTAGAGCAATTTGATGGGGATGCACTTCTTGGCTGAGCAAGCAGCTTAGATGCATCCTTTGATTCTTTGCTATACATTTTTCCAGTCCATATAATTATCTATGTCATATGGGGGTAGTTTTGTTCTCTGATTGGATGGCTAAGGCTTTTAACCAGGAGACTCATTTCAAGAGTACTTCCTACTTAGCTGTTTTCTGACATATTTTTCACATGAAAAATTATTCTTTCTACCATTTGTGAAACATGGTGAGTTTTGGACACTTCTGCAAATCAGCCAGCAGTTGTCTCATTAATAGACCTTACTTGAGAAATGGCATAGTTTTTACAAAAATGTAATAACTATGCCATTAATAGCATAGTTTTTACATTGTAATCTTTTTTATTATTAATCTTTTTTCATCCAAAAAGATTAACAATTGGTTTTTACCAGCTCCATGCACAAATAACTCAGTGTAACTCCATGAGTAATAGTGCAGTGAACCCTTCTTGCTTGTTCATAACATTTAGACATCAGATACTATAATTTTCATACTCCACAAATTGACATTCATTTTGCTCTTTTCAAATGCAACCAAGAAACGTCAATTATATATAATTTTTTGTCAAGTATAGCTCCCACAAGCTTTAGATGTACTTTAAACACTTCAGTCACTGCTTGAAGCTCACTTATAAGCATCAAGTACTGTGCATGTCTGGATGATGCACGTGCATATGTAAATCCTGTTAGCTGATAGTGTTGTACAGGAAAGCATGCAATAAGTTGAATGGAGAAGACTTTTTCTCCTGTGCTCACTACATCTGTTGAATTAAAAGAAGTCATTAATAACTTTCCAGGTGCTGGCATACTTACTTAAGAGGAAGACACACTTGTTAAACAACAGGATTTTACAGCTGGTGCTCTCCATAGTAGGCACGGCTGAGCTCGGCTTTGAGTCCTCAGCTATCAAGAACTGTGGTGCCTTCCAATATGTTCTCTGCAACTTTGAGGTAAACCTATTAATATGCTTTAGCTGCTTGTGTGATTAAAGATGATGATAGGGTATGTACATAGTTCTGTGGAAATACCTTTTGTGTTGCTGTCTGGTGCAAAGCTGAACTTAACAGAGAGAGGTCTGAACTAAAACCTTTCAGACTTGGGGCTGTTTGCAATGTGGTTTCAAACATGGCTTGAGCCTATACAAAAGTTCTCCAGAGTTCCTCCTTATGCTTGCATGCAGCAAGCCACAAAGGAGTGTTATTTAATTTCAGCCATAAGGCTTTACAAGGGAAGATATTATTGTTTCCATTGCAGGGAAGAAAAGGGGAAACTGAGGTGAAAACACTTGGCTGCCTGTGCTGACATAGAAGAGGACTAACATAGTCAGATTGCTCAGTCTCAGTCCAGTGCTCTAACCCCTGACCCATGCTGCCCCAAGCCATTTGGCTCAGACTTCATTGTTTGCATTGCACATTCCCTCTCTTGTTATTTCAGATGTGAAGGAGCTAGTGAGGACGTTGTCACTGCTCAGAGCAGAAGAAATGGGAATCAGATTTCTGGGTTCTGTCAGCCTCTGCTACCAAGTCATTGGGGGCAGTCTCAATGTGCTTCAGTTTCCCTTACCTTTTAAAGGGTTATTTTCTAATACCTTCCATAAGTTGTATGAGGACCAGCAAATGTATGAAAAGTACTTTGAGAGACCAGGGTGAGGGCAACATGCTGCAAAAGTGTAAAGATGTATTAAAAAGAAATAACTTATTTTGTCCTATCTTAATAAAGAAGCTGAACTCAAGAAGTTTGATATCTCGTGGTTCATTTGTCTTTCAGCTTTGGTTAAATGCACCAGAAAATCTCGACCTGGCTGTCTTTTCACATCTCATGGAGATTCTGAAGTCTTCCAGGTATATACCCAAATCTAAGACTGAGATGGGATGAATTATGCTTATCACTAATTATCATTAACTGTGGCTGGGGTTTTCAAAGGGATCTAATTGCATGTCCAAATGATACTTAAAACCTATGGGAGACAAAGGCAACTGTATCTTCTGTGTTCCTTTGAAAATCCAAGCCCTAACTTCCTTGATCCTGAGCAAGATTGTACCTTAGATACTAAGGTAAGACTAAGGTAAGATTGTTCCTTAGTTACTGTTTAGAGGTGTAAGCTTTCATAGGCTACATCCACCAAGCCACCAGGCCTTGGCAGAGACCCAGGTGCCAGCTGTGTTCTCTCATCAACACAGACCACATCATCACTGGACCAAAACACACAGATTATAACATCCAGGGCTCATTCATCTGTTCCTCTGTCAATGTTATGTGCCACCACCAGATTACAGCGTCCCTCTCCTGTCTACATTGGACAGATGGGACAATTGTTACATGAAAGAATGAATGGGCACCAATCTAACATTAATTCCAGAAAGGCACAGAAACCCATAGCAGAACACTTCAACCTCCTTGAATGTTCCTTCACTGACCTCCGGGGAGCTGTTCTTAAACAACAAGACTTTAAAAACTGACTTGGATGTGAAATTGTGGAACAAGAAATCATCCACAGACTGGACTTTGCAAACTATGGTCTCTACAGAGACTATGCATTCTTATTCCCTTTGTCCCTTAGTGGGTTAACTGCCTGTCTCAGGAGTGCCTCTCTCAGGAGTGTACCCTTCCTCTGTCCTCTGTATTTACATTTCCTTCTACTTAGAACCTCTGCTTTTTGCAAATCCATTCATAGCATCTGAGGAAGTAGGATGTTTCCTACAAAAGCCTGTGGCTCTGTGAACCAGTTAGTCCCTAATACATCTTACTACCTCTCTGCAGTGAGTGTCTAATGTGCTATCACACCCTGCCTTTTGCCTGGCTTTAGACTAACATGGCTAACCAAATCTCTTTACTTGATCCTGTTAGTTAAGTAACAGGATCCAAAACTTGGGTGACTGGTGCCTATCGAGAATCTGGGGGGGGGGCCCACAGCTGATCACAGACTGGGGGGTTGTCCTTCAGCAGCCAGTTGCCAAGTGGAGAACCACCAGTGGCAAAAACGGTGAAACTGGAAGTGCACTTCCACCGGCACTTCCGGCTTCGTGGCTGGCACTTCCAGGGGGTGCATGGCCAATCTCAGAGGGTGCATGTGCACTCGTGTGAACCCCCTACGTGTTGCCAGTGATGCAAAGACCTCACTCACCACATGAAGATTTGATCAGTTGACTGGGTTGATTGCAACCCCCTAGGTTCCTGCTTGGCTGCTGCTCCTCCTATTGTTCCAGCTGCAACAGCAGCCAAGGGCTCTGGGTTCTTCCTTTCTCCACCAGCTGTGACTTCCTACCCCTGCTGTAGGGGCAGTCAGTGCTGCGCAGCATGAGAAGTGGAGGGTAAATCCCAATGCCACCAGTGTGGGGTGCAGTGCCTGTGTGGGTGTTCAGTGTAGAATTGAGATTTGCCCAGGTGGCTGCAGCAGCAAAGGCATTCATATGGTCTGTGGCCTAGGGGCCCACAGCTCACCTTGATGCAGCCTTCCTTAGTTTAGCTCATGCAGCATGTGAACTCTGGTCACTTGGAAGTTGAACATCCCAGTATTAGAGAAAGAAAAGGCCTGTTAAGTCATTTTTAGTGATTTGACCAGATCTCATTTTTTGTGGGCTGCATGAGAACAAGTCCAGACTGACTAGAGTTGGAATTGCAGTCTAGCTCTATGTACGCCTTTTTCCTAGAGCAATGAGGAGTCTAGAAGAGCTGACTGGAACAGTGGGTAGACAGTTTCTTCTCTTGGGCAGACAAGTCTCTTCACTGGTGAGAGGAATTTAGTCTGGAATTCCTTTTGGTATTCAACCTTTAGATTGTGCTGAGGATGATTTGTTGTAATTTATTAATTGTTTATTCATTGCTTATATCATGCTGAGTACTTTACAGAGAAAGTTAACTTGAAAAAAAGGTTTTTGTTTATTCATTTTCTATTCCTTTATCAGGGATGGTATGACATTACTTTTGTAAAAGAAAAATTGAGGATTACATATTTTGAAAGAAAATTATGTTTGGTGAAAAATGTAAGACTTAAATTGAAATTTAGACTAAAGAGTTTTGATTTTCAACCCCTTAAAGCCCTCAAACTTGTGCAGGGAAAAGAATATTGGTAACAAGTTCCAACATAAAGTTAAGTAGATTTGGAAAGATCTGGCAAGGCTGAAGTGGCTGCCTACAGCAAGCCTATGGATTCCACTCTTCTGGCACTAGGAAGACACTCATAATCCTGTCTGGTGTTTCTTGCTGAGTTTTACAAGAACAGTATTTATTTCTACCAGTGCACCACTTTTAAAGTCAATAACTTTGTTTCCTTTGAACTGTCTGAAACATGGCAGCTTCCAGGGAAGGGAGCAGTGGGGGAAGGAGGTAAACACATGAAGAAGGCTTCAGATCTCTATCCCTGACACATATTCAATTTCTCTGACAGTGTTTTGATCAGTTGCCAAGACAATATTAGAAGTCAAAGGTACAAATTGTAAGCGCAATCTGAGAATCCTTTTAGCAGAAACTCAGCAGATTTGGCTTTTTCCAGTAAAAGCTTTTAATGTTCCCATTGCTTTCATGCAGAGATGGAAATTGGAACGCTGAAGTTGCCTACCAAGTGCAGATGGTGCCCAAGCTGATTTTCCTCTTCAACGACACTGAGATAAGTTGCTCAAGAGTCACCATTGTTTGTTCCATCATCTCCCATCTGCTGCAGGGCTGCTTCAACACCAAAGATATTCTAAGGTAGACAACCCTGCAATATATTCTCAACTTGTAAATGAGTTGTTCCCATGCAAGCACAGGGGTGTGCTTATGTGGGATTCTGCTGGCCCTATCTTTGCATTTTTGAGTGAGTATAGATTGATTCCTGCCAATAAACCGAAAGGGAAAGCTGTTTATTACAAGCCAGTTCAGCATTCAGATCAGCCCTGCTCATGTGAATGAGACTTACCATAGCCCAGACTTGTGATCCATACTCATGGTGGGTATGGATAACTTAACTTAAATGGGTCTACCCAAAGTTTGAGGTAGTATTCAGGGTAAATAAATGTATCACTACCTGCCCCAGTTTAGTGTGTTATCTGAATGCCTTATTTGGTCAGTGTTTAAGTCACTGCCCATTTTATTCTTGAATCCACTTGTGGCTTTTGCAGGGATCTCTTGGCTCAGAAAATTTAAAGCATTAATTATGAGCTAATAAAAGAACATCTTGAAATTTAATAGTGCTGTATTCTGTAGCTCAATCAAGATTGGTCAGCATAGTAGCCAACCTGTGGAGTACTGGTAATCCAGACAGTACTGCAGCCATCCTGCATGGAGATGTAGGCTACAGAGATGATTATATATCCCAGTGTTCAAAGTGCCATCTTGATTCCTAACATAATCCCAGCTCCAGGTGCAGCATTATATGCTGGGACCTGTTGTGTCCATGGCTTTCATCATCACTAAAATCTTTCAGGACCCTCATTAGTCCCATAACTTGGGTGACACTATTGTACATCACAGCTTCTGAGCCATCATTCAAAACATGTGATATTTTATCCTTTAAAGAACTCCATTCAATCTGTGGGAATGATGGTTACACTACTGAAATGCCACTTATGTGCATAGCATTATCCAGTTTTTATGAAAATTGGAAAACATATTTGAGCAAAATATAGGTAAAAATGAGTTTGCCATGGCTGTCTCATGGCTAGCTGCTGCAGATTCTTAACCAGTCTTGGTTTGCCTGGAGACCAGATGGTGATCACAGTGTTGGGTCACTTGGAATAAAGTTCCCAAGAAGATACAGACCTGACATATGTAGCAGTGCTACCCTAGAGTTGCCAACCCTAGTGGTTCAAACATAGGTTAGGATCTCAACATTTTGAGGGTTTTTTTTTAACTACAGAATTTTAAAACCAAAGTTGAAAGATCCTTTTTATTTGCCTTCTGGTTTATGAGCCTTTAGGATTCATGTTTCAAGTGTCCCTGAAATCATGAGGGCTACAGCTTACATGTATTCTGAATGGAAGTAGAGATTCTCACACAATTGAAAGGTTTCAGGAACTGAGGCTTTAAAAAAAGTCAGAATATTATGAACATACTGTGCATTTGTGAGAGTTGTTAACACTGCTAACCAAAGGTAATTTCCTTTCTCTGAAAGGATTGGATTGTACCTTGTTTACACTTTAAAACCATCTTCTGTGGATGAAAATCAGATTGGTCTGGAAGGTGCTTTTGATGGGCAGGAAGAAGGTAAGGAGCCCCTCTGAACAATTTCTGATGGATGGCCAATTACTGCCCCTCTTCCTAGAGGCTACAGAGCACTGCTGTGAGGCACTGGGAGGGCTGGATGCCTCAGGGGACACAGTGGGAGATCTTCATGGGATGTAAGTGGAAATACCCATGTAGTTCAGGTTAAATGCTCTAAGGGCACAGACAGAAGTGCAGCTCCCTGCTATAACACAGAATGCTTTGCAGGAAACTTTCTAAGTTACAACAGTACCCCCACCAAACAGAAGTTCCCTGTTGGTTCCAGGGGGTGGGAATCTAGCTGCTGGGATTCCCCTAGCAATGGCACCCCCTGCCTCCCAGGCTCTCCCTCCCAGCCTGTTGCTGTTTTCAGATTGGGAGGGGAGAAAGGGAGTGGAGGGAACTCATTTTAGGGGTTCCGTAGCTGGCACTGGAGGATGGGGTGGGTGGATTGAAACCTCTCCACCTTGTGGGGGCTCCAATACACTCACTCTCCAATAGGAACTGAAGAAACCCCCAGACAAAACTCCCTCTGCTCCCTTTCCCCACCGCCTATTCTAGCAACAGGTCAGAGGCTGGCAGGCAGACAGACACAAGTTACAATAGATGCTATGTTTTGAAATGTCTTCATCTGCAATGAGTGTTCAGATTTTTGCAGGATCAGGCCATTTCAAAGTGCTTTGCAGCCATGTATTTCTGTTTGGTCACAGCTGTAGAGTGCTTTCAGGGGCCAGATTGGGAAAAATTGTCACTTCTGTCTGTCTCCTTAGGGTATACCTGGGGGCAGCCAGCCCCCTGTTGTAGGTGCAGCTGTACTGGCAAAAGTAGGTTTTCTGCTGCCAGAGATACAATGACTCCACTTAAATGCAAAAGCACTATCTGTAGTTGCTGCTTCTTGCTGCCAGAATTGTGTCCACTATGATTTTTGTTGACAGAGCAATGTTTTCTACAGGGTATGATCTTTTCACATCTCAGCTGACATGATTATGACAGCAAACCCTATAGTCT
Source organism: Alligator mississippiensis (assembly GCF_030867095.1). Taxonomy (NCBI): domain Eukaryota; kingdom Metazoa; phylum Chordata; order Crocodylia; family Alligatoridae; genus Alligator; species Alligator mississippiensis. Next base: position 21,783,429 of record NC_081829.1, read on the forward strand.
AGTCCTACAGAGTGTGTACACCTTAGTGAGTTAAATTAAGCATCTTTTAAACTCTTAAGCTATTTGAGCCTGACATAGCTGCTGAAAGAGTTGGATGTCCAGATTTCTTGCAATCTAAAATCTTATATTGGTCCTGACAGCAATTTTGTTGGATCTCACATATGTAAACACTGTAATACATTATATACACTGATACAGCTTGAATCTCCATATACAGAAACTGGAGTTTGAAAACATCTCTTTGGTTATTCCATCTAACTATTTCTCCTGGTGAGTCCAGGATTGTTCCTTATGGATTACTCTTCAGCATTTTTCCCAGTCTAGATTTAAATCTCTCTAAAGAAAGGGCTTGGGGAACAGATGTCAGAAGTTACTAGTGCTTATAGCACCATACAGCCCATGTCCAGATGTTCTTGTCTGAACTTCTCTAGCCTGCTAAACACCCGTGAGATTTTTCTTTTTCCTGGGCAAGTCTCATGCAAACAAGGTTGTTCATCAAAGCACTGAAACACATGTTTTGTCTCTTCTCTACTTTATATTTTCTTCTGATTTTTGTAGCCTTAAGCCAAACATCTGGAAAGACAATCTGGCTCCGAAATCAGTTACTGAAGACGCTGTTAGATGTAATGCATTCAGACAAACTTCATCTGTCCTCAAAGTAAGTAGGGCCATTTCAGAGTGGAGTAGAGTAGGGTTTAGGTCTTTTAAAATGCCTTTTTGTCTGTGATTGACCATCATTGAACACACTATTAATATCTGAATCTCATCAGTCAGTGAGAGAGGCTGGAATTGAAGACCTTTTCCAGTGAATGTATTTCAGGGTTACAGTGATCTCCTTTTAAAAATGCAATATTTTCTCTGCATTTATTAAAGGCCAAGTTCAGAGAGATGATGGCTGTCTCCTCTACATTGCGCAGGGAAAATAAATCTGTTGTGTGTTTAAAAATGAGTTGAATCCAAACTCTAGTTATAAACACTACAGTCACTTAATATCAACCATATGATGTTTACATCATTGTAGTGTTGGGTTAAAGTTGCTTGAGTGCCCAAACTTAAGTGCCCAAACTGTGCATTTCTATCCCTTAATAGGTTTGGATTTCTTTTAAATTTAAGCCTTTATTCTGAGTGTCCTGGGTTAAGAATGCTTGGGGTAATTACAATATCCCCATAATGCATTTTACACTAAATTATTGATGCATCCTCTCAACCATAATTTCATGTTAAATTTTTTTATCTGGGAATAAATGATAGCTGGGGCCTGCTAGGGATTTGATGTTTTTATTTAGCTGAATGAACATGCTAATTAATATCCCTGTTTTGAGCCTATGGGTCAAATTTTAAAATTTCAATTAAGATTTCCCCTCAGGGACTTAGGCTCCTAAATCACTTAGAACATTTCTGAAAAATGTCCTTTGTTTTTAACGTGTGTATTTTTTCATATCCTTATTTCTTCCAGGCTGCAAGAGGAGATGTTCTCAACACTGGGGCCAGACTGGTTCCTGTTGTTCACACAAAGCCATCTGCACTCAAGCACAGTAGTCCTAGGAGTGAAGCTGCTTCTTTGCTTCCTCCACAACCACACCCTGCTGAACATGTTCAAGGAGGGAGTGGTAGCTGGACATTGGCTGGAAAACAGCTCCAAGGGATTGGATATCCTAATGGGTATGTCCCAGATATAAGACTTGTTCCCAAACTGTTCTTTTCCAGCAGGGGAGTTTCTTGAAAAAGGTATTGACCATAGTATGAAAAAGTCCTGATCCAGTTGCCTTTGTAAGTAATAGCAAAACTCCCACTGACTTTAACTGGAACTTAGTGTGGGCTGAAATGAAGGGCAGGTTGAAGAAAGGGAAGGGCTGGGATTTTGGTATTTAGGCTCTTTTGCACTGGTGGAAGGGAAGTGTTGCTTTCTGCATCATATTCCAGGGTCAGCAGTGGAGGGAAGATGGTGTTTGCCCTGTGTTTTATCAGAGGTCACACTGGCCTTTAAAGTCTATTAGATATTCAGTCATCATGTAGCATCCACCAGGCCCCAGCAGTGGCTGTGATGTCCCCTGCTGACCACGTGGTGCCTACCCCACTTTGGGTCTACGGGTACCCTCCCTTTTCTTCTATCTGCTGCACCTTGATGTAATTGGTTAATTGGTAAAAAGGGAGGATGCGTGCTAGTCCCTGAATGAGCCCCCATCTATCTGCCAACTGGCAGGTCACTCCTGGATCCTGCTGGTCTCAGTCTTGTCCCTCAAGTGCTAGGTGAGCCTTCCTGGCCTATCTGTGGCCCCTGGGCACTAATTGCTTTAAGGGCTGCTTTCATAGCCTCTGACCTCCCCTGTAGCCACACTCATGCCTTGCAGATGTTACCATCCAATCAGTCTGCTTTGTAAGGGTTTTGGCCTTCTCAGCCTCTGCTCCTTTCCTCTCACTGGGCCTTTTAGCCCATGCCAACTGTATCAGACTTGGCTTCTGGGCTTCAGCCTCCTCCCTACTCCTGGGCACTGAGCCAGCTGTGGCTCTGTCTCTGCCCTGCTTCCAGGCACTGAGCCTACTGTGCCCTGCTCTCAGCCTCTGTCTCTACTCTGCTCTTGGGCACTGTCTCTGTCCTTCCCTGCTCTCAGGCTCTGCTGGGACTTCCATCACCCCTTAGTTCTGCCTCAAACCACCGGCACAGAACTGTAACACAGGAATAAGCCTTCAGGCTATAATCCAAACTCCTGACTGGGTCTACATACAGTGCCTGCATCACAAACCTTCCCCCTGCCGTGGGTCACATTCCCTTGCAAATCAGCAGTATTCTACTTGTATTATTCATAGGGTAGGCCAGGTGTCAGCTAGAGGCTCCTCTGCAGCTCTCCTGCCCAGGAGCTTTTTCCCCTGCAGACTTTATGATCAGACTACCCTAACCTGGCTCAGGCCCTAGGCTTATATGTTCCCTAAGCCCTGCCCCTTTATGATCAGGTGACTTCCTTGGGCTGGCTGCAGGTGTGCTCCTTTACATTGCTACCCAGTTCATTGCCTAGGCAGGGGTCTTCTTACAGCTGGCCCCTGTTTAGATGCTTGGGCTATAGTTGCTGCAGTCTTTCTCTTTAAGCAGCGGTCCCCAACCACAGGTGGTGACCCAAATGAGGGTCGTGGGGACAATGCCGGTGGTGCTGCACAGAAAAGATGAGCTGCACTATGTGCCGAGAGCTCCGTCACCCCTGGGGTGCCACCACTGCCCCTGCACTCCACTCCTAGTAGTGGGGCGCAGAAAAAAAGGTTGGAAATCACTGCCTTAAAGTAACAGGATCCTTAAGCTCCCTGTTACAGTCAGTCAGCTTTTGCTCTGGTCATCACTTTATATTCTTTCTGAGATCTTTCAAATCCTTCTTGTCTCATTATCTTATGTAGTGTGGGGAGCTTGGAGGGAAAATTTCCTGCAGTACATGTGATGATGGAAAGCAGTTTTCTATTTTATAATTTTGAGGAATTATTTAAGCAACTGGCATTATAGTAGAGGGGACAACAGAACGGCTTATGGTGCAGAGGAATTGTAGTTTTTGGTCATCACTGATCCCTGTCCCATCCTGATGCAGGAATCAGTCTGAGATTTTCTAAGCATGATTTTTTTTCTTTGCTTTTAGATAATCTAAAAACTGGGTCTCCAATGCCTGACCCAGGCCCCTACTTGATTTTTGGGTTTACAGTATTACAGACCTCTCTATGTAAACACACACACATCCCTGAGATTTACCTCCTGGTGGCAGGTCTGTTCTTGGCAACCCCACAGTGTGAACCACCCGAAGCAGCCAAGGTAAGGACATGGAAAGGCTAGTAATGTGAATGAGTTTGCCGTATGTGTTAGCTGAATAATGCTGCTTACCCCCTCATACATCCTAAGAGTTTGTCTACACAAGAGCACTCAGGAAAACTAATCTGAATTAATGTTTAAAGTAGATTAGTTAAACGTCACTTTGGATATAAACCAGACAAAAGCCACTTTAAGACTGTCCACATACTGCTTTAATCAAGTTTAACTAATGAACTCTAAAAGTTAATCTCAAATAACTTTCCTGAGTGTCCCTCTTTAGACAGTCCCTAAGCCTCTTTTTCCTAATTGCTTCAACCATCCAAGGAGGGGCAATCATTGGCTTCCATCATGGGAAATTCAGGAACCTGGGTAGGGGAAGGTGGTGCTGATTAAAGCTCTTACTGACTCATATCCTTGGATGAAGAGAGCAGAAACCTTCCTGAAGATTTTAAGACCAGCTGTGTCCCTGGCAGTGTCCTCTTCTTCAATTCATCTCATCCTTTTTTAGTCAGATCTTGACTCCATGCTGCAGTGGCTCCTGCAGAACCACTGCAGAGAAAACATCCTCACGGCTGGGCTGTGCATGGAGGCAGCAGCCTTGTTGCTGGAAATGGTGAAGAGCATGGTGAACGAGGTGAGCACATGCTTGCGTATGCTGGGGGAACTGTAGAGGAAGGGAAGGAACTAGTTCTGTTTGAGGCAGCACTGAAGCCTGCTACAGTCTGTTAAGTGATGATGCTGGGTGGAGGGATGGTGGCAGCCAGAGTTGATGGTAACATGTCTGTTGGCCTGGTTGTGCTGTTATGGCTGGGGAAGAGGCATCTTCAGATTATATCTGTCTGGGCTTGTGGCCAGGATCTGCATGTTTGGAGCTAGATCCTTCCCATCCCTCCTGCCCCTGCTCATTCTTGGTAGTGAGGATGTACCAGCTGTATGGACATTGCAGTAGAGTTCTGGCTCAGAAGAGGAGTGACTTCTGTGAGCCTAGGAACAATTATTTGTGGCTTCTCCAGGAATGGTCATACTGAGGCTGTTCAAGTCTTTGTGAACAAGCTGACAGTAGCAATGGAAAGGATGCATATGAGTAAAGCATAGCTCCAACAACATGCACACATGTTTGTGTTTAGCCTGGTGCAGGTACAGAGAACTCCTGGGAGATGGTCTATCCTGGGAATGTCATCCAGTTCCTTTGCCTGATATACCACAGCTACCCTCAGGACCCAGTATGGTGTTCTTCCGACTTCCTGAAGGCCTTGGCAATGATTGTCTTCTATTCGGGAATGCATGTAAGAATCAACCCATACTGCCCTGGGAGTCAGGGTGGGAGGAGGAGGGGGAAGAGTTTTGTGTAATCAAACTACACTTGGTAGGATGTTCTTCACCCTTTTATTTAAACCAAGTATTACAACGACTGTTTAGTCTAGTTCTATTCTCTTTGTAATCACCCTTCAGGTAGTTAAAGGCTGCTATAAACCCCACCCCCCAATCAGTTTTTTCTTCTGCAGACTAAATAAGCCCAGTTCCCTCAGCCTCTTCTCATAAGTCATGTGCTCCAGCCTTCTAACAATTTTATTGCCCTCCACTGGACTCTCTCCAATTCGTTCACATCCTTTCTATAGTGGGGGGCCCAAAACTGGACATGATCCTCTAGATGTGGCCTCACCAGTGCAGAATAGAGCAGAATAATTACTTACCTTGATCAGGTAAGAACGCTTCTACTAATGCAGCTCAGTATGCCATTAGCCTTTTTGGCAACAAAGATACTCTGTTGGCTCATATTCATCTTATTTTCCACTGTAACCCCCAGGTCCTTTTCTGCAGAGCTGCTTCTTAGCCAGTTGGTCCCCAGTCTGTACTGGTGCATGGGATGTTCTGTCCTAAGTGCAGGACTTTGCACTTGTCCTTGTTGAACGCTACCCTCCACCATATCTGCTACTGCACCCAGCTTGCTGTCATTCACAAACTTGCTGAATGTGCACTCTAGCCCATCCTCAAGGTCGTTGATGAAGATATTGAACAAAATGTGCCCCAGGACCAACCCCTGGGGCACTCCACTTGATACTGGCTGCCAACCAGATATCAAGCTATTGATTACTACTGTTTGAGCCTGACAACCCAGCCAGTGTCCATCTTACAGTCCATTCATCCAACCAACCTGTACTTTCTTCACTAGCTTGTGAGAATGTTGTGGGAGACCATATCAAAAGCTTTGCTAAAGTCAAGGTATATCATGACCACTGATCTTCCTGCATCCCCAGAACCAGTCATGTTGTCATAGAAGGCGGCAGTTGGGTTGGTGAGGCATGACTTGATCTTGGTGAATCCATCACATTGGCCATCTCCCTGAGCACCCACTGGTGCATTGTGTCTGGCCACATGGACATGTCCAGCTTTTCTAAATAGTCTTTAACCTGTTCTTTCACCATTGTCAGCTGCTCACCTCCTCCCCAAACTGTGCTGCCAGGTGCAGTAGTCTGGGAACGGACCTTGCCTGTGAAGACTAAGGTAAAAAAGGCATTGAATACTACAGCCTTTTCCACATTATCTGTCACTAGGTTTCCTCAGTAAAGGACCCACACTTTCCTTGATCTTCCTCTTGTTGCTGACATACTTGCAGAAACCCTTCTTGTCTCTTGCAACTAATTGCAACTCCAGTTGTGCTTTAGCCTTCCTTATTTCATCTCTGGCTTGTCTAGTAATATTTTTATACTCCTCCCCAGTTTTTTGTCCAGGTTTCCACTTATTGTAATGTTTCTTCTTGTGTTTTAGCTTACTGAGTTCTTTGCTAAGCCAAGCTGGTCTTCTGCCATACTTGTTAGTCTTTCTGCATATCAGGATGATTCATTCTTGCACCTTTAGAAAGGTGTCTTTAAAGTACAACCAGCTCTCCTGAACTCCTTTCTCCTTCAGACCGGCTTCCCAGAGGATCCTGTGCATCAGCTCTCTGAGTGAGTCAGAGTCTGCGTTTGTAAAGTCTGGGGTCCATACTCTGTTGCTCTCTTTCCTGCCTTTCCTCAGGATCCTGATCTCAATCATCTCATGGTTGCTGCTGCCCAAGTTGCCATCCGTTACTACATTCCCCACCAATTCTTCCCTGTTTGTGAGCAGCAGGTTAAGAAGAGCATTGCCCCTAGTTGGTCTCTCCAACACTTGCTCCAGGAAGTTGTCCCCAACCCTCTCCAAAAACTCCCTGAATTGCCTGTGTACTGCTGTATTGCCCTCCTAGCAGATGTCGGAGGGACTGATGTCCCTCATGAGAATCAGGGCCTGTGGCTGGGAAACTTCCACTAGCTGCTTGAAAAAAGCCTCATCCACCTCCTCCTCCTGGTCTGGTAGTTTTTAGCAGACACCCATGGCATCACCCTTGTTGCCCTCCCCTCTGATCCTAACCCAGAGACTTTCAACAGACCTATCTGCAGTTTCATACTGGAGCTCTGAACAACCATACAGCTCTTTTACAAAAGCACAACTCTTCCCCCTCTTCTCCCCTCCTGTCGTCCCTGAACAATTTATATCCATCCATGACAGTGCTCCAGTCACATGAGCTCCCACCAAGTCTCTGTTACTTCAATAACATCATAGCTCTGTGACTGTGAGGACTTTCAAATTCTTTCTGCTTGTTTCCCAGGCTCCGCGCATTCATATACAGACCTCTGAGCTAGCTAACTGATTGCCTTGCTTCCTCAGCAAGAATGAGAGCCTCCTGTTGCCCACTTCTGAGCCTCCTTCTCCCGCCTCAGGCTACTCTCATATCTCGGCTGAAGCATGCAGTTGTCATTTCCCCTTACCCCCACAGAAAACCATCTTCATCATTGTTTCTCCCATCACTGTCCATCCCTCCCCCAGAAATTACACTTAGTCCTGCTGCTGTCACCAACCACACTCAGTTGCCAGCACTTTCTCGCATTCCTACTTTTAAAGCAGCTGGAGGAGAGGGAGTTAACAGTGCTGCGCATATACAAATTATAACCAGACCTCTTGGTTAGATGTCCAGCTTCTCTGCTGCTCTTATTGTTTTTACATCCAATCTCTTCTATCCCTGAGTCTTGGAGTAGTGTGGCTTCATGAAATGTTGATATAAGTTTTGTGTATGAATCTCATTTTAGAGATGAGGAGATTGAGGCACAAAGTAGTGAAAGGATTTGCCCAGGGTTGCAGTGGATATGCCTACTCTGTAGTGGTAGCATGTCCCAGAAAGGACTCTCTTGAACGTTCCCCTGCCACCTACATATCCCAAGCACTTAATGCAGCAATGAAGCTGCTCTGGTACCCCACAACGGTCACTCCAGCAACTGGGGACTGAGAGCTCAAGGAAGACAGACTCAGAGTAGTGTTCTTAGTTATGAGCATGTCAATAGGAGTGGGTGGAAAGGGTGTGCTCTAGAGCTCAGTTTAGATATATTTAGTGAGTCTGTGACATTGGCAGGAATTGAGCCCAGGAGCTCTCATTTTCAACCCCCTGTTCTCAAGGCCAGATTGTGTTCCTGCCCGTGTGTTTCCTGTAGCACTTCTGTTTAATTATGGCAGGAAAGGAATTTACAGTAAGCAGTGAATATGACTGTAAGGACAGATGAAAGTAAAGCACTTTCCCCTGAGTATTGCTGCCTGCTTTCTTTATAGGGCACCTGCAAAAGCTCTTCAGCTTCTGATGGTTCAGTTGCTGCTGAAGAAAATGGCTGTGGTGATCCCTCAGCAGCCCCATTGCCTCCGCACCCTGCCAAGAAGCAAGTGTGGGACTTCGTGCGCATCCTTCTCATGGAGAGTTTACTCAGCATCCCAGCAAACAAACAGGGGCACCCATTTGAACTGTTTCTTGAGGTCTCTGTATAGCTGTAAAATCCAGGCATAGCTGCTCTGCTCTGCAGTGGGGTCAGGAGGTGGGGGGAAGGGCCAGGAGACATCCTGCTGCTTACCTAGTACATGGAGGACTAAAGAGGAGGTTGCAGCCCACATTTTCTGCAATGACCCTATTGCTGCTAAAGGGTTATATCCAGCAGTCCTTCCATATAAGATACCAGAAGATCAGGAGGGCCTGAGGTATTGATTCACCCCAAAAGTTTCAGTTCATGCCTTATAGGGGCTATAGGGCATCTCCCAGGTGTGTTATCCAGATAAACCAGTTAGAGTAGAAATCCTAGGTGCCCTGTGTGGAGGAAGCTCTTTGTGGCTTGTTCTGTATTTAGGTAATCAAGGGCAAGATGCCATCCATAGGCAACAGTGATGATAACTTGTCAAAGAAATGCCTAATCCTGGAGTGAGTTTTTGCACTTTGCAATGTATGCAGGTCATTCTCTAAATACTGTAAGAACCCACAGTGGATTTTCCTGTGTGCTGATTAGTACTTAAGAAATAATTTCACTTTAATGTACATCTAAAAAAAGTAAAACATGTTTTTAACACATATAGATGCCACCTGCAGCGGACAGTTTTGGACCCAGTGTTCAAAGATTCCAAAACAAGACTGTTTAGATAAGCTCATTATAAAAATGAAGGCAATTACAAGTTTAGGATCTGACTTCAAGTTTTGGAGTCCACACCAAAGTCCTAGTGTATCTATATCTGGTTCAGATGTACTTCTGTTTTTAAGACAAGTAGTAAAGGACATCATTTTAAGACAGGTAGAAAAGGGCAAAATAAATTTGATTGTCATCCATGTTGCATGGGTCAGATCAACTCATGAGAGGTCCAGGCTCTCACATAGTAGCTTGGCTTTAATTTAGGTAAGAAATCATAAATGAGGATGCTTCTCTGGCCTATCTGAATCTCTTGAATCTGCTGATGGATCTGGAGAACAGGTTTTCTTGGGAGCTATCTGAGAGTCTTTCTTCTGCTCCCATGAATCTAAATTTGTTCACTGAAAGGGCAGTCTTCTCTTGAGGCTCTCTTACCAGTTTGGTTTCAGGATAAGGAGGTCACAACAGAAATGCCTAGAGCCTCATCAGAACAATCAAAGAGGTCTGTTTCTTGTAAGGTTAAGGTTGGCATGAGCATGGACTGAAGAAAATATTTGTTTTTTGTACTCATGTTTAATTTGCTGTGATTCTGCAGGCTTCTTCAGAAGACTCCACCAGCGAGCAGAAGAGACATTTCCAGACAAAGGTCTTACTGTCTGCTATGGATATCTTCCACGTTATCAGCCAGGAAGCTGGGAAAACAAGACCAAGAGGTGAGCAGTGCAGATCAGACCATGGACCAGTTAATATTTAGGATGGGATATACCATTGTCTCTAGGGGAGGGATTTAGAAACACTAGGTGAAACATCAGCCTGATGTTTTAGCACAGGGGGTGGCAATCCCTGGCATGTGAGGGCATTTTGCTCAGCATGCCACTGCCAGTCACAGAGCCTGGGCTGCTCCTAGCAGGAGGCTGGGAGACTGCAAGTCCTGCTGCAAGCATCCTGGGCTCCGTGGCTGGCAGCAACTACCCAGAGCCTGGGCCAGCTTCAGCTGGGAGGCTGCAAACAGCTGTGCGAGGCTTGAGTCCTGGCATCAGTTCTGTACTGCCGGCGGGTACATGGCTGCCTCAGAGTGGATGGCAGGGGAGAGGCCTGAGGCAGTGGAACCCTTGCCCCTTCCCCACCATCCATGTGCACCCACTGGCGGTACAGAGCTGAGGCCAGGGCTGCAGAGCAGGGGCGGGGCCAGCCTCTTCCCAGTGGGGAGGCTGGGCCAAGGCTGGGTTTGGTTGGGCTGAGAGGCTCCACCCCTCCCAGCGCCACTGTTGCTGCATGCCCACCCCATGCAACTGAGCCTGCCCTGCTTCTGTCCACTCCAAGCCCAGCCCTGGTCCAGCCCCCACACTGGGAAGAGGCTGGCGCCGTCTCTGCCAGGAGCACTGCACCTTTGCGGGCTCAGCTGCACAGGGTGGGCAGGTGGCTGCATGATGGCACTGGGAGGGGTGGCTACAGGGCGGGGACAAGGTGAATTTTAGGGTTACTATAGCCCCCTCCCCCCCACCCCAAGCCTTCCCGTAGTGTTGCCACATGGCAGGGAGCAGCAGCAGCAGCGCCCTGGCTCCTCGCGGCTGCTGCAGCTGCATTGGAGCCGCTTGGCTGAGGAGAGCCTGAGGTGTGAGAGCAGCAGGGCCCAGCTTGCACAGCCCCCACTCCCAGCCTGTTCGCTGCCTCCTTTCCACTGCAGCATGGCTGCAGCCCCAGCCCAGGTCACCCTGGCCCTGCCCCAGGCAGGAGGCAGTTGGCTGATGGGCCAACTCTGGGGGTTGCAGCCAGGGGGCCGGCTTCACAGGGCAGCACAAGGACTGCAGCAGGCCCAGGGCATTGCTGGGTCAATCTGTGTCCTGTGGCCCAGGAGCCTGGCCGCATGCATGTGTGCATGTGTGCGTGTGTATGTGTTTTTGTGTACCTGGTTCTGTCTGCCTGTTTGTGTCTGGTTCTGCGTGTCTGGGTGTGCACATGTGTGTCTGGTTCTGGATGTGCATGTGTCTGTTCTGTGTATGTGTTTGTGTCTGGTTCTCTGTGTTTGGATGCATGTGGTTCTATGTGTGTGCATATGTGTCTGGTTCTCACTCTCTCCTCTCCTTTTTTCTCTCTGTCTTCTCTCCTTTTATTTTTCTTTTTTCTTTCTCACCTCTTTTTCTCTTCTTTCTCTTTTTTTTCTCTTTCTCATCACAACATGCTTAACAAAAAAAGAATACACAACAACAAAGGTAGTATATGAAGTTGTATTTATTGTCACCAGGTTTAGAATTTTTAGAAAACCTGGTATTTACTGTAAAAAAAAAATGCAATATTTTTATTATTAACTGTTTTAAAATGCAGTGTGTCCTGCCATGTACTCCCTGCCCCGGTTTTGTTTTTCTGGAATGCTGGGACTCCAGCACCTTACAAGGTAGACATTGAGGTTTTTTTGGCACTCTGACCAAAAATGTTGCCTACCCCTGTTTTAGCAGGTCAGTCAGTATAGTGTATTCCACTTCTGCCTTAAAGGCACATGTGCTGGAACCACTGTTGCTTTGCAGCATTACCAGAAGCCTTCTTTCCCCATTTTTACCCTGTTATAAAGAGATTTGAAAGGTTAAAATTAGGTATTAAAAGGAAGTAATTTAAAGCTTCTGAGTCCTTTAGGAAGTGATATTAGTGACCATGGTTGTTTCTTTTGTTTCTGAGAAACTTGGCATTGTGTTAAGGAGCAACATCACATGGAGTTGCTCCATGGCATTGCACTACTACTGATCCAGAGGCATTCATTGCTACAGCACCTGCATTTTGTCAGGTCTCAAGGCTGAGTTTTCTGTCTTCCTAGTTTATGAGACCTGAATGGATCACAGATGGAGCTAGGGACAGCTTGATGGCAGTGTCTCTTAAATGGCAACAGGTTAAAGAACCACACTGTTGTATTCCCTGCAGGGAACAGTGATCCTCGCAGTGGTTTGGAAGCAGCTGCACCTACTTCTGTGGTGAATGTTGTCTGTTTTACTCAGAAATTGGTGGATAAGCTTTACAGTGGAATGTTTGCTGAAGAGTCTAAGCAAGTCCTGATCTTCATTGCAGAGCAAATCATGGAGGTAAGTCATGTCCCTGGGTACGTCAGCTGTTGTTGATGTTCCTTGTTTCATGCTAGTTCTGAGATTGGAGTATCCCAAACAGAAAGGCATGTTTCATTAGGTTGTTATTTTTACAGTTTGTATTGTATCAGTGTCTAAAGGCTTCAGTCATGGCATACAGCTATGTAGTGCAAGGTACTGCACAAAAATGTAAAGGAATTGCACAGAAAATGCAAGCTTCTTTCCCAGAGAGACCATGGTCTTGCTCATCTGCAGCTTTCTCAGTCTCTGAAAAAATTAACAATATTACTGAATAACTCCCCAAAATAACCAAATGACAGATCAGTTTTTGGAGCAGCCTGTTCAAGGGCCATGCTGTCCAGGGGGGAAGAAAGGCAGTTCACTGGTTTGTGCTGCTGGTGCTTGCCAGGTAGGGGAGCTGGAGAGCTGGTGTAATCCTCTCTTCCCTTTGGCAGTGTGGATATTTCTCCTTTTCCACCAATCAGATAATTTGTAGGCTCACAAGGCCGGGGGAGGAGGAGAGGTGCATTCCTTGCCCTCCTACCCCTTGCAAAGAACCAGAGATTTCCCAGGTTGGGTCCAGCTGCACTGGAAAAGATCTGATGCTACTGGACCTGGCTTGGGAACTGCCCAGGTCAAGCAGCAGGGTAATGCCCCCCAGCCCTTGCACCAAGTCTGGGAGAGCTGGTTCAGTTGTACTTGGCCCAGGGATCCCTGTGCCATGTTGAATGGTGGAGGAATGCCATCTCCTCCCATTTGCTCAGCATGTGGTGACCCAGTTTTATGCAGGAGCTAGGGATCTTTCTCCTTGCACAGAAGTGGAGTGAGGGTGACTGACTTAGTCACAGACCCAGGGCAATAGCTAGAATTGTGAACATAGCCCCAGTTCACCCACAGGAATGAGGGACTGGAGAATATGCCCACTCCCCCTTGCAGGCAGCTGAGGTTGCTGCTGTAGGGTTGGTGTGGGGGGAGGGAGGAGGCAGTGCACCTTAGGACCTGGGAAAGCCCTATCAGTCAACGTGTAAGTTGCCACACCTTCAAATTAAAGCATGATACAAATGGGCCACAAGGTTGTTTCACATTTAAGGAGTAACATCTTTGAGGCTGATTTGCCATTTTTGTGACTTGCCATTTTTATCACGTGATATATTGTCTGAATATGTATCGTGTTACAGTTTTTTTGGTGCTATTAAAGTTTTAATCTTTGTGATAAATCTAATGTCTGCTAGGGGTCATTCAAAATGTCTCCACTGAAGACAGCTGGGTTTTTGCTTGTAGCCGTGTTGGTCTAAGAATATAGGCAGGCAAGGTTCTTTGAATAGATGTGATATCTTTTATTAGACCGAGTAGTTGGAAAAAAATTCTTGGCAAGCTTTTGGGCGGAGACACCCTTCTTCAGGCATATGGAGACTGCTGGTCTGAGACTCCAAGTCCAGTGAAGACAGCAACTAACTTGGGTATCTCTACCTTATGCTGAAGTCTGCAGTGTCTAACAGAGTCAATAATTCTCAAATTCCAGAGACTTGAGTGGGAGTCAACATGATTTTGTTTCACAGCCTAAGTGGGAGAACTGTAGACAATAGGGAGAATGTCATGGCCAATACAAAATACTAGACTGTGCTTTGCTGTGTTTGAACAGGTCATGAAGCACACTTTTTCTCAAAAGGAAACCATCCTCAACACCCTGTACAGCAGTCTAAACCGAGTGATTCTGTATTGCCTGTCCAGACCACAGCAGTTGCTGCCTGAACAGCTTAGTCTCCTGAACATCCTCAAGGTCCTTCAGGAAAAATGGGATGTCACCTGCGCAACTTACAACTCAAATATTAATTTCATCATCTGTCTTATGCATTGTCTATGTCAGCTGAATTCAAGAAGGTATATGTATTATTTCTCCTGGTGTAACATCTGATCATCTCACTTGCTCCTGGTAGTTTCTTCAATGGAAAGTGCGTGTAGAAGAGAGAAAGATTCAGCAAGATCTTTCAGAAGTGCTAAGCACCCTCCCTCGTGGCTGGTAGAAACTGGGAGGACTCAGGAAGAATGAGGGCTAGCATATACCAGAAACAAACAGGTTCTTGACCTACACCTGTCGCTTCAGGGATTGGACAGCACTGCTCCACATAGGAAAAGGGGAAAAAAACAACTTTCTTGATTTGCTTTCTGTTAAGTTTGCTAAGTAGAGCTGTTTGCGAAATGTTCATTTTCCCCCTCAAATAGTTTCTAAAGAAGCAAAATATGTTACTTTCATTTTCTTTTCATTTTGGGGAGTGTGGTTTTTGTGATATTGAAAACCAAAAATGCTTGTTTTCTCAGTAAGAACCTTCACTGTCAATTAAAACATCCCCCCACCAAAGAATTCTTTTAAATCAGAAAGATGGTTAGATTAAAATGTTTCCACTAGCCATATTGCTTACACAGATTGCATAAAGGTATCATCAGATAGTTACATCCTACACAATTAGAGCTGGAAGGGACCTCATGAGTTCATCTAGCTCAGTCTCCTGCTCAAAATAGGATCATCCCTGACTAAACCATTCCAGCCAAGTATCTGTCAAACGTACTCTTTGAAAATTTCTCTGGATGGCTGTTCCACAACCTCTCCAGGTAGCCTGGTCCAATGCCTGACCATCCTCATAGTCAGAAAGTTCTACCTAATCTCCCATTTAAATTACCTTTGCTGTAGTTTGAGTCCATTGCCCTAGTCTTGTCCCCTACAGCCATAGAGGAAAGTATTTATGTATACAGTGTACAGTAAGCACCAGATGTTACTAATTCAGCTTTTTATTTTCTTTAATTTGAAAATGTATGGGTAAAGTTAAAAATTGGTTTCAGACAAAGTGATCTGAATGTTATCTGGCCTGTCTGAAATCTCTTACAAGTCAGACCTTGGTCTAGATATTTTACATGAATGAGCATTGTTAGGGCCCTGTTGCATGTTACACTTAGGACATGTTAACTACACTTAAAATGCTATCCTCTGAGTGTCTCAAGTCTTAAAATGTGCCAAGTACCATTTTAGGTATCAAAGTTAAGACTTGTCTGGCAAGGAGTATCTCCACATTCTATTATCTAACAGGCACATCTTCACATCACTGTACAGCGACGTTGCTACACCTTTTGAAAGTACTAAAGCACAACACAGTATGAGCAGTTACTGTGCTGTGAATGTGGCGCGTGGTTAAATTTCGCCGCTACATTGCTATAGCTTTGCACTATACCTGTGAAGCGCACCACTATGCTGATGTGGCTGACAATCATGTGTAGACACACATGATCGCTACATTGCCATAGCGCACCATATGGCAAGTAGTGTGTAGGTAGTGTGTAGGGTGACATGCAGACACACCCACCATGGCTTAAACTAATGTCAGGCTGCTCTAGGGAGGTAATATAGTCAGGAGACTGGCGTGGTAGGGGAGCTGGAACCAAGAAATGGTTGTGTAAGAACCCCAACTTACAGATGAGGAATTTTCCCAAATAGGTAAAGTGATTTGCACAGGTTGAGTCATTTTTCTGATTTCCATTCCTTTGTGCAAATCTTGTAAGCTGCAGAGTACCACATCATTTGTATCATCACTCACTCTCTATACAGCAAGGACCTTAATGAAATATGGGTGGAATTTAAAAACACAGCACTTAAAGCAAGGTGAAGGGAAATGCTTTCTCACACAAGATACAATTCATCTGAGGAACTCACTGCTGCTTGATAATATTGAGGCAAACAGTTTAGCAAGCAAAACTGGATTAGATACTTGAAGAAACAGCTATGGCTTTTGAGGATACATAGAGAATACCCTGTAGAGCTGGAAACAGTACATTCTTTAACTGTTATTCAGAAGTAGCTTTAAGCATTTTCAAACATCCACTGTTCATGCCTAACAACATCATTGCTGTGCTCTGCAGGTAAGAATAACAGCTGCTTGAGTTTGCTTCATAGGTGTTGGCCTACAAGACCACCAGTACATGGGGGCCTGGAAATATTTTTTCCCTCTGATATAGTAGTATCACTTAGATACACTACATATGCATGTGGGTGGCCATTCTCTGGGACATCTGGTACAGTTTGGGAAGTTTCATTAGATGTACCGCTTCATTAGATGGATCACTGTTCTGATCCAGCAGAGCAGTTTTTCTGAGGCTAGATTTAAAGGAGATAAGCTACACATGGACCTTTTGAAATGTTTCTGAAGGTTGCTGCTATTTATAGCTGTTTTTTAGGCACATAGGGTGAAATCCTGGTGCTAATTGAGATCATTTGGAATTTTACCACTGACTTCAACTGGGCCAGAATTTCCACCCACATATATTGGCTTTTATCACAGGTGACGCATCAGGGGCATTCTTGCTGGCATTAGTTATGGAATAATTTTGGAGGTTTTTTGGCAAAAGAAGTGACTGCTTGGCAGAGCTTTAGTCAGTAGAATTGTGTTTGCTGGGTCAGTGAAATCCGTCTGTGCTCCCTTGAGGTTCAGGAATCCATTAATGTACTCTTTCTAAATTGGATCCAGAGAAACAGGATTCTGTTTAAGATATACCACTCTTCCAGAGCTGGCTCTGCATTTATTCTTATTCCAATTCAAACAATAATTCAAAAACAAAAAGCTGTTGAGATGGAGTTAAGGCTGAGTATATATAGCAATAATGTAAACCTAAAAAAATTAGAGTGTAGTTACAGTTATTCTGAAAGCAAGCACCACAATCCAGGAAATTCAGAATTCATGTTACACTTATAAAAAATAAATTCACTCTTAAAGGTACCCAAGAAGCTTTCCTTTTGCCATGTAGTAGTACCAGGCAAAAACCCTGCCGTGGCTGCTTTAGCATTGTAGTGATTATGTCCTACATTTAATTAAAATAGTTTTATTACACAGATTAGAGTTTTTTTTCATTATTTTTTTCTGTATGGCATCATGATCAGGCAGGCTTAAGGTTGGATGGGTATTGTAACCAGACACTTCTTACATATCCATGTTTGAGATTCTTTTAAATGTAACTTTAACTCTGAATGTCCTGGTATCTTCTGCCCATATGATGATAAACACACTACCCAAAAGTTTACAATCAGAGGCCCTTTTTTCACAGTCTCAGTATTTTTGGCACCCTTGCCATTAATCCTATGAATACTAGTTGTTATGGGCCAACCATAATCATCCTATAACCCTGAGATACCACCATGATTAGGGCCCCTTTGTTCTAGGTGTTATATAAACAAAGTAGTAGACAGTCACCATCACAAGGTATTAGTCTACATAAGCTAAAGAAAGGGAAGAGCCACAGATATAGCGCAGAAGCAGCGAGATCAGTACGATGGCTGAAAACCCTGTTAGTCCATGATCTGTCAGTGAAAACTCAGCATTGTGGTTCTGTATTAATAATAGAACCAAGGATAATGTGGTCATTACAGGGACTAGGAGTTTTGAATAACTAAAGCATGAAAGATTGGGTAAAAATACCTTGCTCTTGTTTATTTCAGTTACATTGACATAATATGGAGAGTGTTTGAATTCTAACTCACTCTGCTATTCTGTTTGCTAACAGCTATCCAGAGGGTTTTGGAGTGGATGCAAAACCAAGATTAGCATCCTATCGCCAAATTTTCCTGGCCCCAAGTGAAGAGGAGAAGTGTAGAAGAGATGATCTCCCTGCTCCAGATGAAGGTAATGCATGGCACATGGGATCCATCATTCTTAGAGAAGCAAAACAATCCCTCGTCCAAAAGAAATCTTTTCAGGACAGGATAGACAGGTTTTTAGACTTACAAAGAGTTTTTTGTGTAGCTGCCATCTCAAAATCCAGCAAGACATTTAATCTAACGGCCAGAGAATGAAGGTGAGAGCAAGGGTTTTCTGATCTGTTCTTTTGATGCTGATTGTGCTGGCAGATTATTAGTCTTCTTATGCCTTAATTTCTCTACATGTGCAATGAATACCACTCACAGGGACCCGCTAGTTGTAAGTAATCAGTGTGTGAGTGGCTTTGTGTAGAAGTTTAATATAAAATCTTACTGTTGCTGTTACTAAAGTAGCAGGCAAAGTAGGGCTGGCTTCCTTTTCTAGTAATTAGAGCTCACTCCATTTGTTCTGAGCTGGAAAATAACTTTTCATTATGGGAATATTTTATATATAAATGGTTCTATAAGTAAACTAGAAAGGGTATGTCTGCAGCTTTCACAGTATCATCCTAGAGCAGAAATGGAGGAGGTAGCTTGGGTGGTGGGGAGAAAAGCACCTCATTCTCTATTGACCCCCTACTGACATCCAGGAAGGATAGGGATTTTCAGGAGGTCTAACTTTTATCTGCAATGTTTAAGGCTCACAATCATTCATTTGGTATTTTAAGCAGCTTCACAATGCAATTCACTTTGAAGAGCTTTTCTGCTCCCTATGGTAGGTAACCATATGGTAGGCAACTCATTCTGAACCACAGAGTAGTCTATGAAAGTTCCCACTGAGAGTAGCAGCTTTCCCTGTGCAGTAGCACCTCTCCCTGTGCATGGGGCTGGGAAATGGATTACAATGGAAAATGAGGTTTTTAATTAAAATAGGCATTTGGGAGCTTCCTGCTGCCAACTGCCATCATTTCTGCAAAATGACAGTATTGTAACAGCAGTTTGGCAGTCCAGCATACTGAGAGAGCTGGACATACCCCAGTAACTACCTTACTCTAACATGGTTCAACATCAGAAAGGAAACTTGACAGGGTTTGTTTGGGTTTTTTTGCCCACTCACCAAGCCACTTTACCAGAGTTATCTTCCAAAAGTTACCTCCCTAACAGTGGTGGATTGCTGTTACGCTGCTCCTTTGCATACCATAGAATTATTTCAGATTGGCCACAATATAATTGAGTGAAGGTTTTGCTTCAATTACTGGTTGTTCACTTTTATCAAGCAAAAAGCCCTTTCCTCATTTGTAGTTTTCTTTGTTTTCTAGTTCAGCAAGAGATTCTGAAAATCATTGATGTCATCTGGAGGCAGCTCATCTCCCAAAGGCAGCAGGTTCTAGAAGACACTTACAAAATGGACCTCTCTGTAAAGGCAGGAGACAGAGAGAGGGAAGTGAAGATACTAGAGATCACTCCTCTGTGGGAAGAAATGATGGCAAAGGCTTGGCAGAATTTCATAGGTCTCTGATCTTTAATGGAGTGCTTACCACAGATAGCAGTAGCACTGCAGTAACTGTAACACTTATTGAAAGGGCACTGATTTCTTAGTTATAGTCTCCTACTACACATTCCAGCCCAGACACTATGGACCCTTACTCTGTAATTACTCAGTTAGGGCACATCCAGACAAGTGCAGCCATGCGGTATGTAGCATCACAAACATGTCTGCAGCACCACATACCGCACAGTCAAGTGTTCTCCGCACTGCAAGGGTGCACTGCCGGTACATGCGCTACTCTATTTTTTCCTCCCGTGGATTCTTTTGACCCCATAACCAGGGATCAAAAAAAACCATGGAAAAAAAAACTGGAGCAGTGCATGCATGGGCAGCACACGCTGCTAAAAAGCGGAGCCAGGCTGCCCAGGTCCACGCTGCAGCTGCCAGTCAAGCTGTGCCTGGAAGAATTGCCACTGCTGCAGCCCTGAGAGGTCCTAAGGACCCCAAGTAAGGCTGCTGGGGCCAGCACAGTGCTGGCCCCAGCCTCCCCGACCACTTCTGGGGTAACTTGCCACATGCCAAAGCGTGCATGACCTGGGCATTCCCCGGGGACAAATATCTGGGGCACAAGGTGTGCTGCTGCTGCTTGTCCCCAGGAAGCCAAACATCCACACTCATTTGGACGTAGCCCTAGAGGGCAAATTTTGTCCCACCAGTTCCAGGGACTGAGCTTGACAGCACAGAAGGCCCCTTTCAGTCCTACATTCCTATTTCGTTAGGTACTTCACACTTATCTAGTGGTGTGTAAAGTCTGACTTTCTGTTGCAAGTTGCTGGGAGAAAAGTTCCTTGGCACAGCCATGCAGCACAGGACCCTCACAAGCTCTAGTATGGAGGGGAAGAATGGTGCATGTCCTGGTTGGAAGAGGGAACCTCAGTAGCAGAGGTTCAGGCTTTCTCCTGATTTTCCATGGGCTACTGATGGACTATACTGCAGCTACCATCCATTAGAGTATTCTTAGATCATTTTAACTCATTCCAAGGGGATATTTTGGCACCTGGAGAAGCCCAGAACCTTTAATACATGAAGGTGGCTTACAGTTACCATTATCTCCCATGTCAAGCTGCACCTTCTGTGCTTCCTAGATTAACACCTGGAAAGGGGCTGAACTAAAAAATCCCCATAAGAAGTAAGTAGGGCAAGCATCTGGTATACACAAACAACACCTGATTTCTGCCATTTGCTGCAGCATCTAAAACCCTGAAGAGTCTATCTAACAGTTTTACTCGTAGTACTCCCTGCCTCCTTGGGAGGCAACACATGGAGAACCTGGGTTAAGTTTGCCCTGAGTTAACTCTTTTGAGGTCAATGGAGGTACTCAAGGGATTCCTCAAACCCCATTATTTTAGTTATAAATAGAGTAATATGGGGGTTTGGAGGGGTGAGGTGATACTTAGCCAAACCAGCATTATATAGGTACTAAAATATGGCATTACACTAGATATGGACAGCAACTTTGCTTGTGAGTAGGTAGTGGGGAGAACTGATAATATGCTTCCAGGGTTATAGGACCTGTAAAGGCAGGTAGTACAACTCCAAAGCACATATGGATGCATTCCCACTCTCACAAATGCAGAGACCAGATGTAGTGAGTCTCTACCACTGTATTGGCTGATGTCTAAAACAGATGCTAGCCTCCCACCCACACTCAGGACAAGGATTCATTCTTACTTTCTAAGCATTTTTTTCTGTTCCACAGCCTCTGAAAAGAAAGCACTCCAAAGTAAAACAATGTCAGGTCAGAGCAAGCACAATTCCTGGACAGAAAGCTGGTCATCAGCAATGAGGTTGATACCTGGAAGAAATACAAAGGAAACAGGATGCAAATCTGAGGTAACCTCAATTTTAAAATTGTCATTGTTCTACCCACACTAAAATATCCTGCTTCTTAGAAGAACTAATTAAGTTAAACTACTTCTGGACCCAAGTCACTGTACCACATAGATACCCTAGAAGAGGGGTGTCAGACACAGCCTGTGGGCTGAATCTGGCTCATGGAGGAGGCTCATCCAGTCTCCAGGGCTTTTCACTGCAGTTGCCAGCAGCCAAGGGTTAATACCACTGTTGGTGATGCCCCATTGCCACAACTGCTGAAGTTACACTCTCAGCATGGACAGCGTCCAGAGGATGAATTCTGCCACTGAATTAAGTGGTTTCAGTCACTGCTGGCAATGAAAATCAGTGGTGTTCATCCCCTGGATGCTGCTGCACTGATGCTGCAGCTCCAGCAGCTGCGGCCACAGTGACAGCATTAGCTCCTTGACTGCCAGTACTGACACAACAATACTGACAGCCACAGAGAGAAGACCTCACGGGCCAGATATGGAGGTGTGTCATCCAGCTCATGTTCTGGATCTGGCCCACCAATTAATTGGGTTTTACACTGCTGCTGTAGAGATTAAGCACACCTTTTGCTATTGATCCTTGTGCTCTCATTTCCTCTCTGGAGACTTAGGTACATATCCTGTTTGTAGGAAACATTTCTTTATTAAAAGGCCCCAATTTAAGCAAATGGCCTTAAAGTAAGGTCATGGTTTATAGTTAAGCACCGTACTGAAAAGGGGGCCAGTGGAAAAATAAAAATAAAATTGCACCATTCTGATGGCAGGGCTAAGGTCACAAAAGTCAGGGTGTGATAAAACTAAAGTCTTCAGAGCAAAGCCTGTCATGCATGTTTGCGACACACATCTTATAAGCTGAGCAGAAATATTTGAGGTTGCTTGTTGAGCTCTATTTGCATTACCAGGGTTTGAAGAACACATATTAATCTCCCACCTCTGCCATGGACTCTGGGATGGTGAGCTGTCTCCATGGCTCTGTCCTCACTACCTCTGCCTACCGTGGAGAGTTCAGGCTGCAGGGCTGGGTAGGCTGGCAGGAAGAGTGCAGAAAGCAGGGCTGGGTGCAGAGAGAGTATGGATGGCCTAGCAGTGCCCCACTAGTTCCATAAGTATTCCCTGACAGGGACCATGCAGCTAAACTGTCTTTTTCCATATAGTCCCCAAGAAGAGTGAGTTGGTTTAATTTAAAAAGCCCCATATAAGCCAAATATCCCATTCCTTTCTGGATGAACATGATGGCTTCTTTCAGATCCTTGGTGGACGTTCATCCATAGCATGAATAAAGAGCATAACTTTTCTGTTATGAGCAATCAGTTTTTGAACAGGGCCAGACTAGAGGTGGGCTCTGCTGGTCAGTATGGTTAGGGACAGACATTCAAAAAGCTCCTGGAGCCTGAATTGATTCAATCTTTGCAGGTTAGTCTAATCTGCCTAGGTTGAACCAGTTTTCAACTGACAAGACATTCCCTCTGGACTAAGAAAATTCAGGCACGTGCCTGCAGAGCTTAGGCCAGGAGCCGAGGGGCACTAGAGCATGCCCTTGGCTGCAGGGCAGCTGTGCTAGGGGTGGCCAACCCCGGCAGTAGCCTGCAGTGAGCTAGCCAGGGACAGGGTTTAATTCCCTCCTCCCTGTCCCACAGACTCAAGCTGGGGTCTGCTGGGCACTCCTCCCTTGCTGTTGCAGTGGCGGGGGTGTGGCCAGAGGCCAGTCAGCATGGCTCCCTGAAGCAGAGGAGGCAGGGAGGGAACCCAAGTCACTGTACCACTTCCCCCTCTCTGCCTCTGGGGGACTGCAGCAGGGTCTGCCCGCCCCGACCACTACCGCTGCTGCCACTCACTCCCTGCGTGGGGCGAGCCATGGGATGAGCCCCCTCCTGCCCCCTCTGCCAGATGCTGGAAGGAGGGGGGAATAACCCTCCATCCTGTATAAGGGGCCATTTCGGCTAGCCTCTGTCCCTGCTGGATCAGTGAGGGGGAAGCAACTGAGGTGGGGGTGGCACCCCCTGTTATGGTGTCGTGGAGCGCGAGCCTCGTCCTGGTGGTGGGGCTGTGGTGTGGGCTGGAGTGGGGCAGGAAAACCTACCATGGACACTGTGGGGGGAGCAGTAGCAACAGCATTAGAGGGTTTTGCAGGGCTATGGCCTTTTTCAAGCCCTGGTGCCACTGCTCACCCCCCATAGTCCATGGCAGCTCTGACCCCCTGCTCACAGCCCCCACCACTGGGAAGAGGCTCGCGCTCCCCGGACACCATGGTAGAGGCTGCTGCCCTCATCAAGGGCCCTGTTCCCTCGCCACTCCTGCAGCAGGGCAGGGGTGTGGCCAGAGCCCAGCTGGCATTGCCCCCTTAGGCAGGGGGCAAGAAGTGGGGTATTCCCCTCCCTCTGGCATCTGATGGAGGGGGCAGGAGGGGGCTTGTCCCATCGCTTGCCCTGCGCAGTAAGTGAGTGGCAGCAGTGTTTGGGGCAGGCAGACCCTGGCTGCAGTTCCCTGGGGGCAGAGAGAACAGAGGGGAGAATAACCTCTCTCTCCACCCCCTCCCCCTGGCCTAAGGGGGCCATGCTGGCCAGCCGTGCTGCCACCACTGTGGCAGTGAGGGAGAAGCACCTGATTCAAGTCTGTGCCGGTGGGACAGGGAGGGGGGAATTCAACTCCCTCCTTGGCCAGTTCACCCAGGATACTGCCAGGGCTGGCCATGCCCCTGCTGCTGGAGAAGCCAGTGGAGAAATGCAGGTCTGTGCTTATGGGACAGAGGAGGGAGGTGGGGAATGGACCTCTTTCCTGCTCCCTTCTGGGGCTAGTGTCTGGCCAGGCCCCTGTCACTGCCTGTTCCTGCTCCAGCTAGGGAGCAGAAGGGTGGGGACAGCCCTGCTGGACTGGAGCAGAGAGCCCAGTCCAGAGAGCATGCCAGGATGCTGGGTACTGTGGTTTAACTTAAACCAGGTAGGGGTCTGGGACAGACATTGCATAAACCAGTTTGAGCTCAATCAGCTAAGTCTGATACTACATTCAACCAGGTTTATCTGAAACCAGTTTCAGCCATTTTCAAACTGGTTTATATGCACTGAACTTATATTCTATTACATGTTTAAACCAGTTTCTGATCACTTAAACCGGGTTATGTGTAATGTCTGTCCCCAGCTTATAGGTAAAATGTGGGTTATTTTGCTTTGGAGCATGCATAGGCCATCTCTGCCCATTTCAGCCTTAAGACATCCTGGGTTTAACTTGCTGATGCATGTGCTACAGGGCTCTCTCTGTCCAGATCTGGGGACAACATGGGTTTTTCACGTAACCAGATGGAGAGTCTTATCATTTTCTAACTCAAACTATAATAGCTCATGTCTTTGGCTTTGTAGGTCAGTAGTTTGCTCCCTGGTGCATTGACCCAGATGGCAGCTGTCTCACCAGCAGTGGAAGCTGCACCTCAGCCTATTGTATAGCAAGGGTTTTTTAAATACCCTATGGCATCCTCCTTGCTCTTTAAGATCCCTTTGGTGGTTACAAAGTGAGCGACTTCTTTACAGGTACATGTGTAGACTGTGATGTCATACTGCAAGAGCATCAACTATTTGCCCTGGGGTCTGTTTAATTATTTTTTAAAATTAATTTTGATTATTACAGCTGATTACACCTCAGTGAGCAATGTAATTGATATTTGTTAATGTATCCCAAGGAACATTTTGTACAACATGCTTTTTGCTGTTGAAGGTTAAAGACTCCGTTATTGGTTTTTCCCTAAATATGCCCACATCATTAGTTCCTCCAGTGAAAAGGTTGCCATCTGGAAAAGGCAGCACGGAGATATTATTCAGGCACAAGTGCATGAAATTGGTGTTTCTGCATCTTCTGTCTCTCTTCTGCAAGGGAGCGGCTTGTAATTAAAGGAGCTGGGTTTGGAGGAAACATTACTCATTTGGTGTTATTCCTTATCATGTCAGCAGCTGACAGCTTTGCAGCTCTGATAAATTGTTCCTCTCAGTGAGAGGCAAAACTACAATTCCAAATGTTCTTTTCTTCCCTCCTCCCTTCTACCCGGCATTTCTTTTGAGTGTAAGAGTGAACAACACTTTTTAGATAGATGTATCTTGGTGAGAGGGAACCAATTTCCTAGCTTGTCCTTAGTCTTCAGCCTGGACTTCCTGGAGTCCCTAAATGAGGGACTTTTCAAAAGCACTTAAGTGAATTGGAAGTATGAATTGCATTGAAAGTCATTGAGACTTGTACTCAAAACAAACTTAGATGTTTCTGTAAATCCTATCCATGAACTTGATTCCCTCGAATGCACTGACAAAGTGCCCATTGGTTTCATTAAGTGGAGGAGGTGGTTTTCTACAGATATGATACACTTTTCATGGCCTAGATTGTTCTCAATGGAATTTGCTGTCTCCAGTGGTATCACTCAAATAAATAAGATATGCAGGATTTGGCCATTGATTGGAATGACAATTCAAGTTTGCAGGCTTAGCTAAATCATAGAAAAGTAGGACTAGAAGAGACTTCTGGGGGTCTTCTAATTCAAAATCCTGTTCAAGGCAGGATCATCCCTGTCCAACCCATCCCATATATGTGCTTGTCTAACCTATTCCTAAAATTACACAATTATTGCTGAACAAGGCATATTGCCCAAAGACACCAAAAGCACCTTAACCTCCCACAGGTAAAGCAGGGGGATGAGGGCTGTTAGCATCCACTGCAAGAATTGTTAAAATGTGCTTCAGAGATCCAAGGAAGAGGTCCATTCCCCTGCTACAGAGGAAGGCAAACACTGCCACAGTCTATAGCTGTCTAACCAGAAGGTAAAATTTCTTCCTGATCCCAACTGCATGGTATGGAAGAGCAAGACCCTTTAACCAGTAACCTCTGGGTTTTAGTCCCAGAAGGAGCACTGGCACTCCCCAGTCAAAATCTCCAGCCTTGGCTACAGATAACACCCAGTGTTTCTGAGGAAGGTAAAAAACTCCCTGACATCTTTAGCAACAGGAAGGGAAAAATTCCTTGCCCCATGTGGCAGCCAGCAAAGCTCAGTAGCATGGGAAAAACCAAACAGCTTCCATTCACTCTGCAATCTGTTAACAGCAAGAATAGCTCCACATATCACACCCTCTAAATGGACAGCCAAAACTCCTCTTTTTGCATCCCCTTCATAAACTTATCCAAGCTCCTTTAATCTTCTTTTATAACTAAGCCAGTTATAGAGCTGTATTTCATTCTCCTGCTGCTGAGCATTGTCCTCTTCAGTATCTATCTGTTTTAGGCTGCAGAGCTTTTCTTGCTGTATTCCAGTAACCTGTGTTTTTGTTCAGATGGGGTGAGCTCCTGGGCTTCCAACTGTTGTTCTTTACAGAGCATGCCAAGCATAGCTACTCCTAGATCATTCCTGATGAATGCCTACCCAACCTCTTGGAAACGTCCAAAGGAGGAGATTCCACAACTTCCCTGGGCAGTGTATTTCACTGCCTCACTGTTCTAACAATGAATACGTTTCTCCTGCTAACCAATCTGAACTTACTTTGCTATAACTTCAAACCACTGGTATGTGTTATCTCTGCAGCAACAGAAACAAAGATATTTCCCCTATTTTTATAACAGTCATTTTGGATATTTGATGACTGCTGTCATATCCCCTCTTAATTGCCTTTTCTGCAAGCTGAGAATGCCTGTTTCCTTCAATATATCCTCATATGGTTTGCCTTCCAAGCCCTTTATCATTTTTGTTGCCTGTGCCTGTTCTCCAGGTTCTCTCACAATGTAGACACACCTAGTCTGTGATCTACCAAAAACTCCCAGATCCTTTTCTGTAGTGCTGCCATCCAGCCAGTTGTCATCCATTTTGTATTTGTGTTTTTGATTATTATTCCCAAGGGGCATGTCTACACATTCATTAATGTGCTTTTGCTGCTGCACATTAAGTTGAGGCAAAGCAGCTATTGAGCAGCTCTGCCTTCTTTGCATCTTCAGTTAAAAGCTGACTCTGGCTATATAACAGTAGACTCACAATTTCCTTTGCCTTTCTTTTCTGGCCAAAATATTTATGGGCCTGTACAGAAGTTACAATTACCATGCATTAAGTGCATAGAATGCGCTTTCTAGCTGCAACAGAACAGATGTTCATGGAGCATAAAGCACTTTAAAAATGGTGGGTCCTACTCTAAGTTAACCTTGGATGGATGTGGTATCAGACTAATGTGCTTTAGATGAGAGCACTTTATCAAATATCTGTACCACATCTCATCCTGAGTTAAGGTAGGCTGCACTCCCCTGGTATCCCAGGGGCTGCTGAGCATCTTGCTAGCCTCAGCTCACCAGCTCAGCCCCCTCCCCCCGCCTGTCAAGAGAGAAGACAGAGAAGGCTCTGTTTCCTCTCCGCATGACCAGGTGGGAGGGTGGAGCTGTAGCACGAGTCACACACAGATTTTCGCTGCACCAGGAACTGGAGGTGGGAGAAAGGAGCCCCTTTGCCATGTGGACCTGGCCCAGCTCCACCCCCAAGACCTGGCCCAGCAAGCTTGTGGGGGCCCTCATAACATGGTGGCTCCATTCTCCTCCCCCCGGACACTGCTGACAGTCGCCAGTTGGTGGAGGTGGGGCTGGGGAGAGGGGACAGCCTCCTGGGAGCCGTGCTGGAGTACACCCAGGCTGATGACCTCAGTCAGTGTGGGCAGGCTCCGAGCCCCCTGCTCCCATCCCCACTGAATAGCAAACATCTGTTTAGTTCACTCTAACTCTAATGTATAGCACTTTAAGGAAAGCACAATGGTTAGAGTGATTCCACGAGGGGTTTTTTGAACATGTGTACTTAGCCTGTGATTATAAATATTTGTGAATGGGAATTATTAAGGCTTAATTTAAATACTATCAAAATATTGCATGGGGAAAAATAGAATTGTCAAGACAGTATCTGGAATTTAAGTCAGATTCCAACCTCTGGGCTTTTTCTTTGTATTGACAAATAAAGTATGTGGAGAAGAAAAGAGGTGAATGGCCTATCTTGGCACTTTATTCATTACTGTGTTTTGCTTTAGGTGAAGTCCTTCACTTCCTGATAAGTGAAATGAACTTCGTTTCTCAGTCTGGGAAGCCCATTGGTCAGGATGATAAGTTGCCACCTAAGGTGTTGAAATTAATAGGTTTATATGGCACTTTATGAAGGTGAAATCAAGGTTCAAGGAAACTGCATGTGTTCAAAACCTGGTTTTGACTGATTGGTTGGTTTAAAGATGCAATGAATTAAGCCAACAGTTTAAATTTAGGGTCATATTTTTATTTAAAAATGGCTACTTAAATTTATAAAAGCTTATGCTTTTCTGAATGAATTTGTCTTTAGGGTGGCACCCTGTGGCACCCTCTGCCTGACTTCAGACTAGCACAGCCAACCACCTCTTCCTGTTTTCTAGAAAATATTCTCCAATCAAGAGTCCTGCTTCTCTTGCTAAATAGTAGAGGAAAAACCCTAGATTCCCAGGGCCAAATACAAAAGTACTGTTATGTGTTCGTGAAGGGCAAAATTCTGTGGTCCCTAACTGAATAAAACTCTTTTGCAATCAAGGGATGATTTGGATGAATCAGAACAAGCTCAGATTTTGCTCCATAAACATCAGAGGTGAAAATGCTCTTTTTTGGTTCATTAAATCTATTCCCCTGCTGACTCAAAAGTAGCCAATGTAAGCTGAAAAAATAATATGTATTTATTTATTTATTTATTTATTTAAGTTGATTTGATTTATATGTTACCCTTACTGAAATGGCCTGGGATGGTTTAGAAGAAGAAAACAGAAGCATTTATAAAATAGGGGAATGAACAAGAACAAAATAGCTTTAAAAAGCAACTGAAATATCAACATAAAACAGACACTCCTAAACAATATCCCAGCCTAGCTTTGTTTGCTAAATGCCTGCTCTAATAGGAAGGTCTTACAGCGCTTCCAAAAGATGTCTAGGCCTGGGCTCTTGCGGGCCTCATGGGGGATGGAGTTCCAGAGCTGGTGAATGACTGGAGTGTGATTTCCCATGTGTTTTTGCCAAGCAGACTTGGTGCATTGATGATACTTGCAGGATTTTGCTCTTGACTGACCTTAGGGATCACATTGGGGCACAAGGGAGAAAGCAGTCCCTGAGTATATAGAGCCCAGGCCATTTAGAACCTTATAGGTCAAACCCAGCACCTTGGTTTTCACCTGGAAAGCTATTGGGAGCCAGTGAAGACTCTGGAGCACTGAAGTTATATGCCTTTTGCAACCCCCTCCCCCCAGTCCTGGGATCAGAAGGCATGTTGCTCATTCTGCACCAGGAACAGCTTTCAGACAGTCTTCAAGGCCAACCCCATGTAGAGCACATTGCAGTAGTATAGACTTGAGGTTACAAAGGCATAGATGGTGGTGGCCAGAACTGAATCTGAAAAAAGGGTCAAAGCCTTTTCAGCAGATGGAGTTGGTGAAAGGCACTGCTAGCCATTGCTGCCATATGAAGATTCAGATGCAGCAGAGAATCCAGGAGCACCCCAAGGCTGTGAACCTGGGTGACAAGGGGATGCTGAATCCCATCGGTATCCCATTACCCCCCACTTCAAGCAGTCTGTCCACCACCATCACCTCATATTTTCTGGATTCATTTTCAATTGGCTCACCTGCATCCAATCCCCAGATTCATCCAGCTGTTTGGAAAGGACTGAGACTGTGAGGCATAGGTCAGATGAGAAAAAGAGATAGAGCTAAGTGTCTGATAGCACCTCACTCTAAATCTTTGAACAGTATAACCCAGTGTCCTTATATACACATTGAACTGGAGGGGTGACAAGACAATTTTCCCAGGGCAGTGGTGGATGAGTGCTTATCTACCATGCATGGTTCCTCTGGGATCTCCTCTACTGTCCTTTCTGTTTGTCAGATCCCACTTATTGACACTTAGTGTATCTTTTCTCAGCATTTTGCTGCTGGTGGAAGTAACACAAAGGTTACATTTATATTTGATTTTGGGGTTAGGATTAATCAGTTCACTATATCTGGCTGCTTAAACGAAGTGCATGGACACTCAGAGACTACTGTATTAGTCTTATTTTGGCAAATCAGGAATTGACTGATAACACCTATTATTACGAAGACCATAATAATTTGGTGGAAATTCAGGTTGGGGGGTAGATACTGGGGGGCACCAGTGCACACGCGTGCGCACACACACACACACACACACACACACACACACACACACACACACACACACACACACACGCACGCAGAGCCCTAACTCCTGTGGCTCCATGTGTATACCCGTCCTCCAACCCCAAATCTACCACACGAGCCACTGTGCTTGCAGCCCAGCTGGATTTGTACCAGGGAACAGTTCATTGACTGGGGTCCCTAGAGGACATGGAAGCAAAAGTCCTGGACTGACATGAACCCACCCACATGTGTCTGGCTCCTGACTCAGGAGCTGCTTGTGTGGGCGGATTCCTGTCAATCTGGGACTTTTTCTTTATTTTTTTCCAACAGCTGGGATACTGAGACAGCCTCCAAAATCTGGGACTGTCCCAGCCAGTCCAGGACATATGGTCACCCTATGTGGTCACCTATGCAAACATGCTAGGAAGCAAGCATACTGGCATGCTTTCAGGAGACAAGCAGGGTAGACAAAGATCTCAGCCACTAGAGCTTCTCGCTGCTGGAGAACACCATGCTTTCATTGTGGTATATGTTCTAGTAAATTTTTCTGTGTTACAGAAAATAAGTTTCACAGTTAGACTTTCCTATCTTTTTTCTCTTTTTTGCTAGTTCATTGTTTACATCTTTTTTTCTCTGTGGTACATACATGCCTTGAAAGGATGGAAATAAAAGATTTATTTTTAATTCTAAGCTACAGAATGAAGGGCATAAGATGAACATTGCTTTCATACATGGCTGAGAGCAAGCTGATACAACAGATGTTTTTGTTCATTTGGATCAGCACATATAAAGGAATCTGAAGATCTAGATTGCCTATACATGTGCTGGAGGTGGGGCATTTTAATTATAGCGGTTCCTGGACAACTGTTCTAATTAAAACAGTTCACCATCATGTGCATTAAACCCCAGTACATTTAAAAATGGTGGTGGGACACTTTATCTAAACCTCATTCAATGAAATTTAGATAAAGTGCCCCTGTGGCCATTTTAAAACGCACTCTGATCTCACTTGTAGTAGTGTTATCACTGCATCAAATGCAAGGGAATGTATGGTCTTTGCGAGACGAGCATTAAACCCTTAAACGCTAAGGTTTATCTAGTACTCTGGATAAACACTGCATTCTCTTTCTTGCAGGATATTTTTGAGCTTCCAGGGAGCCCTCAAAATGTAGTAGTCCCTTTTAGAGCCCAGGCCATTTAGAACCTTATAGGTCAGAAGGTAGAAAAGTGTTTAGAGGAGTTCCAGCTGCTAATCTGTTTATGTTCAGATGGATCAGTTTCTTTTGGCTGGCTTTCTGGTATGAAGACAGCCATCAAACCTCTTTTTGCAAGCAACAGGTGGATAATAATAAAACAAAATCAAGCTAACAAGCTGTTTCCATCAGTGTGCTAACAATGGACAGCTTCCTACAATTCAGAGGACTCAGTTTACAGAGGAGAAGGGATTTTCTAAAACATCTGTATGATTTAGGATTCTGAGTTCTGTTGAAAGGCACAAATGCTTTTTAGGGGTGTAGGTTGTAGCCGTGTTGGTCTAAGGACAGAGGCAGACAAGGTTCCTTGGGTGAATTTGATATCTTTTATTAGATCAAGCCAAATAGTTGGAGAATAGTTATTAAGCAAGCTTTCGAAGGGTTTTTGAACTCGAAAGCTTGCTTAATAACTATTCTCCAACTATTTGGGTTGGTTTAATAAAAGATATCAAATTCACCCAAGGAACCTTGTCTGCCTAAATGCTTTGTATCCTTTTGAAAATCCTGTATTTTTTAATTTTATTCAATATATTTAAAGTTTCTGTATTATCCATGTCTTCAGCATTTTTGATGTTGCCTACTTTAACCCAAAGTGCATGTACATAAGTACATCTGTAAATCAGTACTAGCAAGTTATATATTTTCCCTTTGTCATTCAAGGAAAGAATCTTGGTCTTTCAGGGCCATCTGTGGGGAAATATGCATATCTGGGAGTTAATGAAATTGAGTTTGGAAAAAAATATATCAACATGAGATCAGTTTAATCATCCAATGCGGGGTTCTTGCACTGAGATGGCAGAAAGTTTCTCTGGGGCTCTAGCTGTAGTTACTTATCTCTTTCTTTTGACCTAATTGGAATCCTAAATTCCTGGGAATTCAAAGGCTGCTGCATTTAAAACATGTACTGGGAATTTTTGCCTGCCTCTGTGAACCTGGCTTTTCAAACAGCCTGAAATTCTGAATTCCCTTCTGCCCCATTTTTTCACACATGCAGAAACTTTTTGTCAGTATTTCCATGCTAGTCTTAGTCATCCAGGGTTTTCTTCTAGACCCATTGCCAGATGGGCTGTTACTGCACAAATATACTTTGACTTACCAAGGCAAAGTTCTTGTAAAATTGTCACAGCTGTCAGAAAGGCAGGACATTATTTTTATCTGTTATACCAATTACTGACTATGTAACCAGCAAGCTCAAAAGTTATATCGGTTTACTTGTATAACAGGAATTACAGGTCAGATTTTTAAAGGTATTTGAGATAAATGATGGTAAGTTCCATAAATTCCCTTAAGGATCTGGACTAACATTTCTTCTGTGCTTGATGAGTTCTAGGAGATCCTTGATTTGTGTGCCATAGCATCTTAGTTACAATGCTATCTGTAGCTCCTTCAGCCATGAGAGGGCAATGCATCACAATCACAGAACCAACTAGGACTTCATGTGTTAGAGTTTACTGGGGAGCATCCTTTCCTACTATGTAGGAAACTGAGGCATGAATAAGTAAATTTAATTCTATACAATAGAAGGCTTTGGTGCCACATACACTGCTATCTGTCTGTTGCATTGTCTCAAATTGTCACCTCAGATTTGCCTTGTATTTCACTTGTGGGGAAAAGTAAACTAGAAAACAAAAAAATGTTTTCAGCCCAGAACTAAAAAGTGTAGGGCAAATACACAAATTCACTATCTTTGCAACAAGCAGAAGCCTTAAAGATGGGAAAGCCAAAATTTCAGCCTTGTAAACATTTACAAAAATACCAGCTCTTCAGCAGCAGGCACAAAGCTTTTTAAAACATAAGCGTTAAAGCAAATATGCCATTGAGAAGGGTGGCAGGGGCTCAACAAATCCTAGTGGGGCACAAAACCTTACCTTCTGGCACTGGTTTGCATTTACTTTCAGATTACTAGGAAAAGAGGTGCCATTTTAGAGGCAGATTCAATCCTTGGAAAAGGGAGTACTGAAATAATATCCTAGGATATTTTTCTTTCCTAGAATAGCAATAGAATTGGCATTAAAAAGGAGCACTTCAGAGGGGTATAATTGTATTTATGCTGTTTGACATACAAAGGACTGATCCTAATCCCATAGGAGTCTTTCTATTTTTTTGAATGAGCATTGGATCAGACTCTCTATACATTTTTTAAGTGCCCTTTCCCAATTGTAGGCATGTTTAACAACTAAAACCTGTAAACAGAGCTGTCCTGCTGATGCCGAAAGTTCAGACTTCCCGTGGATTCCTGTGTATGCTCTTTTTATGATTTGCCCAAATCTGTGTTGGCAAACAGACATAAGGCATCCAAAACTGTGTCTGTGGGGAAAAGTCAGATTGTGCCCAGGACATTTTGGAACTCCAGGTGAATACACGGACCAAGGTCTGCTTGCATTTACATGAGGAATGCTATATACATATATAGTAATCTCTCTCTCTCTAGCCCTTACTCTGGGGGCAGCCTCCACCCTGGGCTTTCACCACTCACTGCTGCTCTGCTCTGGTTCAGGGTCCCTCAGGTAGCTCTTCCGTCCAGGGAGCTCCTCTCCCTGGTCACAGCATGGCCAGACTGCCCCCCTGGCTCTAGCTCCTGTGTTTATAAACCTCCCCAAACCCCACCTCTTCTGGTGAGATGGTTCCCCAGCCACCCACAGAGGTTTCTAATCAGAGTCTGATGGATAGGTCTCTGAGCAGCTTACAACCACTGTTCTGGCTTTGTTGGTGCCTTTGTTGCCTGTAACAGGGCTCTGCCCTAATGCCCTACTGTAGAGCAGGGAGCATTGTAATAGGTGATTCTATATATAGAGAGAGAGAGAAGGGGGAGATTACAGTTTGATCTATTTTAGGACTCTGATTAGAAACCTCTAGCTGCCCCTAGAGTTATGGCTGCTCTGATGGCAGAGAAAGAAGTTTTCTTCTTAAAGTGGGAGTGTGCTTTTCCTTTCATAGTGTTTGTTTGCTCAGATTGAAAGGTTTGTGTTACAGCTAGATGGCTTGTTATTTCATAGATTTCATAGATTTCATAGACATTAGGGCTGGAAGGGACCTCGGAAGATCATCGAGTCTAGCCCCCCGCCCAAAGGGCAGGACGTCAGCTGGGGTCATAGGATCCCAGCAAGATAAGCATCCAGTTTCATCTTGAAGGCGTTCAATGAAGGCACTTGAACAACCTCCGGCGGCAGGCTGTTCCAGACCTTGGGGGCTCGGACAGTAAAGAAATTCTTCCTTATGTCCAGCCTGAAACGATCTTGTAGTAGTTTGTGACCATTCGTCCTCGTCATCCCTTGGGGCGCTCTGGTGAACAAACGTTCCCCTAGATACTGGTGATCACCCCTGATAAACTTGTAGGTGGCCATCAGATCACCCCTGAGCCTGCGCTTTTCCAGGCTAAAGAGCCCCAGGGCTCTCAGCCTGTCATCGTAGGGTCTGCTTCCCTGACCCCTGATCATGCGCGTGGCTCTTCTCTGGACTCTCTCAAGCTTCTCCACATCCTTTTTGAATTGTGGAGCCCAAAACTGGACGCAGTACTCCAGCTGCGGCCTCACTAAGGCCGAGCACAGGGGGAGAATGACGTCCCGGGATTTGCTTGAGAAGCATCTATGGATGCAAGCCAGCGTTTTGGTCGCTTTACTAGCCGCAGCATCGCATTGCAGGCTCATGTTCATCTTGTGGTCAATGATGACCCCCAAGTCTCTTTCTTCCATAGTGCTAGCCAACATAGCACTGCCAAGCCTATAAGGATGCTGCGGGTTTTTTTTCCCAAGGTGGAGAACCTTGCATTTATCGGCATTGAACACCATCAGATTCTCATCCGCCCACTTGCTGAGCCTGTCCAGGTCAGCCTGGATCACCCGCCTGTCTTCTGGCGTGGATGCTTTGCCCCAA
Organism: Alligator mississippiensis; assembly: GCF_030867095.1. Taxonomy (NCBI): domain Eukaryota; kingdom Metazoa; phylum Chordata; order Crocodylia; family Alligatoridae; genus Alligator; species Alligator mississippiensis. Next base: position 21,819,025 of record NC_081829.1, read on the forward strand.
AGTTTGGTGTCATCGGCGAACTTGGCCAGTCCGCTTCTGACTCCAGTGTCCACATCGTTAATGAAGATGTTGAACAGTATGGGTCCAAGGACAGAGCCCTGGGGGACCCCACTGGTCACAGGACACCACGATGAGTGACTTCCATCAATTACTACCCTCTGGGTCCGACCCCGGAGCCAATTTTCCAGCCAGTGGATCGTGGGGGACCCAAGGCGACAATTGGCCAGTTTCTCCAAGAGACGATCATGGGACACCAGATCGAAGGCTTTTTTGAAGTCAAGATATATGACATCAATCTCATCTCCCTTGTCCAGGTGATAGGTCACCTGGTCGTAGAAGGAAATGAGATTGGTCAGGCAAGACCTACCCGCAACAAACCCGTGCTGGCTATCCCTTAAGATGTTGGCGTCGGCCAGTCCATTAAGGATGGCCTCCTTAATAAACTTTTCTAAGATCTTCCCCGGGATAGAAGTCAGGCTGATGGGCCTATAGTTAGCCGGATCCACTTTCCTCCCTTTCTTGAAGATAGGCACCACGTTGGCCTTCTTCCAGTCTTCGGGCACTACACCAGAGCGTCAAGAGTTTTCAAAGATCCGCACTAGAGGCTGGGCTATGATGCTCGCCAGCTCCTTGAGTACCCTGGGGTGAAGATTGTCAGGGCCGGCTGACTTGAAGGTATCCAGCTTCTCAAGATGTTCCTTCACAAAGTCAGCATTAATGGAGGGCAGGGGATCACCCTTACCCGGACTTCCCGGCCCTGTAGCAGGCACAGGCGTCCCATGGGGCTGATGAAAGACCGACGCAAAGTACCTATTTAATAGGTTGGCTTTTTCCTGGGCGTCAGTTGTCAGTTGCCCCATCTGGTTCAGCAGGGGTCCAACGTTGCCCCTGCTTTTCTTCCGGCTCCCCACATATCTGAAAAAGGACTTTTTATTGTCCTTGATGCTCAAAGCTAGCTGGAGTTCAGTTGCAGCCTTGGCTTTCCTGGTCTGCTCCCTACAGGACCGGACCAGTGCAGAATAATCCTCCTTGGAGGTGACTCCCATCCTCCATCCTTTGTAGGCCTTTCTTTTTAGCCTCAGGAGGTCTGCTAGGTCCCTGGAGAGCCAGGGGGCCAAAACTTATTTGGTTAAGTTATGCCAGTGGACTGGAAAGTTATACTGGTTTACCCAAAGTGACTGTCATGGAAAGTTGCAGGTCCCAGTGGTGCCTGAGAGGCATGTGTCAACTTTGAGTCCTACCAGGGGCATGGACTTGTGGCAGTCAGAGCGTCGGGCAGAGAGGCCCACAGCGCAAGCCTGAGAGGGGCAACAGCAGTCCTGAGGCTAAGAGTGCCAGCCCACAACCCTGCAAGGGGTGGCCTGAAGCCTAAGAAGGGTGGAAACATAGCTAAAGGGGGGTGAGGGCCAGGGCCAGGGGCCTGCAGGCCAAGAAGGGTGAAAGCAGAGCCCATCAGGACAAGATGAGGGCTGGAACCCAGCAGCCAAGTCTGGCACTGAGCCAAGACTAAAGTGGACCAGCAAGGGAAAAGGGGTGAAAGCTGAGCAGGCCAAAGCCCAAACAAAGTCAGGTATTGACTAGGGGACAAAATGTCCCACCTTTGTGATGACTGGTAACACCTGTGGGACTGGGTGTAGCTGTAGGGAAGGTCAGAGACCATAGAATTAGCCCTTAAGATGATTACTGTACTAGAGCACCGATGGGCAAGGAGAGCCCGCCTAGCACCTGAGGGGCGAGTTTGAGACCCGTGGAATCCAGGAGGGACTTGTTGGTGATGAGCATGGATAAGGGCTCGCTCTGCGATCTTAGGTCAGACTCTCTTTCTATCAATTTGACTAAATGCAATAAGGCATGGCAGGAAAGAAGGAAGAAAGGAGACCCAGGGAGCTGGGGTGAGTGCAGGAGCTATGCGGCCACCAGTGGGTGTTACAGCCTTCTCTGGGGCCTGGTCCTGCTACATTGTCTGCTGTTGTCATAGCATCTGAGTACCATGCAGCATCCCACTACGGAGATACCTATTTTCTCACTTGACAGATGGGGACACAGAAGGAGACCCTGTGTCTTGCCTCAGCATCCCCAAGGAATTAAACGTAATCTATACAATTATGCCTTCTGCCATATCACACATGCATGGCAGGAACCATGATTGTGGAATCACACATTCATAGAATCATAGAAGTAGGGTCGGAAGGGACTTTGTAGATCTTTAAGTCCGACCCCCTGCCTGGGCAGGAGGGAAACTGTGCTCAAATGACCCCAGCCAGGTAGGCATCGAGCCGCTTCTTAAAGACCCCCAGGGTAGGAGCCAGCACTGCTTCCCTTGGAAGTTGGTTCCAGATCCTCGCCGGCCTAACTGTTAAGTAGTTCCTACGGATGTCTAATCTAAACCTACTCTCCAACAACTTGTGGCTGTTATTCCTTGTTATCCCAGGGAGCGCTAGGGGAAACAAGGTCTCCCCCAAACCTGGTCCCCCCAGTGAGTTTATAGACGGTCACAAGGTCCCCCCTCAGCCTTCTCTTGTGAAGGCTGAACAGGTTCAGGTCCCGTAGCCTCTCATTGTAGGGTCTGCCCTGCTGTCCCCGGATCATGCGGGTGGCCCTCCTCTGGACCCTCTCAATGTTGTCCACATCCCTCTTGAAGTGGGGTGCCCAGAACTGGACACAGTACTCCAGCTGTGGCCTGACCAGTGTCGCACAGAGGGGGAGGATCACCTCCTTGGCCCTACTTGAGATGCACCTGTGGATACACGATAGGGTCCGGTTAGCTCTGCTGACCGTGACCTCGCTTGTTGGCCCATGTTCATCTTGGAGTCAACGATGACTCCAAGATCCCTTTCTGCCTCTGTGCTCTCAGGAACGGAGTTTCCCATCTTATAAGTGTGTTGCCGGTTACTACTGCCCAAGTGCAGCACCCTGCACTTGTCCGTATTGAAACATTAGATCCTACTGCACCTTATTGCTAGTGCAGGGGTAGCCCAGCAAGAAGCAAGTTCCTGCAGCTGGGAGCCCCCTTAGTTGAGGGGTTCCTAGCCTTGACAGCATCCATGCACCCCCAGGGCTGAGAGATCATGGCTGCTGTGATTCTCCCAGCTCTGGGAGTTTCATGCACCCTTGAGGCTGGGGGATTGCAGCTTCAGGACTTGGGTTCCCTGTATTGCAGGGAAACTGAGCTAGCTGGTTCCTGGGGCTGAGTCCCCTCAGTTGCAGGACTCCCAGCCACAGGGGTGACCCTGCTACATTAAAGCTTGATAGCAACCAGCTATAAAGTTGGTATGCATTTTTTGATGTGTAACTTTATAGCTGGTTGGAGCTTTTTATGGTATGATAGCTATTTTTCACAGGTAGCTGGTCTCAAGGAAATTGTGCAGTTAACCAGTTAGTTGCGCTGTATTTGTAGGTGTAGAGGGGGCCTCTCCTTGTTCTTTTACAGTTATTTCAAGTAAACCAAACTAAAATAAGCAAACATAAAATGATGGTATTTCTTTGTGAAGTGCATCATTTGTGTAGCATCTTTATCTTCATAATAGAAGGATAATTAACATCACTAATTATCTAATTAAGTTCATTAAGCATCCACCAACAGTGCACCGTGAAGTTGACATTATGTTCTACTGTCAACAAATGCTTTGATTTCTTAGGAAGTAATTAAAATGTAAATTAGCATGCCATTAAATGCACAAGGGAAGTTTGAAATCAGATATTCATTTCAAAACTGCTTCTAGCACATACTTTTTTCCTTCCCTGAAAGCAGGAACTTTGTTATTAATGATGTGTATTAAACAATTTCCATTATAATATTATTGTCTTGTTTGATAAGTGCTTCACAGCTAAATTAAACTGGTCTGTAGCAAGCTGGAGAAAGCTTCTTTAACTTTGAACCAAGAAAAGTTTTCATGCCCTCTTTAAGGAAGAGATGTCTGTCTCTCTGTGTTCAGAAATTATTTTCAGGGCAATAATTCAAGTTCGATATGTTATATAGGTTAATAGAGTATATATGTAGGTATCTGGCTTTCTAGTTTTGATATAACATCAATTGCAATAACATTTTAAATATTAGAAAGTTGCTCTATATTCAGTTAAATTAACAATTTTTTTAGGGACTATGTTGCATGGGACACTTAGTACATGTTAAATGCACTTAGAATGTGAGCATCTGTGCGTTCAAACAGCAAAACAGCTATGTTAAGTACACTTGTGTTGTCGCAAACCTACAACTTTTTGGGCATGGATTATCTCAGATCATATTGAATAACAAATTTATAGGCTACCATTGGCTTACTCCACAGAAAAAATACAAGCAATTTGCAGTCCTTCTGCATCCCAGGATGCACTGCTCCCAGCACTCTCATTCCTGCTCCAAGGGTTGGTCTGTATATCCACCTGAACTCTACTGCCCAGGGATGTGGCACCAACCCCAAGACAACACCCCTGCCTTGTGGGGCATGATCCCAGTCCTCAAGACATCTCCCCATGCACTCATTGAAAGCCTCAGGGTTCACTAAGATCTACCAATTTCGCCTGAGTGCTCCAGTGAACACCTAGTTTCATGAACAAAACTAAACCAGAGAGTGTCCTCCTCAGACCTCCGCAAGAAGTTTGTGAACTGGTCCCATGGTGAGGTGTTGGCTCTCACTGTGATCTAGAGCAATGAAAGAACTATGTCACACCTGGGATGGACAGCTGACAAAACCAGGCAGTCTATGAGTGCATTGCAGCCTAGATGGTGACTCAGGGGCTCTAGTGGGACTGGCATCAGATATACACTAAAGTACATAAAGTCATAGTATATTTGGGGCAAGGAAGCCAACAAAGTCTCAAGCACTATGAGGAACATGGTCCTGTACCACAAGAAGCTATCAAGGATCTTTGAGGCAGACCGTAGAGAATGGACAGCTGCAGAGAATGTGAAGAAATCTAGAACCAAGATACAAAATTGGCTAATTATGGAAACACAATCAAGGTTGTTTCTATTATGTTTACTTTTCAGTTAGGTGCAGCCTGTTGCCTGGGAGATTCCAGTATTGATGTTGCCCCAAGGGCATGAAGAGACACCCCTTTCAGCAGACTTGTGTAACACAGGAACTGGTGCAAGGACTGGTGAGGGGCTCAGAGAGGGTCCAAGAATTGATCCTCTATATCCCTACATCTTTCTAGTCTGCCATGGAGTCATGAAAGTCCTTTCTGCACAGTGTGGTCACCACTCTGAAGGAGTATGTCCATGCCACAATAGAGAGGCAGCAGGCTCCTATAGTCACTTACCCCCACAAACCAGAGGCCATGTTACCAATATCATGTTAGCTTGGGCTACCGTGCATTCTGCCTCTCTTCTCCTACCCTTTCCTGGGTAGCAAGCACTGCTAGGTGACCAGTGGGAGCTGGCCAGGTGTTCCACATGCACACCACCCCATACACCAACTGCCTTGGCTGGCTGGAGTCTTGCACCCCTTGGAGTGGCTGGATGCCAAGCAGGGAGTGGAGGTGTGAGTGTCAGGTCCAACCAGATGCCATGGCAGGGGTGGCATTTCCTTTTCCTGCAGCCAGTGGGAAAGGCTTCCACTCTCCCCAGTACCTACACTCCAGCAGCAAAGGGCAGCACCACAAAAAGATACCTGAACTTTGATGACAAAATGAGAGGATTGTCCCTGGGCCTATTTATCCCCAGCCAGCTCCCCAGCAGTGTGGACTCAGACCTGCCCATGGAGATGCAGCTATCAAGTTCTTTGGAGTTATCTGGCTCAGACTGGGGGAGCCATGTTCCATGCCACAGAATCACCAGGGACTCTCCCAGCCAGCAAAGACACCTGGAGATAAGGGACTTGGGTGGAACTACACCACAGAACATTTAACTTTAGTTGAAGAAATAAAGCTTGCACGGTTCTGTCTGGGTTCTTCAGCTGGGAGTGCCATTTCAGCCTGGGCATGATCCGAAGTGCCATGGGTGTCCACCAGCATGGGTCCAACCACAGCCAGCTCCATTTTCCAGGAAGGCTACCTGCTTCACTTTGCAGATATTGTGGAGGATGCAAGTGGCAGCCATGAACCTGAGAATGAACTCAGGCTGAGAAACGAAGTGGAGCCTGGGGGACCTCTAGCATTCCTGTGGTGTCTAAAGGTGCACTCTATTACCATCTTAAAGTTGCTCAGCTAGTAACTGAAGAACTCCTTTCTAGCCAGGATCTAGCTGGCTGGTATATGGCTTCATGAGCTAGAGGAGTAGTGGGTAGGCTGGGTCCTCAATCAAGTGTGGGAATGATCAGCCTGCCCAAATCTACAGTGGGAGTGCCAGGGACAAATTCTTTCCACTCTATCATCTCTGGGAAACTGGAGTTCCTGAATATGTAGATGTCATGTGCCTGGCCCAACCACTCAACACTGGTGTTAGTGAAGCATCCCTAGTGGTCCACAACTCCCTGGAACATGTCTAAAACGAATCCCTTATGATTTATGTAATCAGAGTCATGGTGATGGGGACACAGAATGAGCATGTGGGGACCAGCTGTTCAAACCCAGTGATGACCTCCTCTGGGTTCCTAGCTGGGTGAACTAAGGCCCAAGCTCCTCAAGTATGATGTCTCTCAGTTTCTGTACAGCTTTCATCATCATTGTCCACCCCATGCAAAACTGGTTGGCAATGAAATGGAGGCTGTAAGTGTTCACTACCTTCTAAATCACTAGGTGTCTCTTGATGGACGCGAGGCACCAAAGTCCAAAGCCTGGTGCTGGAGCAGGGTTGCCAGCACAGGTCCATGGATGTGCCATGGAACATCCTAAAGTTTTCCCACCACTGTTCATCATCCTAGGTTCTAAGCATGAGCTGCTCCCACCAGTCTGAGATCATTGGTAGTGTCCGGGAGCAACAAAGTGGCATTCGATACCAGGCCTGCAGCACCTGGCTTACTTGGTGTTGTACCTGCAAGTGGGCTAGCATGATGCCCATGGCATCATTATAGTCCTCAAAGTAGTGCCTCACCAGGGCCAGGAGTTCATGTCACTGAAGTATGAAGTGCCTATGGATTAGAGCAGCCAGGATAAAGATTTGCTCAGTTCTACCACTTGTTATGTCCAGAAAGCCCCTGGAGAACTGATGCCAGCTGCAATGGTTGGTCAAGGAGGGACTGGAACTTGCATCTTCATCTCACCTCACCTCTGCCAGTCCACACTTTTGTCTGCATTTGAGAGGCCTGCTTGCTGACCTTCTAATGGTGGAGTGCAATCTGTGCATGTAAGGTTCATAGTAAACATGCAACTGCTCAGAACACATTCTAAATTTAATACTGGATAACATCCACAGATTTACCATGTACTAAGTCTCCTTTGCAACACTGGATGTGTCTACATGTACACTTAATGCAGTTGGATTTTCTTTGCAGAAAATTCAGGCGAATGAAACCATGAATGACGTGTGCCCCTGGCTGCTGGGGGGCATGGTGGTCGTGTGAGCATGGTGGTGGTAAGCAGGAGCTCTTGCAGACTCCGCTGACACTGTCAGCACTGGGGAGGGGTGGCAAGCACTGACCAGAGGGTGGCGACCATCTGAAGATGTCGCTGGCAGCAGTGGCCAGTGGTAATCACATACCGCCTGTAGACGGTGTCAGCAGCAGGAGGGGGAGGGGGGCATGGTGGTGAACAGCATATGCTCGCAGGTGCCATTGACACTGTTGGCGGTGCCTTTTTGTAGGGGGTGCACCACCATGCTTGGGGTGCACGTGCACCCACATGCACCCCCTACATGTCACCCCCGTATTAAATTGTGTACCTGCACACGTGAACATGTGACCATTGAGAGCAAATTTGCTTCCAGCAGGAGCAGTTCACTCCAGGGCTGCTCCTACTCGGCTCTGTCTCTCTACAGCAGCCAGGGGGAGCTCCAGGCTCCCCCAGGTGCCAGCCCAGGGATGGTGGGGAGCATTGGGGCTGGTCCTGATCTCCATGTGGGTGGGAGAGCTTCCTCAGCAGCTGGGATTACTGCATCCCAGCCATGTGTAAATTGGGTCCAGACCTCTGCAGCTTCCCCACACATCGTGGCTAAGCCAGGCAGCAGTAGGCCCCTTGCTATCTGGGCTGACTAGGAGCAAATTGCTCTCAGCCAGCATCTACACTAGTTAATGTGCCGTTAATTTAGCATCCGTATTTCCTGGTACTAGCAAATGGCAAATTAGCGTAATTTACTGCGCAGTTAGTCCTGAGCATGTATAGATGGTGATGTTTTACTGCATATTAGATTAATCTAATGCGCAGAAAAGTGTCCTGTGTAGACGCACCCACTGAGAACCTGATTATATGCAAGTTGCATTTAAAATGCATATATGTCATCATGCTGGATGAGACTCAAGGTCTAGCTAGCCTCCAGATCTGACAATGACCAACACTAACTGCTTTAGAGAAATGTTTAAAATCCACGGAGCAGAAAATGTGGCATAATCTGCCTCTGATGTATTTTTTGTCCTGATCCAGAATAGTTAGAAATCAGCTTAAGCCCTAAAGCAAAATTATTGCTGTCCTTAATTATGGTAATAGGTTCTGTATATGCTTGTTATTCATAAGTATCCAAACCCATTTCAATCTTATTAAGTTTTTCATTGCAATATGCAGTCCTTTTTATTTTTATTTTGCGGGGCATTTCCCCCCTCCCCACAGGAGTATTCTTATTTTTAAGCCACAGATTGTGTTTGGATCAGGATTAGTCTGAGATTCAAGGTCTGAGCCAAACTGAGCTTAAAGTTCAGAGCTGATGTTGCTGAAATCTTGAACGTTGCTCTCCCTTTTAGTCCCAGATGGCAGGAATCATGCCTGATGAGCCGAATAGTGTTTGTGCAAATAACAGCAGATCCTACTCAGATCAGAAAAGTCCTCCCTTCAGGAAATGTACTGATACTTATGTTATGCTGTGGATAAACTGGTTGGAAAACCACAATTTTTAGAAGTATTTTAGAAAATAAAACAATGTCAAAATTTCATTGCTTGACTTTCTTTTTTTTTCTTTTTTTCTTTTTTTGCTTAGGAAATATTCATTTTGGTTAAGGAAAATTTGAACTGGTTTCATTTTGAATTGATGTTTCAGGGGGAAGTAGCTGCTTTCATTTTGACTTAAAATATAATTTTGTTTTTCTGTTCAGGTTTCCAAAAATTGAAACTAAATGATATTTTAAGGTCAAAATGAAACTTACTATTTTTTTTTTATTTCAAAATGTTGTTTCCTTGGTATTCTTTATAATATTTTATGTTGTAATTTACATTTTGCCATGGAAAAAAATGTTTCCATGTGGCAGAAGTTTGATCTGGGGAAGATATTGGTTTGTATGTGGGTGCATTTGCCTTATGCCAAGAGTATGTAGGATCTGGTGCTGTCACAAGACCTAGACACAAAGTTGCAGTGGACTGTGAGGGAGCTGGAAGTAGCCTGGGAAATGAAAACAGGTTGGCAATGAATGTGCTGATCAGATGGGGAGTAGAGCCATCAGGAGAGACAAGAAAGTGCTTGATTTTAGGATGACTGCTGAAGTTTGTGCCAAGTGCAATTAAAAGAATCCCACTAATGGAATGTTAAAGTGGAGAATCTAAATCCACAGAACTCCATCAATCCCAATGTGAAAGGGCTTACAGTTCTTAAATACCACAACAATGGTTGTAATGTAAGAATCTGACCGACATCATTCACTCAGGGTGCATCTACATGCAACTGAAGGTGCATGTACATTTTGGTAGTCATATCTGATCTATATTTAATCTAGCTAGCAAAAGTATGAATGGCAAGGAAGAGGCAATAGCACAGACTTCAGTGAAGGCTCTACAGGCTCACTGAGCACCCTGGGTATGTATTCAGGGTTCTAGCCATTGCTGAAGCCTATGCCACTGTGATTTTGCTGCTGCTGTTACTCCTGCTAACTAGATTAAATTATGTACTTTGCTTTTGCCAATCCTTGCAATTGCATCTCTGATTGCTGTGTAGAAATGGTCTGAGTTATGCTGCCTATGCTCTATTCCCATCCCACACACTCAAAAACTAGGAAACAGGGCTCAAAAAGTCCTGAGATTATAAGGTATTTTAGGAAATGATAAGTTTAGGGCTCTTTTTCTTTGCCTTCTGGTTTTTGAACCCTTATGCAGATCTCCATGTGCAGGGGGGTGTGCTTGTAGAGGCACAATGGCAAATTTGTGCCACTGCTTTGTGCCCATATCATCCCCCTGCATGTGTTCTTTGTGTGCAGCAAATTGTCCAGAGTAGGGGTAGGGAGGCTGGGTATTATCTGGTGTAATTACTGGAGGCAGTATTACATGGTGTCCTGGTGCAGCAGGGGTGCAGATCCAGCAGCCTAGAGCCTGGCCAGCAGCCAGAGCATTAATCTGCCCTCCATTTGTTGTGGTCCATGCTACTGCTGTACACCACTTTTTTCCTAGGAGTTTTTTTTGCTATTAGTATTTCCTGGTAGAAAATTTGCTGCTGCGCTCCAAATTTTCAGTGTGGTGTATGTTTTCATGTTTCCCACATGTGGTTTGTGGCAGCACAAACTGCACACTGCTGCACCTGGGACCCACCCTTAGGGTCACCATTTTTAGGCCTATTCCCACAACAAGGAGGAGTAGGAATGGAAAGATGTTCATGTATTTAGAGAATTCCAGGACCACGGTCTTTAAGAAAAAATTGGAGTATCATTAGACTCATGATCAAATTGTGCAGCCCTACTTATTTGAAGTGTTTTGTGTCAAGCCACTGTCTTTAATAGGAAGGATTATGTGATGAAAAAGCATGAATGAGAAACTCAGGAGACTTGACTTCTAGTCCCAAGAATATCAAAAGACTTACTTCTACCTGCTAGAAAGGGGTGAGAGCTATTATCCCTATTTCAGAATTGGGAAAATGAGGTTTAACAACCACCCCTTAATCATAAGAAATCATTGTCAGAGCCAGGAGTAGAGAACCCAGGTTTCTTGATTTCCTACTTGTTCTCTTCCTAGTAGAAGGACACCTATTCCTTGCTCACTGCATTCATTTCCTTAGTGATTTTTATTGCTATAAAGGGACTGCTGATATTATGCTGTTTGTGTTTAGCTGTGCATTATGCTATGAAATTCTGTTCAGTTAAGGTCACACATACACCATGCTTCTGTTTTTTTCTTTCAAAAATTGCTCCTGGGTGTGTGGTGCACTGAAATATGGGGCTTTTTCCCATTAAGTTTGCTATTCCCCAACCAACTTGTGATGCCAGGAATCTATCCATGATCCAGAGGAGCAGTTGGTGGTACATTAGCCTCCTAGAGGGTTGAGGCACAAGGCTTGCACGCAACACTTAACTGCTGAACTATACCCTGTTGAAAAGCTAAATGAATTTTAGCTAAGTAACATACACTGAAATCTATGCAGCGACAAGGTTGTGATTAATAAGGACATTCAAACAGCTCTCAGTGATTAGTGTATCTACTTGGAGTAGAGCTAGCAGCAATGTGATCTGCTAAAAGAAGCTGTCATTTCCTTTAGTCATTAGGAATGTAGGCCCAAAAGGGGTCTCCTGGCCCACTGAATCCAGTCCCTTGCATTTTCAGGCAACCATGTACCCAGAGATTCCTAAAAATCACAACTTCAACCCTTCACACATAACCATAAATCACAAAGCCAGAAAACACCAAGAACACCTATACTATGCCATAGGTAGGGACCTACTGAATTCACAGCAGAAGTGGACTGTGTGGCAGCTTCTTTAAATTTGCAGGTTCCCACATGTGCCCCCCCTGCCAATTGGCAGAGGGGCCCTGCCGCTTGTTCCTGATTGGCAGGGAGGCAAAAACCATGGTATTAAGTATGGCTTCTTTTTTGCCTCCTGGCCAGTCTGCAATAAGTGGCAGAGCCACTAGGACCCCTCAGCCAATTAGCAATAGGAGGGGAGGAGAGAAGCATGGGAGAACCTGCAAAATAAATGGAGCTGCTGTGCGGCCCACTTCCTCTATGTATTTAGTAGTTTCCTAACCATAGGAAACAAGCAGGGGAGATGAGGACATTACTATGGCAGAGAAGTAATTGGTTAATATATGCATATGTATGTGTGTATAATTGTAAGGAACATTTAAGGGAGGGCTGTTGTCTTCTTCTGTTTGAACAGTGCCTAACACAGTGGGATTCTGCTGCATGATTGAGACATCAAGGTGTTATCCCCATATACATAGAGAGTAATTATAATATCTAAAGCATGCAGAAAGCCAATAGGATACTGTAATTTTTAAAAAATATTACAAAAGTAGGTATCCCCATGGCTAAAGCATCTTTTAAAATCAGTATAACTCTGAACAAGTACCAGGGTTGCCTGGGGCCTGGACAGAAAGGGGGCCTGAAAATGGTAATTTTAAAATTATTATTATCATTATCTCTGGCTAAGCGGGGCCCGACACTAAATGTTCGCCTGCAGCCGTCAGGAATCTCGTTACAGTGCTGACAAGTCCAACTAGCTTTTGAGGCCAATAAAATATATGCTTGTGACCAAAGGACCAAAACTGTGATGCAAGTGCTATTCACAGTTATTTGCATCTATATCATGGTTTTTATTAGTAGTTAAGGCTGGAAACAAGTGTTTCTGATGTCAGCATATAAGTAAAAGATTAAAATGGAAAGGAGGACTGGCAGGCCCTTTAGTTTCTTGTTCAGAAAGGCAATTACAGATCTTTGAAGCTATGTATATGCCTAACTCCCACTGAAGGATTTATGTCTGATGTCCAACATCACTATACAATGCCTCCATGCTATTCACTGGCTGTAGCCCTTAAAAATCCTATCCATTAAGCACTTAATATTGAAGTTTCATAGATGGTAGGGTCAGAAAGGACCTGAGCAGATCATCAAGTCCAACCCCCTGCCGTGGGAAGGAAAGGGTGCTGGGGTCAGATGACCCTGGCAAGGTGATTATCTAGCCTTCTTTTGAAGACCCCCAGGGTAGGAGCGATCACCACTTCTCTTGGAAGTTGGTTCCAAATCCCTAACACCCTAGTGTTTCCTGATATCTAGCTTGAATCTACTCTCAGTCAGCTTATGGCCATTATTTCTTCTTACCCCTGGTAGTGCTTGGGGGAACAGGGACTCTCCCATTGCCTGCTGGTCTCCCTTGGCCAGTTTATAGACAGCCACCAGATCCCCTCTCAGCCTTCTCTTGTGGAGGCTGAACAGGTTCAGGTCCCATAGCCTCTCCTCGTAGGGCCTTCCTTACTGCCCCCTGATCATGCGAGTGGCCCTCCTCTGGACCCTTTCGATGCTGACCACATCCCTCTTGAAGTGCGGTGCCCAGAACTGGACACAGTACTCCAACTGCGGCCTGACCAATGTCACACAGAGGGGGAGGATCACCTCCTTGAATCTGCTTATGATGCAACTGTGGCTGCATGACAAGGTGCGGTTAGCCTTCCTGACCTCACAATCCTCACATTGGTGGCCCGTGTTCATCTTGGAGTCTATAATGACTCCAAGATCCTTTTCTGTGTCTGTGCTGATGAGAAGGGAGTTCCCCAGCCTGTAGGTGTGCTGCTGGTTCTTCCTCCCTAGGTGCAGTACCTTGCACTTGTCAGTATTGAAACCCATTCTGTTTTCATTCGCCCACCCCTGTAGCCTATCCAGATCTAGTTGTAGCCTGTCCCTCTCTTCTAGCATGCCCACCTTGCCCCACATCTTAGTGTCATCCACACATTTGAACAAGGTCCTTTTCACCCCCTTGTCCAAGTTGCTGATAAAAATGTTGAACAGTGTGGGCCCGAGGGCCGAGTCCTGAGGGACCCCACTGCCCACATCCCTCCAGGTTGAAAATGACCCCTCCACCACCACTGGGTGTGGCCCTCCAGCCAATTTGTGACCCATCTGACTGCTTAGGCATTGACACCACAGTCGCCTAATTCTTTAAAGAGAATGGGGTGAGAGACAGTATTGAAGGCCTTCCTCAAGTCCAGAAAGACTATGTCCACCGCGACACCTGCATCCAAGGATTTTGTGACCTGGTCGTAGAAGGCAACCAGGTTGGTCTGACAGGACCTGCCTCTAATGAACCTATGTTGATTGCCCCTAAGTAGGTAAGGCAAACACATAGTGTAGGTTTTTAGGGGCTTTAGAATAGAAATGCTTATTCTACCACAAAACTAAGCATTATTCTGCCTTCAGGCATTGCTACATTGCTCATGGACCAGTTACTAAAATAATTCCTTACAACAAAAATTCTCAAACAAATAGAGGACTAGCACAATCCACAGTAAAAAAGGCAGTGTAGGGTATATTTAAAGGATACTCTGTTGCCAATCCTTCTGAAGTACTAGCGCTATGTACTTTCAGACAGATTCCTGATGCATCAGTAAAATCAAGAAATGGGCCTTGGTCCTACAAAGCATTTCTTCACTGCGCACCCCTTCCTCACACAGATGACCCCATCAGCTGCAGTGATATTTCCTAAAGAGTGTCAGTTAACTTTAGGATTAGAGCTGCCACGGTCACTCCCACATTTTCATGTTTGCAAATAGTTCTCCTCTCACCTTTGTCTTTGGAATTATTTTCTCCTGCAACTTTGTGTCTAATTACCCATTGCATCCTGCTGAGTTAATAGTATTATCTTTCCAAGGCCTGAAGATTCTTTGTCACTATGTCTTCAATATAAATCCAACGAGCTTTCCTTGTTGAAGTGTTTAGATCAGCTTTGTGCCCATGCCTGATTTTGCTTTCCCTTCTACTGAAGTCACGAGGCTTATGTAGGCATAAAACTCCTGTAAGAGAATGGAGAATCAGTCCAGTAGTCATCAGCATCTTGTTTAATGCACTTCTGGTGGTACTTTGGGCCAGATTGGGCTCATCTACATGTCGCCCTATGGCAATGTATTGATGCGCTATGTTGCCATATGACATGTTATGGCAATGTAGCGATCATTTGTCTCTACACATGGTCACCAGCTATGTCACTGTAGCAGCATGCTCCATGGGTATAGCATGCTGCTATGGCAGCATAGTGGCAAAATCTAACCGCATGCCACATGCACAGCGCTGTAACCACCTGTACTGTGCTGTGCGTTAGTACTTCCAAAAGGAAGTAGTAAGGCATGGCAATGTGTAGACACACCCATTTTGTTCCTCCTATTAGGCAAATAAATGAACTTAGCTTCCTAAGTGTCATTGTATTCCACCCTGCTTGAGTCTTTGAAAAAAAAGTAATTGAAGTGGTGGGTGAGTTCTCTCCTTCCTCACTGCTTTTTTATAATGCAGTCTTGAGTGTCAGATAATGGTGTGTTACAAAAGTAGATGTATTAATTAATGTTTATGGACTTGGATAGGGTGGCATAGAATCACACTTAACTACCTAAATCTGCTTAGGTGCCTAAAAAGTAGAATAGATCTGGCCCAAAATTTGCATCTTCAAACTGATATTTTTCAAACTATTTTATTCCATGGAAAATGTTGATATTTTTTATTTGTATTGCCTGATTTGAGATGAAAACAAAGATGAAATATCAGTATTACTTTCTGGGCAGAAATCTTCATTTTGTTCCATTTAAAACTATAAACTTACATTCACAACTCTTACATGTTGCTAATTAAAATTCTGGTTCTTTTCCTACTGACCTCCTGGTTAGCTTCCCCTTGTCATCTCCTTGGGACATGTTAGAGATTACTTTACTCTTAAGCAGGGGGTTGGACTTGATGACCTCTTTCAGTGGTTTTCAGCCCTATTTTTCTATGATTCTGTGAAGGTGTTAGTTGGATTTAGAGACCATAAGAAATGACTATACACTGATTAGTTGAACAGTAAATTTGATCTCCCCTGTGCCTCTTCGCAATGCCCCCCCCCCAGTAATGGTCAGGATACAGTTTTGGTTAGAACCAAAATCTTTTCTCATTTACATGTATAAGCCTCTGTTTAACTTAAATGGCATGCTACAGCATGCAAATTACTAGGAGAACCCTTTGAGGCAGAGCTGATGTGCAGCAGCTTCTCCAAAACAAAAGAAGTCATGCACAGGTGTCTTCCATGCTAGCACATTCCTCAAGCCATTTGGTGACCAGCTAATGGCAACAGGAGCAGGATTGCAAGGTCTGAAAGCTGAATTGGCACAAAGGCGGCAGTTACAAGAAGGTCATCTAGCACTTGGGTGAGACAGGAGTGCAATTGGGCAGCTGTAACTGTAACTGAGCAGCCCTCTTCAGGATCCACTCTGCTTACCCCACATGGGGAGGGGGCTAGAAAAGGTGTCCTAAACATAGCCTGTCTAATACAGTATTCTGTATTTCTTCCTGACTGGATAACCGCATCTAGTGGGATCACGTTTATGATGGTCAAAAATATCAGCAAAAGTGGACCATTATTTTCAGGACTTGGAACATCAGGACACTCATGGACAACCATAATAGTGAATGCCCAGAGCACCATGCTGCAATCAGTGCCTGAGAACTCAGACAACACAGCATCAGTGTAGCTGCACTGAGCGAGACCTGGTGAGAGGGAGATGGGCAGCTCAAAGAATGTGGAGATGGCTATACCTTCTTCTGGAAAGGTAAACAGGAAGGAGAATGCTGACTTTACAAGATTGGTTTTTGCCATTAAGAATGAACTCATAAACCAACTCAATCTATCAGAATTAATGAGTGCCTCATGACTCTCCATCCTAAACTGGTAGAGAGCCAACATGTCACTGTCATCAGCATGTGACTCTTGATGCTGCCAATGAAACCCAGGAGGAATTCTATGCCAACCTTGGCCAAGTCTTTTCTGACATTCTGGAGGGAGACAGACTCATTCTTCTTGGTGATTTCAATGCCAGAGTCGGAAAGGACTGTAACCTAACCCCTAGAATGGAACCATCAGCAAAGGAGTAGGAAAGGTTAACTCCAGTGGCATCCTCTTCTTGACCAATTGCGTGGAACATGGATTTACCATCACCAACACCTTGTTTCATCAGATAAAAAGGCACAAGACATCATAAGAACACCCACGATCCAAGCATTGCACCTGCTTAAGTACATCATCATCCGTTCCCAGGATCACAAGGATGTCTGCATCACCCAAGCTATGCTAGGAGCTGATGGTTGCTGAACTGATCATTGACTAATCCACTTGATTATGTCATTCAAATTGGCTCCCAAATGATGGCTGCAGCAGAAGCAATGACGATGGAAGATCAGTGTTGAAGGCCTCAAGGACCCAAGCGAGAGAGACCTCTTCCACTAGTACCTCAATGAGAAACTGATGAATTCCAATCAGCAACAATGGGAGAATATCAGCAGTATGTTGGGTGCCCTCAAGGCCACCATCTTCAGCTCCTGTGAAGAGATGCTTGGATTCTTGACCAGGAAACATCAAGACTGGTTTGATGAGTATGACCAGGCAATCCAAGAGTTGATTGATTGCAAGTGCAAGGCCTTTTGTGCTTGGCAAAATGAAACCAACTCCAAGCAAAATAAATTGAATCTCCAGCAAGCCAAGGCAGAGGTCCAAAGACAAACGCTCAATATGAAGAACAAATAGTGGGAAGACAAGGCTAAGGAGGTTCAACATCTGGCTGACATCCATGATTTGTGCAGCTTCTTCAGTGCCACCAAAGCCATCTATGGTCCAAGCACTTGGGAACCAACCCCATTGAGACCTAAGGATGGAGGATTTTTGATCAAGGAAAGGGGAGCCACCAATGTCCATTGGAAGGAGCATTTTGAAGACCTTCTCAATCAAGTCTCTGCTGTTGATGGGAGTATTCTCAACTCCATTCTACAACGCCCAGTCAGAGATGATATCGGAATCCCTCCAACCTTTGATGAGATGAGGAAGACCATTAAGCAGATGCAGAACAACAAGGCATCTTGAGTGGATGGAATCCCCACTGAAATCTTAAAACAGGGAGGAGAGGAGCTCACCTCACAGCTTCATGCCTTCATTTTAGAGATCTGACATGACGGAGAAATCCCAGATGATTATAGGGATGGCATGGTTGTGACAGTCTTCAAGAAAGGAAACAAGTCCAACTGGAAACTACAGATGGGGACTGCCTTGCTATCCACCACAGGATCATTGCGAGAGCCCTTCTGAACCATCTCTTTCCATTTGATGAAAAGCTTCTCCTGGGATCAGCATGGGTTTAGGGCATCAAGAGGCACAGCTGACATGATCTTCACAACTTGCCAGGTGCACAAGAAATGTCAGGAACAGCGTAAACCTCTCTACATGGCCTTCTTTAACCTCAAAAAAGTTTTCAGCTCCATCAGCTGAGAAGTGTTGTGTAGGATCCTTCTGAAATATGGATGCCTGCTGAAATTTGTCAGCATTCTCTGCCTGCTCCATGATGGTATGCGAGCTGTGGTTATTGGTAATGGATCTCTCACAGATCTCTTTGAGGTTAAAATGAGATGAGTGTGTCATCACTCCAACACTCTTCTCAAAATTCCTTGCTGCGATGTTACATCTGGCCACCAACAAACTTCCAGCCAGAGTGGAACTAAATTACCAAATGGATGATAAGCTGTTTAACCTCAGCCAACTCTGAGCCAAAACCAAGATCACCCCGACCACAATCATTGAGCTCCAGTATGTTGATGATGCTGTAGTGTGTACTCACTTGGAAGCAGACCTTCAGGTAATCAATGTGTTTACTGAGGCATACAAGAAAATGGGACTGATGCTTAATAATTTGGAAGATTAAGGTCCTCTACCAACAAGCTCCTAATGAACAGTCCCCAGCTCTGGTAATCTAGATCCACAGTGAGACTCTGGAGAGTGTTGAGTATTTCCCATACCTAGGAAGCCACATCTCACAGAAGACTGACATCAATGAAAAAATCCAACATTGCCTCAAATGTGCAAGGGCAGCCTTTGGATGCCTGAAGAAATGGGTGTTCAAAGATCATGACATCAGATCTGAAAGCAAGCTCATTGTTTATTAAGCAGTTATGATCCACACCTTGATGTACAGAGATGAGTCATAGACAAGGTACAGGAGACATCTAAAGTTGTTGGAGAAGTACCGTCAGTGCTGCCTATGGAATATCCTCTGAATCCAGTGGAAAGACAGATGTACCAACGTTAGTGTTTTCCTGCAAGCAAACACCGTGAGTAGTGAGTCAATTATCATCCGACATCAACTTCGTTGGGCCGGCCATATTATGCAGATGTCTGATTTTAGACTCCTGAAGCAAGTTTTATTTTCACTGCTCGGCCAAGGCATGTGCTTAGAAGGATGGCAGAGAGCGCTTCAGGGATGTCCTCAAGACCAATTTAAAAAAATGCAATATCAATGTTAACTCATGGGAGACTATTGCTCAGGACTGTCCCAAATGGAGGAAGAGTCTGCTGCAGATATCTAAGTACTCTGAAACCTCACAATAACAACAGGGGACGGAAAAGCAGGAGCGGCATAAACAGTGTTTCGCAGACCAAATAAAAAATCCAGTGCCACCTACTCCACACGGAAACACATGCCTGAGCTGCAGTATACTCTGTTGATCCCAGATAGACCTCATCACCTGCCTCATCAGACCTCATGCAACCATAATTTAAATCTCAGAAAAGCTGTAGGCTAGGCTGTGGTTTATAATCTAAGAGTAGGTGAGGTATATATTATTTTCAAGCATATCAGCAACTATTAGAAAGGTTTTATGCCTAACCAGATCAGTTAATCTAGACAATAGTTTAATATTTGAATTCTTCCAGAGACAGACTCAAATACAAAATATTTTTGTTATATTCTTAATAGTAATTGTATGCTTAAACGCTTTTATTGTTGGGAATGTATATACAGGTGTGCTTTGGGGCTTTACTGAGTTTGCACCATAAGCTCTGCAACTAACATAGAGCAGAACCCCTGTCCCCATGTCTCCTGTTCCTCACTGCCCCAGTCACCTGGGTCCCCTGCTGCACTCATATTGTGCCACAGCAGCAACTGGTGATTTTTTGAGTTTCCAAAGCAGGTAAAAATTTTATCATCGCTTCCCTGAGTATCTCCTCCCTTCTGGCACTCAGCAGCACCTCTCCTTCCCTCCTTTCACCTTTCTCCAGCAGGGTTTTCCCAGGGTGGTCAGGGGAACCCCAGGGCTGCTTCTGCCCCACTCCCGCTGGGGGCTGTAGGAACTGCTCTGGAGCAGACTGTATTGGAGCTCAGGGTGCTCATTTTGGTTGGGATGGTTGGGATGGGGCCTGTATGTGGGCTTATCTTTCCTGTGCCTGCTTCTGGTGTACAGGGGACACCTGGGAGGACCAGGCAGGGAGACGATGCAAAAAGAGGGGGAACTCTCATCACTGCTGCTGTCCCTGGCAAAGTTCAGCAACTTGTGCAGCTGGTCTCTGCACCTGGAGCCCCTGGGTAAGCTGAGGACAGCAGTGGTGGCAGGCAGATCCAACCTTCCTGCACTCAGGTGTAATTGGCAGGGTGGAGGGGAGGTGCCACTGAGCGCTAGAGGGAAGGGGGTGCTGAGAGCAGGGGAGGGGGCATCAGGGAACTTTTACTTGCTTTGAGGACTCAAAAATATCCCTAGTTGCTGCTGTTGCACCTTGAGCTCCAGTGAAGTCCCAGGGGTGAAACCAAAAATCAGCTGATTTTCAGTCTGAGCCCTGGGATCACGCTGAGCTGGTTCAAGACTCTGGTGCAGTCCCAGGGCTGAGAGCAAAAATCACTTGATTTTCAAGGCTCTGGTGAGGTGTAGTAGCTGGGATTGACATGGGCATCCAGCCCCAGCATCTCATGGGAGTCAGTTCAAAGGCTCCAGTGCTGAGTGGGGGCTAAGAGCAACAGCACAGCTCTGTATGAGAGCTTTGAACTGGTTCTTGTATGTTGTGAGGTCTGGGACAAGCTCCCATGCAGTGTTGATGTCACTCCTGGCCCCTGCACTGCACTGGAGCCTCGAACCTGCAAGGCTCTGTTGTGGTGGGGGATGGGAGCCCAACAAAACTGATTTGAATTACCTCTTTGGAGCAGTCTGACCTTAGCTCAACACCTGGTAAGTAATGCATTCTGGAGATGCTTCTTGCCAGAAAAGGCCTAACTTTACTACACTACAAGGGCACAGCACATGCTTCACTGTTTGAACGCTCAGACACTGGCATTGTAAGTGCAGCTAGCATATGCTAAGTGTAAAGTAACAATACCCTAGCACAGCTAACTACCTCTCCAGTCTTAAAACTGGTTAGGGTTTCTGGTCTCACTACTCTCACTTAAAGGCTACTCCAGAACTTCACTACTCAAATAGTTAGAAATCATTTATTAATTTTGAGTCTGAATTTAGTTATGGCCTGTTTATCCTTATTTGTTCTAATGCCAACATTGTTCTTAAGCCTGATAGCTTTTCATCTTCCCTACTGTTTTCCTTCTGATGTATTGATAGAGCCCTTGCATCTGCTCAGCTTTCGCTTTGATATGTTAAACAAGACAACCTCTTCAAGTTATGTGTTTATACCGGACATTTTAGTGGGAAGGTAGAACTGATCAAAGTAGTTTTTAAATCAGCTAACTTTGGGATCAGCAGCTGTTTAGTTGTGGCAACTCACTGCTCATCACAAGCTACTTTGTATATTTGAGAAGCAAATTTTTGACTGAAATGTGATTTTGTTTCCCCCTTCATTTTCTGGTAGTTTTAGACCTTTGTTTCCCTGATTTGAGAGCAACATTTTCCCAGTTTTTTCCTCAGAAGTTTTGGTGTCCAGCTGTCAGGTTTTGTTTTTTGTCTTTTTTAATGAAAAATCAAAGCTTTGGTAAAACAAATATGTTTTGGTTTCCCTGAAATTTTAAAGGGAAAAAACCCTTTCACACAGATCTAGTTTTACCTAGCAGGTGATCTGGAGAGTTTCAAATGATCTCTTAGATCTTTAATATCCTGAGAGGTCCCCTTGTACTCTTCAGAAAAGCAGGGCATTTGCACAGAACCTGATCAAAGTTTCCATATCGAGCGGTGTGTTAAATGTGCTGCTCTATTGGGGGGCGGGGAATGCTACACAAGGGAGGCTATGTGCTCCAATCAGTAGAGTACTGAGCTGGTATTCAGGTGTTATGGGTTCTTTTCCTGGCTATGCTACTACCCTGCTGGGTGAATTCTGGCACAAGCTACTGTGTCTCACTATGCCTATCTGTAATGTGGAGATAATGATGCTGGTATCAATTTTTCTAGCTTTTTGAGATCTATGGGTGAGACTGCCTACAGAAGGTACATAATGGTGGTGGTGTTGCACTTAGGTTAGTACTGTGATGTGAAGCTGCTGTGCAAATTCCCTCAAAAAAGAATTAAAATTGCAGAGACATATCAATAGTTTGAGGCTTTCATTCAACAAAGCACTTGAGGATATAATTAGTTTCAATTAACTTCAGTCAGACTGCTCATGTGCAAA
Source organism: Alligator mississippiensis (assembly GCF_030867095.1). Taxonomy (NCBI): domain Eukaryota; kingdom Metazoa; phylum Chordata; order Crocodylia; family Alligatoridae; genus Alligator; species Alligator mississippiensis. The sequence goes on from NC_081829.1 coordinate 21,841,332, forward strand.
GTCAGATATCTGCCTTGGTACTTTGCTGGCTGGGGCCAGAATGCTCAGCATTTTGTGGGATTAGCCCAAATAAGGGATTTTGGCTTCTTTGCCCTGTTGACCTGGCACATCTCCCAGGGAGTTAATTCATGTGGGGCTTCTTTCTGTTAACTCTTCTGGGTTATTTTTCTTTAGGAAGAACTTTGGGACCTAATTTGTGTGTGTAGGGGTGTGTGGGGTAGAACAGGGGCCAAAGGTATGCATGCATTCTTGTGTATGTGTGCGCTATATAATACTTGGGCCTATAACTTCCTTAAAGAAAACTTTGAAGTGCAGTCCTGCAGTAGCATGATGTTTCTTTAGGAACAAAATGATGTATCACCTGTGTCAGAGTATTATGGAGGGCCTATATTTTACAGAATGTGGTAGTGGTAAAAGTCATATCTATATATAAAAAGAATCGGACTTAAAACATTCCAGAGTTCAACAGTTTACCTTAAAAACCTCACTTTTCTCTGAACACTTTTACATATTATTGCAAGTAGCATCTCAGTTTCCTCTAAAACAGATATGAGGGGAAATCAGCCTTTTTGTTTCTCCATTTCCTTCTTTTGTGCACAAAAATGAAGATAGTGGGTGCATCTACATGAGACACTAACTGCACAGTAGCTTAATAACACTGCACAATAGCATGCTGGGTAAAAAACATGCTAATATGCTACTGTGCAGTAGTATTAGGCTACTGCAGTTAACATCACTAAAAACCTGTGCACTGATGCTACTGTGCAGTCGTGCAAGTTACTGCATATTGACTTAGTACTTGTTTATCCAAGTACTAAACTTAATGCACAGTAACAGTGGTGAATTAATGAACATGTAGAGGTGCCTGCTGAGTAGGTGTGATGGAGGGGGCAGGGGAAGAGGAGGATGTTCCTTGCCAGCAGACCTGGCCACAGTGATAGACATGCCCCTGTTGTTCTGTCAGTGTTACCTTTCCTTTGTAATAGTCACTTTCTCCTGTTGTTTCCACAGACTCTTCACACAGCAAAGGGGAAATAAGAAATATTTTTTAAAGAAAAGCAGAACGTAAGCCAGGGGTGAGCAAAATATGGCCCACAAGCTGGATCTGGCCCTTAAGGCATTTCTGTCCAGCACATGGGGACCCTAAAAAATTAGAAAATTAGTATTTATCTCCTCCTGACTGCCTGTCAAAAATGACAGGAGCCAGGGGCAGTAGGACCCAAGGGGAGCTGGCCGCAGGGTACAGAAGCCCAGTTCTGCCCCACCCCCAGCTGTTTCCCTGCCTTCCTGCCTCTGCACTGCTCCAGGACTACGTGGCTCCCGGCTGCATCCCTGGACTGCGGAAACATGGGGCCCACGCCAGTACACAGGGTGGGAGGGGTATATGGAGGGAGTGTGTATGCATGGGTGACTGGGGCCTCCCGAGTGTCAGGGGGCACAACTTGGGGGGAGGGGGGGGGCGTCACCCAGCCAGCTGGTGACTGGGAGGGGGTGGGGGGTTTCCCAGTGGCCAGTCGCCAAGCGCACTGGTGGCACAGTGGCAGCAGAAGTGCTTCTGCTGCCAACATGCTGCTGGTGGAGCCAATTTCAGGGGGGCACTAGTGCTCTCCATGCCCCCCTACCAGCCAGAGTGCTCACTGTTGGGGGGGAACCAGTGCTTCCAGGGGGGTACATGCCCCTCTGTGTCCCCCCACGCATTGCCTGTTTGTGTGTGTGTGGGTGTGTGTAGGGAGAGACTCTGCGTGTGTGTGTGTGTGTGTGTGTGTGTGTGTGTGTGGAGGGAGGAAGGGAGGGAGGGAGGGACTGTATGTGTGTGTTTGTAGGGTGTCCCACATACACATCCCACCATAGACATTCACCCACACCCCCCTTTCACTGCCATACTCATATCCCCTTACGCACCCCAGCCCTCCAGCCCCCCATCCTCACAAATCTCACACCCAGCAACACCCCCCACACCTATCCACCCCCACAGACACACCCACACACCCCCACAAACATATACCCTCCCACAATATACAAGAGTAAGACTTCATTTTAAGCTATTTTGCAATCACCTCTATGTACACTACACAAACACATGTAAATCAGGACAAAAATATTTTTTGAAATCAAATTAATGAATGTTTTAGATGTTCATTTTTTAGAATATAATTTGGTATTTTTCTGGTTCCGAGATGGCAAAACCCCTTGCTGAAAGGAGTACTTGTGGAGTTAGAGCCAGGACTTCCAGTTACAAGATGGCAACCAGGGGGCAGGGCACCTGTCAAATGGTGGGGCTACCCATGCGACCCTCGACAGCTTGCCAAAAATTGGTAAGGTCTGATCTAATTGCTGACAACTAAAATGCCCAGCATGGAACACTTTGAAATTGCTGCCACTGGTGCTCTGACCTGGCTAGAGCTGAGGGGTTCTGAAATGCTGGGTGTCTGTACCTGGGGCTCATCCCTGAAGCAGGTTATTGTCTCCTCCAAGCAACTTTTGGCTTATTGCTATGAAGCTGGAATCTAAGTTCCACTTCTGTGCAGAGCCCAACTCACCAGCAGAGGGTTGCTACTAGCTTTGTAGGTCAGTCTTTATGGGATTTTTATATGAATTATGGAATAGCTTTGTGTAGCCACAACTGTGATTACAGGTTTAATGATGCTTTAAACAAACAAAATGTAATGACTTTCATCAGTGTAAAACAGGAGCTTCCTGCAGGGAAACACCAATAAATGTGACTTCACGGCAGGGGTGCAGAGCTGGCTGTCAGCCAGCAGCAATCGGCACACCACATAGACCTTGTGTGTTAACTTAATTATAGCACAGCACAAGCAGCAACTCGGCAGTTTGCTGTGAGCAATCACGGCATGCATGGCACAGAGTCAATGCATTTAAAGATTACCCATCTGATCCATGGCCCTAGGTAGAGAGGCACTAGATTCTCACAGCTGTCTCTTCTGTTGCCTTGGATAATGGCAATCTGACCTACCTGGACTCTGGTCTATGGATTCTGATTGGAGGAAGGTTTTTGCATGACAGTGGTTCTTCCTACAGACAGACAGTGATTGATTTTTACAACAGTGAAAGCCAGGACCACACCTTAACCCCATTTGTATAATGTCTGTGCATGTTGTACCTTCCAAACTAAAAGAAAGATCTCTTGAGATTTTATTCCACATTTCTCTACCATTGATCCCCAGAGATTTCTCAAATAAGTTGATGCTTGTAGTACTCTCTGCAATTTCTTCTGATTCTCAGAAAATCCCTGTTTCCTTTCCATGCTATTTCATAGCCCCAAGCTGACTTTTATAATTGGTAAGTAGAGAAAAAAAAAATCTCCAGTTGCGTAAAACAATCTACAATCAATTCTATTTATGTGACTGGCAAATACAGTTATCTGTTCTACAGGAACTTTGGAATTTTGCTGGAATCATATGGTAAGAGGTTGACTAAGAAATGAAAATGAACAGGGAAGCCATCTCATTCTCATTCAAAGGCAGGAGTCACAACCTTAGCCCTTCCTTTGAAAACAGCTCCAGGATTATTGTGGGGGCTTATTAAATATGAACCCTCATCTGGTCAATTGTTTGTTTTCACCAGATATGGAAAATAAGCCACTAGGTTCCAGAATAGTTCCCACTGACTCTTCAGTGTTAAACCCTAGATCCACTTCCCCAGGAAATCTAATGTACTTAATGCTTCTGGTCAGATGGGAAATGTAGTGGAGGCAGTCTTTTTAGTCTGTTCTGGGTGCCAGAACTTCAGTGGTTGATTGGGAAAAAATTCACCTAGCTTTTTCACAGCTGGAAGTTTGGATTTGGTTTGAGCTTAATACAAAAGTTTGAGGAGTTTTTGTAATAATAGCAATAATAGTAATAACTCTGTTGCCTTCTATATATGATACCAGTTTTCCACCCATGTAATTCCACTAAGTTCAAGGCATTACTTCTTCAAGGCATTCTTCTTCCTACATTTTTCTAAAAGAGATCCTGTACCTTAAACAAGAATCACTGGATGAAATTCTGTGTCTGTGGTATACAGATGGCTAGTCTAGATAAATATAGTAGTCTTCTCTTGCCTCGTGCATTTTGCCTGTATGATTTAGAGTGGAGTAAGTGAAATGAGAGCTAGGCCCATTGTATTTCTCTTGCGCCCTGAATCTGAGGCTGTCATGGCACTTGACAAATGTTATTGAATTTAGAATCACGATCTGGTGTGATGCTGGTACCTGTCCCCATTTATAGACAGGGAAACTGAGATTCAGAGTGGTAACATGCCTTTTTCAAGGTCACATGACAACCCATTGAAAGACCTGGAAATGCAGTCTGTATTGCTTGACTGTACTTGTCCTTTCATAGGACTAGCACAGAGCCCTGAGTGTAAGATACTTGTTCATATGAAATATGTATACATTATCTGGATTCACTGCTACATATGCACAATCCTAGTGCATATTGGAGTGCAAAATCCTAGTGCAAATTGAAAGGTAAGCTTTCCTGGAAGTGTGCATTCCCTTCTCAAGTACCAGACACCTCATGTAACCTTCAGACAGCTCTGTTTCAGAGGCACTATATATTATAAGAATAACTTTGGCATTTAGGATCTGAGTCCTGTTGACTTCGAATGAGATTTAGGTTCCTAAGACTGACATCATTGTTAGACAATAGACCTAAATCACTAAGGTGCTCTGGCAAATCTTACCGTTTGTCTCTCAACTTTCAGTCTGTTAAGTGGCAGCAATAAGCCTTTCTTGCTGTTCTTAGACTGTATATTCTCCAGGGCAGGGACTGTCTTTTGTATTTACTGCTCCTTAGCAAAGTGTCACCCTTGTGACTTCAGTTGGTGCTGCTGAAATAGAAAAAAATAGTGGTCTTATACTATAGTTGCACTATTATCTAACACTTTTCAAATGTATGAAGCCCCACACAGTGGTGTGTGCATGTGTGTGTTTTGTTTAAAAGTTTCTGTGTCTGATTTATTTTCTCCTTAAAAAAAAGATTCCAGAGCCAATGCCCTGTGCCAAGTTTATGACTGTATTTAATTCCCTCTCAGATCCTTTGATCCTTTGACTGGTGTGCCTGCAGTTACTTCTCAGGAGTTCTGTTTACAGCCCATTTCATCACTTCATCACTGTACATCCCAGGGACCCGCCAAGCCCATCCTAGCTGACTTTTAAAATCCTTTCTGTACTTCCAAAAGCCAGGGTAACCAATGGCCGTTAAACTCTGCTCCTGCCCTCCTGCCAACCCAGGACATTTTTTTTTTTTTTTACTAAGAGCCAGACTTGTTTAATGATGCAAGTTTTCACTGTTATGTGCCTACATAATGTAAATGTAACTCTTCTGCCAGGTCCTGTCCTACTTCCAGACCCCAGTTAAAAGGGATGGGTTCAAATTTAAGTATAAACATAAACTATAGTAAAAAAACAAAAAGTTTGGTTGCCAGTAAAGTTTGCAGGAAAAAAAATCTTCTTCGGTTAGCAACCTTGCATTACTGCACTGAAGATTTTACACTGTGGTGTCCCCTGCCCCCTGCCAGAAGCCACCTACTTACTTCATGCCATGATGTCCCTAGCTGCACCCTCTACTATATTCCCCCCCACCCCGCCTTACCTCTGCAGTTCCTGCTCCCCCTGTTCTGGCATGGACCCCCAAATAACCCTGTGACCCAGCAGTATTACAGGCAGCTTAGGACACAGGAGCAGCAGCAGCACATGGCTAGGAGAACATTCCCTGCAGGGTGCTGCATTCCCACTTGGACACCGGGTGGTGCTGCTGTGCCTTGTCTGTCAGAGCTGCCATCAAGCAGTTGTCTATTTTGTTTTTTTACTGGCTGCATCTACATGAAACACTGTGCAGTTATTATTGTGCAGTCATTTACTACTTGCTGATACAAGTACCAGCATTACTGTGCACTAGTGTCCCTGAGTAACTTCTTGGTGATACTGACTGCGCAGTAGCTCATTGCTACTGTGCAGCTAGTGTTTCGTGTAGACGTGACCACTGACTGATAACTATAGTTTTTTACTGACTTCATTGGCAGGTGTTTTAACCTGATTTTTTTCCTGACAGTCAGGAAATATACTGACAGTTGGCAACTGTGCCCACTGCTCAAGTCTGCAAATGCAGTGCTTATTACTGAACATTGCAATGTTTTCTTTAGGGGTTTGTGCCATGTATGGAAAAGTACAGAAGAAGTGGGCAGGAGCTGTATGCATCTTTATACAAGGATCACGTGCAGGTAAGAGTTGAAGACTTCATGACTTCCTTTTATCATGAAGAGAACATTGTTTTAACTTGCCAGATTGCTCTGACAATTTAGCATTGTCTCACGCTTGAATTAAGTGACCCCTGTTCTACCTACAGATTTTGAGATATTTTTGTAAAAATCCTCTGTTAAAATCAGGTGGAAACAGTAATTTGTTCCTATTGTATATTTAATCCATGAACTGCAGAACAATGTTATCAGTCAGTTGGATTGCATATCTCTAGTTCTGTCCTCAAGGAATCCTGATTTCCATTTCAGTGAAGTTGCTTCAGATATACGCAACGCTCGCTAGCACCATGACTGAAAGGGACTTGGGGGTCTTGATAGACCACAAGATGAATATGAGCCACAAATGTGATGCTGTGGCTGGCAAAGCTAACCAAACTCTGGCATGCATCCACTGATGCATCTCAAGCAAAACCAGGGAAGTCATCCTCCTGCTTTACTCGGCCCTGGTGATACCGCAGCAGGAATACTTCGTCCAGTATTGGGCCCCCCACTTCAGGAAGGATGTGGAGAAGCTTGAGAGAGTTCAGAGAGCCACTTGTATGATCCAAGGCCTGGAGGGAAGGCTGTATGAGGAGAGGCTGAAGAACTTGGGACTCTTCAGTGTTGAGAAGACAAGGTGCAGGGGGGACTTGGTGGCAGCCTAGAATTACGTAAGAGTGGTACATCAAGACTTGGGAGAACACCTGTTTACCAGAGTTCCCCAAGGGATAACAAGGTCCAGTGGCCATAAACTCCAGGAAGGTTGATTTATACTAGACATAAGAAAAAAAGTTCTTTACAGTATGTGTGTCCTGAGTCTGGAACAAACTCTCCCCAGAGGTGGTGCAAGCACCTACTCTGGACTCCTGCAAAAAACAGGTGGATTTATTTCTTTCTGGGATCACTTGCTCCCAGCTGACTTCCTCCCTATGGGGGGCTGGACCCAATGATCTCATGAGGTCCCTTCCAGCCCCTAAAGTCTATGGAATCTATGAAATATTCTAGTGCAAATGAGAGTGAGAATTTGGCTATTTTCTTCATCAGTTAATATTAGCTTTCATGACACTCAGATTTACAATCAGAAGAATCCTACATACAAATGTCTGTTTGCTGATAAACTAAGCAAAGGTCAAAAGAGTCTTTCTTTTTCCCTTGGAACTCTAACCTCATGTGCCCTTTAGAAAGGTAGAGTTTCTTTTTCTAATGTACTTAAATCCATAGCCACAGCGGAGAGATTACCAGACATTTCTGATGAGTCATTCAGAATGTAATAATTTGCTTTCATTTGTGATAAACACTAACTGGGACAGAGTCAGGTTTATAAATGCTGACATTTATCATGGAACTATCAATCGAGGTCCTGGTCTGGACCATAGTCCTCCAAGCAAGGCACTCACCTTCAAGGGGATTGAGAGAAATTGTGGCATGTCAGTTTCTCCAGTTTGCTCCATATTACGTAGTTTTTTTTTCTTGTGAACTTATTTTGCATTTTAGTTCCCTCTGGTGTGTTGCAGAAGAGCATATCAAAGATATGCAGATGAATATTGACATTAAATGCACTGTAAATATTTCCACGTGGGTATCTTCCTGACATCTCAGTATTTAGATTTTATCATTTTAAGTTTTATAAGCAGTCTGAAGTTTTAGAACACCTATGAGTGTTAGAACTCAGTTGGGATTTTCAAAGAAGAGCCTAAGAGAGTTAGGCACTTCAATTTCACTGGAAAATAGTGGGTGTTGGGATCCCTAAAATCCCACTCCATGTTTAGTCTCTTTGATGGTACCTCTAGCAGCACAGCACCCTCTTGTGCTCAGTAAGGAGCACCATTTGCTGGATTGGTGGTTCTCCCTTTTGTGGGAGCTCTCCTGGCTGTGACTCAGCAGGGTGATTTAGATCTGTTAGGATTACTGAGATCTTGGACTAACTGTCGGGGGGGCGGTGCAGTAGTGGAGTGTTTGGCAGTGACATGAGTGGTTCTGTCCCACAGATGCTACAGTGCAGTTATAGCAAAGCAGCAAAGGACTGGGCAGCACTCGAGGAGCAGCTTTTCTCCAGAGGAGGCTTGTGGGGGTCCGTATTAGGGTTGTCTACCCCACACAGTGAACTTGATTGGTATGAAGGGCCTGCACGGATGAGGAAGAGGATTCGGCAGCAGGGTGCCCATAGGACGATGATGCGAATGATGAGCGAGGTAACAAATATTTGCATGAGGTACAAATTCTGTATCCTTCATTCTTACTTCCAGCAATAGCACCTGCCCACATTGCAGAGTTCTGTGGCTTTCTAATCATCTTGCCACTTGTTCTCAGCTCCTGATCCCACTGACCCACTGGACCATGGTCCTTGAGGTTAGAAGACTACTGAGGGAAATAGGGGAAATAAATGGAATAAGAGACTGTTACTTGTTTAGTAGTCATGGGATAGTTTTCTGCCCATGCTGTACTCGCATTCCTTTTCAACGAGACTTTGCAGTTGAGATATGTTTCCTGCCTGCAGTATTATCTTATATATGTATTAGACTAATCTGCTGAAGAGCAGTTCAACCAGGAGTCCAGCTGTCTTATTTTAGGACTCTATACTGATTCCTATCACTGTGGTTTGAGAGGCAACTCTTCTCAGTAGCATAAGTATCAAACAGGATTGGCCCTGCTTGTCATTGCTTGACTTATAAATGGATCTCAAATTCAGAATTCCTTCACTGCACTAGATCATGTGTTTTTTCTCCTGGAATTGGCCTCATCTAAGGTAAAGTTATAAGATTCTCTTTTAGGAAGAGCAGGGTTCTTTCCCCTTTGAATATCTATCTATCTATCTATCTATCTATCTATCTATCTATCTATCTATCTATCTATCTATCTATCTATCTATCTATCTATATTACACACACACAGACACAAGTCTGTGGGGGAGGGGCATGTGGGGGCAGATCAAGGCCCTCATGGTGAGGAGGGGCCCCCATGGTGTGGAGCAGGGGCAGGGCAGGGGCAGGCACTGCCTAGCTGGAATGGGGCATGTGACAGAGCCACAGGTGGCTCATCCCGGGGGGGGAGGGGAGGGCGGGGGAGGGTTGTGTGCACCCTGCGGGAGGTGTGGGCCTCTGGAATTATACATGGGGCGAGAGCAGGCTGCATGCTATGGGCTCGGGGCTGGGGGTCAGCCTTTTTCTGGTGGGGAGACTGGGGCAGGGCTGTGCTTGGGGCAGGCAGGGTGGGGCAGACAGTGGTGCAGTGGGAGTGGGAGCTACTGGGGGGGTTACAGTGAATATTGGGGTGGGTGTAGACCACCCTGTAGCCCCCTGTGAGTGCTGCTGCTGCTGCTGCCCACCCCACCCCTCCCCACCGCTACTCACCCCAAGTGTAGCCCCAGCCCAGCCCCACCACCAAGGAAAGGCTGGTGCAGCCCCCGGCCCCAGCCCACAACAGGCAGTCTGCCCTCACCTTGTGCACAAATCCATGGGGCATATGCCCCCCATGCCTCCCCCAGGGGTGTGTGCAGTGGTGGGAGCCTCCCTCCCTTCGCAGCCCCCCCATGCCTTCTGGACAAGCCACCCACAGCTCTATCCCATGTTGTGCCTCGCCTCAGCTGTGCAGTGCCTGCACCTGCCCCAGCCCCACTCCTTCCCTCCCCTATGCCTCTTCCCCCCACAGACTTACTGCCCAGATGCAGCTCTCCAAGCAGCCGGGCTGCATATCAGCAATCAGATTGGTATCAGCCAATATGGCTTTTATATATATTCTAGCCAATTGCCCATCAAGAATGACAGGGGGCAGGAGCAGGTGGGGATGGAGCCCCATGACCCTCCCCATCTGGGACTGTTCCCTACCCTCTCCCCACTGCAGTGACCAGGGGAAGGGAGGAGTGGGCCTGGGCTCAGTGCAGGGGAGGACCGGGCCCAAGGGTGGGGAGAAGCCAGGCCACTGCAGTGGGGGCAGGGAGCAGCAGACCTGGGCCAAAACCAGCAGTGGGCGGGGGATGGGTGGAACGAGGGAGGGGCAACGTGGGGAGAGGGGGGGATGGGCCCAGGCTCAATGCGGGGCAGGAGGTCCATTCCTCCCCTCCCCCCAACTGCTGCCATGTCAGGCCTTGTTGGGCCGGACCTGCTGCATCCTCCCCTGCCGTGGCAGCAGTGGGGGGAGGGGAGGAGTGGGCTCAAGGCTGGGTAGAAGCCAGGCCACTGCCACGGGGGGAGCAGTGAGCCCGAGCCCAAGTCGACCCGGCAGTAGGGGGACAGGAGGAGCAGGCTTGGGGCTGACACGGCCGGGGGGGTGAAGAAGTGGGACTGGGCCCATGGGCAGAAGGAGGCCTGCTCCTCCCCTCCCCCTGCTGCAGCCATGTCGGGCCAGGCCTGCTGCTCCCCCCCCACCGCTATGGCAGGCTGGCTTTTCCCCCGGTTTGGGCTCAATCCTTCTCCCTTCCTCAGGCCCAGTCCCACTCCTCCTCCACCCCCCACTCCCCCACATCGGCTCAGAGCCCACTCCTCCCATCCCCCCGCCATTGCTAGGTCAGCCCCGGCCCACTGCCCACACTGCCGTGGTATCCCGGCTTCTGCCCACCCTTGGTCCCGGTCCTGCCCCGCATCAGGCCTGGGCCCACTCCTCCCCATCCCCCACTGCCACCACCATGGTGTGCCCACTATTCCCACCACTGCTGCTGCCTCGGGCCCTGTATGCGGTGATGATAGAAAGGAGGAGGGGTAGGTCAAGGCCAGAGTTGGTGGCCACAACACCCCTTGTGGCATCCCGACCCTGCTCCCCCTTGCGCCACCATCACCTGCAAGGAGTAAGGTGGGGGGACGAGGCCAGCTCCAGTGGTCTGCCCCCCACACTGCATCATCATGGCCTGCAAGGAGCAGGACAGGGGAGAACCCCTGTTCCATCTGCTCCATTGCCTCTGCCTCCAGGGAACAGGGCAGGGGGGAGCCAGGCCAGTTGGGCTGGCCTGGGCCTCCCTCCTACTCCATCCCCTGTATCCCTACCATCATGGCGGCACTCCACCGCTGCCAGCTCATTTTGGAATGCTTGTTCGCACTCTGATTGGCTGTTTGGTAGCCAATCAGAACGCAAATAAAGTATTTTGGACAGAGAGAGAGACAAACTTAGTCTTTTATAATGTTAAAGTGTACATATAGCTGTTATTTTGCTCCTTTGGGATCCTTTCCAATGAATTATTTGTGTGTCTGGCCTCAGGGTATATCTTTACCCTATCCAGGTAACTACAGAAGAGACTGAGAGCTCAAGAGCAGCTGTGGAAGGCACTCCTGGAGGGCTTCACTGCCACATTTTTAGGTTTGGCATGTGTGAGTGAGAGTTGATGGGTCTGGTGTATTTGATAGCGATGCTTAATGGGAGGGCTGACAGTGCAGCATAGATATATCTTGAGACAACTACCACTGCAGCAGGGCGGTGGTTGATGTTTTGCCTTGGCATGCAGTTTTAATCATGTAATTTCTCTTTTCAGGTTCACAGAAATGAATCTACTTCAAGTCAGGAAGGAAATCAAGGTAATAGTTTAGAGTTAAAATGCTTCATAGGAGAAAATGGGTACACAGGGCTGACGAAACAGCTGGAGTAAGTAAATATAACTTCAAGTGATAATTAGCCCAGGAAGCACATGTTGACAGTGTTCTAGACTACAGATCACCTTATGTTTTTAGGGTCAAATTGGGGATATCTCTGTACCATATACTAAGTCTCTAATTTCATTATTTTCTTGCTGCCATTGGGAAAAAAGTAGAGGCCAAAAAATCAAGCCATTACATTGAACATTTAGATGCCTTGGTGAGAAGACTGGAGAGCATGTTATTGTGGCATGTACCCAACAAGAGAACATAGAATCTTCTGCACAATTTTCCCATCTTGTGCAGAAGCTCTTGTGTTGCACTCAACCTGTTTCCCAGACTTCTGACTCTCTGGACATACTCTGAAATTATTATTAAAAAAAACCAGGGGAGCAGGGGGCAGAGACTAAGGCTAATGTGATATATATGATAGCTTTCAATAAACTGGTGAAAAAAATGGAAGAGTAGGAAAGAATGAAGGAAAAAAAAAAAGACATTTAAGAGTTATTTATGTCCTTAATTTCTTTCCCAAAATCTTTCATTGCCAAAAAGCAAATTTGCCTAGTAAAATTAGACTTTTTTGTATCAAAAGAACCCCCCCAAAAAGGGACAAAATGAACTGTTTTTTACAGAAATATTTTTGTAAAGAACTTCTGATTTCTAAGTCAGTTCTAAGGCTATGAATTTAGCCACCTATTCAGCTACACTGTAGCAAAACTATAGTTTAGATCAGGGAAAACTACATTTATAGATAGGGACCTACCAAAATCGCAATGTCATTGAAATTGTGAAATCCTGCAATGTCTACAAAATCTGCAAAAAACCCCAAACCAAACCAAACCAAACAAAACAACGAAAAAGACAACTTATTGAAAATAAAATGTTGGCTCTCCAGGGGGTACAGCATTTCTTACAGACTGCTGGGAGGCAAAGTGGGGAGGGAGGATTGCTGGCACCAAGGGCAGCCCAGGATGGCTGCCACTTCTGTCCCTCACTGCTGATTGGCTGAGGGCTGTCTCTCATGTGGCCCTGCCCCTCACTGCCAATAGGTGGAGGGGGCAGGGCCACATATCAAACAGCCCTTGCAGCCAATCAGCGGGGTGGGGGGGAGGGGACATCTGATGAACAGCTCTTGCAGCTAATCAGCACCCAACCAGAGGTGTGGGGAGGCCCCGCTGCGATCAACTTACGAATATGGCATCTCCCCATGAAATCATCCGGTCACTTCTTTGAGTTAGGTAGATCCTTATTTATAAATCACTTTTATTATTGTAGGGTCTTGGGTCCAGCTGAGAATGGGGCCTTACTATGCTGGAGATGGTACTAACTAGTTTCTGCAACAAGCTAAATGCTTAAAAATGGTACTAAATAGTTTCTACATCTAAATACAAAAAAACCCTAAAGTATGAATTAGCCTGTGCATCAAATTGTTTAGAGATGAAACAGGCAAGCTGGACAGAATTGGCAAAGGGAATGTGACAACAGCAGATGACATCTACACTGCAGGAATATCAGCATACCACGACGTGACCTCCTAAAGTCTCACAGTAGCATATAGTGGTCTCAGTGCTGGGATAAATAATCAGGGTATTGACCCTTCTGTGGCTGTTTTAAAATCTTATCCAGACACTGGGATGTCCCCAGACACTACAGTTTCCAATTCTTCCTCATCTCATCTGTGCATGTGAACAGCTTTTATTTATTTCTTATACTTGTTCAGCACAGACTCATACAGACCTGCAAAATAATCCAGTTTGTTCAGTGTTTTTCAGTTCTTGACAAATATTGGAGCTCAGTTTGTGACTAAAGTTTGAATACTAGGGCCAGGTTTTAGTTTATCAGAATGGGTTCACCCTGTCCTAGCAATTAGCAGATTTTACTGAAATTAAAAATTAGCAGATTTTACATTGTTCTTCCTGAGTTTTAACCAATTTCATCTTTTTGCTAGTAATTTATACCATTCCCCAAGGTAGTACAAATTGGGTAAAAGTCTCAGTTGCTGCTGTTCATTGCTGTTCATTGCTGTTCATGTCATCTGGCTGCTGCTAACACTGTGCTCTCTTTTATATTGATGTAGAGGAGCTGATGGTAAATGAAGCAGAAAGGGAGATGGATGAGAAGGAAACGGATTGTAACCAGCTAACATTCTTCCCTGCCCTACATGAAAGTTTCCACTCCGAAGACTTCTTGGAACTGTGTATAGAAAGACAAATTATCCTACAGGAATTTGTGGAGAGTGAAAAGGTAGCATACAGTGAACTTTTTTTTTTTGTGGAGGTGGCATTTCAGGATGAAGAGGGGCAGGGAAATTTGCTCTTTTAATCTGCAAAGGACTTGGAGTATACAGCAAGCAGCATTGTTAATACTGATCTGTCCCTTGCATTTTGGCAGCATCCACAATTTTCTAGATGTAGTCCAAATGCAGAGTGTGTGGTTCCACAATGTTTGAGGCAGCACCAAGGACTTGGAGTGTACATCTCAGGAGTCAAGGAAGGTTCCAAAAGCTGCAAGATAGGATGGTCAGGGCTAGGTCCAGACATGGCTCATTCAAGGCTCCTGCCCTCTTCTTCCACTGCCAGAAACCTTTCCTGACCTCCTGAGCAGTGTCCTCAGTACATGTCACTCACCACCTCCATAAGAACCCACCAGTTTTGTAGAGGTGACAGTCCCTATAAATGCTCTCCTCTACTTCTGATGCAATAGGAGACTTTTCTATTCTCCCCTGCTCTCATCTGCCCTTCCTCTCCTTCCATTGATCACTGGACCAGACTCCCACCCTCTGAGTGCCGAGTGTTACCTGCTTTCTTCACATGGCTTTGCTTCCAATCTTGACCTTCCCCTATAGTGTTTTCCTGCAGTAAAACCCAGAAGACAAGGGAATCAGGGCCTATAGACTGGAAACATGAAGTTGTGGCAGAGGAGAATTAAGGCAGAATTGGCTTTTCCAGCAGTTCTGACCTGACCCTTTTGCCAGCAGCCAGAGGGACTTTCTTGCTAGATCATTCTCACAAAAGTCATTTCCAAACCCTAAGAAGGGTGATAGTCCATGATCAGAGTGTTTGGCCATAGGGAACCCCAAGGGTTAGCATTCCACCGAACTCTAATAGTGAGAACATCATTTTACGGTCTCTGTCCTCACAATGCTTCAATTGCTGTGCATGAACGTATGAGAGAGTGAGCTCTATCTTTTATTTGTTATGTCTTATTAGTGCTGCCAGATTTGCTTGGTGCTTTTCCAATGTCCAGGGGTCGCATTCTTTATCTTGAACATGATGGCTTCCTTGTCCCGTTAGAGCTGTTGATACTGTGTACAACAAGGCATCATAATTAAACTTCTGCCTCCTTTCCTTCAAACCCCAGCAGAAAGAGAAGGGCATGAAAATGTGACATGTATTTCCCGTACATAGCCCTGGTCTCATTTCGAGTCTTCAGGCTCTCTCTGTCTTCCATGTAACTCCACAGGAAGCTGTCAGAAATACCAGACACGTCTTTCCAGCAGCAGCCATTGTACTGCTGAACTGACAGAAGTATTAAAAAAGCAGTAGGGGGTGACATTAGCTGTCCTGTGCTCACTTAGTGCACCACAGTCCTGCCTTGTAAATGACTGCCTCGTGAGCTGTTTGCACTCTAACCACACAACTGGAACCCGCTTACCTAATGCCTTGAACAGAGATGTCATTGCGATGCCTTGGCAGCTAGTAGATTGATTTCCGTAGCACAAGACTGCCAGGGCTCTGGAAAGTACTTGCTGTTTTATAATGTTGCATAGGATTTTACTGCAATACAATCAAAGAAAAACCTTTGTAACTATCCAGTTACATGTACTGGTTTTACCGAGAGATAAATTGACAAACTCTCTGCTGATGTAGTACCAACAAAGTGAATGATATTACTCCCAAAGGACAGTTAGCCTGGTCATTCAGATGTTGCTTCTGTTGGTTCAGATCAGAAGGAAAACCAGTGAAGTCAGTGTAGTTACAGAACTGTCAAACCAGGGTAGCTGAAAGCAGAATCTTCTCCCTTAGGTCTGATTTGTTGTTTTATCCTGTTGTCAAATTGCATACAACACACAGATTGCTGAGGCTATTATGCATTATGTGAATTAATTGTACATGTTAAAATAAATTACATGAACAGCTTACATGGCTTTCTCATTCAGAATGCCCAGAGGAAGGAACCTGATAGGAAAAACCCGATGGATGAGGATTGGACATGGAATAGAAGCAGATGGGGGTGGTGTGTCAGCAGTTGTGTAGGAAGGAAGAATGAGGGAGGAGAATTGGCTGTAAACTGTCTGAGATAGGGCCTTTGTATAGCACCTGGCACAATAGGGTCTGAATCTAACTGGCTTCTAAACACTACTGTAATAGGTAGGTTAAATGAAACACAGGAACTACATTAAAAGAGCATTATTAAGGTTGTAAAGTTAGGTATCCCAAAGCTAGGAAATTCCAAAATTGAGGTCACCTGTTCAGCCTTAATTCACCCCCTTTATCCATATGCATTATGATCAAGTGTTTATTCATAGATTTATAGATTGTAAGGCTGGAAGGGACCTTGAAAGATCATGAGGTCTGGCCCCCTGTACCAACCAGGAAAGACAACTGGGGTCAAGTGACCCCAACAAGGTGACCATCCAGTCTCCTCTTGAAGATGTCCAGAGTAGGCGATTGCACCACCTCTGGAGGGAGCTTATTCCAAGTCTTTATACCCTGACTGTAAAGCAGTTTTTTCTAACGTTGAGTCTGAAACAGTCTTCCAGGAGTTTGTGGCCATTACTTCTGGTTTTCCACTTGGGTGCCCTGGTGAAAAGCTGTTCACTGAGCCCTTGATGTACTCCCCTAATGTAGCGGTAAGCTGCTAGCAAGTCCCCTCTGAGCCTTCTCTATTTTAGGCTGAAAAGTCCCAGATCCCTCAGCCTTTTCTTGTATGGCTTGCCTTGCAAGTCTCTGATTATACAGGTAGCTCTTTGCTGGACTCTCTCAAGCTTGTCCATGTCCTTGTTAAAGTGTGGCACCCGGAATTGGATACAGTACTCCAGCTGTGGTCTCACCAATGCTAAGTATAGCAGAAGAATGACTTCTTTGGTTTTGCTGGAGATGTATCAATTGATGCATGCCAGTGTATTATTTGCCCTACTGGCTACAGCATTGCACTGCTGACTCATATTCATACTGTGGTCTGTGCTTAAATTATAATGTGCTGTTTCTTCCATAGGTCCCTGGCATCATTCAGTACACAGAATAACTGGTGCTCACTGAATAGATAGTTAACTCAGTATGTTGCTTTCCTCTCATTGTTTATTGTGTGTTGCCAGGCCTTATTAACTGTACAGTATTCAAGCCTTGCACTTAAAAAAGAACAATTAATTTCCTCATGGGCTTTCCAAAGGTGTATGGCACTAGTATTTGAGTGCCTCAGGCATTACTTTGTCTTCCTCTGAGGTGGGTCAATACTGGATCCCTGCTAGATGGGAAACTGAAGCCTAGAGAAGTTAAAGTTATTAGTATTCGCTAATTTGGGGCACCCAAATTTGGGAAAGTTAGGACCTCACTTTTCATAGTGCTTAACACTACACGTGCTGTTTTTTTCTTTCTCACTTTGCTTCTATCCTCTGGTTCAAAGTTGCTTCATGTTGAGCTGCACCCAGTGCCAGATGTTCCCCTCAGATCAGACGAGGATGCTCCTCCCAGCTTTCTACCTTGATGTCAAATGACTCCATATAATTTTTGTACACATCATGGTACTGCCATAGAAGGTGACCCCACTTTCTAACGCCATCTTGAATCTCACTATATAAAATATTCTTGGGGATAGAGACTTTTCCCATTCTCCTGACATGTCTGATGTATCACAACCTCCTCTTTTTGATAGTGGTTTCTAAGTGTGTCCGTCCTGTACACTCTAGTGTCTCTGTGTTTAATATTCTGTCTTGTCACTTTATAGTCAGGATCTTATGCAGACATCTCATGTGGAAGCTGTTCAGTCTCTTGATGTCCCTAGCATACATAGTCCATGTTTCTGAACCCTAAAGGGACTCAGCCCAAAGGGGAGGGGAGTTCAGGATGTGTGGTTGCTCCTCAAGGGAATGATCCTCGATGCACAAGCAAAGTCTATCCCATCTCAGAGGAAAGGTAGCAAAAGGGCACAGCAGCCCCTGTGGCTCTGCAGGGAACTAGTGGATCTCCTGTGTCTAAAAAGAAAGGCCTATAAAGGATGGAGGATGGGATCCACCTCCAAGGAGGAATATTCTGCACTGATCCGGACCTGCAGAGACCAAACCAAAGAAAGCCAAGGCTGCGAATGAACTCCAATTGGCTACAAGTATCAAGGACAATAAAAAGTCCTTCTTTAGATATGTGGGCAGCCAGAGGAAAAGCAAGGGCAACATTTGTCCCACCTGGTTTAGCAGGAGTCCACTGACAACCGACACCAATGAAAAAGCCAACTTGCTAAACGGGTACTTTCACCAGTCCCAAGGGATGCCCTTGCCCATTATGGAATGGGAAAGCCTGGGTGAGGGAGATTCCTTACCCTCCATCAATGCTGACCTTGTGAAGGAACACCTTGAGAGGCTGGACACCTTCAAGTCAGCCAGCCTGGACAGCTTACACCCCAGGGTACTCAAGGAGCTACAGAGCATCATAGCCCAGCCCCTGGCATGGATTTTCTAGAACTCCTGGTGCTCTGGTGAAGTGCCTGAAGATTGGAAGAAGGCCAATGTGGTGCCTATCTTCAAGAAGGGGAGGAAAGTGGATGCAGCAAACTACAGGCCCATCAGCCTGACCTCTATCCTGGGGAAGGTCCTAGAAGAGATTATCAAAGAGACCATTCTCAACAGACTGGCCGATGGCAAAATCCTGAAGGATAGCCATCATGGGTTTGTTGCAGGTAGGTCTTGCTTGACCAATCTTATTTCCTTTTACGACCAGGTGACCTACCACTTGGATGAGGGGGAAGAGATTGATATCTTGACTTTAAAAAAGCCTTCGATCTGGTATCCAATGATCACCTCTTGGCAAAACTGGCCAACTGCGGCCTCGGCTTCTCCACGATCCACTGGCTGGGGAATTGGCTACGTGGTCAGACCCAGAGAGTGGTGGTTGACAGAAGACAATCATTGTGGCGCCCTGTAACCAGTGGGGTCCCTCAAGGCTCTGTTCTTGGGCCTATATTGTTCAACATCTTCGTTAATGATGTGGACATTGGCGTTAGAAGTGGACTGGCCAAGTTCGCCAACAACACCAAACTTTGGGGTAAAGCGTCCACACCTGAGGACAGGAGGGCAATCCAGGTTGACCTCGACGGGCTCAAGAAATGGGCAGATGTTAACCTGATGGCGTTTAACACCAAAAAATGCAAGGTTCTCCACCTTGGGAGGAAAAACCCACAGCATGCTTATAGGCTCGGCAGTGCTACACTGACTAGTACTTCGGACGAAAGGGACTTGGGGGTCATCATTGACCACAAGATGAACATGAGCCTTCTATGTGATGCTGCAGCTAGTAAAGCAAGCAAAATGCTGGCTTGCATCCATAGATGCTTCTCGAGCAAATCCCAGGACACCATTCTCCCATTGTACTCGGCCTTGGTGAGGCCGCAGCTGGAGTACTGCATCCAGTTTTGGTCTCCACAATTCGAAAAGGATGTGGAAAAGCTTGAGAGAGTGCAGAGGAGAGCCACACACATGATCAGAGGTCAGGAAAACAGACCTTACGATGACAGGCTGAGAGCCATGGGACTCTTCAGCCTGAAAAACCTTAGGCTCAGGGGTGAGCTGGTGGCCACCTATAAGTTTATCGGGGTGCTCATCAGGATCTGGGGGAACATCTGTTCACCAGAGCCCCCCAAGGGATGACAAGATCGAACGGTCACAAACTCCTCTGTGACCATTTCCGGCTGGACATACGGAAGAACTTCTTTAATGTCCGAGCCCCCAAGGTTTGGAATAGACTGCCACTGGAGATGTTTCAAGCACCTTCTTTGAATGCCTTCAAGAGACATTTGGATGTCTATCTTGCTGGGATCGTATGACCCCTGCTGACATATGAAAAGTTTGGTTGAGGGACTTGTCTGGCTTCCCACAATAATTATGAGGGAGAGGTAGGGATAGAATCCAGTTTCCCAATCCATCATTTTTTAATGCCTGGACCATGATACTGTCTTTTCTCATAGTCACTTGCCTCATTGCCTATACATCTTTCAACTTCTGTAGAAACTAGGACAGGGATCTGGCAAGCCACAGCCTCTTTCACTGCAAAACCCAATTCATCCCCAGAGCAGGTGCATCTTGCACACCATAGGAGGGAGGTTTTCTGGAAAAACTAGCATTTGATCACAAAACTAGGAAGTGTCTCAT
The DNA here is from genome assembly GCF_030867095.1 of Alligator mississippiensis. Classification (NCBI taxonomy): domain Eukaryota; kingdom Metazoa; phylum Chordata; order Crocodylia; family Alligatoridae; genus Alligator; species Alligator mississippiensis. Next base: position 21,861,489 of record NC_081829.1, read on the forward strand.
GATGCATCTACACCAGAAAACTTGAGTAAGTTTGTATAAGCAACCTTAGTTCTGTAATTTCTTAAGGCTCAAAAACCCCCAAATTGGAATAACAGAAATTTGAATAACAGACCTCCCCAGGGTCTGCTGGCTTCCCCATGCTCCCCTCCCTCAGCCTCACCACTTGCTGCTTAAGTAGAAATCCTTTCCTCCTCTCTCCCACAGCCCGGACTGTAGCCAACATACGCTATGCTAGCTAGTGCTGTGTAAGGCACATAGGCCAGTGTCTGCTTAGGGCTTTTTGGAGGTAATCGACAGCTCAGAGGGTAATGTCCCTACATTCCTTCCTTTGGAAAAAAGCTGTTTAAGAAGAGCCTAATCACAGCCTCCTGCTGGGGCCTGGCCATGCCCCCTCAGCTCAGCCCTGGGGAACTGAGGGCTGCTCTAGCGCCCCCCGGTTTCTAGCCTGAGCCACTGCAGGCATGTGCCTGCATTGCTGGGGTGTCTGTCTGGTTACAAAACTGATTTAGCCTAGCCAGGTTAGACTAACCTGCAAAGCTTGAATCAATTCAGGCTCAGGCTTTTTGAATGTCTGTCCCTAGCCTTACTGTGGAGCTAATTAGGTAGCTTCACAGTAAGTGTCTTGAGTAGACATGCCCAGTTTGTAGTTTTCTGGGTGTTCCAAAGTCTCCTACATTGCAAAGGGAGGAAGGAGAGCTAAGTCCATGGGCCAGATCTGACCTTGGGGGATCCGCATTGATTGAAGAGGAGTCACAGCAGCAAAAAATGTGAGCCCCTGTGTTTGCAATGAGGGATCCTTTTGTGGGTGTCTATTCAAACTGAAAAGATACACTTGAAAAATAAATCTACTCCAAAAAAGTAAGATGACAAACTTCATCCTGAAAATGGCATTCACTTCAATTCCTTCTTGCATCTGAATGGGTAGAACAATCCAGAAATATATTGCTTTAGGCAATACCTTAGAAGGTAATTATTCAATTATTTTATGTCACCTTTCATCATTGATTAATGATTCTAGCAACCGGTGAACTGGAATCTGTTCTGTTCTGACAGAGGAAGAGCTTATTTAATTTATGTTAATTTTGGGTTGGCTGGTGTCTCAGTAGATTGAGACCCTGTAGGTACGGAGTGGCTTGGTGAAGAGTCTCTTGTACACTTTCTGTTTGTTGGACTGTCACTACTCAGCTGGAATGAGGTTCATTCTGAGCTTAGAATAGGAAGGGCTAACACAGTCATAGAGAAGTAAGGGTGAAAGGGACCTCAAGAGCTCATCTAGTCCAACCAAGGATTGAACCTGCAACCTTGGTGTCATTAGCATTATACACTAACCAACTGAGTTAAAAAAACAAGTTTGATTTCTTTCCAGTTGTCTATAAATATATGTTTTTCTCCTGGAGAGGGGGCACTTGTTTTAAATCAGCAATTCCCAACTTTTTTTGCCCCATGGCACGCTTACCTAAATAAAAAAGCACCGCGGCACACTGGACGCAATGCAGCCAGCTGACACCGATGGTGGGGGGTGGCGCACAGCCAGCTGGACAGCATTTTGGGCTGGAGCCACACTCCCCATCTGTCTGTGTCTGCAGCAGCAACAGGTGATGGGGGGAGGGATGTGGCTGCAGCCAGGCAGGGGGCGTGGCTCCAACCCAAAATGCTGCGGCACACCTGGGTGTGTGTGACAGCACACCAGTGTGCTGTGGCACAGAGGTTGGGACCCACTGTTCTAAATGAAGTGGGTTTAACATTTGTGACAGGCATTGGAGAGCTAGGGAGGCAGAATGCACGCGTTAAGTTGTAACACAGGCCCAGTGCCTGAGGAAGATTCCATTCTATCGCATGCCATCCTGCTGGCTGGCCAGTGTGCCTCTGTCCTACCTTAGATGCAATTGTGTAGAGGTACGCCAAATCAGAGACCACCAGTAAACCCTCATAGCACATGCATGCACATGCACAAGTAATTGTGATTTCTGTAGTCTGCATCCACTTACTACTCAAGTGGAAGTTGGGGACAATTTGGAGGCCATGGAGCCTGCCCCATGCTTCAGGGTGGATCTCTTAGTTGACCTCCTGCAGACTGAGCCTCTTTATGTGTCACACTGACCTGCCTGCATAAGTGGGAAGGCATTTGTTCATGGCAGAGCTCCAGAGGATTCCAGCTTTTGCCCTTTTGCCTGCAGGGATGCATCTTGGTTGTCTGATGCAGCACTCCCAGTGGGTTCAGTCCTGATGCCACTGTTAAACAATGCTCAGATCTTCACAGGTTGGCTCTGCATGTGTCTGCTGCCAGCTGGCCTCTCCTGTCTCTTGTTCCCACCCCAGCTTTGACTGGCACCCAACTGTAGTGTCTTCCTTATGCCAGCCAGTCAGCTCTTTCACTTCTTTCCATTTGTCCAAGGATAAGCCTACGCAAGAGAGTAGCACCACTTTAACTGCACCACCAGAGTATTCGAACCCTAGCACCTAGACTGGTGTCTTATACCAGAATAGATGTAGGAATGGAAATAAATTTTCATTTACTTTTACAGAGAGGGAGCTGCATCCTGTGAGGGTTTGGCCAGAATGTAGGTGGCCAGGCCCTGAAGGGCAGCCAGGAGGTCAGATAGATATGGTTATGGGAGTGTCAGGTTAGGCTTTGGATCATTAGAGCGGGGAACGCAGGATCAGGTTCCAGGAAAGCTAAGATGGAGATCTGAGAAACGTAGTTTGGAGTGCAAACTGAGGTCAAAAACCAGGAGAGTCAGAGAGGCAGGTGCCGAGTTCCAGGGGTGATCCAAGATCAGAGTCACAAAAAGCCAAAGCTAAGACAGGAGCCAGGAGAACCAAAAAAAGCAGCGACTGTGAGGCTTGCTGCGCAAGAGCAGACTGAGGCTGTTGCTAAGGTGTGCTTGCAGCCTAAAACTGCAGATATGTTTAGAAGGGCTCAGTGGTGCTCTCAGCAGCCAATCCAGGTACAGAGAATTGGGACAGTCACATTACCCCAGGATGAAGGGCAGGTGTGGAAGCTCAAAAGCTCAGCCCGGCTGGGCCTGCCTGATCAGAGGCCCTGATGCATCCCTGCTACAACTTGTACCTGTAAAACTAGAGCAGTAATGTGCTCGCACCCTCACTGACAGCTCTACTGACACAACAGTCAAGTATTGACCGTGCAGGACACCTTTCTGAATGTCCCACCATCTGCTTCCATTCTGTCATCCACTGCTCCAGCTGCCCCTTGGCTTCAGACCTGACCCTCCTTACTCCTGAATCATCACTTACCAAAGCGTAGTCATGTTCCTGTCCCCTCCTTACCTGTATCCCAGTTCTCTTCCTGTTGTGTCCCAGTTCTGCCTACTACTCCTTCTGGTCTGCTACAACTGTTCCCCCAATGCTGCTCAGGGACCTTTTAACTTCTCATACACTCAACTACTCCGCCCAGGCTGACTCACATATGCATAAACACCTAAGCAAAACTCAAAAGTTGTAACTGAATTAGGGACTTATACCTGGTTTTCCCACATTTTATGTAAGTGTCCCATCCGTTAAGCAGTTCTGGTTTGGCAGGGATCCCTCTCTCATTTTGACCTGGAAGTCTGTCCTGACCCCAAAAAATAGTTTCCAATGAAAGTTGGATTGAAACTGATCTATTCCCATGAAAAGTTTCAGTGGGTCAGCATTTTTTGATGAGTAACTATTTCACCAAAAAGGCTGCATCTACAAGAATGGGAACGTGCACTTTGTGGTGCCTCAAAGGCTTTTGAGGTGCCTCAAAATGCACACAGCGCATGTGAAAAGGTTTTCTGCACTGCACACTGGCAGTGGGGAGCCAAAATTAGATATGGGGAAATCCCAGTGTCTAAAAAAACACGCTTCAAAAAAAAAAAGTGGGGCTCTGTCCTAAACCGGAGCCTAGCCGACCAGCACCACACTCCAGCTGCCAGCCAGGCTCTGCATGCCTGGGTTGCTGCCACTTCAGCCCCAGGAGGCCCCCAGGATCTTAGGTAAGGCTGCTAAGGCCAGCCCAGGTGCTGGCCTTAGCTTCTCCTACCTCACCCAGGCAAATTGCTGTGCCCCAGAGTGCACTGTGTACTGCTGCTATTTGTCCCCAGGGTAATGCACGTGTGTGCTCATGGGGAGGTGCCCAAAATCCCAACAACCTCCAGTTGTGTGTGAAGACCTCTTCTGGTTAAAATGAGGGCCAAATTAATTGGTTTAGTTGAAAAGAAAAGAGAACAAAACATTCTGCCTAGTTTTAGAACCAAGTTCAAACAAGCTTTTTAAACGCTCCAGATTGGCTAAAATTTTATTTGTGTGTGACTGGAATAGGTCAGCACGATCATCATGTTTGGCTCTGTACATAACACACCTAAAGGTATGCTACACTACAGTAGGGAAAGCTGCACTCCTAGGATTTCCATCCATGGTTTCCTTACTCAGGCAGCTATGCCATTTGGCTAATGTTGGAATACTTATCTGGAACATCTGGTCCTTTTGCTGTTAATTTATTGTGTGCTGGAATTCTTTTGCAATGTTTTTTGAGTAATGTACTTCACTCTGATCCAGATGGGAGTGTGTACCTTTTCTCTATGATATAAATAAGAATGAGAATGATTTATAACCTCGGCACAACTCTCAAGGATTTCTGTGTGAAACTCACATTTGTGTCGGTGGAGTATGTGGCTAATTGCCCTTTGTACCCTTTGTAACAACTGGGTCAGATCCATGTTAAATTTCATAGAAAACTGTTGGCTTCAGTTCTGGAGACATGAACAACTTTGTTTTCCTGTTCTGTTGGCCCATCCATCTAAAGATGCTGAACTAAAACACATTTTTCATAGAGATTTTCCCCGCTATGTTTTTGTAATATTAGTCTGTTCATTCATACAGTACATATGAGTGCACTGCATGCCAAACATTACTTTGAGGGTTACCAGGAATCATTACCATCCAGTTGCTCTTTGGAGGTCCTGATGAAAGGAAGTGGTTTCAGATCAGTGCCCAGTAGATGGCTATCTATAGAGCAGGAATTAGTGCCACAAGCTATTTGATCCCCTTATTGACAGTCCAAAGTGGAAGACCAGGGATTAAATGGACCATATAGACAGAACTTTACTCTTAATTTTTTAGATGGTTCCTATAAATCAAAGGTGAGGAACATTAGCTGGGCATTGAGGGAGATGCCTGCTATAAGGCAATATCTGCTATATCCGTTCAGTTGAATGAACAGAAGACTTCAGCCTTCAGGCTATGCATCATTTTTCACCAGCACTCAATATACATACACTCTCACAATAGCTGATTTTGCTTATGGTGGAAGGAAGATCTATTAGGCATCCTTGTTAAGGCATAAAAGATCTGGGGGTTTAATCCTAGCTCTGTCACAGGCATCCTGTATGACCTTAGGTAAATCATTTCATCTTTCTGTTACTTAGATCTCCCTCACAAGAATGTTGTGAAGCTTTTATTGTTTTCAGGGTCTTCAGATACAAGAGAAGGAAGCCAGATATGACTGAGGCAGACATATGCAGTGTCTGCTCATTATTAGAATCTCATATTAGAATCAAAACCACAAAACCAAATTCCAAAAACATTGTCATTGTATTAGTATCTTTATAGAACCAGCCCTTTATTAGAATAAAAATCTTAAACTAGAATTTGTGAGGACAAGCTTTTTTCCTTCTGGCTATTGAAATCCAGTGAAATACCAAAACTGTATAGACTGTTTCAAGGGGAGGCTGCATGGGCTCTTTACTTAGTTAGAATTGCTAGTTATTCAAAGCAAAAGTGGACTGCCCAATGTGGTTCTAGTAACTGGAGACACTGTAGGTTTATAGTGTATTAGCACATTCTGGCTACATTTTTTCTTTCCTTTCATGTTAGGTTACATCTAAATACTCTGTTGTAATTGTGCAAGGGCATGTGGCATCAGAGGGGGTGCTTCTCTTTGGGAAAGAGCACTTTTACATCTGCGAACACTTTACCTTGTCCCAGTTGGAGGAAGTTTACTGCACCCGGCACTGCTTATCGAGGTGAGTCATGTTTTCCTACCAGTGGGTACAGTTGGTCAGATTCAGTATGAGTCAGTAAGGCCTTCAGACCCTCACTAACTTCAGAAGGCTTTAAAGGCCTACATTAGCATAGTGTGGAGCCCGCTGTGTTTTTCTTCTAACAGAAAGGTAGGATTGCCTGGATGAGTGTCTGCATCCAGATGTGCAGGGGCGTGTGCTTGCAGCAGATTTGCCATGTGGGACATGTTTTATTATTCCATGCATGTGATTTGTGGTGCCACAAAGAGGTCTGTACTTCATGTCCCTGCTCATCTGGATGTGGCCAGTGTGGACAAAATTGGGTTTTTTTGGACTCACCATTCCCATCATCCTTCTGATTCACATGAGACACAGCATAGTGATTACTCTGCTTTGGGCTTGAAGTCAACATACTTTTTGGGTGGCTGTGGCCAGCAAAGTCACAGGGCTCTCTACTGTTCAATGCAGCACTTCATTAATTTAGTGCAGTGGGCCAAGAATGAAACCCCAGCACAGACTCCCATTAGCTCAACCCTCATCTGGATTCAGAAGAAGGAAGAATTGATATAAAATAATGTGAAAAGGAAGGACTTCTGTGTCTTGAAATAATCCATAGATAGACTTTGCTGGGAGTTCTCATGCCCTGCCACTGGAAATATTCTAGTCCCACTCACAAACCTTTGGGCAGTGAGCAAAGATGCCCTGGTTTATATTAGATGTTTAACAGGGCATAAAGGATAGCAGTTTACAGCCTTGGATTATTAGGGGCCCGATAATGATATCCTTAGTCATGTTGAATTGGATCTTACATACACTAGAGCTAGTTGTACTGAAGTCAACAGGACTGCTCTGGGAATCAGGTACTTGGCACTCAGTGTGCACATCTACATGTTCATTATCGTGCCATAATTACAGACCATGAAGTTTAGTACCTGTATTTACAAGTACTAACTTAATGCACCGTAATTGGCACTACTGCGCAGTAGTTCTGGTGCATGCTTTTTTTGTGTTGCTAATGCACAGTAAACTAATTCTGTTGTGCATTAGCACATTAGCATGGTGTTTGCTGTTTATGCTGATACGCAGTAGAATTAGTCTACTTCACCTTTAGTGTCTCATGTAGACGTGCTCAGTGTGAGTCTGTCAGGCTGTAAGGTTCACCTCAATGCTACTTTCAGTGTGAGTTAAACCATCACAATCTAACCTGAAGGGCTCATGCCTACACTGGAGTTCTGCTGTGTTCACCTTTACCTGCTTATCAATAGCAAGTATTTTCCAAACTTCTTTTACATGGAGGAGCATACAACTAATACAGTGGCTTTAAAGAATATGGCTACCACATGTATTGCAAGAGCACCCAAAATATGTTAGTTATAGTAGACACACTGAGGAAAACTCAGTCCCACTATAGACAGAAATTGTTCTCTTTTGCTTATAGTTTAAGTGTTGGCATTTTCTTCTGTATCACTTCCATCTTTTATTCATAAAGAACATTCATTATAAAAGATTTTTGTTTCATTGGCTGATAAGTTCCTGTTTGTTTCTCCAAGGGAAAAGGAATCATAATTAATATTTGGCACACTGATACCTTTTTATGACTCATGTTTTATTGATGCTGATCAATACTGAAAATGGGCTTGTAGTCTTGGCTTTCTGCTTATACTCCATGTGTGTATATGCACACAAACACAAAGTCCATGGGGAAGTGAGTAACTTAATACTTTTACTTAGTGACAGTCTGCTTTTACATCCAGTTCTCACTAGATCAAATTTTAGTGATTGTATCTGTTAATCTGGTCAGATGAATAAGAGAGTGACTGGTTTGGCTTCTGTCTTATGCAATAATTGTTGTTTTTTTTTTAAAGTTTGATTGCTTTGGATCAGATTCTACATAGTACTTATTCTAGGCATGTCTACATTACAGACTAATTCTGTGCGCCTCAATTAGGGCACATGAAACTAATAAATTCCACAGCAGAGGGTAGTACTTGTAAAATACAAGTACTACATATGGAGCCCCATCGGAGCAGCCCTCAGCTGGCAGGCTGACCCCCCAGGCTGCTCCTACCAGACACAAATAAACTCCATAGCAATATGCCCAGAGATTTTTGCTCCCAAGAGCACATTCAAACTGCTCACTCAGGAGCAAAAATCTCTGGAGTAATGAGCTCTGAAGTTTATTTCTGCACGATAATCGCATGTGTAAATGTGCTCACTGAGTAATAAGAGAGGCCCCATAGAAGTCAGGGAATAGGCAAACAAGCAGATTACCATGGGGCAGCTTTGGGTGTTCATGTTGTTCTCTTACCCCATAGCAAATGCGAGATAGTTGCTTCTTCGTGAAGATAGGGTAGGCTGCCTTACATTTATCATAGGTAAAAGCATGTACACAAGTAATTATCGCATAGCAACTAATGTGCTTTAATTTCATACCCGAGCTTGCCTCATGGTACCTCGCCTTTGTCACCAATGGGACTATTTGAGGAATAAAATGCTGCAAATTGGGATTTACGATATCACACTTTGCCCTTTACACTCAGCAACGTGCCCTGGCTATGGCCGTACTTCATCCAGACCTTCATGTTCTCCTGCCCTCATGGATGCAGCCCTTTTCTCTGTGCCTTCCCCATGTCAGTGTCTTTGGGACTTTTACCTGTGCAGAGTGCTGCTGCCAGTCTGTGTGCATGCACTGCGAGGCCTGATCACATTAATTTCACCCTCAGACTGCACCAGCTTCCTGTTTATTTCAGGGTCCAGGACAAAATTACCTGCAGTAGTTTGAAACACGGAGTGCTCTGGCTGCTGTCACTGACCTACTGGTGTTTCTGACATGCTTTCTACAAGGCCTTGTAGAAATGCACATAAAACTGCTTATAGGTTCACAAAGGATGTTCCTGGAGTATGTGGTGGTAGCTGTTCATAGGCTAAAGGCTGGAGCTCTCCTCTGTGCTATTATAGAGGTGACAAAGAGCTAGTTACTCTTTGTCCTTTTCAAACACGTTTCTGGTTGTTCTGTCTTTCAGCATCAGCGATCCATTTATTTTCAGCTTGTGCCACAAAGATCAGAGCCTGGGAGGTCAGGCATGCACTCGTTATTCATACAGTGACATTAAAGAGATACACCCTCTACGCTTTCTTCTGCAGGTAGGAATTGATAAACCATGCTGTTGGTACGAGAGCCACAAGCTCTGTGATAAAATATGGCTAGGAATTTTTTGTACTGTAAGATCTTCAGGATCTTGGATTTCTTCCCTCAGCCCTTTACTAGCAGTCACAGTCCCACCCCTGTTTTGGCATCCTTACTGAGGCGCTTGGTTCCCTGGGAATCATATTGATATTTCCATGAAAGAATTGTTAATGGAAAGAATTCCATACTATTGGGACAAAATGTTGAGAAATGGACTCTCCTGAATTCAGTTAAAACTCCCAAATATGTGGGTTGATTTTCAATTATGCCTGGACCCTATAGACTTTAGTAGTCATTAATTGGATCAGGCCCAAAGAAACAATGTATGCAGTCTTTTTCCCCTTGCACTCTCAGGATAATTGCCTTCCATAGAGTTACATCAAGGGTGCCCACTTAGTCTTTATGTAGTGTTCTTGCAATGAGAATCACAAACAATCCCATCTGGAGCTGTGACAGAGCCTCTTAGAGAACGTTGGACTAGGCCTTTGCAGGGCGATGGAAGCTAATTAGACTCATACAAAAAAGAAAAAAAGATGAGTCATTTATTTGATGAAGGATGCAGCTCCTTTTACAAATTCAGCATATAGATTCAGTTAAAAAGATTTAAAGCCTATTTTGGACATGTGCGAATAGTTCATGTTGGTATTTCCAAAGTGGAATGTTTTTCTTTTTTGGACTAAAATCACAAGGACACTTAGATTCATTAAACCAAGCAGGGGGAGACAAGTCTCTTTATCTTCAGGCATTCAGCTGTGAGAGGGACATCCAGATTCCAGTCCTTGCTTCAATAGCTGTTTAATTACTTCTACAAATTGGAACAATTTCAATAGCAGAGATTTAATGCAGAGTACTGTATAGTCCAGTGGTTAGGGCACATTCTTAACAGATGAGAGATCCAAGTTTCAGTCATTCACAGGGCCATGAGAAAGGAATGTTGAACCTGGATCATCCCTGTTCTGGGTAAGTGCTATAAAACAGAGCAACTGTTTCTATTTTCCCAACTTGCCAAATAACACTTAGGTCCACTTTGTGAGTCCAGCCCTTTATTTTAAAATTGACTTAAAAAAAAGTATGAATCAAAATGTTTGATTTGACCCAAAATAAATTATTTTCTACAGGAAAAATGCTTAAAAATTGGTTTTGGGTTAACCCAGAATGAACCCCGCCCCCCCCCAACCTCATTCAGCTATTAAATTGCAAGGTCCATTATGTGCAAAATTCTAGACTAAATGTTGCAAATTGTTTGCTACAATTTTGGTATTTCTTTTGCTTCACATCTTCAATTGTCGTCTTTTTGGGTAGTGGCCAGTTTTTATTCTGTGCTTCGTCAGCACCTAGCACGGTGTGGTCCTGGTCTATAACTGGGTCTCCAGGGTATAGCCAAAATACAGATAACAAGTAAAAATGATGCTCTTTGAAGAATGACTGGAAAAAACGAGGTAGTTCATCCCAATATAAATAATAGGTTATAGACAAATTGCCAACATAATAAGAGGAGAGTATTTAGTTAATCATATAAAATATTCACTAAATGATGGACTAAATTTCCCCTACTCTGACAGAGGTGTGTGATAAGATTTCTTTTCAGTCTAATTCTAACTTTGGCAAGAGGCATGTTTTCATTGCAAAAAGGTTTTTAATGACCCTTCTCTCCCTGTGCCAAATTTACCCATCAGTTAAATGTCCAGCATTTGCTATACAAATCTTCACCTTGCCAATTGTTTGTTCTTACAGGAGATCGCCTTAGAAATATTCTTCAAAAATGGATACTCCAAGTTTCTTGTCTTTCATGACAGTGACAGGAATAAAGTCTTTAAGAGGTAGTATTGAGTGATGTTGTACCTGTGATAGTCCACAGAATGTGAGAGGCAAAGATTTTGTGGGTGATATTTTTTAATGGATCAGCTTGTTTTTTATTTGATGAAATACTTGTCTTCAAGAGGTAGTTCCTTCTTTAACATGGCACTAGGGATCCAGCAGCTGGGAATTTATTACTGTTGTGCAGCCAGTCCTTCCTGTGTGCATACATCTCCCAAACAGTGCCATCATTTATTCTAAAACTGCATATCATTCCTCTTCAAACAGCTTCCCTTTAGCAAGAAAGACATAATTACTCACAGTCGGTATGATTTTTTTTCCCCTTGTTGAGCTATAATTTTTTTTGAGCATATATATATGTATGTATGTATGTATGTATATATATTTACCATCAATATTTGAGGTGGCATGATGCTTTAAGAATAAGATCTTTTTGGCTCTCAGACCTTGATTTTCTCTAGCATAAACAGAGCTAACAGACTTTAAGAAGTAGAATTTTTGTCTAGGAAGGAGAGTTTTTACCCTCTTATTGCCTTGTGTACATGACATTTTCCCTTTCCTGAAGTTAGACTATAAAGTGGATAATTTGCACACTGTTCTCTAGTAGTCAGTTTAATTTAATCATCCTGCCTTCACCAAACTGCAGTTCCAGCAGTTGCACTGGGATTAATCTCACTACAGTCCTCACCAAAACAAATCTTCATGCTACAGAATTGCTAGGTGAAATTTTATAACCTTAGACTGGTTATTATTCTAGATGATGATAATAGTCTCTTCAGACTGTCTATCAATAGATATAGATGGACCCTGGCCTAAATAACAAATACAGATTTGTCCCACTTTTTAAAATCAAAATGTAAATGTGGTTTCAATTAGACAAGATAAACTTCTCCTAAGCTCCTGCTCTTTTTGCCATTTACAGCTAATCAGCAGCCACATTCCCCCCCCCCCAAGAAGTAGCTGCTTTTTAGTTATGGGCAAAGTGGTTCCTATCTTTGTTAGTTGTACATCATTTTGAGGCCCCAATTCAGGAAAGCACTTGCTGAAGTTATTCTTCAGCTGTCATTGCACACAAATGTATACTTGACCTTAGCCACAGGCTAAGTGTCCCAGTGACTTGAAGTGGTGTCTTGAATAGGGGCAGGCCTCCATTCATAAAATGCTTTATCACCACCCTTCAGGACAAAAGGTACTATAGAAACTTATATTATTATTTTTATTGGTGATGACCTTTTTAAGGATCAAAAAGATTTCTTTTTTCTCTTTTGTTTTAGGTTTTGTTCATTCCAATCTGTTTTGAAGGCAAAAGGAATAACAGAAGAGTCCCTGAATATAAGGTAAGAAACTGGGAACTCCCCTAACATCTGATCTTTGTAATCAGCAGATTTAATTTGGGAAAGAATTGTAGTCTAACAAAAACCACTAGAAAGCTATGTAATTTTGTCCTCCTTTTGTGTACTCAAAGACATTATAACCATAAAATAGCCTCACTATCAAGGCATGAGGAATGTATTAAGTAGCTGGTTATCAATAGTTAATTAATACTGATTATCTACTTAATATGATTATATTGGTAAATTCTTTATAGACAGCATGGGAAAGACTGTTGAACAGACGTGAGGTTAGAAAACTAATCCATAAAGGTTCTGTGTAATGGCCTATTTACTGGGCCGTTTCAGCAGACAGTGACAGATGTACCTACCGCACGCTGTTGATTTGGTACAGATTATAACAACTTCATAATTGTTATCCCCACTTACTGCCCCCCACTTACACCCCTGTAAGGGAAGGGAGTTTTTTTCTAAACGTGGTGATATGACTGGGTTATCTGTGCTAAACACAAATTACTAGCACACTTAGAATTTCTCTTGAGCTGGATGTTCAAGGACAAACATTAGGAGTTTGAAAGCTTCCCTAAATTCACCAAATTGCTTGGGCATGAATTCTAACAGGAATGGCTTTCCATGCTATTTCCATTATTTCCTGGTTCGCCTCTGCCCAGAAACTCAGACCGTTGGGTTCCAGATCATGCAGAGCTTTAGAGGCCATGCCATAAGCTGCTCCTGGACAGGTAAAGGAAGCTAGTTTAGAACAGTGGATATGGGTGTCTTTGTGGGGAGGGGCTGTCCTAAATTAGTCAACGTTAGGTATCAGAATCAACAGGCAATTGTGATTCATGGGTCATGGCTCTCTGAGCTGTTATGTCAGGCTTTCTGCAAGCTCCTAGGTGTCTGCATCGGTTACACTTGGTCACATATTGTAGATTTCCTTCAGTGTCAGAACAAGTAATGAAAGCTACAGCTCCAGAGAATAAGAGGGCAACTTGAGAGAGGGACCAGAACATTTATACCAGGAGGGTCAGGGCAATCTAGATTTTGTCAGTGGAGTAATATGGACCTCTAAGAAAGACAAAGAAGGTCCTAGGCTCAGTGTGGAGCAGCACACTCTGCTCTGTACTGAATTTCTGAGGAGAATTAAACAGCTTAGAGGAGAGAGAAACAGCTCAGGAGATTAGGATAGATTGATTGCTTGTTTATCTAGTCATTAATTTTCCTAGCCAGCCTGGATCAGGTCTGAACTTTGGGTGGAAGGGAGGTTAGTGTTAGAGGTTTGACTAACCTTTACAGAAATTAAGGAGCCCAGGGCAACAGGAGTTGATGCATCTGTTCTTGAATCTCAAAAGCACATTTTGGTAGGGATTTTTAATTCCCATAAGGATCAGCCTGGAATTTCCTCCCCTGGAGGGGGAGAACCTTGCCTTCATTGTCCCCTCTGAGCAGCAGGCATAGGGACTCTGGTATAGCTTGCATAACTCTGGACTGTATTGTAGCATGGACTGTAGGGCTACGTGAAGCTTTGGTCCCTGATTCGATTCAGCGGAGATTCGGCCTGATTCGGTGGCTGAATCTCCGAATCCAAATTGATGAAAGGACCCTTCAATCTCTCTGAATCAAATCGTAACCCTCTGAATTGATTCAGAGAGATTCGGAAAGATTTGGACACAGGCACAGCTTTAAATGTTTTTTCTACATGCCTCTAGGTAGTAGGGGCTTGTGAATGCTGCAGTGCTGGGACACATGGAGTATCCCACTGGAGCATGGGGGGCTCCCCAGCGTGCTTGGCAGCAGACCTGGAAGTGGACCAGAAGCACTTCCAGTCCACTTCTGGGTCCACCGGGGAACGCGCTGTGGGGTGGGGGTGTTCCTCTCATGCCCCCCCCCCCCCGGTTCGGTGACTGGTGCCTCCTGGGTCGGGGGGGGGGCACCCGGGGTCTCCCTGCGGCCAATCGCTAAGCCAGGGACGTGCGGGGGGACCCCCAGCATGTTCCCTGGCAAACCTGAAGGTGGACCGGAAGTACTTCTAGTCCACTTCTGGGCTTGCCGCTGAGCACATGGAGGGCCCCCCTGCAATCCTGTGGGTTGCTCCATGCACCCCAGCATCACAGCGATCATGAGCCATGCCTGCTATGTCAAGGTGTGTAGAAAAGACATTTAAAGCTGTGTCTATGCCCAAATCGCTGATTCTCTGAATCAGCATCGAATCTTCAGTTTTGGATTCAACCGAATTGAATCAGGGACAGTGATCCTAATCAACAAATTAAATCACTGTCCCTGATTCAGGCTGAATCTGAACCTGAATAGAATAGGGCCTGCTTTGCACACTCCTAATGGGCTGAGACACACCGGATTCCAACTGCCTAGGCAAAAGGTTATAGGGACTAATCCTACTCACCTGAAACCCCATCCGTTACTAAATCCCTCTTACCCTATCTTCTGCTGTACTCTTTGGACTGGAGGACCAAGAATTCTGTGGGCTCCTATACACATGTAGTCTGTTGCAGCACAAACATTGATGTGCTTCAGCAGCCTTCCATGTCACATGTATCAGCATTGCTGCGTGTCTCTGTGCTAAAAAAATGGTGGCAGTGCACTGTGAAAAATAAAACATATTTGATGAGCTTTAGTTCAAAGTGCCCCACCTCCATTTTTTCAGCGTGGGGATATGCGGTGATGCTGATTCACATGATGTGCAGGCACTTTTTATTAGCGTGGCTCACTAATTAAAGCATCCAGTGCCATGTCCTGCAGCATGTGTAAAAATGCCCTATGAGTTTAACTTAATCTCCCCACATGTTGGCACCACTTGGGAGTCAGAAAGGCTCCCTCAGAGGCTAGATTTACCAGCCATAGGAATCAGAATAGAAAAGTAAGGCTGAAAGGGATTTCCAGAGGTCATCCTGCCTCAAGTGGTGGATTGGATTAGATCATCCCCATCCAAATCATCCCATACAAGTGCTTGTCTAACCTATTTCTAAAATGAAACAATCAACCTTGTCATAGAACTACAAGGGATATTGTATGGGAAGAGTGAAACACCCACCATTGTGCTCTACAGCTTGGTAACAGCAAGCATAATTTCATACATCGCACCCTCTAACTGGACAGCCAGAATTCCGCTTTCTGTATCCCTCCATAAACTTACCCCAGCTCTTTTAATCTTTTTTTCATAACTGAACAAGTTGTGGAGCTATGCTTCATTCTCCTGCTGCTGAGCATGGTCCTCTCTAATATCTATGGGCTTTTGACTGTAGAACTCTTTCATTATCTCCCACTAATCTGTGTGTGGAGGGGAAGATTGAGGGACACTGCTTGGTTCCAACTGTTATACTTTACAGCACATTCCAGGCATAGCTAATCCTACATCATCCCTGACCAATGTTTATTCAGGTTCTTCTTGAAAACCTCCAAAGATGGAGATTCCACAACTTTCCTGGGCAGTCTGTTCCACTGCCTCACTAGTCTAATAGTGAAGAAATTTTTCCTGGTATCCAATATAAACTTTGCTGCAACTTCAAGCACATGGCATGTGTCCTCCTTTCTGTAACAGGGAAAATAGATTTTCTTCCTCTTCTTATGGCAGCCCTTCATGTATTTGAATACTGCTATCACATTCCCTCTTAATCATCTTTTTTTGCAAATCAAATATGCCTGTCTCTTTCAACCTTAAAGTCCAAGGGGCCATAATATGCAGCAGACACACAGATTTCTGATGCGGCTTTTACCTGACAATCTTGCCCACTCCAATTTTTCCTTCAGTGATTCTGTAAGGATGTGTTTAGCTCTCAAGGCTAAGTACAGACAGTCAAAAAATGCGAGATTGAATTGATTCAATCTTCACAGGTTAATTTCAGCTGCATGCATGAATGGCACATGCCCCCAGCAGCTGCGGGGGTACGGATGCGCTGGCGGCCTCGGGAGCACGGCAGTGGTGGTGGGAGCATGGCGGCAGTAAGCGGGGGAACTCCTGCAGATGCTGCAGGCACTGTCAGTAGCAGGTTGGAGGGGCGGGTGGGCGGCAAGCGCCAACCAGGGGTTGGCAACCACCTGAAGGTGCCAGCGGCAGTGGTGGCCAGGGGTGATCGTGGACCACCCACAAATGCCACTGACTAGCAGTGCCTTTTTGCAGGGGGTGCACCCCCTATGCATCACTCCTGTTAAGCTGCACAGATTGAACTGATAAGCAAGTGGAGAGACATTCACTTTTGATTCTGGAAATGCAGCCACATGCCTGCAGTGGCTCGGGCCAGAAGCCAGGGATGCTAGAGCTCCCTGGTGGGCTGGGGCAGGCAGCTTGTGCAAGGCTAAGCAGACCACTCTGTAAGGGGGGTGGGGGTTGCAGGGGAGGTGCAAAGCATCCTGGGATTCCGGGGGACTTTGAGTTAACTTGAATCTGGAGGGGATCTGGGACAGAAGTTCAATAAATTGATATAACCTAAATCAGTTAAGTCTGATACTACATCCATCCAGGTTTATCTTAAAACTGGTTTCACCTAGTTTGAAAGCAGTTTATGTTTACTGAACTTCTGTTGTGTTATAGAAGTGAACTGCTTTCTGATTGATTATACCAGTTTATGTGTAATTTCTGTCCTTAGCTTAAGAGTCTCTAACCTAGCTGCAGCTGATCAGTGGATAGTAGTCTGCCTGGCTGGGAAACTAGTAGCCAGCTGGAACAATAAACACTAGGAGGCTTAAGAACTCCTGGCGGGAATGGTAGAGGAAAAGAAGGCAGGTTGCTGTGCTGGTGAGAAGCCCAGAGTTAAAAAAATGCCCTTTTCCTGTTGTCTGAAGTAAGACAGAGGGTTTGGTAGTTTGCTTCCTTGTTTGTTTATTTGTTGTGTTTATTGCATAGAATAAAAAATTGCTCCATGTAGAATAAACTGGCCTGAGAACCTGAAACTGGAGCTGGCTTGCCTTAGTCAGCAGTGTACGTGACCTGCTTAGATGTGGTGGAGAAATTGGGCATTGTACACTTACCTAGAACCATGGAGTCAGAAACTCTGTTAAAATGGCTAGAAGACCTGTAATAGCAGCAGCTATACCAACAGCTACAGCTCTAGAGGCAGCAGTGCCAGTGAGAGGAGGAACAGCATCAGTTTATGCAGCATCTCTTGGAGCACGAGAAGACCCTCATGTAGTTGGTGTGTCACCCTGTTTTCAAATGGAGGATGGTGGGGTACTTATGAAGACGGGGCTGGCAGATGGCCTAGAGGCCTGCTTTGAGAACTTTGAGCAAGTGGCCAAGGTCTACCAGTGGCCACAGAAATTCTGGGCTCTTGAAATAGTTTCTTTTTTAACCAGGGAGGCTTAGGCAGTCTATTGGAGCCTTGGGGCTGCTTCAGCCCAGGACTATAAGACTCTTAAGGCTGTTATTTTGGACTCCTGTTTAATGGATGAGGCACATTGGTGCAGATTTAAACAGGAGACATTTAATTCTGACTCTCAGCCCTGAGCTGTTGTCCAAAGATTGAAAGAGTTCTGCACCTGCTGGTTAAAAACCTGGGTAAAGTTCAACCTCAGAAATAGTGGAGCTGGTGGCTTTAGAACACTTCCGGTCCATGCTGAGGTCACTGCTATGGAGGTGGACTTGGACTGTAAGAATTCCCTGGAAGCTCAGCAGGGCCCAAGTTTTATGAGACTGGGACCATGGAAGAGACCACCTGCAACAAAAAGGAACTTTTCTTAGGACACCACTATCTGAGTCTCTATCTTGATTTCCTTCAAGACTATGGTTCAGTGGACTGCCCTTGTAGGATTGCCTGGGGTAGAGGGAAACTTGGAGCAGGCTAGCAGCCTCACAGTAAAATGGAGTGGTTACTTGACTTGTTTTAAATATGGTCAGGAGGACCATCAGTACAGGGACTGTCTCCAAATGGACTATGAGTATGTCCAAGCTTAAATATCAGGGGCATCAAGGGAATGCCCAGATCTGAAGAGTTATGTGGTGTCAATTAAGATAGGTGATGAGTCTGGTACACATGAATGGTGTGGACCCTGAGGAACTGCAAAGGATGCAACATGTCTACGTGTTGCGAATATCAGACAGTACCTACAACCAACGTGAACCTAACTACTGGGGAGAAATAAGTTAGGATATTCACCACTGTGGCCTGCTCTAATGGATAGGTCAGCATTGGAGCTCAATGACCAAACTGTTATGGTTGGCTTGGAAGGTTGAGATGAATTTGATTGATCCCAGTCCAGCCAAGCAGGCGTTAGAGGGGAATTTATCAGTTGCAAATTTTGCCTTTTAGACTCCACAGGGCCCTTGCCACCTTCCAGTGTTCAATTAACTCTGTCCACATTGGGCATATGCAGCTATGTATCTGGATGATGGGGTAATAATCACTAGCAGCAGGGACAACCACATCCAGGGAATGAAAGCAGCACTGCATTCACTCAGATTGGCATGTTTACAACCAACCCAGCTAAATGCCTCCAGAGGGGCTCCCCTCATCATCGTCATTGACCATGCCTCACTCTTGTGACTTCATGACACATAGGAGGCAAACCCCAGGTTGACACAGTGGTATCTGTCCCAGCAACTATATGCATTTTCTGCCTGCCACCATGCTGTAAAAGTGCATGCAAATGCCAGTTTCCTCTCCCAAGAAGCGGGCAGCCTAGACTTGGAAGAGTGTTTCTCAGGTTCCGCTCTTGAGTAGGAGGATGTGTAAGGAAGTGCTCAGCCCTCAAGGGCCTGGAACCTGACTGCAGCCGATCAGCTGTCTGTCTTGCTGAGATGCTGTGGACCAGCTGGCACTCATAACCTGCTACTGAGAGTGGAGCCATAAAAAGGCTTAAGAACTCCCTTGGGGGAGTGCTGGAGGACAGGAGGGCAGGCTGCTGTGCTGGGGAAAAGCCCAGAGTTAAAATTATCCCTCTCCTGATGCCTGAAATAAGATAGAGGGTTTTGGTTGGTTGGTTGGTTGGTTGTTTTGTTTGTTGTGGAGACAAGATTGCTCCACGTAGAAAAAAGTAGTCTGTGAACCTGAACCTGGAGCTGACTTGCCCCTCTAGGACAGCAGGGTAGATAACCTGCTTACACATACACAGTTCTTGTCCAAGACAGAGTGGAATTGTCTGGAGCCTGAAAGACCTTACTTTACCCTCTTAAAATTGAAAAGCTAAGAACTCTCTACACAGAGTCTTATATAAAACTGGTAGCTTTTTAGTGGTGTGACAAATTTTACTCTGTTCTTCTGTTTCTTTTTCTTTGGGCCCATTTTGGGCACATCTAGTGCTGTTATAGAACCACTAGAACCATGGCTCCTAACACCAGTCACTTTTTAAATGAAAAGAACTGCAAGGCACATAAGAGTAGACCTGTTTATTGGTTTGGGCTGGCCAGACTGTGTGTGACATCACAGGTTTAATGTGGCCTGTGGGATGCTGCCTCTTCATCTCCACTCCGCTTGGTTTTCCTTTGCTGTAGAGTTGGGTGTCATGAGGGAAGAAAAGTTTGGCTTTCGAAGGGAGCTAGGCACTCTGCTCTTCAGCTTATTCAGCTTGTCCCTCTCATCCTGGCACTTCTTCAAGCAGGGATGGCACAAGTCTTTCTCATCCACTAAGTAAAGTGATTCAATGCGCTTGATGGTGTCGACAAACAATTCTTCATCTGTTGGTGTGGGAAAGGGGTTTCTTTTCACATTCAGTTTCTTAAGTTTTGGGAGCTTTGCCACACTGTTTGGGATGGCTGTCAAGTAATTGTCAAAGAGCCCCACTTCGTGTAGCTCCTTCAGGGCCCCTAGTGTGGTAGGGATGTTGTCGATCTGATTCAGGCCAAGGTTGAGGGAGCGGAGGTTCTTTAACTGGCTCAGTTCTACTGGCAAGTTCTTGGAGGTCAGCTTGTTATTGCAGACATTCAGGTAGCTGAGATTCTGGAGCATGCCTATTGTCTCTGGCAGCTTCTCGATCTGATTGCTGTGCAAGTCCAGCCAGCGCAGGTTCTGGAACTTCTCGATGCTGTCAGGGATTTTCTTGAGCATGTTCCTGCTCAGGTCCAGCTCGTCTACATCAGCCAGCTTGAGGATGCACTTGGGGAAGGTTGTGATGCCCATCTTGCTCAAGTCAAGGCGGCGTCTTCCGTCAAATGTGATCTTGATGGAATTTTTGGCAACCTTCAAGGTGATTTTTTTTCCTTTGGGACCTTTTGCCTTCCCCTTGGCCATTTTCCTGTGAGGAGAGAAAAGACTGTTGAATATTCTAATGGAGAAGCCCAAAGAGAATCTGTTGAGGCTGGCTTTCTGGTAATCCCTAATTCAGAACAGAAAGTGACCTCTTTAGAAATTAACCAATGACTGCTAGATTCTTTGCAACTAACATTTTCCCTAAGTCAGGAGTTCTCAACTCAGGCATCATTACCTCCTCCTCACCTAAAAAAGCATCACAAATAGATATCAGGGGGTTGTGACCACCCTGCCCAACTCTTATGTATAAAAAGAGGGGTCACAGCTAGATCACAGAGGAAAGGAGACTCACCTTGGGAGAAGTTGTTCAACACTAGATTAGGGCACTAAAGGACTTTAAGAATGAGGATTTTTCAGCTGTTCATTGAATCCAATTTATTCTACTACTGAATGACATATTGCCATCCATTGGCCATTTGAAAGCCAGACGGAAATTGTAGGTCTTGTTCTGGTCTCCAGGGTACATTTGCTTGACTGAATGAAGCACACCAACCAGAATAACACTAGTTACATGAGATGCTCTGTGTCATCCAGAGTAGTGGTTTTCATAATTTTTTTGGCCACGTACCCCTTTTACTGCAAAATATTTCTGTTTACACCCTCTATACCCAACATGTCTCTGAATGTTCATATCTTAGGAAAAGTATCAAAACGAATGTCAACATGCAGCAGTGCCATTACTCATTGTACATTATGAGTAATGGCACAACCATTATGAAAATGTAGACACCTATCCATTGGCAAATTGCTACATACCCATTTTGAAAAGTAGTGGCCTAAAGAGCAGGTATAGAAGAGTTTTCCTTTCCTCTGGAGTACTGTAGTTACATGCACTGTACAGTGGGATGAGGATTTCATCCCTAGTATTTAAATATATTTAAGCACAAAGCTCAAGAGATTTGCTAAATTGGGGCCTTAGTCTATGGATAAATACACACGTTTGGGGAAGTTAGATCACATTTAAAATGGCCACACTGATCTAAGGTAAGTTGGGAAGGGGGATAGAGTGGGGGGGGATTGCTGTGATCAAGGGAGACAAGCAGGCTGAGAGGGAGGATTAGGAGTCCATGGTGGGAATGGGGGACAAGTGGGATCTGCTGGAGTGATTGGGGGATCACTAGGAGATCGGGAGTTCAGGCAGCATCTGTCGGAGGGATCAAGGGTGCAGGCAGCATCCATAGGAGTGATGGGGTAACAGGTGGCAGCCACAGGGGGATTGGGGAGCCAGGCAGTGTCCACAGATGGATCAGAGGGGCAACCAGCATCCGTGGGAGGGAATGGGGGGCAGGTGGAGTCCATGCAGGGACTAGGGGGCAGGCAGTGTCTGCAGGGGGAACAGGGATGCAAGCAGCATCTGCGAAAGCAATCAGGGGGGAAAGCAGTGTCCACAGGGGGTTTGGGGGAGCAGATGGTGTCCGTGGGAAGGATCGGGGTAGGCAGAGTCTGTGGGGGGACCTGGGGGTGCAGACTGCATCCATGGAAGCAACTCAGAAGACAGCAACATCCACAGGAGTATTGGGGAGAAGGCAGTGTCCATGGGGAATCGGGGGGGGGGGGTAGGCAGTGTCTGTGGGAGCAATTGGGGACCCAGGTGGTGTCTGCACGAGAGACTGAGGGGCAGATGACATCCATGGTGGGGATTGGGGGGACAGGTGGCATCCATGAGCATGATTGGGTGTGCAGGCTGCATCTGTGAAGGGATCCGGGGGCAGGCAGCATCTATGGGAGTGATCGGGGGGCAAGTAGCATCCACAGGTGGATCAGGGGGCAGGTGGTGTCTGTGTGGATTGGGGGTAGGCAGCATCCATGGGGGTGCAGTTGGCATCCGTGGGAGGGATCAGGGGGCAGGCAGCATCTGCAGGAGGATTTGGGGAGGCAGGTGGGAACTGCAGGTGGTTGGTGGGGTCTGGGAGAGTTTTCTGGAATCAGGGGAGACTTGAGGGGTCTGGGAGGGGGATGGAGGGGGCCCAGGGGCTATATTTAGCCCCTGACTCCCCCTGGTGAGCCTACATCCCCATCTCTCTCACCCCTCCCCCAACTGATACTTACTTCGGCAAACACTGATAAAACTGGCACCTGGAGCAGCTTGTGGGAAAGAGGGTTCGGGGGGAGGGTCTGGTTGATCCAAGGGAGAGGGGTGAGGAGTTAGGGGGCTAAAAGTAGCCTGGTTTCGGGGGGGGGGGGGGAGGGTTAGAAAAAGTGTCACCATGGGACTGGGGCCAGTACCTGGGCTTTCCCAGCCCTGCGTCTGTGCAGGTAACTACTGAAGTTCAATGTACCGGTTTAAACTAAAGCAATTAAGTTTGAGTGTACATCGATCCAGGTCTATTTTAAACTGGGTTCCACCATTTTAGACCAGTCTATGTGCATGACCTTCTGTACTGTTACAGTTTTAGATTGATTTCCAATCACCAAGACTGGGTCTAAGTGTAAGGTCAGCATCTGGACAACCTAAGTTAGATTGGGTGGCCATTTTAAACCTGATTTAACCTCCCCCTAACCACCTGGAATATCTGCACTTAGCCAATGATAAAATAAACACAATACAAGGGCTAAAGCCAGCTCATCTACATTTTGTAATTTCCTTTGACTTTAATAGTGTTACAGCGGATGTCAGTCTAAGCACAGTTTGACTTAATGTGTTAAAACAAAAATGGTTTGGGGTTATCTGCAGGAAGCTTCAGAAATGCATAGATTTTAAGGTCAGAAGAAGCCATTAGACTGTCTGAACTGATTCCCTGGATATTACCAATGCTGTTACATTTTGCCTGTTTACTGCTGCGCTGAGCCCAAAACTATGTTTGAATAAGGCATACCTTCCAGACATTCTCCAACTATTTGGGTTGGTCTAATAAAAGATATCAAATTCACTCAAGAAACCTTGTCTGCCTATGTCCTTAGACCAAAACGGCTACGACCTAATCCCCTGCTACCTTCCAGACAGGCATCCAAACTCGATGTGTGGACATACGGAGATGAGAAGTCCACCACTGCCCTTGGCAGCTTTTTCTAATATTAATCACTGCTTTTTAGGGCCTTAGCAGACATTACATTTATAATGTGATTAATGTATTAATCACACCATAAAGAGTAACCCTGCCACACATTTAAACAATTAATGGCATGACAAAAATGAAAAACCAGTCCCATAACTTTCATTCAGTATCAGAATATGCAGAACATTTTTATGTCTAGTTTCCATCATGCCTTAAATTGAATGTGTGTCAAGGTAAAGCCAAGCCATGCAGCCTGATGCTGGCTGCATGGCAGGTCTTTATGCTCATCAGCTGGTGTAGGGTGGCCTGGGGACATCTCCAGTCTGCAGCCATCCATGCAGTCAGTCCACAGCACTGGCAGCTGGGGATTGAAGAGCTTTAGGTGCTAGGACATGGGAAGCCTATTAATTGATGGGTTCTCTTCATGCCAGCAAGCTGAAAGGGTGCCATGGGAATCACAGCATCAGGGACTGGTCCCAATACTACACTTCCTGCAGTGTCCTTACAACATCCACACAGGCAAGAAGTCCAGCACTGGGGACTGAGTCCCAGATGCTGGGCCTCCCTACCCACCTGGCACATGAGTGGCATCTGACAAATGTTACCTTTGTTCTCAAAAATTGCACATTCTGCCATACATGTGATGTGGAAGGACATGCCGGTTTCAGGATCCAGGAAAAAAATTGTTTGATCATGATAGTATAATGAAATCAATGCCTGTCAGGAGCCTTAAAAAGTCGTGCTTTATTTCTCATTTGAATTAGTCTGTCTTTAGCTTTCTGCCCCTTCATCTTATTATGACTTTCTTCTTGTTATGACTTTCTCCTCCAGATTAAATAATCATTCAGTATTCAGTACTTTCTCCTAATGAAGGTACTTATACACTATAATCAAGTCACCTCTCACTCTTTTTTCATGAGCTCAACAGACTGAGTTCTTAGGCTCTCTGCATGGCATGTCTTCCAGCCCTTGAATCTTCTTTTTTTTTTAGTTTCTTTCCTATGCTTTCTCCAGTTTTTCTTCATCTTTTTTTAAACCAGACATCAGAACTGCATAGAAATAGATGCTACAGAAGGGCCACATAAAAGTATATAAATCTCTTGGGTCCAATCACCTGGTCCAAAACCCACTGAAGTCAGTGGAAGCCTTCAGCAGCTCCTGCTGCGACCTACAGCCAGATTCTCAAAATACCTTGTGACCCAGATGCCCTGGTGACAATGTGAGTTTAAAACGCTCAGAAGGAAAATACAGCCTGTCAGAAATATGTTGAACTCTGCTGAAAATCCAGTCCATAGTAATTGACAATGAGACATACATGCTTAAAGTTAAGCACGTGCTTAAGTGAATTGCTGAGTTGAGGCCTATTGTGATGATAAAACATTGTTTTCTCAGGGTTCCCAAGCGTGAGGACGTCTTTAGTAGCCTAGGTCATCAAAGACAACTAATAATAGGGACAAGTGGTAAAGGAAATAGACTAACTCACTGGAAATGACTGACAGCAAGAGAAGCTGCCAGGGAGATGCAAGGAGCACAGGTTACAGCTGGCTAATTTCTAGCTGATCCTGGTGCTCTGGCATTTAATTGTAAAGAGTCAAATCACAGCTTTGATAAATGATTGTTTGGGAAGCAATATGGATTTGTCTACAATACACTTCTCCATTAGAAAGGCTTCATTACAAACCCTTCAGGCTTTTTGGCTACTCATTAATCATGTGCAAGTACACGAAGGGGGAGCTCAGTCTGGAGATAAGGCATTTCAGCTCCTTTCAATTACATACTGTAGCCCAAAACAATTCAGAGGCAGGGTATTGGCACCAGGCCCCCCTCCTCCTTGGTCCTCTGAAATGAGACCGACCCTCCAGGAAGTTCTGGAAACAATGCAAGGCTTTAGTCTCACTCTCAGTGCATTTCACCAGTTCTGAAGCCATGTTGCAGGATCCCCTGGAAAGGGGTTCAAGTGGTGGGTGCCCAGAAAAGAGGATTTAGAGGGCTTGAGGCTGCTCTCCATGACAGCTGTTTACTGAAGTCCCTGAGCTTGCACAGGTGACTCTAGGAGCAGGTCTGACCTGCAAGGTCTAGCTTAGCGCTTCTGACAGATTCTAACAACAAACTTCCAGGAGTTTTAGGATATGAAACAATATTCCCATTGACTGTCCTTAGAGCCTTTTAGCACAGAATGGGTTGTTTCATCATAGTCACAGGCACAGGGTGGTACCTTATAGCACTCTAAAAGATGCACACTTGCTGGGCAGACAGCCCTACTCCTTTGCCTCTGTAGGTATGCGATTAGCAAAAGGGTGCTGTTGCCTTGGGCTAGGGACAGACATTAAAAAAGCCAGAGCCTGAATTGATTCAATCTTTGCAGGTTAGTCTAATCTGCCTAGGTTGAACTAATTTGCAAGTGAATAGACACTCAGGAAATGCAAGCACATGCCATGGCTCAGGCCAGGAGCAAAGGGTGCTAGAGCAGCCCTGGGGTGCAGGAAAGCTATGCTGGGGGGGTGGGAGGGTGGCCAGCCCCCACAGTAGCCTGAAGTGAAGGGATCAGGTTTAATTCCCCCCTTCCTGTCCCCACTGGCACGGACCCAAGCCAGGGTCCACCAGATGCTCCCCCTTCACTGCTGCAGTGGTGGGGCTGGGGTACGGTCAAACATCAGTTGGCATGGCCCCCTGAGACATAGGAGGCAGGAGGGGGGTTATTCCCCTCTCTACTGTCACTGCCCCTGGGAGACCACAGCTGTAGTCTGCCCACCCCGACTGCTTGCTCCCTATTTTGGGCGAGCGGCAGGATATGCCCCCTCATGCCTTCTCTGCCAGATGCTGGAGGTAGGGGGGAATAACTGCCCTCCCTGCCCCCGTGCCTAAGGGTCCCTGCTGGCTGGCCTCTGCCCGGGCCTCCGACTCTGCTGCTCGTGCAGCAAGGGGGTCAAGGCCTGATGGGGTAGCAGCCCCTGTCCTGGTGTCTGGGGAGCACAAGCCTCTTCCTGGCAGGGGGGCTGCGGGTGGTGGGTCAGAACTGGCACAGACTGCACGGGGTGAATGGCAGCACTGGGGCTCAGAGGGGGCCATGGCCCCCCCAAACCCTCCCCAGCGCTACTACTGCTGCTCACCCTGTGCAGTCTGTGGCATCTGTGCCCACCCCACAGCACAGCCCCTCTCCCCGCAGTACAGCCCCCATGCCGGGAAGAGGCTTGTGCTCCACAAACACCAAGGCTGGGGCTGCTGCCCCATTGGCCCTGCCCCCTCGCCACAGGAGCACCTGGCGGACTCCAGCTTGGGTTTGTGCAGGTGGGACAGGGAGCGGGGAATTAAACCCCATCGCTGGCCAGTTCACTCCAAGCTACTGCGAGGGCTGGCCAGGCCCCCTCTGCTGGAGTAGCCAATGGAAAAATGGAGGTCCATGCCAGTGGGACAGGGGTAGGGGGTGGGAGAGAATAAACCTCTTCCCTGCCCCTTTCCTTGTGTCCGTGTCTAGCCAGGCCCCCAACCCTGCCTGTCCTTGCTCGGGGACTAGTGTGGGGAAGGGATTCCTGGTCCCCTGGCTCCTTGCAATTAATGTAGAGCTGACTGAATTTCTTTGGTTAAACATTTCTTCTCTGAAAAAAATGTTGATTTATATTGCCTGATTTTGTTGTTGTAAATTTACCTAAAAAATGCAAAAATATGTCTTACCATTTCAGAAAAGAATCAAACATTTTTTCACGCATTTTGAAATAAATATTTTGCTTTTTTCAATTAAAATGATTTCCCCCCAAATTTTCTTGATCTTATTAAAAATATCAAGCCCTCAAATGACACATTCTGGATTAAGAAAAATATTTTACTGGCCCCAAATTAATGTTTTTCTGACTCTTCAATTCAATTGAAATGTTAAATTAAAAAAAAAAAATCTAAGTAGGCCCTCCCAAAAATGTTTTTGTTATTTCTAGAATTGCCAGCACACCAACAAATGAGCTATTCAGGCAGCTATAAAATTGATGTTGACCAATTCAGGCAGGCATTAAGGAGTGCTATATGTACTTCAGTACACCAGAGGGAGCCTAAGGAAGACATCAGGAGGTAGAGCTGTTCCTTGAGGAATTAACCCAGTTTAAATCTTCTGGGGCGCAGTGTATTAAATGCCCTGTTTGTGTTGGTGTAGGGATTGAACATAGAGCCTTTCAGAGGCTAAAGCACGAGAGACTTTTGCTTGAGATAAAGAACTGGCTCTGTTTGCCTGCAGGTGGTAACAGATTCATAAACCTCTTTGCATGCTGTGCTTATAAAAATATTTAAGGGCCTTTAAGAATCTATAGGTTCAGATAGGCACTTTGTGGGACATTTAAAAATCCTAGGCTTTTGGCTATTATATATCTGGATCACAATGACTTCATTTGAAATGCATCACCCATCCTGCATGACACTCGCAGTGAACTTACCAGGGCAAGATCTGGCCCCAGGAAGTGTTCAAACTTTTGAAGGGGTGCATGCTAGTAACATGGTGATTGGGTTTCATATTTGGAGAAACAGCAATCCTGAAGCCTGCTGATCCAACTGAGCATTAGAACTCTGCAGCAGCACCAGGAGGGCAAGGACAAAGGAATGAGATGAACAGCTCTCTAGTCTCTCCAGTTTTATTAACCAGCTAGGAGCCACAGAGCTGTGGTTGGAGATAATGAGAGATGGTTTAGCCATATCTTGTTTTCTTTAGATCTTCATAAAAGAGTTACAGCCCCTTTTAGCCATGGGTATTAAAAATTCAGGCACTGCAGGGCCCAGCTTTGTGGTAGCTGTTAATTATAAAAATTCCAAAGCATGTTTGCCATTGACACTTGCTGGGAAAAGGAGGACTTGGGTTTGATTCTTGCTCTGCAACCTGAAAATGAATCCGGAACAGGGAGAAATATCCTTTAACAAACACTGTAGATCATCCATTTGGTTCCCCCTGAGTCAGCGTTGTACCACAGCCTGAGAGTGGGGGTGCTGCATTGCAGGGTAGGTCTGCTTTCCAATTAAGTCTGTTCATAATACTCTTTATTAGTCATAGCCCTTGCCTAGTCCTTTGTGCTACATTAGACTGAGTAGCAGCTGGGATTCATAGATGTTAGGGTCAGAAGGGACCTCAGTAGGTCATTGAGACTGACCCCCTGCCCTGGGCAAGAAAGAGTGCTGGGGTCAGTTGATCCATGATCATGGAGCTGGGCAGGGGACAGGCTCCCCAGCCCTCACCAGCAGGGAACTCCCAGTGCCAGCTGTGTGACCGGCTCATGACCACAGAGCTGGCACTGGGAGATAAGGATCTCCCAGCCCGAGCCCCATGACCATTTTGCTGGGACTGGGAGATCAGGATTTGTAGGTAGCAAATTTACGTGTGATAAATGAGGTTTACTGCGCAGTAAGTATGTGCACACGTAGACGTGCATGCTTACTGCACAGTACATTATGCTACTGTGCAGTAAAGTGTTTTGCGAAGACAAATCCACTGTGCAGTAAATTAGTCTACTGTACGGTAAAGTGTCTTGTGTAGATGTGTCCTCTGTGTCCCCTGGAGCTGTGGAGTGGGAGTAGAACTTTGTGCTTCCCTGAGCATTGGTTCGGCACTTGCAGTTCGTCCTTGAGCAGGAAGATTAGGGGGAAAAGGGTCCTTGTTTCCTGTTGTCTTCTACAAGCCCATATAAGGGCCAAGCATGTCACATTGCAGCTTAGACGTCTCTTATGTGGGTCTAAGGGAGTATGAGCATGTATTCCACCCACTAGAGGGGCGCACCTACATGAGATGCTACCCGCGCATTAGCCTAATAACACTGTGCAGTAGCGTGCCAGGCAGAAACCATATCAATATGCTACTGTGCAGTGTTATTAGGCTACTGCGCAGTTAGCATCACTAAAAAAACGATGTGTTGGTGCTACTGTGCAGTAGCGCAAATTACTGCATATTGATTTAATACTTGGTTATCCAAGTACTAAATTCAGTGCGTGGTAACTATGGCACTTAATGAGTGTGTAGATGTGCCCAAGAAGGTATAATTTGTTCTAGATGCCATCTTTGCTACCATCCCAAGCTATCTTAAAAAACATGCTTTCTCTGCCTCTGGCAGTGGCTTCTCTTCTATACTAAGGCTTTTTTCTCAGAAATAATTTCTATTCCCTGGTTGCCTTCACCTCTGGTCCGCTTTTAACCTGAGCTGCCACAGACTCTCTCCTGTTCAGACATTTCCCGACTTTCAGCAACTTTCCTTCCCATCCTATGCCAATTTTACTGTGCATCTATCAAGATATGGTACTTCCTTTGGGGTGGGGGACAAATCCATACAACTGGACATGCAGAGGTGCTGTGTAGATAGCAGTCAGTGAGTTATTAAACCCTTCGATAAATCTTTCCTTTCCATGAATTGCAATTTAGATTTGCCACAAATAAGGGATCAGATACTAAGCTACCCATTTCCCACAAATCTCCTGGTTTAGAAGGCAGGAGAAAACCCAGCTTTCTGTTCTGTTTCCCATGTTTGATCAGCTGTATAGAAATGCCTAAAATAGAGATACACTTTAAAGCCAAACTAGTTGCAACTGATATTTTGTTTTATGCCTTTTGTGCACTACTTGGCAGGCATTGCAAACCATCGAAGGCTTTCATTTTCCTGGTTTCCAGCCTGTTACTGCTTCTTTGTTGTAGGATATGACCTACTGAGAGAGAGATTAATTTACTGACTTTCTAAAACTGAGTCTCTGCTAACAGGCTGGCTTAGCTTAATTTGCATCCTGCATTTAGCAAACATGAAATAGGGTTCCCCTTAAATTCCTTTAACTTTCTAGATTGCTACAGAACAACCAGGTTGAACAGCCTGCAACACAAATACATATAAACTGATGCTTGCTGAGAACAGAACTAAAGTTTCATTTAAACAACCTGAGGGATTGCAGTGCTGCATGCAGTCTTACCGGATGACACCAAGGGAGACTTTACACCAACCGCAGCCCCATCACAAGCTGCCTTCTTTTCAGTGGCGTTGGCTGAGCTTCCATGCTCCGTCAGCAATCAGTCATCTTCTATTTAGTCTCCTCTGAATAATGAATTAACCTGCTTCCAGGTTTGTAAGTAAACTTCTTGTTCAGGAGGAATGTGGGCAGATTTGCTTTCCACAGGCCTGCAAGTTCTAAATCCTGCCTCCTTAAAAAAAATGGCAATGTTTCAAGAAATTACTTGTTGGGGAAAAAGGGAGGGGTAGAAAGGATTTACCCAACTACAATGCCACTCTATTCAATGCTACTTCCACAGCCTGTGAAACTTCTGTTCCTAAGCAACAGGAATGCTAGGTCCTTGGAGATCATTAGCATAATGTTTGGTTCCAACATACAAGTTCAAATGGGAGCTGGAAAGAACTCAGTGCTCAGGTGCTGGAAATGGCAGATTTTAGTTTATGCAGACAGGGAGACTATTCTAACCAGATTAGGAGAGTAGACATTTGCTAGCCGAAATCCTTAGCTATTGGTTATATTTATGTAGCCATTTCATGAGACTCAGCTGTATTGTAAGTGCAATTTGCTTGTATGCGTATTTCTGCCCTTCTGTCCATTCCAGTTCTACTAGGTATAGAAAAAGCAGGAAGGATCACTACAATTTAATCCTAACACTGCAGCAGATGGCGCAGACTTTACTCTGGAGTCATCTGCCTGTGATCCCTTTAGTTGTTTATTCTTTCAGGTCTCCCTGGATGAGCTTTTCCTATTGTGACTTGTAAATGTATTGGATTCTTCTCCTAGGCCTAGTTTAACAGGCTTGTACTTTTAATATCTGGGTGGAATGGCTTCAAAGTGGAACCAATATGTAACTAGGGAAGAGAAATAACACTGATATATACTGGGTTCCTGGAGGTGCTGTCTTTCACATGAGATGTAAAGTAGGGCTGTGCGAAACACCATCATTTGGTTTTGACATCCGTTTTGCTGGGACAGTGTTTCATTTCATCATTTTGCTTCATTTTGTTTCAAAGCACTGTCCCATTTCGTTTCGTCGAAACTGTTTCGCTGTTTCACCCATAGGCTATAATGGGGAATCATGAACATGCCTTGAACTTTGTCATTTCTCATCTGATTTGGATGAAAATTGCAGGGAGGGTAGCCCCTTCTGAGGGCATGAGGTCTGCCATGTTTCAAGGAAATAGGTGCAGAGGTTTCTGGGAAACTGCTCCTCAAGCTCTTCAAAACAATTCCTGACACTTGCTGGCAACAACAGCCTCCTCTTATCTGGTGTACAAATCCGGGGGCTCGCACCCCCGGGAGGAGTCCAACACATCCCAGCAGCCCTCCTGGGAATGCAAGCCCCCGGATCTGTGACCCAGATGAGAGGAGGCTACTTCTGCCACCTGGGACCGGTGCTGGGTGTGGACTGTGCCCAGCACGGGAAAAAATTGCTGCTGCCACCTCTCCCAGGTACCAGCAGCAGCCTCCTTGCATCTGGGGCGCAGATCCGGGGGCTTGCACCCCTGGGAGGGCTGCTGGGCTGTGCCGGACTCCTCCTGGGGGTGCAAGCCCCAGAATCTGCATGCTGGATGAGAAGAGGCTGCTGCTGCTGCCTGGGACAGGCAGCAGCAGCAATTTTCTCTGGTGCTGGGCACAGCCCATGCCCAGCACTGGTCACAGGTGGCAGAGGCAGCCTCCTCTCATCCAGGTCACAGATCTGAGGGCTCGCATCCCCAGGAGGGCTGTTGGGCTACTGGGCTGTGCTAGATTCCTCCTAGGGGTGCAAGCTCCTGGATCTATGTGCCGGATGAGAGAAAGCTGCTGCTGCCGTCTGGGACCACTGCTGAAGCCAAGTAAGCCCGGCTTCAAAAATCAAAACATTTCAAAACTTGGTGATTATACTCTGACCATCTCTCCCCTGCAAATTGGAATGTACAAAGTATCTTTTGGTGCCTTAACTTCTCTGACATGTACCTGGGTGCTATATTTCAGCAGTAAAAAAATTATCCCAGTGTCTTGTTTAAACACATAGTGCAGAAGGCATTCTACAAATCTGAGATATTCTTTTGTACTTCCATTCAGAGGTCTCAAATGATTTGACCCAAATTAATTATGGCTCTGGGTGCTTTTTGTGTGGGATGTAAATATAATTAACCTCATTTTGCAGAGAAGTAAACTGGGGCACAGAGAAGTGGAATGTCCAAGGTCTGACAGACAACTCAACACAGAAATACAGCCACAGTATTCTTGAACCGTACACTAGATATCATGCTGTCCTTCAGCTCACAGGGAAAGGTTATAAGGCCACACAGACTGGTGTTCGAAAAGCAGTGTAAGACCATATATCTGAATGATGGTATAAAAATTCACACTGTTGACTGTTATTGTTATTGTTTATATATTTTACATTTTTCCTTCATTCTTTGAGTAATGTAAAAATACCAGACACAGGAGACAGGTAAACTGGAGTGCAAGACTATCAGAGATAGGCAAACTAGAAAAGTCAAATAAAGACAGGCAAGACTTTTTGCTCATATATTCATTTTTCAATCTCATATTTTTCAAAAAGTCATGTTTCGTGAGAACTACGCTCCAGATATCCAGCCAGCATGTTCAGATAGTTGTGAAAAAATCTATAAGGTGGAATCCTGGCTTCACTAAAGTCAGTGTGAATTTTTGCCATCAACTTCAGTGGGGGCGGGGAGGGTTATCATCTCTGGGCTTTGGCACTTAACCTCCAGACCTGGTGAGGTTCACCTATGTGTAATGCACAGAAACATAAGCTACAAGTAGGGTGAGGCTATAGACTGATCAACATGACATAGGGAGTATGTTATCACTCATAAATCATCCAGCCAAACAAACATGGTTCTTTGAACATCCTTGGTGCTTAACTGCTACAATGCAGCATCCTAGAAATACCATGCAGTAGATAGACACACATTTCTATTAAATACAGATACAATTTATCTTTGCAAAAGAGTTCTTCCATTTAGAACTTTAAAGAAAAAATGCCTATTTTCTTATCAAACCATATTTCTTAGATGAACTCACTGCGTTATGGTAGCTGTCACTGTTGATCTGTTCTCAGCCAATGCTGGAGGTTCAGGATTTGGTGAAAGATGGCCAGGAAAGTGGGAGTAAAAGCCTTCAGTATCCCTGTAAAGTGACTAATATTCTAGTCTCTTGTGAGTCATCACATTAGATGACAGAATTCCAGAACTTTTGGGGACAGGAGGAGCCAGCTGTTCCAAGCCACTGTACCCCAGCAGAATGTTTATGGGAAGAGTGATTGTTATCTAGACTAAGCCTTGAATTTCTCCATGAACACTGCAGACATCTCAGGCTCTTTAGCTATGTATCTGTCTCCTAAAATTCTGTGGAACTGGTAAGGTCAGCTCCATTTTGGTCCATAGAGAATTCCCCATTTGCTGTTAGGAGTATGAGACCTATGATCTACAGTGGAACAGTTCTGATTACAGCCAGAAGGGACACTAGCACACATAAGGAAATAGATATAGGATCTTGGCAAGTTCATTTCAAAATGTAATAGTTTAATCCCTTCCCTGGCTGTAGAATACTGTCTCTTTAAAATATTGGAGGACTGATAGGGATAGCAAAGTTTCATGAAGCACAACTCATCCAAATATTCTCTCTCTTTAGTTTGCTATGGGCTCTTAATATATGTTAGGAGCCAGAGCATTCCAACAAGTGCATTCATCATTATGGGAAGAATGTTTATCCAGTTGCCCATACCACCTGCAAAAGCACCACACAATCCCTCTAGGATAAGTACCCTAATCCAACACCATTGCATCCAGTGATGAGCTCCCTGGTCTTCTTTCTCTCCCTTTAAAAATATGCTGTAGGAGTTGCAGAAATATGTCCAGGGCCTACCAAACAAAGCTCTACAAAATCTGCTTTTAGTAATGGAATACTCTTCTTAACAGCAGGTGCTTATAACACCCTGTGTACTTAGTGTTCCTAAGTTCCTCACCCAAGTCCTTCTCTGTGACAGTGATGCAAATCCAAAGTAATTCCACTGCAGTCACTGGAGTTTTTCCTGATTTGCAGCTGAGAGCAGCACTTGTCCTCTTCACTTTAGGGCAAAGAGCCAAGAACTATCTTCGCAGATCAGGTGTGAATGAGACAGTATTTACAGCCTGGTTGCTATAAACTTAACCTATGGCTGTTAGGTCACATATGCTTAGCACAGAAGCTAAACAAAGTTGAAAGAATTGTACGTCATGATGAGACAGGATTGGGCCTGGATTTTATTGCTTGTTCATGCAAAGAGGCTAATCCCCAGGTAGCAAAAGTAGAATACATTTCCTTAAGAAGGGTTTATGCAAAATATAAAATACTACTGTGAACACACTATAATGTTTATCTTTAATCTGGGATGTTCGTTTGCCTGGTAGTAAACAGACAGTAAGTTAATGTTATTTTATTTATTCATTAGGAATGCTTAACAAGGATTTATTGCTGTTAATCCACTACATTAAAAAGGGTAGTGAAAATAGAAAATTCTGGGTTTCTCTTCATATTTTTCAGAGATTTAAGAGGGATCATCTAGTAAGATCTCTTGTATAGGACAGACCTGAAAATCTCACTCAGTGGGCACATCTACATGTGCAAATGCTGCTGGATGTAAACCCACCCTACACAGGCATCTGCATGTGTGCCCATTTGGGAGCAGATTTGCTGCTCCTGGCAGCAGTCTGCTTCTACCCCCTCTGGCCCTACACTGGCCCCCCGCAGCAGCCAGAGGAAGCTCTAGGCTCCTCTGGGTGCTAGGTCAGGGGCTGGCAGGGAACATGGGTCCAGGAGACAGCTGCCTTTTGGTGGGGGCTGGGAGATTTCTCCCTGCCTCCCAGAGTTGCCTGCTGTCAGGTCAGGCTCTGGTGGTGGACAATGTCCTCTGCCCCAGCAGCAGGGAGCTCCCAGCCCCCAGCTCCCCTATTTTCTTTACAGTACTTGTGTTTGCAGGTAGTAAATTAACTGCAGAGTAGACCAGATTACTGCGCAGTAAGGGTCTGCATGTGTGGACATCGACGCTTACTATACAATAATTTTCTCTACTGCACAGTAAGTATCAAGCTCTTAGCTTGTAGCTGAGCCACAGCATATAGTTTCACTTCTGAGAAGTTCACAAGTATGTCTCAGCAAACGGGCATTCTAACACCTTGTTGGAGTAGCTGGCTCAGTAGGAAAAGTGCACCCATCATTCTTATAGAATCATCAGTACATTGGCTTTCTTTGGGAATTGGGGGTTTCTTTCTTCCAGGCCACCAGATCCAATCCTGGATAGCTTATTGGAGTTGATAAAGCCAAGGCTTGCAGGCATTGCTATTGAGAAATACAGACTGTTGTAGTAGTGACCCTCTATTGAAATCTATTCTAAATCTTATTTTCATAATTTAGAACTGTTAATGGTCTCACCTTCAGGGCTAAAATTTCC
Source organism: Alligator mississippiensis (assembly GCF_030867095.1). NCBI lineage: Eukaryota > Metazoa > Chordata > Crocodylia > Alligatoridae > Alligator > Alligator mississippiensis. The sequence goes on from NC_081829.1 coordinate 21,897,418, forward strand.
CCAGTTCAGACTCTTCCTAAAGATCTTTTTTTCTTAAAGTCTGTGCCAAAGTTTACCTACATTTTTGAGAAGAAGGGAAGTCAAGAAAATATACTTATCCTCTTCCATTATAGAAAAAAATACAAGTACTGTATGACAATTCTTTTTTTGAGAATAGGTCTAGCTTAGAAAACCTGGGGAAGGAATACATTTGGTATGGAGATGGATAGTGAAATATACCTTGCTACTGAGAAAGATGGCCTGAAAAGTTTCAGAAAGCCCAGGGGGCTTGGAATGAAAACAGTAAAACAACCTTACTGCTATTTTTTACTAGCATTCCAGTTCTCATACAGGAGACCAGCTCCCATTGAAATGAGTGCTGACACTCCCACCCTACAACAGCACTAACCAGTAGTGGTCACTAATGCTAGAATGTTTGTTTACAACCTTGATATTCTGGTAGGCTCTGGAGTTCTCTTGTTTTGTTTTTGGGATGCTGGGTTATTAATGAAATGTTCATCTTGCATATGAAAATGTTATATTTAAATATTAAAAAGCATTAAAATAAAACAATAAATATAATTATATAATTAAATATAATAATATTTAAATATTAAAAAGTATTACTGTATTTATTTTAATAGTTTGGAAGTTGCATGGTTACAATAAAATCTTTGTTTTGTGCAGGAAAATCTCTGGGGGGGAAAAGACAATGCTCCAGAAGTGGCAGGTAAATGAAGAAACATTTATGTTTAACTCTCCGAGGCAAGGATGGCCAAACTGCAGCATGTGTGCTGCAAGTGGCATAGACAGTTTCTGTATGGGACGTGGCATGTTGGGGAGGGAGGAGTGGCATTTTTATTCAGGCAGCTGAGGGAGCCAGTTGACTTAATGGCTCGTTCTTCACTCCACAAGGTATTAGTGGTCATCTCTCCTTTTTAATGTTCTTCATGTTCTATTAATCAAGCAAACTTTTTTTTCGGGCAATTTTGCTGTCTGCTAGCTACTTCTGGATGTTCTTCAGTTATTTCAGAACCTTTCAGAATATTTTTAGCTCTTTTCAAAACCCTATATTCACCTGTAGAAACCAGTCTTTAGTAGCAGCTAGGGTTTTAGGTTTTTAGAAAGAGAATGAGCTTTGTCCCTGTTCTATGCAGACATAACCCTGGAAAAATATTTTTTTCTCATGCTGCCTTCCCGAAAACAAGGTGGTATTGGGGGTGATGATGGAGAAGCTCTTTCAGGCAGAGGGAGTGCAAATGATTATGCATATGGTTATTGTAGATGTCCTTCTGCCTTCTCCAAAGCTTTTGGTGCTGCCCAGTGTTTGAAAAGGGATGGCTCACATGTTTAGTTCCCATTGGACTGAGTCCCAACACCTTGCCTCAGGCTGTTTTCCTGGATCCTACATCACGCAGATAAAAACAAATGACAGCCTGCATGTGGCTCTCCTTTAAACCAGGCACAAGCATTACAGTGCCCCATTATATAAATATAGCATGAAAGACTGGTTCCAGACAAGGTGCAAATGAGCAGTTCCAGAGGTAAATCAATAGGAAGACTCTTTTGCATGGGTTCACTGACCATTGTACAGGTGCAGCAGACTGCTCTGATCTTTGCTGATTTGAATAGGGAGTGGTACTGATTAATTACACTATAATACTGTAGCTCAGTTGAGCAGGGGCTCCTTGCAATTTTGTCAGTGCTTCCATAGTTTAAAAGCAGCTGCCATTTGTGATGGCTCATAATCCAGCTCATGGACAATTATTAGTGTCATAGTATCATAGTATAGTATCATAGTAGCTAGGGTCAGGAGGGACCCAATCAGATCATCTAGCCTGACCCCCTGCCACAGGCAGGAATGAATGCTGGGTTCACAAGACCCCAGACAGGTGATCATCCAACCTCCTCTTGAATTTGCCCAAGGTAGGGGCGAGGACCACTTCCCTGAGAAGTTGGTTCCAGATTTTGGCCACCCTACCTGTAAAATATTGCCTTCTGATCTCTAACCTAAACCTGTTCTCCATCAGCTTATTACCATTGTTCCTCGCCACCCCAGGTGGTGCTGGGGAGAAAAAGGCTGTACCCATTTGCTGTTGATCTCCCCTGATGAGTCTGTAGGCAGCCACAGGTCCCCCCTCAGCTTCCTCTTGCTGAGGCTGAACAGGTTCAGGTCCCTCAGTCTCTCCTCGTAGGGCCTGTCCTGCTGCCCTCTCACCAAGCGGATGGCCCTCCTCTGAACCCTCTCCAGGCTGGCCACATCCTTTTTAAAGTACGGCGCCCAGAGCTGGACTCAGTACTCCAACTGTGGCCTGACCAAAGTCGCATAGAGGGGGAGTATCACCTCTCTGGACTGGCTTGAGATGCACCTTTGGATGCACGATAAAGTATGGCTGGCCTTGCTGGCTGCGGTCTGGCATTGGCGGCTCATGTTCATCTTGGGGTCAGTAATGACTCCAAGATCCCTTTCCTCTGTGCTTTCAAGAGGGGAACTCCCCAGCCTGTATGTATACTGTGGATTCCTTCTCCCAAGGTGCAGCACCCTGCATTTGTCTACGTTGAACCCCATCCTATTCTCGTCTGCCCACTTTTGTAGTCTGTCTAAATCTAGTTGCAGCCTCTCTCTCCCTTCAAGTGTGTCCACCACGCCCCACATCTTAGTATCATCAGCAAACTGCGACAGCATGCTTTCCACCCCCTTGTCCTAGTCGCTGATGAAGATGTGAAACAGTGCAGGCCTGAGGACCGAGCCCTGGGGTACCCCACTGCTCAAATCTCGCTAGGTTGAGTACAACCCACCCACCACTACTCTCTGGGTGCGCCCCATCAACCAATTTTTTACCCATCCGACTGCGTAGGCATCAATGCCACAGTTGCTTAATTTATTGATGAGGATGGGGTGAGAGACAATGTCAAAGGCCTTCTTAAAGTCTAGAAAGACTATGTCCATGGCAACACCATCATCCAAGGATTTAGTTACTTGGTCATAAAAAGCAATCAGGTTGGTCAGGCAGGACCTGCCTTTGATGAACCCAAGCTGATTGCCCCTGAGCATGATCTCCCCTGCAGGCCCCCCACAGATGTGCTCCTTGATGATTCTCTCCAAGATCTGTCTGGCTGTGCAGCAAGTGTGTGGGGCACTTTTATCTGGAGGCAGCAGCACCTGGTTTAGAAGCATTGAGGTAAATGGAGGTAGCACTAACAATGGTTCTCAGTTGGGGGTACCACCATATTCAGAAAAGTAGAGCAGGGTGCCCTGACTCTTAAAAGGTTGAGAACCACTGAGCTAAATATTTTCAATCTGTGTTTCTCTACCATGGCAGAAGAGAGAAATCAGTAACTTTGACTACCTCATGTACCTGAACACTCTGGCTGGACGGAGCTACAATGACTACATGCAGTACCCAGTGTTCCCTTGGGTCCTTGCTGACTACCACTCACAGGTGAGTGCTTGGCTCTCAGCTGCTGTTCCTGTTCTTTTTGAAAAGCTTCTTTAGTGATGATAATGTCAGAATTGTGTCTTTACAGAGCAGCCCTGCATTAGTGTTAGTGTGCTGGGAGCATGGGGAAGCTTTCAGTCTTGGTAATGCAGGATGTGGAAGTGCAGCTACTAATATATGTGTACCTTAGAAGCACAGCCTGCTCCCCTATGGTGCAGTTCTACTCTACAGCCAGGTGCAGACCAGTGACATGGCCATGTCCCCCACCTCCTCTCTGCCCTCAGATTGGGTATGAAGCAGCTGCCTCTGTGCTGAACTTCTTGGGCCCTTATGTAAGCCATGCCAGTGTATGTGGGAGGCAGTTTGTACACACTGTGCTTCTAGAGTTACTTGCCTTCCGCTACTTTGCTCCTAAGATTCCTTTCCTCTGTCTTTGGAGGGTGATCTTAGTGATATTGAACTTCTGGCCAGAAAGGCAGTCACTCAGCAGACACTGGCATTGCTCCAGTAACCATCTGGTAAATGAGTGATGTCACAAGGCAGATCTCAAACCCAGGGCCACTCCCATGCTTCTAGTTTGCGAGGAAAGCAGGTGCAGTTCCCTAGGTTGAAACAGGAGGCTTTCCATACCGGCAAGGGGCTACTCTTCAGACCATGCCTCTAGCCTAGGAATGATGGTGTAGAGTCTGGCCACTTGTGTAGGTGAAGCTCCTTAAGCAGCCTGTGTCAGTGAGTTTGTTGACCTGGGGCTGGTGGAAGGGGTTCCAGGAGATTCTAGACCTGCCAGCTTCCAACATTTGCTTCACCTTCCAGACATTGAGCCTTACTAACCCCCGGACCTTCCGAGACCTTTCGAAGCCCATGGGAGCACAGACCTTAGAGAGGAAACGGAAATTCCTCCAGCGCTACAACGAAGTGGAGAAGAGTGAGGGTGAGTGTTTTAGGAGGCTTATGGAATGTGAATGTCCAGATTCCAGTGAACCCTTTGGAAAATGATAAAGTCCTAGGGAGAAGTCACATGATGACTGGTTGTTTTTAAGCACAGGGCCAGACAGGAGGGAGAGCTCTGGCATCTGGGGTGGCAGTTCAAGATTGTAAGAGGTCCTCATTCCATGCTCTCCTATTGTTTCCTACCTTAGCAATGTGTCCTGCATGCCTAGGTCCTCCCTTGCCCAGGCCAGTGTGACATGGTAGGGGCACCCAGCTACAGAGGCCAGTTACTTTCACAAATTCATTGTAGGAAGCCTGGCTTAAAGCTTTGGTGCTGAGGGCAGGGAGAGTGAAGCTATTTGGCCCTGAGTGAACAGGGCTTTTCTTGAATTAACAGGAGGGTTGTCTGGAAAGCTTAGGATATTAGAGAGTAATATCTGGAGAGGCTTGGGGGCGAGGGAAGGAAGCAAGCATCTGGGATCTGTCTCCATTAATGTCAAAGCAGTTGCCATTGTGACATTTGCATCATCCTCAGTACTACCAAAGTAATTATATGGAGTCCATATCCAGACCATCTATGACCATGTGGTGTATCATTTTTAGGGGTCCCAGCTAGAATTCTGTGGTCATGTGACAAATTGTTGTTGGGGGTATGCTTTGGGAATGAAACAAAATGAAGTTATTTTCCTCTAAGAATGTTGAAGGACCAAATGGATGGTAATTAGGGCCTCTTCTGTTGTAGTTCATTCCAGACTCATGCACTCACGTGTATTTTGAACGTCATGTAAAATGTAGTGGGTGACTGCACAGATGTGGCCAGATAACAGCATACCTAGCTACTTGTGCCTACATCCAACCTACTAAATAAGCTTTTGCACACAGGTCCTAGCACATGTCTGTCTTATTTTGAAAACCTTAGCTTCTTAAATAGAGTAATGGTAATTTTCAGATGGCATCATTTGAAACTGATTGTGTCTGATTTACAGGAGACCTGTTGGCCCGATGTCACTACTGTACCCACTATTCATCTGCGATTATAGTGGCATCTTACTTGGTCCGAATGGAGCCATTTACACAAACATTCTGTTCCTTGCAGGTAAAAGGACAAGTCGTTTACCCTTTCTCAAATGCAATACTTAGAGTTGTTATAAGCCACATAAGACGCAAACAACTGGCTAATAAACTAGGTATCAAGTGTGCTGGCAGACATGAAAAAAAAAACAAAAAATGGTGCTTTACCATTACCAGAAGAAGCACGTTATTTCAAACCAGTTCCTCATCATCTGTATATATCAGGCACTTCAGCAGGGCTTTTTGGCTCTTTTGGCTAAAGCTGATTCAATCAGCTATTAGATAAAAGTGCCAGAAAGTCCAACCAAAGTGCCCAAACTATACAGACATTGGACAAACCAGGGCCAACTAATGTGTTGCCTCTTCTGAGCATTTGCTGCACTTAGCGCAGGGGTGCATCAAGCTTAAAGTAAAGCACAGTTTTGTGGGGGGGTTTAACATGTCTGTAAACAATCTACGTCTTTTGAAATTCCTGCATATCCAGATATGGGAAGCCCCCATCCTGCTCCCACTGACAGCCAGGGCAAAATTTCTAGGGGAGCTGGATCATACCACAGGGGCACTTTGTGTGAAGGCCTGGGAATATGAGCAGTAACTCTTTGGCATATTCATGTTCTGAACTGTCTTCCAGGACAGTAGAACATGCTGTAGGAGCAGAGGGCTTAGAGTATGACCAATCACAAAAATATGGAGTGTTGTTCCTGGTGCTTTTCCACCAGAGCCATCCCTGGGAGTGTGAATCGGGGTGATCACCCTGGGTCCCACGTTTTGGGGGGCCCCACAGGGCTGGGCGGAGTGGCTGAGGTGACTCCATGCTGCCTCTGGCTTCATGTTCGGCTGCTCGGCACCCCTGCTGCTGAATCCATCCCCAAATCTTGTGTGTCCAGCTGCTCAGCACCTCCCCCCACCACTGAATCCGCCACCAGCTTCCTTTCTTCGGGGGGTGGGCTGTAATTACATTACTCAATTAGTAGAGTCTTCTGAAGCATGCTAATTAGCATGCTCCAGCAGCCTCCTCATCTCATGTATTCAGCATCCCTGCACCTTAATGATGGATGTTTTCCAACATGTCATACAGGTTATATATAGACATTTGGGGAGATTAAGGGGATGTTAGATCAAGTTAAAAATAGCCATCTGTAACACTCTCAATTATCCAAGAGAGGAATTTTCTTGAGTCTCCACCAAGTTAGGCCTCCCCTCGACTTTCCTGCCATGACTTTGATGATAACTAATTGAATAGGAGGGGTTCAGTGTTGGTAATACAAGGGTCCCACTTGGGGTACTCATGGATCTGAGAGCACTTGACAAAGGGGGCTCCACCTCCCTTACACCCCCAGCCACATGCCAGCCGTCAATGTTGAGTCAATGGGAACTGATGTGGGATTCCAATCTGATCCAGCTCTTGACCTAAGGCAATCCTGAAGGTGCTTCCTAGCCTTATCCGGATTGCTAGCTTGTCTCTTGCCAACAAGCCCTGACTTTGGGACTCTGGTATGTCCTGATCTTAACCACACTTCAACAAAACTCAAAAGAAATCAATGAAAAAAAGAAGAAAGAGAAGAAAAGAACAAAGAAACAAAGTGGAACCTATTTTCTGGAGGGTTGCCTCTGTTCTGGCTAGTGCCCTTATTAGCCTGTCAACAACTCTCTCATCTCCCTAAAGTTGCTGGATTTTCTCATTAATTGAGGCTTCACTCTCTAGCCTCCGGAGCACAAAGCGTATTCTGCTCCATATAGATTGAGCCCTGGGGCTCTGACACCTCACTGACTTGGTGTCCTGTGCCTGCCTCTGCTGTAGCTGTAGAGCAGAGGCAGGCTGTCCTCCTCCCTCCCCAGCACTCCAGGTGTCTTAAATCTTCAACAGTGGTGTCGGGGGCTGATGTCATCAGCCTGGCACCACACAGCTTGATTGACAACTGGCTCTTAAACCATGGTGGCAGTGCTGTATATCGTCACAGCCTTGTCACTTCCTGCCCCAGAGATAAGTTTCTTGTTTTGTTGTGGGCTTGCTCAGACCATTCGCAGATCTTAGGGTTGCTCATGGGGTCTCTTGGGCCCCTTTTGTTACACCATCCAATATAAGGTAAGTTGGCCTGGGGGGGGTAGTGTGGAGGTTGAGGGACTCAGGGAGGGGGGGCAAGCAGGCTCAGGGGGATCAGGGGTTCTGTAGGGAAAATGGGGACAGCAGGGAGGGATTGGGGGCTCTTTACAACACCTCCAGGCACCAGGGGCTATTTTTTTCCATTTAACCCCACCCCCACCTCCAGACAAATAACTCCCCCTGGTGAAGCTACATCCCTCCTGCCCCCATCTCCACCCCAAATGACTTCCTCAGCTCCTGGCATTGGCAAACTGGCACCAGGAGCTGGATGGAGGGTTTGGTGTGGTGGGAAGAGCTAAAAATAGCCTGGTGCCAGGGGGATGGGTAGGAAAATTACAGCCCTAGGGCAGGGGCCAGTGGCTGTGCTTTTCCAGCCTCAGGGCTGCACTGGTAAATGTACAGAAGTTTGGGACACTTGGATTGGTCTAAAAATGGTCAGTCCAATCTAATTTAGAGTACCTCAGAGGTAGGGCTAACTTAGGTTGGGTCATCCATTTTCAGGTCAGTCTAACCTTCTTGGAACTTCTGTACAGCTCACACTTAGATTGACTTAACTAGGTATCTAAGTGTAAGGTCAGCGCTTAAGCAAACTAGGTTAGATCAGGTGGCCATTTTTATCGCATTCTAACCTCGTCCAAACGTCCATAAATGTCTGTACACAGCTGTAATGAGCAGCAGCAATAGATGTCTGCTGTATGCATTAGCTTTCAGTAGTGTTTCACTGGTTATTGCTACGGTGAATCACAAATGCTACGCCAGATTGCTGAGACACATTTATCCATAGCAAATCAGCAGTCTGTGTCTGCTGCTTGGCCACATTCTTGAATGATCAGCAAGTGATTAGTATTTCTGTTTTAAAAAGCCTCTCAGATCTAGTGAAGTACTCTTAAGTATTTCCTTGAGACAGGTCCACTGAATGAACCCATCCTTTGGTTTCCTTTGGTTATCTTATTTCTTTGCTCCTGCACTGATACTCATGCATCTGAGCTGGTGCTGTCCTTCCCTTACCTGGTCCTGTAATGTGTGGTCCTGTAATATACATCTGCTAACTCTGAGGTGTAGTCAAGAGACCCACAGGCCTAAATAGCCCATGCTGTTGAATTGATTCATTCCATATTTGCAGAAGTGTCCTTACACATTGTCTGGCAGTGCTCTTTCCTGACCTGTTCACCCTGCTGTCAGGGTGACTATTTGGGGTGTGCGAAGCAGCCCCTATTCGATTCATATTTGGATTTGGCCTGAATCAGGGACAGTGATTCAATTAGTTGATTCTGATCACTGTTCCTGGTTAGATTCATCCAAATCCAAATCTGAAGATTTGATGCAGATTCAGGCGATTTGGACATAGACACAGCTTTAAAAGTTTTTTCTACATACCTTGAGGTAGCAGGTGTGGCTCATGATCCCTGCAATGCTGGGGCGCATGGAGCATCCCACAGGAGTGGGGGGGGGCCCTTCACATGCTTGGAGGCAAACCCGGAAGTGGACTGGAAGTAGTTCCAGTCCACGTCTGGGTCTGCTGCTGGGGAGCCCCCTGTGCTTCTGTGGGACACTCCATGTGTCCCAGCATCGCAGCACTCACAAGCCCCTGCTACCTAGAGGTATGTAGAAAAAGCATTTAAAGCTGTCTCTACGTCCGAATCTCCGAATCTCTCCGAATTGATTTGGAGGGTTCCAGTTTGATTCAGAGAGGTTAAAGGGTCCTCTGATTTGATTCTGATTTGGAGGTTTGGCCACTGAATCGGGCCGAATCTCCGCCGAATTGAATCAAGGACTGAAGCTTTGCACAGCCCTAGTGACTGTATCCCTTTTCTGGGAGTTAGATTCTTTCCTTTCTGCTTTAGGCCTTTTGTCCCCTCAGCTTGAGTTGGAAGGCTCTCATAGTTAAAAACTTTATTCTAATTAGCGTCCTAAATTTATCAATAGCCAATTGATCCCCATTTGTTTTTCTGCTTAAATGTCATTCTGCCGCCTTGGTTTTTACCCCTTTGATGTGGTTATGGAGATCTGTGTTTATAGAAAGATATAGTTGTGCTGTGCACTTCAGAGGAGTCACCTCAGCTCTCTGACCAGAGGAAGTGTCTGGTGCAATCATTTCAAGCCAAAAGTCAAGTGCTTCTCTATCAGGATCCAGTGCTATGCACTGTCAACCCTTTAAGCAGTGAAATATACTCAGTATTTCCAGAGTCAGTGCTTATTGGAACAAAGAATGGTTCCGACTTTTCCCGGTGAACACTTTGCCCAACTACTTTGCGTACATTCGACTCTATGGTATCCTTAAAGGTATTTATGTTTACCGTTTGCCCCTGATTACTGAGATGGCTTTACTGAAAGGAAGAAAACGATGGGCCTTACTTCATGCAGCCAATTGAAAGGCTGTAAGAGTTTATGTTGACTTGCAGTCTAAAGGCATAAAGCAATTCCAGATTCTCTTTTCTCCTTTCAGTGCAGTTTCTGCATTCCAAGTGAGAGAGAAAACTCATTAATTCTGATATAAATATATGCAAATAAATTTATTAATATAAGAAATGGGAAAATCAGTTATTGCTTCCTTTATAAATAATACAGGCTTAACTTTTAAAGATATTACTTTTCCCTAAAATGAATTAGACAGCCAGGGAAAAAATCACATTTTTTCGTAGTGGTAATATCTTTAACCAGATTTGTTGCACTAACAGCATTTCCTATGTATATATTATTTTTATTTAATACAGGTAATCTTTTTATTACAAATCATATTGTTTCTCGGGAGATTACCATCAGCTCTCATAAAAACTACAAAAAAGATGAAAAAGCATCAATCACAACAAGACACAGTGCTCTGTGTGCAGATTAAATACACAGAGCCCTTTAATATGCTTCAATGAGGTACTTGTTAGCTGTTGATTTATTTATAGTCCTCCTCCTCCTGTTTTAATTTCAATTTCAATTTGACTTTAAAGGTCCCTGACTGATAATGACCAAGCCCAAAATGACCTTGTGAGTCAGATTCATTCCCAATGAGATTAAGTCACGTGTTCATTTGTGATCCCTTGAGTGGCTGTGGACAGGTGCCACAATTTTCAGTGTGATGGAGAAAATGAGAATAAAATATAAGGAAATGAACTAGAAATTACTGTTGGTGTGGTGAATTAAGGTTGAGGCTGGGCCAAAATCCTAATCCAATTCTGCTTTGGGAACACTGTAGCTGAATTCTTCCATTTGTAATGACAAATGCCCAATCAACATGGGAGTGGCCCAGTGTTGACCTGTGAGCACAGGAGATCTTCCAACTAACTCCATATCTAAGCTCCATTGACTTGCATTATCTTGTACCTGTTTCCTTAAACGTGGAATTTGCCCAGAAGAGGGTAGGCTCCCACTTTTACATAGATGCTTCTCTGTTACTTTTGTATATAGCATACTGGCCGCATCTACATAAGATACTGACTGCGCAGTAGCTTGTTACTGTTGTGCAGTTGTATCACATGGCATGAAGCATGATGTGATGCTACTGTGCAGTCAGTGTCACCAAAAAGCCATTTGAGGATGCTACTATGCAGTAACACTGGTTACTGTGCAGTCATTTAGTACTTGTGTGTGTGAGTACTAAATGACTGTACAGTAACTGTGCAGTCAGCGTCTCGTGTAGACAAGACCACTGAATGGTAAAGCCCCAGTTATTTGTAAGTAATGCCAAAGAGATGATTCACTTTTGATCTGGCACCTGACATGGCACATGTAGAGAATATAGGAGCTGAAGTCTTATCAAGAAGTCAGTCAAACAGAACCTGAATACCCTACATGCAGATGTGCTGCCTTTTGTGCAAGCATATGTCTTTGCCAATTCAAAGCAAGTAGACTGCTCAACCATGATGGGGAATTCCAGCTCTCTATAAATTAGTCACAAGAGATTTGAGTCAGTGGAAGTTTACCTTGGCTTCTTTTCTGTAGGTCAGATTCAGTCTTAACTGGCCTTTGAACTCTTGTATTTAAATCCATCTTGGGAAGCTGCTCATATTATGAAACAAATGACTCCCATGAGCAAATCTACATAAAAACTAAGATGTAATTAAATCCCTTTGAGAGTATCTATATGTGATATTAACAAGACTCAATAAACTCCAGTGCGAACTGCTCCCAGGCGCAGCATTTACATCCATTACCCAGGACCACAGCATGTTGAACTGTGTCAGAGAAGCCCCAGCTGGTAGGGGGTCAACTTGCCAGGCCAGAGCTGCTTCCCTCTGGCTCAACTTGCTGCAGATAGGCTGGCTGGGGCATGAGGGTGCTACAATGTGGGGCTAGCCCTGTACTGTAGTACCCTCATGCCCCAGCCAGCCCTGGTCACTGTCTACACATGTGTTATGGCAGAGTAAATAATTCTACCATAAGACAGTACTTGTCCCAAACAGTACTAGCCTATGGCAGACCTAATTCATTTACTCTGGCCTAATAGGGGTGCATGTGTAGATGGTGATGCTTTACTGTAGAACTACTTAGTGAACTCCACAGTAAAGCATCTTATGTAGATCCACTCTGTGACAGCATTTTCTTTGGAAAAGCCTAATGATCTGGCTTGCCCAGAGAATACAGTTCAAAACGTATCCCCTGCTGAAATTCTTTTTCCCAAGCTAGCAGTCAGTGCCATCTTTCATTGGGTACAACCTCCCAGCAGGCAAGGGTTAAGGGCCTATCATAGGCTAGTGAGACTTAGATCTGATATATATATATATATATATATATATATATATATATATATATATAGTTCTAGTATACTGTACCTGGAGTCACAATCTATCTTTGTAGAAAGCATCTTGGAATGCAGTAGCTGGATTGGAAGTCTTTGTTAATTGTCCTACTATTCCTGACATCTGCAAAATGTGAGAACTAATAATAAGTTAGAGTCCTGGATAGTGGGAATGGATAGGTATGTATGTATCAGCTAGTTTTCTGCTTTATAGAGGGATGCTTTTGATCTGTCTCCCATAACCTTATCCAGCACACAAAGAGAACCTGGATTATCCAGGACTCAGAAAAATTGTATGATGTCCTGCAGCATTATTGGAGAAATATCCTAGACCAGATTATGGAATTAGCAAAGATCCCAAGCAAAAGATCAGGAACATTTGTGCTTAATTGGTATATAATGGGTGCATCTATGTGTGAAATTAAGGCAAAGCAATAAACTCTGAAGTAGTTTGATTCTGAGTAAAATGTTCCTGAGCGCAATGTCTACATGTGCACCTGGGACAGTAGCAATTTGAGCCAGGACAGAGTAGGCCTGGGCTGGCAGGGACATGGGGGTCAGCCCTGGGCTCCAGGTGTTGGTGTTGGGCAGTGGGGGGGCTGGCTGGGGCACTGTTTGCTATGGAAAATTAACCATATGTGCCCAATGGGCCACTAATCCCAGGTGGACCATCAACTTTTTCTGACCCCTGTAACTAGCTATGAACCAATACCCCAGTCTAGTGTTCAGGGTTTTGACTAGAAAGTAGAGTTGTCCTATAGAATCAAATGTGAGCCATGAGCTACAGTGACTCTATGTTACTACTCACAAGTGTGCAGGAGAGGCAGAAGACCTCTAGGCTGTCCAGATACTAATGGCATAAGTCACATTCTGCCAGCCTAATTTTTCCCTTGAAGTTTTAATGAGACATGAATATCTCACTTTCCTGTCCAAGCTATCAGATCAAATAGCTTAACCCTGGTAAGTACTAGTTACATTGTTCTAGAATTAAATTTGTGTCAGTGGTAGGGGGTAGTGACCTCTTCCTAAATATAAGGGTGGATTTTTGCAAATGGCAAACAGTCTTAGGAACGTAAGTCCCAGTGGAATTTGCTGAGACTCGAGCTCCTATATCATAGAGACACGTTGAAAATATCACCTAAAATATATCATGGGCCCAATCCTAGGCAAATGTCCCTATCATTGAGAGGCTTTTTCCAAGGTTCTAAATAAGGAAAGCTTCCTTATTCATGAAGACATACAAAAAAACTACAACTCTTGGTTCCAGAATGATACCTTTTATTAGACCATCTGGAAAATCGCAAGAAAAATTGTCCTTTTCTGCAAGCGTTTGGGATCAAAGTCCCTTCATCAGGTTCTGGGAAAGGTATAGATGGTACAAGATGGTAAAAAGTCCCCACAGGTAGGAAATAAACTTCATTTTTGCACAGAGGGAGCTGAAGGTGGAAGGCTGTCCCCCTGGGTCCATGAGAATGTCTTTGTGAGCTGTGCTGAGTAGCTATTTGATCTGTAGATCAGGTAAAATTCCTTCCCTGGAGGTGTCAGATGGCAGGCAGGGTGGTAAAAAATCTTTCTTGTTGTTCTGCAATGATGTTTAAAATTCAAAATTGGCTAAAATAGTACACCCCTAAAACATGAAAGTACACCCCTATTCATGAAGGGCACTTAAGCAAGTGTTTAATATCCATAAAATTAATCATGGGCTTATTTGCTTTCCTAAAAAGAATTCTTTGCAAGGATATGCTTAACTGCTTTCCTCAGTCAGGCCTAAATCAGTGCACCAAGGTTGTTCCCATTGATTTAAAAGTGTTTTGGGATGAAAGACATGAGTGATCATTATCATCATCAAAATAGTCTATGTTATCAGCCTGAATTTAGCAGACAGTGGGTGCATCTACATGTGCAATTCATGTCACTGTAGCTTATTGCTCCTGGGTGCTATATTGGAGCCTAAGAAACTTGTGGACTTTTGACTGCATAAGAAAGTTATGGAAGGTCCATCACTGGAGATGTTCAAGAAGAGGTTGGACAAGCATTGGTCAGGGGTGATCTAGGAGCAGCTATATTTATGCTCTTCTATGGTCATTCCCATGTTTCTGGGCTTTGCTGGTTGCACTTGGGGCCAGAAAAGAATTATTTTCCTGTCCTGCTGATGCATGTGTTCTGAAGGTTTTTTTCCCCTTCCTCAGAAGCAGTGGGTTCTGGCTGTAGCCAAGTCTGGGGATTTTGGCTAGTGTGTGCCAGTGCTCCTACTGGGATTTAAACCTGGAGGTTTCTGGTTACAGGGTCTTGCCCTTCTGCTCTGGGTTGGACTGATCACCATATTTGGGTCAAGAACAAATTTATCCTTTGATCATATTGATATAGAATCATAGAAAACTAGGGTTGGAAGGGACCTCAGGAGGTCATCTAGTCCAACCCCCTGCTCAAAGCAGGACCATCCCCAACTAGTTCATCCCAGCCAAAGTTTTGTCTAGCTGGATCTTAAAAACATCCAAGGATGGAGATTCCACAACCAATGAACTGTGGAGGCCTTTGGTGATATGGATTGTTGAGGTTTTTGCCTTCCTGTTTAGCTGGGCGGGGGGGGGGGGGGGGGGCAGGGGGTGAGGTTGATGGCCCTCTTCTTTGGATCGCTCAAGCATATTTTAATAGTCCTTGCAGCAGCAGGACATTGGCCACTGTGATTCCCCTGCTTTACCTGTGGCAGGTTAGGGCGTTATGTCTTGTGGTTGTGTCAGGGTTGAATGTGTAGTTTTGCTAAAAGGTTAGACAATGGCTTTGTATAGGATGGTTTGAGTAGGGATGATCCTGTTTCAAACGGGGTTACATTAAATGACATGCGAAGGTCCCATCCAGTCCTACATTTCTTTGATTCTGAGACTGGACACTCCCCCCTCTGTGTTTCTCTCTCCAATGCAGGGTGGAGGCTTTGATGTTGCAGACCGGATGTTTCACAGTGTGAAGAACACGTGGGACTCAGCATCGCGAGAAAACATGAGTGATGTCAGGGAGCTCATCCCTGAATTCTTCTACTTGCCTGAGTTTTTAACCAACTCTAATAATTTTGAATTTGGTAAGTCTCGAATGGAGCAAGAGCACTCCTGCTAGCGTTGTGCTGTGAGACAGAATCTCAATGTGTCAAGGTTCCTTGGCTGATGTGGCTCCTAGCCGTGCAGTTTGAAACATGCCCCCAGTATCCCAATGGCAAGGAGGTTTAGTTTCAATCTCCCATTTCACCATTGTATTTTGCTAGTTTGGAGCTAAGCCCTAGATCTAGAACAGTGGTTCTCAACCTTTTTTGTACTGAGACAATATGGATAGGACCCATTTCTAAAGATTGATGGCCAGTCCTGACCCACAGCCCCCTGGCCTTGCTGGTGCCCCTCATTCCCAATCCACAGCCCCCTGCCCCCCAGCCCTGCTGGAGAGGGCCCCCAGTTGCCCCCATCCTGCTCAGGGCAGAACATGGTGTGTGCAGCGGCTCTGGCTCATTCAGGCAGCACTGGAGCAAGTCTGGCCCTGGCATGGGCTGGAGGGAGGAGGAGAGGAGGCCTGTGGCACCCTGCATGCCCTGGGCTGGGGTTCCTGTGCTGTGCCAGGCAGCCAGGTCATGGCCCCACCTGCCTACTGCGCAACGTCTCCCGGGCGCCTCACAGGGTACGAGCACCAGCCCTGGTGCTGCCAGCCCAGCTATGCAACTCTGCCACCCTGAAAGGACTGCCCCCCTCACCCCCGCTGGAGGGGCAGATGCCTTCCCCCCTTGCCTCCCCTGCTGTGATGCAGCCTCAGTGTCTGGCTACCTTCCTCTAGTACTGGAAGGCATCTGCCCCCGCCTCACACACCCATCCCCTCCACACATGCGTGTGCACGCACACACACACACACACACACACGCGCGTGCACACTTACACACTCATGTGCGCACAAACCCACACACATAGACAGTCCCCAAGCCCTGAACCTCCAACCCCAACTCCCTATACATTTACCTGCATCCAGCTGCTGGGGCAGCTCCCACCACCCTGCCTGGCTGCATGCTGGTCACGTGCATGTGAGCGCACAGACACATAACTAAATAATTCTTTTTCCAAATATTTAGTTGGTCTAATAAAAGATACCACATCTACCCAAATAACCTTGTCTGCCAGAACATGGATCTAAACTTTGCATTTATACCCTTTTTGTTAACCCTATATATAACAAGGGCTGAAGTAGCCTCCCACCCTCAGCAGCATTTGCAGCCAGGGCCTTGGCCTCGGCCTCAGTTTAGGTTTTGTGACTAAAGCCCAGCTATGAGAGAGACAGAAGGTACAGTGCTACTATAGATAGTGTTTATGTGAGTTCAAGCCCTTCTTCAAACTCATAACAAAGGCCATGCCCAATTGTAAATGGTTATTGTATCTGGTCACTGAAGCCAAGCTGTCAAAACTGATCAGAAGTAAGGCTTGCTGCATTTCTCCCTTGCGTGCTGCTGGTTACAGAAACTAGCATATCTTACCTACACTACCCCTGGGTTTGCTTGGCTTGTGTTTGCAGTCAGAGCTGGAATGGAGTTCATTCTAGGAACATGTACGTTTCTTATTGTGGTAATAACTAATAGTGGGGGAACTTCTGAAGATTCAGTTCTTGATGTTAGTTTGCATCTTTATTCTTATGTCTTCTCTGCTGTTTAATCACTATGGATCTACTAAACTAGATTGGGAATCCCAAGAGAAATAGCTTCCTCCAGTATTTTAGGGGATCTGGTCTATATCTGAGGCAGGACCCAGAACTGCAGTGGTACTAAAACTTACTGTAACTTTTAAGGCCTGAGGCTTGCCTTGTTGAAACAGAAATCAGAAATGGAAACTAAACTATAATTTCTCCAGCTGATTCTTGTGTCTTATTTTCCCTTTGTGGATGTTGTAGGCAGCATGCAGGATGGAACTGTGATGGGAGATGTACAGCTTCCCCCCTGGGCAGATGGAGACCCTCATAAATTCATCAATTTACATAGGCAGGTCAGTAACTACTTGAAATCTGAAATGCCATGATCTGACATTGCAATGGATCCCAGTAAGTAGGAGATGAATAAGTAGTATCCAAACCACAGCACTGATTCCAAGTACACTGGTCCCTCTGCAGAACATCATACCTGGCTCTGAATTTTGCGTGTGACACTTGTCTCTGTGGTAAGCCAATTCCCACTTGCTATGCAAATGCTCTAAACTTGATAAAGTTTGGATCTGGATCAGAGTTCTGTGACATGGACCTTGTCTGTCTGCAATTGCATGTGTATAATGCATATTTGCTCTCCCAGCTGTGTGTGCATATCACACAGCTGCTTGAATATTAGAGTTAACTAGCTACCTTTGTCACTGTCAAATCATTCCAGATCCTGGTAGCTTTTACTAACAGAGCCTGATCTAATTGCTGTTTCACACTGACTTTAGTGTCGGTCACCCACTGGCAGTCTGAAAGCAAACAGCCCTAAAATGCTGGGACATATGACAAGTAATTCTATTTACTAATGACTAGAAAAGACCTAGTCGTGTTGTGTGTCTTGTGGTGGAGACAAAACCAGATGGTGACAAATTCAAAGGGAATTTATCTAGAGAGGTTGCTAAATGCAGAGAGTTTTGGTGGTGCACTTTAGCTCCCAGACTGGTTTGCTTTACCACTAAAGGCCACTATGCAGTGTCCCCCTCAGTCTTGGGGTAAGGTGAGGAGGAAATGGGCTGTGCTAAAGTTTACTGGGGCGTGTCCACATGAGCATGCACGTGCCTCTTGCTGTGTCTCAAGCCCCTTTGAGATGCTGCAAGACGCATGTGCAGGAACAAAAAACATTCCCTGCACTGCATATTTGTAGCGCAGGGGCAAAATTTGACACCTGGATATGTAGGTATCTAAAAATACCCTGGGAGAAAAAGGAGGGGCAGGGCACGGTCCCGGACAGTGCCCAGAGCCAACCAGAGGCTTGGTCCTTCATAGAGACACTCTGGTAGCCAGCCAGAGCATCTCTATGGCTGGCCGTTTCCCCGGTACTGAAGCACACTGCCTGCCTTATATGGGTAGTGCAGGTTGCAGTGACTGGGACCTGGGCCCTATGCCAGGTAAGTAGGGGGTGGGGGGGGCTGGAAGAGGGGGGAGGGGACTATGGGGGGCCCTGCCCAGTGCCCCCCCCCCGATTGCTTCCTCAGCTCCCTGATCACTTCCCCAGCTACTCCTCCCTTCCCCCAGCTCCCAGATTGTTTCCCTAGCTTCTGCCTCCTTCCCCCAGGGATGTTTGGTGGTCCAGCTCCTTGGTGCTGGCAGCAATGGCTGCAACCACAGCAACAGCAGCAGTGATAGTGGGGTTGGTGGTGATGGGCCAGGCAGCCATTTGCTGTGGCAGAGGTTGTGCAAGCAGCAGTAGGCCAAGTGGCTGCAAGAAAAGTGGGGCTATATTGCTGCAGCCCTCACTCACCTGGTACTGCTGAGAACCATGTCCACTGGGCTTCAGGGCCCCAGATTCTGCCACAAGCCCTGCCCACTGCTACCCATGCTCCCAAATTCCATGCCAACCAGTAGTTAAATGGAGGAGCATCGTGAGCTATGTTTGACATCTCTGGTCTAGACATATGCAAGCTAGCCTACAACTAGCCATTTTGGTTACTGCCAGCTGGGCGGTTACACTAATCTTGATTTCTGCATAGGCCACAAGGCCCACCTGAGGAGCTGCATAAATACATAGGCAGTTAGTCTGTGCTAAGCTCTGTCCTGCTACAGCTAAACTGATCCCAGGCAGCTAGTTTTACTTGCGTATGCCTGTATGAGCTGCAGGGGTTGCCGTGTGGTCATAGTAGCTGGTTATCTCAGATTCCACTCTGAGCTATATACCTTTATGCTGTGAGTATGTGTTGTGAATTGTGGAATAAGCAGGCTGTTGTGATTTAGAGAACTGGATGGTAATTATTCAGATGGACACTGATGAGACAATGAAGGCACTGATTAATTTCTTCATAGGTAAACAAACAGCCTGTAATTTCCATGACACTGCACTGTTCTGGTGTCCCTTTCCTTGTGTCTTCAGTGTCTGTCTGGGTGGAAGGTAGGGCAGGGTGGCACCTTAGAAACTGCTGACTTGTTTCCAACTATGCCATCCTGCATGTTGTCCTATCTGTAACATCTCTTAGGCCTTGTGATCTTCATTCCTTCCCTAAACAGAACCAGGATCCCATAAATCCCATCTAAGCTTTCTCCACTCATTGATTTGTCTCGCTGTTGACAATATCATTATTTTTACCCTGTCACTCAAGCTTGTAGCTGTGTGTGTGTGTGTGTGTGTGTGTGTGTGTGTTGGGTCAGGGAGGGGGTCACTTTTGCTCTCCCTTCTCCTTTGCTCCATATATCACCACCAACACCACCAATTCAATACTGTTATTGTTGTTTCATTGTTATTGTTGTTATTTAGTATTATAGGCCCAGGTTCTAGGCTGCCTCCACTGTCTTCATCCATTCCCATCTGTTGTATACCTTCATTCTCCAGTCATCCACATTTAATTTCTGTAGGTCTAACATTACATCATCTAGCCATATTTGTCTTGTTTGACTTGTGGTCTGATTTTCTTTACTTCATTTGTTAATTGGGTATACAGAGCTTCTATATTGTTCATATTTTTCAGAGCACTTATGAGAGCTATATCGTCGGTGTATATGAGGAGATATATACTCTCTGTTCACTTGAACTCCTTCCTCATGTTATTTGTGCCCCTCATTACTTTTTCTAATACCAGGTTGAATAGGATCGAAGGCAAGCTGTCTCCCTGTCTCAGTCTGGTTCTGATTGAAAAGGGACCTGATTTTCTTCCATAAGCACTAATTCTGTTTCTTGATTCATGCATGCAAACTTTAATAAATTTAGTTAGCCCCATATATCCATGCAGCATTCAAAGCTGCTCTTTTTTCATTCCTAACAATTCAAAGATTTATCTCTCCCCTCCATTCACAACATAACACTGACACCACTGATATCTTCTCTGTTGCACCTTGCTGCTCTCTGATCACCCTGATTCCTGCAGCCCATACAAGGACAGCAACAAGGATAGCTTTTTTATGTGGCATTCTAACCATGTCTCCTGGCTGTTATGCTTTGAATCTTTCCACACCTTGCCTTCCACTGTGATATCAAATTTAAGTTTCTTATTCCCACTTTCAGTCCCAAATGACTCCTTTCATTATTTGCTTGTCCCTTTTTCATCATATCCTCCCACAGTCTCCCTCTACTCTGCCACTAATGCTGGCATCAGTATTCTGTTTCACAGTACCATCATACCATTTGTCTGCTTTTCTAGCAAACCATTCCACACTCTGTCTGAACTGGTCCATAAGTAGGCTTGGCAGAATTTGATTTTTTATTTTTTTAATAATTTTGATGGCTAAAATCAATGTTTATTTTTAGGCATTTATTTCAGTTTTTTAGCAATTTAAATTTTCAGGATTGTGCAGAATTAGGGGTGTGGGGGGCACACTCACTCACAAAGACATGCACGCACACATGTATGCACACATGTGCATGCACATACACATGTGCACACACACATGTGCACGCACACACATATATCCTCTCACTTCCCAGCAAGGAGATCTCTGGCTGCTGCAGTGGCATCTGCTCTCTGTAGTCAGCAGCTCCCGCTGCCTGCTGGCTCCCACCTGAGCTTAAGGGAGGACCTGGCTGGCTGGCTAGCAACCTGCAGGCACCGAGCTGGACACACACACACACACACACACACACACACACACACACACACACGTGTCACTGCTTAGCAAGAGCTCACTTGGGCATTGTGGCAGCAGCCTCTTCCTCGTCTTTCTACACTGGCCACAGACCCCAAGAAAAAAAAACTTACCTGGCCAGGTCTGGGAACACCATGACACCTGGCATGCTGAGGTAAGCCACCAGGAGGCGTGGAACTTGCCCAGTGAAGACTGAGCAAGTGACGCTGCCCTAGTGCTCTGAGGGATTCACCCAGCAGGGGCTGGGGAAATCAAGCTGCTGGGGATGCCAGGGAGACTGTGACCTCAAGTGAGGAGCCAATCTGACCTACCACCCAGATAAGTGAAGCTGGATGGTGGGTTGCTTATGTGTGGCCCATATGCTGGGGAGGCGGGGACACCGGGAGAAGGAATGCCCCAGGGAAAGAGTGTGAAACCCTCAGGAAAGAGGGCAAGAGGAGACACTGAAGACAGTGAGTCTTGGAGGGTCTTAGACAAACCCAGGTAAAGAAGGGATTTGCCCAGAGGAACCAAGTAAAAGAGCCCACTGGCTCAGAGCTGCTTCAGACAGTGGAGCTGAAGCCCAGCACAGATTCTGAAGTTTTTCTTTTCTTGTGTTATGTAGTAATCCCAAGCTAGGGAAATGTAACAGGGGAAAGCCAGATTCTCTGCACACCTGAGTTCTGATTAATCAAGCCACAGAGTCAACACCTGAGACCCAGTGGCATCTGATCATGGACCCTGGGACAGGCAGGTAGAGACCCCATCACCCTAGAATCCATTGATCCTGGAGAGAAGGAAGACTACCGCAAGTAGGGTTGAAACATTTGAGGAGGAGCAACCTGCCTACAGGACATGGCCATCAAACTCTCATGATGCCCACAGCCAATTGGGCTAGAGAGGATCCAAGAACTGGCGATGCATACTCAGTACTAACAGGAAGAGACAACTCATCACCTGAGAGGAAAGGGGCAGGATGTAGGGGTGGTGGAGGCCTGCAGAAGACCGACCTTTTCCTTATGATCATCACCAGAGATACCAGCTATACTCCCAAAGAATAACTTGACATCAAAGATATGGCAGGCAAGAGGGAAAGAAGATGAGGCAGAGGTCCCTGCGATTCCATTGGGATGAAGAGTAGTGGGTACGCCCGCCCGCTCACAACCCCCACTGCCATTTTTCAGTGCAGGGATGCTGATGCACATGACGCTGGAATCTGCTGGAACATAGTAATTACCATACCTCAGCAGACTATATTAATCAAGTCTGCTCTGCCACACTGTAATTATAGTGTATCAGAGCAGCCTTGCACCTCAGGCACCTTTGCTCCTTATTCACTTACTCTAACGTACTAAAGTTATTTTGGTGGAGCATGGCTGTGATGAAAGTTAAGTTCTTGGTGAGTACATTGGGGCAGAGGCTTTGAGTTTATTTCTGTTTGAAAAAACTTAGAGCATTGTGGAAGCCGCCAGAAACAATTAATACTGGAACTTTTACATTGTCATTTTATTTTATACAGAGGTTGACTTCAGTCTATACTATGGATTAATGATCCAAACACTTTGGGCCAAATGACATTTACATTTCATATGCCTAAGTGGTACGTACATAGCTTTATAACTGCAGTTTTTGACACTTACTTGCACACAGTTTGGGATACTATTTGGCCCTGTGTGCCTACTTGCCAGATGTCATGTAGAGGAGGAGGACCTCCACCTTTTAAGCCTGCTGGCCTAATGGTTAGACCATTTGTCTAGGGAGCAGGAGATCTGGGTTCTAAACCCCCTTCACCTAGAGGAAATTTCAACCTGCAACACTTGCCTCCCAGCAAAATACTCTAACCATTAGGCATCAGGCTGGGCACTTTGAGTCTTCCCCAGTTTACCTTGCATTTACTATACTTTGGGTAAAATAGGATCATAGGAAAGTAGGGCTGTAAGGGACATCATGAGGTCACCTAGTGCAGCCACCTACTCAAGGCAGGATAATCTCTGACTGAACAATCCCAGTCAAGTGTTAGTCTAACCTGCTTTTGAAAACTTTCAGGCATGAAGACTCCACAACCTTTCCAGGTAGCCCGATCCAATGCTTGGCCATCCTTATGGTCAGAAAGTTCTTCCTTATCTCCAACCTACATTTTCTCTTCTGCAGTTTAAGGCCATTGCTCTTAGTCCTGCCCCCTACAGCCACAAAGAAAAGTCTATCTGCATCCTCTTCATAATTTCCCTCAGTTGTTTGAGGGCTCTTATCAAATCCCCCCATCTTTTCTTCTTCACAATGAATAGTCCTAGTTCTTTCAGCCTTTCTTCATAAGTCATTTTCCCAATGCTGTATTCATTTTTGTCAGTATTTTTTTTTTGGTCATTCTTTACACATCTTCCTTGAAGTTTGTGGCCCAAAACTGGACAAAGTGCTCAAGGTGAGGCTTTACTAGCAACAGACCAGCATCAGACAAGTTTCTGCCTCACTGGAAGCAGGGATCTAGCCTATAGATTCAGAGTGTATTCCCTTCAAGGGCAGTTTCTGTTTTACTGAGCCATATGTCTTCTGCTTTCATTTTGCTTTGGCCCCACTTATCTCCCTTTCATAGATTTATAGATTGCGAAGCTGGAAGGGACCTTGGGGAACCATTGGGTCCAGCCCCCTGCACCAGGCAGGAAAGAACTGGGAGTCAGGTGACCTGAGCAAGGTGACTGTCCAGTCTCCTTTTGAAGATTTCCAGGGTAGGTGATTGCACCACCTCTGGGGGCAGCCTATTCCACAGTCTGGACACCCTAGCTTTGAAGAAGTTTTTCCTAATGTTGAGCCTGAAATGGTCTTCCAGGAGTTTGTGGCCATTACTCTTGATTTTCCCCAAGGTTGCCCTGGTGAACGGTTGTTCACCAAGCCCTTGATGTACTCCCCTGATGTAGCAGTAAGCCACTATCAAGTCTCCTCTTAGCCTTCTCTTTTTCAGGCTGGAGAGTCCCAGGTCCCTCAGCCTTTCCTCATATGGCTTGCCTTGCAAGTCTCTGATCATATGGGTGGCCCTTCTCTGGACTCTCTCAAGATTTACCCTGTCTTTGTTGAAGTGTGGTGCCCAGTACTGGATGCAATATTCCAGCTGCGGTTTCACCAATGCCAGGTAGAGTGGAAGAATCACTTCCCTAGTTTTGTTGGAGATGCATTGATTGATGCATGGCAAGGTATTATTTGCCCTGTTGGCTACAGCATTGCACTGACAGCTTATATTCATACTGTGGTCTATTATTACCCCCAGGTCCCTTTCATTTGTGGTGCTGGTCAGTTTGGCATTGCCAAGCCTGTAGGTGTGTGTGTGTGTATGTGTGTGTGTGTGTGGGGAGGGGGGGGGGGGGGAGGGATTGTCCCCAGGTGAAGCACTTTACATTTCTTGACATTGAACTTCATTTGATTCTGATCTGCCCAACTTGCTAGCCTGTCTATGTCTGCCTATACCTGCAGCCTATCTTCAACTGTGACTACACTTCTTCATAACTTGGTGTCATCTGTGAAGTTGGACAGTGAGCTCTTCACCCCCGCATCCAAATCATTGATAAAGGTGTTAAAAATCATTTCTTGGCTTTCCATGGATACAGGCTCAAGAGGACAGCCGAGGAGTGCTCTGGGCAGTGAATAGCTTTTGGTCTGATTGGTATGGTACTTTTCCGGGAAGCAGGAGATTTAGGTTCAAACCCTCTCTAGCTGCTGTGTAAGATAGTGCTGTTGTATGGTGGAGTAATATACTGCACTGAAATGCACATGTAGACAGTGACCAGGCAGGGGCCAGACTCCTGCTTGCCACCTAGCCTGATGGCTCTGTGCTTTTAGCACCCTCATGCCCCAGCCAGCCTCTCCACCACCTGCTGCCGTCACCTGAAGCCCAGGGCTGACTCCACCTGCACCCTCCCCCCCCCGCCAGCCCAGGCCTGCTGTACCTTGTTTTAAATTGCAGCTGTCATAGGCACATGTGTAAATGCACCTGGTAGCAGTTTACTCAGGCTCTAACTGTTCCAGAGTTTATTGCTTCACCTTAATTTCATGTGTAGATGCACCCACTATTATTAGTGCTATGGTCTCAAGTGTCCCCATGTATAGTAACTTGGTTCATTGTCATACCTCTCCACCTTTTAGTAACCCAAACCAATCCATTTAATTTATTCCATCACTAACCAGCCCTTTTACAGAAACGATATTGATATTTGTGCTGCTTATTTAATTTGTATTTCAGTAACACCTTAAAGTTCTGACAAGATCACAAGCCCATGATTTTCAGAACCACATAAACAGAGAGTTGAGTTGTTCAAAAATTTTTGATCGAACCATTTTCCATCAAAAAATGCAGCTCTTTTGGAATAGAAATGTTGTGCAGAAATGTGAGAGGTTTGATCAGAACACCTCAAAACCATTCATTCCAACATTCTCATTTTGATGATGAGGAAACATTTTATTTTGATGTTATTGTTCTGTTTCCTTGCAACTTTAATATAATTTTAAAATGTGAATTCAACCATAATATGTAGGTAAAGATAACATTTAATATTTTATGATATGGTTTTGATATTGTCAAAATGAAACAAGTCATTATTTCCAAGTGAAAATTCTTTAGTTTCCATTCTATAAGACATTTGAGAATTTCATTTTTTTCATTCCAGTATGGACAGGAAATGCTTTTCAAAGTGGCATAATTTCCCCTAGAATAAAAATTCTGTTTTCTGACCATTTCTAGTGGTGAAGGGCAGCACTTGGCTGTTCCAGTTTACAATCTACATGCACAAAGGAAGGATAAGGGAGGCCTCCTTACCCCTGTTTAACAGATAAAGAACCATTGTACAGAGTAAGCAATTTGAACAAGGTCAAACAGAAAGGCTGTGGCAGGGACAGATCGCCTGCTTCGTAAGCCAGTCACCATCCAGAATTTACCAGGAAGAGGCAGATACTTTTTCTAAGACAACTTTCACAAGAAATTTGTCACAAGAAATTTCTGTACACTAGAAATTGTGAAGGCCAGTTGGATAAAGTGGGAACGTCCCCAAACCTGGAGCTACACAAGGGAATGATGTGATTTGCCTCATGTCTGGTCATTTTTGGTCCCCCAGCCTGAAGGACCAGGTACCCATTTATAGCTACATTGCCAGAGGGTGAGTGGTATTTAGCACAAATCCATAGTAGGGCCCAAGCTCAGGCCTCTGGAGTTGTAGCTATTCTACCATCACCTCCCAGCTCAGTCTCCTGTACCATGCTTAAAGATGAGGTGCTCTGCAGTGTTTAAAGCAAACCCCTGTGGTTCATGTTAATGTGCATCTCTCTTTTTCATAGGTGGGCCAAATATAGGTAAAATCCCAACTTTCTGCTACATATTAACCTGTCACTTGGTTGCATTTGAATTCATTCAGCACTTTATTTTGCTCTCCTGAGAGTGCCAAGTAAAGTTTACAGTATGTAATTTATATAATAACTGCTTCTATTAATGAGAATGAGTTTTGAGCCTAGGCATAAATATTTTCCTATTGTTTGCAGTGTATGACACACTTGTTCTTTCTGCTAACAAGTAATCATTATAGCTACGGACAGGGTAATTTAGACCAGATGCACTGGACTAAGTATCTGCTCTGTGAAATGAGCCATTCTTTTGGCACCCATTAGCGTGCTTCTTTCTGATGTGTGCTGTGGGATGGTGTGCCTGGGAGATCTTCTAATTCAGCATGAGGGATCACTCCACAGTCAGACCAGTTACAGCACTTTTAATAACACAGCACACACACGGTCCATTGCTGTTTGGAGTCACTGGGCAAATATGAATGGTGTGAAAGGCACAGCCCTGGCTTGGAAGGAATATAGTGCCACACTACCACTTTGAGAGTTCCCAGAAGCCTGTCTTAGGCATTAGGGAAAGACTGAAAGAAGCCTCGGTACTATGGCTGTCTATACACGTGCTTTGCGATGGGAAGGGGGTTAATTAGAACAACTCCTGGACAGTAGCTTTAATTAAAATGCCACAGCATCAGGTGTATTCAGTGTCCTGTATTTCAAAATGGCCATGGGGGCAGTTCAACTAAAGCTTGTTCTATGAGTTTTAGTTAAAACACCTGTACCGACATTTTGAAATGCAGGACACTGTATGCACGTGATGATGAGGCATGCTGTAGCTTACTAATTAGAACGCTGCAGAACACTTGGTTAATCAAGTCTGCTCTGGTGTTAATAGTCTGGGATTAATCAAGTCTACTCTGACGCATTCTAATTAGAATGGTTTGGAGCACAAGTACAGGCACCCTACATTGCACTTATACAGGGTAGGGCTGGTTCTCTGGGGACTGTAGAAGGGACATGAATCTGCCTGTCCCTTCCTTCACACTGTCAGCAAGTCCTTACAAATCTTTCCAGCTACATATCCTGTCTTGTCCATGTGCAGCTTTGTATGAGCCCCTAAGGGGGAGGGATAGTTGCTTGTAATTACTCCCTTTGAACCTCTCTGGTTTTTGTTATGGCTATTGATCTTGTGTAGCAATTTCATCTCATGTAAATAAGATTGGTAAAGTCAAGCCTATCTAAATTAGCCAGTTCCCTCTGGGTACATCTACATGTGCTTTAATGCATCGTGATTACTGCGCATTAAGTTTAGTACCTGTAATAACAGGTACTAACTCAATGCACAGTAACCTGCAGTACTATGCAGTTGCACCAGCACATGCCTTTTTAGTGGCACTAATGCATAGTAGATTAATTCCACCGTGCATTAGTGCTATAGCATGGCTTTTTCTGTGATGCTTTAATGTATAGTAGAATTAGTCTACTGCTTATTTAGTGTCTCATGTAGATGCACCCTCTGACCTCTAAAAAGAAATTTGGAAGAGACACCAGCAGCCTTCCATTGTGCTTTTCAGGGCAAGGGACTTTGGTGTTGTAATTCTTATCAGCTCCAATTTGGTGGCTTTTGTCACTCAGTCCAAAATGTGATTGGATTTGCTGATCAGGACCACAAAGTTCTTAGAGCTTCAGTCAAACAACTCACCAGTTCATCTTCCTTATTCTCTTCCTGGGCTATACATGGCCTTTCTATTGCCCCTCGGAGCAGCACCCTCCACTCCTCTTCTACCATTACCCCTCTGTCCTGACCTACAGCACCACCTACCTACGACTTCTGTGCCCCTCCTGAGAAGGGAAAACTCATTTCATGGAACCGTTCATTGATGTTATAATGGGACCAGAATATCTCCTATGTTGAAGCCATTAAACTCACTTGGATTTCTGACCAAAACAAAGCACAGAATGCAGGTCTGTAGAGGCAGATGATAGACACATTAACCTGTTTAGGATATGCCTATGCAATGAAATGAAGGTCACTGCGTAGACATCATGCTACCATGTAGGTACATCTGCATACTGTTACGGAGCAAGAAGAGATTGCAGAGCTTATTGCTCAGGAGTTAATTGCTCCCAGGTGTACATTCAAATCGTGCATCCAGGAGCAATTAACTCTGGAGCAATAAGCTCCACAGTATATTCATGTGCAGCGTGTGGAGCCAGGTCAGAGCAGCTCTGGCTGGCAGGGGGTCCCAGGGGCCAGCCTCCCAGCCTGGGACTGCTCCCCCCAGCTCAACATGCTGTAGGGGGGTTGGCTGAGGCATGAGGGAGCTTCAGTGCGGGGGCTAGCCAGCAGGCAGCCCTTGCACTGAAGCACCTCATGCTCCAACCAGCCCCTCCAATGTCTACACATTCACTGCTGCAGATTTTTTTACTCTGTAGCAGGATAGTACTTGTAAATACAAGTACTATCCTGCTGTGGAGTAAATTAGTTTACTCCAAGCTAATAGAGGTGTGTGTGTAGAAGCCGAGATGTTTACTGTGCAGCTAATTAGTCAACTGCTCAGTAAGCATCTCATGTATTAAATTAATCTAGATAGCATTGTTAACAACAGAGGAGAAGATATAGCAGCACCAGCTTCAGCATATGTTAGCAATCAGTACCCGGGATCCCTGTAATGTTTGTACTTTGGTTTCACGTAAAAGCTAAAGCCTTTGTCACTGAATTTTTACTGCTATATACCTATAGCTGTACCTAAATCAAGTTAGTATGAGTACAGTGATATATACTACAATTGTACCTTCATATCGTTATGTAGACATACCCTTAGCCTCTTTGGTCAATTTCTTATAAAGCCCACGTATAATGAGAAGTGATTGGAATTTGAAGCATCCATATTCACTCTTTTCTAAATCTAAATGCTTTGTAGGAAATTTAACCTTCCAAGTCAGGATGTTAATTATATTTCAAAGAGATGCACTCTGTTGAACAAGCTTTCATTGTTGGTTTCAGGCTCTGGAAAGTGACTATGTCAGTGCACATCTTCATCATTGGATTGATCTGATTTTTGGTTATAAGCAACATGGCTCAGCTGCAGTGGAGGCGGTTAACACCTTTCATCCTTATTTTTATGGAGACAAGATGGACCTCAACAGCATTACTGATCCTCTGATTAAAAGCACCATCCTGGGCTTCGTCAGCAACTTTGGGCAGATACCAAAACAGGTACACTATGAACTTCCCTCTTCCACATCTACTCAATTAAATATTCAATATTAATACTCAAATAATACTCAATATTAAATACCAGGGCTGAACAGGAGTGTAGGTAAATAGCAGAGCATTTACATTTTTGGATCTAGTAGTATTTTTAGCCCCCATTTTACACGGGTATAAATGACACATGATAAAAGGTGGCAGGCAAAGAGGGGAAGGGGGAACTTGCACAGTTGTAACTGACAGCAGGCTGAGAAGACATCTGATCTGGGAGGTGTCATGGAGGCAGAATGCAGAATCTTTGTCACTGGTGATGTTGCATGAGCGAGAGAGCTCCGTGTGATGCTCGGATCTGAGGGTGGTCCTGCAAGGCTGGAAGACAGAAAAAATGTCCTTTACAAATTTTGAAGTTAGCAAATGTATTTCAGATTCTATGAGACTCAATAAATATGGAACCCTTATGATGTCCATTCCACATAGTTCTCCTTCAGTTTGGAACCTTGTTTTAATCAATGCTTGAAAAGTGCTTTGTAAGAAATTAAGGGCTTGATTTTAGACTTAGTTAGATCTGGTAGTCAGTGCAGGCACAGAAGTATGAACGTGGTATAAGTGTAGGTTTACCATATGTCCCAATTTATCTGGCACAATCTTGGATATCAGAGGCTGGTCCTGGCTGGCTCTTGAGAATTATAATGGGTGTCCCAGAAACACAGGGGCATGTGGAACAGTTGGAGAGGCATGGAGCACCTTGCAGGCAGGCAGGCGTCACTGCCTGCCCGGATGCAGCCCTGACCCACCAACTTGTGAGAGTTTTGTGGGGAGGAAGAAAGGGGGAGGGCAGTGTCCCAGATGAGGCCTGGATTTCCTTATGGTCAGCCTATGCAAGTGATAACTGAACCAGACCCATTCTGCTGGCATGCTTGAAATACGCCACCAAAATACATATTTCAGTTTAATGTATGATGGTTCTCAGCCTTTTTAGACTCAAGGCATCCCTCCCTAACTGTTCTGACTTTATTGGCACTCCCTTTCAAAAACCAATTTATTTATTACAGTGCATAAGAAGTAATATGACTAGAAATACATTTTTAAACAAACTGGAAAAAACATTAATAACCATTCTACTATTATAAAAGTCTTAGCCTGTTGGTCTATGTCTGTAATACTTTATTCTCACTCTGGTTGTCTGAGAATGCTCCAAAAGTGTTCCAGACAGGAAGCGGTGGCATGGTGGAGTGTCACCATGATGGCAGGGATGGAGCAGCTGGAGCGGGGGTGGGGGGGGTGGCCCTGCTTCCTGCAGACGGCGGCAGCATGGGGTGCTGGCCAAGGGGGATGGAGAGGCAAGGTTCCCTCCCTATCCTGCTCCTGAGAGACGGAGGCGGTGGTGGTCCATCCCCCCCATCATTCCTGACAGGCAATTGGCTAGTATTATTTGAATATTATAATTAATGAGACACTTGAGCCTGACAGTTCTACATCCCATTTTCCAATCTTTCAATAATTCTTCTGACTCCTTACTAAATCTTGTTTAATTTAGCACCATCCCATTTGAATTGCATTCCCCAAAACTAGACACAAGATTCCTGTCATAGTGCACTTGTACAGAACACAGAAGGAACATAACCTCTCTACCCATATTCAAGATTTGCCTGTTTATACATGAAAGTCATATTAGGTCCCTTAGCTATATTGTTGAGCACATGTTGAGCTGCTTAGCCCCAGGACCTCCAAATCTTTTTTGAAGTACTGTGTCCCAGCATAGTGTCCTTCATTCTGATCTGCATTTTAGTTCTAGATGCATCTTATGTTTGGTTGTATTGAAATGCATGCTGTTTGATTGCACCCAACTACCAACACAATTCCAATTACTCTATCAGTGGCCTGTCCTTTTCATTTACCGATCCTTCATATTTGTGTCATCTCCACATTTGACCCAAATTTATCGTGTTTTTAGGCCATTGTTAAAAATATGATGATCCACATGGGAATGCCCTTGAAACATAACTGCTACATAACAGCTCATATATAATTATTCCCTGTTTTACAGTTAAAGCTGAGACCTACTAGTTAAAAAGGAATTAAATTCCTTTTTAATTCCTTCAATACGTACCATGTTGATTTTTTTATTGTTCTAGTTTCTTAATCAAAATGTTGTATGGCAATTGCCTGACAGAAGTTTTAAATTATTACATCAGCTTTATTATCTTTCTCAGACAAACCTGTAATCTCATAAAAATTATGTCAAATTAGTTTTACAAGATTCATTTTCCATTATCATGTGTTGATTGGTATTAATTTAATTGCTTTCTATTAATTCTTTGTTAACTGAGTCCAGTAACAGCCATTTTATTATTCTTCCTGCAATTGAGGTCAGGCTGGCACAACGTTATCTTTCTTCTAGTCCTGTTAAACTTCCCCATTTTTCCAAGACATTAAGAAATCTGTTTTAAGGGCCAGAATCCGTTACGCCTGTTGAGTGTCCAACTGGACTTAAACTCCTAAATGTAATTCTATTCCATCCCATTCAAGTCCCTGAAAATCTATTGATGCATCAATTTTTGTAATGCACCATCATCTGGCATTTGAGTGAGTCACAAAAAGCATCGAAGAGGAAGAGTACCCACCCACCCTTTTTATTAACTGTTTCTTTTGAGGACTTGAGCAGAGTGGAATAGAATCACACTTAAGTACCTAAGTCTATTTATGTACCTAGTAGATTGAACAGAATATGGACTCAGAAGTCTAGAAGACTTTTCAGCCAAATGTCTTTAATTGCAAGCTTTCGGGAACAAACACGTTTCATCAGGCATTGGAGAAAAGATTGTAAAAGTTCTCCTGGGTCGAAATGAAAGTTCATATTTCATAGGATTTCACAGAGGAGTCAATAGATGGAAAACTCCTCTGGGCAGTCAGTTCATAGCTGGTATAAAGCCTCTCACCTTCTGTGATAATGCAGATTATCTTGAAACAAAGGAAGAAGTGGGATCTCAGGTTTCAGGTGGTCACAGTTGCTTCCTGCTTGGGAAAATATGAAAATTTCATTTTAAAAAAATCTGCTAAAATTCGATAGCTTCCATATGTCAGGTATCCAGGTTGTAGCCGTATTGGTCTAGAGGAAAAGGTAATCAGGACTTGTAGTGGAGATGGTATCTCATTCTACCTATTAGGCACTCAAGTGTAATTCAATTCCATACTGCTCAAGTCCCTGAAAACCAGTTAATCAGTTTTTGTTCTTTCTTTATTTTAGCTCTTCACTAAACATCATCCATCCAGAAATGTCCAAGGAAAAAATGCATCAGGGAAAGAGTCTGCATTGGCACTTCATTCTAGTGGACTTTTACCTCCATTACTCAGCAGCCTGCAAAATCTGAAGATGTCTCCTGTTACTCTCAAAGGTAACGAGGAATTCAGCAGTTTTTTGTGTACTAACAAGTGCATACTCCTTGTGCAGGAATAAATCTGGATGTTTTTGATCCTTGCATCTTCAAAAATATCTATTTTAGTATAACATTAAATTGGTCTCAGCAGCATCCCTGCTACTATGTTCTTAAGTAATTATTTCTATACATTGAGAAATAAGTAGTTGAAAAAAACCAAAAACAGGTCATGAAAAATGAAAAAAATTAAAATCCTTTTTGTAGGGTTCAAAGCAGAACAGTTTCACCTATTTTAAAGTTTAATTGTAAAGAAATATATGTTTATATTTTGAATACGTAGCATCTTAAAAAATTGTTTTCTGCTTTCTTTCCTGTTCCTCCTTTTTTCATGAGGTAAAGTAAAATGAATAGTATCCAGGGTTTTTTCTCTCCTATTTTTCATTTTTTTTCTTTTCTTTTTTCCTCTTTCACTTTGAGATTCATAATTTCTCCCAAATTGAGGCAATTTGGAAAAATACAGTTTAGAAAATGGAAAAGGAAAATTATTTTTATAAATACAAGAAAACCACAAACCATACCACTATCCATTGTGTTGCAAGGGAAGATGAAAGGAAAATATAAATATCAACATTTTGACACTTTTTGACATTTTTAGTTTCAGAAAAATAATGAGTACTCAAAAAGTACATTCATTTTTTTTTGTTTAGTTTAGTTTAGCTTTTGTTTTGGGGGGAGGGAAATGTTGAAAGATACATTGCTACCAGTTCTACTTTCAGTAGAGCCTAAATGCCCCATCCAGGATTAGAGGCCACATGTGGTAGGCATTGTAGATTCTTTAGATTATCTTTGCACTTTAAAAGTATAAGACAACAGGACAGGCAAGCTGATTTACACAGGCAACAAAAAGTGATTGTCCAAATCACATAACTTTTCAAGTATACTTCCCCCCTCCATAACAGCCCTTCCTGCAAACTGGTGATCTGTGCAGCTCCCAAAGTCAAACTTCTTTCCATCCCCCATTTACTCCACATACCCTCCCACCCTTCAAGGGGATACTGTGGACAGTGCTCTGTTAGGGGGAAACACTCACAGTCAAAATGACTATAGATGGTCCTGGACAATTGTCCCTTCATCCCACCTCTGCTGGTCCTCATTTACCCTTCAGTGATTGTTCTTTAGTACATCTTAACATTTCATGGGTTTGAGGGAGTTCTCAGCCTAGTTTTGACAGTAGACGAGCAGTTGACCCATATAGTCCAGGTTCATGTGATAGAATAAGGCATTATACATATGAAAGAGAGCCAATACCAGTCCCGTAAAACTTGGGACAAACACTTCATGACTTTCACAGGATACCTCAGACAGCAATTTGCTTCCACAGCTCCACCTATCATGGTCTCTCCATCTCGTTCCTCGGGTGGGTTTCTGCTGTGGTTCTGGAACTCAGCATGGTTATGAAGACTCACAAGCGCGGTCAGTGACACAAGAGAACAAAATCAGTCTTAGCATTCTGCTAACAGGATGAGCTCTGATATTTGTCTTTCTGTCAGAGTCACCCAAAGGACCCATTGGACACATTGTTCATACGGAGAAAAGCATTCTGGCTGTTGAGAGAAATAAAGTGTTGATTCCCCCTCTTTGGAACAAAACCTTCTGCTGGGGATTTGATGACTTCAGCTGTTGCTTTGCAAACTATGGATCTGACAAGGTAAACAAGGATAAAATCAAAGAATTTCAAAGGTGACTAGTGATTTGGCATGTCTTGGTATATAGGGTACATCACTGAGATACAGGGAAGAGGCCTAATTTTCAGCAAATGGTTGTATAGCAATTTCTGAAAAATCAGGGCTCTCTGAGAAATTCATGTTAGTACCCAAAGATAGAAAACTTGAAAACTTTGGTCCTTACTTGACTAAGCCAGAGTACTGATCCCGAGTTTTACTATAGCTCCTCTCACTGTACTATCTGATACACTGAAAAAGAGACCTAGATTACGAATGTTGGTTCCTGATTAAAAATTTTGCCTTGCAGAACTTTCTCCTGGGATGAGGATAGAACCATCTGTCAGTTCCCCTCCATTTCCTAAGCTTAGAACAGTATATCCATCAAATTGGGTTGACAACTCTGTTTGAATCTATTCCAGGAGGTTTCATCACATGATGTAGTAATATTAATGACTGATCTACTATACTGTACTCAGGAAGGCAAATGTACATTACTACTGTATTACCTTTTAAAAATCCACTGGCCTACTGTATAAATTGGGTTCAGCATTTAATATTTATTTTAATGAATGCCCTATCATTTATTTTCTGGGTGACTTTCATCAGTCTCCTGGAGATTATATCTAATTCCTGGAGACTCCTGGGCAATCCTGGAGGATTGGCAACCCTACCACCAAACACAGTAAGGTCCACACCCCTAGAAAGTTAATTATCTAACTTTTTTGCTGTAAAGAGTCAACAGTATGAACCATGGTGCCAGTCACTTGGAGCTGCACTAACAGCTGAGAAGAAAGTAGTGGTCCTATAGTTAGGGTAATTAGGATATTGGTGTTCAGTTCCCTGATGAACAAAAATAGCTTGTTTGGTTTTTGGCATGTCACTCTGTCTCTCCATTTCAGTTGGTAAAATGGGAATTAATGCCCTTTGCTATTTCCCAGGTTATTGGGAGATGTTTTACCACTGCAGCAATGGGGGTCCTGTGAGTATATCAGCTAGTAATGTATAGAACAGGAAAATAAATGTCTGCTCCAAAAGGAGAGAAGTATATTCTGGTGGTCTGAGTACAGCCCTGAAGAGCTTATCTGGGCCACAGGGCCAGAAAGTTGAACACCGCTGTTTTACATAATACCTTTCCCATTGTCAGACTGTGGCCTCTCATCATAAGGCCTGTTTTCCTGCCCTCTGATCATGTGTGTGGCACTCCTCTGGACTCTCTCAGGCTTCTCCACATCCTTTTTAAATTGTGGAGCCCAGAATTGGATATAGTACTCCATCTGCGGCCTCATCAAGGCCAAGTACAGCAGGAGAACGACATCCTGGGATTTGCTAGAGAAGCATTGGTGGCTCATATTCATCTTGTGGTCAGTCATGACCCCCAAGTCCCTTTCAGCCATGATGCTAGCAAGCATAGCACTGCTGAGCCTATAAGCATGCTGCGGGTTTTTCTTTCCAAGGTGGAGTACCTTGCATTTTTTGGTGTTGAAAGCCATCAGGTTTTCATCTGCCTATTTTCTGAGCCTGTCAGGGTTGGCCTGGATCACCATCCTGTCCTTGGGTGTGGACGCTTCACCCCAGAGTTTGGTGTCATCAGCAAACTTGGCCAGTGCTCCTGTTTTTATTATACATATTTCATCTAACAGCTGGAGACATATTTAGCTTGAACATGAAGTACTTCAGTTTACTCTTCAGTAACTGAAAGAAGTAATTCTTGCCCATATCCCTTGAGAGTCTTGAGAAAAACTGAAGTTTGTTCAGATTCATTGCAGATAAAAACTGCTGCAGAAACCCTGCTAAAGGGAACTCAAGAAGCCCTGAGCTTTGGCCCCATTGTACTCCTTTTGAAGTCACTGCAAATTTTACCCTTGACTTTAGTGGGACAGAGGCCAATGCATAGTGCCTGTGGGAGTCCCAAGCTAAATCTAAGTTATTTGCTGTTGCTTTTCTTACGGGTCTAGTGAAGAGTTCAGTAGCATAGATGACTATGTCATGTGATGTTCAAATTGCCGTCAAGCTTTCTGATGCCTATTGGGAGCTCAGTATGTACCAAAAGTTTTGCTGTGGTCGTACAGAAACTATGGGTCACTTGGGGGATAGAACCTGAGACCCTTTGTACCACAATTACTAGCCCCTAACAAATGAACTGAAGTAACAGGTTGTTTGTCTTCTGTAGTACTTGTAATCCTACTTGTAGTCCCTGTATCTTAGTACCTCACCATCTTTAATGTTTTTATTTTTGCAGTGCCCCTATCAGTGAGAGAGAGCTATTTTCCCCATTATACATATATGGAATTGAAGTTCAGAGAGACCATAAGTATGTCCATGCTACAGTTATGTCTATGTTGCTGTTACTGCAAGGTAGCATAGACTTTCCCAAACTGGCTTTAAACTCTAGCTTGAATACCGATAGCAATCCAGCTGTGATAGCATGGAGTTCAGTTGGAAGGCAAAATCCTATCAGTCACCCTCCAAGGTGCAGGGTAAATTACCCCATGTTGTTGCTGCTGCACTGCTACCAGGATCCAAGCTACATTATGTTGGATGGGTCTACATTATGCTGCCATCACTGTAGATGGAAATCGTCCATGGTCTTACAGGAACTTTATGGCTAAGGGAAGACTTGATTCTAAGTCTCACAAGGTTGGGGTTCTAGCCAGAAAGCCAGTCTTCCAATCTAGCCAAACATCCATACAGCCATGGTGTTACACAGGCAGGCTTTATGAGTGTAGAAAATGGGAAAGTCAGAATCAAAGTGGTAGGATGGGTATTCCTTTCTCAGGCTCAAAGTGGAAATATGAGGGCCTGAAGTTTTCCTAGCTCTGAAATTTTCATCTGAGTTACATGCACACCAGCTGCAGTTAAATGTATTTTTGTCATAAATGATTGAAAACCTGTTTACCTCTTACAGAACATGACAGTATTCGAATGCATGGCAGACTGGGGAAAGTGCCTCTGTGCTGCGTGCCCCACACCAACAACTGTCATCACTTCCGGAACAAGCTCTGTTGTGTGTGTCTGGGAGATTTCCCTGCTCAAGGACAAAGTGAACACCCTAACCTTGAAAAAGGTACAGTACCGTGGTCCACCTGATGTTCCAGCTTAACAGCATATTTGCAGTGCAGTCCAGCTTCCAGCATATTTGTAGTGCAGGGTCAAAATTTAATATCTGGAGATCCAGGTATCAAAAAATACCCTGAGGGAAATAAGAGGGCCTGGACTGTGCCCTGAGGCAACTGGAGGCTCAGGTCCTACACACAGCCGCTCTGGTAGCCAGCCAGAGCATCGATATGGCTGCTCACTGGCCCTTGCCCTGGTGCTGAAGCATGCTGCCTGCCTGTGCAGAGCGAGCAGCGGTGCAAGCTGCAAGGACCTGGACCTGGGCTCCATACCAGGTAAGTAGAGGGTGGGGGAGGCGCATGGGGGGCAGCTCAAGAGGGGTCTCCTGCCTGGCCCCAGCGCTCCTGCCCTCCCGCCAAGCCCCCTTCCCCCCACCTGCTCCCCCACCCCACCACTCTCCTGCCTGGCCCCCGCCCTGGGGCCAGGTGGGGGAGGAGGCGGTGGGGGGGGGGAGTGGAGCAGGCAGAGGGCATGTGGGCCCTGCGGGGGGGCAGTAGCCCCTGCAGTGGAGCTCTGAGCCCTGTGAGGGAGGCTATAGCCCCTGTGGGTGGGTGGGGGGCTCTGGGCCCTATGGACAGGGCTGGGAGCCTGCAGAGGGGGCGGTTCATGTGCTGTGTGTGTGGGGGGGGAGGGGGGCTGCTCCCTGTGGGGGTCAGGGGACCCACCCCTCCTAAGCAGCCCCCCCACACAGTTCCCCCATAGCCACAGTCCCCCCATAATTCTTCCACACTTACCCACACACTGACCCACATTCCCCCACACCCCTTCATACCCACCTGCATCCCCCCACACCCCTTCCCACCCCTCTCTTGCAAACCCCACATCCCCCCATCACATACCCATTGTCTGATAAGAAAACCAAAAGCAAACATCAAAACATATTGATGTTTAGAATTTATTATATTATGACGATAGTGACACCTGTAGGCTTCCAAATGACTTTAACATTGTAAATAGAGCACTAAAACATGGCCCAACTGATCTCTCTCTCTCTAAATATATCTATCTATCTATCCACACACACACTAGCCAATTGCTCATCGGGAATGAGGGGGGGGGCGGGTGGGGCAGAGTGCTGCCACCCACCACCCCGCACTGCTGCCTCCCAGGACCGTGGGGGCAGGGCGGGGAGGAGAAGCTTGCCCTGCCATCCCCTCCATCCTGCTCGGCCAGCACCCCGTGCTGCTGCGGCCTCCAGGGAACAGGGGTGGGGGGTGAGGCCAGCAGTGCTGGCCTTGCACCCCCCACTCCATCTGCTCCATCATCGCTGCCTCCAGGGATCAGGGTGGAGGGAATGCGAGGCCAGCAGCACTCCATCCCCTCTGTCCCTGCCATCATGGTGGTGCTCCACCGCACTTCCACCATCGCCTCCCGTTTGCAGTGCTTTTGGAGCCAGGGCTGTCCCTGGGGGGATGCCAATTGGGGTGACCGCCCCAGGCCCTGTGCTTTGGGGGGCCCTATGGAACTGGGCGGAGCATCTGGCCGCTCGCTTCTCCCCCTGCTTCGCTGCTGATGCTGCCATCAGCTTCTTTGAGTCTGGGGCATGCGAGATTGGGGCAGGGATGGGGGTGGAGCCTCACATGGGCTGATGGGCCCCACACCCTTTTTGGGTCAGCTCTGCTTGGAGCACTCTGGTTGTTTCAGTCAGCATTGTGATTGGCTGCTGAGACAACCAGTCAGAGTGCAAATAAAGCATTACAGACAGACAGAAGACAGGCAGACTAAGGCTTTTATTATATTAGAAAAGATAGATAGATAGATAGATAGATAGATAGATAGATAGATAGATAGATAGATAGATAGATAGATAGATAGATAGATAGATAGAGTGGTCTTTTGTTCTAATTGTGGAAGAACATGGACTTCGGGGTATTTTAAAGAGTGAATTTGGGATGCTGCTTCAGCAACCCAGCTGCCACCAGGGGTAGTGTCCCTGGGTACCAAGTGGCCAAGGCCCAGGAGATTCTGAGAGCAAGTAGCCCTGAGCTACTTGCCAGGGGAGGTTTTTATACTGCTTGGGCCAGCACAGGGTAGGTTTTTATACTGCTGGCTCTAGCTCCCCCTGGCTGCAGATCTCAGAAGAGCCAGGCAGGCCCCACACAAAAGTGCATGCCCAGGCACGTGCACTGAGGCAAAAGGCCCCAACTCAAATTTGTGCTGCTTCTATTTGAGCTGCTGCAAGCCCACATGCCTGCATGTGTGGATGCACCCTTTGGGTATATCGGCAGCACAGTCATGGTGTGAGTCATCTAGGCTTTTCCTCAGCATATGCTGCCCTACCTATTTCCACTCACGTGCTCCAAACTCAGATATACACTGGTGAAGATATTCTAGAGTGCCAGCCCTTGAGGCACTCTTGAGACCTTGGTCTCCAGTGTGCTTGACATTGGTTGCTGGGCTGGGAATGGAGACCCTGAAGTGGCCCTACTTGCATATATCTGGGTTTGGAGTTGCATGCAAGGGTAGGTAGGTAGCACAACATGCTATGGGACAGCCCAGCTGTGGCACAGTGCTGCCCTGAGTAAACTTTCCCAGTGTATCATCTTACCTCTGATGAGATATCTTTTTCTCACATTCTGGTAACACTTTGGTAACTTGTCACTCCCCAAAATATCTTGAAAATAAGAACCCCAGTGCTCTAACCTGCTCGTGGTGCATTGCCCATTTTTTTCAGAACTCATTTCCACCTTGAGTCATCCTTCATGTTCTGGAGTGTCACCATTTCCTCTTTGCTTGCTGGGTCAGGATACAGAAGCTCTAAGCGTACTAACAAAAGCCCTTCAAATAACATTCCCAGCCCAGTATCTTTAGCCAAGAAGGTTCAGATAAGCAACCCAAGTTCTGGATGTTTTTTGCCAAGTTGAGTTCAGAACTTTTTTGAGTTTCATATTTTACTCCCATAAGGTAGAGGCAGCTCCAGGTAAAAGTGCATGAATCCATATGCAGGTGCTGTTTTTCCCAGGGCCCTGGGATATTTGAACCAGAACTTTCATTTAGGACCTATCTGTAGTCACCACAAGGCCCATACAATCCTAATTTCATTCTCAAAGACCCCATTACTCAAAGTTTGACTGGTGCACATGATTCACCACTGCCTTTTCTACATTTTTATGCTGGTAAAGCTCCATTGAAATAGCAGACTTACAGTGGCAAAAACTGGAGGAATACAATAAGAATTCAGGTGTGATTTGGTGACTTGCTTCATGAATAAGGGTTTGATATTCATCTGTCATATTTGAGAAAAAAGTCACTATTTTTTCCCTTTTTCCTATATAACCAAATAAGATGTGCTGTGTTACTCCCCAGCAAAGTGATGAGGAAACATGGTCGTGTAGTTTAATAAACAAAAAGTTATTCAAATGTCAGAAGTCTGCTCTGCAAAAAGAGACTCAAGATAATTCTCTGTGCTTCCCTTGCTTGAGGGCATGAACATATTTCATTTTGCATAAGTAATGGGAAAATTTCAAAAGACTGAATCTGGGATAAGCTCAAAGAAGAATCCAGATCGTTACATATTTATCTGGACTACCTGGGTCTGCAAATTAGGGTGAAAACCAGCTGCAGCAACATTTGACCTGAGGTTTGTGACACTTGCTGCTTCTGAAGAGCCAAGCAGTATTATCAAAGACCTTGTGTCCTGACCTTGCAGTCCTTCTGCTCCATTTCACAACTCATGACAGAACTAGAAGTATCAGAAGTTAGTACTAGGAAGAAGTTTAAGCATTCTTTTTTTGAACATCAAAGAGTTCAGCCCAGAGTCAGTTTGAGCTTTGGGCAAAGGTTCAGGGAGGCTGTGTTTTATTCACACAGGTTTGCCTGTAACTTCAGCTGTCTACATCTGTGGCTGCTTTTGGAGGAACCAGCTTTGCTGTCTAACATGTTGCACTGTAATTAATTGATGTCAAACATGCTCCACTAATTACTGAATGAGACTGTGCATGACCGTTATGGTATTATTTCCTGTCTCTGCTATTAGAGGCTCTGGGGGAACATGATGCCTAATTTTTAGGCACCTGGCTCTGGAGTGGAATTTAAAACCCAGGGTTATGGGTTCAGGTGACCCATATAGTACATAGGAAGAGTTCAGTATTCCAGAAGAGCATGCTGAGTAGATCCTGCTTTGAGCTGGCCAAGAGGAAATGCTAAGCATAGAGGTGTATCTGCACCATTGGCAGACCAACTGGGCTGGTGGGGGAAGCGGGCCTCTGGGAGGCGCCAGACCCTTCAGAGGTCTTATTGTGCAACGTGACTTTAAGGATTGCTATAAGAAGGGGGTGGGGGGACAGGCGCAAATGCAAGCATTGGCCCCTGCGCACCAGAGACCCACAGTATATCACTGATCTGCACTCCTTCACTTCTTTGTTGCTTAGGCTTTTGGGTCAGGACAGCAAGCAGAGATTGCCTTTCTTTTGGGATCCAGAGCTACAAACTTACTCCAGGTGACAGGCACTTACAAGTAGTCTTTGAAAAAAATGAGAAGGGGTCGCTCATTTTTAAAAGCAGAGCTTGTGGTGTGTGGTCCCCAGAAAGTGGGATACTTGGGATCTAGGTCTTCCTCATCCTGAAGTTGTCAGGCCCACATCTCTCACTTCCCAGGAGAAGGCTTACCATCAGGCTATAGAGTAGTCTGGACAAGTATATTCTCTGCCCCTCCGGTATGGGGCAGCAAAGAATGTAAGGGATGTTGAGGCCACGAGGACAACAAGAACTGGTTAGGGCACTTAGCAGGGGGAGGGAGTATCCTGGGCTTCAAACAAATTTCTCACGATTTCTGGTTTTTATCCAATGACTGTTTAATATAAAAAAGTTAAGTGGTCCAGAAATTCAAACCCAGGACTCCACCTGCCAGGAGAGTGTACAAGCAATTCGACTGCAGAGTCAACCTCTTTCTGTCCTTCTGTCTACATGCTTCTTGCATTTTTAGCTGCCAAGTGGCCCAGATTAAACAGGAAAGGTGGAGGGTGCCCCCACTGAGGCTAACCTATCATCAGTGGTTTGGGCATTCTCCTGGGGGATGAAGGATGTGGACTTGAATTCCTTCAGGCTGAGGTGACCTAGAAACCAGGTCTCCCACTTCCTAGGCAGGTGTTCCCACTGTTAAATAACAGGTGGCTTTCTCCTACTGCCACATTTTTTAAAAGAAAGCAGATACAGCCATGTCTTATGATGGGCCTCAGCCTGTTGGTGTGTGTTAAGATATGCTCAGGACATCCAGTCTCTCAGGGGACTCAGGTGCTGCTCCTTCTATCCCCCATCTCCCCCCCAGGGCTTAGGTGGGAGCTGTGGTGCTCAGATTGGGGCAGTTCTGAACATGTACAGAAGTGGGACTACAGTCACCTAGGAAGCTTGCAGGTCAAACAGGAAGGCACCTACTGAGTTTCAGTGACTTCCAGAGTCAGGTGGTCATTGAATGTTGTTCTTTTACATTACATATTGGACTTAGGTACCTGCAAGTCTGCCTTACTCCTGTGTAGAGCCTAAGATCTAGTCCTCCTCTGGATCAGAATCTAGATTTCTTTGTCTGTGGCCTAGATGTAAATCTGAACTGTAGCCCCAAAGGTCTCTGCAGCGAATTACATGCTGCTTTCATGTAATTCATTGCTTCATGTCCATTGTTTTTTCTGCTGAATGATACTATTGTATCATCATTCTGAGTTACTGAGCTTCACTTAAGTAAAGCTGATGTGCTGTAAAGTGGATGCTATTCACTTACCACCATCCCAAGGGACTAACGCATTCTGGTTTGGATTGTAGCAAAATACAGAAACTATATTTCAGCAGAAAAATCCTATTCCCTTTGTACCAGGGGCTGCTGCTACAATTTTGTATAGCATTGAAGATGCAGCATAATAGCCACTCTATTGATCCATGCAATTTAGCAGCCCCCACTTTATCACAAAAAGAATGACCCATGTAACCCAAACTCCCATAATTTCTTTATCAAGAGAAAAAAAAAACCCAACTAAAGCTCTTAAAAGAGCTGTGTCATGCCTTTGAGGGACAGCCACCTGATGAGCTGCTGCAGAGCATGACTAGTAGAAGTTAGCTTCGTGCAGGTCAAGCATCCTCGCAGCGAAGCCTGATGTGGTTTTCTCTGCCCTCACAGTTTCTGCACTCCCTGGTGTATGTTCAGGGGCATAGTGCATCAGTCTTTGTGCTGAGATGCTTTAGGATTCTTTCTGAGTCAGTTGTGGGAGAACTTGTCTGTGCTGTTTGAAGAATTGTGGGACGGCATTGGAGGACTGTCAGGATTTGAGTGATTTTGCTTGCATCTTTATTGCAAAGTGGACTGGTCACAGGCCAAGTTGAAATGACTTTAATGCTCTTCTCTCAGCAGGAATAGCTAGTCCATGCTTAAAGCACTTCCAAGCTGAGGTGAGAGAGCTTTTTTCTGCATAGATGGGTATAATCATTCTGGCTAAAATTTGGGTAAGAAACCATATGTGTTTACTTGCCTAAATGACCAGCCAGTGTATGAGTAGGAAGGAGGCATGGAGCCATACCATACACTTTCCATCTCCCAGATCGTTACAGTTCCTTAAATGTAGGCAGTATGGGTTATGCCCAACTTTGCATGGTGGCATGTGCTAGAGGGGCATCGTGTACCCTGTTTCCCTTGAGACTTCCATTCCGGAACTGTATTTTTCTGTATCTGAAGCTGCTTCAAAGCAGTCAGCCCTGTATGTCTGATGAATTTCCCAGGGGAACAGCATCTGCTAGCTTTGTCAGTGCTGACCTTGCAGTGCTATCTATATAGCTATGTCTGACCAGTAAAAGGCTGTGCTAGTGGCTTTCCTTGGGCTATTTCACTGTTGCCTAGCCTCTTAGATCCTGGGCCTGAAAATAATTTTTAAATGAAAAGCAAGCTAAAGCAAAAAGTAACAGTTTTAGAAGAGTTCAGGGGGTCAGTG
The DNA here is from genome assembly GCF_030867095.1 of Alligator mississippiensis. NCBI lineage: Eukaryota > Metazoa > Chordata > Crocodylia > Alligatoridae > Alligator > Alligator mississippiensis. The sequence goes on from NC_081829.1 coordinate 21,942,057, forward strand.
TGATGGCTGAGGCCCCTGCTCTGACTGCCAGCTCTGATAATGCAAACCAAAGCAGGTGAAAGGCAGTGCTTGGTAGGATGCTCGTCTTTCCTCCTGGGTTTGTGAACCTTTTAGTTGCTCATTCGGTTTTGGGTTTGCACAAGCCAGACTACCAAATATAAAATTCAACAGCAACCATCAGAGGCTATCTGGTGGAGCTTTAAAACCCAAGAGTTCAGCCTGGTTTTATCCTAAAACTGTAATTACTCCCAGGCTGTTCCAAAGCTTCAAACTCACCCCAGAGGCTTGTACAAAAAAGCTCAGCTCAGTGCTTTGTATCTCAAATGGAAATTTTCCTCAGCTCTCTTTTAAAGACATCCTTGTGCCATTTTCTTTAATTATGATGTGTCCAATAGACCTAGATTCTATTCTACCTACCAGTATTTACTTCAGCCCAAGATGAGTTTTTCCTTTGTTCAGCAAAAAAACCCCTTCCTCTTGGATTTGAATCCCAGAGCAGGGGCCTGAGCTGTGACCACTGATGCTACCTGGCCAGGGCAAAAGTGGCTTGAAGTGGCTTATGTAGCAGGGGAGGGGATACATGGCAGGGGAACATGGGGGTTACCACACAGTGCAGGGTGTGGAGTGCAGGGGAGACCATACAGCCACAGAGAAGCTGTTTGTCTTTAACCCTGACCTGGTCCAGGGGCCAGGCTAGAGCCATTGCCACTGCTGCTGCCTGGCCCAGAGCCAAAGCTGCCACACAACATAAGCAGTGGCCATGGCAGCAGGTTTGGGGGTGGTAGGAGTGGGGAGAGGGAGAGGGGTCAGGCACCAAGAGAGGGTCAAACTTGGTGGTGAGGGGACAAGTGGCAGGGGTCACACCCCTTGCTGCTACTTTTCACTTTGCTTTCCCCCCTGCTTGTGCTTTCCCTGCCACAGCAGTGGGAGGGACAAATTTAAGATGATTCTCCAATAATTAGATTCTGTACATGGAAAACTATAAGAAATGTACCTATTTACTCAATTCTGAGTTTTTTTCCCCATATTATGGCGGCGGGGGGGAACCCCTCATCTTATATTCGAGTACGGAGGCAATGACTGCATCTCTGATTCCAATGCTGAGCTGCTGCTCACCCACCACTCATCCATTGCAGCCTTTGCCCTCCCTGCCTTTGTTCCCCGCCGTCACCTTTCCTGCCAACTCTTACCTTCCCCTTACAGCTCCAGCTCCAGCTGGGGCCCTGCTGTAGCCCGGGACAGGGAACAGGAAGTGTATGCTGCATCCAGCTCTAGCCTGGCCATGTAGTGGCATGTCTGACTTTGGCTCTGGCTCCAGGCCTGGAGCTAAAGCTATGTAGCCAGGCTGGGGCTGGAGGTAGCACATGCTCAGCTGGAACTGGAGCTTCAGGGGGAAGGTAAGCAGTGATGGGGTCAGGAGGCCAGGGAGTAACTCAAGATGGAGGTGCTGGAGCTGAAGCGGCACCTGGCCACTGACCTAAACAACCCATCTGTCTGCAGAGAGTGTTGGGAGAAGTGAGAGGAGCTTTATGCTTTGGATGACTGCTGCACCCACGGTGCGCTTGTCTGCTCACACGTCCAGCTCCTTCAGGAGATGGACCCCAGCTCCTGTTTCTTCTGTGCCCTGGAGAAGAGGAGGGGTACCAGGAAGTACATGACTTGCCTCTTGCTGGGTGATGGCACCCTCCCTCATGTATCCAGGTGAAATGCAAGAATGGGCGAGAGCTCTTCTCCCTGGATCCAACCAGCACTGATTTCTGGGTCCTGTGGGAGAGATAGCCGCAGGTCAGTATGGGTGACTGGGACTACTTGGAGACTCCTCTCACCCTAGCTCAGCTCCCGGACATCCTTCACCTGATGTCCAGCAACACTGCACCAGGCATATATGGGCTGACCGCAGAGTTCTACTGGGCTTTCTGGGACATCCTCGGCCCAGATCTCACCGCAGTCTGGGCTGAGTCCAAAAGAGATGGGGAGCTCCTCCCTGTCATGCAGGAGGGCCATGACCTTCCTGCCCAAGATGGGGGATCACCATGACCTGAAGAACTGGTATCCTGTCTTCCTCTTGGCATGGATTACAAGGTGGCAGTGAAGGCCATCTCACTGCACCTGAGGTCTGTGCTGGCAGATGTGATCCACCATGACCGGTTCTACACAGTGCCATGGAAGATCCATCATTGATATTCTGTACCTGGTTCGGGATCTCCTGGAACTCATGCGCTGGGAGGGCCTGTCATTCGCCCTCCTGTCCCTTGACCAGGAGAAGGCATTTAACAGGATGGATCATGGGTATCTCACAGGCACGCTAAGGGCATTTGGCTTTGGTCCCCACTTTGTGCAGTTTCTCCAGGTGCTGTATGCCTCCACAGAGTGTATGGTCAAAATCAACTGGACTGTGATGGAGTCCATCCTGTTCAGGCAGGGAGTGTGTCAAGGCTGTCTGCTGTTGGGTCAGCCCTACACTGGTTTTTGAGCCCTTTCTCTGCCTCCTGTGCAAGCAGATGGTGGAATGGGTGCTCCAGAAGCTGGCCATGAGGCTGGTCCTGTCAGCATACACTGCTGCTGTGCTCCTCACTGTCCAGGACCCAGGTGATCTGGCGCCAGGTGGAAGCCTGCCAGTCCTTGGACTTGGTGGCTTACTTTGCCTGGGTCAACTGGGTCAAGAACTCTGGCCTGACAGTGGGTAGGTGGTAGGTGGGCTTGTTCCCACCCACACTCCAGGGCATCCTCTGGGGCATCAACTCACTGCTGTACCTGGGGGTCTACTTTTCCCCAGGGAATCCTCCCCGCTGGAGAACTGACAACAGCTAGAGATCAAGGTGTTGAAGCAGCTGCAGGCATGGGCGAGTCTGCTGCTTCCTTTGTGGGAGAGCACTGATAATTAACCAGCTAATTCTGTCTATTAATCATCATCAGGCACCTCTTCAACATGCTGCCTATGCCCCCAAAGGTCCTGGCCAGGCTCCAGAGACAGGTGCTGGGTTTCTTCTGGCCAGAACAGCACTGGGTCTCTGTGCAGAGGTTCCCCGCAGAGGCTCCTCTATGGTGCTGCTAGCAATGTGGTATGAAGCCACTTGGGACGCACCTTTCTCCACCACCTCTGAGGGTTCCAATTTGACCTGCAGCTGTTTTACCTGTGGGGACTCCCCATTCAGGGCTTGGAGGAGCTTCTGGGCTTCTACCAGGACCTCCTCAGTGCCTGGAAGCTGGTTTCCACCTCTAAGTCCCAGACAAGGTTGCCCGATGTGCTGACCTCCTTGCCAAGCCCCTACTGAAAAACCCGCAGTTGGTGGTGCTGGTGATAGAGGTGCCCTGGGTGTGCCAGAGGATGGTCCTGGCCCATATCACCCATTTCAAGGACCTCCTGGACCATGCTAAGCAGGGATGGGCAGATCTCACTGTGCTGGCCCAGCACATGGAGCTGTCAGCACTGTGTGTGCCCTGCCACCTACTCCAGGAGCTCAAGGATGCCCTGCTCCCCACTGCCCTCGCCTACGTTGACAAGGCCCTGCATGAAGGCAGTCCCTGCCCCTCAATGTCCCCCAGCCCTCAAGAACTCGTCATGGGGCCCCTGCCTTGGTAGGCCCCACAGTGCTCCCTACCTCACCACCTGGACAGGCTGGGGGACACCAAGCTGGTCCACTTTCATCCAGCTTGGTCCACTGCCATCAACTCTACATGCTTGTGCTCCACGCCATCCACCATCCTGTCCTCACGTTCCCCCCAGAGAACAAGTGGCGGTACACCCTCGGTGAGGGCAGGGGTCCCCCATGGACCCCATGGTTTGTATTCCACCCTGTTCCTGTGAGTCAGACCTCAGCTGCTGGCTCCTACTTTGAGTGTGCCAGGTTGCAGCCCCTCTACCACCTGAGGTTCTGGCTGCACTATTCCCCTCACCTTTTTATTTATGCACTCCCTGTCTGTGGCCCCAGCAAGGCCCAGGACCTCCTGATCAACCTCTTCTTGTCGCTGGCCCTGGCCTGGGCCCTGGCCCTGGTCAAGTTGGCTGTGTACCTGACCAGGAAGAAGGTTCTGGCTGAGAGAGTCCCCAGGGACGGTGGGGCCACTTTCCTCACCCTACTTCATTCTCGTCTCTGAGCAAGCTATCACTGGGCAGTGTCTGCTGACTCCTTGGACTCATTTGAGGGTCAGTGGGTGCTGTCCGGTGTGCTCTGTTCGGTGCCCCCCCTTGGCACTCTTGTTTTGAACCTTTGACCTCCACTCCCGTCCCTGTTTTTTCATTATTTGTCCCCAATAATTAATTGCCATCCTTCTCTGTAGCCTTCCCATCTGAGGGAGGCTAAAAGGTTATGTGGTGGGCCTGGGCCCACATCTCTGAAGGATGACAAACAGCCTTGGTCACACAGTGGCAGGAAGTGGATGCTGAAAGGGAGAGAAAACTGGGTATGATCAGGGTTTTCTCTACTGTTCCTCCCTCACTTGCAGCCTCCAGCATTTAAGGTATATTCAAAGTCAGAAACATATTGAACATCTATACTTGGTCAAAAACAGAAGGCAGCGAATCAGAAATGTCACTGAAATTTCTCCTGATTGCTTTTATCCAAACATTTAAAAATGTTGACTATCAATAATTCTCTGATAGATCACTTGTTCTTTTCAACCCAATGGCAATCAGAATGTGGTTCCCTAGTAAATTAGCAAGTCTACTGTAATATTTTGCTTGCTTTTTGCCTGTAGACTTTGTATGGACACACCCAGGCAGTGACCTGCCTGGCCACCTCTGTGACCTATAGCATCATTGTGAGTGGATCTGATGACAAAACCTGCATCATATGGGACCTGAACCAGCTGACATATATAAGCCAGCTTCCTACCCACGGGGCAAGTCTCTCTGCTGTTGCTGTCAGTGATTCAATGGTAAGAACTTCATTTATCATCTTTCTCCTGACGCATCCATGAACATTTCATGATAATTTAATGGGTGCTCTTCCCAACATAAAAACATCCTGAGAGGCTGATAAATTGATTTTTCCTTTTACAGAGATTGCTAATAGTAGTTTTAATGATGAGGAGAGCACTAAAAGCAGCATCCTAGACTGACGAGCTAAGTAGGAGTAACCATGCATAGCTTGATAGTAAGATTAAACCTCTTTGTTTCTGAAGTGGTTGGAGAAACCTGAAACATTGTCCCAGGGGTTTTTGTGTTTGGCTCACCCATAACCCTATTGCTTCCATTCGTTTCTCCTGACATCCACGTTATAGCAATACCAACAGGGACTCATTACACCTGAGTCCTCGGCCACAGCCTACAAGCTCTGTAAACCCCTGAGTCAGTGGTCTCTGCCCGCTCTCCACTAGCAGCTACATGCTGCTCTTATCTTTTGCCCTCCAATTCTCTGCTGCTGTTGGGGGTGATAGAAGATTCATTTACCAGCAGTCAAAATGAAAAATGTGTCTGCGGTCTATCCCCAACCGCACAGCTGCATATACAATATATCCCCACAAAAAGAATTAGAGGATATTGAGGTCATGATATTAAGAAACCAGGAAGTCAGACCATGCTCCACCCATCTTCAAGGTTTCACCTCCTTTAACAGCTTAGTTTGTAAGCTTTTTGAGATGGGCCATCTTTTAGTTTGGTGTTTATACAGTTGGAGTCTTCATCTCTAGAATTAATACATAATAATGGCTCTTTTCACTAAAACTAGAAGGATGGGATTTTCCAAAACACTGAGTGGCAAGCACCCAAAGCTTGTTGACGAAACTTCCTTTGATTCCATTCGGTCCAGAGAAAGATCAGCATGAGGCATTCTTTATGATTCCTCCCAAAATCAACAGAAGTAGTTCATGTATTTTAAAATTAACCAAGTGTCAGCAAAATGTGCTGTCTTGTTAGACCCAGAGAAAGAAAATGTTTGTTTTTAGAACTGTTTTCACTGTGGCCCATGAACCACCTTGAAACTTGCCCTGGAGGGAATGTGGACTCTATTATCTATAGCCTGTTCAGCATCTGGCTTCTTTGCTAAGGCTATCATAAAGTGGACCAGTTACGGCTAATGGCAGTGGTGATAATTTTGATGTGGCATGGATACAATTGCATTAGATCACACCCATTTGGAACAGATCTGGTCAGAAATGTACCAGTTGAAAGTGTTCTTGTGGGAAAAAGCCATTTGGCTAAAGCTTACGCTTCCCAGGGGAACTTGTCAATTATGAAAAGGTTTCATTTCAAAAGAAAAAAAAAGTCTTGAGAAGTTAAAAATGATTCATTTTACCTTCATTATGAAAAACCTGTTTTGGTTTTGTATTTGAAATGGCCTTTTGTTTCACAACATAATTTACATGATACAATTTAAAAAAACACTGAAATAAAAAATGGTTCCGTTTTATTGATGTGACTCAAAATTTAATTTGCTTTTTGGTTCTGCTAGAAATTTCAAAATCCTTTTTTTTTCTGGGATGAACAGATTTATAAATTGCAGAAAATTGTGTAAGATCCTTTCCATTGCCCAGATACTTCTAGAGGATGTGGTCTTGGGAGTTATTTATATTGCGGTAGCACTGAGGCACCTATGTCATGGGCCTGGACCCCACTGCATGGGCATCGTATAAACACAAAAGGGGCATGTCTACACATTCATTAAATGCACCATAATAACAGTGCATTAAGTTTAGTGCTGTAATCGGTGCTATTGCGCGTTAGTGCAAACGAGTGGTCTTTTTATGACATTAATGTGCAGAAGACTAAATCTACTGTGCATTAGTGCATTAACAAGGGTTTTGCAGTAAAATTAGTCTACTGCACTCGAAGCATCTTGTGTAGATGCACCCAAGCAGTCCTAGAGAGCTTACCATCCAGGTAAGATGGTAAAAATGCTTTGTCCGCACTGAACTTGGTTGGATGTGCATCAGTGATCCAGACCTGAAAAACTACTTAGCTTATTACTAACTTTCTGGTACCTGAGAGCCCTTACACTTTCACTTGCAGTGGTTGCAAATCATTGGAAGTTAGTGACATATTAAAGATAGTACACATCAGAAGATAACCCTCACCTGAAAGGGAACAACTTTGCAGTGCCACAGAGGCACTTAACTTGTGCTAAACTGCTTGAATGTGTGTCTGCTTTCATTTCAACTGCACTCAGTAAGTGTTAAGTTGAACATGTGACACCATCCACAGGCTCCCTTACAGATGAAGCAGTTTAAATTTCATTTCTTTAATTACTAGCAACTCTCTGTTTCAAACCCACATCTGTCTGTCTTAAGGATTTTCCTCTGAGATGTAAAGAGCTCTGGTCAAAAATCAGGAGGTGGTAGAGGCACAGTGTTTGTTAATCTAAACCACATGCATGTTGCTAATCTAAGGCCAGGCTGGCCTCTGCCAGAAACAGATGCCTTTGTTGCTGCTGTACTATTTTGTCCAGTTCCTAGAAGGCATCAAAGGTGGGAAGCCTTGGGTAGAATTTAAATCAGGAGAGGGCAAACCTAAAGAATTCAATAAAATACACTTTTTAAAAGACTTTGCAATATTACAAGCATCACATCTGCTTCTGTGGCTTTGGAAATGGGTATGTTCCTTGTTCCTTAGCATTCAGAGTTCTGTGTTTTTCTGTTCATACGTCTTACTTCACAGTCACCATTAAAGCTTTGCACACATGTTGTGCGGGTAGAGATTCAGTTGCAAAGGGTGTTTTCAGTATTAGGAGCATTGCTTACATGAATGCAAAGCAGACCAGTGGCCTTCAAGTCATGTGTGAAACAGAATTAAAAGTGGCGTAACATTAAGCACCGTAAAAAGGGATAGAGGAGGATTGTGAATTTGATAAGTTCAGTAATTTAATGGGTGAACACTGATTCCTAACTAACCAGAAAGTTCATTGCTATTATTATATTTAATGTATATTGTTGTGGTGCCTAGAAGCCTCAGTCATGGACCAGAGCCCCTTTGCATTGGGATCTGCACAAACATAGAACAAAATGCCAATTCCTGTCCCCAAAAACTTACAGTTAATAATATTAAAACTTGAGGGCCAAACCTTTGGGTAGTTTTTGTTTTCCCCTTTCCTGCATTAAATCAACAGGAATTCTGCTAGAGAATGGGATGGAGTAAGGATCATAGTAGTGAGTCCAGAGTTGGCCTTCAGGAAAATGGTGCACCAGGTGAACTTGAATTTTGGCACTCCCTCAGAGCCCTCTCCCAAAGTTAGTGGTGCTGCTGCAGGCAGAGGCAGGCAGGCAGGCAGGGGCGCAGTCTAGCAGGGAGGCAGAGTGGCATGATGCTTCAGGCAGGCAGGTAGGGCAGACACCACTGCTGACACCCTCACTGTGCAGCCCAGCTCCTCCTGAGTGTCTCTAGTGGGTTATGGAATAGAGAAAATCCCACACAATTTACTGATTCATTTTGATGCACTGGCTGGGGGAGTAGTTAACTGATTGCACAATTTCACAATGATTACACACTTAATTTATACAACACAATTTTATTTTAAAACTCTTTGCTACCTATATAACACTGCTTAGCTTTAAGAAACACCACAAACATTAAAAATACAATAATTACATATATCAGAAACAATGCTCTGAATGCACTTCCTTCCCAAACAATACTATAAGAATTAGTGTTACAAAAACAACTACAATTACAACTAAAAGTTAAATTTGAATCAATACTATTATTTGCATAATATACTTACAATCCTAGTCTTCCGAGAAGCCAAATACCAAAATATGGTTTCATTCCTCAGTAGTACGATTTAATGGGTTGGCCTCAGTAGTACGGTTCAATGAAATGGGCTCGCCTCAGCAATACGATTCAATAGGCTGGCCTCAGCAGTGATAGGACTAAGTCCCCTTCCTTAAGTCCCTTTCAGGTGCTCCGCGGCTTCAGCATGAACTAAGAGATTCGTGTTCACGGAGAGGGTAGTTCAGGTGATCAGTCTGAACCGGGCTATACTTGCGATTTTTCCTTCGTTGTTCTACAAGTATAGTCACCTCCAAACTGGGACAGTAAGTTACAGTTTTTATTGAGTGAGCTGCCGTCAGTGGGCTCCTCCTACTCAATCTGTCATTACCCCCAAATTTGGGCTCAGATCTTACTCAACAGATTCTTTTGCCTTTGTTGAGCATTTTAAATTACCTTTGGGAAACTTCCATATCACTGCAAATGCCCTTTTCTTACCAATCTGGTCAAAAGGCCTTAGGGTTTGATCTCTCAGAATTCAGGATATTTACTCTGTTTGTAAAAGACTTCTAAAAGATGAAATTTAAATTAAGACTTTAAGCGAAGTCAGGACCTTTTGCATGTAGTCCCCAAAACAATGAACTAGATAAGGAGATAAATCTTATCTTCTTCCTGAAACTGGCTAATGGGCAACCTTTACAAACATTCAAACTATTTCATTCAATATGACACTGAACAGCAGCTGAATGTGGGGGGCAGGTTCAGCTGGGCACTGCTCTTTCTGCCTGGGGTGGGGATCAGCCGGGGTGGGGTGGGACAGGGGGAGAGCACTGCTGTGAGCATGGCTGCTCACATGTGTGTGTGTACATGTGTGTGTGGTGCCCACCTGACCACAGCACCCTGGGTGGTTGCCCACATTGCCCACCCCTAAGTCTGGCTCTGAGTGAGTCCTTTATTCTTATTGTTGTCCCAACACTAAGAATTTCAGAGGAACAAAGTCATCACCATTTAATTTAGATCAAGGATGGAAGATTTAGAGCGCACCTTTCTCGGTATTATAGAGGTGCCCATCAGCATTGCTGTCTGAAGCACCTGTGGTCCAGTTTACACAGGGCTGTTGCGATACCCCCCATCAAAGGATTGATATCGTCCCTGTGCTTTTTTGTGCTCAGATTTTCTTCATTTCTTGCCATATCTAACCCTGGTTATCAATTTTTCAACTGAACATTCCTATCTAATTGAAAAGTCCTCAACAAAACACTCTCTATCCTTATGTTATATACTCACTCTATCTGGCCTTCTAGCATGTACTTCCTAAACAGGAATGATTGAAAAAAATCCCATCATATTTTTACACTTATTCACTGCAGGCCTCTTCTATATCCAGTCTATATTTATTTCAGAGAGCACAGTGCAGAATAAGAGCAACTTTCATATGCCTTCCTTTGATTAATCTCTGGCCAATTTGCTTACAGTATGACTGATCCCCACTGCCAGGCTTATTTCTGTTTTTTAATTAATGACTGCTTTATGTAACATGCAGAGACAAAAATGGGACTGTTTCAGATCCTGCAAGTTAATAGCAATCGTATAATTCCAGCATTGTTTTATGAAAAAGAAGTCATTTTTGACATGCTGTTGGCTAAAGGATCTTAAAAAGAAAACTAGGAATAAACAAACATTGTAGAAGTGCTAAGCAGCCCCCCAGTGGAAGCTGTGGGATCAAAAAATAATGCCCTTTTGTGTGTTACAGGGTGATATTGCCTCTTGTGCTGGATCCTATTTACATCTATGGACCATCAATGGGCAGCCCCTTGCAAGTATAAATACCACTGGCAGCCTGGAAGGAAAGATTATTTGCTGCTGTTTCACTGAAGTAATGGACTGGGATACACGCAGTGTCATCATTACTGGGGGCACAGATGGCATTGTGAGGGTAGGTGTTTCTCTTTGGGGAGCTGTTCTTGCTAAGCTTATTGTAGATCATGGGCACAGTCTGAACAAAGTGACTGGTCTTTGCTAAACCCTTTGTTGCTTCCTGATGCAGCTATGGAAGATGGAATATGCCAAAGCCCCAGACCAGGTGGTTGGATCAAGACCACAAAAAGACACAACAGAAATTCTGGACAACAAAGGTATGGATTCCTGGTTCTGCATGGAAACAGCTATGTTGAGTGCCTTGTACATCTGTGAAAGAGAAGCTGGCAAGGCTTGGAAAGGGTGATAAGAATCAGAAAAGCGAGAAATCTTCCCTTCCTCAGCAACCAGGAAAAAAAATTATGTTATAGACCTAAGCACCCAGTGCATGTTCTGAAATGAAACAGGTGTTTCCATTGCTTTTTATTTCCTGACTCTGGAAAGGCCAAAAGCTGTGAAAATCACTTGTTTTACAATGTCTGACCCAAGCCATAAATTTGTGCCACTGCTTTTTGCTGCTGTGCACGCTCCTGCATGTGGGGTTTGGTGGAGGGCAAATTGTCCCTTGGTGGAGTAAAGGAGGCCATACCTAGGGTCCTTGGGGGCTCCTGGGACTGTACTGGTGCTGATCTGGCTGCTTGGAACTGGGCCAGCAGCCAGATTGTGGCTTTGGCCAGCCAGGCTCCATTTCTGGTGGCACACACTGCTGCCACTTGCTCCACTCCACCATTTTTCCCACAGCATTTTTTTAACACTGGGATATCTCAGCGTCAAATTTTGGTGCCACGCTGCAAATAAGTAGCATGGCGATTGCTTGCATATGTGCTGCATGCAATTTGTGGTGCCTCATCTGGATGTGCCCTAAAAGTCTGAGTGGTCATTGCCTCACCCCAGCTGGGAACCATATTTGTGGGATTAGTGTGTTCCCTTCTGCTACAGACATAGGGAAATTGATTCTCATGTGGGTCATCGGAGAGGCACATGCTTTAAAAAGCCCGTGGCAGAGAGAGAAGGCTATGCTTCAGGCATTGGGCACACTTCAGTTCACCTTAATTTTGTAACTCTGGACTCACTCAGAGACAAGAGCTCTTCCTGGCTGAAGCCCGTGTGGCCTTTCTTCTTCACCAGGGAGACAGAACAGCCATGCAGCAATCAGCAATGAATATAATGTTCTCCCAGTGTCTAGCCCTCGTCAGATCTCTCTTCAGAGTTACTGCAGGATTATCTCTCTCATCGAACATCTTCCCTGTTATGGGAATCATCAGCTCCCTATTCACTTCTAACTGCGAGCCCAGATCCTGTTCCTAACTTTAAAGGCCCTCAGTGACACTGAATCAGGGTCTTCACTGTATGTGGTGCAGCAGAGTAGGATTTAAAAAAACATGGGTACCTTAAGACCTTCAGAACAGTTTGGGCAGTGTCACCCAGATTGCTTGATCTGCTTTCCACTGGATGCATTGTTCATTGTCCCTGTTGTAATTGTGCTGCTCATCAGCTATTTAGTTCCAGCCCAGAGATAACTGTCCTTTAGCAACAATGGGATGATTCTTACCTGTATGTGTACATTGTACAGTGAGGTCCTTGTGGTCAGGTGAGTGGTATAGTTCTACTGTTACAACTAGCCTGGGGAAGGACTGCCATGAGTTACAGAGCAGTAGCCAAATTGTGCCTGGGGTGCTAGCACTGGGACATGAGGAAGCTTGGTACTTCTAGGAGACAGCTGTCACCAGCAGGATTGGGCCCAAGATGAGTACTTGGTTACAGTTTCAGTAATTTTAGCATTCTTAATAAACCACTCTGCTGCATAAATGTCAGAGAGAAAGAGTCCCCCTGTCACTGGCTAAAACAACTGCTGAATCCAAAAGGGCCCGAGTGGCTAAAAAGTCTATTACTGTAACATCTGTGCTGGTGGCCATCATAAAGGGACCTGGCCAGCTTCCAGCAGTGTTCAGTGCCAAGCCCCACATGAGGCTGGAGGAGTAGGGGCCCCCTGCCTCTGCTCAGTTTGTTTGCTGCCTTTGCCATCTACAATGAGATTGGAGGCTTTTCAAGGCAGTGTGAGACCAGCAGAGGGCTCCTGGTGCTTGGGTTTGGGTCTGCCTCCCTTCCCCCACTGCATTCCTAAGCAGCAGGTGGTTATACTGAGCTGAAGCAGGCAATACTACACCTATTGCAGCAAATTAGGGGCATATGATATGATAAAAGTTACAATATCGATGTAGTAATAAAAGCAATTGAAGTTAAAACTTCCCTGATCAAACACATACAGGATCTGCCAGGTGTCTTTAACAGTACAATCCAACATCAGGTCTGGTTACTTTCCCAATGCATTTAAGTAAAAAAAAAACCTGTGTGTTAACATGTATAAGTTACAGCATTTATTTTTGTGACCCTAGTAAAGGCATGCTTACGGCATTCCCAGTTGTTCCAATATTAAGCAAATAGTTTATATAACAATAGAACTAAGGACGGAACATCTGCTTTAAAAGACAGTAATCAGCGTTACAAATGGGATTGTTGGAAGTGCTGAGGTATCATAGCGACACAAATCCCATTGATGAAGCTTCTTCTCCTAAGCAATTTTGGTGCTTGTAGAAATATTCTTACATACGTTGCCCCATAGGGGTAGCCTGACTGGATCAGACCACTTGTCCACCTAGTTCGGTGCCCTGTCTTCAAGGCAGTTAGTGCCAGATGCTTCTGGGGAAGGTGCAAAACCATACAGGTACCAGGAGTGGAATAATCCGCTTACCCTTCTCCATCTTGAGTCTTGTCCTATCAGAGGTTGGTCGAAACCCTGAGCATGATGCATTTGCTAGCATTAAATATACTCATTCTTGATAGTCCTGTGATCCATATAAATGCTGAAGCCTTTTTAGAATCTTCCTGGATTCTTCACTTCAACAACTTCCTGTGGCAGTGAATTCTATAGCTTAATAAAATAGGTATAATCACATGGGTGGTTCCAATTATTTAGGTAGTTTTTATTCAAGGTATAGCCACAATGGAAATTTAAATACTTCTGAAGTGTTTTCCTGAATTAGGGTTCCTAGGCTGAATATGGGAGCAGTGAAGAATGACTTCGTCAATGCCTTTTGCAGAGAGATTCATAAAAGAAGAAATATGTTGAATAGTGATATATAGATACATATTGACAGAGGTGTGTAACAGGGGGCCTTCTTGGGGCTGATTTGCCTTTGGCCCACCCACCTGTTTCTGGGCCAACCACCCACCTTCTCGCCTGCTATGCCTTGATGACATTTAATTAAGTTGTTAATTAAGTGGGAGGCTGCCCATTTTCTTGCCCTGATGCCAGGGGGCGCTATCTGCAGCTCTGTACCTCCCCTACACCGCAGCCCATGCTTCACAGATAGCATCCAGGCGTTACTCTCACCAGCCCCACACTGGGCTCCAGAATCCTACTCTCAGGACCCCTCCAAGATCGCTCCATTCAGTCAGCCTACCCCATCTTCATTCAGGCTGACTAGCTCCCTGAAACTATTTTCCCCTCTCAGGTGTAGTCCCCCTGGGACCTTTGGCCACATAGGCCCTAGCCTCACCTCCAAGGCCAGTGAGAAACCCCAGGCCCTCTTAGCTGTGGGCATCTTTCATGGTGGGCTCCTGGCCCTTTTGACCATCCTGGTCCTGGCCCCAGCATTGACCAGTCAAGGGTACTCTCTCAATCAGGTCTGAGTCTCTAGCCCCACTTTCTCCCCTGGGGGTCTGCCCTCTGGGCCCTAGTAGCAGGTGATCCACCTGGTTGTGGGGACTGGGGTTAAGATGCCCCAACCCACCTTTCACCAGGGTGGTAACTGGCCTGGCATTTCCTGGGGGCTCCCACATCCCTGAGAGCCCCACCAGGCCACCCATTCCTGGCAGGGTGCAGTTTTACATCATGCCCAGGACCAGGAGCCTCCTAGCCATCCCCTACAGCTTCTCTCTTACCTCCAGGACAATGCTAGCAGCCAGGCAGTGTTGCTGCCTGGCCAGCCAGTAGGGAACTGAACTATTTATATAGGCAGCCAGGATCAAAATTGCTGCTGCAATCAAGCACCTGGTGGCTGCTTGGCTCTGGTCTTAAAGTGACAGGCACAAACAGTGCCCTGCCACAGGATGTAATAGACATACCTGCATGTTCCTTCACATGTGAGGCAAACACAGAGCCACACATACATACATAGAGCAATGTCTTTAATAATTAAAGTTATCAGACTTAATCACAACAACCACATACTCCCTCAAACTCCTCAAATGATTTCAAAATCATTTTAAATGTCCTAATAGTCCCACAACTCATTCTATACATTAAGGGAAATAAAATTAATGCAAAACAGAGCCATTAAAAAGAGCAAAGTAACAATGATTATGTTGTTGTTGAGTATATTTGTGTGTGTGTGTGTGTGTGTGTGTGTGTGTGTGTGTGTGTGAAATGTTCTCAGCATTTAATTATTGGTTCTGTTATGAGCAGATTTAGATAAGTTGATAATACCAGGGCTTTATGTAATTTCTTTTTACTAGGCAATTATAGGCTGCATTATAGCCTGGCAGCAAGGTATTGTGGGGCATCTTATTAAGCATAGAGCCAGTGAAAACTGATGAACAATTTTGCTGAACTAGGCATGCAATTTAGAAAGCAATAATACACAAATCCAATTTAGCACACAATTGATACAGCCGCACGTCAGCACATGTAACTATCATAGCTGCAAATTAAATTGGGATGGGCCTATTTTGCAACAGCACAGGCTGAGATTAAATATATTTGTTCTCAACTTAACAACTTGCTGACCGTAAATAATAACCTCTTCCCCCAAATAAACACTTTCTAAATATTTATGTTTAAACCACCCAACAGGTAACAAGGGGAGAAAACATCTTGTTCTCTGTCGGGAGTTAGATATCAGCATTGCCTTGAATGGAAAACCTAGTAAGAACAATCCAGCAGTGACAGCCCTTGCTGTATCCAGGTATAGTAATTTCTGTTGCATTACATTGTATGTCCGGCAGAGGACACAGTAGTAAGAATCCAGGTGCCTTTATTTTTATTTTTTCTAAAAGTCTCAAGTAAAATATTTCAGCCATACTGAGATGTGACCTGTATGGTTCTCATGAGTTAAATGTGAGCAGGGGTAGTCTGGATTTGGAAATGAGATCTTCATGGAAAGAAAATTAGACAGCTCTTGCAGGAAATAGCGGGGATGGTTAGTAACCGCTGCTCCTGCCTCTGAGTTGGTGTAAAGCAGTGGTCTCCTCCAACCTTTTTAAGTCCGAGATCACTTCTAAAATTTAAAAGGAACCCAATATCTACACCCCCCTCTTCTTCCCGCCCAGCAGGTAAATCTGTGGGGAGGGAAGTGGGTGGGGGGCAGGAAGGGCCATGGGGGGACAGGGCAGGTTGTGGCCCCAACCCTAGCCCCACTCCCTTTCTCACCGTTGAGGCCTTGATTTGCATCCCACACAATGGCAGTGAGGGACAGACCAGGGCTGGAGCAGGGGCAGGCCCTGCACAGCCAGGGCAGGGCGGGACAGAGCTGTGAGCATCTTGTTCAGGGAGCACCGGGAGGGGGCATGCCCTTAGAATTGCATGGGGTGGGGCAGGCTGCAGCTGCCGGCTGGAGCTGGGCTGTTTCCGGCAGAGGCTGGGGCTGCACTATGGTCAGGCTGGGCAGAGGTGGTGCTGGGAGAGGGTTGCGGGGGCTACAGCAAATTTTTGGGTGGCTGCAGCCCCCCGTAGCCCCGCTCTCAGCACCGCCACTGCCCGGGGCACCCCGCAGCATGGCCCCAGCCTCCACTGGGAACAGCCTGGCCCCAGCCGGCAGCTGCAGCCTACACCATCCCATGCAATTCTGGGGGCGCGTGCCCTCCTGTGCCCTCCCAGGCTGTGTGCGCCCCCATCCTAGGCACTCACGCCTCCATCCCAGCCCGCCCCGGCTGTGCAGGGCCTGCCCCTGCTCCCTTTCACCGCTGCTGCAGCCACTGCAGCACATGCACACACGTTCAGCACCTCCCAGCCCAGGATCAACTGCAAGAGACTCCAGGATCCACCAATCAATCCTGATCAACCAGTTGGTGAGCACTGCTGTAAAGCCCCTGTCCCAGTGGCTACTGGAGTTGCTGTCTTTTCAATAAGATAGGAAAAATCTGTAACCAGCATCTGTAAGGGCACCTATACACATGCTGGACATCTTCCATGATGTGTTAATTAGCACATGTTGGAGCAGACTTGATTAACTGATTAATCAAGTCTTAAATCAAACCTTGGATCCAAGCTATACTGAACTCTGGGGAAGTTTGGATCTGAAGCCTGGTCCAGTCTTTGTAGTTTGGACCTTTGTCTGCATTGTGTCAATGTTCTTCAGGTTTTGTGCCCATCATCACAGCTGCTCTCCAATTCAGTGTCTTGATCCTGTGTTTTCAGTTTTGATTTTGTTATTAAACACTGATCTTTTCTTTTCTTCTTTTTTTTTCTCTTCCAAGAAACTCTTCTAAGCTCCTAGTTGGCGATGACTGGGGGAAGATACATTGTTGGTCCATAGATGGGTAGGAAGAAATGACAAGGAGCTCTTGTTCTCAACCACTGTGAAGTCTGGATGGAAAGAAAATTATCCTTCAAAGCACACAGGATTTGGAAGAATGGAAAGGGCACAGAGGGGAATTAATTTAATTGGAGACAATGGATTGTAGGATCAAGTTTGGAGCAGATAAAAACATAAGAAGGGCTATACTGGATCAGAATAATGGTCTTCATAGTCCAGTATTTTGCCTCCAGTGGTGGCAAGTAATATATGGTTTCAAAAGAGAGTATATAAATGGGGCACATCTAGAATGATTTATCACTTGCCATACCCTCTGTGGCATCAGCCATCATTGGTTTAAAATATCAGAAGATATTTTTCTGATTGTTCTATTTAATAGCTATGAATGGAACTTTCCTCCATGACTTTGTCTAATCCCTTTTTAACCTGGTCATATTCTCTACTTCTACAACTGCCTGTGTTAATGAGTTAACTATACACTGTGTAAAAATGTACTTTCTCATGTTAGTTTTAAACTTGCTTTCTGATCATTTCAGTGGGTGCCCCCTAGCTCTTATATTCTGGGAGTTGGTGAATAACGATCCACATTCACTTTATCCACACACTTCATAGTTTTATAGACCTCTATCATATCCCCCTCTACCTTTCCCTTTCTAAACTGAAGAAACCTAGCCGTTTTAGTTTCTCTTGGTACAGCGGCTACTCCATATTCCTGATCATCTTGGTTGCTTTTCTCAGTACATTTTCTAATTTTACTACATCCTTTCTAATACACAGAGACCAGAACTACGTGACACATTCAAGATGTAGATGCACTGTGGACTTAGAGTAGCATAGGGATTTTTTTAATGTTTTGTTTTCAATTGCCTTCTTAATGATACCTAACATTTAATTGGCTTTTTTTGTCACTGCTGCACATTGAGCTGACATTTTTAGAGAACTATGTACAGTGACTCCAAGGTCTGTTTCCTGAGTGGTAACAGCTAGTTCAGAGCCCAGCATTGCATATGTATAGTTGAGGTTCCCTGTAATAAGGATGTAGAACTTGGTACTATGGTGCATTATTGGTCCTGCTTTTCAAAGTAATAGGGTCCAGTCCTGTCTACAGCACACATACAAATTATCAATATGTTTGCTAATTAGAATCACTACCAGTGGGATAAGAATCTGTTGGTGTGGCCCCTGTAACAAACCAGACTCATGTTCCTTCTGGATTCCAAGAAAATCAGTAAGAATTTCTCCGCTGGCTTCAGTAGGAATAGATCTGTAAAAGCTAAATGTTTCTGGAACATGGAATAGCAAATACTTCTTGGTATGTACATTCAAAGAGCATATAATTTTCCTTTGTATAAAGTCTGTTTTTATGCTAAGTAAAATCAAGATGTTTACTAATAATGAGTTAAAGTTGTTCAATTTACTCAGTGGGTAGTGGGCTGAAATTTTTTAAGCCTCAGATTTGGGTGGTGGTGGGTAAATGTCATTCTGGGATGTTGATTACACCTCATAGCGTCTCTTTCTTCATGGACAATCCAAGTGGTATGCTCCAGTTGTGATCCTAGTCAGTGCTTAGAGTTAAAATCAGCATTCACAAAGGACCAAAACCAATCCATTGAAATCCATGGAGAAGCAACCAGTCAAAACAGCCTGATGGCTATCCCCAGTTCCCAGAGATATCAGAAGAAAGTGGGATTTAGGAACCAGTCATGCGTATGTAAAGTTATTGAGAAGGGATGATATCACATGCATTGGAGATGCCTGTGATGTAGTGTATTTGGGGCCTAGGAGGTGGTACCATCACAGCTCTTTCCTCACCAATCAGGCCTTACATTCCATCCAGAAACAGGGTGCCACTCTTGCATCTCAATATTTCATAGATGCACATGATCTGACATCACTAACTTCCTTTGTGTTGGAGCCACAACCCCCACAAGGGATCATTTGGAGGCTGCCATGGATGGGGGGCGGGAGGGGGGGATTTGTGTCTGAAATGTAATAGTGATCCCCATACTTGCAGGCAGAAACCAGGCAAGGAAGAAGATTCAAACATTAATATAATTGGGAAAAGAAAGCTTTATTCTTTTACTGCTGGAGCTTCCCTTCCTCCTCCCAAGTCCTGTGGTAGCACCATTGTCTAAGCCTTAAGTGGAAGGAGTGCTTAGCCAAATCCAAGTGGTTGTAAAGCTTTCTCTCATGCATGGATGACCTTTATCTGATGCAGGAAGTCTACAGGCTGATGAGAGGTAAAGTGCTGCTAGACCTGGTTCTGGCAACCGGGTATGACCTAATCCGTGACATAATGATCGAAGGGAAGCTGGGTGACAGTGATCACAAGCTGATCACCTTTATCATGCGCCGTAAAGCTGGTAAGTCAGTCAGTAATACACAAGTCCTCGACTTCGACAAGATCAGGAGGCTTGCCAGTGTGGCCCTAAAGGGCCACAATGCAAAGGGGAAGGGAGTTCAGGATGAGTGGTTGCTCCTCAAGGGAGCGATCCTGGATGTGCAAGCAAAGTCTATCCCGTCTCAGAGGAAAGGCAGCAAAAGGGCACAGCAGCCCCCTTGGCTCTCCAGGGAACTATCGGACCTCCTGCATCTTAAAGGAAGACCTACAAAGGATGGAGAACTGGAACCACCACCAAGGAGGAATACTCTGCTCTGGTCCAGATCTGCAGACAGCAAACCAGGAAAGCTAAGGCTGAGACGGAACTCCAGCTAGCTACACATATGAAGGACAATAAAAAGTCTGTTTTTAGATATGTAGGGAGCCGGAGGAAAAGCAAGGGCAACATTGGACCCCTGCTAAACCAGATGGGACAACTGACAACCGATGCCCAGGAAAAAGCAAACTTGGTATATGGGTACTTTGCGTCAGTTTTTCACCAGTCCCATGGGACGCCCCTGCCCATTGCGGGACAGGGAGGCCTGGGTGAGGGAGATTCCTTACCCTCCATCAAAGTTGACCTTGTGAAGGAACACCTGGACAGGCTGGATACCTTCAAGTCAGCCTGCCCTCACAGTTTACACCCAAGGGTACTCAAGGAGCTGGCAGGCATCATAGCTCAGCCCCTGGCATGGATTTTCGAGAACTCCTGGCACTCTGGTGAAGTGCCCAAAGACTGGAAGAAGGACAATGTGGTGCCTATCTTCCCTGAAGGGAGGGAAGTAAATCTAGCAAATGACAGGCCCATCAGCCTGACCTCTATCCTGGGGAAAGTCTTGAAAAAGATTATCAAAAAGACTAGATGACGGCAGTATCCTGAGGGATATCCTTAACAGACTAAACGATGGCAATATCCTGAGGGATACCCAGCATGGGTTTATTGCAGGTAGGTCTTGCTTGACCAATCTCATTTCCTTTTATGACCAGGTGACCTATCACCTGGACAAGGGGGAAGAGATTGATGTCATATATCTTGACTTCAAAAAAGCCTTTGATCTGGTATCCCATGATCACCTCTTGGCAAAACTAGCTAACTATGGTCTTGACCTCACCACGATCTGCTGGCTGGGGAATTGGCTCTGCGGTAGGACACAGAGGTGGTGGTTGACAGTAGTCAATCGTCGTGGTGCACTGCCAGTGGGGTCACTCAAGGCTCTGTCCTAGGGCCTATACTTTTCAACATCTTCCTCAATGATGTAGACATTGGTGTCAGAAGAGGGCTGGCCAAGTTTTGCTAATGACACCAAACTCTGGGGTAACGCATCCACACCCGAGGACAGGAGGGTGATCCAGGCAGATCTTGACAGGCTCATGAAATGGGCGGATGTGAGTCTGATGGTGTTTAACAATGAAAAATGCAAAGTTCTCCACCTTGGGATGAAAAACCTGTGGCATGCTTATAGGCTCAGCAGTGCTACGCTGGCTAGCACTACAGACAAAAGGGACTTGGGGGTCATGACTGACCACAAGATGAACATGAGCCTTCAATGTGATGCTGTGGCT
Source organism: Alligator mississippiensis (assembly GCF_030867095.1). Classification (NCBI taxonomy): domain Eukaryota; kingdom Metazoa; phylum Chordata; order Crocodylia; family Alligatoridae; genus Alligator; species Alligator mississippiensis. Next base: position 21,963,094 of record NC_081829.1, read on the forward strand.
AGTAAAGCGAGCAAAACGCTGGCTTGCATCCATAGATGCTTCTCAGGCAAATCCCAGGATGTCATTCTCCCATTGTACTCGGCCTTGGTGAGGCTGCAGCTTCATAGTTTCATAGTAGCTAGGGTCAGGAGGGACCTGAACAAATCATCTAGCTGCCCCATGCCACAGGCAGGAATGAATGCTGGGTTCACAAGACCCCAGACAGGTGATCATCCAACCTCCTCTTGAATTTGCGCAAGGTAGGAGCGAGGACCACTTCCCTGGGAAGTTGGTTCCAGATTTTGGCCACCCTAACTGTAAAATATTGCCTTCTGATCTCTAACCTAAACCGATTCTTTATCAGCTTATTAGCATTGTTCCTCGTCACCCCAGGTGGTGCTGGGGAGAAAAGGGCTCTGCCTATTTGCTGTTGATCTCCCCTGATGAGCTTGTAGGCAGCCACTAGGTCTCCCCTCAGCCTCCTCTTGCTGAGGCTGAAGAGGTTCAGGAGTACTGCATCCAGTTTTGGGCTCCACAATTCAAAAGGAGGTGGAGAAGCTTGAGAGGGTGCCGAGGAGAGCCACGCGCATGATCAGAGGTCAGGAAAACAGACCTTACGATGAAAGGCTGAGAGCCATGGGACTCTTCAGCTTGGAAAAGTGCAGACTCAAGAGTGATCTGGTGGCCACCTATAAGTTTATCAGGGGTACTCACCAGGATCTGGGGGCACGTCTGTTCACCAGAGCACCCCAAGGGATGACAAGATCAAACAGTCACAAACTCCTCCGTGACTGATTCAGGCTGGACATAAGGAAGAACTTCTTTACTGTCCGGGCCCCCAAGGTTTGGAATAGACTGCTGCAGGAGGTGGTTCAAGCACCAACTTTGAAAACCTTCAAGACACATTTGGATGTTTATCCTGCTGGGATCCTATGATTTCTGATGACTTCCTGCCTCTGGGGCAGGGGGCTGGACTTGATCCTCTGGGGTCCCTTCCAGCCCAAATGTCTATGAAATCTATGAAGTATCAATGTGATATGCAGCCTCAGACCAAGCAAATTAAGGTGCACCATTACAAGTATGTAGCTCCTCCTGGTTTGCAGAGGGGCCCATGTCACAGTGCCCTTCTTGCTGAGATTCATTTGTGCCCATAGCACAGATAGGACCTTGGACAAAATTAAGCCCAGCATTATTTTGCACCAAAACCTATGTAGCCCGGGTAACTCAGGTATATACTTCCCTTCTCCAATTGAAGGGAATTGTTAGTTGGCAGGTGCGCTGTGGGGGAACTGCAGACCGCTCAGTTTCCCTCCATCCCAATAGAACCAGGCCAGGACAGTCAGGGGACTTAACTATATACACATTTATTTACATTAATTTATTACAGGGAAAAGAAACATGGCTATAAACATATGTATAATATATATTTATAGGATATTTAAACAAATAACATAAACAATACCCTCTGGGTAAATGCTATAAAACCTTACACCAGCGCTCCAGATACAGGTTAGTATATGATCTGAAACAGATAAATCCCAAAATAAATATAGATAGCCAACAGATAAACTATAGATAAGTATGGGTGAACAGTAAATAAGCCACAAATAAATACAAATAAAGAACAGGTGAAATAATAGCAACAGGTCTAAAATTAGCAGAGCCAGCAGAGCCCTAGGACTCTACTCATCTACTAATTTACAAACATGAGAGTTCACAAAATATACGGCATGACATTACACCACATATGGTGCAAGAACCCAAAAGATAAACTTAATCCCAAGGGGAAACCCCAATGCCCTTGGGCTTTTCCCAAGCCCTACAAGGAAGCTGGTAACTTCAGGGGGGCCCTCCCAGTGGGACCTCCATTTTCATGAGTCCTTAACTAACCAGGAAAGACTCCCCCTCCCCTGTGGGAATCCTCTTTTCCCTGCAACTCATGGCTCCCAGGCCTGGCAGGTGGCCCTCGTCCTCTGCACTAAGCTGCTCTCTCGCCTGCAGTGGGCTTCAGTGGGGTCACTGTCCCCTGGGACAAGGGTCTGTTATACAGGGCTTCTGGGGCCTCTGGCTTGGCCCTGTCCACTGGCTCAGTAGCCCGAGCACCGTCCGGCTCCCTGGACTCAAACTTTTGCTATGGGTTGGAGGCCTGGGCTGCCTCGTGCTCCCAGACTCTCCGTGCAGCACCTCCTGCACTAAGCTCCCAGCCTTGTTCCAGGGGTTGAGGACCTGAGCTGCCCAAGCTCTCCAAAGATCCTTCTCTGTGCACTGGCCTGTGCACCGTGTCTCTGGCCACATGCCAGAGGTTGCAGACCCGAGCCGCCTCACCAGCTCCGAGGGTCTGGACACCGTGCACCATGCTGTGCACTGAGAGCCTAGCCACTAGAGCCCTCCACTGTTCCCTGCTGATGGAAGTCCTCAGGGGTGCTTCTGCTGCTACTGCAGCTCTCCTCAGCTCTTCTAAGCCCCTCTCTTCTCTCTTCTCTGTCCTGGATGTGTTCTCCCTGTGCTGGGCACGCAGCTGCTTTTATACTCTCCAGGGCTCCACCCCTGAAGTCTTCAGACCTGAGTGTTGCAGTCTTCAGACAGGTCCGGAGCGGGGGGGCTCTGCTCCCCCTCCCCTCAGGAAAGGGGTGTGACTTAACTCCTCTTGCTACCTCCTGATTGGTGGATGGGCTCCACCAATCAAAACAGGAAGATTTCAAGCCTGGGACTCAGCCCAAGCTCTGAAAGGCAAGCCTGCTACACCTACAAAGCACAGACTAAGACTTTATGGTGTTCTCTGCTGTCCAGAGGCTTCTGAAGTTCTGGTTTCATTGGTCAAGCTCTCAGCATGTAAGTCTGGCACAGGCTGAGACACACTGTGAGGACAGGCCACTTCCTTACTTATTGCAGGATCTTGCCCAGTTCACTTCTGAATCTCACAACAGAATTAGATCCTTTTCCTGAGAGACACTGAGTGTTTATTATTCCCAAGGGTCATATTTTTCCTAGTTAAAGTTTGTGAGAGTTTGGGGCAGTGACTCAAAGGAAGAAGGCTCAGGGCCTCAATGTTATTTATCAACAATTAGGCTTTGTCTGTTTTAATACCAGTTTGTATATGGTGAAGTCCCAGTGGTTCCAATCCTTAACCATATAGGGGTACATTTGTAAATGCCAACATTACTGCTTATCCATTTAAAGGGAGGGGGAGCTTAATTTTAGACCCATTGAAACCAGGCCCAATGTGCAGACAGAAGGGGCACCACTGAAGCAATGTCCCTGTCAACAGGAAACAACAGGCCTGGTGGCTCAGCTCAATGAATCATAAAAAAGTAGGGCTGGAAGGGTCCTCTGGAGGTCATCTAGTCAAACTCAAGGTAGTATCATCCCTATCTGAACCATCCCATACAAATCTTTGTGGAGCTCTACTTGATTCTTCTGCTGCTGATCGTTGTCCTCTTCACTATCCATCTGTTCTGAGTGGCAGAGCTCTTTTCATGATCTCCTAACATTTCATGTATAGTGGGGTTCATGGGCTTCCAACTGTTGCTTTTTACAGTATACTTAAGGCATAGCCACTTCTAAATCATCTCCAACCAATGATATTCTTCTCAGATATCTCCTGGATCATCAGTACAACAACATAGAATCAAAGAAAATTAGGGCTGGAAAGGACCTCAGGAGGTCATTTAGTCCAACCCCCTGCTCAAACCAAGACCATTCCCAACTAAATCAATCCAACCAGGGCTTTGTCCAGCTAGGCCTTAAAAATCTCCAAGGATGGAGATTCCACCATCTCTCTAGGTAATCCATTCCAGTGCTTTTCCATCCTAGTACTATAAAACATCATCATCACCTCAGTACTATAAAAACCCTGTTTCCTTTCAAGTTGTGACATTCTTACGGAAGGGATACCAGTGAGAATAGGCACTAGCTAGCTCCACCACAAATTCTTTGGATTGCAAAATATGTATTTTCAGGGTGTATCTCACAACAAGCAGAAACCTTCAGGGAAGGAATGTTATTTAGGTTTTCAAGTTGAGCATGCAAGATTAGGAAGTGCCACATTGCCTGTACAAGTTTAATTCAGCCCTTGGGTACATGCATTATGAGTCAGTCTTTCATTATGTGACTTGTAACAGAGAGCCAGAAGGCTCCATTACTTGAGGGAAAAAGAGTAACAGGCAGAGATGGCTACAAGGAAAATAGTCAGCTAGGGGAAGAGGCAGAAGCTAGGACTGCAGAGTAACCATCTCTGTGATAGGCAATAATCCAGCAGGGCAGACCCCTGCATGGGAAGCACAGGCCCTGCTGCAGCAGCAAGACCAGCAGCGATAAGCTGCACTGGAAGCTAGTGAGCAAGCCTAATGAGAAAATACATGCAGGTTGCTGGGGAAGACACCTGACCGGAAAGGGGCAGGGTCTAAGAGGTATGTAAACACAGGGCTGGTGAGTGCCTGAGATCCTGCTATGCTGGAGCACAAGGGGCTGGGGCTGGGGCTAGCAGAAGGTTAGGACCCAGAGGAGTAGGGTTTTGGTGTACAGCCAGGAGGCTAGGAGCTTAGTTAGAGCCAGTGTGTTTGTGTTCCTTCACTGTTGTTTATACCATTGGTTTGGGACTAGCAGGAGTGATATCGAGGTCCCATACATGCCTGAGAGCACAAGAGTGTCTTGAGCCTGCCTAGGACTTAGAGGGCCCAGGGCACAGAGTAGGCTTGAGTCCAAGGGCAAGCTATAGCCTAGGGAGAGATGGTGGCTTGGTGTGGAATGAAGCTAAGTAGGGGCCAGGAGACCCTGGCAGAGCCAAAGTAGACTCAATGCCCAGAGAAAGCAGAGATGGGACTTAGGGGGCCCCTGTAAAGCCAAATCAGGTTCACTGCCTGAGAGATAGCTGTGACAGGGTGGGGGGGAGGGGGGGCAGGCAGAGCCAAAGCAGGCTCACTGCCCAAGGCAGGGCTGCAACAGGTCCACAGGGTCCAGAGGGAGCCAAAACAGACTCACTACCCAAGGCAGGGCACAGATGCAGCCAGGGGCCTCAGGATAAAAGCAGTTGAGACAGGAGCTGGTGCCCAGAAGCCAGGTCCAGCACAGTGGGCCTGGGCCAGAAGGTCCAGCTAGAGAAAAAGGGCAGAGGCTGAGAAGGTCAAGGCCCCAATAAGGGATTGATGGTACACTGCCACCTGTGCCATGGGCATGGCTGAAGGGGAAGTTGGAGAGAGTGATTAGTCCTTAAGGCCACAGATGCCCCGGGATGTGGATGGGCCAAAAGTGCCCACTCAGCTTAAAGGCAGAATTGAGACCAGCAGAGTCCAGGAGGGACCTGCTACCTGTTAGACAGATGGAGGCTTGCTCTAGGAACCTTAGGCAGCCTTCCTTTTGATCCAATAAGTGCATCAAGGCATGGCAGGAAAGAAGAAGGGGAGGGTATCCTAGAGACAGAGTGGGGCATGGATTGTGCAGCCATCGGGGTTATCACGGTTGCTTCCGGAGCATGATGTGGTTACAGATCATATACTATTTTTTTCCACAAAGCTATTATCTCATTCAGTGCAGAGGATGATCTGTGCCCTGGGAATGAATTGCTACTGTGTAGAAGAGTGGAGATGTTTTTGAAACCTGAGTAGTGTCAGAGAGGACCCTGAAGAAAGAGAAAACTGGTCTTGTGGCTGAAATCATCTAATGCCACCAAGGAGATCTTGGGTTTTTTTTCTTGTACCTCCCATATGATACCAGGCAAACCACTTAAACCAAACTTTGATAGACGACCACTTAATTGTCTAGGTGTCCAGCATAAGGCACCTAGAACCAGCTTGCCAAAATACTGAGCGCTCACAATGCAACAGCTAACAGTAAAAGTTCTGGCTGTTGTGCATGCCTGGGGGAATGAATCAAAATGACTTGAGTGCCCGGGTTTTTACATACTTCAAGGAAATTATTGTCATCGTTCCCTCCCCCACAAAATGAACCATAATTTGGCTCAGGGAGCCAAGGCCTGGATCATGATTAGACATGAGCAGAGTTATGCCAGATGATGCTAAAGGTAATTGAAGTATCTGGAGAAACTAGGTTCCTGCTCTTTTGTTTACCTACCAGGCATCCTAACTGCTTGCTAATTGCTTCAGCTCCTGTATCCTTTTGATACCTGGAAGCCAACCTTTGCCAACAGCATCTACTCTCACTTATGGAGCCAGAAACCTTTTCCACAGCCAAGGAGCTGAATTAAGTTTTCCAGCACTCCATCAGTCTGACTGACTGCCTTCAGAGCTGGCTGCTCCTCTGACTCTTAATTACACACAACCTGTGCATGAACTTGATGGACTCATCACCTCACTCTTACCATTGGTTCTGTTGCATCCTCACAAGAGGCACTTAGCATTTCCCTGGAATACAGAGAACAGATGAAGTGCTTGTGAAGTGTGACTGCTCATTGTGTCCTTATAATGTCCTAGCATAGTAAAATTGAGAGAATATGAAAGGAACAACTGGAATAAAATGGGTCATATTTAAAATGTCCTCTTTTCCCATGTAAGACTATTGATAGGATTGATTGTTTGTATCATCTTGGTGCATGTAATAAGGAAGGCACCATCCTCATATACAGAAAGACACATACCATCTAGATCTGGTTGAAACTTAGAATTACCTTATACAGGAAATTTTGAACACTGGACATGGAATTTCTGATAAACTTCAGTTCTGAAAAATGTTCACTTCAGAATTCCAAACTTTCTTTTCAAAACCTGTGAGAGACAAAGATTTTTGGGGGTGAAGTCATTTTTATTGGACTAACTGCATGGTTGGGATAAAGTTAAAAGAATGCCTTGCATTTGAAAGCTTGTCCTTCTTCACCCCAACTATGCAGTTGGTCCAATAAAAGATATCACCCCAAAATTCCTGGTTTCTCAAATAATTCCTAGACCATCATGGATAAAATGTCACTCTAACACTACAGTTTTCAGAACCTTAGCATTTCATTTCAAATTATGTATTATGGGCTTTTTTTCTTTCTAGATTGCTATTGTTTTATACAATTTCATATCATGTAAGGACTAGCAATGTCTAATGATACATAATATAATAATATGAAATCATATATTTTGACACGTTCTATTATTTTTGCTTATTTTAAAATCCTTGAGAGCACCTGTTACTTAGCACTGATTGAAGCATCTTCCATTTTAAATTAAAGTGTCTTTTGCTTTAAAGGGGTGGGTGGATGTGAATAGGATGGGTTTCAATACTGACAAATGCAAGGTACTGCACCTAGGGAGGAAGAACCAGCAGCATACCTACAGGCTGGGGAACTCCCTTCTCACCAGTACAGAGGCAGAAAAGGATCTTGAAATCATTATTGATTCCAAGATGAACGTGGGCCACCAGTGTGAGGACATGGTCAGTAAGGCTAACCGCACCTTGTCATGCATCCACAGTTGCATCACGAGCAGGTCCAAGGAGGTGATCCTCCCCCTCTATGCGACATTGGTCAGGCCGCAGTTGGAGTACTGTGTCCAGTTCTGGGTGCCACACTTCAGGAGGGATGTGGACAGCATGGACAGGGTCCAGAGGAGGGCCACCCACATGATCAGGGGGCAGTAGGGAAGGCCCTACGAGGAGAGGCTACGGGACCTGAACCTGTTCAGCCTCCACAAGAGAAGGCTGAGAGGGGATCTGGTAGCCGTCTATAAACTTACCAAGGGGGACCAGCAGGGAACGGGAGAGACCCTGTTCCCCTGAGCGCTACCAGGAGTAACTAGGAATAATGGTTACAAGTTGACTGAGAGTAGTTTCAGGCTAGACATCAGGAAGCACTACTTCACAGTCAGGGCGGCTAGGATCTGGAACCAACTTTCAAGGGAAGTGGTGCTGGCTCCTACGCTGGGGGTCTTCAAAAGGAGGCTAGATAATCACCTAGCTGGGGTCATTTGACCCCAGCATTCTTTCCTGCCCATGGCAGGGGGTCGGACTTGATGATCTCAGGTCCCTTCTGACCCTACCAACTATGAAACTCTGCCTGTGTTTTAATGAAATTGTTTGACCTGTTGGCCCTCAGAACTAACTGATCAGTATAATGGACAAAAGTCTCTGATATTTTAAAGCTCATATGGCTTGTAGAAAGTCTAGAAACTGGTATAGACATGCGAGGTTCCAGCACTTCTGATCAAATTCATCAGACCCAAGATGTCACCAATCAAATCTTTGGTTGCAACTTTAGGAATATCAAAGAAAATAGACTCCCTCTTTCTCTAAAAAAAATGATGCATGTCTTACAAGATCCGAACTCGGAGACTGACTTTTATTGAGCACCTGGATAAGATTTTTAATTCCAGTTTTGCATTTCTTAGATTTCCTGTTCATTGAAAGAGTTATTGAATTCAGTGAGCTTTGGATCAGGACCACAGTTCCCTATGAGACTTCTAGGGTATTTTGTTTTCTATACAAGCCTGTTGGGTTCTATACTATTTTTCCATAAGCATTAAGTTATGAAAAGATTCAGGAAGTTCGAGTATCAGAGACACTACTCAGTGGGCACATCTATACTACATGCTTTACTGCTCAGTAGAGCAAATTGCTGTGCAGTAAATGTCACCGTCTACGAGTGCAGATGCTTACTGCACAATAATTTCTTTAGTCTGGAGTTAATTTGCTACCTGCAAATGCAAGTAGCAAATTAACTCAGAAGTAGTTACAGCCCAGTAACACACGTGTAGATACTGACTGGGAGCAACTTTTTCCCTGTCAGCCCTACCAGGAGGTGTGGGGCTGCAGGCACCTTCAGGCCTGGGAGTTTCTTCAGCCCCAGTGATGGGGCAGCTCTTTGCCTGCCCTAGCCCCTGGCCCTTCAAAGCCTTCAGGGATTCTGGGGCCCTGGGCCACCTGTAGTCAGCCTCTGGTCACTGTTGCACATAGGAAGCCCTAGGCCAGCTGCAGCAGCCTGCCTGGACTCTGCTGCTAGTCTCTGGCACTACGTTGCCATGCTGCCACCTGTCCAATACCATCATGCTGTGCTGGGTCCTGCAGGCAGCTTCCAGGCCCGGCAGCACCCTGGGCTACCTGCAGCCAGCTTCTGGGTGTTGCTTGAATGAACTGGCCACTTGGACTGTTGTGTGGATGCCCAGTGAGCCATTTAAGGAGCCATGCTGGCATTGTCCCCAATGGCATATGATACCTCCTGGGGCTGCAACTGGTCCCAGAAGAAAACCATTTACCTCATGGTACTGTGGGGTTAAGCTGAGGTCCTCACCAAGTTTGCTTGGAGTGGGCACTCCAATGCACACATGTATGAGGGCCTGTCAGGCTGCATGCAGAAGCATGGACATGACCAGTGATCATAGAAGTAGGGTTGGAAGGGACCTTGTAGATCTTCAAGTCTGACCCCCTGCCTGGGCAGGAGGGAAACTGGGCACAAGTGACCCCAGTCAGGTAGGCATCGAGCCGCTTCTTAAAGACCCCCAGGGTAGGAGCCAGCACCACTTCCCTTGGAAGTTGGTTCCAGATCCTAGCCACCCTAACTGTGAAGTAGTTCCTATGGATGTCTAATCTAAACCTACTCTCCAACAACTTGTGGCCGTTATTCCTTGTTATCCCGGGGGGCACTAGGGGAAACAAGGTCTCCCCCAACCCCTTCTGGTCACCCCTAGTGAGTTTATAGATGGTCACAAGGTCCCCCCTCAGCCTTCTCTTGTGGAGGCTGAACAGGTTCAGGTCCCGTAGCCTCTCCTTGTAGGGTCTGCCCTGCTGTCCCCGGATCATGTGGGTGGCCCTCCTCTGGACTCTCTCAATGTTGTCCACATCCCTCTTGAAGTGGGGTGCCCAGAACTGGACACAGTACTCCAGCTGTGGCCTGACTAGTGTCACGTAGAGGGGGAGGATCACCTCCTTGGCCCTACTTGAGATGCACCTGTGGATGCACGATAGGGTCCGGTTAGCCCTGCCGACCGTAACCTTGCATTGTCGGCCCATGTTCATCTTGGAGTCAGTGATGACTCCAAGATCCCTTTCTGCCTCCGTGCTCTCAAGAAGGGAGTTTCCCATCTTATAAGTGTGCTGCTGGTTACTACTGCCCAAGTGCAGAACCCTGCACTTGTGTGTATTGAAACGCATTCTGTTTTTGTTAGCCCACCCTTGCAACCTATCCAGGTCTTTCTGCAGTCTTTCCCTCCCTACTAGCGTGCCCACCTCACCCCAAATTTTGGTATCATCAGCAAATTTGAACAGGTTGCTTTTCACCACGTTGTCCAAATCGCTGATAAAGAAATTGAACAGCGCGGGCCCAAGGACTGAGCCCTGGGGGACTCCGCTGCCCACTTCCCCCCGGGTCAAATATGACCCATTCACCATCATCCTCTGAGTACAACCCTTCAGCCAATTTGCAATCCATCTGACTGTGTAGGCATCAATGCCACAGTTGCCTAGTTTTTTAATGAGGATGGGGTGGGAGACAGTGTCAAAGGCCTTGCTGAAGTCCAGAAAGACTACATCCACGGCGACCCCTGCATCCAATGCTTTTGTGACCTAATCGTAAAAGGCAATCAGGTTGGTCTGACATGACCTGCCCCTAATGAAACCGTGCTGGTTGCCCCTGAGCATCATCTCTGATGCCGGGTCATCACAGATGTGCTCCTTGATGATCTTCTCAAAGAGTTTCCCCAGGATTGAGGTAAGACTGACGGGCCTATAGCTGCCCGGGTCCTTCCTCCTCCCTTTCTTAAAGATGGGGACCACATTGGCTATCTTCCAATCATCTGGCACCTGGCCCGGGCACCACGAGCGCTTGTAAAGCTGTGCCAAGGGCCCAGCAATAACCCCTGCTAGCTCCCTCAACACCCTGGGGAGGAGAACATCTGGACCTGCTGACTTGAACACGTCCAGCCCCTCCAGAAGCACTCTAACCTGGTCTTCCTTAACCTTAGGTCTTGAAGCATTCCCCTTGAGTCCATCTTGAATCACGGTGGGGGAGTCCCTGTCCCTGCACAAGAAAACGGAGGTGAAGAATTTGTTAAAGAGGTCTGCCTTCTCCTCTGGTGCGACCACCAGATTGCCCAGCACGTCTTGCAGGGGCCCCACATTTCCCAGCGCCTTCTTCATCCTCCCTATATATTTGAAAAAGGACTTTTTATTATCTTTGATCTTGGACACTAGCCCTAGTTCTATGTCCGCCTTAACTTTCCTAACAGCCCCCCTACAGGCCCGAGCAGTGGAGGTATACTCTTCTTTGGAGATAGCCCCTCCTTCCACTGGGTGTACACCGCCTTTTTGGCAACCAGGCATTCCCGGACTTCCTTGGTGAGCCAGGGAGGCTTTTGGGCACTCTTTCCCCCCTTGCTTCTTGTTGGGATTGTCACCTCTTGGGCCCTGAGTATCGTCTCCTTAAGGAACGACACTCATTTTGGGCACTGAGTTACCCTGCCCTCGAGAACCCCAGCACCTCTCCCACCAATCTCCTCAACTCCTTCAAGTTGGCCCTCTTGAAGTCTAGAGCTACCACCTTGCTGCAGGCCCTTGTCACCCTGCGCTGGATGATTAATTCCAGCAAACGATGATCGCTATCACCCAGGTGGTCAAGGACCTGGAGCCCCCTTACCAGATCATCGCCTGTGGCCAGGACCAGGTCCAACAGGGCATTTCCTCTGGTGGGACTGTGCACCTTCTGGGTTAAGTGGAGGTCCTGTATCTCGGCCAGGAACCTCTTGGAACGGTCCAACCCCGCTGACTGCTCCACCCAGCAGATGTCCGGGTAATTTAGATCATCCATGACAACTACATCTCTCGCCTTAAGTGCCTCTGCAAGCTGGCCCGGAAATTCCCGGTCCAGCTCCTCCCCTTGGTTGGGGGGTCTGTAGTAGACCTCCACTGTTAAATCCCTCTCCCCACAACCCCCTTGTATCTTGACCCAGAGCACTTCAGCTTGCCCCTCCTCCGACCCCATTTTGCTGGCAGAAGATGTGTATTGCTCTTTGACATAGAGCGCCACACTCCCTCCCTTCCTTCCTTCTCTATCCCGCCTGTAGAGCCTATAGCCCCTAATGCTAACTGCCCAGTCGTGGGATGAATCCCACCATGTTTCTGTAAGCCCCATTATGTCTGGGTTTGAACTGGCTACTCTGAGGGCGAGTTCCTCCTGTTTGTTCCCCATACTCCGAGCATTGGTATACAGGCAGTTAAGGCCTTGCATAGCTGCACGTGACACTGCCCCGATTAGGAAGACTATTCAGACCCCTGTTTCTCACCTGGGCACTCCTTGCACGTGTCACCTGTCTTGCTCGGGTGGCGTCTCCTCATCTTCCTGTGGCCATCCTTGCCAGGCACCATGTCCCTGAGCCCCAGGACACCACCGGGAGTTGCATGTTCTCTCTGCCTGCAGGGACAGACTCAGGCCACCAGGCACACCTGCCACACCCACCCAGGGTGCCCCAAACTGGGGGCAGGGCCCTCCATGCCCTCCACCCCCTCATCCCTGCTCCCACTCTCTGCCTGACCTGGCTGCACTCCCCTTGGCCCTCGCTTGTCCCACCACCCGGCCTGGGCTGGGGCTCTACTCAACCCAGCCTGTGCTCTGCTCCCTCCCTCCCTCACCTCAGGGGCCTTGATCTGCGCCCCCCCCCCCCCCACCGAGTGGTGAGGGAGGGAGAGGGGCTGGGGCAGGGATGGAGTCATGAGTGGTTTGTCCAGGGGGTGCCCATCACAGGGAGGGGGTGGTGGCTTCCGCTGCTGCATGCACCCCAGGAGGGCATGAGGAGCATGTGTTCCGGATCTGCGCGTAGGATGACGGAGGGCTACTGCTGTGGGCTGGGCTCTTTCTGGCGGGGATTGGGCCATACTATGCTTGGGGTGGATGGCAGCAGTGCTGGGGGAGAGGGGGGTTAGGGGAGCTACGGTGAATTTTGGGGTGGCTGCAGCCCCCCCATATCTCCCTTTCCAGTGCTGCCACCACCTGCCCCAAGCACAACCCAGACTAGCCCCCACTGAGAAGAGCCTGGTGCAGCCCCAGCCTCAGCTCACAGCAGCAGCCTTATCTTTCCCCTCACAGATCCAGGGGTACATGGCCCCCATGCCTCCCAGGGTGCATGTAGCAGCAAGAGCTGCCTCCCCCCCCCCCATCCCCCAGATGAACCAATTGTGGCTCATTCCTGTGCCCCGCCCTGGCTGTGCAGCACCTGCCCCTGCCCCAGCCCCACTCCCTCCCTCACTGCTGAGTATGTGCCCCTCCTCACTCCTGCTGCAGCAGCCGGAAGTCCGTAGCTAGGCTGCCTTGCGGTCCTACCACTGCCCCGCGTTTGGGGGGGATAAGCCCCACTAGCCCCCGCTTTCTGTCGCTTATGCTGTCAACACTCAGGGTCCCAAACCAGGTTATCAGGTACTCCTAGGGCATCATGGTGAGTAGCAGCAGTGCGTAGCAGGTCAAGCACCACTCGGTCCATGCAAAGAGCTCCTCGTAGCATGCCCACAACACTTTCAGCAGGGGAACACTTTGGGTGCAGGGCTGGCACGGGGCAGGGGGAGGTGGCACTGATCCCAGGGTGCCTCTCTGGAGATGTCCTCTGGAGGATGGGTGGGGACACCACCAGCTCCATGTCCCAATCAGTGGGGAGACCTTCGCCCCCTGAGCCTGGGCCCTGTGGACTTGGAAGCAGTGCAGGAGACAGGCTGGCCTTCAGGAGGAGGTGCCAGGATCCAGGCCTGTCCTGGCTTGGGAATGGGGTGGGGAAGGTAGGCTGCCTGTGGCCAATGCCCAGTGACTCACCTAACCCTGCAGAGTAAGCAGGGACAGGGGGCTCAGCCAGCAGCCAACTGTGCCAGGGCCTGTCTAGCTGGCTTACTATGGTCTGTGGGCATCTGTGCACACATGAGCCCCATTTGAGGCCAGGCAGCACACAGCCCCCTGGTATAGAGCATGTTATGTCATAAATGTTGCAGACTCTCACAAACAGCCTCTTTCTCCTTGCTCTGTGGGACCTGCAGCTGCACACAGGGGAGAGGCACCAGCTGCCAGCTGGGATACACCTTCAAGGTCATCGCCAGATTTGGTCAGGGCCCTGCATATGTGCTGGCTCTTGCAGCAGAGGACACAGGACAAGACCTGGCTGCTGGGCTGGCTGGTCATGATGGCCAAGGAGCCATTGGCAGGCTCGTGGGCCTGGCATGTGGAGGACATTATGTGTGAGTGGGAGCGGGACTCGGCAGACCAGGAGTTCTGGCACAGGCTTCTGGAGAAGAGGCACCTGTGGGCCCAGGAGCAGCAGACTGTCATGGTGGCCAGGGCAGTGGAGGCCATGCGGGAGGACTGCCCAGTGCTGGACACCATCCTAGCCCTGGCAGTTGCCTTTGTGCCATCCACTGCCCAGCCCCTGGCTGTAGCCCCGCCTGTTCCCTGGCAGCCACCCACTGCCCAGCAGCATGCTTCCTAATGGGCCTGGGCTGAGGTGCAGTGTCACCTACACTGGCTAGATGCCCCTGCCCTGGCTCCCGCCCCAGGTCCCCTGCCAGCCAGCCCCCCTGCCTTGGCCCTGTCCTACTGTTCACCTGTCTCCATGTGGTCCCAGAGCAGGAGCTGCCTGCAATGGGGCCAGCACCACATCTGGGCCCTGCTGACCTGGCTCACTGGATGCAGGAGTGGGATTCAGCTGTGTCAGCAGAGTACCACCTGCTATCACCCCCTGGTGAGCTCCCCACCCACCGGCCTCACCACAGCATGTGCAGAAGTGGGGAGGGGTGGGCACGCTGAGATACCTGTGCACTCCCAGTCAGAATCGCAGCTACAGGCAGGTAAATTTCACTGGGCTTGGAGGGCAGGGGACATATCGAGACCCCCAACAGTGCAGGAGGAAGTGCTTTAAGGGCAGGGCGCTGCCTTGCTCCCTCCTGTACTATGAGGACTGTCCCATGACCCAGCTTGGCCAGGGGCCTGTTCACTGTGAATGGGGTACCGGCCAGGCTGAGGCAATCGGAGCCTGCCGGTTCATCCAGGGGTGTGGGTGGATGACTGCGGGTCCCGCCACTGTGTGCACCACAGGGGAGGGGGAGCGCATTCCCCACCCCCTGGCTCCCCCGTGTCATGCCCCTGGATGAGTCACTGGGTTCTGATTGCCCCATGACCCAGCCCAGAGCCCAGTGGCCCCTCCAGACATGTGCAGGCAGCCAAGTGAGGGTACATGGTCTGGTTTGGCCCCCGATCTTTGTGTGGGGCAAGGGCAGGTGGAATCAAGGTGCAGTCGACCTGTTGCTACCATCAGGCCCTTCTGCACAGGCAGCCTGGTGCTGGCTGCCCCCCAGTAGCTACTTTGTGTAACAACCCTGCAGGTTCTCTGCAGGTTGGAATACCAGTTGCAGGGGTGGGTGGGAGGATGATTTGGAGGGTGACACCAGGAA
Organism: Alligator mississippiensis; assembly: GCF_030867095.1. NCBI lineage: Eukaryota > Metazoa > Chordata > Crocodylia > Alligatoridae > Alligator > Alligator mississippiensis. The sequence continues at coordinate 21,978,418 of NC_081829.1, forward strand.
GTGCCAGGTGCTTGGGAAATTTTGCAACAGCTCTGAGCACTTGAGCAGCACTGATCCCACAGCACTTAAAATAAAGATCCAAGTTCCTGCAGACCAAACAGAGGCTCTCTTATTACAGGGCTCTGTGGGGGGCAGTGGCTGAAACCACAGTGAAGAGCATGTGATTTAAAAGTGGGCAGGGTGGGGGACACACATTTCCACATTTCAAGGGCCTGACAGCCACTGGAAAACAGTGGAAGAAAGAATTGACCATGGGTACACAGCTGATAATGGCAAGCACGGATGGGACAATGAAGGTAAAACATTTCCCATTACCACTGAGATAAAGGGAGTGTAAACACTTTTTTCTCCAAGAGGTTCAAGACATTAGAGCAACTGATGAAGGCTTTGGACCGAAGCGGCACACACCAAAAGGAGGAGGTGAGACCAATTTGGGAACGGAATGAAGCAGTACTCTCATGTTGTGCTCATGGACGGAAGTGGCATGCTCACAGACCACTACACCTTAGAGGGAACATTGGCCCAGGTACCTATTGAAGTGTGCCTGGTAGGGGTCCAGCTCGATGGTATAGGACCTCATGAGACAAGGGAGAAGGCGGTGGTGTGGTTCCTGATGAGGGGTGGAACTGTCACTGCACCCAGTTGGAGGTCTGGCACTCCTGGCACAATTGCCCACTCTCCACCAGGGTTGGCAAGGCAGGGTTGCAGAAAATGTGGGCATCATGGGTGCTGGCACTCATATTGGTGAAGGCACTGCAGTGGTCAATAATGGCCTGGAACATGATGAAGTGGAAGCCCTGCCAGCTGTAGTAGGGGCGATGGCCATGGGGTGGGCAGCTGATGGGTATGTGGGTCCTGTCCAGGGCCCTGATGCACTGGGAGAAGCCCAGGGTGCAGAACTCCACCATCACCTCCAGCGGGTCCTGGACCCAGAGCACATCCTAGAGGGCACCACAGATCTCTAAGATGGCCTCCCTAGCGGTTGCCTTGCCCGTGCTGAAGAGGTGGCTGATATAGCATAGGCGGGTGTGTGTGGCCAGCTTGAGCAGGCCAATGACCAGCTGGGTGTCTGCAGGGACAGGCCCCAACATGTTGGTGGCCTGCCACTCCAGTTGTGGACAGAGCTGCTCGAGGAGGCCCTAGAATGTGCCCTGGGTAATCTGGAATGACTTCAACCACTGCTCATCATCCCAGGTGGTCTGGATGACATGCAGGCACCAATCCCAGCTGTGGGGGCCACTAGTGGTGAGACTGACCTGGGACAGGCATCAGTTGTTGTGGTGGCAAAGCAGGGTAACCAGGGTGGTGAGGAGGTGTCTGGGCCCTGGATATTGCTCCTAGGGCCTTGGGGTGGAACAGCTACTATGCAGTGGGCACGGGCTCTGGTGACAGCTGCAGCGCGCTGGCACTGCTCTGCAAGCTGCTCCCAGCCAGGATGGCAGGTGGCCAGGGAGCAGCGCACAGGGCTGACTTTTAAAGATGGCCGCCGGCCAGAGGCAGGAGCAGCCAGAGCATCTAGCTCCCCCGGCTGCTGCAGGGGGCTGCTGCAGGGCTGGAGTGGGCAGAAACAGTCTACTGCCGGGAGGAGCAAATATGCTCCCAAATGCCTGCAAATGTACATGCCTTCCCAGGGTGGGTTTACTCCAGAGTAAACCCATCCAGCAACATTTGCATGTGTAGATTCCCCCAGTACATGCAACATTAAACAAACACATATATGTTTTTCCAAGATTGGGACCTAACCTGAACTGGTCACTCAAAAATTAGGTAGTGTAGAGAGAAAGAGATTTGCCTATGGAACTTGGCCTGAGGTCATTGGCAAAGTTGACTGTGGTCCAAGGGCCTGGTGGTTTGTCCCATTGGGTGTTACCAAGACTATGGGAAAACTGAGATTGGAAAGATCATAAAACTAAATGGTACCTTGCTAATAATAGCATTTCCCTTCTCTGCTCCCTGCCCTACCATTCCTTGTACAACCTCAGTGTTTTTCTTGTGACTGCCATTGCTTTCCAAGTTAGATGCTGAGTAGAAAGCTCTGTCTGTGAAAGATAGGAGCTTTAGGGAGGTGTCCTTAAGGGAGAATACATGCCACTGACACTGCTTGTGTAGTGGGAAGCCAAGGGATGCACACTGCTGGTGTAGTCCATGCAGCAGGGAGCAGGGGCCATATATAGCCTATACAATGTGCAGCTCCTGAGCACAACAAAGTTGGACAGCCTTGATGTGTCTCATTTATGGGAGATGGTACAGCTCAGGGGGCCACAAATTCCAAAGAGGCAGAGAAAAATCCCAGTTCTCAAAAGGTAGAGTTTAGGGAAGCAAAAGTCCCACTTAGGTCCAGAGCACATGTTAACACAATATGGCATTTTGATCCCCTCTAGTGGCAAATCTACCGACAGAGGATTATGAATCTATTCTACCCTCTCATATGGCATTGGGTTCTTCGTGTTAGGGATCCATGGCATGGATGATTGGGAAAGGTCACCTAATAATTGGATGAAGTCCAGGAACTGGGTCCACAGAAAGCCAGAAGTCAGAGATGAAAGTTAGGGCATGCCAGGAGTCAAAAGCCAGAGTTTCCAGTAAGTGAATCAAGAAACTACAGAGGAGTCAGGAGTAAGCACCAGAATCATTGCCTAGATAGTCTACTGCTTGCTTTTAAAGGCTGGAGTGAGTGGAGCCTATTTCCTGTGGCCTCGGGGGGTTGGTTGCCATTTGGGCTCCGGGTACTGCTCTGAGCTTGCTGCAGTTGGGGCCTGTTTCTCTGCAACCTCAATGAATGGATTGTCCTGATCAGTTGATTAGGACCAGCTAGGCCCTGAGCCCTGATCTGAGCTCATATAGTACCCCTCTTCCTTGGCCAACCTCTGGGCATCTTTGGACCAGGCTTCTCCAGATGGTGGAATGCTCAGACCAAATCAGGGACATGCACATTTTCTGTGGGCTCCCATAAGTAGTCTGCCAGTCCATAGCTTTCCCAGTCAATTAGGTACTAGGATTTCCCCCATATCTTTCAACTGTCGAGATTTTCCTTGACTACGAGGAAAGTTTTCCTTGACTACAAAGTGGAGGGGCCCAGGAATGGGCTTTCAGTATATTGTTTTAACAGGGAGACATGAAGACAGTGGTGGACCTGCATGGAGTGGATGGTGGATGGTTTTAAGAGTGGATGGTTTTAAGATGTTTGATGGATAGCCATACCTTGTCCCCCATCCTGAACATGGGTGCCTCAGAGTGGTAGTGTTTCACATAATGCTTGTTAGCCTCTTTATCCTGGTAAAGGTGCCCTTTCTGGCCCTGGTGGAACTCCAAGAACTCCACAGTAGTGTAATCAAGCTTGTATTTTTCCAGTTTTACATTGGCTTCTGTATAGTCTTTCTGGCTAGGGACAGAAATCACACATAAGCTAGTATAAGTGATCAGAAATCAGTTCAAATCTGTAACACAACAGAAGTTCAATGTACATAAACTGCTTTCAAAATGGCTGAAACCTGGATGGATATAGTATCAAGCTTAACTAATTTAGGTTAAATCAGTTTATTGAACTTCTGTCACAGATCCCCTTAGGATTCAAGTTAAATCACAGTTGGCTAAGGGTCCCCCAGTGACCCCACCCTTCACTGCTTATTAGCCAAGAGACCTGTCCGTAGGGAGGTCCCACTCCTCACTGCTGATTTTCAGAGATGGGTGGCACAACATGCAGCCGTCTTAACCAATCAAGGGTGAGGGGTGGGAGTGGCCACCGTCTTGGCTGCCCCCATTTGCACTAGCACCCCCACAGGGAGGCTGGGTCACAGCAGCCATGAGGATTACTGGCTCCCTCTGAGGAACCAGCATTTTATTTTTAGTATAGGTTTTTTTTCACAGATTTCACAGACAGTGCCCAATTTCACAGATAATGCCTGATTTTGTGATTTCCACAAAATCGTGAATAGAGTAGGTCCCTACTTATGAGGATCTTGGACAGTCTGAGCCTCTAGCCCCAGGCTCAGGCTTTTATGGCCCCTTGTTCATTGCTTTTCTGATTATCTGATCCAGTTCTTTGATAACAGAGCCCCAGTGCTGCTAACTCTAATCAGCAAGCCAGTCTTCTGCTGCCTGCAGTCTACGAAGTGGGTCCTGAACCCCATTTAACTGCACTATTCATCTGCTGACCCTTGCAGCTAGATTCCTTGCCAGCAGCACTTGCTTTGCTAGCTCTTTTCTTTCCAGTAACAGCATAGGGGTCTATAGTTTCAGGGCTCTTTAATCCACTCACAAATTCAAGGACATGTCCTTTTTCTTAACGGAACAGAGGTGCTAGCCAGGGACAGCGAGGAGCAAATTAATCCCATGGTCAGGGTCTCTTGTATGTATTCCCTAAGGGCTCCCAGCTCTGGCTCAGGCAAGGAGTACAAGTAGCCAAAGGGCACCATAACCCCAGGTTTTCATAGATTTCATAGAAATTAGGGCTGGAAGGGACCTCAGAAGATCTTTGAGTCCAGCCCCCTGCCCGAGGGGCAGGAAGTCAGCTGGGGTCATAGGATCCCAGCAAGATAAACATCCAAATGTCTCTTGAAGGCTTTCAAAGTAGGTGCTTGAACCACCTCTGGCAGCAGTCTATTCCAGACCTTGGGAGCTTGGAAAGTAAAGAAGTTCTTCCTTATGTCCAGCCTGAAACAGTCATGGAGGAGTTTGTGACTGTTTGACCTTATCATCCCTCGGGGAGCTCTGGTGAACAGATGTTCCCCAAGATCCTTGTGAGCATCCCTTATAAAACTTATAGGCAACTACCAGATCACCCCTGAGCCTGCGCTTTTCCAGGCTGTAAAATCCCATAGCTCTCAGCTTGTCATCATAAGGTCTGTTTTCCTGACCTCTGATCATGTGTGTGACTCTTCTCTGGACTCCTTCAGGCTTCTCCACATCCTTTTTGAATTGTGGAGCCCAAAACTGGATGCAGTACTCCAGCTGCAGCCTCACCAAGGCCAAGTACAACAGGAGAATGACGTCCTGGGATTTGCTTGGGAAGCATCTATGGATGCAAGCCAGTGTTTTGCTCACTTTACAACCGCAGCATCACAATAAAGGCTCATGTTCATCTTGTGGTCAATCATGACCCCCAAGTCCCTTTCATCCATAGTGCTAGCCAGCGTAGCACTGTCGAGCCTATAAGCATGCTGCAGGTTTTTCCTCCCAAGGTGGAGAACCTTGCATTTTTCAGTGTTAAACACCATCAGGTTCTCATCCACCCATTTCCTGAGCCTGTCAAGGTCAACCTGGATTGCCCTCCTGTCCTCAGGTGTGGACGCTTTACCCCAAAGTTTGGTGTTGTTGGCAAACTTGGCCAGTCCGCTTCTGATACCAATGTCCACATCATTAATGAAGATGTTGAATAGTATAGGCCCAAGTACAGAGCCTTGAGGGACCCCACTGGTCACAGCGCACCACGATGATTGACTTCTGTCAACCACCACCCTCTGGGTCCAACCCTGGAGCCAATTCCCCAGCCAATGGATCATAGTGAAGCCAAGGCTGCAGTTGGTCAGTTTTTCTAAGAGGTGATTACTGGATACCAGATCGAAGGCTTTTTAAAAATCAAGAAATATGACAATCTCTTGTCCCTTGTCCAGGTGATAGGTCACCTGGTCATAAAAGGAAATGAGATTGGTCAAGCAAGACCTACCCACAACAAACCTGTGCTGGCTATTCCTCAGGATGTTGCCATCAGCCAGTATGTTGAGAATGGTCTCTTTGATAATCTTTTCTAGGATCTTCCACGGGATAGAGGTCAGGCTGATGGGCCTATAGTTTGCTGCATCCACTTTCCTCCCCTTCTTGAAGATAGGCACCTCACTGGCCTTCTTCCAGTCTTCAGGCACTTTGTCTGAGCACCAGGAGTTCTTGAAAATCCGTGCCAGGGGCTGAGCTATGTTGCTTGCCAGCTCCTTGAGTACCCTGGGGTGTAATCTGGCAGGGCCAGTTGACTTGAAGATGTCCAGCCTCTCAAGGTGTTCCTTCACAAGGTCAGCATTCCCATCCTGCAATGGGCAGGGGTGCCCCTTGGAACTGGTGAAAAACCAATGCATAGTACCCATTTAGCAAGTAGGCTTTTTCATGGGCGTTGATTTTCAGTTGTCCCATCTGGTTTAGCAGGGGTCCAATGTTGCCCTTGTTTTTCCTCTGGCTCCCCACATACCTAAAAAAGGACTTTTTATTGTCCTTGATACTAGTAGCTAGTTGGAGTTCTGTTGCAGCCTTGGCTTTCCTGGTTTGCTCCCTGAAGGTTGGGACCAGTGCAGAATATTCCTCCTTGGAGGTGGATCCCATCCTCCATCCTTTGTAGGTCTTTCTTTTAAGATTCAGAAGGTCCGCTAGTTCCCTGCAGAGCCAAGGGGACTGCTGTGCCCTTTTGCTGCCTTTCCTTTGAGATGGGATAGACTTTGCTTGTGCATCCAGGATCACTCCCTTGAGGAGCAACCACTCATCCTGAACTCCCCTCCCCTTTGGGTAGTGGTCCATTAGGGCCTCACTGACTAGCCTCCTGAGCTTGTCAAAGTGAGCTTTCCTGAAGTCAAGGACATCTGAATTGCTGACTGACTTCTCAGCTTTACAGCGGATGGTGAAGGTGATCAGTTCATGGTCACTGTCACCCAGCTTCCCTTTGATTGTTAGGTCGCTGATTAGGTCGTCCCCAGTTGCCAGTACCAGGTCGAGCAGTGCTTTACCTCTCATTGGTCCATAGACTTCTTGAGTCAGATAGAGGTCATCCATGCATGTGAGAAAGCTTTCTGACCGTTTGGATTTGACCAAACGCTCTTCCCATGAGATGTCTGGGTAGTTGAAGTCTCCCATGACAACCATGCACCAGGAGTGTGCGGCCTCAGCCAATTCCCTGGTGAACTCCTGGTCAAGCTCTTGATCCTTGGCAGGAGGTCTTTAATAGACTCCCACCATTGTGTCCCCTATGCCATGTTACCCACAGATTTTAACCCAGAGGGTCTCCAGTCATCCACCCTGGGTGCCAGTGTCAGCTTGCAGGGACACATAGCTTTCCTTGACATAGAGAACTACACCCCCACCCCTTTTGTCCACTCAATTTCTCCTGTACAAGCTATAGCTGTCTATACCTGTGGCCCAGTCATGGGTGGAGTCCCACCAAGTCTCCATTATCCCTATGACATTGTAATTATTTGTGTTAAGCAGGAGGACAAGTTCCTCCTATTTATTCCCCAAACTCCTGGCATTTGTGTACAGGCATGCAAGTGTCCCTTTGGGGGTCCTTGCCTTGCCCACAGATTGTTCCAGGGCTGTGGCAGGGGTGGGGTCTCTTAAATGCCTTGCCCTGCTAGATTTGCAAAGGTGGGCCATCAGTGGCAGTGGTCCTCCCATCCCCTGGTGAGCTTAGTTTAAAGCCCAGTGGTGCAGGTCAGCCAGTCAGTGGAGAGAGGTGGAAGCCATCCCTTCCCAGTAGCTCACTGCCTCTCTTACCAAACAGCAGACTGTGGTCATGGAAGCCAAAGCCTTCATGATGACACCAGCACTGCTGTCTTTGGTTTACTACCTCAATACTCCTCTCCCTCCCCAGCCCGTAGCCCGAAACTGGGACAATCAAGGAAAATACCACCTATGCCCCCAACCCCTTAAGCCCTGCTCCCAAATCCCTGTAGTGCTTCATGACCTGGCTGGGATTGCTCCGAGCTGTGTCACTCATGCCCAGATGGATAAGAAGCATAGGGTAGTGGTCAGTGGGCCAGAGGAGCTTAGGGATCCTCTCCACAATGTCTCGCATATGGGCTCCTTGGAAGCAGCAGACTTCCCGGGCTAAGGGGTCGGGGCAGCAGACTGCCCCCTCAGTGCACCTCAGGGTGGAGTCTCCCACAACAAACACTTTGTGTTTTGTCTTAGGGAGAGTGGGGGCAGTAGCTACAGTTGAGCCTGTGTTCCCTGCAGGAGCTGGCAGCTTATTAGGCTCTGCTGGGGCTGCAAGGGGTTCATACCTGTTGCAAAGCTCCAGCAGGGCAGGGACCTTGGTGTGGTGGGCCTTAGAGCCCTTGACCACCTTGGTCTAATCCCTTGGCTGGACAGAATGGGAGGTCCCCAAGTCCTCCCTTGTCCTGAAAGGTGACCTTGGTCTACCCTCCACCTCCACGGGGTGAAGGGCCTGGGAGTAGGAGTCTATCTCCTGCTCACCATCCCTGATGGCATGCAGTCTCTGGACTGCGGCCTGGAGCTCCTGTAGCTGGCGCACCAGGGACCCCAAAAGGGAGCAGACCTCACAAGGGGAGATGGCCATGCTCCTGGACCCCAGAGCCTGAAAAGTGTCAGGCAGCCCCCACAGCCGAGAGCCAGAGACTCTGTCTGCGTGGAGCCCGGAACCATGGACTCCGTCTGGGTGGAGGCCTCTGAGGTGCCGGGGGGGGGGGGGGGGGCAGCGCAGATCCCAAGGAAACCTTTGGGGTGCAGCGCGTGCCCATCCACATGGTGCCACTGATAGGCTGGCTACAGCTGGGACTGCCTTTCCTAGGGTGCATTTGCAGGGCCTTGGGTCCTCCTGTGCAAACTGTGCGCTAACTCGTGTGCTGGGCAGACAAGCGTGCCTGTTTGCGCATCCTGTTCGCTAGGCTCTGGTTGCGTGGCTCCCTGGGGGGCTGGGCCAAGTAGGAGCTGGGGCAGAGCAAGACCCTCCTTGGCTCCACTCAGATGCCTTCTCATAGCTGTCTGGGGTTAACCCTCCCACCATGGACCTCCAGCTGTGCTGGGGACCGACAGGGCAATCTGCAGCTGCTGGGGGTGGCAGGGGGCGGGGGTGCAGCAGGCTTGCACCCGTGCATCTCTCGCCGCTCCCAGAGCCTAACTCCTGCTCTCACAGCCTAGCTCCACTCCCGGAGCCTAGGTTGTAAATTGATGGAGGAATTGTATGATCAGTGGAGCAGCAGGATGTCTACACTTTTTTTGTTGAAGACATCAGTGAAGTCCTGATTTGGCCAGTAGTATGGTGACCAGTTCCTGAGCCAGCACCTTCACTGAGGTAGGCCCTACTTCCTGGGGAACTGATGCCTAGGCTACTGCTCCCTCTGATATCTGGGGTGTGTGGTGCTCCCCCGCTGGGACCTGTGGGGTTGGCAGGGTCATGATCTTGGTATGTGGCTGACAGGTTCTCTCACGGTATTCTGAATTAAATTTAATGATTCTATGCTGCCAAAGGATCAGCAGATTATGCCTCAAGTTCAATCAGTAGCCTTGCCTTGGCGAAGTCAACATTTATGAAATTGTCTGAGACACCAGAGTCCACCTCTTGTACCAAGTGTTGCACTTCAGACATAGCAGTGTTGGAAAGGTGCAGTATTATCAGCACCAGGGAGTAGCAGAGCCCCGTGATGAGGAGAGGGTGGCAGATGGATGAAGGAGCAGATGGATGCCCCCTGCCCAGCCCAGATCTGCTTACTCTGGCCAGGTGACTGGGTTTCCTGATTATGGGCTCCACCCTGCACTTTACTGGGCAGGTGGCTGCAAAGTGATCTTGCATTCCACATTACAAACAAAAACCTACTGCTTGACATTGACACCTTTTGGCCTTAGATTGGTAGGATCTCCCCACTTCCACCTGTATTGGCTACTCAAGCAGCTGGCTCAAGGGTGGCAGAGAATGAGCACCAAGGTGTGGGGTCTTCTCTGTTGGACCCTCCTCTTATCTATGTGAGCTTGGAAAGACAGTGGTCTATCTGTGTACACAACCTGATTGATGGACTCAAATGTGTGGGGGTCCCTACCCAGATGAGCTCATCTTCCATTTCCTCACTCAGCCCTGGTAGAAATGGAACAGCTGGGTTGCCTCATTCCACTTGGTGTTGACAGACAACCGCTGATAGTCCACAGCATACTGGCTCACACACCAGCTGTCCTGCTGCAGGGACTGTAAGACTATTTCTGTGGTTTGGGACTGAGGGGGTCTGCATACATTTGGGACATGTCCTGCAAGAATTCTTCTAGGTTATTCAGAAGGGGACTGGAGGTTTCCAGAAGCAGGAATGCCCAGGTCAGGGGTTTCCCTACAAGCAAGTTGATGACCAATTCTACCTTGGCCTGATCTATGGGATAGGCCCTGTGGGGCAAAGGGTGAACACCAGGTGGCATTGATTCAGAAATTCCCCAAACTTCTTCAGATGCCCACAGAAGTGCTCCAAGAGGGGAACCTCGGGTTCAAGGGTATACAAGGGAATAGCTACAGGAGGGGCCTCTATCACAGGAGGTATGTCCTGCTGTGACCTGAGAATAGCGTTTTACTGTTGGAACATTGTTATCTGGGCCTATAGTGCCCCAGTGCCTGCCTAGGTGCCAGGCCCTGCTTTTCTTCCCACAGTTGGCCAAACAGGGCCTGAAGCCACTGAACTGCTTGCTTGTAGGTAGGCAACCTGCTCCTGAGACCCCAAGGCCTCTGGTGGGGCTGTGAGCAATGAGGGTGAAGTGAGAATGTAGAAGGGGTCTAAGCAAACTGTTAGAGACCAGGATATGGGCAGTCAGAGATGGTCACCTGGCAATGGGGTGAAGTCCAGGAAACGAGGTCATGGGGAGCCAGGAGTCAAAGCCAGAGTTTCAGGTAAGGAAAGTCAAGGAACTGCAGAGGGGTCAAGAGCAAGCACCAGTGTCTTTGTCAGGACAGTGTACTGCTGGCTGCAGTCAGCTTTTAAAGGCTGGAGCAGGTGAAGCCTATTTCCTGACGTCTCAGGGAGTGGACTGCCCTGCTCATTTGATTGGAAACTGGCTGGGCCTTGGGCCACGATCTGAGCTCATTACACTTTAGTTCAAGGTTGTGGAGGCAATAAAGAACCTGAGCTCAGTCTGTGACCCTGACCTTTTTCAGATTTTTTGTGAATGCTGGAAATCTTCATGGACAAGTTCCTAACTAGTGTAAATTCTAGCTGAATATCTAGAAGAGATGTAGAAATTTACCTTGTCCATGTCTCATAGGCAAATTCTTGTCTATGCTTAAAAGTCAATGTCTGGCTTGGTTTGATGCTTTGCTATGGGCAAGCATCTTCTAAGTAACTGATTTTATTTTTGTGCTGGTCCCTTCTGTGATTGTGTGTTGTGAATTTCAATGGATCCTGCCTACTATGGAAATGTATTTCAACTTGTTTGGGCTGCCACCTGGAGAAATCCCTTTTTGCTTGGAAAATATTGCCAGGAAACTGTAGCAATTGCCATAAAGTTGCAGGAAGCCTGAGATGTGAGACTTGAAGCGTACAAAGCTGTGGATCAGTGTCCACTGATCAGCCCAATGATTCAAGGTTTCTATAGTGCCCACAGTGCAGTACAGTGCAATGCAGTGCAGGGGTGGGGTTTTTTTTTCTAATTTAAAAAAACAAATTCCATGACCAAAAACTACACTAAAATGCAGTTATGGTGAAAGGTACGTACACATTTTTAAAGTGAAAAACATTACATATTGCAATGATATTGTAATTATGTCCAAGCCAAAGCTTATAAATCCAGGAAGCTCAGGATGAAAGTTCCCTTTAAAAGAAATCCAGCATTTTAAATCAGAACTGCACAGTGAGGGCACCTGAAGAATCTTAACTCTGCCTTGGTGTGATTCCACTGGGAGATAAGTATGAAAAAGCCTCTGTCTTTAACAATTAGTTTAATCTAATCTGGGACCACAAACACTAAAATGCCTTAATCATAATTGTATGTTTAGAGAACAAACTCTTTTGCTTCCTTGTACAGCAATAAGGGTCTTATAAATGTTACAGCTAGTATTAAATGTTCCCTGATTTCTGTATCTTTATATTGGGCCAATAAAGCCTAGTAAAGCAATATTTGCAGAGCTGCAAGTGCACTGCAGGGCTTTCACTTCCTCATTAAAAAAGAATTTGTGTTAGTGGTGCCTAAGAAAAATCCACACAAATAGTCATAGATTTCATATATTTTAGGGTTGGAAGGGACCTATTAGATCATTGAGTCCAACCCCCTGCCCTGGGCAAGAAAGAGTGCTGGGGTCAGATGACCCCAGCTAGGTGTTTCTTCAATTTCCTCTTAAATACCTCCAAGGAAGGGGATAGCACCACCTCCCTTGGAAGTGTATTTCATATTTTGGCAACCCTCACTGTAAAGAATTTTTTCCTAATGTCCAATCTAAATTTGCTCTCCTTCAGTTTGTGGCCATTGTGTCTAGTTACTCTGATGAGCATATCCCCTATTTCCTGCTGCCCCCCGCCCCCCCCCCCCCCCCCCCCCCCCCCCCCCGGATGAGCTTGTAGATGGCCACAAGATCACCTCTCAGCCTTCTCTCATGGAGGCTGGAGAGATTCAGGTCCCTTAATTGGTCCTCGTAGGGTTTTTCCTGTAGGCCTTTAACCAGATGGGTTGCTCTCCTCTGAACCCTTTCCAGGTTATCCACATCCCTCTTGAAGTGTGGCGCCCAAAACTGGACACAGTACTCCAGCTACATCCTGACCAATGCCACATAGAGGGGAAGTATCACCTCCCTAGACCTGTTTGTAATGCACCTACTTATGTAAGAAAGAGTGCGGTTAGCTTTACCTATTACTTCATCACATTGGTGACTTCTGTTCATTTTGGAGTTGACTACTACTCTGAGATCCCTTGCTGCAGTTGTGCTACTTAAAGTGGTACCTCCCAGGCTATAGGAGTGTTGATGATTCTTCCTCCCCAAGTGCAGCGCATGACACTTACTTTTGTTAAACTGCATCCTATTCTGCTCTGCCCACTTCCCCAGCCTGTCCAAATCTGCCTGGATTCGCTCCCTGTCCTCTAGTTTGTTTACCTCATCCCATAGCTTGGTGTTGTCAGCAAACTTGGACAGGGTGCTTTCTACTCCTTCATCCAAGTCACTAAGATGATACTGAACAGTACCGGTTCCAGGACAGAGCCTTGGGGGACTCCACTGCCCACATTTCTCTAGGAAAGCTCCCCCCTCTATCCTCCTTTTATAATGGAGACCATATGCAACAGAGACACTGGTCTGGGTTCCCACTCAGCTTACCTGTAATTACCTGGTCCATAAGAAATTGTCTAGGAACTGGACCAATGATTTCTGCATGAAGTGGGGGTCCCGGGTGGTGTCGGGGGTCCTGGGTGCACTTGCTGGGATGGGCACCATTAGTTGAGGCATTGCACTAAAGAGGCTTCTCTTCAGGCCCTAAAAGCCACCTGCCTGGGGACTTGCACTGTAGGAACTGGCAGTGAGGCTGTCTTCTGGGTTCATATGGGACTCCTCAGTGGTGAGTGTATCCTTCCCCAGAGGGGTGGATGGGATGCCTGACATACAGCTGGGGCAGTGCAGCTTCCTGAAGATCCATGCTCTAGACATCAGGAAAGACATGGACACCACAATCCCAATAGGCCCCTGAAAGGGCACAAAACTTGTTAGGTCAAGTATGATCAGATGATCTTAGACCATGGTCCACATCCTATGGAGGAAGGCATGAAAACCCCAAAGGTTCTTACCACTCTGAACTGGGAAAAAAATCCTTTATGACATTAATACCTAAAAATACCTATGCTGTGGACTGAGCATGTTCTGTCAGTATGTTGGGGCAATTATGTGGAAATAGTAGTGTACAACATAAACAAACAGCACATATACACCAAATATTCAGATATATAGAAGATTTTCAAACTAGCAGATGTCAAACCAGAGCTAAAACAAGGACTAGAAATTGAAGCAAGACAAATTTTATCTGAAAGTAGAACCACATTATTATCAAGAAGTTAATAGATTCATAGATTGTAAGGCTGGAAGGCACCACAGAAGATCCTCAGGTCAAGCCCCCCTGCACCAGGCAGGAAAGACAACTGGAGTCAGGTGACCCCAGCAAGGTGACCGTTCAGTCTCCTCTTGAAGATTTATGGGGTAGGCAATTGCACCACCTCTGGAGGGAGCTTATTCCACAGTCTGGACACCCTGACTCAAGAAGTTTTTCCTACTGTTGAGCCTGAAATGGTCTTCCAGGAGTTTGTGGCCATTACTTCTGGTATTCCTCAAGGGTACCCTGGTGAACAGTTGTTCACTGAGCCCTTGATGTACACCTCTAATGTATAAGTAAGCTGCTACCAAGTTCCCTCTCAGCCTTCTCTTTTTTAGGCTGAAGAGTCCCAGATCCCTCAGCCTTTCCTCACATGGCTTGCTTTGCAAGTCTCTGATCATACAGGTGGCCCTTCACTGGACTCTCTCAAGCTTGTCCAAGTCCTTGTTAAAGTGTGGGGTGCAGAACTGGATGCAGTACTCCAGCTGCGGTCTCACCAGTGCTGAGTAGAGTGGAAGAATCACTTCCTTGGTTTTGCTGGAGATGCATCGATTGATGCATGCCAAAGTATTATTTCTTCTGCTGGCTATAGCATTGCACTGCTGGCTTATATTCATACTGTGATCTATTATTACCCCCAGGTCCCTTTCGCTTGTGGTGCTGCTCAGTTTGGTGCTGCCAAGCCTGCAGGTATGCAGGGGGGTTGTTCATCTTCAGGTGGAGCACTTTACATTTCTCAATGTTGAACTTCATTTGGTTCTGACCAAATGGGCTTGCTAGTCTGTATAGATCTGCCTGTATCTGTAGCCTATCTTCAAGCGTGACCATGCTTCCGCATAACTTGGTGTTATCCATGATCTTGACCAGTGAACTTTTCACCCCCACATCCAAATAATTGATAATGATGTTGAAAAGTACTGGTCCAAGCACTGACCCCTGAGGGACACTGCTGGCCATTTCTTGCCAGGACAACACAGATCCATTCATTAAGACTCTCTGGGTCCTACCCTGCAGCCAGCTTCATGCTCACCTAACTGTCTTTCAGTTAAGTCCACAATCCTCCAATTTTTGTCACAAGATACCAGATCAAAGCTTTTTGGAAGTCAAGGTATACAATGCCAACCTCTTTTCTCTTATCCAGGTGGCAAGTTACATGATTGTAAAAGGAGATGAGGCTGGTGAGGCAAGACCTACCCATGATGAAGCCATGCTGGCTGTTGTTCAGAATCCTACCTTCTGCAAGCCTATCGTATATAGAGTCCTTAATGAATTTTTTCCAGGATTTGCCCTAGAAGTCAGGCTAATTGGCCTGTAGTTATCTAAGTGCTTCCTCTTCCCCTTCTTGAAGATCGGCACAACATTGGCCCTTTTCCAGTCCTCAGGGACCTCTCTGGAACGCCACAATTTTTGGCAGAGTTTCGCCAGGGGTTCTGCAATGACTTCAGCCAGCTCCTTCAACACTCTTGGATGACGTTTATTTGGTCCTGCTGACTTATATATGTCTGATTTCCTTAACTGATCACACACCAGTTCTACGGCAATAGTAGGAAGCCAGTCATTCCTGCCCTGTTCATTCTGTATCCTAGCTGGCATTATTTTCCCCTTGGTCCAGTGAAAGACCACAGCAAAGTACTCATTCAGGAATTCAGTTTTCTCCTGAGTTCTGATAACCAGCTATCCTGAGTTGCTGAGCAATGGCCCCACATTCCCATTTATGTTCCACCTATTCCATATGAACCTAAAGATGGACTTCTTGTTGTTCTTGATTCCCGATGCTAATTTAAGTTCAGTCACCACCTTAGCTTTTCTCATTTGTTTCCTACAAGTGCGGGCCGTTGTTGTATAGTCCTCCTTGGGGCCTGTCCCAAGCTTTCTTTGTTTGTACACTTCTTTCTTAGGAGGACAGTGACTTCCATGTTTAGCCAAGAGAGCTTCCCAGACCTTCTGGTACCTTTCCTTTGCATGGGACTGGACTTCCTTTGTGCTTCAAGGATTGTGTCCTTAAGGAACGACCACTCTTCATGCACTCCTTTTGTCTTTGGTCCCTGGTCCCACAGCACTACCCCTACTAGTGACCTGAGCTTGTTGAAATTTGCATTTTTGAAGTCCAAAACTTCAGCCCTGCATTCTGATTTGTCTGCCTTGTGGCAGACAGTGAACATGATGGTTTCATGGTCGCTGTCACCCAAGCTACCCTCTATATTTGAGTCGGTCACCACGTTGTCTCCTTTGGCCAGGACCAAGTCTAGGTGAGCGTTACCACTGGTTGGCCCATGCACTTCCTATATGTGCATGTGTGTGTGTGTGTGTGTGTGTTTGTGTGTATGTGCATACAGATGCACACACACACATATGCACACACATATATAATCTACATATACTATATATATATACACACATATACATACATATGTGTATATATATATATAATATATATGTATGTGTGTATATGCATATGTACACATATGTATATATGTGTGTATGTATGTGTGTGTGTGTATATATATACATACACACACATCTATGTATAATATATCTATATCTCTATATAGATATATATCTATACCTATATCTATATCTATATCTATCTATCTATCTATCTATATATGTTGTGAGGGACCGAAGGACACTCACCTGGGGTGTTTCCTCAGCCATGGGCATGAGACCGTTGGGAATAGAACCTCCATGCTACTGCGGGAGCTTCTGGTTCACCCCAGATCAGTTTTATCACCTTGTCAGGTGAGGTGGATTGGTGGGAATCCATGGCCGGGGCAATATCCAGGACCAAATGCAGAACCAGGAGAAGCATTGGGGGAGGTGAAGAGGGAAGACAGCCAGCATGACGGATGCTGGGAATGCAGGAGCCAAGACTGATGCCTCAGGAGCAGGGTCAGAGCCTGATCAATCCTTGGGGGCTTGGAGGAACCCACTCTAAGAGGGAGAAAGAAGAAAGAAAGGAGGGGAAGAGGATAAAGAAAAAGCAAGAAAAGACAGAGGGAAGAAGGGGTGGATGCCTCCTGCCACTTGGCTGTATTTTTCTTTGGGAGGTGCTAATTACCCACTGTGGGCCACCGATTAAGGCAGACACGGCCATGATAAAGAAAAAGAAAGAGAAGAGAGGGGAAGACAGCAAAGTTGGGAAGGAAAGAACCCCGTTCACCGGGGACATCACAAGCCAGGCATCGGGAGGGGAAGAAAAGAAGCTAAAACCCAGTGGAGAGGGAGAGAGAAGAAGCCGACGCTCTCCTGCCTCTCACCTTCCCAGTTCCATTTGTTCGTTTTTGTCTTATTAACTGCCACGGACTGCCAATTAAACTGGGCGTGGCTGCTAATCACAAGAGGAAAGAAGGGCTTCCCATTTGCTGGCTAAAGTGGCGATACAACACCGGTGAGGTGACAAGCCAAGTTAAGGGGTCGTCCAAGGCCCGGCCCCTAGAGAGAAGATTCAACTTGCCTTATAATGAAGAAAAAGGGGAAAAGGAAGAAAACCTTTTTGCATGGTCCTTTGTCATTCCCTCCATTTATTTAATTGACGTGGAGCTTGGGGTGCGAACCAACAGTCAGTCGGGGTGGAGGAGGGGTAGTCACCACACCTCTTCTTAGTTGTTAACAAAAGGGAGAACATCGAAGTCGTGGCAGGCAGGAAGAAAGAGAGAGAGAAAGAGCTCCACCTATACTGACCGAGGGTCACGGTGCCCCTGGAGAAGGCCAGTGAATGTCAGCCAGGCGTAAGGGCCCGTGCCATATCTGGTGACTACCCGACATACGTATGTATGTATGTTTGCAAAATTTCACCAAGTGTTTCATTTTGAAGTTGTTTCAACACATTTTGAGCTCAAAACAGCAAAATCAAAATGAAACAAAAAACCTTTGAAACATCTTTGAAACGAAGTGAGGGCACTCGACATGTTTTGAAACTTTCAAAACGTTTTGAGTTTTGAAGCAGCCCAGTGGCGGGAGGTGGGTGAGAGCCAGGGCTGTGCTCCTAATGGCTCCGCCAGTCCCAGGGAGCTCAGCCCAGCAGTGTCAAAACAGCAAAAAAGTTTTGATGCAACGAAACGGAACAGTGCTTTGAAATGAAATGAAACGAAACATTGAAATAAAACACTGTCCCATCAAAACGGCGAAATGGAAGTTGAAACAAAATGTATATAGATTTCATGCATTATTAGGTTCAGAAGGTACCTTAGTAGATCATCGAGTCCAATTCCCTGCCCTGCGTAGGAAAGAGCACTGGGGTCAGATGACCCCAGCTAGATGCTTGTCTAGTCTCCTCTTAAAGGCCTCCAAGGTAGGGGAGAGTACCACATCCCTTGGAAGACCATTCCAGATTTTGGCATCCCTCACTGTAAATTTTTTCCTAATGTCTAATCTAAATCTGCTGTCAGTTTATGGCTGTTGTTCCTAGTAACCCCAAGGGGTGCCCTCTTAAATAGTATCCCCTATTTCTTGCTGCCCCCCCGGTGAATTTGTAGACGGCTACAAGATCCCCTCTCAGCCTTCTTTTGTGGAGGCTGAAGAGATTCAGGTCCTTTTAATCTCTCTTTGTAGGATCTAACTTGCAGGCCCATAACCATATGAGTAGCCCTCCTCTGAGCCCTCTTAAGGTTATCCACATCCCTCTTAAAGTGCGGTGCCCAGAACTGGATGCTGTACTCCAGCTGTGGTCTTATCAATGCAGCATAGAGGGGAAGTATCACCTCCTTAAACCTGCTTGTGATGTACCTTCTAATGCATGAAAGAGCGCAGTTGGATTTACTTATCACTTTGTCACATTGACTCATGCTCATTTTGGAGTCAACTATGACTCCGAGATCCCTTTCTGCTGCTGTACTGCTTAGAAAGTCAACTCCCAGCCTGTAGGTGTGTTGGTGATTCTTTCTCCCTAGATATAGCACTTTGCACTTATCCTTGTTAAACTTCATCCTATTCTGTTCAGCCCATGTTTCCAACCTCTCCAAATCCACCTGAATCCGCTCCCTACCCTCCATCATGTTTACTTTGCCCCATAATTTGGTGTTGTCCGCAAACTTGGACAAGAGTGTTTTCCATGCCCTCATCCAAGTCACTGATGAAGATATTGAACAGCACTGGTCCAAGGACCGAACCCTGGGGAACTCCACTGCCCACATTTTCAATCTGGAAAAATATGTGTACGCTGCATAAGCCAATTCTCCACCCACCTCACCATATAGTAATCTACACCACAATCTCCTCATTTGTTTATAAGAATGGGATGGGACACTGTATCAAAGGCCTTTTTAAAATCCAAGTAGATGACATCTACTTCAACTCCTGCATGTGTGTATGTGTGTGTGTGTGTGTAGGTCTTAGAAAAGATTATCAAAGAGGCCATTCTTAATGACCTGGCAGATGGCAACATCCTGAGGGATAGTCAGCACGGGTTTGTTGCGGGTAGGTCTTGCTTGACCAATCTCATTTCCTTTTATGACCAGGTGACCTATCACCTGGACAAGGGAGAGGAGATTGATGTCATATATCTTAACTTTAAAAAAGCCTTTGACCTGGTATCCCATGATCATCCCTTGGCAAAACTGGAAAACTGCAGCCTTGGGTTCACCACCATCTGCTGGCTGGGGAATTGGCTCCAGGGTTGGACCCAGAGGGTGGTGGTTGACAGAAGTCAATCATCATGGTGCCCTGTGACCAGTGGGGTCCCTCAAGGCTCTGTCCTTGGACCTGTATTGTACAACATCTTCATTAATGATGTGGACATTGGTATCAGAAGCGGACTGGCCAAGTTCGCTGATGATACCAAACTTTGGGGTAAAGCGTCCACACCTGAGGACAGGAGGGTGATCCAGGCTGACCTAGACAGGCTCAGGAAATGGGCGGATGAGAACCTGATGGTGTTTAACACCAAAAAATGCAAGGTTCTCCACCTTGGGAGGAAAAATCTGCAGCCTGCTTATAGGCTCGGCAGTGCTACGCTGGCTAGCACTATGGATGAAAGGGACTTGGGGGTCATGATTGACCACAAGATGAACATGAGCCTTTATTGTGATGCTGCGGTTGTAAAGTGAGCAAAACACTGGCTTGCATCCATAGATGCTTCCCAAGCAAATCCCAGGACATCATTCTCCTGTTGTACTTGGCCTTGGTGAGGCTGCAGCTGGAGTACTGCGTCCAGTTTTGGGCTCCACAATTCAAAAAGGATGTGGAGAAGCCTGAGGGAATCCAGAGAAGAGTCACGCACATGATCAGAGGTCAGGAAAGCAGACCTTATGACGACAGGCTGAGAGCTATGGGACTCTTCAGCCTGGAAAAGTGCAGGCTTAGGGGCGATCTGATGGCCCCCTTAGGGTGTTCACCAGGATCTGGGGGAACTTCTGTTCACCAGAGCAGCTCAAGGGACAACAAGGTCAAATGGTTATAAGATCCTGCAAGACCATTTCAAGCTGGACATAAGGAAATATTTCTTTACAGTCCAAGCCCCCAAGGTCTGGAATAGACTGCCATCAGAAGCACCTACTTTGAACGCCTTCAAGAGACATTTGGATATTTATCTTGATGGGATCCTATGACCCCTGTTGACTTCTGGGGCAAGGGGCTGGACTCTATGATCTTCCGAGGTCCCTTCCAGCCCTAATGTCTATGAAATCTAGGAAATATATATATACACACACACACATATGTATATGTGTGTGTGTATATATATGCATGTGTGTGTGTGTATATATGTATGTGTATATATATGTGTGTGTGTGTGTGTGTTTGTGTGTGTAAATATATCAGCTGGAGGGCCACTTGATGAGTTTTGGTGAGGTGTTGACTGACTGTCGCAAGGGTAGCCCCACACCTTTGCAGGTGCCCTGTCCTCAGTCACCATCTTGAAACCAGAAGGCACATCCCCTAACCCATGACCTTTGCCACCAAAAGTCCCTTCCATTGTCCCCAGAAGTAATCCTTTTGGGAAGGGGGTTTGCCATCTTGGAACTGGAAGAAAAACAAATTGTATTCTAAAAATCAAACATTAACAATAACATATTTTAATTTTATTTTTTAAAATGTTTTTGTCTTGATTCGTTTGTGTTTGTGTAGTGTATATATAAATGATTGCATAATAGCTTAAATGAGGTCTTCCTCTTGTATATTGTAAGGGAGTGTGGAGGGGTGGAGAGGTATAGAGGGGTGGATATGGGGTTTGTGGGGGGTTGTGTGTGTATGTGGGGTGTGGGGGGTGTGTGTGGATGTGGGTATGGGGGGTCTGTGGGGGGAGTGCTTATGGTGATGTGTGGGTACATACGGGGTTTGTGGGGTATGTGGAGGGGGAGGGTGGGTGTGGGGTGTGTGTGTGTGAGGGGGTTGTGGGTGTGTGTGTGGTGGGATGTGTGCACGTAGCAGGGCTCCCTCCAGATGCACACAGGTGTGTGTGGGGGGTGCGTGTGAGGTTTGTTGGGGGGAGGGTGTGGGTGGGTGCACTGTTTGTGGGGTGTGTGATTGTGTGTGGGGGAGGGTGTGGTTGTGGAGCAGCTGGTGGGGAAGTGTGCTGCACAGCCCTGAACCCATGCGCCTGCTCCAGGCTCTCCCGCAGCACGGGGAAAAAAGCTGTTGCTCAATGTGGAACAAAAGTGGCCCCTCCCCCTCCCACTGCTGGCAGCTCCCTGCTGCAGCTGCCCAGAGTCCATGCCTGGGCTGCCCTGTGCCTGCTCTGCGCTGCCACTGCTTCCCTGTGGGGCAGCATAAATGTGGCAGTGATGGGAGTGTAGATGCAGGGCAGCCCCATGTGGGCTCCAGGGAGCTGCCAGCACAGGGAGCGGAAGGAGCCACTTTTACCCCACACTGAGCAACAGCTTTTGTCCTGTGCTGCTGCTTCTGAGCCACAGCAGATGAGCCCGGAGCAGGCAGACAGCGTGTGGGGTCAGGGCTGTGTAGGGCAGGGGGAAAGCAGCCCATCTTGTGCTCCCTGCTGCAGCTCTCTGGAGCCCACATGGGCTGTGTCTACACCACTGTCACCGCTGCCTCTGGACTGTTCTGTGGGGCAGCAGTGGAAGCGCAGTGCAGATGCAGGGCAGCCCAGTGTGGCGCGGGCTCCAGGCAGCTGCAGCAGAGAGCTGCTGGCAGTGAGAGCAGGAGGGGCCGCTTTTACCTCACCCTGAGCAACAGCTTCTGTCTGGCACTGCTATGACTGAGCCCAGGTGGGTGAGCCCGGAGCAGGCGCATGTGGTCGGGGCTGTGCAGCACAGGCCCCTGCCAGTACTGTGGGGCTGAGGCCGCCAGCTGCAGCAGCCAGAAGGAGCCACCACCACCTGGGCTGCCTAGAAAGGCAGTCCAGCTACAGAGCTGCCCCAGCCCTGCTGCAAGCCAAGGGGATGGCAGGATATACCACTGCTGGACTGTGCATGGGCCAGACAGGATTAAGGGACCTGCTGCAGACCAGACAAAGAGCCACTGTGGGCTGAATCTGGCCCAGGGGCCATATTTTGCCCACCCCTGGATTAGATGATTGTAACAGGGTACTGCTGGCCTCACGGTCTAAACATCCCTGGAATATTTTATTTAAAGAGGAGAAGTAGCATTTCTTTCAAACGTGCCATTTTAATGACCACTTTAGATTACAGTTGACTTACAAAAATGACTCTAAAGATGCAACCGGAATACTGCATTTATTGTCTCTTGGTAGCTTCACATCTCTACAAGTGAAAAGACATTTTTTTCTCCAGCCGCCTGCCACACAAAGTTAGCTTGGTGTCTGAGTCAGGCCGAGTTAAATTTTTCTCATATGCCATAGTTGGTAATGGCTCTGCAGGCCAAATTATGACCTCAGTAAAACCCCTTTGATCCTAATGGACCAGAGGTTTTGGACTGATTGGCATAATTCTGCTGACCATAGTCAAACAGGAATACCTTCTAGATTCCCTCTTACTTTTACTGGCTCTGTGATATTAACCAAAATTAAAAGCAGTAGAAACATATGTTAGTCCCTTAAAGCATGTCTCTGCTACATCCCTAATGCTTTCTGGAAAGGTCACTCTTTAGCATGCCCTGCCCACCCACTGGCACAGACAACACCTGTGCAGGAAGTGCAGGAAAGAAACAGATCCAAGGTACTTCCTACAGCTACATTGGAGACCTCTTGTCTTCAGTGTGTTTGAGAGCAGCATCGGGGAGCACATTTGGGGCAGTTTCCCTGGATTTAACTCACATGAGCATGAGCAGACAGACACGTCATAATCAAGAGCAGCCCTCCTTGTGAGCACTGAAGATGCAGTGTAGGCATATGCTGCACTCAGTATCTTTGGCTTTCATACGCACTGCAGCAGAGGTGTGATGAAAGAACCATATCTGCATAGTGATATTGGGTCACATCTTCAGGTGGTGTAAATAGGCAAAATTCCACTGAAATCAGTAGAGTTTCCTTTAGGAATCTAGGATATAAGCCTTTACCTTGGAAGCCCTTTTGTTAACAGTGACTGTTTTCATTTGCAAAGTCAGCCTCCCTGGCAAGCCAGTCTGCCTTTTAAGTTTGAAACTTGTTGATTCCACTGGCTTGAGGAATCAGTTGCAGACTATATGTTATCACTGAAGCCAATGCTACTTGGCTGAGTTTTCATGGTTGAGGCTTCCAGCATGGGGTTCTGGGTAGATCAGAGATATTTGGATCCCGCTCATAAGCTGAATTTATCTTCTATATTTGGGATGTATATATACAAGCCCTTCCTTGTGGCAGTGCCATAACTGTGATAAGTGGGAGGAGGTCCTCTAGAAATCTACTCAAGCAGGTCTAATTGTACCAAATAGAACGGCTCAGTAGAGTGGAAAATAGTCCTCATATATCTAACTGAGGAAGATAATGACCTTTTAAATAACAGAAGCAATTTTATTTCAATACCCCAATTACTCTGAACTCTCAAATGTTAAAGTGCCAGGCACTTTCAAAATAACTTAATTTAGACATTTATAGCACTTAGACATTGCTAGTTTCTTATCTAACCTAATTATGGGTTGTATAGGAAATTGCAAAGCATCCCCATTAATGTTATTTTTTATAGTGATACATAGAAGTGGCCTTTGACATTTGCCATCATCTCGTGTGCTGATTTACTTGGTAGTGTTTCTGAGTTACTTGCCATGCAGGATAAAGCCTGTCCATTCTCTGGCATCTCTGTGGGAGCAATGAAAAAAAAAAGAGAAAATGATTGCAGGAGACCATGGTTTCTTCCAGCTGAGAGATTTAAGACAGACATTTGTTTTAGTGAGAGCAAGGGCATTTTCTGCCATCCAACAATTTCAAAGCATACTAGCGAGTGATCACTTTGCCTGTTGGTTGGTTCCCAGTGGCCTAGGCACCCAAGGAAGGATTTGCTTTCCTGCTTTGACTCCTAAGTGCTAAAGTGGCAGCATACAGGGACTGTGCAACTTCTTAACTGGTTGAGTAAAAATTCCCTTTACATGCATACCATGTAACTCCCTTGCAGCCCTCACTTATAGGGTGCAAGATTGACATTTGGATCAGAGATATGTCTTTGTCATCCCTGTGAAAATCTACCTGGCCTATTTGTAAGCCATTAAAAAACATTTTCAGTAAAGATTTCTTCAATTCTAGCATCTCAAATACCTAAGTATTTCATCCTCCCTGAGCATGTTCCACCCCTTTGTGGGTCCTGGTGCTCAACAGACTGCATATGCTCTATCCCACCAACTGACTGGGTGCACTAAACCCCAGATCAGAAGGTCTTTTTCTGCAATGACTGCTCTCAGCAGTTCTGGGCAGAATTAGGTCAGGGCAGGGAGACTAAGAGCAGGCACACAGTCACATCTTTGCTCTCAGTGTCCCTTTTGCAGACACCAAGCAGGAAAGGGCCATCTGGTTCAAATCCTGAGGGGGAGAAAATAGTAAAGTTGTAGTGTGGTTATAAAATCATAGCAAATTAGGGTGGGAAGAGACCTCAGGAGGCCATCTAGTGCAATTCCCTACTCAAACCAAGACCATCCCCAACTAGATCATCCCCGACAAAGCTTTGTCAAGCCAGGTCTTAAAAACCTCCTAGGATGGAGATTCAACCACTTTTCTAGGTAACCTGTTCCAGTGCTTCACCATCCTCCTAGTGAGAGAGTTTTTCCTAATATCCAACATAAACCTCCCTTGCTGCAATTTGAGACCATTGTCACCACTGAGAACAGTCTAGCTCCATCCTCTCTGGAACTCCCTTCAGGTAGTTAAAGGGTGCTATAAAATTTCCTCTCAGTCTTCTCTTCTGAAAACTAAATAAGCCCAGTTCCCTCAGCGTCTATTCAGAAGTCATGTGCCCCAGTCCCCGAACCATTTTCATTGGACTCCACTGGACTCTCTCCAATTTGTCCACATCATTTTTGTAGTGAAGGGCCCAAACCTGGACACAATACTCCAGATGTGGCCTCACCAGTACTGAATAGAGGGGACTAATCACTTCCCTCAATCTACTGGCAACAGCCCTACTAAAGCATCCCAGTATGCTGTTAGCCTTCTTGGGAACAAGAGCACAATAGTCTCATATTCAGCTTACTGTCCACTGTAACTCCAAGGTCCTTTTCTGTAGAGCTGTTGCTTAGCCAGTTAGTCCCCAACCTGTACTGATGCATGGGATTGTTCCATCCTAAGTGCAGGACTTTGCACTTGTCCTTGTTGAACCTCATGAGATTTCTTTTAGCCCAATCCTCTAATTTGTCTAGGTCACTCTGAATCCCATCCCTACCCTCCAGCACATCCACTACACCCTCCAACTTGGTGTCATCTGTGAACTTGCTTAGAGAGCAACCCAGCCCATCTTCCAGGTCCTTGATGAAGATATTGAACAAAACCAGCCCCAGGACTGACCCCTGGGGTACTGGCTGGCAACTGGACCTCGAGCCATTGACCACTACCTGTTGAGCCCAACCATCCAGTCAACTTTTTATCCACCTTATGGTCTATTCATCCAACCCATACTTCCTCAGCTTGCTTCCAAGAATGCTGGGGGAGAGTGTAACAAAAGCCTTGCTAAAGGCAAGGTATATCACATCCGCTGCTTTCCCCACATCTACACAGGCAGTCATCTCATCATAGAGAGGGCAATCAGGTTAGTCAGGCTTGACTTGCCCTTAATACATGCATGCTGACTGTTTTTGATCACTTTCTACTCCTCCAAGTGCTTAGAAATGGATTTCTTGAGGACCTGCTGCATGATTTTTTGAGGGACGGAGGGGAGGCTGACTGGTCTGTAGTTCCATGGATCCTCCTTCTTCCCTTTCTTAAATATGGGCACTATATTTGCCCTTTTCCAATGGTCTGGGATCTTCCCCCGATAGCCGCAAGTTTTGAAGCTTAATGGCCAATGGCTCAGCAATCACATCAGCCAACTCCCTCAGCACCCTTGGATACAATGCATTCAGTCCCATGAACTTGTACATGTCCAGCTTTTCTAAATAGTCTTGAATCTGTTCTTTTGCCACTGCCTGCTGCTCACCTCCTCCCAAACTGTGCTGCCTGGTGCAGCAGTCTGGAAGTGGATCTTGCCTGTGAAGACTGAGGTAAAAAAGGCATTGAGTACTTCAGCCTTTTCCACTTCTTCAGTCAGTAGGTTAACTCCCCAACTAGTAAGGGACCTACACTTTCCCTGATCTTCCTCTTGTTGGTGACATACTTGTAGAAACTCTTCTTATTACCCTTCATGTCCCTTGCTAGCTGCAACTCCAGTTGTGCTTTGCCCTTCCTGATTTCATCCTTGCATGCCCAAGCAAAACTCTTATACTCCTCCCAAGTCATTTGTCCATGCTTCCACTTCTTGTAAACTTCCTTTTTGTGTTTAAGATCACCAAAGAGTTATCTATAATCCAAGCTGGTTGCCTGCCATATTTGCTATTCTTCCTATACATCTGGTGGTTTGTTCCTGGGCCCCAGCCATGATGAACCTGGGAATATGCAAAAAAGCAAGATCTGTGATGTAGGAGAATATCTTGATAGTTGGGAGGGATGCTAGACAAACCTAAAATATATTTTCTCAAGTAATCTGGTAGAGAGACAGACCTAGGAGGGGAGCAGGTGTGGGAAGGAAATGGGAACAGAAGGCTTGCAGGGAGTAAGAGGGAAGATAAGACTGGTGGTTGGGGTGTGGGGAAAGATTAAGAGTGGCTGTGCAAGGAGAGTGGGATTGGAAGCCAGAGACAAATCTGGGGCTTTGGAATATGGTTTGATCTGGGGGAGAGATTGAGACTGGATGAAGAGTCCAAGGACAGAAACTAGATTGGGATACATTGGAATGGGGACCTTAGGTAGGGGGTTGGTAACTGGACACCTGAGGGAAAAGAGACAGACCTGGGGAGTAGGATTTAGGAAAAATGGTACTGTCTGTATTATTAGACCTGGGGTAAGAAGCCAGGGGTGGGGAAGAACTGGGAATGGCCAGGAAAGATTAATGTGACCAGAGATGAAGGAAGATGGGGACAGGGAATCAAGCGGGAGTTGGAGGAGGGGGGGGAGGGGCTGAGACTAGGACATCTAAGGCAAGGAGACTGGAATGGGGACTAGAAGCCCTAAAGTGTGGATAATATATGTGGAAGAAGAAGCTAAGAGTGGGGAAGAGACAGGACTAGGATAAGGACAAGAAGGAGGGGCTGGGGGGAAAGGGATTAAGCTTGGGTGAAATGAGAAAAAAGAATTCTCTGCCCGAAGGTTGAATCTGTTCTGATCATAAAACTGTTTTGTGAAATGAAGGAGGCTGTTCCCTGCCAGACCCCTACCTCATTTGTTGCAGAAGAGGTTTGAACCTCCATCTCTTATTTACTAAGGCAGTGTGCTAACCACCAAGTCACACATTAAGCATCATGGACTTAAGTTTATAACACTTCATCATTTTAGCTTTAAGAAAAAACAGGCAGCAAGGAGGAGGAGGTTCCACCAAGTTTTTGTATTAACTGTTTTTCAAGAGCTTAAGCAAGGAAGAATAGGAATTCACTTATGTAACACTAGGCACAGAAAGTAAAACTGGATTCTTCCCTAAATGTACTTTCTTCTTTTGCACATGCCTGATTTGATACCCTCAGGCATCTGGACAGTGCCGGGTTTAGGCATAAGCTAAATAAACTTCAGTTTCGAGCATCTTATGATGAGGGGCATCTAAACCAACCCCCCGGGCTGTGAAGGGTTGGCTGCCAGCCCAGACGTGACCACAGACTGGCAAACTGCGGCCCCGCAGGACTGGGTGGAGAGGCTGCAATTCCTCCTGCAGGGCCCGAAGCAGCCGCAGGGGGTGGACGTATCTTTACCTGTGTTCTGGCTGGAAATTCTGGCCGTGGGGCTCCGCGCGGTGGTCCACAGTTTGCCAGGCCGTGGCATAGAAAGGTCGGGAACCCCATCTTAGGGTCCCAGCATGTCATAATCCGGCCCTGCATCTGGGTGCCAGAATGCAATCCAGAACCCTTTGTTAGGTGAATCAGCAAGTCATAATATTTTTTGATGATATGTTAATTTGGGCACCTGTGCATTTCCCTTCTGCATGAAGCTGAAAGGAGCAACAGATCAAAGTCAGAAGCTTCAGTTCTTGACCCAAAGCTTCCCTGAGGGAGCTGGTCCCTGATCCAGTAGGTTCGATGAAATGGGTGTCTCTAAAAACAGATGTTCAGGCTCAGCAAGAAATAATGGGCAAAATGTAATGGCTTATGCTATATAAGAAAGATTAGATTAACATAGTCCTTTTTTAAATCTATTAATCTTGTGCTGAGACTCCTGAGGTTTACATACAGTTTCTGTCTTGGTCAGATTCCTAACACAGTCTATCAAGGATATTCAACTGATGTTTAAAGATAAGGTTTTGAGATGAAAGTCTTCTGGTGGAGGAAAAACAAATGTACTTATTTAGAACAGCACTGTAATAATGTTAAACAGATTTGTTCACTAGTATAATGGTTGCCGTGGGCTTTGAGATCTCTGGCTAGAAACTGCTGAACTAGGGTTACCAGAGTTATTGAAAAGCTTGCTATGATCTGCATCATTTGAAAGGTAAAAGAAATATGTGATGTCTGCTGCATACATAATTCTACCAGTCATCTAACAGGGGCTCCTCTGTTGCAAAGAAACTGCCTTTTAGTTTCTGAGCTGGTTAGAACAATCCTGTGGTGCTCCATAACACACAGTTTCTGTAATTTCTGAGGCCAAAAATATAACTAAAAGCCATCTCATGTGTTTGCTGCAGGGTGGGCCTCTTTCAAAAACTGTGAGTTGGAGAGCTGCCCATCCCTCTGCTCTCTATTTTGGATGAGGCGTGGGAAAGATTTCATGACCGAAACCACATCCAACATACTTTAAAAGCTCCCGCTTGTTTGCATCAGCAGCAACTGGAATCCGTTCCTTTTGGATTCTACTTGGTGGGCTTATCTGCTCCATATTGACCCTAAGTAGTTGTGGCCATCACATCCTCTAGGATTGTCTTTGATGGCAAATGGTAGAGGAAGGCAGTCAAAAGAATAAATATATCAGCGCACACTTACTTCACAGTGGGCATGCCTACATGTCTACATGTGCATTAACATGCCTTTTCTAATGAGCATTACATTTCATACCTGTGGGCACCTGTACACAAGCACGGAGGCCGCTCCGATGCACTGGAATTTCAGTGCATTAGTGCAGACTTAATTAATCAACGCTGCTGGAGTGTCACTCGATTAATAAGGTGTTTAAAAAGAGTGGTGGGGGTGCTTGAACTATAGCTTGTTGAACAAGGTTTAGTTCAAATGCCTCCAATGGCATTTTGAAATGTGGGGATGCTGATACACGAGATGCAGCCGCACTTTAATTACAGTGGCTCTAGGAGCCACTCTAATTAAAGCGCCTCCTCTCCCCCCACCCCCAGAGCACGTGTAAAAGTATCCTCCAATGTGAGGTACTGCATTAATGTGCATTAAGCTGTGCTAATGCACAGTAGCACATTTGCACCCTTTTTTGATGATGCTTAATGCACAGATTATTTTACTGCACATTAGCGTAATATCACCTTTTTATGTGACGCTTTAATGCGCAGTAAAATACTTTATTGTGCATTAAAGCGCATGTGTAGATGTGCCCACTAAGAGTGAAACAATATTTTCATTCCAACAAATCTGGTGGCCAGTGTGCTTTATGTTGGGATAATGCTTGCTTTCTTCCCAGCTAGGATTTTGTCTGCTTAATAAAATTAGATAATGGTTTTCAACAGAGGGCCTCAGAATACTTTACAAACAGCGTTCCCTCTAAGCTGTGTGGCATGCGTGGCCACGCAGGCATGCCTGGCAGCGTGGCATGAGCATACCTGCCCAGCTGCACACAGCATGCAGCTCAGAGGGAATGCTGTTTACAAACACTAATTATGCCTCATACTATAAGATGAGAGTTTATTCCCATACTACAGCCAGGAAAACTGAGACCACATTGGAAAAAATTCTTGCCCAGAGCCATGCACAAAGTCAGGTTTCCTGATGCCCAACCCATTCCCATTCATTCCTATGATAACTTTTTCCTGGCTATTAGCAGCAAGCAGTTCAGGAAAAACAAGTGGACTGATGATTAAAGCCTGACTTTATTTACTGTAGAATAACTTCTTACCTACAAACAGAAGAGGTTCTCCTCAGAAGTTATTTGGTCTTTACATGAGGAATAACAACATCAATCCTGTCCTTCTTGTCTGTATTCGGTCCTAGTGGCAGGCAAAGGAGTACCAAATGAAGCAGAATTTCGCCCAGAAATCATCACAAAGGATGAGTACACTTTACCTAGGACAGCATTCCTCAGCACCTGAATGAGGCATTTGGTTCTGAATTACTCAGGCTAGCAACTGCTTAATCATTAGACAGGTTTGGCCAGCATCTCTATCAGTCTATTCAAAATATCAGATCCTAGGATTTCAGACTTAAAGTCCCATTTACTTCATTTTAACCAAGGACCTGAATGAATGTGAAGTAAGAACCTTCAGAATTTGACTGCGCATGTAACCGACACCTTAT
The DNA here is from genome assembly GCF_030867095.1 of Alligator mississippiensis. Classification (NCBI taxonomy): domain Eukaryota; kingdom Metazoa; phylum Chordata; order Crocodylia; family Alligatoridae; genus Alligator; species Alligator mississippiensis. The sequence goes on from NC_081829.1 coordinate 22,009,122, forward strand.
TCATTGGTATTTCAGTTTGGGCAAGCAGAAACTATTCTCCTAGCAAAGGACACAAGTTGATTGTCCTTCTTAATGAAGAGAACAAACAGCACAGTTATGTTACAGTTATTCTAAAACAAATAATTTGCTTGTAAGTAGAGAGATAATGGCATTCCAACCACACCTACCAATTAGAAAGTTGTAATAAAGAGTAATAAAATACCCCTGCCTTGGGATGTAGAAACAGCCCCCACACAGCTCCCGACACTAATATGATTTACTCCTATTTGCTGATGGAGGATCCTGGCAATAAAATTTAATGTGGAGGAACAAGGTGCATTTAACCAAAGCTGTAAACATACCTAATTCTATTTAAAACTATAGGGTACAGTACATTAACATTTAACAATCTGACACTAAATTGGTATGAACCTAATAGAGCTGCATTTGTTAAAATTTCAGCACTAGGCCGTGATTTACCAATGACAACAGAAGGAGTGACCGAAATAGCATGACTCAGCGGACTCCAACTGCTATTTAATCAGGTGTTAAGAGTCTTCATAGGAGCTCCTGTCACATAAAAGGACACTCAACCACATTAAACCCTGTTGTAATTCAACAGGAGCTAGTGGGAGTTAAATCAGAGATGAATTTGGCGGGGTGTTTCCTATTGTGAGAAATTAAACCAAACATACATTGAGTTCTCCTGTTATTGTCTCCTGTGGCCTTTTTTTGTTGTTGTAATTCTTTCAAAGTGGAATGATAAGCTATTTAAAAGGTACAGTTAATTGGAAGAGAAAGGACAGTGCTTTTTTCCTGTAACATCATCTGAAATTCCTAATGCTCCATGGACACCGGTAAGAAAAGGCTTAGAAAATAACTAATGAAAAAGACCAGTGATGTTGGGTTCTATTAAGAAAAAGGCCTGAGATGGTCCAACTTCCCTTCTCTAAAAGGATTTGCTCTCTTTGAGCTAGATCATAACCCTACAAGCCACCTCCAGCAATGGAATCTCCCGAAAGCAGGACCAACTGGATATAGGCTATAGAAAGATGTGTAAAAGAATATAGAAAAAAAGGATATAGATGAATTAGAGAAGGTCAACCAGGATGATTAGTGGCATGGAGGGGCTTCCAAATGAAGAGACACTAAGAGGTTAGGCCTACCCAGTTTAGAAAAGAGAAACTAAAGGTTTACAATATACTAAATAGTGGGTGCATGTATGCATGTGCCCGACTGCGCAGTTGTTAATGCAGAGTCTGGGTGGCTCACGGGTTGTTTCCGACCCTACTGTGCAGTAGCAATGAGCAACTGCTCACTAGCATTAGCATCGTGGTTCATGCCTGCCGACACTATGTTGCCATAGCGATAAGCTATGTCTCCATAGCTCATCGCTTAAGTGACATAGCCTCTTGTGGAGAGGCACCCGGTGAAAAGGAAGTAAATAGGGATTTATTATTTACTATCAATACAAGAACTAGGGGTCATAAAATGAAACTACTAGGTAGTAAGTTTAAAAATAATGAAGTTCTTTTTCACACAGCATGCAATTCAAGTGTGGAGCTCACTGCCACCAGATGTTGTGGAAGCTGGCAGTTTAGCAGATTCAAAAAGGAATTGGACAAATTCTTGGAGGAACACAGCATCAGTGACTATTGAGCATGGGAGTTAGGGGTATGGGAGTTAGGGGTACAGCCTCTGAATCAGAACTTCCTTTATTTTTGATGCTGGAAGCTGCTGAGGAGCGGAACAGTGGAAAAAACCCTGGTCATACCCAGTTCTCTCTCCCTTTCAGCATCTACTCTCTGCCACTGTGACACAGGATGCTGGGCAAGATGGACCTATACTCTGACCTAGTGAATGGCAATTCTTATGTTCTCATTAACTGTATTATGATTTTGACAGTCTCAACTTCTCTCGCTTCCTCTGTGGTAGAGGACCACCCCTTTGGGTTGTACTTCTGACCCTGTGCACTGGCTAAGCTGTGCTGAATGGGGTGCTGGAGGCAGAGTCAAATTTTCCCTACTTATGCCCAGAAGCAGTAGCAGCCGGTATTAATATGCTTATCCTGATATTTAGGAGTGAACCTGAGAATCACCCTCAACAAGCCTGAGCCTCATGAGCCACCTCTTTTCATCTATGTCTTGCCTGGAAGACTATACCACAGCTGTCAACACTGTGCCTCCAATCCTAGTGGAGCCCTTCTAGGAATCAGTCTTGTCTTTCCTTTTGTGCTTGGCTCTAATTATGGACCACAGAGGTAGGAAGTGGGGTGCAGAAGGGCTGGAAGTCATGAAAAGGGGACTGTGCGATTGTGGAGCACTGCGATACATTTCAGACTCACTGCAGGGAGGGGAGGGCTAGAGGCACGCTCAGTCTCAGCTTCAGGAATTCAGCAGAGTTGACAGGTAAGACTGGAAGACTGCTGTGGGTTGAATATGAGGCCTTCCAGTGTGGTGGTTGGTGGGAGTCAGTGGCGTACCGTGGGTCTCAGGGACCATTCCTTGCATTTGCACCGCCCCCCTCCCCCCCAGAGATGATCCAAGCAGGGTGCGGTGCCCGAGGCAAATCAGCCTGTGCAGGGCCCCACCTCCCACCCCATGGCACTTCTGCAGGAGAGTTAGCAGCACACCACACCAGCCGCAGAGAGAGGGGTGGCAGTCGTAATTTCCGGCCACAATGGCCAAAGACAGCCCCAACCCTCTGGGCGGGAGGGTGGGCCACACACAAAACATGGAAGGCACCCTGGTCTCTCTGGCTGGCACCCCTCCCCCCCCAGGCTAGCACCTGGGGGCCATGCCGCCCCCACCTGCTCCCTCCCATCGCTATACTGCTAAGGGGAATGGGCATGAAGGTAGCCTTAAGGACAGTTTTACTAGCAGCAAAGGCCTAGCTTTAAATGGTTGTTCTCTTTTAGAATAGGATCTTCCCCTGGAGTAGTGCGCAAAGAGGATAAAGAGAGTTCATGTTCTTTTGCTCTCCTGCAATTTGGTTTCATTGTGCAGTTGTGATGTTGATCTGCTTACCACATTGATGAGAACTTTTTAACATTCTTATTCCACCAACTTCTGGGCAAAGAGATGGAGAAAAGCAGAGCATTGAATATCTTTCTGCCTCCTGACTCCATCTGTAATGAGCAGAATTGTGAGTATATCTGCAGGAAAGGTCACACTTGGAGTCCTAGCTTGAGGAAAACAGATCTCAGAGGAAAGTATCCCGGCTCGGGTCCTTGCCAGTAGGATACAAATGGGGGAATGAAACCCGGAATGGCCTGGACTGGCCATGTCCCCCTGCAGCACAGCTTCCCTGCAGCTGAGGCTGCACTCTAGTGCCCCCAGTTCCTGGTCTGAGCAACAGCAGGCATGTGCTTGTATGTCTGTGCAGTTACAAATTGGTTCAGCCTAGCCAGGTTAGACAAACCTACAAACCTATCCAGCTTTTGGAATGTCTGTCCCTAGCCTTTTACAGCATTTTGCCACTAGGGGGTGAGGAAGCCAAAAATTGCCTGTTTTCCTCAGCAAGCAGCTGCCCCTAGCTAAGCTGCATATAGACACACCTAGATTGGTGTAATTTAGAGCATTGTGCTTCAATCCCCTCATTTTCCTGTACTAATTCTAGTCTGGATTCAAATTATACCAGTGTTGGGCTTTACGAAGAATGTCTACTCCTTATTTCCATCAATGCAGACATGTGTATTGAAGTCCGGCTGTCCTGAGGTCGTTTCGAGTTTATATTACCATTATAACACATTAGAAATAAAAATGTAGTAATCCAGTAAATTCAGAATTTTACTTAAGATGGCAAAAATTTAAGATTCTGAAAGTTTGTGAATTTATAGGCAAAGTACTCACCAAAAGGTAACTCAGTTACTATAGACATTCCAGCCTCTCATTTTCCCTTCCGTAGTTTCTTTTGGTGGCTATTTTGTAAGACATTAGTTCTGGATAAAGAGCTTTTTAGTATATGATAATAGTGCTATATGAGTAAAAATGTCTTCATTCCCAAAAAAAGAAAAACACCGTGGGTTTCTTTTTTGTGTGAGTTGCTAAGGGCAGATGCCTTGTCCCCTATGCACAATGGAAAAACATGTGTCATTAGCACTAATAATTATCTTTAATGCCCATTTTAGTATCAATTTATAAATTTGTCCATTCCATATCAAGTAATAAATCCACACAGACTTTCTGAACTTCTATCACCAAAAAAGAACAGGTAATTTATTTAGCTTAATTAACAGTTAAGTTAGGGAATTCAATATCAATGATAAACAAGAATATACAAATACAAAACATTAATACATGAACAACAGAAATAATTAAAGTATTGAGTAAGGACTAAACATGTAGTAGTGGATTTTTCTAAACAATAAGCCTGATGCCCAGAACTGTGTGACTTGAATGATTTAAAAGAAAAAGAATTACCAATTAATTGATGGTTGATGGGGGGGAGGAGTCATCTTGCACAAAAATGAATTTAATTTTGAGAATAGTCAACCTCTGGCTGTTCCAGAGATGATCCTTAAATTTTTGCACAAAAAATATATTATTACTGATCAAAAGGTGTTAGCCATTGTTGGTGGTTGGTCGAAATGCTTACCAAACTATACTGAAAAGAATGCTGTGCCATTCAAAGGAAGAAAAAAATCTTATGAATAATGAAACGGTGAAATAAACAGTTACTTAACAACTCACAAGCCTGAAGATTGTTCAGCTAAATTGTTACCAGCAACAAAACTATTTGTAGTAATAAGTGTGAATTCGGGAATGAATGGTTGGCCTGAGAAGAGTTTAAATTTGGTATTATTGTTTTGGAATTAATATTATACGCAACAACTAATTGGACCAGATATTTTTTACATGTTCTCTCATGACATGGGCATTTCAATAATTTGGTAACATACAGATGACTGAATGTTGTGCGCCGTGTTTACATGATGGTGTTTTACACATGCAACAGAACCCAAGACCCTAGGAAAAATGTGTACAAAAATGTTACCAGGGAATCCTCATAAAAGGCAAAATTGTGCTCGCTTCACATACAAAACTTTTGCTAGCTTAGACATGTAATGGATGAGACAAGGGTCCTGCATGAGTAATATTGTGTGTTTAAGAACTGCACTGTAATACTCAAGTGTTGGGAAGCCTCACTATTTGAACCTTAAGTAATGGGTTGTTATTATAGCCATCTTTCATGGCATTTCATGGCATGGTTATTTTGAAAAAAGAAAAAAATAGTACTTGGCATAGTCAGACTGGCACAAGAATGGTACATGCCAAACATGGTACATGATGACCACTGGCAAGATCTGCTCATTTGCATCTCAGAGCACACTCTTGGTTTCCTAAACAGACTTAAGACAGGACAGCAGATCACAATCTTAACCAAAAATGAATCCACTGGGAAAGTGATGTAAGAATATAAGGGAATGATTTTTAAAAGCATTGGACAGATTTAGGAGCAAATGTCTCATTTTACTTTGAACATGTAATTGTAATCCCTTGTAATACTTTACAAAGTTAGGGTGAGTCGGATGGTCCAAACAATACGAACTGTTCAGAGTTTTGGGTAGTAACGGAAGGCTGACAACCATTAGCTACTGCACACTGGATTATATGCAACTGTCACCTTGAAATGGCTTGTACTTCTCCACAGGTTTTGTGCTTTGGCCTGTAAATGCATCCCAAGCTACAGTGCTTGCATTTCTTGCTCAAGACAAGTAATCAAACAGGAACGGAACCAAACTTACCCCCTGCAGGTCTGCTTCTCACAACCTTGGGCAAATCTGGACCCTAATGCTGTGGTGGAATTGCATCCATAGGAATGGAAAATGTTTCCTCTAGGCTACAAAGGAGAATATAAACTAGGGACATTTGCTGCTGATCTGTGCAGCCACTTGTTTATGCTGGGACAATATGGCACTCTGAAAGGCAGGAGCATAACGAGGAGGGAACGAGTGGGCTACCACCCCTGGGTGCCTATCTGGGGCGGGGGAAAGTAGTATGCCTGCAAAACATGCAGCAGCTTTGCTGTCAGCCCAGCTGTTGCTGCACCACCAGCAGTGTAACCACTGCCACTGTCCTGTGCACAGCACTCAAACACCCAGGCACAGCTCTGCTGGATGTCATGGCTTCATGCTCAGATTGTGGAAGAAGAAGGATGCAGAACTAGGAGCAGTAATGTTGGCTGCCATTGAGCAACTATACAGATGTTGCATCCTATGGAGTCCCAGCCCATGGCCTCTGCACTTGCTTTTCCAGGTTCAGCAACAGCTATGTGCATATGGCAATGTTTCCCAACCAGTGTGCCGCAGCACAAAAGTGTGCTGTCAGAAATGAACAGGTTTGCCGCAGAACTTTGCCATGGCAATAAGCTACAATAGGTATGAGGATGGGAAATGCCTTAACGGGTGTGCTGCGAAAAAATTTTATTAATGTAAGTGTGCCTTGGGCTGGAAAAGGTTGGGAAATACTGGCATATGGGATGGAAATCAGGCAGCACTTCCCTCACCAGCCCAGGTATCGATGGTGGAAATAAGAGATATGTAATACTTAGATTCTTCCTCACAGGACAGAGGCTCTAGAGTCTACTCTTAGCTCTGCCCCAGCCCTGGTCCTTGTCAAGGAATGACTCCACAGGGTGGTGGAGAGAGGCTGAAGAATGTGCTGTTACAGAGAACTGCAGGAGAGGGGCTCTTAAAGCTTCCCCCCTCCTTTGACACTTTGGTACTCAAGTGCCATGCAGGAGGTTTATACAGGGTTGAGGGAAGAGAGAAGCCTGGAGCTGGGCATAAAACTGTTCTTCCATTTTGCAAACAAAATGGAGCTATTAAGAATTTTTTCCCATTCCAAACTGGGACAGAAAGCCAAATCATAAAAAATGCCTCCCTCCCCCTTTCCCTTCCCCAAATCCCCACCCCAGAGCAACATAGGGGTTTAAATCAAAACATTATACTTTTTTCAAAAATGTTAAAGCTTTCTCAAGCTGAAAAGATATTCATTGAGCTTGATGCTTTCCTGGGAAAAGTCCCAGTACTGCTGAACTGGAATTTCTCATTGAAAACTGTTGGCAAATCCTTGACCAGCTCTACTCTTGCAGTAGGTATAGAATTGACTTGTGTGGAAATGAGGTTTCCACTGGGCTCTTTTGCACTTAGCATTCAAAATGGCCCAGGTAGTACATTAGTCTATAGAAACCAAGGCACCAAGAGCTTTTGAAAGGGCTGTTGTTTATCATTTGCCATCACTGTGATTCCTTTTAACTACAGGTTTAGAAAAAGTCTCATAAAAGTACAGAAGTACATGAATGGAAGTAAAAAAATAAGGACATTTGTAAGATTTTTATAAATAAACAGCACAGCAAGAATTACATAGAAAACAGACAAAGAATATATTTACAGACACAGGCTTTTACAACTTATTCTCCTCAAAGAGGATCTGTGCGTAGACTGTTGTAGTGGGGATGCCTTTGGCTTCCTGCAGGGGCTTGATCAGCTCAAGTTCTGCATATGTTAAAGTCTCCTCTGCAATTTTTGGCTATAAAAACAGAAACAAAAAATAATAGTTATAATGTTGGTATGGTTTTCCAGCTGAATGACTGAGTGCAAAAGATAGCTAAGTGTTATACTACAGGATCTTTTTTTCTGTCATGCTAAGTCTACATTACTGCTATTAGCTTTTTCATTACTAGCTCTCAAAAACAAAACAAGAAAAATTCTGAAGGAACATTTCCAATTTTATTTTCAATTCTTTCCTCTCTAAAAATGTTGCCATTTTGCTTCGTCTTCTTCTTTCTTTTCTTTTTGATTTCTCAAATCATAAACATTTAGAGTTTTGAAAATTTCCAAGAGTTGCACAGTTGGTTGGAAAACTGGAGAAAACTTGTGCGATTTCCCTCCTATACTTATATGTTAAAAACTCAGTCAAGGTCTCCTCTGTTATTGTTATGCAGGCAATTGTGCTAGATAGACATCCTAACAGCCTGTTGCCAACCCTTGCAGTTTTGGGTGGCCTAAGTGAGGCTATGGGAATATAGCTAAGCAAAAGGCCTGACACCTTGAAGCTCTGGGTAGCCGCCCTACAAATCTCATAAGCATTACAAATGTTGTGTCAACAGGTTGTTAAATCAAGCAACATCCCACTGTAAGCAAATGGCAAATTTGCCAATTTAAAAAGAGCAAAAGAAAAGCCTAGGCCTAAGAAGCAATTATTAAATGAGCTACTAGTCAACAACCAAAGATTCATATTAGTGTTTCAATATGTAAATTTGTGAACAGTAAGTACTGAGCTGTGTATTTCTATAGAACATGTATTGTAACTGTAAGCCTGTATTACCATATATTTTTGTAGCCGAATTCCTTGTAGATAGGGGAGAGAGAGAAAGAAGCAGCTTTATTATTGTAACCAGGAATTTAGTGATGAGTAAGAAAAGCAAGTGACAAGGAGATATTTCAGGCCAGTGAAAAAAAAAGGATTAGAAAATCTTCATTCTCAGAAGCTGGAATTTCAGGGTATAAATTTTAGCTAATCGAGATCTTCCTGGATCACTGAAGAACTGGTGTGAATTGGTTTTCAGGGGGAGGGAGGGGGGGACGCAGAAAAACAAAGGATTTTAAAAATGAACGATCAGAGAATGTTTGTTAGAGTTAACGACCCTCAGCCTGAAGAAGGGTGTGTGCACCCAAAAGCTTGCAAAGAAAGATATATTTTTTCTATTTTCTAGTGGTCTAATAAAAGGGATCACCTCTGAACCAAGAGTTTTAGAGATTTGTATTCTTCTCTTGTTAGAGTTAACTGTATATATCAGGCTTGTCCAACATACAGCCTGTGGGCTGCCATGCGGCCTGCCAAGCCATTTTATCTGGAGCGTAGAGCCAGCGGTGGTGGTGGCAGCGTGGAGCTGCGGCGGCGCGGAGTGCGGAGCCGCTGCTGCGGAGCATGGGGTGGCAGCGCAGAGTATGGAGCCACCGCCGTAGAGCGCAGAGCCACGGTGGCAGCATATGGGGTGGCGGTGGCGTGGAGTGCGGAGCCACGGTGGCGGTAGAGTGCAGAGCTGCGGTGGCGGGGCCACAGCGAGGTGGGCAGGGCCGACCCGTGGGCCCTAGCTGGCAGTGAGGGGAGGGGAGCTGCTTACCCCCACAGGGCCCAGGGGAGAGGCCCTGCGTGGGAGGCCAAGCAGCGGCCGGTGGCACTGCTGGCCTGCCTCCTCACCTGCCTGCTTCAAGCCAGCCCCGCTGCCCTGCCCTGCCCTGCCCTGCCCTGCCCCACAGCAAGGCGGCACCTGCTCCCCTAGCCAGTCTCTCCCTGGGTGCTGCAGCTCTCTGGGCCCGGCTGCCCACGTGCAAAGCCCCAAGGGCGCCACTTCTCATGTGCTGCTGGGGACGGGAGGAGCCCAGCCGGGTCTGCACCGACAAGTAGAAGTGGCGGCGGAGCCATGTGCCGCTCAGGATACGACAAGCCTGCACCGGTCAGCCTCGAGTGGCACATGGTTCCACTGCCGCTTCTACTGGCTGGTGCACACCTGGTCAGCCTCCTCCCATCCCCAGCAGCACATGAGAAGCCGGCTTTAGCCGCATGCTGCTTTTCCTGGCCGGTGCTGACCTGGTTCTGCCCAGGGGGGTCTTGCAGCATCATGTCAACCTGGGCATGGCACTGGCAGGCTGGGCAGGTCCCAGGTTAACCCCGGCCTGGCCCCGCAGCTTCTCCAGCACCAGGTCAACCCGGTTGTAGCCAAGCGGCTCCTGCAGCACCATGTCAACCCAGGCATGCATGCCATGTCAACCAGCACCATGTCAACCCCTGCAACTTCATTGGTGTCAAAGGTCACGTGACATCACTTCCTGATATAATACCACTTCCTGTGACATCTTTGACTATGGCTCGCCAGCCCACTGGGTGATAAAAAGTTCGTGATCTGGCCCCACATTCAAAAAGGTTGGACACCCCTGGTATATATACATGGGGCTGATCACAGAGAACGTGGGAGAACACAGCGCTCCAGCAAGGACCTGTGCTTCAGTGCAAACAATAAAGGGCTGGGCTGCAAACCTGTCTCCTGCCTCTTATCGCTAATACATTTCTAATTCAAATAACAGGCATGAGTCACCTTTTAACTTGATTGTATACCATTGTGATACCATCAAAGGCATAACTAGCAAGTTTTGCTCCCTGGGCAAAACCCTGATGAAAAGAGTGTGTGTGGGGGGTTGGGGGCGGGAGTGCTGCCGAGAGCCATGGCAGTGAGGTAGATAGGTTTAAGGATAACACTGGAGAGTAAGGTTTTTTACAAACAAAATCCTCACTATAAAGTACTAAGTAGTAGTTTTCAGGACTTTCATATCTACTGAAAATCATCAAGTGAACCTGTATTATAAAGCATTGGCATTGACCAGTAGGGCTATGTGAAACTTCAGTAACTGATTCAATTTGGAGGAGATTCGGCCTGGTTCAGCAGCTGAATCTCTGAATCTGAATCGAATCAGGAGACTCATTAATCTCCCCAAATTGAATCAGAAACCACCAAATTGATTCAGAGAGATTCAGAGATTCAGCCATAGACTGTACAGGCAGGCACTAGGCAGTGCTGGCGGAAGCAGCTGGGGGAATAGCTGGAAGACCCCTGGCTTGAGCTGGCAGCCCCGAGAAAAGGTGCAGCCTGTCCAGCTGGTCCCCCACCGGAGTGAGACAGGTAGGGCTGGCAACCCCAGGAGAAGCCGTGGGGAATGACCAGGGAGCTGGGAGATTGAACTGGGGAATTGAATTGGGAGCTGGGGGGGAAATAATCGGGGGCTGGGGGAATGATCAGGGGCTTCCCCTCAGCTCCTGGTTCGATCCCCCAGCCCCTGCAGCTTCTCTCAGGGCTTCTGGCTCAAGCTGTGGCTTGTCTGGCTGGTCCCCCATGCTGGGGAGAGGCAGACAGTGCTGGCAGCCCCAGGAGAAGCCATGGGTGCTGGGGGGAATGATTGGGATCGAACCAGGAACTGGGGAATCGAACCAGGAGCTGGAGGGAATGATCGGGAGCTGGGGGAATGAACGGGTGCTTCCCCTCAGCTCCCAGTTCAATCTTCCAGCTCCCCAATCATTCCCCCCATCCCCTGTGGCTTCTCTGGGGGTTGCCAGCACTGCCTGTCTCGCCCACACTGGGGGCAGCTGGCTGAGCAGCCGGATGAGCCATGGTTTCTCCCGGGGCTGCCAGTTCAAGCTCATCCAGCTGCTCCCCCAGCTCCTCCCGCCGGCACTGCCTGCCTGTATAGTCTATGGCCAGATAAGATTTGGTGCTGAATATCTTTGGATTCAGTCAAATCAAATCAGGACAGTGATTCAAATCACTGAATTGAATTACTGTCCCTCCGATTTGCCAAATCCGAATTCGAAGCGAATACTTTCCGCTTTGCACAGGCCTACTGACCAGTATAGTTGTCAATCATGAAAGAAGAATGATAGAATACTCCCTAATCATGACAGAAATGATTAGGAGGTAGTATAATATCAGGTGCACAAATAGCTAAGTATCACACTAGTTCATCCTGAGAAAATGAAAACAGGCAACACAAACACTTTTACTTTCTTCTTTACTGATTTTTCAGGACTGTATTATTCTCCCAGCAGCTTTGGGTCTCTGATCCTTATTATATCTTTGTTTGCTGCACTGCTGTAAGCTCCTTTGGGGCTTCATAACCTTCTGTGCCCTCTACCTGTTGTTTAATATAAAACCTAAATATGGAAGCTAAGCTAATGTAAGGGCCATTACACATAACAGCAGTATGCAAAACATTCAAGCTCTACAGGAGCAGAGCTACCCTGAAATCCCCACTGGGAGTTTTGCCATTGACTTCAATGGGAGACCAAAATATCAAATTGTGTTCCACGTGTGAAGACCCTTCCAATCTAGTGAGGCTTTGCAAACAAGTTGTTGGTCATGGCCAGTTTAAAATTCTGAATTTCCCATGGCTGTGCCAGTTCATCCTTTGTAACAAAAATATTTACATAGCTTTATAGAAATCAATTGCTCAGGGCAAACTAAATCCGTGTTTGCTTCCCCCTTTGCTGTTTAATTACATTTCACATTATGTTTTCACTTAGAAAATGCCATGTGTCCTAAAATAGCCACCCCAACGCCCAGCTCATGTAAATTTTAGAACTAAGATTTATGAAATCATATTGTCCAGGTGTTTTATTATATTATCTCAAAATTGCATTGTTTTCCAGTGTAGATTATCTCTTTATTCCTACTTTATTCTATTATGTTTGGATATGAAAAATAACACTAGATTCTCCAAATCAGGTCATTGGGCAGCATTGGCTGATGTGTTGCTTTCATACATTTTTATGATGTTCCTATAGTAAACATAATTTAATAAAGCCAAAACACACTAAATAAATAATTGCATCTAGAAAAGCAATAAAACCAAATAAAATTAGTACTTTCATAAGTGGAAAGGTACTTCAATTACTGCTACAAGCAACAGCACACCATAAAATGTGTAGAATAATTTCCCTTATGCATATTTCTAGTATGTAATAATTTGATTGAAAATATGAGGAAACACACAGGAGGTTCAAAAATGTGAAGGGTATACAGTTTTCAGCAAAGGATGCGTAATAACAGTGCATAGAAGCCAACGCTCTTTTAAAGTACCTATGGTAGCTAGCTTTTTGTTTCAGCCCCTCGTCTGTATTTCATTTCGTCATCCATGTGTTTAATTACATTTTGCATTTTTTATCTGAAAGCAAATATTCAGGAAAGCAGGGAAAGAAAACAAATGCTGCCACCATTTCCCTCATTTGGTTTTGATAGTATTTTGGCAAAGTAAGACCTGGAATCATGCCACCATCTTGTTCCAGGAACAAAAGTACTACCTCAGTACCAAACATCCACATTAGCAGGACTGTTCCTGGGAATGAAGATGAGGAGAGAAATGAATGACTACCATTCAATTCTCTGTTTCCAAGTGGTGCATGGTTGTCTTAGCTACCACTGTATGAGGTTGCTGGGAGTCTGACAGGACACAGTATGCTTCTGTACCTGTTTAGGAAAACTAGAAGTTATTGGAAAATGGTGTCAACAATTATTTTTTTCAGAATCTAAATTAGAATTCAAAGTGAGATTTCTAAGTTTAGGGCATTCATTTTGATAATTATTATTTTTTCAGGCTTCATGATCGATTCAGTGTAACATACTTCACAGAATCACAGAACTGGGAAGATCCATCCTTTATCTTGGCCAATACAAGATAATAAGTCTCCTTCAGTGTCCTCTCCTGTATAATTTTATGTTAGTGTAGTGTCGCTGGTAGGTGTTGTAAGGCTTCAGGCCCTTTCTGGTCAGTGCCTTGTTCCCTAGCGATGTCAGGGTGAGACCGCACCCTGGGGCCACCTAGATGTTTTCGGGCACTGCCTCTACTTGCCTGCCACGTCTTGATGTTGATTGATGGGGAGGCAGTTCCCTGTTGGTGGTCCCAAAAGGGGTCTTGACCCTGGTCTTTCTTTGTGGGGCTCCAAACCTCCCCTTTACCCCACTCTTACCACATCCACAGCCTGGGAAGACACTGCTCCCTGTAGTCTTCCCTGGGATGATCTCTTCTCATCCACTTTACCCGCCTCAATTGGGGTGAGGTCTTTCTGGCCGTCAATCTCCCCTGAGTCGCTTCCTGGTCTTCGGATCAACTTTCAGGCAACTAAACCTGCCCAAGCCTGGGGTAACTGTAACTCAGGAAAATTCTTAACTAAAAAAAAGGTGTTCGGCTTCTGCCGACGGGTGCCTGGGATTCTGGCTCCCAGGACCCCTCTGTCCCCTGGGACGGGAGAAGGAATCCGTCCATTTCTCTATGTATTTTTCCCAGGGCCCAGCTGACTAGGAGCTAATCACTCCTAATCCCACCACCTGGTGGTACTTGTCGCTTCCTCGTAGGGCTCCAAAGCAGCCGCTGCCTGCTCCTCCCTCTTCACCAGGCTACCCACAGGGTTTTGCTGTCACTCGCTGCCCCTCCCCGCCACAGTATCTGAGCTCTAGTGCGGCTGTGGCTTTGCCCCTGCTTGTGAGGATGAACTGCTTCTCCCCGCCGTGGCCCTCCAGCGATGTTCGGCTCCCAAAGCCTGGACTCCCTGTTCTTGCAGCCAGGCTTCCTAGGCTGATGCTGGAGCTTCACTTCCCATGCTCAGCTCTGCTGCTGCCCAGCTCTGCCGCTTGTGTTTCCTGGCCGGTGTGCCACTCCTCTCCTCCCGGGCAGCTGATTCTCTTCCCAGCTGCCCTTTGAGCAGCCCGCGCTTCTCCGAGATCCCACCCCCAGGGCTTTCTGATCCACAGGCTCAGGCAGCTGTGGAACTGCTGAGCCTGTGTCAGCATTTCCCCGCAGCTGCCGCTTGTCTCCTTCCTTACGGTAAGTACTGGGGCTCATTGGGAGGGGTTCTGGGACATGTTGGGGGGCTTTTACCTCCCCTTTCACATGTAGTGATGGGCTTTCTTGGGAGAACTGTTCCTTATTGCTTGTTACTAACAATCTACCTGCCAAATTCATCATTTGAGGTGTTGAAGACCACCTGATAAGTTTGTACTTTTAAACTTTTAAACTATTAGATTTTTGCTTCAAAATTATCAAGGAGATCAGGACTAATCCTCCTAGCTTAACTGGAAAACTTTTGGCACATCTCAAAGGTATTTACTATGAGCTCTTTCATGGATGGAGTGGACAGGTCTTGAACCTTCAATCAAGACATCTTTATCCAGTTTTAAATACATATAACAAACATGCAAATCAAATCTTAGAATTTTAAAGTTTGTCAAAATATCTCACGTATTGCTTTCTATAGTTCAACTTTCGCTCTCTTGGTTCTTATGATCTTACAATTGCATTAGCTCTCAAGTAATCTGAGTCTTCCAAAGTGAAATGAATGTATATTTGTAGTTTTTGAGCCAAGAAGATTTCTTTTAAAAAGCTGTTCAAGTGTTCCAGATTCAAACATAAAGAAGTAAAAACAGGCTTCAACCCAATTTACTTCATTTGCAGTCCATCAATCTCAAAAGACAGAGAAGTTTCAGCAGTGGTTGCATCAGCTATAGACAAAAAAAGGTGTCTAAATATGCGAAGGTCATGGGGGTTTATGAATGTAACAACATATGAATAGAAAGTTGTGTTGACTTGCTACACTGAACTGTCATCCCTTTATTATCTGGACTTAAATATGTGACCCAAAAATGTTCCTCTGGGAGTTTCATAAATATCTTATTTACTGCAGAAACAGTTAAGAGTGATATTCTGCATTCACTGGCTGTAGTCATGCTGGGTGGGTATATAAGTAGGAGAGAGGGAAAAGAGCAGTACCAAGCTAAGTATTTATTACCAAAGCTAGCTTGCTAACACATGGCAAAGTGGCACATGAGGGGTGACTGCAGTGTTGTTGCATGTGAATTGCTTCTCCAAAAAGAAAGCTTAAAATACGCCATTAGGGGTAGTATAGAGACAGGAGCTGGTGATATTATTGGTTTGATCCGATCTACAATTTATACATGCCAAGCTTTCCCTCCAACAGTAACCCTGTTTAAGTTGAATTTAACTATGTCTCTCCACGTGACTGAGTTTTGCAGTTATGCCCAGATGCCCTGAATTACCTTTTTCTTAGTGAGTTTTCCAGAACTTCCACTCTCTCATTCATTTCTCCTTTGCATACACCAAACACAAATCTTGGGTCCTTTCCATTTCATATTTGAGTAACACCCTGTTTTGTCCTCATGCTCTGTAACAGCTCCACAGGAAAAGTGCTGATATTATCCAGATGGCACAATTTAGGAGTATTTAAATATCCCATGTCACATCCCAAATATTTATAGGACCAGGAAAAGTGTTGGCAAGAATCTCCAGACCAATTTGAACACGTCCAGATATTTGTTTCTCTCTGCATATAGGTACAGAAGAGAGAAACAGTACAAATAGCTAAATCATATAGCACAAGACACTAAAAGTGATGGGGCACCATTAATCCCTTTCTGAGGCCACATCTACATGAGTTGCTGACTGCGCAGTTGTTCCTGTGCAGTCATTTAGTACTTGTATAAACAAGAACTCAATGAAGTACTAAATGACTGCACAGTATCCAGAATTACTGTGCAGTCATGATGAGGAACAGCTTTTTTGTGATGCTGACTGTGCAGTAGCTCATGACTACTGTGCAGTAGCATCACTTCACGCTTCCTGCCACGTGACACTACTGCGCAGTAGTCACAGGCTCCTGCACAGTCAGCGTCTCATGTAGATGCGGCCTGAGTATATTTCTTTACATAAGCATTGTGCTGTAAAAGCCAAGACAACAGAGTAAGGGGCATGCATGACAACTGCCATATAGGCCAGTGGCAGTGGTTTGACAGGGATCGTACACAGGGGAAAGCAGGAGATTCCAAAGCTTGAGCTGAAAAGCTGGCATGTGTGGTAGGCAAATGCATTACCTCCCTTGTCAATAGGGTACTGAGGGAGGATGTGTCTTGCGCTGACCAGTGAATGAGTTGCACAGGCACCCATTGGCATGCTCCAGAAGAATATAGCTGGAAATACAGTTTCCGCTCTGTAGCTTCTGCTTCTACATGTAGGCCACAGAGCCTGAAAGCAGGCTTGGGTAGAGCAGTGCACAGCTTAGGAGGAGGTTAGTGACTGTAGAACACCACGTGGGGCTGTTCTGCTACAAGGAAAAGGTAGAGAAATTCTCCTTTAGTCCTGCTCTTCCAGACAGACAAGATGGAAGGGGAATGGAACAAGTCACCCTCAACAGTGCACTCAGTGAAACAATGTGAAGTTCAGAAGCAGAGATAATTGTACAGCCTGGAATCTACCTGCATGAGCCTCTACTGCAGGGGTGGGCAAAATGCGGCCCGTGGGCCGGATGTGACCCACCATTCTATATGGCTCATGGAGCCCCTAAAAATTTTAGAAAATTAATATTTGTCTGCCCCTGGCTGCCTGTCATGAGACCCTCAATGGCTTGCCAAAACTCAGTAAGCGGCCCTCTGCCCGAAATAATTGCCCGCCCCTGCTCTACTGCCTAAGTCGAGAAGTCTGGCTCTCTGAGCTGAGACTGTTGCAGGTTCCATGAACGTAATTGTAGCTATGGCAGTACTAGAGGGGGAGAGAGGGATACATAGTGTGTGTGGATTCCAGTGACACTGCACTCTGGGTGGGATGTTCCAAACTATTCAATTCTGGTTTAACTTTGATAAAATTCACACTGACTTCATTGGAGCTAGGTTAGTCAATGGTGGCTGCTTTTAACACTCCTGCCTCTCTATTCATACCCATTGGAAAATCAACTTAACAGAATTTATATGGGTCAGACTTCCACTGAGACTTCACAAAGAGCAGTAAACTATAGAGCAGTAAACTATACTATACCTCACCTACATCAATTTATTAGGATGTGGATGACTCCCTTCTTTAGGCATCAATTTAAACCACATTTCTCAAGAGGCCAGAAAAAGAGGATTGTCAGTATTTTACCACTGGGTGTTTCACCAGGTTGTAGCCAGCAAGTCAGTATTTCCCCTGGAAGAGAAAGGCTTCAAAAATTGCTTATGCAAACACTTGCACAATGTTAGCAATTATGAAAGATGCAGCTGGATCTATGAGTTGAATTAGTCTTCAGAAATAAAAGCAAAATATAATTGCTGACCAATGTGAGCTCTGAAATGTCAAGGTTCAGTTTAATTACCACTGAAAGAGATCAATAAATATTGCATTGGGATGTTGAGCATCACCCAAACTTTTTATAATGAAACCATTGGTAGGAAAGTCTGTTTGCCCAGGGGAGAAAGACAGCTGCTTCCATACAACACTTGCCTCCTCCAAGATACTCACTTTTTATTCAACAGCGAAGTAGTTGCTAGAGCTAAATCCTACAGAGGGTGACTGTACACGTGGTTATTGGCTCCACACAGGAAGTTTGTCCATCCCAAATTACAAGTTCACTCCCTACACATCAAAATTAATGTCTATTGTAAGTATTAATACAGCCCTACTCAATGTGATGTGTACAAGTTATGTCTGCAGGCTGAACTCACCCCTAACATTATTCTACAGAAATAGTGAGTAACGCTAGAGATAAGTTGGTCCGCTGAGTTATAGTTGGTCATTTCCTCTTAAGAAGGATATAGACTTGAAAAATATTGGAAAGGTAGAACTGCATAGGACCTATGGAAGAGCATTTAGCCCCACCCTCAACAGTCCCCTTGTGACCATTCCCACAGGTGCTTTCCAAAACCATTCTTTAAAACTTCCAGTGAATGAGCTCCTACAACCCCCTTAATTAGCTTGTTCCCAGGCTTCAATACACCTACAGAGAGAATTTTTTTCTTAATATGCCTAAATCTTCTTGGCCACAAATCAAGCTGGTTTCTTTTTGCCTTTTGGATTCAAAGAAAAAAAAAAAAACCAAAATGATGAGATTTCTGTTGGAACCTACATTAGCAATGGGTGAAAGGTTCATATACCAAACCTCAAAATCACAAAGTCATTTGCTGTGGAGTTATATATATATATATACATATATATATATATATATATATATATATATAGTCAGTTCTCAGCCTAGCTCCATCAAAAGGTCTATTGAGATTTCACACAGCTTCTGTTATGGGTACAAGTGGCATTACTTGTGGTCTTAGCATGAATTCAAGCAAAGCAGCAATTTTGAATGTTTTGTATTCTGAGTTCGAACATGAATGTGCAAGTGACATTCAGGAAGTCCAAAAGAAGTGTACTTTTGCACTCCTCATATCCCATAATGATGATTTCTTCACAGCTCTTAATGCATCTTTGAGAAGAGACAAGCTAGAGGAAGATTATGTGGTCTGGCAAAGAGACAAATTGTGGGGTTTGAAAATAAACATTTTCAAAATTATAGGTGGTCAAGTGAAAAAATGATCAGTCTCTTTGTATATGTTCAGCTTTATATTACTTCTCTGGCAGTCATTAACATCTTTAGATATTGAGATTATAAATCACAGTGAAGACTGCTATGCATCTGGGGGGAAATTACCTTCCAAAAACACAGAACATAGTCTTCCAACTCCTTATTATCTAAAAAGAACTCATGTCTGATTGTTCACCTAGCCAAAAACTTCTAATCACCATATATATGCACAACACATCTTTTCCTCAGAGGATGAGCCAAATTCATATCTGATATAGCCCTGACTTGCAAAATAATAATGAAGTTACTAACCTGGGTATAAAATTAATTGACCCATACTCCCTCCTACCTAGGTTAGTAATTGAAATAAAATCAACCTGAGAGGTATGTCACTTGACTGAAAAAAAAATCACTCAACAAAGTGAAAGAATACAGTATATAAAGGGTGAATTAGTTCCTATTCCTACAAGAGATTGTAGCTGTAAAACGCTGGCTAAAGATGGTAGCTCATTATAAGGTACTGAAAACTTCTTAATCACGCAAGGACTTGAAAAACATGAGCTAAAACTCTTGTATTTCACAAGCTTGTTTCCAAAACAGTAATTAGGTTGTATATAATTCAATGATACTTGAAACCCCTCATTATGTTATGGTGAGAACTACTAGAACATAATATTCATTTTCTTTGTGCAGCAGATCTGGAGCAGCTATGGTTACTTGTTTTTGTAGAACTGTTTTGCTGGAAGCTAAAGGTCGAAAGGTTGGGCTATCCTTTTGAAAGAAGTGCTTGCAAGTGCCAGCCTCATTAATTAATTGGTTTTCAGACTATAGACCAGTGCTTCTTAACCTGTGCTGTGAGATCCTTTTAAGAGGGGTGTAGGGTGTGAGGAGGCAAACACAGAGTTTCATAGTTGTTAGTGGCTGGAAGAGACCTTACAGATCATCGGGGCCAAAGATTGCCAGGGTGGGTGACTGTACCACATCTGGGAGGAGCCTGTTCCACACCCTTGGTACTCAACTTATTTTTTTCTTTACATGCCTGTCCCTCCCTCTCTGCTCCTCTCCTCTGCCTTCCCCAGCTTCCCAAACACACACTGCCCAGCCCCTATGCAAGGAGGAAAGCATCATATTAAGTTAGTTTTAGAAATGAGATATCACTCAATTCACAGAAGTTACAGAGGGGAGCCTGGAGTTTAAGAAGGTTGAGAACCACTGCTATAGACTCTTCATGCAAAGGACTCATCCTTAGGCATACTGTGTAGAACTAAGTAGCTTCCCAAAGCTGTGCAAGGAATGTGGTTGCTCAGTTTCCATTAACCTTTTTGAGAACTGGGAATCCAGATCTTCTAAGTCAGGGGTTGACAACTTGTGGTCCTGGATTGGATCCGGTGTGCTGCCCTACAAAGCCCAGACATCTATAACGATTTGGCTGTGGGGGACTTTTGTAGCAGTTCTGCCGGAGGCACTGTGGGAAGCAGTGGCAAGGGAGGGAAAGGAGTGGCAGTGGCAGTATTGTGGCAGCAGAGGAAGCAGTGTTAAGTGATGTTGGCCAGGACAGAAGCCACAAACCACCTTCAGAACTAGCTCTTAAAGTCTTCTACTACTCCAAAAGGTTGCTAATGAATGCCTGTTCTATGTGGTTTTGCAAATCTCTGACTACAAGTATTTGTTATATGAGCATGTTTTGGTAAAGGAACATCATGTCAGCTTTTGGGAGTGCTCCCAGAGCCAAAATGACTTCCTCAGCCTTGCCTTGGAAATTCATAGCCTTTGATCCCTCCCCTTTTTCCAGTAGTTGTTACATCATCAGCCAAGTCCAATCAGCCAACCATATGGCTCAAGCCAATCAGTGCCCCCCCAGACCTCCCATCAAACTGTAATAAATAAAGGTATTGGTATTTATAATGTGATAAGCATACCTGCTAGGATGTTTCTCAAAAATGTACCAGCTAGCTAACTGAAACTACTGGATTTAACTCCTGGCGAATTTTAACTGCCCATGCTAAACAACAAGTACAACCAAATGCATGCTGAACCTCTTTGTTACCATTACTGGGGAACAAATTTAAAAGATAGGTCATATGACAAAGTTTGCTACCCGTGACTTGAATTCAGCTCTGCTAGGGAAAGGAAAGTTTACAGACAATGGCAGTAGGATGGCCCAGATTTTTGGAAACCTAATCCTGAGGCATTAAGAAATCATATAATTAAATGGGTAGCACTTACATGCTACTCTGCTTTACATTTCCAAAACACTTAATAACTAAGATCTAAGGCAATTATTTGTGAGAAAAAAATGTATTTGACTAACTCTGAGGTAGACAGTAGGTTATGCAAGTTATGCAAAGCCACACATACTCCTAAAGTGTCAGAAAATCATAGAGTCACAGAGAAGTAGGGCTGCAAGAGATCTCCAGAGGTCATCTAGTCAACCCCGCTGCCTGGGGCAGTATTATCTCCATCTAAAACTATACATCCTATACGCTCCATAATACATCTCCAGTCTATAGACTCCATAATATAAACTCTATGTATAAAGACTACCATTAAGAGACAGTCATGTGGGACCTTGTCAAAAGCCTCGCTGAAGTCCAGATATACTATATCCACGGCATTCCCTTTATCTACCCAAGTAGTTACTTTGTCAAAAAAGCAGATCAAGTTAGTTTGACACGATTTGTTTTTCATAAATCCATGCTGGCTTCTTGTGCTCAAACTTTACTCCTCCAGATGCTTGCAAATGTCCTTCCTTAGGATATGTTCCAGTAACTTCCCAGCTATTGAGGTGAGGCTAACCAATATGTAATTCCCCGGGACCTCCTTTTCTGGCCAACATATTTATAGAATCTCTTTTTGTTGTCCTTAACCTTTTTTGCTAGATGCAGCACTTTCTTTATCTTTGCCTTCTTGATTTTGCCTCTGCAGGTTCTTGCTATTTCCTGGCATGCTTCTTTTGTGACCTGTTCATTCTTCCACTGCCTGTATGCTTTCCTTTTGCATTTGAGGTATTTTAGAAGCTCCTTGTACTTTGGTCTCTTGCCATTCTTCTTGTGCTTCCATCATGTTGAACAGTTTCTTGTTGGAGCTCTGACACTGTGCCCTTTAGAAGCTCCCAGCCCTCCTGGGTACATTTATCCCTCAGTCTACCTTCCTATGGCACCATGTCTACTAACTGTTTTGAGTTGGATGAAATCCACCTTCTTGAAATCTAGCATTGTCATTTTGCTGATCTCATGCTTTCCCTGTATCAGGATCTGGAATTCTATAGTATCACGATCATTTCCTCCCAAGTTACGTATCAACTTCACTCCTGCACCAGTTCTTCCCTGCTGGTCAGGACAAGCTCCAAGATAAATGATCCCCTAGTTGTGGCCTTCAATTTCTGGAACAGAAAGTTGTCTTCCATACAAGTTAGGAACCGACTTGACACTCTGTGTATGGGCGTATTGTTCTTCTAGCAAAATGTCTTGGAAAATCAAAGTCTCACATCAGTACCACCCCATAGCTTTTTGATAGATTCATCATCCACCTCCTTTTCCTGATTTGGTGGCCTATAATAAATCTCCACCATTATATCAGTACTTTTACCTTCTTCACCCAAATGCATTCTGCTTTGCTGTCTTCTTCCTCCTAAACAGTGGAACAAGGATATGTATTTCTGACGTACAAGGCAACATCACCACCTTTTCTCCCAACCCCGTCCTTCTGAAACAGAGTGTAACCCTCAATGTTCACATTCCAGTCATAAGAGCTGTCCCACCAAGTCTCTGTGAAGCCAATCAGATCATAGTTCTTTTCACAGGCTACAGCTTCCAACTCATCTTGTTTATTCTCCATAGTTATTACATTTGTGTACATGCATTGGACATATTTTGCATTTTGATTTACTCTGTTCCCTTTTATGCTACTTGTTACAGTCCAGTAGCTCCCTGGCCCTTTCCCAGAGTTAAGTTGCTTCTTTACATTCTTTCGCCTCTGGACTGTGAACTCTGTTGCTAGAGGGTTTGATCATCATTCTTCTTGGAACCTAGCCCTCCTTACCTGATTGGCCAGACAACGCCCAAAGAAAGATGTTCTTCCCCCTTCGTGCCAGGTGGATCCCATCTCTTGATAGCAGTCCTTCTCCCAAGAACATCCACCCATTATAGAAGAAGCCAAAGCCTTCACTTTGACACCACCATCCCAGACACACACTCACTTCCAGGATACAATAGTCTCTGCCTGGACCTTTGCCTACCATGGGAAGAGTCGATGAGAACACCACTTGTGCTCCAAGCTTCTTAATCCTCCTGCCAAGAGCCTCACAGTCGCTTCTAATTTGTTCAGTGTCATTCCTGGCACTATCAGTGGTGTCTACATGGACAAGCAGGAAGGAGTAGTACTCCAAAGAATGGATGAGCTTTGGCAGTCTCTCTGTGATGTCCTGAATTTTGGCTCCAGGCAGACAGCACACCTCCTGGGCCCCCAAATCTGGATGACAAATTGGTGCCTCTGTCCCAAACTACATCTCCTTTTAAAAGCTCTGTCAAAATGTGAAAATCAATGGAAAATTTGCTTCAGCAAATGATTGTAGAGCTAGGTGTGAAGGGCCTACTCAAGCCATGAGGCATCTTTCCATTGACTTCAGATTAAGCACTAAGGTTGATGAAGATTAGCAACATGAAAGATGTCAAAAATGCATTATGTAGGCTGTGTTCTAACATCGAACTCTGTGCTCCTTTGTGGTGTTGGGCAACCACTGCTGATTTCTATGTGAGACACAAAGGCCTGGCTAGAAAATTTGGTTGACAAAATATAAAATCTCTAATGAATTATCTTTACAAACTCTTAAATCTAAACACTTCTGGATACATGCACAGAGGAGTTACTATACTGTACCACAGAAAATCTGAGTGGGCAAAGAAGAGAAGAATCTAGGACTTAGAATTCTGCCTCTCTCTATCACTTTCTGTGCTTTTAGCTTCACATAAATATGTATTCCTGCTAGCATTTCAGTATCTCTGTGTCCCTTGATGGGTACACATCTCCCAGTGACCCTAATGGGAAATGTGCTTGCAACAAGAGGAGCATAGAATTTTTATTCAGGCTAAAGCAAAAGCAAAAGCAATATAACTCAAGCAAAGTTTTTTTTTAATGGGTTTTACTTAGGGCTGTGGATCTGAATAACATATTACACTTTTTTTTCTGTTTTTAATTTTCAGCTGAGATTATGCACATATTTTATGCAGGTTACTGTATTTTTTTTCTTGTAAAATTCAACTGCAACCAATTCTAGCACATTAACAACAAAAGAAATCTCTAGCTTATTATAAACATCCTTCAAAGAAACCTTAAGCACATGTCCTCTGGAAATAATTTCGCTGGCATTTAGGTTATTATAAAATTCTCCCAGAATGCTGGAATTATTTGGTAATGTGCCTTTAAGCCCTGTCTTGACTGTTCAGGATTTCTACAGTGCTCTGACTGCCATGGCTCAGGTGCCTTATGCCAGGCTGATGAAGTTCAGAGATCAACAGCTCAGCGTAAGCAACTCTTATCGTTTTGCTGATTTACCAAGTGGCATCAGTTAAAAACCATCTAGTGCAGGAGCCAGCCATGTAAGTAGAGCTGGAAACTGTTTTCCTATCACTCAAAAATATTCATTATGTTCCAGTGCCTGGTGTTGCACAGAGGGAGGAGGGAAAGGCTGAGGGGATACCCTATTTCTTACAGGACAGAGATGGATCTGCCCTAAGATACTCAGCTCTTTCTGCTTCATTTCCCCACCATTGGTGGGAAAATTATGTCCTGTGATTAATCAATATATTTTTAAAGCAAAATGGTTCACTGAAAAAGTCTAGAGCTTCTGCCATGCATTACATATATTGTGATTAACTGTTTAATCACACAATAAATTTAGACTAGTCATATATGCAAAATAGTTATCACGCTATAAAAATGTCCATCCAGCTATAAAAAAGAGCCAACCAGCTACAAAATTAGTGCTTGAAAATGTGTAACAACGCTATAGCTGGTTCCTATCCAACTTTAATCTGAACTGTGGCCAGGGTCTAAATAGCTTTAATTCAGAACTCTAATTCAGGATGATGTAGTTCTGTATATCTAGGATCTTTGCCATTTTTTTCAATGTATGTTTTATCTTCACAGCCTAGGTCCTGTTACTAAGGACTGTATATTTATCTGCTCATCAATTTTGCATGTTATAGATACGGGTACTCACCATCCGTGTTTCAGTTAAGATGCCTGCAATTCAGACCCTCTGAAAAAAGAGGCCTAAAATGTTTTGAGGGAGATTTGAAAGTAGTAGCTAAACATTATGTAATGTTGACAATTTTTAAGAATTGGCATATCAGAAATTCCTACACTAGTGTATGATGACTACTCGGGGAATTTCAGAGTAATTTGTTTACACAATCCCGATACTCTGTTTAGACTGCATTAATTTCCTTATGCCTAAACATAATAAATGCTACTGATTGTGGTAATCCAAACTTTCATTCATATGATTTTACCCTTTCAAAGCTGAAATGTTTCTAGAGTTTTGCCAGGAAAACAGAAGTGTGTCAAAATGTCCACCTTCAGATAGAAACCTAAACTTTTTAGTTTGAAGTGGGGTGTTTATGTCTGGCCCAATAGTCAGGGATGTGGAAAATCCAGGGTCAGATCCCTGCTCTTCTGGGTTCAGTGAAGAATTTTTTTTGGAGAGGAAGGACTTGTACCTATGCCTTGCCTATTCCAGGCCAGTGTCTGAACTGCCAGGTTTAAGTATGAGAGAATCTCTCTTTCTCTCTGAAAACCTTCCTAACAAACAGTTTTTTTTAATTAGTTCAGAAGTCAGGTGGTGGGGGCCAAGATGATGTCTTCCCTGATTGTTCCAGTCAAGGGGAAGGGCCTGGGCAGGAGCAGACATATGCTGTGGGTCAATGCATGGCTGTGCAGATGGTGTTGCTAGCAGGGCTTTAGCTTCTTCAACCATCAGATGTTGTTCCAAGATTGCTAGGAAAAGACAGGATCCACCTGATGAAGACAGGGAAGAGCATCTTTGCAAACTGGCTCACTAACCTACTGAGGAGGGCTTTAAACTAAGTTTGTCAGGGGATGGAGACCAAAGCCCTGGGGGAAGTGGGTGACCTGGAGGAAGAACAAGTAGGAGGGGGCAACAGGGGAGGCCTTCTTATTCTTTCTGAGAAAGTAGGGCAGTTGGCTAGTTACCTCAGGTACACAAATGCATGGAGCCTGGGAAACAAGTAGGAAGAATTGCAAGTCTTTACATAGCCATGGAACTATGATGTGATTGGAATAATAGAGACTTGGTGGGATAGCTCAAATGACTGGAGCACAGTCATGGATGGGTATAAACTGGTCAGGAAGGACAGGTGGGGCAGAAGAGGAGGAGTTGCTCTTTATGTAAAAGAATCATAGAATCATAGAAATGAGGGTTAGAAGGGTCATCTAGTCCAACCCCCTGCTCAAAGCAGGACCATCCCCAACTAGATCATACCAGCCAAGGCTTTGTCTAGCTAGGTCTTGCAAACTTCCAAGGATGCAGAGTCCACAACCTCTCTGGGTAACCTGTTCCAGTGTTTCAATACCCTCCTAGTGAGAAAATTCTTCTTAATATCTAAATTAAACTTTCCTTGCTGCAATCGGAGACCATTCCTCCTTTTTTTGTTATCTGTTACCACTAAGAACAGTCCAGTTCCCTCTTCTTTGGAACCCCCCTTCATGTAGCTGAAGGCTGCTATTAAATCCCCTCTCAGTCTTCTCTTCTGCAGACTAAATAAGCCCAGTTCCCTCAGCCTCTCCTCAGAAGTCATGTGCCCAGCCCCCTCAACATTTTCATTGCCCTCCACTGGACTCTCTCCAATTTGTCCACATCCTTTCTGTAGTGGGGGGCCCAAAGCTGAACATAGTACTTCAGATGTAGCCTCACCAGTGCTGAACAGAGGGGACGAATAACTTCCCTTGACCTGCTGGCAAGACTCCTACCAGCAGCCCAGTATGCCGTTAGCCTTCTTGGCAATGAATGCACCCTGTTGGCTTATATTCAGCTTAATTTCCACTGTAACTCAAAGGTCCTTTTCTGCAGAGCTGCTGCCCAGCCAGTTAGTCCCCAGCCTGTACTGATGCATGGGATTGTTCTGCCCTAAGTGCAATACTTTGCACTTGGCCGTGTTGAATCTCATGAGATTTCTTTTGGCCCAATCCTCCAATTCGTCTAGGTTATTCTGAATCCTAGCACTACCATCCAGTGTATCTACTACTCTAAGCCATCTTTCAGGTCATTAAGGAAGATATTGAACAAAACTGAAGAGCATAAAGAGAATTGCTTGGGCATGCAGGGATGAAATCAGGAAGGCCAAAATGCAATTGGAGTTGCAGCTAGCAAGGGCCTTCAAGGGTACATGAAGAGTTTCTACAAGTATGTCACCAACAAGAGGAAGGTCAGGGTAAGTGTGGGTCCCTTACTAATTGGGGGAGCCAACCTAGTGATAGATGATGTGGAAAAGAAGTACTCAATGCCTTTTCTACCTCAGGCTTCACAGGTAAGGTCAGCTTCCAGAGTACTGCACCGGGCAGCATAGTTTGGGAGGAGGTGAGCAGCCAAAGAAAAGGTTAGAGACTATTCAGAAAAGCTAGATGTGTACAAGTCCATGGGCTCATGTACACACCATGATTTTTGCCCTTTCATGCGCTGCAACTGCATGTCTGTTTGCATGAGCGGGATTTCCAGACACTTTAAAATTCTTTTTTGTGCATTAAACTAAACTTTCTTGGATGTAGTTTGGTTTGGCTCACCAGGAATTAAAGCATTGAATCCATGGATTTGTTGTGTGCAAACACAAAGGCACTCATAGACATGTAATGAGCCTCTTTGTTCACCAGATGGCACTGTGACTTTTTTGTTGTTCACCCCTTTGAATTGCTTTCACTTTAGAATTGCTTACACTTTTTGTTTCTTGTGTGACTTTTTCTTTTTTTTTTTTTCTTGTTTGCCAGCTCCCTGCTTCCACAGCTGCATGGCAGGGCATGGGCATGGGGTGGGTGCGGGGCCCCAGGCTGGAGGGGCAGCGCTGGACCATCCCATTCTCCGGCGGCACTGGCCAGGGACCTGGCTTAATTAGTTTGAAAACCTAGTGCATGTAAACACAGATGCGACACTCCAAAATAAACAAGTTTAAATTTTATAAACCTACTAAATGTAATGAGGATTAAAACCTGTGGTGTGTACAGGTGCCCCATGGGGCCAGATGCAATGCATCTGGGGGTGTTGAGGATGTTGGCCAATGTGATTGCAGAGCCATTGGCCATCATCTTTGAAAACTCTCTCTATTGGGAGAGGTCAAATATAGTGCCTATTTTTAAGAAAGGGAAGAAGGAGGATCCAGGAAACTATAGCCTGGTTAGCCTCACCTTAGTCCCTGGAAAAATCAGGGAGCAGGTTCTCAAGCAATCCATTTCTAAGCACCTGGAGGAGGAGAAAGTGATTAGGACCAGTCAGCATGGTTTCACCAAGGGCAAGTCATGCCTGACCAACCTGATTGCCTTCTATAATGAGTGGCTCTGTGGATGCAGGGAGAGCAGTGGATGTGGTAAACCTTGACTTTAGCAAGGCTCCTACAACATTCTTGCAGGCAAGCTAAGGAAATACAGGTTAAATAAATGGACTGTAAAGTGGATAGAAAACTGGCTGGATCATCGGGATCAGAGGGTGGTAGTCAATGACTCAATGTCTTGGCAGCTGGTGTCAAGTTGAGTGCCCCAGGGGTCGGTCCTGGGGCTGAAATTGTTCAATATGTTCGTCGTTGCCCTGGAAGATGGGATGGAGTGCACCCTCAGCAAGATCATAGATGACACCAAGCTAGGGGGACTAGTAGATATGCGGAGGGTAGTGCTAGGATTCAGAGACATCAACAAATTGGAGTATTGGACCAAAATAAATCTCATGAGGTTCAACAAGGACACATGCAAAGCCCTGCACTTAGGATAGAACAATCCCGTGCACCAGTGCAGGCCAGGGACTGATTGGCTAAGCAGAATCTTTACAGAGAAGGACCTGGGGGTTACAGTGGACAATAAGCTAAATATGAGCCAACAGAGTACCCTTGTTGTGACAGTCTAACAGCATACTGGGACGCATTAGTAGGACTGTTGCTAGCAGATCAAGGGAAGTGATTATTCCTCTCTATTCAGCACAGTGAGGCCACATCTGGAGTACTGTGTCCAGTTTTGGGTCCCCCACTACAGAAAGGTTGTAGACAAAATCAGCAGAGGACAACAAAAATGATTAGGGGGCTTGAGCATATGACTTCTGAGGAGAGGCTGAGGGAAGTGGGCTTATTTAGTTTGGTGGAAGAGAAGACTGAAAAAGGTGGTGACAGAAAAAGGAGCAATGGTCTCAAGTTGCAGTAAGGGAAGTTTATGTCAGCTGTTAGGAAGAACTTTCATAGATTTCATAGACATCAGGGCTGGAAGGGACCTTGGAAGATCATCGACCCCAGCCCCCTGCCCCAGGGGCAGGAAGTCACCTGGGGTCAAAGGATCCCAGCAAGATAAACGTCCAAATGCCTCTTAAAGGAGTCCAGAGTAGGTGCTTGCACCACCTCTGGTGGCAGTCTGTTTCAGGCCTTGGGGGCTTGGACAGTAAAGAAGTTCTTCCTTATGTCCAGCCTGAAATGGTCTTGGAGGAGTTTGTGACTATTTGACCTTGTCATCCCATGGGGTGCTCTGGTAAACAGGTGTTTCCCCAGATCCTGATGTACACCCCTTATATACTTATAGGAAGCCACCAGGTCCCCCCTGAGCCTACACTTTTCCAGGCTGAAGAGTCCCATAGCTCTCAGCCTCTCATCATAAGGCCTGTTTTCCTGCCCTCTGATCATGCGCATGGCTCTCCTCTGGACTGTCTCAAGCTTCTCCACATCCTTTTTGAATTGTGGAGTCCAGAATTGGATGCAGTACTCCAGCAGTGGCCTCACCAAGGCCAAGTACAGTGGGAAGATGACATCCTGGAATTTGCTATAGAAGCATCTATGGATGCAAGCCACAGTTTTGCTCGCTTTGCTGGCTGCAACATCACATTGGTGGCTCATGTTCATCTTGTGGTCAATCATGACCTCCAAGTCCTTTTTGGCCATGGTGCTAGCAAGCGTAGCACTGCCGAGCTTATAAGCATGCTGTGGGTTTTTCTTCCCAAAGTGGAATACCTGGCTTTTTTCATTGTTAAACTCCATCAGGTTTTTGCCCACCCATTTTCCAAGCCTGTCCAGGTTGTCCTGGATCACTATCCTGTCCTTGGGTGTGGACGCTTTACCCCAAGGTTTGGTGTCATTAGCGAATTTGGCCAGTCCACTTCTGACACCAATGTCCACATCATTAATGAAGATGTTGATAAGAATAGGTCCAAGGACAGAACCTCGAGGGACCCCACTAGTCATAGTGCACCACGATGATTGACATCCATCAACTACCATTCTCTGGGTCCGACCTTGGAGCCAATTCCCCAGCAAATGGACTGTGATGTAGATGAGGCTGCAGTTGGCCAGTTTTTCTATGAGATGATAGAAAGCCTTTTTAAAATCAAGATATATGATGTCAAACTCTTCTCCCTTGTCCAGGTGATATGTCACCTCGTCGTAGAAGGAGATGAGATTGATCAGGCAAGTCCTACTCGCAACAAACCTGTGCTGGCTGTCCCTCAGGATGTTGCCTTCAGCCAGTTTGTCATGGATGGTCTCTTTGATAATTTTTTCCAAGATCTTCCCCGGGATAGAGGTCAGGCTGATGTGCCTGTAGTTCCCCAGATTTACTTTCCTCCCTTTCTTGAAGATAGGCACCACATTGGCCTTCTTCCAATCTTTGGGCACTTCGCCTGAGTGCTACGAGTTCTTGAAGATCCATGCCAGTGGCTCAGCTATGATGCTTGCCAGCTCCTTAAGTGCCCTGGGGTGTAAGCTGTCTGGGCCAGCTGACTTGAAGGTGTCCAGCCTCTCAAGGTGTTCCCTCACTTGGTCAACATTGATGAAGGGTAACAATTCTCCCTCGCCCTGGTCATTCCATACTGTATTGAGCAAGCCATCCCCTGAGGCTCATGAAAAACCGATGCAAAATACCTCAAAATACCTCACTCAAAGGAGATGGCATATTGTGAAGTCATATTTTTCTGCCAAATAACTGCTCTAAAGGGAAGGAGCTACACCCAGAAATGCAAATTTTAACCACTATCATCTTGCAGTAGTATACTGTAATTGTGATTATAGAGTAGTGGTGGTGAGAGGCCTGAGATACAGGATTGTGGAACTATTGTGGTAGGTGCTGTACACATATATATAGTAAAAGAAAGATCCCTCACCAAAAAACTTAGGTTCTAAGCATAGAAGGGCTGACAGCTGGAGAAAAGGAAGTAAACAAATGGAAGAGGAAAGACCAAGTAACAGTAACAATTTTGAACAGGACACTGAACTAGATTTTGATTTTTTATTTTGTTTCATCATGAGTCACATTCACAAGCTTTAGACACACACACACATGCACACCCTTTGCACAAAGTGGGAACAAATAGGAAGGGCCAAGGAAAGGGCAAAGAGGCTGAATCTACCAATAAGCTGTGAGCAGCAATCCCTGTTGACTTGTTTTCCAGCCATTGAATTGGAATAGCAGCAGCAAGCTCTGTTTACCCTTTGAACTGGAGTTAGAGGTTATTGACTTTAAGTAACCATGGATTCAGTGGCCAGCTCTCATGATAGTCCCCACACTTTGTCACAATGGTGGCTTCTCAAGTCTAGGTAAGGCAACTTATAGCTCATGTGCTGGATCTTTGTGGAGCCATTAAATCTAGCCTGTGGAGCCAGAGGGTTTTATGGTATTTTATCATTGTGGAGCCTCGCCTGGGTGGTGGCAAGAGACAGTGGCAGTGCTACTGCAAGGCAGAGTGGTGGCTGTGGCTCTGGCTCTGGCAGCATAGGCTGGGCTGGAAGTGGCCCATGCTCAGAACCAAGCTCCACTAAGTGGCAAACTACTACAAAAACCTTGCCAACCCCTGGTCTAGGCCCTTAAACAAAACTGTCTTTTCTTTATCTGTATAAGACTATATATATGACATACATAAATTATCTTTTGTACATGTTTATTTTTTTGGATGTTAGGCCAGATTCTTGGATGGCAGACACTTGGATAGTTGCACTGAAGTCAACAGAGCAATGCCAATTTATGCCATGCAGAGATCTTGCCATACACATATAAAGCTGGTGTTTGGGTACACATTTTCACTCTGTACTTATATACCAAGGTTAGCAGCACTTTGCAACTGTTTTTAACCTTGCTGATATTAAGTTTTCACTGGAAGAGTTTCCACTATTGCTCACAGTGTTGTAATTCCATTAAGTCTTGTCTGCACTAGAAAAGATTTGCAATTATATGTAAGCACGTGCATGTAGGCATGAGTATGTGCAGCTAGCTAGGTGCTGTCCAGGTATGTATGGGGCTAAATAAACTAATGATGAGCAGGTGTTAGGACACTGGAGGAGGAGGGCAAGGGCTTTGCTACGTTTCAGTCACAATAGATAAGTGCTTAGGGTAGTTGCCCAGGAAGTAGAAGACATGGATTCTAGGCCCTGCTTACTGAGGAGTTTGAAACTGTATCTCTAACTTCCCATCATGGTGCTTAAACTGTGAGGTTGCAGGTCAGACATTATCCAGTTACCTACTCCTGCCCTCCTTTTGAAGCTGGTTGCCTGGGCAGCCAAGAGTGTGAGGTGTGCAGGGCCAGAAGGAACAGGACAAGCCAGAGGGCTTCCTGTCCATTTTATCCAACGACTTGCAAATGCGAGGCACAGCCACTCTTATGACATCACTGCAGGGATAATAAAAAATCACAAGCTGTGTGCAAGTGCCAAAAATGCCACTTACGTGGCTGCACAAAGGGTAAAAGAATTCCACTTAGTGGGTGCATCTACATAAGATGTTTACTACACAGTTGACTAATTAGTTGAACAGTAAATGCTGTGCATCTACACGAGTGCCCCAGAGTAATCTAATTTACTTTACAGCAGGATAGTACTTGTAAATACAAGAACTGTCTTGCAGCACACGTATAGACACTGTCCTGGTTGGCTGGGGCATGAGGTGGGGGGTTGCCTGCCAGCTAGCACCACCTTTGTGCCCCAGCCAGGCCCTCTGCAGCACATTGGGCTGGGGGGAGCAGCCCTGGGCTGACAGGCTGATCCCTGGGGCCCTCTGTCAGCTGGGGCTGCTCTGACCCAGCTTAGTGTGCTGCACATGTGCTGCAGCCATATCTCTGTAGCTTAGTCTGAGTGACTTTCAATTCTGGGTTTTAAGTTAACAGCAATAAAAGAACAAAAGTAAAGCCTCCATGGTATCGCACAATAAGTGCTCTTCTGCAATAACATGCACTGGCTCAGCAACACCAAATGGAAGCTGCCTGTTCAAAGACACCAGACATTTAGGTGAAGTCTGATCTTGAAAACTTTTGCAGGTCAGTTTTGTGCACTGAAGTTTTGTTTATATGAAAACCAACCCTGGTCTGCAGATCATTTGTTGACTTCAGGCTCCTGTGGGTCCCAGGTGCACTCTGATGCGAAGTGATGAGCCAGCCAGAGATGGAAATTGCTTCCAGATTAAAATCTGTTAGCAAGGTAATAAAACAGTCTGCTGACTGCACAGGACAGAAACTCTCATCACTCTGGGAAGCTGAAGCAAAGTTATTTGCCTAAAAGCCCCTCTTCCTGCCCATCTCTAAACCAGACAAAGAGTCTGAGCCTTGTTAGGGCCTATTTATGATGTATAAGGATGTGGAGAGTGGAAAAATACTTGAGGCCAAAACCAGATCTATTCCAGAAATGCAATACCAACTGGAAACAAATGTGCTTAAAATTCAACATGTGTTTAAGGTATCCAGGTTGTAGCTGTATTGGTCTAGAGGAAAAGCAATCTGGGCTCATGGTAGAGGTGGTATATTTTATTAGACCAATTAGATATTTGTAAAAAAAAATTCTTTAATAGCAAGTTTTCGAGCACAAACACCCTTCATCAGGCATCAGAGAAAAGATAGTAAAAGTTTTTCTGGGTAAAAAAGAAAGTTCATATTTCATAGGATTTCACAGAGGAGTCAATAAATGGAATACTCCTTTGGGCAGGAAATTCTTAGCTGGTAAGGTGTTTGTGCCCGAAAACTTGCAATTAAAGAATTTTTTTTGCAAAAATCTAGTTGTTCTGATGAAAAATATCACCTCTACCATGAGCCTAGATTGCTTTTTACTCTAGAGCAATACAGCTACAACCTGGATACCAGACACATGGAAGATACTGAATTTAATCCCATTTTTAAAGTGAAATCTTCATAATTTCACAAGGAGGAAGCAACTTTCACCACCTGAAACCTGAGATACTGCTCCTGCCTTTGTTCAAGGTAATCTGCATCATCACAGAGCCTCAAAAGAAAGCTGAGGGACACCTTACCAGCTAAGAACTGCCTGCCCAGAGAAGTATTCCATCTACTGAGAAAGTATTCTCTCCTCCGAGAAGTCCTATTGAATATGAACTTTCATTTCTACCCAAGAGAACTTTTACCACCTTTTTTCCGATGCTTCATGAAGGGTGTTTGTGCTTGAAAGCTTGTAATTCAAGAAATTTTTTTGCAAAAATCTAGTTTGTCTAATAAAAGATATCACCTCTACCACAAGCCCCCACATGTGTTTATGTGTTTTGCTGATCTGATTTTGTGCATCTGATCCTTAATATGAGGTCCAAAGATTGAGTGATCTTAGATATAGCAGCTATTCCCAGTCACAACAGTATAATTCACATAGCACAGGACAGCTGCAGTGTCCTGATTCTGAGTCATTTACACCATAGACTATACTACAAAGTGCTTTTTGTGCACTCTGCATACTTCACTCAGCCCCCAGTGAAACCTGATGCTTCTGGAGATGGGCTGTCCAGGGCCCCATAATTCTGTATCATAGGGACAGAACTGGAGAATACTGTATACAGATTGGCAGAGTGGGGTTCTGGCCTGGCAGAACGTAATGAACTAAACTGAAAGGATGCCAGAGTACCATGGTTTACACTCCCGGTCATGTATAAAAGGGCCCAGAACACTGGCAAGTGGATGTTCATGTTCTGCACTTCTCTGAAAGCGAAGCCTTTGATTGGAGGCCCTGGGAAAGTTTTCTTGAATCCCTCTCCCGCTTGTTATGATTTTTCCTCTAACTAGGATTTCAGGCCTTATCTGGCTTTGTGTTTCTATCTGGGTGATTCTGTTTCCCCTTTGTTGCCTGGTTAGTAGGGGTACACCGATAGAGATTTTTGGGGCCCATACTGATAGCTGATATTTAAGGAGGCATATTGGCCAATACTGATCCGATATCCAATACAGCTGCCTTCAGGTGGTAAGTCTGTTGTGGAGGAAGAGGAGGGGGGAGGGGAAGAGGGAGGGAAGGGGCTTGGGGGTGTGGCAGGGCACTGTTGGTGCCTGCCACTTTAAGGGGGGAGACGTGTGGCAGGGCACTGTCGGTGTCTGCCCCTCTAAGAGCTGAGCCCAGCAGCCAGCAGGTGCTTGATTGCGGCCGCCATTTTAGATCTCTGGTCACCTATATAAACAGAGCAGTTCCTTGCTGGAAGGCTAGGCAGAAACATTGCCTGTCTGCAAGGCTGCATGCAACGTCCTGGAGGTAAGGGTAGGGGGTGGTTTGGAGGCTCCTGGTCCTGGCCATGACCTAAAACTGCACCCTGCTGGGAGTGGGTGGCTTGGTGGGGCTCTCAGTGGTGCGAGAGCCCACAGGAAATGCCAGGCCAGTTACCACCCAGAAAAGTGAGTAGGGGCGCCTTAACCCCATCCCTCACCTTCGGGTGTGTCATTTATCATCGGAGGTAGTTTGGGCCAGGCACAGCTGCGGCCATCTGAGCCCTGTGCGGTGTAAGACCCAGAAGGGGCCAGGCATGGCTACGGCCACCTGAGCCCCACCAGGGAGGGAAGCCCCATGGCCCCAGGGAGGGGGCAGAGATGTGGAGCCCCAGGGAGGGGAAAAACCAGAGGGCTGGGAGCCCAGTATTGTCTGAGTGTACAGAGTTGCCCCAGGACGGGGCCAGGGCGAGCCTGGCAAGCTTAGACCTGGTCAGGTAATTGACTGGTCACTACCTCGATGAGGGTTACGGGAGAGGCCCAAAAGACTGTACGTCTGCCACCCAAGGTATGAGCTAGCTAAAGCCTATGGCCTAAGGGGCCAGCTCCAAGAGGGAGCAAGGCAGTACAGGTTGTCGATGCATGAAAGAGACCCTGTGAGAGGAGATGGAGTGTGAGAGGAGGGAGGTATGAATGTGTGTGTGTCTGAGGCCTGACAACGAGGCCTAAGCTTGGTCCAGCTGTAGGCTGGGAGTAGTGTCATCTGGATGCCATCTGTGAGGCTTGGGCTGTGGTGTAGGGGAGGAACGGAGCCACATATAGCGCCCCCTGGCATCGGAGCAAGAATGGGCAGCCTCCCGCCTTAATTAACACCTCAATTAAGTGACAACAAGGCATAGCAGGTGAAACAGGTGGGCAGCGTGCCCAGAGGCAGGTGGGGAAACTAGCACTGTGGCTGGTCAGGGACCCTCACTTTTCCACAGGGGGGGCAGATCAATGCCCCTGCAATGAGGGAGGGGACAGGGGCAGGGGCAGGGGCAGGCACTGCCCAGGGAAAGGGGGTGTGGGATGTAGCCATGGCTTGTGGTGGGGAGGCAGCTCCTGCCACTGCTTGCATACTGGAAGGGTGGGGGGAGCGGGGGCGGGGGGGAGGGGAGTGAGTGCGCCCTGGATTTGCGCAGGGTGGGCTGGAGCTGGAGCTGGTGCTGTGTGGGGCTCTTCTTAGCAGGAGCTGGGCTTGAAGCAGGCACCAGTGGCACTGGGAGGGGCTGCTCCCACCCCAAACTTCGCTGCAGCTCCGCTCCCAGACCCATGTCACCAGGCACAGCCTGGCTCCAAGTCCTGCCTCCACCCACACACTGGGAAGAGCTGAGGCTGTGCTGGGTGGCTGGCATCGGCAGCGGTGCTGAAAGTACAGCTGCAGCAAAATTTGGAGTGGCTGCAGCTCCCTTCCAACACCACTGGTGCCTGCTCTGAGCCCAGCCCCCGCCAAGAAGAGCCCTTTGTACTGCTGGCTCCAGCCCGCCCCCCCCACCCTATGCAGATCTGGGGGGGCACACCCCCACTGCCCTCCCATGGAGCAAGCAGCAGCGGGAGCCGCCCCCCCCACCCTCATGAGCCACGCCACCATCCCACTGTCCCTGCCGCCCCTCCTGGGCAGACCCTGCCCCTGCTCCCTCCCTCCCTCCCTCACCATGGGGCTGTTGATCTGCCCCTCCAAGCCTCTTCCTTCCCTGCTCTCCTTCTGACTTACCAGCTGGAGGCAGCTCTCCATGCTGCTGGCTCTGCTCCGTGTTGCACTGTGACTGCGCGCAGCATGGGCATTTATCGGCTATATTATCAGCCCTATCAGTACCTGATGCAGCAAATTTTCTTTATATTGGTACCTATCTGATATTGGACCAATGTATCCATGCATCTCTACTGGCCTGAATAGACAATGCTGAGTATTGTTTACTAACAGAGAGAAAATGTGTTTCCTCTAAGCCAGCCAACTATATATGTAAGGCTTCACTGACCTGTTATTTCTGATTCACCCAACTGCAGAGTGGACTGAGACCCAGTATTTCATGTTTGAAAACACTCAAAGTCAGTTTTGCTAACAGTATCTGTGCATCACAGGATAACTGGTATAATTATGAAATTCTCAGCTCCTGGAAGCAAGTGAAATTCAATTTCATCTTTCACTTAAGAAAAGATTTTAAATTTCTAGCCCGTGGCGCTGTAGGGAAAAACTAGAAGTTTTTCAGAACTAGATCCAAGTGTAACCAAGGGCTCCAACAGCAGAGGGGAATAGATTCCCAAGAGAAAATATCACAAATGCAGCATGCAACCCCCCCCCCCCCAAAACAAAACAAAACAAAACAAAACAAAAAAACTTTTTAGGTGTCCATTTCATGACAAGCTGAACACTGGCTGTTGGCAATAATCACATCTGCAAAATAACTGAGAATCTGCAAAAATTATACTGAGAGAATAGAATACAGAAAATAATTTCATATAAGAGTACTTACCAGAATCACTTTTCTCTGAGGTTTCAGCAACTTAGGTTTAGGAAAATTGTTGGCTATTGGAGCTATAAAAATAAATATCAAAAGATTACTTCATATTAACACAATTCAGTTATTTTTAGTACATGCATCAGCCATTTTAAGTCTTGGATGGCAGCAATATAGCACGACAGCAAAAAGTGCTGTTTAGGAACAAATTCTTTTGCAAAACTCTCCACAGGTATTACTGTAGGAGCTGCTGGGTGTTTGAAAACCTGGCTGCAGAAGTGGGAATTGATTAGGTATCTTTAAGTAGATCTCAATATACCGTAATATTTGTAATACATGAACTATGCAAAATAGTAGACACTTTTTTAGTTGGCATTAAATAGCACCTAAACTATATGCATACATGTGTAGCTGGCTGTGCCAACATGGCTCTTTAGCACATCTGTCTTTGATTTCTCTCCTTTCTCCCCATACAGTGCCACTTGGAACCTTTTGTGCACGCTCCAAAGTTCCTACCACCATCATGGACACAAGCTAGCAAAACCACCCTCTCTACTCTAGCACCTTGCAACTGTGAATGCCAGAGCACCTAACAGTGTGACAAAGCGCTTCACAGTGTCTGTAAGAGGCACTGTAGATATCCCCCCACCCTTCCCGCCCCCACCCCATTTGACCAGTGGGAAACAGGAGTCACTGAGAAATGAATTGGTTCGCCTCAGGTTCTCCCTGTGTGAAATATAGCACCACTGGTTATATATTCCTTGTCACATACCTTTTGCTGGGACAGCTGGTGGTTGCTCTACTTTCTCCTTCTTTTTCTTTACTTTTTTGGGCTGTAGAGGGGATAGACTTGTCACACTAGTGACAGTCTCCCCTGAGCTGGGAAAAAAAAAAGGGAACTTGTGAAGAGCAGGAACAAAATCCTTATATCTACAAGCTCCAGCTTATCCCTGGCATGCAACAGCATTTTCACTCACACAGCCCTGACAGATTACTTAGATCCAGACTCTGTCATGTATTGAAAAATGCAACAATGCTGAGCAGCTTCTGTCCCAACTCACTTGTCTCATTACTTTTCTAGTACACAAACCAGTAAACAGACTTGTAAGATCTATGTACTCTGCCTGACCCATGAAGCACAAAGGGCCAGGTCTTATTTACCCCTTATGTTTCTAAGTAGTAGATACACAGCCTTACAATTGCACTTACTAACATTTATGCACAGTTTGGAGTTCAACATTGTCTATGTTAGCCAGGCAGGTAGGAAGGGAAATCAGATTCAGCCAGGTAGATATATAAATCCAGATAAGGCTTGGAAGCTGAGTTGGAGGAAGAAATAACAGGAGAGAGAAGAATGAAGGCTTCCCGCCTTCCAGTGTAATAGTTAAAGCAGCTGCAAAGGGAGCAGTGGAAGACATGAGCTCCAGGTCCCCTTCAATAGGGGGCTCAATTCTGTGTTTCCTGCTTCTTGGGAAAGTGCTCTAAGGTGCCTATACACATGTTGTGAGGCTGCTCTGATGCACTGTAATTACAGCATGTTGAAGCAGACTCGATTAATCAAGTCTGCTGGAGCGTGATAATTCCTGCACTCCAGCAGACTCCAGCATCACAGGTATCAGCATCCGCTCACTGACGCTGCTCTAATTAAAGTCCTGCCCCTCCCTTACCCACTCCTTCCTTCTTCTTGGAGCATGTGTCTAAACACTCCTAGCTACCAGACCATGGAGCAGGCATTATCCAGTGTCCTCTCCATCTTTTCTCTTGAAGCTGGCCTACTGGACAGCCAAGCAAGATCTGTGGGTACAGGAGAAAGAGAATTTGCTACAGAAAATGTGGCTTAGTAAGACAGACAAGGGAGGGGCCCTTGGGCATTCATCTGGACTCCAGCTTCAGTTGGTGCAGAAACTTGCCCAATGTGGTTTTATTTATTTTTCCTAATAAATATTACATGTCGGTGAGTTACAGAGCAGTTTGGGCAATACTCAGTCTGTGCCCTGGTGATACCTTAACTATTAAGCACTGAGCTAAAAGCTGGAAATCTCCCCTCTAGTAGGTATGGGCACCAATGCTAATGAACAGTACTTGGCTTGGGTGGTTACAACAACTGTGGTCCATTATAAACATGCCTACACAAGATGGCTTCTCTAGGTGAGCTATTTCATTTCAGAAGTCAGCAAATCCCCCAGATGTCTCCTACCCTTGACACAGCTGTGAGCTATGCAGACCAGGATTAAATGTAGTGTTTCCTAAATTACATCAACATATGCAAGATCTGGGGAGCAGGGAGTTCTGTTTGTTTAGTTCCAATAGTAATAGGATCCTGGGCTGTGACTGAGGTGTCTAAGTCTCACCACAGTAAAATAATAGTGACACTATAGTTTTTATTCCTAAATGCTTTATGTTCAGCTTGATGAAGGGACATTTTTCTTCAGGTCTTTAAAATAAGAGCAGATTTTCTAAACCTGTTTAGAGCCATGCTATTCACATGAAGCCAAATTTTTAAACTTTACATGCCTACCTCCCTTAGAGTTCAGTGCCTTTAGAGTCCAAGAGAGTTCAGTGCCTTTAGAGATTTCTACCATTGCCTGATCAAGAGTAACAGAAATCAGACTAGCTGGCCATTTCAAGCACCCAAAAACCCAGGTTAACTCTGTTACTATCAGGGGAGTAACTCAGGCATAGATGAAAATACAGCTGAGTTTGTTGTCTTCAGTGAACATTGTGGGTTTGAATATGTAACACAAGATGTAAAAATCTTAAAAAAGTGATTAGAAATAAAATATTTTATAATGCTTTATTTGTTTTACCATATTCACTCAAATCTAAGATAAGGTTTCTTTACTCCATTCAGCACAGGGGCAAAAACTTGAATCTTAGATTCAAATATGAGCCAGGCAAGCAGCTTCTGCAGCTCTGAACAAAGCCAGGGTGGCTCACACAGCCGACAGGGAGCACTGGGTGCAGGGGAGCATGGGGAAAGGGGCATGCAGGGCAGGGGGAGTATAGGGGAAGGAGCATGGGGTGTGGGGGAAAGTTATAGAGAAGGGACATGCCCCTTTCCCCACACTCCCCTCACACTGCATGTGGAGCATGGGAAAGCGTGGGGGAAAGGGTGCGTGGTACTGGGGAGAGTATGGGGAAGGAGCAGCCAGTGCTGGGGGGAGCATGGGGAAGAGACATGCTGTGCTGTGGGGGAGCATGGGGAAGGGGAGTGTGGTGCTGGGGAAAATAGGCATAGTATGGGGAGAGTCTAAGGAAAGGGAGGTGCACTGCAAGGAGAACACAAGGAAAGGGAGGCATAGTGCAGGGGGGAGGGTGGGGAGAGGGCATGGAGGAAGGGGAGCATGGAACAAGGGGACTGTAGGGAAGGGGTGTGAGGAAGGGGGGATGTGATGCAGGCGGAGCACAGGGAAAGGGACACAGAAGGTGTGTAGAACAGCAGGGGGAGCAACTGTGGCTCCAGCCTCGACTGGGACTGGGCGCTGGAGCCAAAGCCTCTGCTATTGCCTGGCCTGGCCACGTGCTCCATGGACCTGGCAGAGACAGAGACAGATCATCTGCAAAGGTAAGGGTTGGGGAGCAGGCACCAGAAGGGGGAAAAGTGACTAGGTGGGGAAGGCAGCAGGGGGCAGACTCAGGGATAAGTTGCAAGATGGGGACAAGGGGAATGGGGCAAGCTGCCTGCCCCTTGTCACTGCTTTCCCTGCCACTACTTTTCTGGTGGCAGTGTTGGGGGGATGAATTTAAGAGGACCCTCCAATAACTAGTTACAGAAGTTCAGGGTCTAAGAACCCATCAAGTTAAAACACATGTATAATTTTCTGTCTAAAATATAATAACTGGGGTTCTAAAATCTTAAGTTCAGGGTTGTCTTGGATTCAGGTAAATTAGTAAATTTTAGTTTTCAGATTAATTTCAATTACACAAACCAATTTAGAGACAGAGGGAACTTTAAAGTTCCCCCAAAATAGTGTCAATCTAAGCAATGGTAGCAATTTGCTACTGCATGAAAACCAGAAATTATAAATAACTAAAAATCGATAAAATTAAACTGATCAGCCTCATTTTACCATCCAAGCACAACACAATGTGAAAAGAGCAAAATATAATGAAACAGACTTTTCTTTCGTTTTTTAATTTCTTTTGGTTTTAATCATCAAAGGGTTTGTTATAAAAGATCAAAATAATGGTTTAAAGAGATGACTGTTGTGCTGTTCCCCTTCAAGCATGGTAATGTGAAATGGTTTCATGTAAATTCATTGTGTTAATGCTTATTCTTCATTTGCCACATAAAGGAGAAACACACAAACTTATTTGTGGCTTGCACTTCTGAAGGTGAGAAGTGTTCAGGGTTAACCAGCATAGTGAAATACAATAACTGTACTTGTTGTCTTCAAATCTAGTTCTTCAAACTAAATAAGAAGACTCAGAATGGTTTCCTTGGCTCCGAAACACTGTGCATCTGTGTGCTTGCCCTGTTGTACAGTTTCTAAAGAAAGTTACTTTTTTTATCTTGGGCTCCCTCCACCTCCTGGTTTCTATTTGAACAGAGTCACATTATGCCTTCCTTACTACATCTGAGGGGATTTCAGAGAACGAGAGTACAAGATATTTGGAAAAAAATGGTCATGGAATGTGT
This sequence comes from Alligator mississippiensis, assembly GCF_030867095.1. Classification (NCBI taxonomy): domain Eukaryota; kingdom Metazoa; phylum Chordata; order Crocodylia; family Alligatoridae; genus Alligator; species Alligator mississippiensis. Next base: position 22,051,767 of record NC_081829.1, read on the forward strand.
CTTAAAATCAGTGTGATTGGAAAGAGCATTATCTATAGGTCTGCAGATGCTGAGCATCAACACATGGTGTTTCTGGACCTTCATTTTGCAAGAACAAGCAGTATGTTATGTTTTATATTTTTTTTAGAAGGCAAGGTAGATTTGTACCCTATGGCTACATCAGAGATGTATAGCATAAATTTTGTAAAGAGTGGGCTATGAAGGGACTGCAGGAAGCTGAAAGCAGCACTTAGAATACAAAGGGTAGGGAAGGGGGAGGAAAAAGAAGGGCCACTGCTGGGCGAAGCAAGCTCATTAGGAGAGACAAAAATAGGACAGCTATTCCAATGCAGGATATAGGGGTTATTAACGCTTAATCTAGGCAAGGGGTTAAGAACCTATAGTCTTGGTTTGGACCATAGTTAACAAAATCAAGTCTGTGTATGATTTCTTGTTCCACAATTTCCTGTTCAAGTTCACTTTTGAAGTTCTGTTATCTAAGAAGAGCCAATCAGAGGTCAGAGAGGGAATGTCCAGGATGGTTCAAATGTTCTGCCACAGGCTTGCGTGTCTTTCTAAAATTGATGTCAAATTGGTGCTCGTTTATTTTTACATGAAGGGATTGCCTCGTCTGTCCAATGTAGACAGCAGAGGGGCACTGTAGGCAGGTGATGGAGTATATGACATTGGTAGAGGAGCAGGTGAAGGAGTAGGTGACAACCAAGGGGCTTGGCTGTTCTTGTCTCAGGGTTGGTACTGGAGCAGGTCGGAGCAGATTGTGAGCTTGGCTCTGTTGATTTGAGTAGCTCTAGTTTTCAAATTATATTGTAAGTGTAGGAATCCCTGCTCCAGATTCTTAAGGTGTGCATCCTGGGCAGTTGGATCAGAGCAGTTAGGGCTGTAATGTGGAGCTTAGCTGGAGATGATGGATCTAGCGGTGTACTTGGGATGAGAGCTCCTGGCATGTTGGTAGCTGTAGCAGTTGGTAGATTTCTGATACAATGCAGTGGTGATGTGGCCTTTGCAAACTTCCACAGTGGTGTTGAAGAAATAAATTTGCTAGAGGGTATATTCTAAAGCAGAGGTGGGCAAAATGCGGCCCACAGTCTGCATGTGGTCTGCCAGGCCATTCTATCTGGCCCATAGGGCCCCTAAAAAATTTAGAAAATTAATATTTATCTGCCCCTGGCTGCCTGTCATGCGGCCCTCGATGGCTTGCCAAAACTCAGTAAGCAGCCCTCCACTCGAAATAATTGCCCACCCCGTTCTAAAGGCAGTTTGGTGGAGGTGTGCAAGTCGTTACAGCCCTGGTGAAATTTCTCTAGACATTCTTTCCCATGCATTCATTTGGTGAAGGTGTCATCAAGGTATCTTAGGTATACCAGGGGGGATGAGAGGGCAGCTGTGGAGGAAGTGGACTTCAAGGTCTGTCATTATATATAATGACAGACCTTGCATATTGATATTGATGATATATATCATTATAGGCATATTGAGGGGGCCATACATGTGCCTATGGCAGTGCCATTCATTTCTAGGGTTTTTACCACCCTTGTTGATGTGCCACTTCTCTGGTGTTTATGTAGATCACGTATTCTGTCTCTCACACACGCACTTTCTTCAAAAGTCTGTTAAAAGGGGACTAGAAATTGGAAAGTCATGAAGGCTGCATCTGGATAATTTGTATTTTTCCAAAGGAAGAACTGGCTGCATATACCCAGAGGAGAACTAGGCACTGGTTTAGAGAAGGCTGGCATGGTGTAGTGTTTAGGATGTTACTCTGGGATTCAGGAGTAGAGCTTGGAAAGGGAAATTGCTTTTTATCCTCCATTAAATAGATTATTTACTGAAAAATGTAATTTTTTCCATTATCCTCTCTGTGCCTCTGCTTGCCATCTATAAAAATGTGGAGATACAGTTCTGATATCACTACATTCAAAACTGAGATGCTCAGTACCAGGGCTATACCAGTTCCTTAGACAGAGACACTATTGTGGATCTGGATTCCTGAACTTTCCCAAAGGTTGGCTGAAGGAGTTGGAATTCTCGCTGAGGCTCTGCTGGTACAGAATGCAGTACTTCTGCTTTGTGGGCATCACATGCAAATTTTCCCAGGAGTTGGACTTGATAGGTTCTTAGACTGAGCTTCTGTATCTGAATAAACTGAAAGACCTGACTGAATCTTGAAAGATTTTTGCTAGTTCTGAAGCAAATCACTGAATCCTTCATAGAAACAGTAGGGAGAGAGGAAGCTGACCTACAATTCAGCCCAATATTGGTCAAACACCTCCTGAGAACTAGTCCAGCTTCTGATGAATCTGGACAGGTTTGGAAGGTTCAGATAGACTTTATCTGGCTTCACTATGCAAAACCACACCTGCATCTCATCAGTGTTGCACAGGGGTAGGCAAAATATGGGCCTGTGGGCTGAATACATCCCACCAGGTGATTTCATTTAGCCCATGGCTGTGCGCCCACCACTTAATTGTATCTGGCCCAGCCTGTGGCTGCCCTGCTGTACTCCACATGGGATTGAACCCTGCCCACTCCCGCTGAGGCAGCATGCTGAGCTCCCACCTTTACCTTTGGGAAGGCCCCAGGCCCAGCCAGCATGCACAGCTTCTGGGTAGGGCTGTTGCTGTGGCAGCCACCCAGAGAATTGCTTGGCTTCCCCAGTCTCCCACTTCTCCTCCTGTCCCTGCTGCAGCACTCTAGGCAGCAGATAGGGAAGTGGTGGTGGGTAGAAGGGAAGGCAGGAGCAAGGGGCTGTTGCAGGGGCTGGCAGAAGCATGAAGCCTAGAGTGCAGGGCCAGGGTGGGTTGGTGGAAGCATGGGACCGTGTCAGTGGGAGCATGAGGCTGGCCCCGCTCTATCATGCGGGGCACCTTATAGCTCACGTGCAGCTCCTAGGACTCAGCTGGGAGTCACGTGCGATGGAGCTGGCAGTGGGAAACCCCATGTAATGGAGCCGAGCTGGCTCGGCTCGGCTCGGCTCGCCTCCACTCTCTGCTGTCCCAGCCGAGTCCTGGGAGCTAAACACGGCAGCAGAGAGTGAGGCTAGGCTGCTGGCTCCATCGTGCAGGGCTCCCCACAGAGGTACACAACTCCAGCCAAGTCCCAGGAGCTACATGTGAACCATGGGGAGCCTTGCCTGATGCACCAAGGTTGGCCTGGCCCTGCTGCCATGTGCAGCTTCTGGGATTTGGGCGGAGCTGTGTAACACTATGGGGCTCCAGCTTCCACAGGCCATGAATACCCTAAGGGCCTGCTGCCGGTGGCTGTATGCCATGAGGAGGCATGTGAAGGGGGCCCACATGCACACCCCACCATACCTACGTCCCCCTGATACAACCCATACCCACACCCCACACACACATCTACGCCCCCCCACAAAACCTACACCCACAAACCCCCCCACACACCCACATCCACCTACACACACATACCCACACCCCACACATTCCTCAACCATACCCCACAAACTCCCCCCACACATACTCCACAAACAATATGCAAGAGTAAGGCTTTATTTTGAGCTATTTTGCAATTGCCCCTTATACATACTATGCAAACACACAGAATTTAAAAATATTTCTATTTTTTAAAAATTAAATTAAAATATGTTATAGTAGATGTTTGATTTATCCAACACCCTACACAGATATTTATCCAGCCTATTCTTGAACCCTGCCAAGCCCCCTTAACTTTATTCCTCTGTCCTGCAGTTATCAAAGTTAGGATCATACTTAAGTAGACTTTTCTTTTTTTAGTAAAGCATAACAAGCATCTGCTTAATACACCATTTTAAGACTGGAGTCAATACACTGAAAATGTATTTTTACTTGTGCACTTTGGTTGCTGTGTTTCTGCTTTTCCAGGTTAGCAACATAATGTTTTGCTCCTTCTTTCCCACAACCCTCTGTCATTCATTTGCTTTTTGCAGTATTATCTCTGCTATACTGCACGTTGTCAGAGAGTTATGTTGTGTGATTTACAGCGATGTGTCTTCATATTTGACTACTATGCTCCCATTTCTGCCTCTAAATTGGTAGCCTTTTTTTGATCCATTTAATTTTTTTCTTTGTTTTGTGTTCTTCACCCATCTATTTTAATTTTCTTTTTTTAGCTATCCCTTTTTTCCTGGCAGCTAGCTATGAAACAGAAAGACAGAGTGGTCATCAGAGAGAACTAGAACTGCTGAGCTGTGCTGTTTATATCCATGGTTTAGTTGCAGTGGCTGTCCAGGGTCACAGAACACGGGTCATTCAAAGAGCAACATCAAAGGCTTGGCTTGCATTGACGCCTCCTGAACTCTCAATGGCTTTAGTGTGCATCCCCTTACAACTCACTTTAGGGTGCACTGTACAGAATGAATGCGGTAATTATCCCATGAGAAAGGATTGAAAATGACATTAAGTCAGGATCCAGGACATGCTATACTTAGTCCAGGACCATAGCCAAAAAGCATTGAGACTCAGACTAATGATAATAGATTTAAGGTCCAATATATTGTAAACTACAAAGGATGGAAACAAAAGCTTTATGTCACTGGCAAACTAGAAACATCTGCTCTCTTTGCATTGCCATGAAGCATTAACTTCTAAACCTCACTGGTCATAAGAATCTCTTGTCCCGTTTTTTCTGTTTCTGTTGCAGTGTAACACCTTAAAGACTAACTAATCAGTGGCCATGTATACACGCTATGCAGTAGCCCGAGACTATGGCACACTAACATCACATGGCAGCAACTGTGACACTGCTACTGCTCAGTGGTCTCAGGCTACTGTGCAGTCAGCATCATGAAAAAGCTGTTAATTGGTGCTACTGCACAGTAATTTGGGTTACTGCGCAGTCATTTAGTATCTGTTTATAAAAGTACCAAATGACTGTGCAGTAACAACTGCACCATCAGCGTCTTATGTAGACACGGCCAGTGACACCTTATAAACTAACTACCAATAAGTTGGCACTATGCCTTGCCCTCTGTTTCACAGAAGGGTTAGGAATCTATCCCTGTGAAGAATCCAGATTCTACGGAAGGGCGAGCAATTATTTTGGGTGGAAGGCTGTTTACTGAGTTTTGGCAAGCTGTCGAGGGCTGCATGGGTAGCCCCACCCCTTGACAGGTTTCCTGCCCCCTGGTCACCATCTTGTGACTGGAAGTCCCACCCCCTAACTCATGACCTTTGCTACCAGAAGTGCCTCCCCTTGCCCCTGGAAGTACTCTTCAGCAAGGGGTTTTGCCATCTCAGAACCAGAAAAATGTGAAATTATATTCTAAAAATCAAACATCTACAACATTCACTAATTTGATTTCAAAAAGTGTTTTTGTCCTGATTTACATGTGTTTGTGTAGTGTACACAGAGGTGACTACACAACAGCTTAAAATGAAGTCTTACTCTTGTATATTGTGGTAGGTGGGTATAGGTTTGTGGGGCTGTGGGAGTGTGGGTATGTGGGTGAGGGAGCATGTGGGTGTGTGTGGATATGTGGGGTGTGGGTGGGTATGGGGGAGGGTGGCTGGGGTTTGTGTATGGCAGTGTGAGGGGAGGTGTTGATGCATGTGTATGGTAAGGTGTGCATGTGGGACTCGCCCTATGAACACACGCACACCCCGTCCCTCCCCAGCACGATCCTGTGCTCTGTGGTTCAGTGGTGCAGCCAGGAGCCACAGCCAGGTGATGCTGGAGCAGGGCAGGGGCAGGAAAGCAGGGAACTGGCTGGGGGTGGGTGGGGCTGGGCTGCTCTAGCCTGCAAGCCTGTTGAGGGCTCCCTCTGGATCCTACTGCCCCTGTCTCCTGTCAGCTTTGACAGGGAGCCAGGGGCAAATAAATATTAACTAAATTTTTTAGGGGCTCCTTGCCTTGGCGAGCCTCATCTGGCCCATGGGCTGTATTTTGCCCACCCCTGTTCTATGGTAACAGAGGATAAATAAAAATGAGGGATAGAAATGTTGTGAGTTTAAGGGCTGATATCTTGAGTCCTGTAGTGGGAACTATATGGATACTTTCTGGAATAGTAAAGTTATCAGAGTACAAGTTAAGTTCTAGCTCAGTGATCAATAAGGAAAAAAACCTTCTCATACCCTGGATTGCTTTCTTTAATTCTGTACCAATTACATCTTATTAAAATGTCTATAGACTATTGCTCACTAATACATCAGGTTTAGGGCCCTGTAAGTCAGTCAGAATCTTCTCAGTTTCAGATCAAGTGGCAATGTTACAATTACAGCTTTTGACTGCAAGTTTACAGGTTCAAATTCCAACAAAAAACAATGGATTCATAATGGCACAGTTTATGCCTTTCCCCTACTTTACAGTGCATAGCATGAAATGGTGTGACTACTAGGCATCCTTTCTTCCGGAACAGTTCAGTGCCTTCATGCTCCAGGGGCAAGTGGCTTGCTATGGTAAAGGAAATGCATTACAGTAAAAGCTTTATTATCTGGCATGAGTGGGGTAAGGCGGGTGCTGGTTATCTAAACATTCCAGTTATCTGAGAGTTATACAGAAGATAGTGCCATACTTGTAGTGCAAATACTTGATACACATGTGCCTTCTGGATAGACCCGGCAAATATTCCAGTTACTAAAGTGAGGATTTGTATTGGGGGATATTGGAAATTCCAGTTAATAGAGTATTCTGGTTAGTAAAATGACGGTTAATACACCTTTTACTGTATTTTTTTCTCCCTAGTGGACGGAAAGGACATATTACTGCTTTAGCAGGGAACAAGGGGTACAATACCTTCTGGCATTATGCCCTAAATGCCACTGGCCAGAGCAAACATCAGGGTAGCCAACACTCCTCTCTGATTCTAAGCCTCAGGTTCTGAGGATTTATTTCTGAGGTTCATATTTGTGGCCCTAATCAGTGAAAACACAGATGTGTACTTGGGGCATAGAGGAGTCTGGAACAGGGTGTTTTATGTACCTTGGGTTGCAAGTGAAAGATTAAAAGGTAAAAGTGAAAATGTTCACATCATCATCACTATTATTAATTATTTACACTGTGCCTAGTAGTAGCTTAAGTGTATAAGAGAACATGCAAAAGGTACTGGGTAAGATTTCCAAAAGTGTCCATGAGAATTACATTTTCAAGTTGGCCCTTCTGAAAATTTTTCACACCTTCTTTCCAGCATCTAATGAAAATAAAACAGCATTGTTGCCATGACTTATAATTAAAAAGTATATTTTCATACCTGTTCTGAGGACATTTCACCAGGTAATGTTTCACTGTTAAAGAAAAAAAAAACACAACAGGACATAAGGCTATGTGGCTTCATATAGAGAGAATTTATGAGCTACAAAAGGATACAGCAAATGGATCCAACCTAAACAGTCTTGGAATTGTATAGATGCCAACTTATCACAACTGGAAAGCTGCTAGCTATAACTATAACCATGTATTATACTGAAAATTAGAACATAGTCTAACTGGAATGAGATGCTTAGGCTGGGGGAAAATGTGTATCAAACAACACTAGGGAATTGTTACGGAAGTGGAAGGTTACTCAAATTGCAGTGGTCAGGCCAACTAAAGGAGAATTTGCCAAGGACAGACACAGAACTCCAGTAATATGACTTCTAAAGGCTTCAGTTCTAAATTTTCTCTACATATTTATTGTTTTAAAAATGCATCTTCCCAAGTCCCTGAAATAACCCCCCCCCCCCCCTTCATGTACAGGTGTTGATAGAGTTCTTAATATAGGGCTGGAGGAAGGTCTTCGGCATGTACCAACTACCACAGCTGACCAGATTTGAGGACCATCTAGTCTAATAAACTGTCTCTGATAATATATATCCCTCTTTAAACCATCATCTCTCAGTATGGGGTATAGTACCCCAGGAGAAGGCCAGGCATTATTCTTTTGTGACTCCTCTGCTGTTCCCAAACTGGACTTGATATTGTGTTGCAGGTTCAACTCTCCCCTTCAGCTTATTAGCAGATGGAAAAACCTCCATTCTAGCTCCTGAGCCATGATGTGTCTTATATGTTATGCTTTATGCCGAAATACAACCTTGTCCATAATGAATTTGTCCATCCATGATCAATCACAATGCAGGGCACAGCTTTGTTTATGTTAGAACATAGAATGCTTTGGTTATGGTTACTTCAAGTATTGAATTTTATCTCTGAAAGAGAAGGGAAATTGATGGCTAAGACTAGAGAATGAGTGACATTAAACTACTGCTATGCCTATAAACCTAATCTAGTCTAAGACTATAGTCACCAAAACATATTATTTGGTGACTATTTGGCATATAAACAGAGACAGCTGGTCAGAAAACAGGGTTTTTTCCCCTCAAGATATTTTGACTTTTTGGCAAAATGTTCAAAGTTTATATATTGAGACCCAAAACCAACAAAGGTTTTGATTTAGAAAATGGCATCACAGTGTCTTGTAGGAGCTGTCACCTGGGTGATTTGTGCTTCCATTATAGGTGGTGTTGGCTGTGGTGTCTCATGGAAAATGGTGACTGGCCTGAGGGCCCAACTTATCGAGGAGTGTGAAAATATAACACACCTGAAAATATAATACTCTAGTAAGGCACCAGAACTGTACTTTGAACCACAATATTTTGCCTTTAGGTTAAAAGGAAGCTTTAGGCTTCAGGAATATGTTTTTTCAATGAAATATTGAAATGTTCTATGAAACAAGACCTATTTCCACAAATAATTTCATTTAATTAAAAACCAATCTGAAAAGCATTCTTTCCAGAAAGTTTTCAACCAGCTCTAGATATAAGTTGGGTGGTCTGCCAGCAAGGGTCCAGCCCTCTACCAAAGGTTACCTGGAAAAGATAGCTGTGACCCACTCTGTGTCCTTATCAAAGACTCAAGTAAAAGCATACAAACAATCTACAAACATTACATTTTACACAATGACACCTGCCTACTCTAAGCAATGGACCAGCTTCTACTGAGCTGCAACTCCACTAAAATAAAGAGTTTGATTTAGGCCCAATATCACACATTTTCATGTTAGTGCCATAAGGCTAACCATATGCCTGGCTAGGGTTTAAAAGCTAATACTCTGGAAAGAACACTTTCAGTTTCACCTGTTACACATCATGATCCTTAGTTTACATGTAAGTTGCTAACTGTCACTGGGTGCCTCTACATGTGCAATTAGCATGTAGCAATAAACTGCACTGGAGTTTATTGCTCCCAGGTCCAGTTTTAACACGTGTGTCCAGAACTGCAGCACATTAAGGCAGAGTGGAGCAGCCCCACCTGGCAGGGAGCCCAGGGGGGTCAGCCTGCCAGCGCAGAGCTGTTCCACTCTGGCTCAACATACTGCGGAGGGGCTGGCTGGGGCACAAGGGTGCTACAGTGAAGGGCAAGCCGGCAGGCAGCCCCTGTACTGTAGCACCCTCATGCCCCAGCCAGCCCTGGCCACCATCTACAAGTTCATTTTGGTGTGCTAACTTCATCATAGGATAGCACTTCTCCTGAACAGTACTATTCTACAGCAGAGTTAATTAGTTTACTGCGCCCTAATAAGGGCACATATGTAGACTGGTGATGCTTTACTGCAGAACTCTTTAGTCAACTCCGTAGTAAAGTGCATATGTAGATGCGCCCAGTGGGTGGGTAGCTCTTTAAGGGAGTTGGACTTAGCAGTATCTGGACCTATTATTCACCTCCCACTGATGGATTTTGGCCAGGGGGAGGTGATCAAACATTGTTTCAGGGGGTGGAGGAATGAGGCTTCCCATAAGCAGCAGTTTGGAGCTCAGAAAAGTTTGAGTTCTGAGTCAGGATAAAATCAACAGAGGGTTCCCCAAGCCCTTTTGGGAAAAAGGAGAGAGAACCTGGGAATGGCTGCTGGTGGATCATAAAACAGAGGTCCCATGACCAGAAAGGGATTGTGGGAAACAATGAGATGTCTAGGTAGAAATCTGTCTAGGAAGGTAGAGCAAAGGGGCCTTCTTTGCTTGCCACTGGGTCCCTACACTGGGGCTCAGAGAAGGAAGATTTCCTGACAAGGCCTGTGCAAGTGTTGGTTACAAGATTACTGGTGGCTTATTTTGGATGTAAATGGGAAAAAGATTAGTGACTGACAAGTCAGGTGTCAAATTCTACATGTGTGAACTAGATTTTAATCTTTGGTATGTCCTTATGCAAGAGATTAAATATATGTAAAGAGCCCTCACTCACCCCTATAGACTTCCTAGCTATGTTACTAATGACATGGTGAGTAGGGAATGCAGCACTCAGTGCTACTACACTGTCTCGGGCAAGGGGATACCAAGATTCTGCCCCCACAGCCCACCAGGAAAGTCAGCTGTGCAGAGGACCCTGCTGGTGGAGATTATATTTTCCACTGTGAAATGAAGAGCCGGGCACCATATTGTCATTTTCAGAGCTGGTTTGTATCCTAGCTCTCTCTAGGACTTGTGTGTAGTCTGCTACTCCAACTAAGACTAACCCACTAATGTGGAGTCAGGAGAGCACACACATTCAACAGTACTGACCCAAAAAGAAAATCTTGCCCTAAAACTGTTGCAGGTTCTTTGTAGCATCTCTCTCTCTCTCTCTTTGCTAAGATTTTTTACTTCTCTAGCTCAGATTTTTAATGTTGACATTGCATTTTGGATGATGTTCAAAATTTAATGAAATATAGATTAAACCTGCAATTAATTTGATTCTAGGGCAGCCAAGAAAAGGTTCTAGTTTTATATACACCCAGAAGGAACTACTACATCCATATCCCAGGACCTAATTCAGATTAGCTCAAACTGGAGAGCTGTTCTCCAGGCTGATCATTCAGTTACCCCAGCATAAACAAATGTAACCAAAAGCAACAATTAGCTCAATGTCTTTTGAAGACCTGGAATAAATCATTGTGGTTAGATGATCCATCACAGTGTTTGTAACTTCTTGGTGTGAGGTGCAAGCTATTACATCCAAGCATGTTAGCGGCACCGTAATTTCCCATGACTTGAACGCTTGAACGCTTTGCTTTTTTGAGTTGATCAGATGCAGCTTCTTCCTTTCAGGTCAGCAGCTTGCCCTCCAGTGAGATTCCCTAAAAGGTTTCCAGGGGTTCTCTCCTGCCATGTCTTGTTGTTAAGGGTTCTTGCTAGGAGGAAGTTCTCTAATCCTGCCTTTCCTGGTTTCCTCTTCAGTCTCTCACTTAGGTCATCATCTCAGGGCTCCACCTTCCCTACACCCCGCCTTGAGCCAACCAGCAATAATGTTAGTCCTTGGCCAGGCTAAAGCAAAGCCAATCAGCCATGGCTGGGCCTTAGCCCTTATCCAATCTCAGTCTTAGTTCAGATGGTGTAATGTCCTTATTCAGGCCTCACGTCAGCCTTTCTCATTATTGTGTTTACCCTGGGGTGTCTTCCCTCAGGACACTCTCTCTCTCCCAGGGACTACTCACGAGTTTAGTATCCTTTCTTTATTTCTCTCTCTACAGGCTCACTGCTGTCTCAGTCTCTGTCAGCTTCATCTGGGATCCATGGTTTTGAGAGAGGTATATATCCTAGCTCCTCCAAACCAGCCTTAGCTGGGCATCCCAACTCTCAGGATTGCCACCACTTGCCCCTGCCGGGGCATTTGTTTGCTTCCTGCTACTCTGGGCTCTCAGGAGGCCTCCCTTCTGTTCCTCCTCGAATGTGGTTGATGGGGATTTTATCCCTCTCCAAGGGCCAGCTGACAAACCTGCCAGCACGTATCTACAAAATGTGCCCACGCCGGTATAGGGGAGTGCAGCTGATCTCCAGTGGCATTCTGCTGTTGCTGCTTTTCTCCCTGCTCCTGCCCCAGTGCAGCTTGTCTTCTGGTGGCAGCATCTCCACCACTGCGTGTCTGATCTTTGGCAGCATTCTGTAGCCGCCGCTTCTCCTTCTGCTCTGGCAGTGGAGGCACGTTTTGGTTCATGGCAGTGTTCCTCCCACAAGCACATTGCTTTCTTGACATGGAGTCCTTTCCATAATCTGAAATTGTGAGAGAAATCTGCAGTATTCTTTCCTTGGAAAATGACTACATTCTGAGAGGTTTTACCTCTGAAACAAAGTCACAGCTTGGGATGTTTTCCTTTGTACATCCTTGAGTCATAAAAAAGCATCTTTTGACTGCCAGCAAATCTGATATGAATCCATTGCGTAAGAATACATATACAAGGTCTGAGCTATAGACTTTGGAAACCGTCTCAACAGTACTAGAGGTTGGGAGTGAAGGCAGGTTCACAACCAGGCAATAAGACCATTACTAATACATGAGGAAATGTCCATGGTTGTTTTACTTGGCTAACAACCGCTACACAATCCCTGCTTTGTACAAGTCCTCTTAGTATGGCTGGTAAAAAACATAACGTATTGAAAAAGGTTTGACTTCAAAATTTAACAAGCTTATTTGAAATGTTGGCACTTTTCAAAAACTGACAGACGTGTGTTGACATGTTAATTTTTAATAGTAAGACTGGTTGAAACTTTTCACCAGTAAAAGTCAAAGTGGATGAGATCAAAAATCTTGTCTACATGATGAAACTGCTCCTTGACAGTTTCCCATATAGGAAAATGTTGGCTGGGTTTCACCTTCTAATTCATTAGGAATCTAGAACACAAGATACAGAAATTGGAGGACCAAACATCTCTTCTGGCGTAGCAAAGCCCTGCTTAAGTCAATGGGCCATATTCTGAACATGTTAAAGTCAAAAGTAGCAGCTGGAGAAGTTCCATAAGACCCAGTTCATTGACTGTTCTAAAACATTTGTCCTAGGAAGTCACTATCATATCTCAGGAAGAGGCACAAACCTGTTTTCCTCTTGTTTACAGTATTTTTTACTTTCAGCTTTACACAAGACAGGCACTAGAGGAGACATTTTCACTCACTTGTTAATCCATTGCAGCCTTAATAAAAATAGAATGAGTGCACAGCAGTGCTGGCAACAGTATTTATTAACATCAGCTTTTGACTTTTAAAAGTATGAGATAATAAGGTAAGATAAGGGGGAAGCAACGTGAGTTAGTTCCTGTGCACTTCAACCAAGTGAGTGATGGGCCTGGATCCTGAGACGAGAGGAAATTGCCAGCTATTGAGGGACACCACAGATTTCCAAAAGAAACTAGGTTTCATTGACAAGCTTCCAGCAAACACCATGGATGTCACATCTCTGTATACCAACGTCCCTCAAGAGGATGCATTACAAGCCATAAGAAACATTATCCCTAATAAGACATGCTTCTGTTCTCATTGAACTCCCACATTGTCCTCACATGCAATTATTTCAGACTGGGAGACTCCCTATACCTGCAAATGAATGTGGCCCCCCCAGTATGCTAATATATTCCTTTCTCTACAGCTGCCCTCTCATCCTCCTGATAGATCTTATTTACTGAAATCCAAGATGATTCTGAATTTAAGACGACCCCCCACAACTATATTCTATATGTGGAAAATTTATAAATGTGTTATAACTGACCATCCCTAGCCTCTGCCCCTTCCATCCTCCTTCCCTCCCCCACCATTTACCATCTTAAGTATGACCCCAGCCCTGCTCCAGCTCTGGTAACAGCTATTATGGCAGTGGAAGCTCCAGCCCAGGCTCTGGTCAGGTTTGGGGACAGAGCCAGAGCCACAGCAGCTACTTGCCTCCCTCTCACCTTGTACTCAAATACAAGATGAAGGACTTTCCCCTCATGTTGAATGAGGGAAAACAAATTCTTGGATTGGAGTAATTATGGCACCTAAGGTACATTGATGATATCTTCATCATAAGGACACATAGGAAAGACCTCTAAAGAAATTCCACCAGGACTTGAACCATTTCTACCCCTCCATCAAAATGACTTGAATACTCAACCCAGTGCATTCATTTCTTGGACATCACTGTGAAACTTTGCAATGGCCACATCACCACTGTATTTTTTGGAAGCCTAACGCTTGTATAGCTATCTCCACACCACCAGTTTTCATCCTAAATACACCAGTCGATCCATTATCTACAACCAAGCTCTGTGTTGTTCTGTCTGCTCTGACCCTGCCTACTGGGATGCATACCTTAGAGCTTCCTACACTTACAGTACAATCCCAAAACTGTAACTACTCAAATCAACAGACTGTGCTCTGACCTGCTGTGATACCAACCACACAACAGGGACAACAGAATCTCTTTGGTTTTCACCTATAGCCCTCAGCTTGAACACCTTGGACACATCATTCATGACGTACAACCCCTCCCAGAAAATGATGACCATCTCAAGGTAGCCTTGGGGGGCAAGCTTATCTTGTCTTACAAACAGTCCCTAATCTCAAATTATATCTTTCCAGCAGCAGGCTACTTAACTCCAATTCTCATCAAGCCACCAGACCATTCTACAGACCCAGAAGCTATATCAGCTATACCCTCTTCATCAAAACAGACATTATAACTGGACCAAACAACATAGGTGGTTCCAGATTTTAAACAGGAGCAGTGCAGGAGCAGTGACCAAGGTTACAGGGATAGCTGCATCCCTGCAACCAGCTTTGCCCCACAACACTGAGGCGGGCAGACTATGCCACAGGAGCAGTGGTTAGGGATTTTTTAAAGTCTCCATCTTCCCCTCAGTGGTTAGTGTCACATCCTCTCCCCTCCCAGGCCCATTGCTGTCAATGTCTCTGGCTGCCCAAGGGGCAGCGGAAGCTCCAGAGCCCTTTCTATTTACACCTCAAGAACTTCTCGCTGCCGCTGCTGTCTTATCTGCTCCTGCCCCACTCCAGCTAGGGCTTATGGGAGGCTGTGCAGCAGTGGGGATCAGACCCCAGCCCAGGGCAGCAGCTTGCCTCTGCCCCGTGCATGAATCCATGGGGCATGTGCCCCCCGTGCCTCCCCTCGGGTGCAAGCAGTGGCGGGAGCCCCCCCGTGCATTGGGATGAGCCGCCAGGGCTCCAGCCATGCCTCCCATTCCTTTCCTGGGCATAGATGGATCCCAGGGGCCACTACCAATTCAAGACCCCCCAGGATCGTCATCAGCAGGGAAGCAATAGCTGTGGTTTTAAACTTGGCACCATTTTTGTCTCCCGGCAGGGAGACAAAACCATGGCTTTCACACTTGTTTCCCTGTGAGCCAGGAGTGGGGCCTCTACACCAATGGGACTGGGGGGAGGGTCTGGGCTGGGACCAGCCTGGTTGTGGGGGAAGGGGGAGCTTGGGCCAGGGCCAAGCCAGACCAGGAGTGCTGCGCCATGCCTCTGTGGGCAGGTGGATGGTGGCGCTGGGGGGGGGGGGGGTCTTGGGGGCTATGGCCACTCCAAAATTTATCTTAGTCCCCTGTAGGCACCCCTCCCAGCGCCGCTGCCCACCCGCAGAGGCATGGCACGGTGCTTCCGGCCTGGCCCGGCCCAGCCCAGCCCGGCCCGGCCCAGCGCATCTTCGCAGCTGCATAGGACACAGCTGGGCAGCAGCTCCCTACAGGTTAGTCTAATAGGGGCTGGGTGGGGAGCTAGACAGAGCCACGGACAGCATCTGGAGAGATTTGGAAAAATTCTGACTCTAGGGAGAGGAAGGGAGGCAAGGTTCCCACTGCCTCCTTCTTCCAGAATTCTGGCTCCTAATACTCCTAATAGCAAATGTCTGCAAAGTCACAAGACAAACACTTTCTCTGGAATGCACATGCCTCTAAATACACCCCTGGAACACAATGAGCTGCAGTTGTAATCTACCATGTAAGATGCTAATTAGAAGTGGTTGAAACATTTTGACAGATTTTTTTCAGTCAAAACGCAGTCTTTTGCTAAGCGATATATTTTGCAACAAATCTGATTCAGCACTGTTTTCAAGTATTCTAATTTTTCCATCAACAAGTTTGCTTTTAATTTAATATTCATTTTGGGTTTTGGAAGGCAAAATTAAACAAACTTCAATTCAGAACAAAATGGAAGTCTTTTTGTTTCATTTTGTATTTTTTGTCATTTTTTATTCCATGGCTGGTGTCCACAGAAATCCATTTCCTTCAAAACTTTAGCAGAGATAACATTTTGCCCTGTAAAGCTGCTAGACTTAGTTTTAACTTTTTGGGCCATCTGCTGTCTTTTCATATTCCTGATGTTCTCTTTGCCAGTCAGATTCCCTCTCTAACTAAGAAGATGATATTTGTATTTCACTCACCTCTGGATCTTCTCTTGTTTAGTAGGGACTGACAAAGAATGACGAGTGTAAAAAGGAGAACACTGACAATCCCTATGGAGCACACAAACACTGCATATATGTACAAGTCTGAAAAGCAAGCACAGAATTACACTCAGCTTGGTACTTCAGTACAGGAAAAGGGGGCATATTTATACAAGACACAAAATGGATAGGCCCTGTCCTGGAGCATTTGGGATAAAGTTTTAAAAGTGCCTACAGTGCAAGTCAATAACATTTTGGGTCCTTGAGAATCAAATGCTATATTACAGAAGCCAAAAGAATGAACATTTTAAAAATACCATATTTAAACAGTTCCAAGACAAGTTTTTTTTCCCTGAAACAACACAAGCAGGAAAAAGCCACGCCTTAGATTTGAGTACTAGCCTTAGGCAGCTGGTGGCTCAGCTCCAGGCTCAGAGCTGAAGCTGGAGCTGAGCCACTGCCTGCCCCAGACCAGGGTGACTTGTGTGGTGGGGGAGACTGCACAATGTATATATGTATATATGTGTGTATATTATATATGTATATGTATGTGTGTACACACACACACACACACACACACACACATGTATATGTATCAATTGAACACAATGGTGTTTTCACATGTGCTCCAGGATGGGGGGGTGGGGCGTTTTAATTAGAATGGCTCTCAGGAGCTGCTCTAATTAAATCGCCCATAGCATCTTGTGTTTTCAGCATCCCACACTTCAAAACAGCAGCAGGGGCACTTGAACTAAAGATTGTTCGACAACTTTTAGTAAGTGTTCCTGCCGCCATTTTGAAGCATGGGGATGTTGAATACTAGGGATGTACCAATAAAGATTTTTTTCGCCAGTATGGATAGCCAGTTATTAACCAGCCATATTGGCCAATACCAATCCGATAGCCGATATGCAGCCTAGCAGCTTGGAGAGCAGTGTTTAGACAGTAAGTCTGTGGAAGGTAAGGGGCATGGGGAGGTGGGGAAGATTAAGGCCCCTAGGGTGAGGAAGGGAGTGGGGCTGGGGCTGCGGCAGGCCCTGCTCAGCCTGGGCAGGCATGGGGGGCGTGAAAGGAGCTCCCCACTGCTGCACGCACCCTGGGAGAGGCATGGGGGGCATATGCCCTCTGGATCTGTGCATGAGGCAAGGGCAGGCTGCCTGCTGCAGGCTTGGGGCCAGGGGCTCTGCTGGCCTCTTCCCGGCAGGGACTGGGCCAGGTCTATAATCAAGGCAGGTGGAGGCAGGGTGGGCAGCTGTGGCACTGGGAGGAGTTGGGGGGAGGCTATGGCAAATTTTGGGGTGGCTGTAGCCTATCCAGAGCCTCCCCTGCCAGCACCACCACCCACCCTGCTCCTGCCTGCTCTAAATGCACCCCAGCTGAGCATCTCCACTGGGAAGTGGCCAGTGCAGCCCCTGGCCCCAAGCCTGCAGCAGGCATCCAGCCCTCACCCAACACACAAGTCCCCCATGCCTCTCCCAGGGGTGTGTGCAGCAGCAGGGAGTCAACCCCCCCTTTCCTACTGCCCCTGGATGAGCGGCCCACAGCTCTGTCCTCCATACAGCCCTGGCTGGGCAGTGCCTGCCCCAGCCCCATTCCCTCCCTCACCATGGGAGCCTTGATTTGTTCCCCCTGCCCCCGCCCTGCCCCTTCCCTCCCACAGACTTAATGGCTGAATGCTGCTCTCCAAGCTGTCGGGCTACGTTTCTGGTTCCGTGCATGTGGATGCTGCAAGTGCAGCGTGGCATTTAACAGTAACATTATTGTCAATTTTCCTTTTATCAGCACTGATCTGATATGGACCAATATATCAGTGCACCTCTATTGAATATACATGATGCCAAGGCTGCTGGAGCATGCTGATTAGAATGCTCCAGCATACTCAACTAATCAATTAATTGAATATACTCCAACATGTTCTAATTAGAACATGTCACAGAAGCCATCAAGCATGTGTTTTATTGATATATTTACAATTTTAAAGCAATGTGGAAATCTACCAGTGCCTCAGTCATTATAATAAAATAAATTCTAAATACCAATATATTTCAGCATTTGATTTTGGGGTTTTTTTATCATGGAAAATCAGAGCTCCCCATGACCCCTTCACTCACCAGGATGCAGGTCTGTCTGTGGTTGAACCCCCTGCATCTGCTTTGTGGCACTGAGCAGCCCTGATATGCTGGTGGCCCGCCCCTACCCAGGCTGTTGCCCCTCACTCCCAAGTCACAGCCCCCCACAGCCCTGCCAGTGCTCCTTATTCCTGACCCACAGTTCCCCGCCCCCTCCCCCACCCATGCCGGTGCCCCTCACTCCTGACCTGCAGCCCCCTGTCCCCACTGGTGCCCCTCACTCCCAACCTGCTGCCCCCTGGCCCTGCTGGTGCCCCTCACTCATGACCTACAGCCCCCTGTCCCCGCCTCTTCTGGTACTTCTCACTCTCAGCATGCAGCCCCCTGTCCCCACCAGTGCCCTAACTCCTGACCCACAGCCCTCAGCCCCTCCCCCAGCTCTGCTGCTGCCTCTCACTCCCAACCCACAGCCCCCTACCCACCCCCAGCCCTGCCAGAAGGGGTCCCCAGCTGCCTCCCCAGGCCCCAGCTCCTCAGTGTGTGGGGCAGGGGCTGTATGGACATAGGAAACACCACTGGCAATGTGTCAAAGGGGATGGGGGGCATGTGAAGCCTGGCCAGATTGGCACCAAGCAGGAGCCGCATCCATGGCCCAGTGGGTAGGACCTGGTGCAGGAGGGTGGAGCATAACAGGAAAGCTCAGTGCCACCACTTCTGGAAGCCCTGTGCCAGTCGCACCCCCATGGCTGCCAAGGTGAGGTGTCTCCTGCCTGCTCAGCAGCAGCTGGTGGTGGTGGCAGCTGCAGGAGCTCTGGCTCATGAGGGCAGCAGGGCAAGCTTGGCTCTGGTGCTAACTGAATGGAGGAGGAGGGCGCAATCTGTGGTACTGCCCCGCTCTGGGCTGGGGCTCCTGCACTGTACTAGGTAGCATGGCCATTAGGACTGTGCAAAGCTTTGAATCATGATTCAGATTTGGAGCCTTGGATGCGGCCTCTGCCACCAACCACTCCACGCTGCTGCCCATCGCCCCACATCCCACCCTGGTTTTCCATGGCTGGTCACACATGTGGTTCCGTGGGCTACTGACAGGTGGTGCATGACTGACTAGGTGCAAGGCCCATCAACAGCCCACGGAGCCACATGTGACCAGCTGTGGAACAGTGGGGCACGGTGGCAGCACCACAGGGTGGTGGGTGGTGGCCATAGTGTGAGAGCCACCCCCTCCCCAGCTGGCCACTGCATGCAAACACCACCCTCCCCTGCCCCCCCCCCCATGGCCAGCTGGCCACTACCACCAGAACAGGTACACTAGTTAAAAAAGTTTGAAAACCCCTGCCATAGACTTACCACCAGTACCCAGCTGCTGGGGCTGCTGCCACCACCCTGTCTGGCTGTACTGACAGTCACATATGTGTATGCATGCATGTGGAACACTGTCAGCTTGCAAGAGGAAACCAACGGTTTCTCCCTTCAATGGGAAAAAAGCGTGTTTTTTTTCTTTAAAAGGGAACATCCACATTTTTCTGCATTTTTCTGTGGGAAATGGAAAACCTGGATCCCTGTTAATGAGAAACTACATGCAAATAAGCAGTAACATTCAGAGCCTTTTTACCTTCAAAAAATTTCCAGGCCTCATGGTTTTTCTTGAAAGTGGAATCATCTGATGCTTTTGATGAAACCACTGAAAAGAACAAGTAAAGAAAATATAATGAAAATCACAAATCGGTGTGGGGGAAAACTGACCCACTGAAGTCAATGGGAGTTTTGCTATTGACTTCAAAGGGGGCCAGAATTTCAGGTCATACTATCCAACAGAATGGTCAGTTCTTAGGACTGGGACACACTAACAGTGGTGTAATTCGTGCCAGTTCTGAACACAGACTACCTCATCCTGGCCAGCTGCTGTAATAGGCAATCTCATAGGACCTTGCCACTAGATAGCGAGGGAGCTTTTAGTAGCCTATTGTATTAAGCCAACTGCTACTCTGGGATAAAAGCAGACACGAGTTGTACTACTGACCCCCTCCCCCTCCCCCAGGGTAACTCTGCGTTGGATTCTAGTAAATTGTACCAGCGTAGGGCTATATATTATGTATCTACTCTTCCTTTACACTAGCATAAAGGCAGATTAGAGGGGTGTAAATGAGTCACGACCTGACTATCAGGGCTGAAATGTAACAAGCCTTTTACCAAAATTTGATCCAATTTGGCAACAACTAACTGCAGCTCCTGAAAGAGTGGTAGTTATCTCTCCAAATTAAGTCCTATATTACAGCACAGGAACATACAATGATTAAACAGAGCAAGGTTGCAGTATGCAGCTATCCCATTCTGGTATATTAAATGAGATGAACAGACTTGATTCATTACTACCACCAGCTGTCCTGTACATGCTCCCCACCATGCCTCTCACCCTCTGCACCCACCATGGAGTTCGAAGCAGCAGAGCACAGCAGCATCACCAGAATGGGAAGTTTGCAACTGTGTTTGGAGTGTGGCACCTCTTCTTAACACTTTAATATTTCAGAGGTAACCTTCCTATTTCTTAAACATTGACATTGCCACTCCAGAAACGCAATGAATAGTGGAGGTGGACGCTGCATGCCAGACCTGCCCCCAGGATATGCAGCATCCTGGGTGATATATAGGTAATATCACAAATGTTTCACCATTGTGTGTGATTACCCTACTGCTGGCCTTGAAATTAATACAAGACATGCAGGTGCAGATGATGATAGCAGTGTATGCATCAATAGTGTTGCTCAAAGCTTGTGATGAGACACCTGCACATATAGGTGCCTCGGAAAAAAGGGGGTACAGATATGCGGTGGAGTGGGATAACCGAGATGCATGTGAAGAAATAGAAGCTGACTGGCTCTGTGGATAAATCTCAGGAGCAGCAACTGGATGGTCTGGGCCCACGAGAGCAGCTCGAACTGGTGGGAGAGAATCGTGCTGACCACTTGGAATGATCAGCAGTGGCTGGAGATGTTCTGAATGATCAGGGAGACATTTTATCATATCATCTCAATGCTGGGGGCCACGAATTGCAAGGCATGTGTTGGGCCATCCTGCTGGACAAGAAGGTGGTCATGGCCATCATGAAACTGGGCACCCTGTCCAGCCTCTGCTACGTCGTGAACCAGTTCACCGTGGCTCCCTGCATGGCTGGGCTGGCGACTCATGAGGTATGCCAGCTACTGCAGGATGTCACGGCAAACAAGTTTATTTGCCTCAGGAAGTCATAGATGGCTTCAATGTCATGGGGTTCCCTAACTGCGTAGGGGCTTTAGACAGCACTCACATCCCAGTGCAGTTCCCTTTGGGGAGGGGAAGGTCTTTCATAAAAGGAAAGGATTTGTCTCCATGTTGCACCACTGGGATTGGTTCATGAACATTTTTACCGGGTGGGCCAACAGCGTGCATGATGCGTGTGTGTTCAGAAACTCTCTGCTGCCTGGCCTCGTGGAGAAAGGACACTATGCACCTGGAGTCCCTGAGACAGTGATCTGTGGTGTTGCAATTCCCCTGATTATAATAGTGGACACTGCTTACCCCCTAAAGCCCTGGCTCATGAAGCCTTATGAAGGGAATGTTATGGACCTGCAGGAGCTTGTTTTCAACTTGCATCTGAACAGATGGAGGATGGCTGCCTCTGGCATTTCAGAATGTGCCTTTGGCCAACTGAAAGCATGATGGAGGTGCTCAACTGCCAGCTTGACCTGGAGCCAGAAAATATCACGGCCTTCGTAGTGGTAGCCTGCATGCTGCACAACATCTGTGAGACCTGTGGCAAGGTTTTCAGCAAGTCATGGGCTGACAAAGCATAATGGGCAGCAGTGCAGGGACCAAGGACATATCCACAAGGAAAAGTTGGTCGGGTGGCCCTTGTGCGGGATTGCCTGGCAGCACATATGGATATGGATGCTGACAACAACTAGCAGTGGTTGTTCTTGATTACAATAAATTCTTTTATTATTTACAACATAAACATCTGGGTCTGTCTGCAGGGGTGTGCAGGGGAAGGTAGTGAATGTGGGGTGGAGGATGAGCAAGGCAGTGGGGGAGGTGGACTGGGGTAGGGGGGTTGTTGTTTGGAGGCTGGCATTGGTCTGGTAGGAGCTCATTACATACCACCCCCTAGCTAGCCTGAATCATGTCCTATGAAAGGGTTAATGACACCTCTCGTTGGCCGGATTGGGGTGGAGGGTGGATGGGGAGCGAGTGGTATGAGCAGCCTGCAGGAGTCCGGTTTATGAGAATGTGCAGACTGGGGGGGGAGTGTCAATATGCCACCCCAGTATTCCACTCCTCCGACAACCCACCATTTCAACACTATTTCACAACACCCCTCCAAAAGCTGTATGCCATGCTAAACAAACAGACAAGGTGGCAGGTGTTCAAGGTGTCATGTGGGCAGAAAAGGGGAGTGGGGGAAGCACCTGCTTTGAGGCATCCCCATGGAAACTGTTCCAAGCCCAGGCAGCTTGGGAATGCAAGGAAATGTAGTCCTAAAAGCCAGAAAACTTACAGCTGTCGGATTTGGCACCACCCACCCCTCCGCCCCCTCTCACCATACTATAAGTACACCCTTAATTTTTAATAAGAGTTCATGGTACACACCTGCTTTGGCAACACAATGTGAAACATGAAACACCCACACACCAGTCCACCTCGCCACCATCATCAGCCAAAATCACCAACCACCCAGGGAGGCATCCTCTACTCTCACCCCTGTATATTTCTGATATGATATATACAGTTTAGAAAAATGTCATATATACATTTTCATTACTTTGTAACATGGGGGGAAGGGAAAGGGAGGGGAGGGAATGATTCACATGGCTTGGTATTGGGATCACCACGGGGTCTCCTACCGGGAGACTGGACTGAGCCTAGGCAGGTGCAAGTGGCAGGGTTTTGGGGTGAGCATGGCCTGGCATGAAGGGTCGGGGCAGCTTAGCATGAGATTCCTGGCAAGAGATGGGAGGCAGGGACTCTGGAGGCAAGTTTACCAGCAAACATACGCCTTCTGCTGTAATTCATTAGGAAACACATTACTGGGAGTAGATTGGTATTTGGCTCCCGCTGCTTGAATCTGAGAGGTATTATACACAGGGCTTACTTAATTCATTCGAAAAACTGTAGTGTGAAAACACAAACGCGATGCACCAAAATAACCCAGGTTAATATTTTTAAAGCTCATTAAATTAACAAGGATTAAACATTGTGTTATGTACAACTGCCCTAGGGTCGATGAATTGGGACCTACCTAATTTGCAGTGGCTGCCTCTGGATTTCAGTCTGGGTGCATCGCCGGTTGCCATTTTCACAGCAGAGCTGTTATGTCTCAGCTGTGTGTTCTTGGGCAACCCTGGCACAGGATGCAGTCTGTCTGACTCACAAGGACTCACCCCCCTCCCTCCCCTCCTCTACATAAATGAAACTGATTAAGATGCAGTGAGAGACACACTTAAAACCCTCCAGATAAGGGTGACAAGAGTGAAACAACTGCCCTAGGTCTCATTTGCATCTGAGATGGAACCAGATGACCATTCATTTACATGAGAGATGGAGAACAGAAAGCCTGAAGCAGAGACTGCAGTGAATTCTGGGACCAGAGAAGCAGGGGAGCACTGCATGATGGGGAATCTGTGCTCCAAATGTTAATCAACCCATGTTCACACACACCCAGCTCAGCATTTATCAGACCAGTTCTAATCTGGATTTACTAAGGACTTCCCCCCCCCACCCCCCCAGACACACACACACAGCTCTAAGTTTAATAGGCATCTCGGGCCATACATTCCCCGGTCCCACTATGGGAGGCCTATTTAAACTTGATTGACTAAAACTCGGTTGCCGGGTTAGGGAATGCTGAGGCAAGAGACCGAGTCAGAGGGGGTAGGGCAACAGTTGAACAATGGTTAAAGGTTCATCACAACGTCCAGCCCGTTGGACCCTAATCACATGTGTTGTCATACTTTTCCCAAGACGACTGGTGGGAGTCCTCTCCACAAAAGGTTATGAACAGCCCAATAATTGTCTGAAGTCTGTTAAAAGACTATAGTAAGATCTGGAAAAGTCATGCTAAGCTGAGGCTTGTTCACAACAAGTAAAAATCCAAAATCCTGATGCTGCAAGCTATCTATTGTTTCTGAAGAAACCATGAGATATCCCATCAGTATATCTGCCATCCATAGGAATTTCAAGCTGGCTCCCAAGTATTTGGTTACTCCCTAATCTTAAGTGTTTCCTGATTATCAATCAGTTTCTTGAGATGTTCCAAACCAGATAACCCCTTGTCAATAGAAAAGACAATGATTTACACAATTAAGGATGCTTCGAAGCAGCTGAACTGAGGGTATAAAAATCTGTAAAAAGTGTGTGTGCTTCAAGAAGAAGAAGGAAGAAAGGAAGGAAAGAAGAAGAAAGAAGAAGAAAACTTCTGTGCTGACACCATCCCCTGTCGTTGTTGGGATGCTGGAAGAACAGATCGTCTCTCTCTTCTAGAATTGTGCTACGGACTGTGCCTGTCAGCTTTGCAGCCTGAGTACCTTGGACTGGTGAGATCCCATCGCTCCCTCTCTCTTTTCTCTCTAGGCATAAACTTCTGAACCTGAACTGTATTAGTTAAGCTTGAGCTAAGTTTCCCCAAATACTTAGTGAAACCAGGGTAGTATTGTAATTGCTTGTGCTTGTTTTTCTTTTGCATGTCTATTACTACTAGTACCATTATACATTTCACATGCTTAGCAATAAATAACTTTTATAGGCAAACTGGCAGTAACTGGGTATATTTTTCCTTCTCTGCTTCTCTTTCCTTCTGTGCTCTGCAGAAACGCTTCTATTACCTAAGCTAAAGATCCCTGTGAAGCCCAAAAATATTGTGGGGTCTGCTCATCAAGAGGCCAAAAACTGGGACGTGCTGAGTTTGAAACACATAAGGGGATCAGCTTGTACAGACTGATTGACCCAGTTTGACTCAGACGTGCCTTTATGAACTGAATGCTGGCCCATGAGGGCGTCAGCTGGACACCCAGCCGGATTCAGAGGGATTCTGTTCACCTGTGTGCTTGTGTCTGACTGCATTTTATTGTTGCTCTTATGAACTGATTCTTGGCATATGAGGGTGTCAGCCTGTCCATGCTGATCAGCCCGTCCATGCTGATCAGCCCGGCCAGGTCAGGCACGTCATGTTAATTTGTGTGTGTTTGTGTGTATGACTGATTTGGTGACTGGAGGAACCCAGTCCCATTGAGATTGAGTCCTGTAAGATAGCTCCACTGGGGGTGAGGGCTTGCAGAAGGGAGAGATACAGCTCCGTATAGTAACACAAGCAGCACATTGACAGAATCACCAAGACCCTAGAAACTATCCCTAATAAATGAGCACACCCCAAAGTAATGGGCAAATTTGGTAACAGAGCGTGGTGCTCCCCCCCACCTCTGATTGGCCGAGGGGCCTCAGAAGTCCTGCCCCTCCCAGGAGATTGACAGATGGCCATCTGTCAATCTCTGGGGAGGGGCAAGACTTCCAGGGCCCCTTGGCCAATCAGAGGTGTGGGGGTGGGCCGCTGAGCTCTGCTAGGAAAATCTCTTCCCCCTCTCCCCGTTACTGCCCCCCCCCACCGTGCTTCAGGACACCAGGACTTCCCACCTTTTCCCACCTTGCAGCTTCCTTTCCCCCCACCTCCCCGCACTTGCTGGCCATTTTTCTGCTTTTTTGCAGTCTCTGTGCTTTTTCATAGGGACTGGGCTTTTTCATAGGGACCTACCAAATTCATGGTTTCCACGAAAGTCATGAAATCGTGAATTTGGTAGGTACTTATCAATGAATGTTTAGTGGAAGAAGACACCAAGCATTGCATACAGTTATAAATAAATCTTTCGATACTTGACACCTCTGTTTTCAGTTAATTTAACTGTCCATATGTTTTGACTTTGGGACTAGAATTTTCTAAAGCTGGCCTGTGTCGCAAAACAAATTATTCTGAGAAAATGTAAGCAAAAATGGTTCAGCAGTTAAAAAGAAAAGGAGAATAGTTAATATCTAATAACTACAGATATGAAAGATTTTTGGGGGGTTAACCGACTTGAGTGCTAAAAAGACTGGAGGTAAACAGCTGAAATCTAGCATTGGCAAAGTTTTCATGGGAGATTGATGTTTTAGAGATTTCATGGGAATTGACTTGGGTTTTTACCAAGTTAGGAACCATTTCTAAAACACTAATACCAAATTGCTTTAACAACTATGGGTGCTTGTAGCCATGCTGGGAGTCTGCTCCAACATGCTGTAATTACCGTACATCAGAGCAGACTTGATTAATCAATTAATTAGCATGCTCCAACCAGCCTCCATGTCTTGTACATCAGCATCCCCATTCTTCAAAATGGCAGTGGGAGCACTTTAATTAAAGCTCATTTACTAAAGCTCATTTTGAAGTGCAGGAATGCTGATACATGAGACACTGAGGTGCTTTAATTAGGGCAGCTCTCAGAACTGATCTAATTGAAGTGGCCTCCGTTCTCCCTGCTCTCAGAACACATGCAAAAATGCCCATTCTGAGCTATGGTAAGTGCCACTGTGTCATTGGAGGAACAGCCAGGTTCCAGCACTGATTCTGTAGTCACCTGAGCCAATGTGAGCAGCCAGAAGTCCTTTCTAAATACTTCTGGAATGTGCCATTCCTGATGAATAAATTGTTCTTGCAAATCTTACAAGAGTTCATGCTGTCCATCAGAATGAACATGGGACTGAGTGCCAGAAGGCCCAGAGTTCTTTTCCCAGTTGCCTCTTTCAGTGAATGATTTATATCTTCTGTGCTTGTAAACTTTTCACACCAGTCATTTGGAGACAGACAAATATCACACCCACTTGACAGAGATACGGGTTGTAGCCATGTTGGTTTATAGGCAAAAGCAATCAGAACTCAGGCAGATGTAATCAGAACTCTTGGTAAAGGTGATATCTTTTATTAGACCAACTAGATAGTTGCAAAAAAATGTCTTTATTTGCAAGCTTTCAGGCACATGCACCCTTCCTCAGGCATAGGAGAGTGCAAAGATTGTCAAATTTCTCCCAGGTGGAAATGAAAATTTGTATTTTTCAGGACAGCTGAAAGGTGGTGTACGATCTCCTCATTGGAAAAGTTCATTTTATGCAAATTTGGCTCAGATAAAAGTTGGAACAGTCTGTTTACCTCACAGTTGTCTGATGACAAGCAGGATGTTGAATTATGCTTCTTTCTTGTTACAATGTTCCATATTTCACAGGAGGATGGGTGATGGAAGGCTCTCCTGAGCAAGCAATTTCTCTTGTGTTAAGGCTGCTCCTTGAGCATGTAGATTTGGCTCGAAACAAAGGCTGGAGCAGGGATGTCAGATTTCGGGTTTCAAGGTGCTGAATTTTGTTTCCTTCTTTTACAATCTTTGCATTCTCCTATGTCTGAGGAAGGGTGCGTGTGCCCAAAAGCTTGCAAAAAAGACATTTTCTTGCAGCTATCTAGTTGGTCTAATAAAAGATACCACCTCTGCCAAAAGTTCTGATTCCACTTGTCAGAGGGTACTTCCAGCAGTTAGAATATTGTGGCTTGCCTGAGGTTGCAAAGCAAGTATGTAAGAGAGCTTGGATCTGACCATTTTCTATTAGACCTCAATCCCTTTAATTCAGACCTAGATGTTATGTCTGTTTAGAACCTCAGCTGCTATCTATAAACAGTAGGGCTGTGCAACGTTTCGGGTGCTCATTCAATTCAGAGATTTGGCCCAATTCGGCAGCTGAATCTCCAAATCCAAATAGAATCAGGAGACCAATAAAAAGGTCCAACTCAATTTGAAGCTCTCTGAATCAATTTGAAAAAGATTCAGAGAGCTTTGGAGATTCAGGCAGTCCCCGCTCACTGCTGCAGGGAGCTGGACCTGGAGTCTGTGCTGGTAAGTAGAGGGCAGGGGAGGAGGGGGCTGAAGGAGGGGAGAGGGGACCCCCACCAGGCCCCATCCTCTGCCTGCTCCCCCATCCCCCCCGAGCGCCCCCCAACCCCTGCCCACTCCACCCCTCCCCCCTTCCATGGCT
Organism: Alligator mississippiensis; assembly: GCF_030867095.1. Classification (NCBI taxonomy): domain Eukaryota; kingdom Metazoa; phylum Chordata; order Crocodylia; family Alligatoridae; genus Alligator; species Alligator mississippiensis. The sequence goes on from NC_081829.1 coordinate 22,079,994, forward strand.
GCCCCACCTGGCCCCAGCTCCCAGGCCTTTAAAAAAAAAAAAAAAGCCCCCATTCACCGGCTGCTGCCAGATGTGGGGGGGTGATCCCTACTGCCCCCCACTGCCATGGGCTGTGTGGGGGCTCTGCCATAAGCCCCCATCACCTGCCTGCTCTCCCAGCCCCCGCCATGGCTACCCCACCTGACCCCATCTCCCGGTTCTTTAAAAAAAAAACAAAAACAAAAAGCCCCCACCATTGGGGCTTCTGGGGGCTTGTGGCAGAGTTTCCCCCCCCCCCCCACAGCATGGGGCAGCAGGGATTGTTGCCCTACCTGGCAGGAGCGAGTCCAGGGTTTTTTTTTTAAGAACCAGGAGTTGGGGCGGGTGGGGCAGCCATGGGGTGGGGGGCTGGGAGAGTGGGCGGGGGTTGGGGGGCTCTTGGCAAAGCCCTCCCCCCCACAGCATGGGGCAGTGGGGTTTGCCCCCCCCCCACCAGGCAGCAGCCAGTGAGTGGGTTTGTTTTTTTTGTTTTTTTTTAAAGAGCCAGGAACTGGGGCTGGGAGAGCGGGTAGGGGATGGGGGCTCATGACAGAGCCCCCTCACCACAGCGTGGGGCAGTGGGGATTGGCCCCCCACCTGGCAGCAACCGGTGAGTTCGGGGCTTTTTTTAAGAGCTGGGGCTGGGCAGGGCAGCCACTGATGGGGCTAGGAGAGTGGGCAGGGGATGGAGTCTGTCCAATTCAGAGATTCGGCCAATCCAGCAGTGGCTGAATCTCTGAATCAGATTTGGCTGAATTGATTCTGGACAGTGATTCAAATTACCGAATCGAATCACTGTCTCCTGAACTGGCCAAATCTGAATCCGAAGTGAATAGTAACCGCTTTGCACAGGCCTAATAAACAGTCCAAGTAGCATAGACATCCATTTATACCAGCTCTGGGTCTGATCTGTTGTCTGTGAAATGGTGCAATTCATGCTTGCTCATATTTTCTAAGTATTTGGAGATCTATGGATTTAAAAACAGTTGATCAAGAGCTAAGAATGTCTACCAGGTCAGCTTCACAAGTCAGAAGAATGAATGATTTGGCTGAAGACAGTAGCTGTTTTTTATCTAAGCGGAGCAAGAGAAGGCACTGACAATTCTTTGCATGATATTATGTTCTTCATTTTACAGAGAAATAAACCCTACTACTGAGGCTTTAAGTGATTTTGCAACTAGCTGTGAAGCGTGAAAGCAGATATTGCCTTTCCTCACCATAAAAATGGTTATGGTAGCTGTGGAAGACTAGCTGTGCCATCAAAGTAAAATTGCAGCCTGTCTCGTTGAACCAGGTAGTCTCCTTTAAACTTGCCTGCCATGACTGAGATGGAACAGGAAGAAGCCAAAGATGGACACAGTCCTGCGATAGAAAGTTGATGTTAAGTCTGCAATTTAGAAGGCTGGCTTCTCTTCATAGGGTTCCACCATCCCCATACCCCGTCCTTACCACACCAAGTGTTTCAATATTAACCTCATTAGGTCCCCACTGCGGGAGTCTCAGTCTCTTGGTTGCCTTGATTGACCTCTAGGCAGCCTGTTTCTTGTTCTCGGTCACTTGCCCCATTTTTCCCCATATGGGTCCCAACCAGACTGTCATACAGCTTGTCCCTACCCTTATTCTTTAGGGTGGAATTATATTGGGCCAATGCCCCAAACTCATGTTCGTGCTTGGTCTCTTCTTTTCCCTCCTTCAGGTCTCTGGAATGGAGTCCCGTCCCCACTGGACTCGAACTCACCAGTTTGGACGCTCCAATGACCTAGTCTTCCTGGCTCTGTGGGTAAGTACTTCTTCAGAATACACTCCTGACTCCCTTTGGTCGGTCACTCACTGATACCATCGCTCCATGCTCCCACGTGGCTTCCTCCATGCCGTTCCCTTCACCTGAGGAGAGCTGACTGCTCAGTCAGCTCTCTTTTAAATTCTTGCACTGATCAGCTGTGTGCCTGGCTGCAGTGTCCCATTTGCTGCTTTGCCAGTTCTCACAGCTGATTGCTTTAATTACCATCCAGGAACTTGAACGCGGCTCTTCTACCATCTGGGATCACCACCGCAGTAAATTTAGCTTTCTCCTTTGTTCCTTTGGTGCTTTGTGATAGAGTAGGCTTACTGCCCTGTCACACACCTCCTGCCCTAGTGAAAACCCATCCTATGGAGTCATAACTTCATCTTTACCGTCACCATCATTGGCCTTCTCCATGTCAGTCATCTCCAACTGTTTGTCAGTTTGCAGCCTTGATTGGAAGTCAGCCGCAATGTTTAGTCATCTGGGTTGGTGGTCTATAGAGAAACAAAAGGGTTGTAGGGTCAAAGCCCATCGCACAGGTCTGGAATTCTCTGTTTTAAATGTTTGTAGCCAATGATGGGGTATATAGTCCATGATCAAAGTAAATCTCCCATATAAATAGTAATGAAACAACTCAATTCTCTATTTTATAGCTAAGCATTCTCTCTCTACTGTTGAATACTGAGTCTCAGCCCTTGATAACTTCCTGCTCACAAATGCAATAGGCCACTCTTCCCCTTCTACTCACTGGGTTAAAACAGCCCCTAAGGCAATGGCCAAGGTGTCTACATGTAATCAAAATGTTTGTTTAAAATTAGGGGTATACAGCACAGGAGCATGGCATAATGCTGGCTTAATTTTCATGAACGCTGCCTGGGTTTCTGGCATTCATTCTACCTGTCTTCCTTCTCTACCTTGCAACAGGCCTGTCAATGGAGCCATCAATTCTGAGAACCACGGTATAAATTTCCAAAAATAATTTTCTAATCCCAGAAAGCCCTGTAGCTGTTTCTTTGTTTGTGGTTGTCAATAACACTGGAAGGCCTCTACTTTATCGGCAAATGAAGAGATTTTGCCGCATCCCACCTTAAAGCCCAGATATTTGGTCTCAGTCTGCCCTAGGGTACATTTTTTGGATTGGCTGTTAGTGCATTTTGTCTTAGTTCTTCCAATATCTGTTTTACATGGTGGATATGTTGTTCCCATGTCCCTGAAAAAAATTACTATATCATCAATATACTCTGTGGCGTATTCTTGGTGAGCTAGCAGTATCTTGTTCATTAGCCATTGGAACGAGGCAGGTGCCCTGTGTAGACCAAAAGGCATGCGTGTGAACTGGCATAGGCCCCAGGAAATTCTGAATGCCATTTTTACTTTGTCCTCTGGGGCCAGGGGAATTTGCCGGTAGCCCTTTGTTAAATCTAGAGTTGAGACAAACTTGGCTTGCCCTATTCTTTCTAACAGTTCTTTCATGTTTGGCATTGGGAATGTATCGAACAAGGAGATCGTGTTCACTTTCCTAAAATCGACACAAAGTTGAATGGCCCCATCTGGTTTTTGCACTACAACAAGAGGGCCTCTTTATGGGCTCTGTGATTCCTCTATAATGCCCCAGGCTAGCATTTTTTCTAATTCCTTTTGCACAGGGACATATAAGGCCTGGGGTAGCCTCCTCCAATGTTCTCTCACCACCTGACCTGGACTAGTTCTAATCCGGTGGCAAATTCCTTTGGCCCAGCCTGGCACCTCAGTAAATATGTCTTTAAATTCTCCCACCAGTTGTTCCAGTTGTTTCCTCCCTCCTTTTGGGTACTTGCATCCCAAGAACAGGGATGGAGTTACCCCCTGCATGGGAGTCCTTACTCTCCGGAGCCCATTCCTCTTCTACAGCCCTGGGGAACATCAGGTAATTTTTGTGCTCCTCCCATTTTTTTAACAGATTTAAATAATAGATCTGTTTGGTCTTCCACTGCCCAGGTTGGACTACCTCATAATTTGTGGGACCTATTTTCCTATGTATCCTAAAAGGACCCTGCCATCTGGATACTAGTTTACTGGTATTATCCGGTAGCATAACCAGGACTAAGTCACCTTCCTGTAATTCTCTACTTTAAGCACCCTGATCATACCTTTGTTTCTGACCATATTGACTTCTCTCTAAATTGCCTCGGGCTGTCTGTCTCACCCACTCTAGACACTCTCATAGCTCTAAAATTTGATGAGGACCCTTATCACTCATGGGCTCATTTTCCTTCCAACCCTCACATACAATGTCAAGGATTCTCCAATACTTATGCCCATAAATCAACTCGAATGGGGAATAGCCAAAGGATGATTGCGGTACTTCCTAAATTGCAAACATAGGAGGGGGAAAGTACAGTTCCCACCTCTTAGTGTTCCCTTGAATACTTTTCCTAATCATGGCTTTCCATGTCCAATTACATCTCTTAACCAGACCATTGGTCTGTGGGTGGTATACTGATGTCCTCAGGTGGTGTAGAATGACCTTGTCTTCCTGGCTCCGTAGGTAAGTACTTCTTCAGAATATACTCCCGAGTTCCTTTGGTCGGTCACGTGCCGCTACCATCACTCTGTGTTCCATGTGCCTTCCTCCACACTATTCTCTTCACCCAAGGAGAGCCGACTGCTCAGTCAGCTCTTTTAAATTACTGCACTGATCAGCTGTGTGCCCAGCTGCAGCATCCCATTATCTGCTTTGCTGGCTCTCACAGCTGATTGTTTTAATTGCCATCCAGGAACTTGAGCGCAGCTTTTCTCCAGTCCGGGCTCGCTGCTGTGGTAAGTTTCACTTTTTCCTTTGTTCTTTTGGTGCTTCATGACAGGGTAGGCTTACTGCTCTGTCACAGTGGCATAAAGCAAAAGCAAACATACCTCACCTTTTGTCATGCCACAAATACCCAAATTTGTGGCTGCAACAGAAGGTAGTGATATTTTTTTTGCGCTGCTTTATTGTAGCAGATGTCTATTTGCTTTATGGCAAGTGAGCCAGGGCAGCTCAGGGCTTTCTGCATTGTCTAGCCACCCCAGGGGTAGCAGGGGCTTGAAGGGCCCAATCCTGTCCACCCTTCAGAATTCCTGCATGGGATCAGTCTGCCGCAATCTCCAAGGCACATCTGGATAATTAGGGAAAGTCAGTATTTCCCTGCTTACCCAAACACGATCTCCAGAACATATCTCAGTAAGCTGGGAAAGCTGAGCAGATGTTCCCAGGGTTTGAGAGTCATGACCTTGCATGGGAATTCCAAGAATACACAGGACCAGGACCCCCATGCCTACTGTCCTGCAGCATAAACAGGTGGGATGATGGACAACACGTGTTTCGCCCAATGAGGTAGCTCAGGTGTGCTGGGACATATCCAAGCACAGCTTATCTGCTTAATTTGGCCATGTTTATTTCTAGCCATGGTCAATCCACAGCATAGCCTGGACGAGGATCATTACTTTAAGCTCCACACCATTTTCCATGAGCCGGTTGGTGACCCTTCCATAGTTCTTGAAGAGTCCATTGTAGAGGTGATCTCACTTAAATTCTCAGCATATTTTTTTTCTTTTCTGGCAGTCATTAACACAACTGCAACCTAGGTAGTGGAACACGTATCAGCTAGTCCTCCAGGCCTCCAAAAAAAGCTCTCTAGTGAATGGCCCCAAGGGCTACATCTTATTTCACTTTATCCACCTACCTGACAGGCAGGTACACAGCCATGTAACTGCAGTTTTTGACTTTTAACATTGTGATTTGGCCCTAACATTGTGATTCAAGCCTGTGGTACACAAGCCAGCAAATGTCTGTTGAACATGCTTAGTAAAACCCTGATGTCTTGCCAGGCAGGTTTGCTGTGCGACAGTATTTCTTAGTATTCCTGCACATAAGGTTGAATAAATTCTGAAATGTTAGTCAGGCAAGCACTGTGACAAGTGGGTTAGAATGAGGTGGAGGACTCTCCCATGTTTCAGTCTGAGGACCTTGGCACACATGTTAAGGTGCAATTAACATGTTAATTGGACCATGAATAGTAACAGGTCTATACCTGCAGCTGATTTATGGCATCATAAAGTGGCAAACCAGCTACAAAGATATTCCTTGTGCTCATGGAATGGTGCCATAATTTGAACATGTAGTACATCTGTGCTGATGCTGATTGTCAGGGACAGGGGTTGGCATCCATACCAGGAAAATTGGCTGCCAAGGGAATGGGTTGCAAAGCGTAAGCAAGGGTGGGGAGCAGAAGTGCTCTCCCTACCAAAAATTAGCAAACCCTGCATCCGGCAGTCTTTCCTGCTTTGCTCCATAGCCTCCACAAGGCAAAGCACATAAGCCCTGATACTCTAGTACTGGAGAGAAGTTCCCTGTTTCCAGGGCTCCTGTCCACCAGGACGTTTAAAAACTATGTACAGCCCAGGTGCACATGTGGTTTTCTCACAGCCATGGTGTACAGGGACCCTAAGATCATGGAACCTATCCCTGATCCTGGGATCCCGGTTTACTGAAACCTTTGAAAACTGTATGTGCAGATGGATTTTAGATATCTCCAGGAGATAGGCATCCTGGTACTGGGGAGAGGCTATCTGATTCCAGTATCCTTCTGCAGTGGGACCTTTCAAAATGGCATGTGCAACCTACCTGCACACTCAGTTTTCCTACAGGTAGCAACTCTTCTCTCCCAGGGGTCCCTGTGCACTGGGACCTTTAAAAATACATAAACAGCTGGGTTTTAGTCATCCCCAGCATGCAGGTATGGAATGACATAAGGTGCAATTATTGGGACTGGGGTTTACATTTCATTGCACTCTTAAGTGAACATCTGCAACCCCCCTAATAGTTTAGGAAGCAGGAGATCCAGTTTCTAGTCATCCCTGCCTCATCCAGAAGGGGCTCATTCTTGCATATTCCACTTCCTAGCAAAATATTTTAACTACCAAACCTTAGATTAATATCATCCAGTCCTTTTTCCACTTGCTCGTGAAGCTGGCCCTCTGGGCAGCCAAAAGAGGGAGATATATGGAGTCAAGAGAAAAAGCAGAAGGTTGAAGGTGTGTGGTCTCAGGGAGATAAATGATCTTCTGGATAGGAGGATTCCCTGGATTCTAATCTGAGTTCTTGCATGCAGTGGTACAGAAAATTTCTTAGTACTGTTATTCCGTTTATCTAATGAATATTAAATGCAAGGTACAGTGGGTCAAGCTGGAGAGGGATCTGGGTAATGCCTACCCCATGGTAGGGAGGTCAGAGCACCATTTTTTCCCAAATAATATAAAGTCAGTAACTATAAATGAAGTCCTTAAACAGCTATAGTCCTTGTAAGATCCCGCAGAAGAATCAAATAGCCAAGGATTCCAGGAGAGCTGGCTGTATTTTAAGCAGGACCTTTTAAGGGTGCAGGAGCAAGCTATCCTGATGAAATGGATGAATGGGAAGTGTAACAGGAGACCAACCTGACTAGACCACTGCTGTTTCAATGAGCTGAAAGTCAAAAAGAAACTCATGCAAAAAGTGGAAACTTGGTCATAGTTATAGGGAAGAAGATAGAGTATTGCATGGGATGGAGAAAGAAAGAGAGAAAATGAAGAGAAAATTAGGAAGACCAAGGCACAATTTGAGATACAGCTGGCAAAGAACATAAAAGGCAATAAAAAGGGATTCTACGAGTATGTCAAAAGTAAGAGGAAGACTAGAGAAACCATAGATACCTTACAGAATGCAGAAACCAATCTAACCATGGATGATTCAGAGAAGCCTGCAGTATTTAATGTCTTCATAAATAGAGGCAGCTACCAGATGAAGAGTGCAGCTGGCAGCCAAGATAGGGAAGGAGACAAACAGCTTTAGGATAGTAGTAAACAGGTTAAGAATTGCAGGTCAGTTGCATCTTATGCGGGGGTTAGGTGCTGAAGTCAATGCGTAAAGTGAAAATTGCGTAAGGCAAAAATCGGGGTGGGAGGTGGGGCGAGGCTTGAGTTTGCACGCGGCACTGTGCTTAGAGCTGTGCAGCTGGTGGCAGCGGCGCAGTGCGGGGTGGTGGTGAGGATGGCTGCGTGCCACCCGGCCACCACCACGCTGCCAGCAGTGACTGCCTCTGCCTCCAAAACTTCCCGCCGCCGCCACGGAGCCGTGCTTACAGCTGTGCGGCTGGCGGCAGCGGCGCAGCACAGGGTGGTGGTGGAGATGGCTGCATGCTGCCCAGCCACCACCACGCTGCTGCTGCTGCCCAGTGGCTGGCCACACAGCTCTGGGCACAGAGCTCCATGGTGACAGCGGGAGGTTTTGGAGGCAGTGGCTGTCACCGCCATAATGGACCTCCAGGTAAGTGGCAGTGCCGCGTGCAAGCTCAAGCCCCCCCCCCCATATAGTTGAATTTGCGCAAGTTAAATGCGCGTAAGATGCGATCGCCCTGTACTTAAAGAAACTAGAACAGGGGTCAGCAACCTCCGGCATGTCAGCCAACCACGGCACACACGGCCATTTTGCTTGGCACACCAATGCCAGCCTAGGCTCTAACCAGCTGCTGTCAGTTCTCCCAGCAGGCAGCTGGGAGGCTGCAAGCCCTGCTGCAAGCAGACCAGGCTCCATGGGCTGGCTGCAGCCGGAAGGCTGCAAACAGCTGCTCTGGGCTCCAGCATGTCGTAACTCCAGCACCTTCCAAGATAGACATTGTGGTTTTTTTGGTACTCTGGCCAAAAAACATTGCCTACTCTTGACCTAGAAGCTTTCAAGTTAGCAGGGCAGGATGGGATGTATGCTAATGTACAGAAGGGTTCAGAACTGGCTATAATGTAATTTCTGAGCCATTAGCTATCCTTTCTCAGAATTCTTGGAGGTTAGGTGAGGTCCTAGATGATTGGGAAAGGGTACACAGAGTGCCCATCTTTAAAAAAGAGAAGAAGGAGGATCTAGAGAATTACAGACCAGTCAATCTGACCTCAATTCCTGGAAAGATCATGGAGCAAGTCCTTAAAGAATCTACTGTGAAGCACTTAGAGGAGAACAAGGTGATCAGGAACAGCCGGAATGGATTCACCAAGAGAAGTCATGTCTGACCAACCTGATTTCCTTCTATGATAAAATGACAGGCTCTGGGGCTGGGTAGGAGAGCAGCGGATGTGACAAACCTTAACTTTAGCAAGGCTTTTGACACTGTTCCCCATGATATTCCCATTAACAAGCTAAGGAAATACAAACTATATGAAGGTACTCTAAGGTGTATACGTATCTGATAGGATCATTATACTCAATGGATGTGTCTACATGTGCCTGCGACTGCACAGTTGTTACTGATTAAGTACTAAATAACTTAACCCAGTAGCGCATGAGTCATTTCCAACTCTACTGTGCAGTAGCCATAGCTCATTGTTACGGAGATGTAGTGTCTCATATACGTGTGCCCAATGAGTAGTCATCAATGGTTCAAAGTCTACTTGGAAAAAGGTATTAAGTGGGGTTTTCCAGGGATCTGTCCTGAATTTCTGTTTCATGGGAAACTTTGATACTTTAAATTACTTGGCACCAATCTAATGCATGCAATTGCAATGGATGCAGAAAAGTCTATAACTTATGAACACTGTATCTGTACAGGTCATTTTGTCTGGTGTAAGCATTTCTTGAGTTTGACAGAAAACACACTGAAAAGGTTGAGAAGACAATGTATCCTGATAACTTCAGAGACAAGGCAAAAATCATTCAGTTATGATACTCTGGCTCAGATCCCTTGTAGCAAAGTTCACAAATAGGCCTTTGGAAAAAAAAGTTTACAAACTCAACATGAGAAAAAGAAGACTCACAAGGTCAGAGGGGCAGCTAGCCTTGTAACTATGACAGTAATAATTAAACCTTAAGGGATTAGATGCCACATAAACCAAGTCTGTGCATAAGGATTCACTGTGAGGTGTGACATTATGTGTTGCAGGTTATGAAATCATTTCTTCCCTAAAAGCAAATGAACAACTTTTTAGTAAATAAAGTATTTGAGCTCCACTTGTGTGGTCCAGTAAGGCTCTCAGTGTAAACACAGGAAGGTTGAATAAGTCCTAAAGAAGGATATTGTGATACCCAAAGACTTGTCTAAATCTATCCCAAACATGAAGTAGGTCCAATAAAAGACATCACCCCCCAAAAAATCTTGCTTTTCACATATTTCCTGGACTATCATGGCTATAACATCAATTCAAGACTATGAAAAATGTTGACTATAATTCTAATGGAAGCAATGATACAGGGCCAGTTGAAAGCAAAAGAATCTGCAAGAGCAGAGTGTCAAACATAGACCCTGTGGGCTGGATCCGGCCTACGGAGCTGAGCTGCTCCATCCAGCCCACTGGACAATCAGAAGTTTGGTGGGCATGGCCAGGGAAGTGGTTTGCCACAGAATCTGGGGGCTTGAGCCCTGGTAGACATGGTAACTGATGACAGGATGTCAAGCTATGGCCCCGGTAGTCCTACAGCAGCTTCGTCACCACCACTGCCACATGCCCCAAGCTGCCACCACCACATACCCTGGACCAGAGCACCCTGTCCTTACAAAGAGCCTCACAGTCTGGATCCAGGCTGCGGCACAAGGTGAGATTGACATCTCTGTGCTGGAGCTTAGGGTAAAGCATTTCCCAATAAGGCTGTCAAAAAGCAAAAACAGCTGTTGAAAACCTTTCTGTCTTTAAGCAAATAACTTCCAGATTTTGGAGCAAATGACTTCCCCCTCTACCCCAACAAGTCCTTCATGCCTCCAAAATATTTTTACCCACCAAAGCAGGAGAAATTCTGTTTAAGTGGACCAGCTCCCTTTGAGTGCAGAGAACCTGATGGTCAAAGGTGGGTCTTGGAACTAAGATGTGGGTTTCTGACCTGCCCCTAAGAAGGGAATATAACCTAGTGGTTAGGGCAGCAATCATACACAAGGTGTTTAGATGTCATTCCTGATTCTATGAGTACAGTCTTACTTTTTGAATAATATTTTGAGAGTCAAGGTGGTTAGATTTTATTCTTACTTCTTAGACTGTTGTGGGTAGGGCATGGTCCTAAGAACCAAGACTCCTGGACTGTGCTCTTGGCTTGACTGCAAAACTTGGAGAACTTAATCAGTTCTCTGTGCCTGAGTTTAACCGTCTGCAAAAAGAGTAACAGCTGTGTAAGGACACGCAAGCCAGAAAGTCCATTTGTAAACTGGACATATTTCCTTTGGAGTTAAAGGCTCAACACGTATAGAAAACAATGGTGCTACTTTCAGAGTTGATTTCTGTGGATGGAGGAGGCTTTTGAGGAATGTTGAGGGGAGGGGACTACAATGCTAGGTTTTTAGGGAAGGATCTCCTGTCATATGAAAGCCAGCAGTTCATTAGCTTTGACAGCTCTTAAACATTTCCTAAATCCCTGGCAATAGACATATTAGGGTGTAAACACACAACACAGTTACCGTGAAATAATTTACCCCAGATTGTACTCTGTGGGCACATCACTGTGTTAAAATAATCCAGGAGTAAACTACTCAAGAGTAAAATCTCCCAGGCACATGTCTACTCGTGCAAGGATGCTGTAGAAAATTTGCTGCTCCTAGGAGCAAACTGCTCCTGCTCCCTGTGGCCCTACACCGGGCCCATGTTGCCACTAAGGGGAGCAGGAGGCTCTGGCAGCAGCTGCCTGCGGTTGACAGCCATCTGCAAAAGGCAGCTGTGCACACTGCTTCCTGGCCAGCTGCTTTTCTAGCTGGGAGCAGCATGCAGAGCCCAATGGCAGCATGTAGTAGCTCTGTTGCTACCACCTCTGCCAGCCTTGCCACGGCTGCTCTATCCCCCTGGCCCTGGCAGCAGCATCCCAGGCCCTGGACTTTTGCTTGCCATGCTGCTGTCCTGCCGTGGCTACCACCGTCTTTCCCAAGGCAGTTTGAACCCTGGCAGCTCCCCTGCATGCTGGGCCCACCTGACTGGCTTAACTGCGCTCTCTACTGTAGCCTGCCTAGATGGCCACCTACAAACCCCTGCCCCACTGTGTACCCCCAGCACCATGCTTACTGCAGATAGTTCTCAGAAAAGCACTTTATTCCACCCCACAGAAACAGATCCCCCCCTCTCCCCTTCCTCTCCAAGAACAAAGTCTGTCCCCCTCATCCCCTCTCCCTCCCCCAGAACAGAGCCTGTCCCCCTCTAATCCCCAGAACCCTGCCCTTCCCTCCACACAGAGCCCTTCCACCACTCATCCCACCCGCCACCAATAAAACATCCTCTTCCCCATGCTAACTATTTACAAGTGGGGTGTGTGTGCCCTCCCAGGTTGGGGGGCCATGGGATCTCCACGCAGGTACCCAGCACCCTGGCCTCTGGCCGCTGCCCCACAGGGGTGCATGCCTCAGCAAAGCTGGCAGGCAGGGGGCTCGCCCAGGGGTAATGGTGGGCGCTGCTCACCTCATGTGGCTGGATCTGCCCCCTGCAGCCAATGACCAGGGCAGCAGGGCCTGCACATGGTGTTGGTTCTGCTGTGGGCAGCTCCTGCTCCACAGCCACATGAAGCCAGGGTGAGTGGCAGGGCTGGGCTCAGGCCAAGGGGCTATGTGGCAGGAGACCTTAGGTAGCCAGGGCAGGGGCTCCTGGCTGGTGGAGGCAGCACTGGATGCCCACCCCAGGACCAGACCCATGCAGCAGGCAGGGCTCCAGCTGGGGGCTGGGCAGCAGGTAGCACAAAGGCAACCACCAGAACCAGGACTGTGTCTAGCACCTGGTGGTCTTCCTCCATGGCCTGCACTCTGGCCACCAGGACAGCCTGCTGCTCCTGGGCCTCAATGTGCTGCTCCTCCAGGGTCAGGAGCCTCTCCCAGAACTCCTGATCTGCCAGGTCCTGCTACCAGTCCCACGCCTCCTTGCGGGTGACAGCCTCCACCCACCAAGCATCCTGCCAGGTAACATCCTCTCCCATCAAAACCCACAAGTCCACCAGATGCTCCTCGGATGCTATGACCAGGCAATCCAGCAGAAGGGAGCAGTCCTAGGTCTTTTGCTGCCTGAGCCGCCACATCCACAGGGCCCCAGCTGAGGCTGGCAGTGACCCTGAGCCACCATCCCACCTGCCCACAGATGCCTCTCCCCTACATGCAACTGCAGGACCTGCAGAGTCAGAAGAAAGAGGCTGTTTGTGAGAGTCTGCAACATTTCTGAGATAAGATGCTCTGTACCAGGAGCCGTGCACTGTCTGCCCTGCCCTGCAACCTCTGCCACCACCTGGAGGGCTATCTGTGGCTCCACTACCTCGTCCTTCCCCTCACAGCCAAGGAAGACATTGCCACCTACATTGACATGTTCCTCAGCATGTGAGAGGCCCATGCCTACCTAGCAGTGGGGGCACAGGCTGCTCAATAAAGTTTTGCACAGTCTCCCACCTCCCTGCATGCTGCAGGGCAGGGGGGTGCCCAGGGCCAAGGGAGCACACACGACTTGGCTGGATGGGAAGGTGGGGCAGAGGCCATGGTAGGGAAGGCCCTCCCCCCAGTGTGAGGCTTACCATGTGGGCAGGGCTGTCATGCCCAGTGGCCCAGGTCAGTGGTCTCTGGCAGTAAGGGCATGTGGCTCCCAGTGGTGTCCTGGGGTGCAGGGGGACAGTGTCCAGATGCCCAAGTAGGGGTCCCCTCCATGGAGGAGCTGGAGCTGCAGGTGGCTGGCAGTGCCATGGCTGGCCTGGCCTCATGGGCAAGGCTGATCCTATGGAGCTGGTGGACCAGGCACTGGCCCGGGCTCCCAGAGCTGCTGGACACTATGGATGGGGAGCTCAGTGGGATGGGCTCTTGGTGGGCTGAGGGGCCTTCCCCTGTCATATCACTGCAGATGCTAGGCCACAGCAGAGGCTTGGGTAGGCTGCCTGTGCTTGAATAGATGGCACAGCTGCTGGCAAGAGTCTTGGGGCATGAGGATATCAACCAGTTGCTGTGCAAAGGGCATGGACTTGGTATCCCCTGACCGGCAGTGGTGGTCAGTGACCGTCACCCACTGTGCCTGCAAGTCCTTGACCTTTATGTGACACTGGTGTGCCTACTGGTTGTGCCCGCACTTCCGCATGCAGCCTGACAACCCCTTGTAAATGTGAGCGTTGGAGTGCCTGCCCCATACAAACTGTGTAAGGACCTCAGCCTTGCCCCAAAGCACAATCAGGTCCACAGTCTCTTCCTTGGACCATCTGGGGCCCCAGGAGACAGCACGTGGTGTTGGTAAGGACACCAGTGTGGCTCCCTCAGCAGCTTGTTGGACCTCTGCACAGCAGCCCCGGTGCTGCCGGGCCTGGGCAGCTACTTGCAGTGCCTAGTGCAGGGGCATGGCATGGAACTGGCAGATGTGCAGTGAAGCTGTGCCAGACAATTGCTCCAGGGTCCAGGCAGGCTGGTGCAGGTAGCCTGAGGCCAGCTGGAGCTGGATCCAGTGGCCAGAAACTGGCTGCAGGTGGCCCTGGATGCTGCCACCCCTGGCAGGTACCTGCTGCACCCTGTGGAGCTGGAGGGTGTGGCCTGGCAGCTGTGTGGCACTATGGTGCCAAGGAGTAGTGTCAGGGTAAAGGCAGGCTGCTGCAGCTGGCCTCTGGCCTGTTCTGGAGGATGCATTGGCCAGCAGTAACCACAGTGGCTCTTAAGGGCCTAGTGCTAGGCCAGGCATAGGACCAGCCCAGCCCTGGGGCAAGGGATGCTCCCAGCCCCAGGGCTCTGGGGCTAGCCTGAAGCTGGCCCCCTAGTGGCAGGGATGTCCAGAAGCAAATTTGCTCCTGGTCAGTGTCTACACATGCGCTACTGCGCAGTTACTACTCACAAGTAAGTATGCTATTTGTATAGAAAATTTACTCACGAGTAGAGCCATTTACTCCACAGTAAGCTGTTGCATCTCATGCAGATGTGCCCTTTACATACTAAGACCTGAGTTCCCTGCAGCCTCAGAAATATTCTAAATGTAAAAATTCCTCGATTTCAATTTGGAACCTCCGAAGTTGTGGTCATGGAGGTTTGATTCAGCGTATTACAAAGGTAGGGGCTGCTTGGAAAATTCAGATCCATAAACAAATACCACTGAGGGCCAGATTCTATTCCACTTATTGAAAGCCTAAGTGGACTTAGGAACCTAAGCGTGATCCCTGTTCAAGTCCCTGAAAATCCATTAACACATTTACTTTTGTTAAAATCACTATTTTACCCTTAAGATTGAGTCAGATTTGAGTGCACAAATCTGGTGGGGCACATGCCCCCACTCACCACCCCAAAATGTGTTCTGTGTCCTCCCTGTCCCCCTGACACATTGTCTATGCCCTTTCCCTGCCTCCACCCCATAGACTTACCTGCAGGAAGCTGCAAGAGCTGCTCTCCACACTGCCAGGCTGCTACGTGCATGTGTGTGTGTGCGCACATGCAAGTGGCACCCCCTGCCTGATCATTCTCCTCCCGCTTCCCTCAGCCCCAAGCAGCCCCTCGCAGGCTGGAACTCTGCCAGCCTGCAAGGGGAAATTCATGGTTTCCCTCCTTTTTCTCCTTTAAAGGAGAATCCATTTTTTAAATTTGTTGATCCATTTTTAAAGTTTGCTTGTGATCCTTTCATATATTCTTGTGATTCACTTTTGGGTCGTGACCCACAGGTTGAAAAATCCTGCCTTAGAGAACTTCACTGCAACAGTGTCAGTTGGAGGACAATAAGTTAACAACCTTCATTTTGCTCATTACATTGATCTAATATCTGGAAATGCAGAAGAGCTGAAGGAAATAACAGAAAGGATGCATAAGGCTACACAGAGATATGGAATGGAAATTAGTGTGGAGAAGAACAAAGTAATAATAACATTAGCCAGTAGCAATGATGATACATCAGTAAAAATTGGTGATGAGAAGCTAGAAAAAATAACACACTTTAAATACCTTTGAGCAACCATCACAGAGATGCTATATCAGAAAAGGAAGTAAAAACAAGAATAGCCGTTGCCTTTGGACAACTAGCAAAGCTGAAGAAAATCAGGACTAGCAGCAACATCACAAAGAAAACAAAACTTCACCTACTACAGGTTTCCCTTACTTTATGCTGTACACTTGTTCCTGGAAAATGGTGCACAACTCAAATTTGCATAAAGAGAACCCACTTTACAATGTAACAAATGGAGATACGTTCCAAGACCTGGACTGTACTGACCTCCAGACCAATTTCTAGCACTTTTACAAGACAATTTTGGTACTCGCCAACAGCAGACATTACACACAAGCACAGGGCACTAGCATAATGGGGATGGCAACTACAGAAACACGTGCTGCAGACAACGAGCAAAAAGCACAGATCCACCCAGGAGACTATATTTTGGTGTGTGTCACTCCCACAATGTACTGCACAAAGCAGTTGACTGCGGGCTTCCACCACACCAAATGTATAAGAATTCATTTACCTCGCATATAACGAATTTTGGGTATAAAAGTAGGGTTGTGCGAAATAGCAACGTTTCGTTTCGACCTCCGTTTTGCCATTTCACCAGGATGGTGTTTCATTTCTAGTTTCATTTCTTTTCAAAAGTGCTGCTCCATTTCATTTCATCAAAACTGTTTCACTGGTTCAACGCTGTTTCAATGTTTCGCCCATGGGCTATAATGGGGAAGCACAAAACTGCCTTTAACATTGTAATTTCTTGTCTGATTCAGATGAAACTTGCAGAGATGGTAGCCCCTTCTGAGGCCATGAAGTCTGCCAAGTTTCAAGCAGATAGGTGTAGGGGTTTCTGGGAAACTGTACCTCAAAGTGTTGAAAGCAAAATTCATGTCGTGTGTGTTAAGGCACAGCGGGGTGAAAACTGCAGGGAGGCCACAAAGCTTGCCAGCTTTCAAGGAGATAGGTGCAGGGGTTTCTGGCAAACTGCACCTCAAGCTGCTGACAAGCAAAACTTGTGACATGTGACTTTGTGCGTGTGTTAAGGCGCAGTGGGTTGAAAAATGCAGGGATGGTAGCCCCGGATGAGGCCATGAAGCCTGCCAAGCTTCAAGGAGATAAATGCAGGGGTTTCTGGGAAACTGCACCTCAAACTATTCAGAGCAAAACTTGTGTCACTTGTAAGTGTGAAGGCACAGAGAAAGCTCGGTTCAAATAATGCTTTTTATGTTGTTTTTCCATCCCTCCCCCACAGCACTGGGATTGGAAGCGACCTCAGGGAAGGATCACAGTCACTGGCCAGCTACACAGTCAATATCAGAATAGTCCTTACCTCCTCTTTCCCCTCCCTCTCCTTAGTTTCTCTTTAGCTGCAAGCAAACTGAGCTTCAAAACTCGAAACGTTTCAACTGTCCTCATTTCGTTTTGAGGCTGTTTTGAAGCCTTTTGTTTAATTTCAATTTTGCTGTTTCAAGCTTGAAACGAGTTGAAACAGTGTCAAAATGAAGCAGCCAGCAAAATTTCGCATAGCCCTAATAAAAAGGGTCACTGCATAACAGCAAATTCACACATACAGAACCTGCATAAAGAGAGGGAAACCTGTATATGCTGTTGTCATTTCAACAACTCTCTATGGCTGCAAGACCTGGCCACTCACCAGGGCAGTGGAAAAGCAAATTAAGACCTTTGCAATGCGGTGCTTCAGTAGACTTCTACACATATCCTATACTGCACACAGAATAAATTAATCTGTGAAAGATCAAATCAGACAAGAAGTTGGCAAATACAAACCCCTATTCGAAATCATAAGAAGAAGAAAGATGCAGTGGTTTGGATATGTAAAAGGAGGGCCTGGCACCCTTACCAATACCATCCTTCAGGGTGCTGTGAATAGATGAAGAAGCAGAGGAAGACCTAGGATAAGCTTGACCATCAACATCAAAGACTGGACAGGATTAAAATTGACTGATTGTACAAGGATTCCAAAAGACCGGGAAGAATGGAGGAAAGTTATTGCTATGTCAAAGGTGCTCCAATGGTCAGTGCGGTCTCAGGACTGACTGACTGACTGAATTTTTCAGGGACTCAAGCAGAGTGAAACAGGATTGCACTTAGATACCTAAGTGCATTTGTCTAATAATGGAATAGGATCTGGTCCTCTGTTTCCTTTTTCAATTAAGAAAACATGCCACTAGGGTTATGCAGATGATGCACATTTCATCTGATGAAGGATTTCAAATTTGGCTTCATTCTAAATCATAATAAAATGCAGACACTTCAAAAGGTCACTGAACATTTGTTTTGGATTGCTCAAAATGTGCTGTTTCAGCCTAGTGTTTATTTTTGTAATATTGTAGCATACAAAATGGTCAAAAAAATTAAATGGCTATTTTAAAACATTTTCTTTCCAGAACACGTTGAAATGGGATGGTTTGACAGTCAGATTTTTTTTCTTCTTTTCCTCAAAACTCTGGCAAAAGTAAAACATTTTGATTTTCAACAGAACTGCATTCACTGTCAAAAAAGGTTATATCACAGGTTTTGACCAATTCTACACGCCAGGAAGTCTAAGAAAAGAAAATTCTGTGTTATGCTATAGATTCCATTGGCTGGCTTAGGAAAGGCAAACTTCCCCCTATGCCTTATCATCCCCTCCATCTGAAAAGCTTGGAGGCAAAACACATTTCCCAACGATTATTAAAAACTAGACTGGAACTGCAGCCTCCCTCTAAGAAAAGAGAGTCACTGCTCAACTTCCCCCCCCCCCCCCCGCCGACTTTCTGGAAACGAAAATATTTCTTAACTCTAGCACTTATAAGGAATAGGATGAAGCCCATCTTTGCTCCATATAGCTATAGTCCCATTATCCTCTCTCCTATTATGGGTAGAGAAACCACATCCTGATCGCTATTTCAGGATGCATAATGAATGGGTTGGAGAATATTATAATACCACTGGTGGAATTCTGGTATAATAATAGTCTTTTACCTTGTTTTTCTTGTAAATTAATGATACAGCCTGATCTGGAACACTGTGCAGGATGCTAGTCCCTGAACTTCCAAGAGAATATTGGAAAATTGGAATAGGATTCAAGAAAGGGAAACCAATGACTTTCAAAGATTTGAGAACCTGTATCTTGGAAAGCAGTTGAAGAAGGGACACGGTAAAAACATGCAAAATAATTAATAAGGTAGCTAGACAAGAAGTTCTTTTGAATAGGAGTGCACTGATAGAAGATTTTGGGGGCCAATACCAATAGCCGATATTTAAGGAGGCATATCAGCCGATACTGATCCAATATCCAGTACAGCTGCCTCCAGGTGGTAAGTCTGTTGTGATGGAAGGGGAAGGGAGAGGGAAGGGGCATGTGGGGACATATCAACGGCTCTGCAGTGGAGGGATGGGGCAGAGGCAGGCGTTGCCCAGGGTAGTGCAGGTGGGACGGAGGCACAGCTGGTGTGGGGAGCAGCTCCTGCCGCTGCTTGTACCCCGGGAAGGTGGAGGGGGTGCCCCCCAGATCTGCACAGGGTGGGTGGGTGGGCTGGAGATGGCACTGTGCAAGGCTGTTCTTGGTGGGGGTGGGCTCAAAGTGGGCACTAGGAGGGGACTGCAGCAAATTTCGATGCAGCTCCACTCCCAGTTCTGCCATTGCAACCAGCTTGGAGCAGCCTCAGCTCTTCCTAGCACACAGGTGGAGGCAAGACATGGAGCCGGGCTGCACCTAGTGGCATGGAGCTGGGAAAGGAAATGCGGTGAAATCTGGGGTGGCTGCATCCCCTCCTAGTGCCACTGATGTCCACTCCAAGCCCAGCTCCCAGCAAGAAGATCCCCATGCAACACTGGCTCCAGTCCATTCCCCCACCTTGTGCAGATCCAAGGGGCACACACCCCCTGCCCTCCCAGGCTGCAAGCAGCAGCAGGAGCTGCCCCCCCCACCATGAGTTGCACCATGCTCCCACCCCCTTGGGCAGTGCCTGCCCCTGCCTCCTCCCTCCCTTATCACAGGCCTGTTGATCTGTGCCCCCAAGCCTCTTCCCTTCCCCCTCCCCTTCTGACTTACCAGCTGAAGGCAGCTCTCTACGCTGCTGGCTCTGTTCCGTGCTGCGCTGCAGCTGCATGCAGCACAAGCATTTATTGGCCAAATTATCGGCCCCATCGGGCCAAAATGCAATACAGCAAATTTTCTTTATATCGGTACCAATCCAATAACAGACCAATGTATCTGTTCACCTCTAGTTTTGAAACAAAATCATGGGATGATGTGAACTCCTCCATTCATCTCAAGTTTGTTGACTCTGTAACATAATTCCATTTTAAATATCATCTTTGATGAGTGTAGCACTGCTAATCAACATATACAAGGAAGCTGTAGGTCAACTGAATGACAAAGAGCTACAAACTCCTATAAGATTGGTACTGATAGCATTTGTGTGCCCAGGCTGCTCCAGGCGGCCGGCAGTGGTGGCACTGGGAGCGGAGTGGTGGTGAAATTTGGGGTACATGCAGCATCCTTCCAGTGACATCAGCACCCACTCCAAGGTCAGCCCCCACCGAGAAGAGCCTCACGCAGCCCCAGCTGCAGCCTGCCCTGCTCTGCACAGAACTGGGGGGCACACGCCCCTCCGTGCCCTCCCGGGGTGCAAGCAGTGGCGGGAGTTGCCTCCCCTCCCATGAGCCGTGGCCCTGGCCCCCCCTGCCCCACCTGGGCAGTGCCTGCCCCTGCCCCTTCCCCTGCCTTCTCCCTCACCACAGGGTGGGGTGAGGGGGGCATTGATCTGCCCCCCCCATGCCCTTTCCCTCCGCCCTCCTCTTCCACCACACCAAACTTACTAGCTGGAGGCAGCTGTATCGGAAATCAGATCACTATCAGCCGATATGCCTCCTTAAATACTGGCTATCAGTATTGGCCCCAAAAGTCTCTATCAGTGCACCCCTAGGAAGAATGAATTAAACTGATCCAGAACCCAAATTTCATCTATTAAGAGCAAAGTGACAGCTGTCACCAAGCAGGTTATTCAGGTTTGTTTGTTGCAGATGTCATCTGTGAAGCCATAAAAACACAGCATAGCATTTTACAAGGAAAAAAAAACTGTAACTTGTCAGGACTTATAAAGTCCTTTGCTCAGAGTTATGGACATCGGTTATATAGAGGACGTTGGTGAAATAGGCTGTTTAGTTCCTGGAGGTGGAACTGGGAGGGCCAGAGCAAAGTGTGCCAGTTTGTATGTGAAGGGAAGAGGAGGAGAATCAGGTAGGGAATGTGCCCTGTGTTCTGCTGCCAGCTGTCTGGAACACATTGCTCCTGCAAACCTGAATGATAGATGAATCCATATGTCTGCCTACCACTGTGGGCATCCAGGAAATTCCACTGTTCGCTGTGTGAAATAAACTTTTTTTTTTTAAATTGCTGGACTGTTTTTATGGGGCTTGTGCGAACTGCTTGGCAACAGGCCACACAAAGGACAAAAATATTCCTGCATTTAACTTGCTGCTTTTTTCCTAGAGGCTTGCTCTTATTCTACAGGATTTATATACATTCTTGATTATACTTTGCAGAACTCTGAATCACCCCACACCCCACTTAACATACACCGTCAATTTAACAGTTTTTTCTCAATTCCACTTAGCCCTTGTTCTTCTCATATCCTCATCCCTGTTCCTTTCACCCCACTGGTGCTACCATCCTTAGATTTCACAGATTTCATAGACATTAGGGCTGGAAGGGACCTCGGAAGATCATCGAGTCCAGCCCCCTGCCCAAAGGGCAGGACGTCAGCTGGGGATCCCAGCAAGATAAGCATCCAGTTTCATCTTGAAGCTTTCCAGGCGAGAGTTCCAGGAGCCCGGCCGCGATTTCTACTTCTCCCCGGTGCGGCAACCCGGTGCTAAATCATCTTTTAGCTTTCTGTCCAGTTCTCCCAAAACCTTCTTCATGCCCTCTCCCACTCATGCCCTGCACTCATGAAACCCTCACCATAAAGGGTGCCTGCAGACATAAAGGGAGGCTGCTTCGACATGCTGTGATTAGCGCATGCTAATTATTGCACTCCAGCTGCCTTCAAGTCACGTGTATCCATGTCCCCATGCTTCAAAATGGTGGCAGGGCATTTTAACTAAAACTTGTTTGACAAGCTTTAGTCAAAGTGCCCCTGCCACCATTTTGAAGTGCAGGGACACAGATACACGAAACACTGCGGGCATTTCATTAGAACGGCTCTTGGAGCGCTAAAACACCCTCCCCTCCACCCAGCACCCCGGAGCACATGTAAAAATGCTCAAAGTGATTCCCAAAACAGCTTATTTCTTCTACCAAACCCATTTCATGACCCACTTTTTCAGTGACACAGGATGCTAGACAACTTAGACCTAATGGGCATTTATTGGAAAAAGTAAAACTATATAAAATGCTGGTTTTGAGCTGAGTTTATTCCCTTGCTCAGTCATGCAACCCATGCTGCTGCAAAAAAAACAAGGGTGCAGTGTCTTTAGTTTGCCTGACCCGGAGTCCAGCCCTGAGAGGCTAGAAAAAGCAATGAATAACCTGTGATACTTAGGAAGAACATGTGACAGTATGTAGGCACTAAAAGTATTTAGGCATCAAGGTGGCTAAATCGTGAGGAAGGTAGGGGGAAGAAGCAGAGATGGATGAGGCAGGGGCACTGGGGTGGCAAGAGCAGATTGTCTAGGCTAAGCTGATGGACAAACTAGTTTGGTCTAGGATAGAAGTGGGCAAAACATAGCCAGATCCGGCCCGCCAACTGAGTGGATCCAGCCTATGGTTGGGCACCCACTAACTGTTTGTATCTCACCCGTGACTGGACCCACAGAGCTCAGCATGCGGCCCAGCCCCACCCGCTCTGGCCTGAGGCAGCCCATGCCACGCTCTCACCTACACCTACCCCCAGCCCTGGCTAGAGTGCACAGCTTCCCAATGAGGCTGCTGCCAGTGCAGCTGCAGCCAACCAGGTACCGCTCAACAACCCCCGTCTCGAGCAACTCCTCCTCCTCCTGCTATGCCACTCCAGGCAGCAGGCAGTGTGGGGAACCTGTCAGGACATGTGCTGGGCAGCAGATGCTCAGTCAGGTGTGGGGAAGGCTGCAGCAAATTTAGCTCGAACAAAAATGCAAATTTACCTAGCTTGAACAAAAGCAGGAGCAAGGTTTCAGAAAGAAGCAAAATCTACCACCTGGAAACCTGAAAGCTAACACCTTGCTCCTGCCTTTTGTTCAAGCTAAATTTGCATTGTCACAGAGCTCTGTGACACCTCAACACAAGAGAAATTCTTTGCCTAGGAGAGCATTGTATCTTCCCATTCTCCTGTGAAATATAAAACATCATAACCAGACGGAAATATATTCTACATCCACTTGCCACCAGACAACTTTGAGGTAAAAAGACAGCTCTAACTTTTATATGAACCTAATTTGTACAAAATGAACTATTCCAACAAGGAGATCTTATAACACCTTCAGTTCTCCTGTGAAATATGAATTTTCATGTCCACCTAGGATACATTTTACAATCTTTGCATTCTCCAATGCCTGAAGAAGGGTCAGTGCACCCAAAAGCTTGCAAATAAAGATTTTTTTTTGTAAATAGCTAGTTGGTCTAATAAAAGGTATCACCTCTGCCACAAATTCTGATTCCTAGAGCTATTCACATTCACCTACTTTCCTACTGGCCAAGCACAGCCCTGGTGCCTACTTCCTGCTCAAATCCCTGATGGACTGCATATCTCTAGAGTCTCAGACATTCAACCCTGGTAATCTATCCCAGTGGTCCTAGTGACTAGACCTACCATTGCCTTTGTCCCACAATTCTGGTATCAGAACACCCCCTCAGTCACCACCTTATTGCATTCAGGGCATATTAACACAGGCTCCATTTCATAGTCAAGGCTGCTATGAAAAAATAAGACCTGCTCCCACTCCACATATCCCAAATCCAGGACTGAGGCAGTGAGAATTTTCTCTGAAGCCCTACTTCTTGGGGCCTTTTCTGTGAGAGCAGTGCAGCCTAATAAACAGACCCTGGGCTGGCAGTCAGACACCTGAGTTTTCTTCCTGGTTCTACCACTGGCTCACCAGGTAACCCCCAGATAATTAATTTCACCTCCAGGTGCCTCCGTTTATGCATATATAAAATAGGGGTAAAATAAAACATATGTCCTTATCCCAAACCAAGCGTGAGTTTTCTCTCTGGCTTGTGGAAAGGCAACAATCTTTCCCCCTGGCATTCCCCTTTTGCATCATGTGTGCTTTCTTTCAGGTTTTGACCAGGTTCTGAAGCAGAAATACCAGAACATTGAGATATCTGGATATAATTTAGAGAGAAATTCAGATCTTGTTTTGAATTCTCCATAATCTGGGGGAATTAAGATTTAGGATGCCTAGACACAGCCCAGAATAAAGTTCAGATTCAAAATTGTATCTGAATATTCCCCACAATGCACGAATGATGCCGGGATCTCAGATTTTAGACCAGTCTCTCTCTACAAAAAGGTCTTCTCTTATATTTCTGTCTGAATGCAAAGAGGGAGCATGGGAAAACTCTTATGAAATCTGAGACTTTCCAGCCAGATTTTACAGACTATCAGATGGTTTAGGTTAAATACTCTTTGCTACTGATCCAAACTAAACTTCAACTGTGGAGTGTCTTCCATAGCTGCTAAGAACTTCAGCTAATTGCATTACTCTAATCCTATGGTTCAATCAAGACAGATCTAAATGTTATGGAGTGAAATGCAGCTGCTGCTTATTTTGATCATGTATTTTTTCACATCTTTGTTCTCATGTCAGTAATGCAAAAGCTTCTGAAATCTATAAGTTATTGGGAGGGATTACAGATTTGTAAAGATCATCTTTTTCTTTTTCTTTTGTCTCCCTGCTGGGTGCATCTACACATCGCCATATGGCAATGATGCTGTGGTGCCATGCTTAAAACTCTTGGTTCAGAGATGATACCTTTTACTAGACCAACCAAGAAATCATAAAAAAATATCTTTCTCTGCAAGCTTTTGGGCACACACACCCTTCTTCAGGTTGAGGGAAAATTAAAGATGGTAAAAGTCCCCTTACGTAGAAAATAAACTTCATTTTGCACAGAGGAAGCTGAAAGTGCTCCTCTGGGTCCAAGAGGAACCAAGAGCTTTAGAGTTTTGCATTTCCATTTAATTGGATCAATAAAGTTTAGCACACTGGGAAACCTGCTTTAAGGCCTGTGTCACAAGATATAAGCTAAATAAAACCTTTGGGGCTGATACAGTATAAATCAGGAGGAAATGTGAAGTCAGCGGAGCTCCACTGATGCAATACTAGTGTATGATTTCCTAAGTACTTGGCATAACTTCTTCATTAAAAATATAGTAGCACAGTGGTAAATCAAGCATTGATAGTTCAAAAAAAATCTTCATAACCTGAACCAAAATTCTATTCCAATCCATTTTTCTGTGGATGATCTGTCAGAATTGCCAAACCTATAGATCACCCAGGCATTCATAGGAAATAGGGCTGGAAGGTACCTAGAAAAATCATGCAGTCCATTTCCCTGTCCCAATGCATAATCAGCTGTACCCAAATCATTTCTGTCAGGTATTTATCTAAAAGACTCTTTAAAACTTTCAGTGATGGTATGGCAGAGCACCTTTGGTGCCTGCCACTTCAATGGACTGAGAGCAGGCAGCAGGCAGCCAACAGGTGCAGGTCAGCCCTAATGAGGTGGTCAGGTGACTGCAGGAGGACGAAAGGATTGGAGGAGAAGGCTGAGCGGCTTCCATTTTAGCTCAGGCCCTCAGGGCTGAGCCCGCAGTCTGCTGCTAGCAGCTGGAAGAACACCACTTGGCTGAGCGACTGCTCAGAACACCCTTGGAGGTAAGGGCAGGAACTCTGGAGATGGCAGGAGGCTTCTGGTCCTGGGGCATGACCAAAAACTACACCCTGCTGGGGAAGGATGGTCTGCTGGAACTACCCATGGCAGGGCCATTCCCCAGAAATGCCAGCCCAGCTGCTTCCCCAGTGGGAGGCAGGTAGGAGCTTATAACCCCAGCTTCCACTACTCAGTGAATAATTTAGAGCAGGGACAGGCATGGGGGCCAGCCACAACTACAGACACCTGAGCCCCAAGGGGTGTAAGAACCTGGAGGCCCCAGAGAGAGGGAAGAGAGAGGGAGCGTCCCTAGTGAGGGGGCAGAAGTATGGAGGCCTGCACAGAGTAGGGTGTGCGGTGGCAGCCTGAAGGACGGTGTATGAGGGTGTAGAGAAGGGTTGCAAGGGCAATCTGAAGGGCTGCACCAGGGGGTGTGTTGAGTAGGGCTGCAGAGGTGGCCTGAAGGGCAGCACATGGGCCAACCCCCATAAGAATGTAAACTTAAGAGAATGGCCCAGAAAGGGGCCAGTGGCTGAGTTCAGCCCAGTGGGAGGCATAAGGCCAGTGGCTGCATAGAGTAGGGTCTGTGTGAGGGCAGCCTGATGGGCTGCATGTGGGCTGGCTAGAGTGTGAGTAAGAAAGCACAAAGGCCCGTGTACAGTCGCAGAGTAGGGCAGGTTCAGTGTGGCCCAGTGAGAAGCAGTATGAGTGAGAGTGGGCAGATTGAAAGAGGCTCTGTGAGAGAGGGTGGTATGAAAGAGACCCTGTGAAGGGCAGAGTGTTAAGATTCAAATGTTAGGGGCCCTACAATGGGCAGAGTTTGGCCTGGCCTTGGGCTGGTGCATTTACCAACTTATGATGCCATCTGAGAGGCATGGGACATGGTATAGGGAAGGTTGGAGCCATGTACAACACCCTGGGCATCGGGGTATTAAATGCCCCACCTCCTGCATTCAACGTCCAGTTTATTACACCACATTATGGCAGGAAAGACAGGGCAGACTGCCCTAGACAGGTGGGCAGATCGACATTGAGACCCAGCCCTGAGATGGCTCCCTGTCTCAGATGGCCATCCCACAACCTCCCTATGTAGCCTGTTGCTTAAAATTAGTAAGCTTTTCTAATATCTAGCTCCGACTTCCCTTCTTGTAGTTTGAGCTCACTCCTTCTTATCTATCCCCAGTGAACTGGGCATAATTCTGTTACCCTTCATGCGTCCAGATAGCAATTTTCCAGCCCATATGTAGCGTTTTTGGCACTTATACAGTTTGCAATTTTGTTACCTTTTATTACCCATGCAGGGTGGACATGCGAACAAACGTGCACATACTGTGCATGGGCAGTAGCCTTTGTACTAGACAGGCACATACATACACATGGGAGAAAATTCTATTTTCAAGAAATCTTTAGAGGTAAAACTGGGACACTAGAGAGCACATTTCTATTCCTGGATTAGGCACTGCCTACAGCACTCTCATAACTGGTTTTTGCCTAAATTTCTCTGTATTTAAATGGTAACAATCTTAGCTCTCTTCTAAAAAAATCTTTGAGACCTTTAGCTGACTTAGTGCAAAGTGCTATTGGCTACCACAGCTTTGGATGAAAAGCAAAGAAATGGAATAGAAACCTACTTTTTACATATGTTCAAATCTTGCTTACTGTGTGGTGACTGGAACATTCAGGCTGTGAAATGCTGTAATTATTTGAGAAGTCAACCAAACTTATTTTCATGTGATTTTTTGAAAAATAACTTTAAAAATTTAATTTGAACATCATCTGGATTCATTTTGTATGAAAAGAAAATCAACAACTAATGATCATGAGCAAGAGAAGTTAGGAATGGGATTGGTGACATCAGATGTATCCTCACCTTTTACTTCAGTGGCTGCTGTGCCATTTGACCATGCCGTCCATTTATTCTTATGTTTGCCAATTTCCTGGACTTTGCATATATAGTGTCCTTGATCTGTTTGCCGGAGATTCAGAATGAGGAATTTGTACATTGTTCCATGTTTTTCTTTGAGAAGGCGAAGTCTTTTCTTGTGGAAATGGTAGGTATAATTTCCATAGTACTGGACAACCCCAAATTTAGTCATTTTGATCATCAGATGCTCCTGTGTAGGTGAGTGGGCAAAAACCCATCGGACAGCCAGTAAGTTGTCTTTCCTCCTCTTTTGAGAAACATGACAATAAAGGGTAGCATTGTCTCCCTCTAAGTATTGCACTGTTGGTCCTGGTGAGACTGTCACATTCAGTGCTTCACTGACATCTGCAAAGGAATGAATGCCCTGTGAGAATTTGCCAGAATGCATCTTAATAAGCAATCTCCTGTATTGGCAGGTGAATCTCAAGTGGATAAACTGAGATGTCTGCAGTTGGATATATGATGACTTTCTAAAGAGCTTTTGGAACCTGAGGCCCATGGAAGACACACTTACATTTAAAGTGTGATTGATGAAGCAATAAACTGTAACATGCCACACATTCAAGCAATTTATCACCCAAAAACAAGTTGTAAAAGTGGTGATCCAGCCTCAAAGATGTTATTTCATAACTGTAGATTATCTTTATAGCTCATTTGTATCATGCTTTAATCTGAACATTACCTGCTGGCTGTTAGAAACAAAGTCTGCCAGGGGCCTGAGCTCTTGTAAATTCTCCATAGATATTAAGGAGCCCATGGTACACGTCACAAACACAAGTTTGCTCTAATGTTTTTGCTTAACCATTTCCACAAAATAATGCAGGAAGGGAAAATCTCCTGGGTCACTGAGTCCAGTTTCTAGCTACTGTAGGTAGCATGTCACTTGATCTCCTTCCCAATCTGATCATGTTGCATCTAAAACTACTTATGAGCTATAGAGGCAAAAAAAGCCTATTGGAAGGTTGTCTGTAATGTCACTTCTCTGATGGTAAAAGACCTAACTTCCAGCCTAAATTGACCACTAAGACATCATTGATTTAGTTTTTCTTTTACCAAGCTAACATGACCAGACACACGGAAGAACTGACTCACTTGTGGTGATGACATATAATGCTGTTCTTCAATGGGGAACTAGTTCACCTTCAGAGACAACTAAGGTGCAATTCCAGGCTGCCTGGCTCTGCTTTTCAGCAGTGCAAGCTGCCCAAGCATGCACTACACTGTTTTTCTTTTTCCATGGGTTTCTTTGACCCCTGGATATCCAGGGGCCAAAAGAACCATGGAAAACAAAACCTAGCTCAGCACATGCTTGGGCAGCGTGCCCTTGCAGTGCGGAGAACACCAGACTGTGTGGTATGTGGTGCTGCAAAGGTATTCTCTCTTACCCTGAAGGTAGCTGTACTTCAAGGAACATTTTCTCATGACTGAAATAGTCTAAAAAACACACAGGGATCCTTTGGGATGAACACACTCTGGAAAGGTTAAGTATTATTCATCCCTCTCTGAGCAAAGTGTGTGCAAACATTTATGGGAGCTATGGGCCAAATCAAAAATACAGAAAAAAAGTAGAGCAATTCTTCTGTTGTAAAGAACTCAGAAAGATGTGGCAACAGGACAGAATGATTTTAATGCTATGGATTCCTATTTGAGATCTCTGGGTTCATCATGTCTGCACACCTAAACGTGCTAACATTGCATGGAACCCTATGGCTCCCTTGAAAGGATCTCAAGGCACCCAGGGTGCTGCAGCACATAAACACACTTTGGGAATCTATTCCACCCTGTGGTGAAATAGAACTTGAACATACCCGCCAGAAATATAGCAGAGGAGAAGGCCCCTCACTTTTTTTCTTGGCTCCACAAGTCTTTCTTGGCTGCCCAGTGGGCCAGCTTCAAGAGAAGGGCTGGAAGGGTCTCTGGGTAGTGTTGCCTGGGGGTTAGAGTACTTTGCTGGAAGCAGGTGAGCCTACTTTAAGCTGCCTTTGGGGAGAAGGAGAATCCAAAACCTGGACCTACTGCTCCCTGGGCAAGTGTTCTAACCATTCGGTTACTGGGCTAAAACTTGAGATGGCCTACCTGCTTCTTCTATTTACTGGCTAATTGTGTTTCTCCAATGACTAAAATTCAAAACTTATTTGTCCTTATGTATATACCTGTGCCAGAGCAGAGGACAGCCCTACTGAGCAAGCTCAGTAAGTTTGTGCAACCTAAAATGAATCACTAATTGTGTGAATGCTAAAAACTACAGTTATCATGGCTGCCTACGTTTCATTTATGTGCCAAAAGTGGAATTGGATGTATCCCTGTATATTGGCAACCCTTGGAGGATGGGTTCTTGCTTCCAGTTATTTTTAGGCACATCAACAAGGAAAAGCTTAACCAAGAGAGGATAAACCTTTGGGAGAGGGTTTTGGCTGACTTTAACTCCTAAGGCACAAACATATACTTATCTTCAAAATAAGCAGGAAAGTACTTCTGTCTACTTTTGAAGAAGCATTGGAAGCAGCAGTGTGAGTTATACATGGCTCTAACTTATCTGTGAAACTGAGTGAAGTATTGTATTTTTTTTATTTAATAGGCTACTAATAAATTTAAAGTATTACACACTATACAATATGCAGTTATGGATTCAAACAATACAGCAAAACCATTGTCTGCAGCCATTTTTATAGCATTTTCTATTTTTGGGTATCTTTTTTCTTTAAATAGAAGCCATGTGGACAAAAGAAGAAACTGAAATGAAAATAAAATCGTTACGCCATACTACTAAATCTTTTCTGCATTGCTTGAGAAGAAAATATAAGACCTAGTTAGGCATAGGATATTAATTGAGGGAATACAACCCATCCACAAATGCATGAAATGCTGTAAATCCCAATGCAGAATACTATTTTAGATACTACAGCAGGCATAAACAGTTGGTTTGAAATAAATAAAAGGAAACTTTAGCCTCAGTATCATGAGAAGTCTCCTTACAGTAACATTTTTTTAAATGTCATTGTTTATTAATGCACTTTTTGCTATGTAAACTAGATGTTTTCCAGCTGGATATGAAGACTGGATTTCTGTCTCGATGAGTTTTGAAAAAAAATAGGAACTTTATGGATGTAGCTAGTGCTGCTCAAAAAATAAGAAACTAATTTCATTAAAAGCTCAGAGCCTTTTTGTTTGTGTGGGTTTTCTTAAATTTGTTACATTTTTGTTAAACATAACTACATTTATTTAATAAACGTCTGATAAATTTAAAACATTTTTTTTTCCTACTGGAATGATTGTCATTAATTTTTTCAAGTGAAATAACTTTGCCCTTTTTGATGCATAAACTTTTTATTTGAAAAATGTTGGCTGGCTCCAATTGTGGAACAGCATCCCCAAGAAAAAAGGCAAAAGACTGTTGTCTGAGTAATTCAAAATTACACAGGGCACAGTGCGAAAAACTACCTAAAAGCATAACACTAAAATGATGGCTGGAAAAGCATAACACTGAAATGGGGCTGGGGGAAGCAGATACATGTGTTTTTCTAAGTTCGCTGTTTTCTATCTGATTATTTGTTCCAATATACAAATTATATTTGTTTAATGTCCACATTTTTTATTTTTCTTTTGGTTTTATAGGTTGTTGCCAATCCCCCATTGCTACAGTGGCATATGATAAAAGGACAGTCAGTATCTGTGTAAAAATGTTTCACAAATCTATATGAATGGAAATATCCTTGCTCATACCACACCTCTTTCCCATTTGATTCTGTTAGCTCTGGATCAGCCTCCCACTGAGAGATACGTTGGATTGAGGCACCCTTCCACTATAAGAGAACGCTTCATAATTCAAAGGGCAGACTCAGGGGCAGACACAGCTCTGAGCTCCCAGACTATATGAGGTTGCTACATTAAATAGGGAGAAACTGGAAAGGCAAAGGAATGAAAACAACACGGTATGGATGTTGCGGCAGCTGAGACAGAGCTCACCACAAGAGCTTAGTTTTGTTGTTCCTACTACTTGAAAAGGGGACTATTTATAGAAAATAGAAGGAAAAAAATGAGTCAAAGTTAGAAATCATTTGCAACATGCTCACCTCTGTCTATTCTGGCTTTATTTACAACCAGCCGTTGTAGCTGTCATAAACCTCAATATTTAGGGCCTCTTGGTCTCACTTGTCTTTGGAATACGCATTTCTCCATGACTTGCTGTGAGGCAGCAGGGGGTAGCAGATAAGATACAAGGCTAGGGCCCTGTCCACACTAAAGATATTTCTCAAATATTCTCTATGGATGCTAACACCAGTTCTACTCAAGCCATGTTAGCTAGGTCAGGTGAGTGCCTTGGTATGGTTATTTGGGGACATCAACTCAGTTGGTCTAATCCAGTGGTCTCCAACCTTTTTAAGAAGGAGATTACCTTTGGCATTTAAAAGCAACCCAAAACCTACTGTGCGTTGCCACTCCCACCCCCCCAGCAGCAGGTAAGTCTGTGGGGAAGGAAGGGGCAGGGTCTGGGGCAGATTGAGGCAAAGGAAGAAAAAATTATATGGGGGCACACCTACTCAGCAGGTAAGTCCCCACTCAACTTACTCCTGCCTCTGCGACACTGTCCCTCACAGCGGGGGCTCAATCTAGCCCCCACTCTTTTCCTCCCCCATGGACTGACCTGCTGGGCTGGGGCACACGTGTGCATGCACACGGGCACTCAGTCCCCCACCCCAGCCTTGGATCAACTCCAAGAGGCTTCAAGATCTACTGCAAGAAACTCTGAGATCTACTGGTGGATCGAGATCCACTGGTTGGTGACCACTCATCTAATAAAAGATATCACATCTACCCAAAGAACTTTGCCTGGCTTGGTATGGTTAGGGCCCTATCCACCACACTGTCATGAAACTCTGCTCAGAGCATCTGTAATCAATAAGGCTTTCAGCACCCAGACATCCATTTACACAAGTATTCCCAAAACATTTAGGAGTGGAGATGTACTGGGCTGGTAATTATAAAAGGATCCCTAAGTATTTCAAAACTGTAGTTGTGACTGCAGGCACTTATACCCATGATTCCCATTTACTCCAATGAAGTACTGTTTGGAGTAGCGTTTGTAAGTGAAGTAAGTAAAGTAAAGAGTACAGTAAAGCCATAGCAGAAGCGCTAACAGTGCAGCCTTGAGATTCCAATGAATCTGCAAATTCTGCTAAATACCTTGTCACACAAGGACACAAAAAAGGAAAGGAAAGGAAAAGAAAGGAATAGAGCTACACACATGCTTTCAAGATCAAGGCTTTATGGCCATACACAGCTATTTCTTCCTTCAAACAAATTGCTAGCAAAACATTTTTATCAGCCTTCAAGAATGAAGCACTGAGATCCCACCGCTCTGTTCTACACCTCTTTTCCTTTGACTATCAGGATGGATGTCTGTTTGAATGTTCTACTTGAGCACTACAATGACATGAGCAGATGCATATGCGTGGGTTTTTTCTGCATTATAGTTTGGTACCATGAAACAATGTTAGACTGAAATGAAAAATCTGCATTATTATAACTTCCCAGCAGTGCAAGGTAGGAAAAGCAGATGAGCCAGAAAGAAGCAAAGCCCTTTGTTTAAATAAAAATAATAAGCATCTGGCAAAGAGACCATAAAAAGCAACCAGATGTTTTCAGTTTGCTTGATATGTTTGTAAGTTGCCCTAGCCAGGCAGCCCCTTTCTCAGAGAAAGCTCCTCCTAGCTCTAAAGAAGGGCCTGAAATAAAACTCTGCCTCAAAGCTTTGTTGTAGAAATCCAGACCAAGACCTTCCTGCTGGTCCAGAAGAATAAGGAAATAAAAAAAATCTTGTTCACAGCACCTATGCCTTTGGTGAAGTTTGGGTCTAGATTGCATGCTCATTTATCAACCTAAGGACACTAATGCTGGATAATCAACAGTGTCAAGATGGACCCCATAATGTGGGATGAAGAGAAATCATGGGTAAAACAGTGAGAAGTGCCTACATCATAACTTCAATTTTGAAGATTTTTATTCCAAATCTCCCCTTGCTACAGTGGCACCTAATAAATGGACAGTTGGTGCCTAGGACCTTGTTACACAGTGACTTTAGGTGGCTCCTGGAGCTCTTAACTCATGGACTGGCTGCAAATTAACACTTTTAAGTGCGTTAAAGCACTCATTATTTGGTTTAAAGTTACACCACTTTAGGGCAGGATTATCTCCAATCCACCTAATTTTCTTCCTGTTCCATTACTGTATGGTACCACTTCCTACAGTGATTCTACCCAAGTTGAAATCCTCCAGTATCCCAGAATGAGCAGGGACATCAGGGTACAGCAGGGCCAGTCACGGTGCCTTGCCCCTGCAGGGACATTGGGCAGAGGCAGCCCTGGACCACCTGGGGGTGCCTCCCACTGCCATTTGGACCTGCTCTGCTCCTGCTCACAGCAGCACCTGGGATGAGCTCAAGAAAAAGAAAGGATTGGGCCCCCCAGAGCTCAGGCAGGGCTCAGCAGGCCAAGAGCCCAGCTGCCAGCAGCGTGGGGGGTTGAGCTCCTGGCCTGCCAGACACTGCCTGAGCTCTGAAGGATCTGGTCCTTTTTTTTCTGTAGAGTTCACACCCTGTGCCAGGCAAAGTGAGAGGATCCTACCCCATCCTTCCTGCACAAGTGCAGGGATACCCCGCCCAGCTGCAGAGGAAGCAGCAAACACAGGGGGAATTGCCCCCCACCCCATCTGCTTGCTGCTGCCCAGGAGACATGAGCTGCCTGTGGACGGGCAGGGTGTCTCCAACTACCTGCATGTATAACTGCTCCTGGCTGGCAGAGTGAGTGGCTTCAAGGCTGCAGCAAGCATGGGCATCAGGGCTGGCCCGCCCTATCCTGCAGAACCTGCAGCTGCAGGGGGCCCCACAGCCAAGGGGCCCCCTGCAGCTGTGAACACCCCAAATCAGTGCCGTAGCAAGGGGTGAGCAGTTGCCACCTCTCCATGTTGCTGCCACCAGCTTCGCATCCAGCCGCTTGCTGCCACCCCCCCACCCTCCACCACCGATGCCACCACCGGCTTCTTCGGCCTTTTGCCCCCCTCTGCCGCCAGCTTCTTTAGCTGCTCGCCACCTCCTGTCACCCCCATTGCCAACACCGCCACCAGTTTCTTCACGTCAGGGAGCCCCAAAACTATATTTTTCAGGGGGCCCCCAAAACTTATGGGCAGGCCCTGCTGGGCAGGTAAGGTAGGAAATCCCCTCCACCCCTGCAAGGAGCCTGCATCTCCCAGAGAGCAGCAAACTTGGGGGGAATCTAAGGTTACCATATTTCCAGTTTCCGAAAAGAGGACACTTGTCGGAGGTAGATATGATTGTGAGGAGGGCAGTGATATGCCTGTGCCCTGCCCCTGCCTCTCACTCTGAAGCCACAGCCCCCTCAGCCCTGCTGGCCGTGCAGCTTCCTGCTGCCCCAGAATAAGCCCTCCATGTCCTTCCCCCACTGGAGGGGCTGGCACACACTCACTCCCTCTCTCGGGGAATCCCCCTCCTCAATTCTCCCCACAGGTGTAGGGAGCCAGGCACCTTGCTGCTTCCTGGGAGTGCGGAGTGGCTGTGTCAGTTGCTGCCAGACAAGAGCTGCTTCCCCAGGTCTCTCTGGTCTGGCCCACGCTCGGCCTGGCGGGAGCAGCGCAGCGAGCAGGTTCTGCTCCTAGTCCTGCCCTTGTTCGCCAAGTGGCAAGTCACAGTTGTACAGCTGAAGCACAGCCAGAGCAGTCGCTTTACCTTGTGACTGCTCCACTAAGCCAAACAACACTAGCCAATTAATATTTGCTGGGCTTACAGCAGTGGTCTGCCAAAAACACCCGCAACCTGGACTTGTAAGATGGTGGCATGCCGGGGCGGGCAGTGGGGCAGCCCGATCCTTGTTGTGGCTGCACAGCCCCGACCCCTTCCATGTTGTCCACCCGCCAAGCAAAACACCTGTGTGCGCCACGCGCTGGCACCCGTGCCACGGCTTGCCTACCGCTTGCCTTCCAGCATCAGGTCTGACAAGGCCCCAAGAAAGGTTTCTACATGAATGGAAATGCCTCTGTGATTCCTTCTTAAAGTCCCTGCAAACAGGATCTTTCCTTGCCTCTTGTCTCTGTCAGCAACCAGCCCTTCGCTGTCCAGAAAAAGCAAAACCTGCGCTAGTAGGAAGGTGCCTGCTAGCCGCGTGTCAGCCAGTGCGGAGCACCGCGCCGGGCAGGCCGGGCCCGCGACCTGCCCCAGGGGCTGCGAGCTGAGCAAGTGGAGAAGGGTAGGTCGCGGCGGGTGGCGTGGAGGTTACGGGCCCCGCGGGCTCCGGCGGGTGCCGGGCACAGGAGCGGGCAGGCGGCACCGCAGGAGGCGACAGCCGAGATCCTCGCCCGCCCGCCCGCCCCGGGGCTCCCGGCGCCGGAGCCGAGCGGACGAGGAGCGCGGGCCGCGAGGAGCAAACCTGCCCCCCGGCCCGCGGGGAAACACCCGCCTCACCTCACCTCACCGCCTGCCCCGCGGGTCCCTGCCCTTCCCAAGCCCGGGCCTGGAGGGGGCGGGGGCTGACTTCCCTCCCCGGCGCCGGGGCTGCAGGAGCGCCCCCGTCCCCCCGCGGCTCCTTGCACAACGCGGGCGACGCTGCTTACCTGGGCCGGGGGCGCGGGCCAGCAGCGCGGCCACCGCCACGGCCAGGAGGCGCATCGCCCGCAGCGCGCCGGGACCCGCCGCCTCCGTCCCGTCCCGTCCCGCTCCGCTCCGCTCCGCTCGGCCCCGCTCCTCCTCCCGGCCGCGCTCGCCCGGCCTCCCCCCTCCCTCCCCCCGCTGCTTCCCTCGCTCCAGCCACCGCGCCACGCCGGGGTTTTCCTGCTCGCCCGGGTGCCCCGAGACCGGGGCCCGCCTCCCTGCCTTGCTGGATGTGTTTGGCATCTCGCCCCCAACGCCCCTCTGCAGGGAGCCAATTACACTTGCACTCTGGGGGGGGGGGGTGCCTATCACGATGCCCTAATAACATTGGAGACTCCCCCCCAGGGTGTGATTTTCAGATCTTACAGGGGGACTCTCCTCTCTTGGGGGGGGCTCCCCCATAATTAAAAACCTGCCCATGTCAGGGGTGTGCAACAGGCTTCAGTCCACCCAGCTTGTCATTGCTGAGAGGACTAGGCTAATCCGGTGGAAGATGCGTGACCAAGGGCTCTTGGGGAAAGGGCTTGACTGCCTGGCGGCCCTGAGAGGGGACATTCCCCTGCGCAGAGTAAACAGAACAGCCCTTGTGACAGGAGCCTCCTGCCCTCCCTGTGGAGGGGCGTGCAGCAACGCCAGGTACAATGGACAGTCTAAGGCAGGGGTGGCCAAACGCAAGTGGCACAGGCAGCTTTGGCAGGGGGCAGATCATAGGCAGCACAGTGGCAGATAGGACAGAGCCAGCAGCATGCCCTTGTTGCAAAGAAGGTTGACAGTGTACTGGGCTGCATTGATAGGAGCATTGCCAGCAGATCCTGGGAAGCAGTTATTTCCCTCTATTCAGCACTGGTAAGACCACATCTGGAGTACTGTGTCCCGTTCTGGGCCCCCACTACAGAAAGGATGTGGACAAATTGGAGAGAATCCAGTGGAAGGCAATGAAAATGGTTTGGGGGCTGGAGCACGTGATTTCTGAAGAGAGGCTGAGGGAACTGGGCTTATTTAGTCTGCAGAAGAGAAGACTGAGGAGATTTAATAGCAAACTTCAACTACCTGAAGGGTGGTTCCAGAGAAGATGGAGCTGGACTGTTCTCAGTGAGGGCAGATGACAGAACAAGGAGCAATGGTCTCAAGTTGCAGCAAGGGAAGTTTAGGTTGGATATTAGAAAAAACTTTTTCACTCAGGGTTGTAAAGCACTGGAACAGGCTACCCAGAGAGGTTGTGGGCACATCTACAAGAGACAGTAGATGCACAGTAGACTAATTCTACTGTGCATTAGCGCATTACAGCAAAAGCCGTGCTATTGCACTAATGCGCAGTAGAATTAATGTACTGCACATTTGCATTACTAAAAAGGTATGCAGTAGCGCCAGTTACTGAGCATTTAGTTAGTACCTGTTATTACAGGTACTACACTTAATGCACAGTAACTATGGTACATTAATACATGCGTGGACATGCCCTGTGGAATCTCCATCCTTAGAGGTTTTTAAAACCCATGGAGACAAAGCCTTGGCTGGGATGATATAGTTGGGAATGATCCTGTTTTGAGCAGATTGACCCTCTGAGGTCCCTTGTGAACCCTAATTTTCTATGATTTTATTAAAGTAGGGCAGCAGATGGAGCAGGGAGTACACAGTAGGAAGCAGAAAGCAGAGTAGCAGATCCAGTAGAAGTAGGGGATCAGAGTGGCAGTTGGGGAAGGCTGAATGAGCACACACCAACTGCTGAAGCTTCCTTAGCCTGACGAAGGGTTTTTGAACCCGAAAGCTTGCTTAATAACTATTCTCCAACCATTTGGGTTGGTCTAATAAAAGATATCAAATTCACCCAAGGAACCTTGTCTGCCTATGTCCTTAGACCAACACGGCTACAACCCAAACCCCTGCAAATATATATTTTGGCATCTGATTTTGGTTTTGTTACCATGGCAAATCAGAGCTCCCCCTGCCCCTTTCACTCACCAGGATGCGGGTGGTTATCCGCTGCTGTTTTGTGGCACTGAGCAGCCCTGATAAGCTGATGCCCCTCACTCCCAAACCACACCCCCCAGCCCTGCCAGTGCCCCTCACTCCTGACCTGCAGCCCCCTACCCCATACTCACTCCCTCCTGGCAGCAGTTTCCCTCCTGCACCAGGATACCTGTCCAACTACAGCTGTTCTCCACATTGCTTTGTGGTGCTAAGCAGCCTTGATATGCCCAAACCACACCTCCCTAGCCCTGTTGGTGCTCTTTGCTGCTGACCCACAGCCCCCTGCTCTTCTGGCCCTGCTGGTGCCCCTCACTCCTGACCCACAGCTCCCTGCCTTCCACAGCCCTGCTTGTGCCCATCACTCCTAACCTTCAGTCCCCTGCTCCTGCCGACCTTGCCAGTGCCCCTCACTCCTTACCCACCGTCCCCTGACACAGTCACTTTCTTCTATCCTAAGCCACCAAAATAGTATATGCCTTTCCATCAAAACTGAGGGTACAAAGCTAATCCAATGGGAAATCAGATGTGCCAACATTAGCATCCTCTCTCAAGCAAACACCACAAGCATCAAAGTGATGATCATCCAACATCAACTTTGCTGAGCCAGCCATGTCATCCAATCTCCCAAAGCAAGTTTTATTCTCCCAACTCAGGCAAGACAGGCTCAAGAGGATGGAAGATAAAGTGCTTCAAGGGTCTTTAATGTGCTAGACTGCATAAACTGTTGCTTTTAGCAATAGCCTGAATTTAGTCTCAGTATATCAGAGTATTTGCCAACTGAACATGTAAGGGAAAAAAATGTAGGTTAGTAGAGTCCTGACCTCTGAGGAACTGGAATAAACTGTTCAGAGATTAATGCAGGGGGAATTAATTGAGAACTTGGGCTCCAAATCTTCCTCTTTTACATGTCAAGGAAGAGTCTCATGGGAATGTCCAGGATTTTAATTCCATGGACCTCTAGTGAATTATTCCATGCTGGGAGTGAGGTTAAAGGCTGAACAGTATGAAATAATGATGTTGCCCAAAGACCCCAACAAGGGCCATGCAAACATGCAAAGTGAGGGCAGGAAAGCCACCCACAGAACCATTGTGCGCTCTTGGGAATTTGCTGACATGGAGAATAGAGGAGGAATGTGTCTATAAATTGGCCCAGAGTGGAGATGGACAGGATACTGCTATCTCAGGCCAACAGGCAGCATAGCAATATTTAATTAACCTAAAGTGGTGGGGCTGTCTGGATCTGAGATTTTAGTTTGGGCAGTTACAATGATAGACACTAGTCTTCCAGCCTAACTCTAGCTATAGGTTTTGAGGCTGATATTATATATAGATATCCTTCGCTGGCCTCTTTTGTTTAAGTGCTAGAGTTGCACAAGTCTTCTAGTCTTTCAGCAACAATATGTATGTATGTTGTGATATATTAGTCCAATGATATTACTAAGAACTGCCTGGGTTAGTGTGAATGAGGCTGCCATAAACAACCACTATGAAGTTTCTGATCATAGTTTTATCTGAAAGTTTCACACTAACTCAAGTTATAAGTGAACACCAAAGACTCCTCTAGCTGAAATGAGCAACCTAACTAGTTTTAAGATGAAGCTTGAACAGTTTAAGGAAGGGGTTATGTAATTTGGTTGTCTGAACGCAGGGAACATGAAGCCCTTTCCTGTCCTTTGTTCCTAAGAATCCTATCAGTTTAACTGGAAGACAATGCTCTATTTTCTGTCTGTTCTCTGTGCACTTGCCAGATCTCTGTATGTAGTAAGTTCTGTGCTTCTTTCATTTAATCATGTAATTACCAGTAGTTTCTCTCTAGCTGAAAAGACCCTCATTTTCATAATAACATGAAAGATCCTGGGAATATTTTTTTGAAGGAGTGGGTTTAGTTTCAATGTCAGGCCATACTATTTTAAAGGGACTGGGTCACAAAACTGAGATCCTTTTAAATTTATCATTTAAAAATACCAAGTTGACTGTGGTCTTTAAAGTTTTGCTGAAGATTACAGCTGAAATCAGGAATAGAACCAGGAGTCCAGACTTGCAGCCCTCTGCTGTAATCACTAGACAGTACCTTTGTTTGTATTAGCTAGATAGTAGCTCTGGGGAAAGCAGTTTGCCATTTTGTAAATATTTTTGGAAACGCTGGTAAAAAGTCCTGGCTGAGTGTTAGGCTATATCTATGCTGCTTCCCTGTAGAGCTTAGGACTGCTGCTGGGAAGCAAACTCCACCACTTCACTCCAGCTCTGCACATACCAAATGCATCATATTTGGCTTAGAGAGCCCCTATACCTGCACCCCAGTGCCTTTCTCAGGCCTTTTGTCCCAGAAAGAACTGTGCCTGGCACTGGATAAAAAAACTGATCTACAGGAAGAAAATTCAAACTTGATCAGCTAGTCAGTGTCACAGTTGCGGCAGAGACCCCCTGACTAATTCTATACCCATGCAAATGCATGGTTTGGAACATCAACAAATATCCTGGGGCTGAGCTAGGACCGGATTCTCAAATTTGGGATGGGAGTCCTGTTTCAGGGAGTCCTCTAGGAACTTAGAACATGGCTTGAAAACCAGGGACTGTCTCAGAAAATCAGGCCGGTCTGTCACTTTAGTGCTGTGATGCATGCTTAAGACTTTATTCTAGCTTTCTTAGTTTTGGTACTCACAAAGCAGGAGTGAACAAGTGGTGCTTGTGCTGGTGCTGGTCCTAGATGCATGGACTTCTGTATAGAAAGCAAAGGACTAGAACTTGAATGCTGAATTCCTGTGTCCTATTCTTGGCTCTGCTACTAAGTCACTGAGGGACCTTAAGAAAATAATTTCACTTCTTGGTGCTGTAGTCTTATTACCTGCAAACCTTCTCCATGCCATTTTTATGAGGATTTCTTAATGTGCACAGAATGTTCTGTGACCTTTGCATTCATATAGTTTACAGGGTCTCACTCTTACCTGTTTTTCTCAACTCACTGATGGCAGCAGAGGCTTTACTGCTTTTGAGAATGTGCTTTTATACAGTCTGCACTTCCTGACAAATCTGAATTGCAGTTTTTCTGCACGAGAAAAGAGTTATCTAGAGAAATGAGTGAGGATGAGCCCTTAGTTGAGGCTCTAACCCTCATTAAACAGCTTTGTACATCAGTGTGGTCCCAGTAATTTCAGTGAAACTATGCTAATAAACACCAGTTGAATATCTGATCCTCAGGATATATCTTCCACTACCTTGGCAGCATCTGCTGGGCCTCATTTCCTGTTAGAACGGGTCTGTTCTAACTTGGAAAGTGCCTACTCAGCACTTTCCCAGCGCAGCTGACGCAGCTCAGACTGCTTTCTCATTCAAAGTTTGGAACTTCTCATTCTCTGGAGGAACTGCTTTTCAAATTCCTCTGTCCCTTCAGAGGGAGGCTGGCTACACACATTCCTGTTAACTCTTCAAATAGACACCACTGCAACTATTGCTTTTTACTTCCCTCAGCAGCTGTCCTCCTCCAGTCTGTTCTGATCTGAAAGCTTTATGGCCTTCCCCAAATTCTTGTTCACAAACCCCTGATAGATTCCTGTTGCCATGAGCAGGGTTATGACTTGCTCCTAAATACTGTTCTGGTGCAGTAAGGAGGCACAGCAACTTTGTCTGTTCCAACCCTGTGTAAATCTCCACCAGCACTATGATGCAGGGAGAGCAGTCCCCATGCATCTGCTACACATGCTGTGTAAATTGGTGAGATGTAGGCTGGCAGGGGTGCCTACAGCAATAGGCTGGCTTAGGGTGCAAAGGACATTTCACCAGCAGGAAGGAACTGGGACAACACAGCAATGCCACCTCTTCTTTGAGGCAGATTGTAAGGCACACCTTAGGTAGGGGAGATATTTATGTTCAAATTTTCAAAAAAGCTCTGCTTGCAACAACTCCTATAGCTAGTAGCGTCCAGTTGATGAATGAGTGTTTAATAATCAGAGCTGGACACAAAGCAAAACCCTAATTTGGGACACTGCCAAGTGCTGAGGGGTATGGTGCTGCTTCTGAGCTTCTCAGCTGTCCCCCGTGGATCCAACTAAAATTTGAAACCTAAGGAGCTTCAGACTAGTTTAGACTGAGTGCGTCTAACCAAGAAATTTGCTTTGCAGTTCACCAATTAGCTGTGCAGTAAACATTTTGTCGTCTACACATGTGCCCCTATTAGGCTGGAGTAAACTAATTTACTCCAAAACAGGATAGTATTTATAAATACAAATACTATCCTGCTGTGGAGTAAAAAACTCCACAGCAGCACATATGTAGATGCTGGAGAGGCTGGCTGGGGCACAAGGGTGCTCCAGTGCAAGAGCTGCCTCCTGACTAGCCTGGTGTTAAAGCTCCCTGGTGAACCAGCCAGCCCTCTGCAGTATGTTGAGCTGGGAAGAGCAGCCCTGGGTTAGCAGGCTGACCCCTGGGGCCCCTGCCAGCCGGGGCCACTCTGACCTGGAGCTTCACATGCCAAGCATGAATAACTGCAGAGCCTATTGCTCCGGAGTTAATTGCTTCGGGTGCAAGATTTGAACGTGGGTCCTGGAACAATTAACTCCAGAGCAATAATCTCCAGTTTATTCATGCACAGTAGTAATAGCACATGATTGACTCCTACTGCCAGGCCCTTCATCCCAGGAAAGAAGAGGGAAGACCTAGGTCACTTGCCAGGACCAGGGAGGCCAAGAGGCAC
This sequence comes from Alligator mississippiensis, assembly GCF_030867095.1. NCBI lineage: Eukaryota > Metazoa > Chordata > Crocodylia > Alligatoridae > Alligator > Alligator mississippiensis. Next base: position 22,122,773 of record NC_081829.1, read on the forward strand.
TCCCATACTGTCCAGCCAGGGGCCTGGGCAAAGGTTGTCTCCAGCCCCAAGGCTCACTGTACCAGGGTCACCACCCCCCTGGATCTCTGCAACAGGTACAAACCTCTTGAAGCACCAGTAGAGCCTGCAGAGTGGCCAGCTACTGCAAGTGAGGAAGAAACATGACCAGCTATCATCCCTAAGATGAAACATAGAGTGGTTGTTGTGGGTGACTCCCTCCTGAGGGGAACAGAGGGAGCAATCTGTCATCCTGACCCCTTAGCCCAGGAGGTCTGCAGCCTCCCAGAAGCCTATATCCGGGATCTGGCTGAGAGGATCTCAAAACTTATCCAGACGTCTGACCACTACCCTATGCTCCTTACCCATGTGGGCACAAATGATATGGCTTGGAGCAATCCTGGCCGGGCCATGAGTGACTACAGGGCTTTGGGAGCAGGGCTTAGGGGGTTGGGGATGCAGGTGGTTTTTTCCTTAATCCTTCTGGTTACGGGTCACAGGCACAGGAGGAAGAGACGAATCAAGGCAGTAAACAGAAGACTGCAGCCAAGATTGGGGACTGCTGGTGCCACCACAAAGGCTTTAGCTTCTATGACCACAGTCTGCTCTTCGGAGAGAGTGGTCAGTTGGGAAGAAATGGCTGACCTGATCGACTGGGCTTTAAACTAAGCTCACTGGGGGGTGGGTGGACAACCACCAGAGCAAGCTCACCAAATATCAACTGCAAAACCAGCAGGTTAGGATGCTCAAGGGAACCCACTCCTACCCCAGCCCAGGCACAGAGCTTCTCCGTGTGTACAAGGGCCTCCAACAGCACACTTACTTGCCTGTACACTAAGGCTAGGAGTTTGGGGAATAAACAGGAGGAACTGGTCCTTAAGCTAAACAAAATCGACTACAATCTCATAGGGATCACGGAGACCTGGTGGGACTCCTCCTATGACTGGACTACCAGTATAAATGGCTATACCCTGTACAGGAGAAATTATGCTGAAAAAAATGGGTGGGAGTATAGCTCTCTATGTGAAGGAGAGCTACACGTCCCTACAAGCTGAGATTGGAACCCAAGGAGGATGACTGGAGACTCTTTGGGTTAGAATACGAGGGGAGTGTAGTGAAGGGGATGCAATGGTAAGAGTCTAGTACAGACCTCCAAACCAGGAACAAGTGCTTGACCAAGAATTCGCCAGGAAACTGGCCAAGGCTGCACGCTCTTGGTGCATGGCGATCATGGGAGACTTCAGCTACCCGGACATCTCATGGAATGAGCACTCAGCCAAATCTGATCGGTCCCAAAGCTTCTGTACATGTGTGGATGAACTCTACCTGTCTCAAGAAGTTTATGGGCCAACAAGAAGCAAAGTGCTGCTGGACCTGGTACTGGCCAAAGAAGATGATCTAATCAGCGACCTAAGAATCAAAGGGAAGCTGGGTGACAGTGACTATGAGCTGATCACTTTTACTATCCATCGCAAAGCTGGCAAGTCAGCTAGCAATGCAGTACTCCTTGACTTTAGGAAAGCTCACTTTCCTAAACTCAGGAGGCTTGTTTTTGAGGCCCTGAGGGCCATGATTTCACAGGGAGGGGAGTTCAGGATGAGTGGTTGCTCCTTAAGGAAGCCATCCTAGAAGCACAAGAGGAGTCCATCCCAACCCATAGGAAAGATGGTAAAAGGGCTCAACAACCCCCTTGGCTCAACAGGGAACTCATGGATCATCTATGTCTAAAAAGAGAGGCATATAAAGGATGGAAGACAGGAAACACCACTAAGGAGGAGTATACTGCACTGGTCCGCACCTGCAGGGGATGAACTAGAAAAGAACCAGAATTCCATCTGGCTACACGAAACAAGGATAATAAAAGTCCTTTTCAGATATGTGGGGAGTCGAAAGAAAAATAAGGGCAACGTTGGACCCCTGCTAAGCCAGCTGGGGCAGTTGACTACCAACACCCAGGAAAAAGTCCAATCTGTTTAATGATTACTTTGCGTCGGTTTTTCACCAGCCCAAAGGGACCACCCTGCCTAACATGATGTGGGATGACCAGGGAGAGGATGAATATACGCTCAGCATTAGCATGGATCTTGTGAGGGAGCATCTTGAGAGGCTGGACCAGATAGGTTACACCCAAGAATGCTAAAGGAATGGCACACCTCATAGTACAGCCACTGGCGAGGACATTTGAGAACTTGCGGTGTGCAGGCAAACTACCTGAAGATTGGATGAGGGCCAATGTGGTGCCAATCTTTAAGAAAGGGAGGAAAGAAGACATGGGAAACTACAGGCCAATCAATTTGACCTCAATCCCTGGGAAGATTTTGGAAAAAAATATCAAAAAACCCATTCTTGACAGGGTAACAGAAGGCAAAGTTCTGAGGGATAGCCAACACAGGTTTGCTGTGGGTAGGTCTTGCCTGACCAATCTCATATCCTTCTATGACCAGGTGGCATATCACCTGGACAAAAGGGAAGAGGTTGATGTCATACATTTGAACTTTTAAAAAGTCCTATGATGTCCTCCTGGAAAAAGTGGGCAACTGCGGCCTCGACTACTCCACAGTCTGATGGCTGGGGAACTGGCTCCAAGGTCAGACCCAGAGAGTGGTAGTTGATGGAATCGAATCAACATGGTACTCAGTGACTAGTGGCATCCCCCAAGGCTCCATTCTCAGACCTGTATTCTTTAATGTCTTCATAAATGATCTGGACACTGATGTCAAAAGCGGACTGGCCAAGTTCACTGACAACACCAAACTTTAGGGAAGAGTGTCCACACTTGAGGATAGGCTGGTGATCCAGGCCGACCTTGATAGGCTTGCAAGGTGGGTGGATGAAAACCTGATGGCATTCAATATGGAGAAATGCAAGGTGCTCCACCTCGGGAATAAAAACCCACATCACACTTATAGGCTTGACTCACTTGCACCATGACTGAAAGAAACTTAGGGATCATGACTGACCAAAAGATTAATATGAGCCACTAATGCGATACTGCAGCTGGCAAAGTGAACAAAACACTGGCTTGCATCTACTGATGCATCTCGAGCAAGACCCAGGATGTCATCCTCCTGCTGTACTCGGCCTTGGTGAGGCTGTGTCCAATTCTGGGCTTCACAATTTAGGAAGGACATGGAGAAGCTTGAAAGAGCCCAGTGGAAGGCCATGTGTATGGTTAGAGGGCAAGAGTACAGGCCTTATGAAGACAGGCTGCAAGCTATGGGACTCTTCAACCTGGAGAAGCACAGGCTAAGGGGTGACATGGTGGCAGCCTATACGTACACTGGGGGTGTACATCAGGATCTGGGGGAATGCCTATTCACCAGAGCACCCCAGGGGATGAGAAGGTCCAATGGTCACAACTCCTGCAAGACTGTTTTAGACTGGACATAAGAAAAAACTTCTTCACTGTCCAAGCCCCAAAGGACTGGAAGAGACTCCCCCCAAGGTGGTGCAAGCACCTACTCTGGACACTTTCAAAAACATTTGGACGCTTATCTTACTGGGATCCTTTGACCCTAGCTGACTTCCTGCCCCTTGGGCAGGGGGCTGGACCCAATGATCTTATGAGATCCCTTCCAACCCTAATGTCTATGAAATCTATGAAAGTCCCCTGCCTTAGTTGCAGCCAGTACCCAATGCCTCTGAGGAATTCTTTCCCAACCCCATGTATCAACCAACAAAGCTTAAAAGCACAGGAAATATGCACAGCCGGGCAAGGGCATAGCTATGCCTAGGTCATCCCCCACCAGTGGCTGTCCAACCTCTTCTTGAACAGCTCCAGTGATAAAGAGTCCATAGCTTCTCTAGGCAGTCTATTCCATTGCCTCACTGTTCTAACAGTGAAGAATTTTTTCCTGATACCCAATATAAGCTTACTTTGATGCAACTACAAGCCATTGGTCCACATCCTATTCTCTGCAGCAAGAGAGATAAAGTATTCCCCCTCTTTTTTTGGCAGCCATGTGCCCTTCATGTATTCGAAGGCTGTTTTCATGTCCCCTCTTCCGTGCCTTTTGTGCAAGTTGAACATGCCTAGCTCCTTCAGCCGCTCCTCATATGATTTGCTTTCCAAGCCTGTTATTTTTGTTGTTTATCTCTGGACCCTAACTTCTCCATGTCCTTCTTAAAATACAGAGCCCAAAAGTGCACACCATACTCTACATGAGACCTAACCAGTGCCAAGTAGGGAGACACTATCACCTCCAGTGTCTCACACCTAATGCTTCTATTGATGCATCCCAAAACCACACTTGCCATTTCTGTAGCTGCATCACACTTCACACTCATATTGAATCTGTGATTACCAAGGCTCTCCAATCCTTCTCCATAGTGCTGCCATGCAGCCAAGTGTCACCCATTTTGTATTGTATTTATGATTATACTTCCCGAGGCATAGCACCTTGCATTTGTCAGCATTGAACTTCATCCTGTTAGCTCCAGCCTTGCTTCCCAATGTGTTGAGATACTTCTGAATTCTGTTCCCATCCTCAAACATGTTTGCAGTCCTTCACAGTTTTGTGCAAACTTTCAAGAAGCTTTCTATGAACACATCATATTATAGAAAGGTGAAGTTATACCTAGGAACCTACCAAATTTCCAATTGTGTGATTTTCATGGAAACTGTGAATTTGGGTGGGGTCCATAAAAAATGGCAGGCTCCACAATTTTGACAGGCTCGTTGCAAAAAACTCAAAACAAACAAAAAACAAACAAAAAACCCACAAAAGACCTTACTAAAAATAGATTGCTGGATCCCCAAGCCCACACAGCTTGGCAGTAGGGAAGCGGAGAAGGGAGCTGCTGGCATGAAGGGCTGCTGCCCCCACCCCTTGCCACTGATTGCCTCAGAGGGCTGCTTGTCACGTGGCCCTGCAGCTCTCTAACAATCAGTGGCGAGAAGCAGGGCTGCACAATGGACAGCCCTTGCAATCAATCAGCAGTGAGATGCAGAGCCTCTGGGACCCTAATGCAGGTATCAAATTTATGCTTAAGTTGGCGTAAGTCACCATATTTACCACGCAGTATGGGCATGCACATGTAGATCTGTGCCCGTACTGCACAGTAATTTCAGCTACTGCGCAATAAATGCGCATGTATAGACCTGCCCACTGAGGAGAAACTGCTACACTAGCAGCAAGTCTCTGAGAGGTGTTGCATTTATATTCATTGTTTAAATTTCCAATCAATTTCTAGTCTGAATCTCTAGGGTTAATAAAACTTTCCTGGAAATGTCATGAATGGAATTCTCGCATAGATTTGCTGATCCTGACTGGTTCTGTTTGGGCCAAAAATACTCCAAAAGTAACTTTTTCATGGTGTATCTACCCTGACCTTTCCCATCTAAAGAACCTGGCGGTACAGGGTGGATATGAGATGGAGATAATGGGTGAAACAAGAAAGTGAATTCTTTTCGACCTCAGGGCTGAATGAAAATTATGGTGAAAAGAAAATTTCTAATTTTAAGCAAACCTATTCAACGGTCTCTGCTAACATCCTTCTGTGTGCTGTCATTATGTGTCATTGCTTCTAGCTACAGTCATGATACATTTAGAATCCTCCTCTGCCAAATGTATTTCTTGAAGCAACAGTGCCTGCCCTTTTTTAATCTAATGACAGCTCCAAAGCAAACCCCTGGCTCTGTAAAATCTACTTCCACCTAGGGAATTCTGGACAAAATCTAGATTTAGTCATTGTACCTGGTACTATGTCTATAATATAATGGGCTGAAATAAACCCTGGATCTGAACAACCATCAACTCTGGAAATTGATTTGGGAACTGAACTTCATAGCTTGGGTCCCTCTTTATATTACCATCTTATTCTTCACGATGGGACTACTAAGCCATTAGCTGTCCAATGGTAGAAGCAGGAAGCTGTCCACAGTATGTCTAAGAAGCCATACAGTTTTGTCTCTGACCTACTTTGTCCTCCCGAGGCATGGAAGTCGTTCAATCCACATCTCTGTTTGTCCACTGTCTCCCCTTGAATCTTGATCTGCTTTATGTATCATTCAGTTTTAATTAAAAATCCTGCATCTTTGTGGTTTGTTTTGCATCTTTTCAAACATTCCATACTGGATACTAAGCACCCACAGAGTGCATGGCACAATACTTGTCATCAGAAAAGCGGGGAATCCTTCTCTAACCTTAGGAATGTCCCTGGCAGATGCGTCTGCCATTGGCTCTGTTTTGTTCCCAGCCAGGAATGGTGCTCCTTCACTTTGGCAACTATTAATTTTAAAACCTATTTTTCGTACAGCAGAAACCTGCTGTTTTTAAGCAATGTTTTCTTCCACAAAGACCTATACTGACTGAAACTGTTACCACTGGACGCATATACTCATTCATTAATATACTTTTGCTATTGTGCATTAAATTTAATACCTGTAATGTGAGGTACTAAATAAATGTGCATTAGGCTGCCCTAATACACAGTAGTGAAAGTGGATTTTTTTTTACTACATTTAATGTGCAGTAGCCTATTTTTTTTACTGTGTATTAGCATATTAGCATGGTTTTTGATGTGATGCTGTAATGCACAGTAAAATAGGCTACTGCACATTAAAGCACATGTGTAACTGTGCCCACTCTAACCCAGTTCAATGTCAGATGCTAAGTAGAGGTCATTTAGGTCAGTACTTGCATGGAAGGCCATCTATGAGTATGGAGAAGAGTTACTGAGGAGTCAGTGGTGTTTGTTTCTTTAATCATTAAGAACAAACGTCCCAACCTGCTGTTCATGGGATGCTAAAGATGCTGCCTTTTGCATGAGATTTTAAATCCTGACATCTGTGGCCATAAAAGTTCATACAATGCTTCTTTAAGAGCTGAGGCTTTATTCCAGGGTTCTTGTCAAATTGCTTTAGTGATATTTATTTTCTGCTTACCACCCCCGCAACCTCAGTTGGGCAAGTGTCTTTCTCTAACAATAGAGAACAAGATTACACAGTGCTTTAGGGCTAGGGACAGACACTGCATATAAACCAGTTTCAGTGATCAGAAACTGGTTTAAATCTGTAACAGAACAGATGTTCAATGCACATAAACCAGTTTGAAAATGGATGAAACCAGTTTGAGATAAACCTGGTTGAATGTAGTATCACACTTAACTGATTTGGGTCAAACCATTTTATGCAATCTTTGTCCCAAACCCCTTGCTGGTTTAAGTTAAATCACAGTCCCCCAGCATCCCAGCATGCTCTCTGGGCTGGACGAAACTCTCTGCTCCACAGTAGAGCTGGCCCTTCCCCTCTGTTCCCTGGCCAGAACTCCAGCAGAGACTTGCAGGTACAGCAGGGTCTGCTGACTTCCCTGTGCCCTCCTCCCCCCACCCTCACCACTTGCTACTTAAGCAGGGATCCCTTCCTCCTCTCTGCCACAGCAGGGACCATAGCCAGCATGTGGTATGCTAGCTAATGCTGTGTAAGTCTCCAGCAGAGACTGCAGACACAGCAAGTACTGCCTGGCTTCCTCCTGCCCTACCCTCACTGCTCAAGCAGGAAATCCCACTCGACTCCCTCCCATCACCCACAGCACAGACCCCAGCCCCATAGACCCTAGGCATGTGGTATGCTAGCTAATGCTGAATTGTGTCTGTGTGTGTCTCTTTTTCTCCAGTTTCACTGCAGACCCTATGACAAAGCAGGGAGGGAGACTGAAAGGCTCCATATCATCAACAGATGCATGCACTGCACCCTGCCTCCCCCACACCTTTGCCTCAGAGTGCTAGCCTGGGGCTGGCAACATTTCCACCCCTTGAGCAGCCAGTGTGGAAAAGCCTGGGACTGTTCAGGCAGACCTCCCTAATGAGAGATTCCTGCTGGAGCCTGGCCATGTCCCCTTCAGCTCAGCTCCCTACAGAAGGGAATTGAAGGAGGGCTGCTGTAGTACCTCCCCACCCCCCAGGCTTCTAGCCTGAGTCACTACAGGCATGTGCCTGAATTTCCTCAGTTCAGAGAGAATGTCTCTGGTTTCAAACCAGTTCAGCCTAGCCAGGTTAGACTAACCTGCAAAGATTGAATCCATTCAGGCTCAGGCTTTTTGAATGTTTGTCCCTAGCCTAGGAAGTAACCACCTACTCTACTTTTCCCTGAAACTGGCTGCATTTCAGAGCTGGTGGAATGATCCTCCCATGTTTCTTTCCTAACTCTTAGAGCCGTTTGTTGTGAGGACTAATTAGATAATACTAGTAGTGTTCTTTGAAGTCTTCAGAGGAAGGACTGAGTGCTGCAATTATTTGTTCATTAAAAAGATCCCAGTTGAATTCTCTTCCATTCCAAAGGTGTGTAGTGCATACTGTATGAATCAATGTGTGTAAGATGAAGGAAGATTCTTGTTCTGCTCTTTTGGATTTACAAATGCATACCTGTAAGGAGTTGAGGGTATTGCAGTCATGCTGTATGTAGTCTCTTTGCTTGAAAGGACATACAAGAATTTGTCTATTTAGCCTCAGTCTAGGAGTGCTCCTCACCGATGCTAATTTCTCACATAGTAGTATCTCTGGTTGACTATAATACTGCTGCTCAGATTTAAAGATATTTATGCTTTGCTCCTTTCAGCATTGCAAAGCCTAAATTATTTTAGGTACTGAGGCATCTTACTCTTAAGATTGAGTCACAATCTGTGGGCAGTTGAAACACTCACAGAATTAAGAACAAGTCCTTCTGCACAGGCGTGTCTACACATGCACCCCACTGTGCAGTTGGTACTGCACAGGCATTTAGTACTGGCTAAAGTCATTTAGTAAAGCAAGTACTGTGCGGTCCCGGTAGCACACGGGTCGTTTCTGACCCTACTGCGTGGTAGCGGTGGCATCACGGTTAGTGCCTGCCAATGCTACATTGCCATAGCGTCTTGTGTAGATGCATCCTGCAAGTACAATAAAAAAGTATTTCTCTTCATGTCTGTAAATTGGCTAAATCTGGATAGTTTTTCACAGGGACAACTCGAAACATTTTTCTGACTTTAAGATTGCTCCCTGAAGAAATTCAGATGCTTTCCCCTTCCCAAACCAAGAAGGTGCTAAAGTTGTTCTAATAACTAATCAGAAAAAATGTTAACATTGGCATTAACATTAACTCCCTGTGTTTCAAACAACTGAACAATTTCTTGGTCTTTCCAAGGTTTAAAAAACAAAAACAAAACTAAACTCAAAAAGTTAAAGTCTGTTCAATCTATAAAACTACTAAATGAGAAGACTAGGATATAAAGTATTTAGGCCACTGCTAAGTACAATTGCAGAAAAGATACAGGAAGAAGCATGGTGTTAAAAACATTCCAACATTTAAAACTTTGGAAATCACTAGCTAAGGAAATCCAGGGGTCAAGAAAACCTGTGGGGAAAAAAAGTAGAGCTGCGCACATGGTGGCAGCGTGCGCTGCCTGAAGCCAGCCAGAGCTGCACTCTCCTGCTGGCTAGGCTCCACGTGGCAGGATTGCTGCTGCTGCAGCCCTGGGAGGCCCCCAGGCAGTGTTCCCTCTAAGCTGTGTGGTGTGCGTGGCCGCGCAGGTGTGCTTATGCCGTGTTGCCAGGCAGGCCTGCGTGGCTGTGCACGCCACACAGCATAGAGGGAACCCTACCTCTGGGCTGGCCCCAGCCTCCCCTACCTCACCCGGGGTACAGAAACTTGGACACTGTGGCCATATCCAGACGTGTGTGGATGTTTTGTTCCCCAGGGACAACTAGTGGCACAAGGCATGCTGCCACTAGTTGTCCCTGGGGAACCAAACATCCATGCACATCTGGATGTGGCCATGGTGTCCAAGTTTCTATTCTTGCAGCATGATTTTGAAGCAGACTCCTACACAGTTGCAAATGTATAGGCAATCCAGAATTTGACCCAAAATTAAAAACTAGGTTTACTGTTGAATGATCATCACTAAACACAATACTAAGTTGCAACATAAGCAAGATATTTTCTAAAAAAAAAGTGCATTCATACACTGGTCTAAAGCAGAAGGCTGGTAGGAAAGAAGAGGGATACTAGGATGCTATCCTTTAAATATAACAATGCATGGTGCATGGTCTAAAATAAACAGTAATTATGTGGTATAGCCTTAGGGTAAGGAAATGTTATCATTGAGAAGGAGTAATTTGAGCAAAGATTGGGAAGCACAACCTTCTGCTTACCAGCTGCAAAAGCCTACCATAAAAACAGGTTTCCGATAATATATGGAGGCCTTGCCTGCTCCTTTTGATCTGTGAGCATATTACAGCTATACTTTCTTTCTCCAGCATTAAACACAGAAAAGTAAATAAAATAAAAACCATACTTAAAACACTGACTCACAAAAGCTCTATAAATGGTGTAAGTTCTATTAGTCATTGTAATTAAAATAATAGCCACAGATGTCTTAAATTGAAATAGAAGGAATATCCTACTAATTAGTAACATCTGTAGTACTTTCTTGCTATTTTCATTTTTAAAGCTCATATCTTCTGTAGGTTCATAAAATGTGTGAAAGTGTTTATAACTGGCAATACCATGGGCCAGATAATGACTTCACTTACATCTGTGTTCAGTGAAAATAATTCCATGGCTTTTAAGTAGAAATACCTGGATTTATACCATTGTAACTAAGATTAGATTTTGTCCTTTTTAGTTTGTCTTGTTAACCCATTTTTCAAAAAGAAGCACTAGGTTTAACCACGCAGATTAGATCCAGTCAAGTCACTTGCATACTTGGAATGTACTTATTTGAACAAAATATGTTTTCAAAAACTCTTTCATGGTAAAAGTCTAGGATCCTTTGAAATGCTCTAGGAGTTGCAAAACAAGGAGAGGGTTGCAGATTTCAAGCCACCTACTGGGCTTCTGCAGTAGCCAGTACAATCCCTATTATAAATTAAATGGCCAATAGGTCCATTAATATAGTGTAGCCTAGCCAGCTGTCACTCTGAGTCAAGGAATCTGATAGAAGCCAGCTTCATTCAGTGTTTGAGTTCCAGTTAATAAGCACTGTGTAACATGAGTCTCTGCAAAGCAACTGGTTCCAGCTGGCTCATACCAGAGCCTCTTAAGGGTATAGTTTCCTGCCTCTTTGTCAGGTCTGTAGCCTCAAACCCACCACTTTGGCCAGACTAGCATAGCCACCTACCCCAACTGGCTACCCTGCTACTGTTCCCAAAGGCTGAATAAAGCCTGCCTAAAGCCTTCATCAGTACTGGAGTCTCTGCCCACTCCCTGACACCTGAGTGACTGGATCCTGTCATCTGACCCTACACTTTCCCGTATATAAGATCAGGGAAAAGAACAGGAAGTGTTTAGGCAACAGGATTCTTTCTGTTTTTACAACACACCTCTAGTAACTCTTATCTGCTTCCTGAGCTTCTGTTTTCCTGGCTCAGCTTACTTGTGGACTCTGCTTTCCATTTGGTCTCCTGGTTTTCTGGCTCAGCTCACTCATCTGTTTCACTCATCTCTTGATTCCTGGTTTCCTGACCTGACTTGTCCATGGACTCTGCTTGCTCTTTCTGACTTCAATTTGTACACCCATTCAGTTACCTTGATCCTCAGTGAGCCCCCAGACTTGACCACCCATATCCCAGTACTGACAGTTAGTTTGGACCACCCCTTTGGTGCAGAGGACCTAGTATTGATTCCACTCACCCACTGATGCTATTGGACCCATCTGCTTCATATGGCAATTCTCAAGGAGACCCCCAAGCCATGCAGAAGGTGCTGATCCAGCTGGCTTCTGCCCAATAAGCCTTGGAGGCCTGTGTGTTACACCTAACTGCCACAAACCAGATCATTCAATCCCAGGTTGCCTGCCATCAGGAGCATAGCTAGTGCTCGTTTGAGGAAGTGTGGCAGATTGTGCTAGAGCCCTGCACCTCAGTTCCATTACCCAAAAGGTACAATGGAAACCGGCAGTGTCTCTGGGGATTTCGCAATCTGTGACACTTCCTCTTTTATGCACAACTCAGAATTTACTCCAGCGACCAAGCAAAGGTGAATCCTGGTGGACTGGGTCACCCTGCTTTTGGAGCACAGCAACCCGATCCTCCAGAACTGGAAGTCCTTCTTCCAGGCCTTCTTGATTCCCACCAGGCCTGGATGGCAGAATCTGCATGGTAGATCCTGTGCCCAGGGCAAGATTCAGTTGTTGTCTGTGCTGCTGTCTTCTACTGCTATGCAGCAGACACCAACTGGAACAAAGCAGCCCAACTCTGTCAGTTCCAGTGGAATCTATAAGAAGAGATAAAAGGATGAACTTGCCTTGGCTGCTAGCACTTCCCAAATTTGATGACTTTGTTGGATTTAGTAATCTGCATTGACCATTCCCTCTAGGACAGGATAGAAGAGTTATTTTCTCCCTTCCTTGCCCCTGTCCAGATACTTCTGCCTCTGAACCTATATGGTGGGGACACCATCACCTTACCCCAGATAAGCAAGAACAATGCCCCCAGCACAATCTGTGCTTCTACTGTGAGACATCAGGCCATGTGAGTGCTTACTGCCCTACAAGACAGAATATAGAAATGACCCATCCCAGGCCCTGTAAACGGGGTTGACTTGGGATAAGCACAAGTCCCCTCCTCATGCCTCATAGCTGAAACCCACAGCCAGTTCAACCCATGAAACTCTCAGATACAGCTGTCTACCTACAGACCCTGCATCAAACCTATGCACTTCTGATATTGTGTCCTCCTGGACAACAGCTGGCCATTTCATCAACAAAACTGTTGCCCAAGCCCTACAGATTCCCTTACAACAACAGTCCAGACTGGAAACAGCAGTCTATCTTTACAAAGGAATCCCATTGTGACAGAGAGCCATCTTGCAGCTGGTCTAATCATTGGCCTGCCCACCTGTCTAGGGCAGGCCCACCTGCCTTTCCTGCCATGCCTTTGATGTAACTTTGAAAGCAGTTTATAAGGCAGGAGACTACCCATTTAACTGCCTGATGCCAAGGGTGTAATGCATGGCTCCATACCATCCCTACACTGTGTCCCATGTCTCGCAGATGGCAACATTATGTGGCTCCAGCCCCACAATGGATCTCATTCTATGCCTGCCTGGCATTCAGACCCTACCTGGATCCCTCCTCAGGTGGTCTACTCCACCCTCATTCTGGGCAGCAAGAGTCCCTAAGCCCTATTCCCTCATGGCTGTGGCCCCCTCCAGGACCTTTGGCCTCACTGGCCCTGACCTCACCTCTATGTCAGTTGGGACTCTCGGCCTCTAGCCTCTGGATGTCCCTCACACTGTGTGCTCTGGCCCTTCGACCAGTCTGGTCCACGCCCTGGCCACAGCATGGGCCAGCTGAGGTTACTTTGGGTAGGTATAGAACTGCTCACACTCCCATATGGGTCCATCTCTAAACACAGCTCCCTTTCTACTTAGGCTGACCTATGTACAGTCCTTCAGGCCCCCCATACAGACCCTACTCTACACAGCCCACTCACTCTTACATGCCCCCTCACTGGGGCCATTACACCACCCCCTCACCTGGGCTACCACACCACACTCTCACTGAAGCTACTAGGCCTTACACCCCTTGGGCCTCAGGCCTCTGATGACAATGCCTGGACCCCTTGCCTGTCCCCAGATCATGAGGGCTGAGGCTATACAGCACCCCATCCACATCTTTGACTAGGGAGGCACTGGTGCAGCATACCTGGGGACCACCCCCCACACCATCCTACCCTAGCAGGATATAGTTTTAGGTCTTTCCCCAGGACCAGGAACCTCCTCCATCCCCATAGTTCCTACCCTTAACTTCCAGGTGTTCTGCAAGCAGCAGCTCCAGCCAGGCAATGTTACTCTTGCAGCAACTGCACACTCATCACTGAGGGCCTGGATTTATACTGAGGCTGCCCAGACCAATCCTCCAATCCAGGAGCACTCTTGAAATCATGTGACTGCCTCGTTAGGCTGCACTGCACCTGCCAGCTGCTTCACAGCCTGCTCAAGCCTCTCAAAGTGGCAGGCACCAAAGGTGCCCTGCCACACACATCCTTGACAAGATATGGATATCTTTACTGGAGGAAAGAATTTATGTGCCCCTTCACCTGGTTAGTTTGACCATCCTGCGTTTAAGTCATGACTCTCCACTGGCCGGACACACTGGGAGTGAAAAATCATACTGTCTCACTTCTGCTACTTCTGGTAGCCACAGCTGCACAAGACAGTACAGGTCTTTGTTTGCTTTTACGATGTATGTGCCCACACTAAAAGGCCTCCTCAGAAACTTTGGGGACTCCTCTAACCTCTTCCCACTCCACTTCATTGTGGAGCTGCCTGTTTCAATGGGTTTCCTGACTGTGACGAATCACATTGCAAAAATATTCTACTTCATCCCATGCATGGGTCTTCTCTCTGCAAAAGATAGAGCCCAAATTTTGTTGAACTGTGTGGTTCCACAGACTCCTGGAATGTGTCTTTTCTGACTGAGGGCTATAGTCTGTTTCCTAATTCTCACATAAAGCCTTGCAGTTATTGTGAGTCTGCACTCCCCCCACCCCGTTTCCATCTGCTTACTGTCCCCAAATGAATGACTAAATGACTAAGCAGGGGGAACAAACCAGATCTTGAAGCAGTACCTCCACTGCTACCTGAACTTTCAACACGACAGGTGGTCCTCCTTCTTGAAACTTGCAGAATTTGCATATAACGACTGTGAACACTCCTCAACCAAAGTCCTTTTTCTCAAACTAGGAGTTCCACACCCAATTCCACCCCACATTGCTCCCAGAATCCATCAACTCCGCAGATACAGAATTATTACAATGCATCCATCAGGTGCAAGAGGAACTGAAACAACACCTTGAAAAGGCCAAGGAAGATTATAAGCAACAGGCAGGCATACACTGCCAGCTGAGGCCTATCTATTCCATGGGACAGAAGTATGACTGTCTATTGAACACCTCTGTACAGACTAACTCTTGTGAAAACTGGGCCACCATTTTCTAGGCCCTTACCACATTAGCCATCAGATCAACTCTGTGGCATATGAATTAATACTACTTCAAACCCTAAAAATCTACTAATTAATTCCATGTATCCCTCCTCAAGCCAGATATAGAGAATTCCTTCCCACATCTGACAACCTCCACCATCCCTGATGACATTTCAGGGACCAGAAGAATAACTTGTCCACAAATTTTGGGATTCAAAGTGGAGACAAGGGAAACTGTGTTGCCTGGCTGACTCGGAGGGACCAGTAGAAAACACCCATGTCCCTGATCTGCTGAGGGAGTTCCCTGGTAACTTGGAACCAGTGCCACTCAGGAGCCACTCACTCTTAATGGGTGGAGGGGAAGTGGGGAGTATGATGTCAGACCTACAGTCTTAAACTCAGTACTTTAGTCCAATCAGTATGGCTGTCTACCCCATTCTACCACCATGACACTGTTTCCAAAGGCTGGATGAGGCCTGCCTAAAACCTGTATCAGTACCCAAGTCTCTGCTGACTCCTGAGTGGCTGGATCCTGACATCCGACCTTACACTTCCTCCTTTATAGATCAAGGAAGAGGAACAGGAAATATCTGGGCAACAGGATTCCTATTGATTTTAGACTGTGCTTCTAGTACAGGGGCAGGCAATTATTTTGGGCAGAGAGCCACTTACTGAGTTTTGGCAAGCCATTGAGGGCTGCATGACAGGCAGCCCAGGGCAGATTAATATTAATTTTCTAAATTTTTTAGGGGCCCTGCGGGCCAGATAGAATGGCCTGTTGGGCTGCATCTGGCCCCCAGGCTGCATTTTGCCCACCCCTGCTCTAGTAACTCTGTCTGCCTCCTGACCTTCTGGTTTCCTGACTTGGTTCACTGACAGACTTAATTTACCTCTTAGTCTCCTGGTTTTTTGATACAGCTGATCCCTGGATTAGTGGTTCTCAGCCTTTTCAGACTCAAGGCATCTTCAGACAATTCCAGCTCTTAGCTTTCGCTACTTTTTGACTATGGAAAAATAACAGAGCAATTCGTCTGTTCCAAAGAATGCAGAAAGAGTGCAACAGGTCAAAGTATTTCGACACTGTTTAAAATCTCTGGGTTCATCTTGTAAATCATGCTGGATTAATGTTTTTCCAAGATGTGTTATTTCCATTACATAGCATTTACATTTTTGTTGGTATAGCTTTATTTTCCCAGGTCTTATTCTTTCCAAAGGTCAATCTATCCTATCATTTTTCTGTAGATTAAAATATCATCTCTGTAATCCTTAGTACACATTATATCAACAAAATATGTTGCATTTTTCTATGGAATACCCAGGTGCTGAATGCAACCTAAATGGCAATTTGAGAAAACTGGCTGCGTATACACGAGTGGCTGACAGCGCAGTTGTTACTGTGCAGTCGTTTAGTACTTGCTTAACCAAGTACTAAAGGACTGTGTAGTAACCAGCATTGCTGCGCAGTCACATTGCCACAGTTATTTTTAGACACTACTGTGCAATAGCTCGTTACTACGGCACAGTAACGTTGCCATCATGGTTCATGTCCACCGACGCTACAGCACCACAGGAATGAGGTAGGATCCAGTAGCTCATTGCTACTGCACCGTAGTGTCTCAGGTAGACATGTCCACTGTGTCTCCCAGAGAAGGTAAATGTGAATAAATTTTAATTTTAAAGTAGCAGCTCTGCTTTTCTTAAAGCTACTTGTCAGCAGACTGTTGACACATCCAGCATGGAAAAATATTTGCCATCAGTATTTCTCTCAACATTTCTCCATTTGCAGGTAGTGGAAACTATTTCCTTTTCATGTATCCCTGTCACCTGGAAGATAACTGTAATCTCTTCTTCGATTGTTTTGGTTCCTAATTTCTCTAATGAGCATATACTTTTGATGAGACCAAGTACTTGACACATTTTTAGATCAGCAACAAGTTCTGTTTTTCGCTGTGACAAACTCTATTGTTTCTATGTTATTAGTTATCTATACACTGAGTTTATATACTCTCTTTGTGGGATTAGCTCATTACTGTAAACTCTGTGATTTAGACATTTACCTTCTACTGGGAGCATCTACATGACCCACTTTATTGCAAAGTAGCATAGTTTACTGTGCAGTAAACATGTGTGTCTACATGTGCACATGCTTACTGGACAGTAACCCTTGCTAATTCTGAGTAAATTTGCTACCTGCAGATGCAAGTGGCAAATTTACTTGTGAGTAGTAATGGTGCAGTAGTGCTCATGTAGATACCAGCTGGCCAGCAGGGGGTGGGAGATTATTCCCTGCCCCTGGGATGTGGCTGCTGCCAGGGTGGGCTCTACTACTAGAGCCTGGGCAGGGATTAAGTTTCCCAGCCCCAGCAGCAGGGAGCTCCAAGCCCCCACTCTGAAATCATGATTGGGGAGTGGGGGCTAGGAGATCCTTATCTCCCAGTGCCAGGTCTGTGACTGCAGACCTGGTGCTGGGAGATAAGGGTCTCCCAGCCTGAGCCCCATGACCATGGAGCTCAGGCTGGGTGATAAGGTTCTCCCAGCACCAGCCCCACAACCACAGAGCTGGTGCTGGGAGCTCCCTGTTGGCAGGTGCTGGGAAGCCTGTTCCCCACCCACCTCCATGATTGTGGAGCTGGGTGGGGAACAGGCCAGGGAGCTTATTTCCTGCTCAGCTCCAGGAGCATGGAGCTGAGCAGGGAACAAGTTCTCCAGCCCCCACCATGCCATCATGGAGCAGGGGCTGGGAACTATTCTGGTCAGGGGAGGTCCCAACCCTATGCCACGATTAAGCGATCACGACATGGGGCTTGGAAAGAACTGCAGGGGTGGGACAGGTCCCAGTCCCTTGTTCCATCTGCCAGTGGAACAGCTAGGAATCCCTGCCCAGCTGGGGGCTCACTACTAGCTGTCCCACTGGCGGATCAGGGCAGGGGGCTTGGACCTGCCCTGCCCCTGCAGTTCTTTCCAAGTCTCCTGCCCCGATCAGAGAGCCAGGGTTGGGAGCTCCCTGCTGCCAGGGCAGGGAGACATTGTCCCCGCTCTGGCAACAGGCAGCTTCCTGTGGACAGAGAACAATGTCCCAGCCCTGGCCAGGAAACAGCTATCTCCTGGCCCAGTGCTCCCCCTGGTGGTGGCAGGGGCCCATTGCAGGGTCACAGGAAGTGGGAGCAGTTTGCTGCTAGGAGCAGCAAATCTGCTCCCACGCCTCTGCATATGTAGATGCCTGCCTGTGAGTGTTTACTTGTGAGTAGTTTACTTGTAAGTAAACTGATCTCAGATCAAATTCATGTGTAGATGCGCCTGCTGACTATGGCTTTTCTTTCAGCTCTCATACCATAGTTTTTGGCGATGCATCACTTATAGATAACTTAAACATAGTAAGTGTCCCATTTCCATTATGTCACATTGTCATTTTCTGCTGCAACATTATCTGTTCCTCATGTGAAGAATTTGGCATCATCCTTTTTTGTCAATACAGTACATACTTTTCCAAACTCTTGCTAAGAGGTAAAATCATTGTTTTTGCATGTTGCCAAATGCCAGACATTACCTTGACTTATGTCGTTAGCCACAGCGGATGCAGCCCCATCTGCTGTTTAGTGACCTTTGCATGCCTTTCTGTCTAATGTCTCTTATCATAGTACTCTGGATTCTCTATCATGTCCAGTACATCAAAGCATTATCCATATCCTATAAGCTTCAGTCTGAACTGGACAACTTCTTTGTGCTTGGCATATTCTGATTGTTTTGTCAAGGATTAATTTTAGATCTTCCTATAGTCTCTGAGTATCTTATTCTTGAGTCTAATCACAGGGTCTGTTCTCTTTTCTGAAGCACAGTTAATTCCCCAAAATTACAAGTTTGGCTCTTCTGCTTTAAATTAGTCACAAGTGGTTCTATGTTTTCACCTTCTTTTTTAAAAGCATACCATTTGCATATTACCATTTTACATGGAATGTAATACTTCTCAAATTTCTCTAAGTTTGATAGTTGGCATCTACATGAGATGTTTACTGTACAGTTCACTAATTAACTACACAATAAACATCTCAGTGTTACTGTGCAGTAGCCTAGTTAACTGCACAGTACAGGGGAGTGTCTACATGCGCACACACTTACTATGCAGTAAAAACTACTTTCAAGTGAAGTTAGCACTTTAATCGTAATTAGTTACTGAATAGTAACACCTGTGTAGAAATGACTTGGCAGCAAATTTCATGCCAGGTCTGCCTGGTCAATAGGGGGCCAGCCTGAGGTCAGCCCCAGGGCTCCAGCCTAGGAGCCTCTCCTGGCCTAGGGCTGGGCTGCATCTATGGCAGCCCCTGCCTGCAGGCTTTAAAAGCCTGCAGCCTTTTTGTGCCCTGGGGCACACATCATAGGCAGCCTGAGGGAGTGCAGACCCTGTGTGCCCCCTGCGCAGGCCACAGCCCTGCTGTCCCTGTCTGCCTGGAGCTCTATGCTGCAGCTTGGCCCTGCTCAGCCTTGCAGGTGCCAGGGCACTGCTGCCTGACCAGCAGGATGGACTCCACCTGCTGCAAGCTGCTGTAGCCCCTGCCAACCCTGTCAGCACCCCAGGGCTGCCTGCAGGAGGGCCAGCAGGACCTGTCTGCTGCAGACCCCAGCAGCCTGCCCTGCACCTGCTGTAAGGCATAGTTTCTGCTAGTCCCTTGCCATGCTCCTGTTCATGACACTTTTGGCAACTGCCTAGGGCCAGCAACAGAGGAGCAGCTGCCCAGGAGCTGGTGCAGGACCCAGCAGCATGGCCTGGTCCTCATCGTCCAGGCCCATTGCTGCCCACATGCTTACACCTGTGCCCTCCACTCAAAGCCCCAACTGGATCCAGGAGGAGGCTGGTGACCTCATGGTGCTCTAGTGTGATACAGAGGTGCAGAGGCAGTCTGAGCATGGTGGGTGCTCGAATGCCCACATTTATGAGGCCTTGTCAAGTGGGATGCGGGAGCATGGGCACTCCTGGTCTGTGTGGCAGTGCCGCATCAAGGTCAAGGCCTTGTAGGCACAACCATAATCATTGGTACAGTCGTGTCCACAAGACCATGACCTTTATGCAGCAACTGACCTGCATTTTGGTGTCCCAGGACCCAGGCTATAGCCATGCAGTTTATACAAGTAGAGGTGGCCTGCTCGAATCCCCACCCCACCCTGACCCCTCACAGGAGGAAGGACCCTTGGACATTCCCCATCCTGCCCAGCTCCCTGGCTGCTCAATCCAGTAGCAGCTTGGGGAGCCCTGGCCAGTGGCTGCCTTGCCAGCCGTGTAGCCCCAACCCCTGCTCATGCCCTTCCCCACCTTCCTGGCTGGTCTGCCTGCACTCCCTTGGTCCCAAGTTCCCCCGCACAGCATGCAGAGGTGGGACACAGTTCAAAACTTTATAAAGCAGCCTGTGCCCCTGCAGCTGGGTGGGCACAGGCCTCATGCCCTGAGGAAGGTATTAATGCTGGCAGCGATGTCCTCCTTGGCAGCAGGTGGCAGGGACATGTAGCACTGCTACAAGTAGCCCACTAGGCAGAGGCAGAGGTTTTGAGGCAACCCAGGCTTTCCCCCCGTGCCATCAAAGTGCATGATCCGGTACCAGGTGCGCAATTCATCTGGGGCACTAGGAGGATCAGCAGCAGCAGAGTGTAGTGTGCCGGGTAGTCTTAGCCTTCACAAACATCTCATCGTGCACCAGCCAGGGCACATGCAGCAGGGGCATGCTCAGGGCACAGCAGTGGCACAGGAAGGCAGTGTGTGTGTGGGGGGTGGTCCTTGGAGAAGACCCCTGCGAGGAGGGGAGGGGAGGGGAGGGGAGCAGCCAGCCCCTCACCCCAGTTGTCAGAGAGCCCTATGTGCCCCGAGCCCAGGAGCTGTGGGCTGTGCTGCAGCCCAGCAGCGCAGGTGGCTTCCAAGAAGCAGGGAGTGGGGGGAGGACAGGAGTCTGGAGGTGCGACAGCAAGTGCTACCAGCGACTGGCTTGGCCCACCCTGGGAAGGGGGAGGGGGAGGTAGGCTGCCTGCAGCTAGCACCCAGCAGGCCACTGGCCCCAAGGGAGCATGCAGAGACAGGGGGTTTGGCTGCTGGCCACCTGGGCCTTGTCTAGCCTGGCCTGACTTGCCATAGTCCCTGGGCACCTGTGCACAGCCAACCCCTGATCTGAGGCCAGGCAGTGAACAAGATAAGAGCATCTTATCTCTGAAATATTGCAAACTTTCACAAAAGGCTCCTGTTTCTTGGCTCTGCAGGGCCTACATTTGGATGTGGAGGAGAGGCCGCAGGACCGAGAGAGGATGCAGGCTCAAGGATGCTGCCACTGAGTACTGGAGCCCTCCAGATGTGCTGGCTGTACCAGAGGCAGACGCAGGACTGGACCCTTCTCTTCCAGAAGCTGGTGGTGATGGTGGTGGTGGTGAAGGAGAGGGTGGATGATGCCTGGGCCTGGCAACAGGATCTGGCCTGGGAGGAGAGGTGGCAGTGTCAGAGAAATTATTCGCTTAAGCTCCCAACCTGGAAAGGGAACACCTGCGAATACTCCTGACCCCAATGGGGCTTGTTTCCCAGCCGAGACTCAAATAAGCAGGAGATGACTGTGTGGTCTTTTCAGTTTATTCGGCCGAAGGTCCCCCGACCTTAGAAAGGCAGAGGGGCCCCGGTTGCACTCTCACACATGTATTTATATTCTCTGGGTACATGATATTTCACATGCGCAAAGCTTTAGCGGAAAATTACTAGTATTGCATGACTCTTCTTCAACCTGCGGGGTAAGACGAAATAAGGCACAGGTCTGCCGTTAAGCTTGTCTATCATGCTTAGTTACTATGGGGGAAGTTGTGGGCCCCTGAAGGTACAGGCTGTGCTTCCCGTATTGCCAAAGGAAACCCCTTTCTCTGCGCACAATTTCTAACAATCCCCCTGTCACAGCGGAGTCCTGTAGGAGGGCCGTGATCTCCTAGAGGCCCCCTCTTCTGTGCCAAGTCGGCCCAAGGGCACCCTCAGATTCTCGCCCACCACGTCTTTGGTGTTTAGGTAAAGTTGGGAGGCTGCCTCATGTCTCCTTGGGCACGGTTAGTTGGGACCTCTGTCCCCGTGTTTTCCCGGACTCTCCGGGAGGTCTCCCTGTATGATGGGTGCTTCCCGGGCACCCTAGCCTTATGGGCTACGCACGGCTCCAACCACCCCTGATACCATGCCCCAAGCCTCGCAGATGGGATAGACATTGGTCTGTCTCTATAGATACACCGCCCGTCTCTCGGGCCTCCTCTGTACGCTTGCCCACTCTCTGGGGCCTCCTGTGCCCACTATGGGCCTCCTCAATCAAACCGCCCACTTCTAGGGCTCTCTGTGGCCACACTGGGCCTTCTCAGTCCAACTGCCCTCTCTCGGGGCGCTCCTCTAATGCTGCCCCTCTCTCGGGGCTCTCAGCGCCCACTCTGGGCCGTCTCTGTAACGTCGCCCCTCTCCTGGGGCTCTCTGTACCAGCGCCCCTTTCCTGGGGATCTCTCTAAAACACCGCCCCTCTCCTGGGGACTTCTGTGCCCCCTCTGGGACTTCTCGGCTACGCCACCTGACTCCCGGGCCCACCACACTGCTACCCCCTTTCTCCCGGGCTTACTGCACCACTACCCCCTCTCGTCGGGGTTTACCGCAGAACTTTGCCCTTTCCGGGGTTTACCACAGTACTCTGCCTTCCACAGGGGCTCACAACGTCTGCCCTGGGGCTTCTCAGTAGTACCCCTTCTCTGGGGCTTGCCACACCTGCACTGGGGCTTCTCAGAAGTGCAACCCCCCCCTTTTGGGGCTCACCGTGCCCAACTTGGGCTACTCAATATGGTCCCCAATGAGTACGCTGCGCCCTCCCTGGCACCGGGGTTCCCACACCGCTGGGGGTTCCCCCTGAGGCCTCCTTCAACCCCTTATAGCCTCACCCTAGCCACCGGTGTGATAAACAAAACAAAACGAAACACAAGCCCCTAGGCTGCAACATAACTATAAGCCGCCTGGCTACAACTACATTGCTCCGACATCTTAGAGCTGCCTTCTGTTATCTGGCTTAAGCAGTACCTGTGGTTCTCACTGCTTCTCGCATCCCTACTCCAGGAGCTTCTGCCTCTGTGGCTGCTGGCAGGGAACTGCCAGCCTGGCCTCAGCCCTGGGCTTTATGAGGGCCAGGCCCTGCCCCCCTCCAGTCAGCTGACTTCCTGGTTGCCCCGGGCAACCCACAGCTGTGCTCGTTATGTCCTGCCAGGGCTCTCTCCCTGGCAGTTTCCGCTCTCTAGGAGCAGAGCACCAAGGTGCCCTGCGACACCCCCCTTATGGCCAAAGGCCTATGGCCTGCTGGCCATTTCCCAGTTTTGCATGACATTGAGATTAATTACTTTTTGCGTAACGTGAACTACACATGCTTTAATTACAGCAATTACTAAAATAATAACTAAGAATATTCCTAATCCCCACAAAATGTATTCTAAGATATACTTTCCCCACATTCCTAGACTTGAGGCGATCCATTCCATTACTGACCAACTTCCTAAAGCGTTTACCCATCGTGATGTGTCTTGAATTGTTTTTACTACGGCAGTTATATTGTCAGTGTGGTCAGGAATGTAGGTGCAGCAGGGACCTCCTGTGATTAAAGCATATACCCCTCTTTCTCTAGTTAACAAATAGTCTAATGCTAGGCGATTTTCTAAAGTCATAGCATGTTTGGCAGAAGGCTCTCCTTGCAATAATTCAATGCTCTCTGCTGTGCTATTGGTAATAAGCTCCAAGTTTTATTAGAAGTGGAGCATCCTATAGAATCTTTCATAAAGTGCCATATATAAGGAAGCTGTAAGGAGCTGCAGGGGGCAGAGACATTTCAGGGGAGGTATCCTTTTCTTTTAGCTTCTTTGGTTTCTACCACAGTATTCTTTGGCCATATTAGGTGTGTGGAGTTAATGGTTAGTTTATAGCTTGGCTGCCATCTTAAAAATCTCTTTCCTCTTCCATGACGATTTTCTCAACACACTTGGGCCGATAACATGGCATCTGAGAGCGCTACTTTTTTAAAGTAAGGGTTATTTCGCCTGGTACTTACTCCAATTCTATCTGTATCAGCCCATTCTGGACTAGAGAAGTTTTCTTCCCAGGGGATTAAAGGATAGGGTGGAAAGTTAGTGGAAGGGGGCTGTTTGCCACATATCCAGCAATCAGATAAATTTAGGGCCTGCGCTATGGCTATAGTGGAAATCAGGTAACTATTATCTTTCCACTGACCTTCTTGTTCTGTATCACTTTCCCACAAATAGGCGTTTGTCCTATGCGCCCCAAGCAATAATCCTGTCAGGATAACCTACTGAAATGCCATTATTAACTTATAATTTCCCCTGCTTCTACAGTGAAATACAAACACAAAATATGACAAGAAAGGTAATACAAAGCAATCCTAAAAACACAGATATTAAATGTTCTTGCATTCTTGTTAAGGAGTCTGGACAGTCCACAATTTTCCGATTCTTGTTAGCCGCAGGGGCGGAACAGAGGCCGGTTGGTCGTGACTTGCTAATGTCTCGTTTTTGTCTCAGACGGCCAGAGCCGACTTGAGGTGATCTAGAAATTGCTCGGTTGTTGGGCGGGCTGGTGAATGGAGAGGCAGACAAAACGTATTGGTTGCAAAAAAGCTTTACTTACGCTGCTAGTAGCCGCTACGCAGGTGGTCCGGTCACTTAAATAATCACAAAAGTTGCTCCAGCTGGCAAGACTCAGGCCAGCGAATCCATACACGAACCAGGCCAGCAGGAAAAAGGTACGTCGAGGGATGGCGCTCGGTGATGGGGAGAAAAATCGATAGTTGATCAGGCTATCGATTAGCTCAGCCACAAGTCAGGAATCTTCAAAGTCACTCTGCAGCGCGCTCAAAGTTCTCCGACTTGGGCGGAAGTCGCACAGAATTTTATACGGCTAACAAGCCAATTGCTAGCCGCCACGTAGGAATAATTTAGAACTGGCCAATAGTGGGACATAAATTTGCATACGAATGGCGGGAACTCTCTTGCACTGGAGTTTTCTGTTGCAACAGAAAACTTTTGCTGTGCGCAGAGACTCTCATGCAGCGGGAAAATTCCACCGTGCTGAGGCACTAAAATCATTAGGTTGTGACAGTTTTCAGAACTGGGTTCGGTGCCAGGTTTGAGGTGACTGTGATGAATCTAGCTTTCTTTCTCGGCAATTTTCACAGCAGTGTGCGTAGTAAGGAGAACTTGATATGGACCTTCTCAGACTGGAGCCAAGGCGGGTTTTTTTCCCGCCAATGTTGTTTTACTCAACCTAGCTTACTGGTTGATAGGGGTGAAGATTACAGTTTAAAGGTACTGATTGAGCTAAAGCAGCTGACCTGTGTAAACACTGGAGAGACTCCTATAAGAATAAAACATAACTAGTTAAAGCTTCATCTCTGCCAAGTAAACTAACCTGCGGATTTTCCCATCTTTTATATGTAATAGGAGCATGACCAAACAATAACTCATAGGGGAAAAGGTTGAGAGGTCGCTTGGGTTTAGTTTTTATAGCAAACAGCACTATTGGTAACGCATCTGGCCACTTTAATTTGGTTTGGGAGCAGATCTTTCCTAAAAGGGATTTTATACTTTGATTCATATGCTCTACCTGACCCAAGGATTGGGGGTGATAGGGTGTGTGGAAGTGCACTGCTATTTCAAGGACTCTGTAGACTTCTTTTAAAACAGTTTCTGTAAAGTGAGTTTCTCGGTCAGAGTTTATCTTTCCTGGAATGCCGAAACGTGGAATTATTTCTTTTAATAAATGTTTAACTACTGTCACTGAATCTGCTTTTCGAGTGGGGAAAGCTTCTGGCTATTCTGTTAGTTGATCTACCACTACTAGACAGTGCTTGAAATTTTCAGCCTTGGGCAAATCCATGTAGTCAATTTGCAGTTTTTCAAAGGGTAAATATGCCCACGGTTGGGCCCCTCATAGTTTTTTGTGCCCCCCGTACTTGTTGAAGGCTCTGCACTCGGAACATTGCAAAGTTGTTTGAGCAGCTTCTAAATGTATACCTGGGGCAAACCAGGTGGATAGGACCTGTTCTGCTATTTCTCCTTTTCCTGAGTGGCTGTATCTGTGGGCATCCTGAGCCAGAGTTCGGAGCAAGGTGCAAGGAGCAATTGGTCTGCCGTCTGGCGCATGCCACACTCCATCTTTTCCTTGCACAGCTTGCCACTTTTGGGTCCATGTGGAAATTTCATCTGCTGGGACTTTGTCATAAACAACGGACAAGGGTGGAAGAACAACTTGAGATGTGAAGAGGCTTTCTTTAGTCTGTAATGCAGCAGCTCTAGCGGCAGCATCTGCAACATGGTTCCCTTTAGCAATTTCGGAGTCCTCTCTGGAATGTCCGGGACAATGTATTACCGCTATTTCAGCCGGTAACATGATAGCCTTTAGTAGTTCTTGGACTTCGGTGGCATTACTGATTGCATGACCAGAGGACGTGATAAAACCTCTTTGTCACCACAACTGTCCTATCGCATGATAGATCCCAAAAGCATATTTAGAGTTAGTATAGATAGTGACCCGGGAGGCTGTGGCCAATTCGCATGCACATCGGAGTGCCACTAGCTCAGCGGCCTGGGCGCTGGTCCTTGCTGGCAGAGGTTGTGCTATCCATATCCAATGATGGGTAACAACTGCGTATCCTGTGTGCTGAATTCCTTCTCGAACGAATGAAAAGCCATCAGTGAAAAGCACATAATCAGGATTACTTAAGGGGACATCTAATAAATCAGAACGAGGTTTCTCTTGGGCTTCTACCAACTGACAGCAGTTGTGATGAGGGTCCCCATCCTCAGGATTCGGAAGTAAAGTGGCTGGATTTAGAACTGTACATCACTGAAGTTGCACATCTTCTGCTGCTAACAGCAGAACTTCATATCTGTTCAGACACTGGTTAGAAAAATGTTGGGTGTTGTGTTGTAATAGGAGAGCTTTTATCTCATGAGGCACTTGAACCACAAGGTGTCCTAACACTCTGAGACAGAGAACTGCTGCCCTTGCTACAGGATCTAGCTGAGCATAGTATGCTATGGGACTGTTGGAAATTTCCCACGGCTGAGTTAAGACACATGAAGCAATGCCTCGATTCTCATGAGTGAATAAGGTAAAGGGTCCTATCTGCACTTGTGTCTCAGCGCCACGGGGCGCTCGCATAGATTTCCCAGTTACTCCCATAATTTTTTCAGTTCCTGAGACTGCAATTCCCGCCCTTTTTGGAGATTCTCCCAGTGAGGATAAATCTGCTCCCGTATCTATAAGACACTTATAAATTTTTCCTGCTACTTGAAGTGGGACATAAGGGGATGAAGGGGCATAGGTATACTCAAAAGATGAAGATTCCCCCAGATACATCATGTGGAAGAGCCCCCCCCATTTCATTGGGAGTCATAGATTTCATAGATTTCATAGACATTAGGGCTGGAAGTGACCTCGGAAGATCATCGAGTTCAGCCCCCTGCCCAAAGGGCAGGAAGTCAGCTGGGGTCACAGGATCCCAGCAAGATAAGCATCCGGTTTGCTCTTAAAGGTGTTCAATGTAGGTGCTTGAACCACCTCCGGTGGCAGGCTGTTCCAGACCTTGGGGGCTCGGACAGTAAAGAAATTCTTCCTTATGTCCAGCCTGAAACAGTCTTGTAGTAGTTTATGACCATTCGACCTAGTCGTCATCCCTTGGGGTGCTCTGGTGAACAAATGTTCCCCCAGATACTGGTGGTCACCCCTGATAAACTTATAGGTGGCCATCAGATCACCCCTGAGCCTGCGCTTTTCCAGGCTAAAGAGCCCCAGGGCTCTCAGTCTGTCATCGTAGGGTCTGCTTCCCTGACCTCTGATCATGCGCGTCGCTCTTCTCTGGACTCTCTCAAGCTTCTCCACATCCTTTTCGAATTGTGGAGCCCAAAACTGGATGCAGTACTCCAGTTGCGGCCTCACCAAGGCCGAGTACAAGGGGAGAATGACATCCCGGGATTTGCTTGAGAAGCATCTATGGATGCAAGCCAGCATTTTGGTCGCTTTACTAGCCGCAGCATCACATTGCAGGCTCATGTTCATCTTGTTGTCAATGATGACCCCCAAGTCTCTTTCTTCCATAGTGCTAGCCAACATAACACTGCCAAGCCTATAAGGATGCTGCATAAAGTAATTTATGTCTTGTTGCAAGCCTTGGATCCAGAGGTCTGTAGGATCGGTGCTTGCAGCCTGGTTATTTCCCTGGGTTCCCCCCTTTTTTCCTCCGTAAGGGGGGGGTCCTCTAGGGCAGTTCGGGCACTCTCGTTTCCAATGCCCCAATTGTTTGCAATAATTACACATATCATCAGGGGCCGATTCTCTTGGGGTATTAGGCCTCCCTTGGTACTCCCTATAACTTCCTCTGCCTTTTCCTCTTTTTTTCGACTGGAACTGAGAGCTGAGAGCAGCAGCCAAAAATTTAGCCTCCTGTTGCTTCATTTTTAATTTTTCAGCCTTTTGAACTTCTGGTCTCTGATCAAAGGCATGATTAGCTAAATCTACTAATTGTTGTATAGTTTTCGTGTTCCAGTCAGGGTTATATTTGACTATGTATTTTTTAATATCTGATACACAACCCCCTACAAAAGTGGATGCTACAATGGTTTGATTTTGCGGAGCCTGTATGTCAAAACTTCCTCCATGGGTTGCAACGGCTTTCAGCAGCCTGCTGTAGAAATCTTGCGGATGCTCGTTCGGACCTTGTACCACAGAAGTTACTTTGGTCCAGTCAGTAGTTTTGCGTCCTGCCCTGTTTATTCCTTTTCACAAGGTCTGTCTAGCTAATTGTAATCTTTCTTTTTCATGATTATCTCCGTTTATTTCCCAATTTGGGATACCAATAACCCATTTGTTGAGGATGGGGTTCCTTCAGGAACCCCTTCAGGTACCTTAACTTATCAACACTGAGGGATCCCAACACTGGCCTCTGGAGGTCAGGGTTCTCATAAGTATAGCCAGGCCAGACACTAGTGCATAAGGCTATAGTGTGCTTCTTACTCAATTGGCCATGTCCAGATAACTTATTCCAGTTACTTAACAATTCTCCAAGAGGACTACTAGCGGGAATTGACTGTTTCTGTCCCATCGTCACTCTTGGCGGACATCCCTTTTCCCAGATAACCTGATACACTATAAATCTCCCCAAGGACCCTGCTTTCTTGGCTACCCTAGACCTAACCAATCTGGAAAGACAGGTTCTAGGATGCCTCAAACAGGTTGGAGGACTTATCCAGTTAGAAGGTCAGAGACAGAGACGGTTCCTCAGTGCACGAATAGAGACATAAAATGCGCCACACAGATTTATTGGCTCAAAAGAGTCAAACGGGCAATTAACTAAAATTGCCTGTGTGCCCAGGTTTGAGGAACCGGAGAGCAGACTGGCCTATAACATGTTAGACAAGACATACACAACATATAAATGGCCACACCATGCCAATAAAATTGAAGGAGTCACCTTATCGTCCCGCCATGTCTGCAGCCTCAACTCAAGATTCCCATGGTGAACTCACCTCTGTTATGGCCGGCTGGAGGTTGGGTTCAGGCGGCAGCAGCGACGTGACGAGCTGGGTGCTCCTGCCTGGCTCGCCAAATTTGTCGGAGAAATTATTCGCTTAAGCTCCCAACCTGGAAAGGGAACACCTGCGAATACTCCTGACCCCAATGGGGCTCGTTTCCCAGCTGAGACTCAAATAAGCAGGAGACGAGGGTGTGGTCTTTTCAGTTTATTCGGCTGAAAGTCCCCCAACCTTAGAAAGGCAGAGGGGCCCCGTTTGCACTCTCTCACACGTATTTATATTCTCTGGTTACATGATATTTCGCATGCGAAAAGTTTTAGCGGAAAATTACTAGTATTGCATGACTCTTCTTCAACCTGCAGGGTAAGACCAAATAAGGCACAAGTCTGCCGTTAAGCTTGTCTGTCATGCTTAGTTACTATGGGGGAAGTTGTGGGCCCCTGAAGGTACAGGCTGTGCTTCCCGTATTGCCAAAGGAAACCCCTTTCTCTGCACACAATTTCTAACAGCAGGAAGAGGACCTGGTCCACCAGGAGGGGTGGTGCCAGGAAGACATTGCCCGGGTTGAAGTGCCCTAGGCTGAGCTCCTGTCCCTGGAGTTGGAGCACCTCTAGATCTTGCAGGGCCAAAATAACATCCTGAGCCAGACCATGGAGGCCACAGACAATGACCACCAGACCCTGGACACCATCCTGGGCCTGGTAGTCTCATGCGTGCCTACCACTGCCCAGCCCTAGCCCTGCAGGCTGCCTGGCAGCCACCCACTGTCCTGCAGCAGGTCCCTCCCTGGGCCTCAGAGGAGGTCCTCTGCTGCCTCCCACCTGCAGGATCCCCTGGCCCAGCCCCCACCCAGAGTCTGCCACCACCTGCCTGGGCCCAGCCCCACCGCTTGCCCCGGCTCCATGCCTCAGTGTGCACACCAATAGGAGAACAGCCGAAGGCTGGGGTGCTAGCCATCTGCCCCCAGGCTCTGTCTCCTAGGTACGCCCACCCCATGAGCCCCCACTCCAGGACATGAAAAAACCCCTACTTTATATATAGTTTTAAAACTGGCAAGAGGGGTTTTTATTGCTGGGTGGGGAAGGTGGTGGAGGGGCTATGTTTGTTGGAGAGGGAGAGGGCTCTGTTGGTTGAGGGGGAGATGGGACAGGGCTTTCTGTGTTGGGGAGGGAGGGAGGAGTGATGGGGCTGTGAACTGTAAGGAGAATAGAGATGTGTTCTTTGAGTCCATGCCTGGCATGAGAGTGGTGCTAGGGGTGGGCAGGGAGTAGGAGGTCTATGGGTGATGGGACAGGCAGGCTAGAAGGGGCAGTGCTCCAGAAGGTGGTCTGCCACAGCCTCCCACACCCATTGCCCTGGCCCCTGCTAGTAGATGCACAGCTCTCCTTGGGCCTCAGCCTGGGGGACCCACCACTTCTGCTACTGCTGCAGCTTGGTGCTCCCACTGTCAAGCCATCTCTGTGTGCTGCACCTCCTCTGCCTAGGCCTCATGGAACAAGTTTGCCTGGGCCTCGCAGATATTGTGCAACACACAGGCTGTGATGACAACTCAGGGGAGGTTCTCCTTGGCAACTTTGAGGCAGGCAGTGAGGGAGTGCCTGCAGCCCTTGAGGCGGCCAAAGGCACACTTGACCAGGGTGTGGGTCTGGCCCAGGCAATGATTAAAGTGGGCTTGGCAGGGGTCCAGATGGCCAGTTTAGGGCCTCATCAGCCAGGGCAGGAGTGGGTATGCAGGGTTCCCAATGAGCAGGGGTGGGATGACAATGTCACCCAGCTGTAGGTCTGTGACCCCCAATGCAAAGTGCCTGCTCTCCATCAGCGTAGCCAGTCCCGAGTTTTGAAAGACATGGGCATTGTGCATGCTGCCCACCCATCTGGCACTCACATTGGTGAACATCCCTTGGTGGCCTATGACAGTCTGCAGGACCATGGAGTGGAACCCTACACTTGGATGACTACACAGTCCGGTGGGTGGCGAATTGGCTAGAGGGTCGCACCCGGAGAGTCATAGTGGATGGGTCGGTATTGATCTGCAAGGGTGTAGGCAGTGGAGTCCCGCAGGGCTCGGTCCTTGGACCGATACTCTTCAATGTCTTCATCAGCGACTTGGATGAGGGAGTGAAGTGTACTCTGCCCAAGTTTGCGGATGACACAAAAATGTGGGGAGAAGTGGACACACGGGAGGGCAGGGAACAACTACAAGCAGACCTGGACAGTTGGACAAATGGGCAGAAAACAACAGAATGCAATTCAACAAGGAGAAATGCAAAGTGCTGCACCTAGGGAGGAAAAATGTCCAGCATACCTACTGCCTAAGAAATGACCTGCTTGGTGGCACGGAAGCAGAACGGGATCTTGGAGTCCTAGTGGACTCCAAGATGAACATGAGCTGGCAGTGTGACAAAGCCATCAGAAAAGCTAATGGCACTTTATTGTGCATCAGCAGATGCATGACGAACAGAACCAAGGAGGTGATACTTCCCCTCTATCGGGCACTGGTCAGACCGCAGTTGGACTACTCCGTGCAGTTTTGGGTGCTACACTTCAAGAGGGATGTGGATAACCTGGAGAGGGTCCAGAGAAGGGCCACTCGTATGGTTAAGGGCTTGCAGGCCAAGCCCTATGAGGAGAGACTGGGGCACCTGGACCTCTTCAGCCTCCGCAAGAGAAGGTTGAGAGGCGACCTTGTGGCTGCCTATAAGTTCATCACGGGGGCACAGAAGGGAATTGGTGAGGTTTTATTCACCAAGGTGCCCCCGGGGGTTACAAGAAATAATGGCCACAAGCTAGCAGAGAGCAGATTTAGACTAGACATGAGGAAGGACTTCTTCACAGTTCGAGTGGCCAAGGTCTGGAATGGGCTCCCAAGGGAGGTGGTGCTCTCCCCTACCCTGGGGGGTCTTCAAGAGGAGGTTAGATAAGCATCTAGCTGGGGTCATCTGAACCCAGCACTCTTTCCTGCCTATGCAGCGGGTCGGACTCGATGATCTATTGAGGTCCCTTCCGACCCTAGCATCTATGAGTCTATGAATCTATGAATTGTTCCAGAGACAATAAACCTGTCTGAGCTTCACCACTATACATGAATCTGAGTCATTCTTTCTGCATTGCACCCGGGCTTCAGGAGCCCATTTGGCTGCAGCTGCCCTTTGGAACACACCAACCTCAACTGCCTGAACATCTAAAGTGACAATGGGCAAAAGACCACCCCAAAACACTGCCCCATACCCCAGAACAACATTTCCCACACATAGGGCCACCCCATCCCTAACCCAGTCCCCTACCAAAAAATTGTTCTTTAGATATATAGGGAGTAAAAGGAAAGCCCAGGGTGGAATAGGACCTCTACTAAATAGGCATAAGCAATTGGTGATGGACAGGGGAGACAAGGCTGAACTCAATGAGTTCTTTGCCTCAGTGTTCCTAAGTGAGGGGCAAGACAAGGCTCTCACTGGGATTGTAGAGATGCAGCAGCAGGGCGCCAGACTACCAAGCGTTGACCCTGAGATGGTGCAGAGGCACTTGGAGGAACTGGACACGTTTAAGTTGGCAGGCCCGGATGAGCTCCATCCAAAGGTACTGAAGGCACTGGCTGACATTATTGCGCAGCCACTGGCGGGAATATTTGAACTCTCGTGGTGCATGGTCCAGGTCCCGGAGGACTGGAAAAGGGCCAATGTGGTCCCCATTTTCAAGAAGGGGAGGAAGGAGGACCCAGGCAACTATAGGCCAGTCAGTCTCACCTTCATCCTAGGCAAAGTCTTTGAAAAAATTATCAAGGCTCACATTTGTGAGAGCCCGGCAGGACAAATTATGCTGAGGGGAAACCAGCACGGGTTCGTAGCAGGTAGATCATGCCTGACTAATCTAGTCTCTTTTTATGACCAGGTTACAAAACACCTGGACGCAGGAGTAGGGGTTGACGTCGTTTACTTAGACTTCAGGAAGGCCTTCAATACGGTATCCCACCCCATACTGGTGAACAAGTTAAGAGGCTGTGACTTGGATGACTGCACAGTCCAGTGAGTGGCGAATTGGCTAAAGGGTCGTACCCAGCGAGTCGTAGTGGATGGGTCGGTATCGACCTGGAAGGGTGTGGGCAGTGGGGTCCCGCAGGGCTCGGTCCTTGGACCGATACTCTTCAATGTCTTCATCAGCGACTTGGACAAGGGAGTGAAATGTACTCTGTCCAAGTTTGCGGATGACACAAAACTGTGGGGAGAAGTAGACACGCCGGAGGGCAGGGAACAACTACAAGTAGACCTGGACAGGTTGGACATATGGGTGGAAAACAACAGGATGCAGTTCAACAAGGAGAAATGCAAAGTGCTGCACCTAGGGAGGAAAAATGTCCAGCACACCTACTGCCTAGGAAATGACCTGCTTGGTGGCACGGAAGCGGAAAGGGATCTTGGAGTCCTAGTGGACTCCAAGATGAACATGAGTCGGCAGTGTGACGAAGTCATCAGAAAAGCTAATGGCACTTTATCGTGCATCAGCAGATGCATGATGAACAGAACCAAGGAGGTGATACTTCCCCTCTATCGGGCGCTGGTCAGACCGCAGTTGGAATACTGCATGCAATTTTGGGCACTGCGCTTCAAGAGGGATGTGGATAACTTGGAGAGGGTCCAGAGAAGGGCCACTCGTATGGTTAAGGGCTTGCAGGGCAAGCCCTACGAGGAGAGACTAGGGCACCTGGACCTCTTCAGCCTCCGCAAGAGAAGGTTGAGAGGCGACCTTGTGGCTGCCTATAAGTTCATCATGGGGGCACAGAAGGGAATTGGTGAGGCTTTACTCACCAAGGTGCCCCTGGGGGTTACAAGAAATAATAGCTACAAGTTAACAGAGAGCAGATTTAGACTGGACATTAGGAAGAACGTCTTCACAGTTAGAGTGGCCAAGGTCTGGAATGGGCTCCCAAGGGAGGTGGTGCTCTCCCCTACCCTGGGGGTCTTCAAGAGGAGGTTGGATATGCATGTAGGTGGGGTCATCTGAACCCAGCACTCTTTCCTGCCTACGCAGGGGGTCGGACTCGATCTATTGAGGTCCCTTCCGACCCTAACGTCTATGAATCTATGAAAAAAACCATGAGGATAGAGAACAGAAATGGGATGGTTACTGTGGCTAAGCCTATGAGTTCTCCCTTAGCTTCTTGCAGACTATTGGACCTTATGAAAGACTGGGAAGGTGTACTGGGGCTGGAATCAATCTGTTCTAATATTAAAAAAAGAAAATGTCATATCCATTTTACTGATTGAATCTTAGAGAGTTAACCCCTAGAAATACAGGGCTTGTCTTTGCCATCCCTTGCGACTTTTAGCATGTGAGTATATCCATTTACTTCAGTGGGAAGTTTATCAAGCAAAATTATCACTGGGGTCAGTTGGAACTTCTCCTGAGCCAGGCATTACCTAATAAAGCCTTTAGCAGAGATAAATATGTACCTGACAAGGCTTCAGAAATTTGGGGTCCCAATTAAAGAGGGGGATATTTAAATAGAATAATATATCAGCCTCATTCTTCTCCCATTTTTTTATCTTGCAGTAATTCCATTGACTTCAGTGGACTTATTACAAGATTCTGTTGGTGCAGCTGATTACAGACCGAAGCCCCTTGTTATTATTTAAAATAATTTGTGAAAACATTTTAATTAATAGTTTTTATAAAACCATATTTTAAATAGAAAGCTTAAAGTAGTACATGGTGCATTTTATAAAATCTGCTGAACTGTCTCAAACAAAAATAAAAAAGGACATCTGCTGCTTTAATAATTTCTGTGCTCGGATTGAGACATCTTTAAAAATGAAAAAATATAAATCACCATCTCACTCTCTATTATGTGAAAAACTACTGCTTTGGAAACTCATGCTCATCTTCATAGACTTTTGTTAGGTCAGAAAGGACCACAGTGAACTTCTAATCTGACCTAAATAATGCCAGGCCAGACAATATGATCTAGTGATCCCTGCATCAAGACCATAACTTCTGGCTGAACTAAAGTACATCTTTTAGTAAGACATATGATTTTGATTTAAAGACTCCATAAAATTGAGAATTTACCACATCCTCTGATAAGTTATTCTAATGGTTAATTACCTTCATTGTTAATCATTGGCCTCTAGTCTGCTTCAGCTTCCAGTCACTGAATTCTATTATACCTTTGTCTACTAAGTTTACAGATCTTTCTACTATCAAAAATTTCCCCATATGGATATTTAGACTGAAATCACCTCTTAATGTTATCCTGAATAAACTAACTAGTGCTTTTTAAATCTAAAGGGATTTTGTGCTCTGTTGATCATCTGTCTATGGAAAGGATAGTTTCAAAAGGGGCTGAAACCAATGTGATCATGAATAGGAAATGCAGAATTTGAACAAAATTATGGTGCTATTTTTCATTCACATAGCTTAGAGCTGCCCCTGTAGCCATTGC
The DNA here is from genome assembly GCF_030867095.1 of Alligator mississippiensis. NCBI lineage: Eukaryota > Metazoa > Chordata > Crocodylia > Alligatoridae > Alligator > Alligator mississippiensis. The sequence goes on from NC_081829.1 coordinate 22,158,674, forward strand.
ATGTAGCTGTTATAGTCTGACTGTATTGTGTGTGGGGGGGGGGGGGGGGGAGGGGGGTGTTATGTGTGCAACCACTACAGGAGCAGTTCCAAAGTTAGGACATGTCTCCTTGAATACATGCCTACAGAGTCCCCTAGGGTTCAGTGGTAGACTCATTGCCTGCTGCACAGGAGCCCTGGGTTCAATTCTCTGATGCTCGTACAAGCACAGTCATGGAGGCATCAAGTGTCCGGCCTTTGGATTCTGTCTCAGTGCCCTAAAGGTGGGATGGAAGGTCTGGGCAGCCTCCATTCTTCTGAACAAAAACTCCTGCCTAGGCATATGCATCACAGGTCTGGGTGACTTCTCATATATTCACCATGATCCAGAATGAGCAATGGTTGCCAAACTTGCTTAAATACATACATGGACCAAGAGCACAAAGGGGAGAGAGGATTAAATGAGCCACATGCGGAAGTCATGTGTTACCGCATATTCTTTTCAGCACAGTTCCTATGTGGCTCTTCCTATAAGAGTTAGTAGATGAAATGAGTTATATCATACAAATGCATATTTATATTGCACCTAGTTCTATAGGGGTGTTTGTAGACTGCACTTTAAAGCAAGTTTAAAGGGAGTTAAATGCCTTTTGCACTGCTTTAATGGCATTGTTTGCACATTTGGCAGCATATTGTGTATTAATTCCAGCTGCTGTAGCACTTCTGGTGGCGTAATGCGCCTTATATGACTTTGGGATGCAGCAAATAACTTTGGGGTGCTGCAAAGTACAACACTTCCAAGGAATTTTAGTTTCTAAACCTTCTAGCTGCAGAGGGAAGCACTGGGTCCCGTGCAGCTCAGGGGCAATGTAGGCAGCCCCTGCAGGCAGCCGGGCAACAGCCAGGGAAGGCAGGCTCCAGAGAATGAGAAAAAAAAAAAGTGGCAAACCTGATCTTTTACTGCACCCCCTCCCCCCTCCCACAGCCTGCCTTCCTGCCTGAGCTGCATGGGGGCCCAGTGATTCCCTCTGCAGCTACAGTACCCACCAAGACTGCCTGAGCCAGGTGCCTGCGGGTGGGTGCCACCCGGGGAGGGGCAGCTGCTGCCGCAGAAGGAAGCACCAGCCCCTCCCCCCCGCCTTGCAGCCCAGGGACCACTCTGCCCACCAGCAGCTAGCTCTCCCCTCTTTCCTGCTGGAGGCAGGTAAGGATTGGGCTCCAACATGGGTGTAGCCAACACAAGGGTTTACTTTGCCCTAAATTGAAGTGATGTTTTTAAAAAAAACACTGCTTCAATTTAGGGAGCATTAAACCCCCGTGTCATGTACAAACCCCCTATGTAACCCAGGTGGTACGTGGCTGGTACCCGCTCTTCAGTTGAAGGGATGTCAGTGGATGTGTGTATGCTGTGGGAGCATGACAGCCTAGCTGCCTAGCACCTCCTTTCCCTACAGAGCAGAGCAGAGGCCAAGGACACCCAGTGCTACTTAACTATTTACAGGTTTAATTATACAATATTAAATAAAAAAACTTATAAACATAAACATGCTCACACGCACACACATGTGTGCTATTTACAAATATAGGTTTACAAGGACTATAAAATGTCAACCCTGTACTCAGGTACAGGCCTTGAACTTCTATGGCCTTCCAGTTAATATTCAGCCCTGCCCTCAACAGGGCCCTCCAGGCAGCAGGTGTGGGAACACTCAATGATAAAATACAGGTTAGACAGAAAACCAACAAAGGCAAATCTGGCAGTGATGGGACAATAGCAGAACAAATGGGGGCCCTGGGTTCCTCTCCTTTCTGCCTCATTCAGGGTTGGGGAGCCGTGCTGCCTTGTGCAGCCACTGAGGTCCTATATGCTCCTGGACCCTCTCCAGCTCTGTGCACCAATCCGTGCACTGAGGGCTCTTGCCTCACGCAGGGTTGGGGACCCACACTGCCTTCTGCAGCCACCAAAGTCCCATTCGCTCCTAGACCCTCTTTGCACCGATCTGCAAACTGATGCCACAGCTCCCTCCACAGCGGGGCTGGGACGCAGCTGCTTGCTGCATCCCACTCAGTAGAGGCATCTTCTGGGCACTCCTGGAGCAACTGCTTTGCCCCACTGGTCAGCTCCGCCAGCTCTTCTGCAGCCCTTTTTGTCATGCCTCGTTGAAGTCACCCATGTGCTGGCCACACAGGCCAGCCCCCAGATTGGAAACAGACCAATAGGAAAGCCTGAGGGGTTAGTTCTCCCTCAGGTCCTCTTCTTCACCTCACCTCTGGTTCAGGACCGGGCAAGCCTTCTTCCTGCCTTCTCTTAATTGGTGGGGAAGGGAAATGTCCCCACCAATTGGCCTGAGCCATCTGGCTCAAGCCATCAAGCCGGGCTGCCACCAGCCAGCCCGCCACATATACCATAATGCATGTACCCAGAATGTGGCCATTTTGAATTTTCCCTACTGAGTGATCCTTTGCTACATGGCTCATTTGTCATACAGATATGAGGGAATTAATGTTACTTTAGAAAAAGTGAACCTGCTTTATTTGTCACTTACACTTCTTTTTCCACCTATCTAGCTGCACTGCACTCAACTAAATTACCCTTGATTTAGGCCTGCAGACGCAAGCTTAATTCTGATCTCTCCTACTACGCTAGTGTAAGTCAAAAGTGATTTCACTGCAGCCAATGAATTTACACTAGTATATCATTTTCATCACCCCTATGAATTAAATAAGAACACATTTCTGGGATTGGGGGAGGGGAGGAGGGATTGAACTATCCTACAGAACTGAAAAGACCAGTGGTTCTCAACTCCGGGGAGGGGCAGGGGGGTACAATCATGTGGTAGATGGCAGTGACCATCCTGCCCCTCCAGTACTGCTAAATGGGCTGAGGTCTGGCTAGAGGGCAGGGAGTTTACCAGCAGAACCCAGTATGGAAGAAGAGATCCTGAGTACAGCGAGGTTGAAAACCTTGCTATAAAATTCTATAGAAAAATATTTCAAGTTTAGGTCCAAGGCTTGTCCCAAGCTTGGATAGCTCATCAGGCTATCCAATAGCACAGAAATAATTGGCATGGCCAGCATCATAGCTAGCTTCCTAGGGTTTCCCAGACTGGTTGCCAGGTACCCAGGCACTGCTGGATCAACTGGGGGTGGTCTTTGGCAGAAATCCAGGAACGGCTCAAACTCATGTTCTTAGCTCCATGGCAAAATACTTTGAACCCTTTGCCCCTGTGCCTCATAAAAAACGCAAATTCTGTCGTTTTCAGTTATGCTACTAGTTTTCACCCCAAATCAGACAAAGCACCTATTCTGGAAAGAACGTAAGCAAATGATTCAGTGGGTGTGTCTACATGAGATGCTTACTGCACGGTAGCCTAATAAAATTGCATAGTAGCATGCCGGTCAAAAACTGTACTAATAAGCTACTGTGCAGTGTTATTAGGCTACTGCACAGTAAGCATCACAAAAACCCCCATGCGCTGGTAGTACTTCATTAAGCAAATACTCAACTAAATGCTCAGTAACTACTGCGCATTAACAGACATGTAGATAGACAAGCCCACTGTGTTGCTGAAGACAAGTTTCTAGTTTCTCTAGAATTCTAGTGGTTTCATTCTTCCTGCCTTCTGCCTGACTCCTCTGTAAAGGAATTGGACCATACTATCTACATTTTTTGACTTTGGGGCAATTAACATTTCAGCCATAATGTTACATTAATATAGGATTTTGTGTGCTTAATGACATATTAAATCTTCTCAAATTATAGCTAAATTACAAAATGGGCTAATTTACCAAAACCAGTTAATAAATGTTTAGAAAAGGAAGCTAATTGAATTATCCCTCATTTGTCAGAGACAGATAATCTTCCTGTGAGAAATCTCATTTTTTCTGAAGCATGATTAATTGGCCTGACTAGTCAGAGATTATGACAAATTACGTGGGAGGAGATAATAAATAAGTCAGCAGGAAGGGCTGAGAGCATGGAACTAACAGCTGCTGTTTGGTCTGAGGCCTAACATTACTTCTGGACTTGGCCTGAGCCTGGTGTGGTTTTCCTTAACACCTGTACAGTTCTTACTCAGTCTGAGATGCAGCAGTAGCAGCCCATAATTTGCTGCTTCCTCCCTGGACCCTGTAAGCATCCATCTCTTTCAGATCAATCACGCATCCTTACAGATAAGCCTGCTTGAACAGCCACTTGCTGCTAGGCTGAAGGCTGGTGTTTAGTTAATGGAAAAGCCACAGCATGTATTGAATTTTCTATTTATTCTTAATTGTTGGGGTTTGTGATCTGAAATACTTAAGGAACAAACATTGATATTTATGGCACATACATAAAATCTCCAAGGCCCACTAAGAACTTGATCTTGTTCCCACTATGATCAATGGACAAATTCCTCTTAAAATCAGCAGAAGAAATCACAGGCCCTAAATACTGGTGAAAGCTTCTTGGGTTTAATTTGTGTTACCACAGTGGAGCTTTGCCCCTTTAGTACCTAGACTATATAAAGGTTTAAGCATCTGCTACTTCTATTCAGTTACTGAGATGGAGCCAAAATACATATTTAGGTGCCCAACTGCTGTGGCATCTGATATCTTTGTGGATCTGAGCCTTGGTGCTTTAGTTGTAGTAGGAGATGTGTATGTTTTTTAGATCCAGAAGTCCCTAGTATGCAAGCTCTCCAGGGGCATCACTATTATAGAAAGAAATAGTTGTATTGGCTCAACTGGGAAATGTGTTTATCTAGGGACTATTTTATCAGTAGATATTCATTTTAGTGGCACCATTTTAGATTCCTGTGAATCCAGATTTAGAAACTTCCACCAATGCTTCTGGGTGTTTTGATCTTAGTTTAATTTGGTTCATGATAAGCACAGGGATTGGCTGTGAACTTCTGGTACAGGTTTAGGATTTAGGTTTTTCAGGATGGCACAATGCAGGGTAGATAGAACTTTCAACTTCAAGGGGTTTTTTCATCTGGAATTGAATTGGCTGTTATATATTTAAGAGTGGGTATATAAGGTACCAAATAGGGATGGTTTCTATATTTCTACTGCTCATATTTGGAACATATTTTAAATTTGGTTGCAGCTACCTTAATACTTTGTTTTGTGATTTTAGATGCTAGAGATGATATTCAGTGAAAGACAAAGCAAAAACACAGTTAAAATGAGGGCATTCGGCTTAAGATAGCTAAGTCATAATGTGAAGTGAAGAGCAGCTACACAATGAGTAAGTAGACCTGCTGCCACAGACCTCTCCGAGTATTTGCAAAGTTACAGGACTGGGATTTAATGCAAATGATTGCATTGCTATTCCTCCCCTTCTCTCTCTCTCTCTCTCTCTCTGTCTCTCTCTCTCATTTTCCCTTTGCCTCAGAGGGCAATAATTCATACATGGCTGGCTCCCCAACAAACTGAACACCCCCATTATACTTTACCAGATTAACTGAGGGACTGAGTGAGAGAGTGTTCCTTGGCAAACCTACTAACAGCTCTTTTCCAGTGTGGCTGTTGCCATGTAAGAAAGGTCTCTGTCCCAAGAAATTATTTCAAGAGGAAATGTGAGACCTGTGACTATGATTCTTGTTGTCCTTGAGAAGTTAGAAACTGCTTGGTGAGACTAATGCCAGCCACAGGAGAGGGGTTGCCCCTCCATGAGCAAACAGATACAGTTGTGTTGTTCACTGAGCTTGCCTGCAGCATGGTCAACCCCAAGCAGTTAAAATTCATGAGTTAGGCCCCAAAATAATGCGGGGTTAAAAATAATAACAATTTTTAATATGCTTTGGTTTCTGGGCCCTTAGCCTGTGGGGCAACCTGTGGGACAGCCTGTGGGACAACACATTCACATTTTTCTCAGCAGCCATGAGGGCTAGAAACTTGCTTTTCTTTTAACTGAAAACTGACAGTCTGAACTACACATATAGCTCCATAAGCTGGAGCTTTATGAAAAGCCCCAGATAGTTAAAAATGCTTAATTATAATAATGAGAAGTGACAGTCTAGTTCCTGAATCATTATTCCCATCTAGGCTAAGCCACCAACAAGTAGAATGTGAGGTCATATAGTTACAGCTCTCTCCCCACCAAGTATTTTTGCAGTCCACCTAACATCTCCTTCCCTACCTAATCAGTTCCCTCCTACATCAGTCAGTTTCCCATCCTGTAATCAATTCTTGCTTCAAAAATTATTTTGACATCCATCCCTAGCCAAAATCTTCAAAACCGACTGGTTCCTTTACCCCATGAATCCACCACTTAGTTTGGATCTCCTTAGGGTTCTGTTTCCTCTTCAGTTCAGTGGGTTTTGCATCCCTCCACAACTATCTGGCCCACCTTAACCTGAGAATGCTGTTTTCCTGGGCAAGGAGTGATTTGCTTTTGTTTTGCCAGCCACCACACTCAGCCCTAAAGGAAGTTTGGAAGCTCTGGTAAACAGTAACTTTTTCACAGGGTTGGCAGGGAGAAGAACCCTCCAACCCTGCTCTAGAACAACTGGGGAAGTATAGTCAAACAGGATGTACATGTGACGGGCTAGCTGGCAGTGACCTAGCCCAGGGGTTTTGAAAGGGCAAATGATGATTGGAGGACTTGGGATTCCCTTTCCTCACCAATCAGGTCTCAGAGACTCACCCCTCATGGCCCCTGATTGGACCCTTGGGTCACCTGGAGGGGGATAAAAGGGGCAGCACCGCTGACTCAGGGGAGAGACCAGTGAGGGACTATGAGGAAGAAGTTTCAAAGAGCTGGCAAGAGCTGGGCCAGCGGGGTGGAAGCAGTTGCCCCAGAAGAGCCTGAAGGAGCAGGACCTGCAGGCAGCAGTTGGACCCTCAGCAGCACGGCATGTGGCCGGCAGGAGAGGCTTCCTGCTGGGCTCCAGGATCACCTACGAGAGGCTGTGACCAGCAGGAAAGGCTTCCCTGCTCCAGCAAGGATCTGAGCAGCGACCTGAGAGGTTCCCAGCTCGGCTTCCAGCTCCTCCAATCGGAGACCAAGCAGCTCAACGTGAGGCCAGGACTCCAGGAAGGTCAAGATCCCTAGCAGCTTGGTACAGTACCAGCACTGGTGGCTGTGTGGCAGTGTTTCTGGCTACCACATGGGAGATCCAAGTTCAAGTCTAAGCTTTGGTGACTTGGGGTGGGTGACCTAACAAGAAAAAATTCCTCTTGCTGTGGAAAGGGGCCATTGTGTTTTCCCCTTCCAGGTACCTAGGCCCTATATTTCTTTGTCCTTTGACATTTTGTATTTTGTGCCTTTTTATATTTCCCCAACCAGTATTGTTTGCTCTGCTGTTTGTGTTTTATATTTTGTTAACCCTGTCTTTTGCCAATGATTGTAAGTGTCTAACCTTTGTTGAATCCTGCCCCTTGGGGCATCGTAGTGTCCACTATACCCCCTGATTATGCCTGTTATGTTCCCAGTATTGTTCCCTCATTAAAAGGTATATCGTTAAGTCCCCATTGGTGGTCTGGCTCTGCTCTATAGGGGGAGGAGAGTTCCTACACCTCCCACAGCGCTTGTGCACCTGCTTTGATCCCTTCAATTGGAGAGGGGGTACCTTTTGGAGTACCGCCAGGGTTACATACAGAAATGTAAAAAAAACAAAAAATTCTCATCAGCATCCAAGAAGCTGAGTGGTAAGACATCCGGGTGCAGAAGAAAGCCAGTCCTGAGCCAGAAACAAGAGACCAAGCATGTCTAAGGGAGCTAGACATGGTTCCATTTTTTCTCCTTCTGTTCAGCTCCTTGGAGCTCCCACAGGAGGGGGAGGTGGCACTTACCTCTTAGGAGCTGAACAGAAGAGCAAATCCTTGGTTTTCAAGGAGGAAGTGGTTAATAACTTTACAGATGCATGCACAGGAGAGCAGAGCAACCGGACATAGTTGGAAGTCAGTGACCTCAGAGACCTGAGGTGGGGCCCTTGCTGCACAGGATTTTAGGGGGTTAGTGACCTCACAAAGAGACAGGAGTCTAGGAGCAACTAGGTCAGGGGTGGGCAAAATGTGGCCCATGGACCAGATGCGGCCCACCAAGCCATTCTATCCGGCCTGCGGGGCCCCTTAAAAAAATTGAGAAAATAATATTTATCTGCTCCTGGCTGCCTGTCATGCAGCTCTTGATGGCTTGCTGAAACTCAGTAAGCGGCCCTCCACCTAAAATAATTGCCCTCCCCTGAACTAGGTAATAAAGGAGGCAGACACCTATCCAGAGGTCTGGTGTGGGTGTTGGAAGCCTCTACAGGTAACTGGATCTTTCATGTGTGCTCCATGTGTGCTCTCATTTGTTCCCTTGGGATAGCAATTATTGAACAATAATAGGATTTATCAGTGAATCCATAAAACAAAGAAGACATACAAAAAACTAGAACTCTTGGTTCCTTTTATTAGACCAACTGGGAAATGGCAAGAAAACAGTCCTTTTCTGCAAGCTTTTGGGATCAAAGTCCCTTCATCAGGCTCTGGGAAAAGTATAAATGGTACAAGATGGTAAAAAGTTCCCATAGTTTTTATGGGGACAGAGTTCTAGTTTTTTGTATGTCTTCTTGACTCAGACCAACACGGCTACCAAGTACACTCCTGAAACATGGAAGAAGCCGAATTTTAGCCAATTTTGGATTTTAAACTTCATTGCAGAACTAGAAAGATTTTTTTACCTCTCTGCCTGCCATCTGACTCTTCCCAGGAAAGAATTCTACCTGATCTACACAAGAGCTACTCAGCACAGCTCACAAAGACACTCTCATGGACCCAGAGGGAGCCTTCCATCTTCAACTCCCTCTGTGCAAAAATGAAATTTATTTCCTACCTATGGGGCCTTTTTACCATGTTGTAACATCTATACTTTTCCCAGAGCCTGACAAAGGGACTTTGATCCAGAAAGCATGCAGAAAAGGACAATTTTCTTGCTATTTCCCAGTTGGTCTAATAAAAAGTATCATTTTGGAACCAAGAGTTCTAGTTTTTTGTATGTCTTCTTGTCTCAGACCAACACGGCTACCAAGTACACCCCTGATCCATAAAACAAAGGCATTCACCTGCATTTTGTATTCCACTAACATATCTCAGCTATTTCTAGCCACAAGAAAACATGTTGGCAACTGGTCCCTATCTTGGGAGTTCTCCCTGTGTATCACAGAGTAATCGAAGCATATGGTTAAAGGTTACCTTAATCATCTATTACCTTAGAAAGATTTCTTACAAGAGTAACAATCTGCAATGGTTTTGTGGATTATCTTGTTTAGGAGAGACCGCAGATCTGCATTAGAGAAAATATTACAAGCTACCCATTACCACCATCCTATGAACACTGTTGTTGCACTTAGAAATGGGTTTTTAAACTTAATGCTGTAAGAATTGACACAGCACTCAGTTGATGAATAGCAGAAAGGCTTGCTTTAATTACTACCAACAAGTTACAAAACTAAATGACAGAAAAAACTCTTTCCCAATATAAAGTAAGCTATTAGCCCTTAGTATTATCTTAGCTGCACAGAGATCTTTACCCAATGCAGGCAGGAAGCAGGTCTTGTACAGCCTCACAGTGCGGATCCTTCACTTTTGGCTGGGTGGTGCAGGATGGCTTCTTGATCTTCCCTGGACTGCACACACCTTGCTGGCAGATTTGTATACTGGTTAACTGTACTGCTTCAAAGCATTTTTCCTTGATGTTTGGCTGACTAAAGTCTGAACAAAACAGGGAGGAAAAGGTCGATAACTGTTAATTGCCTGGCTTCTGTTCTGGATTTGTCTAGGTGTGAAGACTGTGTTTTTCTGCAGTCCCTTCAGTTACAGGTCAATCACAGATGATGGGCCTTGAGTAGTCAAACAGGATGCTTAGAGGCACTGGCTACCGGACCTGTCTTTGGATATTTGTTTATCAGTGGGGCACATTTGCAGTAGCTTGTCCAGACATACATTAAATGGTTGGGACATTGGATGTTGTTGGGAGAAATGTGAGCAGGGTGTGTTTGTCACAGGGCATCTCTCTTGTTTCTTTTACAAGTTTCTCTTGAAATGTATAGTTAGTCTTTTGCTTTGTTTAGCTGCTAGGTCAATTGACATGCATCTGTAGTTACCTTACCTTCGCTGGCTCAGCTTTTCCTTTGGCTCTTTTAGCATGGAATACATGTGATGAGCGTGTCAGGAATCTACCTATACTTTAAACCATTTGTATTATTTTATGGCATGGGTTTGGTATCGGTTACTGCAAGCTTTCCACTGTCTTGATGCTCAGTGGGTTGCAAGCCATTAGCGGAGTTTGATTTTCTTATGGCAGTCTTGTTACCACAATCCAGTCTTGCCCCAGCCATTGTCTTGCATTTTTGTGCAAGAGACACTGTCCAAGCTTTCAGTTTTTGTATGCAGCACTGTAGTTTACATGGACAGAACATATTTCTAAGCTGAATCCAGGACATGGACTCTATGGGCTTTATCAATTTGTACTTGAAGATTCTAGCCTATTAGCGTTCCACCTAATGATTTACATTAGTATAATGCCATTGACCTTGCAGGAGTTGCCAGTGTTTGATATTGTTTGGAGTGAAAAGAGAATTCAACTTAATTATTTTTTTGTTTTTGGGAACTAGAAAAACATATACTGGCTTAAGTGAAATAAACAAGCTAGTATTATCAAGTAAGAAGGGTGGAGTGGTTAAAGCACACGTGTGAGTCTTGAAGAACCTTGGTTCTGTTCCTTACTGTAGGTAGCATTTGACAAGGCACTTAGTCCTAAGCCTCATTTCCGCTTCTAAAAAAATTAGGAAATGTTTTTCTTCCCCTCCGTGTTGTTGTTGGTCCTCAAATACTATGGTAATAGGGGTCAGATCTGTTCATAGATCTATGATTCTCCACCTATTTTAGACTTGATGCACCCCTCCATAACTTTTATGACTTGAGTGGCATCCAGTTTCAAAAACTAAGTTATATTACAGTATTTACTTTTTTGCAGAGGGGCCAGACAGTCAGGTTGTTGGGACTGGCCAGGCAGGGACAAGCCTCAGCCTGGGTTATTTGCTTAGTTTTTCTACTTATATCCTCATATAATCTTAGAGAAGTTGGGCTGAAAGGGACCTCCAGAGGTCATCTAGTCCAATCCCCTGCCTGAGGCAGGATCATCCCTATCCAAACCATCCTATACAATCCATAATCTAAACTACATAAAACTGCTGTCAACCCTGACACAACAGACCTAACCCTCTAACCTAACAGAGGTACAGCAGGGCAAACATGGCAGCCAATGTCCTGCTTCTATGAAATATTGTCAATATATACTCAAGAGATCCCAGGTAGAGGGCCACAGTCCACCCCCCAACCCTCAACTACAGAGAAAGGCAAAAGCCCACACAGTCCGTACCAATCTGACCATGGGGTAAAATTCCTTCCTAACCCCAAATATGGTGATCAGTTTGACCCTGAGCAGAGGAACCTCTAGCTTTGGTCCCAGCAGGAGCATTGACACACCCCAGTCAAAGTCCCTAGCCTTGGCTGTAACCAACACCCAATGTCTCTGAGGAAGGGGGAAAATTACCCTGACACATGTAGCAGAAAGGGGGAGAGGAGGGATGCGGGAGCAACCAGGTAACCCAGAAGTATGGGGAACACCCACAGTAGAACACAGGCATAGCTACACCTAGATCACTCCTGACCAGTGCCTGCTCAACCTCTTCTTGAACACCTCCTGTCTATAACTTCCCTAGGCAGTCTGTTCAAATGCCTCACTATTCTAACAGTGAAGTTTTTCTGGATTTCCAATCTAAACTTACTTTCCTTATCTTCAACAGATTGAACTGGAGAGGGCAAAGACCTTATATATCTTTTATACATAATACATGGAATCAAACTCTGTTTATCCATCATTCCTTTCTGACTGTGACAGAGCAGTGGATGTACAAGGGACCAGAGGTCCTGAACTCCCTATTGATTTCATTTGGACAACATCAGACCTGGTGTTACACATACCATTCTCTGGGTATGTCTAGATAAAACACTTATACCATGCGTAAGGCTTTTGCAAGTCTTAGTCATAACATGTTTTTTCATTCCTAACTCCTTGTCATCTAGTGTTGTTCTTCAGTCCTCTAAATTTGCTTGATTTATATTGCTAAACCTAATTCCCCTGTCCTCACTGACTTCCTTTGTCCTATTATATTCATCTCTATTTCCTATGTGGTTCCGATGTGGTATGAATGAAATAGTTGCTCATAAAGATACAGCTTCCCTCCATGACCACATTCTCTCTCCTCTTCCAAACCAGAAGTTTTAATTAAAATGATGCTAAAGGAAGCAGATCAATTAACAGATACCCTATGCGATGGTTTATTCTCTCTTACACACAAAATTACTTACAAGTATCACATTACTGCTTTAGGTTATCTGTTAGCAAATGCTGCTAATGAACTGCAGTGTTATCGAATTGGATAAGAGACACCTTGGGAATCGAGGCAAATTATTCTAATATAGCACTTTGCTTTGAAATGCACCTATATTTCATTGCTCAGAATAAGGGATAATACAGTCAAGACAAATTAGAGGGTTCCATGGTGACTAGTTCCACTAACACATTTGGAACCCTATCAGTTTGCTGAGCATAGAATGAATTCTATTAAAAGAAATGATTTTACATATTGGAAACACAGTTTTCCTTCATGAGGACAAAACATTGACATTGCAGCTATGCAATTATGACATGCCAAAGCATTGAGCATGTGTTAATCCTTAAGGCTCTGATACAATAAAAATTGTTAATCTTTTACTTAAAGTACACATTCAGTTGACTCACTGTTGTGGTTTAGTGGTACAATCCTTATATGCCACACAGGGGACCCAGGTTCAGTTTTGGATATGCATATCGTAACAGTCATTGAGGCACTGAACATCAGGGTTCATTCTGGCCTTTGGATTCTGTCCATGGGGAACCGGTGGTTGATGTGAACCCAGGGTTAGAAAGCCACAAACAAGGTACTGGACCTAATCAGGTAAGCGCTAAGGGGAACACGCGCCATCAAGGAAAAGGGACACCAAGAGCACCCACTGGGGGGCTAAAATGTCTTTACACAAATGCCAGGAGTATGGGGAACAAGCAGGAGGAACTCACACTCCTGCTTGCTAGCACGCAGTATGACCTAGTTGGATTAACTGAAACATGGTGGGATTCTATGCATGACTGGACGGTAGACATTGGGGGGTACAGGTTATATGGATGAGACAGAGTGGGGTGAAAAGGCGGGGGTGTAGCTCTCTATATTAAGGAGCAGTACACATCTTTTGTCATCAATGCAGGAGTGGAGGAGGGGAATACCGAGACATTGTGGGTCAGGATTCAGGGGGGGCCAGGGGAGAAGGACTTGGTAGTGGGGGTCTACTACAGACCTCCTCACCAGGATGATGAGCTAGATGAGGTATTCTCCAAGCAGCTTTCAGATGCTATACAGGCCAGGGAGGCAGTGGTCATGGGGGACCTAAATTACCCGGATATCAGCTGGGAGGAACAGGCGGCCAAATCAAGCCATTCAAGGAGGTTCTTACACTGTGTGCAGGACCTCCACCTAACCCAGGTGGTGTCCAGTCCCACCAGGGGTAGCACCCTGCTAGATCTGGTCCTAGCAACAGGGGATGATCTTGTGGGGGACCTGTGGGTTCACAGTAACCTGGGCGATAGTGACCACCACTTGGTAGAGTTCACTATCCAGCGAAGGGTGACAAAAATATCCAGTGATGCTAGAGTTTTAGACTTCAGAAGGGCCAACTTTACTAAACTTAGGAACCTAGTTAGTGAGGTGGCTGAACTCAAGAGCATTGGGCTAATGGGGGTCCAAGAGGGTTGGAAGTTTCTCAAGGGAGTGATCCTTGTAACACAAACAGAGTCTATCCCCTTACACAGGAAAGGGGCTAAGGGGATAAAAAAAAAGCCCCCTTGGGGCTACTTGTTCAGCCAAGGGGGCAAACTAGTGGAGAGTCGATTTAGGTTAGACATTAGGAAGAAATTTTTTATAATAAGGGTGGCCAGAGTCTGGAATGGGCTTCTAAGAGAGGTGGTGCTATCAGCTAACTTGGAGGTCTTGAAGAGGAGGCTTGACAATCACCTGGCTGGGGTCGTCTGAACTTGGTCCTTTTTCCTGCCAGGGGCAGGGGGTCGGACATGATGATCCATTGTGGTCCCTTCTGACTCTACAATCTATGAATCAATGGTCTAAAGGGGTTGGAAGGTCTGGGCAGCCTCCGCTCCTCCATACTCTTGCCTAGATGTATGTATTGATGGTCCTGGGAATCTTTCACACATACAACATGAGCCAGAAGTATCAACAATTGCCTACTAGTACATGATCAGTGGGGACTTACATTAATTACTGCATAGGGGGCTTATTATCTATGATTTTTCAAACCACCTGTCCATAACTTGAGGTGCAGAGCTCTCCATTTAGGATTCAATCTAATTCTTACCAGTAAACACTCTGCTGAATAAAACAACAATCTTCTGCTCTATTGTATTTGTGTAGAACTAGAAAACCTCCATTTATTCTCAACCAAATAATAGAAATCATAGAAAATTAAGTCTGAAATTGACCTCAAGAGGTCACCTAGCCTGGCCCCCTCCTCAAGACAGGATGGTCATCCCTGTATAAATCATCACAGGCAAGTGTTTGAGAGCAGGCTAGATATAAACATCTAAGCACAGAGGTTCCACATTTTTTTTAAGAGAAAAGCATCAAGCTGTATGGCCAAATGGCAAGCTGGATATACCCATCTCAGTCAACATCCATTTTATTCCTGATCGATACTGGTGAGAACAGAAGTTGGTTCAGAGTTCAGAAGTATCAGTCAAGCCTAGGATTAAGTTATGAGACTACAAAACCCATTTGTTTGTAAATTTTGTAGAGCTTCTAAAAAAGTTTAAATGCATGGCTATAGCCAATTTACTTACAGCTTATGGTATTCAGATTAGAGCTTCTGACTCTGAATATTACAATAAAAAATAACCCAGTATGTTTTGCAATAATGACAGCAGTGCTTTATGCCAGTGGTCTAAAACAGCGGTGCTCAAACTGTAGCCCACAAGATCGAGTCTATAGAGCCAGTGGCGTAAATGAAAGGGAATAGGAGCAACCATTCCAGGAGCCTACTTGGCAGGGAAGGGAAGTCGGCAAAAGAGCAGCTCTGTGTATTCATTATTGCAATTGCTGCAGCAATTAGAAGTTGCCACTTCTGCTTTGCCCCAGGCACCGGGCTGCATCCCTACCCTGCTGTATGGAGCCATGTCATCTGACCCATGGGTCTCCTCACAGATCCAGAAATTTGACACCAGGGGAAGCAGTGTCAGCATTAATTGTCACTCCCCTGCTGCCAAGTTTCCAGAGCCGTGGGGAGCCCCACAGGGCTGGATGATGTGGCCCTGCCTGGTAGACTGCACTAGTGTGTGACCAGATGCAAGCACGTACGGTTAGGCTGATGTGCCAACCCTATGCTGGATCTGGCCTGTGGAACAACCTCACATGTGGGATCCAACCCAGAAACCAACCTCATGCCACTCATCTGGCCCATGAGGTCAGAAAGTTGAACATCTCTAGTCTAAAATATTGCAACATCATTGTTTAAATTTTGGATGCCTTTAACCTCTGTGTCTCATGCCATAAAGCCCTAATCAGTTTATGGGGGCAGCTATAGAACTAAAGGAGGACATTTAGCTTGGAATTAGTCCTAGCAAGTGCTCCCCGAATGTCAGGGAAATTATACTTTATTGAAAATACATCCTATTTTAAGCATAAAGCACCAGAAGTTTTGCTTGCATGTTATGGCAATAGAAATACCTGAGCTCTGAAAAGATTCATGCAAAACAACAAATGGTTCAAATAAAATTTTATTGTAATGTTTATAACAAGTAGCACATATATTTAAGAACGAACATGGATAAACTCCTTTCTATATAATATCTAATAGCTTTGGTAATTTGAGATCTCAGGTCTAAACACACAGCTTTTGCAGGATGAGGCTGAAAATTAAACCTGAAGCAACATTTTGCAAATGGCCCCTGCATTTGCAAAGGTTTAAGCCAAACCTCTGATTTCTCCTTTCCTCTTCAAGTATCTTTAAAGTGCTTGAAATTAGATCCAGAAAAAATAGTTTTCTGAAAAATAAATTTGCTAAAAATGGTGTTGGCAGCTGGAAGTGGGGTGGGAGGGAGGACTGTTTATGAATTTGGGTTGGACTGTGCAAAGGGGGGGGGGGTTAAAATGTCAAAACATTTTGTTCCAAGATTTCCAAAATTAAATGTTTCATCTTAGAAATCCTGAAACTTACAGTTTTGGAAATAGCAACACAACTTGTTGCAGTATTTTTAAATGGTTTGCTTCTGTTTCAAACTAGCAATTTTCATTATAAAAATGAACAAAATCAAGAAAAACTGTGAAAGAATAAACAAAACAGCTTGTTTTGGGTTGAGTGAAATGTTGCAGTGTGGCATAAAACAATTCTGCCTTTTTGTTTGTTTCATTGTAAAACCTGAAAATTTTCTGTTTTGGTTTGATCCAGAATTAATATTTTTCCTGTTTTTTCTGTTTGCTGTCAACATGAAAAGTTCAATTTTTTTGCTTATTTGTACTTGATATTTGAAGGCAAATCTGAATTTTGCAAGCTGAGCCCATCTCTAGTTTTGGATCACCCTCTAGTTCATTGTTTTACAAATACATCTTATACCTACCACACCCATATATGAAAGTTGTTTTGAACAAAGCTCATCTCTTGTATTTCCATTATACATTTCCTTTGGACATCTGCTATTTATGAGCACAATGTTTTCTGAGTGCAAATGATCTTCAGTAGATCACACAACAAAGTCTTTCCTTAAATCAATTACTCTCTCCAATTTTTTAAGTAACTGAATTTGTAACCGTTGAGAAAGCAACAAAAGTCCACGAACAAAAGCCTTCCATTGAGTAATAGAATAGGCACAGCAGTATGTGACTTTCTGCCTGAATGCACCCCAGTTCAAAACAGTCAGAGATCATTTGTATTTTCTGGTTTCGGTAAGGTGGCTTCTCTGAAAAAGAAAAAAAAAATTACAGACAAACAACACTTCATTTCTCTCCCTTCCCCTGGAATGATTGAGAGCAACATCCTAATGTTAGAGCTAAAGAAATAATTTTTAGAATGCCAAATATATTTTTTTAATTGCAGGAAATCCATTAAATTATTTTAATAAGATCTGATTAGCTTTAGCTACAATCATGAAGTTCCTGACACTTAACTATTGTTTTTCTGGACCTCTCTTCAAAACTGTCTTGCTCTTACTAAGTATCCAGGTTGTAGCTGTATTGGTCTAGAGGCAAAAGGAATCAGAACTCATGGTAGAGGTGATACCTTTTATTAAACCAACTAGATTTTTGCAAAAAAAATTCTTTAATTGCAAGCTAGGAGAACAATCTTTCCCCCTATGCCTGAAGAAAGGTGCTTGTGCTGGAAAGCTTGCAATTAAAGGGTTTTTTTTGCAAAAATCTAGTTGGTTTAATTAAAGATATCACCTCTACTACAAGTTCTGATTCCTTTTGCTGTTATCAAGTTAACTTTGTCATGGATATCCCAACTTGTGGAATTAGTTGTGAAAATAACTGACTTGCAGATGCTATTTCCAGCTGCAAGAAGTCAACTAATGGCAAGTCTAGCATTTCTTACAGCACATAGCCTGGAGAACTGAGCACAAACATTGTTGGGATGGGAGATAAGAAATCATGTGACTTAAGCTTATTTATGAAGCTGACTTGATATATGTGCTGATGTCAAGTTACTGCTGCACCTTAGTTTCTCCTGCAAGCTGGGGATAATAATACCGATCGCTTTTCTTTGGAGGGGTTGTGAGGCTTAGCTAATGTTTGTAGAATGCTCTGAAAATGCAAAATACTGGGAGTGTTGTTTAAGTGGGATTTTATTGCTTCAGAGGTCTTTGTTCTGATTTTCAAAACTAAAATTAACTCCTTAATCAATTTAGCACCTAAAATTATAAAGATCATTTCCAGCATCTGAAACAGTTCTGGTTTTCACATTTATATTTCTAAGGAAAGACAAGGATACCTACATGCATTCAGACAATAAAAGATAGCAGCACTTGCTTACATTTTTAGATTTTAAATTATTTTATTTTTTGTATTGCAGTTGTTCTTAATGATCTTCATCAAGGATCAGGACCTGTGGTACTGATAAACAGTAAAAAAAAGACTTGCCCCTAAAAGTTAACTGTCTAGGATCCTGCAAACAGTTATGCATATGCTTAAATTTAAGCTCATCTAAGGGCTAGGGTTTGCAGCATAAGGGCCTCATTTATGAGAAAGCTTGAGTAGTGTGTGAAACAAACAGAAGAGGAGGAAGGGGTGCACAAAATTAACAGATAAGAAGGAAGCTATTACACTATAAGCAGCTCACCATTTCCATAGCCATTTTTAGTTGGTAGTGCTTTATAGGCATGACAGCATGCAAAGGATTTAAAGGAAGATAAGGTAGATGGTCTTCTGGATTTGTTTCTTACCGGTTTTACACACTTTTGGAACAATAATGCAAAGGTGAAATCTGCTTTTTGATTCCCATTTTATTTTAATTTTATAAAATAGGTTGTGTTTCATATTTATTTTATAATGTTGGTCTTCAGCATAAAGACAGACTTTTCTTTTTAAGTTACATAGGAAAGTAGGATTATGTGTGTGTGTGAGCTGTTTACTTCTTATACTTAATTTTTGTGGATTCTAATTTTTCCAGACATCATTCAAAATCCACCAATAATGTGTACGCAAAATTTTCCAGAAGGAAAGTTTACATAAAGCATTGGCCAGGGACGACCAATGCTTTATATGCCTATGTTATACTATGCGTAGTTCCCATTGTTCTGGGCTTTGCTGATTGCCACATGGGGTCTGGAAGGAATTTTTTCTCCTCCTATAACTACACATGCCCAGGGTTCTCTTCATGTTTCTCAGAAGCATTGGGTGTTAGCTGCAGCCAATGCTGGGGATTTTGACTGGGGGATGCCAGTGAGCCTGCTCCCATTAAAACATGATGGTTTCTGGCTAGAGGGTCTCACCCCTCTGTTCAAAGTTAGACTGATGACCACATTTAGGATCAGGAAGGAATTTTACCCCATGGTCAGATTGGTGCAGACTGTGGGGGTTTTGCCATCTTCTGTAGTGGGGGTGGGGGGCATGGCCTTCTTTGGATTTCTTGAGTGAATTTTAAAGAAACTTTTCAGCAGCTGGACCTTGGCCACTGTTGTCCCCCTGCTTTATCTGTGGCAGATTAGGATGTTATGCTTTGTGTCTGTATGACAGGAGTGGCTGTGTAGTTTTAGTAATAGGTTAGACAGGGATTTGTGTGGGATGGTTTGAATAGGGATGATCCTGCCTCTGGCAGAGCATTGCACTAGTTAACCTCCAGAGGTCCCATCCAGCCCTACTTTTCTATGATTCTATGAATATATGATTAGCATGTTAAATATCCCATCTGTTACTGATCCACATCAGTGGATGACATTGCATAATAAAATCATTTTAGGCTTCTGTGCCTGCTTCCATCAAGGGATCAGAACGCACTTCCAAACACTGAACCAAATAGCCTCACAATACTTCTCTGGAGAGAGGCAGTTAGCTATTTCAGTTTAGCTAACTGCAGAAGTCAAGGTAGAAGTGCACGTCGCAGATCAGTGGTACTCAACCTATCTATCCCAGAGAGCTGGATCTGGCACAGTGGGGCCAGTCTGTGGGTGCTACATGGCATACACTGACCTGATCCTCCATGCTGGATCTGGTGTGCACCAGCCTGCAGCACGTGGGGCCACCTTATCTAGCTTGTGGGGCTCCTCACAGGTCCAGAAATTTGGGAGTAGAGGAGCAGTGTCAATGTTATTTGCTGCAGTTCCCAAAGCTATGGCAATTAATGCTGCTCCAACAAGGGTATCTTGCCAAATTTCCAGACTGGGGGGGCCCCGCGTGGGCTACATCTTGCTTGTGGGTTAGAAGTTGAGCACCACTATTATAGACTAATTGAATTCTCCTACGCATTAGGTAAGTAGTGCTGTATCTTGGTTTTACAGCTGGGGAAACTGAAGCACAGAAAGCTTCAGTGACTTGCCCTATGCCACACAGGATTTATCTACAACAAAGCGGTCGTATGTCCTAGAACTGTAGTTTTCAACCTGTGGGCCGCAAACCCCTGGCAGTCCACAGACCATGTCTGAGGGGTCCATGAAAGATGACTATGATCAGTTAAAACTATGTGAATACCCATACTTGCAATTCAAAGCAGTCTGCACCTCCATTTGAGTGGGAAGGCGAGAGGGCTATGTTTGAGCCCCTCGGTACTAGGACACACCGCTGCTACAATGCAAAGCACTCAGGAAATCTGTGGCGGACTCTGGGACAGAACATAGTTCTCTAGACTCCAGTTATAGCTCTTAAGGTAGCTATCACCTTTTTTATTGTGTGTGTATCTGTGTGTCTTACAACTTTGTTTTTTTTCTATTATCAAACTATGCTTATTTCTCAACAAGGAGAAATGCAAAGTGCTGCACCTCGGGTCAACAAGGAGAAATGCAAAGTGCTGCACCTAGAGAGGAAAAATGTCCAGCATACCTACAGCCTAGGGAATGACCTGCTGGGTGGCATGGAAGTGGTAAGGGATCTTGGAATCCTAGTGGACTCCAAGATGAACATGAGTCGGCAGTGTGACGAAGCCATCAGAAAAGCCAATGGCACTTTATCGTGCATCAGCAGATGCATGACGAACAGGTCCAAGGAGGTGATACTTCCCCTCTATCGGGCGCTGGTCAGACCGCAGTTGGAGTACTGCGTGCAATTCTGGGCGCCACACTTCAAGAAGGATGCGGATAACCTGGAGAGGGTCCAGAGAAGGGCCACTCATATGGTTAAGGGCCTACAGACCAAGCCCTATGAGGAGAGACTAGAGAAACTGGACTTTTTCAGCCTTCGCAAGAGAAGGTTGAGAGGCGACCTTGTGGCTGCCTTTAAGTTCATCATGGGGGCACAGAAGGGAATTGGTGAGTATTTATTCACCAAGGCACCCCCGGGGGTTACAAGAAATAATGGCCACAAGCTAGCAGAGAGCAGATTTAGATTGGACATTAGGAAGAACATCTTCACAGTAAGAGTGGCCAGGGTCTGGAATGGGCTCCCAAGGGAGGTGGTGCTCTCCCCTACCCTGGGGGTCTTCAAGAGGAGGTTAGATATGCATCTAGCTGGGGTCATCTAGACCCAGCACTCTTTCCTGCCTATGCAGGGGGTCGGACTCGATGATCTATTGAGGTCCCTTCCGACCCTAACATCTATGAATCTATGCAGTTTTAGAAATATTCCCCAGATTCTGTCTGACTCATGGTACTGTCACACTCTGTATTACACTACCATTTCTGTTTCATCAGATTGAGCTCTTCCCAAATTGTCCCTTCTGTGAAACATACCTGTTCCCACTTGATCCTTGCTGTGACCTACAAAGTGCAACGAAGCCATACAAGAACTGTTAGTGCAACTCATCAAAAACCATTTAAAGAATCAACACATTTAGAGGGGATAAAGACACCAAATCTTTTCTTCCCTTAATTTTATAATCTTTTTTTATTTTTCTTCAAACTTTCATTCATTTTTACTCCACCTAGTGTCAGTTGCTAGAAACTTGAATTCAGCATTTCCTTCAGCACTACTAAAGCATTTTTCAGACAGCTACATTAAAAGAAGTTCTGAAGAGCTTTGGCAAGCAGAGTATATTTCTTCAATAGTTTGCTTTTCACAATTGTTTTTCTGCCTCAAGCAGTTTTATTCTAAATTTCTTTTTAAAATATTTTTTTAGAAAACTTTACTGAGAGTTTCTGTTCCTGTAAAATCTAATTGCTATCAGAGTCTAAAGAAAGAAGCAAGGCCTGACACACTACTACTCAAGCCTTCTCATAAATGAGGCCCTTATGCTGCAAACCCTAGCCCTTAGCTTAAATTTAAGCATATGCGTAACTGTTTGCAGCATAAACTGAGAGTAACTGCACTGGAGTCCATATAAGTAGATCAGTATAAACTGGAGGAAGAGGAGAATCAAGCCCTTGGTAAGTTAGTTCTATATGCCACCCTGGTGCCAGTTTCTTCCATATGTACAGCATGTATACCATAAACAGACCCACTGGTTTCTGCAGAGCACTACTATGCAACAAGAATATTGGTGGTGTTTGACCCATAGTGCACTGCATTTCTACAAAACCTTTCATCCTAGTGTTTTACAAGCAGCAGCTAGGCTTCACAAAAGCCCTGTGGCCACTAAGTATTATTAGTTCTGAGACTCCATACTACAAAAAAGTAACTTGTTCTAGGGTACAGAAGCTAATCACAGATGTGGGAATAGTGTTCAGGATTCTGCATTCAGTTACACTAGTGCATATCAGTTCATGGAAACAAATGCAGAAATTCATGCTAGTCTGTTGGTCTTACCACTGTGTCTTTGCACTCTGATTTAGTCCAGGATACTGGGCAAGTTCAAATGACACAGACCAGAGTAACTCTTTTTAAGTCTTTAGAGAATATAGCTCATAGTTGTTTTGCAATACAAAGCTGGCAGTTTATAGGTGTATGTAATTACTTTTATTAATGCCTCTGCCTCTGTCATTATCAGAGATGCTACAGCTACTCCACAGTATTTTTCAACTTGTTCCACATATAACTTGATCAGTAACCTTTTATTCTCCTTTGAGATACCTTAAAACATAAGCAAAGGCCTTGATGTTGCAAAAACTTATGAGATGCCTAAGTTTACTCACATAGGGTACATCCAGACAAGTGCACACGTGTGGTATGTGGCGTCACAACCCCATCTGTGGCACTACATACTGCATGCACTTCACACGCAGGCAATCCACACGCTGCTAATTTGCAGCATGGCGGGGGCGCGGGGGAAGAGGCTGGACAGAAGATCCTGGTGTCAAAAAACCCTGCACTTTAAAAAAAGTGGGGCAATGCACGTGGCAGCTGTATACAGCATCCTAAACTGGAACCTGGCCAGCCGGAGTCATACTTCAGCTGCTGGCCAGGTTCCCTGCCGCAGGATCACTACAGCTGCAGCCCCTGAAGGTCCCCAGGACCTCAGGTAAGGCTTCTGGGGCCAGTCTCAAGTGCTGGCCCCAGCCTCCTCTACCCCACGCAGAGTAACGAATATGAGCCACAGTATGAATATGAGCTGGCAGTACGATGCTGTAGCCAGCAGGGCAAATAATACTCTGGTATGCATCAATCAATGCATCTCCAGCAAAACCAAGGAGGTGATTCTTATGCTCTATTCAGCACTGGTGAGACTGCAGCTGGAGTACTGCATCCAGTTCTGGGCACCACGCTTTAACAAGGACGTGGACAAGCTTGAGAGAGTCCAAAGAAGGGCCACCTGCATGATCTGAGTCTTGCATGGCAAGCCATACGAGGAAAGGCTGAGGGATCTGGGATTCTTCAGCCTGAAGAAAAGAAGGCTGAGAGGGGACCTGGTAGCAGCTTACCACTACACTAGGGGAGTACATTAAGGACTCAGCGAGCAATTGTTCACCAGGGCACCTGAGGGGAAAACTAGAAGTAATGGCCACAAACTCCTGGAAGTCTAATTCAGGCTCAACATCAGGAAAAACTTCAGTCAGGGTGTCCAGACTCATCCAGGGCTGGCCCATCCTAGCCTGCAAAACCTGCAGCTGCAGGGGGCCCTGCAGCTAAGGGGCCCCCTGCATCTGGCTGCTTGCCACCCCGTCCTCCATCCCCGCCTGCCACTGCTGGCTTCACATCCGGCTGCTCACCACCCCTCCCACCACAGACAAAGCTACCACTGCTGCTGGCTTCTTCAGCTGCTCACCACACCCCACCCCCCTGCCGCCGCTGGTGGCTTCTTCGCATCAGGGGGTCCCAAAACTATTTCTTGCAGGGGGCCCCAAAAAATTGTGGGTTGGCCCTGCCCTCATCCATGCGGGTGTCCAGGCAGAGTGTCACTGGGCACTGTCCACTAGCTCCTTGACTCATATGAGACCCATTGGGCTCTGGCTGGTGTGCTCTGCTCGGTGTCTCCTCTTGGAGCACTTGTTATTAACCTTTGACACCCACTCGCATCCCTACTTGTATTTTTGTTGTCCTCTGGAATCTGTTATTTATACTTTGTGACATCCTCTTAATTACAAGGGGTCTAGCAGTTTCTTTGTGGGCTCACACCCACAACTCTGTACTTCAAATAGGCTTGTCTCTGACAGTGGTAGGAGAGGATGCTATACAAAGAAAGCATTAAACTAGATGTATTTATAGTGATCTATTCGCTATTCAAAACCCTACCAGGCATTCACCATTTATTGGGTTAGAGATGCCAGAGGAAATATGTCCAACCATTCTGTTCAATAGCCATTAATAGATCTATCATCCATTAATTTATCCAGTCCCTGTTTGAGCTTGGCCATGCTATCTGCCTTTACCATATCCTGTGGCAATGAATCTCACAAGTTAACTACATGTTGTGTAAAAAAACAAAACAAAACAAGTGTGTACCAAAATTTAAATGAAACCATTGTTCCTTGCACCTCCATTGGCAAAATCTAGTCTGTCCCATTGGTTTTGCTCGGTTCTACCATATCTACATAAAACTCCTCCTCTGGTACCTGTTCCACTGTATGCACTCGAGGTTTTTGTATTTTGGATCTGCAGTGATTACAAAGTGGTTTCTCTTACCACAGTTATAACAGAATTATCAAATGTAGCATGGTTAGAGCTATTTTGCCTTCCACACCTGCTGCACGCCTGTCTGAAAACTCTCTCTCTTGCCAACAGAAAATTCCACCCTCTGAGATGGCATTTTACCAGTGGAAAATTTTACCCTGTGAGGTGGATTTTTCTGGCCACATTCTTTCATGCCTAATGCATGAACGACTCCTTTTATTGCATTCAGCTCTACAGCCTGGGACTTCACAGCTTCTGCTGCCCTATATATCTGGATAGTCTTTTGTAGGGATATGTCTCCTTCATGCAATAACCTCTCTTGTAACGCACTGTCAGCAATGCCATAAATAATCCTCTGTCTAAGCCAGCGTTTCTCAACTTTTTTAGACTCAATGCACCCCTCAGTTGGCTCAGCACCCCTCCATAACTTTTGTAAATCAAGCATCACGCCATTAAAAAAAAACCCCACTTATTTATTACAGTGCTTACCTCCTAAAGAGGCTGAGCAGCGGGTGCAGGGGAACAGCCAGGCAGGGATGGAGCCAGAGTTTGTGCTTATCTGCTTATTTTCTCACACCTGGCCTATCTCCTCACACCTTACAGCACTCTTCAAAGGATCTCAGGGCACCCAGAAGGACAGGTGGAGGCTGCAATACTTCCATGACTACTGTCCTTTTACTTAAACAATGGCTATACAGAGAGAATGCAGGATAGATTTGCACCTTTTAAACTAACTAAATCAGAGATGTAGAGTATAAGCTTTTGTAAGGCTGAGCTTAGCTCATCAGATTCTATGAAATGACAGAAATTGTCTTCTATACAGAATGCTTACAGAGGCCTTTGTCTTTCCATATGGTTACACTGCACCGCTTGCTTTCAGTTTCCAATTTCTTTTGTTTGAATCTCAGGTTTTTTTCCCAAGTTCTTTCTTATTCACACTTCTGACACAAAAGAGTGATTCTCTAGGCTACGCCCTGACTCAGGGACCATTTCCAAATTACCAGATTCTTCAGTCTCCTTAGTTAGGGAGCATCTCTAAATTATAACTTTTATCATTCCAGTTCTTATGAGGCTGAACCACTGCCTCAAACGGGTGAAGAGCGGAGCAGTAGAGAAGCATCTGTCCTATTAGAAGCAAAAACATAGGTCTTTCTAGGGCAGCAGCAACCATCTGACTGAGCCACAGACCTTCCAGCTTGTTCTGTTCCTCCTTGGACCTATGCATCTCTGTCTCTGGGATTTTTAGGGGCCAGCTTCAAAAAAGAGAACACTGGCTAATCCCTAACTTGTGCTAGGAAAACAGAAAGAGATATAGCTTTAAACCTCCTCCTGGGAAGAGGAAACCTAAATTTCCAGGCTCTTTGAGTAAATGCCTTCAAACTAGCGAGTCACTGCAGCTGAACTATAGGAAAGCCCTCTTTCGAACCATGGGCTTCTGGCTGGTTAAATTTTCATGGTATAAATTACAGCTATGCATCCAGAAGGGGCACACAGGTAGCTGTGCACCTATCCAAGCAGCTTTATAGCCTTCTGTGCACGCTTAGCCTATATGTGCATTTTTACATATCCACAATGCAGGGAAAATGGAATGACTACTTTCATATAAGTGTCAAATCCATGACATATGTGGCTAGCAATTTACCATTTGTATGTACAAAGGAAAACAGAATTTTATCCTAAGTGTCCTAAGGTATTTATGACCAAGCAATAAGGTATGTGAGTTAAAGCTGCTTCCAATGCCAATATTCTCGAACTGGTGATTTTTCTCAATTTTTAGTGACTGCATTAATAGGAAGCGCAGTTGAACTACACTTAACTCTGCTTTACTAATGCTATATAGTCTGTTACACTCTCTGCAGCACAAGGCACATCTACACAAGATGTTTACTGTGGAGCTGACTAATTATCTGTGCAGTAAAAGTCTCAGCGTCTACACGTATACCACTATTAAGGTGCAGGAATCTAATAAACTTCACAGCAGGTTAGTACTTGTAAATACAAGTACTACCCTGCTGCAAAGCTTTTTCATGTGCAGCAGCACATGTGTAGATGCTGAGGTGGCTCACTGGGGAACAAGGGTGCTTCAGTGTGAAGGCTGCCTGCCAACCAGCCCCCCCACACTGAAGTCCCCTTATGCCCCAACCAGCCCCTCCCCGCAGCAAATTGAGGCCGGTCAGAGCAGCTCAAGGCTCGCGGGCTTGCCTCCGGGGCTCTGGGCTAGCCAGGTTTGCTCTGACCAGGCTCTATCTTTGGCTCTCTCTCTATACAAGGATGATGTCTGTTGGGGTAGGGGCATTATTGGTGAGTTTTAAGATGTCTGAAGAACCCAATCTGCGCTCTGCAAGTTTTTCTACAGATACGACAGGTGGTGCCCTGGTGTAGGAAGGGGTGGCAGTACAGCTGCTGGCCAGGATGTGGCGCTCTTTCCTTCATCCTCTGCTGTTTCTTGGCTTCCTGAGTGTGAAGGGGGGAGAGACTGTCAGTAGGGTTTTTTCCCACTTTCCCTTTTCTGCACGACAGAGAGAAGGACATAGGCTCTGGTGCAGCAATACTGCTGAGTCCCAACAGGATGGGCAATGCTGGAACCCAGGGGTACCTGGTGGGGAGGTGCAGGGACAGGAGCCGGGAGGCAATGAGAGGCCTGACAGGAAAAACCCATCCACCCCTGTGATGGGTCTGAGCCCGGGAGGGACTAACCAGGGTGAGAACAGTCCCTGTGGAGGATGGAGGCCCTTGAAACAGGGCAGGATGTGAAACCCCAGAAGGCATCGAGGCCAGGAACAGCAGCCAACAGGGCAGGCACCCAAAGAGGATCCAATCAGAACAGGGCACAGCAAGATGCTGAAGAGCCCTAGAATTTGTTTGGTGGTGAGGATCTGGTAGCCACAAGGGTATACCAGTGGAGGCTGATCATCTTTAAGTTAGTTTTCTTAAGTTATCATTTAAAGAACTGTAGTACACCAAACCATAATGAGTTTAGTTGCAGGGATGTCAGTCCCAGCCAAGGAACGGCTGAGGACAAGCCGACGGCTGGGGAGCAACTCTTCTACAAGCAATGGGCAGCTTGGGTGAGAGGATATCACCTGGACAAAGTGAACTCCAAGACAACAACGCTAGATCTGGCCCAGGATGTGGTAAGTGTGGAGTAAAGGTGGGGTTGGAGACCCACGAAGAAACCAAACAAGTGAGATCACACAGGGTAGGAGCAGCCCTGTACAAGGTGCTCCCAAGAGGGGAACGTATAAAGTTGCTCCCAGAGAAGGCTTACTGCGTAGTATTTTACTGTGCAGTAAGCCTTTCAGGGGTTGTAAACCAGGGGTAGTCCAGGGGTAGTTAGAAAGGTTATAGGGGGTATGCATGGGTGGGCAAGGATGGAGCATGCCCTGGGGCACGGCAGCAGCATCTCCCCCCGAGCGTTCTCTTACCTGGGGGTAAGATGTGCCAGATGCTACCAGCCTCTCTCAGCACACTGTGGCCTCTCCTTGCTCCCCACCCCAGCTCACTCTCCAGAATGGTGTCGGGGTTGTGCTGCCCCCAGAGGTGCACGACTGGCTGGATGCGAGGCCAGTCAGTAGCCTGCAGAGCCATGACTGGCCATGGCAAAGCAGCGTGGCACGCGGCCAAGCAGGGCATGCGAGCCCCTCCCCACCATTTGACCCTCGCCCCAGCGCCGCTGCTACGCGTGCCCCTGGGAGAGCATGGGGGGCAATTCACCCGTCCCATTCCCTCCTACACTGTGGAGGGCTCGGTCCCCAGCCCCATGTCCTCCCTCACCGTCATGGCAGGGAAGATCGAGGCCCCCCACATGCTCAGCCTAACCAAATAATTTTTTCTCCCTTCACCTAGGCAGTGCCTGCCTCAGCCCCATCCTCACTCCCTCCCTCACCACAGGGGTCTCAATCTACCTCCCACACCATTAAAAATGGGAAGAAAATGTAAGGGGGTACATGAGCTGAAACTTTGGGACTGAATGAGGTACACTTGTTAAAAAAAGGTTGAAAACCCCCACTTTATAGCATTCGTAGCATGTGTAGATGTGCCCACAGATAAGAAACCTAAGGCACAGTGACTTGGCTAAGGTCATACAGTAGAACAGTGGCAGAGCCCAGTGGTCTAGCCAGCATGTCTCTCAATAGAGTAGATAAGTATTTGTTGTTTGTTTCTGAGATACGTTATGCAAATGGTGTTAATGACTTTTTCAGAGAGCCTTTGCTCATTTCTTTTATATTTATGGAGTACTTTTGATTGGTTTCCTATTTTAAATTTTTTTTATTCACAAGGACATGCACTATGTCTAATTGAGCAAACTATGAGTATTGTCCTCAGGCAGCGGGTTGGACTAGATGATCTTTGGATATCCCTTCCAGCCCTATTTCTCTATGCTTCTATGATTGTGAATTACACTCAATTTCATATATGCAAGCTGAGAAAGTCTGTTAGGAAAATCACATGTTCACCTAGCATGCCACCTCCTCCCTCAGTCTCCTGCATGAACAGCTCAGTTGGGAATTGGGCATTACTAAAATTTAGGCATTACTCTCAGAAAACAAAGGAGGTTTGACAAATAAAGAATGGTTCGCTTCATTAGCTGAGCTGTAAGCTCCAGTTCCCTGCCTGCAGCTGTCCCACTCACCTGCCCCACTGATAATTTCTTAGCATTTGGCAATACGAAAGGCAGAAGTTAAGTCATGTAGACAAAGCAGGCCACAGAGGAACAATTTTTTGAGGGGAGAAAAGCGGAGATTCAGCCAGAGGAAAAGCCTAGTGAGGGGAATCTGTCAAGAGCATCCTATGGCTTCTCAGAGAGGATCTCTGTTCTGAGCCATAAGCTGCGGTTTGGCAGAGTGGAGCTCTTTGCCAAAACTGCACACCAAAGTTCCTTGCTGGTTCTCCTTTTCCCCTTTGAAGGTCCACATTGGTGAGGGGATGTGGGCAATGCGAGAGGTGTAGAGCCATGCTGAAGTAATTGATGAGCGCTGGTTATTGGATACTTATAAAATATGTTGGCTGAGTTTACCAGAAAGCAGTTGGAAAGAAACAAGTGACAAGTGAAATAGTGGTTTTAGAAAAGTCACCCCAGCAACACTTGAAAACTGTTGGCTCTGGGGATACCTGCTTTTCTTCTTATTAAGCATATGTAACTGGCTTTGTTCAGAAGAACCAAAACGTAGGAGCACAAACGTTTGTAGCAGTTTAAAAAGACAAAACATCTGTAGCAGTTTAAAAGGAACAGCCTCTAAAGAGAGTGAGTGAGTGAGTGAGGGGTGGAGGAGCTGTTCTCGTTTTCTCTGTTGCACGCCAAACAAACATACTGTGGATTTGCTACCCCTGGGTTAGATCAAGACCAGGAGCAGACAATCATATTAGAGGAAGGGTAGCTCAGTGGGGTAGATGGTGCTCCAGAAAAATGGGAGCTCTAGGGTCTGGTCTCTGTTCTTCATATTTTGATGTTTTTTCTGCACCTTATGTTTAATATTTCTTGGATAAAATGAAGAAACTGTAGTGAGATAGTTTCTCTCTCATTGAAGACAGGGACCAGGCCAGAACTCAGGGCCCCTTCATCAGCATCCAAGTTTTTGCTTGTTCATCCAAAACTAAATATTGTGGAGCCATTGTCCCTGCAAGTTGTATCCCAAATGGCTGTTTTTTTATATCAATTTAATTTATAGAGATATTTTTAGATTTAAGGGAACAACGTTTTTAAGAGGGAGGTGGTGTGACCAAAGACGTTAGGTTGGCTGACTTTTAGCCTGGAGTTCTTGTGAGGAACATTGTGGAGGGCTCAGTGTGAGCATGCTTTGCTGTAGATCAGTGGTTCCCAACCTTTTTAGCCTCAAGGCACCCCTCCAAAACTTTTCTTGTAGCACCTCAGTTGAGAGTCACTGATATAGTTTATAGATAGCTTCATAGGAGGACATCAAATGACCTTTTCACCATAGGGGAGGATGACAGTCTGGGCCTAGCAGCAGGCCCTAGAAACTGTTTTCTCATTGATTCCTGATAACATCATACTTCATTTTATTGGGTGAATGTGAGTCCCTGGGTTAACTGATACAGTTTTTTAACAGTTTTGTTGCTACTGCAGTTCACTGTGCCTGAGGAGAAAAAGAGAGAGTCTGCGGAAGCTGGATGGAGAGAAATCAAGACTTTCAGGGAGGACAGGGGGAACTGTGGGAGTACAATAAAGACTGTTTTCAAGTGATGCTTTTTGCCATGCTGTTTAGGCCACCTGCACTTCAACACCCTCCTCATGGCCTCAGCAACTCTCTACATGCTATAGGTGCTACTGATAGCCAGGAAAGCCAAGGGAAAAGAACAGCCAGAGTCTCAAAGCCAGCAGCTTGCCTCTCTAAGGCTAGGGACAGACATTACACATAAATCAGTTTAAGTGATCAGAAACTGGTTTAAACCCATAACAGAACAGATGTTCAGTGCACATAAACCAGTCTGAGAATGGCTGAAACCAGTTGAGATAAACCTGGTTGAATGTAGTATCACACTTAACTAATTTGGGTCAAACTGGTTTATGCAATGTCTGTCCAAGACCCCTTGCTGGTTTAAGTTAAACCAGACTCCCCCAGCATCCCAGCATGCTCTTTGGGCTGGGCGGAGCTCTTTGCTCCATAACAGAGCTGGCCCCTCCCTTCTGCTCCCTGGCTGCAGCTCTGGCAGTCTTTGCAGGTGTGTGTGGGCTTCTGCTCCCCCCCTCCACTCCCCACTCTCTGCTAAGCAGGCATTCCCCTGTCCCTCACAGAAACCTCCCAGCATTAGCTAGCAGACCACATGCTGGCTACCTATGAGCTGTGGCACATGGGACAAAGGCAGAATCAACAGATAGCTGGTAACATCCCTCTACTGTTTTCTTGATGGACTGATAAACACTGAGTTAGGGGTGATAAACATTCCCTGCTGGGCTGGTCAGGACGGGGGAATCCTCCCAAATAGAGCATCCTGCCGGCGCCTGGACCAACCCCCCCCCCCCCGCCTCAGCTCAGCACTGTAGAAGGGAAGGGAGGGCTGCTCTAGTGCCCTCCCCTCCCCCCCCCCCCCCCGGCTTCTAACCTGAGTCAGTGTAGGCATGTGCCTGCATTTCTGGGATTTTTGTCTGGTTACAAAACTGATTTAGCCTAGCCAGGTTAGACTAACCTGCAAAGATTGAATCAATTCAGGCTCAGGCTTTTTGAATGTCTGTCCCTAACCTAAAAGCCATGCCATGGTTGACTTCAGGAGTTCCATCAGGAGGGAGATTGGACAAGGCTTTTTGGGGAGTCCTGAGGCAAAGCTTCCCCTTGAAAAGAAGTTGATCCATGACAGGTGGTGACTACTCCTTGCCATTAATTTAGGATGATGAGCAAAACAAATGAGCCATGATTCTGAACATTCAGCAAAATTCTTTGTTTCAAGCTCAAGTCTTATCATCTCAACAGTAATATTCTAAGGCTGTGGGCTGTTGTCACACTAAATTGTTTTAAAAGAAAGGGTACTATTTAGCACTTAAGAACATTCATAAGTTAGACTAATGTATATAGATTATCTGTCTGCTCTACATTTAGTTTGAGCTAAACTAATATTACTTTAAATCCTGGTGAAACATTTAAAAATACATCAGTTTAGCTCCCACATAGGTTTTATCTAGACCATCCATGAGGCTTGCATGGAATCAATTGGCTTTATCACCCAATGCCATCAGGACTGGTTTGATGAAAACATCACAAAGATAAAAACCCTTCTTGATGGGAAGGGAAAAGCTTTCTGTGACTGCCAGAACCATCCTATGTCAAGTCAGAAGCTCCATCCTTTGAGGTTTTCAAAACCAGCTAGACAAAGCTAGACAAAGCTTTGGCTGGGATGATTTAGTTGGCGATGGTTCTGCTTTGAGCAGGAGGCTGGACTCGATGACTTCCTGAGGTCCTTTCCAACCTTAACTTTTTATGATTCTATGACAGGGCATTGTGTTCACATGCCTGATATATGCTTACCAAAACAATTGCTATACTCCAACTTAGCCAAGGACAAAGGACACACAGGGGCTACAGGAAATGCTTTGAGGACAACCTCAAGGTGAACATTAAGAAGTGTGGCATTGGCTTCAGAAATTGGGAAAGACTAGGCCAGGATACGGCTATATGATGATGGCTTGTGAGAGAAGGTACATCATATGTTGAGGAAAACTGTCGTGGCTTGGAGGCAGAAAAACAACAGAAATGGAAAAAAAGGATACAAGACCAAGAAATCCGTGGTCCCACCCTCCTTTTAACTACCACCTATAGCATCTGCCATAGAGTCTGTGGCTGTAATACTGGCCTTTTTAGCCATCAACAGCCTCATCTACAACCCTTTACTTGTCCCATGGGAGTGAGCATCCTCAACTGTGAGGGACTGTTGCTGCCACCAAGGATTTATCTATACCAGTGGTGCTCAACCCCTGGCTTGTAGGCCAAATCTGTCCCACAAAGCTGTGTCATCCATCCTGAAGGGCTCTCTGATGGTCTAGAAATTTGGCAGCAAGGTATAAGTAGTAGTGTTAATTGCCACTCCCCTGCTGCCAAATTTCTGGACTCATTGCAAAGCTTGTGGGCCAGATAACATGGCCCTACATGCTAGATCATTTTGGTGTACCACCAGATCTGGGTGTGTAGGCTCAGGCTCAGGCTCAACCAACTGCACATGCCAACTACAGACTGTGGGACCAGAAGGGTGGGTGCAACTGGTTTATATCACAGCAGCAGCAGTGTGTGCTATTCGGGCTATTCCAGAGCATGCCCTGACCTTACACTGTTCACCCACTCCTTTATGCATGCCCTAAACCTGAAAGTACCCTGTGGAAACCACTCCAGAGCCATGCCAAGAGACCGTTCTCAAACATCTTAGATACAGAGGTCTCAAAATGATCTCAAAGGGATGCCTATAAGCATCCTCACTGGTGTAATTCTGGTTTTTGGAGCATGTCAGCAGGAATGGGCAGATGGAATATACTCAGACCCAGCCTAACTGAGGTACTCCAACATCGCACTGTAGCTAAGCTCTGCTAAATAGAGTGAACAAATGAAACATCTACAACAGAGCAGTGGTAAAAAGCTGTAATTTTAAAGCACTTCCACTGTGTATTTCTCCATGTGCTGAGCTTACTCAATATTTAGGACAGAGATATCCAGACTTTTCTGAGCTAAAGGTTACTGTGGCAGTTTAACAGGTAGGCCACTCCCAAACTGGAAAAAAATAGATCAGACTACTGCAGTCTCCATTGACTTAAAAAAAAGTAAGGTTTAACTCATGGCTAAACAGGGTCCAATACTGATTAAAGTGGATGTTGAGTCAATTAAGGCGGAGAATAAAATTGGAGGCCAGCTACAAAGGCACCCTCTCTGTGTTAGAAACGAGGAAGGCTATG
Organism: Alligator mississippiensis; assembly: GCF_030867095.1. NCBI lineage: Eukaryota > Metazoa > Chordata > Crocodylia > Alligatoridae > Alligator > Alligator mississippiensis. The sequence goes on from NC_081829.1 coordinate 22,192,741, forward strand.
GGCCGTATTGCAGAAGTTTGTGGATCACATTTGATTTGAAAAGTGGCCCTTTTGTGACTCCTGATTTCTCTTAAACTATACAGACAGCACGTGCATTGTAATCAAGTGAACTGTATATGTTGCAGGATTATACAGAGAATAGTCAGCTGTTCACTCATCTCTTGCATATAAGACATTTGCTTTCATTTGGAGCTCAGAACCAAGAGGGTTACAATGCTGGGGAACAGAACACAGATCCTCTTTTTGGAAAAGCACAGCCCCTTACCACTTGACCTACTAAAAACCTCTATGTGGTCTTGGTAGTATAGGGTCAGTGACACATGGTTGACCAGCTCTGATTCTATCCAGAAGATGGCACATAATATATACTCAAATTAATTTCACATGCCAAAATGTTGGTCAGTAGAGCAAAAACATGCCAGAAGGCAGTGACCCATAGGAGCAAAGCTATGTCTTACAGGCAAGTCCAGAAGGCCTAGTAAAGCCAGCAGAAGGAGATACCTTGGGAGAAAGGAGGTGGAGAAACAAGCTAATATTCACATGATAGCAAAAGAAAAATCAGTGCCACACTCGATGCTTGTACTGTGCAGCTGCCAAGGTTCTTCCCTCCTCCTTCAAATATCATAATGATCTACACACTGCATTTAAAATCTGATCTTGTGCTGAGTGATTTACATTGGCGAATGTATATTCCAGTTGAGCCATAGGAAGGACTTTGGGGTGTTTTGTTGCTCAGAACATGTTGAGCCAACAGATTCCTGGTTGCTGTTGCAATAGATTCAAATATGCACTTTTTCTTTTTTTAGTAAGCATTCTTAATCTCTCTGTCCTTCTCCTTGCCTCTGTTCGCCTCTTTCTTTGTCTCCTTCTGTCAGAATAAATCTGGCTGCCGTGCACTGTAGTTAAGTCAAAATATTGCCAACATTAAATGTCCCCAGACATTTTTATTAATACATTAAACTTGCATGAAATTTTAGGCATTATAATTTACCCAGCTTACATCAAGATGGCAGTTGAAGCTGACAAGAGCTATTAATTTTTTTTTAAGAAAAGACATTAAATAATTGTCAGTTGACATCTAAATGATTGTTTTGCTAACTTGACAGCATGATGCCTAAAAATCTCTTACTCTTAAGTATTAGCAAATAAACAGACAAGAGCTGTTAATTACTTCCTAATGAACAGCCAATGTGATTTTGGGTTACTTACATTTATATTTTAAATACCATGCAACTCATCAGGGAGGGGACAGCTCTTTCTGTTTTTTTGATATAGTGCTTAATTCTGGGCATTTTTTTTAATTCCAAAAATATTAACAAATTGTGGGGAAACTCAGAGAAATCCTATAAAGAGGAACAGGAGCCTAGATGTATTAACTTAAGAGAATGTGTGAATTAAGTAAACATAGACTGGTTAAATGCCACCTACCTATTTATTCATTAATATTTTTTAGTGGATTTATATACCTAGTATATGTCTTTCAAACAAACAGAAGACAATACACACCCAGACACTTTGGTGGTGTAAATCAGTGTGGCTCCATTTATTTCAATGAAACTGCAGATTTACATCAGTTCAAAGTCTGACCCAACAGGGGACAGAAGTCAGTTTGATTAATTTGAAGGGCATAATAAGGAGTAATGAGACAACATTAAAAGAAAACTCTGGCTGAACACTGATTCAGTGACAAGTTATCAGTTGAATTAAACTCACTTCTCCTCGTGGGTGACTACCAGTCACTTACTTTTTTTAACCAGTCTCATTACAGAGAAGACCAAATAAGGGCTGATGTTCCCTGCAACTTTTTGAGACAGTGTTGTACCAGTGCGTATGCACACCCTGGAGCTACATGAATCTAACAGTAATAAATATGGCCATACAGAAGGCAATGCACACCAATTATCAGATCTCACAGAAAGCTTCACATGCTTATCTGGGATAAGATATCTGGAACAAGGTAAAGCATTGGGATGAGCTCAAATGTATTCTAGGTCTTGCTAACTCAGTGGGAATTGCAGTAGCAGCTAATGGCATAAAATTATCTTGGAATTCTAATCCAGGGAGATTTAAAGCAAGTAATAAAAATAATATAGACCTAATTATCACACAAATCACCAATGGCTTGAGTAAATAGGAAGCATCCCCTTAAGCCAATGGCAAAAAATAAATCTGATAAAAATGAGTGCAGTGCTTGGATTAATAAATACTCTCTGGGGGCTCCCAACGCTACTGTTTTTACTTGTCATGAAGACAACTCTGAATGTAAGATGACCCCCCAGTAATCAGATTCATACATGGAAAAATTAAAAATGTCTAGAATCTACTTATTTGAAGATCATCTTTCATTCATCCCCCCTGGAGCTGCAGGGGGGCAGGAAGTGCAGGAGCAGGTGATGTGGGGAGGTTAAACAGCTTACTCCCTACTTGTGCCTGCCCCCCTCCACTTCTGCTCCACCTTCTGCTCCTCCACTCCCTTCCAGTCTCTGCTTCCCCCTACCCTTCCCCAGTTTCTCTGCTCCAACTTCCCCCTACCCTTCCCCCCAGCCTCTGCTCCCCTTCCCTCCTCCCCCAGCCTCTTGACTTCCCCTTCCTCCCTATCCCACCCCAGCCTCATTGCTCCCTTCTCCCCCCAAAGTCCTTAGCAGTGTTCCCTGCCACCAGGCTCTATCCCTGTTTGAGCCGGGGGCACTGAGCACAGCCCAAGCCCAGGCCCTGTAGGACCTGTGAGGGCTGCATGCTGCTGCTATGGGGCCAGGCTAGAGCCTTGCTCAGTTCCCCAAGGAGCCTGCTGACAGAGCAAAGGTGAGTGGGGAGGGCAGAGGGGCAGACAGGGAAACAGAAGCTATGTGTAGGGTGCAGATGGGAAGAATAGGTTGAGGGGGCAAATGGTAGATGCAGAGGTGGCAGGGGGTGGGAGAGCAGGCAGCAGCTGTGGCTACAGCTCTGATGCTGGGTAGGAAGCTGGAGCCAGAACTGGAGCCACTGCCTCTCCCCCTTTTCCCCACACTGCCCTTGTACTGAATTCTAAGATGAGGGGATTCCCCCCCGCCCATTTAACATGGCAGGGGAGGGGATATCACCTTGGAATTGAGTAACTATGGTATTAGAAAAGAATCAGTGATGTCCTTCAATGATTTTGGGGAGCAGGGAACCTCCTGCATAACTCTTAAGTTTCACCAGAGAAGTTGAACTGGGAGGGTGTCAAATCCCAATTTGGAGGTAATATAATGCTTTAGTAGTAAGCCAGGTCATGTAACAAGCATTTGGTGTCACATACAATGCCTATATGTCTCAGTATCAGAGGGTCCTTTACTCTATTGCCTTTTGCAGGCCAGTTAGCTCTGCTTTTAGTCCCTCAGGCAGTTCAATTTCCACCAAACAAACTTCAGTTTCTAACAGAACAAAACAAAATCCTCCACCTTCTTTGGACACAGGATGACACATATTTATTTCACTCTGGCTTCACCCCAGCACAACAGCCTTGCTTCTTCTCTTTACAAGATTTCCATTACAGCTTGTTCTTCTTCTGCTCTCCCCTCTGGGTTTTTAAGCTCCCAGTGGGACACTCCCTTCTTATTACACAATGTCCCACAGCTGAATGGCCTTGACAGGGCTGATCTTTCCCAAGGGGACAGACCACCCTGTTATGCTTAACTTTTGCCTCCAATGGCTACATTAGATTTGGGATCCTATTATTACTAGAAAAGATCTATTCCCTACCATCTTATACTACCTATCAGATATAATCTGTTTTGGCAAACAAACGGAAATTCCAGGTCGTGTAAGGGATTGCACTTAGAAGAATCTCATAATACAAATGACAGAAAGATGAAAAAGTGGGAGGAATATGGCCCACTATAGATCTTGCTATTACTAACCAAAGGGCCCTTCTGTTCCATTCTGTCCAAATCCAGCACAGCTTGCCAATGACTGCAATATAATATCATTTTCAAATCAATCGCTCACTCACCTCAGAATTGTCTCTTCACTGCCCAAAGTACCAGAATTCCTCAAATTTTGTAGAGAGCTATACTATTTTCCCAGATTGGCAGCTGTGCTGCATGACTACTGAATGACCCACCAAAGAGTTAATACAGATGTAATGAGGCAAAAATGGAACAAAAAACTGACAATAAATATCTCATCCCTGCAGTGAAGCTGAGTGATACGCAAGATTAAAGAAGTGACCTTGGATTATATATTGTTCAAGAAAAAAAAGATTAGTGTGCATTGGTCACCCCAATGCCTGGGCATGCTACAGCCTGGGGCATTGAGCATGGCCTCAGCTTGGCCCCATAGCCGCAGCATGCAGCTTGCACAGCTGCTATGGGGCCTGGGCTGTGCTCAGTGCCCCAGGCTCAAACAGGGACAGAGCCTGGGAACTTTGGATAAAGCAGCCTGAGGCCATTTTTAAATGTGTGGGGGCTTAGGTTAGGTGTTTTAATTAGAGTGGCTGCCTGGGAACTGCTCTAATTAAATTGCTTCCCCACCACTACCACCTCTGAGCATGTGTATATGCAGCCTAAGTGCCTGGCCCTAAGAAGCTGAACCAAATGATCAAGTTTAGACATCTGGGATCACTATACAGTCCATGGAGAGACTCTGGACTTGTCAACAACACAGTGGCTGCTGTGCTTCAGCTGGACTGTTCTTGAGTGGTCTACACCCACCTGCTGCCAGTGATATGCTTCAAACCTGGAAATATAGCAGTGAGACTACTTTGGAGCATCTTTCTCCAGCTCATCATTAGGGCTTGGTCTCTGGTATGCTTGAGGCTAGTTACTTGAGACAACCCTGGAGTGACTTTAGCAACATACTCTTCAGCTTAGAGCACATCAGCAGCAGTACATGAACAAGGTGTGCTCTGGAACATTTAGTTAATTAACACTGGTGTTACAGTATAGACATGCACTTTAGGTGCTTCTGAAGAGTGATCCAAATAAGGTTGACACCAAAACTCTCTATACAGAGAATGGACGAGATAGGCACTTCCAAAGGTCAAATTCAGAGACCCTGAAGATTTTGAGAGCTGACCAGTAAGAAACACTAAGGTCAGGAGTTTGTCTGAATTCCCACCTCTCTCTGGAGCTTAGGCTGTAAACAAGTGTCATCTCTGAAGTAGGATCAGCTGTACTGGGATGCATCCTGGCAGGGCTGATCCACTTCATTGGCATCTACAGATATCACCAGGGCTCTTGTCCCACAGGTAAGGCCTTTGCCACTCCTGGGGCTTCACGGGCCCGATCCTCCAGGACAATGGCCCTGGCTACCGCACCCCAACTCAGAGCATGTGTCTGCAAAAGAGGGAACTCACATAGGGGTCCCCTGCTTGAAAATGGGCACCATAGGAATTCCCTGCATGGGATTCTTACAGTATGTGTATCCCATTGCTAAATCCCAATTCAGCAAGCTTACAAACACATTCCCTGAGGCAAGGTATAGCAATCTGATACATGCACCATGGGAATCTTTTGCAGGGGCATTCCTGGGGTGTGCATCTGCAAGCATGCCCAGGAATACCCCTGTAGCAGAATTCCCATGGTGCACAATAAGAAAAGAGATGTCTTCCCACCTAAGGTGCCACAAACTGTGATTACCTTTGGTCACAGCAACATTTGGGGCAGTTGGAGGGTGACAAGAGGCAAGGGTGTCATTTTGCTCACAGCTTGTGCCATCATAAAAGTTTTTATGGTGGCATAAAGGTAATAAATGTTTGTACCCTTAGACACCTAAGTCAGACTACACATTAAGTATTCCTGTTCACTTGGGATCTATAAAACCTCATTCCATTTCTGAGGTTATGTGTCTAACAAAACTACATTTTCAAAGGCATCTTGCCTCCTATTGATTTCCCTGGGAATTAAGCATTAACATGCTTACATTCTTTTTAAAATCCCTTTAAGTTCTAATTGGAAGAACTGTGGTGGAACCATTTTTTCACTGCAGAGTGCAGTTGTAATGTTTTGAGAAACTAGTTTAAAACAATATTGCCAAAATTCTGTTTTAAAGAAACAGCCAGAGAAAAGTTCTGATAAAAGTTTTTTATCTTTTCCTTTTTAAATTCATTTCTATCTAGACTTTAATATGCATTATATAGTATAATAAACAGTCAATCAAAATTTCAGAGAGAATTTTCTTTTGTTGAGAATTGTATATTGTTTGGGCTTCATTTCTACTTGGATTGAAAACAGATTTGAAAATCTCAAAATTCTGCATAAAATGGGTCTTCTGTTTTCCCCACAGCAGTACAGATCTGGAAATCTGGCTATTAATGGTTTACATGCAGCTAGATAGCTGTTATATATTTTTATTCAAAGCATTTTCATTGTTAGCCTGTTAGCCACTATGCATATGGGGAGAGTAGGTTTTAAACTTCATATTTTGTGTGCCCAAAACAACACAGAGATTGATGACAGAAATTACCCTTACCTTCGTTCCATTTTGCCGTCTGACTCTAAGAAAAAACAGTAAGAAGAGGTGGTTAGCTAAGTTCTCAGAGATAGAAACACAAAGGAGATAGGCCTGCTTATATACTAAGGTGATGTGTCCATGAGAACCTTGCTATGATAGATTGGCTCTTACCTAGCAATCCTTCTGAGGCAAAACTTGTTGAGTTCAGCAGGAAACCTTGCTGGAGATGGTAAAATTAGGCAAATATATTTTTCCAAATCTCTTTTTAATATTATTTTATATCCAGTTTTTGGTGGCTATTTTTGGCTGATGTATCAGCATCAAATGTAGTGAAAAAAACAATGAGAACTGGTATTTAGGTGGTCAAGAAATTAAGATAAATTGATCTGATTTTTAGAGTTGTTTTCTATTGACCATTAGGGAAAAACTGGATGCCCTTACAGCAAGTGCCACTGGGTTGTCAGTATCCATATAGAGTAAGGTATGACATTTAATTTAAAAGTTCTCCTTCAGAAGCCCACATGGGGCACATCCACACATGCAAGCATGTGCGCTTGCAGCAGCTCAAATAGAAGTGGTGCAAATTTGATCCGGGGCTTTTTGCCTCAGTGCACGTGCTTGGACACGCACTTTGTTGAGGAGCAAATTGTGCCACTTGGAGCAAAATAACCCTGCCTGGCTCCTCCCGGATCTGCAGCCAGGGGGAGCTAGAGCCCAGGGCCAGCACCTGTGCTATCCCCTGCAGTATAAAAAGCTGCCCTGTCTTGGCCCCATCTGTACAAAAAGCTGCCCTGGCAAGCAGCTCAGAGTTACTCGCTCTCAGGAGCTTCTGGGGCCCAGCCAATTGGTACCTGGGGACAGTACCCCTTGTGCCAGCTGGACTGCTGCAGCAACATCCCAAATCCATTTTTAAAAATACCCCAACATACATGTTCTTCCACAATTAAAACAAAAGACCACTCTACACACACACACACACACACACACACACACACACACACACACACACACACACACACATGTATCTACAGAAAGAGAGAGACAGAGAAAGATAGAGAGACAGCAATCAGTTGGACGGTGCTTTATTGGTATATTTACAATGTTAAAGCAATTTGGAAGCCTACCAGTGTCTCTACCATCATGACAAAATAAATTATGTGTTTGCAGGAAGAGGGTGGGAACGGGTGTGGGGGAAGGCAGGCAGGTGTGTGGGACAACTGCTGGGGGGACTGTGGGTGTGGGGGACCTTGTGGAGAGGCTGCTCAGGAGAGGTGGGTCCCCAGCCCCCACAGGTTGCAGCCCCCCCACACAGCACATTGAATGGCCCCCCGAACAGGGCCCCAGCCCCCCCCGCCCAGGGTCTCAGCTCCCCCCTGGAGGGCCACAGCCCCCCTGCCCAGGGCCCATAACTTATTTTTCACAGCAGCAGCAGGAGTGGGGCGCTCTGAGCCTGCTGCTGCCAGCTCACAGCTCTTAGGGACCACGTGCTGGGCCCAGCCAGGTCCTGCTGGTCCTGGGGCTGCTCGTGCTTCCCAGGTAGGCTGGTCCCATGGTGCACAGGGCTGTGTGCCTTGGGACTGGCCCAGCTGGGCAGCACAAGCAGCCACAGGGCCAGCAGGACCCGACTGGGCCTGGCACACGGTTCCCATGTGCCACGCTGGGTCTTGCTGCCAAGGGACCGGCCCAGCTATGCGGCGGAAGATCCCCAGGGCTGGCAGGTCCTGGCTGGGCCTGGCACATGGCTGGGCCAGGACCTGGATGGGTCCAGCTGCGCTGGGTCCTGCTGCTGGGGGACCGGCCTGAGCAGGTGGCAGAGAGGCCCCAGGGCCGGCAGGACCCGGCACGTGGTCCCTGCACGCCGCACTGGGTCCCACCTCTGTCCTGCTGTCCCTGCGGAGAGGTGGTGCATGGTGGGACCTGGCCCAATCCCATGTGGCTCTCTAGTTTGGCTTTGCACCAGAGCAGGTCATAGGGCTCTGGGAGGCGTGGCTCCTGCACACACCTCCTGGAGCTGTGCAACCCACTCCGGTACAAAGCCAGACAAACAAGCTGCACTGATCTGGGCCAGGTCCTCACCCCCCGCAGTCCTGGGGATATCCCCCCTGCCACTCCCCAAACCCCCCCCATCCCCCTGCCACCCCTCACCCATGAACCCCCCCCACTTACCTTGGACAGCGCTGGGGACCGGGACAGCAGGAGCACTAAAGGGTTGCTCTGGCCAAAACCAGAGCGTCTCTTTTGGAGGACTGACTCCCTGCTTGCTCCAGGCATGGTCATGGACCATGCCTTGCTCCGCTGTTCTGAGGAACAGTTTTTATTTGATCCCTGGATATCCAGGTGTCTAATTTTCTCCCCGCGCTGCAAACTTGCAGCGCGGAGAACATTTTTTCATTCCCGCACGTGCCTCTTACCCTGCCTCAAAGGGGTTTGAGACAGGGCAAGAGGCACACACGTGCTTGGTCTGGACATGCCCACTGATGATAATTACCATAGAATCAAGTTCTCTTCCTTAGCAGGAAGGGCTGAGAGAACTCCCATACGACTTGACCCTGTGGTTTCAGATTGTCATGCTGAAGGGGAAGCTGCTGAGCCAAAAGTGGGTCTGGTGCTGAAGCTGCTTGTGTTCTGGCACTTTGCCCTTACAGGGTTAGATGACTACCACAATGGTAAAATATTGCTTCTTTACTGAATGTGATTATCAGCATTCCAACAACAGAAGCAAATGTTGTCAGACACCAACAATGGAGGGCCAAGCATATACTATCCATATGCTCTCTCTGAGTTACAATCATAAAATCTTTCTTGAAACATGGATAGAGAGGAAGAATCATTTCCCTAGACTTGTCACTCCTGTTAAATGAATTTTTTACATCTAGAGTTGATTCATATTCAACTTGCTGTTTGCTATAAGGCCTTAGTCCTTGTTTGCAGTACTGGATCCCAGCCAGTAATTCCCCAGTTTGTATCTGTGCATTTGGTTGTTCTCTCCTAAGTGCAGTCACTTTGTACTTGTTATTATTGAATTTCACATCATTACAGTCCTCCTGGACTGAATTTCATGCAACTACAAGGCACTGCACTCTAACCTACCACAGGTAAAGCAAAGGGACAAGGGTGGTCAGTATCCTGCTGCTGCAGGGGTTGTAAAAATACACTCAAGAGATCTTGGCAAGTCCATATTGCTATCCTCAAGGTGCTTAGAAATAGATTCTGTAATTACATGCTCTAGCAGGGTTGCAAACTGTCTGTAAGTTTACAGCCTGAGGAAAAAAAAAAAAAAGGCTAAAAAAGCTTATCCCTAAAGTCCATAAAAAAAATTGACCTGTTTGTATACTACTAAGAAACCATGAGTTTGAGTGAAGACTCATCATTAGAATGAAGCCAGATGCAGGTGTTGATGGACAGACAGAGCAGAAGAGCGCTTGTGTTTGAGCAGGAGTGCAGCATGGCACCCTGCAGGGTTCAGGGTTATATAGCCCATAGCAGGCTCTGTATCCTCCTCCCCTCCCCAGCCATTTGCATTCCATTACCTATTGCCTTCCTATAACAAATGGCTTCTCACCTTTAAGGTAGCAGGACCACATGGCATCTGGGCAATATGAGGCACCAGGCAGGACAAAGAGGTGTGGAAAATTAAAATTTATTTTACCAGGTTTCTGGGTTAGGGCGCACGCCAAATTTAGAAAGACTGTTTTAAATTCCTAAATTTGAACTGTGCCCATGGTATTGCTATCCAGGACCTAGCAAAAGGGCTATATTTACATTATGTAAAACATATGTCAGTAAAAAAGTGGTGTTGTCCGTAAAAAATATGCAGATGGTCAGTAACAAAGTCTTGGATTGGCAACCCTGTGGTCTAGTATCTTTCCAGATATCAAAGTTAGAATGACTAATCTTGGGTCTTCTTTGTTCTCTTTTAAATACAGCACTATATTTGCCATTTGCCAGTTTTCTGGGACTTCACTGGACTTTCCTAAGTTCTCAAAAATAACAGCCAATGGCTCTGAAATTATGTCAGTTATTTCATTGAGTATTCTAGGATGACTCTCACCTTGCCCTCATGACTTAAACATTCATTTTGTTCAGAGCTCTTTCACAATATTTTCCTTGTATAATATCTGGATTTGTAGCACTTTTTTGCTGATGATACTGGATTCACCACCCATGAAGAAGGCCAACTACAAATACTCATGAATCACCTCTCCCATGCTTGTAGGATGCTTGCCCTGACCATCAGCATCAAGGAGATTGTGGTCCTAGGACAGGATGTTCACTGGTCACCATCTATCAGCTTTGACAACATACTTCTCAAGGCAGTGAACAAGTTCTACTACCTTGGATCCACAGAGAGTGACAACCTATCACTGGATGAAGAGCTAAATGTACACATTGAAAAGGCAGCTACCACTTTCAGTACACTCTACAAATAAGTCTGGAACAACACTAAACTCACAATCAAAACTAAGCTGCTTGTGTACAAAGCCTGTGTCCTCAATGTCCTTATGTATAGTAGTAATAAGACATGGTCAACATATGCATATCATGAAAAGAAGCTGATCAGCTTCCACCTATGCTGTTTATACAGTGCATCCTTGACATCAAGTGGCAAGACAGAATCACCAACACAGAGGTCATCGCCAAAGCCAACCTGCCAACCATCACTGCACTACTCAAACAGCGGCACTTATGCTGGCTTGGCCATATTTGCAGGATGGAAGATTGGCATATCCCAAAGTACATCCTCTATGGAAAAATTGCAGGCAGGGAGAGAAGACTAGGGTGCCCAAAGTCGCACTTCAAAGATTTCTGCAAGCAGGATATGAAGGCTTTTGGAATCAACCCAAACCTTTGGAAGGCCTTAGCAGGAGACAGGACAAAGTTGCACTCTCTTCTCAATCATGGAGTCTAACATCACGATAAGAAATGGTCACTCAAACTACAACAGAAACATGACCAAAGGAAACAGCCTGTAAGTACAGTAGCCCCAACATTATGTACACCTGTAACCACTGTAGCAAGACCTGCAAGTCTAACATCAATCTTTACAGCCACAAGAGAAAATGTACCACCAGTCAGTAGAATAGCTGCAATATCCACCATCATTTGCTGATGAATGGATGCCATAAAGGCACAACTAGCTATCTTATAAAATTTCTTTCCACTTAAGAGATGGGTCTCACTGATCTAGCCTAAACTTTTTGTCAGACATGCTACAAATTAAGCCCTGAACCCCTCCTGAGTACCACTTCAATCCACCTCTCCTGCCTGATTCTGCTCCTTGTTCTGTGCCCCATGCCTGAACTGCTGTTGTGCTTTCTGCTGCCTGCCCTATCTGTTGCGCTGTCTGCCCCCTTCCTGATCTGATGCATGCTACACACACAAGCTGCTCATAACAGTTGTGGCATGCGTGTCACAGGCTGACCAGACCACCATTAGATCCATACCATTTCTTTCATGATTGAAAAATGGCCCTTTACATGTAATTGGTCATGCATATCTCCATGAGAAATTCATCACAGAAATATCATTACAGAGAGTAACTGCTTAGGTAACAAATCCTCTCTCATTTACAGTAATCCCATTTTCCTCAGTGGGAATGCTTTCCTTTAATTTGTTTTTTTCCATCATCATATTATATGGAATTCTGTCATGGCTCCATTTTGTACTATCATGCAATTCAAGATGACTCTTTTTGGGGTGAGTGACTTGGGACAGATATTAAAACTCAACATTCTGTAATTTATGGTAACAAAGAATTCAGACTACCAGATTGAGAGGGGGCTTTCCAAGAAGAATTCCCTAAATTGTGAGGAGTACCAGTCTGGGCTGTTAGTATGGGCCCAGCTCAATATTGCTTCAACAAGAGGCATCCAAGAAAAACCCAGGACACTGGGGGCATTTATACACATGTTCTGGGCATTGGGGGGTGGGGCGGTGCTTTAACTAAAGCAGCTCTGCGAGTTGCTCTAGCTAAAGTACCCAGAGCATCACATGTATGAGCATCCCCATGCTGAAAAATGGGGGTGGGGAAGCATGGGACCACTGATACACATGACACTGCAGTTGGCTGGAGTGCAGCAATTACCATGCTTAAGTAGACTCAATTAATTGATTACCATGTTCCAGCAGACTCAATGAATTGAGTCTGTTCCAATGCACTGTAATTACAGTGTTGGAGCAGCCTTGCTACACATCTATAGGCACCCAGGGTGGTGGGGTTCTAGTGATTCAGTAGGTTATATGGTTTTCCTATAAGAACATGGATGAATGCACAGATTAGTGATTTAACAGAGGAAAACAATTTAATGCACTTCAGCTGTTCCATAATTGTCTGTGTGTCTAATCTTACCCAGTGGTAAGTGAAACAAACCAACGACCCAGGTTTTTGTAAGGAGGGCATGTTGGGGCGGGATGGGCTTCACCTCTCCCCTAACGGCAGACGTATCTTTTCCTCTAGGTTAGCTAATCTCATACGGCAGGCTTTAAACTAGCTTCACCGGGGGAAGGGGCCGCTTCGACTGGAGAGGATGCTTCACCAGCACGCAGGGTGACAAGAGGAAGGGAAGCACAGGTAAGTATAAACGTCTGAGGAGCAGGCGGCCACAACTGTCCTGGGAGTGGGAGGAGGGCACAAGCACCCTCAGGAGGCCTCAGGTGCCTCTACACTAATGCTCGGAGAATGGGGAATAAACAGGAGGAACTCGCCCTCAGAATAGCCAGTTCAAACTCAGACATAGTAGGGATCACAGAAATGTAGTGGGATTCATCCCACGACTGGGCAGTTAGCATTAGGGGCTACAGGCGGGATAGAAAAGGAAGGAAGGGAGGGAGTGTGGCGCTCTATGTCAAAGAGCAATTCACATTCTCTGCTAGCAAAATGGGGTCAGAGGAAGTGCTTTGGGTCAAGATACAAGGGGGTCGTGGGGAGAGGGATGTAATGGTGGGGGTCTACTACAGACCCCCCAACCAAGGGGAGGAGCTGGACCGGGAATTTTTGGGCCAGCTTGCAGAGGCACTTAAGGCAAGGGATGTAGTTGTCATGGGTGATCTAAATTACCCCAACATCTGCTGGGAGGAGCAGTCAGCTAGGTTGGACCAGTTCAGGAGGTTCCCGGCCGAGATACAGGACCTCCACTTAACTCAGGAGGTGCACAGTCCCACCAGAGGAAATGTCCTGTTGGACCTGGTCCTAGCCAGAGGTGATGATCTGGTAAGGGGGGCTCCAGGTCCTTGACCATCTGGGTGATAGTGATCATCACTTGCTGGAATTCATCATCCAGTGCAGGGTGACAAGGGCCTGCAGTAAGGCGGTAGCCCTAGACTTCAAGAGGGCCAACTTCAAGGAGTTGAGGAGATTGGTGGGAGAGGTGCTGGGGTTCTCGAGGGCAGGGGAACTCAGTGCCCAAGATGAGTGGTCGTTCCTTAAGGAGAAGATACTCAGGGCCCAAGAGGTGACGATCCCAACTAGAAGCAAGGGGGGCAAGAGTGCCCAAAAGCCTCCCTGGTTCACCAAGGACGTCTGGGAATGCTTGGTTGCCAAAAAGGCAGCATACACCTGGTGGAAAGGGGGGAGATCTCCAAAGAGGAGTATACCTCCACTGCACGGGCCTGCAGGGGGGCTGTTAGGAAAGCTAAGGCGGACATAGAGCTAGCCCTAGCTCTAAGATCAAACATAATGAAAAGTCCTTTTTCAAATATATAGGGAGGATGAAAAAGGCGCTGGGAAATGTGGGGCCCCTGCAAGATACGCTGGGCAATCTGGTGGTCGCACCAGAGGAGAAGGCAGACCTCTTTAACAAATTCTTCACCTCCGTTTTCTTGTGCAGGGACCGGGACTCCCCCACCATGATTCAAGATGGACTCAAGGGGAATGCCTCAAGACCTAAGGTTGAGGAGAACCAGGTCAGAGTGCTTCTGGAGGGGCTGGATGTGTTCAAGTCAGCAGGTCCAGATGCTCTCCACCCCAGGGTGTTGAGGAAGCTAGCAGGGGTTACTGCAGGGCCCTTGGCACGGCTTTACGAGCGCTCATGGTGCTCGGGCCAGGTGCCAGATGATTGGAAGATAGCCAATGTGGTCCCCATCTTTAAAAAGGGGAGGAGGGAGGACCCGGGTAACTATAGGCATGTCAGTCTTACCTCAATCCTGGGGAAACTCTTTGAGAAGATCATCAAGGAGCACATCTGTGATGTGCCAGCATTGGGGATGATGCTCAAGGGCAACCAGCACGGTTTCATTAGGGGCAGGTCATGTCAGACCAACCTGATCGCCTTTTACGATCAGGTCACAAAAGCATTGGATGCAGGGGTCGCCGTGGATGTAGTCTTTCTGGACTTCAGCAAGGCCTTTGACACTGTCTCCCACCCCATCCTCATTAAAAAACTAGGTGACTGTGGCCTCGATGCCTACACAGTCAGATGGATTGCAAATTGGCTGAAGGGTCGTACTCAGAAGGTGGTGGTGGATGGGTCATATTCCACCTGGGGGGAAGTGGGCAGCAGAGTCCCCCAGGGCTCGGTCCTTGGGCCCACGCTGTTCAATTTCTTTATCAGCGATTTGGACAACGGAGTGAAAAGCAACCTGTTCAAATTTGCTGATGATACCAAAATATGGGGAGAGGTGGGCACATTAGCAGGGAGGGAGAGACTGCAGAAAGACCTGGATAAGTTGCAGGGGTGGGCTAACAAAAATAGGATGCGTTTCAATACTGACAAGTGCAGGGTGCTGCACTTGGGCAGTAGTAACCAGCAGCACACTTATAAGATGGGAAACTCCCTTCTTGAGAGCATGGAGGCAGAAAGGGATCTTGGAGTCATTACTAACTCCAAGATGAACATGGGCCAACAATGCGAGGTCACGGTCGGCAGGGCTAACCGGACTTTATCGTGCATCCACAGATGCATCTCAAGTAGGTCCAAGGAGGTGATCCTCCCCCTCTACGCGACACTGGTCAGGCCACAGCTGGAGTACTGTGTCCAGTTCTGGGCACCCCACTTCAAGAGGGATGTGGACAACATTGAGAGGGTCCAGAGGAGGGCCACCCGCACAATCTGGGAACTGCAGGGCAGACGCTACAACGAGAGGTTACAGGACCTGAACCTGTTCAGCCTTCACAAGAGAAGGCTGAGGGGGGACCTGGTGACCATCTATAAACTCACTAGGGGAGACCAGAAGGGGTTGGGGGAGACCCTGTTTCCCCTAGCGCCCCCCGGGATAACAAGGAATAACGGCCACAAGTTGTTGGAGAGTAGGTTTAGATTAGACATCCGTAAGAACTACTTCACAGTTAGGGCGGCTAGGATCTGGAACCAACTTCCAAGGGAAGTGGTGCTGGCTCCTACCCTGGGGGTCTTTAAGAAGCGGCTTGATGCCTACCTGGCTGGGGTCATTTGAGCCCAGTTTTCTTCCTGCCCAGGCAGGGGGTCAGACCTGAAGATCTACAAGGTCCCTTCCGACCCTACTTCTATGATTCTATGAAAGCTGAACTACTCTTCAATCTGGGTATTTCTTGCTTCCTCACATTTGCCTGGTTTTTTTGTTTGCATTTAGTATGCTGCTTTATTTTTTGTCCTGAATTACTGTGAAGTATTGCTAGGCACTCTTACCATGTTCAACCATATTGAAGGCAACTTCAACTGCATTTCAGTTGGGAGAAATTATCCCAGTATTGATTCTGCCTCTTAATTTGTTAGTGTTTTAGAATTTTTCTGAGTAAGAGGAGCTGTGGGCCACATTCAGAGCCAAATGAAATCAATGAGCACATCTACACGAGATGTTTAATGCGCAGTAGCCTATAACACTGCACAGTAGTGTGCTGGGCAAAACTGTGCTAATAAGCTACTGTGCAGTAGTATTAGGCTACTGCACAGTAAGCATCACTAAAAAAACCATGCACCAGAGCTACTGCGCAGTAACTGTAGTTACTGCGCATTTAATTAGTACTTCATTAAGAAAGTATTAAACTAAAATATGCAGTAGCTACTGCACATTAATGAATGTGTAGATGCATCCACTGAGTTACAATCTGCCCCTAGTGTAGTGAAGAAGCAAAATTCTGTTCTTCATTACACTGATGTACATTTGGATTAAAAAAAACCCAGCATTTTCAACTAAGTTTTAATTTAAGATTTTGAATTTAAATCCAAAACCCTGGGCTGTGAATCCATGTCAAAGCAAAAGGAAGTGTTACAATAAGCAACTGTGAAGTTAGATTACAGAGGTCCCCAGACTAAAATAATACTTCTAACAAAAGAAGGAAAACTTACAAAACACTTCCCAGAGACAAGCCTAGGAACTCCACTTCGTCAACCTCCTGGATACTAAAAATCATGGACTAAATATAGACATTGGATTTATGACACATTATAACCTGCCTGACATCTGACTCCCCGGGTATCTCACCACTTGCATCCCACTTCTCTCTCTTCCCCCTCCCACCCCCCCCCATCCTGTCTCTCACCCATTGACTCCTCAATCTACATTTTCACTGACTACCTGTCTTGTATGCATACCAGCCCAGCCGCTGGCTTCTTTACTTTTCATTCCATCCAGGAAGAGCACACACCAACTGCTGAAACTTCCTTAGCCTGACGAAGGGTTTTTGAACACAAAAGCTTGCTTAATAATTATTTTCCAACTATTTGGGTTGGTCTAATAAAAGATATCAGATTCACCCAAGGAACCTTGTCTGTCTAACAAAAGAACACATTCCCGTAGCAAATACCATTCTAGAGAACCCAACAGCACCTTACAAGCCATCTGCTTCTTCCAGCTACCATTGGAAGTCAATGGGAATTTGTCCATATACCTGAATGGATGTTCTATCAAGCTCTGTATACAGAAGTCAGACAAGCATATCTGAGTGGGAAGGCCAGAATCAGAACAGTGTGAAAAATGGAAATTGTGACTAGGATGCTAGGATCGAAATTATAACAAAGTCCTCCTTATTTATAGCTAAAGTCCTATTGTATTTTTTCTTAAAAAATTAATAATTCCAAAGACAAAACTGCATGGAATTGAATTTATCTCCCTTGTAAGCCTAGAGAACTGAGTTGATCATAGTAGAATTTATAAGTGGCCTCAAGGAATTGAAATTCAGACCCATATTCATATTGTTTTCAGGGCAAAATTCACTGTTTTTTCTTGGAGATCTAAGCTTTAATTCAGCTCTTCCTATACATAAATGTTACTCAGGTCTGCCATGTTGAAATGTCAGAAGAATTTCCCTGTGGGTCAAAAAACAAAAGTATGTTTCTCTTACCTCCAAGGATATTGTCAATCAATTGTCTTTTGATCATGCAGATCTTTAATGCTATAAAACCAATAGCTAAAATGGCTCCAAGAGTAACTCCTATGATAACATATGTGACATCTGCAAAATAAATGAAAATAAATGATAGACTATATGTTGTAAAATAATAAAGAAAATAGTTTGGCATTTTAATGTTGGTATGTTAATGGCATAAGAGAAGGATGCAGAATCAGAATGAATATTGTTGTTGAAAGATGACCACATGAATTCTCTCACACAAGAAAAAGCTGAATATGAAGGGCTAGATTATGAGCTTCCTTAACCACATGTACAATACAAATTTACACCATCCATACACACAGTAGAACTGAGCTAACCAAAATCCCTTATGAGGGAACCCACTGTAGGTTTCTATCATTTGTAAATTAGTGAATGAACAACTTCCAGTAAAAGGGGGGACATTAGGAGAACCAGTGTGGGCTGGAGAATAGGCAGCTGGTTTGCATGTGACATGTGGTCTCTTTCTGTTTCTGCTAGGACCTGCTGTGTGATATTGGTTATGTGAATATTCCTCTGAGGTGTTGTCTATTTAGAGTGAGAGCTCTTTTGGGCAGGGCTATTTGTTGTTAGTGTAAGCGCAGGGTAGAAAACAACATTTACATGGGATGCTGTAGAGGGGGGCTTGCACCAGCTGTCCTCTTTGGGGTATCTACCAACCCTGTTTTTTAAGATTCTGCCAGGTAATTTTGACAGCATACAGCACAAGGAGGGCACCAACTTTGTCTGAGGCTTCTAGGTGCTACTGTAATATAAATAACATTTAAAAGGGCAGGCTACAGCTGCACTAGGTACAGTTTCCTTACGTACCATGATGACTTCAAATTTAAGACAACCTTCCAATAATTATTTCCTATACATAGATCATTATTTAAATTCTTCCCTCCGGCCACTGTGACAGGGAAAGAGATGCCTTGACCCCTCCCCCCCCCCCCCCCCCACTTTTCCCACCCAGCCACTTACTTCCACAATGCCCCTCTTGCCAAACACCCCTCACCGCCCCTCACCTGCCCCACTCCCCTCACTGTCTGTCCTGCCCGCTACCACTTACTCCTATTGCCTGTTCCCCCTACCCCTGCTTACTGTGGGCAATGGTTCTGACCCTGGCTCCGGCTCTAGCTCTGGCCATGGGCACAGAGCACACGGTGACTCTGGCCTTGGCCTGGCTAAGTACCAGTGGCAATGGCAGCAGCAGTGGCAGCGCCGGACCTGGCTGCAGCTCTTGCGCTGGGACAAGGTTGGAGCCAGAGCTGGATCCAGAGCCCCAGCAGCTCCCCTGCCACTGCATCGTCTCCCTAATGCCTCCCGCACTGTATGGTCTCCCTTGTACTCCTCCATTTTCAT
The DNA here is from genome assembly GCF_030867095.1 of Alligator mississippiensis. NCBI lineage: Eukaryota > Metazoa > Chordata > Crocodylia > Alligatoridae > Alligator > Alligator mississippiensis. Next base: position 22,211,801 of record NC_081829.1, read on the forward strand.
CCTCCCATTACACAGTCTCCCCTGCACTACCTCAGCCACACCAGCCACAGTGTCTCTGATCCACAGTAGCTGGTGGCTGTGGCTCCAGCTTTGGCTCTAGCTCCCCTAGCTGCAGCAGCTGCATGCCCAAGGCTCATCCTTGCATCCAATATAAAGGGTTTTTTCTCCTGGTTGAATGGGAGAAAAAAAACCTCATTTTTTTTGTATTTGGGTAAATATGGTATATATTGGCAGTAACATTTTAATTTTGATTATAGCATTACTTTCTAAGATTCTAGTACCTGGTTTAATAAAGTTAGGAAGTGGTGGTACCAGAAGTTCTCACTGGAAGACTCTAATAGTAAATCTTTGTAGAAGGGAAATAGCAGCATTTTAGGGTGATTATACACATGCAGGGAGGCTGCTCCAACGTGCTGTAATTACAGCACGTTGGAGCAGACTTGATTAATCGAGTCTGCTGGAGCCCGGTAATTATGCTCCAGCGTACTCCAGTGTCATGTGTATCAGAATCCCTGCACTGAAAAATGGCAGCGGGTGTGCTTTAACTAAAGCTTGTTTGAGGAGTTTTACTTAAAGTGCCTTACTTGCCATTTTTCAATGCGAGGATGCTGATACACGTCACGCTCCAAGCGCTATAATTAAAGTGGCTCCTGGAGCCACTCTAATTAAAGTACTCCCTCCCCGCTCCCCAGAGAATGTATATAAACACCCTTAGGTATGTATTATCAGGTGTATTACTCTTCTGCATCATCACAGTCACATCATGGTTTCACATCAAACTTTAATACTACACGGTGCACACTTTCATGGTCTTTGGGGCTCCAATATGCCTTTTAATGTTTCTAATTTTATTACAGGTATGCCTGGAGGCAGCAGTCACAGACTGGTGCTTCATTATAATAGACACCATACAAACACAGAATAAGCAGATGATCATTATATTATGATAATAATAATTATAATCATAATCAACATCATAATTTTGGAGCTCCATTTTGTATTCCCATTAATAAAAAGATCTATATAAAATAACAAGATCTAATATCCTTAGCATGTGTTTGCTTTTGTTGCCATGTTCTCTTAGCCCCAGGGTAGACAATTATCTTGGCTTGAGGGCTGCTTAATTAGTTTTGATGAGCTATCAAGGGCTGTAAGGGTAGCCCTGCCCTTTGACAGGTGCCCGCACCCTGGCCATCTTCTTGGGACTGGAAGTCTTGTTCCTAACCCCTGACATTTGCCACCGGAAGTCCCTTCCCTTGGGGCGGGAGGGTGGAATTGCCATCTTGGAACCAGAAAAAAAACAAATCACATACTAAAAATCAAACATGTACTATAATATATTTTAATATTATTTTTTAAAAATATACTGTCCTTATTTATATAAGTATGTGGAATGTATACAGAGGCGATTGCATAATAGCTCAAAATAAAGTCTTACTTTTGTATAATGTGTGTGGGGGACTGTGTAAAGTGGTTAGGAGGTGGGATATGTGTGATGGGGTGTGGGGTTTGTGGGGGGAGTGTGTGGGGTTTGTGAGGGGTGCCTGTGAGGTTGTGGGGGGTGTGGGGAATGGGTATGGTGGGGTGTGCATGTGGAGCCCCCCCCTCACATACATGGCCCTCCATGGCACACAGCCCACGCTGCCAGGGCAGGGGCAGTAGCAGGCCCTTGGAGTGCTCATGGCCCATGCAGGCGGAGCTGCCCAGTGGCACACAGTTCCAGCCAGTTCTGGAAGCTGCACATGGTGGCAGAGAGTGGGGCCAGGCTGGCCTGGCTTCAGCACATGGATCTCCCCATGTCTGATGTGCAGCTCACAAGACCTAGACAAAGCTACACACTGTGGGGCCAGGGGGAGCCCCACACAATGGAGCCAGCAGCCTGACTCTGCTTCCTGCCATCAGGTGCATCTCCCAGGACTCCACTGAGAAGCAGGGAATGGGGCTGAGCCTGCTGGGCTCCATTGTGTGGGGCTCCTTGCCACTTTTGGTGGAGTCCCAGGAGCTGCATATGGTGACAGGGAGTGGGAAAGGCTGCCAGCTCCATTGTGCTAGGCTCCCCACTATGGCATGCGAGTACCAGGAGATGTATGTGAGCCACAGGGAGCCCTGTATAATGGAACTGGGCCTACCCAGGCTTTCTGCTTCTCCCCACACCCGGCTGGGTACAGGGCCCATGCTCTTGGTTCTGTGCTCCTGGCCAACTTATACTTTCCCCCAGCTACTGCTGCTTCCCTACCTGCTGCCCAGAGTGCTGCAGCAGGGACATGAGGAGGAGCCGCTGGAGGCCAGGGGAGTTGAGCAGTTCATTGGGTGGCTGCAGCAGTGGCAGCAGCAGCCCGGCCTGGAACCTGCGTGCTGGCTGGGGCCAGGGTTGTGGTTGTGGCTCTCCCGTCCATGAGGGTGGGAGCGCAGGACATTGCCCCAGTGGGAGTGGGTGAGGCTCGGTCACATGTGACTGCAGGAGGGGCAGCCACAGGCTCAGCTGGATATGATTAATTAGTGGGCACCCACCTGCAGACTGGATGGAATTGCCTGGTGGGTTGGATCCGGCCCGCAGGCCATATTTTGCCCACCCTGTCTTAGCCTACGGCTCCTGTAGGGAAGGTAACATCTTAAAATAGACTCACCTACTCCATCCTCTTCAGATGTTCCAGAGGCATAAACCCTTGCTTTCCAGATATCTGAAACAGAAAAGATTGGGCACATCAAAATATGTAGAACAATGTGTACTGTATTCAGCTAGTGACCATATGTATCTGGTAATATCATGCTTGATTGAAAATCCTAAGAGGATCATGCCAGGATATTACTAGTGATTAATTGTCAGACAATAAAATTTAAGAAATGTATCTAGGCCTTTGTAGAACAGATGTGTTATTGGAAGGCTATTTAATGGGAGAATTCTGAAGAACCTAGAATGAACCAACATTTTTTTTCAATTTGTTTTATCACTGAAAATGTAAGCTGAAATAAGCAAATCGAGAATATTTTTGAAGTAGTTCCAATCAGAATCATAGCAGTAGCACCTGCATGAATGAGACAAACAGGGACTGAGGTGGCTTTTAATACAAAAGTGAGCACTGGTTTTAAATGCTTCCCGAAAGGAATCACTTTCTCCCATGCATATGTTATTTAGCATCTAGCCTCATTTTTCTGTGTTTTCAGCCTGCTAATTAAGGCACAAATGGCTTAGAACTACAGAGACTGAGGTCTGGGCTAATTTCAGATGTAAAAGTATCATGGTTAACAACAGATTTACACCAGCATGAAACTGATCACATGTCCTGTCCCTGCGAAAAATGTGTGCATGTTATACAGGTTTCCCACAATCTATGCGGGTTGTTTATATGCAAATTCACTCTTATGAGATCAGCACAGATGCCCCGCACCCCCACCAAAGCAGGTAAGTCTGTGGGGAGTGGGGAAAGGGCTGTGGCCCCACTCACTCCAGCCCGGGCTGCAGCAGCCGGTGCCAGCTGCCTGTGGGCTGCACCATGCTCCACCTGTCCCCCCGCACCTGGGCTTACCCCAGCTCCTAGGCTGCACCATACCATGGTGCAGGCAGCTGGTGTCAGCTGCTCCGGGGGCCATTCCAGCACAGGCTGGGGTGAGTGTGAACAAGCAGAGCCCCGGGTAGCACAGGGCACAGCACTCACCCCAGCCCCAGGTGCAGTGGCCCTGGGAGCAGCCGACACCTGCTGCCTGCACCAGGGCACAGCACAGCCCAGCACAGGTGAGTGAGGACAGGCAGAGCACAATGCAGCCCAGCAGCTGCAGGCAGCTGGTGCCAACCACTCCTGGGGCCACTGCAACTGTGGCTGGGGTGAGTGCCACTCTGTTCCCTCTGCTTTGCTGCCTTGTGTAGCCCCAGGAATGGCACCCCTCTCCCTGTCCCTTACCTAGTCCCAGCCTCACTCCCTTACTGTCATGGGAACCTATCCTGATTTGTTACATTGGAAACTGGGTTTGCTTTATGTGAATTTGATTTATGAGCCGTTCTCTGGAAACACATGTACAGCATAAATTGAGGGAAACCTGTATGTTGATAAGCATCTAAGCCAGGGACGTGCACTTATTTTGGGTGGAGGGCCTCTTAACAAGTTTTGGCAAGCTGTTGGGGGCTGCATAGGTAGCTCTGCTGCTTGATGGTTGCTCTGCACCCTGGTCACCACATTGGGACTAAGTCCTGCCCCCTAACCCCTGACCTTTGCCACTGGAAGTCCCTCCCCTTGTTGCCCTTCTCCCCCTCCAAATACTCCTTTTGGGAGGGGGGGGACCTGCCATCTTAGAACCAGAAAAAACCCAAATCATACACTAGAAGTCAAACACCTATTGTAATATACTTTAATTTTATTACAAAAGATATTTGTCATGACTTGTGATTGTGTACTATATATAGAAGGGATTGCAAAATAACCCAAAAATAAAGTGTCAGTCTTTTATATTGTGTGTGTGTATGGTGGTGAGAGTGTGTGTGGTGGGGTATGAGTGTGTGTGGAGGCAGGTTTGTGGGGGGGGGTGGTGAGAAGGTGTGGATGTGTAGGGGGGCATAGGGTATATTGAGGTGTACATACATCTTGATGGGGGTTGTGTGGGCGGGGTGTGGGTGTGTGAGGTGTGAGAGTGTGGGGGTGTAGGGACCCACCACACACTCCCCCCCCCTCCCCGCCATGGTGTGCAGAACTCACTGCCTGGCAGCAGCAGCAGCAGATGGGGTGGTCAGGGTGCTCATGCATGGCGCAGGCACCTGGTGGAGTGTGGAGTCTGCGCTGCACACAAGGCGGGGGAGGGGTGGGAGAGGTGAGGACCGCAGCCTGCCTGGCTGCTTCTATCATCAGGGCTCCATGCTGTGCACATGCAGCTCCCACACTAGCAACAGGGGAAGCCCCATGCTGGAGCCTGCTGCCTCCCCTGGCCCCTGCTGCGCAGGTCCCCACACTCAGCCCGTGAGTGGAGGGAGCCCTGCCCCCTGCTTTCCCGAGTCCAGTGTGGGGCTTTTCTGCTGCAAGTACAGGAGCTGAAGGTGCGCCATGCTGAGCCCCTGTGATACAGGCAGACAGGCATGTGAACAGTGGGGCCCACCCTGAGGTGGCCATGCAGTTGCCGCCAGCATGGAGATGATGCCAGAGCTGTGGAGCCCAGCACAGCTGTTTGCAGCCTGCCCGCTGCTTGCTGCAGCTGCCCAGAGCACGTGCTGGCTACAAACAGCTGCACCAGGCTCTGGAGCCCTGCTATCACCTCCGTGCCAGAAGCGGGGGAGAGACTGGGGCTGCACTGCCTCAGGCCCCTCCCTCACCCCCTGCTCCGATGCGCAGGTGCTCGCACCAGTATGGAGCTGATGCTGGAGCCTGGCACAGCTGTTTGAAGCCTCCCAGCTGCAGCTGGTCCTGGCTCTGGGTAGCTGCTGCCAGCTGAGAGCCCAGGCTGCTCCCAGCAGGCAGCTGGGATGCTGTAAGCCCTGCTGGGAGCAGCCCGGGCTCTGTTGCTGGCAGCAGCTACCTAGAGCTGGGGCTGGCCGTGGTGTGTGGAGCAAAATGGCCTCACATGCCATGCTCAGCACACGTGCCGGGGCTTGCCGACCCCCGCATTAAATACATGTTGAACATTCAAAACTTGTGGTTCAGGCTGCTCAAAAAAACCAAATTGGCTGAAAAACTGTGAGATTATACAAAATACTACTTGTTTTTGTCTTCTGGTTATCATTCTTTTCTTTACAGGCAAAAACTCAAGAACCTACTTGTTTTTAAATTGAAGCTGACTTTTCACATCATCGCATTACTCCAGGCCAGGAGATGGAGCCTTCAAAAAAAGCAGGCATTGCAGAATTTTGTTTTGTTCCTCTTCAGCTGTTTTTATGTGAGTGACACTTTTCACATGAATATTTGTAGAAGGTACATTCTAGCACCATAGAGGAATTTTGTTAAGACCAAACTTTACAGAAGTGGCCTCATTATTGCAAGTCTTGCTTGAGCCTAGTTTTCACAGCTGCTGTGCACCTTACATTTCAGATAAAGTCAGTGTGAACTCTGAAAGTTCCAGCACCGTATCAGAAACATCTGACATGCAGGATGACTGGCAAGACACTAGCTTTTACTTCCTGGCCTCTGTTACTTGACCATTACTCAAACACTTTAAATATTGTGTGTTCAGTCAGGCTTCAAAAAGCTTTAGACTGGTTTGAAAATCATAGGACTGTAAGACAAATAGATTTTAGCTTCTTTTTTATTTGCCTGCTTGATTTTGACTCGTTAGGTTTTACATTTTCAAACTTTTCTCTATCACCAATTTGTCTGCAAGCTTACTTAAAAAAAATTATAATATTCCTCTAATAATCACATTACTAGAGAGAAAGAAGTAAGGGGGGTAAGAGTGCTCAGAAACCCCCATGGCTCAGCAAGGGCACCAGGCAATGTAGGCCCCCTGCAAGATGCAAATAGTAATCTTGTGGCTACACCAGACAAGAAAGCTGATATTTTTAACAGTTTCTCTGCCTCTGTTTTTTTGAACAGGGACCGGGACATCCCTCCTGCCAGAGGTAGGGACAATCTTGGGGATAACTCTGTCAGGCCTTCAGTCAGCGCAGATATAGTTAGGGATCTTCTGGAAGGGCTAGACATTTTTAAATCCGCAGGTCCAGATGCCCTCCACCCAAGGGTGTTGAGGGAGCTGGCAGGGGTCATCACGGAGCCCTTGGCCCGGCTGTATGAGCATTTGTGGTCATCTGGCCAGGTGCCAGGGGATTGGAAACTAACTAATGTCCCCATTTTTAAGAAAGGGAGGAAAGAGGACCGAAGTAATTATAGACCTGTAAGCCTCACCTCGGTGCTCAGGAATATCTTGGAGAGAATCATCAAGGAACACATCTGTGGGGGGCCTGCAGGGGAGATCATGCTCAGGGGCAACCAGCATGAGTTCATCAAAGGCAGGTCCTGCCAGACCAACCTGATTGCCTTTTATGACCAAGTAACTAAATCCTTGGATGATGGTGTTGCCATGGACGTAGTCTTTCTAGACTTTAAGAAGGCCTTTGACACTGTCTCTCACCCCATCCTCATCAATAAATTAAGCGAGTGTGGCATTGATGCCTACACAGTTGGATGGGTAAAAAACTGGCTGATGGGGCACACCCAGAGAGTAGTGGTGGACAGGTTGTACTCAACCTGGCGAGATGTGAGCAGTGGGATACCCCAGGGCTTGGTCCTCATTCCCGCACTGTTTAACATCTTCATCCACGACTTGGACGAGGGGGTGGAAAGCATGCTGTCCAAGTTTGCTGATGACACTAAGATGTGGGGCGAGGTGGACGCACTTGAAGGGAGAGAGAGGCTGCAACTAGATTTAGACAGACTACAAAAGTGGGCAGACGAGAATAGGATGGGGTTCAGCATAGACAAATGCAGGGTGCTGCACCTTGGGAGAAGGAATCCACAGCATACATACAAGCTGGGGAGTTCCCCTCTTGAAAGCACAGAGGCGGAACGGGATCTTGGAGTCATTATTGACTCCAAGATGAACATGAGCCGCCAATGCCAGACCGCAGCCAGCAAGGCCAGCCATACCCTGTCATGCATCCAAAGGTGCATCTCAAGCCGGTCCAGAGAGGTGAGACTCCCCCTCTATGCGATTTTGGTCAGGCCGCATTTGGAGTACTGCGTCCAGCACTGGGCGCGCATTTCAAAAGGGATGTGGCCAGCCTGGAGAGGGTTCAGAGGAGAGCTTAGTGAGAGGGCAGCAGGACAGGCCCTATGAGGAGAGACTGAGGGACCTGAACCTGTTCAGCCTCAGCAAGAGGAGGCTGAGGGGGGACCTGGTGGCTTCCTACAAGCTCATCAGGGGAGATCAACAGCAAATAGGTAGAGCCCTTTTCTCCTCAGCACCACCTGGGGTGGCGAGGAATAATGGTAAGAAGCTGATGGAGAATAGGTTTAGGTTAGAGATCAGAAGGCAATATTTACAGTTAGGGTGACCAAAATCTGGAACCAACTTCCCAGGGAAGTGGTCCTCGCCCCTACCTTGGGCAAATTCAAGAGAAGGTTGGATGATCACCTGTCTGGGGTCTTGTGAACCCAGTATTCATTCCTGTCTGTGGCAGGTGGTCAGGCTAGATGATCTGTTCAGGTCCCTCCTGACCCTAGCTACTATGAAACTATGATACATAACTCCAAGGCCTCAAGCTTTAAGAAAAAACACCAAGAATAGCATGATAAGGACTGGGTGAGTCTACACCAGGGGTCGGCAACTCCTGGCACGCATGCCAAGTGTGGCATGTGAGGCCATTTTCCTTGGCACGCCACGGCCAGCCCCAGCTCGGAGTAGCTGCTGCGAGTGACGGAGCCCAGGCTGCTCTGAGCAGGGCTTGCAGCATCCCAGGTGCCTGGTGAGAGCATCCCAGGCTCCCGGCTGGCAGCAGCTACCCAGAGCCGGGGCTGGCTGCAGCCAGGAGGCTCAAAACAGCTGCACCAGGCTTCGGCACCAGCTCCACACCGGTGTATACGGGCGTGCCTCAGAGCAGGTAGTGGGGGTGGGGCCTGAGGCAGTGCAGCCCCGGTCTCTCCCCTGCTCCTGGCACAGAGGTGATGAGCCTGGCGTAGCTGTTTGTAGCCAGCCTGGCCTCTGGGCAGCTGCAGCAAGCAGCACACAGAGTGCAAACACCTGCACCGGGCTCATCACCTCTGTACCGGAAGCAGGGGAGACCGGGGCTGCACTGCCTCAGGCCCCACCCCCACCATCTGCTCCGTGGCGCAGGTGCACGCACCGGTGCAGCTGTTTTGAGCCTCCCAGCTGCAGCTGCCCTGGCTCTGGGTAGCTGCTCCCAGCAGGCAGCTGGGATGCTGCAAGCCCTGCTCAGAGCAGCCCAGGCTCCAGCAGCTACCCAGAGCTGGGGTAGCTGCTGGCAGCCACAGAGCCCACACTGGGGGGCAGAGGCTTTGGGTGGGGGGCAAGGGGCACAAGCAGGACATCCTGCCATATACCCCTTGCCCTCATTTTGTTTTTCTGCCATGTTGGCACTCTGGCACCTTCCGAGGTAGGCATTATGGTGTTTTTTGGCACTCCAGCCAAAAAACATTGCCTACTCCTGGTCTACACTAATACTTGGGGCCTAGCTTCAAGGTCACCTTAATTTAGTCTGAGTCATGTAAATTACACCTCCATGTCTATAAGCAACCTGCGCAGCTTCTGTCCATATCATGGTTCTTGTTTCTTGAGCAGAGCCCTTCTGGACATAAGTCTGCGAACCCCTTCTGTACTTAGCAATAACTGTTGGCAGTAGAAATGAGACATGAGGTACAGAAGGGCTGAAAGTCAGGAACAGGAAACTAAGGTTTGCTGATAAATTGATTTCCTGTGTTTGTGACTTCCAACATCAGGCTGAGTTAACAGATGCACTTCAGGGTGGTGTTGGCTATAAGCAGGCTTAACTTCATGCTCTGAAGTGCAACAGAGCTCCCAATGTCTGGCTGCTGGGATCAAGCTGAAGGGTTTACATTATGGATGGTTGGTACACTGAAGGCTATAAGGACAACCCTAATTAGCAGCATCAGAGTAAAAAAGGAGAAAATGAAAAAGGATGTTTAAAACTGCATGAGGGGTGTGGAAAGCTCAACTGTTTGGGTGCCAGATTAAAAACTAATCAAAATCTCCCTGCTTCTGCATGTGAATTTCATTTCATTATAAATTATAAAAAGCTTTCTTTCCACCCACCCACTTAACTATTCTTTCTGCTCATATGAAGAATGTTTTAAATTCAAATATAATAGAAGTAATATTGTATTACTTTTATTATCCTAATCATCATAATACATAGACTTTAATGTGTGCTTTCTAATGGAATTAAACCAGTGACAGATTATGTGTTTTATGGCAGAAATAATATTTTACATGGAATATTTAATGTAAGTCGGTTTAATATATTGAGATTTAATTATTAGTTTCTTTTTAAAGAGGGAGGGAGACCTCTGAAACCCCATAGGAACTGGGGCAATGTTTTCAATTCATAGTCTTCAATATGGATTTGATTAAGATTTAATAACAGTTATTAGATACTGTTTAAATACCAACTGCTTATGAGTCTGTGTGCATGTGCATGTGGGTTGAAGTTAAACAAGAATGGGATGAAGGTGACCAAATTAGAAATCACGCATGACTCATCTGTTCTCTAGCAAGTCACAGATGCAAACTAGATTAAAACATTTATAAACATGTCAGTCGAGGGATTAAACATGCCAACAAATTTAGGGGAAGTCATAATTCACATCCAGTCTCAAGGTTGAACCCCATTTCTATACTGAGCCTAATTCAAATCTCTGTTTAGAACTTACAAATAAAAGTGCAGTACACAGAAAACAGAATCATAGATAAGTGCGTCATATATTGAGCTGCTACCGTAAGAAACAGCTTGATTCTGCATATCAAGATGCAGAGGAATTCAGTGGCTGTGTGGTGCAGTCTGTGAATAGCTAAAAGTCTACTCAATTTGTAATTTCATGGATTTTGTGGAAACCATGAAATCCAGAATAGTCCATAAAATCAACTTCAGAAACTCAACAGAATTAAAATGCTGTGGTCCTTGCTGCTGTGGTCCAGCCTCACAGCCCACTGAGGGGGGAAGCCACAAGGTGGTGGGGAGGCACAAGGTGGTGGGAAGGGATGAAGGGCAGTAGACAAGATGGCAGGTGCACCCTCGTCCCTTCTCCCATGTCACAGCTTCTCCACCAATCAGCACCAAAGGGTGGGGCTGGCAGAACACATCCAGGAAATATCCACAAAATTTGGTCTTTATGCTATGACCAACCCATGAAAATTGCTTAGTCTCACTGTGATTTAAGTAGGTCCCTAGGTACAGCACTGGCCCTTGAGAAACTACCAGTAGTTTATTTCTCATACCTCCGTCTTGAAAAACTGAAAAAATAAACCGTGTCAAATTATCAAGCATTGAATTAACGAACGCCTCATGGCAGAGGATGCTTTGGAGCCTTGCCACCTCCTCCTGTAGTTCTCTTGTCTCTCAGGGAACAGGCAAGAGAGCTACAGGAGGAGGTGGCAAAGCTCCGATGCGTCCTCTGCCATGAGGCGTTCATCGATTCAGTGCTTGAGGAGACCTCCGGGACTGTGGAGAAAAATGCCAGATGCAGCGTTAAAGAAGAGAGAGGACATGGATTCCCAAGAGGGTGGAAGCTGAAGCCTTGCAACTTCCAGTTGTAAGCAGAGATCTTCACCTCCACCTGCAGTTGTTCATCTGGAGAACAGATATGCAGTTCTAGCAGCAGAGAGGAAGGAGCATGTTCCATTGGTGGAGGAGGACAGGCCTGGCGTCACCAAGGTGAGTAGGATCAAGAAGCAACAACTCGTGGTGGTGGTTGGAGACTCATCTACTGACCTGACCTGTTGTCTCAGGAGGTCTGCTGCTTACTCGGAGCCAGGATCCAAGATGTCATGGAGGGAGTACTGAAGCTCATCTGGCCCTCTGACTACTACCCTGTGCTGCTTATCCATGCTATGATACTGCCAGGAGACCCTGAGCATATCAAAAGTGATTACAGGGCTCTGGGTACAAGGGTGAGGGGGTCTGTGACTCAGGTTGTATTCTCATCTATCCTTCTGGTCAAGGGAAAGGGCCTGGGCAGGAGCAGGTACATCCTGCAGAAGAAAACCTGGCTGTGCAGGTGGTGTTGCCAGCAGGGATTTGGCTTCTTTGACCATGAGATGTTGTTCCAAGATGAAGGATTGCTAGAAAGAGATGGGATCCATCTGATGAAGAAAGGTAAAAGCGTCTTCTCAGACAAGCTCGCTAAGCTAGTGAGGAGGGCTCTAAATGAAGTTTGTTGGGGGATGGAGACCAAAGCTCTGGGGTAAGTGGGGAAGCAGGAGACCTGGAGGAAGAGCAAGTGGGGGGGGGGGGGGGGACAATAGGGGAGGAGCAATCAAACTTCCTGAGAAATCAGGGCAATCAACTAGTTACCTCGGGTGCCTGTACACAAATGCACAGAGCCTGGGAAACAAGCAGGTAGAACTGGAAGTCCTTGCACAGTCATGGCATTATGATGCGATTGGAATAACAGAGATTTGGTGGATAGCTTGTATGACAGGAGCATTGTCATGAGTACAAGCTGTTCAGGAAGGACAGGCAGGAAAGAAGAGGAGGAGGAGTTGCACTTTATGTAAAACAGCCATATGATTGCTCAGAGCTCTAGTATGGAACTAGAGAGAGGCCTGTTGAGAGTCTCTGGGTTAAGGTTAGAGGGGAGAACAACAAGGGTGATGTTGTGGAGGGGATCTGCTATAAACCACCAGACCAGGAGGAAGTGATAGATGAGGCTTTCTTCAAATGGCTAGCAGAAGTTTTCTCATCATAGGCCCTGGTTCTCATGGGGGACTTCAATCATCCTGACATCTGCTGGGAGGGCAATACAACAGTGCACAGGCAATCTAGGAAGTTTTGGGAGAGTATTGGGGACAACTTCCTAGTCCAAATGCTGGAGTGGCCAAGTAGGTGCCATGTTCTTCTTGACCTGGCACTCACAAACAGGGATGAGTTGGTGGGGAATGTAGTAGTAGATGGCAGCTTAAGCAGTAGTGACCACGAAATCATTGAGTTCAGGACCCTAAGGAAAGGAAGGATAGAGAGCAGCAGAGTAAGGACCCTGTACTTCAGAAAAACAGACTGACTCACTCAGGGAAACTCATGGGCAGGACCCCTGGGAAGCCAGAGTGAGGGGGAGAGGAGTCCAGGAAAGCTGGCTGTACTTTAAGGAAGCCTTACTGAAAGTGCAGAAACCAACCATCCTGATGTACAGGAAAACTAGCAAGTATGGCAGAAAACCAGCTTGGCTTAGCAGGGAACTCTTCAGTAAACTAAATCACAAAAGCAGCTTATAAGAAGTGGAAACTTAAAGAAATAACTAGTGAAGAATATAAGAGTATTGCTCGGGCATGCAGGGGTGAAGTCAGGAAGGCCAAAGTGCAGTTGGAGTTGCAGGTAGGGAAGGATGTGAAGGGTAACAAGAAGGGTTTCTAAAATTATGCTGGCATTAAAAGGATAATCAGGGAACATGTGGGTCCCTTACTGAATGGGGGAGGCAACCTTGTGACAGAGGATTCAGAAAAGGTTGAAGTGCATAATGCCTTTTTTTGCCTCAGTCTTCACAGGCAAGGGCAGGTTCCAGTCTACTGCACTGGGCAGCACAGTTTGGAGAGGAAATGAGCAGCCCTCAGTGGTGAAAGAACAGGTTAGGGACAACTTAGAAAAACTGGATGTGTACAAGTTCATGGGGCCAGATGGGATGCACCTGAGGGTGCTGCGGGAGTTGGCTGATGTGATTGCAGACCTATTGGCCATCGTCTTTGAAAACTCATGGCTCAGCTGTATTGTGCTCTCCTGGATAGGATAGAAGCCAGTATGCACGACTGCAGGTCAGTGAAAATGCAAATGCCTGACCTGCATTCCTGCATACTGGCTTCTATCCTATCCAGGAGAGCACACTACAACTGTAGACTCTCCCCCTGCCTGAAGAAGGGTGTTTGTACCTGAAAGCTTGCAAAGAACAATTTTTCCAACTATTTAGGTGGTCTAAGAAAATGTGGTATCACATTTACCCGAAGAACCTTGTCTCCCTATTTTCACAGTATTTCAGGAACCAACAAGACTACTGGGTTTGCTATAAATATCCCCATTCAAGTGGAAGCACGTGTAAGCTTGTTACCTTGCAAGGAATGCAGCCCTCTACAACAGTGGATGCTTCCCTCAGTCCCCAACATCTGTTGAAACAAGGGCAATTGCTGTACTGGTTTTGTGATTTCATCAGCTGCAGACTTTCCTTTGCCCCTTCCAGCATCTTGTTTGAATCAGTCCTTCTGAGACCTACACAAAACGCTCCTCACTTTCCCTGTGTAAAGTGAGGATGGATCAATCTGAACCGTCTAATAACAATTGTGTTGTGAGAGTGAATATGCCTAAAGCCCTCTGAGATTCTTGGATGGCATATGCTCATAGTGAAAACATGAGTATACATTGCCTAGAGTTGGTCAGAGGGTGCACCTGAATCTTCTGCACAAGATGCATGGGAGGGAAGAAAGAGGTTTCAAAAGAATTTATACGGGCTATTACTTTTTAATTACACTGTAAACCAAATCCCAAATAGGGGATGCTCTGAAGCCCTCGGCTACCTCACTAGCAGAGGCATGCATGTAACTAAACTGTGTCTTTAGAACTGTACAGTGCTGTATTCAGGCTATGCACTGCTAGGTGGAAGTCTCAGCAAAATAACAGTACTCCCTAGATAAATATTCCTTCTCCATTTAGCACAGAGATCAACTTTAAAACACAAAATGCACATAACATGACTGAGAAATAAACAGCATTAGCACAGTCAAGAGATAAGCAGCATGGCTTCTCCCTTGATCTTAAATATAAAGTCCAATTAACTACTAGGAAATGAAACACACTTAGTCACTTACGTAAGTGAAGAAGAATAGTTATGTAGACAGGAATCCAGCTTGTCAGTGAGACCATTTTGAGTTTTGGTGACAGAAATTTCACCCAAACTTTCTGATTTCCTTTAAGCATAGAAAAATGAGAGCCAGGCTGGGTTAAATGATTGTAATAGGAAATGGTAGTCACATCCTGAGTTCTTCTGCTTTTGCAAATGCAAGTTCCGTTTTTGGATTAAGTTCAAGAAAGCAGTAACCTCTGTGACTCAACAAGTTACACAGAAATGATGGATTGTAAACAGCCCCAACCCAAACAAGTCTTGCGTGTTCAGGCAACAGCAGATATGTAAACACTAGTGAAATGGTCTTTCCAAAAATCTTCTGCAAAGTGACAGATCTCCCTGCTGCTCCTGTGACCCAAAAGGGATCACTACAATCCAAAAAGGAAGGTGACCATCCCACTGCTCCCTCTCTAGACCCACCCCCGAGTGCCAGAAAGGCCACTTTGGCAGCTGGAGAATGGCTATTTTGGCTCACAAAGGATAACAGAATTCTGTCCCAAGTGACCACAATAAAACCCCAAGCCAGGTATTGGAAATACTTGGGATGTGGATTCAGTGGATCAGACCTGTTTCTGAAACAGTCTGGAATTGTTTGAATTGAGATCCAAAAATCTTATAGTATTCAGGGAGATCTGTGCACGTGCAGTGGGCACATCGCCAAGGCAGCACAGGGCCCCTTGGGGGGGGGGGGTAGGGATGAGGGTTATTTCCCCTTCCTCTGGCAGAAGGGGCAGCAGGGGGCTTATTCGGCTGCAGGGAGTGAGCGCAGTGGCAATGGCAGGCAAGCTTGGCTGCCAGTGGGGGTAGAGGGGATCTAACCCCCCTCTGCCTCAGGAGCCATGGTGTCCCACTATTGCAGCAGTGAGGTGGGGGATGTCCAGCAGCCCCAACTCAGGTCCCTGCCAGTGGGACAGGGAGGGGGGAATTAAACCCCTCTCTTGCCAGTTCAGTCCAGACTGGCTACTTCCCCCAACACAGGTCCAGGCAGTCAAGGGCGGGCTCTAGTGCCCCCCAGCGCCTGAACTGAGCAACTGCAGCATGTGCCAGCATTGCCTCGCTGCAGAGAGAACGTCTGTCCTGTTACAAACTGGCTCTACCTCGGCAGGCTAGATAGACTAACCTGCAAATGGTGAATCAATTCAGGTTCCGGCTTTTGAACGTCTGCCCCTAGCCTCGGAGGAGGAAAGGCTGTGATCACAAACAGCCAGCATGCACTTGCTAACTACAGTAAAAGCTCTGTTATCTGGCATCCGGCAGGGACGGGACATGCTGGAAACCAAAATATGCCGGTTAATTGACCGCCCCAGGTGCTGCTTCTCCAGCCGCGCCCGGGGCATCCCTCCGCCCCTTCCGCAGCATCGCGGGCCCTGCGCACCCCACAGGACAAGGAGGCATGTCCCGCGCAGCCTGTTATGCCCACGCACCGTGGCGGCTCAGCTGCGCACGCTGCTTTAAACCGGGCCGTCGGGGCTCGGAGAAACCGGAAGTGCCACAGTGGGTACTTCCGGTTTCATTTCCCCTCGCAAACCGGTTAACAGAGCATGCCGGCTTGTAAGGTGCTGGTTACCAGAGAGTTTACGGTACAAATCTTTCTTCAACCAAATGAGCTGGATGACTAGAGGGAATGTAGTAGATATAGTATATCTAGACTTCATTAAGGATTTTGACACATGACCATCTCATAACTTGGAGAAGTGTAGGATAAACACAAGTAGGTCAGGGTAGAAAGACAACTGTCTCAACAGCTGAAAGCCAAGGGCAGTTATGAAGGGTTCCATATCAGAACAGCAGGAGTCACTTGCATGGGTCTTTTCTGGGCCTGATGCTCTTTAATGTGTCTATTAATGGTTTGGATACTGCAATAGAGAGCTTCCTGAGAACATTTGCAGACAACACAAAACTGGGAAGGATTGCAAGCACACTGAAACATAGGAGTGCAATTTAAAAGGATCTTGATAGGTTGGAAATCTAGGCTAGAGCCAACAAGATGATGTTCAGTAGGGCTGTGTGAAGCTTTGGTCCCTGATTCGATTCAGCAGAGTTTCGGCCCAATTCATAGATTTCATAGTTTTCAGAGACGTTAGGGCTGGAAGGGACCTCGAAGATCATCAAGTCCAGTCCCCTGTCCCAGGGGCAGGAAGTCAGCTAGGGTCAAAGGACCCCAGCAAGATAAGCATCCAAGCATTTCTTGAATGAGTCCAGAGTAGGTGCCTGCACCACTTCTGGAGGGAGTCTATTCCAGGTCTAGGGGGCTCAGACAATAAAGAATTTTTTTCTTATGTCCAGCCTAAAATGGTCTTGTAGGAATTTATGACCGTTAGTCCTTGTTTTTCCTTGGGGCACTCTGGTGAACAGACATTCTCTCAGATCCCGAGGAACACCCCTTGTGTACTTATAGGTGGCCACCAGGTCCCCGCTGAGCCTGCGCTTTTCCAGACTGAAGAGTCCCGTGGCTCTCAGCCTCTCTTCATAAGACCTATTCTGTTGCCCTCTGATCATGCACGTGGCTCTCCTCTGGACTCTCTCAAGCTTCTCAACATCCTTCTTGAATTGCGGAGCCCAGAATTGGATGCAGTACTCCAGCTGAGGCCTCACCAAGGCTGAGTACAGCAGGAGGATGACATCCTGAGATTTACTAGAGAAGCATCTATGGATGCAAGCCAGGGTTTTGTTTGCTTTACCAGCTGCGACATCGCATTGGTGGCTCACGTTCACCTTGTGGTCAATCATGACCCCCCAAGTCTCTTTCAGCAGTGGTGCTAGCAAGCCTAGCACTGCCGAGCCTATAAGTATGCTGTGGGTTGTTTTCCCTGAGGTGGAGTACCTTGCATTTATCGGTATTGAACGTCATCAGGTTTGTGTCCACCCACTTACTAAGCTTATCCGAGTCAGCCTGGATCACTAGCCTGTCCTCAGGTGTGGACGCTATGCCCCAAAGTTTAGTGTCATCGGGGAACTTAGCCAGTGCGCTTCTGACACCAATGTCCACATCATTGATAAGGATGATGAAGAGAACCGGTCCAAGGACAGAGCCTTGGGGGATGCCACTGGTCACGGAGCGCCATAATGACTCACTGCCAACAACCACTATTCTCTGGGTCCGACCTCGGACCCAATTTCCCAGCCATGGACTGTGGTGTAGCTGAGGCCACAGTTGTTCAATTTTTTTATGAGGAGGTCATGGGACACCAGACCAAAGGCTTTTTTAAAGTCCAGGTATATGACATCAATCTCTTCTCCCTTGTCCAGGTGATATGTCACCTGGTCATAGAAGGAGATAGGATTGGTCAGGCAAGACCTACCCATGACAAACCTGTGCTGTGCTGGCTATCCCTCAGGATGTTGCCCTCAGCCAGCTTATTTAGAAGGGTCTGCTTGATAATTTTCTCAAGAATCTTACCAGGGATTGAGGTCAAGCTGATTGGCCTGTAATTCCCAGGATCTACTTTCTGCCCTTTCTTGAAGATGGGTACCACATTAGCCTTCTTTCAGTCTTCAGGTACTTCACCTAAGTGCCATGAATTTTTGACTATTTTTGCCAATGTTTGGGCTATGACACCTGCCAGCTCCTTGAGTGCCCTAGGGTGTAATCTGTCAGGACCATCTGACTTGGAGGTGTCCAGCCTCCCAAGGTAATCCTTTACTAGATCAACACTGATGCTGGGTATAAATACGCCCTTACCTTGGCCATCCCGCATCTTGCTAGGCAGGGTGGTCCCATTGGACTGATGAAAGACCAATGCGAAGTACCCATTAAGCAGGTTGGCCTTTTCCTGGGTGTTGGTTATTAGCTATCCTGTTTGGTTCAGCAGGGGTCTAATGTAACCCTTGCTTTTTTTACGACTCCCTGCATATCTGAAAAAGGACGTTTTGTTATCCTTGATATGTAAAGCCAGATGGAGCTCGGTTGCAGCCTTGGCTTTCCTGATCCACTCCCTGCAGGTATGGGCCAGTGCTGAGTACTCCTCCTTGGTGGTAATTCCAACCTTCCATCCTTTATAAGTCTCTCTCTCTCTCTCTTTATAAGGCATAGGAGGTCCTCAAGTTCTCTGCTGAACCAAAGGGGTTGCTGCACCCTTTTGCTACCCTTCCTCTGAGATGGTCATCCCTTGTGCTGTCAGGATCATTCCCTTGAGGAGCAACCACTTCTCTTGGACTCCTCTTCCAGTCAAGTCGTGGTCCCTTAGGGCCTCAACAACGAGCCTCCTGAGCTTGTCATAGTCAGCTTTCCTGAAGTTGAAGACTTCTGAATTGCTGACTGACTTGTCAGCTTTGCAATGGATAGTAAAGGTGATCAGCTCGTGGTCACTATCACCCAGCTTTCCATCAATTCTTATGTAACTGACTGTGTCATCCCCTTTGGCCAGTACCAGGTTCAACAACGTTTTACCTCTCATTAGCCCACAGACTTCTTGAGTCAGGTAGAGCTCGTCCACGCACGTGAGGAAGCTTTGTTACCAATCGGATTTGGCCGAGTGCTCTTCCCATGAGGTGTCTGGGTAGTTGAAATCTCCCATGACAACTTGGGGTTGTAGAGAGGCAGCAGCAAGGCGCCAGACTTCCATGCGTAGATCCTGAGGTGGTGCAGAGTCACTTGGAAGAACTGGATGCCTTTAAGTTGGCAAGCCCGGATGGGCTCCATCTGAGGGTGCTGAAGGCACTGGCCGACGTCATTGCAGAGCCACTGGCGGGAATATTCGAATGCTCGTGGCGCACAGGCCAAGTCCCGGAGGACTGGAAAAGGGCTAACGTGGTCCCCATTTTCAAAAAGGGGAGGAAGGAGTACCCGGGCAACTATAGGCCGGTCAGTCTCACCTCCATCCTTGGTAAAGTATTTGAAAAAATTATCAAGGCTCACATTTGTGAGAGCCCGGCAGGACAAATTATGCTGAGGGGAAACCAGCATGGGTTTGTGGCGGGCAGATCGTGCCTGACCAACCTAGTCTCTTTCTATGACCAGGTTACGAAACGCCTGGACACAGGAGGAGGGGTGGATGTCGTATACTTGGGCTTCAGGAAGGCCTTCGATACGGTATCCCACCCCATACTGGTGAACAAATTAAGAGGCTGCGATGTGGATGACTGCACAGTCCGGTGGGTGGCGAATTGGCTAGAGGGTCGCACCCAAAGAGTCGTGGTAGATGGGTCGGTCTCGACCTGGAAGGGTGTGGGCAGTGGGGTCCCGCAGGGTTCGGTCCTTGGACCGATACTCTTTAATGTCTTCATCAGCGACTTGGACGTGGGAGTGAAATGTACTCTGTCCAAGTTTGCAGATGACACAAAGCTATGGGGAGAAGTGGACATGCCGGAGGGCAGGGAACAGCTGCAGGCAGACCTGGATAGGCTGGACAAGTGGGCAGAAAACAACAGGATGCAGTTCAACAAGGAGAAATGCAAAGTGCTGCACCTAGGGAGGAAAAATGTCCAGCACACCTACAGCCTAGGGAATGACCTGCTGGGTGGCACAGAGGTGGAAAGGGATCTTGGAGTCCTAGTGGACTCCAAGTTGAACATGAGCCGGCAGTGTGACGAAGCCATCAGAAAAGCCAATGGCACTTTATCGTGCATCAGCAGATGCATGACAAATAGGTCCAGGGAGGTGATACTTCCCCTCTATAGGGCATTGGTCAGACCGCAGTTGGAGTACTGCATGCAATTCTGGGCGCCACACTTCAAGAAGGATGCGGATAACCTGGAGAGGGTCCAGAGAAGGGCAACTCGTATGGTCAAGGGCCTGCAGACCAAGCCCTACGAGGAGAGACTAGAGAAACTGGACCTTTTCAGCCTCCGCAAGAGAAGGTTGAGAGGCGACCTTGTGGCTGCCTATAAGTTCATCACGGGGGCACAGAAGGGAATTGGTGAGGATTTATTCACCAAGGCGCCCCCGGGGGTTACAAGAAACAATGGCCACAAGCTAGCAGAGAGCAGATTTAGACTGGACATTAGGAAGAACTTCTTCCCAGTTCGAGTGGCCAAGGTCTGGAACGGGCTCCCAAGGGAGGTGGTGCTCTCCCCTACCCTGGGGGTCTTCAAGAGGAGGTTAGACGAGTATCTAGCTGGGGTCATCTAGACCCAGCACTCTTTCCTGCTTATGCAGGGGGTCGGACTTGATGATCTATTGAGGTCCCTTCCGACCCTAACATCTATGAATCTATGAATCTATGAACCATGCACCAAGAGCATGCAGCCTCAGTCAGTTCCCTGGCAAATTCCTGGTCCAGCTCTTAGGAGATTTGGTGGCCAAATCTCCAAATTGAATCAGAGGACCTTTAATCTCTCCGAATTGAATTGGAACCCTCCAAATCAATTTGGAGAGATTCGGAAAAAATTGGAGATTCAGACATAGACACAGCTTTAAATGTTTTTTTGGAGATTCAGACATAGACACAGCTTTAAATGTTTTTTTTTTGGAGATTCAGACATAGACACAGCTTTAAATGTTTTTTTTACATACCTTTATGTAGCAGGGGCTTGTGAGTGTTGCAGTGCTGGGGTACATGGAGTGTCCCACAGCAGCATGTGGGGCTCCCCAGTGCGCTCGGAAGCAGACCCGGAAGTAGACCAGAAGCACTTCTGGTCTACTTCTGGGTCTGCCGGGGAGCACACCGGGGTGCCCCCCCTGCACCTCCCAGCTCGATGACTGGTGCCTTCTGGACCACTTCTGGGTTAACTGCCGAGTATGCGGAGGGCCCCCCCACACTCCTGTGGGATGCTCCATGCACCCCAGCATTGTAGCGATCATGAGCGATGCCTGCTACCTCAAGGTATATAGAAAAAACTTTAAAGCTGTGTCTATGTCCACATCACTGATTCTCCAAATCAGCATTGAATCTTCAGATTTGGATTCTGCCAAATCATATCAGGGACAATGATCCGAATCAAAGAATCAAATTACTGTCCCTGATTTGGACCAAATCTGAATCCAAATCAAATAGGGCCCACTTTGCCACACGCGTAACATTCAGTGCTGACAAATGCAAGGTGGTACACCTCAGAAAGAATAATCAAAAATCCAAATATCAAGTGGGTGACAATGGGCTGCATGGCAGCACTACAGAGAAAGATCTAGAAGTCTTGTTGGATCACAGACTCAATATAAGGCTATAATGTGACAAAGATGCAAAAAAGGAGAACGATGTTTTGGGCTGCATTAATAGGAATACTAGGTACAAAAAATGGGAGGTGATAGGGCCTCTTTACTTAGCATTGGTTAGGCCTTGTCTGTGTACAGTTTTGGGCTTCATATTTTAATATGGAGAAGTTAAAGGGGATCTAGAGGTGGACAAAAAAATGATAATGGGATTGGAAAGCAAATCTCTGACCCCAGCACTCTTTCCTGCCTCAGCAGGGGGTGGAACTCAATGATCTGTTGAGGTCCCTTCCAACCCTAACACCTATGAATCTATGAATCATATGAGGAAGAACTGAAAAAGTAGGTATATTCAGCTTGCAGAAAAGGTGATTGAGAGGGGATATGCTAATAGTCTTCAAATATCTGAATGGCTGTCATAAATAAGAGGGAAAACACCTTTTATTTTTTGCTACAGAGAGCAGGACATGTAGCACTGGCTTGAAGCTGGGGCAAGAAAAGTTTATATTGAATATCAGGAAAAACCTCTTCACTATTAGAACAGTGAGGTAGTGAAATAGACTGCCTAGGAAAGTTCTAAAATCTTCACCCTTGGAGGTTTTCAAAAAGAGGTTAGATGAGCATTAGGCAGGGATGATCTAGAAGTAGCTATACTTGGAGTAAAAAGCAACATTTGAAACACACACACACACACACACACACACACACACACACACACACACACACCCCCCCCCCCCCCCCCGCGGGAGATAATGAGCACTCTCCAGCCTAGAGCAGGTAGATATTGGAGACAACCAAGCTCAGCAGCAGGAGAATAAAGCAGAGCTCAACAGCTAGCTTAGTTATGAAAGCTTAAAGGAGCTAAGGTAAGTTTATGGACAGGATACAGAAAGAAGAGTGCTATCCAGTTAGAGGGCGTGAGGTTTGGAGTTATGTTTTCTGTCACCATGTTGTAGAAAAGAATGGAGGGTGTTTTTTCCCCCCAATGCTTCTGGGGCTTTGCTGGTTGTTACATGGGTCTGGGAAGCAATTTTTCCCTTCCTATTGCTAGAGGCATCAAGGTATTTTTTTCACCTTCCTCATAAGTAGTGACCTACCAAATTCACAGCAGAAGTGGGCTGTGCAGCAGCTCCTTTAATGTTGCAGGTTCCCTTGTGCATCCCCTCCCCACCAGTTGTTGATTGGCTGAGGGGCCTCAGTGGCCCTGCTGCTTGTTGCTGACCAGCTGGGAACCAAAAATGGTGTCATATTTAAAACTGCAGTTTTTGCCTCCCCTGCCAATCAGGAATGAGAGGGAGTGGTGTACGGGGGAACATGCAAGATGGAAGGAACTGCTGTGTGGCCCACTTCTACTATGAATTCAGCAGGTCCCTACTCATAAGCATTGTGTGTTGGCTGCATCCAAAGCTGGAGACTTTGACTGGGGAGTTCCACTGCTCTGTCTCGGATTTAAATCCTGAGGTTCCTGCTTAGAGAGTCTTGCCTCTCCACTCAAGGTCAAACCAATCACTGAATTTGGACTGCTACGGACTGTGACTTCTTTTCCCTTTTTCTGTAGTGGGGCCATGGCCCTCTTCTTTGGATGTCTCAAGTGCATTTTAATAACGCTTGCAGCAGCAGGACACTGACTGTCCTTGTCCTGCTTTCCCTGTGGCAGGTTAGGGTGCTTTTGATGCCTTTTGGCATTATTGTGCCTTTTAGTTGTACAACAGGGTTGGCTGCATCATTTTAGGAATACATTAGACAAGGACTTCTATGGAATGGTTTGAGTGGGGATAATCTTGTCTTGAGCAGGGGGTTAGACTAGGTGAGCTCTGGAGGTCCTGTCCCAACCTACTTTTCTATGAAGGCCTGTAGTTGGGATATCTAGGTCTTATACATATTCACACAGATCTGCTGCCAGAAGTTGTGGAGGCAGACAGAGGCTGCCAGCAGTATAAGAAAGGGATATGGCCAGGACATAAGCCCTAGGCACTTACTATGAAGGGATGCAAAAATTGCACCACTATGCTGTCAGGGATGGATCTGTGGGGTGTAGTCTTGTTTCAAGGACTCCCCTTTGATTCCTGCTCTACCCAAAGTTTAAAACCAACTGCCTGGTATGGAAGTAGCATTTCTGTTCAGGCAGCAGTGAGGGAGTCACTTGACCTTGTGGTTCATTATAATCTACCTGATTTCTTCTAAATTTTTAATTCCACCAGTGTTAATGACCTTCTGTCTTTGTTATGGTCTTTAATGGTTCCATGACTCAACCTACCCTTACTTCTGTGATTCTGTTGTTAGCTACTCCTAGTAACATAGCTCCTATTTCACAGCCCTCTAAACTTTTTTTAACTTGAGGTAAAAGCTTGAACTCAGGTATGGAAATGTTAACTCAGGTGAGCATTAACTGAGGTGTGGAACTAACTTTCAGTGAAGCGCTGGATGCACTGTCAAGATACTCAAGACAGCTACATTGTGTTTTATGAATCTGAAAAAGAGACATACATTTAACTATAATGATTGCAGGACTAAAGAAGGAAAATTGTTTGATTACTTTTGCCTAGCTTGGTGTGTGTGTGTGTGTCTGTGTGTGTGCGCGTAATATCTGACATAGAGAATTAATGCACATTCTTATAAAGTAATGGGGGGGTGGGGGTGGGTTCCTTGGCTTCAATCTTAAATTGAATAATACAGCCCTAGGCTTATTACTGAAGGTTCTAGTTTCTTTCTAACTGGAGAAAAATGTGTGTTGTGTTATGTGGGATGATGCATCACACGATCTGCACCCCACTTTTCAAAATCCTAGATCTGTCCATGCTGCTGCTACCAGCATTGCAGCCCCTCATGTTGCCCCATGCACTGCTGTGACCCAGGCTCCGCTAGCATCCAGTTATGCCCCTGGCAGCTGCCAGTAGCAACCTGCCAAAGTATGTGCATATCCATGTGTTTCTGGTGGCTCCACATATCTCCAGTCAGCAGCTGTGTTACCAGAGTGCAAAGTGCACCCTGGAAAGGCACCAGTTGCTAAAGAGACTGCAGTAGCTAGCAGAAAGCGCAAGAATGGCTATGTGTACTTTCTGTCAGCTGCCAGACAGAAAAAGCTTTATTCTACTTGACAGAGGTGATGTAATCATGCTGGCAAGGAGGCTGGTTCCACTGCTGCAGAGGAACTGAAGATGTGGGAGAAGTCAAATTTTTCAGAAGAACTGGAAATCTGGTGCCAAAATGTTGTAGTATAAACTATGCCCAAACCTAGTCTAGAAGGGGGAATCCATCGCAGGCCTTCTTGATGTACTCTGTTCAGGGCTAAACAAACACAAGACGAGGACTTTTGTGGACAAATTTCCATAATTTTTTTACAGAGTCAAAATTATGAAGTTTGCTTTGAAGCTATTCAAAGCTTGGTTGTTTTGATAGGTCAAGAGAGTGCAATTCATGTTTACTGTTGTATTCATATCTAGTATTTGGGTGGCCTCTTCTGGCTGCAGGCCTTTTTGACATGGAAATTAGCAAAGGACAGGCGAAGATCAGACTTCATATAAAAATAGCCTCTTCCTCTTGAAGATAATGTTAATAAACCACTAAGGATGAAAAGAACAAGCAGATGGGTCTCATTCATGCAACAGAAGTCTTGGAAAAGGTAAGGGTTTGCTGATTCCTGCATCATATGACCACAGTTTATGTATGAATTAGTCATGTTTGGGGAGTATGAGAAAGGACCATCTCATTAGCCCTCTGGTTCTCATGGACAAGAGATTTCATGTGGGATGGGGGAGTCACTCTTTTTCTGCTTTACCTTCACTAGGCAGTTCAAAGCTCTAGAGCATCCTTGTTTAATCAGAGATTTGGGGAGGATACCTTAGTCCTAACCTGAAACTATTAGGACTCTCCAGGCTGTAGTGGTCATGGCAAATAGAACAGGAACAGAGATGAATCCCATTTAGGCAGGCAGGAAACAAGGTAGTAGTGGATCTCAACACAGCCCAGCATGTGAAGTATGAGTTTTCATGCCAGGTTGCATTAGTTTAACCAGATATGCCATGTTAAACTGGTGCAGAACCATGTGCAGGGGCTTTTCAAACCTTGATTCTATTCTAGATTGATTCTTATGTTTATCTTTATCTTGCCTGCGTCACTGCAGTATCTGAGTATCTTCTGGTGTATCTTCTGGCCAATAAGTGACACAACTAACTGCTCTTGTGTGTGGTTCATTTTCTTTCATGATTTCCCTAGGGAGAAAATTGTTTGTGACATGGACTGGTTTGTTTAGACTGAGATTTTTAGTTGTTCACGTATCCATTTGGTTTGTGTCTGTAAATGGAGAGGCACAGGCAATATAATTTTAAAGTGATAGTAAGTGCTCTCACAGGGATCTATAATGGCTTAACTATATGTTTTTAAACTGATTTTAGAAAACCCAATGAAACTTTGTTGTGTAGACAAGCCCTGATACATAGATTCATAGATTCATAGATGTTAGGGTCGGAAGGGACCTCAATAGATCATCGAGTCCGACCCCCTGCATAAGCAGGAAAGAGTGCTGGGTCTAGATGACCCCAGCTAGATGGTTATCTAACCTCCTCTTGAAGACCCCCAGGGTAGGGGAGAGCACCAACTCCCTTGGGAGCCCGTTCCAGACCTTGGCCACTCGAACTGTGAAGAAGTTCTTCCTAATGTCCAATCTAAATCTGCTCTCTGCTAGCTTGTGGCCATTATTTCTTGTAACCCTCGGGGGCACCTTGGTGAATAAATACTCACCAATTCCCTTCTGTGCCCCCGTGATGAACTTATAGGCAGCCACAAGGTTGCCTCTCAACCTTCTCTTGCAGAGGCTGAAAAGGTCCAGTTTCTCTAGTCTCTCCTCGTAGGGCTTGGTCTGCAGGCCCTTAACCATACGAGTGGCCCTTCTCTGGACCCTCTCCAGGTTATCCACATCCCTCTTGAATTGCGGCGCCCAGAATTGCATGCAGTACTCCAACTGCGGTCTGACCAGCGCCTGATAGAGGGGAAGTATCACCTCCTTGGACCTATTCGTCATGCATCTGCTGATGCACGATAAAGTGCCATTGGCTTTTCTGATGGCTTCGTCACACTGCCGACCCATGTTCATCTTAGAGTCCACTAGGACTCCAAGATCCCTTTCCACTTCCGTGCCACCCAGCAGATCATTTCCTAGGCTGTAGGTGTGCTGGACATTTTTCCTCCCTAGGTGCAGCACTTTGCATTTCTCCTTGTTGAACTGCATTCTGTTGTTTTCTGCCCACTTGTCCAACCTGTCCAGGTCTGCTTGCAGCTGTTCCCTGCCCTCCGGCGTGTCCACTTCTCCCCATAGCTTTGTGTCATCTGCAAACTTGGACAGAGTACATTTCACTCCCTCGTCCAAGTTGCTGATGAAGACATTAAAGAGTATTGGTCCAAGGACCGAGCCCTGCGGGACCCCACTGCCCACACCCTTCCAGGTCGAAGCCGACCCATCCACCACGACTCTCTGGGTGCAACCCTCTAGCCAATCTGCCACCCACTGGACTGTGTAGTCATCCAAGTCACAGCCTCTTAACTTGTTCACCAGTATGGGGTGGGATACTGTATCGAAGGCCTTCCTGAAGTCTAAGTATACGACATCCACCCCTCCTCCTGTGTCCAGGCGTTTCATAACCTGGTAATAAAAAGAGACTAGATTGGTCAGGCACGATCTGCCTGCCACGAACCCGTGCTGGTTTCCCCTCAGCATAATTTGTCCTGCCGGGCTCTCGCATATGTGAGCCTTGATAATTTTTTCAAAGACTTTGCCAAGGAGTCATGTTGTGCTATGTTTTTGTTTCTAATAAGGCAAAGATCTTTTGATAAATTTTAAGGGCTGAAATAAACAATTTGGTTCTCTCATCTAACCTCTCAAAGAACAAAAGCCTCAAAACTTATGTTTGACTGAAGTATGTCTTTCAAAAAGGCATCCAGTGTTGATTTGAAAACACCAATGGATGGAGAACCTAACATATAAATCTGACACTACTACTATTTACAGTATTTACTATGTAGTACTATTTACAAATTTACATTTGTTTCAAGACTTAATCATCCTCACTGTTAAAAAAGTTTTGCTGTATTTCCAATTTGAATTTGCCTGACTATCTTGCAACTTGTTATCTCGTTCTCCAATGGATTAAAAACTCTTCTAGTATCTGATCATTTATTTTTATTACAAAGTATTTATACCTTGTAGTTGTCACCTTTCAATTTTCTTGAAGGCACAGTCTGAGAAACATCTTGGATAAACATTTCAAGTTCCTCTTTAGGCCAGAGGTAAAAAGAAAGTATGAAGATAGGGTCAGCCAAAAGCTTAAAGAACTCCCTCCAGAGCTGTGTTGAGGAATAGGTAGAAAAGATTAAGTGAGCCTTGCAGTTTGTCACCTCAGATGTACTAGAGAGCAAGAAGGCAGATGGGAAGCTCTGAATTCAGAAGACATCTACTAACTTGCCAGTGAAACATGGAAAGGAAGTTTGCCATTTTGTTGCAAGAGATTAGGAGAGCAATCAGGAGGTCAGTCCAAGAGTGACCAGTAAACCAGCTGAGCAGGTCGTAACACAAGATGATGATCTGAACAGGCAGTTGTGCATACTCTGTCACATTATCTGGAAAGAAGAAAAAAGCCCTGGAGATTAAGAAAAGTTGATCCAGGTGATGATACCCAAGAAAGGCAACATGCATGTAAGGAGGGGTTTGGAACCCAGCTTCAGGCAGTCAGCTGTTGATAGTGTGCCTGGCTGGCAGGCTGGGGACCAGCTGGACATGATAAAACACTAATGAAAATAGAGCCACCAGGGCTAGGGACAGACATTACACATAAATGGGTTTAAGTGATCAGAAACTTGTTTAAACCTGTAACAGAACAGATGTTCAGTGCATATAAACCAGTTTGAAAGTGGCTGAAACCAGTTTGAGATAAACCTGGTTGAATGTATCACCCTTAACTGATTTGGGTCAAACCAGTTTATGCAACGTCTGTCCCAGACCCCTTCCTGGCTTAAGTTAAACCAGACTCTCCCAGCATCCTGGCATGCTCTCTGTGCTGGGCAGGGCTCTCTGTTCCATAGCAGGGCTGGCCCCTCCCCTCTGCTCCCTGGCTGGAGCTCAGCAAAAACTGCAGGTGTCTGCCTAGCTTCTCCATGCTCCCCCCACTCCTCTCCCCACTCCCTGCTAAGCAGGGATTGCCCTGTTCCCTCTGCCTTACACAGATACCGCTCAGCATGAGCTAGCAGACCACATGCTGGCTACAGTCCATGCGGTGGCAGATGGGACAAGGGCAGAATCAACAGGTAGCTGGTCATGTCCCTCTGTTGTTTTCTTAATGGGGTGCTAAACACTGAGTTAGGAGTGATAAACACCGTGATATCAATTCCCTGCTGGGCTGGTCAGAAGGGGAGGGGGGCCCTCCCTAATCAGAGTGTCCTACAAGACCTGGCCATGCCCCCTCAGCTCAGCACTATGGAAGGGAAGGGAGGGCTGTTCCAGTGACTCCTAGCTTCTAGCTTGAGCCACTGCAGGCATGTGCCTTCATTTCTGGGATGTTATGCAGTTACAAATTGATTTAGCCTAGCCAGGTTAGACTAACTTGCAAAGACTAAATTAAATCAGGCTCAGGCTTTTTTAATGTCTGTCCCTAGCCCAGGAGGCTTAAAAACTCTGGGAGGAAGTGCTGAAAGAGAAGAGGGCAGGGTGCTGGAGAGAAGCCCAGAGCTAAAATTGCCTCTCTCCTGATGTATGAAGAAGGACAGAGGCCTTTTGGTTTATTGTTTTATTTTTTGTGGTTGGCTGGTTTTTTTTTTTTACCTTGGGTTCAAAGCTATTTCTGAATGGAATGAAACTGATCAGAATCTACACATGCAATTAATTCAAAGAAATTAATACCTTCACTTACTGTGCTAGAGTTTATTGTTCCTGGGTGCACCATTTGAATGTGAGCCCAGGGGGTGCAGCACATTGAGCCAGTCCCCAGCCAGTCCCCAGCCTTGGCTGTAGCCAATGCCCCTTAGGAAGGTCCCTGACACATGTAGCAGAAAGTGGGGCAAGAGGGGATATGGGGGCAACCAGCAAACCCAGAAGCATGGGAAACACCCATATTAGAACACAGGCATAGCTACACCTAAATCATCCCTGACCAGTGCCTGTTCAGCCTCTTTTTGAACACCTCCAGAGATGGAGAGTTCACAGTTTTTTTCCTGGATATTCAATCTAAGCTTACTTTGCTGCAACTTCAAGTCATTGGTCCACATCCTTCGCAGCAAAAGGTACAAAAGGCTTCTTAATGGCAGCCCTTCAAGTATTGGAAGGCTGCTATCATGTACCCTTGTAAGTGCCTTTTCTGCAAGCTGAACATGTCTTGATTCTTCAGCATCTCCTCACAATACTTTCTTTTCAAGCCCTTTATCATCTTTGTTGCCAAACTCTGGACCCTAACTTCTCCATATCCTTTTAAAAATGTGGAACCCAGAACTTCATCCAGTATTCCAGATGATGCCTAACCAGTGCCAAGTAGAGGCATTATTACCTCATGTGCCTTGTACTTAATGTTTCAATTGATGCATCCCAAAACTGCACTCACTTTTTGCATGACACTGCAGACTCATTTAGAGTCTGTGATCTACCAAGATTCCCAAGTCCTTTTCCATAGTGCTGCCATCCAGCCAGGTGTCACCCATTTTATATTTGTGTTTTTGATTATTCCTCCTGGGGTGCAGCACCTTCCATTTGTCTGCATTGAACTTCATCCTGTTAGCTCTAGCCCAACTTTCTAATCTGTCAAGATCCTTCTGAATTGTGCTCTTATCCTGCTCCATATTCACGTTCTTTCTCAGTTTCATGTCATTTGTGAACTTGCTCAAGAAACTTTTAATGCCAGCATCCAAATTGTTAATAAACATGTTAAACAGTACCAAGCCCAGGACAGACACCTGTGGGACTCCAATCAAAACCTCCTGCCATTCTGATGTGGTTCTGTTAATAATTACCCTTTGCTTGCCACTATTGAGCCAGTTATCTATCTACCTTACTGTAGTTTTTTCCAGTCAACATTTCTTGAATTTGTTTGTGAGAAAGTCATGCAGGACCTTGTCAAAGCCTTGCTGAAATCCAGATACACTACATCCACAGCATTCCCTTCATCCACCCAAGTAGTTACTTGTCAAAGAAGGAGATCTATAAGGTATTATTTAAATTATAAATATAATGTGTTGTTGTTACCATATTTTATTACATATAGGACACCCCCAAATAAAACACACCCTATTTATAGAAGGTCCCAAGAAGGAAACAATACCTTACCTGAGGTCTGGAGTCTTTGGGTCTGGGGCCACATGATAGGTCTAGTCAGGGACTGGCTCCGCACACTAGCCCAATATGTGGATATAGCCTTCTCCTAAGTTTGGACAAAATGTTTTGGACAAAAACAGATCCAGAACTTACAGCATTTTTGTCAAGGTTCAAAAAGAGTTGGCTGACTATTTTTGCATGTGTTCTTCTGCATCTTTTTTCAGTCTGGGATCAGAATCAGAAATACAAAAATACTGCATATCTGGCCCAGTTGGAAGCAAAACATAGCAGAATCCTACTGAGAAATCTCACTGTTTACTTGCTCCACATCACTCTTAAGCATGTGAACCATCATTCAAAACACTTTGGGATCCTCAGATGGACAGGACTATATAAATGCCAAATATTACAAGTATTATCAACCTCTTGCAGCCTCAAGAGGTTCCAGTAGTTCAGAGAAGTGAATAAACATTTAGGTGACTGAGTATTTGATAAAACTCTGAAGTTTTTGAGGTCATTTACCTTGTCATTCAAACTGAAATGTTTCAACTAGCTTAAGGAAATGACTATGGATGCTTCAATGCTCTCATTCATACCTTTACTTTAGATGAGCTTTGATCAAAGTGAGCTTTTACATACAATATGTTTATCCTGATTCTTGACCTTACTGGGAAATGTGGACTCAACCACAGTCATTACTGCTCAGCCCTCCACTCCATTATCCACTCCCCACCATCCGGCCACTGGGCAGGATATATATGTTTAATTAATTCTGCTTTTACCTTCGACCTGTAAATAGTAGGAGTAGTGTCAGATTTATATGTTATGTGAATAACAAGGATTCCTCTGGAGACTCTATCCTGGTGAAAGAGGCTAACTGTAATTTTCAGCTGTGAGTAATTGTATATAATATAATCCTAAATGATTTTTCTTCTGTAATTTCATTAGAGTTTAGAAATTTAATTAGATTTTGAATCACTCTGAAATAAAGTAGCAAAACACCCAGAGACTAAGAGCAGTGGTTATTTTGTCCTCCGAGGCCAGAATTCTTGGTCTCAAATTGGCATGTGTTCATTAGGAGGAAGTTTGCAGAACTTCTTGATATATTATTGTCTTTCAGAATGGACTCTGAATAGGTCTTTGGAGAGCATTAGAAGAGCACACAATTATTATACACACTCTTCTTGAGGTTTAAGATCATCTGCCTTGCATATACTTAATAAAAATATGCCTCTAAAGTTGTTTAAGAAACTGTGGAGATAGGAAAGATGCTCCTTCAGTGCCCCAATGCTCTTCCTGGTTTATTAGCAGCTCCAGTACCTGTGCCTGATGATACAGTGAGGAGTTGTTTGCTTTACTTTAATGATTAGGTAGGTTTATGGTTATTTTTATTGCCACACATATGAACTGTCATGGTGGCTGTAATTAGAAGCATGCTAAAATGCTGTTCCTTCCCTTCCATCGGAGGCTAAGGAAAAATCTCTCCTGCTAGCAAACTTTGATTTTTATATTTATACCTAGTTCTATATTAGAAGTTGACAAAAGAGTGGGAAGTGACATGAAATTGTACAGGGCATTCTCATAGTAAGTAGCCCAATGCAGTAGCTCTTCTCATGAGAGAGCTTCCATTGAAGCTAATGGGACTACTTACTGAGAGAAGGCTAGGAGTTTGAACCTCCTTAAAGAACTACTGAAGGACTGGTCTTACCAAGTAGCTTCTCAGCTAAATACTCTTTTTGTTTTAGTCTACTCAAACCAAATGTTAGGGTTGCCTGTTCTTTTCAGATCATAAAGGCATTGCTCAAGATTGGAGTGTCAGATGAAGAACTGCTGGCACAAACTGAAACATTGAATAGCAGCAAAGTATTGGGACTAGATGCTTACATCCAAGAATTTAGAAAAAGCTGACAAAGAAAGTGGGATTTTCAAATAGATAGAGTTGATTTCTTCTCTGTTTCCATGGAAATCGATAAGACTTTTACACTTGACTTCATTGACATCAGGAGGTTGGAAATGTTAAGTTGAGGCAATGTTCTTTTGATAGTCCCACTCTTGAATGTCTCAGCTCTTAAAACAAAAAAGCTGTCTCATTGGAATCAACGATACCACCTCAGAACTAGAGGGTAGTAAATACTAAAATGATTTTTAAAAACAAAAATGCTATGGATGACCCTCAGAATGATTGACTTGAGAACTCAGTAGGTGACTTATTTTGCCATTAACTGCTAGATAAACTGTTTGGACCAATAATTAAAGCTAGGATTCATATATACTAGGCAAGCATGAGGTGTGGAAAATCAGCATAGCTTCTGTAAAGGAAAATCAGTTTCCTCCAATACCCTAGAATTCATTTGGTATCTCCTGAAACTAATAGACAAAGGAAATCAGTAGATAAAATTTATTTGGACTTTTTTCAAGCTTGTGACAAAATCTCTCTAAAAAGCTATTTTCAAATCTAAATACTTGTGGCATGAGAGGTATTACTCCATTAAAGGCTAGAAACTGGCCAGCAGACAAAAAACTGTGGAGGAGTAAATGGTCAGCTTGCAGCAAAGCAAAAACCTAATTGTGTTCAAGTGTCACAAAGTTCCATTGATAATAATTTTAGAAGAGAGTGAATGATGAGATAGTAAAATTTGCAGATGATAAAACATATTCAGGTTAGTCAAGACAATTTGCCACATGAGGAGAAGTTAGTATAGAAGAATAGTATTATTCTTAGTTAGAAGAATAGTATTATTTCATTTAGAGAGAAGGGAAAGAAGAGGAGGCATGATTAATAGGATTAATATTTGTTATTTCTGTTAAAGTTGCGTCTAGGGTCTGCAGGATGCAACTACGTAAAGAGCTAGGCAGCCTATGTAAAGAATCAAAGTGTGCCAGTAATCAGTGTCTATAGTGAAGGTAGATTGGACACTTCTAATCATTCTCTCATAAAATGAGAACAATCGGGCATTCAGAGAAATCTGAAAGCAACACAATCAAAACTAAAAAAAAGAATACTTCTAATTGTTTTTTCATAATTAACCTCTGGGATCTACTGTGACAAAATCTCTTTGGCCACATACAGACGAGCATGGCTGTGTGTTATGAGGCACCACAGATCACATACCACATTCAAGTGTTTCCTGTGGTGCTACCTTGCAGCACCAGGGGTCAAAAAAAATTTGTGCAGAAAAAAAGTTGGGTGGTGCATGTGGGGACAGTGCATGCTGCCCCAAACTGGAGCCATGGTCCAGTTGCCGGCCAGGCTCCAAGCTGTAGGAGTGACTTGGCTGAGGCTTTCCTGGCCCCCAGGACCCCAGGTAAGGCTGCTGGGGCCAGCAACTGTGCTGGTCCTAGCTTCCCCTATCCCACCTGGGGTTAGCTGCCACACACTGGAGGGCATGTGGCACAGGCATTCCCCAGAGACAGCTAGCAGTGGCACAAGGTGTCCCACTGCTAGGTGTCCCTGGGGAACCAAATGTCTGTACTAGTCTGGACACAGCCTTTGAGGACAAGAGCTTAGGAAGATTCAAAAGAATTTAGACATTTGTATAGGTTGCAGAAACATTCAGTTACATTAGAAAGTTTTTGCTTGTTTGGATTATTTTGTTTTTATTTTGGGGTTTTTTTTAAGCATGCCATAGGGCATACATCAACCAAAATGATAGGGTCAGGAAAAAAACTTACACCTTGGCCAGGTTATCCCATAATTGTCCACTCCAGATACATTTGTACTGGCTTCTGAGGAACCTGTTATTGGCTGACAGACAGAGTGCTGTGCTAAATGGACCACTGCTCTGTTCCATTTGTCACTCCTCTGTTCCATTGTCTTCAGTTGAAAACAAGGACTCAATGAATCAAGTTTGAAGGGGCAAATTCTTTTCTTGTGGTCTGAGGAAAACTATAGCATCATATATACTCAGTTTTGTGGGTAGGTGTATACGTTAGACAAATCATGGGAAGCTGTGTGTGTGTGTAAGCATGGCCTATATTAATACATCACAGTGTAGAACAAATTGAAGAAACATGTTCAGGCTGGTAACTGCCAAAAATTAGGGCTCTTTTGCACTTGGCACCCAGAACAAATTGCAACTATGTTTGAGAATTCACAGCTGCTCTTCCTTTGCTCTTTTTTCAGTATCCTCCTTTAGCTGTCAAGACTGAGACTCTTGAACAACTGTGGGGATTCCACATCTTAGCAGGGCAACCAAGTCAAAGATGTTCGATGTATTAACAAAGGAGAACACACCCCAGCCAATTATTCAGTGCCTTCCTTTTCTTGCCTGTAAAAGAATGAGGAGGGAATGCTTTTCAATATAAGAGTCTCTGAGTCAAAAATTCAAACATATTTTCTCTGATCCTCTCTTTCTCTCTTGCTTGATGCATGAAGATTCCTGTCATGTGGCATAAGCAGAGTTCCACATTCTCAGTTTTTATTTAAAAAAAAAAAAATCCAGGAATTTTTGGGGGTTTATCTTTGAAACATAAAAACCAGGATAAAATCAGGATAAAAGGAAGAAAAGGAAAAAAATCACTTTAAATCAGGGAAAAATCAGCGGTGAGGGAGGGAGGAAGTAAGGCTTGGACTAGGGAAGGGGCAGGGGGAGGGGCACAGCACAGCCCTTCAGTCACTCCCGGGGCTGCAGCAGGGAGCAAAGTGAGGGGGGGGAGCTGTCAGTGGGTGCAGGGCACAGGGCACTGCTCATGCTGCTACACGCCCCGCAGGAAGGCTGCGGGGCATGTGCCAGGCTCTTCCCAGGGGCTGTGTACCCCCAGATCAGCAGCAGAGACCACATGGCACTGCACCTTGCCTTCCTTCCTTGGCTGCATTCATGCCCCTCCTTCGTGCTGCAGCAGCCTGCTGCCGGGCTGCCCTGGTGTTTGAGGGGAGAGGGAGGTGACGTGGCCAGATTCAGGTGCAGGGGAAACCAACCCCGGCACTGGCACCTCCTGCCCTACCTGGGGTCATTGCCAAGAGCCCTGCACCCCAAGGCAGAAGCTTCAGCTACCGTCCGCCATCCCCCGTATGGCCACTGCCACCCCTGCCCCCCGCTCTGCATGTGGCCACCACCACCGCCTCCCCACCTCACGTCCAGTTGGAAACCTGTGCCACAGGTAACTGGCACAGTGGCACTTTCAGCTTACCAGCACCACCTGTTTTTCAGTTCAAATGCCTGTTAACCGGCATGAGTGGGGAATGAGCCATTCCCCACTTGTGCTGGTTAACAGGGATTTGAACTGAAAAATGGGTGCAAATCAGTAAAAACTGAATGATTTCAACAAAAACCAGGGAATTTATCAGTGAAAATTGGTAAAAACTGAGAATGCAGAACACTAGACATAAGGTACCAGTACGTCGTAACAATCCCTTTTACTATGCCTATAGTTAAATATTATTATAAACTAAGCAAGGTAGAAGACACTGAGAAGAAAGTCTCAGTACGCATACACATTTCCATAAAGTACCTTACCAGAAAGAGAAGAAGTGAATGCCTTGCCAGAGCAGTTTGTAAACTCTTCACGTGTGCTGCTTTAGCTCTGTCTTGACTTCTGCTTAGTTTATAAAATGTACAGGCTCTTTCCTGAGCATATAACGTTCACTAAGATTTAGAATTAGGTTGTTCTATCACAAATAGATGTTTAGTTACTCACCCTGAATAGCAGTTGATCTATACACACCTTTGCACCTCCCTTCCCTGGTGCCTAGTGGGTGTAACATGTTTAGCCCTCTTAAAGCAAAGTGATTTTGAGCTGTACAATGGATAAAAAAGAAAGAAATTTTTCCAAGGGAACAGTGCCTGTCACCGTTTTTGGAAGTTTTATGCATAGAAACCACTATGTTGGAAGCATGAATGATGCACAGACAATTCAGTGCAACACACACGAACAACTTGAATGGGAAAAAATATTTTGGTTGTAAACCATTCATTCAAAGATTCTGGTTGAAATACCCTACTCTGTGGATAAAACCTCTCTCTACACGCATGGTAGAATTTACTATAGGCTGTTTAAATCTGAGAACTCCAACTTTACTTTATGCATGCTCCCTGGTCCTATAAACTTTGTGAAATTGTTTCCTAATTAAAAATAATGTTATTGCTCTGGACTGAATACAGACAAAAGGAGTTTGAGTTGTTATTTTCCTCTTTCTGTTCCTTTTCCACAATCACAATGCCTAGAATAAGAAATGCTAGCATAAGGCTCTGCAAGCTGTACATTCTCATCTTACCTCTGTCACACAGTGAAGTTAGAAATTCTCTGAAGTTATTGGTAAGGAAGGATTCATACCCGTACTCTTGGGAACAATTGAGCAAAGAAACAAAAAAGACAGCAACCTGTATGTTATAGTGAACTAACAATTTGCAGCACACAAAATTCTTGCTGCTTGCTTTGATGAGCTCTAATACCCTTGTGGGTTGCAGTAGAACTTTGATAATGGTGGTGTTACCCTGAAGACAGGGAGGTGTCTTTTCCTGCTCATGATCTGGTCAAGTGATAAGCAGTTGAAGATCAACATTTTCCAGCTGTTGCTCAAATTTTTTGGGATCAGGAATAGTGGGTGCATCTACATTTGTGCTTTCATGCGCAGTAGCCTATTTTACTGTGCATTAGAGCGTCACGGCAAAACCATGCTAATATGTTAAAGCACAGTAAAATTAGGTTACTGCAAATTAAGCATCACTAAAAAAGCATGCACTTTTGCTACTGTGTATTAGGGCAGCCTACTGCATATTTAGTTAGTATCTCACATCAGAGGTATTAAATTTAATGCACGGTACCAAAAGTACATTAATGAACATGTAGACTCACCCAGTATTTCCAACATTCCATAGTAGTGTGCATGTTCAGCATGCTGGCATCTTGCTCTAGTATATCATAAAGAGCTGACACTCAAGGGGCAATATTGTGATGACATAGTGTTTTCCCCTTCTCCTGCATTACAATGGTTGACCAAAGGGAACAGCTCTGCATAGGTCTGGACTCTGGCAGCTGACAGAAGTCCATGTAAAGCGCAATGGGATCTGATCCCAACAATCATGTCCCCTGCCATGCCATACATGCATGGCAGGACATGCAGTTTTGGGATTAGGGATCAGATCCCAAACATGCCCTTCTTGCCAATGCAGGGGAAGCCCAGCACTGATCATGATCCCAGGGTCTCCCTGCACAGACAAATTGAAAGCTGAACACTCAACTATCAGCCGATTGTCAGTTGGCTCTAGAGACCAACTGGGGGTGGTTCCAGTCCCAGTGCCATCCCAGAAACCTACCAAGTGGTGCTCAGCTGACTCTGTACAGCACCAGGGCTGAAACAGGCCCTGCCCAATGTGCTCCCTGCCAGCTGACTATCAGGTGATCAACAGCTGGCTGAAAGGCCACACTGGAGCTTATGGGGTCCCTGCCGGAAGATGATCAGCTGAATGTCAACTGGATCAGGGCCATAGGACGGCTTGACAGCTGATGATCAGCTTATCTTCACCTGGATTCAGGACTGCATCTGGGGCAAGTTTGAGCCCTGGGGTGGTCCAAGTCCAGCCAACAATCTTCTGATTGTCAGCTGGCAGGATCCCCACTGGGGCCAGTTTGAGCCTCAGAGCCATCCCAATTCAACTGATGATCATCTAATCATCAGATGGCAGGGACTACACTGGAGCCAGTTTGAACTCTGGTGTGGTCCCAGGTCCAGCCAACAATCGGCTAATTATCAGCCAGTGGGGACTGCACTGGGGCAGTTGGAAATCCACCTTGTCACATGTTCAATTTAATTTGTGATGAAAACCAGCCACAAAATTGTTACACATATTTTGTAGAATAATGTTATGGCTTATTTCCTGTTTTATTGTGCCATTAATTACCTGAATGTGTGGCAGGGTTACTATTTAAGATGTGATTAACTGGTTAATTGTTTCTTAAGTGGCATGTCTGCCAGGGGCCTAAGGGCAGCATCTTTTTCATATCTAAATGGTAGTTATCCAGCTGTGTAAATATGGACAATTTTGAATTGCATTTCATTCCACATAGCTATCTGCCAGAAATAAGGTAGTGGGAATGGAAGAGGAAGAGGACTCTCCCATGTTTTAGCCCAATAACTTAGTGGCTAGCACATTCAGTGAGGAAATGAGAAGCCTAGAGGTTCTTTGCAGAACAGTGCTCTAACCACTAGACCATAGGACTGGCATAATATTGGCTTGTATCTAGCCCTTCCCTTGAAGCTGAACCACAGCTCTTTGCATTTAATATTAATTGAATAAAATAGACGGAGAATTTTTCCACCCTATTGGGAGCAATGATGCAAACGAGAACCCAGGACCACTTCCCTTCCAGAAGGGCATCCATCTCACTAAGCTGTATATCCTGTGGTTTGTTTGCTTTTTCCTGGCCCCACATATCTCCTTCTCTTAGCTGACCAGGTATAGAATTGCAAAGTGCATAAGTGCCAACAACAGCTACCATGTAGCTGCATAAAGTAAAATAGAATCAAGCCTTAAGTTTTCCAAAGTAAAAATAGTCTTAGACTTAGTCCCTTACATTATTTATAAAGGCAAG
Organism: Alligator mississippiensis; assembly: GCF_030867095.1. Classification (NCBI taxonomy): domain Eukaryota; kingdom Metazoa; phylum Chordata; order Crocodylia; family Alligatoridae; genus Alligator; species Alligator mississippiensis. The sequence goes on from NC_081829.1 coordinate 22,251,201, forward strand.
TCAAAGTTGGAGACAAATAGCCCGTTTTAAACTGGATTGTTTATGCTAGGAATCAAGAATGAGCAGGAAGGTCCAAGTCAGAGATTCAGAGTATGGAGCCAGAAGCCAAAGATTTGGGATATGGGGTCAAGTTTAGGAGCTCCAAGCAGGCCAGAGGCACAGCTCGGCAATCTGTTGCCCAGACAGCTCTCTGCTGTCTGGTTCATGCTTCTATAGCCAGTGTGGGTGGGCCTTTTCCTGAGGGATGATTGAGGCCTGGAACTGGATCAGCCTCAGCTGGGTTTTTGCTCATTATAGACAAGTCATAGAGAAGAAGGGCTGAAAGGGACCTCCATAGGTCATCTAGTCATTATAGTCTTCAAGGTTCCTAGTAAAGTCATGGGTTGGTGGGGCTATAAACTGAAAGATTCTAGAAGTGGGAGGAAGGCTTTATAATTGCAATCACTGAATTGTGTTTCAACTGGTTAATTATAATGCAATGAGGTCAACATTTAATCTGGCCCTCCTTGACTGGGAGTGGTGTGTGGATGCATGAACTGAAAGGAGAATGTTTCATCATGACAACCACTCTTTTGTTAATAGTTTAGGATCCTGGGCCTTTGTCTTCCTGATCTTGAGTTGTCCTGACCAGATTGGGCAAGTCAGAAGATATAATATACTACCCTCTCTGCTGGGTTCAGCTAAATCCTCATCACACCTAGACTGTGACACTTGGGTTCCTGCTGTCATCTCATACTTTGTGTATCTTTGTCCTTCCCATTTGTTTTCTTCTCTTTCCTTCTAATTAATAAATGTCTATCTTAGCAGAGACGGCATCTTTTGCAACACTGCTCTGAATCTGAGAAAACAACAGTAGATAAAGCAAAGCATAATACAGTTGGACACCGATGTAAATTTGCCTTTGTCTTGTTTTGTCTTCAAAGAAACTGGATCAGACTTGCCTACCGAACAGTGCTAATATTGTGTAGCATTCTATGGTACCCTTAAAAGGATCCCATGGCAACCCTGAGTGCCATGTCACCATGATAGAAAATCACTGGTGTTGTAAAATAGATTTCATGTGCTGACTGCTAAAATGTTAAAAATCTCTAATGCTGTCCTGAAAATTCACTATTCTAGATTTTTGTATTTCTTTTTGTCTCAGACCAGCACAGCTACCACATACATCCCTGAAACATGGAAAATGCTGAATTTTAGCCAATTTTGGATTATAAACTTCATTGCTGAACACCAAGAAAGATTCCTACATCTCCCTGCCTGCCATCTGACACCCCCAGGGAAGAAATCCCTCTTGATCTACACAACAAAGAACAAGCTTACAAAGAGACTCTCATGGATCCAGAGGGACAGTATTTCCAGCTTCTGCTTCCTCTGTGCAAAAATGAAGCTTATTTCTTACATATGTGGACTTTTTACCATCTTGAATTTTCCCTGAGCCTGATGAAGGGCGCATAAGCCCTAAAGTTTTCAGAAAAAGATTTTTTTTTTTGCAGTTTCTCAGTTGGTCTAATAAAAGATATCATTTTGGAACCAAGAGTTCTAGATTTTTGCATTGCTGTATAAACCCTGCTTCTAGTGAAACAGAATTTCCTTCTTCCTTTAAAAAAAGAACCTAAAATGACCGACACAGAGATCTTCAGAAGAACTTGAATCAGGCTGCAAAGTCAAGCTCTCGTGTTAGGAAATGCCAGATTTAAGGTTGCTTGAACCAACCTAGTACAATCTCCTTGTCTGTGTGCATAACAATACAGTATTTATTTCCATGATCACATGGTCTTTCCCCTTCTACAGGACCCCTCCCTGATACAATGCACATGGGTGGACAATGCTCAGGAAATGAGGTAGTGATTCAGTATCTCTTTTTATCCTCATCATTCAGCATGTAGCCCCTGCTTTATTTAATATCCAAACCCTGTGCTGAATACAAATTTATTCTATATTTATCCCAGTAAGATCACTCACATTGTTAAGTGTGTGTTAGGGGATCAGAGCCAGAGAGCTCCCTCAGCACCTTCTAAGACTGAGCCTAGTGACCTGATCCAAAGCACATTGAAATAAATAGAAATATAGGGCTTCAAGTGACCTAGTCAATTATTGTCTGTAGTCCCCATGTATCATAGGCAACATGTCATATCATCTCCTACATAAACTGATCAAACTCCAACATAAAATTAATTAGTTTTTGTTTGTTTGTTTTTGTTTTTTGCATCCACTGCTTCTCTTGGAGTTCAATGAGGTTAGGGTCAGGACTTTATTCGCTATGGGCGTGTCCACACATGGAGGCACATGTGCTTGTAGCAGCTCAAATAGAAGTGGTGCAAATTTGAGCCTGGGCTTTTTGCCTCAGTGCGCATGCCCAGATATGCACTTTGGTGTGGGGCAAATTGTGCCACCTGGGGCAAAATAATCCTGCCTGGCTTCTTCTAGATCTGCAGTCAGGGTGGGGCTAGAGCCTGGGGCCAGCACCTGAGCTGGCCCCAGCAGTATAAAAAGCTGCCCTGGCAAGTAGCTCAGGGCTGCTCACTCTCAGGAGCTTCTGGGTCCCAGCCAATTGCACCTGGGGACACTACCCCTTGTGCCTGCTGGGCTGCTGAAGCAGCCCTGAGAGTTCCCTGCACCCTTTACCCACTGCAGCAGTCTGGCAGTGGGGGCTGCTGCCTGGTTGTGACCTACTGCCACCTGCAACAGCATGTGGCCCCAAGGCTGCACACCTGCCAGACCCAGATGGGGACAGCATGGCATTAGAGGCATCTGCACCTCTGGGCCAGCTGCCAGTGGGCTGTGGCTGCACAGTTGGACTTTGTGTGGCACTGCTGCTATGTGAGCCACTGACTGGCCATCTGGGCAGCTATTGCCTGGAAGATGTTCCCATGTAGTAGCCTGCTTTGAACTGTCAAAGCATGTCCTCCTGGCCCCAAGTGGGCAGGAGGTGAGCCACCTCCAGCTGGGTCCTGGGTGCCAGCTCTGAGCAGGTTCCTCTGCCTGGGTCCTGCCACTTGCCTCCGTAGCAGGAATTCCGGTTTCCCTATTTAAAAACTGCAAAATCCCTGGTAAAAAAATCTCGAAGTCACTCTTTAAAATTCCCCCAAATCCATGTTTTTCCACAAGTAAAACAAAAGACCACTATATAGAGAGAGTGGCCCCATCCCCCACTTGCTCCCCCCGCTCCTCCCCAATTGTTCCCCTGCCTGGTCCCAGCTCACAATCGCTGCCCTGCCTGGCCCGTGTCCTGGCACTCAACCCGCCCCTCCAACAAAAAAACCCCTGCATTCACCAGCTGTAGCAGTGGCCATTTGGGCCACGGGAGCCTTGTGGCAGAGCTCCCCTGCATGACACGGGGCAGCGAGGATTGTCTCTGGCCACCTGGCACCCACGCTGAAGCTGTTGCATTGAGCAGGTGCAGCGCAGCTTGACAGGGTGCTGCGTGGTGCTGTGCACTGTCTGGGAACTTGGAGCTGCTGGGGCTGAGTAGCGCCAGGCTCCAGGTGACAGCTGGAGCCACCCCAAGCTCTTAGACAGTGCACAGCTCTGCCTGGCACCCTACTGAGCCATGCAGCACCTGCATGTTCTGACAGCAGCAATGCAGCTGCCAGGTGGTTGGGGCCATTCCCCACTGCCCCTGCTGTGCAGGGGGGCTCTGCCATGAGTCCCCAGCAGCCCCGATGGTTTCTGCTGCAGCCGGTGAGTGGTTTGTTTGGTTTTTTTGAGTGCCAGGGAGCTGGGGCTGAGTGGGGCAGTGATTGGGGGCTGGGGCTGGGGAAGAGAGCGGGGGATGGGACCAGGCAGGGCAGCCATCGGGAGGAAGCAGGAGCTAGGGCTGGGTGGGAGTCCCCCCCTCTCTGCTTCTCCAGCCCCCTCCACTTTCTACTTACCCTGCATGGAGCCTGGGTCCAAGTCCCTGCAGCTGGCATACTGCTTGCCCTGCACAGGCAGGCAGCATGCTTCACTGGGGCAAGGGCCAGCCATAGAGACACTCTGGCTAGTTACCAGAACATCTCTGTGGAGGGCCGGAGCATCTGGTTGCTTCAGAGCACGGTGCAGGACTGTGCTTTGCCCTGCTGTTTCATGGCATGTTTTTTTTTACCCCTGGATATTAGGCCTGTGAGAATAGGCAGCTATTCGATCCAACTTTGGATCCGGACGCTTCAGATACCAGAAATCCAATCCAGAGCTCCAGACCCGGTTGCCGCTTCGATCTGGCCAAAGTGGCTCCGAAACTTCGGAGCCGCCTCGGAGATCCAGCCATAGGGTATAATGGGGAATCAATGAAATATCTATAACTTTGTTGTTTTTTGTCTGATTTGGATGAAACATGCAGAGATGGTAGCCTCTGCTGAGAGCATAAAGCCTGCCAAGTTTCAAGAAGATTTGTGCAGGAGTTCAGGAGGAACTGCACCCCAAATTCTTGAAAGCAAAACTCATGTCACATCTATGTGTTACACCACAGTGGGGTGAAAACTACAGGGGTGGTAGCCCATGGTAAAGTCACACAGCCTTCCAGGTTTCAAGGTGATAGGTGCAGGGGTTTGGGAGCAACTTCACCTCAATTTGCAGACAAGCAAAACCTGTGGCATGGGTGACACTGTGTGTGTTAAGGTGCAGCAGGGTGACAGCTGCAGAGATGGTGGCCCCTGCTGCAGCCATGAAGACTGCCAGCTATCAAGGAGATAGGTGCAGGGCTTCTGGGTCCTGGGGCCCTGCACCTCTAGCTGCTGACAGGCAAAACTCATGACATGGGTGCTTGTGGGGCTGTATCTGTCTTGGGGCAGTTGATTGTATTGATTATTTCCTCTCCTTAGTTTGTGGTTTTGTAGGCATTAATCGTTGCTGGTTAACTCATTCACTGGGTCTGATTGTGCCCTGGCACTGTGAATTTGCAGTATGGGGAATATTTTTTTGTTCCTGCACGCGCATCTTTTAGAGTCTTAAAAGGGTTTGAGATGCTGCAAGAGACATGTGCGTGCTCATCTGGATGTGTCCTACTTGTCTGGTCAGAAATTGATTTGGCAGTGCTCATGGATCTTCCTTAGCAGAGTAGGGCAAAACATGGTGGGGAGGGGGAACGTGCAAATGATTTTTTAAATTAATAGAATCAGAGAATTATAGAAAAGTAGGGTTGGAAGGAACCTCCAGAAGTCATCTACTCCAACTGTTCAAGGCAGGATTATCCCTATCCAAACCATCCCATCGACCATCCTTGTCTAACCTATTCCTAAAACTGCAAAATCAACCCTATTGCACATCTACCAGGCATAATGCCCAAAGGCACCAAAAGCACTCTAACCTGCTACAGGTAAAGCAGCTGTACTGTGGTAGTCAGTGTCCTGCTGCTGCAAAAATTATTAAAATGTGCTCAAAACAACCCTCTGCCCAGCCACACCATATGGGCCTCTAATGTGTCATGTGAACTTCCCCTGCCACACCACAGGGGCCCCTAATGTATCCTGCAAACCAGCTCCCCTTTCCTCCCCCTCCGCCGCTGCACCATATGGGTCTCCACTCTGAGGACTTGCCATGCCATGAAGTTGTCTTACATGTACAGATGTGTCATATAGCGCCCCCCCACCCAATTGCCCTCTTGTTCTTTGCCAAGCAGCAAATAACTCCGCCTGCACTTCACCAATGTAGATGCTGTGCAGTGTCCCCAGATCCCACCAGGCCCTCTGGCCATGGGTTCTGCCCTGCCCTGCCCCCAAGTAGGGGGAAAAGTAGCGGAAGCTGAAGGAAGGAAGGGGAGCCTGTGGACTCTGGTGGCAGCAGCAAAAAGCAAAGGGAGGGGGGGGGAGGAGGGAGCAGCACCCAGACCAGGAGCCTGAGAGACACAGCTTAACCCCTCAGGGGCTACATGTGACCCACAGACTGCAGTTGCACAGCTCTGGGGTAGAAGAACATCTTAGAATGGGTTGTGAGTCTAGAGCAAGATTTATAACCACCTTTAGTTTGTAGGACCAGGGCTACAAACTAGCTCCGGGCAAGATGCCAGCTGCTCATAATCAGATCAGTGAGGCAGGGGTGGGTCTCTCCTTTAGGAAAACTCCAAAACAAACTGGGTGAGTGACCCCTGATTATCAGATGCTCCTCAGTCCCTGGATTTGTCACCCTGTCTCTGTGTTGATAAAGTTCGCTTGCTGAGGCATCGTCATTGGAATGTTTCCTTCATCAGTTTTGCCTACAGCATGACAGAAACATCCCAGGAAGCCTGGCCATGTCATTGTTGTTGTTCTGATTAACACAACTGTATCTTAAAATAGGTATCAAGTACATGATGATAATTTGAAGAGTTCCTAGGCAACTTCTAAACAAAGCTGAGTGTTTACACGTGAATGGCAATGTGCAGAGTAAAATGAGCAGTCCAAGTATATTCCAGATTAAAAATAAAAAGGCATATCATGGCTTTCCATGAAAAGACCTTAAAAAAGGCACACAGTGAGTGTCTGTGTACATGTGCTCTATGTAACCAGACAAACTACAGAGATTAAACGGAAGTCACAGGTGAAAGTTCACATAGGTAATTTAAAGGTAAAAATGGTGCAAGAACATTGTGGTTATCAAAATCCCAAGCATTAGAAACCCAGGAAATTCACAGTTAATATTATACTTAGAAGAAACTAAAACCACTGAATGTCTGGAACTGAACAAACAAGGCCCTAACTTTACCCATGTAATAACTCCAGCCTGCATTTCATTGTTCCTTCCTAGAAGGGTCTGATCCTGAACTCCCTAACTCAATTATTAAGTGCTGGTTGGGTCATGTCTTTCCACTGTACCTTACGTGATTTTTGGATTTAAAAAAGTCTTTGGTGTTAGTAAGGGCACTTGGAAATTCACAGACTCTGGCTATGAAAATCTTGAAGTTGTAAAAAACAGAATAAATGTGTAGTGCTTACATCTTTGGCACTTTCCTTCTGCCCGTCTGCATTTTTTCCATGGAGTCTTTGGGAAGTTTGCTATCTGTGCAAGCTAAAGCTGTAACCTGTAGAAGACAATGCATGTGTCTATATGAGACACTTTACCGCCCAGTAGCAGATGTTTCTTCTAAAACATCACCAAGTAACCGTGCTAATAAATTACTGCACAGTAAATTAGTCTACTGTGCACTTAGCTAGTACCTGTGAATGCAGGTACTAAATTAACAGCACAGAAGAATAATATACTGCACAGTAGGGCTCATGTAGACCAGGGGTTGTCAACCAGGGGTGTGCATACCCCTGGGGGTACTTTGGATGGTCCTAGGAGGTATGCGGGGGCGGGCAGGGATGGAGCACCGCCACCCTGTGCCACTGCCTCACAGGAGCAGGGCCAAGACAGGGCAAGAACAGGGCCGCACAGACGATGTGCTGCTACTGCTCTGCTGCTCACCATGCCCCTGCTCCGCATCTGGCCATTCGCCCCCCCCCACACGTCTAGCTGCTCGCCACCCCCCCAGGGGTACACTTATTAAAAAGGGGGCCACTGAGGGTACACTTATTTAAAAAGGTAGAAAAACCCTGATGTAGACATTGAGTGGGAGCATATATGCTCCCAGTCAGCCTCACAGCAGGGGGCCCAGTCCTGGTGCTGCTCAACTCCTGGCTTCCCCAGGAGCTAGGAGCTGATCAGCACAGAGACCAGGTCTCTCTCTGCCCCACTCCTTCCTGGTGCTGTGGGACTCCTGGCTCTCCAGAGTGGGGAGCTGAGCAATACTGAGATTAGGAAGCTACTGGTGGGGCAGTTAGCAGCTAGCCCTTGGTTGGGCAGGAATCCCTGCTCAGCTGGGAGTGTCTGGGAGCTGTCCCACTGGTGGGGCAACTAGCAGGATTATCTGGTCAAAAATTGAACTGCTAGCTGCCCCATCGGCAGATTGGGGCAAGGGGCTGCTACTTGCCTTTGCCCCGCAGCTCTTTCCCAGCCCTGTGCCCAGGTTGGCTGATCGGGGCAGAGTACTGGGAAGAGACCCCTCCCCTGCAGCTCTTTCTCAGCCCTGTGCCTCGATCGCCTGCCCCCACCCCATGCCCCACCCATGCATCGCCTATGTCTGATTGCTTGCAGACCATTTCTCCAGTCTAACCTGGTTATTCTGGATCCTATCCCTGCCTTTTAAAATATTTGTAATTCCACACAACTTGATGTTATCTGCAGTTTTGGATGCAAATCCAAACACTTGGATGTCTCTAAGTCGCAACAACAAACCATGACATGAGTATAATGAAAGGAGGAGGGCAGTAGTTAGCTACTACAGCTACTCCCAACTGTAGTTTGGGACTATAGATGAAAGACCTTGGGGGGTTACCTCATATACCACAATTTAAATTCAGATTTCCCTTAAGTGCTGCTTAACCATGCTTCCCTTTTCCTTTTAATAAAGTCCTTTTTGGTGGTTAATCTCTAGGACACATTGCTTGTGAGTGGGGAAATATTGCAGCAGTGTATACTGCAGTGACAAGAACCAGGGACAGAAATTACACATAAACTGGTTTAAGTGATCCAAATTAGTTTAAACTAGTTTAAACAGAACAGAAGTTCAGTGCACATAAACAAGTTTAAAAATGGCTGAAACTAGTTTAAGATAAACCTGGTTGAATGTAGTATCAGACTTAACTGATTTGGATCAAACTAGTTTATGAAACTTGTCCCAGACCCCTTCCTGGTTCAAGTTAAATCACAGTACCCAGCATGCTTTAAAGCCCTGGGCTGGGCTGTGCTGTCTGTTCCGGCAGAGACGGGGTGAGCGGGAAGAAGCAGGGACTGCCCTGCCCCCTCAGGCAAACCCTGGCTGGAGTCTGGGGCCAGGGAGGAGGCTTAAACTTCCCTTTCCCCAAGTACAGAGCTGCCCTGCCCTGCTAAAAACTTACTGCTGGCTGTGGACTACAAATCCCAGAAGCAGGAAGAGGAAGTGATGAACAACCCTGTAGAGTCCTGCTGTTATGATTCTGGACTGCAAATCCCAGAAACCTCAGAGGAAGCAGGAAAAGGAAGTGAATACATAGCCCATGCTGGCTATGTGCTAGAGATCTTCTGGCCTGAGCCACTACAGACATGTAGCTGAATTTCCTGAATCAAAAAAAAAATGTTTGTCCAGTTGTTTCTCAGTTTAATCTCTGCAGTTTAGACTAACCTACAAAAACTGAATTATTTTTGACTGTCTTTACTTAGCCCAGAGGCTCACTGGTGCTGGAGGAAATGTTACCTTCTCTTTTTTTTTACTACCAACATGTATACAATCCTAATGGTATAAAACTTGCCTCCTCCTAATTCCAATACAGTTTAATTAGAACAAAAAGTGTGCACAGGCCAGGTCAAGAGTAAGGTCTTGATTTGATTAACTCAGCTGAAACTTGACTACTTTTCCTGGTCAAGGCATAGCCTGTTGGACCTCTCATCCTGCCACAACTATAGTCGAAGGAGGTATTTTGAGTTAACGGACCTATTCTTTACTAAAAGCAGGAACAGAAGACAGGTGATTTCTTCTGGCATTTCCCCATATTAATTTGACAGGAACTATTTTTTTTTTACTTTCTGGGCATGCTGTAGCATTTGCTTTCCTGTTTGTTTCTGGAAGGGCTGAATTGAAGGATGTAGGGGGATATGATTCAAAGGTCAGCTTATATTGATAAGGATGGATAGGTGGATGAGGCTATGTGGTAACTCCATACTAAGTCAGGGTGAATGTTTGCTGGTCCAGTAGCTAGATAATGGTGAGGGTCTGCTGTTGCTTCCATGCTAGCCTGTTCTTTTAGCTCAAACTGTAGAGCTATTTTTTTAAAATCAGAAGCTCTTTGGTTTAGTCCATTCAGATGACCCAAGCAGGGTGCTGTTACTTGGACTGAAAAAGCAGAATTTGACAGAAGAAATGTCTTTTTTTGTGTGGAAAAGACACTTTTCTGGCAATCTTTGTAAGTCATTTAATTTTGTTTCATTACATAGTGGTAAACAGATTGCTTTCTGTGGAAAATGTTGATATTTTTTGACAAAAACAAATTTCCAAGTAGTGAAAAGTTTCATTTTGGAAATATTAGTGAAGCGGCCCATGAGACTTGTAATTCAGATACCTTGTGTTTGTTCTTCCCCATGGACCAGGTCCCAGCTGAACAGCTTCTCTCATCGTGCCTTGTATCTAAAGATGCCTACAGTGCTTTACCATTAAGAGTGACCATGGTTATCCTGGGAAATGTTTATCCAGCCAGAGAGCCCAGTCAGTGGAGAAGGTATCATGAAGCACTGAAGCTACAATTCCTGTGGGGCACCACAACAACTTTTTAATACACATTTTCAGTTTAGATTCTTTTCTGAGAATCTAAGTCAGAATTTTCCACATAAAACTAAAACATTTTCAAATCATCCCTGGTTACTTATGCAAAAGTAATTAAAAAAATTGATCTAAATTGCTAGTTAAAAATAGTGATAATTTCTTCTGTTAGAAATATGTTAATGAACTCTGTGGAAGGGAATCCTGTATACACGTTTGTCTTGCTGAATAACAGTTCAACTTGTATTTTATTCTTGAAATCCTATTATTGAAATGAAAATTTTGAATATACATAAAGCAGAGCCACTTAATCAGCTCTGCTTAAAAGTAATTGCCACTTATTTTGTTTACAATTTGAGCTATACTGCTGATATCAGATTAGACTTAACTGCATCCTGTTTTGATACTAACTAATATTTGCCCTAATACTAAGCATAAATAATCTGGAGTTTCTCCTGAGACAAAGCAGATATTGCATCTTTAATGGGCTCTAATAGGCATAAGCAAGCCAATTGCCCTGCTAGGGGATTAGAGTTATGGGTTTTTTTCTCCTTTTACATTTAATGAACATTGAAAAGCAGTAGAAGCCATTAGGCTTTTCCAGAAACACCAAGTAAAAATAAAACAGCCATTCATCTTTCATTCCCATACAGAAGTGTTGCATGCTCCCTCAAATAGGCTGTCTTCCCCCTGAGAAATGGTTGTTCTGCTCACAGATGTGACGTTGTGGAATGCTTAACACCTCTGGAGGCCTTCAGCTACAGTGGAGGTTGAGGGACTTCATCACTTCCTAAGAGGCTCAGCACCTCGCATGATGGGGCTATATGTGTATCATCTTGGAACATTAGGCATATTGAGTAGAGAATGTGCCCAAGTGTAGCTCAGTAGTCCAATAGCTGACAATATTTAGGGTCATCATCCCCTCAGATGTATGGGCCTATCTACCACTCAGATCCTAGAAAGCAGTCTGCACAAATCTGAGAGGACAATCAAGCTCCCCTTGAATATGTTATTTCAATTACATAAAACAAGTACGTATGAATTTCTTGGTTTCCCTCCTACGCTTGTTCCTGTTTTGCCTCTTGTTCTCTGCACTGAAGTTCCTTTCTGTGAGTCACCACCCTAGTCCCTCATTGCTTCTATTAAGGTATCAGCAAATAGTTATTCAGTGGCCTGTGGAAAATAAATGTGGTGTCTCAATCTAGATCCAAGTGAGAGCAGCATGCGCATTACAGCAACAACCACCACCTATTGCCACCAACCTGTCCCCCAGTAGAGATGCATAAAATGTCCATTCAGGCTGAAACTGGCCCCAAAGGTGTTTCCTGTAGGACTGAATGAACCTCGTTCTGGCTAGACAGTGTCAGAGAACCTGTTCTGTTGCTGCTCTGTGGACACATGTAGGATTCTGTCACGTAGAACAGCATTTCTCAACCTGTGACTCAGGACCCAAAAGTGGGTCACAAGAATATATGAAAGGGTTGTGAACAAACTTTAAAAATGGATCAACAAACTTTAAAAACGGATTTTCTATTGAGGAGAAAAACATGGGAAACCATGGCTTTTCTGTTGGAGACTGTCCAGCCTGCAAGAGACTGCTTGCCGCCGGCCGCCCCTCCCCACTCCACACCTCCTCCCTGCTCCATACACCCAGTCTCTGCCCCCCACACTGTGGGACGGGGGCCTGGAGACGGGGCAGCATGTCGGGAGTGAGGGGCACTGAGTCAAGACTAGCCATGAATGTTTACAAATGGGTCCTGGTACAAAAAAAGTTGAGAGCCACTGGTGTAGAAGAATGAAACCAGCACATTTTATTAGCACCAAATTCATTTAAAAAAACTCAGGCACTGGTCATTTCAGGTTCTTCTGTTTTGCTGGAGGAGTGGGTCACTGAATGGGGGAGTCTGCTTTTCTCTCCCCTTTGATGAGTAGTGTAGACAGGAGAACAAAATCCAAACTTAAGTGCCTGGTATTAGAAATGTAAATTCATCTGCACCTACCTACAGCTTCCTTTAAGCAACTGTGTAGTGAGTTAGGGACTTCCCCACTAAGAATATATGTACCTCAACATAGGTTTAGGTGCCTAACCCTAGCACATGGGTTTTAAAACATGACCGTTATCATCAGTCTTGTTAATAAGGCTTGAGGCTTCTTAAAGGCTTCAGTGTCAATTCCCATAACCCTCATCTCTGTGCATAGCTGCTTGTTAATAAAATCATCACTATGTGTGTGTCCTAGTAATAGTTGAGACATCTGATTTCAACTGTATTACTAAATCCTACCTGGGCAACAGCCTTTAAATTTGTAGGGGCAACCTAAATAGAGACCACCTCCACTGCTAATTCGATGTCCCCCTGGAGACCCACTAGAAGCTCAAGCCTCCATCTACCCAGAAAACCTCCATCCCCAATCAAATATCACCACATTCCTCGCTCTTTACCCTCTCCTGTGAGAGAGCAGATAACAAAATTGGCTTATGTGCTTCAAAAGTAAGAAAGTATTCTTATAAAATATTTTAGTGAGGTGTGCAGCCCATATTGGCCCTTTCTTGGGGCATACATCATCCATCAGCAAGTCTGAAGGCTGAGAAGTGCATAGGCAAAACTTTCACTGTTTTCAATTCTTTGTAAAAACTACAGTGGGAGGCAGAAAAGAAGCAAGCTGAAGATAACAGTAACATGTCTCTTGCTTGCCTGCCACCAGCCTCTTTCAAGATAAGAGGTAATCGGGGTTTATTCTAAAGGTACCATTGCACAAGGAGAAAGTAATGCAACCAGAATGTGAAACATACAAAGGCTGCTTTTGAACTAGGTACCCCAGGGCCATGTGAACTACACCAAAAAGGGGATGCAAGTTTATTACAGTCACTCAAGCCTGAGCAGGTATTTGTCATCTCAAAACTATGGCATTGAAAGGTTTTGGATTAGGGGTAGCAATACACAAGAAAATGACAAACAGGAATGGTTGTTCTCAGAATCACAGTCTAATTAGAGTGAAGAGTGTCTGAAATCACTGAATAAGATGATTAACCTGCTCCTGAAAATGGGTGGGAACAGAAGAAATCATGTAGTCTTGGATCTCTAGGCATGAATTTTGATGGTTAATGTAAGCCTGGGTCAATTTAAATTCAGAAGTCTATATTTAGGTCAGGTCTCCTATGTCCAAGGACAATCCCAAACACACCCTTTCCTGATTTGGGCTCAGTCTCTGTGGGCTCATTGTAATCTGAACTCTCCCTGGAGAATAAGCCTCTCACATGGGCCAGGCAGAGCTAAGAGACTGTGTATACTGTGGAAGAGATTTCCCTTTGAGAATATAGGTAATAGCAGCAGCAAAGCAGAGAATAGATCATCCTGGGTCCATCTACACGTGCTATTAATGTGCCTGAATAAACTCTGGCACAGTTTGTGCAGGAGTTTATTGCTCCTGGGTGGAGTGTTAACATATGCACCTGTGACTGCAGCACATTTTGTTGGGATGGCGCACCCCTGGCTGGTAGGGGATCTGTGGGGTCAGCCTGCCAGCCTAAAGCTGCTCTGCCCTGGCTCAACATGCTGCAGAGGGCTGGCTGGGGCACAAGGGGGCTACAGTGTGGGGCTATCCAGCAGGCAGGCATATACCCTCATGCCACTGTAGCACCTTCATGCCCTAGCCAGCCCTGGTCACCATCTACACATGTGTTGTGATGCATTTAATAATTCCACCATAGGATAGTACTTGTGTTGGGCAGTACTATCCTACAGTGGTGTTAATTAGTTTACTGTGACCTAATAGTGCCATATATGTAGACGGTGATGCTTTACTGCAGAGCTAATTAGTCAGCTCCACAGCAAAATGCACATGTAGATGCACACCTTGTGTATTACCAGTAGTCAGACCTACCACATCCACTGCCAGGAAGCAGAAAGAGAGCTCTTCTCAGTCTCAGCATGTACAGGAATCTCCTACTTTGAAAAGTGTAGCACACAGTGCTGGATTCTGCTTACAGGTTACACTAGGCAACAGGTTAGCTAAGAGAACAATATCTCTTTGAGGTGGCAAGGTATATTTAGGGAAGCATAACACAGTTAACTAAAATGGAATTTGGCCAAATAACTGGAGTTAGTTAATTTTTTCTTTGTTTTTAATGTATGCAAGAGCATTGGGAGCATTTGACCTCCTGCATCAGTCAAAAGGACTTCTCTCCATCATTTTTGTATCATATCCATAACTTCCATCTGAGCAACAGTATCCCATTTAGAAAAACTTCCAGTCTTGCATTACAGACCTGAATGGCTAAGCCCTAAGTTTTCAGTCTCATAGAAAAAACAAGGAAACTCAGAGTAGATAAGAAATGAAGGAACTTCTGTGGATCCTGGCAGAAGTAGAGGAGAAGGCTTTCATACCCAAAAGGTGTGACTGGAGGGGTATAAAAGAGACCATACAAAAGAAAATAGTGGAGAAAAAAGGAGAGACAAGGTTCATGCAAAACAAGGGAAGAGTTTATTAAACACTGAAGGTGAATGATACCATCTCCTGAAATCAATGCCTGAGTATAAAGGTATATGTGTATGTGCTTCTTTTTGTGTGTAAAGATGTATACAGCAGGGCAGGGGTTTTATGGCTGGAGGCTGGAGAGAAGAGAAGGGAAGTTCCCAAGGTAAGACATGAAGATAGAAGTGCCTGGAAGAGGAGGCTTGCAGTTCTGGGTGGAGGCAACAGCATTCTGGCTTCTGCCACACAAATTATGACATGTAGCAGAAAGAAAGTGTTGGGTTAAGGCTCAAGCCAAGACTGTAAACTGTGGAGTCAAATTAAGAGACAGAGTAGAAGACTAACATGGTTAGCTACCTCTTTCCGAGTAAAAGAGGGAGTCAGGGGAAACAGAAATGTGTTAGCAGATGCTTCTTCTGTCACAGCCATTGGAGATCTTTATCTTCAGGAAGTTAAATGAAACTGCAAGTTTTCTTGGTGAGGCCAGGCAGGAGGTTGGGTGTGGGGGTTTGGGGTTGGGGTGAGGATATGTCAGCAGAGGAGGCAGTGCATATCTATAGTTCAGGATCATATCTCATCAGTGACAAGGCCCAAGATCAGAAACCTGATACCTGCTGGATGAGTTAAGAGTCAGAGCAGAGACACAGGAAGAGGCACTTAGATCTTAGTCTAGAAAGCTGCACAGTGTACAACTGGGATTTTCAAGAGGGCCCTGACAGGGTTAGGCACTGAGCTTCTGCAGTTTAGTGAGAAAAGAGCACCTCTCTTATGATTCTGTGGAAATCCCTGGCTTTGTCTATGCAATGAGCTCTGCTCCCATAGTTGGTGTTAAAAGAAACCATTAAAACTGGAGGCCTTTGAATACTGTGCTGCCTCTGCTCAAATCTCTAATGAGCTCCTCCTTGTAGCTCTAGGTTTAATTAGTTTTCATTGCAATATTAATGATCCAAACAAACCATTTTAACTTTCCTGTTGCACAGCTGGAATCCTCTTATTTAGCATTTTGCTCTATAAGGGAATCACACAAACTTCCTTTTCCCCCCATTTGTCCTATTAATATGCATTAAAATTGCAATCTTCCTTGCTTAGTTTCAGACCAGCTATATAGCTCTAATAATTTCCAGCAATGGCAAGGTTGATATTATCACACAGTCTCCTCCAAATAATATAAAGATGGATCACTCCAGGATTTTGATGATATTGATGATTAATATTTCATTTATTTACTTACAGCATTATCAGCATTTATGAAAGGTGTGCACATTAGTCAGGTCTCAGGGCTCATGTATGCTGTATCTGTAAAACCACAATTAATATTACAGAAATTCATAACCTTTTTCTCATAAACAGTAGCTAACAGACATCTCCCGATCAGTTACCAGATACCCTAGGAATGGTATGCCCTAGTATTTTCAGTACAGATCTCGTGACCAGGCATCTCAGTGTTCTTTCCCCCCAGCTATAATGGACATGCAATTTCCTTTAAAGTCTCTGTTAGAAACCTGTTAAAAAGAGCATCAGAGAAGATAAGATATTTGTCACCTTCTGGGGCATCTCTGCCCCAGACGCATCATGCTCTCCATAGTCTTTTGGATCAAGCAAGCATATATGGTCCTGGTTAACCCCTTAGTAGTGGGCTTTTGAGTCAAAATCAAAGTGGTATTAAAATGGTATAGGTTACTTGTTAGACTGAGTCCTTTCCTCTTCGCTACAACAATGCTCCTTGGTGGCTTTAGGATCATTGTTCCTCCAGGGCTGCTACTTTTGAGAAAGCTGAAAATCAGAGTTGTGGTCACAAAGACCCCATGGCTCTCTTTGCAGGCTTAGACATATGGCCAAATTACATTTTTCTTCTTAGTTTCAATGGGAGAGTATTAATTACTAGTAGACTTAAGTTTTTCAGCTTATAACACTGCTGAGCATTGTTAAATCACTGCTATGTTCCAAGCCACCCAGGGCACATGTCAGCAGGGAGTGAAATGATTCTTGTGGGAGTTATGTAGATTAGGGAATCTTCTCTGTATAAGGGCACTAGAGAAGTACAAGCTATTGTGTTTAAGGCCAATAATAGAGCCAATGCCAAAAATGGTCTCCTTTCTTAAGAAATATGTTTGGAGTGCTAACTGCAAAGGGTATGTAAGGTATGTAACAATTCAAAGTAGGCTAGATGCTGTGCCTCTACCTTTCAGTGTCTGTGTCAATAGAAAGTTTACTGTTTTGGAAGTATTATGTTTGTTCAGAATGTAACATATAACAAGACATCACTGCTGTGGCTAAAAGGACTGAGTATGTCAGCATGTATACAGAGAATACCAAGTGTTGTGTTTAAATATCTGAACTTTTGCTAGAGGTGGACTCTAGTTGAAAAAATCAGATCTGTATTTCTAGCATCTTCAAGATGGTATCTCTCAGATAGGAGGCAAAAGACCTACAGAAGAAGGTGGCAAGAGAGCCACATGAGGAGGTAGCAAGGCTCCAAAGCATCCTCCACCATGAGGACTTCATCGATTCCATGTTGGAGGAAACCCCTAGGACTGTGGAGGAAGGACTGCCAAAGGCAGTGCTAGAAAAGGAAGAGAGCATGGACTCCCAGGAAAGTGGAAGGTGGAAGCTTGTGACCTCTGGCAGCAAGAAATCATCATTCCCATCTGCAGTGGTATGCCTGGAGAGCACAGCAGGAGTGCATTTCATTGGTGGAAGAGGCCAGGTCAGGAATCCCCAAGGCAGGAAGGAATGAGACCACCACCACAAAGAGGAAGTGATGGGTGGTGGTGGCTGGAGATTCCCTTCTGTGGGGGACAGAGGGATACATCTGGTGGCCTGACCTCTCGTCCCAGGAGGTCTGCTGCTTGCCTGGAGCCCAGATCCAAGGTGTCACGGAAGGATTACTGAGACTCATCTTAACACTCTGACTACTACCCCATGCTGCTCATCCATATGGGAATCAGTGATACTGCCAGGGGTGACCCTGAGCAGATCAAGAGTGACTATAGGGCTCTGAGCGCAAGGGTGAAGGAGATGGGGGCACAGGTGGTATTCTCTCCAGTCCTTCTGGTCAAGAGGAAGGGCCTGGGCAGGAGCAGACGCATCCTGCAGATAAATAAATGCATGGCTGCACAGCTGGTGTTGCCAGCAGGGATTTGGGTGTATAGCAGAGGGCTGGGGGGAGGGGTGTATGTGTATGGTGGGTAGGGTGTGTGCACTCAGCCCCACCAAATAATATTTTATCCCTCTGCCTCTGGTTAGAGGAGAGAGCAACAATGATGCTGTCGTGGTGGGTGGCTGCTATAGACCACCAGACCAGGAGGATGAAGTAGACGAGGCTTTCTTCAGATAACTAGCAGAAGTTTCCCAATCACAGGCCCTGCTTCTCATGGGGGACTTCAATCACCCTGACATATGTTGGGAGGGCAATACAGCAGTGCACAGGCAATCTAGGAAGTTTTTGGAGAGCGTTGGAGACAACTTTGTGGTGCAAGTGTTGGAGAGACCAACTAGGGGCTTTGTTCTTCTTGACCTGGTGCTCACAAACAGGGAAGAATTAATGGGGGAATGTAGAAGTGGATGGCAACTCGGGCAGCAGTGACCAGGAGGTATTGAGTTCAGGATCCTGACAAAAGGAAGAAAGGAGAGTAGCAGAATATGGACCCTGAACTTCAGGAAAGTAGACTTTGATTCCCTCAGGGAACTGATGGGCAGGATCCCCTGGGAGGCCAGTCTGAGTGGGAAAGGAGTCCAGGAGGGCTGGCTATATTTTAAAGAAACCTTACTGAGGACAGGAACAAACCACCTGGATGTGCAGGAAAAATAGCAAATATGGCAGCAAATCATAGCAGAAAACTCTTTGGTAAGCTTAACCACAAAAAGGAAGCTTCCAAGTGGAAGCTTGGACAGATGGATAGGGTGGAGTATAGCAGTATTGCTCGGGCATGCAGGGATGAAATCAGAAAAGCCAAAGCACAATTGGAGTTGCAGCTAGCAAGGGATGGAAGGCTATGTCAGTAACAAATATGCCAGTAACAAGAGGACGATAAGGGAAAGAATGGGCCCCTTACTGAATGGGGGAGGCAATATAGTGACAGATGATGTGGAAAAGGCTGAGAAACTCAATGCCATTTTTTTACCTCAGTCTTCACAGATGAGCTCAGCTACTAGACTAGTGCACCTGGCAGCCCAGTTTGGGGAAAAGGTGAGTAGCCCTCAGTGCTGAAAGAAAAGGTTAAGGACTATTTACAAAAGCTGAAAATGGTCAAGTTCATGGGGCCAGATGCAGTGCATCTTAGGGTGCTGAGGGAGTTGTCTGATGTGACTGCAGAGCCATTGGCCATCATGTTTGAAACTCGTGGCGGCCGGGGGAGGTCCCGAATGAGTGGAAAAGGGAAAAATGGCCCATCTTTAAGAAAAGGAAGAAGGAGAATCCAGGGAACTACAGATCAGGCAACCTCACCTCAGTCTCCAGAAAAATCATGGAACAGATCCTCAAGAAATCCAATTCTAAGCCCTTGGAGGAGAAGGAGGAACAGTCAGCATGGATTTGCCAAGGGCAAGTCATGCCTGACTAAACTGATTGCCTTCTGTGATAAGATGACTGGCTTTGTGGATGCAGGAAGAGCAGTGGACATGACATCTCTTGACTTTAGCAAGGCTTTTGTTACAGCTCCCACAGCATTCTTGCAAGCAAGTTAAGGAAGTATGGGTTGGATGAATGGGTTAGACAGTAAGCTGGCTGGATTGTCAGGCTCAATGGATAGTGATCAATGGCTCAATATTTAGTTGGCAGCCAATATCAAGTGGAGTGCCCCGGGGGTTGGTCCTGGGGCTGGTTTTGTCCAAAATCTTCATGAACAATCTGGAAGATGGGATGGATTCCACCCCCAGCAAGTTTGTGGATGACACCAAGCTGTGGGGAGCAGCAGATATATTGGAGTGTAGGGCTAGGATTCAGAGTGACCTTGACAAGTTGGAGGATTGGCCAAAAGGAATCTCATGAGGTTCAACAAGGACAAGTGCAAAGTCCTGCACTTAGAAAGAAACCCATGCACCGCTACAGGTTTGGGACCAACTGGCTAAGCAGCAGCTCTGCAGAAAAGGACCTTGGGGTTACAGTGGACAATAAGCTAAATATGAGTCAACAACATGCCCTTGTTGCCAAGAAGGCTAACAGCCTGCTGGGCTACATTAGTAGGAGCATTGCCAGCAAGTTGAGGGAAGTAACTATTTCCCTCTATTCTGCACTAGTGAGGCTACATCTAGAGTGTTGTACAGTTTTGGGCCCTCCACTACAGAAAGGATGTGGAGAAGCTGGAGAGAGTCCAGCAGAGGTCAACAAAAATGGTTAGAAGGCTGGGGCACATGACTTATGGGGAAAGACTGAGGGAATTGTGCTTATTTAATCTACACAAGAGAAGACTGAGGAGGGATTTGTTAGAGCTTTCAACTACCTGAAGGGGAGTTCCAAAGAGGATGGAGATAGACTGTTCTCTGGGGGAAGACAGAACAAGGAGCGGGATACCTAGAAAGGTGGTGGATTCTCCATCCTTAGAGGTTTTTAAGGCCTGGCTTGACACAGCTGTGACTGGAATGATTTAGTTGGGGATGGTCCTACTTTGAGAAGGGGTTTGGACTAGATGTCCTCCTGAGGTCTCTTCTAACCCTAATTTTCTATGATTCTATATATCTGATTTAGTCTATAAAGTGAAAATCTGCCCTGCCTTCAAATTGAGGCAAGCCAGATTAAAAATGATATAAACATGTCCACCCACAGAAAGTTGCATCAGTCTAACTACATTGGATTTAACATCACCCCTTTAGTTAAATCAGCTAAAGTTTACGTGTAGACCAGGGTTCAATTGGTGCAAGCTGTCTTGTGCAGGTGATGCTAATGCCCTGCTTTGATTTTACTCAAGTTGGTTTCATACTGAAATAAAGATCTCAAGCTAAAATCAAAGTAACTACACCAGGGGGTTGAACAGATTTAACAAAATTGGTTTATAAATTGATTTAAATTGGTGCTCAAACTGTGTGTAGTATCAGAACTGCTCCCTTCAGAGATAAAAATATGATTTTACCTCTTCTTACTCCCATTACCCCTGCAGAGTTGACACAGCTAGGAGGGAGCAAGCAGTTTGAGTATCTTCTGGGTAGCACATTCACACCAAACTGTGAACTGAAACCTGATGATCTTTACTGCTAGTGATGCTTGGATTAAGAGCCCAGTGTGATTTCTCAGATCATAGACTTGATCAGCGGGGAAATCATCATTTTCTGTCATAACAGAACATAGGTCTTAGGTCAGGGTGCAAAATAATCAGTTTATATTAAAATAAAATAACATGTTTGGGGTTCTTTTTTATTGGATTGGGGTTTTGTGGGGGGGTTGTTTTCGGGGGGGCAGGGTTTGTGCATCTTCAGGGGCAATCTGTTGCAGGCTTTTCTGTGCAATCACAAGGGCTAGAAACTTGATTTCTGTAAACAAAAACTGAGGTTCTTCCCTATAATTCCCTATACTTGCTTGACTCCATTATCCATTCTGTTAATCAGGGGTGGTCAACCTGATGCACAGATGCTACAAGTAACAGCAGACAGACGCTACAAGCCCATGTGTGTGGCATGTAGTAGACTGTGGAGGGGCAGGGAACAGAAAGCAGAACAGATCAGATAAGGGAAAGGGATCAGAGTGACACCTGGTAAAGGTGTGGGGCTAATTTGTGGCACTCCTGCTGAAAAGGTTGGCCCCCACTGCTGTAAATAGACTGAACATTTATCATAAAAGTTATCAGTTAACCTAAACTCATCCTCAGGAGTGACAAAAGCTGTCAAAGTTTGTAATAAAACCACAAATTACCAAGGCTGCCTTACATCAGGACTGTATAGGCATATTCCAGTGCAGAATTTTGCTGTGGGAGACATGTTCATTCATAGTGTAACAGGGAGCCTATTGACCCTGTTACGAAGCAGAGGGAAGAAAAACTTACCAAGGACTGGAGATAGCAACCACGGGTGCTGACATCATCAAACAACATCTCCTGGCCGGAGGTCTTGACAGCTGAGAAGAACTTATGATTACAGACTGGAAAGGAACCAGGGGAATGCCTTAAAAAGGACACCTCCTCCAACAATCAACCCCTGGAAGGGAACTGAGAAGTGGAGGTACTTTGCGGAGGCAAAAAACCCCTCTGGGTTGAGTCAACCTGTGCGGAGGCATGGGAACTTTGCAGCAGCGTATAGGCAAAAGAAACCCCACACGTCATGGAGGTACTTACCTGAACTGTGTGGAAAAGGTGAGACTCCTCTGAGGAACAGGGATGGGAACACAGATCTGCCAACCACTAGGAGTGGGACCTGCAGAGATAAAGGAAAAGAGATTAATTAGTAAGGAGAGCTCAGCTGAGAGTCACTCACCAGACATAAAGACTAAAAAGATGGACTTTGCTGACCTTGTGCTCTAATGTGATCACTTTGTGTTTGTTTTGAGTGAGAAGTAGTAATTCACCTCGTAAAGATCAATTATAAGACCTGCAATTATCCTTTGTTTATTTGTTTGTTTGTTTATTCACCCATCAAATGGGGTGGCAGGTGAGTGGACAGTGAAGATTATTGCCAGAACTTACTGTAACAAAAGTGGTGCATTGGCCAGGAACAGCTAACAAGATGGATATGAGAAGTGGAGATGTGAAGCCACCAGGGGACTGGCAGCAAGCCCACACCATCATCCTAAGGGTCTTGCAAAACCAGCAAGCACAAATGAAAGAGCTGGTAAGGGTTAGAGCCCAGGAGGTGGAGGTTTGCATCATGATATTTTCTAGACAACAGGAATTAAATGAGAAGTTGGAGGCAAAGCAAATAATGATGGCGTAGGACAGGGACGGGACAAAGCTTCCCAAAATGACACCCCAAGATGATATAGAAGCTTTTATAGAAGCCTTTGAGAGGGCAGTGATAGCAGTGAATTGGGATCTGGCAGGATGGACAACACAACTTGGGCCCTAATTTATAGGCCCAGTCCAAGCTGCTAATAGAGCCCCTTATCTCACGAGGAAGCAAGAGATTATAGTAAGGTTAAAAATGCTATACTCTATAGAGTGGAAATATCTCCAGAATCCTATAGGCAACTCTTCAGGGCTAAGAAGAATCCAGAAGAAAGGAGACCTCAGCTATTAGCACAGACATTAAGGGATTTACTCGAGAGATGGATCCAGCCAGAGAACAAATCCATAGCTGAGATATTGGACATTACTGCTCTGCATAATTTCTCACAGATTTAAGCAGTAATACACAGAGATGGGTAAAGAGACATCAACTACGGTCACTGGAAGAAGCTTTAAGATTAGTGGAAGATTTCATGGCTGTCAACCACGAAGTTGAGCCTGCGAGGAAGAAGTGGAAACTCAGTGGCTGCTGGCCAACAAGACAACATGAGTCAGGGACACAAAATTGAGAGTTCGAAAACAATTAGTCATGAGGTCAGAAACGGGGAGGCAAAAGAAGTATGCTTCAGATGTGGGGACAAGGGGCATATTGCTAGGTTTTGCCCAAAAAAGAGAATAAGTGACCAGGTGCAGGATCTTCTACATGAGGAACAGATGGATTGCAGCTTTGGCAGGCACAAGGGCCCTTGGAAAAAGTCTAAACCCATAGTACAGGGGTTGTCAACAGGGGGTATGTGTACCCCTGGGGGTACTTGGGAAGGCCCCAGGGGGTATGTGGCAGTGGTGCGGAGAAGCAGGGGTACTTGGGAAGGGGTGGCATGGGGGTGGGGCTGCTGCCGCCATCCATCACTCCACATTGCCACCATGTGCCATTTCCCATGCCCAAGTACCCCCGCTTCTCCATGCTGCCAGCTTCGTATTCAGTTAGCCGGGGGGGGGGGGGGGAGGAGGGGGTTTGCTGATGGCCAGACAGACGTGAAGCTGTTGATGCAGAGAAGCAGGGATACCTGGGAAGTGGCAGCATGGGGGGGCGGGGCTGCTGCCAGGTGCCGCACACCGCTTTCCTGAGCCCAAGTATCCCTGCTTCTCCACGCTGCTGGCTTTTCATCCAGCTGGCCATCAGCACCCCCTCTTTCCCTGGTGGTGGCACGAGTATATAGATGGTTGTCAGGGGAAGGGGTGCTGATGGCTGGCCAGACACGAAGCTGGCAGTGCAGAGAAGCAGGGATACTTGGGCACAGGAAAACAGCACCCAGTGGTGACACGGAGTGTATAGATGGCAGTGGCAGCCACGTGTGAGCTCCTTGCACCACCAGCTCTGCATCTGGCCACCTGATAGCAACCCCCCCACCGCCCTCTCTGTGTCCAGAAGGTGTACCCACCAGAAGGGGTACCCTGCTTAAAAAAGGTTGAAAACCCCTGCCATAGTAGATGTTAAAATAGGGGATTTAATAATTTCTGCCACTGTAGACACAGGATGTACACAAGCCATGGTTAAAAGTAACTTAATCCCCTCACAGGTAGGCAAGACTGAGACATCCGTAAGCATGGTGTGCATTTACAGAGCATCCTACACTTATAAGAGGAAAAAATTGCGATTAACGGTAATAGGCCACACAGATACTCTGCCATGCCCTATACTATTGGGTATAGATTGGCCTTATTTGAAGGAAGTAGTAGGACAAGCTATGAGGAATCTCAAAATAGATGGGTTCAGGAATCACCAAGACAGAGGCTTTATAGGGATAGACTCAGAAGGAAACAACTGAAGTAGTAATCCCGATGTTGAGATAAATTTAGAAGAAATCATAGGAGATATATGTATAGGTTAGTAGAAAGATATTGGCGAGGCTGTTCTGAATGTCAGAAAGTTTCTGATAGAAGACCTGTACGTGTACCTTTAGTGCTGTTACCGTTAGCAGACAGGCCATTTGATCGTATAGCATTAGACATTATGGGACCATTCCCCAAGAGCAACGCAGGTTACCAATTTGTTCTTGTGATAATAGACTATGCAACAAGGTTTCCTGAAGCTATACCTCTGAAATTGGTTACAGCAACAAAGATAGCAGAGGAGCTCATAAAATGGGTATCGCAAGTGGGTATACAACAGGAGATTCTTACCGACCAGGGAAAAACTTTATGTCCAATGTGTTGAAAGAGGTTTGTAGTATACTTAAGATTAAGCAATTAAGGACCTCCGTGTATCATCCACAGACAGATGGACCAGTGGAACATTTTAACTGTACTCTAAAGAACATGATTTGGGCATATATTCAAGGGAATCCTTAGAAGTGGGAGGCCATAATCCCACTATTATTGTTTTCTGTTAGGGAAGTACCACAAGTTTTCACAGGTTGCATACCATTTGAATTAGTTTATGGGCACAAACCTTGAGGATTATTGGATATAATCTGTGAAGGGTGGTTAGAAAAAGGCCCTCCAGAGGTACAACAACTTTGCCCAGTACAGGAGTTCAAAGAAAGGTTAGAATGGGTAAGAAACTTGGCTCAAGAACATTTAGGTAGAAGCCAAATAAGACACAAGCAAGTTTATAATGTGCATACCCAAAATAGGGAATTCAAGGAAGGTTTTTGGGTACTAGTAATGCTGCTAGATAATAATCATAAATTGTTGTCTCGATGGCAAGGGCCATTTGAGGTCACACGTAGACTGGGCCCAATGAATTATGAGGTACAACAGACAGAACCTGTGAGGGGGAGACAGAACTATCATGTTAATTTATTCAAGAAATGGCATAATGAAGAAGGATGGTTTATGCAGGGAAGGGTTGAGTCTCAAGACCTGGATGTGATAGGGGCCCATCATTATCAGAATTGAAAAACGGAGACCCTAAGATGGGGAAGAACTTATTACTGAAACAACAAAGAAAGCTAGAGGAATTGATATGAGAATTCCAATAGGTGTTCAGTGAGACACCAGGAGAGGCTAAAGGAGTATAGCACCACATAAAACCCACTGCGGAGTGTATAGTAAGAAATCATTGGAGATGTTTACCTCGTCACCTTTGTCAATCTGCAAGACAAAAGATCAGTCAAATGCAACAACCAGGCATTATAGAAGAGTCACGTAGCCCTCGGAGAAGTCCGTTAGTTATAGTACCAAAACCTGGTGTTCAATGAGGATTTCTGTAGATTATAGGACATTAAATGAAGTAGCAATTTTTTATGCTTTTCCAATGCCGCAGGTTGACAACATGGTGGAAAAAATAGGCCAGGCCAAGTATATTTCAATGCTTGATTTAACAAAGGGATATTGGCAAATCCCTATGGCCATCCAGGATGGAGAGAAAACCATGTTCGGTATACCCTGGGGTTTATTCCAATTTAAAAGAATGCCCTTTGGGTTACATGAGGCATCCGCTTCATTTCAGTGACTGATGGATAAGATCCTATCTCCACATGAAAGTTACTCCACAGTGTACATAGATGATATTATTATCTTTTCTGAGGATTGGGTACAACACTGTCAGCATTTGAGGGCAGTGTTACAAGAATGAACATTTACGGGATTAACTGCTAACCCTAAGAAATGTGTGCTCAGTCAGAAGGAAACCCCATATCTAGGGTTTCACATAGGACAGGGTCATATACAGTCCAGAGCAGATAAAGTGGCTGCTATCCGGGATTATAGGTTACCTAGAAACCAAAAGCAGCTCAGGTCCTTTTTAGGATTTGCTAATTACTACCAGTGGTTTATTCAAGGATTTTCAGAGTCAGTGGCTCCATTGACAGATATGACAAGAGGGAAAGTAAGTTAGTTGAGATAGTCCGAACGAGCTATAAAAGCCTTTAAGACAGTCAAGGAGGTACTGTGTAAAAAAACAGTGTTTTACACACCTAATTTTCAGGAATTATTTTTATTATAAACAGATGCTTTAGGAAGTGCTATAGGAGCTGTGCTGTTCCAAAGATTTCAAGGAGAAGAACGACCTGTAGTTTATGCCAGCAAAAAACTTTCAGGGGCTGAAGTCAGATATTCTACCATAAAGAGATAGGGTTTGGCAATCTGCTGGGGAATTGAGCTTTTTAGATATTATCTGTTAGGGTGGAAGTTTATATTAATTACAGACCACTCTCCATTAAGATGGCTTCAATCAGCAAAAATGGACAATGCGTGTATAATGTGGTGGTCAATGGCATTACAGCCATTCCATTTCTCTGTAGAGCATTGACCTGGAAAAAAGAATATAATTGCTGACTTTCTGTCTCATTCCATAACAGAAGAGAAGAAGACATCACAGGAGAGAACTGAAATTCGATTCCAAGAAAATGAGGTAGCAACTGAAAATGCATTAGCCAAAGGAATTAAAAGGGGAGGAATGTAACAAGGCACCTACTGACCCTGTTATGAAGGAGAGGGAAGAAAAACTTACCAAGGACTGGAGACATCAACCACGGGTGATGAAATCATCAAGTGGCATCTCCTGGCTGGAGATCTCAACAACCAAGAAGAACTTATAATTACAGATTGGAAAAGAACCAAGGGAATGCCTTTAAAAGGACATTTCCTCCAACAATCAACCCCTGGAAGGGGACTGAGAAGTGTAGATCAACCTAGAGGGTTGAGTCAGCCTGTGTGGAGGCACGAAAATATTGCAGCAGCATCTAGGCAAAAGAAACCTCATGCGTCATGGAGGTACTTAACTGAATTGTGCAGAAAAGGTGAGACTCCTCCGAGGAACAAGGAGGGGAATGCAGATCTGCCAACCACTAGGAGTGGGACCTGCAGAGATAAAGGAAAAGAGATTAATTAGTAAGGTGAGCTCAGCTGAGAGTCACTCACTGGACATAAAAACTAAAAACATGGACTTTACTGACCTTGTGCTCTAACGTTATTGTTACCGGGTCTGTGGGGTACCGCCTGTCCCCCGGGTTCTTGCCTGCCACGACTTTGTTCTTATTAAAAGGGAAGAAAGAGATGACATGTCAGTAGGTACCCGCGGAGTAATAACGCTTGACCCGCCACATGATTATCAGGTGCTTTTATTCTTTCTTTTGTCTTTTACAGTGGCCTGGACTGCAGGCAGCAGTGCGTCCAACTTATGCTCCAGAGAGGATCACCGGCTTTGCAGTTCTAGAGGTAAGTACCGACCAGGGTCCCCTAGTGCTAATTGCTTCTCTAGAAGCTCATACAGATGGTGCCTCATCCTGCACCCATTCCCACAAAGGAGCAGTCCTGGCTATCCTTCTGATATGGCTAATAAAATCTTAAAGTTCTGAATCAGCCACCCTGAATGTGAGCCGCCCCTACCTGGGCCGGCTCATTGGCTAATAGCCTTGTCAGCAGCGAAGGCTCGCCACATCTCTTCTCCACCTCCCAGTGGTTTGTGTAGGCTCGTCTCTGAGAGCTCCCATGCCAGCATGGCAGGTCCCAGCTGTCTATCCTTTGTGCTCTGGAGCCACTGCCGGCTTCCCTTCTGGATCTCCACTGGGAACTGACTCCCTATTGTGGGACGCCTCGTCCCGTTGCTGCCTGGACCTGCAACTTCTTCCCACTTTCAACTCACCGCCGGTGTCTGGAGTCCCGTTGCAGGTATCCGACGTCTTTATGGGCCTGGCAGTCATGTGGTCCTTTCTCCACATCTCAGCGCTGTGTTTAGGGGTACTC
Source organism: Alligator mississippiensis (assembly GCF_030867095.1). NCBI lineage: Eukaryota > Metazoa > Chordata > Crocodylia > Alligatoridae > Alligator > Alligator mississippiensis. The sequence goes on from NC_081829.1 coordinate 22,279,458, forward strand.
TTCCCCTGGGATCTTAGGCAATCCCTCTCTCATTCTCTCAGTGCCTGCAGGCACAGGTGTTTTACCCGAGGCCTCATCCTCCTTATATTCCTGGAAGCTGAGCTCCATTGGCTCACCAGTGGCATGGGGAATCTCCCCCACTGTCTGGGCATCATGACTGTCAGCTGTGGGGATTTCCTTAAGTAACAGGGCTCTGGTAGGGAACCCTGTTACACACCTCCCCCTCTGGTCTCTTAGTTTACGCCCCCACCTTTTGGAGGGTGTCAGATAGTTCATTGTGGAGGAGGGGTCACCGGGGAGCTCCAAAAGGGGAGTAAACAAAAAAAAAGAGAGAACAACAAAAAGGAGAGGAGAGGTGGGGAAGAAGGGAGAAAAAAAACCTCTCCTCTGAAACCCCTGTATGGGTTAGAAGGTTATAATGTCAAGGTCTGGTAACTGATCTTTCTGCGTGTCGTCTTTGTTGGGTTGTGTCCTTGTCGAGGTCATCTCCGGGGCAGAATAGGAAATCTACATTCTTGTTTCCTTCTGCCTACTCGGTGCTCTACTGAAAAACAAAATGGCTGTTAGGCCAGAGACCACCTCATAAGTCTTGCATTATTCAACCTAGCTGTCCGCAACCATTGCAGGGGAGCATGATCGGTGATGAGCACAAATTCCCTGCCCAACAGATAGTACTGAAAGAGCTCTATGCCCCATTGCATTGCCAGGCATTCCCGCTCTATTGTGGAGTAACAGGTTTCTGTTGGGTTGAACTTTCTACTGGCAAATGCCACTGGTCTTTCTGCTCCCTGCTCTTTTTGGAATAGTATGGCCCCCAGGGCTACTGATGAGGTGTCTGTTTGTAAAAAGAAGGTTTTTCAGAAATTGGGTGTATACAGAACCGGGTGCTGGCACAAGGCTTCTCTTAATTGGTCAAGGGCCCTGAGAGCTCTTGAATCCCATGGGACTGGGTTGTGCCACCGCTTAGTCAACTTCGTCAGTGGTGCTGCCTTTTCTGAAAAGTTGGGGATAAAACACCGGTAGTGGTTGGCAAACCCCAGGAAGGATCGTAGTTGCTTCAACATCTTAATAAGGGGTGCTGTTTTATGGCAGCCACTTTGTCAGTCGTCAGCTTTATGACCAACTGGTCTACCAAGAATCCCAGGTATCGCATCTCCCTTTTTCCTAGTGTTCATATTTTGGGATCGGCAGTGAGCCCCTCCCTCCTGAGACTTTCCAATATCTGCCAAAAGTGTCATCGATGGGCTTTCCAGTCAGGTGAAAAAATAATATCATCTATGTAGGCTGCTGCATAGTCCTGGTGTGGGGCAAGTGTACGTTCCATTAACCGTTGAAAGGAGGTGGCAGCCCCCTGTAACCCAAACAGCATTCTTTTAAATTGGAAGAGGCCCCATGGGGTGCCAAATGCCGTTTTTTCTTTCTCTTCCATGGCCATCAGGATCTGCCAGTACCCTTTGGTGAGATCCAGGGTGGATATATATCGAGCCTGTCCCACTTTCTCTAACATGTCGTCAATTTGGGGCATTGGGAAGGCAATTTCATTTAGTTTCCAATAGTCAATGCACAAACGAATCGACCCAGCCTGTTTTGGCACTACCACTATGGGGCTTCTCCTGGGGCTTTTAGACTCTTCGATAATCCCCAGTCTCTTCATTTGTTTGATTTCTTCCCTGATGGCGAGCCACAGGTGGCGAGGTAGCCTCCTCCAGTGATCTCTAATTATGCGTCCCTGTGGGGTCATGATATGGTGGCTGACCCTTCTAGCCTCTCCTGGCACTTCTTTGAATACATCATGAAATTCGGCAATCAGTGCTCTTATTTCAGCTTGATGGCTTGGGTCCAGTTGGATGCCTATCTTTGGTTCCCCCTGAGCCTCTGTCAGGTCCCAGAGGGTTGTCCCATTTTCTTCTTCAATCTCATCTACTGGCTTCATTAGCCACCCGTCTCCTTGACACCACTTCTGCAGCAGGTTGATGTGATGTGTTTGCTTTCTCCATGTCAGTGTCATTCGCAACACCTCGTAATTCACAGGCCCTGTGTGTTGGGTCACGCGAAAGGGGTCTTGCCATCAGTGATCTTGTGGGTGTTGACTGGGAGCAATACCACTACCAGTCTCCTACCTGAAGTTCCCTTTTGATGGATCGGACGTTGTACCATTGTTTCTGTCTCTCTTGGCACTGGATAAGGTTTTTTTGTTCTATTTCTTGGGCCCTTTACAGCTGCTTCTTGAACTCCTCCACCACCCATGGTTGTGATGGGTCAGTCCCAGTGTGCACCCATTCCTCACATATTACGTCTAATGGTCCTCGAGGACTGTGACCATAGATTAATTCAAATGGGGCATACCCAATCAAAGCCTGGGGGGCTTCCCTTATTGCAAAGAGTAGTGGGGGTAGCATGGCATCCCATTCCCAGGGGTCCCCCTGAATGCATGCCCTGATCATTCCTTTGAGGGTGCAGTTCAACCGCTCCACTAGGCCATCGGCTTGAGGATGATAGATTGAAGTGCACAGCTGTTTAATTTTCAGCACCTGGCAGACCCCCTTTAAAATCTTTGACATGAAATGTTTTCCTTGGTCCGTCAAGATTTTGCAGGGTATCCCCACCCAGGCAATCTATCTCAGCAGGGCCCCCACTATAGCCGGAGCTTTTACTGACTTCAATGGTACCACTTCAGGGAATCGGGTAGCATAGTCAATGATGACAAGAATGAATTGATACCCCATCCTGCTACGTGGGAAGTGCCTGGCTATGTCCAGTGCAATTTGATCAAATGGCTGCACAATCAGGGGCATTGGTATCAGGGGGACACTTGCTGGCCTTACTTCCCCGTTTTTTTTACATTCTGGACGTTCCATGCAGAACTTGTGTGCCATCTTGCATATGCCAGGTCAAAAGACCCTGTGCTTTAGCCTGGCCTCCGTCTTATCACTTCCTAGGTGCCTCCCCATGGGCAGAGCATGGGCCACCCGCAGCAAGCCCTCCCAATATTCCCAGGGGACCAGGATCTGGGCTTTCTCTTCTCCCTCCTCTTGATCCTCTACCTAGTAAAAAAGGCCTTTCCTTACCTCGTATCATGGATTTTGGAGGGATCTCTGCAGATCTCTGGGTTCTTCCTCAATTCTGGTGAGCTGGGATTCCCAAATATTCCTGAATAAGGGTTCCTGATGTTGTTCCTGATGAAAGTCCCCTTTTCCTATAATCTTGTCCACATCCAGGTCTTCCTCCGGATCCCTGAAACAAAGAGCCTGGGGATTCCTTTCTTCTTCCTTGTGTGTCTCCATAATCAGCTGGCAAATAACCTCTTCCAGGTGTGGCCAATCCATGCCCAACAGCATGGGGCAAGGTAACGTCTCCGCCAACCCCACAGGAATCTCTTCATTGCGCCGCAGCACCAAGAGTTTTACCTCCTTCCATTGATCTGCATAGGCGGCACCATGCATACATATCATGGACACCAGGCTTCCAGGGCTCCCTAGATGTGGGGAAAAAGCTCCTTACGTATCATTGACTGGGAGTAGCCAGTGTCCATGACCACAGGTATGATTGTGTCACCTATTCTTACTTCTACCATGGGCTTGCTCTTTTGGCCCAGACTTCTGTACCCCCCAAAACTACAATCCATCTTTTCATCATATGCATTGGCCACAGTGTTTTGGGCCTGGGGACTGGGACATGTGGCCCTTCTCTCTGCAGCAGTAGCAGGTTAGCTCCCAGTAGCTCCCTGCACATCCCTCCCTCCGCGTGCTCTCTCCACATCGGGGAGGGCCTGCGATGGTCTGTCATGGGGTCAGAGCACGGCTGCCAGCTCAGTCCCTTTTGGGGTTCTCCCCTTCCCCTTCCACCGATGCATAATTTTCAGCTAGGCGTAGTGTCTCCTCCATAGTTTTTAGCTGGTGGCACCATACCCGTCTCTGGGAGCTGCCCGTGAGGTCTGTCAAGAACTGTTCCAAAACTATCATATCCACTATTTATTGGGTAGTGTGTGCTTCTGGCTGTAACCAGCGTTTGGCCAAGTCCTGGAGGGTCTGGGCCAGTAATCGAGGCCATCCTACTTCAGGGCCTTTCTGTGCCTGGAACTTGTGTTGGTATGTCTCCAGTGAGATCTCCAGATGGTATAAAACTGCTTCTTTAACCCTATTCTAGTCCTGGGCCTCTGCTCTGCTGACGGCTCGGTAGGCAGCTTATGCTGGCCCAATGAGGAGAGGCCCCAACCTGGCCGCCCAACTTCCCGGGTCCCACTTTGTGGCCGTTGCTGCCTTCTCAAATGACTCCAGATAGGCTTCTACGTCACCCTTAGCCATCATCCGAGGCAGCCCTGAGCCACCACCCTCTTGTACCATTAGCATCTGTTGTGCCTCGATCTTTTTGCACAGGTCTTGTTGGCAAGCAAACAGCTGGATTCTTCCCTCGGCCTCTTGGGTTCGCATCCTTACCATCTCCTCAAGCCGGGCCTGCTGGCCTTCGAGGAGTCTTAACATCAGGTTGTGAGCTTGCTGCCAATCAGTGGGAGCCTGTGTGTCCATTGCTTCCATCATGGAGCCCGCGGTTCCTAGCCAATGCACCAGTTTGTTACCTGGTCAGCGGGATACCGCCTGTCCCCCTGGTTCTTGCCTGCCACGACTTTGATCTTATTAAGAGGGAGGAAAGAGATGACATGTCAGTAGGTACCCACGAAGTAATAGCACTTGACCCACCACATGATTATCGGGTGCTTTATTCTTTCTTTTGTCTTTTACAGTGGCCTGGTCTGTAGGTAGCAACACGTCCAACTTACGCTCCGGAGAGGATCACCGGCTTTGCAGTTCTAGAGGTAAGTACCAACCAGTGTCCCCTAATGCTAATTGCTTCTCTAGAATTTCATACAGATGGTGCCTTGTCCTGCACCCATTCCTGCAGAAGAGTAGTCCCGGTTTTCCCTCTGATGTGGCTAATAAAATCTTAAAGTTCTGAATCAGCCACCCTGAATGTGAGCCGCCCCCACCTGGGCCAGCTCATTGCCCACTAATAGCCTTGTTAGCGGCGGAGGCTTGCCGTGTCTCTCTCTGCTTCCCAGCTGTTTGTGTAGCCTCGTCTCTGAGAGCTCCCCCACTGTCCACACCGGCACGGCAGGTCCCAGTTGTCTACTCCTTGTGCTCTGGAGCCACTGCTGGCTTCCCTTCCGGATCTCCACCGGGAACTTACTATTGTGGGACGCCTTGTCCTGTTGCTGCCCAGACCTGCAACTTCTTCCCACTTTCAACTTACTGCCGGTGTCTGGAGTCCCGTTGCAGGTATCCGACATCTTTACGGGCCTGGCAGTTGTGTGGTCCTTTCTCCGCATCTCAGCGCTGTGTTTAGGGGTAGTCTTCCCCTGGGATCTTGGGCGATCCCTCTCTCGTTCTCTCAGTGCTTGCAGGCATTTTTCCCAGGGCCTCATCCTCCTTATATTCCCGGAAGCCAAGCTCCATTGGCTCACCGGTGGCATGGGGAATCTCCCCCCGTGCCCCCACCTGGGCATCATGACTGTCAGCTGCGGGGATTTCCTTAAGTAACAGGGCTCTGGTCAGGAACACTGTTACAGTGATCACTTTGTGTTTGTTTTGAATGAGAAGCAGTAATTCACCTTGTAAAGATCAATTATAAGACCTGCAATTATCCTTCGTTTATTTGTTTATTTGTTTATTTATTTATTTTCCCATCAAAGGGAGGTGAGTGAACAGTGAAGATTATTGCCAGAACTTACTCGCTGTAATACATAGCACTTCATAAATAAGAATAAATTATTATAATAAATGTGGGGGTGGGAAGGTCGACTTTCTCTTCTGGGATGGAACCGTACCTGCAAAATACTTGGCTCTTTGGTGTTTGATTGAAAGCTGCTCATGGCTTGGCATTTCCACACTTTTAAGCTAACAGAGAAAATCTTTGGTTATCAATTGTTGCAAGAGCTAATGCAGGCATTAAAAATGTAACAGGTTACTGGGGGAAAGCAGAGTGGGTGAGAAACATGTTGTAGCTGTAACTAGATTGTAAGTGGTCTGTGTGCATTCATGAATGATGGCTGACCTCCCCGCTTGTAGGGCACAGATGTGGGTGTCCATCATGACAACAGGCTCTGAACTTATGCTACCAGAGGCTCCTGGGAAAGTGATATACTGTGCTTGTCTCCAATTATAGTTCCAACACTCTGCAATATAAGGCAGTGGGAAATGCTGCTAGAGTGAGGAACCATTTGGAAACTGCTGGGTTTATAGCCACCAAGATCCCTCTGCCGGGACTGTGACCTTCTTTGATAAGAGGCAAGTGTCTGCAACTTGTAAAGAAAACATGCCTTCAAATACCTTTCTACTTTTAAAAACTCCCCAGTGCCTGCACTGCCACACGAGTCAAGCATGTGAAGTGGCAGCCTCTACTGTACTTGTACTGTATATACATATGTTGCTATACATACAGACATGCAGGCACTGTGAGCTAATGCTTAAATCAGGGGGCTGGGAATCAGCACTGTTGGCTTCTATTTCTGGAGCTACCAATGACTAGCCGTGCGATCATAGCCAGACTACTTAATGAGAACCATGGGTGCTCAGCACCAAATGAAAATTGGTTGCCTTTAACTGTGTATTGCCTCAGTTTCCCCATCTGTGAATTAGAACTTGTAATAGTTTACAAGGGAATTGTGCTTAGTTCATTTGAAATGGAAAATGCTTCAAAATCTTTGGAGGAATTATGGTACTTCCTTCTCAGAGGAGAGGTGTATATGAGGGCAAATATTAATAATATCAATAATGTTGTTATTAATGAGAAATCGCAGGGTTTTGGTTAATGTTGCCCAAGCATAGCTTGGTTTTTCCTTTTCATTTCTTGTTTCTAAAACAAAGAACCGATCGCTTCCTCTATTATTTTTTTAACACAGTGGATGAAAGTGATATATTGCTATCTTTTAAAAGAAAATTAAAACTTTAACTCTAAGGTATATGTAATAAAATGGCACTTCAATTCTCTAGTGTGCCATGTAGCTTCTTCTGTTAATATATTCTTTTCTTTTCTTTTCTTTTCTTTTCATGCTTCATGTCATGTTCACAATGTATTAATGTAGCAATATATTTGACCACAAAAACCTGCCTTTTAGTGTTGTTGGGACTGTAAATTAAAACACTAATGGAAGGAAATTCAGAGTTAAAGGAGAATTGACAAGCTTCCTTTTAGAAAAGTAAAAGATAGATATACAAAAACATTGAGGGTATCATTTCCAAATGTTCTAAGGGCCAGATCCATAAAAAACATTTAGACAGATATATTCCCTTGAAATTCCTCAATATCTTTTTGGATTGGGCCCTAAATGTTTTAGGAACCTGAATCTAACAACAAGGCAATGGGACAGCATCTCTTAAGTCTTAAGTCACTTGACATGCGACCTCTGTTCCTGAGTCTCTTAGATTTCTTTAAAAATGTTATTCTTAATATCCTATAGCCTGATCCAAAACCTATTTGGAAGCAACTGCAAGACTCATTTTGATTTGGTAAACTCTAAATGGATCCCTTTGTTCCCACTTCTGCAAGCACTTACAGGCCTGTCCTAACCCTGCAAATACTTATGTACATTCTTACATGTATGCATGGGGGCAGTCCCACAGAAGTCAATGCAGTGAGTTCTATACGAAGTGGTGCTTGCAAGACCAGGGCCTAAAATCATTAATGCCAGCCTATGTGGTAGCCATTATGGTCCCAATCCTGCAAATATGTTACAAACCCAGCAGTCAGGGTGCTTCCAGAGCCCCAGGTTTCTCCCCACTGTTCTACTGCTTCTACAGCTTATCAGAGAACAGTCTAAGGTTTTCCCTGTCCATTTCTCATCCCCACAATCCTTAGTTCCACCTGCCCTCATACCTGACTACAGAGCTGCAATAGGGAAACCCTTTGCCAGCACCAGAGTCTTTGCCCTTGGGTTGTGCAAAATTATGGGTCCCTTTCTCCAAAGAAGAGGCAAGTTTGAGTTCTCAGCTGCTCTGAAATCAAAATTTACCATGGACAACCAGTAGGGCAACAGAATAGCAAAAGATTTATTGCCATATTTTCTTGAATGCAATGAATACCTTCTCCCCCTCCACCTCCCCCCTCAAAAATGGGATGTATATTAGATGCATAGGGAAGCTGATTTCCTGACTGGGCTAGAAGAACCCAGCTCTGATTCTTGTTCCACAATACAGCAGATCTTGCACTGCTGTTCAGGTAGCTGAGGGAGTCAGTTGACTTACTGGCTCATTGTTCTTCATTCCAGAGGTGTAAATGATCATCTCTCCTTTTTCATAGTCTTGATGTTCTGCTAATCAAGATAACCTTTCTTAAGGCAATTTTTCTGTTTGCTAGCTGCTTCTGATCTGTCTCTTCCCATTTCACTGCCTTGGAGACTACAACTCTCTTTACAAGCAGTTAGGGTTTCAGCTTTCATTAAGTAGGACACAGAGGGTAAGTCAGCTGAAGATTAGGCTCTGTGACTATATTTCTGGAAAAATCTTTTTTTCATCATTCTGCCTTTCATAAATGAGGTGTGTATTATACTCCAGGGTATGTTGCATGCAAGAAAAGCTGGTATATAGAAGAAATGAACCGTGCAAAAGAAAGTGACCATAGAATTTGAAGGCAAGTACAAAAATAAAACTAATAAAATTCTCGCCCTCCTGTCTTACTGCAACATAGCCCTTCAGAGAATTCTGTCAGTGTTTTCTGAGTATTTGCGGACTACCAGCTCTGACAGCTGGGCACCAGGAAACATCACAAGGTGTGGTAAATTCCAAAGACAACTTCCCAACCATCACCTCCTAAATACCTTCAAGACAGCCCTCTCTCCCCCTCCCCACACCCATTTATTACAATTCTATTTCCCAGGGAGCAAGAGTCTTTAGAGCACTGTCTCCGGCCTAGGGAATATGGACTTCCCCTGGGAGTGTTGTTGCTCCTGTGTGAAACTAGCACTTCTCATTCCAAGCTGAACGATATTTCAGGTACTCACCCCAGAAACTAGTTGCCTCCCTGTTTTGATAGCCCTTTTTTCAAGGTGCCTGGGAATCTAGGTTCCTCTGACAATTGCTCTTGTCCTTATTAAGCAGTTGGCCATTGACAGCTAAGAAGTTCACCTCCCCTCTGTTTACTAGGTATGCTCTTCAAACAGGCAAATAATCATTAGTTAGAGAGAACCACATTTGTCAGCAGGTCAGGCTAGAGCCTTTTGATTAAGATATGTCACAAAATTGCTACAATAAATACATACAGAATAACATGATCCATGTAGCAATAAAAGTAATAAAAATGAATAGAGCTTATTATTTGTTTTTGAAAAGAGATTAAATGTAAAGTTAGCTCAAACATAGGACAAATACCTCTCCATGATACATGCTGAACGCAAAACTCATTCCAGGCTTTGGAGTGGCTTCATGAAAACAGGTTAACTTTCCTCATGTGAGCAGTTCTGCTGAAATGAAGATGACAGTCCATCTGAAGAAAGTTACACACATACTTATGTTTTTTAGGACTACTTCAGTGTCCAGACTCTCATTGACTTCACTGGGTTCTGGATCAGTCCCTGTGCATGTGGATTTTTAAATCTGTCAGAAACTGAAGGAAAATGTTCTTTAACCTACCAAAACTAAAGTGGTGGGTTTTGTGTAGTCCTCAAGTATGGCTAATGATAACAAGAGTGTTTGGGGCAGGGAACTGTTTCTTCCATGGCTTTAGGGCGGTTGGTGCTATATCAAGCCTACTGGGTATACAGCCAGGAGATTAAGTGGAAATAACATCAGAAGGGGAAGACCTTCAGAGAGGGTGCCCTAAAGTGTATTTCTGTGTTGTGTTTGATGGGTGCCTCATATGCTATTAATTGGGCATTGCATGTGGGCCTGGAACTCACTGTCCCAATCTACATGAGCAGGAATATGTGACCCTGGCATTGTGCCCCCACTGCAAGCAGGGTCCAAGCTAAAGCACTTGGAGCACAAGGGGTTTGGAGGATGGTGGGTCCTTTCCCTCTGCAGCAGTCCCAGGCCTAGGCCCAAATGGAGAGCTTTCATAGATTTCAGAGACGTTAGGGGCTGGAAGGGACCTCGCAAGATCATCAAATCCATCCCTCCTTGCCATAAGCAGGAAGTCTGCTGGGATCAAGTGATCCCAGCAGGATATGCATTCAAATGCCTTTTGAATTAGTCCAGAGTGGGTGCTTGCACACCTATGGGGGGAGTCTGTTCTAGAACCTGGACATTTGACTGTAAAGAAGTTTTTCCTTATGTCCACTGTAAATCAGCCTTCCAGAAGTTTGCAGCCGTTAGATCTTGTTATCTGTTGGGGTCCCCTGGTGAACAACTGTTCCTCCAGATCCTGGTGCACCCCCTTATATACTTATAGGCAGCTGCCAAGTTCCCACCCTGTGCCTTCTCTTCTCCAGGCTGAAGAGTCCCATGTCTCTCAGCCTCTCCTCGAAAGGCTTGCTCTCTTGGCCTTTGATCATGCAGGTGGCTCTCCTTTGGATTCTCTCAAGCTTTGCCTGAGCTTGTACAGCTATAGCTGTTCAGAACATCAGCAGTCTGGAGGAAAGCCTTTCAGTTCAACGTGAAGCCTGCTGCTTCTGCCTTTCTAGGCTTGCTCCATATTTAGCTGCACTATATGCTGGGGAGATGCATGTAAGAAGATGAGTGTTGATCCAACTTCCTGAATGAATTAGCTCCTCACACCCTCTCTGTGCAGCTGGTGAGTTGTGAAAGATACAGATGCAATCCTCCCTAATACATTCCTGCTTCACACCTTCTTCCCACTCTTGGAGTCCAAAGGACTAGGATTTCATTTCATGTGTGAAAACACTTCTGTATTCTGTCCCCAAGTCTGGCCTCTCTGTGATGTGATATGTCTACTTCCAATGGACCCTCAGTGGTCACAGGCCACAATTTACCCTAGGGAGAGGAACTGAGACTTGTACCCAGCTACACAAAGCCTCTTTCAGGCCTCTCAGACCTCTCAAGCACCTGAGATCTCTGTTGTCCCCTGTTAGCTTCCGCTGCACACAGCTTTTCCTCCTACCAGGCTAATGAGCCTTTCAACAGCTATATGTGGATGGTTAAGGATTTATCACACTTAGGGCCTGTGGTCCCTGGGTGATGAATAAGCTGAAGGTCCTATTTTTGTGTATGTCATTTCCCTGAGCTAGGAGACTCACTGTGCTGATACTGACAGAGTAGAAAGACTGAGACTGGAACCCTAAACCCGGTCCTTGGGGAGCAGGGAAGATCTGAGCTCAGAACCTTGAGTTATAAATCCATACCTGTTGGTTTTGGCTTTAGGGCCGATTCGAACAGGAAAAGGACAGGTACTCTCTTCTGTACCTTCGTCAAATATAGGTTGAGATAATGGATATCCCATGATAATGGTTGGTGCTGCCAGATCTGAACTGGAACCTCTATCCCCAGTTCAGTCTAGAATCTCAAGCCCATAACAGAACGGAATGCTGCTTCCTTCTTCCATCGCTGTACATGTACAATTTAGGGCTGTGCAAAATTTTGCCACCAGTTTTGTTTCAACGCTGTTTTGACTTGTTTTGAGGTTGAAACAGTGAAATCAAAACAAAACAGATATCATTGAAACAGCCTCAAAACAAAACGAGGCCACAAAGCCTGACAAGTTTCAAGGAAATAGATGAGGGATTTGGGGGAAACTGTACTCAAGCTGCAGACAAGCAAAACTCATGACAGGGGTGACACTGTGTGTGCTCAGGCGCAGCAGGGTGACAGCTGCAGGCCTGCTAGCCCCTACTGAGGCCACAAAGCCTGGCAGCTTTCAAGGAGATTGGTGCAGGGGTTCTGGGTTCTGGGGCCCTGCACCTCTAGCTGCTGACAGGCAAAACTCACATCATGGGTGCTTGTGGGAGTGTGTCTGTCTTGGGGCAGAGGGGGGTGAAAACTGCAGGCCTGCTAGGCCCTGCTGCACCCACAAAGCTTGCCAGCTGTCAAGGAGATGGGTGCAGGGGGGTTCTGGGGCCTGGAAGAACTGTTTCAAAGCCATATCTGCTAAGACTTAGGCTCCAGTCACTCATAGATTCATAGACTGTAAGGCCAGAAGGGACTTTGGAAGACCATGCCCCCTGCACCAAGCAGGAAAGACAACTGGGGATCAGGTGACCCCAGCAAGGTGACTGTCTAGTCTCCTCTTGAAGATTTCCAGGGTAGGTGATCGCACCACCTCTGGATGGAGCTTATTCCACAGTCAGGACACCCTAGTTGTGAAATAGTTTTTCCTAATGTTGAGCCTGAAATGAGCCTGAAATGATCTTCCAGGAGTTTGTGACCATTATTCCTAGTTTTCCCCAAGGGTGCCCTGGTGAACAGTTGTTCACCAAGCCCTAGATGTACACTTCTGATGTAGTGGTAAGGTGCTACCAAGTCCTCTCTCAGCTTTTTTCAGGCTGAAGAGTCCCAGGTCCCTCAGCCTTTCCTCATATGGCTTGCCATGAAAGTCTCTGATCATATGGGTAGCCCTTCTCTGGACTCTCTCAAGCTTTACAACATTCTTGTTAAAGTGCAGAGCCCAGAAATGGATGCAGTACTCCAGCTGCAGTCTCACCAATGCCGAGTAGAGTCGAGTAGAGCAGAAGAATCACTTCTTTGCAATGGTTTTGCTGGAGATACATCAATTGATGCATGCCACCATATTGTTGGCTCTGCTGGATACAGCATTGCACTGTTGGCTTATGTTCATACTGTGGTTAATTATTACCCCTAGGTCTGTGATGGCAAGTGTTGGGGGATCTTCAGACCTGCTGCCTAATGAGAGGCAGCAGTTGCACAAACACCCATGTCACGAGTTTTGCCTGTCAGCAGCTAGGGATGAAGGGCCCCAGAACCCCACTGCACCTATCCCCTTAACAGCTGGCAGGCATTGTGGCCTCAGTAGGGGCTAGCAGGCTGCAGTTTTCATCCCCCTCTGCCCCAAGACAGACACAGTCCCACAAGCACCCATGACGTGAGTTTTGCCTTTCAGCAGCTAGAGATGCAGGGCCCCAGAACCCCTGCACCTATCTCCTTGACACCTGGCAGGCTTCGTGGTCCCAGCAGGGGCTAGCATGCCTGCAGTTTTGACCTCGCTGTGGTTTAACACATACACATGACACAAGCTTTGCTTTCAAGAATTTGGGGCACAGTTTTGTTGAACCCCCTACACCTATTTCTTGAAATTTGGCAGACCTCATGCCCTCAGAAGGGGCTATCATTCCTGCAAGTTTCATCCAAAACAGGCCAAAAATAACAAAGTTATAGGCTGTTTTGACCTTCCCCATTGTATCCTATGGACAAAATGTCAAAACGGGGTTGAAACAGTGAAACTGTTTCGATGGAACAGAACGGAACAGCTGTTTTGAATCAAAACAAAATTTGAAACGGAGCGCTGCCATTTCTCACATCCCTAATGTACATCTCTGCATGTACATCTGTGCACTGTATACCCAGCTTCAGGCTTGGCTGCACCACAAAAAACTGTTGGTCTCCCAAAGGCTTCAATCACACAGGTCCCAGGATGGCATGCAGAATAAAGTATTGCCATTTTGTATTTTACAGCCCCTTACAATGATTTGCTTCTTCTTCTTGACAGAGGTGCAAGCCCCACCTGACAGGTTGGCCAGTGCAACACTGGGGTGCTATCTTCTCTGGCAGAGCTGGTGGGCAAACAGCTTATCACAAGAGATACCCATGTGTCTCCATAACAATCTCTGTGCCTGAACAAGCTATGTTGAGGGTTTCAGAGTGATGTCATGTACTTGAGGCTCATGAGTATGTCAATCACTTTCTATATACTAGACCATGCAACCCTCCTGTATGAGGAAATGTGGAAAGTTGTTGGTGTCTCCAACAAGAATCATCTTTTTCAGAATACTCCATCAGTATTGATAGTACAGAATGCGTCTCTCAGTGCATAACCCTTTCTCCTCTGCAGAGCAGTCCAAGATAAGATGCATGACCCTACCTATCCCTGCTTCTTTCCTGAAGATTTATGAGAACTGGTATTGTTATCTGCTCCAGCTCAGCGAATGCAAGTGAAAGATGTCCCTGATACAACTGTTCTCCCTAGTACTGTGCAAGGGAAGATCTCAGCCTGAAACTAGCAGATCTAGTTTATATTTCCATTCATAGTACTTGAACAAAAGCAGAAGGTTTGGAAATGTGCTGAGATTGGTAGATGAAAGATCACTGAAACAGTAAGAGGTTGTAAGCATTCTAGTGCTAGACTTGAGAAAAACTAAACTGTGTCTTGGAAGTTAGGAGCTTACCACTGCTTCCCAACAACCAATCTCTGCTTTAGGGAATAGAAGTTACATAAAAGGCCCAGCTACACTTTATGAAGTTCCTTTCCAACCCTGGAGAGTTATCGCGTAGGGTTTAGCTTGGACAAAGCTGAGAACAGAGGCTGGGACCAGGGTCAGAACTGCTTGGACAGCTTTGGGACTAGTCTTCCATTTCCCCAAGGAATGAGCCCCACAGTGGCAGCAGCAGTGCAAGCTTCCTTCTTCATCCTCAAACATATTTGATATGGTAGGATCTTTGAGGGAGGTGAAGGGTGGGAGTGATGACAAGGGGATAAGAATTCATCCTCAATGGTCTGTTCAGTTCTTGACTTCCCTGTTTAGATTATGAGGTGGATGGGGATCAGAGCAACCAAAAAGTATTCTGGGAACACACCAGTCTCATTTAACTTAATTCATTTTATAGGAGTTTGGGTGATTCTGCATCAGGTGGCAATATCTTCTATCACTGAGAACCTATAGATAATTGAAGCCATAATCTAGAGGCAGAAGACTCTTTATAGAGTCTTTCTAGATACTTAGGCCATCCATTTCCCCAAGTAAAAGCTCTTGTTTCACTGTATTATGACAAAAGGCGAAATGAATTTGTCCTGGGAGTGAATTCCTGGGAGAAAATAATGGCTGAAAGGCTATCTGACTCCTGGAGTATAGTTGTGAAATAATTTACAGACCTGACTCAGACTGAGCAACAGACTTGCAGCTGAAGGTGGAGGGGTTACTCAGTTGCAGTGTTGATGGACTGTTATCTATTACAGGATTAGTCAAAGATGTTCTAATTAGCAGCATTTTTCAGATGCCAAATGTTGATGACCAACCTAGGGTTATAGTTTCCACTGCCATTTGAGTATTTCTGGTCAAACTGTCACAAACTGCACCAATCATGGCAGTGCTTACCTGTTAGCCAAAAACACTAACACCCTGCACAGCTAGCAGGATAAGTCACCAAACCATTTCTCAGCCAGTGCCAGCAAATGAGCAGGCTGGGGGAACTTGCATCACTATCACTGTTGGATTTGTTCTGAGGAAGCATTGGGCATGATTCTGGATTCTGGCCAACTTGCTGGGTCAACGGTCACAAAGGAGCCCTTCTTCTTCTTTTGTATGGTATCATCTATCAACTTTCAACTTCAAAGGAGTCCTAACACAAAACCAGTCATCAGGGAATATTTCTGGCATGACTGAGTCCTCCATGGGATATGGAGCTGTGGGATACTCCTGCAAAACCCCCAGTTCTGTGGAACTCTGGCGGAGTATTAGGCAAGGCAGCAAAGTCCAGAAATGATGGGCTGCTGTACTATCCCATGGGATTTTTCACATGGAGCATAAGATGAGGTAGCCCTTGAGGTTATATCATGATCTTCTCCAGTTCCCCTGCACCCAGAAGCTGGGAGGTGCAAAGGTAGAGCACAACCAGCCTTGCTTCACCTCTGCCTCCCCAGTTCCTGTGCTCAGCTCACCTATTGCCTCCTTGGCTGTCAAATGAACAATGAAAGGGGGAAAAAAATAAAGGTCTTATTTAATGGCACCTGTTGTTTTAAGAGAACGTAATATTTGCTTTTCACTCTTTGTCAGCAGCACTGGCTTTCGTTGAAAGGCCTCAGACACCTAATCATGTAGGAGGTGGAGTTGTATTTTTGTGCAGTAACACTGACAATAAACTGGGAGATGGTTGGCAGGGCATGGAGTGGAGGTGAAAAACTTACATATCACTACTTAGGAATAGTCTTACTCATCACTGCCCACACTCGCAGAGTAAGCCCATCCACATGGACAGTATTTGCCCACGTGCTCCTTCTAACTAGACTCTGCTAGGGAGAGTCATAGCTAAGAGAGACTTTTCTCTGTAATAGCGATCAGATGCATATCTATTTGGTTCATCTTTTTAAGTGTTGTACAACTTCCTTCCAATGAGCTTCTGGTAACAGTAAGATATAAACTGCCTTGTTGATCTAAACATGACAAAACACATGTTACATTTTGAACCTATGAGTGGTTTAATCTTTTACACTTAATACTTAAATCTTGCTGTGTAGAAGTGTCCAATGGTTGACACTGTCCCTGGAAAAACAATAACTAACTGCAAAGACAAAAGGTTTGATTACCTGCGATTATGCAGTATAAGGTTAGAGCAGGTGAATGTGGAGCATGTCGGTTCATCAGAGATATCATGTGCAGGCAGAACGTGTGGGGTGTTTCATTTGGACCTGGGCAGGTAACTGAAATTCAGGTTCAGACAGTACTGGTCCCTCCTGCCTGGACTACTTATGCTAGTGATCCTCAATCAGAGTGCCTTGAGATCATTTCAAGAGTGCTGTGGAATGCCACACAATGTTACCATTGTTAGGTGTACAAACATGGCAGAAGCAAATAGGAATCTATAGTGTTAAAACCATTCTGACCTATTGTGGTCTTTCTAAGTGCTTTGCAATGGAAGAACAGACAGTACTGGTCTTGTTTTACTATATTATGACAAAGGGCTAAATGAATTTGTCCTGGGTGTAAATTCCTGGTAGAAAATAATGGCTGAAAGTCAAACTTTCATAAAAAAAACCCCATAAAAAATTCAGAAATAATATGGAGACGAACTTTCCCCTGAGTTTGCTGAGTGCCCTAATTGAAGTCAGGTTCTCTTCTGTGGGCTCACCTTCTGGTTCCATTACTCTTGCATTTAATGCCCTCTCCTCTGCCCATTCTATGTCCCTATTGGTTTGGACACTCCTGAGAGGTAGATCATATGGATTTGTATCCCCTCAAGCTGAGGCTCTATAACCCATGTCTCACTCTGTGAGTGCTCTAACCCCTAGGCTCTTATCTAAAATGTTAGTTCCTTCTGCTGTTTTTGAATGGAAGTGACTATGGCTGCTGTGGTTTTTTTGCTGAATTCAGTGTAGTTGGTGTATGCTAGGAATACTTCAATGTTTCTAAGGTACTTAGGCACTGTTCCACCTGGTTTCTGAATCTTAGGAGATGCTTAGGCAGGAACTAAGCAGTTGGTGAAGAAAAACGGTATCTAGGGAGCTTTCAGGTCAAGCAGGGATGGCCACAGTGATTCCAGGGTGCCTCTAGGGTTTGTTTGTCTAGAATCCACCCAAGTCATGTTTTGGGTGTGCAAGAATTATTTTGGAAATGGCCTATTGTTTCTGTTCATACTCATCTGGCTAGTTCTTAAACGAAGTTAACTGGCCACGGATAAAATTTTTAAAGGGACTTAAGGAAAGTAGGCTCCTGATCCCCATCAAATTCAAAAGGATTTTGGTGCCTAATTCCCTCAGGATGTTTTGAAGAACCCAATCAGTTTTATTAATACAGAGCCTGATCTTATAAACTTGTAATGATTCCAGTAATGATTTCTTACCTGAGTAGTTCCAGTGGAGTCAACAGGCACACAGAATGTAGAAGCAGGCAATGGCTGCTTGGCAAATTCCCTCTTTGCATTTCATTCTTGCTGTACACTTTGTAAAGTCATCTTTTCCCACCTTATCTTCCTCATTTTTCTTTCTTTTACAATAATTCATCCTCCATGTTTCATCTACTGCTGAGTTTCAGTTCTTTTCTAGTGATTGAATTAATCTGCTTGCTTTTGTGTAAGTCTCATACAAAGGATTTCATCACAACCATGTCACCCACAACTAACTGCCCTTAAATTCAAATACTGAAACTAGAGTCTCTCCTCCTGAGAGAGGTTCTTTGCTGTGGTTCCCCTATTCCTATAGAATGACATTATCATCTATTTATAAAACCCCAGAGTTTACCCAAAAGTCACTCTTTGAATGAAACATGCCAGCTGATGAAAGAGTGCCCAGAAACAGTGGCTGGCAGTTTAGAACAGAAGGTATCCCCTTGAAACTGAAGATGGGATTACAGTCACCAAAAAGTAATTGCACAACTTATTAATTAGCTGTGTATATAGTATTAGGTACTAGTATGGTGGGTGCCTTATTTCCTCATATACAGCACACACCTTCTCCCCTTTCCCCCCAAATCAGTTGCCTAAGATAGGTATTATGTGCATTAAGCAGGGAAGCTGGTTTTTTTCACTGGAAAAAGAGCACTCCTGGAGACACTGTACATGCCATGCAGCTGTTAAGAAGGGGCAACTTGTCTGGCTCAGCAAGCAGAAATATTGAGTTAAACCTCTCACTGCCATACCAATTCACTGAGCGTGCTAGCTTGTGACTGAAACAGCAAGTGAGCTCCTGATCTTATCTTAATGAGGGTTGTGGTATGGAAATAACACTTTATTTACCGGAACTTATGTACAGAACTACTTACAGGGAAGAACAAACAGTCTTGCTACTGCCCTTGCAAAATTCTAGGGCCAGTAAGTCCTCCTGGAAAAAAAGAATGCCCAGAAAGTGTGGCAAAAGGAGGAGGAGCTGCACGTATATAGAAGAGCCATATGATTGCTCAGAGCTCCAGAATGAAACTGGAGATAGGCCTGTTGAAAATCTCTGGGTTAAGGTTAGAGGGGAGAGCAACAAGGGTGGACTACCAGACCAAGAGGAAGTGGTAGATGAGGTTTTTTTCAAACAGCTAGCAGAAGTTTCCTAATCACAAGCCCTGGCTGTCATGGGAGACTTCAATCACTCTGACATCTGCTGGGAGGCTAATACAGCAGTGCACAGTAAATCCAGGAAGTTTTTGGAGAGTATTGGGGACAAATTCCTTCTGCAAGTGCTACATTAGCCAACTAGGGGCTGTGCTCTTCTTGACTGGCTAATCACAAACAGGGATGAATTGGTGGGGAATATAGTAGTGGATGAGAACTTGGGCAGCAGTGCCCATGAGATGATTGAGTTCAGGATCCTGAGGAAAGGAAAGATGGAAAACAACAGGGTAAGGACCCTTGACTTCAGAAAAGCAAACTTCTGCTCACTCAGGGAACTCATGGGCAGGATCCCCTGGGAAGCCAGTCTGAGGGAGAGAGGAGTCCAGAACAGCTGACAATACTTTAAGGAAGCCTTACAGAAAGTTCAGGAACAAACCATCCCAACGTGCAGGAAGATAAGCAAGCGTGGCAGAAGACTGACTTGGCTTAGCAGGCAACCCTTCAGTAAACTAAGTTACAAAAAGAAAGCTTATAAGAAGTGGAAACTTGGACAAATAACTAGGGAGAAGTATAAAAGGACAGCTCAGGCATGCAGGGATGAAGTCAGGAAGGCTAAAGCACAATTTGAGTTGCAGCCAACAAGGGATGTGAAGGGTAACCAGAAGGATTTCTACAAGTATGTCTGTAGCAAGAGGAGGATCAGGGAAAGTGTGGGTCCTTTACTGAATGGGGGAGGCAACCTTGTGGCAGAGAATGAAGAAAAAGCTGAAGTGCTCAATGCTTTCTTTGCCTCAGTCTTCACAGGCAAGGTCAACTCCCAGACTACTGAACCAGGCAGCACAGTTTGGGGAAGAGGTGAGCAGCCAACAGTGGTGAAAGAACAGGTTAGGGACTATTTAGTAACTCCATCTGAGCGTGCTGAACAAACTATAGCCAAAGTCATTGCAGGACCGCTGGCAAACCTTTTCAAGAATTCATGGTGCTCAGGAAAGGTCCCAGAAGAGGGCCATTGTTGTGCCCATCTTCAAGAAGGGGAGGAGAGAGGACCCAGGGAACTACAGGTTGATCAGCCTGACCTCAAACTCAGGAAAAATCCTCAAAAATTTCTCAAGGAGTCCATACATGATAAGCTAGTAGAAGGCAAAATTCTGAACAACAGCCAACACAGTTTTGTCATGGGTAGGTCATGTCTGACTAACCTTATCTCCTTCTATGACCAGGTTACTCACCACCTGGATAAGGGAGATGCGGTTGATCTCATTTACTTTGAATTTAGGAAGGCCTTTGACTTGGTGTCCCATGAGGCTCTCAGGGTAAAACTAGGGAACTATGGGCTCACTGATTCAACAGTCAGATGGGTGGGAAACTGGCTGCAGGGTCAGACCCAGAGAATACTAACAGATGGATCTGTGTTGACCTGGCGGAAGGTAGCCACTAGGGAGCCCCAGCGTTCAGTACTTGGACCAGTGCTTTTCAATATCTTCATCAATGATCTGGATGTGGGGGTGAAAAGTGCACTGGCAAAGTTCGCTGATGACACTAAGTTCTGGGGAAGTGCAGCCATGCATCAGGGTAGACTGACATTGCAGGTGGACCTAGACAGATTAGTTAGTTGGGTGGACCAGAACCAGATGCTGTTCAACATTGAGAAGTGTAAAGTGCTCCATCTGGGGAGGAAAAATCTGCAACAAATGTACAGGCTTGGTGGTGCTACTCTAGCAAGTGCCACGTTCAAAAGGGATGTGGGGGTCATAATTGGCCATACAATGAATAGGAGTCACTAGTGTGATGCTACAGTTAACAGAGCAAACAATATGCTGGCATGCATCAACTGATGCATCTCAAGCAAAACTAAGGAAGTTATTCTTCTGCTCTACTCAGCATTGGTGAGGCCTCAGCTGGAGTACTGGATCCAGTTCTGGGTGCTGCATTTCAAGAAAGATGTGGAGAAGCTTGAGAGAGTCCAGAGAAGAGCTGCTCTTATGATTAGAGGCCTGAAGAGCAAGCCATACAAGAAGAGGCTGACAGATATGAGACTGTTCAGCCTAGAAAAGAGAAGACTTCAGGGGGGATTTGGTGGCAGCTTACAAATATATCAGGGGAGAGCATCATGGGCTAGGCATACAACTTTTCACCAAAGTGTTCCAGGGAAAAACCAGGAGCGATGGTCATAAACTCCTAGAAGAAGGTTTCAGACTAGATATAAGGAAAAACTTCACAGTTCATGTGACCAGACTCTGGAATAGACTCCCAGCAGGGGTGGTGCAGGCACCTACCCTGGAAATTTTCAAAAGGAGACTGGACTCACACCTTGCTGGGGTTATTTGACACCACCAGTCTTTCCTGAGAGCAAAGGGGCTGGACCTGATGATCTCATGAGGTCCCTTCCAGCCCTAAACTTCTGTGAATCTGTGAAAAGCTGGACAAATACAAGTCACGGATGACACCAAATTATGCGGGAGTGCAGACACGCTGAAGGACAGGCTGAGGATACAGACTGACACGGACAGGCTTGCCAGGTTGGCGGATCAAAACCTGATGATGTTTAACACCGAGAAATGCTCCATCGGGGAAAATAATCTGCAATACACTTACAGGCTCCGTGGTGCTACATTTGATAGCACCACAACTGAAAGAGACCTGGGGGTCATGATAGATCACAGAATGAACATGAGCCACCAATGTGATGCTGTAGCCAGCAAAGCGAATAAGACACTGGCATGCATCTATCAATGCATCTCAAACAAGACTAAAGGTGTCAGTCATCCTCCTGCTCTACTTAGCTTTGGTGAGGCTGCAGCTGGAGTACTGCGTCCAGTTCTGGGCACCACACTTCAAGAAGGATGTTGAGAAGCTAGAGAGAGTTCAAAGGAAAGCTATACATATGATTAGAGATCTGGAGAGCAGGCTATATGAGGAGAGGTTGAAAGACATGGGACTGTTCATCCTGGAGAAGAGAAGACTTAGAGCGAACTTGATGGCAGCCTGTAAGTATATGAGGGACGCACATCAAGGCCTGGGAGGGCAACTGTTCATCAAGGCACCCCAGGGGAAGACAAAGAATAATGGTCACAAATTGCTAGAGGATTGCTTTAGATTGGACATAAGGAAAAACTTCTTTATGGTTTGAGTATTCAGGGTCTGGAACAGACTCCCTCAGAGGTGGTACAATTACCTACTCTGGAAATCAAAAAATGTCTGGACTCTGACCTTGCTGGGGTTATCTGACCCCAGCAGTCTTTCCTGCCTAAGTGCAGCGGGCCTGGACCTGATGATCTCATGAGGTTCCTTCCAACCCCTAACATCTATGAATCTATGAAAGTCTCTGGGGACAGACAGGATGCACCCAAGGGCGCTGAGAGAGTTGGCTGATGAAATTGTAGAGCCATTGGCCATCATCTTTGAAAACTCATGGCAATCAGGAGAGGTCCTGGATCTCTCAAACATAGTGCATATATGTAAGAAAGGGAAAAGGGAGGATCCAGGGAACTACAGACCAGTCAGCTTCAGTCCCTAGAAAAATCATGCCGCAAATCGTCAAGGAATCCATTTGTAAGCACTTGGAGGAAGAGAAGATGATTAGGAACAGTCAGCATGGATTCACCAGGGCAAGTCATGCCTGACCAACCTGATTGCCTTCTAGGATGAGATGACTGGCTCTATGGATGCAGGGAGACCAGTAGATGTGGTATACCTTGATTTCAGCAAGGCTTTTGATATGGTCTCCCACGACATGCTCACAGACAAGCTAAGGAAGTACAAACTGGATGAATGGACTATAAGGTGGGTAGAAAACTGGCTGGAGCATCAGGCTGAGAGGGTAGTGATCAATGACTCAATGTCTAGTTGGCAGCTGATATCAAGTGGCGTGCCCCAAGGGTTGGTCCTGAGGCCGGTTTTGTTTAATTTTTTCATCAATGACCTGGAAGATGGCATAGTGTGCACCCTCAGCAAGTTTGCAGATGACACCAACCTGGGGGGTGCAGTAGATATTCTGGAGGGCAGGCTAGGATTCAGAGTGACCTAGGCAAGTTGGAGGATGTTGGAGGGCCAAAAGAAATCTCATGAGGTTCAATAAGGACAAGTGCAAAGTCCTGCCCTTAGGATGGAACAGTCCTGGGCACCAGTACAGGCTGGGTGGTGACTGGCTGGGCAGAAGATCTACAGAAAAGGACTTGGGGGTTATAGTGGACAATAAGCTGAATATAAGCCAGCAATGTGCCCTTGCTGTCAAGAAGTCTAACAGCATACTGGGCTGCATTGGTATCTGTGTTGCCAGCAGGTCAAGGGAAGTGATTCTTCCCCTCTGTTCAGCGCTGGTGAGGCCACATCTGCAGTACTGTGTTCAGTTTTGGTCTGGCCACTAGGGCTGTGTGAAGCTTCGGTAGCTGATTCCATCTGGAGGAGATTTAGCCTGATTCAGAGACCGAATCTCCAAATTCTAATTGAATTGGGAGACCAAGTAAAAGTTCCAGGAGGGGAGCGGGAAGGGGCATGGGGGAGGGAGGGATTGGGGATGGGGCTGCTGCCCAGCTGCGGTGGATGCATTACTTGGGGAAGGGGGTGGGGGGTGTGGGATGTGGGCACAACAGCACTGGGAGTAGGGGCTCTGCCCTGGTGCCACTCGCCCAGCCAGGGCAAAGTGGGGCCAGGATTTGGGCGCAGCTCACTCCAGGAGGAAGGGGGCAAATGGCAGCAGGACATAGCCCCTGCTCCCAGTGCTGCCATGCCCGCATCCTGTGCTTTCTGTGCTGGCTGGCAAGCAGCAACAGGACAGAGCCCCTGGTCCCAGCACTGATATGGGCGCAACAGCACTCAGAACAGGGGCTATACCCAGCTGCCACCCAGCTGGGAAGCAGAAGCAGGGCATAACCCCTGTGGCTCCCCACACCGGGGCAGAGGCAAGCATAGCCAGAGGAGCCATGGGAGAAACTCCCATGGCTGCCCTGCCTGGCCCCATCCCTTGCCCAGCCCCAGCCTAGTCCCAGCACCTTAAAAAAAAAAGCCCCATATTTACCAGCTTTGGCAGCAGGGATTGGAGTCTCTGAGAGCTTGTGGCAGAGCCCCCCCATGCAGCATGGGGCAGTGGGGGCAGTGGGGATCACCCCCCCGCTTGGCACCTGCATGGCAGCTGCCGCATGATGTGGGTGCATGGCTTAGCAGGGCACTGCCCGCTGTCTGGGAGCTGGGGCGGCTCCAGCCATCAGCCAGAGCCTGGCACTGCTCAGATCCAGCAGACCCAGTTCCCAGGCAGCACTCCACACCCTGCCAAGTTATGCTGCACCCACACCATGGGGCAGCTGCCATGCAGGTGTCAAGTGGCGGGGGGCAATCCCTGCTGCCCCCCCACTGCCCCGTGCTGTGTGTGGGTGCTCTGCCATGAGTGGCCAGAGGTCCCCATCACCACTTCTGCAGCCAGTGAGTGTGGGGCTTTTTTTTTTTAAGTGCTGGGTCTAGGCTAGGGCCAAGTGTGAGATGGGGCTGGGCAGGGCAGCCATGGGGGCTTCTCCCACAGCTCCCCCCACCCAGGGAGAGGCAGGCACAGTTGGAGGAGCCACCTAGCTATGCCTGCCTCTCCCTGGCTGACCCGAATCACCGAATCTGTCCGAATCAGTGCCAAATCTTTTGAAGCTGATTTGGCTGAATCAATTCAGGCCAGTGATCTGAATCTCTGAATTGAATCGCTGTCCTCTGAATCAGCCAAATTCAAATCGAATACTTCCCTATTCACACAGGCCTACTGGCCACTACAGAAAGGATATGGACAAATTGGAGAGGTTCCAGCAGAGGGCAACAAAAATGGTGAGGGTGCTGGGGGTCATGACTTATGAGGAAAGACTGAGGGAACTGGGCTTATTTAGTCTAGAGAAGAGGAGACTGAAGGGATTTAACAGCAGCCTTCAACTACCTGAAAGGGGGTTCAAAAGAGGATGGAGCTAAACTGTGGCAGATGACAGAACAAGGAGCAATGGTCTGAAATTGCAGCAAGGGTAGTGTGGCAGGAACAAGGCCACGGGGGAAGACTCACCTAAAGAGAAAGACAAACGGAGCCAACCAGAGGCCATGCTGAGCCAAAAGAACAGCAGGAATGGAGCTGCAGCTGGGAAAAATGCTGTGCTGGAAAAAGAAAAAAAAAAGAGAGCAGCCAGCCTGAGAGAATCTGGGACCAGCTCCTATGCTGGCATGGGTGCGTATCATAACAGCATGCCGGTGCTGATTTTCTGGGTGACCCCTTGAAGGGGGACTAAAAGTCCTGACGGGCAGGGCTTTCCGTGGGCAGGGCTTTCCACCCTGACGGGCAGGGGGGTCCAGAAGTGGATTCCCTGGTGGGCACAGAGTGGCTGGAAGAGGAGCAAAGCCTCACTGAAGGAAAGTGGTGACAGCCCCAGGAAGCGGCTTCTGAGAAGAACCGAGCCCAAGAGGGCTAAAATACTCACCTGATATAGAGCTGTGGATCTCCGATGTCTCTGAACTGGATTGTATCCACCAGGCACCTAAGGAGAGAGGGAGAGACAGTGGTCTGAACCATGATGACTACAAACCAGTGAGAGAAGAAATGGCACTGGGAAGCAAGGTAACCCAGGGTCAGGCAAGAGTCTAGGCCAGTCCCACTGTGGCCTAAGCAAAGCAGGACGAACTGACATCCAAACGTGTCTACCACATTTTGAAAGGCCAAGATAAATTGAACCATACCAGAACCACACCCAGAAGATCGGGTTTCAACATTGTTGTTTGGCGTTAGGTGGGGTGGAGGGGAGGCAGAGCCCCAAATGGGAAGAAGGACAGGAAGATTGAAGGAGGGGACCAGGAAGGACAGGATATATTATCTTCTTCCCAACTAAACAAATTTATTACAGCAAGACATAGCAGGTGAGAACCTCTGAAAACCCTTTGGAATCTAACCCAATAATAGGCTGTCCCTTCCCCAAGCAATAGCAAAGCCCCTAAAACCCATATGGACAAGACGCACCGGTTAATGGCATGCGAAGTTACAAGTAGTTTAGGTTAGATATTAGGAAGAATTTTCTTACTAGGAGGATAGTAAAACACTAGAACAGGTTACCCAGAGAGGTGTGGAATCTCCATCCTTGGAGGTTTTTAAGACCTGGCTAGACAACACTTTGGCTGGGATGATCTAATTAAGGATGGTCCTGCCTTGAACAGGGGTTTGGACTAGATGACCTCCAGAGGTCCCTTCCAACCCTAATTTTTTATGATTCTATGATCACAGGAGACAGTTTGGGCATGGGTGACTGGTGCTTCCTGAGTCTGGGGGGGCACTAGATCTCCAATAGGGAGAGGGGGGGTCCCCTAGTGGCCGATCACAGAGCCAGCAGTGAAACCAGGAGTGCACACCCGCTGGTACTTTTGGTTTTGCGGCTGGTGCTTCCAGGGGGCGCGGCTGATCTCAGGGGATGTGCGTGCTCCTGCACGCACCTGCTACGTGTTGCCAATGAGTCTGGGTGAGGCAGCAGACAGAAGAACCTTTATTATTCTGGTTATATTACCTTTTCTTCTCGAAGGGCATCATAAAAGTCACCTCTGACACAGAATAAACCTATAATAAGCCCAGTACAATTTGTAGTAGATAAAATGTGCTAATCTTCCTCTGGAGCTTTTTGTGTAGTCTGATGACTGGTTTGGCATGATAAAGCCCTGGAAGTTAGAAAAACTTCCATTCCTGTTTTCACCATATGTTCCCTTTGTGACCTTGGGATCTAATTTCTCTGAACCATAGTACTTGTCTATAAAAGAAAGTGGCACCTGTTTATCTAAAGGTGTGATTTTTTAAAATTGGTTTTGTTAAATTAGTGCACATCTTTGTATAGGCTGAATAATGATTTATTTTAGTCTGACTGAACTTGGTTTATAACTGGTTTAATCTAATCCCTTGGTGCTCAAAATTCAGACCATGTTGCCAGGTCCAGCCCTCAGAGACCTGTTGTCTGGGCGACGGAACTCCTCAGAGGTCCAGAAATCTGACGGTGTTGCTGCTCCCCTGCTGCCAAATTTCTGGACCTGTGGGGAGCCCCACAGGCCAGATAAAGTGACCCTGCATGTTAGATCATGCCTGCCAGCGCATAGTAGGCCTGGTGCACAGGGTTCCTCCACAGCTGGATTCAGGCAGTCTGATCTGGCAAACAGTTGGACCTGGCATGCAGATCTGGTATGCCAGGATGGCTAAGGATGTGGCCTCAGGTCAGCATGTGATGTCAGGCTTACTGGATCATCCCTGCTGATGACCCCACTTGCTGACGCTATATGGGATCCAGCCTGCAGGCTGGAAGTTTGAGCACCACTGACCTAAACCAAATAAAATACTCAGAGATCTTAAATATTAAAAGCATAGTTACTGTGATATACTGGTTGCTATAGAAATGCTAATTTACATAGCTACTGTTAAAAGCTCCTAACTGGATAAAAAACATTACAATGTAGTGAGGCAAATTTTTAAGGTTTGGCCCTGCTAACCAGATGAATTTATTTTCTAGTGAACAGGTACGTATGGTTAATATCAGGCTGACTGCCTATGCAACAAGGAACATGACACTGTAGCTCATTGATAAGGGCCCTTCACTAGGAGGGGAAAGTCCTGCGTTGTTTCCTAATCCCTGTATGTTCATGTATTTTTTTAGATGGTAATTGTTTTAAAAACCAGAAATAATCCTGAAAACAGTTTCCGAAAGCTAGGACTTCCCTCCTCCAAGGAAAGTGAGAGTGCTGTTCTCACTGGATTGCAATCAAGCCCTCTGTTCACAATCCAGTGCTAGAATTCTTGCATTCCTGGCTGTAGAGTCACCCAACCTCCACAGGAAGGGTAGAAGGCAGCCCCCTTGCCTGTTTTATAGTCTGGTGGTTAGGGCATTCTCTGGCAAGGGCAGATCCAGGAGGGTTTGGAGGTGTGGTTGCATTCCCCTTTGGTTGTGCTATATATGGCAATGACCTCTATGAGCAAGCTCTGGCTGGAGAAAAGTTAGCATGACCCCAGGCCGAGGAGGTGAGTACCACTACTGTGCACCCTCCTGCTTCCACCTCCTCAAGCCCCCTGCTGAATTTAGCAGCAGCAGCACTCATCCCCTGGGCTCTGGAGCCTGCAAAAATGATGGATCCAGCCAGAGCTCACATTGAAGAGGTGATGAGCACACTACACATGCGGAGTTCTGACAGCAGCCCATGCTGACCGGGTGGTGAGCTCAGAGCTCACTGTGTGCATGTGTGTCATAGGTAAAGAGTGGGTGTGGCCACCCCCTGCTTGCTCTGCACCTGAGTCCGCTGCTGGGGAAATGTGAAATATGGACATGTCTCTCGACATGTCTCTCATGTCTTGGATAAGTGATCTAATCACTAGACCATACAAGAGATGGCTCCACTGCCACCCAGTGTTTCCAGGTGAGAGTGATTCGATGCTCTTTGCTTAACTCAGTGCTGTCCATGCAATTAGGTGTTATCTGCAGGAACACATAGGATCAGATCTCTCAAGGGTACAACTGAGGCACATCCTCAGCTTTGCTCTGAATTGCAACATTGCTGAGCCAGGAGTCAAGCCCCTTTCTGCTCAGCCAGCCAAGTATAGTTGTCTAGTGATCTTCTCAGACCAGAATGGAGACCACTGGAGTGGGGTTACTCTAAATCACTTTTTGCAATGTAGGGGCCTAAATTCTGTGTATGTCTTATTAAGGGACCTACGTCCAAATCCTATTACACCTCTAACATACCTCCAACTTAGCTTCTCACCTACCTCCAACATGGGCCCCTTCCTCAGGAGGCCTAATCCTATTACACCTCTGCATTTCCCATTGTGTCAGTGGGAAAATTAGTGCAGTCCCAAATCTGAAAGTTCTGGATCTTGCAGAGGCACCTGAGTCTCTCATTTTGGGGATAGGAAGGAGAAGTCCAGGATACCTTCAGAGGGAGATCCCTTTGCAACGCCAATCCTGTTGCACTCAAGGGAGACACCCACTTTTGTGCATACAGCCCTCTTTCATTAGGTAGTAGGGGTACTTATGAGCTGCATAACACAACTCTGTCTGGCAATGCTTCAGGCTGCTAAGATTCCATAACCGGGAAGGCTCTTTATTAGCAATTTTTGCCACCAGTTTTTGCCTAGATGGTATACCAAAACACCGATCTTGGGAGAAGGGCACTCCCACTTTTAGCTTAATAGCCTAATGGCTAAGGTATTTGACCAGGAAGTGGGAGATATGGAGAGGGGAGACAGGAAATGAATTCACATCTCCCACTTCCTGGTAGAGTGCTATAAGCACCAGGCTATAGGCAAGGTATGACTGAAGGAATCTTTCATCTCTCAGTTGAAACTCACCCACTGGACAACCCTAAATGAGAGAGGGAGCGAGCAGCACTGCAAGCAGAAATATGCCTGCTTGTGGCCCAGTGAGGTATCTGTGGCCCTGTGATGGGGTCCTGGGTTTTCATAGATTCATAGATGTTAGGATCAGAAGGGATCTCAATAGATCATCGAGTCTGACCCCCTGCATAGGCAGGAAAGAGTGCTGGGTTTAGATGACCCCAGCTAGATGCCTATCTAACCTCCCCTTGAAGACCCCCAGGGTAGGGGAGAGCACCACCTCCCTTGGGAGCCCGTTCCAGACCTTGGCCACTCGAACTGTGAAGAAGTTCTTCCTAATGTCTAGTCTAAATCTGCTCTCTGCTAGCTTGTGGCCATTATTTCTTGTAACTCCCAGGGGTACCTTGGTGAGTAAAGCCTCACCAATTCCCTTCTGTGCCCCTGTGATGAACTTATAGGCAGCCACAAGGTCGCCTCTCAACCTTCTTTTGCGGAGGCTGAAGAGGTCCAGGTCCCCTAGTCTCTCTTCACAGGGCTTGGCCTGCAAGCCCTTAACCATACAAGTGGCCCTTCTCTGGACCCTCTCCAGGTTATCCACATCCCTCTTGAAGTGTGGCGCCCAGAATTGCACGCAGTACTCCAACTGCGGTCTGACCAGCGCCCGATAGAGGGGAATTATCACCTCCTTGGTTCTGTTCGTCATGCATCTGTTGATGCACGATAAAGTGCCGTTAGCTTTTCTGATGACTTCAGACTTCAGACTTCGTCACACTGCCGACTCATGTTTATCTTGGAGTCCACTAGGACTCCACTACCACCTCTGTGCCACCCAGCAGGTCATTCCCTAGGCTGTAGGTGTGCTGGACATTTTTCCTCCCTAGGTGCAGCACTTTGCATTTCTCCTTGTTGAACTGCATTCTGTTGTTTTCTGCCCACTTGTCCAACCTGTCCAGGTCTGCTTGCAGCTGTTCCCTGCCCCCCGGTGTGTCCACTTCTCCCCATAGTTTTGTGTCATCCACAAACTTGGACAGAGTACACTTCACTCCCTCGTCCCTCGAAGGGGTTTTAGCCCCTTCTTCAGAGATGATGTCAGTATTGCATGAGATCCTCATGACACTGACTCATTTTTCAAAATTGTGTCCACATTTATCTTCAGATTGTCACTAGGACTTGCCATCAGAAAACCAGCTTCACATTAGCCTAGGAAGATGAGGACTTCCTTTTTTTGTACAAACATCTATCCCTATTTCCTGGCTTGTATGAAGTGGCACCTTTCTGCTCCTCACATCTGCACGTTCATTAATTTTGCAGGAATTACAATCAGTCCTGTAGAATAACATGATTAAGAAAAAAAAAGTGAAGCACTTTTTTCCATCTCCTTCAGGAAAGCTTCTTTATTGAATGGATGCCAAATTTAGGTGATTTACTGCCCTGTTATTGAGACTCACATAAAATACTCTAATACCTGGGATTACTGGAATAGAAAAAAAATCAAATGTCTTCTCTGCATCACATCTCACTATTATTGCTTTTTGTTTACATTTTATATTTCACTCTTCTAGGAGACTGGGAACAGGTTAGTCACTCTTCTAGTGTGGAGCACAGCAGCTGTACAGCAATGCTAGACAACAATTTCTTATAATCCTAAACTTTTGAATCTTCCCATAATCTTGGGGGGCATTGGATCCGGGAACATGGCTTGAGAACCATCTTTATATCACACCAGAATCTGAAATATGACAGGGTTAATGGGCTCAGGAAAGATGGCATGGAATCTTCAATGCAGCATGTTGCGTAAAATACATTGCACTGCATGAAATGTTGAGTGTGGTGGTGATGGGAGATTGGAACGAAAAGCATATTGGCTGGTTTACCTTGTCTGCTGTGGAGTGATACTGTCCAAAGAATGCTGAGAGGAGCCATGTGACACAGCTAACTCAGCTCAACTTCTAGCATGTTTGGTTTCCAAATCAACTCATATGATTCCCTAAAAATAGTGCCTTAAGTTTCCCATAACTGATACCCAGCCTACGATGTCTTCTTCTGCTTTGTAATATGTAAATAGGGAATATCCATACTGCTATTAGAGTTGTAACTTGGCATTCCTCCTGCCTCTTTTCTTCATGTAAAAGGATTAGAATTATGTTTATTCATTCTCTCACACACTTGTATTAACATGTGTAAATGTCTCTATCTTCTATTTAACACTGTTAAAGAGTAATAACCCCCCTGGCTAATTCACTGTGTTCACTATAATTCTCTGTTTCTTTATCTGCTTGATTTATTGCATGATTCTGTATACACACTTCTTTGGTCTTGAACTGAAATGCAAGCTTATTTCCTGATTCTCTAAGGTGCTGAGCACCTCCTTCAAAGTAGTGAGTGCTATAAACTCTCACTGATTTCATGGCAGATGTGGGGCAGGAAGGAGGCGTGGAGACAGATTTTCAGAGGTAATTAGATGCTTGAAGATGTAACAAGGTATGTGGTTAGTCACAAAATCTTTCTCGTGTTAAATTGTCTTCAGAATCTGTAAGTTCTACCATCTATTTTCTAGTTTGCAGTAAGGAAAGAAAGCCTACCTAGCGTGTCAGGGTGAGTTTGCAAAGCTGGAACACAGAAGAGCTGTCTGACTTGTACACTCAAGCCAGCTTGGTATGGGCAATGCTGAAAGAGCATGAGGAGAAGAATCAAGCCATATAGCAATATTTTGTTATTCTCATTTATTTTAATTTAATGTCAAATTTATAGAACTGATTAGAAAAAAAACTTTGAACCATTTTCTACTGAAGAACACAATTTCAGGAAATGAAATTTAATTTCAGATTTCACAAAAAAACCCAAATTCAAAATGAAACAGTACAG
Organism: Alligator mississippiensis; assembly: GCF_030867095.1. Lineage (NCBI taxonomy): Eukaryota > Metazoa > Chordata > Crocodylia > Alligatoridae > Alligator > Alligator mississippiensis. Next base: position 22,311,492 of record NC_081829.1, read on the forward strand.
CAATTTTGAATTCCCCATTACAAATGACACTTTATGTTTGGATTCAGTGACATATGGTAATACAGAATGAAATGACAAACTCAGAAGGAAATAGTTTGATTTTGTCTAAAGGAAATAGTTTGACTGCTCCCTAATTAAATATTTAAAGAACTTTCTTTCAGGAAATGAATTTGAAAGTGTTGAGGTTTCATTCCTAAATGGAAGAAAGACAAATGTTAAACTCTCAAAGTCCTTCATCAAATGGAATTTCAGTGTTCTGCACACCCCTAGAAAATTGTTCTTGTTTTAGAAGGCAGCACACACAGGAGAAAAGCATTTCAGTATGGTAAGGCAGCAGCTGCTGGCGAGGGTGTAGGCTCCATATGAGCTCTAAATATGCTGACGTAGCATGGGGGAGTGAGGGGTGGACATGGAAAGAGGGAGAGGAGGGGCAGTGGCTTCACTAGGCTGAATAGTAGTTGGGAAAAAGGGATTATACAAAGGATGACCATATTATTTTGAAGGAGATCTGGGATGGGGTAAGAAAATCTGGGATAGGGGGTGCCCCCCCCCAACCCTGTGGCTCCCAGTAGCCCTGATGGTGGAACGAGGTGGGGCAGGGCAGTGTGGAGGCCTGCAGCCAGCCTTCCTCGTGTGTAAATGCTGGACCCGGCTGGGAGCAGCCCACTTCCAGTGCTCCCCGGGCTGTGCCAGCATGTGCTGCGTGGCCACATGGAGCCTCCCTCCCTCCCCTGTTGCCACCCAGGGCTGCCACACTCAGCCTGGGCAGGGCATGAGGCTGCTAGTGGCAGGTGACCACTAGAAGGGAGGAATAGGCTGCAATCGGACCTAGACAGGTTACAGGGGTGGACGGATGAGAACAGGATGGGGTTCAACACTGACAAATGCAAGGTACTGCACCTAGGGGGGAGGAACCAGCAGCACACCTACAGGCTGGGGAACTCCCTTCTTGTCAGTGCAGAGGCAGAAAAGGATCTTGGAGTCATTATTGATGCCAAAATGAACATGGACCGACAATGTGGGGATGCGGTCAGGAAGGCCAACTGCACCTTGTTGTGCATCCACAGATGCATCTCAAGCAGGTCCAAGGAGATGATCTTCCCCCTCTATGCGACACTGGTCAGGCCACAGTTGAAGTACTGCGTCCAGTTCTGGGCGCCGCACTTCAGGAGGGATGTGGATAGCATTGAGAGGGTCCAGAGGAGGGCCACTCGCATGATCAAGGGGCAGCAGGGCAGACCCTACAAGGAGAGGCTACGGGACCTGAACCTGTTCAGCCTCCACAAGAAAAGGCTGAGGGGGGATCTAGTGGCCTGTTACAAACTAGTCAGAGGGGACCAGCAGGCATTGGGAGAGTCCCTGTTCCCCCGAGCACTACCAGGAGTGACAAGAAATAATGGTCACAAGCTGGCCAAGGGTAGATTCAGACTAGACATCAGGAGGCGCTACTTCACTGTCAGGGCAGCTAGGATCTGGAACCAACTTCCAAGAGAAGTGGTGCTGGCTCCTACCCTGGGGTCTTTAAGAGGAGGCTAGATGAACACCTTGCTGGGGTCGTTTGACCCCACTACTCTTTCCTGCCCATGGCAGGGGGTCAAACTCGATGATCTGCTCAGGTGCCTTCTGACCCTACCAACTATGAAACTATAAAACCATCCTGGCTTGCCCTGCACAGGTGCCTGAGCCCAGCCCCCTTCCCTGGCCTGGTTCCCCCTGCCACAGCTGATTCCCACCCCAGGCAAGAGGAGTGCCGCTCAACACCCCCCCCCCCCCCCCCTGCCACCAGCTGCTGCTCGGGAGGAGTCAGGCCAGGCATGTGAAGGCAGGATGGTGCCACCAATCCAGGACTTTTGCCTCAGTTTTAGCCAACTGGCCAGGATGCAGAGACACCCTATGTAATCCAGGACTATCCCAGCCAAACCAGGATGTATGGTCATCTTAATTATAGCTATATTGTTCAGAAGTGTAACTGGTCAGGACTGTATCCAAGGCAGTCCTTCCTCTTCCTACCTGTGCACCTTCTGTCTCTGGAGGTTCCTGCAGTGCGTAGGAACAGCAGCTGACGTTCACTGCTGCTGAAAGGAGATGTCACCTCATTTATTTTTTGCCACAGACACTCATGTCAAGCAAATGAAAAAACTACTGATTTTAGTAACCCCCCAAAAATGGGGGGACATCTCCCCTCAGCAGGAGTAAAACTGTTATTCTACAGAACTACATTTGCAAGAGTGTCCTTCTTTCATTGACACATGCTTCTGCAGTGGTGCTGGTGCTTACTGCTATTTCAGGAGGAGGCAGAACAGGGGACAGAAGAAGGAGACACCCTTGCTCCATTTTGGCACCCTCCCCCCTTAGACAGTGCCTGGGCCTCATGCCCTGCTCATCTATCCATCCTTAAGTTTCTGCTGTTATTATTTCATTGCCTACATGGTGTATTCTGTCTCCATCCATCTACGCTGTGTTCCTCAGTCACTTTTGTCTGTGCAGGAGTGGATTTCAGTCTGGAGGTGAATAGTTTTATTTGGTTGGTTTAAGGCAAATCCATAAAAGATTTTAGGATTTGCAACACAGCATTGCAACAGTCCAGAGTTAGAAGCCAGGGTACAATTAATGGAGAGAGTTAGGGGCTAGATTTACAAAGGATTTTGGTGCCCAAATACCATCTAAATGCAAAAGAAAAATCCTACATAGCCCTCTACACACCCAGGCACTCATTATTATAGATTTTTCCTTAAAGGGTCAGATAAAATGCATTAGAAATGTTAGGAGCAGAGCCCAGAATCCAGCCCCCTCCCTCACCCTCAAAGGAATACCCAGATTACTGGGTCCCAGCGTCAGGCTCCCTCTTGCTGATAATGGTCTGTCTTCATAATTTTCACATTTCTTTCTGCACGGTGACCCCACTTCCCCAGCAGGGGTAGAGGGTGACTTCAGCCCAGCTTAAACCATAGATAGGTAGATTGGGTTTGACCTGGGAGGTGGAAGATGTGGGTTTGACCTAGGGTGACTGTACATCCCAGTTTGGCTGGGACAGTCCCAGATTTCATAGGCCAGTCCTGGCCAGTTGGTGAAAAGTCTTGGAATCACGGGGGTTTGGGGTGCAGTCTAGCAGGGAGGTGAAGTAGCGTGGTGATCCAGGCAGATGGGAGGGCAGGCATCACTGCAGCAGTGTAGGGAGAAGGTGGGCAGAGTGGAGTGGTGCCTAGCCACCCCAGCCCTGGCCTCCAGCCTTTGCTCAGGAGGAGCCACACTGGGCTCATGTGGGTAGGGTGGTGCTTGCTCCAGTCCACCTGCCTTGCTTCCATCCACCTACCTTGCTTCCATCCACCTACCTTGTTCCCACACTGCAGCAGTGGTGCCTACCTGCCTGACTGGCGCACCATGATGCTATGCCTTCCTGCCGGACTGTGCCCCATGTCCCTGCCTGCCTGCCGCTGCCTTTGCCTGCAGCAGTGCCACTGACTTGGGTGGCAGGGGGGCAGGCAGTATCCCAGATTTCCTGAAGAATAATATAGTCACCCTAGTTTGACCCTCTCAGATTGAGGAGGGCCTAAAACTCATCTCCCACTTATTTCATTAGTGCAGTAGTTACTGGGCTGTTATTAAAAAAGTGGATAGTACCTCAACATGACTGACCCAGTTGCCTGTACACAAGGAGACAATTTAGGTGCTGCAGGATGCCAGAAGTTTCAGTTGAGATGCAACTATCTTCAGCATTTCTTGTTGGCTGGCTTTGGGATTCTCTGATTCAGCATGCTGGCTGCTGTGGAGCCTAGTCGGTGATAGCTCTCCCCATTGAAGGTACAGGGAACTTAGGTGCCTACTCTTGGTTTTTGAATTTCACCTCTGTAACTAGGTGCCTAACTTAGGTCTAGGAATGTTTGAGGTCACCAAACCTCAGTTCCTTTGTCAGGGCATAAAAATGAGACCCACAACTGCCATCGTGCTAAGCGGGGAACTGATTAAGCTACCCAGTAGGAAATGCTGAGAGGATGGTAGTTGAGGTATCTGGCTCCAAATTGCGTCTAAGTTCCTTCCTCTATTTGGCATTCACAGCATGACCTCTCTCCTTGAGTTATGTGCCTAAATCAATCCCCTGACTACTACACACAACTCCAAATATGCTGCACAGCTATGCAGAAGAACTTCAGAGAAAATTAGAAATCATCTACTTCACCTACTCTACTCGAAAAGAGACCAACTCAGGAAGGAAATCGTCATACACTACAACAACTTAAAAGATAGAAATCCATGCATGTTCCCTGACAATATACAGCAGATACAAAGAGACTACGAAAAACTTTCTACAGCATTCATCCTACATAAAAAGAAGAAATGGGACAAATTACTCCAAGAACAAGCTCCCCAGCCACAAAACAACCATCAGAGGAACAACACCAACACCTTACGACCTTCCAACCTCAGACTTGATGAAACTGCAAGCAGCAACCAACCCACAAATATTATCAATCTCTCCACACACACGCTTACCAAAACTGAAAAATCTGTCCTTTCTAAAGGCCTAAATTTCTGTCCAGAAAAATACCCTAATAAAATACTTCAATGTGGAGAACTAGAAGAATTCTTGCGACGCCTGTGCCTCAAAGAATATTTCTACGACCACATTGAACCCACTCCCAACGAGAACTCATCCTCTGACAACATTCAAGAAAAGATCAATGCCAAAAAACCCAAAAAAACATCAGATTGGACACCTCGCAGTGGACGAAACCCTAACCTTGACCGCTACATTGACTACTTCAGGGAAAGAATGAACAATGAAATAATCAGCAATACGTGCCACCACAACAACCTCTCTCTACCAGAGAAAAAGGCCATAGAATCTCTAAGATCTAACCACCAAATAGTAATAAAACCAGCAGATAAAGGAGGAGCCATAGTCATCCTAAACCGTGAGGATTACATAAAGGAAGCCAACAGACAGCTCTCTGACACCACCTACTACAAAGAACTACAAGAAGATCCTACTCCCCTTTTCACCAAAAAACTCAACAATACCATCAAATCATTTCCATCAAGACTACAAAAAAAACTACAGACCTTGATCCCCCCACTACCTAACCCAGGGACTTTTTACATGCTCCCTAAAATCCACAAACAAGGGAACCCTGGCAGACCTATCATATCCAACCATGGGACCCTAACTGAAGAAATATCAGGTTTTGTTGAATCCATCCTAAAACCACTTGTCACCCACAGAGCAAGTTTTGTCCAAGACACCACAGACTTGCTACGGAAACTTAAAAACATAGACCACCTTCCTTGCAACACACTCCTAGCCACCATGGACGTTACCAGCCTATACACCAACATCCCACACCAGGATGGCATCCATGCCTGCCTTACATATCTACAGGAACAAGATTACAACCCAGAATACAGACCCAAAGATATCACTGAGCTTATACTCTTCACCCTCACACACAACAATTTCACTTTTAATAATCAACACTTCCTCCAGACGATGGGAACAGCTATGGGCACTAAAATGGCCCCACAGTATGCCAACCTTTTTATGAGCCACCTGGAAGAAGACTTCCTCAAGAACTGCACCATCAAACCCTTGCTGTACTTACGATATATCGATGACATCTTTATCATTTGGAGTGAGAACCAGGAATCTCTAATTGAGTTCCACCAGAAATTCAACAGTCACCATCCCTCCATCCGACTTTCTTTAGAATACTCCAACACCAACATCCCCTTTTTAGACACAATGATCAGTATCCAGAAGGGTAAAATACAGACCACATTATACAAGAAACCCACAGACCAACACACATATCTGCACAAAACCAGCAATCACCCGAAACACACCAAAAAAGCTGTGATATACAGCCAAGCCCTCAGATACCACCGCATCTGTACTGAAGAGAACACCCGGGATTGCCACCTCACCAATCTTAAAAAGGCTTTCACCCAGCAAGGACACTCCTCCAGAGAGGTAGATCGCACGTTTGAAAGAGCCACCTGGATACCACGTGAAGAACTGCTGTAGTACAGAAGAAAAACACCCACAAATCGCACACCGCTGGTTATGACGTATCACCCATCCCTTGAACCTATACGGAAAATCCTCAAAAAATTGCAACCCATATTAGAAAAAGACCCTATTCTTAAAAAAATCTTCCCAGAGCCACCCATCCTAGCCTTCAGACAAGCACCGAACCTTGCCAACCTCATCACAAGAAGCAAACTTCCTCAGCCCCAGAACACACCAAAAGGATCCAGACCGTGCCAGGACAAGAAATGCAAAACCTGCCAACACATCTCCACCACCCCCACTATTACTACACCCCACAACAGAGCCATCAGCATCCCAGGATCTTACAGCTGCACCTCCAGGAATGTAGTATACCTCATCCAATGCACCAAATGCCCTGATGGAAGATATGTAGGAGAGACCAAACAACAACTGTGCACCAGAATGAATGCACACCGGAAATCCATCAAAGACAGAAATACCCAATTACCGGTGGGGGCACATTTCTCACAGGAGGGACACTCTCTCTCCAATCTCTCAGTCCTGATCCTCAAGGGAAATTTACACAGCACTTCCCAGAGACGAGCCTATGAGCTCCATTTCATCAACCTGCTGGATACTAGAGATCAGGGACTAAACACAGACATTGGATTTTTGATACATTATAATCTGCCTGGCAACTGACTCCCCAGCCCAGCCCCTGGCTTCTTTACTTTTCATTCCATCCAGGAAGAGCATGCAGCAACTGCTGCAGCGTCCTTAGCCTGACGAAGGGTTTTTGAACCCAAAAGCTTGCTTAATAACTATTCTCCAACTGTTTGGGTTGGCCTAATAAAAGATATCAAATTCACCCAAGGAAACTTGTGTGCCTAAATCATACCTTTGTCAAAACATAACAAAACATTGAAGCAGGGACTTTAGGCAGGGTTAGGCAGCCACTGAGTGGGCAGGAAGTCTGATGATCTAAATTTTGGACTCAGGCACCTACAATGGTAATTAGGCAGCACTTGGGCACCTAAGGTATGTGTGGGTTGCAGCCCCAGGCTCATAGTTTTTGGAGGGTGTGTCCTACTGACAACTCCCCTGGTGCGGCTCTGTCTATCTGTCACTCCACATTGCTTGGCTATTTTGTCAGGTGCCCCTATAGAGTTATGGTGCTAACAGTGGAAGGAGAGTGCCAGCTATTTTTTTCTCTTTTTCTGTATTGCTAAAGACATCCCCAAATCAAACTACAGCCAATGCTCCGGGATTTGAAATTCCATTCCCTTGTTAAGCCAGTGCTCAGCAGTGACTCCTTTCATCTCATTTCTCTTGTGACTCCACAGCTTCCAGATCTTCAGTCCTGGTGCAATGGGATCCTTTTGTGCATCTCTCTTGCCCTAACCCATTGGGTCTTATTTATTGATGAAACAAAGGCCTGATCCCCACATAAGCTTGCCTGGGGCAGCAGCTGTGCTCATGAGAAGTTTGGACTACATGTTGGACAAATTAGCCATATATGTGAGTATCTGAAAGAAAAGGCCATTACCCTGTAACTTCTTTGGGGTAGGGAGTGGTAACCTGATTCTGTACCTCCTATACCACAGGATTGGAAGTGGGACCCTGGAATAAATTAGTGCTGCTCTAAATGTTGTCAGCCTTACTTGGACTTTTCTGCCAGCCTGAATTGCCAGAGGCTATGAAAGAGATACAAAGGAACTGGAGCAGGGGCTAGAACAGCAGTTCCCACAATGTGCATCATGAGCCCAAATGGGGTCGCAACATCAGCAGATGGGGTCTTGATAAACAGGGATCCAGATTTTCTGTTTGCTGAAGAAAAAAATGAATTCTGTTCTTTAAAGGAGAACATTACAGATTTCTCCTTTAAAGGAGAAGTGGGGGGGGGGGACCTGGGAGTTGGGAATGAGGTCCAGGCTGAGGAAAGGGGGTCATAAATGGTGTAAGCTGAGGAAAAGTTTGGGAAGCAATGGGTTAGAATCTGTCTCATCTTCTGCTTTCTTGGTACTGTATAACCCAGGCAGCAGAGCTACTCGGCAGCTGCAGCCAATTATGGATCCTTGGGATCTCTGCCTTGAAGCCCCCCTTCCTAGAGTGTGGGGAGACTGCCTAAAGAAAGACACCTGGAGCCTTGAAAGCTTTGATCAGACAACACTCAATACTTAACTATATACCATTTATTTACATAGAGAGAAAAAGGGGGGGGGTGTAGACAAGACCATAAGGAGCAATATATATACCAACAAAGATACTAATACAGTGGATTCCTCTTACTGGAATCACTTTGGGAAACGGTGATTTGATTCTATTAACCAGCTGATTTCATTAAAAGGAGACCCGTTTTTTAAAGAACACAAATACTCACTCCTCCCCCACAGCCCCCTGGCCCTGCTCGTGCCTCTCACTCCCCCTCTTCACAACTCCCCCTAGCCCTGCTGGTGCCCCTTGCCCCCCACCCACAGCCCCTGGCCCCCCAGCCCTGCTGGAGGGGTCCCCCAGATGCCAGAGCCGTGAGACCAGGGACCCAAGCCTGCAGCCCTTTTTCCCTGGGAGGAGGTGGCGGTTGCTGCAATGGAGCACAGCCTGGCTCCCCACCTGCTGCTGCCCACTGCGGGCTCGGGCATGGGCATGGGGGGTGGGGCCAACTCCCTGGCACAGTGCATACTCCTGGAGGGGTAGGGGAGGACCTGCAGCCCCCAGATCTGTGAACGGGGTGGGAGTGGGGATGGGCAAGGGCAGCGAGGGCATCAGCATGCGAGGGCATTAGCATGCCATAACACATGTATAAGTATGTATGTATTATATTATACGTACATATTTTTTATAAACTTTAAAAGCTTTTCATGCAACTTTGGAACCTGCTCTAAGAAGCTGACTAGTTTAATTCTCTTCGCCCATCAGTGGATCTGTAATTCCTCTCTCATTCATTGAAATCAGCAAGTCTTTGATACTGACTGTAGTGGGAATAGGGTTGAGTCTTTTGTGCTCCACTGAGCTATATATGCTCTATTAAGTTGTGGAACCCCAGAAGTGGGGGCATTTTAGCACTAGGCCATGTGATCCCTGTATCTAATTTTATATTACAATATGTAAATATAAGCATCCATTGATTTGAACAGGTGCAATATCTTCTTCTAGGTTTGAAGCTCTTTAGGATCCTTAGTCTGAAACAGATATATAATATTATTATTTTTAGCTAAACTCAGCTGACAGTGCCCTTTTCCATATAACAGAGTTGGTCTGGATTTTTTTCCAATTGATGCTGATGTTGCCAATAATGCACTGCACTCAAATGACAACATATCCTCCACTCTCCATAAAGCAATCAACTGGCTTTTTCAAGTACTCATAGCTATAGTCAATTTTCTTCAACAGGGGACATTTGTGCTGTGATTCAAGGTATAGGCTGGAATGATAGCTGTATAAATTGTTATGCTGTAACAGTTATATCTGCATACTTTAGCCCTGAATGAAACAGGTTTAAAATTAGTTTGCTGTACTTGTATCTTTCTGGAGCATCTAGATGTAGTGGTTATACAGTAATGATTTAAAATTGTATCCTTTGATATGAATATAGTTGTTACATCTGTCTATACTACTGATTCCCACAGGATATTCCATATGAGCTATGGAAGTGTCCTGCGAGATCTACCTGTGTGAGGAGGTAATTGATCTCCTCCCCATCTAGTATTTTGGGCCCGCCCCAGCTACTCCTACAGCATCTGTGGCTGCTCCTCTGGGGACTGCTGCAACTGCTACTGCCTTCCCCTGTCCTTTCCTGCCCCCATGCAGTCCCTGTGCCAACCCCCCATGCTCCCAGCTGCAAGTAGATGGGCAGATGGACACAGAAATGGAGCTGGTCTTTGCAGCCTAGCTCATTTCCTCCATTCCTTCCACACTGCTGGGCCCACAGGAGGTGCCACAGGAGTAGTCATAGCCATGGGTGACCCTGCAGGAGCAGCTTTAGCCTCCTGAGATACAGACCCAGGTCAGGAGGGGACAGACAGTGGAAGAGAAGAGCACAGCAGGGTGAGGACCTGTCCCCACTGACCTGTAGTGTTACCAGCTGGATCAGTGATTCTCAGCTTTTTAGCCTCAAGGCCCCTTGCATGTCTTTTCTGAATTTAGATGTATTTCAGAGATTTTCAGCCGAGTTGCCACAAAATTCAGAAAAGTGACATTGGAGTGTCTTGAGGCTAAAAAGCTTGAGAACCAGTGGTACAGAAACTAATCCTTTGCTTAAACAAAGATGTTTGGTATCATTTTTTAACAGTATATCTCAGTACTGATATGATTTCCTCGGGCAGGGGAATGGAATATGCTATATATTTTGGCAAGTACTCGTACAAACACACACACACACACACACATGCGCACTTTTTGGGTGTAAGATTGACGTGTGTTGCCAATTTTAGTCTAGAAAAATGTGTGATCCAGGTATCAAAAGTTTGGGAAACACTGGTATATTCCCTCAGTCACAAGACAGTGCCCAGCAGCTATCAGCAGGTTCCAAAGACCAGACTGTACCCAGCCATCTTCATAGACAATGGTGAAATTAAGGTGAAGCAATAAACTCTGGAGCTGTTTGAGCCTATGTAAACTGCTCCTGGGTGTGGCACCTACGTGTGTGCCTGAGACAGCAGCAATTTGAGCCAGGGTGGAGCAGAACTGGGCTGGCAGGGGGCTTGGGTTGTGGTGTCGGAGGGGCTGGCTGGGATACAAGGGTGCTGACCCTGTGGAGCCATGCGGCTAAGCTGCAGATGAGTCTGGTCCCCCCGGTCACTGTCTGCACATGTGTTTCAGAGATGTAAATGACCCTGTCATAAAATAGTACTGTTCCTGACAGTAACTAATTAGTTAATTAGTTAATTTGCAGAGTTAATTAGTTTACTGCACCTTAATACTGGCTCATGTGTAGATGGTAATGCTTTATTGGAGAGCTAATTAGACTGCTCCACAGTAAAGTGCACGTGTAGATGCACCAATGGGAGCATCTACATGAGACACGTTACTGTGCAGTAGACTAATCTACTGCACTGTAAAGCATCACCGTCTACGCATATGGGGTATTTACTGCACAGTAAATTAGCCTACTGGGTAATTAGCTAGTACCTGTAAATACAGGTACTAGATTTACTGTGCAGTAGTTACTCCACAGTACCGCACTTGTAGGCACTGACCAGGAGCAAATTTGCTCCTGGTCAGCCTAGGCCACAGGGAGCCACAGGGGACAGGGAGCTCTTTGTTCCCAGTCCTGGCACTGCTTGGCCCCCGGCTCTCCCCCAGAGGCAGGAGCCAATCATCATTGGGACTGGGGAACTCTCTGCCCCCTGTCCTGGCTCCCAGTGAGGAGCTGGGAGCTCCAGAGAGCGAGCAGGGGCTGGGAAGCCCTGCTCAGCAGGGGCACACTGGTGGCTACCCCACATCTGGGACAGCTCCCAGCAAACCTCCTGCTGGGCAGGATAGCCCTGCCCGGCAGGGGGCATGCTAGCAGCTGTTCATCCCTATGGGCATGGGGCCAGGAGAGCTCTGCTGGCTGCAGTGGCAGCTGCCTCCCAGCCCCGTGCACATCAGGCCCCATCCCGACGTGCATAGGGTCAGGAGACAGCTGCCATGGTATACTTTGCCTGGCCCCATGCGCATCAGGACTGGCCCTCATGCCCCTGGCCAGCCCCTGGACTATCATCCAGGGGTGCCTGGAGCTCCCCCTGGGTGCTGCAGGTAGGCAGAGCATGGTGAAAATCTACTCCCAACAGGGTACATGTGTTGACATGTTCCTGGGGAAGGCTCACAGGAAGCCTAAACCACATGACTAGTATATATAGATGTGCCTAGTGGGTCTTCTCTGTAGCTGATATATTTCACAAATACATTCCAGAACTGTCATCCCTTTCTTTGTCAATATCTGTGGGCACCTAAAGGACACCTTTCTGCTTTTCATTTCTACCCCAAATCTACAAGAGTTTCTTCCCTTACTCTGCAACAGACATGAATTCCCATGGGTGTTGAGAACGTTCTGGCACTTGACTAGATATACTCTAGTGGGAGAAGCACAGACTTGCTCTAGACCATGTGGGATTTTAGGGCATCTACAGCAGCGTGCCAACAATTTAAAGACTCTTCTTGAAAATGTGGGCCTTAGCCATTCTGTACCTCAGTTTCTCCATAGGTTAATGTGAGTAAAGATTCTGGCCTCTCTCTCAGACACACTGGGAGAATAAATTCATTACAGCCTGCTAAGTGCTTTGAGAGAGAGGGTGCCATGTTGTTAACATTATTCACAGTGCACTGTCATATGATTTTCATCAGTAGTTAACAATAGCTTTTTAAAATGCAAACAAGCACAAAATCCAATCCCAGTCCCACCCACATGGATAGGAGCTTTGCCATTGAACTTAATGAGAGCAGGATGAGACCTTTAATAAAAGGAACCTGCTGTATATTTCTGCTATAGTCTATTAACTAAGTCCTGAGTGGTCCTGAGTACCCACAGTTCCCAGTGATCTTAGTAATGCTCTGCTCACTCACACTGACTACTGCTGAGGACTAAATCTGTTTTTTGTGTTTGCCATACCAAAACTTAGCTTGCTGACTTCACAGCATATTTTCCTTACTATTTAATATCCTGTTGCAATTCTTAAATGAAACCTGATGCTGAAGCGTCTCTCCTATGATGGCTCTTGTTATTTGCTTTGAAAGGACAGTAGAATGGGCTCCTTACCCTAAGAATTCAGGATATATTTGTCTGAGCTTGATGATGCAATGAGCTATTTATGAAATAACATCACTGGGAAAGTAGTTGCTTTTTGAGGGTAGCTTTACACAACATGTTTGCCCACTACCTGTAGATACAAAATGCAGTGCTTTAAGGTTTGAATCACAGGCAGCAGCTGGCCAATCACATAACGCTATTTTCTGCTAGTTAGTTATCTCTGGAGCACTACCAGTGGCAAATCTGAATGTAAAAATAGCTGTTGAGTGTGTTTATTTCAACTGCCTGTTACTTGACACCGCATGGTTATTCCAATACGTATGTTTGCCTCTTCCCCACCATGAACTCTCATTTGATTCCCCATGCCTGAGATCTATTTAAGTACATTTTACTAACTTCGGATTTCTTGCTTACTTCATTTCACCTGTCTGGGTGGGTCTGTGAAGGCTCAAGAGTTGCCTCCTCTACTTTTTTATTACAAATTATAATTCCTATGAAGAGAGTCATGTTAAATAGGGGAGCCTGGAGCGTATCATAATGGGAAATATTAATACTAAGCAGACTGCTGTAAGATATAGTGAAGTTTTGACTTAACTGAAGCAAATACAAGTCTGCGCTGTCTCTGAGGTGGAAGCTGAAATATAGAAGGTAAGGAAAACAATTACATGGGCTTTTTAAAATTTGGGAAATATTAATGATGATGCAGTGTTTGTGTGAGTATGTAAGCATGTGATGGCCACTCATGAAACTGGTCAGATGAGAAAAATTAAGCACCCTCTATAATTTTTCCTGTAGTGATCAGAGTTAAAAAGACCCCTTAGTTAGTCATGTCCATCTTCCCCTACTCAGAGGCAATGCAGGATTGCTCCCTAGAGTCTACATGTGGAAAGATTTTTCTTCTTTGTTGTTACTCTTTATGGAAAAAATAGTATATTATATAGTAAATGAGCTTGATCTTTTAAAAAGGCTCCTAAATTGTTATGAATGTTCCTTTAATTGTGCTGTTTGGCTGTATATTGTGCTGTAAGCAACTTTAAGCAAATATAAATTGATTTTATTTTCAAGCTGATTATTGCCTACAGAGAAGATAGTTTTAAAAAACTTTAGTGTTATGCATAAAGGTTTGGGAGGGAATTTTTTTTGGACAAATGGAAAGAAAACAATTTAAATATTTTATGGCCTACAATAAGTGTCCATTAAGTACATGAAAAAGCAAAATAGTTAAAATACCTAGGCAGTGGTAAGGGGCCAGTATAAAGGACTGTGATTATGACTTGTATCCAGTTTTATTCACTAGAAAAATTCTTAAGAGGTATGAGGTTTTTGAGTCCAGTTGTTGCAGGAATCTCTACCAACGCAAGGTACTGTGTTTTATTAGTCTACCTGCAAAACTAAAAATGCATAAATAATTTACATGGATTCTGAGAACCTGAACTTATGCTTATTTATGCAATCTATAAATAGGCAAGAGATCTAAATAAGAGACAGGATTCTAATACTGAGTCCATGATGCTGATAGAAATTAACTTTGCCATTAGGATATTTAATTTTGCAATGGTACTAGTCAGAGGGACACAAAGCTGGCTTCCTACTGTTGCCAAGAAGAGCAATAGAGAGGCAGAAAGGAGAAAACTAAAACCAGGTGAAAAAGTCCTTAAAAAAGAATTAATCAGTTGAGACAGGATGAAACCATGATACATATATTTATTTTTGCAGTCCTTACTGGGTTATTTATGCCCATAAAGACCAAAAACCCTGAATAAGGAACTGCAGATTTAACCCATGGCAAATGCTGGTAATTAAAATAGATTATCATTTTTTTTATTCTGCCTATTCTGTCTATCCAGCCATGTCCCGCTACCGTGGTTTCAAAGTTTTTTCGAAATACATAGTTTTGCTTCAACCCCCAACATGGCCAAGATGTATAACAAGCACTATGTGCTGAGTTTCAAGGCCATGGGATTAGTTAAGAAATAGCTGTATTCCTGCAGTGTAAGCCAGAAGCTTTGGAAATTGAATCCCTCAACCATTTATCCCCCTCTGTTTTTCTAAGCCATTTGCCTTGTCTCTTCTTAGGATTTGATTCTGTCTGTGCTGGTGTTACTACTAAAGCTGAACACAGGGGCTGTGTCCAGATGTGCAGGCACATGTGATCTGTGACACCACAAACTTCTTTGTGGCAACATGAACTGCACATGTGGAATATTAAAATGTGTCCTGTGCTGCAAATTTGCAGCATGAAGGGAAAATTTGCTACCAGGATTTCCTGGTAGCAAAAAACAAGCACCAGGAAAAAAGGTGGCTTAGTGCATATGAAAATAGCATACGCCAGAACAAACAGAGGCCTGGTCCTTCAGAGAGATGGTCTGGCTGCCAGCCAGAGCATCTCTACTTCTCCATTTGTTTCCTTACTGCTCCGGGAGCTGGGAGAAGTTGAGCAAGGGCACTTTACCCAGCGCGGAACAATTTGTCCCGCAACAAAATGTACATGCAGGTGCATGCACTGAGGCACAAAGTGCCGGCACAAATTTGTGCTGCTACCATGCCTGCCACTGCAAGTGCACATCCCTGCACATCTAGACATGGTCAGGGTCATGGAAATGCAGCTCTATCCATGATCAGGAACAACTGTGTGTCAGGGCTGGAGAAAATTCTGTTTGCCCAAAGTGTGTTCTTGTGTTTGTTGACACTAACCAAGTTTATTGGACCAGCAAGAGCTGCTTATTAAGCTTGATCTTGCTGCTAGTTTTCATTTGTTTAGGATATTGTGGTGGGATGTAGCATGTACTCTACAGTAAGATCACATAAAGCTTTGTCTCTCTTCAATGTCAGGTTTCATAGGTTTCTGAGTCCTTGTGTTTCTGGTATTTGTGAGTTGTTTGAGTTAGTACGTCTCTTCAGGTTGAGGGTATGTGTTATTTATTCCAAGAGGACGTGTGTGTGTGTGTGTGTGTGTGTGTGTGTGTGTGTGTGTGTGTGTGTGTTTGCATGACAGTGAGTTATATGGTGGTGAACAAATTTGGCCTTTTTGCCACTGGGTGACTCCATTTATTTCAGTTGTGTTAACTGAACTTAACATGAGTGTTTTAAGCCATGGGGCTGGTATTTGTAAACTATGTGGTTTGGTGCCAGCAGTCAGGCTTTGGGCCCAGAGACTATGGATGCATCCAGGTGAGTGTGGACATGCGGTATGCAGCACCGTAGACCTACCCGTGGCACCACATACTAGGTTAGGCATGCCACATGTGCAGGCATTCCCTGTGCTGCTACTTTGCTACTTTGTTGGGTTTTTTTACCCTGGGAGATGCTGCCCAGACTCCCTGCTGCAGGATTGCCATGGTTATGGCTCCCAGAGGCCCCCAGAACCCCAGATAAGCTGCAGCAGACAGCACAGTTGCTGGCCCCAGCCTCCCCTACCCCACCTAGGACAATGTGCTGTGCACTAGAGCATGCATGGCATGGTCTTCCCTGGAGACAGGTAGCAGTGGCACAAGGTATGCTGCTGCTACTTGTCCCCAGGGAAACGCATGTTCCTGCTCATAGGGACATGCCCTATGTGAGTAAATGGGGAGGGTTTTTTGCTTTTTGTCAGGTAGGTGAGCGCATGTCTATGTGTTTAAGGGGACTACAATTCACATATTCTGGTCTTGTCTGAAGTAGATTCTGACCATTGTCCCAAGAAAGGCACAGTAGTGCCACATTTGATCTACAGTGAGATCACATAAAGCTTTGTCTTTCTTCGGTATCATCTTCCATAGGTTTGCAAGAGTTCTTGTGTTTCCAGTGTTTGTGAGTTGTTTGAGTTAGTGTGTCACTTCAGGTTGAGGGTATGTGCTATTTATTCATTCCAAGGGCGCGTGTGTGTGTGTGCGCGCGTGCGTGTGTTTCAGTGAGAGTGAGTTGTAAGGTGGTGGACAAATTTGACCTTTCTGCTGCAGGGTGACTCCATTTACTTCAGTTCTGTTCACTGAACTTAACATGAGTTTAAAGCCATGGGGTTGGTATTTGTAAACTGTGGTTTGATAGTTTTGTAGCTGTTAGGGGATGGAATGTTTGGTTTGGTCCTCCGAAGGGTGTCCTCTTCGCAGAGATTTTGTTATGGATTCCTTTCTCTTGCTCTTCCCTTGCTGTCTACTTAAGTGGTCATTTTTCGATGAGCATAGGATATATTGCTTTAATGATCCTTCCCACTCTTTCTGTTATCTCTGTGTATATCACTATTTGCAAGCTCAGGAGACAGATGCTAACTGGTAGTGATTAAATGACCCAGTAAGTAAAGCAAACTAATCTAGGCAGAAACAGAAGAGGGTCCAGGAATGGGGCCCACTTCCACTAAATCTCTCACCTGGCAACAGCCCCAGAACACTCCCCACACCATCCTCTGTCCCTCACCTTGTGAATGCTCTCAGATTGGGAGCTGTTCTGAGATATGCTGCTACAGATTTGAATGAGAAGGTTGCTGTGAGATTCTGTATGTCATTCTCCACTCGAATGACAGAGGGAAAAGAACCACTTTAATTTGTTGAAGAAGTCCTTATAGAAGCTTTACAAGATTAACACTGGCTGTGTGTAAATGTTCAGAGTCAGCAAGCAGCAGTATTTGCCAGATCTCTATTACTGTAGTTCCTGACTCTCAGGTCTGCCTCTGTCTGTCAGCTTTAGTTGGATCACACATAGGCTGTCATACCTTACAGTCAGTTCTGCTTGTCTGTCAGCTTTATTTTAGAGCACATACAAGTTAGCCCATTTTGATGCCTTCTGAACTGGTCTAGCGATGCTTCAGCTGTGTCCCATCCGGGTGTATTTTTGCTGTACAAGGCATAGCACTCCAGAGCAAAGCAAAAGGAAGAAAAGCAGCACAGTGGGCACTGAAGGCATGTAGCTCCCTGCTGTAACTCATGGGGTGCTTTTGCCATGAGCTGTAGTGACCTGCCACTCTGACCCCACAGCAGACATTCACTGTTAAATCAGGGGGAGGGGTGGGGTGGGTAGTAGCCATTGAGCTCCACTTTGGAGCCAATCCAGTAGAGAGAGGCTGCCTGGCTCTCCCCTAGCCCTGCCCCTTACCCCCAGCTCTGGTGCTGTCTTCAGGATGGGAGGGGGGGAGGGAGAGGAGGGAGCCCAGCCTGCACTGGAGGGTGGGGCAGGTGGATTGGCGCCAATCCACCTGCCCCACCCTCCAGCCCCAAATGGATCTCCCTCCCCTCCCTTCCTACCCCTGCCATCCTGAAGACAGCCCCAGGGGTGGCTAGACAAACAGAAGTTAATGAAAGACAAAGTTAAAACAGAAGATAATGAAGGCGCTCCACTTTGGAATGCTTTCATCTGAACCCTCATTAAATGAGGGTTAATTTTTCCCACGATCAGGCACTTTTAAAGTTCTCTGCAGCCATGCACTTCTGTCAGGGCATGACTAAAGCACATTTAAGGGGCTGATCATATAACAAACAACTTCTGTCTGCACCCAGTATGATGAACTCACGTGTGCTGGAGTATCAGGGCACTCTATATTGTGCTAAAAGAATATCTAGGAATTCATTTTCCACTTCTGCAAAATTTCAGTAAATTTGCAAGTGACTTCTGCGGGAACAAGCTGGGACTTTAGCCTTGACCCTGGAACTGTTACTCATGTAGATTTGATTCTAGTTGTTTCCTTGAGCCACTGGTGGACTGACTTCAGGGCTTTCATTGGGTGGTGTTTCCATGAAAGGACTGGGATTCGGAAGCAATTAATTTATCTACAGGGTCTGGGTTTGTGTATGTCTGTGGAGAAAGGCAAGCAGTAAGGTCTGTTGATTTTCAGGATCAGTAACATATGTTCCCAATATGTCCTGATGCGTGAAGGAGCTTTGGTTCAGCACTGGACTCTGGAGTCCATGACTGCCTCCATGTGTTGACTGAGTTTCTACAAATAGCATATTATGCTATTGTGTCCCATAGCATTAGAAAAGCTTCAGGTTTTTTCAGGCAGGCAGATGAAATTGGGGGAAAAGGGAGAAAATTCATTTTCTCACTTCTGCTACTCCCTGGTAAGGAGTAAGGAAGGAGCAAGTAAGTGATGAAGATGATAAAGGAGTTGGAAAGCAAACTAGAGATGGGAGATTGAAAGAATTAGGTGTGTCCACCCTGGAGGAAAGTAGATTGAGACTTCTAAGATCTATATGATGGTGTGTAGGGTGGAATATGTTGCACTTACGTTCCCAAGCCCACTTAGATGCCTAACATGTGGAATAGATTCTGGGCCAAGTTTTTCAGAGCAGGGTATAATCACAGAGAAGGTTTAACTAAGTAACAATGACTCAGTTGAATGTAGTTCCCACACTAGCATGGATATAAACTTTTAACTTATACCTTTCCTTCTTCTACCCATGACTTTGTTGACAAAACCAAGCACTGTCTACTGAACAAACACTATTAAGCAAACTTGGAAAGCTGTAGCAGGGAGTAGGTAAAAAAATTGCTGCATCTCTGAAGCTTGTGACAAAAAAAACTTTGGAAATTGAATCCTCTGGCTCTGTCTCCCTCCCTGCTGCTCTGAGCTGTCTGCCTTGTCAGCTCTTAGGACTTGATTATGTCTGTGGTGGTGTTACTAGAGTTAAACACAGACTGACTGGAAGTGAGAGCCAGATCCAAACCAATGTTAACACAGTCTAAATCTGTTTGCTTTTTTTCTGTGGTTGGATATTATCTCAGTATTAAGCCCTCAGTTTTAATCATTCCTTAGTAGGGCAGTCAACTGGGTATTGATCTGATGAATAATTATGTAAATCTTTCAGTCTTTATTCCACGAAGGCCTAAAGAGTGACTAGACTCAAAGAAGCTTGTTCTTGGTTTTTATCTGCTTATGGCTAAGTTTTTCCCTGATTCACCTGGTATTGTATGAGATGCGAGTCAGGCAGTTTCAGAGATGATCCTAGCACCTGTTTCAGAATGTGCTAATGAGACCTCTCCTGATGTGTCATTCCCAACTGTGTGATACTACAACATTTATTTTGTGCAGGCATAATACAGTATCTTTTCTAAATGCTCACTCTTTATGAAGCCTCCCATTCACACTAAGTTATGAGAGCAAGAGAAAGTGGTATCAACAAAATGAGTTACATTGTTTAGATAAATCTGAAGTGTAACCTACAAATCTTCATGTCTCCTCTGGATGGGAAAGAAGTTGGTTTAATGAACCCAGCTATAATCTAGAATCTAGGGGACATTCAGAATGTTCTGCATGTCTCATATTATTTGCATGTACAAAATATTTTCTTGGAAATATCAATAATATGCATAATTCTGCAGTATGCCGAGTCCCATAGAATGTTCTGAGTCCTCCTGAAGTCCTTTTGACTCTTGAAATCTTGAAGCATTCAGAAACCCTACTTTTCACTCAAGGAAAATAAATGCAAGAAAGTCTCTGCTTCAGCTATTAAAAAGGTGTAAAGTAGACATAAAGGAGAAGAGCAGGAGGAATTTCCAGCAAAGCCAAGTGCTGGTTATATATTCCTCATTGTTTCCTTGGGGTGGGGGGTGGGGGTGTGCTTGACCTTCCTGATAGGGAGGAATGGAAGATAAAGACTTCATTGGTCTAAGGATGGATTTGGAGGAGGAGAGGCTGGACACTGGGTTAGGTACACTGTTTAGGTGGATGTTAGCCCAATAAATCCCTACTGGATGAATAAATCTACCAAAGTCGATGCTTGTTGCTGATATTCTTATGTAATTTAGAAGGGAATACCCCTGGCTCAAAGGTGGTACGCAGCACGCTTCCCAGAATTCTATCCCACTCTTGTTTGCTGTGATCAGGACGGTCTGTCTCTCTGTCTGGATTTCCCTTACAGGCCCTTGTCTGTCTCTGGTTAGAGGCTCCTACTCCTTTTGTTACCCCAGCCCTGTTTGTTTCTTTCTTTGCCTTCTTCTCTCTAGGATCTCCCAGTGCAGAATAATAGCACAGGGGTTTTCAACCTTTTTTTTAATAAGCGTACCCCCAGCGGCCAGACGTGGAGCTGGTGGGGAGAGGGTGTGGTGCATAGCCGGACGCAGAGCAAGGGGAGAGGGGTGGTGGGTGGTGGTGGCAGCTGCCATGTATGAGCTTCTGCCCTCTGTTGCCCCCCCCCCCTTGCATCTGGCTGGCCAGGCAGGTGGTGCCTGTATAGCCCACGGAGGGGTGCCGCTGCCCTCACTCCCCACAGGGCCCTACTCCCGGGAGGTGGTGGCACAGGATGGTGGGTGGTGGTGCTCTGTCCCTGCCCTCACATGCATGCATACCCCCTAGCGGGACTGGCCCACAATTTTTGGGGGCCCCTGCAAGATATAGTTTTGGGGCCCCCGAAGCAAAGAATCTGGTACTGGGGGCGGGGGGTGGGGAGGTGAGCAGCCGGACGTGAAGCCGACATTGACAGGAGGGTGGGGAGGTGTGTAGCGAGTGGCTGGAAGCAGAGGGCCCCTTGGCTGCGGCCCCCCCTGTAGCTGCAGGTTTTGCAGGATAGGATGGGCTGGCCCTGCCCCCTAGGGCCTTCCCAAGCACCCCCGGGGTTACACATACCTCTGGTTGATGACCTCTGCTCTAGCATAGTCTACTGCTAGTTGGGAGTTTATTGATATGCTGTATCCCTTTCTATTAGTCTGTTGTGGGATGTTTCCCTCCTTTCTACTCTTTCCCTGGGAAGTTTTGTCTTTGTTCTTCTACAGAGGAGATGAAAGAAGATGAAAAGCCAGTTCCCTGGTAAAAACCTGTATTAGTGGAAAGGGTTTTATACCAACACAATGTTCTTCACGTCTATGTGGCCCTGAGAAAGCCTTTCCACAGTTTCTCAATTTGAGACACAATTCTTTGTGGGTCTATCATAGTTAGACATTACCCTTTAAACTGGCTGGTTATTGTTTGTTCTCTCTTCCAATCAGTTATTTAATGCCAAGAAACACCCTATTCTTCAGCTACTAATGCTTATATAACAACAGTTTGTGGCAGCTCATTTAATGTGGGCTATGGAAAGAACACAAGGCCCCAGCCAGCCCCATGGATCCTATTTGTGCTTGTTGTTCTGCTCTCTACTTCTTGTCCTAGACCAGTGTTTCTCAACATTTTTAGACTCTAGGCACTTTGTTAGACTCAAGACACCATTTAGAAAATTCCAGCTCTTAGGGTTCACTCAGTTTTTGACTGTAGAAAAATAATAGAACAATTATTCTTTTGCAAAGAACTCAGAAAGACCACAACAGGCCAGAAATGTTTTTGATGCTGCGGATTCGTTTTTCAAATCTCTGGGTTTATATTGTGAATTGTATGTAGCTGTGTATGCTGCTATGGGTAGCTTTTGGGAAGATCACATCCAGTCATGTTTGATTATGCCAGCAGAGCTGACCACTTTTACTTTTGCTGCTGGCTTTGGCTAAGGACTCACTGTTCAGGGCCCTTGCCTCTGCTGTAGTAGAGGTAGCAGATAACACCACAAGGCCACCCAAGGCTTACTAGAAATGCA
Organism: Alligator mississippiensis; assembly: GCF_030867095.1. Lineage (NCBI taxonomy): Eukaryota > Metazoa > Chordata > Crocodylia > Alligatoridae > Alligator > Alligator mississippiensis. The sequence goes on from NC_081829.1 coordinate 22,333,675, forward strand.
TAATAATCAAAGTTAAACAAATAAACTGTCATTTAGCTCTTTGCTGGCTTCATGTGGTTCTTCCCAGGCTTCACCTTCTGGTCACCTCTTATGTTTCGGAGGCTTTGATGAGACTGCGGGGCTGGTGCAAACAAAACAAGCAAGCAAGCAGATGAGAAGCCTTGTCCTCAGCCCCTTCTGGTGGTATCTTGACCCCTGGTAACCTCAGGCAGTCTTGCTCCCTGCCAGTGCAGCCGCCTAAGGCTTCTTTCAGCATCTTTTATTCTCCCCCTTGCTGGTCCACGTGGCTACCTCTTTCTCGTTTACCACATCTGGGTTAGCTCTCTTGCTGGAAGACTCACTGTGTGTCTCTGGACCTGGATCCTAGCCTTCGATGAGTTCTTCCAGGTCTGGGGTGGCTGTGGGGAAGTGCTCCTAGGGTGTGGGCCTGGCCCTGTTTCAAGATGCCTGCATGCTTATCAGAGTGAATACTGCATAGCTCCCTGTGTTACCCTTACAAGGATCTCACAGCACCCTGGTTGAGAATCACTGCCCTACACCTCATTGGATTCCCCACATTTGTTTTTCCTCTTATGTTCTTGATCATTAGTGCACATACTCTTCTGTGGTTGCTGGGCTGTGGGTAGGAGAAGGCAGGAGTAGTAAAAGAGCCTAACCCCAGAACAGTCTTTAACTAGCTGATCTCTCTCCCTTCCAAAATTGGCAGGCAACTTGGCAGAATGTCTTTTGTTTAGGAGCATTTATAGATGGTGGAAAAGTCAAATAACTTGTTAAACTTTTTCATTTAACCAGTGGGGCTTTTTGTTGCTGTTGTTCTGAAGCAAGCTGAACTGCTGTGACTCAAAGAAGCTTTCATAAGCATGCTCAGCGCTGGCTGCCTTTCCTTAGATGACAACCATCATCTGAGCCAAAGTAGCAGGAACTGAGCCAGGAACTTCGGTGCTGTTCAGGGTGTAGCATACTCATGGTGTCGGTGATTTGGAAGCAGAAGAAGACAGATAAGACACAGTGACTAGTGTGATACTTTCACACTGACATCCTCAGGGCAAGGTTGCTGATTCTCACAAATTTATCTGGAGTAGAGAAGTGTAAGTTCCTGCTGCCAGCAATCTTGTGTTCATGTAAAAAGCTACACCCATTACATACATTTCTGGGAAACAAAACCAGGGAAATGTTTGTTCCTCTAATGTCCTTATGCTCAATTTGCTACACAGTTCTGGGGCTAGGGACAGACATTACACATAAACCAGTTTAAGTTATCATAAACTGGTTTAAACCTGTAACAGAACCTAAGTTCAGTGTAAATAAACCAGTTTCAAAATGGATAAACTGGTTTAAGGTAAACCTGGCTGAATGTAGTATCAGACTAACCTGATTTGGGTCAAACTGGTTTATGCAATGTCTGTCCCAGACGCCTTCCTGGTTTAAGTTAAACCAGAGTCCCCCAGCGTCCCAGATGCTTTGCTGCCCTGGGCTGTGCTGGGCTGTGCTCTCTGCTACAGAGAACAGGGCTGGCCCCACTCCTCTGCTCCCTAGCCAGAGCTCCAGGGGAGACTGCAGGCACAGCAGGGTCTGCCTGGCTTCCCCCTGCCTCCCCCCTTACTGCTCACTGCTCAAGCAGGGACCCTCCCATCTCCCACAACATGGGACCCAGCCCCACAGCCCCTAAGCATGTGGTATGCTAGCTAATGGTGGTTATACCTCTTAGTGTTGATGTGGTTCTGTGGGCTGCCAGGGCACAGAAAAACCTATCTATGCCCCTGTGACTCTTGTGGGCTCAGAGATCTGATTCTTTAGGTTGAATAGTAGATATTTAAGCTTTTTATAGCTAGACATGTAAGATTTACTTTCCATAGATGACCCAAATGGAAGGATTACTATGAGGGTGTTTCACAAAGTGACAGCGATTTTGAAATAAAGCCATTTTGTGTGCAATGATCATTTACTGGACCACATCACTTCTCTACATAGTTGTCACTTCTATACATGGTTGTAAATGATAGCTGCATTTAACAATGCCACCATCAATGTTCCACACTGCTGTGTAATTTCCTACTCCCTGCACACAAAATGGTTTTATTTTGAAATTGTTGTTACTTTCTGAGATACCCTCATGTATTGGACTGTGCTTTCTATAACCTCTTAGATCGGACTTTGCTTCCAGAAACAGAAACCAAGAGCCCTGACACCCATTGTTTTATTGCTGTTTGACAAAAATGCTTGTGCAGCCCTTTCTTTCTCTTTGTGTGTGTGTGTATGTGTGTGTGTCGACATGCATGTGCAGGGGAAGGTCGATTTTCCTTTATGGGCTTCCCTAAATAGAAGCTAACAGCAGGCTTTCATGTGGGACTTATTACTATAACTGAAGTGGCAGAGGTCTTGATTTAGCAAACTTCTCTCGCCAGAAACCAGCTTCATTTGCAAAGGTGTAACCTTAGTACTTATGTGGGAATGGACAACTCAGGATGGTGTAAATGAGGTATAGGCCTTTCATCTGTAGGTCATCAGTTTGAATCTTGGCCAAAAAATAGATATTAAAAGTTGTTCCTATCTAAAAGGACGTTTGGTATCCTTCACATGGAGTGAATTTGGTAAGTCTCAGTTCTACATCCCATCCCTTGGCTTTGCTCTAGCTTGCAAGCTCTTTAGTAGAGCTGTTCAAAAAAAAAATTAATTGAAACAGTGTTTCTTTGAAAGAGTTGTTTTAATTAAATAAATTCTTTTAACAAAACCATCCCAATTTGACCAAGTTTCTTGTGGGTAACGCTAACAGAACACACTTTTGTCCCCACCACCAAATGAAGATGATGCTTGTACAATAAATCACTAACAGCACAGGACTTCATGGCACCACACTGAACTTCTGAGCAGTTCTAGGGATAGAATTATGAACTTCTTCCTGCAAAGTTGCCAGCACCACTTGTGCTAAAGAACTGCCCTTACTTGTGAACATTGACATGTATCTGGGTAGTTCAGATTTCATCCAGTAGAGGGTCATGGCATGTGATTGTGGGGGGGGGTGTTTGTGTGTGCGTGTTGCTCCACACATGCCTAAACACATATACATACATATATATAGACACACAGGTGCATGTGCCCATGTGTTGACCATTCCATTAGATATTTATGAACAACACGGACTTGGATGAACATTTATTGTCATTTGTAGAGAGCTTTGCATTTTGGGAATCCTTGAAGATGAATACAGCAAGAGCCACATGGCAAAATCATCACACAGAAATAAATATACCCTCCCCCTAAGGAAATGCTGTGCTAATGCTTATGGGTTGCAATGTAACACAGAAGATCACTGCCAAAATGCCAGAGTGATGCCTCATGGTACAACTTTTCATCCAAATGCCAACCCAAAATCTTCTCACAGTATATTGCAGCAGCGATGATGTCACAACCCTCCAACAAAACTTACCTATCCCCTGCCCAGTAAAAAAAAGGCTGACATTCAATCTATGCCAGAACAGAAATAGCCTGAGTAACCTAAGCTCTTAATCACAGCATACTAGGCATTGTAGAGCTCTACTGAAAGCCTGCACCAAGTCACTTTCAAAGGAGCTTTCCTTTCCTTTCCTTTCCTTTCCTTTCCTTTCCTTTCCTTTCCTTTCCTTTTTCTGATTGAACTCCCTATATATGCACCTTTACACAGGCACATTGGTTATTTTGGGTCAAAGATCAGCCTACCATAAACATCCCTAGACCATATGACATTTCCAATTCAGATTGAACCATGATGCCTTGTTTCCCCCTACTTCTGTAATGGGCCAAACTTAAAATCCTTTGAACTTTCTAAGAATCTGAGTCCTGATCCATGCCTGAATTTTACAGCTATTTCAGATGCAATTTTAGGGCCTCACTTGCTGGAGCTGGCTACCATGTATGTTCAGATGGGTAGCAGAGTGTGACTTCACCAGGTTACTCAACAGGTTATAAACAGATTCTTTGTCCTGTGTTTTGGCTGCAATGTCACTCTGGGTCATTTCACAGTGCTTATGTTCTGTTCTTCTAATGGCTGATGCTGTATTATCCCTAGCGTCTAAGATATTATTCTGAATTTACACCCTTGAGTTCTAACACTATTGTTTGGAAGGTGCCTCAAAGCTCATCTAGCCCAACCCCTTGCACAGATGCAAGATGTGCTTTTCTTAAACCATCTCAAACAAATGCCTATCCAGCCTCTTCTTGAAACACCCCAATGGAGCAAATTCCACAGCTTCCCTAGGTATCTTTTGATTGCTGCTGAAATGATGAAAGGGTCTCCCAGGCCCTCTTACTACTTCACTTCTGTATGTTCCCCAAAAAGGAACTTGGGCTCATATACCAGACCAGATGAGAAGTCAAGAACAGTCTACCCCAGCCATACTATGCTTAGTCTCTAGATCCTAAGTCTCTAGAAAAAAATAGATGCTGATTTGCCCACATCCAGACTAAATGATTGATGACCTCACTTAAAAGAGAAAATTGTAAATGAAGCAAGCACCTGATCCCTCACCCAGTAGCTACTCTAGGTGTGGCCTTGTGGGTTTTGTTGCTGCTGAAAATCATTGTCACATACATACAGAGTTTACTTGACAGAAAAGTGACAGCTCAATGGTCTTTGTAACTATATAATGGAACAGATAGCACTGATGACAGAACATATGGGGCAACTGGGATTAGGATGGAGACTGCATCACTTTTTCTTATCCAGTGTCATGCAAATATATTTATGTCAATCCCATGTTACCAGTGAGACCATCAGAACAATCATCTATACCAGGGATCTCTTTTAGTCCTTTTTGAGATATGTTGACCAGCACTGCTCACTGTATTCAAGATGAGGGCATACCATGACATAATGATGTTTTCAAGTTCTTTCCTAAAGATTTCATTTGCCTTTTTGACCATTGCTACACATGGAATTGATTCACAATGGGAGAACTTCAGAAGATTCAGAAACAGTTGTTAGATTGTAAGTCTGGGATATTCCAAAGAGCCAGAGGAGGTGGGTTCCCATGACAAGTCATCTCTTTCGAAACTCCCTCTCCCCCCAAAAATGTCTGGAACTTATCTTCTTTAAAGCATATTTAAAGTATTTTGGCTAGTATTTGAGCATTGAATTCTGTCATGGTAATACTAATAGAGATCATTTGCAAGATTTTATGTTGTATCTGATTTTTGATTCTGAACGTGACACACACACACACACATTTTAGGGGTGTCTAGAGATGGTGGTTTGTCTTGAGGCCATCTGCATTAATAAACCAACAATCTAATCACGACCATTTCTTGTAGACAGTGTAAACCAAACTAGATGAGCCCCTGTGCAGGCAAGATTATAAATGAATGCAAGTGACTTTCATAGAAATGTCTGTGATAGAAACGATGAAAATATCACAAACAAGCTCTCAGGGCAGAATTCTCAGATCTGCGGGAGAGCAGCATGCGGGGAAAGCAGACTCTTCAGACCCCATTGTAAGGAGTAGAGAGGAGAATATTTGTCCTTTATTTTAATTCTTTAATGTATCCCTCATCAAGCCAATAGCATCTCTTTTGGTAGAGAAAAGACAAGAACAATTTGTAGTTTATATAAAAGATATCAGGTACTGAGACTTCTGAACAGACCTTGAAGTCCTCTCTGGCTCCTAAACTAACACTGTTCAGGAGCTAAGTTGTTCCAGTTCTAAACTAACTGTTGTCTACAGACATTTTGCAGGATCTCCTAAAATTCTGGCTTCTACAAGACAGAACAGGAAAAAAATGCTTATTATACATTACAGAACCTCACACAGAGGTGAATTTCTTTAAAAACATGTGTTGTTAACACTGTTTTCTATTCCCAGTACTATGAGGGTCTGCTAAGCAACATCATCCAGAAAGCATAATACATAAGCATAGGCTTAACTTTAACTCTGAGTATAATTTCTATTGAAATCACTTGAGTTTAAAGTTAGGAATGTTTTTACAGTCCTTTAAGTTCCTTAGTTCTGTCAGCTGACAGAGTTTTGCCTTCCGTGCTGAAAATGGGGAAGTTTCTTGTTTCCTGAAGTGTCTGGAAGCACTGAGTTTTGCAGTCTGGGTGTGGCTTCTCTGAAAATTGTCTTCTGGGCTCAGCAGTCTCCTCCTCCTTGTCAGTGGCCACCTTATCCAAGTGAAACACCTGCGGGAGAAGGTCATAGTGAGGGAAGGACAGAGGCAATTTCTGAGGACCAGCCTTAGAGTGGGGATACCAGTGTAGCTATGCCAGTTCAAAGTCCTCATGTGATGCACTGTGCCAGGGAAAACGTATGCAAATGTGTCTGTTTCTGGTTTTATCAGGGGAAAAAAAAACAGAATGGCATGTTCTCAGATAGCTACAGACAATCTCAGGGCCTGTTCTGAATATCAATACAAAGACCTGTGAATTGATTCTGTGTCCAGGGGGAAGCCAGTGAAAGGAAACTGGGGTGGCATTTTTGTTGTTCATGAATTAATGTTGTTGAGCTATTTTTATAATGTGGTTTTTATCCACAAAAAATGATTGTAAAAATGGCTTTCAGTCTAAGTATTTATTGTCCCCTGCTCACTCCATAGTGAATGTTCTCTGTTTGCAAGGGACAAGTTATTTCTCCAGGTTCTTATTCGTAGGACCTGAAAGACAAGCTAGCTACCTCCTGGCCCAGGCAGCATCCCCAACAAAGAGCAATGCAGATTCTGCAGATGGACTTCATTCAGTTAGTAGGTCTGATGAGGAGCAAGCTAGAATACCAAGGTGTGGTCTAAAGTAAAAGGTAGCAAAAACATATTTTATTCACTAAAAATAAGTAGTGATGGTGCTGGTGCACACAGGAAACAGATTAATTAAATTAAAATAGTACATTTTTTTACAGTCACTTTCCAAAACAAACTTAACATTTTTAACTATTCCTGTGGCTTCACATCCGTATGAGAAGCTACTTAAAAACAGCAAACGTAAATAGGCTACAGCCTCACTTCCTCTTCTAGTGTTTCCCTCAGACCACAAGTGCTATTCCCTTCCCAGGCAAGAGTTAGTCTCAGAGGAGATGAAATACTGCAGAGATGTTTCAGACCTAGTGGACATCTGCCTTGTAAAAGGACGATGCTAGGCTGTGAAACATGACATGCCTGCTCCATGTATGCCACAGCCCAAAATGGATGACTCAGGGTGGTGCTGGCTACAGGCCAATAAGCACACCCAAATCAGCACTGATGGTGGCTACATTACATTCATTCCAAAGTATAACGAGCAGAGAGGGAGCGACATGCTTTGTTGCCTGTGCTCCCCAGCATAGTCCTTTGACATGCCCTTTGTTGTGACTCAAAAGACTTTCATAAGGTTCTCCTAATTTGGGTGTGAATATTTTTCATGTCATTTTAGAGCTATATTATAGCTCTCTTTCCAGAAAAGTGAATGTTCTTTCATAAGGACAAGTATCCTCACTGAATGTGCTTTAGATGTGACCATTGACATTAATAAAGCTAGGGTAACATTTCTTTCATTTGTAAATGAGGCAGGGTACCTAAGAATAGTGCCCTGATGCATCCATTCCTTGGAGTGGAGAGGGGGCAGGAGTTCAAGTTTGTCTCAGCCCTTTGCTCTTTTGAGGAAGATATAGCAATTGCAAACTTTTTGGTTGATGTATTAAAGAATCCACAAATGTCTCTGCTGTCCTCCACCATTGAGATACCTGCAGGGCAAGGATGCCATATAGTCTGTCAAACTAATGGGTTTCTCTTTCTCAGAATCAGCATGCATCCAAAATCTGTCAAATAGTAGTTTTTGAGCCTGCTGTACTCTTGCTTTAATTCTTCATGCCATTGCTATACCTGTTGATAGTTAGGTCCACTGCAGGTGCATCTACACGTGCCATTAAGTTAAGGTGATGTGATAAACTCCAGTGCAGTCTGAGCTGGAGTTTTGGTGCCTTAATGGTATGTGTAGATGCTCAAACTGCTGCGGTCCAGGGCACATGTACAGACACTGTGCCCAGGACCACAGCAGTTTGAGCCAAGGCAGAGCAGCCCCAAGCTGGCAGCAGGCCTGAGGGTTCAGCCCTGGGTTTGGGGAGGCAGTGTCACTCAGCGGCAGGGCTGGCTGGGGCATGAGAGTGCCCCAGTGTGAGGAGCCCAGGCAGTAGGTGTCAGGAAGGCATCTGGCGCAGTGTATGCCTGGGTCAGTGTTCACACAAGTGTTTAGATGCAGTTATTTTTGCCCCAGTAAGAGAGTACTGTCCCCGGCACTGCTATCTTACAGTGATGAAAATTAGTTTGCTGCAGTCTAATAGTGTTTCACATGTAGACTGTGATGTTTTATACTGCAGCAAATTAGAGTGCTGCGCAATTAAGTGCATATGTAGATACACCCACTACTGGGTTTACTGCACAATCAAGCAACTCTGGGCAGGCATCTACACATGCAGCCTTTTGGGAGCAGATTTGCTGCTTATGAAAGTAGCCTGCTCCAGGCCTCTTCCTGCCCTACTCTGCCCCCTGCAGCAGCTAGGCAGAGCTGGAGGCTCCAGCCACAGCTTCCTGGCTGCCAGGGGCACTCTTTCAAATGCAGCCCTGTGTGGTGCTCTCTGGCCACCTGTTTTTTCTGGGCCAGAGCAACCCACAGTGTGCTGGCACAGCCCTCTATGACTTTGTTTACAGAGTCTGTGCCCGTTGTGCAATGGATGCTCCACCCCCAGGCCTGGCAGTGACGACCCATGCCATGGGCTTCTGCTGGGCTTTACCACTGCAGCAACTGCCTCATGGCCCAATATATCTCGACCCTGTCTGCCCCCTGTGCTGCACGGCCGATCAGCGTCTACATGTGCAATACTGCGCAGTAACTACTTTGTGCCTAATTTACTACCTGCATTTGCAGGTAGTAAATTAACTGTGCAGTAAGCACTGCATGTGTAGGCAGTGATGCTTTACAGCACAGTAAATTAGTCTGCTGAGCAGTCAAGCATCTCATGTAGATGCACCCAGTATGTACTTTTTCTTTTAGCAGTTAAATTGCTGTGCTTTCCAAGAAGACAATTCACTCTTAAGAAACTATTTAAATGTTAAGACTCACTCTTCTCCTGTTTGCACACTTGGTAGTGAAGTATCATCTGTATGGTCAAAGAGCTTATCTTTCATGTAGTGCCAAACAGGTGCACGTTATGACCCAAACAGGTAGACAGATCTGGGTCGGAAATCACAGCCTCAGATCAGGATGTAGCTGAACTTAGGTGAAGATTAATTCTGCATTAGCTGAATGAATTCCTGCAATGGGCCAAATCCCTGAAGTCTGAATTCTTTGGGAAAGAGCAACTTAGTATTTGTGACAGATGGACTCAACTCATCTCTAATATTGTATCTTTACTGTTTTTTCTTTTTCTGTTTGAAAACTCAGTCCATTTGTATTTAACTAAAAGCTGCCTAAAATCTTCCAGGTTCTCCACAGCAAAAGTATAGCACTGGCAACAGCAGCTGAGGTCCCTGTCCCCAACCATGTCCGTGTTATAGCCCTAACCTGGAAGGACCACACCTGGGAGTGGGAAGGGAGCTCAGTGACCACTGCTCATGCTGGCATTGTTCTCTGCTGAGAATAAATAATGGGGCTTGTCTGTTAGGAACTGAAAATCACTTATCTATGGGCTACCAGCCCACCCAAATACATGGTAACAATTTCTGACCACAAACAACCAAGGCTGGGTTTAGACCTGTGGGTTACAGTAACAGGCTACTCAATTCTGTAACCCTGAGTCTTCAGTTAAGTTTCAGGAGCATTTCTCATGGCGTTTTGCAGAAAGGCTGTAGTTCATTATTGCAGATATCTCCCATTCTTGGCTGCCCAGGAAGCCAGCTTCAGAGAGAAGGACCTACATAAACCATAAGCTGTGGCTGGGATGTTAGAGCACTGTGCTGGGAAGTCTTACAGATGAGGCATGTCTACATGAGATGCTGAGTAGCTGAATAATACTGTGCAGTAGCATGTCACAGCTCTGACAGTGCTAATATGCTACTACGCAGTATTATTAGGCTACTGCACAGTAGCATCACTTAAAAGGTGTTCACCAGTATTATTGCACAGTAATTCTGGTTACTATGCATTTATTTAGTATTTAATTATACAAGTACTAAATAAATGCGCAGTGACCACTGCACAGTAGCATCTCATGTAGACACACCCATGGAGATTCAAATCACCTCTATATAAGGGGTGGGGGCTCTGCCCTGTGTCTCATGCTTCCTGTACAACTGGTTTAACTGGTAGGCTATTGCACTAAAAGTTGGAAGAACCCCTCACTACTCATGGTTTTTTGTGGCTTCTTTTGGCTTATGCTAACCCAGAGCAGGAAGGTATGGAGCCACATACCTACCCAATGAGAGCACAGCATACTGCATGTGTGATACAGAAGGAAGTGACACAGGACTAGCGAACAGGCCAGGAAACAAGGGAGTTTGAGTGGGACCCCTTAGTGAGAGAGGAACAGGAAGCTTTGGTTGACAGGTAAAAGGGTTTGTGGGTGCTGGTGAGTAGAAAGGCCTGCCTGGCTTGGGCTTGGTGACATAGCTTCACTTTGGGAGTAATTTTGTAGTGTTGTTTGGAGGAGTGAACAGAAGAGCTCTCAGGTATAAAGTCCAGCAGCTGATTGAGCTGATTACAGCTGATTGCAGTGTGACTTTGTTTGCAGTGTGACTTGCCTAAGCAGAAAGGCAAGAAGTCAGTGACATAGGAGTGCATAACACAGGACCAGTGAAGAGGGGAGTTTGAGTGGGGGGTTTGCTGGGGACTTTGCCTGGACACTTTCTTTCTAGACTGTACGCTTGCTGAGCAGAAGCAGGAGAAGGAGACAGAGGGAATATTTCAGGACTATCCGCAGAAGAAGAAAAAGGAACCAGCAGGAATATCAACAGGACAGCTGGAAGATGTCATAATGCCAAAGCCCCTGCTACTACCAGTTCTTGTAATCTCTTCTGAATCTGAAGCTGTCCATCTGGAGAACTGGCAATGGATGAGAAGGAGCTCACTCCAGTAGCAGGAGAGGTCATTGGAGTGAGGATAGAGACCTCTGCTGCCAAAAGGAAGCAATGGGTGATGGTGGTTGGGGACCATCCTCCTGTGGGGCATCCATCTGCTGGCCTGACCTATTGTTTTGGGAACTCTACTACCTGGAGCTCACATCCAAGATGTCACAGAAAGGTTGTTGAGATGCTTCTGGCCCTCTGACTACTATCCCATGCTGCTCATCCTTGTGGGCACTAATGATACTTGCCAGAAGGGACCTCAAGCAGATCAAAAATGACTAAATGGCTTTAGGCGCAAGGGTGAAAGGTATGGGGACCTAGTGGTGTTCTCATTGATCCTTCCTTTCAAGGGTAAAGGCGCAGCTAGGGACAGATGCATCCTAGTGATCAACATTTGGCTGCACAAATGGTATTGTTAGCAGGGCTTTGGCTTCTTCAGTCATGGGATGGTGTTCCAAGAAGTGGACTTCTGGAAACAGATGGGGTCCACCTAATGAAGAGAGGTTAGAGTGTCTTCAAATATGGGCTTGCTAACCCAATGAGGAGGGCTTTAAACCAGGTTCTTCTGGGGATAAAGAAAAAAATCCCAGAGGTAAGTAAAGAGCCAGAACACATGCATAATAACTTAGTAAAAGGAAACAATAGTGGAAGCCTTAGCAATGTTCTTGTGGAAAAGATTGGATGATCAGCTAGATATGTGAAAGGTTTATATACTAAGGTGAGAAGCAAGGGGAACAAACAGGAAGAAATGACGGTCCTAGCACAATCACAGAATTATGATGTAATTCAGATTACAGAGATGTGATGGGATAAATCATGGCTGGAGTATGGTCATGAATGTGTATTGTTCAGGAAGGACAGGCAGGAAAGAAAAAGAGGTGGTCTTAGCCCATATATAATGGCAATGGTTGCATGTTCTGAGGTGCAGTATGAGGTGGAAAGTAGGCCTGTTGAAAGCTGCTTGTGTGAGAGCAACAGCTGAGAGGTCATGATGAATGTCTGCTACAAGCTGCCAAACCAGGAAGAGGAGGTAGACGAAGTCTTCTTTAAACAACCGATAGAAGCTTCTAAATCACAGGACCTGGTTCTCCTGTGAAACTTTACTTATTGGGACATCAACCAGAAGGTAAACACAGTAGGCTGCCTATACACATGCTATGGGGAGGGGAGGAGCCTAGCATTTTAATTAGAGTAGCTCCCGGGCAGCCGCTGTAATTAAAATGCTGCAGCGCAATATGTATTAAGCCCCTGCATGTTTGAAAATGGCCACAGGATGGTTTATCTAAGCCTCATTTGACGAGGTTTAGTTAAATTAATCAAGTCTGTTCCGATGCATTCTAATTTGAATGCCAAGGAGCACGTGTACAGGCAGCCTTAATGCACTAGCAATCCAGCAGATTCTTGGAGTGTGTTGTGGATAACATTTTGAGACAGAAGACAGACAGTGCAACTAGGGGAGAAGCTCATCTTGATTTGCTGTTCACAAGCAGGGAGGAATTAGTTGAGAATGCGATGGTGGAAGGCAACTTGAGTGGCAGTGACCATAAAATGCCAGAGTTCAAGATTCTAAGTGGTGGAAAGAAGGAGAGTAGCACTATAAAGACACTGGACTTCAGAAAAGGAGGCTTCAGTAAACTTAGGAAACAGGTGGGCAGGATCCTGGGAAGCAAGTCTAAAGGGTAAATGAGTCCAGGAGAGCTGACTGTACTTTAAGGGGGCCCTTTTAAGGGTGCAGGAGAAAGCTATCATGATGCAACAGAAGAATGGAAAGTTCGGTAGGAGCCCAGCCTGACTAGACAGCAATTTCTTCAATAAGCTGAAACTCAAAAAGGAATCCTACAAAAAGTGGAAACCTGTCATAGTACTAGGGAAGAGCATAAGAGAATTGCACAGGTATTCAGGAAGACAATTGGAAGGCCACAGCACAATTTGAGATGCAACTGACAAGGACCATAAAAGTAAATAAAAAGGGATTCTGCAAGTATATCAAGAGTAAGAGGAAGCCCAGAGAAACCATAGGTCCTTCATGGAATGCAGAAGACAATGTAGTTACGGATGATGCAGAGAAAGCTAAAGTATTTAATGCCTTTTTTAGTCTTCACAAATAGGAGCAGCTATCGGATGATGAGTGATGTTGGAAGCAAAGATTAAGAAGGAGACAGCCTAAAGTATTGGCAGAATAGGTTAGGATTACTTAAAGCAGGTAGAGACTTTTAAGTCAGCAGGGCCAGATGGGATGCACCTTAGGGTACTGAAGGATCTGGCTGAGGCTATTTCAAAGCCACTAGCTATTCTCTTTGAAAACTTGTAGAGGTCAGATGAGGTCCCAGAAAAGGGTAAATGTAGTGCCCATCTTTAAGAAAGGGAAGAAGGAGGATCCAGGGATTTATAGACAAGTCCATCTGACCTTGATGTGTGGAAAGATCATGGAGCAGGTCCTCAAGGAATCCATTGTGAAGCCCCTAGAGGAGAACAAGGTGACCAGGAAAAATCAACATGGATTCACCAAGAGTAAGTCATGCCTGACCAATCCAGTTTCCTTCTATGATAATGTGACATGCTCACTTTATGCAGGAAGAACAGTGATATACCTACTCACAGTGATGTGATATACCTTGGCTTTAGCTAGGCTTTTGACACTGTCTCCCATGACATTCTCATTAACAAGCTAAGGAAACATAGATTAGATGAAAGTACTGTGAAGTGGATACATACTGGTTGGATCATTGTGCTCAACAAGGGGTGCATCTACATGTATACATTTACTGAACAGTAACCAAAATTATTGCACAGTAACCAAAAATTACTGTGCAGTATGGGTGGCGTGTACACATGCATGTTTATATGCACAAATAAAATGGCAATTTATGCCCCATTAGTTACCGCACAGTAACATATGTGTAGACACCTTACTGCACAGTAACACTGTGTGTATGGACTGATTTGGGACTAGCTTTAGTCCCAAGTTGGTCCACATACAGCATTACCTGGGTTTGGTGCTGGTCAACATATTCTTTAATGATTTGTATGATGGGATTTAGTGCACTCTTAACAAACTTATGGAAGATACTGAGTTGGGTGGAGTTGCAGACACATTGGAGGGCAGGGCTGGGACACAGACGAACCTGAATAGACTGGGAAAATGGTCCATAGTCGATCAAGCTGCAGCAGGGGAAATTTAGATTGGAAATTAGGAGGCACTTTCTGACTTCGTGTGTGGATAAGCATTAGAACAGACTACCTAGAGAAGCTGCAGTCTCCATCCTTGGAAATTTTCAAGACCAGATTGGACAGACACTTGGCTGGGATGGTTTAGTCAGGGATGATCTAGCCTTAATCAGAGGGCTGGGCTAGATGACCTTGTGAAGTCTCTTCCAGCCCTACTCTCCTATGATCCTATGTTCCTATGTTCATTTGCTATGTAAATGACCATCTTACATATGGAGCAGGATTGCAAATTGTGTGTAAATGTCTAAAATAGCAGTTATGCAGCTAGAAAACTGCCACTTGTGTGCATGAATTGGAACTGCATTCTGCCCTAAGTGTCCTTGCTAAGATGCTAAGAAATCAGAACAAACAGGAATGGATTATTGTGGTACCAGAATAAGGGTGTAAACCTGTGCTGTATTAAGAAGAGTAGTAAAAGTTTGCAACTGGCTCCTCAATGGTTATTGCAATGTGAATGTATAAGCAAATGAATAAATACAGTCCATAAGCCATCGTGCCTACTTCTGCTCACACAAATTACTTTGTTTTTGAATTGCAGGGCTTGCTTAAAGTAAAAAATGCTGAATGTTGAAAATATATTAGGACACCATTTCTACTGCATCTACTTCAATGAACTATTTTTAACTGCTCCCTAAGGATGGGCAGCAATGAGGACAAGGAAAAGTATGAGAGGAAATTCTAAATACACAGAGGCAGAGTTAGACATCAGGCATGCACCTACAGTATCTACTCACATAACAGGTAAGAGGCTCTGCAAAAGGGGGATGGGATTTCATTTGTATTTTCTTTGTTGACAGTGATGGAGGGAATTCACCAAATGTAATAAAAAATCCTTATAGAAGGAAAAACAGAGTGACTATGTATTTGGCCTGATTCTGATCTTTTTCAGGACCAAATCTGGAGTAACTCTACTGAAGTTAATGGCTTTATACTGCTGAGAGAATAGAATTTGATTTCTCTACAACCATGTTAGTTTGAGGAAAGATTGGCTGAGTCTTTTAGTTGCATCAGGAGAGTCAGAACTGTTTCAACTGATGAACAAACTAGATCTGAGTAACACACTGGAAGAAGCCTGTCTCTTGAAATATCTCACATATTGACTAGCTCCAAGATATTTTGAGGGCATTAACCAAAACTATCACTTCTAGTAGTCTAGACATATAAGGCTGAGTTGAGTCAAACTGAAATCCTGGATTTAAACACTACAAGAGATCAAAACTGAATCCAAATTTCATAGCTGGATCCATCTGATTTAGCAAATAGCTGTGGATCTGAAGTTTGAAACTTTGGCCCCTCTATAAGTTATCCAGTGCAATTCTGTTAGGCTAGGTAGCTCAAGATTAGACTTAATATAGGGAACTAATTTTTGCTATTGCCATAGACAGTGATTTATCAACTTTTGCTGCATTTTATACAATAGTCTGCCCAAACTATTGAATATGTGTGAGAAAGAAAATCAAAATTAGCTAAGGGAGCTCAATTCCTGCACTGGAGGCAAAGGAAGAGCTTCATCAGCGTTACCAGAGTCTAATATACTCAAAGCCCTGGTTTGTTTCCACAGGCTTGTGTAATAGAGGAAGGAGCCATTAAAATGTGCCCCTCAGTTTGCACATCCAATACATCCGTGCACTTTCTGACTGGATTACTAAGAATTGTTGCCTTCTGTTATCAAAACTTATGGGAATTGAAAACAACTGTGGCTTCTCCTTCTCTTGCGGGTGTGAAGTAGTCCCCCTAGGCTAGCCTGCCTTCTGCTGGCTATGTCGATACTAGCAGCCTCTTCAGTTTCGGTATATAGATTATACTGTTTTCTGAAACCTCTGGCTCAAATATTTTGCAACAATAGCATTTATTCCAACAAGTCTTCCTGTCACAGAAGTGGACGGTCTGTTATCCAAATGGATACCTATTCTAGCACTTGATAATAGAACAGCACTTAGCATTGTTAACAGACAAACAGCAGCAGCAGCACCCTGAAATCTGGCTCTTAAATCCATATTTAAGAATCAGAATAAATTATCAGAATATCAAATAATGCACTAAAGTCAAGAGAAATGGTTGGATGCTCAGCTCCTCTGGAAATCTAACTACAGAATGCACTGCATTCAAAAGCTTGTCTAAGTCTATCCCAACCACGCAGTTGGTCCAATAAAAGATACCACCAAATTCCTTGCCTCTTACTTTTTTTAAATGCATTTCAATGGACTTAGGAACCCAATTGTGTTTTCCCATTTTCTAGCATATAACATAAATGGATTTTTACTTAAGTCTTTCTTACAGTGTTCCCACACTAGGAAAAGTATGTTTTTTGCTATCTTTTAGCAAAAGCATGGTAACTAATGTGATAAAAGCCTGGTAACAACAAAGTGCTAAATTTTATTTCACCTTTGTTTTCCCATGGGACACTTATATAGCCACAGAAGTACAGTTTTGGGCACTTACACAGCTTTTAGATTCTGTTTCCACTTGTGATTGAATGGGATTACCCAAGCACATGTGTTCCTGTCAGATTTTAAAACAAGAAGGAAGAAGGGTGGGGGCCTAGTTTTTTACCCTGGCCTGTGCTCCCTATGGGACATAAACTATCCCAGTGCTGTTTATTCATTTTATCTAATGAATATTAAATGTAAGATGCAGAAAAGCCTTCAAGGACAAGAGCAAATCCCCAGGGTCCCCTTTTTGCCAGGTCCCCTATCTACCTCATTGAGCCACTCTTTCTCCAGCTTGTTCTCTACCTGGCCTCTTATATGTCCCTTTCTTGGCTACCCAGTAGGCCCATTTCTAGAGGAGGAGTGGAGAGGAATCCAGGAAATGCTATCCCATGGCCTGGTAGCTAGAACATTTTGCTGGGAAGTGGGAGATGCAGGTGGCCAGAATACAGGCTGCTGCGCGTGTTCTAAAAGGAAACACCGGGCGAGTGTAGTCGCTACCCAAGTGCAAATAGAATCCAAACTGTATGTAAGTGCCAGAAATTGCACTTACGCCACAACACAAGTTTCACATGCATAAAGATGAAATAATATTTGGCACAAGGAATTTGTTCATTTCATACATTAGTGGGTCAAGAAAACACTCTAGACAAAGGTAGTTACCCTAAGCTAAAAACAGACATTGGACATGCAGACAGAAGTTATTTTTGTCATGTGATTGGACCCTTGAAAGTGCTCTACAGCCATGCCCTGACAGAAGTACATGACGGCAGAGCACTTTAAAAGTACCCAATAATGGGACAAATTAACCCTCATTTAATGAGGGTTCAGATGAAGGCACTTCAAAGTAGAGCACCTTCATTAACTTCTGTTTGTTCCTGCCCCCAAGATGTCTTCAGGATAGGAGGGGGAGAATAAAGTGGATGCTCCATCCAGGGTTTGCCCAGCCTAAACTGAAGGGGGGGGGGGATTGGAGCCCCCCACCTTGGGGAGGCTCCAATCCACCTGCCTCACCCTCCCTTCCCTGCCTCCTATCCTGAAGACAGCACCAGAGTTGAGGGGTGGGGGCAGGGCTAGGGGAGAGGCTGCAGAACAGGCATCCTTTCTCCCCTAGGTTGGGTCCAAAGTGGAACTCAATTGCCCTCCCCCCTCCAAGCCAAACCATGAACATCTGTTGGGTTGTAACTCACAGCACTTTCTGTGAAGTTCTATAAATTACAGCAGGGACCTGCACATCTGTCAGCACCCTGTATTTCTCCAGGGACAAGAACTTTTATTCTGGGATCCTACAGATGGACAAGCCATTGTCCTACTTTAAGAACCTGTGACTATCTTAATTAACACTTTTTCCCAGGACATTTGTAGCTAATTCCAGTTAACTGTCATTCAAGCTGCATGTGTAAACAGTATCTCCCTTCTCTCCCCACCCCCAGTTCAATGAGAGTGAACCCCCGCCCTCCAATAAGCCCTGGGATAAATCTGATGCCTGTTTTTATTTTTACTCTTACTCTGCTAACACCCATAAAAACTGCAACTCTCCTGTCTTCACTTGAATGTTACCACTAGTTAGTTATCATGTTTTAACTAACACTTAGTAAAAACAAACCTTTCTTCCTAGTGAAGTTAAAGATATGGTCTGTTTCTTTCTCCCATATAAAAAGTTTAGGCCCCCATTCAGGAAAACATTTAAATATGTGTCTAAGCATGTGTTTAAACCTTATTGAGATCAATGATCATAAACACACAGTTAAGTGTTTTCTTGAAGTAAAGCCACTGTTATTCCTAATTGGCATTGTCTACTGAGACCTACTTTAACTAACTGCCTAAAAACTGGTTTAATACTTGTTATTTGGTTCCTGGGCTTTTGATCAGATTAAATTAGGCAGTAATTGGAAAAATTGGAAGATGCTGAAAATGTGTAGCAGAAGTACTGCATAGTATGATCACTTATATATTTGTGTCTTGGTTTTGCAGACAAGAAAGTTTCAGTCTGTGATTCTGTAAGGTGAATGAACGTAAAGCAACACCTCTTGGAAGAAGAACTTGATGACAACAAGTGGCAAACAGTTGGGAATATCCAACAGAATTGTCTATCTGTTCAACGTACAAAATTAATGCTTCAGATAATTTATTCATGACTCAAAAAAACAATGCAAGGAAATAAAAAACACACGGAGGGGCATAGTGACTCCTCTAGTATTGGGAGTCTCTTGGATGATACAGACAGAGAGGTGTGCAGCCTCACAGACCGAGCCTTCAAGAGCTTGTGTGTGGCAGAGCTTGATGCTTCATACAATGAATCATCTCTCATCACATCACCTGGCATCACCAACCAGTTCTCAAGTAAATTTCACCAAGCAACACTAAACCATGCCATCAAAAAAAGCAACCTCTGCAGTAAGTTAACATCCAAAGACAATGAGCATGCAATATGGGCTTCAACATTCCAGCAGTTACCAAAATGTATTCAAGAAGAGAAAAAGGTTGCAAAAAATAGCACCCCAAGCATGGCAAGGAAAAATCTGAATTTACAAGCTTCTGGGCTGAGGAACAATAAACCTGTTTCAAAAGTGTCATCTTTAATAAAGACATTTGATAAGGCTGAAAACCGAGGTGCAGAAAGTTCATTGCTAGCAGTCAGACAGCCAGTTAAAAATCTCTCTCAAAAATGTAAAGTAAATCAGGGGAATGATTTGGCTGTCTGGGGTGATAAAACAGTTTTAAACTTTCAGAAGGGACTTTCTGAATTTTCTGGTGCACGTCAAGAGAACCACTGGCTCAGTGGTAAGCATGAGTTACAGAAAATGCATAACAAAATGGACTTGGATTTGGGTGATCCTGATGGTTATCACCCTTCACTGATGGAAGCTTCACACAGATCTAAGTTGAATCTCTCCAGCTCTTCTAGAAGGACTGTTAAAAACAGAAGTGTGAAAGCTACTGAGTCAGCAAAAAAAGGAAACTTTCTTCACAGTGAGAACAGTGCTTTTGAATCATGGAAGGCCCATCATAAAAAACTGGCTGAAAAGGAGGAAATAGCAGATATTATAGCAAAAAGAGAGGGTCTTCGCCACATTGAGGAAATACCCCTGATTAAAGGATCCCCTGCACCTGAACACAACTTACTGCCAAGCAAGGACAGAATTGTGAGAATTCAGGAGGAAGATTTCCTAATGGATCTATCTCCACCAGCAACTGAATTCACTGTATCCGTTTCACCAGTATCTCTACACCAGGGCAATGTCCCATCATTACCTGTACCCCAGGCCCCTGTTCCTCTAGAAGCTGATTTTCAAGTTCCTGTGAAGACAGCCCCTGTACCTAAGGTGCTTGTTTCATCTGCACCTGTATCCCAAGCCCCTCCTCTTCCAGCATCCATGTCCCAGGCTCCCACTCCACCCCCATCTGTGTCCCAAGCCCTTCCTCTTCCCATGTCCCAGGCCCACACTTCACCCTCATCAGCACCACAAGTCACTTTCATTCAGGAGAAGGCCAACCCTGAACTGGACATTTGTCCACCATGGAGGAAGAAGAGGGCTACCAAAGGGGCAGTAGAGAAGAAACAGATATTAAATGAGCGGTTAAAGCCCAACAATGAGGAATCCTCTTTGCATAAAAAGCCAGGTACTGCAATGGCTGACACAAAAGCAGAAGAAAAGCAGGTAAATTCATCTGATTCTATTAACCCTTCTTTTGACATAACAAAACTTTTAACACCAATCATACCATCAAAACAAGAAACAGAGGCATTAGAAAATCAGCCAATGTTTACCACACCACTCATAACTGATTTTGCTGCAGCAAGAGAGCAGGAGGGAACTGGATTTAATGATTATCGTTCTCGAGATAATTACAAATCCAAAGCATCAAGTTTATTATTCAACTTGAAGGATGTTCGAAAACGTGTTAAAAGCACTTATAGTCCATCTCCTCTCCTAAGAGCCCTTGAGGAGAAAAATAAAACTAAAGAAAATATAAAACAAAAGATTGTAAAAATGAATGCTGAGCTTTCTCCTTTGATAGAAGAAAGTAACAAAAAGGTTTCAGAGAAGGATGATTTAAGTTGTAGGCTTCCTGTACCATCTAATACAAGCTATGAAAAGCACAATAAAATCAATTTAAATGAACACTTCACAGATAATTACCTGACTTTAAGTTCTCCAGAGGCAATAGCAGATCTTTTGCTTCACCAAAAAGAAGACAGTTTTCAACAGGATGACTCAAAAAGCAAAGACCTAGTTAAAGAGACTGAGAACAATGAAAATGTCCCCATGTTGGGCCACCTACCAAATGGGCCAGGGTTAGGGGAGAGACCGTGCAATTCTCTACTGAAACCCAACAGTAGAGACAACATAGATTCAAAAGTTGCACCACAAATACAAATCCAGTCTCCCAGTTTACCAGGTCTTCAAAGTGAAAAGGAGTCTGAAAACAAGAATGTAACATTTGACTCCAAAATAGCCCCAAACCTTCTTTCACCAACAGAAGATGTTCCTTACAGTGACAATCAAACCAGCACAGCAGCAACTAGCAATGAAAATAAAGACAAAACGAGCACTAGTTCTTCTGAACAGTCTTTTGTGTCAACGGTGGAACAACCAGTTCAGGAGGAGTCTTTTTCATTAATTCAGCTGTTTCGGAAGGCATGCTTTCAGGAGAGCCAAAGGAATATGAGTGAAACCAATGCAACTGATGAGCAAATTAAAAAAGAGAAAGAGAAAGTAGTAGGAAAGGATGAATTACAATATTATGCTTTTATCAATTCTGATGTTAGCGCAGAAGAGAGGAGTGAAGGAAAGGCAGCTTGTAATGAAAGTGAAAGTATGATGAAAGAGGGATCGATGAGAGAGAAAAGGGAAGAGGCCAGTGGTATGGACTCTGTATTAGAAAGCAAAAAGGATACTTCCAGCCCCAAATCAGATGAATCACTAACACCACCTGCTTCCAACCAGACCAAACCCAACCTGTTTCTGATTAAAGACAACACATTTAAGTCATCCCCTGTGATAAAGGCAGTCAAACCGCCACTGCTTAGGTCCTTGTCCTTAGAAGATACAGTGAGTAGTAGTTACAAGGAAATGGAAAATAGATTTGCACAGGGAGATAATGAGAAGCATGGCAAAGATGCACTTAGATTTCATGAGGTTGACTGGCCCTTGTCAAGAAACACAAGGCACCAGAATACAAGAAAAACTGCAATAAGCAGAAACAGAAGTGCCAGTGAATTTAGATCACTTTCAGCTGACACGGGCTTCCAAGGTGAAGATGATGCCAAGCTGTTACAGCAGCCCAGCCTTTCAGAAGATGTAGACAGTTTTTCGTTAAGGGAGTGGAAGGAAGAGGATGAAAATACTAGCATGCCTCATGCTTTATTAAATAAAGTAGGAAAAATTCATAAGGGGAACATTCAGAGAGACAAAGAGAAACCCAAGATGGGCAAGAAGAAGCAGAGTTTGGCACAGTCAGAACTAGGAGACAGTCAGGCACAATACAGGCCAGGCTCTCCATCAGAAGAGAAGACACGTTATTTTAAGAACCATCTTCTGTCTGACCGTAGAGGTGGGTCTTGTGCAAAACAGATAATCACCAGAGAAAGTTCTCCCACATCAAACTCTATATTAGAGGTCCACACTTGTTCTCCTGTACACAGTGAAACTTTACGAGACATCATACACTTGGAGGGAACACCTGTATTGCTGGATGACTTTGCTAGTTCTGTTGTGACAAGCCCAAAGTCAGACAAAGCTATGTACTCTGTTTCAAGCACACCGTCAGAGAAACCTGCAAGTTCTAGTGTCAGAAGTACAGAGGACACTCAAAGTAGAATTTGTAATGTGGTAACAAAACACAAAGATGAGATTTCTGCAGAGGAGATACTTGCTTCGACCAAAAGAAGTCTGCTTTCCGAGGACCCCAACTATTGTACAGCAACAAATGAGAGATCACGGTTCATGGGTTGTATGGAGAAAACAGCTGGCAAGCCACCTGCTGTGCCACCAAAAACTGAAAAGGCTCTGAGACGAGCAAAAAAGCTGGCCAGCAGAAGGAAGAAAATAGAGGATCAGCAGAAGAAACTTCACACGGAACACATGGATTCTCTTGTGAGAGAGCCATCCCATTCTGGACAGATTTCATTGTCCCCCTTACCCATGATCGGTTCTCTACCCTCTCCTGTCCCCCGCCCAACTTTTACTGCTTCAGGTTCTAGCACGACACGGTTCAGAGGGGCCCCATCAGTAAGCCCCACACCCTCTTTGCCTACACCTCAACGCAAATTCCTTCAAGACCCTGAATCAGGGCAGTACTATGTTTTTGATTTACCACCTGAACTTCGTTTAAAGACCTTTTATGATCCAGAAACTGGCAACTACATCCAAGTATCAATCCCTGCCTCCGAAAGAAATTTCTGCCAAACACCCTCTTCAGAAATGTTGAATTCTTCTCATGAACTGTGTCCTAGAGTGCTACCTTTGCAAGTTTCATCAGTGGTAGCCCTAAGATCTCCTTCCCAACTCTCTGCACCTGCATGGCTAATGCAGGAAGAACCAAGAGCACCAGCAGAACCAACTGAAGACTGGCAACAAGACTGCCAGTATGCTGAATCTCTAGAGAATCAGCCTTATATTGAACCTGTTTCTGAGTCTCACAGTCATGATACCGATGAAACTCAGATTAGTTTGGAAAGGGACATGAATCGAACCACAAATATGGAGATAATTTCAATCAACGAGTTAGATGATTTTGCTGTTGAAGAAATATCTTGAGAACTAAAATCGCAACATTATTTTAAAGATACACACGCACATTGGGACAGACACAGGCACACACCAGTTTGATGATTGTAAACACTAAATATTTGAATCTCATTCCTGATTTGGGTGAGAAGGAAAATAAAAGGCATGCCATCTTGAAAGAGGTGGTCACTGAAGAAATGGACTACTAGGGTAAACCACAAATTACCTGTAAGACAAAGGGGCAATGCTGAGAAATCATAATCTGTTGGTATGAAATCAACTGCTGCTGCTTCTGCTGCTGCTACAAGGGTGACAAAGATTGCCAGGGTGAACATTTCTCTTGCACAGGGGTGGTGCTGGGGGAGGGGTTTGGGGGGCTATAGCCATCCCAACATTCATCTTAGCTCCCCTGTAGCCACCTCTCCCAGTGCCACCCCAGCCCCGCCTCCCCCCTGGGCCGCCACTTACTGCCCTACACAGCTGAGCCTAGCCCACACACACCTGCAGAGGCTCACTGCCCCACCCCCACCCGCTCAGCAGCCCCCCTCCCCCCCCACCCCCGTGGGGAAGAGGCTGGTGCTGCCCCTGGTCCTGCATGATATATGATAGAGCATAAAAGATCTGTGACTATAATAGATGGCATCTTAATTTAAGATTCCTCATTGTGTCTGTCTTGGAACCATGCTTACAAAGAGAAAATATATGATTATGTATGTGAGAGGTACCAGACTGAGATTGACTTTTTTGCATATGCTGGTAAACCAGACTTCAGTGTGTGTATTATTGTATACTGGCTATACAATACAGCCCCTGTCTTGAAAGCAAAGCAAATATTGAAATGTAAATGCAGCAGCTGTAGTCCCCTGATATACTTGTGCAGTACCCAGTACAGTACTGCTAAAGTTTTAAGTTTGCTGAGAACTTCTGTATAGTCATCCCCAGAGTTAAAGATTTATTTATAAAGCAACTCTAAACCTTCACTGTAGTTTGAAGCACGGCCTGGAAATACTCTTCCAAGGAATGACTTTGAATGACATTCAGTTGCAGTATTTTTGTTAGGATGGAAAGACTTCTGAACATTATATTTTAGATACTTTTCTTTTTCTTGTCAAGTGCTAGTAAAACACAAAGCTGAATTTTAACAGGCAAAAAAGAAAAAGTCTCAGTTCTCCCTTATTTTGGAATGGTGCATTCTGTGGTTTGAAAAAAATATATAAAAACCCACCAAAAACAGTAAGAAGAAAATAGATTTTAGTTATCACTTTTTTTTGAAAGATCTGTATCAAATTTGAATCACCTTTGCCTGGTGCTCCATATTATCATCATGCACCTTGCCAGAAAGCTGCATAAGAAGTCCATGGTGACAAGATGGTATAAATACAAAACAGTATGTCTGCTTATAAATATATGTATTTGGTGCATTGGTTTCTTTTATTCTTCTTCTTTTACTTTTTATTTTCATTTTGCCCTCCCCAAAGAAAGTTTAAATGTAAAAAATCTAGGAAAGAAAAGTACTCAGGCTGTGGTTGTGGTTCTCCTCTTCCCAGTAGTGTAACTGGGGGTGGGCAAGCAGGATACTTGCTCCAGGTGTTGATTTAGAAGGGGTAGAATTTAGATTGAGGAGCCTGTGTGTCGGTGGTGGTAGCAGCAAAAGCCATCAGCATGCAGGGAGACTGTATGTCAGTGGCAACACGCAGTGTCATTGAGTTTTCAGTCAGATGCTCTCCTGCTCAGCACAACCTCCCCTTCCTCCCCCCAACAAATTTGCTACTTAGTACACCTTTGCCTTATCCATCATTTTTTCTCTAAGGGCACATACAGACATTACACTGAGATCAATCTGAGTGAATATAGGTTGATCTAAACCTGTAACTGTACAGAAGCTGGGTGCATGTAGAGACCAGTCTAAAATGGTACAAACAGTCTAAGCCCTGGTGCAAGTTCAGATCGATTCAGATTAGACCGATGGATCAAGCTTCTGTACTTACTGAGTCAAGTTAGATCACTGACCTACAGCATCCTAGCCTGCCTTGTAGCTTCTCACAAGGAGGGATGCTAGCAGTTGGTCCAGGGCTGCTCCTGGGCTCTCCCATCACCAAGTAAGTACAGCCTCTCTCCCCAGCCCTGCCTCATGACTCCAACCATCTGTCAGCTGCAGGCAGGCGGCAGGGGGAAGGAAGGCATCTGCATCCCCTGCATGAGCCCCAGGACCTGGGCAACTGAGTCCCTGGGCCATACCTCTACACCCCCAACACCCTGTCACGAAGCACCTGACAATGTAATGCAGAACCCAACACAGAGTCTGGGAGAACCCCCATGGACCTTGACCCTGGCACCCACACACCACATCTCAGAGGCCAGAGCCAGGCACCCTGCAACCAGACCCCAGCATAGACACCACCCCCTCCTGACCACGAGCTGGTGTGGATGGCCCGCATCTGGTGTGTTGGAAGTGGGGGTGGGGGGTAGTACATCAGCACTGGATCTGCATGGAAGCAACCCTGTGACCTTGGTGGCTCAGTCACTTCTGGCAGGTACCTGGGCCATGTGAACCTGGGGTGCTGCAAGGATTTTTTGGCCAACAGCTACAGGATCCTGGAGTACTAGGGTTGTGGAGGGAAGGCACTGCACTGAACATCCAAGATGGGGCAAGCAGGCATACACCCCTGGAAACTTCAGAAGCAAGTGGGCTATGACCAGCTGTCTCAGTGTTGCAGGTAGAGGACATGGGAAATTTCTAGGCTGGGGTGTGGGGTGTTACCAGAATCACAGGGCATCTGTTGGAAGCCCCTGAAAAAATTGAGGACATGGGGGGGGGGGGTGGCCTGGCCAGTGGAGCCCTGGTCACTCAAGCAGGGGCCACACCCAGCTAGACTGAGGGAGAGCCATGCACCAGGACCCACACCTACATGCACACATCATTCTTTCCATCCATGCACCTTTCTATCCATCCATCCACCCCCACACAGACAGACCCTCACTCACCCATGGATGCCAAGACCCTGTAGACCATGGAAGAACCCGTCTTGTCCTACTTCGTTATCCAACACTGGTTGCACAACTGGAACTATTGAGAGATAAAGGATCCCATTGCCAACTGAGGTAAGGAGGAGGCCCAGCACCAGCTGCACTGCACAAAGGGCACCTCAACATGGATGTGTTCTTGTGCATTGCCCAACAGCCGCAAGCAAGGGGCCAGAGCAGGCACTGGGTGCAGTGCCAGGCCAAGACAAAATGGATGATGTAATTCAAGTGCATGCATGACATCAACAAAAAGTCCAGGGGCAGGAGGCAGAGCATGCCATTCTATGAGCAGCTGTTCTGCTTCCTCACCATGGACAAGGTCATTGCCACCCCACACACTGATGGCACCACCAGGGGATATGAGGAGCCACTGGCAGGGACTCCACCAGAGGAAGACATGCAGAAAGTCCCAGGACAATGGAACAGTTGAGTGCCCAGAAGCAGGGCCCCAGGGCCCACAGGGCACAAGGTCAGTGGCCCCCCAAGTATTCTGGCTTGATGGTGTTGTTCATTGCAGGATCTGGGATCAGAGCTGCACCTGCAGCTGGACCTGAGCTCTCTTGGTATCTTCTTAGGCAATGTTGACAGCATGGAGCACGATGCACCAGAGCAGGGGGAAAGCTCCAATACCATACATGTCGCCACCAAGGACCTGGACTACAAGCCCATGCCCTCCACCTCACAGGAGCACGTCCCACCCCGGCACTGGTCCTTGACCCCACAGACTGTGGCCAAGCACACTGCCCCTGGGATATCATTCCTGACAACAGCCAGAGCTGTTCCATTCCCACTCTTCTGACAGCTTCTCACTGCTCCCCTTCCAGATGCAGAGAGTGTCTTCCAGCTCCCCCAACTACTAGCACAGTAGCTGCTGCTACAGCATGACCCACAGCACTGCAGCCGGCTCTCCCCACACTTCTGGAGAAGACTCTGGCAATGACTGAGGACATTGTGCTGCCTGGGATGGTACAGCTCTACCCCACTCCATGCAGCCATGATGAGGACCCAGGCACTAGGGGGGAAATGTGAAGCCCCTGGTGGGAAGGATGTGGAAGTGGAGTAGGTGGGCAATGCCCACAGCCAGAGGCTTTAGGCTGTTGGGTATTAACATGTCACTACCTGCCTAGCTCCACTGGCATTCCCTGGAGTGGTCAGTCTCTGCCCACTCCAGGGATGGTCCAAATCCCTCTGATGGAGTAGATCAGGTGCCTGCCACATTTCCTGGAGAGGAACACAGGCCCTCCCTCCTCAGCAACTTGTCCCAGCACCACTGCAGGGCCTGCTGCCCACCTGCAGCACAGCCGGGACCCCAGGCTGCTGCGCTGAGTGGGGATCAGTCATGTGTCTCTAGCCTCCCTGTGCCATGCATGCATAACATGCTGTGTCTGGTCTGCATGCCATGCCTCCTCTGCCCAGACTTCATGAAAGATCTCTGCCCCCCCCCCACCCCTTCACAGATGTTGTGGAGGATGCATGTGGAAATGATGAGACATGGCAGATTCTCTTCCTCCACCTTGAGGTGCATACTGAGAGCCCACTAGCCTGGCTTGAGGCAGCTGAAGGTGCACTCCACAGTGATGTGGCACATTGTGCATGCAATAGTTGAACTGCTCCTTTCAGCAGTCTAGCTACCCTCTGTAGGGCTTTATAAGCTAGGACATGAAGGAGTAAACCAGGTCCCCAGTGATGAGAGGAAGGTGATGATGACACACTGAGGACTCCAGGAATGTGGCATCCACTCTCCATCATGTATACTGTTCATTCCCAATCTAAACTAAGCCACTCAGAGAAAACTGTCTAACTTAGACCAGTTCCTCCCTCAGCTTTTTGAATGTCTGTATGTGGCCTAAAGTGACTGGATTGTCCTCAGTGAAATTACTCTTGATTTACAATCAAGAAAGAAGATAGTAAGGCCTAAGTGAAAAAACAAACAAACCAAATTTAATAGTGTGTGACAGAATTTATTTTGGGAATGGCCTACCCAGACTTAGGACATTTTGGATTTCTCATGAGAGATCTTGTTCTTATGGCATAGACCAAGGAGATTGACTAAGGTCCACAATGATTTTCTTGTGCATGCTTCAATGCTGGTGTAGAGCTGTACAAAGCTTCACTGTTTCGTGATTTGGGGGCAGTTTAGTACCTGTTAGAATTGGCTTTTCCATGAACTTCAATATCATGTCTATATTCAACTAAGGACTTGTGAAAAATTCAAACTTTTAAGACAATTCTGACTGAAAATTTGAAAATGCACTCCCATTTCCAATGGAAAGAGGCTCTTTAAAAACAGAACAAACCAATACACACATTTCAGGAACAAAAATCCTCTTTATAGTTGATAAGACAAGATAAAATTACTCCAGATTTGAATGTCTATCCTTTTACTATTGCTGCCCACAATATGCTTTAATAGATTTCATAGACATTAGGGCTGGAAGGGACCTCAGAAGATCATCAAGTCCAACCCCTTCCCCCAGGGGCAGGAAGTCAGCTGAGGTCAAAGGATCCCAGCAAGATAGACGTCCAAATGTCTCTTAAAGGAGTCTAGAGTAGGTGCTTGCAGCATGCCTGGAAGCAGTCTGTTACAGGCCTTGGGGGCTCTACAGTAAATAAGTTCTTCCTTATGTCCAGCCTGAGACGGTCTTGGAGGAGTTTGTGACTGTTTGACCTTGTCGTCCTCCCAGATCCTGATGAACATCCCTTATATACTTAGGCAGCCACCAGGTCCTCCCTGAGCCTGCGCTTTTCCAGGCTGAAGGGTCCCATGGCTCTCAGCCTCTCTTCATAAGGCCTGTTCCCTTGTCCTCTGATCATGCGTGTGGCTCTCCTCTGGACTCTCTCAAGCTTCTCCACATCCTTTTTAAATTGTAGAGCCCAGAATTGGATACAGTACTCCAGCTGCGGCCTCCCCGAGGCTGCGTACAGTGGGAGGATGACATCCTGGGATTTGCTAGAGAAGCATCTATGGATGCAAGCCAGAGTTTTGCTCACTTTACCAGCTGTGACATCGCATTGGTGGCTCATGTTCATCTTGTGGTCAGTCATGTCCCCCAAGTCCCTTTCAGCCGTGGTGCTACCAAGCATACCACTGCCAAGCCTATAAGCGTGCTGTGGGGTTTTTTTCCCAAGGTGGAGTACCTTGCATTTTTCAGTGTTGAATGCCATCAGGTTTTCCTCCCTTTTGTGGCCACGTCTTTGCAATATAGTATTCTATCAACCAAAGGGCAAATATAAAGTTTGCACATTACATTTTTGGTGTACAACTAGTATAGGTTCAGAGTCTATGCAACCTTAAATCCAAGCAGAATTCATAATGTTAAAAACCTCTGCAGTCATGAATCAGAGAGTTAGCAAAAATGCCTTTTCCAGTAAGACCCCCTAGATTGCACAGGAAAAATATGGGTCCAGAGATATAAATGGGTAACTTGATAGGCAAATTATGCAGAAGCATGAAAAAAGTGATAGCATTTCCTTCTTGCTTGTACAGTTGCATACTTTACCTGCTGTAATTATGTTGCACTTGCAACTGTGCATTTTATGCATATGCTCACTTGTTCTTGCCAGCTCACTTATATCTTCAGTGTGCTTGTTAGGCCCTCATTTTGGAGAATTGAACCCTATGCAATCTAAATTCAGCAACATGAGTATGGTCCTGCATTCCATGCACATACAAAATTCTAAGGGAGGAAGAACCCAGGCCACCTGGGGAGACTAAATACACTTCTGTGTAGACCCTTTTATCCAGCTGATTTTTTTGCTACTGTAACCTATCTCCATGAATAGGTGACTTAGTTTCCAAACAACTGTGGATACCTCAGAGTGAGCCACCTTTGGGAAATACACACAGGGAAAAAAGAAAAACATATACCTGAGGAGTTTTACAGATAAATATAAAAACAATTATTAAATATTCAGCCTTTTCTACAGAGCTCTTCTCCAGGAGAAAGGATGCTGTCTACTTTATAACAACTATCACTTCCTAACTGGAACACAGTTCACACTGTTTCTGCGTGAATGAACAACAAGGCCACTCACCTTCAGGGAACATACGGAGTGGCGTTCTATTCCTTCATGGTTGACTTTCAATTTTTTGGGTGCCTACAGGGCATTTTTGTCATTTACATGCCTAAAGGAATTCTGTTCCTGGATACATAGTACTGCATATGGATGATGGCATAGGAACACAGACTGGCTATGCACAGTAGTTCCTGGGGCACATACGTGCACTCCTTGTTGACATGTAGCAGCTTTAGACACCTAAAGCTGGCATTGATCAAAGCTGATAGTTATTGTATTCCAACTGAGGAATGAAGTCAAAAGAGGGGAGTATATGGGAGAAATGTGGGTCCACAAAATAGCCAGGTGTATGTTACTCAGTGAGGTGGCTCTTGATTTGAAAGGGTGGGGGTCCTGCGGTCTAACCTGGGCCCTTGCTTCCCTTTTCAGTTTGCCCATTTTTTTCCAATTACTATATTTAAAGGCTCAGCTTCAAAAGGAGTGCCTGCAAAAAGGCAGCATAGTGGCTGATCAGTTGTGTGCAGGTTGAAATACTAAGCTGGAGACCCAGGTTCCCTCCCCTAGTTGGTGACAAGAGACCTGGAAGCCAAATCCTGCAGGTGAGTGTCCTATCCACTCAGCTCTTTGGAGGCAAAAGATGGGAAGTCTCTCTTCTGTCCTCAGCACGTCCAGTCTACACATCATACATGAAAATCTAGGAATGGTATTTCTCTGCGTTTATAAGCATCCTGTAGATAAGTAAATCTGGACACTTAGGCAGGCAAGGAGGGGATAGAAAGCCACCTGGACAGAGCACAACGTTTACTTGGATTCTGACTCGGAGTCAGAAAAAAAAAATGTTCCAATCAGATTTACGGATAGTAACCATTGATGCATAGAGCTTGTTTAATCACTGCAGTGCCTAAGTCCAAGCCATCTATAGGCCAGTCTGGCCCTAAAAAAAAGTCAAATGATTTGCTATCAAATAACAAATGTTTTAGGTTTTTTTTCCCTTGAGATTACTGCATATAGCAACATTGAGGTGAACAGTTTATCCTCTGTACTTGTGATGTAAAATAACAGCTGTAGATAGATTTTTTTGTTGGTTTAGGGACTGTGTTGAGGAATGTGCCACAATCATACAACAATAATGGGCAAAGAGCATTGGTTTGGAAGTCTACATTTTTAATTATAAGAGCAACTTTAACTAATAGAGTGAAAATAGTTCTAGATGGATGGATCTGGGAAAAAAAGGACTTCATCCTTTCCAGAGTAGATTGGATAACACTAGACTTTTTGAATGCATGGGGATATAGCAGATTGAATAAAATTTGTGAATGGTGATTTCACATATGACTTCTTTTGCCTTCCAAGTTGCCTCCTTTGCACGTTGTGTTTCTCAGTCCACCAGGCCTTTTCATGGTGGTTTTTCCTCAAAAACCATAGCCCAGTCCAAAGCTGAACCAGCAAGAGGCCTGAGGTTCCCTAGTTATTGGTTCTGGAGAGCAGAATTTCCTCCCTTTGACCCTCTTCCTTTTGTAGATGGCCACAAACATTTCTTCTCCAAATGCCACATCTCAGACCTGGGGTGAACATGCAGGTTAACAACAGCTGTCTTTTTGCCCTAAGACCTGAAGTTTCTCCCTAATAAATGCTGGATTTATTTGGGTGAATGCAGGCCTATGGACTTTATAAACCACTCTTTGACTATTCAGTCTTTTACTGAATCATTCATCCTTGGAAATACATTTCGCTGACATACTTTACTAATGAACTATATTTACAAATAAATAATTATTCTAATATAATAAAAGCCTTAGTCTGTCTGTCTGTCTATCTGTAATGTTTTATGAACACGCTAATTGGTTGTCTTGGCAGCCAATCACAATGCTGACTGAAACAACCAATCAAAGTGCTCTGCACAGACAGACACACATGGCAGAGCACCACCAGGACAGTGGGGACTGAGGGCCAGAGTGGGGGGGAGAGGCGAGGCCAGAGGCACTGGCCTTACCCTCACTGGCCCTGTTCCTTGGAGGTGGTGGTGGGCTGGCCAGGTTTGTCCCCGCTGTCATGGTGGTGCTCCATTCCCAGAAGAGAGGAACACAGGGATTAGTGGGGACAGACTGCCACGGTGGAGCACCGCCATGATGGAGGGGATGGAGCCAGGGGGGGGAGGAGGGGGGGAGGCCAGCACCATGCTGTCACCATCCCACACCACTGCTGCCTCGAAGGAGCAGGGCCGGTGGGGGCTGAGCAGACCACCCCTTGGATGCGGCAGCAGCGTGGGGTGTTGATGGCACTGCAAGCTTTCCCCCCCCACTCCTGGCAGGTACTGGCAATGCAGGATGGTGGGTAGCGACGCTCCATCCCTCCCCTCCCCCCCCACCAGGGAGGGGGATGTGGAGGGGAAGAGGAGGAAGGGAGGGAAAGAGGAGAGCGGGATGAGGAATGGGAGGGATTCTGGTGGCAGTGCCCCCCCGCTGCCTCCGTGCCCCCCCCCCTTCCTGCCTCCACTGCCACTGCCCAGTCCTGACAACAGCCAGAAGAGATGGGGAGGCAGCAAGGAGGAGGGAGGGGAGGCAGGGAATGGGGTGATGTTGTGTGCAGCCAGATGCAGACCAGCAGCAGTGCAGGGCACTGGGTATTGGTGGCTGCCACTGCGTGCAAACTCCCCTGCCCACCTCCATTCTTGGAAGTTGGTGGCAGCACAGTGTGGAGTGACAGAGGGTGGGACGGGTGCACCAGGAGCAATGGGGGGGGGCCCACGGGACCAGATGCAAGGGATGGGGGGGCACATAGGGTCAGAGACAGCCAGTGTGGGGGGGCCACAGAGGATGAGGGGTGCACAGGGCTGGAGGCGGAATGGCGGCACCACGGGGCACTGGGTGGCAGTCCTCTGTCTGTCATCCCTGCCCCCATCATTCATAATGGGCAATTCGCTAGTTAATAAATAAATGGGACTTGTTTTACAGTACTGAAATTAATTTTACCCAACTTTTCCTTTTTAATTACATCTTGATGGTTTTATTTTACAAAATAAAACAAAAGAACAATGAAAAGGGGGACCTACTCAGGAAGCAACAAGAACCTCAGGAAGTAGCTGTCAGGTAGACCCCACTACTTCCCTGAAGAGAGGGAGCAGGAAGCTATGGAAGGAGACCCCACACACTGTGAAGGCTAAAGTAATAGCTCCCTGTGTACTATACCAGCAGAGGGTTCAAGGAGAGGAGCCCCTCCTGACATAGTTCCAATATGCTGTCTAGCACCAGTGGATACGGGTCTTCTTTCTCTCTGGGTCCCCCAGAGAACATCAGCAAAACCCTTGCATGTAGTATGCTGTACTGCTGTAGTATGGCAGAGCTCTTGTGACAAGGAGGCACAGAGCCTAAAGCTGCAAACAGATGTTCTTCATGCGCTCCAGGCTTTGTTTGAGATATAACATCATCATGCATGTTTCTGCATCTGAAATTAAACAGCTATTGGATAAAACAAAGAGATGGCAATGGAGGAACAAGACCCCCTCCCTCCCACACCTTTCTAAAGAGAGGGAGCAAGAGGCTTGAGGAGGGAACCCTCCCTACCCCTTGCTGTTTAGTCCAGGGAGGCAGCCTCTGTATTCTCTGACAATGTTTGTAAATAGATTACATACTTTTCCAGGCAGAATAGATTACAACAGAAAAAAGTGGCTGTAGCAGATCACTTAGTGCCACTTATGCATCTTACTTTAGGTGACAACGTAATACTTATCTGTGCAAAAGCTGGTTGGAATTGTGATCTAACGGACCAAGAAATGAAATGTCCAGTTAATTTGAACAAAAAATATTATTATGTGACAGGAATTACCAGTACATGCTTCTAGAGGTGGGGCCACTGAGTCAAATGCAGCCAGTACTCCCCCCCCATGTTATCTGATAGTTTCCCAGTCTTCCATTACCATCAGTGGTAGGGTCAGTGATTAGCTGAGTGCTGATCAGCCTCTCATATCTACTCACCTTCATGTCATCCAATTACTGAAAGGCCAAAATGGACCATTGTGATGGATCTTCTGTGAAACACAGGCCATAACACTTGCCTGAATTAATTCCTGTTTGAACTAGAGATCTTTTCCAAAAACATCTAGTCTTGTAAGTGTCCAATTAGTTCCAGTTGGCCCTAGTTGCCTGCCTGGGCATGGCTGCCTCCTTTTAAGTAGCAGCTCTTTTGGTTCTCTTTTGGTGCAGGCTACTTAATAGAATTGATATTTCTTAAGGCTAGTTTTAGGCTTATGACTCTATTCTTGACTCTTGAGTCTCTGGGTCCTCCTTTTTGGCTTCATTCTTGTTCCTGGTCTCTGCTTATTGATTCCTGCCTTTTGACTCCTTGTTCAGACTCTAGCCCGGACCCCTTTGCTCATGGTTGTAGTCCAGGCCCATATCTTCTGGCAACTGACTGCATGAGGGGTCAGATGAAGATGTTTCAAAACAGAGCATCGTCTGTAACTTCTGTTTGTGGAGCTCCCAGCCTGTTGCTGCTTTCAGAAGTGGGGGGGGGGGGGGAGGGAAAGCAGAGGGAGTCCAGTGTGGGGGTTTTCCAGCCCCTGCTGGAGAGTGGGGTGGGTGTATTGGAGCTAGGAGCTCACATCCAGATTGTTATCCACTATAAACAGCAAGTCTTTCTCAGAATCACCAGAAGTAGAATCCTTTGTCCTGTAAGTATGACCTTTATTCACTGTTCCCCCATGTATACACTTTCATTTGACAGTACTAAAACATATTGGACATGTCTATACAAGATACTATGGTGATGTGGCATTGGTAGGCACAAACTGTGACACCAACACTACTGTGTAGTAGAATGAGCTACTGCGCAGTAGGGTCAGAAACAACCTAGGCACCATTGGGACTGCACAGTAATAACAGTTACTGTAGTCATTTAGTGCTTGCTAATGGGCACTTTCACATGTGTTCCAGGAATGGGGGAGTGGCACTTTAATTAGAGTTTCTGAGAGCCACTCTAATTAAAGAGCCACCCGGTCTCACGTATCAGTGTCCCTGTGCTTCAGAATGGCAGTGGGGGCACTTGAACTAAAGCTCATTCAATTAACTTTAGCTCAAGCACCCCAGCCACCATTTTGAAGCACAGGGATACTAATACAGGAGATGCAGGAGGCTGCTGGAGCGTGGCAATGGCCATGCTCCAGCAGACTTACTTAATTGAGTCTCTGGAATTCCAGCATGTCAAAGCAGCCTCTGTGCTCATATATAGGTGCCCTAATACAGAAGACGCTAGGGCACTCTAATTAGAGTGGCTCTTAGAGCCACTCTAATTAAAACACCTGTGACAGCTGAAATTATATCTGTGAGATAAAGGTGCTTGCTGAAGGCCCTATGGAAATTAAACTAAGTGTTTTTCTGTATTTGTTTAGATATTAAGCTATATGTTGTTGCTAAAAGCCTAATTAAAGATTAAGATGTAGTGAGGCCTTGTATAAAGTAAGGCCTAGTAAATTTAGCAAAGCCTTGAAGTAGTAAGGCCCTGTGGCATAGTTAAATTACCTTATCAAAGGAATGCAAGGCTTGTACTGCTAATTGGTCAGTCTAAAGACAGTTGAAGTAAAAGGAATCTGAGTGTTCATTTGTTATCAGAACCATTCAGAAGCTTTAAATTGGCTGGAATATCTGAAAACCATTCAGAAGGAAGATACAGCTCTGTGAAAAGGATCAGTTAGCTGTTGCCTGGATCAGTGGGCCCATGGACCTCGAGGAGCCCAAGGACTGCATTCCAGGGTCCTTCCCGGTACCCCTTCAGACAGTGTTGTTCAGGGACGCCTGACTTCACTGAACTTTGTGAAAAGAGAAGCTTGCTGTGTATCAGGCATCAGAGGGGACTGCCGATAAGTTGCCGACGCAAATTGCTTTTGTCTGTCATTGTTTGTCTTGTTACTACGCGTAGTTGTGTTTTTGTTAAGTCAATAAATCTTTCTTACTTTTCTACCCCTGACCATACTCTCAATCCCGAACCCTCCGCAGGCGGCTGGGACAAACCCTTCCCACCCCCAGAGAACATGTAAAGTACCCTTTACATACAAGTGCTCTGGTCTTTGTGTTATCTGCAGACTTTCAGTGCTGGTTTTGTTTTCCTTTGGGTCATTTCAATTTTGCCTTTTTATATTTTCTATTATTAAATATATTTAAGATTTTTTTCTAGATAAATTTTAAATTGAATGCCAATCTGAACTGATACTAAATTGCCCTTATATTTTTCTTCCTTTGGCGCTAGTGCATCTGACTAATCGAATGGCCATTATTGGCAATGAAAGCATTATTGTGTTTTGAACACGTAACAATGCACAAATAGGGGGAAAAATGGTTATGTATTTACTAGAAAAACTCTGCTAATTTTCATATTTGCCTTTGAGGGAAATGTTTTCAACCTTTTTTTTGTCTGACTAAATAGAAAGCTCTAAAGCAAGAGCCTCTGCCTCAGAGTTAAAACCAGCATCAGGAGCTTAAGATATTGTACATGACGGGTTCCAAAGGCTCCAGTGAATATGTATAAATGGGTAATTTGGAACAATTTAAGTACATCAGTCTTGTTTATTAAGGAAATTCTACTTCACAGCCATGTAGGAGGAAGAAAGAACATAGAGCACTTGAGTAAATTGCACCTTAATGATCAAGAGGGATCACTGATTTATTTATTTTGAAATGTAAGCTGTCTTCAGGCTGATTATTCTGGAGCTTCTGCTCACCAGAATGTGCCACCTTGGAATACAAGGGCAAATATGCTAAGGGAATAAAGTGAGAAGGAAGAGGTGGCCAAAATAAAAGTAGAAAAAAATGAGCTTGTGGTCTTGTTTTGCTTCGTTCTGATGTCTTGAAAGTTGTTTGAAATATTCTTTTTCCTGTCCTTTTTTTTTTTAAAAGAAAACATTAGATATTCAGGTCTTGTCCATTGTAGAAGAATCTGCAGGCAACTAGAGAACATATTCCATGAAGACTAGTTTTGTTGCTGAGGTCATGGAAATGACAAAAATGAAGAAATGTGACTTGTGATTCCTTGGCCCCTGACTCGGCACTGCTCAGGATGGGGCAGTTTTTTTGCTGTGCAGGCCAGCAACGTGTTGGTGGGGGGCGGAGTGCTAAACCACAGCACAGAAGTATATGAGTGAATATAGAGCTTTTGGCCAGCCCCCACGGCTGCCCACAAATTGTGCCTCCAGACTCAGGAGGCACCAGCCATCCCTGGTAACGTGGTATATCTGTACTATACCAATTCACAACTTGTTAGGTTCTGTGGGTGCATCTACACATGGACTTTACTACAGAGTAGATGAATTAGCCCCACAGCAGTGTCACTATCTACACATGCACCAATATTAGGGTGCAGTAAATTCATTAACTCTGTTGTAAGATAATACCGTTGGGGATAGTACTATCTTATGGCAGAGTACTTACATGTGCTGGGGCATGAGGATCCTAAAGTGTGGGGGGATTGTCTGCAATGTAGCCACGTACTTTAGCACAGTCATGCCTGAGCCAGCCCCTCCACTACCCACCACCACCACCACCTGGATCCTGGAGCTGACCCCCTGGGCCCTCTGCTAGCCTGGAGCTGCTCTTCCCTGGCTCAAAGTGCTGCAGTCCTGTGCATATGTGTAAATGTTGTGCCCAGGAGCAGTTGACTCCAGCACAAGCTGCGCCAGAGTTTATTGCTCTGCCTTAATTGCACATGTAGATGCACCCATTGTGTACAGAATTCCAGCTGGCACAATCTACAGTAGTATTTAAGGTCAGCTGATTTATAGTGATGGGCAAGAACAGCACAGATGAACCAGAAAAAGCAGAAAGTGAGACTCTCCCACCATGGTTATCCTCTTATGCTAAGTAGACCTGAGCACAAGAGAAAATGTGAATTACTGTTTTTAATCAAGTGGGCATATATCCAGATCTAAAGCTTGTTGAAAAGAAATTACCAGAGGTACAGACATGTTTCTATCAGAAAATGTTTTTTCTGACACAAGCCAGGAACTCAATTTATAGCTTGCTCTCTCTTAACCAGGGGAATTTCCCAACCCTGCCCTGCAGGATCAAGGCCAGGCCCTCTCTCTCTCTCTCACCAGGTGGACTGGACCTGTCTCTCTCAGGCCTCAAGCCATGTAGAGACCTACCTCATTCTGATTCAGCTGGCTAAGCTAGACACCCAGGGGCAGGGATAAAGGCAGCTCCTGCCAGGCAGAGACTTCCTGCAGTTATTGGGAGCCTTGGACATCTGATCTAAGGGACAATCCATAGTCCAGGGGTCAAGCAGGGGCCTTCTTCACTCTACTTTTAAATGTGGCCGCAGCTATGCTATAAGAAATTGTTCTACATACGGGCAAGAATGCTGCAGTTGTAGTAAATGTTGTCATACCACTAAAGTTTGCAAATCTGGAAAGGAAAAGCCCCCAGGCAAGCTCACAAGATCTTTTTTGAACAAGTTCTGAGTACTGAGCCTTCCAAAGATGATTGGAAATCCACTTGTTAATGATCACAAGAGAGAAAGTTTGAAACTGATACAACCAGGCAGGCCAAGGTAGTGACGGTCTTCTAAATTATACAAAATGTCTTGCTGAAATATAAGGTGGTAAAATTTGACTTACCAGCCACAATGAATTTACCATATATGAGGACGTTGACTCTTGTGCAGAGAGTAAGTATGGTAAAGAAAGAAAGAAAAGGTCATTCGGATATGTTTACAGTTATACAAGGATGTATTTAAAGGTTTAGGAGCTTGGTAGCAGTAAAAAAATACAGTAAAAAAAATTCACAAGTACTACCTGTAATACATGCACCTCATAAAATTCTCATAGCATTAAAGGATAAAGTAAACAAAAAAAGAACTGCATCAGATGGAACACTTGGAAGTTATAACCAAGTCAACAACCTCCTGAGTAAGGTGAAACACTTGGATCCAAGATAGCGATTAGGAAGGTACATTTTCAATTGCTAACAGTGGAAGAAATTACTAATGAGTTAACAAACACTACAGTTTTCAGTGTCTTAGATGCCAATAGTGGACTTCAGCAAGAAGACCTAGATAATAAAAATTCTAGACTTTGTACATGCTAAATAGTATTGAATGTACAGGTTTATCCACCTTCCTTTTAGCATCTGTTTAGCTACTAGAGGGTATCAAAGTAGTGTTTCAACAGATATTTGAAGGTCTGAAAGGTGTTGATTGATTATATTGTTTATATAAATGAAATACTTGTTTACATAAATGAAACATTATTTATATAAATTAAAATAAATGGCAGAGACCAGTTCAAACTGTGAAAAAAATTCTTTTAAAAAAGTCCAGCTTGGATAACAAAGATTCTTACCTTTACCTGCTGGATTTTCATATTTACTCACATACCACATGAACCTTCCCTCCCTCCCCTCAAAAAACAGCCCTCCAAACTGCGGTGCATGTCTTAAGTGGGGAAGTGGGGAAGCTGATTTTCTTTGCCAGAAGAGAAGCATGGAGTAGACGCACGGAGAGGCTGTGCTGTGCAGTGGCTGCTACTTCTTTCTTGACCAGCAAGCAGCAAAAGAGTGGGGTGCAGTGGAGTCCAGTTTTAACCCTTTCACTGCCACTACTGAATTAGCAGTAACTGTGAAATCCAAGGCATAGGCAGTTTGGCTTAGCAGCTGAGTCACCAGGGGAGGGTCAGAGACAGGAACTAGTGTCCAAGGTATCTAAACCAAGGTGGAATTCCAGGGACAGAGCCCAAAGTACAGGAAGAGTCAGGATTTTAGCATCAGAAACTATTATTACCAAATGTAAGGGGGAGATCCAGAGGCACAGCCTAAGTCACAGCCCAAACCAGGTTTCTGGATTCATATGTAACAGCTGCTGCTGGATTTGCAGCAGGGCCCAGGATCCCTGCAAAGGCAGAGTGGGAAAGTTTGCAAGAATTTGAAGAAAGTTGTTGCTTGCAAGAGCATATGCATATTTTTGATTGGCTCCTGAGGCAGGAGAGAGGAGGCAACTCAGCCCCGGGGGACTCAGCCAGGGTCAGAGAAGGGAAGAAGCCCCAGGACCACAGAGCTCAGGGAGGAACGGCCCTGTAGCCTGCCTGTGAAGTGAACCTGCCTTTAGTGAGGGGGAGAAGATAACCTAGTATCCTTTTTCCCTCTGTCAGGCAGAGGGACCCGGGGCGAAGAAAAAGGGTGGTAAGGTAGACTTGCCTAGGAGGGCAGGGTGTTATGCTGGGAAGGCTCTGGGAAGAGTTAACTGAGAAACGACCTGGGGCCAGGTGGGTGATCAACCCAGGGTTGTTTCACTTATTAGCACAAGGGGCCATGTCTGGGAATTGGAGAAAGGTGCTTTTGGGGGGAGGGGATGGTGTGTGTTTCTTTGTAGATATCACAGACAGCAGAAGCAAAGGAAAACTTCTCTTCCCCATGAGGCTCTAGCAGAGTGCAGGACTTTCTGAAGGGGCAGCACCAGCCATTAGGCCTATGTAAATAGGCAGCTATTCGATTCAGCTTCAGATCCGGCCGATTCAGATGTCAGCAATCCAATTTGGAGCTCCGGATCAGTTTCCCACTTTGATTTGGCCAAATCGGCCCAGTTTCAAGGAGACAGGTGCAGGGGTTTGGGGAAACTGTACCCCAAATTCTTGAAGCTGCTGACAGGCAAAACTCATGACATAGATGACCCTGTGTGTGTTAACATGCAGTGGGGTGAAAACTGCAGGGATGATAGCCACTGTGGAGGCCACAAAGCCTGCCAAGTTTCAAGGAGATAGGTGTGGGGGGTTCAGAGAAAATGCACCCCAAGTTCTTAAAATCAAAAGTCATGTCACGTGTATGTGTTATGCCATAGTGGGGTGAAAACTGTGGGGGTGGTCACCCCAGCTGAGGCCACGAAGTCTGCCAAGTTTCAAGGTGATAGGTGCCGAGGGAGTCTGGCTTCTGGGGCTCTGAACCTCTGGCTGCTAACAAGCAAAACTCATGACAGATGACCCTGTGTGTATTAAGGTGCAGCGGGGTGAAAGCTGCAGGCCTGCTAGCCCCTGCTGAGGCCACAAAGCCTGCCAGCTGTCAATGAATTAGGTGTAGGAGCGTTCTGGGGCCCTGCACCTCGAGCTGCTGACAGGCAAAACTCACATCATGGGTGCTTGTGCAACTGACTATGTGTGTCTTGGGGCAGTTGATTGTCTGTATTGATTCTATCCTCTCCTTAGTCTGTGGTTTTGTAGGTGTTAATCCTTGCTCATTATCTCATTACATTAGCTAGGTATTGAGCTGGTCCCTGAGTAAATCATAATTGATTGGTCACTGGTAACACAGTAGCTTAGCAGCCAGGCCTGCAGTAGTCCGTCCCCATGCCCCAAGACAGACACAGTCCCACAAGCACCCATGTCATGAGTTTTGCCTGTCAGCAGCTAGAGCTGCAGGGCCCTAGAACCCAGAAGCCCTGCACCTCTCTCCTTGACAGCTGGCAGACTTCATGGCCACAGCAGGGGCTAGCAGGCCTGCAGCTTTCATCCTGCCGTGCCTTAACACACACACTGTCGCCCATGTCACAGGTTTTGCTTGTCCGCAGCTTGAGATGCAGTTTCCCCCAAACCTCTACAGCTGTCTCCTTGAAACTTGGCAGACTTTTTGGCCTCTACAGGGGCTTCCATCTCTGCAGTCTTGACCCCACTATGGCTTAACACAAGCACACGTGACATGAATTTTGCTTTCAAAATTTGGGGTGCAGTTTCCCAAAACCCCCTGCATCTATCATTTTAAAACTTGGCACAGGTCATGCTCTCAGAAGGGGCTATCATCCCAGGAAGCTTCATCCAAATCAGCCAAAAGACAACAAAGTTATAGATATTTCATTGATTCCCCATTATACTGTATGGCCGAATTGGCTCGGAATCTTTTCTGAAGCAATTCGGAAGCTCCGAATCGATTTGGAAAGCCTAAAGCTTCAGTGATTCGATTCAGATTCATAGATTCAGCCTCTGAATCATATGAATCATCTCCGAATCCAAATCATGTTCCGAAGCTTTGCACAGCCCTACCAGCCATGGTTATTGTGTTGCCAGTGTGAAGGAGAGCTGATGTTTGTGTTAACCTTGTGTGCTCCTGCTGAAATTCACTGGAGTCTCAAGGTTTAAGCTGGGGAGTTGTACTGAGGGTGTCTTTGATTCAATTTATACAGAGTGTTTTAGTGCATTGATACCTGCCTTTGACAATTAGATTATTGACATCCTGTTCTGCTAGTAACTTCATTTATATGTTGACTGTTTTGTAAATAATAAACTGTGTAAATAGTTAGACTGTATGTACTCCAGTGTGTGGGGAAGCAACGAGAAAGCACTCCATGGAGAGGTGGCCCCAGCCTTTGGGGCTGGAAGACTTGACTGAGGCTATATGACACCCCAGGACCCTGAATCTGGATGTGGCTGTGGGTAGCACCATGGCTAGGGTTATACATAGCTTGATAGATGTTTGGTTTGGAAGGGACCTTAGCAGATCATCAAATATGACCCCCTTCCCTGGGCAGGAAAGAGCGCAGGGGTCAGACAACCCCAGCCAGGTATATGTCTAGCCCCGTCTTAAAGACCCCCAAGGCAGGAGAGAGCACCACCTCCCTTGGAAGCCCATTACAGATTTTGGCAACCCATACCGTAAAGAAGTTCTTCCTGATGTCTAACCTAAATCTGCTCTTTCTCACTTTGTGGCCATTGTTTCTAGTTACTCCAAGGGGTGCCCTGGTAAACAAACCATCTCTTATTCCTTGCTGTCCCACCCTGATGAATTTTTAGGCAGCCACAAGATGCAAGGAGTGCCCAGGTAAGAAAC
The DNA here is from genome assembly GCF_030867095.1 of Alligator mississippiensis. NCBI lineage: Eukaryota > Metazoa > Chordata > Crocodylia > Alligatoridae > Alligator > Alligator mississippiensis. Next base: position 22,376,893 of record NC_081829.1, read on the forward strand.
ATGGGTCTAGATAGTCTTCCTAATCGGGGGGGCACGTGCAGCTATGCAAGGCCTTAAATGCCTGTATACCAATGCTCGTAGTATGGGGAACAAACAGAAGGAACTCGCCCTCAGAGTAGCCAGTTCAAACCCAGACATAGTAGGGATTACAGAAACATGGTGGGATTCATCCCATGACTGGGCAGTTAGCATTAGGGGCTATAGGCTCTACAGGCGGGATAGAGAAGGAAGGAAGGGAGGGAGTGTGGCGCTCTGTGTCAAACAGCAATACACATCCTCTGCCAGCAAAATGGGGTCGGAGGAGGGGCAAGCTGAAGTGCTTTGGGTCAAGATACAAGGGGGTCGTGGGGAGAGGGATTTAACGGTGGGGGTCTACTACAGACCCCCCAACCAAGGGGAGGAGCTGGACCGGGAATTTCCAGGCCAGCTTGCAGAGGCACTGAAGGCAAGGGATGTAGTTGTCATGGGTGATCTAAATTACCCGGACATCTGCTGGGTGGAGCAGTCAGCCAGGTCGGACCGCTCCAGGAGGTTCCTGGCCGAGATGCAGGACCTCCACTTAACCCAGGAGGTGCACAGTCCCACCAGAGGAAATGTCCTGTTGGACCTGGTCCTAGCCACAGGCGATGATCTGGTAAGGGGGCTCCAGGTCCTGGACCACCTGGGTGATAGCGATCATTGCTTGCTGGAAGTCATTGTCTAGCGCAGGGTATCAAGGGCCTGCAGCAAGGCGGTAGCCCTAGACTTCAAGAGGGCCAACTTCATTGAGTTGAGGAGATTGGTGGGAGAGGTGCTGGGGTTCTTGAGGGCAGGGGAACTCAGTGCCCAAGATGAGTGGTCGTTCCTTAAGGAGATGATACTCAGGGCCCAAGGGGTGATGATCCCAACAAGAAGCAAGGGAGGCAAGAGTGCCCAAAAGCCTCCCTGGCTCACCAAGGACATCTGGGAATGCCTGGTTGCCAAAAAGTCGGTGTACACCCGGTGGAAGGGGGGGGACTGTTTCCAAAGAAGAGTATACCTCCACTGCTCGGGCCTGTAGGGGGGCTGTTAGGAAAGCTAAGGCGGACATAGAGCTAGGACTAGCGTCCAAGATCAAAGATAATAAAAAGTCCTTTTTCAAATATATAGGGAGGATGAAGAAGGCGCCGGGAAATGTGAGGCCCCTGCAAGATGCGCTGGGCAATCTGGTGGTTGCGCCAGAGGAGAAGGCATACATCTTTAACAAAATCTTCACCTCCGTTTTCTTGTGCAGGGACCGGGACTCCCCCACTGTGATTCAAGACGGACTCGAGGGGAACGCCTCCAGACCTAAGGTTGAGGAGGACTGGGTTAGAGTGCTTCTGGAGGGGCTGGACATGTTCAAATCAGCAGGTCCAGATGCTCTCCACCCCAGGGTGTTGAGGGAACTAACAGGGGTTATTGCAGGGCCCTTGGCACGGCTTTACAAGCACTTGTGGTGCTCAGGCCAGGTGCCAGATGATTGGAGGATAGCCAATGTGGTCCCCATCTTTAAGAAAGGGAGGAGGGAGGACCTGGGCAACTATAGGTCTGTCAGTCTTACCTCAATCCTGGGGAAACTCTTTGAGAAGATCATCAAGGAGCACATCTGTGATGGGCTGGCATAGGGGATGATGCTCAAGGGCATCCAGCATGGTTTCATTAGGGGCAGGTCATGTCAGACCAACCTGATTGCCTTTTACGATCAGGTCACAAAAGCATTGGATGCAGGGGTCGCCGTGGATGTAGTCTTTCTGGACTTCAGCAAGGCCTTTGACACTGTCGACCACCCTATCCTCATTAAAAAACTAGGCGACTGTGGCATCAATGCCTACACAGTCAGATGGATTGCAAATTGGCTGAAGGGTCATACTCAGAGGGTGGTGGTAGATGGGTCATATTCCACCTGCGGGGAAGTGGGCAGTGGAGTCCCCCAGGGCTCGGTCCTTGGGCCCACACTGTTCAATTTCTTTATCAGTGATTTGGACAATGGGGTGAAAAGCAACCTGTTCAAATTTGCTGATGATACTAAAATTTGGGGTGAGGTGGGAACGTTAGCAGGGAGGGAAAGACTGCAGAAAGACCTGGATAGGTTGCAGGGGTGGGCTAACAAAAACAGGATGCGTTTCAATACAGACAAGTGCAGGGTTCTGCACTTGGGCAGTAGTAACCAGCAGCACACTTATAAGACGGGGAACTCCCTTCTTGAGAGCACGGAGACAGAAAGGGATCTTGGAGTCGTCATTGACCCTAAGATGAACATGGGTCGACAATGCGAGGTCACGGTCGGCAAGGCTAACCGGACCCTATCGTGCATCCACAGGTGCTTCTTAAGTAGGGCCAAGGAGGTGATCCTCCCCCTCTACGTGGCACTGGTCAGGCCACAACTGGAGTACTGTGTCCAGTTCTGGGCACCCCACTTCAAGAGGGATGTGGACAACATTGAGAAGGTCCAGAGAAGGGCCACCTGCATGATCCAGGGGCAGCAGGGCAGACCCTACAATGAGAGGCTATGGGACCTGAACATGTTCAGCCTTCACAAGAGAAGGCTGAGGGGGGACCTTGTGGCCATCTATAAACTCACTAGGGGGGACCAGAAGGGTTTGTGGGAGACCTTGTTTCCCCTAGTGCCCCCCGGGATAACAAGGAATAATGGCCACAAGTTGTTGGAGAGTAGGTTTACATTAGACATTCGTAAGAACTACTTCACAGTTAGGGAGGCGAGGATCTGGAACCAACTTCCAAGGGAAGCAGTGCTGGCTCCCACCCTGGGGGTCTTTAAGAAGCGGCTCGATGCCTACCTGACTGGGGTCACTTGAGCCCAGTTTTCCTCCTGCCCAGGCAGGGAGTCGAACCTTGAAGATCTACAAGGTCCCTTCCAACCCTACTTCTATGATTCTATGATTAAGATTCCCTCAGCCTTCTCTTGAGGAGGCTGAAGAGATCCAGGGCCCTCAATCTCTCCTCGTAGGGTTTTGCCTGCATGCCCCTAACCATACAAGTGGCCCTTCTCTGAACCCTCTCAAGGTTGCCCACATCCCTCTTGAAGTGTGGCACCCAAAACTGGATGCAGTACTCCAGCTGTGGTCTTACCAATGCCATACAGAGGGGAAGTATCACCTCCTTGGATCTGTTTGTCATGCACCTGCTAATGCATTTCAAAGTGAGGTTAGCTATACTGATCACTTTGTCACATTGACGACTCATGTTCATCCTGGAATCAGTTGGGACTCCAAGATCCCTTTCTGCTGCTGTGCTGCTGAGAAGGTCCTCCCCCAGCCTGTAAACGTGCTGGTGATTCCTTCTTCCTAGATGCACCACCTTGCATTTGTCCTAATTGAACTGCATTCTATTCTGTTCCACCCATTTTCCCAACCTGTCCAGACCCACCTGGATTCATTCCCTACCCTCTGGTATGTTAACTTTACCTCATAATTTGGTATCATCTGCAAATTTAGACAGAGTGCTTTCCATGCCCTCATCCAGGTCACTAATGAAGACATTGAACAGGACCGGTCCAAGGACTGAGCCTTGTGGGACTCCACTGTCCACATCCTTCCAGGCTGATACCGACCCATCCACCATCACTCTCCGGGTGTGACCCCTAAGCCAATTTGCCAACCACCTGACCGTGTAATCATCTATATCACAGTCATTCAGTTTATCTATGAGAATATAATGAGACACCATATGAGGGTTCTGGAGTCAGACACAAAGTTAACAAAGCCAAGGGGACTTGCCAAACAGAGTTAGGAGTTAGAGAACCAGAACATAGAATCCAGGGAGGTTTCACACCCAAAAAGCCTTTAGAAAGAGCTCTTGGTTAGCCTGCAGTCTACTGCCACAGTTGGACTTAAATTGAGATGTTGTCCTCACCAGTAGCCAGGTAGCAAGCCCTTACAATGGCCAGCCAGTTTATCAGCCATGGTGGGGCTGCAGGTTAGAATCTCAGGAAGGTTTGGCCAACTGGGCGTTAGTCCTGAGTGGGCTGCCCAATAGGGCCCTTGATAGTAGCTTTTGGCTGAACAGCCAAAAACTGGTTCTCATTTGTGAAAGGGTTAACACTGGACTCAGCCCTTGCTGCTTTCTGGCTGGGAGAAAACAGCAACCATTTTGGAGCATAGTCTCACCCTGAAACAGCCAGGACTAGACCATGACTGGAAAAATCTTTTTTTCTATATTCTGCCTTATTTGGGGGCATCTGGTATGTGAAAAAATGTTTTAGGAACTCATCTGTGGAAGGTATAGGATTACCTACTTAACTTTTCATGGGAAGATATCTAAGAGCCAGATTGCCCATTTCATCACAGTTAGCGCAACCCAAATTGGTATGAGAAGACATAAACTAACTGAAGCTTAAGACAATCAAAACAGAACCATTTTTGACAACAGTACAAGGCTTTCATCAACCTGGAAAATAAAGAGACTATCTGCATTTGTCAAAAAAAAACATAACAACCTGCAAAGATGAACCACCACAACACTGCTCCAAGACCTTTTATTGGAGAGGGAAAGAGTTTTTTGTAAAAGAAAAAGAAAGGAGCTGATGAGCTCTAAAGAACTGTTCATGGGATAAGTCAAGAAGAAGAAAAAAACAAAGCTGCATCAACATTTAAACCAAAAATGAAATATCAAAACAGTCAATTTAACTTGTCTCAGAGGGTTAGTTCAAATACAGAGAAGAAAAAGACACTGATATTTCTGTTACTACTTCTGACGCTTCTTTTGTCAATGCAGAATGATAAGAGGTGAAGCTGCTAGGTACAAAGAGGCATTGTTTGTTGCTTTAAGCCTAGAGGAAGAAGGAGGAACTAAATTAATGAGCATGTTAAATTGGAGGGACAGAAGCGAAGGGGAAAGGAAAAGGCAATGTGGTAGAACAGATAGATACTTGAATGAGGCAGCCATATAGGCAAGGCCAGCCCCAAGTATCTATGTATTGTTTTCAGTTTAAAGTTATGTAAAGACTCTAGTGATAAATAAAAATCTGTGCAATTTTGTCAGATGCAGGTGTTGCAGATATCACAGTATAAACCTAGTCTTAGTTAAATCAGTGTAAACCCCTGTGTGGACAATTTGGCCATGTCTGCTTTGCCTATATGCTGCACCTGAGAGCTCTGCCATGAATAAACCCACTCATTTCCTTTTGCTCTCTGCACACCAGAATCAGGAAATGAGGTAGTGTGGTAGATATGCATTGTCTTTTGCATCCTTTTGTCTACGGAAGATGACAAAAGGATGATTGCAGCCTATGACACAGGTAGTTTGCAATGTCTCATGTGAATGAATAGTCCAGTCCAAGATTTGCATGATCTGTGGCAGTGGTTACAAATGTATATGTAATGGTTGGCTGGTTCCAGAGCTGCTTACTTCCTATGGACTCTTTTCTCTTCAAGCTGTTGGAGCCAATTTTTGTCATGGACTTTGACCCCCTGGTGGAGACAATGATGCACGCCACTTGTTACGATCACTTGCTAAGGTTTCCCATTGGTCAAGATTGATTCCAAATGCCTTCATATCTCGCTTACATGTGTCTTTGTAGCAGAGCTTGCATCCTTGCATCCCGTGAACAGCATCCTGTTGTTCTTGTTCCCTCTGATAGTTCCCTGTATAGCATGTCCTTAGGTATGTGTCCATCTTCAGATCTGCTCAGATGGCCTAGCCAGCGTAGTCATCTGTGTTTGAGTAGGGCTGTCACACTTGGTAAATTTACCCTTTGAAGAACCTCTGTGTTGGTAACTTTATCTTGCCATTTGATGTTGAGTATGTGGTGTAAACAGTGCAAGTGGAAGCTGCTTAACCTTTTCTCTTGATGTGCATAAACTGTCCATGTTTCCGCACTATACATGAGAGTGCTGAGTACATAAGCCTTGTACACTAGCATTTTGGCATTGATGGTAAGCTTTGAGTTGTCCCATGCTCTTTTAGTTAGTTTACAGAAGGTGGTGCCCGCCATTCCGATGCGAACATTAAATTCTTCATCCCATGAGAGGTTGGTGGTCACTGTAAAACCTAGATAGCTGAACTTCTGGACTACTGCTAGCTGGTTCTCATTAAGGATGCTTGATGGATCTTGTGGAATTCCCTGTCCAAATACAACTGTTTTCTTTATGCTGATGGTGAGAGCAAACGCCTGGCAAGCTCTTGAGAGGCGATCCATGAGTTCTTGTAGTAGGTACTCATTGTGGGCTATAAGGGCAGCAGCAGCAGCAACTAGAAGATCCCTGATAAGCACCTTTCTAATTTTAGTTTTAGTTTTTGCCTTAAGTCACGATAGGTTGAAGAGTTTCCCATCTGATCTTGTGTGGAGGTACACTCCACCTTCCATGTCTTTAAACGCATAATTCAAGAGTGCCAAGAAGAAGATTCCAAAGAGTGTTGGGGCAAGAACACATCCTTGCTTCACTCTGCTTTTCACCTTGAAGCTGTCCGAAGCGGACCCATCAAACTGAACAGGTGCTTTCATGTTGTCATGAAGACTTAACAGGTTTGGTGGGCAGCTGATCTTTTCTAGGACTGCGAATAGGCCTGCTGTACTGATGGTGTCAAATGCTTTGGTTAGATCCACGAACGCAATGTACAATGGTCTATTTTTCTCTCTTCACTTTTCTTGACACAGGGAGAATATCATATTTATGGTTGCTCTTCCAGCCCTGAATCCACACTGAGATTCAGGATAGATATGACTCACCAGCTGGTGTAGGAGCACCAAGATGAGACTTGCGAAAGCTTTTCCTGCTGTGCTGAGTAGCACGATGCCTTTGTAGTTATTGCAGTCACCCTTATCTTCTTTATTTTTATACAAAGTGATGATGTTTGCATACTTTGTGCATTAACATGCTTTAATTAATGTGCATTAAATCTAGTACCTCCATGCATTTTTACACATGCTCTGGGGATAAAGCGGGGACACTTTAATTAAAGTGACTCCAAGAGCTGCTTTAATAAAAGTGCCCAGAGCATTTGTGTATCAGCATCCCCATGCTTCAAAATGGTGGTGAGGGTGCTTTATCTAAAGGCCATCAAAAGAGCTTTAGTTAAAATGCCCCCACTGCCATTTTGAAGTGTGAGGATGCTGATACATGAGATGTGGAGGCTGACTACAACATAGTAATTACCATGCTCTGGCAGACTTGATTAATCATGTCTGCTCCAACATGCTGTAATTACAGCCTGTCAGAGCAGCCTCCTGGCTCCTGTACAGGCACCTTCCACTGTGAGGTACTAGGAAAATGTGCATTAGCCTATCTTAATGAGCATTAACTAAAGACCATGGTTTTTAGTGATGCTTTAATGTGCATTAAAATAAGCTAATGCACATTAAGGTGCACATGTAGACATGCCCTGTAGCCATTAGATTGGCCTAAAGTGTGTCTGGATAAATACAACTGAAATGGAGACCCTAAAGGCACTGGGGTACACACATTATTTTCTTGAAGGTGGCTACATTGCCTCAGTCCTGGATTTTGATAGGTGATCATGTGTGATGGGCTTTCTGATGGTGCTTGTCGATGTAGCATGTAGATATACTGGGCGTGTCCACACATGCAAGCACGTGTACTTGCAGCAGCTCAAATAGAAGCGGTGCAAATTTGAGCCAGGGCTTTTTGCCTCAGTGCACGTGCTCAGACATGCACTTTGTAGTGGAACATATTGTGCCACTTGGAGCAAAATAACCCTGCCTGGGTCCTCCTGGATCTGCAGCCAGAGGGAGCTAGAGCCTGGGGCCAGCACCTGTGCTGTCCACAGCAGTACAAAAAACTGCCCTGGCCAGCAGCTCAAGGTTACTTGCCCTCAGGAGCTTCTGGGGCAAGTGGTGGGCCCTGCTTGGTGAGGGCGTGGCTGGGGCACCCCAGTGGCTGAGTCTGTACTCCACCCTCATCCCACGAGCCATTGGGGACCTCAGTTGGTGGCTCCTCCATGGAGCCATCGCCACGGGCATGTGTGTGGAGAGCTTCACGAACACCCTGGTCTCCTGCCCCTTCTGTGGGCAGAGGGAGATGCTGGGGGACATGACCCTCGAGGCTGCAGCCCCTCCACCTCCACCTGCACCTCCAGAGCCTCCCCTTGAGGTTCTGGTTGAATTTCAGCCCTGACCTTTTTGTTTTTGGTCACCCCATCTATGGCCCCGCCTCCTGGTCAGCCTCTTCCTGGCCCTGGCCAAGTGGGCCCTGTACTTAACCAGGAAGGAGTTTCTGGCCGGGAAGGTGCCCGGAGACTGTGGTGCCGCTTTCCTCTCACTTGTCCGTGCATGTTTCTGGGCAGAGCACCAATGGGTGGCATCCACTGTTTCCTTGGATGCCTTTGAGGACTGGTGGATACCGCCTGGGGGGCTCTGCTCAGTGTCCCCCTCAGGCGTACTTCTTTTCACATTTTGATCCTATGACTACCACATCACTCTTACCCTCTTCTTCCTTAGTTGTCCCACCAAAAAAAAAAAAAATCTGTTGTATCTTTCAAACTCTGGCCCACACAGTAGTGGGGGATATTAGTTAACTACGTGGGCCTTAAGGCCCACAGTCTCTGGAAGATACAAATAGACAGGAGTTTCTGGGGCCAAGCCAATTGGTATCTGGGGACACGAGCCCCTTGTGTCAGTGAGACTGCTGAAGCAGCATCCCAAATTCACTTTTTAAAATACCCCAAAATCCACATTCTTATACAATTAGAACAAAAGAGAGAGAGAGAGAAAGGGGGATTGATCAGATGGGCAATGCTTTATTGCTATATTTACAATGTTAAAGACATTGGAAAGCCTACCAGTGTCTCTAGCATCATAATAAAATAAATCCTAAATATATGTTTTAATGTTTGCTTTGGGTTTCCTTATCACATGGTGGGTGGGTGATGGGGGGGATATGGGGTTTGCAGGAGGGGGTGGATAGGGGGGTGGGGAGATGTGGGTGGGTGTGGAGGGATGTGGGGGGCTGTGAGTCACTGTGTGGGTAGGTGTGGGGGGACTGTGGGTGTGGGGGCTGCTTAGGAGGGGTGGGTCTCCTGCATGAATGCTGTGAGCCCCCAGTGGCTGGTGGGGCACAGTGACACTAGTAGCGGTGGGAGCGTGGCGTTAGTGGTAAATGGGGAGCTCCTGCAGATGCCGCCAGCACTGTTGGCAGTGGGGGAAGGGGTGGCAAGCAGCAACCACCTGCAGACACCGGTGGCAGTGACAGTGGTGGCCAGCAGCGATTGCTGACTGCCCACAGATGCCGTTGATGACAGGGGGGTGGTGGCAAGCGGCGACCGCCCACAGGCACTGCCGATAGTGTCGGCATTGCATTTTATGAAGGGGTGCACTGCCACGCTCAGGGGGTGCATGTGCACCCCCTACATGTCACCAGTGGTTCCCTGCACCCCACAGGGTAAAGCCCTGCTCCACAACACATGGACTACCCTGCCTGCAGGGTCCGTCCCCACCCCGGCCCCCTGCTGGTCTTCAGCCTCCTGCTCATTCACCTGATCTTCTCCAGCATCCAGAGGCTGGAAATGAGCAGAAGAACACGCAGGAGCCTGGAGAGAATAAGAGAAGGAGCAGGAGGCTTGTTCCCCCCACCCCCGCTGGTTCCCCCAGCTCCCTCTTCATTCCCCTGCTCCCCATTCATTCCCCCACCCCTGTTCATTCCCCCCACCCCGTTGGTTCCCTCAGCTCCCCATTCACTCCCCTACTCCCCATTCCTTCCCCCTGCCCCCCCCATTCATTCCCCCAGCTCCCCAGTTGCTCTCCCAGCCCCACCCCACCACTCAACAGCAGTAGCAGAGAATGAGCAGGAGGCTGGATAGAGCAGGGGAAGTCTCCAGCTTATCTTCAGGGGCTTGTGTCCAGCCTCCAGCTGGTTTCCAACCCCCTGCTCCTTCTCCTGCTTGTCTCGAGCCTTGAGCAGGGAACATTTTTTTGTTCCTGCACATGCCTCTTGCAGCGTCTTGAAGGGGGTTGAGATGCTGCAAGAGGCACGCGCGGGCTCGTCCAGCCGTGCCTACCCTGTGTTTCCTGGTTTATTGTAAAACACATAATTTCACAGATGCATGTCAAAATAAGGCACTCTGATGCTCTAATAGACTATGGCTGTGAAACCTCATTTTCGGAGATTTCAAAACCTTGAAAGCAACTTCATAGAGCTCAGCCCTATGCATTGGTGATGGTCTAAGAAGTGAAGCTTCCTTCTTTCTCTTATAGATCCCTCTTTCCAAACAGCAGCAATTCCTCCCTTATCACCAGGGATCCTTGTTTTCCCTGATAAAAAAATACCAAATTCTCCGCTAAAAAACTCACAAATTCTCTGCTAAACCTCCCAAAATTTGTTATTCAAATTAAAGCCCTCCCCCCCCACAGCCCCCTTGGTCCTGCTGGTGCCCCTCACTCCCCCCCACAGCCCCCACAGCTTTTCTGGTGCCCCTCACCCCCACCCACAGCCTCTGCTACCTCAGCCATGCCAGAGAGGGCCCCCAGCTGCCAGAGCTATGGACCTGGGTCCACAGCCCCATGCCCCCACACCCCCACTGTTGTGGGCTCAGGCGAGCTGGCACCCTGCTATTGCACACACCCCTGGGAGGGAAAGAGGACCCATGACCCCCAGAACTGTACCCCAGGCAGGTGCAGGCTGTGGGCTTGGGCTGCCAACCTGTTTCCCTCCCTGAAGGCCTCCAGAGCCCAGCGGGCACGACCCAGTGTGGCTGGAGACAGTGGGGCCACGTGGGGATCTCATCACTGCTGCTCCCCCTTCCCCCCAGCTGCCCTGGAGATGTGCCTCCAGCGCCTGACACTGCTTTGAGAGATGCAGCCCTGTGCGGCTGCCCTCACTGCAGCCCCACACACAGGAGGTGCATCACTGGGGCAGTGGTGGGGGCAAGCAGTGGGAAAGAGATTTCCATGCAGTTTCTCTGCTTCCTGTCACGCCAGGTCACAGGGGAGGGCAGCAGGGCAGCAGGGAACAGGGGACAGCAGCTTTTCCGTGGCTCTGCTGCTACCTTGTTTCCCTCCCCTGGGGCCTCCAGAGCCTGGTGAGCATGACCCAGCATGGCAAGCAGCTGCAGAGCTGTGCGGAGATCTCTTCGCTGCTGCTCACCCCATGCTGCTCCGGCACCATGCCTCCTGCACATGCACAAGCCCCCTCTGCCCTCCGTGAGTGTGTGCAGCAGTAGAGAGGCAGCCCTCCCCCTCCCCTTCCTCCAGATGAGACATCCACATCCTTGTCCCGCTCCCCACTGGGGCCCTGCAGCTGCACATTGTGGCCCCAGGCCCCAAGCCCCACCTGGCTGGGCAGCAGCCTCAGTCTTGCCCAGCTCCCTCTCCCCGCCACCTACCTGTTGGAGCTGCTCTGCAGGCTGCCTGGGGCCACATGCATTTCCCTGCATGTGGCGCCCCCTGTCTCTCTGCCTTTCTCCTGGCCCGCTCCCTCCCAGCTCCCTGCAGGCTGGAACCCATGTAAAATCCATGTTTTTTTCTTGTAAAATGAGAAATCCCTGTTTGCCTTTGGTAAAAGGTAAAATCCATGGTTTACTCTGTTTTTCCATGGGAAACAGAAAACCTGGATCCCTGCTCATCACTGACTTTTACTCCAGAGAAAGATTTCACATACAAAAGCCAGTTACTTCACATTTCCCATCCCTCATTTCATGCTGGTATCTACAGGCAGTGTCAGCACTGAACCAGATGAGTGAAACATGGAGTGACTGCATCAGCACTAGGGCTGTGCAAAGCTTTTGTCCCTGATTCAATTCAGTGGAGATTCAGCCTGATTCAGTGGCCGAATCTCCAAATCTGAATTGAATCAGTAGACCCTTTAATCTCTCTGAATTGAATTGTAATCCTCTGAATAGATTTGGAGAGATTCGGACAAAGACATAGCTTTAAATGTTTTTTCTACATACCTTGAGGTACCAGGCGACTCATGAATGCTGTGAAGCTGGGGTGGATGGAGCATCCCACAGCAGCACGGGGGTGGTGGTCCCCAGCATGCTCGGCAGCAGGTCTGGAAGTGGACCAGAAGAACTTCTGGTTTAGCGTTCCCCCGGCTTGGTGACTGGTGCCTCTTGGATCTGGGGGGCACCCAGGGTCCCCCCATGGCTGATTGCCGAGCTGGGGAGGGTGCGTGGGAGGGGTGGGCCTAGTGTGCTCCCTGGCAGACCTGGAAGCAGACTGAAAGTACTTCTGGTCCATTTCTGGGCTCACCACCGAGCATGTAGCCCCTACCTCACTCCTGTGGGATGCTCCATCTGCCCCAGCATCACAGTGTTCATGGGCTGTGCCTGGTACCTCAAGGTATGCAGAACAAATTGAATCAGGGATAGTGATCCAAATCAACAGGTCGAATCACTGTCCCTGATTCGGGCCAAATCCAAATGTGAATTGAATATGGCCCATTTTGCACACCCCTAATCAGCACCTATAATCTCTATCTCTCTGAGAAACTTGTAACAGATGCAGCCATCCTAACAGGGAATGAGTGAGCCAGCTATGATAGTAAACAGGAAAATGATGATTCCTGAGGATCTGTCTTTTCAGTTGGACACCTTCATTAAGGAAGCCTTGCATCTTATTTAACATAGCAACTCTTGTACAGTGAGGCTCTGAAAAAGCTGAGAGCCCAGCCCCAGTCCCCTGCAGGAAAAGCTTCAACCTCTACCATTCCTGTGGGAAGCTTAATAAATTTGCTGCTGTAGCAAGTGTTAGTCTCTTGGGACACTGGTAGTTGCTGAAGTTTAATAAAGGAAAATTCTTAAGCATAAGAACTAAAAGAGAAACCAGTTCAGATGATAAAGCAAATACAATTTAATTAGAAAAGAAAGTTACTCCACACTTTCACATACAAACAAAAAACAAAGGAAGCATGGGCAGTAAAAATGGCCTCTACTCCTCTGATGCTGTAGGTATTATAAATTGATTTATTACTAGATTGTGGCTTGATTCTTCTAATTGTGACATATTGGCATTATGGTCTGTTTTGATTCAGAATAGCATTATCTTCTGCCATGACTCTGCTGTTTGGTAATTCTAGAGAAGTTAATGGTTATCATAAACTAGGTAGTTGATCTGTAGACAATAGCAGGGTAGTTAGTTGATGGGTGCTCTAAGCAGCCTTATTCTCTGGTGAATGGAAAAACCAGTTAAGACCCTTTATATAATGATGGCTGGAAATAATAAGGGGGCAGATTCTTAAATGGAAGAAGGCACCTAACTGGCATTGAAATAGATTTTGTCTAGGTGCTTTAAATACCACTGAGGTCCTGGATAGCTTAGTAATAAGATTACTTGCCCAGCAAGTAGTAGACTCATATTCTAGGGTCTTCCCTCTTCCAGAGGGGACTTAAACTTGAATTTCTTCCTTGCCAGTAAAGTATTTTAACCACTGGGTCACAGGATAGGTATCCTGCATTGGCCCATTGTACTAGTCATTGAGTAAACTGAACTAGCTATGCTTTTACCTCACTAGGAGCAGAGGCTCTGGCTAGAATCCAAGGCCCCTCCCTTCCAGAGGAGTTAAAAATAAGTAACATGCCTCACACTAAGCTACACATCCTCTCACTTGCTTTCTTCTTCCTGGTCTCATATATCTCCCTCCCTTTTCTGCTTGGTGGATCAACTTCTAGAGAAAAGCTGAAAATGGCCTGGGTGGTTAGATCATGGTTGGAACATCTTCACAGCTCACCAGCTGCAGGAACAACATAAGCCTTCTTTGATTTCATGAAAGCTTTAGATTCTGTAGACTGAGAAGAGTTATGGAGGATCCTTCTGAAGTATGGATGCCCGCTGAAATCTGTCACCATTCTCTGCCTGCTCCATGATGGTATGTGAGTAGTGGTTTTCAGTAATGGATCTATCACAGATCCCTTTGAGGTTAAAATGGGAGTTAACCAAGGCTGCATCATCATTCCAACACTCTTCTCAATATTCCTTGCCACGTTGCTATACCTGAACCCCAACAAGCTTCTAGGAGTGGGGCTAAACTACCAAATGTATGGTAAGCTGTTTAACTTCTGCCAACTCTGAGCCAAAACCAAGACCACCCTGACCTCAGTCATTGAGCTCCAGTATGCTGATCATGCTTGTAGTGTGTGTTCACTCAAAAGCAGACCTTCAGGCAATTGTTGACATCTTTACCGAGGCATACAAGAAAATGGGACTGATGCTTAACATTCACAAGACTAAGTTCCTCTACCAACAGGCTCCTAATGAACAGTCCCCAGCTCAGGTAATCCAGATCCACAGTGAGACTCTGGAAAACATTGAGTATTTCCCATACCTTGGAAGCCGTCACTCACAGAAGGCTGACATCAACAAAGAAATCCAACATCGCCTCAGATGTGCAAGTGGAGCCTTTGGACGTCTGAAGAAATGCGTGTTTGAAGATCGTGACATGATATCTGAAACCAAACTGATGGTTTATCATGCAGTTGTGACACTCACCTTGCTGTATGGAGCTGAGATATGGACAACATACAGGAGGAATCTAAAGTTGTTGGAGGGCTACCATCAATGCTGCCAGCAGAAGATCCTCCAAATCCAGTAGTAAGGCAGATGCATCAACATTAGCACCTTCCTGAAAGCAAACACCATGGGTATTGAAATGATTGTCATCTGACATCAACTTCGTAGCGCTGGCCATGTCATCTGGATGTCTGACTCCAGACTCCTGAAGCAAGTTTTATTCTCCCAGCTCAGCCAAGGTGTATGCTCAAGAGGAGGACATGAAAAGCACTTCAGGGCCATACTCAAGACCAGCTTAAAAACTGCAACATCAATGTCATCTCATGGGAGTATCCCAAATGGAGGAAGAGTCTGCTGCAGGATGTCAGTACTTCGAAACCTCACAACAACAACAGGAGATAGAAAAGTGAGAGCATCAAAAGCAATATTTGCAGATCAAATCAAGGATCTAGCACTATCCATCCCACATCGGAACACATGTCCAAGTTGCAGTAGTCTGTTAATCCTGGATAGGCCTCATCAGTGATCTTCGGACACAGATAAGACAATCGTGGAAGACAATCATCCTCGACTGTCAGGGATTGCCAAAGAAGAAGAAGAAGCCTGCCTCCCCCTCTGCAAGGAGATAAGCCTTGTAATAAATAAATTAGTTTTTGAAATGGGGTGCTGCTTCATTTGCAAAAGTTATGGAGTGGTGCCTTGAATCTAAAAAGGTTGAGTGCCACTGCTCTAAGCTATTGGGATAAAAGGTAGGAAGACCCTTGTTGAGTGTCTGATACCTGTTATTCATGTGTAACTTGGGTAGTAGCTGGGTAAATACTCCCCTCTCCAGTGGAAGGGAGAAGTTAGTAGGGCATGTGTGCAGTGGGATGAAACTGCTGACTGTTCCCTCCTTCTCCTATAGAGAGCCAAGCCAGAACACTGTGTGGACTTCACTATAGACACATTTATTAACCATAAAAAGGAATAGGTATATGAATATAAATATACATATATACACAAAATATAGATTTATATGCAATATATGTACACTCCTTTGCCTCCCCCACTCAGGATACAGTAAGTAATAGGAACAAACTTCTAAAATTCAAACTCACCAACCATGAAATTCAGATACCCAAAATATGAGGTGCTAGCTCACAAAATATGAGGTACAGGAACATCAAATATAAATTAACTCTTTAGGGGACACCAAGGTCCAGGCTGTCCTGGAGCCATGGCTGTGCGCCAGTGGCAGGGAGGGGGAAAAATCCCTAGTGCTCTTCAGGGCTTTCTCAGCCCAGCTAGAATATGCCCCTGGAAGAGCTCCAGGCCCAGAGGGCCCCTCCCTTCAGGGCTTTTCTCTCAACATGTCAGTCTCACAGGTGGGGGGAAGATCCCTCCTCCCCTGTGGGGATCCCCATCCCCTGTAACTCACAACTCCAGGGTCTCAGCAAGGAGTCTCTTCCTCCAGCTGAGGCCCCACAGCTATCCTGGACTCTCCAGGCCATCTACCGTGCTCGAGGCCTGGTACTGTCACGTGCACCAAGGGCTCTGCCTTTTGCTCAGGGTAGGAGATCCGTGCCGCCTTGTGCGGCACTGGGGTCTCTGCCCATTCCCAGACACTCCAGGCACAGGCCCATGCACCAGGTTCCTGGCCTTGTGCCAGGGGGGTTGCAGACCTGAGCTGCCCCTGAGCAGCTCCCAGGATCCCGGGCTGCTCCTGGACCCTCCATACAGTGCTGTCTGTGCAGACTGCCTGGCCTCGTGCCAGGGGTTGGAGACCCCAGTCACCGCTTGCAGCTCCCAGGTTCTCGTTCCGTGTACTGCTCATGCACCAACTGAGCTGGAGACCCGAACAGCCTCATGCAGCTCCCAGGGTTTCACTGTGTACCAGGCTGTGCATCAATGCTGCACTCCTCAGCAGCAATGCTGGGGATAGGGCTGCTCGTCACTCCCACCTTGCAAAGAGGTCTTTGGGCTCTTCAGGGCAACAGCTCCAACCTTCTGGCTAGCTCTTGCCAGCTCTTCTTTGCCCTCATAGAATATGGCTCTGCTGGCCGGCTGGCTCTGATCACCGGCTAGCTGCTGGGGGGACACCCCCCCTGCTTATGCCCCAGTGGTACCCCCCAGACTCGGGAGGCACCAGTTGCCCATGTTTGCCCTTCCTCTCCTTCATCCCTTGACACAGGTTCCTGTGTGCCAGGCACGCTGCTCTTTTTATCTGCTCCAGAGGCTCCACCCCCCGATTGCAGAAGGACCAATCAGGGTGGGGGGTGTAGTCCTCACCCAGGTCTGGGCTCTTCATCTGGTAGGGGCAGGGCAAGCCTTCCCTCAGCTGCTATCTAATTGGTGGGAATGCCCCACCAATCATTTGAAGCCTTTTCCAAGCTGGCAAGCTAGGCTGCTACCAGCAATCTTGCCACACATGCTTTCTCTGCAACTAAAAGTTTGGCCTTACAATGAGTACATCACCACCCAACCAGAGTGTAGACCCACTGAGGATACTTGATGAGCACAGGTTGTGTATGAATAGCTGAATTGTAAACTGTGTGTAAGTTGTATAAACAGCAGTTCTGTGGCTGTGTGTGCGCCATTGTTTACATGGAGCAAAACAGGATTTGTCCTGAAACCTCTTGGTCACAGAGCTTGCTGGAGGGGATTTCTGAGTGCTTGCTATTGTTTGTTCCTACTTTGTTCAGTGACAAAGTACTTTATTTGACTTCTTTGTAAATGGATAAGATTGTCCCATAAAATATACCTGCCTCAGATCATCACTTTCTGCCCCTAACACAGAGGTGGGCAAAATATGGCCCATGGGCCAGATCCAACCCGCCAAGTGAGTCTATCCAGCCTGCAGCACTCTCCACCCTCCTCCGTCCCCCATGCAGGTCCGGTGAGGACTGAGGTATGTAGCGGAGTGCGTGGCTGTGGGGCTGGAGAGGGACTGCCCCCCCAATCCTGGCTCCAGCTGCACATGCTGCAACATAATGAACCTTCCCTTCCACCCCATGCCATGAGTTTGAATGTGGCATCAGTGGAGACACAATGTGGGAAGCAGGAGCCTCCAGGCAGCCATGAGGGTCAGAGCTGTGGTGGTGCTAGCCAAGCAGGGGCCCCCACAATGGCTCCAGGCTGGAAATGGTGCTGGAGGAGCAGCAGTGGTGGCAGCAGCAGCACTTAGGCACCAGTGGCTCTGCCTCTGCTTCACGCTACCCCAGTGGCCACCCTCTCCCTGCTGTCATCACCCACCAGCCCCTGAGAAGTCCCCCATTCCTACCTCTGCTCTGCCATGCTGTCACCCTGCACCTACCCCACTGCTGCCACTGGTGAGGAGGAGAAATGTTGCTGTTCCATGAAACAGTGGAAGGGAAGAAGGGCAGGGAGATGTGTGTGTGTGCGCCCCACTCCCAGCTGCCCCCCGATCAGAAACACACACACACACACACACACCCCAACAGGGTTGAGGGGCATGGACTTCACGTGGGGGAGGGGGGGCAGGAGCCTTCCCCTGCCCTGCTTGCCCCCCATCTCCAGGCCCCCGAGAGGAGGGGTGGCTACTTACCCCTACACTCTGCTCCAGGTCTCAGTGACACTCTCTCCTTTCTTCCTGGCTTCCCCCTAATCCTCCCTCCCCCTGCCACACACTTTCCACTCCCAAACTCCAGTACAAAATAATGGTAGAAGCCTGGAACTTTTTTGGCATGACAGACCAGAAAGCAACAGAACTGGGGAGGAAAGGAAGGGAAGAAGAAATGGCTTGGATTGCTCCAGAATGGGAGTTTCTCCCCTTCCCCAAGCTGCCTGGGCAAGAAGCAAGGCTGGCCTGGGCCAAAGTGCAGGGCCCCTGACTGGAAGGGCAGACTCTCACTTGTCCTCGCCTACAGCAGGGCTGGGGGTGCCGCTGGAGTCACTAAGAAAGAGCATTCTACCCAGGGCCCGAAGCAGGGACCTGGTGCTCCCCCAGCACTGCCAAGAAGAACCCCAAGCCCTTTACTTGCTGGGTCAGGAGGTAGGAAGTGCTGCCCCCAGGGACAGGGCTGTGAGACTGCCCTGCTGTGGTTGTGTGGGTGCATCAGTACCTGCTGCCTCCTGGCCTGGAGGCACTGGCTGCAGGACCTCCTGCTGCTTCCTAGCAAGAGCCGGGGGCTCCTGAAACCATGGGCTGGTTCAGACCCCAGATCCATGGAGACCAAGCTCCTGTCACAACAGCAGGAGGATCTAACCAGGGAGTGCCCCCTCCTCCCCATTCCTCTCCCACTTGTAGCTTCCTGAATTGAGGGGCCAAGAAGCTCTGTTTGCCCCCCATGCCCAGGTTCAGTATACAAGAGTAAGGCTATTTTGAGCTATTATGCAATCATTTCTAAATGCATTATTCAAAAAAACATAAACCAAGATCATTTTTTTTTTAATAAAATTAAAATTTTATAGTAGATGTTTGATTTTTAGTATATGATTGGGGGTGGGGGTTATCTATAATCTGTTCAAACGATATCTTCTGAAAGATTTTGTGTGTGGACCTTGACCCAATTGGTTTGGTGCTGTTCTCTGGGAGGTCTGACACCCTTGAAACCCCACTGATTGGCCAAGGGCAATGGGGCAGGTTGTTAGAGGGGTCACAACCCCTCACTACCTAGTAGGTCATACCTGTACCTTGTGGCCTAGAGGGCAGAACTCATACACCATGATGGCAGGCTCTCTGGAGGGGCAAGTGTTTCCCAGTCAAGCGGTGGAACTTCTGATGGTCAAGGACCATGTGCTGGGGGTAGGGGATTCTGGGACCAACATGGTGGCCAACATGGAAGCCAACATGGTGGCAAGGGGGGCAGGGTTTAGTATCAAGTGGGCAGGCTTTCTTATGTCATGGACCATGTGAGAGGGTGAGACTTCCAGTTTCAAGATCACAAACCCCACTCCCAAAAGGAGTATTTTTGGGGCAAGGGGAGGGACTCCTGGTGGCAAGGATCAGGGGTGGGACTTCTGGTCTCAGGATGGCAACCAGGGAGCAGGGCACCTGTCAAGGGGTGGGGCTCAACAGTTTGACAAGAGTTGTACCTTTGTAGCCCTCAACAGTTCACCAAAATTTGTTAAGTGGCCCTCCAGCCAAAATAATTGCCACCCCTGCAACCTTTCAAGGACCTAATAGTGGTTAACCACTCAGCCAAAGGAGTAAAGTCAGCACCTATTTCCAGAGGTATAACTTTAAATTTTGGCACTAGAGTGGTGGGGCGGGGGGGTGCTTACCTGTTTACACAGGCTGCAGTGCTGGCAGCTGCCTTGGCACAAGCTTCCTCAACACAACCTGCAGAGGTGGTACAGGCTTCCTGGGGGGCTGCTGTTCTGGGGCCCCATCTGCATCAACACCTGAGGCTGGTACCCTGAGCCCCTGCCAACTTATGCTAATGCCTATTTCCAAGATAGTGCTGTGGCGTTTAATGCATGGTTTAAGAACACTTTTAAATGTGTGGACTAAAATGGCTCTAGTTTTAACAGTTTTAAAAATAAATAACATGATCTGACTGAATTAGGGACCAAGCACTTGACAAATAGAAGTTTTCTTTGAAAAAGAGAGATTTTTAATGAATACAGACATAACTTGGGTGGCGGCCCAATAGTTGCCACCCCTGCCCAATATCAGGGATGGTGTGGTGAAAGTGGGGCAGGGTTTCCAGCCAGCACCAATTTACTTTCCAGCACTCTCCCCACAGAGCAGCCCGTGGTCCCAAGAAGGTCTAACACTTACCTGATTTAACTATTTACACTTTATTTACAAAACAAGAATAATAGGAAAGGTTATTTACAAGTGAACTTAAATGGCATAGCCAGAATCACAAAACAAACCAGAATGCATTAGTCGACCGTTGACTTAAGAACCACAGGTAGAGGAACTGGCAGCTTTCAGCCACTGCTGAGGTGCTACCACAAGGAAGCAAGGTGGTCACTCCCTGCAGCTCTAACAGGCTTCCCAAGAAGCGACAGGCTGCAACAGGTTAAGCTCTTCTGGTCTGTAGCAATCTAAGTGTATCAAATCCCAACCCCCCAAAGAGGCTGAAGGGTGACCCTCTGTGGCAACAAAAAAGGCAAGCAACAAAGTAGGCTCCTGCAACAATCCGCATGACCCAAGCACAAAGCTCAGGGACTCCATCCAATGACAATCAGCTGCAGAATAAGGGACAGGACTGAGTCCCCTCTGGGGCAGTCAGTGGCAGAGGGTCAGCAGCACAGACAACTCCCAGGGGTCGTTGCTCCAAACCCCTGCTCCAGATGACTGGCTGGGCACCCCCCACACCTAGTGGCTCGCCAATCCCGCTCCAAGCGCCGGCCTGTGCCCCGGGCTCCCAGGGACCCTCGTCCTGGTGCTCTGCTGCTCCTCAGGATCCCAGTGCCTTGCCTGCTGCTGTCCCACTTCCCCAGGGAAGGTGAGGGGTTTCCTCAACTTACCGGCCCAGCTCCCCGCTCCGGATAAGGATGCTGCCTGCACTCCTGGCCGCTGGAGGTGGCCACCCCTAGCCTCCAGGACGCCCGGCACATCCAGCACACTGCGATGGGGCCTTGGGGCACCAGCTCTCTGCCCCAAGCCCTGGCCACTGCTCCCTCTCTGCTGCAGGGCTGGAGGCACGGCCGACTGCCTCTGCCTTCTACTCCCACGGCCTTCGAGGCTCTTCAGAGGGGTCTCTCTGCTCCCTCTGCTGGGTCAGCTCACCCCAGCTTTTCTTAGGCCTCCTGCGTTGTTCCCTGGAGTCACTGTCAGCAGCTCCCACATGCCAGTTCGGCTGCTGCTTTTATCCTCTCCCGCAGTCCCTCTCTGGCTTGCAAACTGGCCAACCAGGGCTCAGGGTGGCGGGCCCCCAACCCCGGCCATCCCCCTTCCATGCGAATGAGGGGATTGAAAACCCCTTATCTAGATTGGCTTCTCCTTTTCCACAGGGCAGGGCTCCCCTGCTCCACCTTTGGGGTCGCTCAGAGTTCACCGGCACTGTTTCTAGCCGGGGTAAGTATCTCAAGCCAATCTTGTAAGCCCACATTGGCAGTCTGTTACATAGATAAGCTTCTAAAAGTCTATTTTTGTTCATAATTTTAAAAATGACAATATATTTTTCTCCTGATGGTCAACCAAAGATATTGAGCTAGAATTTTTGTCACAGTTACAAATCTCCTGAAAACAAGTTTGCACTATGAAATGTCATTTCAGATGTAGCAAGAATCATAGCAGCAATGGCTGCATGGCATGAAAATGCTGTATATAAATATGATCTTTTAAATATTCTAGAAATGGCAAAAACCCTATGGAAATGGAGGCTTATAATGGAAACTGCAGCTATAGCACTATTAATGGTACAACCCTATGAAATACAGAAAGAAATACTTTCCAACGAGAATGGAAGGGGCTATATCCTTTCCTCCCATGAGTAATTGATGACCTCTATAAATTATGGATGTGGAGTGGTGGAAAATAGCAGAGCCATAACTGAGTTATAGATTAACCTCAATAACCAGTGGGTACTACTGCAGAGATGGTGTCTGGTTCTGTCATAGAACTAGAGGTTAAATTTAGAACAGGCTCTGTGGGAGAAGTAAAGGTTAAATTTAGAAGCCGAGTTGTATAGATATTTTGTTAGCTTGGTGCTGCTAAGGTAGAGAGGGAGTACATCCTAGTGGTTAGTTACATGCTGGGTTTGCGTTGGAGACCTCCATCCAAGCACTGAAAATATCCAGTCTCACTTTATGACAACACAGAAGATTATAGCTGAAAAGGGATGGATGAAAAAAAGAATGAAGAAGAAAGACAAGGATGTTGCTACTACATGTATAATACCAGTGGGAACATCTACACATGCAATTAATGCACATGAATAAACTCCAGAGATTACTGCTCTGGAGTTTATTTGTGGGCAGCACATGGAGCCTGGTAGGAGCAGTCTGGGCTGGCAGGGAATCCAGGGGGTAAGCCTGCCAGCCCAGGGCTGCTCCAATGGGCTCCATGTGCAGCAGTGAGGGCTTGCTGAGGCACTAGGGACCCTCAGTGTGGAGGCTGTGCCTCAGCCAGCTGCTGCACAGCTAGTGGAGCCTTGTCAGAGCAGCCCTGGGACTCCATGTGCTGCGGAGGGACTGACTGGGCATGAAAGTGTTTCAGCATGGGGGCTGTCTGCTGGGCAGTAAAGTGCATGTGTAGATGCACCCAGTATATAGCAAATTAAATCTACTATTTAACCTGCACATCTTCTTCCAAGCTGTCCCTGACATTCCAAGCACCTTTTTTCTAAATTATGCTACTTTGATGCCCAAAGCACGCAATAGCTAATCTTGAACCAGAACCATATTAAGGGTCAAATATCATACAGCTCTGCAAGGTACAAATAAGAGTTTTATTCAGCTACAAAGTCCCAAACACCCAGGCAGATGCATTGTACTTTGCTTCTAAATCTATAGATTTTAAAAGCATGCAAGACTATGATGATCATGACTAATAACCTTCTATTGGCTGGAGAAAGTCCTTTGAAGTTAGATTCTATATTTTTTATGTATGGGAAGGCTATTTCAGGTCATTTCAAAGGTATTTTAAATGGATAAATATCAAATTATCTATGTTGACATGATGAGCTAATTGTGGCCTACAGTGTCTCAAACACACCACATTGCTCCCTATAAGCTGCCTCCTATAACAGAAACAGTAAAGCTGAGTCCTCCTGGTGCTTCAGATGGGCCAATTAAAGACACTGAGTGGTGATACCAAGTAATCCACATTCCTACTAATTAGGATGCATAGGCCTGTTACTGGATGCCGACGTTGTCACACGGGAGGTAAATGAGCCAATCAGAAAAGAGCTGCTTCATGTTCTTTGCATAAATGCAATCCAGTTGGATAAACTGGCACAGAGGTTGCTGGGTTTTATTGGGGGGCATGGGGGGCTCTCCTCTTTTCGGTCTCTGACACTACAGCGATGCTAGGAAGCCTTAAACAGGAGTAATGGACCAAATGCTGAAGGATTTATGCAGCCATCAATTTTCATTTTTCTTTTCATAAAATATTTAAACAAGAACATGATTGAAAATGTTTGTCTACAGAAAAAAACAGGTAGTAAGGAAGGCTATGCCAATGCCAGAAACTGAACCTATATTTCTTAGATACCAAAGCAGAACCCAAACTCCAATGTCACGTTGTGGCAGCAAGCTCATGGCAGATCACTGGGATAACCTTGTAGGATTCCCTTATTAACATATTGTCAAAATATTATCAGCCCTCTGAAACAGGGTTCATTTTGCTACCTGCCAGTGAAACTTTCACACATGGCACATGTTCATGTAATAACTTCACTGTTCCGTCAGCAGGAAAAGATATATTTTGTGGTAATATGGCCATTTAAAATCAATATTCCATGACATTAAATATGAGGTTTTTAAATGGTAAGAATAAAGCATTATTTACAGAATGGAGAGCTGAATAGGAAGAACAGTGTGCTGCCACAGGATGTGGACTACAGATACTCTTTTATTTATTGCAAGAGTGTCAGGCCTATTCTGTGGCTCCCTTGTAGGGCTGTGTGAAATGGCAGCGTTCCATTTCGACCGGTGACTCAGCAGTTCAAGGGAACAGCGTTCCATTTCAAATATGGTTTCAATTTGAAACAGCTGTTCTGTTCCATCGAAACAGTTTCGACCCTGTTTCGACTTTTCACTCATAGGCTATAATGGGGAAGGTTGAAACAGCCTATAACTTTATCATTTCTGGCCTGATGTGCGTGAAACTTGCAGAAACGGTAGCTGCTTCTGAGAGCGTGAAGCCTGCCAAGTTTCAAGGAAACAGGTGCAGGGGGTTCAGAGAAATTGCACACCAAATTCTTAGAAGCAAAACTCACGTCACATATATGTGTTAAGCCACAGTGAGGTCAAAACTGCAGGCCTGCTAGCCCCTGCTGAGGCCACAAAGCCTGCCAAGTTTCAAGGAGATAGGTCCAGGGGTTTGGGGGAAACTGTACTTCAAGATGCAGACAAGGAAAATTCATGACATGGGTGACGCTGTGCGTGTTAAAGCACAGCAGGGTGAAAGCTACAGGCCTGCTAGCCCCTGCTGTGGCCATGAAGTCTGCCAACTGTCAAGGAGAGAGGTGCAGGGCTTCTGGGTTCTGGGGCTCTGCACCCCTAGCTGCTGACAGGCAAAACTCGTGACATGGGTGCTTGTGTGACTGTGCCTGTCTTGGGGTATGGGGGTGGAGGAGAAACTACTGCAGGCCTGGCTGCTAGCCCCTGCTGCAGCCATGAAGCCTGCCAGCTGTTAAGGAGATCGGAGCAGGGGGGTTGTGGGGCCCTGCACCCCTAGCCCTAGCTGCTGACAGGCAAAACTTGTAACATGGGTGCTTGTGCAACTGCTGCCTCTCATCAGGCAGCAGGACTGAAGATCCCCCATCACTTGCCACCGCAGACCTGGGGGTAATAATTGACTACAGTATGAACATGAGCCAGCAGTGCAATGCTGTAGCCAGCAGGACCAACAATACCCTGGCATGCATCAACTGATGTTTCAAGGAGATGAGATAGGTGCAGGGGGTTGAAAGCTGGCAGACTTCATGGCCTCAGCAGGGGCTAGCAGACCTACAGCTTTCACCCTGCTGCACCTTAACACACGCAGTGTCTCCCATGTCATGAGTTTTGCTTGTCCTCAGCTTGAGGTACAGTTTCCCCCAAACCCCTGCACCTATCACCTTGAAACTTGTCAGGCTTTGTGGCCTTACAAGGGGCTAGCATGCCTGCAGTTTTGACCCTGCTGTGGCTTAACACATACACGACACAAGTTTGGCTCTCAAGACTTTGGGGTACAATTTCTCTAAACCCCCTACACCTATCTCTTTGAAACTTATTAAACATTGTGGCCACAACAGGAGCTACCATTCCTGCATGTTTCATCCAAATCTGGCCATAAATGACAAAGTTATAGACTGTTTCAACCTTCCCCATTATAGCCTATGGGCGAAATGTCAAAACAGCGTTGAAACGGTGAAACGTTTCGACTTGCTTCATTTTGCTTCGAGGCTGTCTCGACCATATCTGTTCCGTTATGATTTTGCTGTTTTGACCTCAAAATGAGTCAAAACAGCGTCAAAACAAAACTGGTGGCAAAACTTCGCACAGCCCTACTCCCTTGCCCTATCCAACTGCTTCCACCTGTAGCCCCTTCCTCCTCCCCTTAGTGTCAAACCCTGCTTTCCCTGAGCACATGAAAGTGAGAACATCTGAAAATACTTGTAAATAAAAGTATATTAACACATGGCTGTATTAATTTACAGATAGGCAAATTTCTATGGGTTCCCACATAGTTAATCCAGAATTGATGCATTTTACCTTTTTTTGAAATTACTGCAAGTTTAGTACAGGTACTCCATAAACACACTTTTAAGCAGCACTTTTATATCTATTTATATATAGTACAGACTATGCCCTTTTTCGGAATATACGTATATGTGTGTGTGTATATATATTAGAAGTATATATACTTCTACATTGGCAACACTATCTTGTGACCACTCTGGTTCATTTGACAGTTCCTAACACACATACACCATTACAGCAACACAATCCCATTACAGTATCTGCACCTGTGCACCTGCGTGTCCATTGCCATCTCTTTTACCCATTATAATCACACCAAACTGATTGTGATCCTTCTACTTCCCCATCCTTTCCCACCCCCCAAGGACATTGTTCCCTTCCCCAGTCCCTAGTCCTCATCATCTTCATCATCCTCTTCTCCTCCGTTGTCCTTGTTGCTTACATCTTCTTCCTATGCCTTGTCATCATTGTCATCATTGTTGTTGTCCTCTTTGGGGGTCTTGCTCTTGAACAGTCTGTGCCAGTCTCCTCTCTTCCATATGATTTTCAACATTTCCTTCCCATCATCTTCTACTGACTTTTTGTAGTACAACTGAATCTCACTCAGTCCCATCCTGACACAGTCCTTCACTGAGAGGTTTGTGTGTTTGTAAATGAGCAGGTTTCTGGTCTTCCACAGAGCATTCCTGAAGCAGATGAACTGGTCACAGTGAGCTGTTGGGGTCTCTTGCTGCTTGATTAGGTGTTCAAACAGCACCACTTCTCTGGTCAGGGTCTTGACACCTGTCACCATCATGAGGAATAAGATTACTTTCCTCCACACCTCCCTGGCATATGACCAGTACCAGAGGAGGTGATCAATTGTTTTTGCCTTCCAGCAGCAGATTTGCTTGGGGCAGTTTGGTGTACCTTTCTGCCCCTCTCTGTTTCTGTGCCTACACAGGGAGTGTCTGGTAGGTTACCTGCCAGTTGAGGTTCCTGGGTTCCCTCTCCAGGTCCTTGAGGAAGACTTGTTCCCACACAGCCTTGCTGTCCCTTGCTCTTACCACCTCCTGTATCTTACTATGGTTTTTCAGGGGTGTTGGGCCTTCTTTTTGTTGCTTGTATCTGCTCCAGAACCATTCCAGGACCTCGTAGAATCAAGGCAGTTCTGAGGTCCATGGGTGCAAGCTGTGCAGTGTGTACACTCCCCAGCATCATAGCAGATCCCTTGCACAATATTTCTTGAAGCAGGCTGTTTTGGAGTCCTCTCCAGTTGCCAGGCTGCATATCTGGCGTGTGTACTTGGTCCAAAGGAATAACCTGATGTTTGGCATTCCTCAGTTCCTAGTCTTTTTTGCCTTATGCAGCTTGGTCCTTGCAACCTTCTCACATCTGGTACCCCAGAAGAGAAACACATGGCCCTTTAGATTTTACAGATGATTTACTTGAGGGGTGAAGACTAGTGCAGTATATAGAGGAACCAGTAAATAACACTGCCCTCATGAATGCCACATGCACCCCCCTCCTCCCTCCCCCCCCCATTGACAAGTTCCACAGTGCCAGTTTTTGTCTGACCAAGGCCTCCGTTTTTTCCTATGTTTTCTGTCCTTTCAGCTCTGGGTCAAAAGCCACTCTGAAGATTTTTACTCTCTTGTGGGGGACAGAGATCCCCAGGGTAGATAGGTCTGAGTTTGCCCGATTCCAGGCAGGTACTCTCAGCTACACTGAGCTTGACCCCTGTTGTCACTCTGTATGCCTAGGGATGTTGCAGAACTCTTTCCATTGACCACTTGTCTCTGCTTAGGACAGGGGTGGGCAAAATATGGCCTGCAGGATGGATCCAGCCCACTAGGCCATTCTATCTGGCCTGTGGGCCCCCCCGCAAATTTAGAAAATTAATATTTATCTGTCCTTGGTTCCTGTCAAAGATGACAGGAGCCAGGGGTAGTACGACCCAGGGAAGGCCCTGGAGGGCTCCAGCAACAGCAGGACCCTCCCAGCCCCACTCCCCCAGCCAGAAGGGACCTGGCCTGGGACCATGTGGCTCCTTGTGGCTGCAGCGGTGCGGGAAACTCAGGTAAGCAGGTGGGGGGGAAGGACAGGGGAGGACCGTGGGCCCCATGGCCGGTGCTCCCTGATGCAGCTGCTCGCAGCCCACGTGGGGCTGTCCTGAGCAGGCACAGGCAGCCCCACACAGGCTGCGAGCAGCTCCAGCACAGGGTGCTGGCCACAGGGTGGGGGAGGGGCTGCTTTTCCCCATTCTCAGCACCAGCTTGTAACCCACCCCCGCTGCTAGCCTGGACCCCATGCCAGCTCCGGGCTCACCCGTCGGGCCTGCACTGCGGTGGCAGCAGCTGCTCGGTGTGGAGGAAAGTGGCCCTCCCATCCCAGCTTGCCATG
The DNA here is from genome assembly GCF_030867095.1 of Alligator mississippiensis. Classification (NCBI taxonomy): domain Eukaryota; kingdom Metazoa; phylum Chordata; order Crocodylia; family Alligatoridae; genus Alligator; species Alligator mississippiensis. The sequence continues at coordinate 22,404,998 of NC_081829.1, forward strand.
CCGAGCAGTGTTTGCTGCTGCTGCCTGCCCAGAGCTCGCGCCATGGTAGGCTGGGGTGAGGCTGCCACTGCCACCTCTGTGCTGCCCAGTGGAAAAGTGACCCCGCTGGTGACCCATGCTGCATCCACTTGCAGCCTGCATGGGGCTGCCTGGGGCTGCTCAGGACGGCCCCATGTGGGCTGCGAGCAGCTACAGCAGGGAGCTGGCCACAGGGCAGGGGAGGGGCTGCTTCCCCCCCCCCCCCCCCCCCGCTCAGCATCAGCTCGTTTCCTGCCGGCGAGCAGGGGGTCGGGGTTGTGCGCAGCCCCCTGCCTGTACCACAGGGCTGGGGGGCACTGGGAGTGAGTGGGCACAGGAGCCAGTGGGAGCACAGGGCCTGCACCAGTGTCCCGGGGCCAGTGCTGGCAGGGCCCAGAGCAGGGCAGCAGGAGTACAGGGTCCTGGCCAGCAGGAGCTCTATGGAGCCAAGCCACCTCCCCCCTCTCCCTGCTGGTGCAGCCCAGCCCAGCTCCACCGATCCCTGTCAGCCTGCGCCCTGCTTTAGGCCCCACCAGTGCTGGCCCTGGGACATTGGTCCCAAGACATTGGGACATTGGTCCCAAGATGGTGACCAGGGGGCAAGGCACCTGTCAAGGGGCGAGGCTACCCGTGCGGCCCTCGACAGCTTGCCAAAACTGGGTAAGCAGCCCTCCACCCAAAATAATTGCCCGCCCCTGGCTTAGGACATTGTGGTCATCCATGTGTTGCACCAGCATTGGTTTATTTGTTTTTAAACTAATTTTCATTTGTTTTATTTTAATAATATTTAGTTTTAATTAAGTTTTAGTATAAATCAATAATGCTTAGCATGAGTATAGCAGTCATTTTATTTTATGTTTTAATGTTGTAATTTTAAGTTGCTATTATGAATCGAGCTCATTATTGTATCTTTATCTTTTGTTATCGTGTCCTTATATATATATATGGATGTATGAACGAATGAATGAGGAGTGAATGGTAAAAGCAGAGTAAGTTATATGTCAGCAAACGAGTTACCAAATGGTGAATCATGCTGAAAAGGCTGAAGAATCCAGGCTGTACCAGGCGACGAATAAAGATAAACAGAAAAGATAAGAATGAAGAAAAGTCTGCAACATCTCAAAGCTAGGGACTCTGGACAAAGCCCACACCAGTGATAATGGAAGGATGCTGTAAAAGAGAGTGATTGAAGAGCAACACCTAAAGACAATGATGAACTGCTTGTCAGGATGGAAAAGTACTGAGATTTCAGACAAAGGAACCACAGAATCAGAAAAGGCAGACCAGTCACCCTACACCAACTTGATAACCCCTATAAAGGAGAGAGACTTAGCAGCAAGAGGTGGGGTAACACTCTGAGAATTTCACTGGAACACAGACACATCTGTATCCCCTGTTTCTGATCTCAGACTAACTAAGCTGGCCACCTAGCATAGTTTTTGAGCAACAAATTTTGGTAGCTATAACAGCTGCAGAGCTATTGAAAGTGAGTGAGTGAGTGAGTGAGTGTGTGTGAGCACTCTTTTGAATATTTTAATCAATAAACACGGCATCTTGCCTTATCACCCTTCTCATTCATTATTGCAGCTAATTAGTAATTTGTGCAACACATGTAGGCCAGAACTCTCCTCTTTTCCCTGATGCCCCCAGGAATCCCCACTCCATAAATCCCAGGGTCTTGCCTGAGCCACTGGGCTAGTGGTTCCACTATGCAGATGAAAAGGATAGGGGACAGCAGGCATTGGTGATGCGTAGGGGGTACACGCGGGTGCATGTGCATCCCCTGAGATTGGCAGCACACCCCCTGCGAAAAGTGCCATCGACACTGCCAGTGGCATCTGCAGGCAGTCCCTGACCACCTCTGGCTGCGGCTGCTGCTGCCGGAAGTGTCTGCAAGTGGTTGCCGACTGCTGGTTGACACTCACCACCCGCCACCCCCTCCCGCCGCTGACACCACCGTAGCTGCCTGCAGGAGCTCCCCACTCACCACTTCCATGCCCCTGCCACTGACACCACTGCCTGCAGGTGGTCGCTGTGCCCCCCGCCCCACCCCCCCAGCCTCCAAGGGCATGTGGCATTCATGAGAGCAGGCATCCCTGCCAGATGCCTGACTCCACTGTGACTGGAGTATAGGAACCCGTTCACCAGTACTATGCTGCTCATGTTAGTGTACAGCATCCTTATCCAGGCAATAAAGGTCAGGAGAACCCCCATATTCTTCAGCATCTTAAAGAGGAATAAGTGGGATACCCTTTTGAAAGCCTTCTCTAGGTTAAGGTCCAGCATAGCAATGTCCAGCCCCCTCTTCCATTGGTATTCCAGTGCATCCCGCAGCTGCAGCAGGGCACTGTGAAGCCACCCCAGCACTGTGCACACCATACCTATAATAGATTTGGGGCACTCAGCCAAGACTTTGGCCAGCAGATTATAATCAAAGTTCAGGAGTGTTGTGGGTCTCCAGTTCTTCAGATTCCCCCTCAGCCCCTTCTTGTAAAGAAGGGTCATGAGGCCTTGGTCCATTCCTGCCACCAGGGGCATTTGTAGATTCCTGCCACCAGGCAGCCCTCCCATACTCAGTCTCTAAAGACCTCAAGCAGATCAGGGCCAACCTGGTACTTATATATAGTTCAAACTATGCTTTTTTTTCCATGTCTCAGACCAAATTAGCCAAATCAGTTTCAAATTCCATCCACAGAGCAAAGCTGTCATTCACGTCCATGTGGTGTTACCACTGGCACGTATCTTACCTCCCAGATTCTTCAGCCTGGGGCTTCAAATACTCCCAAATCCATGGCAGGTACCAATTGCACAGTCATGGGTATTTGTAGATGTGCCCAGGGAGAAGGGAGGGGAAAGATTTAGAATACTGAAATGTTATGCACCAGCAGAACGGGAGGCACACTGCACTGTATTAGAGAAAGTGATAATAATCCTTCTACCAGGAGCACTATCCCTAATATTGGTTGGAGATTTTAATTGTATATAGGAGGAAGGGGATAGGATGGAGAGGTGTGGCAAAATACCATCCCTGTCTCTCCCCAAACTCTGCTATCTGACAATATGGCTACCATGGTCACTGCAGAGGACAGACTCCTCTGATCCCATCTGCTTCAGGTAACCCTGAGCTGTAACCTGAGCTGGATACATTCCTGAGGGAGAATGGAAACCTACTTCCTCTGTCTATATGCCTGGCATCACATACCTGGGTGGGGGGCTTAAGCTCCCTATTGTTTTAAGTAATGCCAACATGACTAGGAGGGGGCCAAAGACCCTGCCAGTCTACCCAGCAACCAATGATGCCTTTCAAATTGGCTGGCTGGCAGCCAACAGTTGCTGGCCTCCATTGGATCAGGTAAATGAGGTCATAAGGTCTATATAAGCTAAGGACTACCCAGGAGGAGGGGCAGTAGCCACGATAAAAACTCACAGAGAGAAGCTGGATCATCTAAAACTTGCTCTCTCTCTTGAAACTCATGATCAATGAACTGCCTGCCTCCAGAGGAAGTGTCCACCTGCCTCTGGATGACACTTGTGAGTAAGCTATCTGAGATCTAACTAGATATATAGCTTGCAGTAACTCAGATGCATGATCAAAGGCTACCATGCCACTGTTTGCTCTAAGGTATTTCTCTGATATTGCTGTACCCTGTACCCTATTCCAAACCTACTTCATGTAACCAATAAATTCTCCTTTGTACCTAGCATGACAGACTTATTGGGAGAGTGTCTAGATTATGCCTTGGGGTCCCCTTGGTTCAGCTGACTAAGAGAGACCACTATTTGTGCTTCAGACTGAGGGAAGCACCCCAAGGTCTTGCAGTGGGTCAAGTACCCTCAAGGACTACTAAGCTTGTGTTTCCCAGAGGGCACAGGTCCCAGATTAGTCCATATTCGGGTGGCCATGGCCCAGCATCTTCCAGCATCAGCCCTGCAGTCATGGAGCTGGTGCCGTGAGACAAGAATCTCCCAGTGCTGGCCCCACTGTCACGGAACTGGCACTGCGAGATAAGGATCTCCCAGCTCCTCACTCCCCAATTGCGATGATGAAGTGAGGGCTAGGAGATAAGAATCTCCCCCATTCCCTGCTCCCCAATTGCAATCTCAGAGTGGGGGGCTTGGAGCGCCCTGTTGCTGGGACAGGGGGATATAATCCCTGCCTGGGCTCCTGTGGCAGAGCCTGCCCGTGCAGCAGGCAACTCCTGGGGGCAGGAAGAAATTTCCTGGCCCCGGCGGCCAGCTGACCGGGAGCAGATTTGCTCCTGGTCAGGTGTCTATACGAGTGCTACTGCGCAGTAACTAATTGCAAGTAAAATTTGCTACTTGCATTTGCAGGTAGCAAATTTACTTGCAATTAGAGCCATTTCCTGGGCAGTACGCATGTTCATATGTAGAAGCACATACTTACAGGGCAGTAAACTGCTCTACTGAATAGTAAAGTGTCTCATGTAGATGCACCCACTAAGCTCAGACCTGTTACCAGTGTTCCAGGGGTGTTTGGAGAGGAAGAAGACAGGGACAGATATGGACACAGGAATAATAATGCTATTGTACACGAAAGGAGAGCAGGAAAAGTTGGAGAACTGGAGGTGAAACACCTTATTGAAACTACACTATAAGATAATGGACAAGGTGTTTGTGAATAGATTTTTAAAAAGTCATGGGAAAGATGGTCCACAGTGACCAGGCTTGTGCAGACCCAGCAGAGCAGTAACTACAACACTGCTACTGATAAGAGATGCAGTTTGGTATTGTCAAGAATGAGGATTGAATGAGGCACTCCTGAATCTCAATTTATAAAAAACATACGATTGGGTGGAGCATGAGTTCCTGTTTAGCCCACTGAGCGAGATGGGGGTCCCACCAAAGTTTCTAAGTTGGATCAAAACTTTATATGAAGGAGCACAGTGCAGGGTAGGATTGAATGGTCATCTAATGAAGGAAGTCATGGTCAGATCAGGTATCAGACAGGGTTGCCCCCTGTTGCCACTCCTATCATCTGCAGCATCCAACTGTGTGACTGAGGGCATGCCGATCCCCAGAGAAAAGGGTATGCAAGCAAAATGCATATTGTACATGGATGATATTAATGTCTTAGCAAGAGACAGTGTGTCCATAGATGGGAGTTTATCTACACACGGACATATTTCTATCGGGTTCATAAATCTCATTACTGCATCTCAGCTTCTTTTGAGTTTATCTACGCACAGACATATTTCTATCGGGTTCGTAAATCTCGTCACTACACCACACCTACAGTTTTCAGCTTATATAGGAACGCAAATACATTTATATATTTCTTGAAAAGGAAGACATGAAACACATCATGAAGCCTGGTGAAAAGGCAGGTGGTCACACTGGCCAGCCTTCAGGTAGGGGTGAAAGAGGGGGTACAGGGAGACCGGTAAGTTCCACCCCCCATCAAACTGAGATGCAGCCTCTTTCCTCCAGCTAAAAGGGATGAGGCTGCTACAAGCAGCAAGGAGAGGGTAGCAGTGCCACAGCCACTGCCTGTGCCCAAGACTGCATCCTGTCCACATGCAGCAGCCATAACCCCCCCACCGCCACCTTGACAACAATCACAACCAGCAGCACCAGCACCTTCACCAGCAGAGCAGCTTACTCCACCCCTTTGTCACTTCCCATGCTGAAGTGCCAGTGCCAGAAGAAGAGCTGGTGCTGGATCTGGATCTTAGCGCCCTAGCAAGGGACGTTCTGGGGAGGGAGGGGGAATCAGCTGAGTTTGTGCTTGACACCCCTGAAGTTTGCCTTTGAGCTGGGTCTCCTTCCCCAGAAGGCACTTCGGAGGAGGTTGATGTAGAGGTGGAGGCAAGTGGTTCAGCTGAGTCCGCTCCTCCTCTTGCTGTGCCTCTGCCTGTTGAGGAGGGGGAAAGTGCAGCAGCATCCACAGCTGCACTCGGACCCGAAAAGTGGGTGGGTAGTGTGGTCTGGGATCATTTTGAGCTGGCAGATGATCCCACATACACTATCTGCCTGCACTGCCAAGCCAAAACCAGCCGGGGCAAGGGAACAAGACATATGAGCACCATAGGGATGCTGATGCACCTCTGCAGCCACCACCCCCTTGCTGTTGCTCCTCCTCAGCCTGGCATCAGTGGGAGTGTGCCCAAAGGGAAGTCCCCTGCTTGCTCCAAAGCCCCCGCCACAGCAGAGGCAGGCCACACTGGAACAATGCGGGAAAGGTGGACAAAAAGTGGGGAGCGTTGCAAGGCCGAGCAAGCTCACCCAGAGCATTGGGGAGATGCTTGCTGTTGATGGCCAGCCCTTCCCCTTCATTTAGCGGCCAGGGTTCAGGCAGCTCATGGCGCTTGCAGTCCCATCATACCAAGTACTCACATTCACCACCTTCAGTAGGAAGGTGGTGCCATCCCTGTATGAAGCATGCGTGGAGTACTTGAGGGAGGAGCTGCACAAGGCAGGTCTGCAGGTGGCCTTACACTTCACCTCGGACATCTGGAGCAGCCAGAGTGGAGATCATGCCTACCTCTCCCTCACAGGGCACTGGTGTGACCAGTCAGGCCATCAGTGGGTTCTCCTTCAAGCCGAGGTGCTGGATGAGTCCCACACAGCAGCAGAGATCATGGGGGCCATGAACCGCCTGGTGCAGGCATGGCTTGCTGGGCAGGGCAAGCTCAACTGTGGCTTCATGGTCACCGACAATGGGGCCAATATGGTCAAGGTGGTCCATGATGCTAACTTTGTTGGCATCCACTGTGTGGCACACAAGTTGCACCTTGTTGCCAGGGATGCCTTAGAGAGGGGCAGGGATGCCAGTGTTGGCACCAGCACCGCCAGCAAGCTCATTTCCAAATGCAGGAAGGTGGCAGGCTACTTCCACTGGAGCATCAAGGGGGGCAAGATGCTACGGAACAAACAAACAGAACTGAACATCCCTTAGCACAAAATCATGCAGGATGTGGAGACTCGGTGGAACTCCACATACCTGATGTTCAAAAGGCTGGTAGAGCAACAGAAGGCCATCCATGAGATGGTTCTTTTCGGGGAGATTGGGATCAACGGCCCCCTGAACAAAGCTGAGTGGAATACCATCTCCCAGATCTTGGTGGTCCTCAAGCCCTTCCTCGAGGCCACCGAGAGGCTCAGTGCTGCTGATGCCCTCCTTAGCCAGGCGATCCCCATAGTGAGGAAACTTCAGAGCCAAATGGAGAGCTTCCGGGGGATCAATGTTCCTGGCTGGGGCAGGCTGCTGTTACCAGATGTGAAGGCACTGGTGAGGCGGCTGAAGGAGGGCATCAGGAAATGGCTTGATCCCTTGTGGTCCAGTACAGTCCATGTGCTGGCCGCCATGTGTGACCCAAGGGTAAAGGGCACTGTATGTGGCAGCCCAACACTGAATCAGTGGATGGAAGTGCTGGTAAAGAAAGTCAGGGAGGCAGAATGGCAGATGCGGGGGGCCATGGAACAGGGGGATCCACTGTCCCATGCTAGCACGCCATCCACCAGCCAGTCTTGTCCTCCACCACAGGTGCTGCCAATATGGGCTAAGGGCCTGGCTTCTATGGTGGGGTCCAGAGCCACCAGACCCCAGCATCAGGCAGGTAGTGCTCATGCTTTGGTGGCTGCCTATCTTGCCAAGGACGTGGAGCTGCTGCTGTGCGACCCCTTGGCCTACTGGGCAAGCCACAGCCCGGTGTGGCCAGATCTGGCCAGTTGCCTGGTAACACCTGTCCTGTCCACCGACCAGTGTGCCAACCGAGAAGGTGTTCAGCATTGCTGGGGATGTAGTGACACCCCACCACATCTGCTTGGATGCTGGTTTGGTGGAGCAACTCGCTTCCTGAAGGTGAACCTTCTGCTGCTGGGCTTCCACAAGCTCCAGGTGCAGACAGAATGAGTGCCACCCTCCTCACTCCATCTACACCTATTTCCGTTTTTCATTTCTTTAAAAATCAGGTAATGCTCTGCTCTCAGCTTGAGGGGGCACTAACTGCATCACCAGCCAACAGGGGAAGAACATGTCCCTGCTGAGCTCGTTCCCCCGCCAGGATGAACTTGGAGGTATGGGATAGGGCTATGGGGAAGGAGGAGGCCCCAGGTCTTGGGCATGACCACTAAAACTGCATTCTGCCAGGGTAGGGAGGCCTGGTGGGACTGCTGGCAGTGCAGCAGCCCCGTATATGCCAGGACCAATGATCCTTTGGTGAAAGGCTGGTAGGAGGCACTATAACCTCCAGCTAACACATGCATACACACAGTCCTGCTTGGGAAAGCCCAGATCTGTCACGTCTTTGACAGGCCTGACACTTGCTGGTTGCTGTGCAGTTGTGAGGCTCCTGGTGTGCTTGGCTTAGCTGCCCAGGATGCCAGCTTTCGGGTTGAAAAACTGTTGTCAGGCTGAGGACGTACCTGCAGTTGATGTGTCTCCTGGTCCTGGATGGAAGGAATAGTAAGCCAGAGGCAGGCCTGGCACGCAATGCAGGCAAGAAAGCCAGTCAGTGAAAATGGAAATGGAGGCTTCAGGGGGTGAGGGACAGGCTGGGGTGGGCAGTAGGGGGCAAAGAGGGATGTAGCAGCAAAGGTAAAAGTGCAGAGGGGGGTCAGATGTCTGGCAGGTTGCACTGCATCAGAATTCCACTGTCTAATCTATATTGAGTGCATGAGTTTCTGTACTTAGGAGACTGATGAAGTGAAGTTCATAGGCCTGGCTGCGAAAAGTGGGCCTGAGAAACTGGATGCATAGTGTTTTTTTGGTGAGGAATGTGCCCCCACCGGTAGGTATTGTTGTGTTTGATAGATTCTGGTGTGCAGTTTGTGGGGTACTGGAGATAGTTGGCAGGTTTTGTGTTCCGAGCTGTAGGAACTTGGCTTCAGTTCTGGTGATGAGGTTAGGTGCTTGTTTGAATGTACAAACCACTTTTCAGAGCTGGGTCTATGAACTGCACTTCATCAGCCTCCTAGGTAGTAGGTACAGAAAGGGCTACTGAGTTTTTCTCTCAAGACTTTGGGGTGCAGTTTCTCCAAATCCCCTGTACCTATCTGCTTGAAACTTTGCACACATCATGCACTCAGAAGGGACTACTATTCCTGCAAGTTTCATCCAAATCTGTCCATCAATGACAAAGTTATAGCCTGTTTTAACCTTCCCATTTATATCCTACGGGCGAAACAGGGTCAAAATGGCAAAACATTTCAACAGAACGAAACAGAACAATGATTTCAGCTTGAAACAAAACATTGTTCTGTGGAAACATCAAAACGCTGGTCAAAACAGAATGCTTCCGTTTCGCACAGCCGTAGACTAAAAGGTCATTGTCACAGATCTGGGCCTGAATAAATGCCACCAATGTACAAGAAGGTTGTAAAATTTGTGAATTGGTACAGGATGCAGACAATAGCCACAACAGAGTTGGCAGACCATAAAAAAATCAAGGCCTGGGTCAGGAAAAAGGATACTGGGTCCCCAGTGGGGAGGTTCATAGGGGATGAAGCAGACAATTTGGAAGGAGATAGTCGGCAAAAGCTTACAGAAGCAGTACTAGGACTTCAGTTGGTTGTTAGCATTTTGGATTATATCAGTCTAGTTACAATTAGGGACGTGTAGAACAAACAGCCAAATGCCCCAGATAAACATGTAGTGGGGAAGAAAGCATATGGCATGTGATATGGGAGTGGGAGTTCACCAGAATGGTCTGTGGAAGTCAGAGAAACTCCTACAGTGGGTGAGTGCTAACAGACAATTCACAGTGGAAACAGTTCTGTGTTAAGTGTGGGCTGAGGCCCAGAGGAAGAAGAGAGAAAGATTATGGAAAGTTGGACTGAGCTTTCACACAACACTGTGGAAGGCAAGAAATTCACTAGTCTTGCAACAGCTGGAACTCTTTGTACAAGATAGCTCAAGCCCAAATGCAAGTTAACAGGGGTGGTATTGCTGGTGGAACACAAGGTAACTAAGTAAGAAGCTGGAAGTGAATTTATGTAAAAGAAGAATGGAGATAACTTGTAGATCTAGGGAGATGAAAAGATGATCAGGCCTCAGAGGCAGCAGAGCTATAACTACAGGCCAGGGGTTGGCTAGGAAAAGGCTTTCCTTTCCTTTTTCATGTCCTTGTGTGACAAGGTATTTAGCAGAGTTCACAGATTTGTTGAAATCTGACAGGGCCATGCTGAGAGAGTTTTGGTGAGCTGTCAAGGGCCACACACACACCTTCTTTCAAAAGGGATCATTTTAACAAGTTACAGGTTTTCCTCGCCAATCGCTGGGGTTAGGTTCCTGAAAGTTCCCATGGTTTGCAAAACTGGCTGGCAAGACACAAGGCTTATGGAGAAAAATGGCAGGTAGTGGGCTGATGCGTGGCCATGGAAAACTGTGGTTACTCAAAACTATATACAGTGGTAACCAAAATGGTATATAGAATATTAAGCATGGATATTCAAAACTGTGGTTGGCAAAACCATAACTGGTGAGGGGAACCTGTATAGATAAAAAAACAAATCATACTGAAAAAAAAATCAAACATTTACTATAATATATTTTAATTTTATTTCCAAAAAATAATTTTTGTCCTGATTTATGCTTTTTTGAGTAGTGTATATATAGAGATGATTGCATAATAGATCAAAATAAAGTGTAATGTAACAAGCAGTAGGGCTATGCAAAAATTTGCTGTGCGTTTTGTTTCAAAGTTGTTTTGATGAGTTTCAAGCTCGAAACAATGAAACCAAAATGAAACTAAAGGCTTTGAAACAGCTTTGAAATGAAACAAGGGTACTCGAAACGTTTTGAAACGTTTTGAGTTTTGAAGCCCCCTTGCTTGCAGCTAAACAGAAACTGAGGAGAGGGAGGGGGAAGAGTGGGGAAGGACTGCTCTGATAGTGACATCTAGCTCCCTGTTCGATTACCCAGCTCTCTGCTCATTCCCCAGGTCCTCCTGGGGGGTGCAGGCCCCTGGATGATGCAGGATGACAGCAGGCTGCTGCTGCCAGCTGGTGATGGCAGCAGCTCTAAGCTATTTCCCCAACCGTCAGCAGTAGCCTGCTGAAACCCTGCACACAGATCTGGGGGCCCACACCCCCCGGGAGGGCTGCGGGGCTCTGCCAGACTCCTTCAGGGGGCACAGGCCCCTGGATCTGAACGCAGGATGACAGAAGGATGCTGCTGCCAGCTGGGCCCAGCACCAGCACTGGGCTCTTCTTGGTGCAGCCTGTGCTGAGAGCTGGGAAGAACCCAGTGCTGGTGCTGGCCCCAGCTGGCAGCAGCAGCCTGCTGTCATCCTGTGTGCAGATGCGGGAACCCGTGCCCCCGGGAAGAGTCTGGCACAGCCCTGCAGCCCTCCCAGGGGGCACGGGCCCCCAGATCTGCATGTGGGATGACAGCATGCTGCTGCTGCCAGCTGGGGCTAGTGGCAGCACGAGTCTTCCTGACACTTGGTGCAGGCTGCTTCGAGCACCGGTCCCAGCCAGCAGTGGCAGCCTGCTGTCATCCTCTGTGCAGATCTGGGGCCTGAGCCCCCTAGGAAAAATCCAGCACAGCCCTGCAGCCCTCCCGGGGGGGTGCAGGCCCCTAGATCTGCATGCAGGATGACAGCAGGCTGCCGCTCGCAGGCAAGTAATAAGAGTTTTGCTTTGAACAGTTTGAGGTGCAGTTTCCCAGAAACCCCTGCACCTATCTCCTTGAACCTTGGCAGGTTTCTTGCCCTCAGAATGGGATACCATCTCTGTAATTTTCATCTAAATCAGACAAGAAATGACAAAGTTATGGGTATTTTCATGATTCCCCATTATAGCCTATGGGCGAAATGTTGAAACAGCGCAACAGTTTTGATCAAACGAAACGGAACAGTGCTTCGAAACAGCCAAACAAAATGCTGTCCCTTTGAAATGGCAAAACGGAAGTAAAAATGAAATGGTGCTGTTTTGTAGTAAGGTTGTGATTATCTAAAGACAGAGTGCTTCATGAGGAATGCAGCTGGGCAGCAGCATGGGAAAGCTGCCCCACTAGAGACCACGTGCTAAGAAAGGGGGAAGTTTGTCCCAAGGAAGGCATCATAGTGTGGGTAGATGAAGGCTGCCTGGAGGGACCCATTCTGGGAGAGAGAGAAGGAACAGGAGCCATTGTGGAAGCCTCCAGAAGAAATCCCTGTGTGGGATTGACCAGGGAGGTCCTGAATAACAGGGTTTTTCCCCCTCCTCCCTTGTGGAAAGAGAGAGAAACGGCCCACCCTGCAGGCTGGAGACTGGAGGGATCCTGGCTGCGGTGGTTCTTCCCTGGAGCCTGCAGAGCCACGGAGGGAGTTGCTGCAGACTCGGAGAGACGTCTGAGCCCAGGAATCCCTCCAGGACATAGAGGAGAGCGGTGCTGCAGCCTAGCAGGGAAGGAGCCAGCAAGCCCTGCACAGGGGGAGGTATGCACAGAGCAGGAGAGACTGGAGGGAGACAGGCCCAGTGCACCTGCATGTGGAGTTGAAGGAGGTGGGACACAAGCCACAGGGAGCCAGAGCAGTCACCTGGGTCACCGTGAGGAAAGGCGGGGTTTAGGGGATGCTAAACCTTACTTACCTGGGGGGAGACGTCTTGTAGAAAGCCAAGATGAGGAGGTAACAAAACCCTCTCCTGATTGCCTGGTGGCGTGTGTGTACTGGCCAGGGGGACTGCTTGAGCCAGCAGCCCAGACCCTGTGGCTGTCTGTGTCAGGAGTCACAGATCAGGGGAGAGAAGTGTATTGCAGAGACGCCAGTGAGGGAGCAACGGCCAGCAGCATAGATTCATAGATGCTAGGGTCGGAAGGGACCTCAATAGATCATCGAGTCCGACCCCCTGCATAAGCAGGAAAGAGTGCTGGGTCTAGATGACCCCAGCTAGATACTCATCTAACCTCCTCTTGAAGACCCCCAGGGTAGGGGAGAGCACCACCTCCCTTGGGAGCCCGTTCCAGACCTTGGCCACTCGAACTGTGAAGAAGTTCTTCCTAATGTCTAGTCTAAATCTGCTCTCTGCTAGCTTGTGGCCATTGTTTCTTGTAACCCCCGGGGGCACCTTGGTGACACCTGAAGCAAGCACAGAGGGACCCAAGCCAAGGAGGACCTGCCCATACTCCAGTAAGAGGGGCAAAGAAGTGGCTATTTCTTTCAAGGCATCACCCCAGGCTGGTAAGCATGCAAAGAGCCATAATATTCATCCTTGTGTATAAAAGTTATTGATTGGATATGTAAATAAGTATGGGCAAGCCTATAAGACTGTAACTCAATTGGTTCAATGTTGGTGCCTTAATATCTATCTGTGATTAGTACTCTCCTTTTAGGTTATGGGTATTCAAGGGAAGGGTTATATGTTGTGACTGTCATTACTGGGCTTGTGGGTGTGGTATGTTCTCTTTAATAGCCTTTATAAGTTAAGCCTGTTTGATTATTTGTAATGGATATTGTATATAATTAAGTCTTGTATATAGTTAACCCTGTTTGCAAGGCTCATCCTCTGTACAGGGAGACCCTCTTCTTGAGGAACCTGGCGCAGCCACTAGAAGGGTTGGGCAAGGTCGCTGGCTCCGGGGCACCCCAGGATCCCACTATTTGGTGGTAGCCACGGGCAGCACTGTGCACCTGGGTTACAGTAACTTTTGTATATTGTGGGTATGTGGGGGGTGCATATATGCATATGGGGTGGGGGGTAGCTGCTCATGCACTAGGCCCAGTAGCCAGCCAGTGGTGGAGGGAGGGTCTGGAGACATGTGCAGCAGAGCTTCCTAGGGTGGTGCAGTGCAGGTGCGTTCCACTCCCCACCTCCAACTGGCCCATGGCTTCCTGTGGCACTCCACATGGGGCTGAGCCCTACCTGGTCCCTCGCAGGGCAGCCTGCACTGTGCTCCCACCCATGCCCACTGGACAGAGCTTCCTGGTGAGGCTGCTCCCAGTGCAGCTGCAGCCACCTGGTTGCTGCTTAGCTCCCCTTACCTCCAGTGGCTTCCCCTCCTGCCTCTGCTGCTCTGCTCTGTGTGGGGAGGGAAGCTACAGCCAGGTGCTCCTGCCCCAGCACACTAGCTCTAGCTCCCACCTGCAGCCAAGTGATTGGAAGGCAGCTGGGAGTTGGAGCCAGAGCCCCACACACTGGGGAGGAGATGCCCAAATGCAGCTTCCTCCCTGCCCAGAGCAGCGCAGCACGGGCAAGAGAAGGATGAGGAGCTGCTTGAGGCAAGGGAAGCCAACTGGCACTCTGGCAGCTGCAGCTGCACTGGGAGCAGCCCTGCTAGGAATCTGTGTGTGCTGGCTCAGGCTGGTCCTGGCAGGCGCAGGTGGGGCTCAGCCCCACATGGAGCTTTGTTGGGGCAGCTGCGGGCTGAATCCAATCAATTGGCAGGTGCCCGCCCATGGGCTGAATCCAATTAGTTGGAAGGCCGGAACCAGCCCACGGGCCATATTGTACCCACCTTTGTGCTATGGCCTCAAACTTGCAGCCTCTGGGCTGTCAAATGTGTGCCTTAGTGTCCACACCACCCCAGCCCCCAGGAAAAGGCATGATAGGGGCTAAGTCAAGACATATATAGGATGAGGGGTATGACGAGGGCCATCTTGCAGCTGGTCAAAACACTGGCCCGCCCACCTGTCCAGGGCAGTCTGCCCACCTGCCGCACCTTTGATGTAACCTATTAGAAGTTGTTTATAAGCCAGGAGGCTGCCCATTTACTGCCTGATGCCAAGGGCATAATACACAGCTCTGAACCTTCCCTTATACCGCATCCCATGCCTTGCAGATGGCATCACGATGTTGCTTTGGCCCCACAGCAGACCTCATCCTATGCCCACCTGGTGTCCAGACCCCTCTTGGATCCCTCTTTCTCAGGCTGTCTACTCTGCCCTCATTTTGGGCAGCAAAACTCCCTAACCCCTTTTTCCCTCATGGCTGTGGCCTCCTCTGGGACCTTTGACCTTACTGGCCCTGGCCTCACTTGTAGGTCAGTCAGGACTCCCTACCTGTAGCCCTGGCCATCCCGCATGGTGGGCACTCTGGCCCTTCGACTGGTCTGGTCCTGGCCCCAGCATGGGCCAGCAAGGTAATATCAGATAGGTACAGAACCACTAGCCCTCACATTCCCATAAAGGTCCGCCTTCTCAGGCCCCTCCAAAGACATCTCACTCTACTCAGGCTGGCCTATGCGCAGTCCTTCAGGCCCACCCATGCAGACCCTACTCTACATGGTCCACACACAGTCCTTCAGGTCCGCCATACGGACCCTACTGTATGCGGCCTAATCAATCACTTGTACATGCCCCCTAACAGGGGCCCATACTCCGCCCGTCACTGGGACTACTACACCGCCCCTTTGCTGGGGCTCTCGAGCCTTACACCCCTTGGATCTCAGGTCTGATGATGCCTGGACCCCTCGCCTGTCCCCTCTACAGGGTAACCCACCAGGTCGTGGGGGCTGAGGCTATACAGCACCCCATACTTAAGTGCCTTTCACTAGGGAGGCACTGGTGTGGCATATCCTGGGGACCACCCCACCACAGGCAACCCCACCACACCATCCTAGCTTAGCAGGGTGTAGCTTTAGGTAATTCTCCAGGACCAGGAATCTCCTCCATCCCTATATTTCCTACCCTGAAGCTCCATGTGTTCTGGGAGAAGCAGCTCCAGCTGGGTGACGTTGTTTCTCTGGCTCCTTGCAGCAACTGCCAGCTCAGCTCTGAGGGCCTGGGTTTATATTGAGGTTGCTTAGCCCCAGCCCTCAATCCAGGACCTCCTTGTTAGGCTTCATCGCACCTACCAGCTCCTCCGCAGCCTGCTTAAAGTGGCAGGCACCAACGGTGTCCTACCACAGGGGTGATGCGCATTAATAGGTGAGCTTGGAAGGTGACAGGAAATAATGAGGTATTAAGAAATGAAAGTGTCCAACACCTTGGATTAATGGAATTTGGAGAAGGAAAGACTTGTTAGGTACAAATGTTTTATGCTTGTGTTGGTCTTATTTGTCAAAGTTTTGGAAGCTGATGGAAGCATGTTTTAAAGTTTGGCACCTTATTGTTTTGTTTTCTTTTTAGTTCAGGTAGGTTTTGTAAGATAATGGAAGCTGATGGCAACATGTTTTAAGTTTCAATACTTTACTGCTTTGTTGGCCTGTAATTGGTTTAGCTTTTTCTCTTTGTAATGCAATGTAAGCTGATGAAAGCAAGTTTTTGGTACTTTCATAATAATAGTAATAATAAAAAAGTTCCCATCAGTATGTTTGCCTTATATGGGCCATATGTTTTATAGTCATGCTCGGTGTTGGCTCCATTTAATTAACTTCATAGTTGGTTTCCATTACTGAGCCCATGCTGCTTTTGGCAGCAGTTTAATGATAGACAATGTGTTTAATGAAGTTTCCTCATATTCCAATGTAAGACAAAGGGCTTTTTTCCCCATACTGATTGAGGGAAAACCTTGTCTTATATTTGAGTAAATATGGTATGTAGACATAGTCCTGGCACAGTCTAGTTCCTAGTCATTCTCCTTATTTATTATTTTATCAGTATCTTGGGCAATGGTCAGTTCAGTCCATAGTTTGAATGCTCTGGGCTTTCTTACTGATGCCAAGCTCCAGTATAGCAGCATCCAGGATCATCTATCATCTTCATTTGTTTGAAGACTGTGTCCTATACTGGCAAATAGTGCCCTCAACTCTTGATTACTCTTCTTTCATTACCAATCAGCTACATTACAGTGGGTGCATCTCCATAGGTGCTTTACTGCAGTTGACTAATTATCTCCACAGTAGTGTCACTGGCCACGTGTGCTGGTATTAGGGCATGGTTAATTAACTCCATCATAAGATAGTACTATTAGGGACAGTGCTATCTTATAGAGGAGTCACTGAGTACGATCGTGGATCAGTGACTGCTGGGTGCTAATTACATCCAGAAAGCCCAGCCAGCTGGGGGCCAGACCCCTGGCTCCTACCAGACCTTCTACCACCTGATGCTGCTAACTGGAGTCCTGGACTGAACCCCCCCAGGCTCACTGCCAGCTCGGGGCTGCTCCACCCTGGCTCTAATTGCTGCAGTCCAAGGATCACATGTAGACACGGTGCCCAGAAGTAGTTAACTCCAGCGCCGCACTTCAAGAAGGATGCGGATAACCTGGAGAGGGTACAGCGAAGGGCAACTCGTATGGTCAAGGGCCTGCAGACCAAGCCCTACGAGGAGAGACTAGAGAAACTGGACCTTTTCAGCCTCCGCAAGAGAAGGTTGAGAGGCGACCTTGTGGCTGCCTATAAGTTCATCACGGGGGCACAGAAGGGAATTGGTGAGGATTTATTCACCAAGGCGCCCCCGGGGGTTACAAGAAACAATGGCCACAAGCTAGCAGAGAGCAGATTCAGACTGGACATTAGGAAGAACGTCTTCACAGTTCGAGTGGCCAAGGTCTGGAACGGGCTCCCAAGGGAGGTGGTGCTCTCCCCTACCCTGGGGGTCTTCAAGAGGAGGTTAGACGAGTATCTAGCTGGGGTCATTTAGACCCAGCACTCTTTCCTGCTTATGCAGGGGGTCGGACTTGATGATCTATTGAGGTCCCTTCCGACCCTAACATCTATGAATCTATGAATCTATGAATTGCCCTGGAGGTCACCTTAATAGCACATGTAGATGCACCCAGTAATGTGGTAAACAACAGGACATAAAACTATCGGCCCTTAGGACATTCCAGCTACTGTAGAACACAGCAACCCATCTCCTCAGCCACATCCAGCCTGCTGCCCACTCCCTATACTTCCCATAGAAACAGCCACACTTCCTGCACCATGACAGAAACTGTTGTTAACCATTCTTCCCATCAGGCAGAGTGGAATTTTCTGCCACAAGGTAAAACTCATCTGTGTGGGAAACTGAACTTTCTCAAGGACTAGTCTGAGACTCTGGGTTTGGACAGCTGAACTATTATACCATCCTAAAAAGCAATTTGGGGGCAATTTATCACTTAGGAGCCCACATAAACCGATTCAGTGTAATTGTTTCATTTGCCAGTTCGTGTCTTGCAGTTACATAAAACAAACTGTGGTAACTTAACCCTGTTCTATTCAGGGGTAAGCTTCCATGGTTTCACTTCCACTTATTGCAGAATAAAAGAAGATGGATGAAACACAGCACATTCAGCTAAACTGCAGTGCACACCCCTTGTTCCTGTACATGGCCTGTGAAACAAACTCCCTACAAATGAAGGGCTATCTACTCATGTCCTAGGCTTATGTAATGTAACACTAGCAGGCACTGAAAAATCACAATTTGAGGACAGGATAAAAATCTGCATCCAAGAGAATAGCTTATTGTTGCATTTAACATCACTGGGGGAGACACTGCACATTTACCTTTCTACAAACAGCTTTTGTACAAGAGAATAAAGGTGTATATATGTTGTACAGCCCTGTACTGTGCACATTTTCAAATACAATGTAGAAAAGCCAGGGGTAAAATTATAACAGTCTAAGTTACACCAGCATAGATGTTGTGTGTCTGTACCTCATCCTGAGGTAGCAGTTTCCTAAATGCAAACAGATATTACCCGTTCCCCGAGTGTCAAAGTGATATAATACTAGCTCCTTGTATGCAGCTACCTCAGGATAGCCATGTGTCTGTCTGCTGCAGACCCAGTGTAATATACATCAGCATACAAACCCAGTGTAAGTTATACCACTGTATACATGCTGTGTTCAGGGCCTCATTGTGGAAAATAGTCACCCTTTTAGGACCCATTAGTTTTTATACCTGTTTAGGGCTGTTTTTGCTCTTTTGTTTATCTTTTTCCCCATTCTCTCATTTCTGTTGCGCTCTCTTCCCCATCTTTACCACTCGCTCTCTTTCTTCTGCATTTCTTCCCATGAAGTCAATTTCATATCCTGCTACATCAGCTTCCCTCTCACCCACTTTGCCCTTCTAGCTGCTAACACTCATCTTTTCAATGATCATGTTAATGTTGGCATTTAGTGCATGTCTAGGGGACACAATGCAGTGCCATGCTGAGATACCAAAACTAGCTCTGAATTCTCCAAACCTCTCTGTTGCTTCTGGTCCCTGAGCTAGGTCAGGAAGCTCTATATGGGACCACACTGCACCATGGGAACATATCCTTAAAGTCTCCATTGGACCTGCCCATTACTATCCCAAGTAGATGTGGGAGACAGAGGACGCTCACATAGCTCTACACTACTGTGTTAGGTTGTCTGCAGGCTCAAGCAGTTATCACTACATCGTCCACATGCTGGTCACTTCAGGAAGCTTTTCTTTGCAAAAATAAGAAATTTACTTGTTCTTAGGAATGCAAGCTGAGATTTTTCAATCTGGATGTGTTACATTGGCCACATAAATACAAGAAGCAGTCAAGTTCTGTTGCAGGGGCTGGGGCTTTGATCTCTTTTATCTATTGCATTTGTTTTTGTTTAGATTTAGCATTTTTAATGCCTTGTGATTTCTTAGTTGACATATTATGAGAGCCGGTCTCCTTAGTGTGTTTTTGCTGAGATTAGACCTCATATTATTTCAGAACCATGCATCAGCCAATGCACTGACAAGCATAAACACACAGTGTTGATGATCGGTTTTGTAGGAATTCCTATGGTATCTCCTGCTGAATAAAGTGAGGAATTCACCTCCTGCTGACATCTATGTCAGTCAAAATCAGTTGCCATCTGTGTGTAAAAAGCAATGAGATCTCAAACAAGTATACCTACAATGAGCTTATTTAAAAATCTGGATGGCAGCTGGAAGAATAACCTTTGAATTATTCACCCAACTGTGATAATGATACACTGGGTGTGTCTACACGTGATGCTATGTTGCTGTAACAACACGCTATGGTGATGTAGCATCCATGGGCAAGAGCTGTGACGCCGCAGCTATGTCACCGTAGCAACATGCTCCCTTGTTATAGCACGTTGCTATGGTGACGTAGCAGCTAAAAATAACTGTGCACTGCCAGCTACTGCTAAGGATTTAGCTTTTCTCTTTGTAATGCAATGTAAGCTGATGAAAGCAAGTTTTCTAAAAAGAAGTACTAAATGATGGTGCAGTAACAAAGGTGCCACAGGGACATGTGTAGATGTGCCCAGTGTGATGAATCCAGAACATTCATTCCTCTAACCCTGTACTGGGGGACAATGATTTTAGGTCACTATTTATTATTCTCTGTCCATAGGATATTTCTTCTGTGTATTTCTACCTGCAGTGCATCCTGTCATTTCAAATATATTTATTCTGGAAGTCCACCTGGATGCTGTCTGAGGCTACCTGATCTATCCACTCCAGATTGCTCTGAAGGAAGTTTGTGTTGGCTCTGTTTTCCTTGCAAATCAGCAAAGCTAGTGGAGAGAAAGGTGTTGACCATATGTTCTTCATATAGCAGGATAGCATCCTGGTGACCAACACCTAAATGTTCCATAGATACTGGGCACGTCTACATGTGTGCCTGACTGCGCAGTAACCAACTGCTCAGTAGCAGCAGTGTCACGGTTTGTGCCTGCTGATGTTACATTGCCATAGCGACAAGCTATGTGGTCGCCATAGCTCATTGCTATCGCAATGTGGTGTCTCGTGTAGATGTGCCCACTGTGACCCTGACAAAAGCATGCTGAGCATCCCCAGCCTATGTTGTCAAATCTCACATTGATCAGGCTGGAAAAATGTGGCATGGCAATAAACCCTCTGCATGAGCCCTGGACCAGCGCTCCATTGTAACACTAGAGAGCTTTATCTACAGAATGTACTTGTACCCTTATTGCTATACTGTCTGAATACCTCACAATTACAAAGCGAGTGATCCTCACTCATTCCTGTAAAGTAGAGAAGTATTAACCTTACTGGACAGAAGGTACTGAGTCATGGGCTTGATTAAGTGACTTGCCCTTGGGCAGACAGGGATCTAGTAATCTACTTTAGCTCAAAATAAAGCATACCATTTAAAACCATTCTTCACAGAAGACTCACTTCCCAAACCTTAGACCTCTATCTTTTCTTCCCAGAATTGAAAAATATCATCCATGCTGATTTTGAAATTGTGTGTGTGTGTGCGTGCGTGTGCAAATCATTCCCCTGGGCTCAGGCCTTTTTTTCTGGGTTTCAGCCTGAGTGGCTTTTTATAGCTGAGTTATAAACTTTTAAAGGGCAGACTTAATCATAGAGATACTGAGATGGCCATTAGAGTACTGGTTTAAGTGGCATGGCTCTGATATATGTGACATCTCCAAGTACACTTAACAAAGAAGGATGCTGGGGTTCTCATCTGTAGTGGGGTTCCCAGTCTAGAAGAAAATGTCTTAGTTAAAAAGGGGACTGAAACCTGGTACTCTTAAGTCCCATTCTTGCCTTTGCTACAGAGTCATTCTATGACACTGAGCAATTTACTTATCCTCTCTGAATCCAAATTACTCTTTACCAGACAGGTAAAATAACTCCACTGATATAAAAATCATTCTGTGTTCTCACTGATATAACCAAGAGCAGAATTTGGCTGCTTCTGCCTCAGTTTCTCTAAGTATTAAATGAAGATTAGAATATGTGACCGCTTGTGACAGTTCTAAGATTTGTTTTTGAAATGTCTTGAGGCCTTGGGTGGCACTCTGTGAACTAGTGCAAACCCAAGTGTTCAATTTAATGCTGGTTGGAATTAGTGTTTTTAAATCATCCTGGGTATCTGTAATCACAGAAGCAACAGAAAGTGGAGATTCAAAAGACATTGGCTCCTGCTCATGGAGATAGCCAAAGCAAATTTTGTTTCATAGAATTTATACCACAAAACTATACGCCACCTAGTTTGAAATGAAGACAGGCACCTGGGCTTCAAACATATATCTTAAAACTCAGAAAAATCTTTCCTATTCTGATCACCTTGAGGTTTAAAGTTTCAACCTGCAAGCAATATGAGAACAAATATTTTGTTGGAAAAACTGCCTTACATGAAATAATACAGAATTTTTCTTGGTGTTCTTTTTCCAAATTTATTCATTTATTAAACAAACAGAAACTACAACATGCATCAGATACTTTTCTTTATTGTACAACAAAACTAGTAATTTGTAATTGCAGTGTTTCCAGCAACATCAGGCAGACTTTTCGATGTTATCCAGTTTTGCACAGTCACTAGAGTGTCGCATCATGAATTATTAAATCAGTGCTTCGTGGTAATACATAATTTCTTATCAATTATTCATGCTAATGTGCGTGTAGTTTACTTAATTGTGTTATTGACGATCAAAAGTAATTTCCTGAAAATCCTCAAGGACAGAAAATTTAATCAGCGTAACTACTTTTCAGATGCAATGCTGTTAAGTATTCTTAATTTGCTCAACAATTCACTTATTTATGTACCTTTCTGGAGGAAATACGAGTTTAATCAAACAATTAGATTGAAGAGTTAGTGTACAGAAGGGCTGAACTTCAACTGAATGCAAGGTAATTATGTTGAAACAAAGTTGGGTTTGCCAATTTTGAGCAGATCACTTTTTTTTTTGCTGAGAAAATCTGAAAAACCAACTATGATTGGAAAGATTACTAAAGAACAGTGATTGCTTCTCCTTCTCTGGGCCATAACATTCTGTTCCATTTCTGATGGGGTTTTTTGCTGTAATTTTCACTCAAAGTTGTATAAACTGAAGCCTGATTTTTAGTAAGTGACTTCTAAGAGTTCAGTAGAGTTGCTCCTTTGATTGATTAGAACATAAATAACCACAAGCTTTTGCATATTCCTCCTGTTTTAGGACACGGTTTTATCATCAGGGCAGGAGAGAAAATACACAATAGACCAACTTAAAAAACATGAATCCATTCTATAAATATTGACCCTGCTGGAATTTTTAGTGGGCATTTAAGGATAGAATAAAAACAATACCCATGATCAGCTTGTGTCAGAAGGAGCAAGAGCATGGCAGGATTGTGCCTTTGGGACAGATATACACAGTTCTCCTTTTCTAATGAGTAATATATAAGGACTAACAGTTCCTGCCTCAAGCAGGAATGGCGAGCCACCAAGCTGCAATAGGAAGTCCCTTTGCTCCTCAAGAAGGTAATGGGACCTTTGAAACTGATACACTGAAACTGTATGGGTAGGAATGGAAGTTTGCTTATTGACATGAGTCAATGCAGCTCTGGTCTAGGTACTTTGTAGGAGTCTGATCCTGTGAAGTATTAAGTTGATTTAAGGTACTCAGTTCTTTGCAGGAGGCTCTTCATAAAGCACACAACATCAGACCCAAAGCAGTACCTGGATGCAAAATGCTGAAATGCAGGCTGGAGTTGACTGAAATTATGGGCCTAAGTCAGCCCCTGGTCTGAGCAGCGTAACTTCATTTACTCAGGTGAGTTTCTGTCACTTACACCAGAACTGATGATGACTTTGTAGCCTTCCTTATTCATTAAGGACCTGATCTAAAAACCACTCGAGTAAATGAAAGCTTTTCCATTCAATTTAAAGCAATTTGGATCAGTTCTAAACTATTAATTCAAATGCTTTTATGTTTTGGGGGAATTACAGGCTGGAAAATGAATATATTTCCAGTAGGATCAATTTCTCCTTCACATTGTTCATGCTGCCAACAGATTAAGACATATTTCTGTCTATCTGGCAAATTGAATAAGGGAAATGATAGTCTGATGGAATAAAGGAATGTGCATAAAGCCTTTTTTTCTCTTTATTAAAGACACCAACATACAAAGAAGTATTTGCAATATTGCAACACAGAACTGCTCTGCTTTCCAATCTTTTCTGTCCAGGCATGTTTGCAAAATGACTTGGAATTGTTTTTCAAACTTTTCCAAAGATCAAAAATCCCAGATAAGAAAAAGTGTCAGAAGTCCAGAAATAACAACAATCTCCATTAAAATGCTGACATTCCTATTTGCAAACTATTTTAGGTTGTTGCTGAACTTCCTGTATCCCTTATATTTGCTACAAGGAGTAGCACCAATAACAGAGTAATGTTCACATGGAGCATAGCACAGGGATTTTAATTGCTAGCAAGTCAATCTCAGCATTTTGCAGGTAATCACTGTGTTCAGCTGAAACACTCAAGGGGCATTTT
Source organism: Alligator mississippiensis (assembly GCF_030867095.1). Classification (NCBI taxonomy): domain Eukaryota; kingdom Metazoa; phylum Chordata; order Crocodylia; family Alligatoridae; genus Alligator; species Alligator mississippiensis. The sequence continues at coordinate 22,429,029 of NC_081829.1, forward strand.
ACTCTTTTTAAGATCATTGTAATGAGTTTCAATCTGTTTTCTGCTTTTCAGACCTCAGTTGCTTGGAGCAGGTTCAGTGTAAGTCAGTGACATTGGAAAGGAGCAGGACAAACAGACATAATTACTTGTTCCCTCTTCTATCTGGGGGTGGAAGTAAATTAGGCAGGAAAGCCACCGCAAACATAGTGGGGAAGTAGTGTCTTTACAGCATAAATCCCTCCAGCCCCAGACTCTTAAGACAGTAGAAGCTGCACTGTGTGCAAGAACTAACTGTGGGTCTGGCTCTGTGGCCAAAGGCAGAGCTGGGAAAGAGCTCCATGGTACAGATCCTCATGGTACAGAGGGCAGTGTAGTAACTAGCTCTGCTCTTGCTTGTGCTGTCAACTCACATTCCTCAGCAGGGAAGATGAGAGCCAGGCACCAGTGAAAACCCACTGATCTGGAGTGGAGGCTGTAGGAGCTTGTTCATTGCCCCATAAAGTATCACCTTCTAAGCATCTCCATTTTGAGGAGAGGGGGCTCCATAAGGAGCAGCTCTAGTGGACTTCCAAGTGCTTCTCTCTCTCCTCTGGGAGAGGCATATCATCCAGAAGAAGTGTAGTCAGGTTAAGATCCTTCTGCATCCAATTCCAAACAGGCCAGGGCTGGGCTACCCTGAGGTGTTGCCACTGACTAGATGGATGGCATTTGAGGTTGATCCTGCTTCTAATGAAGACAGTACCCGGGGGCACCACTGATTTCAGAGGGAGCAGGCTGGAATTCTGGACAGTTTGGTATCATGGGGATGGAAAGAGACTAAAGACAGTTTCACAGACATTTCCAAACACAGAAGGTGCCAATAAATCAAGGGAATAATCTATGGTGGCATCAGGAAAGTGAGGAGGCATGAAGTGCAGCTAAGGCATCCTTTCATATTTGCCTTAGATCCCGAAAGTTCATGGTGGCCCTGGATCATCCTGGTTGGGTGGGTCCACACTGTAGTTTACCAGACGATGATTTCTGCAGGAGGCCGAAGGTTCTTTGCAACAAGCCAGTGGCTGAGGAATCACCCATCCTCATACGCTTTTCTCCCCTTCCATGTGTTCTTTGGCTGGAGAAGGCTTGTTGTCCTGGCCATTCTCTGGGGTAGGCTTGGCTGGGGGAGTAGGGCTGCTGCTGGTGGATGGCAGGAGGTTGGCAGACTGCAGCACGGCCTCTGAGTGTTCCCGTGCTTTCATACGCAGTGCTGCCACACTGGCTGTGCGGTTGCTCTGGCAGCCATAAGTAGGGAGAAAGGATAGGCCCATGGGGTCTGGGACGCAGCAAGAGCACAGTGGGCTCCCTGAGGGAAGGAAAAGACAGGCCCCTGTCAGTTTTGGAGAATACTGTAGTCAGTGAAAAACCCCCTCAGTACATTTGAGTTCAGCTAAAGCCTCACAAATCAGCTGGAGATCTGACCCTTTGTGAACTCAGGAGCTCCAAGGCCAATAAATGTAACTATGACCCTAAATTTGGGGCTCAGGCTTCTCCCAAAAGTGGACAGGGGTTATGCTTAGACCTAGGGCATTCTTTTAACACAGGGGTGAGCAAAATATGGTCTGCAGGCCGGATCCAGCCCACCAAATGATTCCATCCACCCTGCCCTTCTCTCTTCCCTGTGCTGTAGCCGGCTGCAGCAGCAGCTGATCTGGCTCCAGTGACCAGGCAGCCATTCCCCTCCCTGGCTCAGCCCACCCTGTCCTGCCCCCCAGCCCCCAGTGTTCGCTCCAAGGCAGGGGGCGCTGAGCTGTCTGCACACAGCTCTGGCCCTGTGGCCATTTGTAGACCAGATAGCCTGGGCCCCAGCGGCAGTTGAAGCTCAGGTATGGCTCTCCTTGCTGGTGGGGGAGCAGATGTAGGGGAAAGAGGGCTAGGAGCCATAAGTTATATGGGCCTTGCCAGGGGTGCAGGCACTGCTAATGTGGCGCTGCACTGTGTTCTGGTGCACCACTTCAGGCTGCACACCTGGAGCGGGGCTGGCTCCTGCCTCAACCTGGTGTGGCTCCTACCTGACCCTGAATCCCTGGCATGCAACCAGGTTGGGCAGGAGCTGTGCCAACTGCTCCAGCTGCACCCAGGTAGCCTGAAGTGGTATGCAGGAACACAGCATGGCACTGGCCTGGCCACATGCCAGGGACTCAAGGTGGAGGAGGGGGTGCAGGGAGAGCTACAGGGAGCTCGTGTGTGTCTGTGTGCATGTGTTTGTGTATTCTCATGCATATGTTGCATGTGTGTGCCTGCGCGCATGTGTGTGTCTGCGCACGCATGTGTTCACAGCCCTCAACAGCTCACCAAAACTTGTTAAGTGGCCTTCAGCCCAAATAATTGCCCACCCGTTTTAGCCCTTTTATGAGGTCTTATATTTCCAGAATATTAGGTCTCCACAACCCCTATCAACTTTCAGTGGGATTGTGGATGTTCAGCTTGCAGGAACCATGAGGGCCAGAACCTACTATCATTTCTCATGTTGAGGAATACTGTACTAGGAGAGTTGCTCAAGGTGACTCATCGTCTGCGTCCACACGAGCTGGGATGTTTGGTTCCCTGGGGACAACTAGCAGTGGCACACCTTGTGCCGCTGCTAGTTGTCCCTGGGGAGTGCCTGTGCCATGTGCCCTCTTGTGTGCAAGTTACCCTGGGTGGGGTAGGGGAGGCTGGGGCCAGCACTGCCCAGCATCCTTACTTGGGGTCCTGGGGGCCTCCTGGGGCTGCAGCAGCAGCGATCCTACTGCTCAGAGCCTGGCCAGCAGCTAGTGTAGCTCCAGCCAGCCAGGCTCCAGTTTTGAGCAGCATGCACTGTCCCCAAGTGTTGCTCTGCTTTATTTATTTATTTATTTATTTATTTATTTATTTATTTTGGCACAGGTTTGGGGCGGGGGGGGTTGACCTCTGGATATCCAGACAGCTGCATTCATCTGGATATGGCCATACAGTAAAACTTAGTGTGATAGAGGACAGGAAAATCTTACCCTTGGATACAGAAACCAGCTGTGAAGTTTAAGTTCACATGTGAACCATTCCCCAAATTCAGGATCATCTGGAGGTGCAATCAGATTCCATTGCCTTATTTTCTTCCTTATTTTTAATTGAGAGAGTCAACCCCAGCCCTGAGCTCTACAGTAGGAGGACCCTTCCGAACCAAGTTTTGATCTACATGGGCAATGCCGTTAATGAGCTTTGATTCAGTCTCCTGCCTCTATTCTCTAAGCCTGAATGTTTATTGCACTAAATTGGTATTCAGCAGCAGCAAAAGCGGCAACAAAAACCTTAGCAAGAAAACAGATTAAAGAGTGGAAAATGATATGAGAGGCCAGGGCAAACCACCATCACTCGGCAGTGGTAGCAGTGGCCAGCGGTAATTGGGGACTGCCCGCAGACACCACCAGCAGTGTCAGCAGCAAGTCGGGGGGGGTGAGCAGCAACTGCCCACAGGTGCCGCCAGCGGTGTCGGCAGCGCTTTTCGCAGGGGATGCACTGCCAATCTCAGGGGGTGCACGTGCATTCGTGTGTACCCTCTATGCATCGCGAATGGCTGGAAACATGACCAGTGTTCAGGAACACTATTCAACAGCTTGTGCCAGAGAGCAAGAAAGAAAGCTGTGTCTCTGTGAGGGTGTGTAGGATTCAGCGAAATGGAAAGAAACTGAGCCAATTGTACTCTTCTAAATGTCATAAGATTCTCTACTGTCCCTGTTGGTGAGGACCTTGGATTTGTGGCTCATCAAAAGACCGTATAGCACTTCCTGTCACAGAATCCAGGAATGAACATAAGTGATCAAGCAAATGATGCAAGGTCCCAGATCCCATCTACCCCTTGACAGTGGCCCCATCTAGCTACTGATTTCATGCATTCATGATTAGCTTGGGAGAGCCATCTAGAAACTTGCCAGAATGATGAGGTGGTCTCTTGAAGTACAAGGTAACTCATGCTATCCTAAAGCAATTGCTGCTTTGTGGTTAGATGGGTATCTTGTTTTCCTCTAACAGGATGTTACCTTGGTGGATTGTGTGGGAACCTTGCTGGTCTGTTTTTTCTGAAACATTTTTTTTGGGACAGAGAACATTTTTCCTGCAGTCTTAGGAAGCGATCTGAGGTTATATAGAGCTCTGGGCCATTTGCAGGATGGATGGGAACCCTCCTACTCCAACAGCACTGAGACAAGCGTGTCTCACAAGGGAGACAGGGGGGTCAGTGGGAAATAATGACAGTGATGCCAATAATGTACCTTTGTTTCCTGCCATTTAAAAGGACTGCAGCATGCTTTTATTAATACATAATGCTAATAGCATCACCTAAAGGCCACACCTGAGTTCAGCCTCACTGTGCTAGGGGTTGTAAAAATGAATATCTGAATGACAGGCCTTGCTGAGCTGCAGATCATATCTATATTTTTGCATTTGTCCCCTAATACCTTCTTTTCTGTCTTTGTGGGAAAGTAATAACATGTCATAAGTGCCTGGAAAAAACACAGGGTTTTTTAAAATTATGTAGCAACATAATTCTTCTTCCTTCCCTCAATTCTTTTGATCTACTATTTTGTGTTGTTAAATGGTTACTCTGATGTTGGTTACATTTCAATGAGGAAAATATATTTGTTTGCGGGTAGTAAAAATTATAATTTATGTTATATATTGTACTGATTTTGTTATAAATCCCCTTTTTCCCCATGTGCTCCAAACTTCTCTGTGGGCACATCTACAGGAGATGCTACTGTACAGTTGTTAGTGTGCATTTATTTAGTACGTGTATTACCAAGTACTAAATTAATGCACAGTAACTGGAGTTACTGTACAGCAGCACTGGTGAATGTCTTTTAGGTGACACTATTGTGCAGTAGCCTTATAATACTGAGCGATAACATATTAACACTGCCCCGCTGTGATGCGCTACTGCACAGTATATTTCAGCTACTGCGCAGTCAGCATCTCATGTAGACACAGCCTGTGTTACTTAAATTACCCACAAAATCCAGTGTTTGCTTTCAAGCACCCTAAAGATAGAAGTGTTCAATCCCTAGGAACAGGGACAAAATTTCAGGTTTTGGCAAGCTAGTAGCACTTGCATTGAGAAGAGTTTGGACTCAAGACACTGTAAAAATGTTAGTTCACTGATCACGTGATGGCTGACAGGAGTTAAAAAGGCATTTCATTTAGATTCATAGTCATTACCCTTAATTCAGATTTTTTTTAAACATTTTCTCAAGAAATATTCCTATAAAAACTAAGGTCTGATACCTGCCATGGTGATATCTTGCTGATGTCCAGAAAACAAACAATTGTCTGGACTTAGTCCAAGTAGACAAATGTTGACCTGATGCTACTGAAAACAGAACTGTAATAGAGTACCTGCTTTCTTTTGGTTATTATTTCAATCACTTAGTCATGAACCATAGAACTCAGATATTAACTGCTGAAATTAAAGCAAATCCTTGGCATGGAAAAATATTATGAAGAAATTGTGTTGCTTCTCACAGGGGTCTGTGAGGCTGCTGTGGAGCAACATTTTAGCTGAGGGCAGCCCAGCTGGGGGTGCTGAAGGAGTTGTGGAGGAGTTATGCTATTGCTGGGGCACCTTGGAGGAATTCTGTCTGCCAGACTCTTTATGGGGAAGATGGAGGACAAGTTATAGCTGCAGCTCAGCCATCCCTGGAGAAGGAGCAGGCACTACTGTATTTTTGTTTTGGTGACACTAATGCGCAGTAGACTAATTCTACTGCACAATTAGCATGTTTTTTGCTGACCGTACTAATTTGCAGTACAATTAGTCTACTGCTCCTTTAGCATCTCATGTAGACACGCCATTGTTACTTAAATTAGCTACAAAATCCAGTGTTTGCTGTCAAGCACCCTGAAGATAGAAATGTTCAACCTCTAGAGATGGGGACAACATTTAAAAAATTTACCAGGATGGGAAGTAAATCTCTTCCCAACCTCAGAGATGCTCATCTGCTTTAGAAAGCTTCTCAGAATAATAATTGGCTCTCTAGATCCTCAGTCAAACTTTGCTCCCAATGGAAATGAGGGGATTTTCACTAGCTATTCCAAAAGTTTTGTCCTAGTAAGGAAGCAGCTGAGGCCATTGGAACAGCTAGCAAAAGTCCCCACACTTCCATTGGGAGCAAAATTTGACTAGATTTAGAGTAAATGATCAAGCTCACTGCCCAGCTCTGCCAATCCATTCTTTACTATATTTTGTAAAGATTGTTGATGGTCATCTAGTTTTTGGGGTCAATTAAAAGCCTTTGGAGGGAAAAGAACTGCACACAGACAGCACAAAAAAACTAAGCTAGCATTAATTTGGCCAGCTGAATAGAAAGAGAGGGGAGATAGAAATGAATTGTTCCCCTTTATGGCTACCCTGGATAAGTTCAGGGTGGGGAGGAGGGGGGAATAGAGTCAATCCCTGAAGAATAATTGTCACTCCTTGGTTAGAAAGGGATAAAATATTTATTTGTTTTCAGTACCAGTCTAGGTTCCTTGCTTAACAATTAGATCTAATATTACCCAATGGCTCTCTGAAGTCAAAAGCAGCTGAGCTACCACTGGGAAGACCTGGATGCCTCCACACTGATGGGTCAAATGCTGATTTTGATTATCACATGTCTATCCAGAATAACCTGTACTAGTTTGAAGGTCACAGGGTGCATCTACACATGTGCTTTAATGTGCAGTAGCTTCTTCTACTGTGTATTAAAGTAGCATGTAAAATAACATGCTAATATGCTAATACACAGTAGAATAGGCTACTGCGCATTAAGCGTCACCTAAAGTGTGCACTTGTGCTACTGCACATTAGCACAGCCTAATGTGCACTTATTTAGTACTTCATATTGGAGGTACTAAATTTAATGTGCATTAGAAAAATTGCATTAATGTACGTGTGGATGCACCTGCACTGTAGCAGATAAAAGCAGGGTTTGGTCCTGTGCCTCTACAGCAATGTGCAGTAACAAGGCATGTACAGTGGGGTTTGAGTCTCACTCCACTTTTGTCCATGTAAAAGCCCAGTGAAATTGGGACCTCTGCTACATAAAAAGCATAGAGGTAGCTTAAGGATCATGCCCTGCGGCTTCTGCAGGACTCTAAATATGTCTAAGGTAGAAGAGGTCATTAACTTCATTGGAAATGCATTCATTTATGCCAGGGTTGAATTTCATTCAACATCTCATTACAATGACTCAAGAGAGCTTAAGGTACAACTGAAAATTAAGAGCTCTTCCAAGGTACTTGGGCTCAGATCCTCATAGCTAAATACCTGTGCACTGCCACTAAAATGTATGGGAGATTTTCCACTGACTTCAGTGGGAGTTGGTTCAGGCTGTTAAAGGACAGCGTATGAACTGTTCTGTTTCAAGAACTTACTACCTCCCGTATACTAAATTAAAAATACACAATTAGGTTTCCATTAAGTTACAGCAAATTCTGCTGAATTGATCTAAACCTCCTTGCATTCCTATATGAGATCATACTTTAAAGGCTCAGCCTGAACATAAATACTTAATGTAATAAATACAGTCTGAAATATTTGATCCACTTGGCAGTTTAATTGATCTACTACAGAGACTGACAGGAAAAATTAAATTAGTTCTGTCTTGTCTCTGCCAACAGCACATTTTAATTGTAAAGGTACTTGAACTATGATTTTGGTTACAAATGGAAGCCTTTTGCACAGCTTGTATTGTTTTAATAGCCAGATTCAACCTCAAAAAGTGGAATGGAAGCCAGGCATATATTGCTAATATATATATGAGCTCAACAGTTTAGTTTAAGAAATTCAATAGTTGTTCTTTATGAAAGCCAAAACACCGATCCTCTTTCACGTAGGAGTGTTTGGGTATGTTATGGAGGGAATGTCAAACATTTAGGAGGAGTCTGAAATGATAAATCTGTAGGACTCCTTTATACCTCTTGGAAAATTCCTGTTTAAAATTCTGGGCTGTTCCAGGTCATTGCATGCTTTTTAATTTACCATCAGGAATATGGGAGAATATAATTTAAACATGTTTTTTCTGTATAAAGTGTTCAGCTGACTGGCTTGCCCTTTGTACCTATATGAACCCCATCTAGTAAATTGCCTTTCCCACTGAAGTATGACTAAAAAATATTTCCAGTACAGATTTAAACACACTCTTGGTATTTGAGTCAAAGAGGGTCTGATACTGCTTTCTACCTACATGCTGCAAATACCTAGTATTCCTGCTTATACCTACCATGAGGTCAGATGAAAGGTAAGTGGTTTTATGATAACTCCATAGATCCTAGATTATGGGATGGCAAGGACTAATTTACAGGAGCCTCAAGACTGTTTGACATTATTCCAGGCTGCCCAAATAAAGGGTATATCCTATGTTGAACTGGAGGCTGGGGTAGGGAAGTACATATGAACCTAGGACTGGAAGGGACCACCTGGATAATCAAGTCCAGTGTGCTGGAATCACCGCCATCCAGGCAGTAACATAACTAGGGTCGGGCAAGTGGCACACTAACCCAGGGCAGCAACCTAGTAGGGATGCCAGTATGGCCATCTGCCCCAGGAGTCTTTGCAATGGCAGGAGCAGCCCAGCCATAGGATCCAACCTATGCCCAGCAGAGTGGAATGACGCCCCCCAGAAAAATGCAGCCTTACTCCCAGGAGCTCGTGGGGAGTGAACAAGCACCAGGAACAGCTCTTGAGGAGCCCACCCCCCTGCTTGTCCCTCAGCAGTGGCAATCCAAGCCAATGCTGCTGCCACTCAAGTGAGGAGAGCCCCAGCACTCTCTCTCCCTCTCCCCCTTTCTTCTCCTTCCAGTTGGTCAGCATAATTCCTCCTTCCTCCCTGGGTGCTGAAAGAGCTTACTAACTTCTACATCCACGTTATACATGTTGGGCATTTTTACACAAGACAATGCACAGTAGTCTAATTTTACTGTGCATTAGCATGTCACGGCAAAAAACACACTAATGCACAGTAGAATTAGTCTACCATGCGGTAAGCATCACAAAAAGACCATGCACCTTTGGTACTGAGCATTAGCACCAGCTACTGTGCATTTATGTAGTACCTCATATTAGAGGTGCTAAACTTAATGTGCAGTAGCAATGGCACATTAATGCATGTGTAGACATGCCCATTGAGTCCAAAACAATCCACAAGAACATGTGGTCCAGCGCCTCCTTCACACCACAAGTCACAAAGCACTCTCTGTCACCCTACAACAAACTTAGGATCTTCAGTACAAAAAGTGAAGAGCCTCCAAAACTGTGCGTGCCATATGAGGGGGGCAGGAGGGATGGGTGCCATCAATGCCATGGTTTCTATGATGGCAGGGAATCAATTTGGTAAAGATAAGAACTGAACTATGCCCCACACTACAGAAGGCAGCAAAAAAACCCAAAACAAAACAACAACCAACCAAAAATAAATAAATGGAATCACATCAAATCAAACCAAACCCAATATAGCAATTGTCCCTGTCCATCTGACCTGGGGAAAAATTCCTTCCTGACCCAAATCTTGCTATTAATTTAACATGTGAGGAAACACACCAACCAGGCACCTGAGCTTACAGAGCTGACAAGCCTGTACCATAGGGCATTCAAACTGACCAAGTTTGCAACTGCTTGTGTACCTAGAACACGACTACAGACAAAACAGGGTTCAGGATCTGGCCTCATTACTTAGTGTAGGTGTCCAGGTAATACAGAATTTGACCTAATATTTTCATGTTACGTGATCAGTACATGTTTATTTTACATTACAGGCTATCTTATGCTCTATTCTTCTCTTTATTCTGGCATGTTAAGTAATGTACAAACACGCAAGGTGAGACAGCTCATTCTTCTAGCAATTTGCATCCTGCTTATTTGTGCTGTTCGTACAATTCCAAAAAATAATTAAAAACCTTTGGCCAAATCTCATCTGTAGTTATGCGGGCAGAGCTGGCAGTAGAAACCACAACAGGCTGGTATATATAAGCTGAGAGCAAAATCAGTCCTTACAGATAATAGCAGCTTAGTAATTGCATTCTACATTCCTTAAACATCTCCAAGCCCTTCTTAAACTCTAATCAGCATCCATCCTTAGCCCTGCCAAGGTGAGTCACTTTGTGTAACCAGTGGGAGTGCTGCACAAATGAGGACTCCTCACCTGAACTTGGTAGTATTTAATCCTCCATAACATCCCAAGGATGTGAGAGAGTGTCACTGTTCCCGTTTCAGATGAGAAATGCTAAGGTACACAGGATCCAACCCTACGTCCTATTGAAATCAATAGCAAAAATCCTATTTACTTAATTCTGTGTCATAGAATCATAGAAAATCATAGCGAAGTAGGCTACAAGGGACCTCCAGAGGTCATCTAGTCCAATTCCCTACCTGAGGCAGGATCACCCCTATCCAAGCTATTCTATACACTCTAAAATCTAAACTCTACATAAGACTACCATCAGCCCTGACACGACACAGATCTAACAACCGAACCTGCCACAGAGAAAGCAAGGAAACCATGGTAGCCAGTGTCCTGCTTCTATGAAATGTTGTCAATATATGCTTAAGGGATTTGGGGTAGAGTGCCATGACCACAGCTACAGAGAAAGGCAAAAACCCCCGTAGTCCATACAAAACTGACTGTGGGGTATAATTCCTTCCTGACTCCAGATATGCTAATCAGTCTGACCCTGAGCAGAGGGACAAGACCCTGTAGCCCTCCAGCTTTGATCCTTGCAGGAGCATTGGCACACCCCAGTCAAAGTCCCCAGTCTTGGCTGCAGCCAACACCCAATGCCTTTGAGGAAGGCTTAAAAACACCCTAACACTTATAGCAAAAAGGGGAGGGGGGAGAGAGGGAGTCCACGGACATGAGTAACCAGCAAAGCCCCGAAACAGGGGAAATACCTAAAGTAGAACATAGGTGTAGCTACACCTAGATCATCCCTGACCAGTGGCTGTCCAACCTCTTCAATGATGGAGAGTACACAGCTTCCCCAGGCAGTCTATTCCACTGCCTTACTCCCATGTACTAGTACATACCAATTACTACAGCACTTCATGATCTCTAATGTATTTACCCTCATCATGAGATATGGCCCTGCTCTTATTCACATTTTACAGCTGGGGGCTGGAAGCACAGAGTTGACACAATTTGGTCAGGGTCATCCAGAAAATCTGTAATTGACTACAGCAGTGATTTCCAGACTTTTTTGTCTGCATACCATTTACCTGCAAAATACTGCTGCTTCTACCCACTACCCGACACATCTCTCTGCATGTTCATTCATTAGGAAGCATTTCAACACCACCATCAACACATGGCAGCGCCATTACTCACCACATATTGACCAATTAGAAGCTCCACCACCATTATTAAAATGTCAACATATACCTTTTTGCAAAGCACCAATTCCCTTGGGGGGTAGGCATACCTCAGTTTGAAAACCACTGGACTAGAGAACAGAAGCGAGGTCTTTTAACTTGCAGGGTGGTCCCTGACTACAAGACCACCTTTCCTCCTTGAAGATCAGGTAATAGCTACAGTTTGAATTCACAGCCATCTCTACACAAAGCATAAACCTTTTCACTGTTTCACATCAGGAAAGAAATATGCCTAGGGAGCTTTAACATGTCACACATGGCCACACACTGAGAAAAATTAGTAAGTACAGAAGTGTATTTTTGAAAGGATGAATCAGTGATAAAGTCAGGACAAGAAACAAGAGTCAATCTCCTAATTGTACAGTATATTACTACTATTCTGTTAGCATCAGTTCAAGGAAAAGGCCAGTCTGTTATTCCCCATCTCCCTCTACCCAAGTAAGGCTGTACAAAATTTTCTCATAATTCCTAGCTGAGATAGTTAGCCATGTTAGTCTGAAGTCAGGCAGAAAGCAGGCAGGGTGGCACCTTAGAAATCAACTAGTTCGGGAAAGCCTTCATAGGCAACAGCCGCCTTTGTCACTTGCTGTACCTACAAAAACTTAGGACTTTTTGAACCAGTTAATCTCCTAGGTGTCACCCTGCTCTGCCTTCTGCTTTCTATAATAGAAATTGAAGCATTAGGGATCTACAATTCTAGCTCATTTACACTATTAAGTTGGTATAATACCAAGAACTACAATCATAGCAACAAACACACCAAGAAGGAGCCTAATGAATGCTACACTGGCATATCATATCTGCTGTGATACCTAATGCACTGCTTCACTTCTGGCAATGGTGAGGGGCTGCTATGAAATCAGAGAGCTGTAACTTACAATAAGTGGAGCCAAGAGTGAAATATGAAAGTAATTCCCTGGCAAGTGTAATTATTTTTTCCTTTGCCCTGAACTATGTACCACAGGTTCCAAGGAAATTTCAGCTGAATATAGCAGATATACTTTTGGCCTCAGCCACTAGAAAGGCAGAGTACTTCCGTTAGAAACCGGAGATTCTTGTTTACACCCATTAATAATCTCTTTTCCATTAATGAATTGCATTTATACTGTCATCCATTAAGGAGGTGCTTTGAGGTATCTCCATTCTGAACACTATAGCTTCTCCTGATGACTCTGTTGCTACATAGCCCATAAATAAAGCAAGTATTTTCTCTTTGTATTTGAGGTCTGCAATTAAATCTACTAAATGGACTGCATATGCATGGTTTACTGTAAGTGAATTATCTTGAAGCACAATGGAAACATAGAGATTGTCAGAGTTGGCCAGTTCAGTGAACAAATTACTCCAATTTCTGATGGGAACCAATATCAAAACTTTCAGAGACATAAGAAAGCTTTTTTTCCCCTGATACTCAGCATTTAGGGGCCAGCTAGTGTCCTGAAGTATAAGGCTTTGTATGTCTCATAAATACTGATTCTATTTTAAAAAAATGCATTGTGGCTTTTCAACTAGAGTGGGTGCATCTACATGAGATGTTACTGTGCAGTAGCGATGAGCTACTGTGCAGTAGATCATTGCTACTGCACAGTAGCATTGGTAGGTACTAGCTGTGCAGCGATACTACTGCACATTAGTAATGAGTTACTGAACAATAGTTTGTTGCTACTGCGCAGTAGCATCTGAAAAAAAACATGCGGCATCAGTACTGCACAGTAAGACTGGTTGCTGCGCAGTCATTTAATCCTTTTTTATGCAAATACTAAATGATTATGCAGTAACAACTCCACAATCTGCTCTTCATGTAGACATGGCTAGTAACATCTAAAAGAACAATGTACGGTTTGGCAAAATAGTGACTAGGAGATACTGGATGTCTCTACACGAGACGCTTTACTGCACAGTAGAGATAATTACTGCATAGTAAGCATCACCATCTATACGTGCTGATCCTTACTGTGCAGTAATTTGCTCTGCCCAGCAGTTAATCTGCTACCTGTGAATGCAAGTAGCAAATTAACTGCTGAGTAATTACTACGCAGTATGGCACATGTAGACTGCTGACCAGAAGGAAATTTGCTCCCAGTCAGCCATGCAGAAGGGGGCCAGAGATTGTTCCCTGCCCCCAAGAGCTGCCTGCTGCTAGAACAGGCTCTGCCACTGGAACCTGGGCAGGGACAATGTCCCCCTGGCCCAGCAGCCGGGAGCTCCCAGCCCCAGCTCCATGATCACAATTGCGGAGATGGGGCTGGGAGTTTGTTCCCAGTGCAGTTGTGGAGTGGGGGCTAGGAGCTTGTTCCCAGCCCCAGCTCTGCAATCATAACTCAAATCCTGGGGGCTAACTGGGACATGGGCCTGGGACCTGCCCTTCCCCTGCAAGTCTTTCCAAGCCCCCTTCCCCTGATCAGGGAGCCGGGGCTGGGAGCTCCTTGCTCCTGGGGCAGGGGGACACTGCCCAAGCTCCACCACTGGAGCCCACCCCAGCAGCAGACTGTTCCTCAGCAGGAGGAAGCAATCTCCCAACCCCCACCAGGAGACAGCTGTATCCTGGCCCCCTGCCAGCCCCTGGTGCCAAATCTGCTCCTGAATCATGGCACATGTAGATGCCTGCCCAGGGCGGGTTTACTCTAGAATAATTTATTCTAGAGTAAACCAACCCAGCAGTGTTTGCACGTGTAGACACGCCCATTTGAGACTAAGGGCAGAATCCGAGTTCCAAGTGCAGTTTGGGGTCCCTATGTGATTTGTGATTCAGCTCTGGGCATGCATGCTGACCTCCTGGATAACCAAGAGAGAGCACTATATGGTCCAGGAGGATGTATGTGGCTCAGCAAGATGGATGTGTGGGAGCCTTGGGTTCTAGCCTATGACTTTACTCCCACATAGCCAGAAACTTCTTCACTGATCTCCATCCACTTCCTCTATGGTAAGAGAAGGGTCTATGAGGACAAAATTACTTACTAGAAAATATAAGTTAAAAAATATCAAGGTAAACATTTGTTAGCAAGATACACTATGATGTGAAATATAGTCTATTCTGTATAGCAGGAGTCAGCAACCCCTGGCATGCATGCCAAGCATGGCACGCAAGGCCATTTTGCTTGGCACACCACTGCCAGCCCAGGCTCTAAGCAGCTACTGCCAGCCACAGAGCCCAGGCTGCTCTCAGTAGGTAGCTGGGAGGCTGCAAGCCCTGCTGCAAGCAGACTGGGCACCGTGGAATGTTCCCAAATGAGTTTCAATGTCTCTACAAGGGTGAAGGTTCATCTTGAATCCCTGCCCTATTCCAGGCTAGTCCTGGATCTCTCAGCACTAAGGCCCATACTGCAAGCTGTCAGATCCAGGTGGCATTTGAGATAAGCATTTGTATCATTCTTATGATTGAAAGCTGAGAAGAAAAAAATATTTTGGTTTCTTTATATCAAATATCTTGTATTATACAACTCCTGGGGTGGTAGGATGAAAATGAACCATGGGAAGATAGAGTATTTGTTAACTAAATGCATCACTATCATTTATTATTACAAATATTACACTATAATTTCCTTTCTCTAATGCATCAGTCAAATATTTGTCCACTGATACCAAGAAGTTCCTGGATTGGTCCCAGAAACCCAGAAGTCCAATGCAGTCCTTTTTCTACACAAGAAATCATAAAATAACATTTCTGGTAGTGTTTGATTCACTGTCCATGACCCACTCATCTGTGAGACACTCTGTACTAGACAGGCAGCTTTCATTGTCTTATTATCAAAGAATACATTTTAGTTTCCCACAGGGACTCTTCTCCAGTGGTGAACGTACGTGGCCCTTCCTGCCATTCACACCAATGGGTCTAGAGCCACCTCTCATGCTGTGTAATAATCTGAGTAGATCCAAGCTGGATGGAAATGGCACCTTCATTCTAAGGGACCTATTTTGCCTCCAAAGCACATGAAGAATTCCTGGTGACTTGGGAGGGCGTCACCCCTGTCCAACACAAGAGAGACGACAGGAAAAATTTTAATCACCTCGCTCCTTCATAAATTTGCAAAAATGTTTCAATTTTCCCTGGAAAATCTTAGAACTTCTCTGAATTCTCCCTTTCTCAAACTCCTTCCCCCCCCAGAAACACCCTGAAGACCTGACCTTCCTGCTATTTCTCACCTGGATTAGCAGCCTGTGGCCTCACTGATTTCTGTGGGGTCATTTATTGTGTCAGGTCCTACTCATTGGGCACATCCCCACACGTGCTTGTGTGCAGTCTGCAGTGCTGCAAACCCATCTGCAGTACTGCAAACCGCATGTGCCTCACCAGGCACACTTTTGCCATGCTGCTAATTAGCAGTGTGGTGGGGTTTTTTGACATTGGGAGATCCTGGCATCAAAAAAAAAAGTTGCAAAAAAAAAAGAAGCGGCGTGGCCCATGTGGCAGCAGTGTGCGCTGCCTGAAACTGTAGCCTGGGTGGCCAGAGCCACACTCCAGCAGCCGGGCAGGCTGTGTGCACCTGGATGGCTGCTGCTGCAGCCCTGGGAGGTCTCCAGGACACAAGGTAAGGCCAGGTGCTGGCCCCAGCCTCCCCTACCCCACCCAGAGCAATTTGCCATGTGCCAGAGCACACATGCAGGGGTGTGTCCAGAAGTGGAACAGATATGTGCCACTGCTAGTTGTCCCTGGGGAAATGCATGTGCACACTCATGGGGATGTGCCTATTATGAGCAAGGGTGGGAGAATTTTGTCCTGGCTCCACTTGCAGATTCTACAGCAGATTCTTTGCCAATGATGCTACTTGGTTTATCTCTAAAGATAAAAAAAGATCACAAATATCTACTCAGGAGTTGGATTCCCCCTCCCCTGCCCTCAAAGATTACAAATTAATTCACAAGTCAGTGTCATTTACTTGTACCTTGTGGAGTGAGGGTCTCAATTTTAGCAAGACAAAGAATTTCACCCTAAGGCTTCCTAACTCACTAGGTATCTCTTTCTTTACCTTACTACCCTCATCAGTCTCCTTTTCCTCTGAATCTGCACCTAGGGTTTGGCTCTACTCCATGTATCCCAGTGTAAATGGTTATTGTTCAGTAGTGTTACATAGGTCATTTGAAGTGGATTCAAAATAAATCCCCTTGATTATCTTGCCCAATGGAACCCACACTTTCACAATATAGTCTCCTGCAAGCGTTAAGTTCTGTTGATCTAAATGGGTGGTGTTCCCACTGTCACTGAAATCTTCAGTGCGGACCAGAAAGTGATTTTACCACCATAACTAAATATTGGTAATGAGTTTGCCCATCTTAAATCTAATGACACAATACGGTCCACAGTATGCAGGCCTAAGTGCTGATTCATGAAAGAATTTAACATAGATTTATAATATTTACAGTCAAAATGGGCAATTATGCTCTGAATTCCACCCAATAAATATATGTCTGTGTCCCATTGAACTTAATGGGATTTAAACACATGCTTGAAGCTGAGAACATCCTTCATTTCTTTCTAGAATCACAACCCAAGTGATCTGGGAGTTTGCTCACCAAAAGAAAGAGATGACAAAATTTCTGATCTGAGTCCGAGCTGCAGCCCTGAAAAGCCAGTATATGTGGATTATTGTTGGGACTGCAAAGCACAGAAATGGAAGAACTTTGATAAATCTAAGCTTGTCCCCAAACCTGCTGTTACTAAAGTTCTTCCTGTTTTTTTCATTTATGCCAGCTTTAAAATGTGCTTATGGCCTGATCCAACATTGTTCAAACTGTGTTCAGTGGACACCCAGGCTCTGCAATACGTCATCAGGGTTCTGCAAAGAGACTGGAGGTTATGGCAGAGTGGGCCAGGAGGCAGTGCACCATCATTTCCACGTTGGGCTGCCTGTGTTGCATTAGCTTACATAGCATGCAGAGTCAGGGGAAGGGATTCCACAGCAGAAATGATATGAAAGGGTTCTGAAACTTTATGAAGTTTTAAAACCACTGACCTGATCCATTCAGAGAAGTCTGTTTGTCTGTCTGTCATCAAATCTATTCCCTTCTAATGCATTCAACATCACAGAGTGCAGATGCTCTACATATCCATTAATAAATGCTGAGGTGGCTACTCTCCCTGAGCTGTGCATATGTACATTATTTTCTTAATCCTGGTGGTTTTTCTCCAGGAGAAGGGTCTTTGGCCACTTCTGTATTCACTGATTATTGAGGAGAGGCCCTCACAGAAGTGCAGATGGAAAGACTTGGTCACGGCCATGTCCTGATGTCCCATAACTGAAACCACCAAACCTCAATCACTAGGAGCCTTACCTGCCTCTCTGTTTATTGCCATCCCCTCCCCCCAATACACACTGACCTCCTAGATCAGGAAGGGACCTGCTGTGTATTCTTAAATACTCTTGCTTTTGGATCTGCTTTTACCTCTCTGTGTACCATTTTTACAAATCCCTCAAAAGCATAGCCTTTGCCCCATGTTGATTGCAGAGAAATCTTTGGTGGTTTGAAAAAGCAGTGTCACACAAAGAATCGTGGAATCCTAGGGTTGTCAGGAGCTTTCTGGGACACCTAGTCTGGCCCCAACGGTGAAGATGCTCTGCATGTGACCACTTAAAAGGGATGTTACAATTACTCCCCATGTGCTAGAAATCAATTCTATCAATGTTAAAACGATAACCACCAACTTCCCACATGCATAAGGCACAAAATACAAAACTCCCCTCAAACAAACAAAATGCATTCTAAGCTTAAGACAGCAGCCCAGCTCACTAGTTCCTATTGAGGCCTATAGTATGCTGACATGAACCACCTTGACCTATGCACATCCTTACAACTATCTACTACAGACAGAGGGGCAAATCCATACCTGGATTTTTTTTAATTGAATGGGAAGCATTAGCTCAGGGCTATTGGTTTTGTTGGTATGCCCCCACACAGGGCAGTCAATATTATTCATGCATTTGGGCCATGAAGTCTGGGTCTGGATGTCATCTTCTTCAAAGAATGGGAACAGTAGCAGTCAACTGGGGAACCAGCGGTGCGTGCCCACTTAGAGGGCGCTCAAGAGCAGCCCCTGTACTGCCTGCCCAACTGTCACCACTGCAGCAGCTGGCCCAACCCCTGCTGCCACCCCTGCCACCCAGACTGCAGACCCTAGTAGTTACACCTCAGCATGGGAGGAAGGGGATACTTCAGGTAAAGATGGGCCGGAACAAACCCCTCTATTCAAAATATTCATGAGGCCAGTTCAGAGACCCACACCCCCTTCTTGAGCAACAGGCTGTATAATACACATCTCTAAAAGTAACAAGGATTTTTTTCTGTCCCTAGGCTACATGACAACTATTCTAGAGAAAAACTGTATAACTCATTTTGCTTTTTAGTTCCTTCACTGGAAAATCTGGGGAAAAATAATTTCAGGGTGATCTGAAAGGAAACAAAATTGTAAAAAAATTGCTTCAAGTGGAATCAACTTTCTGGGGGTTTTGAGGGTTTTGGGTTTTTTTTTTACTTTTTAAAATAAAAATTCAATCTAGCTAAATTTTATAATGCAAGTTTGCTTTCACGATAACAAGTTAAAATGATTCATTCTGAAAATGCTGAGATGCAACATTTTCTCTCCAAAGTTTCGCCCACATTTTTTTCCTTGAATCAAAGCTATTCAATACATTTGCAAACATTTTGAGTTGCCCCAGAATTGTGCTTTTGGCAACTAAACTATTTGTCTGAATAACTGCAAACATCCCTGTATCAGAGAGGTAATTTCTGCTCCAAAACAAAACCCAAGATGTAACTGATGGTGGGCAGAGGACTAGAGTATGTGTACAGTTTCAGTTGCTTTAATCCTTTATGACCCCTACCCCACTCCTGAGCATTGATAACCTTTATGGAGTGGGGCTGAGTAATACCTTGTGTAGCCGCTCCATAAACTAACCTCTGGGGCCTTGTTTACTAAAACTGTGTGGGGTCAACTGCCTGCCTGCATTCTGCCCCCTTGGCAATGGGGACTAAATTGACCCCAAAATGCAAGGTCCCAGGAATTATAAATATTAACCTTTTTTAATATACCCAATTTTTATTTTTTAAAAACACAAATCAAAAGGAGTATATTGATGGGGACCAGGTGTTAAGCTTGGGGTAACTTTCCTCATAAAATCTATTATTACATTGATGTATATGGCACCAAAATGTACCACTTTGTGTTTGGCAGTGTTATGGGCCTTCACATCCTATAAATCTATAAATTGAATTCATCCTGGTTACACCCATAAATTGCTAGGCAAAGAACAGCTAATGGAACAGCTGGTAATTTATTTTTAAAAGATGCATAGTGCTGCTTTTTGGCAATGCTAGGGAGCCTGGGTACAGTGTGTTCCCATCTCAATGCATGTGCCCCAGGAAATGGGGAATGACTGTGTATACTCCCACACACTTATATTCAGGTAATGTAATTCCTTAAAGAGGTCCTACCACTCAGAAAGAGATTTCTGGCTATGTGCGGAGACATACTGCAAAGCCAAACACATAGAAAGAGTGGATGGTGATGGTGATAGTGATAGTGATAGTGCCAGGTAATGTATAATACAAAAGAACATGTATTATATAGCGAATTTATCAGTACAAATTTGACTCTAATAAAAGTACACACAAAGTAACTCTAAATGGCCAAACCCTGTTGCTGTACACCTGTGAGTAAACCCATTGACTTTAGTAGGACTAGTGGTATGATTTTGACCCAAATTCACGAAAAATATGCAGTTAAAAATCCCATGTTACACCCGCTCCTCGCATGCCTCATCAAAATCAGTGGCATTACTCTTATATATAAAGGTAGGACTTGGCCTTTTCTAGGAGTTTTCCTATTCACTCAAGTGAGAACCATTAAGTTGAAAAATCCACTATTGTTCTTAACTTATTGAATACAGTAGCTTACCTTTTAGAGAAGCAACATGGGATAAAGCCTGAGCATAGGTGGCTGTGTTGAGAAGAGTCCCAGGGAGACATGAAGGGAAGAAAGGCCCCGTTGGGCCAACTGCTCGGCTTAGACTGACAGAGAAGAGAAAGCAACTTAGAAGACTCAAATAACTTACGGTGGGGGTGATGTGTGTGCAGTTCCAGAACTAAGAGGGAGGGAGTGGAGAACCAGCCCCAGGCCCCAACTTAGGGGAAGTGTCACAGTAGCAGCCACTCGGTGGTGGCCCCTACCCAGGGTGCAAAACGGCCAAACTATGCCTCTGCACAAGATGATCAAGACATGCATTACTCTTACCTTTGCTGAATTTCCAGACTCTCTTTCTTATTCCTGGCTTGATCAACTGGAGAGGGGGAACTGAGGTTCCGAACAGGGGGTGCCACCTCCGTCATTGTTTCCTTTGATCCTTCTTGATCTGAAGCGCCTCGCTCTGTTTTCCTCCATTTAGCCCTTCGATTCTGGAACCAGACCTAAAGTAGGAAGAGGAATCAATGTTGAATGTCTTGTTTAACTGGACACAAAGCAATAAAGCTGTCTGTGAATTATTATTTCAGTAGAGTCAGTTGTTTTGAAGCTTTTCTAAAACTTTTGCTTTATCTTTATGGAATAATTACATTTTTAATAATATAGTAACATAGTCCATGTGTTACTTTTGTCATGAAAAACCAACCTGTATAAAGGCACCAAAAAACAATATTTTTGTAAAGGTTCTTTTTTCTTCAGTATTAAGGCCCCAGTTCAACAACATATTTTACATAGAATCTAAGGACATGCTTAGCATTAAGCAGCTGCTTAAGTCCTATAGTTTTTTATGGGACCTATGTGCATGCTTAACTTTATGTGCCTAAGTACTTAAACACAGGTATGGACTTAAGTACAAGTGTAAGTACTGTGTGCTATATCCTGACCTAATTCCTAATATAAAGTACAATTAGAATCACAGAAGTTAGAAAGAAAAAAAACTCTGATAGGTCATTTTGTCCAACCAGTTTGCAGTGTAGGGCATAGGCTCTCACTTTTATTTTTGCTGAGGGGAGCTAAGATGATGAATATGTGAAAAGTTTTACACATTTCAGATGACAACCCTCTTCCTAAGGGGGGGCCGGGGCCTTCGGGCCCCCACTTACTTAGCACCCCTGGAGTAGGATTCTTGCTTACAGCTTAGTCTTTGGCAAAAAATGTCCAATCTACATTTAAATCTCTCACGGGAGGAGAAATTATCTTTGTAGAATATTATTTCACAAGCTAATTGATTTCACTATTGGAAACTTTTTCCTGATATTCTGCCTAAATACTCATGTTCTTAATTTTATCCCATTGCTCTTATTTCCAACCCCCTATTTCTTCTTCCTTGCTCTTTATATCCTTGAAATATTTCTTCAGCTTGAAAATGCTGCACCCCTCTTGATCTATGAGACAGTAAATACACATTTTAATATATGATTAGAGAATTGCCAGGATTGTTATTATTATTATTCTCCTCCTACAACTTGATTTTTAGTTAGCTGGCTTTTAATTGCATGTATCAGCAAATGTTGAATAATGATTTTATCTATATTCTAAATTTAGGGCAGTTAAATGCAAAGCAAAATGCAGACACTTTCTTGTGTCTTAATTGAATGAAGGTCACAGCTATAACAACATTTAATTGAGCTATTTTTCATTATCATATTTTAATGACTTTGCACTGACAGTTCGCCTGCTTCTGAGGAAAGAGCATGATGAAGTCGTTTATTTCCCTATTTAGTTATTGTTTGACAACATCATCTTCGATTAAGACTCTGCTTTATAGCACATTAATCATATTTGAATGAGCAAGGGGTATAAAAGTAAACATATCTCCCATTCTCTGTGTTTCCTCATGTCCCTGCATGAAAGCAGACTAAACAAATGCTTGCATCCATTGTCTGTTTGCATAATAGCCAACAACAAGGCTAAACACCAGTCCTCAGCAATCTAATTGTCACCACCCCTATCTCACCCTTGCACCTTTCAGGGAGAAGTTATGATCTTCCACTTCTGAATGCTCAATAATTGTCCCATTTATCTCAATTTGCAGTTCAGTCTTTAGACACCAAAATGGTATTTTTTTAAAGCCAGCACCTACAATGCACTAGCAAAAGAAGATTTTCATTTCCAAATAATAATCAGTTTAATTTGCCCGCATATGACCAATGGTTCATGTTCAGATTTAATAATCAGGATCGCATAATCTGATTATAGGAGAAATAATTTGTTTACAATCCCAATTTACTACCGTGAATTCCATTATCTCTCTTCAGCCATTGGGTTTTAAGAGATACTAACATGACCCTAGGGAATAGAATGCAAGCTATTATATTTCCTACAATTAGATCTTTGCATAGTCTTAACCCGGAGCACCTACATAAAAAAATACAGAAACAGCGAACAGAAAAGGCCCATAAATAAAATGAATACATAATTGTGCTCAAAGAATAGCTTGCAAATCAGTGGTGGGAGCCTGCAGAGCTGTATGGGTCCTGCAGGACTGGTGTTCTCAGCATAGTTTAGAGACACTCACATTAAGTTCATCTATGGGCATCGAGAAACAACACCTTTAAAAAAGTTCATACTAGTTATGGGATCCAATTAAAGATGTCTGAACGGTAATGCAAGCTTTTTGTCCACCGAAATGAGGCATTTGAAAAGAAGAGGAAGAGGAAAAAAAGTTGATGCGGTGCAAAGAGGACTTCTGTCCCAGCAGTGCGGCTCCTTGCAATTGACTCACCCCCTTGCTTGATAGTGGTCATAGCTGCCTTGGAGAATCACGTCTCAGCTCTTTTTTTTTTCCTTCCAAAGCAAGGAAATGGATGTGCATTGATGTAATTTAGTACCTTAGAGACGCGGACAAATTAGTGTAGAACATTATCACTAGTTAATTATGAATGACCGATTAATCAACCTAATCTAATATTCCACATTATGTTGATGTTATTAAAGTGCATCATGAAAATGACAGATCGTCTTCATTTGCTTTCTTTGGCCAAATGTGCACTCTGCAGTCATGATGTCAAAAAAAAATAAAAGTTTGCCAGTTGTAATATTAGAGTTAAATAATTCACCAACATGTTTACCTGCACCCTGGCTTCTGTGAGGTTGATTTTCATGGCCAGCTCTTCTCTAGTGAACACATCGGGGTAGTGGGTTTGAGCAAAAACTGCCTCCAGTGCTTCTAGCTGGTTGAGGACAAGAGCAAATCTCTCTCACGACGAGGTTAAGAGTTTCGGTTTAGCTCCCTGGGCTTCCCCTGGTAGGAAGAGGAAGCTCCGCATCCTGTTCCCGCCCCCAGCCCTCACACCCTTCCCGGCCACAGCATCGGGAGGGGCTCGCAGAGGTGGCGCGGGGAGACCCAGCCAAGCCCGTGCTGCGGTGCGCGGGGACCCGAGCAAGGCCAGGGGCTGCGGGGCGGGGGTGCGGCCGGGCGGGCGGGAGCAGGAGGCGCCGGTACCTGCTGCAGGGTGAAGGTGGTCCTGTTCCTGCGCTGCTTTCGGCGGAGGAAGCCATCGTCGAAGTCGCCCGTGGAGTGGCCTCCGAAGGGGGCAGTGCCTGCGGGGACAAGGGGCAGGCGCGTTACGGGGGGGCCGCGGCTCCGGGCTCTGGAGGGCGCCCACGCGGCCCCGCTCCAGCCCGCGCCCGGCAGCGGGGGGCTCTGCCCCGCGGCCAGGACCGCGCGCGCCTGCAGCCGCATCAATCCGGAGTCGCGCCAGCGGAGTCCATCCGGATTGACACGGCTCCGGCTGGGCTCTCCAGTCCGCCGGGCCCTGCAAGCTCCGAGAGCGCCCGCACCGGAGCCTGGTGCTGCCAGCCCGGCGCTGAGCAAAGGTGTGACTGCAGAGCGGGCTGCTGTGGCCTGGCCATGGGGAGCACAGAAGTACTGACTCCTTCCTCTTTCCTGGGAAGGGCAGAGACCGACCTGCCTGCCTGCAGTTTGTCAAGGGGACAGAAATAGCTGGCGCGTGATTTAGGGCACTCACCTAGGTAGGACGTTTGCCACTGCACTGCTTTTACCAGCTCTCCCCAAGCACCACTTTCCTTAGGAGCAATTATGAGGTGTGCAAACGCTACCAAACGCGTGGTAATGAACTGAAAAGTCCTGCCCGCTCCATCTCCCACACGTGGCATTTTCCACATCTCGAATATAATCAGAAGCCAAAGTTTTTAGTAGGATCTGAACATTTCACCGCGTAGAGCACAGGGGGTTTCTGTGATGCGGGGACGTGTCTTTGGAAAAGATGAAACGCTTGCATGCACGCTCGGGGGCTCGGAACAATGTTCCGCCCACCGATATGTGAAAAGTAAGATAAAAGATGAACCGACTGCAGATTTGCCTTGTAAAAATGCATCTGCGAGGTTTTTTTGTTTTTATAAAAGTATACCAGCAATTGAAAAGCCGCACACCTTGCATCCTCTTTTTTCAAACAGTAAACCGTCTTATACGCGACTTCAGCACGCCTGTATCTACACCTCCAGGTAACAGCTGAGCGAATATTCTGATATTTGCCCTGGTTCCCTTTCACCCTGCAAGTGAGATGCCGTACTGCTGGTCCTGGAAATAGGATTATGTGTTTGTACAGTGCCTGGCACGCTGGGCGCACGATCCACGTCTGGAAGTCCCTCCCTGTCCCCACTCCAAGTAAAAATTAGTGAAAAAAAATCCCAGCAGTTTAAAAACTACAGACACTCTGAAAGCGCTTGAAGAAAAAGTGGCCCCTTTCCCCTCCTGGCTGCAGGACGCCGGTCTCAGGGCAGCATCCCCCTCGGCCTGCCCTGGGAGCGCAGGGAAGCGACGGTGCTGCACCGCCCTCCCCTGCCTTGGACCTGAGCCGGGGACGCGCGGAGGAGACGGGGCAGTGGAGGACGTTGCCTTTGACCAAGTCTAGATTAAAGCTACATCAGGTGCCTTAACTTTGAATATACTCTTTCGGCTTTACGGCCCCGGAACTAGCATCACGTCTTGCCAGTGGCAAAAAAGGGAAATAAACAGGAGTTAGTTGTTCAGATATCCCATGTCCTAAGTGGGGGTACGCCGTGATTAATGCTCACCTGCGGTACACCCGAGAGAGCTCGGCCCAGGACTCCTACACAGCTTTGAAAATACTCGAGCTGAGTGCCCGGGCGTGGGGCACGATAAAGCACACGCGGTTTCCTGTATATTGAATACCCGGATTTGACGCGCACTCGGGGCTCCCTGCTCTGTATGATGTGGCACAAGTATTAATTGCTAAGGAGCTGTAATCGCCCTTGGCAATTGTCATGGGCATGCAGATTTATTTATTTATTTATTTATTTATTTATTTATTTTTGGCAGTGGGGGGAGGCATGTGGCTTTATTCTGAAAATAAGAATAACTGCGTCTTTATATATTTGCAGAAAGTGGGTAGTGACCCTCTGGGGATGCCCTGAGAGAGGCTCTGCTGGGAACATAAAATAAAAACCCAGCGGTTCGGATTAATAAACTTGGGCGTCATGTCAGATCCCTACTGAACAGAGTGTCAGAAAATAGCTATTGAGGGAAGTTTTTCTTTTTTCTTTCTTTTTTTTTTTTTTTACTTTGCGGGCCCGAGATGCGTATGGATTTCCTCCTTCCAGACCTCAGCCCCGCTGCTCCTCGCCCTGCCCTCCGGAGTTACTCAGTAATCGATGATCATTCTTATTTTTTGCAAC
The DNA here is from genome assembly GCF_030867095.1 of Alligator mississippiensis. NCBI lineage: Eukaryota > Metazoa > Chordata > Crocodylia > Alligatoridae > Alligator > Alligator mississippiensis. The sequence continues at coordinate 22,455,011 of NC_081829.1, forward strand.
CCGCCTGCTCGGGTGCTGGACCCTGGAGCAGCCTTCCCAACTTTGGAGAACTATTGCTGCCGGTCTCACGCTTCCTGCCAGCTAGGTCAGGGCGAGTGCGTGGGGCTCTGAGGTCTGCAATGGAAAGGCTGGAGCAGCTTTCAACGCAGGGCCCTGAGGCTCCGCACGAGCCCCGGTGTCAAACCTTTGGCTTCTTGATCCGCAGTGAAAACAACTTCCAGCAGGTAAGCGGCGCTTTCAAGCAAGGCGCTTGCCGGGTGGGCTGCGGGCACATCTCTCTTTGTGATCACTGCGTTTTTGAAAGGCGATGGGTGAGTGCAGCGCGTTTGCTCGTGGAGAAGAAAGCGCACGAACAGGAACTGGAGGTCTGGAAAACGCCCTGCCATTGAAGTGCATGTCACGGTTCGGGTACAAAGCCGGGCTCAGCCAGAGGCCCGGGCGGTCCCAGCCGAGGCGCCGAGAGGAGGCCTGGCCTGTCCGCTACCATCGGGCATCTAGTGGAGGCCGGGTCTGTAACTAGTTGTAAGGAAATAAATCCCCTGCGCTGGGTGGAAATGTGGCAGCTGTTCGGGGACTTCTGCACTTGTTATTTAACCGCAGTGAACACGTACACACGCAGCACAAAGAGAGTAAACCCCGCTCGGGTTTTCGCGTCTTGAAATTCACTTTAAATGAGTCCGGTGCCCCTCCGCAAGCCCTGATCAGACCTCTTAGCCCCGGCAGAGCTGAATGAGTAAATCCAGGTGGATTTACAGTGGAAAGGCAATGGCTATAAAAAAGAAAATAAGTGCCCCCCCCCACGCCCTCTCCTTTCTAATCATGCCGCAGAATGTTTGTAAAACAGCATTAAAGATTTATGCAGCCCCTTGCTGGAGGGAGGAGGCGTGGCCGCGGCCTGAAAGTGTCCCGATTATAGCCATGACACCAACATCTGTGCTGGGAGGGAAAGAAAGCATTTCCTGCCTAGCCTGGGGCTGATCTGTGGGCTCTCTATCCACAGAAGGGAGGCAGGTGGCAAAATGTCACTGGGAAAAAACACAACCAAGGCACTTCCAACGCAAATCAAATTAAAGAGAGAGACACAGAGAGAGAGGCGCTAACCTCAGCCCTTCCTTCCCTCCCACCATCCTGTGACAGGAGGAAGCACCAAGAAACAATGTTACGTTTCCTCTTTGGAAAGAAAAACACAAAGAAAGGATAAACTGTTTCTGTTGGTTTCCGATTAAAAAAATTAACAAACAAGAAAGAAACGGCAGGACTGGCGAGGCTCCGAGGAGTGTCAGCCCACTGAATGGGCCAGGCACCAATCCCCGGCTCCCCAACCCAAAGTTAGGCTCTTGTACTTACACGTATTTGTGCGACAACACTCACCCTCTAGCTGCGGGGGGCAGTGGAAATAGAACATCGCCCAGAGTCACCGCTGCCGTCCAGAGCTGCGGAGCAAACCGCGAACCAGTCAGCCTTCCCGGAGAGACACAGGGAGGGATCCTGACCGAAACATCCAACTCCCCCCCAGCCACTTCCACTGAACCACTACAAAGCCCAGCAGCGACGTCTCATCCGACACCCTGAAGACAGGCAAATCATTAATAACGGGCAGGCAATTCAATGAAGCAGCTATGAAAACCTGGATCATGCCAGATCCTAATTCAAAATACAGTAGATCCAAAAAGAAGTCTGTAATACTGTGCATGCTGGTCTGGAGAGCTGAAGGTACAAAGGTCCATTGTTGGTATCCAGGATCAACTAAAGTTTTTTTTAAAAATGTTTTGATATGGTCGGACAGACCGACAGCCTATCTATCTATCTATCTATCTATCTATCTATCTATCTATCTATCTATCTATCTATCTATCTATCTATCTATCTATCTATCTATCTATCTATCTATCGCATATATTCACTCCCACATCAACCAGTTCCATAAACAAGAAATACCAAGGGCTACGAATAGACTAATTTGTTACAAGTTATTTCCTTGTCTAAACTAGTCAGACTATAGTAAATGTTAGCAAAAGATTTCATTGATCTAAAAAAAAATTCAGTGTTCATTTTCAAATGGTTCAATACACTGAAGGCAGGGTTCAATTTGGATAGTTTCCTTTTAAGTAAACAACTTAAAATGTATGTACAACAACATCAAACATCCAGAACATGAATAATAACAATAACTACGGTAACAACGACGACGGCAATAAAGATAATAATTAGAATAATGATAATGATGATGGTGATCATGATGATGGTGATGATGATAATAGTAATAATTCCATACCTAAAACGAAGAGAAGTAAAAATCCCCAGTACGATTTGTGGGGTTTTGGACTGGAATAAGATGCTGCGAGCTCTTGGCTGCAGAGACAGAAGGGCTCTGTGGAGTTCTGGAAGTGGCCAGATGTCTTTATATCTGTCTACAGCATGCTCTGCCTCTCAGCACTTGCCTTTATAATCTCACGCATAATTGGCCTTAATCTGATTATTTCCAGCGCTGTCTACAGTGAGTAACTTGGATAGGTCTATTGGGCCCTACAAATGGCCCACGTGGTGTGTGGAGGAGAGAAAAAAAAACGTCATTTCTCAGCAAACATCAGGAATGTGAACAAAAAAATCCCATTATTTTATAAGCATTTCTGTTCCACAGCGCTCCCCAGACCCCGCGCGCGTCCCCTTTGGGTTGCCACCTTATTGATGGGAGTGGTGCTAGCGGGGGGGAGGGTTAGTGCTTTTGCCTGGCACGATCCCACAGCATCTTCTCCTGGATGTAGAGTCTGACAAAGCGCCTGTTAATTGCCCGCTGGATGGGTTTTTGGGGGGCCGCTTTGCACGCGTCTTGTCTTTCCAAGCGATCGTACCAAAGCAAAGTTTGATTTTGTTCACAGCAAGGGGTCCCTGGATTTATGCTCGCTTCCCGTCTGCAAATGATATGCGGCGGGACCCTTTGCAATTACTTTTAAAATGCATCCGAGACATAGGCTCAGCGGAGAGAGATGGCCCTTCCCTCAGCCCGGGTGAAAATTAGACTTTAAAGTACCCAGATGAAATTTTCAAGTCAGGGACGCGGGATTGGATCAAATCACATAAACTGCAAAAAAAGCAAGTATAATGGCGCATAATTGGTTCTGTAATAGCATTACACAAGGATAATAGCCTGTTATGGCCCCCTGCACATTAAGTGCTTCCCTGGCGTAAAGCCTTTATGATATTAAAGGGGGAATATAATGATATTTTGGTTATTAAATGCGTGTAATTAATTTATGCACCACTGAAAATAAAGTTGGTATTATGACCCACTCAAGATGCATCAGAAGATGTAAGTCAGACAACTGTTGATAAGTTCTGGTGTCTATGTTTCGTCTAGACTGCTGATTTTATTTTGGAACAATTGCTTCTCGGGCAGACTACACAAATTTAATATTTTATAAACATTGTAATGTTCTGTGCAGGAACAACAGTAAGGGAGAGCAAACCTACACAGGCATCCTGAGACATGGTGGGAGCTGAAAGGTGCATGTTTAAAACAAAGCAAAGGAGATGGGAACAAATGGTGCAGATGCAGAAATAGAGAGAAGTTTTAAAAGATGTCTTTAAGTAATTATTTCACAAATATGATCTCATCAAATAAGCAGTAATACGCCTTTGAAAACGTGTCTGACATATCTGTGTTTCAAACTACGCATAGATTTGGAAATTTCTCTAATGCACACCCACACTAAGAGTCTGTTTCAGACTTGTAAACTGGTACGTGTAAAGCAGGACTGAAATTAACTGGACGTGGGACCCAAAGAGCTGAAAACACATACCTACCTACCTACTTATCTCAATCACGATATATTCAAAAGCCTTCAGTACTTGTGTTATCTAAAGCTTTCAGGGGCTCACTCTGTGACAACAGATACTGTTATTGACTTACCATCCAGGCAAATCTACAGGAAATTGAACTATGAATTTGAGCTGGCTTTACGGGACCATGAGAGAGCAACTCCTGCAGTGTTCTCGCTCAGGCCTTCTCAAAATAGCAGCGCAGGATCTGGTCCGGTTAGCCCTCAAAATAAAAGGAAAAGGAAGAGGAAAGGAGAGGAGAACAAAACCCAGAGGTAAAATCTGAATCGGCTCCTATATCCACGGTTCTAAAATCCAACAGCAAAGCTAGCACTCTAAGTCCCTTTGCAAGGAGACAGATGTGTTTTTTCCTTTCTCTCTGACGTGGGAGAGAGAGAGAGAGAGGGAGAGAGTGTTTTGTCATAAGATCCCCTAATAAAATAATAATAACTTCATTATGGCGCTCTCAGGCCTTGCTCTTGTCAAGGGATGCTCTGTTCTTTTGGCTCCAAGACTCACTTTCCCCAGCAGTTTAAGTCTGCAAGTTCAGCGTATTCCAGAAGGCGAGAGAGGCTCAAATGGAGCAAGGGTAAGTGCTCCAAGTTGTCTTTCCTTTTACAATAGGAACCGAAGGATCTCTCACTACGGTCCCCCTTGCCTGACCGGGAGAGCCTGAATTTTCTCCAAGCAGCAGCAGCAGCTGCAAAACAAGGAGATAACGAAGCAATATATAACTCTCCTCCCCCCCTCCCCCCGGCCCTGGCCTGTTCGGTGCCTGTTTAATTTTAATGCACAAAATGTAGAGTTGGCTTAATTAAAAGTTATCCGATTGGAGTCTTTTTCTCCAGTGGTCAAAGTCATAAAGTAGACGTAATTGGAACGATTTATTCAGCACCTGGGACAGTGCCTCTGCTCTGCTGCCCCGCGCCCCCCACCCCACCCCTGCCTTCTCCCTGTTCACATGCTCTCACTGCCTGTCCGGGAGAGCCCTTGCGAAGGTTTTTCTGTAGGTCTCAGTAACTTGGCATCACAGACTGGACGTTTCCGTCCGCAGCTGGTGCGCGGAGTATAGGCAGGGAGTTGCTTCGCAGTAGGGGAGCGTATGGCCACTCCAATTTCGGGGCTGGCCACAGTCCACCGACATCAAAGGCCATCGTTCAGCTGAAAATCCCTAGGAATGAAGCTACCTGCCTGGCTGAGCTGAAACCCCGCAGCGCTCCTCCTTGTTAGGGAAGTCACTGAGCTGCACGCACCCGCGCGCACACACGTGCGAACCGGCGCGGAGACTCGTGCGTTCGTGTTTGCCTGTTTTAGCCAAACTGCTTTCTTTCAATCACGCGGTCGTGGGCTGCCTTTTCTTGTGTAGCTTGTGTGCGGTTCTTAAGGCAATGTCCTGGGCATCCCCATAGGCACGGGCACACGCAGCATTGTCGTCTCAAGTTGCCCCGTGATAGATTTAATCTTTACAACAACACCTCGAGGCTGATTGAACCGACTGAACAGAACCACCTGGGACAAAAACATTTCCCCCGAGAGCTTGAAGTCTCGCTGCTTGTTTGCAGAACTCCAGCAAGTCGGAGTGATCAAAGTTGGAAGCGAGTCCTTGTCTCTGGCTGCCACAAACACTTGCTTTCTGAATGCTGCTCAGTACCTGAGCACAAAAAGAGCTAGCAGCTAAAAGGTTATTTTACCTTAATTCATGTGCAGTAAAATGTATTTTCCAATTAACCAAATTTGCCGATTTGTCCCGCTTGGACACTCTTATAATTTATAATGTAAAAGTGTTCTTTCTTTATCTAAAGACCAAGGTGACTGCTTTTAATTTTCTGTAACCTCTTTACACTTGATGTTCACCAGACTCATAATGTTAATTGGCTTCATATACGGATCATCAGTTTAATGAAGGAATAAATCCTATGTTGCTTTATGTCCCTCTGTTTTAACAGTGATTGCTTTAATGAAGAATGTGACGTGTTCAAAATCAAAGCTGCAGGAGACATTAGAGGGTTTTTTATTATGACTGAAATGATTATTTAAAGCTAAAACCCTGAGGATGCCATATTTCAAAAGCTTTTATTTAAATATATTTCCCGTGGAAAATACTACACGGTTCTCCAGCAAAGAAAACTTCCCGTGGTTTCCTTTCTGCAGTAATCAGAGACTAAGGATAACACATGTTTATAATATAAACATTCTTGATAGTTTATTAGCATTATTTCTAGTCTGATTTTATAAGGCTTCAGTCTTCACTCAGTCTCTAAGTGAAAGTTCTGGTTACCTCAAAGGAGATTTTGCTTAGGTAAGAATTACTCACTGGTAGTAAATATGGATCTCTTTGTTATCCCATTACTGCTTCATTGTTCAGATTTAGATCCAAGAAAATATCAAGAAACCAAATTCTCTGTTCACATATAACTTCTCCACTTGCTTTAGCCCACCTCTTCCAAATGAAGTGTTCAGAATTTGGGTGCTCAGGTAAATTATAATGTACCATGGACTAATAAGAGTGTTTGCAAATTGGAAGCAGACCTTGGAAAGCAGCAATTAGGCCAGGCAGTATGTTACTGAGACAAACTGTAGCAGCTATAAAATGTACAAAGCCAGTGTGCCCTGGTAATATAACCATTTAAGTTCTTGGCCTTCCTTACTAGGATAGTAACCTTTGCTTTCTCTCATGGGGATTAGATACATTTTTCTAATTTGAGGAGTGCTATCTGGGGTGAAAAGTTTATTATTTACAGCTAAAAAACACATGCAAAAGATGAGAGGAAATTTTCTGCTCTAAGTCCAGGACCATATCCCTTCTTCAAGCAGATTTTCACTCCTTTACACTAAAGGCAGTCAGAGAGCCCTGGTAGCACCTGAGGACCCTATATCTGAAGTGGCTAAGTTTGTCCCTCAGTGGACTAGTCAGAGATCATGGCCTTCCATTGCTTCTTAGATGCACCAAGGAATGGTGAGGGAATAGTTCACTTATCCTAATGTTCTGAGATGTGTGGAGAACTGTGGTGTCTATAGGTGCTGACCCATTTGTAGTAAGGACAATCACATACATGAGGTTATACTCATCTACAGTGGTGGTGGCCAATATTTTTGGCAAGTGTATGACAAATTAAGTCCAAAGTAGGAGATAGTGCCACTGATAATCACTCAGCTCTTGCCCTGTGCCACTGAATCTGGTCACAACCAGGACATGGCAACACTGAATTCAGTAGCACCTGTTCCCATTCCTGTGGGGCTAATGCATACTTCAAACTTCAAACTCTCATGAGCTAGCACTGATCCTTGACTCCTGCCCCCTTCCTGAATGCTGTCCTTACTCTCATTGCTGATGCTCCCTTTAATTTGGCATCTGGGGCTTGTATACCAAACACTGGCTGCCCACGCCACTTGTGGCATTCATGCAATGGGTTGAACACCACCGATCTAGAGCACTGCCTTTTCCAATTTCCTGCCTGGTTCCACATCATCAAGCCCCTTTGAGTGACCTGGGCAGCACAGATCAAGATTCTATAGGGTATGTATGTATGACCTTGTGGGCTTGCTGGGAATGATAACATACAGAACACATTTCTCTCCTGGCTCTGCTCCCACCCTACCCAGCTCTGCTCCCTGCACAGCATTTATGAAGAATGGCTTCCTTGGCATCAATAAAGCATCAGGTTTATCCATCCCTGTACTACTGTATCCTTCATCATTATAGAATATGAGCATTTCACAGTCTCAACCACTCTTACCTGCACAACCACCTTGTGCAATGGGGGCAGTGCTATTAGCCCCATTTCACAAATGAAATGGTGGTATAGAGAGGCTAGATGACTTGCCTAAGGTCACACAGGGAGTCTGAAGCAGAGCAAGGAATTGATCCTGTAAGTATCTTTATCATTGATCATACCTCCTTTAGCTAGTGCTTCATTGGCTCCTCTGACTCTAGCCAATTTGTTGCCATTTTGACCAGCTTCCTATTCATTTCCTCTCTTTTGTACTTAAGGGTGGATGGGTAGAATATAATGACTGTCATTGCTTGCTTCAGACATATTTCTAAGAGTTCCCTTTGCTTTTTATAGCATAAACTATGCCTGAGCAATTAGGAATTTAAGATTGGTGGAATTCAAGGTTACATATTGGAAGAACTGGGACATGGTAGGGCCAGATCTGGCATTTTTTTCTCACATTAGTGATCAAGAGTTGGATATTGTTCTACTGACTTTAGTGGAATTATTCATCTGACTACACACTGAAAGGATCAGACCTTGAGAATCTACACCAATTGTATTAGAATTTATACTAGCTTTTCTATTTGAAATATCTGGTACTTAGAGGGAGAAGTCATTTATGCTGATATTTTAAAACTTAGTCTTTAATGCTAGGCCTCTGTTTCCATAACTGGGCCCTAAGTAGTCTGATTTTCAGAGATGCTAAACATTCTCACCTTCTACTCATGCACCTGGCTTCTGAAAGTGCTGAATGATCTTAAAATTACATTGCTTGTTTAGACATTGGACTGTAATACCTGATTTTGGAAAATGTTGCCTGTATTTTATACACAGAAATAAACATGACCAAGAAAAGTATTGTTGAAAAACAAATAAAAAAATATTTTGAAAAGTCTATAAAACCTCTCTTGACTTTCATTTGCATAAGTATTGCAACAGAGACCTCTGGAGATTTGTGTTTACACTGATAGTTTTGTATTTCTCTTTTAATTACATTAGCTATAATAATCAAAGTGGGCACCTGGAGTTTGACCCAAATAAATCCCCAGATTAGAAAGCAAGGGGTAGGCATCTTCTATGTCATCCAGGTAATTCCCTGCATCAGGATATTTTCTTTTCTATTTTGAAATAGCAAAATAAGACTAAAAAAATTATGTGACAGGCTAAAGAATGTTTGTATGAAATACCTCATCCTGATAGCAGGTGTTGATTCTACTAGAAAAAAGTAAACTGAGCTTTGCTGATCCATTGAGGCAGGTGGCTTATTACCCAGATACAAAGGAAGTGAGAGTGACTCTCTAGAGAGGATCTAGGGTAAGGGCTAAGTAGTCCTGAGAGAAGAACACCAGGAGCAGCAAAGGCTGGGGAGAAGGTTCCAGCTGAACTTTATGGTGTATTATTGTTAATTTCTATGTTAATAAAGCCAAACTGCAGGAAAGGGATGAGGCTTGATACTACAAAGAGAGGATATACACTCCATACTGAGAGCAGGCTGGGAACAGCACCTGCTCACCAGACATTATTGTGTAGAGAGAAAATACAATTCAAGAGCTTACCATAATATCATGGGGCCAAGTCCACTCCACCTTGTTCAGAGAAATGGCCTATTATTTTCAATGAAGCGCCTTCAATGAAGGTGAGTAAGATGAGCATGTTTTAGCCCTGTGTCAGAATAAGCACAGGACAGAATTCTGGCTGGGCACTGCCATTGTCCAGATTGCACTTTGATTGGTCAGTAGGACATTTAAAATGATGTCACAGCTATACACCTTATCCCAACAATGTGGAGCTATTAGGTTCTCATAATAGCAAAGAGAAAAATCCTTCTGCCCATTCTTTGAAAGCTCAGTATGGAAAGGAGATTTATTTTCTTTTTGCCTTATTTGTTTTCCATACAAAAATTGGAGTAAGAGACAGCTGGTCAACAGTCTTTTCTCCTCTGTCAGACCCAAGAGTTTTCAGACCAGTGATCTAGGAAAAGTAGAGCTAGATCTTTTTTTCTCCATTCAAGATTCTCCTGCAAATATTTCTGAGCGATCTAGGCTGGAATCTTTTCAACAAGCTGTATTAATGAAACTTCACTGATTAGAGTGTCATTGGTGTAATTAAACTCTGAAACTTAGAATGTACCTACAGATTTTTTTTCACTATAACTCTGGCTGCTATACTTCATCTGTAGCATCCTGTCTAATGACAGTATATATCATCCTTATCAATCAAATAAGAGAATTCTGAGGACTCTGTGTGGCATAAATAGAACAGTGCTCAGTACATTGAAATATTATATGTCTCTCTAAGGTCATAGAGAAATAGATATGATTTTGGTTGTATCATGTGTGATAAAGCATGCAGCCATACACTTGAAGACTGTGTCTAATGCATGCACACAAGAGGGCAGAGTACAGATTGCAAAGGCAGGCTTGGCTTTTATATTTCCTAACTTAAAAGCATTTAACACAACATCCTTAACATTCTTTCAGTGAAGGTTTGTACAGGGCCAAATTAAGCTTGTTTTTACATTTAATGCAATCTAGGTGATGTAAAGGGACTTACAAGATTTAACAGTACAAATTTATCCTACTAGGACAAATAGTTCTCTCGTTTATATCAGTGCAAATCTCACAGGTGCTAATATAATGCTACTAATACTGTTACTACTCCAGATGTAAAAGTGTGTAACTGAGAGAAGAATTTTGCCCAAAACATTAATTCTATAGTACATACAAGGTGAATATGCAGTAGAGAAAATAAGAAAATAAAAATGAATTGCATATTACTGAAAAGCTCTTGGCAAAGTTACAAAGGAAAAGCAAAGATACAGCACAGAAAAGAAAAATTGCACTAGCAATAGCATAATGAAGGTGGGGCAGACCTAGGCACTGACACTGGGGAGGTGTGGGGACAGGATGTTACTGCTACTGCCATTGGTGGCTCAGAAGCTGCTGCTCTCCCCACCTGCTGCTGCTGCCCAGAGCACTCAAGTGTCCTCTGAGAAACAGGAGTTTAACCAGCCTGATGCAGTGGTGTGTTGCTGCCATGCATGCAGCAAGTCAGACAGCAGTATTTGGCTGTTACACAAAAATTAACTATAGACACTGAGAAAGAAGGCATAGTCTTGCGTGGCTAGGATTACATGGCAGTATGCTCCTGTAAACAATGCAAAAAAAGTGTAAGGAAGCTATAAAGTATATAAGTGTTTATGCATCAAACAGCTCAGCAGTATTCTTCAGCAGGCTTGTTTTCCATTAATTTGGATTCCTCTGTTTGTCACATTGAAGGATGTGTGGAGTTTACACCATATGAATAAACACTAACAGGCTTATTCTTCAGGCCCTCTGTGTGTGTCATCTACATGTGAACTGTGTCTGGGGATTGTTCTCTGTGCAACATCTCATCATGAGCCGAGTCATTGCTCTATACCTACATTTAAATCATGCCTTCTATAGGAGACAGGTCACAGGCAGGCACTGTCCCCTATGTGCCAGGCTGGGAAGTTATTCAAAGCTAAGTACAGGTGTTCAAGAAGCCCCAGCCAGAAGTGCTCTAACTTTTAAGCTTTACTCTAACACCCAAGGTTAAGGCCAGAGCAAGAAGAACACATGTTAACCTTGGGGGTGGGACTCAGAGCCTGCCTGCACAGTCCAAGCCCAGCTGGTAGTGGAGCTTTCACATGCCACCCAGCATGTCCCGTGGGCTCCCCACGCTGCCAAAGACTGCTGAGCAGAGCCAAAAGGCAGAACCACCCCTGGTTGGCTGGCAGAGACATCACAGCTACCTGGTGTGGCAGTGCCTTTATGGCATGCACCCTCATGGCCATGAGTCACCAGCCAGCTGTCCCACAAATGGCCACCCAGTGAACCCTTCGCCAAGTATGTGTGTGTGTACACATGCATGTCCAGGACACCTGGTTCTGTGTGTGTGTGTCCCTGGGATGCCTGGGTTCTGGTTGTGCACGCACGCATGTGTGTGTGTATTCTGGGTGCCTGTATTTCCCCCCCGTGTCGCCCACTGACGTTGGTAGCCCAGGCCCCATACAGCAGCAGGCTGTCCAGAACTGTGAAGCCCTGGCTGAGTACCTCCTTACTTGTGTGGAGCGGGAGCTCTTCTCAAACACGTATGACCAAAGAGCTTTGAGTGCCCCTGCCCTGGCACCGGGCCATGGGTCTTCAGCCCTAGGCTTCTCTGGTCTTGGGTCAGAAACCACTGCCCACAACCCAGGTTGGCTGGACATCATCCCCCTTCCTCTCTCCCTCCCGAACCCCCAGCCCCAGGGGCACATACCAGTCCTGCAAGGGAATGTGGCCCAAAGAAGAGACTTGCCTCATTTTAATCAAATGTTGAAGCTGCTAAACGTTGAATGTGTTTATTAAACAAAAACTGTGGAACATTGCTCTCTCCAGAACTTGGAGCCTTCTTCTTGCTTAACACAGAGAGCATGGGGAAAGACCCTGGCTGTGCCGGGCAGTTATGATATTGAGGAGGGAAGGTGGGTGGAAAGTCATGGGGGCTCAACTTAACAATCACGAAACCTTGGGGTGGAAGGAGGAATGCTGTGCATGAAACTTCTGTTCCTTGGTTTCATTAAATGTTGCAGCTGCCAAACTTTTTGTGTACATAATAAAGAAACTGTGAGACATTGCCCACTCTGGAACTTGGACCTGAGCCCCTGGGGCTGCCTATCCTCACAGAGGCTGTGCCATTCCTCCACAGCAGGACCCAGGCCTGGAGTGGCCTGGCAGACTGTTGGGCCTCACTCCCCAACCCCATTCTGAGCTCTCCCACACCCTCCTGGTACTGGCCTGGAACCTCTATGGGGCCCCATGTGTCAGCGACTGCCAGGGGCTGGGGGTAGCAAGTTAGCCCTGGAAGGTGGGCTGAGTCACTGCCAGTCCTAGCATTGGGTCTCAGGCAGCCTGGTCTCTGTCCCTTCCCACACTGCTGCTTCCTGGAGTGGGCCCCTCCAGAACCACTACCTGGTCTATGGACCACGAGTCATAAGCTCCCGTGCACTATATCTCCTGTTCTAAGGCACCCCTGTCCCCCAGCATCTCTCAGTGTGTGGTGTGCAGCATTCCCCCTTGGCTGCCATCCAGAGCTGGCCTCCATGAGACCGCTGTTCCTGTCACCCCAGGGAAGGAGCACTGGAGTGGGACTCTCAGTGCTGGAGCGGGTGGGCAGCAGCCTGCCCTATCACTCTGGCCTGGGAGAGCTACAGTATCTCCATGGGAGGTGGTGCAGATGCTACTCAGGAGTGTTATAGCTGGATCCCAATCAGTCTTTAACCCTATGCAAAAACTCCTTATCCTGGCACTGACCCTCTCTCTGTGCCATAGACCATGGGCAGCCTCCCTCAGACAGTGGGTGTCCATTTATAGACTTTATTCTTAAACCTTTGCAGCACATTCCTGGACCCAGACAACTTTTTCAGGTGCTGCAATAGTGTGGGTACTAGCAGTTGCCAACCCCCACATTGAGGGTCCCATTTGGTCCTCATTTCATTGGCACTGTCTATGCATGGGTCTCCAGAGCTCTGCAGGTGCCTGGGCAACAAGCCTGGATCCAGCATTTCAAGGTCCATGACTGGGCCTCCCATACACAAATATGGAGTCTGCAGACAAAGGAGACACCAAGGGACCTACAGTGAGTCTCCTGCCAGGGGCCAGAAGCCATTCAGTTGCTCACAGCCTGGCACTGAACATGCTGTGGAATGGCTTCATTTTGCCTCCCAGCTGGGCAAACCTGAATGCCTGGGTTCAATCTCCCTTCTGTGGAAGGTAAGAGAGCTGGGAACTCAAACATCTGGCCCAGAGGGATAAGTCTTCTCTGGTTCTCTGGGAGAGGAGGGAGGGAGGGAGTGTGGTGGGGAGGGGTTGCCAGGGGGGATTTTTCCCATTAATGATGTGCCTTACCTGCAGTGGTATTTATATATAGGTGCTCTGTCAAATGGTGCCTGGAGGTGCGGCAGTGAAAACCTGCATCTGCAACTGTTAATTACACCTCTGTTGTGTGGCTCAAAATAAAAGCTTTCAGTGACTTTCAGGCTGTGTTTGGGTGCTGGTTTGCATTAGGTGGATCTATGGCAACATGCTGGCCTCCCTCAGGAAAGCAAATCAACATTGAGGGATTTATAGATTCATAGATTTATAGATGTTAGGGTCGGAAGGGACCTCAACAGATCATCGAGTCCGACCCCTTGCGTAGGCAGGAAAGAGTGCTGGGTTCAGATGACCCCAGCTAGATGCTTATCTAACCTCCTCTTGAAGACCCCCAGGGTAGGGGAGAGCACCACCTCCCTTGGGAGCCTGTTCCAGACCTTGGCCACTCGAACTGTGAAGAAGTTCTTCCTAATGTCTAGTCTAAATCTGCTCTCTGCTAGCTTGTGGCCATTATTTCTTGTAACCCCCAGGGGTGCCTTGGTGAATAAAACCTCACCAATTCCCTTCTGTGCCCCCGTGATAAACTTATAGGCAGCCACAAGGTTGCCTCTCAACCTTCTCTTGTGGAGGCTGAAGAGGTCCAGGTGCCCCAGTCTCTCCTCATAGGGCTTGGCCTGCAAGCCCTTAACCATACAAGTGGCCCTTCTCTGGACCCTCTCCAGGTTATCCGCATCCCTCTTGAAGTGCGGCGCCCAGAATTGCACGCAGTACTCCAACTGCGGTCTGACCAGCGCCCTATAGAGGGGAAGTATCACCTCCTTGGTTCTGTTCGTCATGCATCTGCTGATGCACGATAAAGTGCCATTAGCTTTTCTGATGGCTTCGTCACACTGCCGACTCATGTTCATCTTGGAGTCCACTAGGACTCCAAGATCCCTTTCCACTTCCGTTCCACCCAGCAGGTCATTTCCTAGGCAGTAGGTGTGCTGGACATTTTTCCTCCCTAGGTGCAGCACTTTGCATTTCTCCTTGTTGAACTGCATCCTGTTGTTTTCTGCCCACTTGTCCAACCTGTCCAGGTCTGCTTGTAGTTGTTCCCTGCCCTCTGGCGTGTCTGCTTCTCCCCACAGTTTTGTGTCATCTGCAAACTTGGACAGAGTACACTTCACTCCCTCGTCCAAGTCACTGATGAAGATATTGAAGAGTATTGGTCCAAGGACCGAGCCCTGCGGGACCCTACTGCCCACACCCTTCCAGGTCGATACCGACCCATCCACTGCGACTTTCTGGGTGCAACCCTCTAGCCAATTTGCCACCCACCGGACTGTGTAGTCATCCAAGTCACAGCCTCTTAACTTGTTCACCAGTATGGGGTGGGATACCGTATCGAAGGCCTTCCTGAAGTCTAAGTATACGACATCAACTCCTACTCCTGCATCCAGGTGTTTTGTAACCTGGTCATAAAAAGAGACTAGATTGGTCAGGCATGATCTACCTGCTACAAACCCGTGCTGGTTTCCCCTCAGCATAATTTGTCCAGCCGGGCTCTCGCAAATGTGAGCCTTGATAATTTTTTCAAAGACTTTGCCTAGGATGGAGGTGAGACTGACTGCCCTATAGTTGCCTGGGTCCTTCTTCCTCCCCTTCTTGAAAATGGGGACCACTTTGGTCCTTTTCCAATCCTCCGGGACCTGGCCCGTGCGCCACAACTGCTCAAATATTACCGCCAGTGGCTCTGCAATGCCGTCAGCCAGTGCCTTCAGTACCCTCGGATGAAGCTCATCCGGGCCTGCCAACTTAAAGGCATCCAGTTCCTCCAAGTGACCCTGCACCATCTCAGAGTCTACGCTTGGTAGTCTGGCATTCTGCTGCTGCCTCTCTACAATCCCAGTGAGAGCCTCGTCCTGCCCCTCACTTAGGAACACTGAGGCAAAGAACTCATTGAGGAGTTCAGCCTTGTCCCCCCTGTCCATCACCAATTGCTTCTGCCCATTTAGTAGGGGTCCTATTCCACCCTGGGCCTTCCTTTTGCTCCCTATATATCTAAAGAACAATTTCTTGTTATCCTTTACTTGGGATGCCATCCTCAGCTCCATGGTAGCTTTGGCCCATCTAACTGCCTCCCTACACGTGCGAGCAGAGGAGGTATACTCCTCTTTGGTAATCTCTCCCCGTTTCCACTTTTTATGTGCTCCCCTTTTGGTCCGCAGGCT
This sequence comes from Alligator mississippiensis, assembly GCF_030867095.1. Classification (NCBI taxonomy): domain Eukaryota; kingdom Metazoa; phylum Chordata; order Crocodylia; family Alligatoridae; genus Alligator; species Alligator mississippiensis. The sequence continues at coordinate 22,470,635 of NC_081829.1, forward strand.
GCCCTGGATTTCTCTGGTCAGCCAAGGAAGCCTCCTGGCCCCTTTCCCTCTTTTTCCTCGCATCGGGATCGTCTCCCTCTGTGCCTGAAGGATCATTTCCTTAAGGTACAGCCACCCTTCCTGGGCTCCCATCTCTTCAAAACTCCTACTCTGCAGTGCGTCCTTTACTAATCGCCTGAGTTTATTGAAATCAGCTTTCCTAAAGTCTAGCACTTTCACCCTACTAGTTACCTTACCCACTCGACGTCTTATGATGAATTATATTATTTGGTGATCACTGTCCCCCAGGTGACTACCAATCTGTAGGTCCCCTACCATATCATCCCCCGTTGCCAATACCAGGTCCAGTAAGGCATTCCCCGTAGTGGGACTGTGTACCTCCTGCATCAGGTGGAGGTCTTGTACGCAGGATAGGAACGTGCGTGAACGGTGGGACTTTGCTGTCTGTGTTTCCCAGCAGATGTCTGGGTAGTTTAGGTCCCCCATGACTACTGCCCTCCTTAGTTTTTATGGTCTCTGAGAGCTGCCTCAGGAGCCCCGAATCTAGTTCTTCCCCTTGGTGTGGGGGTCTGTAGCAGACCTCTACCACCAAATCCCTTTCTCCTTGCCCACATGTAACTTAACCCACAATCCTTCTACTTTCTCCTCCTTCGATTCCGTCTTGATGAGGGTCGAAGTATATTGCTCATTGACATAGAGCGGATGGGGTGGCGAGTTGTCAATTAGCCAGATTTATGGTCCCACTCAATGTAAGACTCATATTGGAGCATTCCCTCTTCTATAAATGTCACATTTAGTAGGTCAACAGTAAAGTCTCTACACAGGTAGCTGCCTTAAGATTTTTAGCCAGCACGACATGGTGTGCCAACTTCAAAGTCTCAGAACCACCACATTTGCAATGACATATGCCCCAGAAGATTATTGTGCTCCGGTATAGTCCAGAAGTTGTCACACTAAACAGCTTGACACTATACTTAATGTGTGCAAAAAGGCCACAACGTACACACACGCATACCAGTGTATTCTCTGCACTTTAGGGCATTAAACCAAGTAACCTAAAAAGACAGACCCTAACCACTCCCCTGCTGCTAGGTTTCTGGGCCCCTGGAGAGCCTGGCAGGATAGCTTCTGTGGTCTTTGCTGTTGCGCTAAATTAGGATAAAGAGTGGGGTTAATGGAAATTAACTGATTGGTCAGAGTACTCCAGTCTGAAATCTATTCCTATAGTTTTATACCAACACCAAACGAGTCCCCCATTGGGCATAATTTTGACAAAGAAGAGTGGATCAAGCATAACAGACTGAGATCTGGGTACAGACCCTTCAAAACAACACTGTACAAGATGAACATCTTGGACAGACCCCTGTGTGCATGTGGTGTCCAGCAAACGGCACAGAACCTACTTGAAAGCTGCATTCTTTACAAATGCCCAGGCAGGGTAAATAGAATCCACACACAGAGCAATAATACCAGACAGTGGCTCATAGCTGGCCCGAGACAACAAGGCCTGTGTGTGTCGGGGTGAAGGGGCTGGAAATAGCCTTTGCCACCTCAGGTCACTGAGAGCCCAGGGGAGGGGCCAGGCTGGCACTCGAACAGATGAGATGAGTCGCAATGCTCCATGGGATGTCGGTAGAATGTGACCTGTCATGAGTCGCAATGGGATTTGGTACAGATGCTTGTTTTGGTGCTCTAATTTACAGTGAAATCTGATACCACATCTATCCAGGGTTATTATCTTAGAGCAGGATCCACCATTTTTACAGCACTCTATGTGCCCTGACAATCTATTTGGTTACAGCTGTAGAGCACTTTTTATGCACTTACTGCACAATAAATGTAACTTCTGTACCTGGCCCAAGTTACTTTTTCATTGTCCTTTGGCACTGCATTTGTCCCTGATTGTCTGTTTGTAGGCACATCTGCACAAGACACTATGGCAATGAAGCATCAGCAGGCACAAACCATGAGACCGCCTCTACTGCACAGTAGCTCATTGCTACTGCACAGTAGACCCAGTAATGAAACATGCAACACCGGGACTGCGCAGTACCAGTGGTTACTGTGCAGTCGGGAGCATGTGTAGACATGCCCTCTTTGAACAAATACTTCAGGCAAAAGTACACTGGAAGTTTTGATACGTTGAATGGTGTAACAACATTGTGATAGCAACAGCATATTATGGGCAGAGAAGGTAGAAGAATTTAAATAGGCTGAGCATTTAATTCAAGAATTCACCTCTTAGACTCAACCAGCAGGTGCTGTAACTATTGGATGTCATCTAACAAACAAAATGTGAAGAGGAATGGTAATAGTTTTGTTGTTAATTAGCTTAGATCCCTTAGTTAGAACTTGCCAGATCAGTATTAGTGTTCTGCAAAGTTCAAACCTTGTTATTCTTTTTTAAGGGGTTTGGTTTTAGCTAGGCAGCCTCCCAGGTGGTAGGTGAAATTTACAGCCTCAAAATGTATGCCCACATTTTTCACAAATATTTAAACTGCAAGCACAGGTCTAAGACCTTTTACCTATCTCTATCTAGCAAGTAATCATACTTACTGATAAGGCTAGGTGGAAATTTCTTGAAAAACCTTTAATCAGAAAATACTGAGTTGCTGAAACTGAAAGTTTGACACATTTCTCATTAATAAAAAGCTTTGAAATTGTCAAAATGGGATGTTTTGACATTTTCAAAACGAATATTTTATTTTTTTATCACTCAGGTAATCAAATCCTAGATTTGGGAACTGACATTGTTGAAAAATTACCATGAAATGAGATACATTTCCATATGTGTAAATCATAGCCCTCTTTTAAAAAGTATTTAAGATTTGCAAATATTTTAATACACTAAAAATTCAGACAGGAAGGTGGAAGAAAATATTATAGATCAGTTAGAGGCATGACAATGCAGTGGTGCACCCAGCACAGCTGTGACACATGAGGACAGGGGCAACTTCTGCATGCTCCCTGATACCAGTGCAATTGTGTACTGCAGTGGTTTTTTTCTGTCCTCCCTTCACCACCTCCTGCACACCACCCAAGTTGGTGCTGGGGGCACAGGGTTACCAACTGTCAGTAAAAAACAGTTTGTCTGTCACTAATAAGCTTGCAGATTGTCAGTAAAAAACCAATTCTTGGATTTCCAGCCCTACTGGGACAGTCACCCCAGTTGCTCCACCCTAATTACACTACTGAAATCTGTAGAAATATTTTCCAAAACCACAAAATATCTCTGAAATAACAAACAAAATCCAGCAGGTTAATTACATATTAATCAATTCTTACACCAGATATGACACAACAGAATTTTGTACGATTCTATTTTAACATATATATATAAAAAAACAAACCCTTTCATATCAGAACGTAGACAATTACTGAGTCAGTGAAAATTCAGAAAGAGATTTTTTAGTAATTTTATGGGAATGTAATAATGCTCTCTCATTGTCATAATAAAATAAATGTATTCTTTTAAAAACCTTTAACAAGGCAACATTTTGTGAATTAGAAGTTTTGTGTAATCGAATACGATAACTCCACATTCAGGAAATAAAACGTATTCCTGAGTCACTTTTGATACATCAGGAAAATGATATACTCTGCTAGCCTGCTAAATATTAATCCCTTCACCCCAAGCCCCAAATTTGCTGTATAATCCTTCTATTTCTGTGCTGAGACAAAGAAAAAAATAATAGATTAAATGAAAATTTTCCCAAGGGATTTAATTTAAATGACTTGGATATTCAGAAGGATTAATCAAACTTTTACAAGGAATTTTTTAAAGCATGGAATGGAATTAATTTTCCCAACACTTTTAAATCTTCCAGAATTTTCCAAACTTAATGTCCTTATATGGTTTTCAAGAAGTTCTGTCTTCTTTTCTGGTATATCCCATGTTAACACAGTGCTGCTCTTGCCTCACCTCCATTCATGACTGCTTCTACTCTTAAACCTGAACCTATAACTAAAGGGTGCCTGTACATGTGCGGTGAGGCTGCTCCGATGTGCTGTAATTACAGTGTGTCAGAGCAGACTCAATTAATGCTGGAGCATGCTAAATAACGCGGTCCAGCAGCCTCTGTGTTTAGTAGCATATCAGCGTGCCTGTACTTCAAAATGGTAATGGGGGCTTGTTCCAAGAGCTTTAGTTAAAGTACTGCCACCACCATTTTGAAATGTGAGGACACCGCTACAAGAGACAGTGCAGGTGCTTTAATTGGAGTGGTTAAAGTGCTTCCAACCCTTCCTGAAGATGTGTAAAAACACCCAAAGTGACCAACTCCTGAGAGCTTTCCAAAATGGTGCAAAAATGTGGATTTGTGCCCCAGTGTCCCGAGGACTCTGAAATGGATCTTTCATTTCAAATGGGAAAAATTTGCCCCATATTGTTCGTATCTCACCCCAGATTTGCTTGTGGTACGAGACAGGATCCTGTTATGATTGCTGAGAGGATGCTTCCCAACACTGCTTAGTGCTCCTTCAAACTTCAGCACTACACTAAAGCCATTGAATTAACTGGAACCTAAAATGTTGCAAATCAGTTCCAGCCCTTGAGGTCTGTGGACCACCTGAGACTGGAGTATCTGGAAGCATCAGATTTGTTCCCTGAAAGTTGCTCACAAGCAGTAATGGTCTGTGTTGTAACAAATGGGGTGCCTTGGCTTGAATATCTGTTCAAGGTGACAGAATTGATTTAACGTAAATCCTTCATTTTTCTGTTTATCAACATTTCTTCTCATTCCTATTTTCTACCTCTGAAATCTTAGCAGAAAATCATGTTACTTAGTCTCCAACGCATCAGAACAAACTACCTATACAACTGTTATATTGTGTTGTGCTATTGTAACCCTTCTGCCGGGCATCGGTTGGCAGCTACAAGGGCGAGGTTCAATTTTGGAGTGCTAAATATATTTTACCTTGGCTCAAGTCCCCACCCAGACCACCTGAGAAACACTACATTAATTACTATGGTGTCCCACAAACAAAAAAAATCCTTTTGTGTTTATTATAGAGGCAAGTAGTATAAACATAAAATACATATTCATTACAGAAAACAGAGTAAAACACCAAATGCAATTTAAAACACTACTAAGAACAAGACAACGTCTATCGGTTGTGCTAGAAAGCGTAGGTCCTTCTGCGGTGCAAGGGGCCCCTTGTTGCTCTTGGAGGAACGGCAGCATGCCAAGTTTTGTTCCCACGGAAAGGCTGTATGTGTGTGTGGGGAGTGACTGCAGCTCTAGACCGCATGCACAGGCCCCAAAACTGCTGGACTGGATTATATGGCCTGCTAAAATGAAACTGCAGAGAAAAAAAAACTCCAAAAGAGCCAGGTTGATTAATGGCTGCAGCCGGACTAAACTGGCAGGATTAGAAACTCCCAGGTTTCAACCCTGTTTAAACCACCAGGCCTAACTCCTGGCCAGCAAACCCAAGGAATCAATACTCTTTTCCCCAGTATTGATCCCTTAAAACCTCAAAAGAAAAGTGTGTGGGGAGGTGGGGGGAGGAGGAGAGAGGAGTTCACAGACACTGTGACAATTATCCCTCCCTTTCTCTCTCTCCTCAACCTGAGGTTCCCTTTTTACTGTCTGCAAATTCCTTCTCCCTTGGAAGAAACTTCACTCTCCAGCAGCCCCTAGTAGCTTCTTCCAATTACCCTAGCTCATCTTATATCCCTTTGCATGACATCACCCTGGCTCTCCCAGCCAATCCACCTGAAGAATCCTTTGCTTTCCCTGGCCAGTGAGGCAAGAGGGTTTTACATATTTACTCCACATACAGATCCCAGCTTTCCATGTGCTGAGCACATTGCCAAAACACAGTAGCCATATTGCCCACATAAGAAAAAAAATACACAAAAAAGTACAATATACAGCCCAAGTGTGTGTGTTATGTTATGTTGCTATTATTTATGTATTGCTGTTTAACTGATCATAATGTCAGAATATGTAATGAAAACCCAAAGACTGATGTAGCTGTTGTGCAGTTTCTATCAGTAGCATGAACTCCAGAGGGTGAACTGGAAGGTTTGGAAGGATCAGTGAACATCTTGGACTTTACTGCAAAACCTGAAGTCCTTGCAGTTCTGCCCCCAGCATCTGCTTTGGAACCTTATCTAAGACAAAAAAACCCCAAAACATGTTGCTGAGAGGGATGCCAGGAAAGCCAAACCACTGCTAACTTAGTTTAACTTCTGTGTTTAGATGTGTTCTTTGAGATGGTATGAAATGTAGTTTGTTTGTGGCTCAAATTAAGTTGTATGCAGTTGCCTCTATCAGGTCATTTTTTTACTACTAAGTGTTGAATTTGCAGCTCATTTGCACAGAGTGAGGTAAAGTTGAGTAAGGCAGTTTATGTCCACATGCATCTATATCCAAGCAGATTCTTGTAGGTACAGAAATGTAGTAGAAGCTTAACTCCTCAAGCTACATGGTAGTAAGGAAAAGTCCCTCTTATTTTATAAAAGGTTTTTAATAATAAGCCTAGTAGAAAGAAAGAAAACATTTAATCATCTGTGTTAAAGCACAATTGCTTCATTGACCAAAGAGCAATTCACACCTCCTAATTGCTGTCCCCTGTCAGCTGCACCCCGTGCTAGAAAGGCACTTCAAATGGGCTAGGTGTGACATTGTTTTACCAGAGCTATAGAAATGCATCCCACTGGATGTAACCCTTAGCATTCTTTCCTTTTAACCTTAATTCTTCCCTTTTCCACCTCATCTACAAGTGAAAGAAATTTTGGGTGGGCAGCCAATGGTAGGGTGGTCTTCCTTACTCAGGAATGGGGAAGATTTAGAGGGTTTGAAATACTGGAGAAGATGTTGGGATGCATTTTAGGGTTTCCAATCCTCCCCCTCCCTTTTGAGGAGAATATGCTGAACAACATATTAAACCAGCAGGCCTTCCCCAAAGCTTCCACTTTTGCTGAATAGACATCAGTACCTGTCTACAAAGAGGTAAGGGCCATCACACCATCTTTAGCAGCTCAGAAGTACAACAGAGTCCTCAAATAACTGTGCTTTTTAGTTAGGCTTATTGAACCAGTATACTCTCAAACTCTGCAACAAAGAGGACAGGGCAAACCACATTTTTCATACACTAAGCTGGCCAAGACAAACTGTACCCTCCAACTCAACCAATTTAGCCTGTTCTAAAGGTCCCCTATCTTCTCTCCATCCCACTCTCACCCTTTCTCTTGAGAAATAGGAGAATCAACTCACGGTGGTTTCTGCCACACTTCCTCCTGCCTCTCATACAAACAGAAGTGGCCCGATTGTATTCCCTGTGCCTCAGGTCCTCAAGACATTTCCTCTCACCGAGATCCTGTTGGCCTGCTCTGTACCTCAGCACACTGTGAGGCAGATACCCCTGCTTTAAGGCACTGGGGGATGTCTCTACACTTTATGGGGCTGCTAGGAGCTGTAAAACTTCTTTTCTCTAGCCAGAAGCCTGATTTCCACATGACATTGGAAGAAAACCAAAGGTTTCATTACTCTTCTGACAGTGGGGAGTTAGAAGCTGAGGTTTGAAAGAGCTGGTGGTACACACAGGAGATGAATGCTCACCCATGTGTCCTGTGCATATAATTCTTTGCAGCACATTCTGGGTTTTTGCCTCTAACACTAAAGTAACACAGTAAGAGGACTATATGTGCGCATGTGTGACTTCAGGAAAACATTTCATTGTTCTGTATTTCTATGTTCTCCATCTATACAATGGGAGAGCAACATACACTTTTCCTTTGCTTTTGTTGTACTGTAAGGTCTGTAAGACTGTAAGGTCTTTGGGGCAGAGATGGTCCCTTACTGGGTACATGTATATGAGATGTTTACAGGTTGCTTAATTAGCTCCAAAGTAAAGTCTTGGCATCTATACCGGTGACCCTATTAAAGGCCACAGTAAATTAATAAATGCTGCCCTAGGTTAGTACTTGTCAAAGCAAGTACTATCCTAAAGCAGTGTTATTTAGTGCAGCATTTCTTAATCCATGGGTTGCAACCCAAAAGTGGGTTGCAAGAATACATGAACAAACTTTAAAAATAGATCAACAAAGTTGAAAAATGGATTCTCCTTTAAAGGAGAAAATGTGGGAAACGGTAGCTTTTCCTTTGCAGTCTGTCAGAGTTCCAGCCAGCAAGGGGTTGCTTTGGGCCTCCCATGTCCCACACATTCCCCCTGCCCTACACACCCACTCCCTACCCCACACACTGGGGGGCTGGGGGTGGGTGGGTAGCAGGTCAGGAGTAGGGTGACCACCCTTGTAAAATGTAATGGCAGGACACATGCTTGCCTCCTCCTGCCCCTCCCACCTCCTCTGGCAGCATGATTGGAGCAGAGCTGAGCAGGGATGGGACCGATGACCACTGTGGGCTCAGGGCTCCCTGCCATGCCACCTTTCCCCTGGAAGCCCCAAGCTGGCCACATGGCTCCTGTCTACCCAGCAGCGGGGGCACAACTCCATGCCGCCACTGCCTCTACTACTGCTGGGCAGCCAGGAGGCATGTCAACATGATGGTGTGGGGCTCCCAGTGGAAGGCCAGTAGGGTGGGGAGCCCTGAGTTCACAGTGGGCAGCCCACATCTGCCTCCACCCCATGCACAAATCTTGGGGGGCATGTGCCCCCCATACCCTCCACAAGAGTGCAGACAGCAGAGGGGATCTGCCCCCCCATGAGCACCCTGGATGAGATACCCATGGTTCTGTCCAATGGCAATGCATAGCGGGTGCATGGGAGTGCAACCCCTGACTAGCTGCACTCCCCATTTAGGTGATGGGCAGGGGGGGCAGGTGGGAGCATGGGTGCCCGCCCTGTGAGCACTGGCCAGGGAGTGGGAGCACTGGATGAAGAGCTGCGGCCACTTCCAGGAGCGCCACAGCTGCTTCCCAGTCAGCGCAATTGGCTGTGGGGGGATTCACTCACATCGGTGAGATGGGCTGTAGGGGGACCCCCTCTGGTCAGCAAGATTGGCCATGGGGGGATCCTCCCCCGATCGCTGACTGATCGCTGGGGGGGCATGTGACCCCCCTGACTAAGGTGGCACCAGTCACCCATGGCTCTGTCACACTCCATGTGCTGGCCCCATGCACTGCCCTGGCTTGGCAGTGACCCCAGTCCCTGCCCCACTCCCTCCCTCACTGTGGGGCCTTGATCTATACCCCCCTCCTCCCCATGCCCACCCCCCCCATTGACTTACCTGCAGGGAGCTGCTCTCCACACTGCCTGGCTTTAATCCTGACCACGTGCATGTGTGCTGAGGCACACATGCACATAGCAGCCCCTGCATCCATCCCACTGCTGGTAGCCCTAAGCAGCCCCTTACAGGCTAGAACGCTGCCAGCTTGCAAAGGGAACCTGCTGTTTCCTGATCCCTGCACACGCTGGGAATCAGAGGCAAGTACTGTCCTGGAGTTGTGCAGCTGGGGACCAGGACTTGAAGTTCCCATTCTGGGATTGCCCTGCCCAATTTGGGATGGGTAGTCATCACCCTAGTCGGGAATGAAGGCCACTGGCTTGAGACTGACCATCAGTGTTTACACACAGATCCTGGTACAAAAAGGTTGAGAACCACTGATTTAGTGCACCATAATGCACATGTAGATGCTGATGGGGCTGGCTGGGGCTTGAGGGTGCTTCAGTGCAGGGGTTGCTTGCTGGCTAGCCCCTCACTGGAGCAACCTTGTGCCCCAGCCAACCTCTCTGCAGCATGTTGAGCTGAGTCAGAGCAGCCCCAGGCTGGCAGGCTGAGATCCAGGACCCCTTGCCAGCCAGGGCTGCTCTGGTCCAGCTGAACATGCTGCAGTTGTAGGCACATGTGTAAATATGGTGCCCAGGAACAATAAACTTTGGTGCAAACTGCACCAGGGTGTATCCATTCCCATTAATTGCACGTATAGATGAGCTCACTTTGTGTTTGTATAGCACCTGGCTCTAATGGGGCATGTATCATTTGTGGCTTCTAGTTACAAATGTAATACAAATAAGTAATACTAATATTATTATTAGTAATATATATTAATCATTATTATTATATGTGCGTATAGAAATACAGTTATTAGCCATTTACAGCCCTTATTTCTCACTCTTAATATGTACCATGTTGCTTTCAGAGTTCCTGCTATTTCTTTGCTATGCCACAGAATGTGATTCGTTCAAGTATTGCAACTAAACCAATATGCCAAAGTCCAGCATCTCTTATTTTGGGAGTCTTACTTGGAATAGTTTATTAAGAACAAGAATTGCACCTTTGTGCTAAAAAATAAAACTGACTTATGCTTAATTGTTATTCTAATTACAAGTCCTGGAGTAGTCTCCATTTTTTTCTCTCAGCATTATTATGAACCTCATTTCCTTACAAAGTCCAGGATAAACAATTCCAATATATTTTGTTTTAATTATCAGTGTTTAATGGGGCATAATGAGACTATGTTGAGTGGCGCAGAAAAGAAAAATAATTTAAAGTGTGCTGAACTACTGAGTGGTGTTAACTTGACTGCATATTTCACTTATTGTGGTGCAGAATTGTGTTAGCTAATATTCATCAATGCCATCATTTATTTATTAATTATCCCTGCTCCATAAAAACTTTCTTTTCTTTCTGTCATCTGATTCAAGAGGGAAAACATGAATATGTTCCCAAAGAAACAGGCCACTCTTTGGTGTGTATGTTGATAAGTATTGTTGAAATGAAAGTGATTGTATTAGAGGGGGCATCTGGCATGCTTATGTATAGATATCTATATTATGCTAGGTGCAAATATTGCCATTTTTTAGTTTCTTAGCTGTTTAGTTATATCTTTGCAATGGGGAAATTCTTCCCATTATAAAAATGACCCCCCATTGTAAGAAAGGTACACATGACACTGACCTCCTCCTAATTAATAACTCCAATCAAATAAAAAAGGAGGAAATTAATAAAACCCACATTTTTTTCTACAAGCAGAAGTCTTACCTCCAGACAGGGAACTACCACAGGCTCTGTGAAGACTCCTGTGAACTTCACTATTTCTACTGATTTTTATATGGAATTTACTCAGAATCTACAACAATGGGAAGTGGTATAAAATACTAAGGTAGATACAAAATACACTTCAAAAGCCTTAAGATGACAACGCCCTTTGTGGTGAATATATACATATTAGTAGTCCCAGTTTATCAAAAGTTGGATGGAGAGCAAGCTATCATTCTGGCTATTGTTAGGCATCTCAACATTACCTGGTGATGCAGTACTGGATCATCTTGTGATGATGGAACATGACAATGGACAAGACAACTGCTGAGAACACTAGGATTTGTGCAAAGGCCACATGCCAGGCAAAGGGCAGATCTAGAGTCACAGTCACTGGCTCAAGGTGTCCAGCTCATATTGCAAAAGAGACAAGGCCAGGTGTCATAGTCATATATTTCCAGGGCATCAAGGCTAAGTACCAAATGAAACTTGGTAAATGGCTTTAGAGCCATGGCTCAGGTATAGACTACTGCTATTTCCCTGCAGGTCCCTTAAATTGCTCCTGTGTGGTGTGGAATCAAGGATAGGACAGTCAATCAAGGACACATGCACATGAGGATGAGTCATCCTAGTGCAGGTGAAGGTAAGTCCTCCCAAGTCCTGATCCTCCTCCTATGTGTGAGTCTGACCTATCAGCAGGGATCCTAGTTTTCTGTTTAAAAGTCGCAACTTCTCTGATAAAACCCCAAAATTCTCTGCTTTAAAAACCCCAGATCTGCATTTTTTTCACAATTAAAATGAAACGCCCCTATATATATAGGTATCAGTTGAACACAATGTTTCATTGCTATCTTTACAATTTTAAAGCAATTTGGAAGCCTACCAGTGTCTTAATCACTATAATAACATAAATTCTAAATACCTATGTATTTTGGCGTTTGATTTTGGGTTTTTTTACCATGGAAAATCAGAGCTCCCCCTGCCCCCTTCACTCACCAAGACATGGGTTCAGCTGCAGGTGTTCTCCCCGCCACTGCTTTGTGGTGCTGAACAGCTCTGATATGCTGGTGCCCTGCTCTTGCCCATGCCATTACCCCTCACTCCCAACCCACAGCCCCCCTCATCACCTCAGCCCTGCTGGTGCCCTTCCCTCTTGACCCACAGCCCCCCGGCCCTGCTGGTGCTCCTCGTTCCCAACCAACAGTCTCCCACCACCCCAGCCCTGCTGGTGCCCCTAGCTCCCAACCCACTGCTCCCCATCTCAAGTCCCCAGCCCTGCAATATGTGGGGAAGGGTGTGGGGGGGGGGGCAGAGGGTGTTTGGGCATAGGGGATGCCACAGATACTGTGTCAGGCAGGTATGGGAGAGCTTGTGTCCCTCCACATTTCTGCATCCACAATGGGGCATGGGCCTTCAGCCTGGCTGGAGCAGCACTGGGCAGGAGCTACCTCTGCAGCCCAGTGAGCGGGACCCAGCACAAGAGGGAGTGCTGCATTGCCATGGCTGCCAAAGTGGGGCACCCCCTGCCCACCCAGCAGCAGTGTGGGGCACAATGCACTGCTGCCGCTGGGAGCCCTATGCCAGCCATGCCACCATGGCCACCAAGGTGAGGCACCAAGGTGGTGTCAAGTTGTGCTCCCCTGCTGCTGCCAGGTGGACAGGGATGCCTCCTTGACAATTATGGAAGTGTGGTGCTCCCAGCAGCAGCAGCAGCAGCAACACTGAGCCTCCCTGCCCTGCTCCACCCTTCTGCGCCAGCTCTCCTGCACTGGGGTGTGGAGACAGTTCCTGCCTGGTGCTGGTCTGGCCAGGCTGCAGCCTCATACTCCACTATGGGTGTAGAAATCTGGGAGAGCATGTGCCACCCCATGCCCTCCAACATGTTGCCTATGACCCCCCCTCCCGTGTTGCTTATGCCCCACCCCATAAACTTACCTGCAGGGAGCTGCAGCAGCTGTTCTCCACCATGCTGCCACATGCATGTGTAAGCACACACATGCATGTGACCCTCTGCCTCTTACCAAGTTTCTCTTGCTGTCCCCAGGCCCAAGTAGCCCCTTTCAGGCTGGAACTCTGCCAGCTTGCAAGAGGAACCCCGTGGTTTCCAGGTTTTCTCCTTTAAAGGGGAAAATCTGTGTTTTTCCACAGGAAATGGAAAATTCAGATCTTTGGTCATCAGTTTGAGTCTGAGATCTTTGGTGTTAAATCACAGCCTTCCATGACTCAAGGTAAAGAAAAGTGGTAGGTAGCCATGTTAGTCTGAAGTCTGGTAGAAGGAAGGGTAGAGATATACCTTATAGGCTAACTGAATCTTAGAAGTATAACCTTTCATGAGCAAAAGATCACTTGCTGAGTTCTTGTTCATGAGAGCTTGTGCATCTTTGATTCAATTAGGGTAGATATTTACCTTATAGAATACCTTCAAGGTAAAGAAGTAACTCTTTCAGCAGGTTATACCAGTAAGTGTTATTTTGTGTGCTGTCCAACCTCCTTTTCACTTCCACAAACTTCTTATCTTTCCTGAGTTCAAAAATTGTTCCCTACTGTGGGGAACCTAGAAGGGAAATGAAGTAGATTGGACCCTGCTGTTGCCCTCAAAGGAGAAGGGAATCCAGAATCTGAGACCTTGAGATTCCCTGAGATCTTCTTACAAGGCTGAGGGAGCCAGCTAGGAAACAGACCTTGCTTAACAGAGGAAATGAACAGCTGGGAAATCCTTTCTGTCCTTCTAAGGGGTTGCTGCTTCTGCCCTAACTGGTAGGAAGGCTTGAAGACTTCAGAAACTCCCTACCAGTTATAAGAAGCATTTTCTACTGTTCCCACCTCAGATTCTCATGCTGAAGAGTTCTCTTTAATAACTTGGGGGTAGGGGCAGCTCCAAGAGAGAACTGAACCCCAAGCGTAGAGGTGTTGGAGTTCAGATGACCCCTAGTCTCGCTTGCCCCTAGGCAAAAGGCTGAAGGAGCAAGCTAGAGGGAAAGATCACATAGGATGCCTGCCATGGATTTGGGAGTATCTGATGCCCCAGAGAGAAGAATCTGGGAGGTAGGATACTTACCAGTGGTACTACCACACAATCTTGAATGATTGTGCTCTGCTCAGTCAATAGAATTTGGAACTGATTTGGCCAACTTGGCTTGAGATGCAACATTACAAAAAAAGAGAGAGAAATGAGCTCCCTCTAGAGAACTTAGCTCTCTCTCTACTGCTTTCTCTGTTTCCATTTTATGAATACAAATGTTTAAAGTAAAAAAAACAACTATTGGAAATATATATTTATATACTGAATGTTATTTTACATATTTTACAGTCTTAATTAGTTCAGTGGTTCTCAACTTTTTTTGTACCAGGATCCATTTGTAAACATTGATGGCCAGTTCAAACCCAGTGTCCCTCACTCCGGATCCACTGACCCCCACCCCCAGGCCTCAGCCCCCTGTGTGTGGGGCAGGGGGAGGTGTGTGTGGGATGGTTAGACGGTGTGTGGGGTATGGGGAGCCCCAAACAGCCCCTTGCAGGCTGGAACTCTGCCAGCCTGCAAGGGAAAAGCCATGGTTTCCCACATTTTTCTCCTTCAAAGGACAATCCATTTTTTAAGTTTGTTCAGGACCCTTTTATATATTCTTGTGACCCATGGGTTGAGAAATGCTGATCTAATTAATATTTGAATGAGAAAAAAGATGCACAGATAAGGTGGTAGGCACCTTACTGTGTTGTGCTGGTTGTCATGGACCAGAACTCCACCGGACCTGTGCAGTACAATCACAGAGAAAAAGAAAATCCATGCTTCAGAATTTACCTTCTAAATAATAAATACAGCACAGTTCCAGCAACATTTAGAAAATAACTTTAAACTGGAACTCATTCACCTGCCCCTTCATCATCAATCTGTGACACAAAGTCTCTGCAGTCTCCAAAAAGATGCTTTTTGTAATGCATGGGTGTGTCTATGTGAGACACTTTACTGTGTGGTAAATTAATCTACTGTGAAGTAAAGCATCACTATGTAACAGAGTGCAGCAGCTACTGTGCATTAAAATAGGTTAATGCATGGTTTTCTACTACCTGTAAATTTAGAGTAAGTATTTTATTGTGCAGTAAGCTTTCTGCTCATTAATTGCAAATGTAGATGTGCCCCATGTGTCATGAATTACTTTAGCTAACACCCAAATGCAGCTACTTCTGGGGCCTAACAGACTATTGGTATAGGCATCTTTGATCCATGCAGAAAGAACTGGAAAGGTATTATTCTGTCTTTGAGAGCGGCTCAGGCTAGGTGCTTCAGAGGAAGGTACACAATATTGATGGGTCAAATTCACTCCTGTTCCAGATATATGTAGGCTGTATTACAAAGGTACAGATAGAAGCCCAGGGGGATTTTCAAAAGGTAGGTAGGTGCCTCACCCTTATTGAGTTGGACATCTTATCTGCTTAAGTGACTTTGAAAATCACAATAAGCATCTGTACATCTATAGGCAACTAAGCATCTTGGCAAATCTGCCCCAAACTGACTGCATTTAAGATGTATTCTGGACAAAACGATTCTCAAAATCAAACTAATCATTTCACACTATTCTACAAAATCAGACTCTTTCCTTACCCATGATGGTGATCAGCTTTGGCACTGAAACACAAGCCTCTATAATTTTGATCTCAGTCAAGGTAATTGTAATTGCTTCACATAAATCTCTCTATTCCTGGGAGCATATTGAACAATAAAGTAAAAGAGCTGATCTTTTGCCTTTAAGAGCCTGATATGCCAACACATAGATATAAAAATGTGTAGTTGTGATACAATTTACTTAGGCACTGGTTAAAAAAGATCATGGATCTAAGCCCAGTGGGCTTCTATACATGTGCAGGGAGGCTGCTCCATTAGAGTAGACTTGATTAATTGAGTCTGCTAGAGTGTGGTCATTACTGTGCTCCAGCAGACTCCTCCAGCGTCATGCATATCAGTGCCCGTGTTGAAAAATGGCGACGGAGCACTTTAAAGCTCATTGGATGAACATTAGTTCAAAGCATCCTGCTGCCATTTTCAGTCATGGGGATGCTGATACACATGATGCTCTGGGTGCTTTTAATTAGCATGGCCGTCAGACTGCGCTAATTAAAGAGCCCGCCTCCACCCCCCCTCACCTCTCAGAGGATATCTATAAATGCCCAATGCGCCTAACCTTTCTGTCCTTACTCATCCTAGGAAGTTGCAAAAGGACTTTTGTTGAATAACATTTAAACAACTGAGACTATCAGAATGGAGATTTTAGTGTATTCAATGATTAAATACTGACACTGGGGTATAGAGGCATATTCTTTGCTCAGTAAATCAACGAGAATCTCTCTGTTGATTACAATGAGTGTTAGATCAGAGCCTTAGGAGGGAAACATACTGATCTAATAAAATGCCACAACAAACCAAAATCACATTTTATAATTCTATTGAAAATTACACATACTATATTGCAGCTTAAGTTAAAATATTCCAAAATGTTCATTTTTATAATAAAATAGAAACATCTGGCAATTTTAATTACACAAGGGAATATTTACAGAAACAAATATATTTATCTACATCATTTACATTATTTGCAACTTACTGGAGAAGAACAGCCTCCAGAAAATAGTGACTTGGTTTCTAGCCACCAGAGGAGTGAGGTTCTGGAACAGCCTTCTAATCAGAGAAGTGGTGGCAAGAAATATAAGTGGTTTTAATATGAAACTAAGTTAAATTTATGAACAGGTTTAAACAACATTGCGCCTGCAGTCCTGTTTAGTCCAAAGTTCCAATAAAGACTGAAAGAGAGACAGTGGACATTACACAGCAAAACTCTGCTTCTATATAGGAGCAGAACAGTGTATAGACAATGGTCCCCCATACTTGGAAAGTCTCATCTTTTTCATTTCTTTTTATTATAATATTCCTGGTCCCCCAGTCCCCAATCAGGACACCACTGTACCAGGCACACTGCAAATACACGTGGAGAAATAATTTGTGCCTCCATATGCTTAAAACTAAACAGGCAAGAGAACAGGGGCAGAAAGAGAGGAAGTAACCTGCCCAGTCAAAAGGTACAGCCATGTCTCCTGATACACAGTCTGGTACCTCAGAGTTTTGCCTAGACCAGGACTACTTCCTGGACTTATAAAATCACCAGCTAGGTCAGTGCCAGGAGGAAAGTCACGAGCAGATCTCTGAATCTGGGGTGGGGGGACTGCAGCTAGTGTGCTGGGGAAAAGTGCAGTCTGGAGCATGAGGACAGTTGTTATCACAGAGAGGCCAAATGAGGGAGGGGAAGAGTCTATGGGCCACACAAAGGAAACGCCATATCCACAGACATTTCTTTATATGCCTGATGAGTTATGGAGTTTAGGACGCAACAGTAGTTTTGCCAGTGGAGGGCCCTGCCCCTTGCTGTTGAGGTGGGATGTGCTGATGGTCCAGAAATCTGGAGTGCATATAAGTTGATCAGTGCCTTGATTAGCATACTGAATTAATATTTATTATTTCATTTGCATAAAACCTATATTCAACACAGATCCTCCCCTTCAGGTTTTGCTGTATCCCTCTGGTTGATATGCACAGAAACACTCCTTATGCTTTCCCTGCGTTGTCAATGGACACCATGGGGAGCCCAGGGCCAGAGCCAACCCGAGCAGGGTTTGGGGGCTGGGGAAAATCAGCCCATGCAGGGCCCTGCCCCTGCCCCACTCTGACCCCACGTGCCCCAGACTCAAAGAAGCTGCTGCTGCCACCAGCAGTGGCACGGTTGGTGGAGTGGGGGTGGGGGAAGGAGGGGGTTACGAGCAAGAGGCTGGATGTGAAGCCAGCAGAGCAGAGTCACTGAGGCTGCTCCACCCAGCTCCACGGAGCCCTGCAAAGCGTGGGGCCTGGGGCAGTCACCCTGATTCGCCCCCCAGGTAGTGATGGCCCTGCCCAGGGCACTTTGAAAGTCAGCTAGTCTGAAGAGCACTTACTTCTTTGCTGAAACCCTGTGGGTGGGAGCAAGAGTAGCTGTAGGCTGCCTGGCTACACCCTTGCCTGTTAACGTTGAACTGAGTCCACATGCAGATCAATTCCACGCAAAAGTAAAGGCTCTTCTTAGTGACAACCACAGCTTGCAGCCACCATATCTTTATAACGTTTCAGGACAACATTCTCCTTGTCATCAAAGTACAGGAGATTGATGGACTTCAGTTCAGTTGGGACACAGCATGGCATGCTGACATCTTGGGACAATTTAAGTGTATGCACAATGGACTGGACAGTAGCATGATTGGTAGCATTTAGACTCTCCCCTAAGGGGAATAGGCAGGTACCTGTGCAATAAAAAGCATTGTATCCACTTGGGTAAATGATCCATCCTGACCAGCCAATTGCCTGGAAGTCAACATAGAGTTCTCTTCGACGGCATGACAGAACTTGACCTTTGGAGGAGAGGGATGATGTATCCCGTGTCCTTCTGCTCCTACTTGTTCTGAGATTTTCCAAGATCTCACTTCGGAGAGGTGTCTGGGTAGGAGAACCACCTACAGGCGAGGATGGCTGCAGTTCTGCAAACAAAATAACATTCCAGAAGTAAGCTAACCCTTCCTATGAAGGGTACAATGTTTTCCTGTAAACACTGTTTTAACTACTTGAAAAAGCATTGGTCCCATAGATTTAAACAAAATGTTTTGAGTGGCTTATTAAAATGATACTTAGCAATTTACATATTGTGGAAATCTTGTATTCTTATTTATCTCCTAAGCTCCAAGTTACTCAGTATAAAATCCTGTAGTCTCCTCTGTTGCACAAAAGGTCCCAAATGACAGAAATAAAGGAAGTGTGTTGGAGACACCACAGTCTTGTGCAATACTGGGCCAAGTCTAGAGGGTGGGAGATTGAGCCCTGTCCCTGGGAGCTGCTGGGATGGGCTCCAAGCTCAGAGCCTGGCCAGGACAATCTCTCAGCCCCTTCTCCAATTGTGGGGATGGGGCTGGGAGCCCCCTGCGGCTGGGGCGGGGAACTGTTGTTTTGGCTAGGCTCTGAGCTTGGAGCCTGCCCCAGCCACAGGCAGCTCCAGGGGGCAGGGAGCAATCTCCCAGTCCCCACTCCAATCACAGAGCTGGGGCTGGAAGCAACCTGTATGGAGAGAGTTCCCTGTCCAGCCTGGAGCTGGTTGGGACCTGCCCCAGACTGGGACAGTTCCTGGCCAGCCCCGGGCTGCACAGGGAAGTCTGCAAGTGCAGCCTGAAGCTGACCAGGAACTGTCCTGGTTTGGGCCAGGTCCCAGCCCCACAGTTCTTTCCCAACCCTATGCCCAATTGGGCAATTGAGGCATGGGACTTGGAAAGAGCTGTCGGGGAGGGGCAGGTCCAAGCCCCTAACCCTGAACTTCCAGTGGGGTAGCTAGCAGTGAGCCCCTAGCTGAGCAGGGATTCCCTACCCAGTTGGGGGCTCACTGCTAGCTACCCCACTGGAGGATCGGGCCATGGGGCTCAGAAAGAGCCATGGGGAAGGGGACTCTTCCCAGCCCTGTGCCCCGATTGCATGATCAGGGCAAGGGGCTGGGAAGCAGCTGCGGAGAAGGGGCACAGCTCATAGCTGGCTAGGACTTTCCCTAGACAGGGGCAAGTTTCTGGCTAGCTGCTAAGAAGCCTTACTGGGCACAGAGCATGTCCCCATGTGCACGGGGTGGGAGAACTCTGCAGCAACAGCTCTCCCACCCAGTGCGCATCAGGACCCCTCCCGACATCTGTGGGGCCAGGAGACAGCTGTATCCTGGCCCTGTACTCCCTGCCAGCCCCTGGCTAGCACACAGGGGGAGCCTGGAGCTCCCCCTGGGTTGCTGCAGGGGGGCAGAGCAGGGTAGGAGCAAATCTGCTCCCAAGAGGAAGTGCATATAGACGTGTTCCCCAGTAAGCTTACTGCACAGCATTTTTACTATGCAATAAGACTATTTCGAATTAATTGCACGTGTAGACACGCCCACTGGTTCTGAAATTCAAATAGCAATATAAAAGAAGAAAGAACCACCCATCCCCCTTTAAAATAAACAAAAGACCCCAAAATCTTTGTGTGTCCTAAAGAAGCAAAAAATGGATGCAAATGCAGTTTATTCCCACATAGACATAGCCCGACATGTATAGTGGTCTACTATAAAAGAGAAATAATAAAATTATTTTATCAAAACAAATTCTTGATAATGGCAAACCAGAATCAGTGTCTGGAATTGCATGCAAGTAATATAATTATGTATAGGAAATGCATTAGAAAGTGAGAGAAAATGAACTTCAAGGGAATCACATGCTAGAGAGTGGAAATTACTCTTGTCTTAACCTACCTGAGGAAGAGGGTGAAAAGCTGGAAGACCTTGGTCCATCATTATTAGTGAAGAGGACTAGAAGAGCATTCCTGCTGTCCTGCACATTGTGCTGGCTTTTGGCAAACTTCACGAAGCTGTATTCCATTTTCTTTTCAGATAGGCGAGTTGCAGTGATCAAAAAGCCATGGTTGGAGTGGCTGTTCCTAACCCATTTGGAAACCTCATAAGAAAAAGGAGATGGTAAAAGATCATTTGAATGATTTCAAACAATGTTTATATGGTGATAAAAAGAAAAGGCCATGGACAGAATTCTATTTCACTCAGTTGATGATCAAAGTGCAACTTGTAACCACCTCTGAGTTATATCCAAATATAGTGTAGGAATAAGGAGAGGTCTGCCTGTGACAGGACTGAGTCCCCAGGGATGGCCGTGATTAGAGGTGCACTGATACATCGGTCCATATAGTATCAACACTGATAAAAGGAAAATTGACCTTATTGACAATCAGCTTTTTTTGACTGATGTGGCCAATAATGTCACTGATAAATGCCATGTGCAGCCACAGAATGCATGTGGCCAACCTGGCAGCTTGGACAGCAGTGTCCATCTGATAAGTCTGTTGTAGGGAAGGGATGGAGGGAGGGGAAGAAGTGTGGGGGGCAGATTGAGGACACTGTGGTGAGGGAGGGAGTGGAGCTGGGGCAAGCGCTGCCCAGGTGAGCCGGAGTGCGGCATAGACTTGTGAGTGGCTTGTCCAGGAAGGGTGGGGGAGGTATGGAGGGGGTATGTGCCCCCTGGAGCTGTGTGCAGGGCTGAGAGCATCTCTGGGCTCATCCCAGTGGGGTTGAGCAGGGGTTGTGCTTGGGGTAGATGGCAGAAGCACTGGGAGTGGGGGCTATGGGGTGACCATGAGAGGCTGCGGGGACCCTGTACGCCCCCTCCCAGTGCTACTGCCTGCTCGGAGCACAGCCCGGGGAAGAGCCCAGCAACGTCCTTGGCCCCAGTCTGCAGCGGCAGTCTGCCCTCACCTCGTGTACAGATCGGGGGGGGGGGGGGGGGGGGGGCACATGCCCCTGCGCCTCCCCCAGCTCCACTCTCTTCCTCACCACAGAAGCCTCGATTGGCCCCCTGTACGCCCCTTCCCAATAGACTTACCCACCAGTCACTGTTCTCCAAGCTGCCAGGCTACATATTGGCAATTGGATCAGTATTGGCCTATACGGCTTGTTAATAATCAGGCATTGGTATCGGCCCCAAAAATCTTTATCGGTGCACCCCTAGCTGTGATGCCCCCTGGTGGCTGTGTGGCTCCTGCCCAGCTCTGCCAGCTCTGCCTCTAATATAGCCCTCCCTGATTACTCACTCGCTATGACTTGTTCTTAATGAAGGTTGAATAAGGGAGGCTGCCCACAGGCCTTAGAATGAGACTTAGACCATTTTAATCAGGACTGGGTCTCTCCCATACCCCAGTAGTCTTGATTCAGCTCTTAAGTTTGCTGGGCCCTTAAGGCCTGTCTCTGTCCCCGAAGGGCACCTGTAGCTTTAAGGGCTAATTGCATATCTGTGTCCCTCCAGGGCACCTGTAGCCTTAAGGGCTCCTTGCATGGCTCTGTTCTTCCCTACACCATGCCCCAACCTCGTGGGCGTTACTGTACTGTCAACCATTGTAGAGGTCTTGACCTTACTGGCCTCCTCCTCTCTTGCTTTCACTGGCCCTTTTAGCTCAGGCCCACAGTACTGGACCTGGCTTCTAGGCTCCAGCCTCCCTGACTGCAGGTCCTAACAGTGGCCCCCTGGATCTCTGGGCCCCTTGCCCTGCACTTGGGCCAGTTGAAATCACCAGGTTTGCTGGCTCTGGCAGTCTCTGGTTATGATCCCTCCTGGACTTTGAGCCCCTCCTGGGCTCCATTGTAGTACAATCATCCCTACGCTTCAGTTGGGTAACTCAAGAGTTGGTCACAAGTTATGTTTTGGTCATAGGCTAGGTCAGTGGTTCTCTGCCCTGCTAGATGCAAGGTATCCCTCCTTAGACTCAAGGCACCCCACCAAAAATACCAGCTCTTAGTTTTTACTTGCCTTTTGACTACATTAAAATAATAGAGCAATTCTTCTGTTGTGAAGAACTCAGAAAGACCATAATAGGTCAGAATATTTTAAATTACGGATTCCTATTTGAAATCTCTGGATTTATCTTGTAAATACTGTTAGCACTGCTAGAGATACAAACATTGCATGGCACTCCACAGCACCCCTGAGAGGATTTCAAAGCACCCTGGTTGAGAATTACTGCACAAAGTGAAATAGAATTCTTCCCTAATTGGGTAACCTAGAGTTGGTCACAAGCTTTGCTTTAGTTGTCCACTACAAGAACATACATATTATTACTAGCCAATTGCCCATCATGAATGACGGATTTCAAAGAAGTGTTAACATGGCCAGCCCCGAGGGGTGGCCCTGCCCCTGCCCATTCTGTTGCCCGTCACTGGCAAGCCACAGCCCGCCCCAGCCCTGCTGCTGCCCCTCACTCCCAACCCACTGACCCCAGCCCTGCCAGTGACCCTCACTCACCAAACTGTACTACCTTGGGCCCTGATGATGCCCCTCACTCCCAACTTACAGCCTCCCACCCCCCATCCTTGCTGGTACCCCTCAGTCCCGACCCACAGCCCCCTGGCACTTCCAGTGCCCCCCACATTACCAACCCATGGTCCCCCACCCCAGTGCCTCTCACCCCCAACCCACAGGCCCCTGCCCTGCTGGAGGGCCCCAGCTGTCCCCATGCTGCCTGGGTAGGAGCTCAGTGGCTCCAGTTCATGCAGGTGGTGGCAGCAGAGTGTGTCAGGCCCCAGCACAGGCTGAGGGAAGAGGAGGGGAGGCTTGTGGCCCCCCTGCCCTGGGATAGGCCTGCAGTGCCCTGCAGGCAGCATGGCCATGGCCCCCTTCCTCTCTTTCCATCCCCCACAGGTGGCAGCTGCTCAGCCCCTTTGAGTACAGGAACTGGCACCTGCACTGTCACCTGCTCCTTTCCCCACTGGAGAACAGGCAACCCTCCCCTCACCCTGCACTGTCACAGCTGCAGCCCTTGCTCCCACCCCTGGAGCAAAGGGAAAACCTTGACATTTAGGCAAATTAAAAAAAAAACCGGCCAGACCACAATCCGAGGACTTAAAAAGAGCGGGGATATTGTTAAAAAGAGCCTCTGTGGAGGTGAGGCGGGGGGAGCCCCTGCACCGGAGGCTGTAGGAGGAGACGTCGGTGGCAGATGGGCTCCTGTTTTAACTCAGCTGGCCCTACCCCTGCCTGCTCAGCCCATCAGTGCATAGGCAGTTCAGCAAGTGTTATGGACAGACAGAAAAACAGACAGACCCAAGCTTTTATTATATTAGAAATGAGGTGGTAGTTGCAACTACATGAGGAAAGCTAAATTTGTATTTTGCACTTAAATCAGGAAATGAGCCTCTCTTTTTGTATGAAGCACATAGGGCATCCTCTCCAAAAGTGTTAAGAATGAATATCCTGATAATTTACTATTAAAATGATTAGTCTGCAAGTTGAAAGTCCTGTAAGAAACTTAGTGTTCTTTATCAGATCTGTTTCCTAGTAACCTTAATAACAGAATAATACAGACCTTCATTTAACACTCATGTACAGGCTATACTTGAATAAATTAACTTGCAACCAAGCAAAATTATTAATAATTACTGTATATAATTGTCATGATTATGAGCTAACAGGCAAAACCATATCACTTTCCATTGAGGCCATTGTGATATAAGAGATGACTCAGTGGGTGTGTCTACAGAAGATGCTTAATGAGCAGAAGACTGATTCTAACGCACATTAGCAGGACAGGAAAAGCCCATGCTTATGCACCATTATGCAGTAGATTTAGTCTAATGTGCAGTAGCATCACAAAAATACCCCATCTATGCTAATTAATAGACATTTAACTTAGTACCTGTCATTACAGGTACTAAATGTAATGCACCATAATTATGGCACATTAATGAACATGTAGATGCACCCAGCATGTCACTGAATCTCCTGCAAAGTTATAACAACACCAACAAATAATTAAGGTTGATACTATGGATCTTCAACTCATGTATGTTTAAAGATTGTGTATTCTTAAGGGAGATTCAAAGAGAAACAAAACCAAACAAACCAGGTTAAACTGTAGATAAGGTTAAGACCAAGGCCACATGTTGATAATTTAATGAATCCTTGCAGTAAATTATGAACCAAGAAATTCAGTAACTTAGAATTAAAATTACAGTTCAGAGAAATCTAAATATAATAATAAAGAACAAAAAGGTACAATTAAAATACATAAACAACCTTACTTCTGCCCTGTCATAACATAATTGTAAATCAAGAAAATCTTGCCTTAGTCATGTACCCCGAGACCACATAAACTAACATGCTGTAGTGAGAATTCTATAGTTATTAATGGAGCAGTTTGGGATATTTGGCTCTCAGAGCTTCTATGTTCCTACCAGTTAATAAATTCCCTGATAGCTCAGGTGTTACCAGCCTGTGGTTTTAAAGCTAAAGACTTTAAAGCTCCATTTCTGTTACTGACCTGAAGTTTTGATTGACCATAGTGCATAGGACAGAAGCAATCATGAAGTTCCAAAGTGGCCATGCATTTGTTAGATCTTTAGCAAAAGAAAAAAGAAAAAGAAAAAAGCAAGAATTCTTTGCTTACTGTCTCTGTGACATTGAACACCTCCCAGCCTTCTGTGTACAAAGACAATAATCTTGATGAAATGAGATTTCTTCTCTGGGGCTTACTTCCACTCTCCAAGATCTCATATACTTCCACCTTGAATACAGTAGTACAACAACAATAAAATGAAATGGTCTTCAGAAAGGAGGACAGTAAAAATTCACATTTGCTCCACCTCGGGGATGGATTCACAATTCTGTTGCTCAGAAGGAGATTAAAACGTTTCCTTTGGCTAGCTCCATAAAAGGCAAGAATGTATCATTTGCATACATATCTTGACCTCACTCAGGTTGGGAAAAGTGACAAATAACATGTATATTTGGTATTCATAATGAAAAAAGCATATGAAAATTATGGAACATTGGGCAGAGTGCCAAGGAGTTGAGAAAAACACTCTTGAAAAGAAGTATCTGCATATGGAAAATACTTGTCCATAACTTGTCTCTCTTTCAGCTACTTGATATTGTCCCAAAACATCTTTATTGTTTGTTTGTTTTTTTAATTTGGGTTTGCAAATTTCTTGGTTCCTTGGAAATGGACTAAAGCAGTAAGATTTGGACCAGGATTTGAAGTATCTCAAAATCCGGCTGTGGCTTGAGCTCATCTTTAAGGAACAGAAAATTGCCCTGCTTCCTTTTGTATAGATAAAAGTGTAGACTGTTTGACAACACAGATGTCTCTCAGGAGAGAAAAAGAAGGATAGCACATCAACAAAGCCCAAACCCTTGATGCAAATCTTTGTAGGCTGGAAGCAAAAGAAGTGGATGGAACTTATAAAGTGCTGGCAATAATCAAATAAAACACGACTGTTTTGCATCTACACAACAGATGGTTGTGCTCCCATTTCTAACTCACCTTTCTTTTCTTGACTTAATCTTCTTAAACACACCCATATAATTAACCCTAATGGCACAAATGAATAATTAATTAATGGACAAAGAATCTCATTACTTACTTTGCAAAAATGTTGAAACAGAGATTTTCCAGCCATGTGCGTTTTCTTCAGTTTGAAAACTCTGAGCTCAGCTTTTAGCATTTGCTCATTCTTCCCAACGGATGAGATGTTGAAATAGAAATAAGACTCATCAAAATAAACTGGAAAAGAAACATTGTTGTTGTTGTTGCTGCTGCTGTTACTGTGTATTTATTTATTTCCAAATCAGTGTCCGCTGGGCACAACACACGCGACATAATTGGTATGGGAATAATTTGATTTTCCAGTTAATGGCAACATATCTTCGGAGACATGCTCAGCTCTACACAGCTCTAGTTCTTTTCGGAGGTGGCGGCACAAGACAGTGTAGTGAACACAAGACTTAAAAGTAGATAGATGTAGGCAGCAAATCAAAACGCTGCAGCCTACAAATTAAAAGTTTTTGGGGTTTGTTTGTTTTTTGTAATCTCATTGGTCTAATACAAGATCTCCTCTCCACTACGAGTCCTGATTGCCCTTTCCTCTAGACCAATACGGCTCCAACCTGGATACCCGCAGCCTACATGAAACGAGCTGTCTGTCCGGGAAGGGCGCAGCGAAGATCTTTGCGACCAAAGCAGCCTCCCCTGCCACAAGAGACTCCCTGCCCCGCAGGAAGGCTTCTCAGCTCACGTTGCTTTGCCCTGGCACCACCCTTGCACCTCCCAGCCCCCGGCCACGCGCGCCCCTGCCCCTGCCCCTGCCCCCGGCCCGGCCTCCGCTCCGCTCCGCTCACCTCGATCTTCAAAGCTCCGCACCACGTTGCCCTCCAGCACCTCGGGGGCCTTGGTGATGCCGTCGGAGTCCGCCACCTTGTTGAAGAGGTCCACCATGAACTGGGGCGGCTTCCTGCGGGGCAGGACGTCGCGGGGCAGCTCCTGGATGTCAAAGACCTGCTGCAGGCGCTGCATGGCCTCGCTGAGCAGCATCTCGGCCCGGCTCTGCGGCGCGGGCGGCAGCGCGGCCGGGCGGGCCGCAGCGCAGAGCTGCAGGAGCAGGCAGGCGAGGCGCAGGCCGGCCGGGCGGGCTCCCATGGCAGCGGGCAGCCTGCGGCCCTGGGCCCGCTCCGCAGAGGGCGGCGGGAGCAGCGCAGCCCCTCCTAGTCGGCCCGGGGCCCCGGGGCCAAGCGCGCGTCTCCTCGGCCGCCCGGGGCTGCCATCCCGCTGCCTCGCTCTTCCCAAACAAACACCTCCTCGGCTGGGTGAATGGTGCGTGCGACCCACGCCCCGGCTCCTATTGCCGAGAATTAAGGACTGTTAAAGGCAGATACAGCCCCTCAATTGGGGGAGTGCCGCCTCCCCTCTCCTGCAAACATCAAACGGCCCCTGCTGCCTGCTCCCTGGCCGCGCGGGGCCTGCGGGGAGGAGAGCGGCCCCAGGCCCCCGCCCTGGCTGGGGCACCCAGGTGGGACTACGAGTTCCCGTCTCTGCAGCAGACTCGCACTTTGACCTGGGTACGTGGTTCCCAAGCCATCAGCTTGGACAGCCAGAAAGACTTCTTCATTGCAAGAGCCGGCCTGGGGATGTGGTGTACTCCCCATCACTGGAGGAGTTCAAGATGAGGTTGGATAGCCACTGGTTGGGGATGATCTGGGCCTAGGGGTGCCTGTGGGGCTTTCCCAGGCTCGTGGGCTTTGCTGGGAGGGAATTCCACCCCCCACCCGGTGCAGAGAGTTGTTTTAAAGCCTTCCTCAGAGCCGTGGCTGCTGGCTGCAGCCAAGGCTGGGGACTTCGACTGCCAATGCTCCTGCTGGGCCTTCAACCTGCAGGCTCCTGGCTAGAGGGTCTTGCCCTTCCACTCTGGGGCAGACTTATCCCTATATTTGGGGTCAGGAAGAAATTTTACCCTGTGGTCAGACTGGTACAGACTGCAGGGGTTTTGCCTTCCTCTAGCAGGGGCTGTGGCCCTCTGCCTAGGATCTCTTCAGCATGTATTAACAACTTTTAATTCAGCAGTAGGACAGCCATGTTGTTGGGTGCTGCAGCCCCTCTGCTTTACCCGTGGCAGGTTAGGGTGCTACAGTCAGTCTTGTGTTAAGACTGACTGTAGTTTTGCTCAGCAGATAGATCAGTGGTGCTCAACCTTTTGGTCCCACAGGCCAGATGAGTGGCCTAGGGCCATATGGAGCCCTGCCTGCCAGGATCCAGCCCTAGGGCCTAGCACTGCCCCTTCCCTATCCCACGCCCTGTGATTCGGCCCCAGGGGCCTGCTGCCATCCCTCCCACCCAGACTGGGCCCTGGGAGCCTCAAACCACCCACTCCCATTCCTACATATTGGTATAGGGCTCTAGGGGCCTGGGCACCAAACCCTTCCTGCTGGGATTGCCACTCCATTCTGCCCTGTGGGGTTGATGCCACCTCACTCCCCCCCACCCCCACCCCACATGTGCCAGGATTGGACTCCAGGGGGGTGATTTGTTTCCCCTCAAGTCATTGCCCCTTGCTGCTAGGATTGGGTTCCAGGGGCCTAGCACTGCCCCTGTGTGCCAGGTTTGTGCCCAGAGACCCAACAGTGCCCCTGTCTGACCCTGCACTCTGGGTTCGGGTGGTCAGTCTAGTGCACAGGGTCCAGGACTCCCCATGAGTCTGGAAATTTGGCGGCAGGGGATCTATGCCACCAGTTCCCCACCACCACATTTCCAGACCCATGGGGAGCCCTGTGGGCTGGATGACATTGTGCTGGGGGCGAGATCTGGCCTGCAGGTCCCTTCCAGCCAAGGTGCTTCTCTGCGATTCATTCAAACTCTCTGGGCTTCAGCTGCCCTTCTGGAAAATGGAATCCAAATGCTTTTTGACCCTGGGGTAAGTATTGGAAGAACAAGGGGCTGATTTTACGGTCATTCTGCCTGGATTTCTGAGGGCTTGCCGGGAACCTGTCTTTAGCAGGTGATGTAATAAATTGGGTATCCTGGATTTTTCTGAGTTTTCAATGATGTGGCCAGCTGCCTACTTGCTTTGGGCTGTGTGAAGGCATGTTGGATGTCAGTGTCTCCTAGGTGCCTATTCACCTGGCCCACATCTTCTTCCTTCAACAGAAGCACTGGTTTCCCTGGTTCCCTTCAACCCAGCCTTTAATTTGTGCTGCCCTGGTCCCTCAGTTCTTTTGTGGATTATCCTTCCCCAGGCAATTGCTTCCTTGAGACCCTATACTATCCTTTCTCCTAGCTCAAATTCCCTCCATCCTTTCCTGCTGTATGTATAGGAACATTACAGGCTTCCAGCTACCAGGTATATTGCCTGTCCTGCTCCTGTTTGCCCTCACTCTGCTGCAATCCTGCTCCCTCTGGTTACTGCTAGTGCAGCTTTTTTTTTTTTTTTTTTTTTTTTTTTTTTTTTTTTTTTTACTTTTAGTGCCTTATTATTAACCATCAAGTCATAGTTGTTCCAAGCTTTCCTGACTTTAACTCTCAGCTCCCTCTTTTACACAACTCATTTAACACACTGGTTCTGTCATTGTCTTAGAATCATAGAATTATAGAAAAGGAAAGGACCTCAGGAGGTCATCTAGTCCAAAGCCCTACCCAAAGCTGGACCATCCCAACTAGATCATTCCAGCCAGGGATTTGTCAAGTCAGACCTTAAAAACCCTCATGGATGTAGCTTCCACTATCCCTCTGAGTAGCCTGTTCCAGTGCTTCACCATCCTCCTCATGAGAGTTTTTCCCAATATCCAACCTAAACTTTCCCTCGCTGCATCTTGAGACCATTGGTCCTTGTTCTGTCACCTGCCACCACTGAGAACAGTCTACTCTTAGCCACCTTTGCTTCAACCCTTGGGCTGTGCCTGGTACACTCACCAACTTGACCACAAGATGCATCCAATCCACTCAGTCTTAAAGCCCCAGTCCGCTCTAGCCTCAACAGCTGCACCAACTATAACTCCCATACATACCTCCAGATCCCCACAACTTTGCTGAGCCCAGTTCAGCCCAGATCCACAATCTCCTAGAGCTCCCATCTTCTCAGTTCTTGGATGAGCCAGTTATCTTGAAACGTCAATACTACTGGGCTGGGTTCCTACCTCCCACACTTGCTTCTGCTTCCTTGGGGGGTACAGTGTGATGGTTCATTTGCCTACCTTTTTACCCATCTGCTCTGCTTAGATGGGCAGTTCCTCTGTTGTTCTCTAGAGGGGGAACATAGGCAACCATGACCTGTCCTCTTTATCATGCTACCTCACCCACTGGGTCATCCTGCCAGTGGGTGGGTGAGATCATCAGTGAAAACAGAGTATAGGTAGGGAGTGAAAAAAGCAGGGGCAGTAACAGAAAGGAAGGTGTCTAGGAAACTGAGAACTCCAGAGAGATGAAAGCACAGGAGGCGGGGTTCTGTGTTAGGAAAAAAGGAATAGGAGAGAAAATGCAACCAGAAATAAGGTAGTACAAATGAGTAAGGGTGTCACTATGTGCTGATGCTTGGAAGATCTGGATAATCAAGGTGATTTGGGGAGGGGATTTTGAGGTGAACCCAGGTGTTGACTTGACTCAGTTCCAACCCTGTCTAGAATCATTTTCATTCAGATAGCAATTAGGTCTTTCCTATGCTTTTGAAATAACACCTTCAGATTTAAGCCAAGTTTCAGGCTGGCCTGGGGCTATTTTGGGACCTGGGAGATCAAATTTCACAAGCAAGCTAGGTG
This sequence comes from Alligator mississippiensis, assembly GCF_030867095.1. Lineage (NCBI taxonomy): Eukaryota > Metazoa > Chordata > Crocodylia > Alligatoridae > Alligator > Alligator mississippiensis. Next base: position 22,501,231 of record NC_081829.1, read on the forward strand.
GAAAGAGTTTCAGAGAGAAAAAAACTAGGAGTGTGTGTGGCAGGGAGAACATTACAAGAGGAATCAATGGAGTTTAGTGCAAAATGCCTAGGGTGGGAGGGGCTGATATGAATCAACCCAGCAAGCATCTCAGGATATAACAGGTTGAGCATTTCCAGGTCTGGTGGATACAAGGCTTGACTGCTTAGTGACATTAATGTGTTAGAGCAACTCCATTGATGTCAACAGACTTGCACTGATGTGGGGCAGTGAGAAGCTCAGGGCTGTAAAGTTTGTTTGCTTAGGTGAAGGAATCTTATGCAATATGAACAAATTCATGCCCAGGGTTATGTGGCTATGAAGATAAGCTGTTTCTCTTCCTTTCCTCCTCCCAATTCCAAGCCCTTCCTTCCTCTTCTGTACATATTACCAGCCAGGTAGAAGATGGAGCCAGCGTGACCTGAAGCTGAGGTAATGCACCCAGCTGTTTGACATCTTCATGGGAGTCAGTGGAATGGCCACAATAGTTAAGTCTGAAGGCTGGAGGTGGGGAGCACAGTACCCTGTTCCTCCGTGGAGCAGCACTAAGAAATCTTTTAGAACCCAGTGAGCTCCAGGCCCTTCCCTGAACAAACACAGAAGGGTTCAGCCTCTGTTCTGTCTCCTAGGACAGATTAGAGACACAAAAGCAGGACTCGGTTGTGCACACCTAAGCAAATCTTGCTTCTCTGAAAAGAATCTGAGGATCATCAGCGTGCATGCTGATGGGACTTCATCTGGAAGCATATGCTGTATTAGGTGGAATCCATGTTTGGCAATAAAGGCCAACCTTTTTGGCAGCTATGCCACAAATTACCTCTGCATCATCCCCAAGTGCCAATCAAATCCTTTTCCCCTGTACTATCTGCTGCTCTGCTTTCTGTTTCTTGTCCTGTGCCCCCTACCTGATTTGCTGCTTTGCTTTCTGCTCCTTGCCCATCTGCTAATGGGCACATTTACATGTGTGCTTTAATGCAGTGGTTCTCAACCTTTTTTGGGCAAGGACCCATTTGTAAACATCAATGGCCAGTCTCGACCCAGTGCCCCTCACTCCTGGCCCACTGCACGCCACCCCCAACTGTGTGGGGTGGGAGGGGAGGGGCATAGGGAGCCCTAAGCAGCCTCTCACAGGCTAGAACTCTGCCAGCCTGCAAGGGAAAAGCTAGTTTCCTACAGTTTTGTCCTTTAAGGAGAATCCATTTTTAAAGTTTGTTTGCGACCCTTTCATATATTCTTGTGACCAACTTTTGGGCCACAACCCACAGGTTGAGAAATATTGCTTTAATGTGTAGTAGCCTATTTTACTGCTCATTATGTAACAAAACCATGCAATTACATTAATGCACAGTAAAATAGGCTACTGGGCATTAAGCATCACTTGCATTAGGGTAGCATAATGCTCATTTATTTAGTACCTTACCTGGGAGGTACAAAATTTAATGTGCATTAGGAAAAGCACATTAATGCACATGTAGATGCACCCTCTGTGCTGCATATCCCCTCCCTGATCTGCCACATGCCACAGAGAAGTTGCCCATGCCACTTGTGGCACTCATACTGCAGGTTGACTACCCCTGCATTTGGCATGATGGCATCGTAGGCCTTTTTCACCTTGTCTCACATGAGTACAAAATTAGCCAGATCAAATCTTACTGAGGTATTTCCTTCCTATGCGTGTAACAGGAATTCAAGGGATCTCTTGGGTTACTAAATCCAGTCCTTTGTTATTACAGGCACTGTGTCCTCTAACCCCTTCATGGACTGGACAAGCTTTTCTTTGGCCCCTTTGGACTTTTTCTGTGCTCCTCCTTGTTTGCGAATTCTCCCAATTTAGCATCACTTATAAATTTAATTAACGTACTTATTGTAGAGAACCACCTGTGACCAGGAGATATTTGCATAGCTATGAGGGAGGGATGTATAGGAAGGGAGCTCCCCTACCTAATTTGGGAAGCATGAAACTTCATTAGCTGATGTATGTCAAGTGCTTTGAGATCTGATGAAAGACACTATTGAAGTGCAGAGTATTATGGGTGGGGGTGTTTGCATAGCTATGGTAGGGGCTGGTCAGAGCAGGAAAGCCCTGTGGGAATATATTTTTCCAATGATACTTAGGCTCCTACATACCTCTGAAGCTCTGGGTCAAGGTGTCGAGAACTTCTCTGAGAAAGGGTTTATGTCTCATCTGTGGATTTCAGTTGGCAAGTTATTAATAAGGTGCTTTTTTGGCATCTAGAGCTACTTTGGCTTGAACACTCCATTGATTTCAATAGGAGTTCCCTGAACTCAGCATCTCAGAAACCCAGATTAAGATACTGTGGAAATATTTCCAATTTAAAACATTTTCATGTGGGTAAGGCATCTCTAACAGCAATGCTGCTACACATTTCCTTTCATTGCTAATATTTCTAACTTCTCAGAAGCAACAACGGACATAAGAGACAGACCTCATAATGTCCTCCCAGGGATAGATCTAGAATTTTGAAAGTGGTGTAGTGCATCATCATCATATATAATGCAAAACTGATTTTTACCCAGGTAAAAAAAAAAAAAAAAATCTTTGCTAATATGCTAGGGGCCTAGGGCTCTATTATTCAATTTAAGATTGAAATGAAAACAAATATAATTCTGTTGACTGTGCATTACTTTGCTATATCAGACATATGGACTTACCTAAAGTATGGTGAGACAAAGGGATTTTTGTGGGCCACTTGTGGTGTGTAGAGCTGATTTTGAGGTTTTTTCGTGGCAAGTCCTGTCATGAATGATGTGTGGCCCTGGAGGATGAGGGGGCGGGGGCATGGCGACTGCCCACAGATGCCACCGGCTTTGTTGGTGGCAGGGGAGGGGGGTGGTGGCAAGCGGTGACCACCCTCAGGCACTGCCGGCAGCGTCGGCGGCACTTCTTTTAGGGGATGCACTGCCAATCTCAGGGGGTGCACATGCACCCGCATGCACCCCCTACGCATGGCCAATGAGTCCCACTCCCCCTCCCCCCCACTGCTGACTGGTTGATTGGCCCCAGTGGCCACACCCCTTACTGCTGATTGGCCAAGAGTAAAAAACCATGGCATAATTAAAAAATAGCAAAGTCTGTGGAAAATATCAATAAATTACCATATTATTGTATATCTCAGTATTAAATTGAAATACACTATGCATGTACATTTATACACATTATGAACTGTAACTAATACCACTATAATTTATTATTAGCATTCTACAAAAAGTTTAGTGTCTCAGACGGCCGGAGCCGACTTGAGGTGATTTAGAAATTACTCGGTCGTTGGGCGGGCTGGTGAATGGAGAGGCAGACAAAGCGTATTGGTTGCAAAAAGCTTTACTTACGCTGCTAGTAGTCATGACGCAGGTGGTCCGGTCGCTTAAACAACCACACGAGTTTCTCCAGCTGGCAAGGCTCAGGCCAGCGAATCCGTACACGAGTCAGGCCGGCAGGGAAAGGGTACATCGAAGGATTGCGCTCAGCGACGGGGAGAAGAATCGATAGGTGATCAGACTATCGATCAGCTCAGCCACAAGTCAAGAATCTTTAAAGCCACTCTGCAGCATGCTCAAAGTTCTCCGACTTGGGCGGAAGTTGCACAGAGTTTTATACGGCTAGCAAGCCAATCGCTAGCCACCATGTAGGACTAATTTAGAACTGGCCAATAGTGGGACACAAATTTGCATGCGAATGGCGGGAACTCTCTTGCACCGGAGTTTTCTGTTGCAACAGAAAACTTTTGCTGTGCACAGAGACTCTCATGTGGCGGGAAAATTCCATCGTGTCGAGGCACTAAAATCATTGGGTTGTGACATTTAGTAATACTAAATAATGCTAACCTTGATAGAAACAATCCATGTTGGTTGTTAAATGCTAGCATACAGCATCTACCAGCAGTTGCAGCTCCCATCCTTTGTCTCTGGTGTGTACACTTGTCTATACACTGAGATCATATGTTCTGTGTCTGCTGAACTGTTTGGAATGGTAAGGCAACATTTTGCCAAGTTGTAAAAATATGAAACAGAACCCCAAAACACAGTCACAATTAAAGGCATCCAGCACTCTCTGACAAAGTTCATGTAAGCAGCATACTCCTTGTCATGTTATTTCTACCATCCAGGGATTTGTTTTCAATAGATAAAGGTCAAAACTCAGAAAAGGCACCTGATTAGGGTAAAAAATATGAACAACACTAAAATAAGAGGTTGCTGGTTATTTAAACCATGGTAGTAGTGACTGATTGTACTTGTAGTACTGAACTACAACTTCATGGCTATTGCTTGGAACAGTTCTTGTGTTCATGTTGCCAGGTTGAAAGTTGTTGCAGTGCTATGTCTTCGACCTAACTTATCAAATCTATCAGCTTATTGTGTGCTTGGTGCATCAAAGCCTGCTGACTTTCAAACCACAGTAGAAGCTCCATGAACTGGATCACATTTTCAGCCACAAACTTAACTTTATCTTCAATGTTGCCCTGTCTTAAAGAGATGACATAATTTAAACATGCACTGTGTGCCAGGTGTGATTTCAAGCTCATTGAACACAAATTGCTGGTAGGACTTCATATTCCTTGTATGGTAATGAACTGTGTTAAACCATGAATTCCACCTTGTAACCACTGACTCTGGTGGAAGTGACACAGTTGTGTCACATGTAGATCCCCACTTGGATTGGCAAGGGACTCCCTATATTGAAGCTTATGGCCTGGACAATGTTTGAATGTTTTTTTAAAAGAGGAAACCAGGCTATTTACATCAGGAAAATGTGTGCAGCAGATGTCACTTAGTAAAACAGGGATATATACATTGCAGGTGACATGAATTGTGTTGGGCATCATTCCATGGAGCACATTAGAGAAAACTTTGCACATATACATTGCATTGTCAGACAGAAATGCTGAGATCTTGTTAAATTCTAAGCCGTAGTTTACAACAGCCTTCACTACAGCTTGTGCCATGGTAAATAAAAGAAGACAGATGTGAAGTGAACTGGCTCTGTTTGAAAAACAGGCAGGTTATGGTCTGTCCAGCTCCCAGGTACAAATAAAATGTGCAGAACATAGTTATTTTGGGCATCTGTTGCTTTGTCTACTACAGGGGTGGGCAAATATTTCGGGTGGAAGGCCGCTTGCTGAGTTTTGGCAAGCCATCAAGGGCTGCATGACAGGCAGCCAGGGGCAGATAAATATTAATTTTCTAAATTTTTTAAGGGCCCCACAGACCAGGTAGAATGGCTTAGCAGGCCACATTTTGCTCACCCCTGGTCTACTACAATTCAAATCTGATTCATATTCTGCTAATGCAGATTTCATAGACTGAACAGGTGAAGCAATTACTCCTGGTAGCTAATCTTGGTGAATATTGTTCACACATGGGAAACCATCAATATTTGGCACGTGTTTGTTCAAGCAGTCCCGTAATTTAGGGTTATCAATTTTCTCTAGAGGAATGTTGGCAATCATGAATGCAGCCTCTCTTCTTGTCAAACTGCTTTCCATGGTTCTTTTAAAGAATGAGGACATAATCGCTTGTTTCTTGCTCTGACCTTCAGCCTCTGCAGCCTTTCCTTTTGCTTTATATGATATTTGGACTCTAAATGCCAATCAATGCTATTTTTCCTCGACACATCCGGAGTCATTTTGCACGATGAACAGAACAATTTACCACCATCTGCATGCAAGGTTCCTACAGGGAACTGCCTTATAAGATCCTGAGCTGGAATGTATTTAACTTTTTTGGATTTCTTTTCACTCATCTTCAGACTGCGGATTCTGGCTTCTTAAAATATGGTGCCAAAACCCTTTCGATTTCCTGACTGGTGTCCTCATTGAATCTACATCACAAGCTCAGCCTTTCAGTAGCTCTTTCTCAAACCACATTCCCTATGGCTGCAGGGATTGCCATGTTTTCTTTGTATTCTGGCAAGCTTTTATCTTTTTAGGTGATTCTGTGCAAAATTGTGGGATCACAGAAACCGCCATTTCTGCAAAAATCTTGAAAACGCAATTTACATAAGTCCCTAATCATACATCATGCATTGAAAACACAACACACTAGTAAAAATACCGAAAGATGTTGTTTCTTTAGTCCTGTGGTCATTCAAATTAAGTGTACATCTCTTTCAGGTTCATAAAACAAAACCAACCTTCTTGAGCATCTTGACAGTACATGTAATGCTACACTGAAAGTTATTTTCACACCTGAGTTAATGTTAATGTTTTTAGTTAGAGTTAGAGTCTGCAGGGCTGAATTGACATCTAGTGGGAGTCAATTAAAAGCAATCGGACAGGAGGGGAAAAGGCTGCAATTTGCCTTCATCTCTTTCTGTGCCCGCAACTGTCTGCTATTCTCTCTCCTGTCCAAGTTCCACATCCCCAACTTTAGCAAGCATAAGATGAGTTTTCGTGCTAGAAAGGAGAATAACTTTCTGCTTCTTGAACAGCCCGCATAGCTATTTCTCTGCAGATAAGGGGCAGCTTCCATTGTGGCTAGGGTAGAGTAAGAATACCACCAATTTTTGTGACTACAGCTGAACAGCCACCTGACTGCATTTCAGAGTGGATAGAGGTGGGAGTATCTAAACTAGACTGCAATGGTCTCTTCAGGTGAACAGCTCCCTCAGTGGGGAGGCTAAACATGCCTCTCTCTCTCTGCTTAGAATCTTCTCAACTTAAATTCTCAAGGGTTGAGCGTAAATTCACAAAGTAATGGCTGAAGGAACAAGACTGCGCCACGTGAGCAGTTTAGAATGATGAAGGGGCACAACAAGTCTCTCGAGGGGCACAACAAGTCTCTCACTGGGGTTGTAGAGAGGCAGCAGCAAGGTGCCAGACTGCCATGCGTAGATCCTGAGGTGGTGCAGAGTCACTTGGAAGAACTGGATGCCTTTAAGTCGGCAGGCCCGAATGAGCTCCATCCGAGGGTGCTGAAGGCACTGGCCGACATCATTGCAGAGCCACTGGCGGGAATATTCAAAAGCTCGTGGTGCACGGGCCAAGTCCCAGAGGATTGGAAAAGGGCTAACGTGGTCCCCATTTTCAAGAAGGGGAGGAAGGAGGACCCGGGCAACTATAGGCCAGTCAGTCTCACCTCCATCCTTGGTAAAGTCTTTGAAAAAATTATCAAGGCTCACATTTGTGAGAGCCCGGCAGGGCAAATTATGCTGAGGGGAAACCAGCACGGGTTTGTGGCAGGCAGATCGTGCCTGACCAATCTAGTCTCCTTCTATGACCAGGTTACGAAATGCCTGGACACAGGAGGAGGGGTGGATGTCATATACTTAGACTTCAGGAAGGCCTTTGATACGGTATCCCACCCCATACTGGTGAACAAGTTAAGAGGCTGTGACTTGGATGACTACACAGTCCGGTGGGTGGCGAATTGGCTAGAGGGTCGCACCCAAAGAGTCATGGTGGATGGGTCGGTCTCGACCTGGAAGGGTGTGGGCAGTGGGGTCCCGCAGGGCTCGGTCCTTGGACCGATACTCTTTAATGTCTTCATCAGCGACTTGGACGAGGGAGTCAAATGTACTCTGTCCAAGTTTGCAGATGACACAAAGCTATGGGGAGAAGTGGACACGCCGGAGGGCAGGGAACAGCTGCAGGCAGACCTGGACAGGTTGGACAAGTGGGCAGAAAACAACAGGATGCAGTTCAACAAGGAGAAATGCAAAGTGCTGCACCTAGGGAGGAAAAGTGTCCAGCACACCTACAGCCTAGGGAATGACCTGCTGGGTGGCACAGAGGTGGAAAGGGATCTTGGAGTCCACTAGGACTCCAAGATGAACATGAGCCGGCAGTGTGACGAAGCCATCAGAAAAGCCAATGGCACTTTATCGTGCATCAGCAGATGCATGACGAATAGGTCCAGGGAGGTGATACTTCCCCTCTATAGGGCGCTGGTCAGACCGCAGTTGGAGTACTGCGTGCAATTCTGGGCACCGCAATTCAAGAAGGATGCGGATAACCTGGAGAGGGTCCAGAGAAGGGCAACTCGTATGGTCAAGGGCCTACAGACTAAGCCCTATGAGGAGAGACTAGAGAAACTGGACCTTTTCAGCCTCCGCAAAAGAAGGTTGAGAGGCGACCTTGTGGCTGCCTTTAAGTTCATCACGGGGGCACAGAAGGGAATTGGTGAGTATTTATTCACCAAGGCGCCCCCGGGGGTCACAAGAAACAATGGCCACAAGCTAGCAGAGAGCAGATTTAGACTGGACATTTGGAAGAACTTCTTCACAGTTCGAGTGGCCAAGGTCTGGAACGGGCTCCCAAGGGAGGTGGTGCTCTCCCCTACCCTGGGGGTCTTCAAGAGGAGGTTAGATGAGTATCTAGCTGGGGTCATCTAGACCCAGCACTCTTTCCTGCTTATGCAGGGGGTCGGACTCGATGATCTATTGAGGTCCCTTCCGACCCTAACATCTATGAATCTAGGAAAGAATGCTGACCCCATTGCCTTTCCTGGAATAGTAATCCTTTAGTGGATTTTGGATGGTGGGACCACTGAGTTGAGAGGGGTAAATTCAGCATTTGCTTTGAGCAAGGGGCAGGGAGAAGAGCATAAACAATTTATGCAGGAGAGAGGTTTGTTTGTTTGTTTTTAAATTTGTCTTCTATATAAATACCCTTTCCTGAGAAAACTTGCTCCTAATTTATATGCTGGTTCCTGAGCATACATTTTCTTTAGACTGTTCCCTATTACAGATCCTCAAGAACTCCTTTCTACTCCTCCATAGGAAAGACACCAGAGGCAGTAATGCAGGATTCCTGGCACTACGTGGCATTGGTGGAGTGCTGACTCAAGAAAAACTACTTCCTATGGAGCCACTAATGTCACTTCTTGCACCAGTTAGCTGTTCCCACAGAGGTCTCACATCCAAATAGTGAGAAAGCCCAACACTATTTTGCTTCTGGCATGTGATGGATCAGTTCTACAAGAATTTGATTTGCACAACAGATATTTTACTACCAATAGTTCATTAATGCCAGCCGTTTTCTGCTACACCTTCCTGTAGTTTTTTCCAGGTCCTTGTTTTTAAGACGGTTTGAACAATTTAATTACAACAAACAATCGTGCTGTTTTATAACTTTTCCCAACAAGATGCATCTTATCCTCTGAATAGCTTGCAGCTTTGCTGGATTTGTGATGGCTGCTAGGATGTGTTCTGCTCCTCCAGAAAAGGAGTGTATATCTTCTTAAAAATATGTAATATTCTTATTACAGCAAGACATTACCTGTTTTCCTGCAGCTTTCAGACTTTGCTTTTTAAATCTCATTCATTTCACAGCACGGGGCTACCTCTACAGGCTCCTCTATGGCATTTCTGCAGAGACAACCAATAGTATCACACTGCAAACAGTAGGTTTCTTTTAGGATCAGTCTTAGCAAAAGATAACAAAGGCTTTTTTTTTTCTTACCAAAAATGGTGGACATAGATTTCTGCCACTTAGTGGGTTCGTCTACATGTGATGTTATGTCACTGTAGTGATGCATCACGGCAACGTAGCTCATCACTATGGCAGGCACAAACTGTGCTGCTGCCACTACGTTACTGTAGTGACAAGCTACTTCACTATAGCACATCACTATGGCAACGTAGCTGCTCAAAGTAACCGTGCACTGCTGGGACAGTGCAGTAATGGCTGTTACTGCGCCACAGATTCATAGATTGTAGAGTCAGAAGGGACCACAATAGATCATTGTGTCCAACTCCCTGCCCCTGGTAGGAAAGAGGACCGAGGTCAGATGACCCCAGCCAGGTGACTATCTAGCCTCCTCTTGAAGACCTCCAAGCTAGGTGATAGCACCACCTCTCTTGGAAGCCCATTCCAGATCCTGGCCACTCTTACTGTGAAAAATGTCTTCCTAATATCTAACCTAAATCCACTCTTAACTAGTTTACACCCGTTATTCCTAGTCACTCTCTGGGGTGCCCTAGTAAACAGCGCTTCCCCTATTCCCTATTGACCTCTCCTAATAAATTTATAGGTGGCCACAAGAGCTCCCCTCAGCCGTCTCTTGTGAAGGCTGAAGAGATTCAGCTCTCTCAACCTCCCCCCATAGGGTCTATCATGAAGGCCACAAATCATGCGAGTGGCCCTCCTCTGGACCCTCTCGAGATTCCCCGCGTCCCTCTTGAAGTGTGGCGTCCAAAACTAGACGCAGTACTCCAACTGTGGCCTGACCAGTGCCGCATAGAGGGGGAGCATCACCTCCTTTGATCTGTTAGTGATGCACCTGCTAATGCACAACAAGGTGTGATTGGCCTTGTTGATGGCCTCGTTACAGTGCCGGCTCATGTTCATCTTGGAGTCAGTTATGACTCCAAGATCCCTCTCTGCCTCCGAGCTGCTGAGAAGGACACTCCCCAACCTATAGGTGTGCTGGGGGTTCCTCCTTCCCAGGTGGAGTACCTTACATTTATCTTTATTAAATTGCATCCTATTTCTCTCTGCCCATTGATCCAACCTGTCCAGGTCAGCCTGAATCTGCTCCCTGCCCTCCGGTGTACTAACTTTGCCCCATAACTTGGTATCATCAGCGAACTTGGAAAGGGTGTTCTCCACGCCCTCGTCCAAATCGCTGATGAAGATATTGAATAATATTGGTCCAAGGACTGAACCCTGCGGGACCCCACTGCCCACCTCCCTCCAGGCCAAGAAGGAACCATCCCCCACCACTCTCTGGGTGCGGTCCCTAAGCCAGTTGGCCACCCACCTGACCATGTAGGGATCCACTCCACAGTCTGCTAGCTTCCCAGTGAGGATAGGGTGCGAAACTGTGTTGAAGGTCTTCCTAAAGTCCAGGAAGATGACATCGGCCTCAGCTCCCACGTCCAGGCAGTGTGTGACCTGGTCATAGAAGGCTACAAGGTTTGTCAGCAGGATCTACCTGTGACAAACCCATGCTGGTTTCCCCTCAGCATCGTTTTCCCTGCAGGGCCTGCACAAATATGTTCTTTGATTATTTTCTCTAGCATTTTCCCAGGACTAGAGGTAAGACTGACTGGTCTAAAGTTACCTGGCTCATCCCTTCTCCCTTTCTTCAATATGGGCATCACATTGGCCCTTCTCCAGTCCTCAGGGACCTGGCCGGAGCACCATGAGTGCTCAAACAGCTGTGCCAGCAGCTCAGCTATGACACTGGCCAATTCTTTCAGCAGCCGTGGATGGAAGTCATCCAGGCCTGCTGACTTGTATCCATCCAGCTCCTCCAGGAGCTCCTTAACTATTTCTGAACTAACCATAGGCAGACTGGTGCCATGTGGACATCCGTCAGTGATCGAGGTGGGGGAATTGGCTTGGTACCGGTACACAGAAATACTGAAGCAAAGAACTCATTGAAGAGCTCTGCTTTTTTCCCCCCGTGTCAACCACCAACTATCCTGATTTGTCCTGCAGGGGCTCTATGTTGCTCTGAGCTTTCCTTTTGCCTGCTATATACCTGAAGAAGGACTTTTTATTGGCCTTGATTGTTGAAGCCAGCCTGAGCTCAAGCCCCGCCTTGGCCTGTCTGATTCCCTGCAATAGCGCACCAGGGAGATATATTCCTCCTTGGTGGCTGCTCCCTGCTTCCATTGCCTATACATCTCTTTCTTTGCCCCCAGACTCTCCTGGAGTTCCCTGTTCAGCCAAGGCGGATTTTTGCCCCCTTACCTCCCTTCCTACATAATGGGATAGACTCCTTTTGAGCCCCAAGGATCACTCCCTTGAGATACCTCCAACCCTCCTGGACCTCCATATGCTCTATGTTCTTGAGTTGCATCCCCTCACTAATTAGCTTTCTAAGCTTGCTAAAGTTGGCCCTTCTGAAGTCCAACACCTTAGCCCCACTAGTTACTTTACCCACCCTTTGCTGGATAGTGAACTCGACCAAGTGATGGTCACTATCTCCCAGGCTACCACAAACTCGCATGTTCCCCACGAGATCATCCCCTGTTGCTAAGACCAGGTCAAGCAAGGCGCTACCCCTGGTGGGACTAGACACCACCTGGGTTAGGTGGAGGTCCTGCACACAGTGTAAGAACCTCCATGAGTGGCTTGTTTTGGCTGTCTCCTCCTCCCAGCAGATATCTGGATAGTTTAGATCTCCCATGACCACTGCCTCCCTCGCCTGTGTGTCTGCTAGCTGCCCAGAGAATACATCATCTAGCTCTTGATCCTGATGAGGAGGCCTATAGTAGACACCCACAACCAAGTCCTTTTCCCCTGGCCCCCCCTGGATCCTGACCCACAATGCCTTGGGTGTTCCCCTCCTCTACCCCCGCCTTAATGGTGGAAGACATATACTGCTCCTTAACATAGAGTGCTACCCCCCCACCTTTTTTCCCCACTCTGTCACGCCTATACAACCTATACCTCTCAATGCCTACCGCTCAGTCATGTGTAGAATCCCACCATGTCTCGATTAGTTTGACTAGGTCATACTGGGTGCTAGCAAGCAAGAGTGCGAGCTCCTCCTGCTTGTTCCCCATACTCCTGGCGTTTGTATAAAGACATTTTAGTCCCCCAAAGGGGGCTCTTGGTGCCCCTGTGCCTTGATGGCATGTGTTCCCTTTATTACTTACCTGGTGCGATCTGGCATCTTGTTTGTGGTTTACCAACCCTGGGCTCTCTTCGACCACTGGTTCCCTGACCCTCCTAAAGCAAGTACTAAATGATGGCGCAGTAACAACTGTGCCATGGGGGGGCATGTGTAGCTATGCCCAGTGTCAAGTTTACGTAGTTGGTAGGTATGAAAAATGATAGAACCAACTGATAGAATCATAGATAAATAGGGCTGGAAGGGAGCCCAAGAGGTCATTCATGTAGTCCAACCCCATATCAAGGCAGTATCAATCCCTGACACACAATTCCAGACAAATGTTTGTCTAACCTGCTCTTAAAAACTTACAAGGATGGAGATTTTACAATTTCTTGAGGCAATCTGTTCCAGTGTTTAACCACCCTCATGGTTAGAAAGTTCATCCCAGTATCCACTCTAAATTTCACTTGCTCCAATTTAAGACTGTCCTGTCATCTGTGGTCACATAGTCTATCACCACCTTCTTTATAACCACCCTTCAGGTATTTGAAGACTGTTATCAAATGTTCCCTCAGTCTTTTCTTTTCCAGACTAAACAATCCCAGTTCTTCTACCGTTTTCTCATAAATCATGTTTCTGAGAAACAAGAGTTCATTGAGTTAATTTAGATTTACAGCAGCAGAAGAAAGAGCATTATGTTAATTTCACAGTGGGTTCATCTACATGTGCAGTTAATGCGCCTTAAGGTTACTGTGCCAGGGAACATGTCTACACATGTGCCTGCATTGGGAGCAAACTTGCTCCCAGTGGGAACAGTGGACTCCAAGGCTGCTCCTGCCCAGCCTGAAGTGGCCAGGGGGAGCTCCAGGCTCCCCCATTGCCAGACCTGGGCTGGAAGGGGGCACAGGGGTCAAGCCTGGGTTTGGGGGGTGGGAGGGAGAGAGGGTGCAGGGGGCAGCTCCCAGCTATATGCAACTCAGGATCGCAGCCCACGTTGGCAGTGCTGGCTTGGGGCAATAACCCGTGGCCAAATGGTAACAGTTTCCTGAGCATTCCCCCTCATGTTGCTTGCTGAGGGGATGGGGATGCTCTCTGTCCCCAGAGTGCTGAGCCAGGCACAGAGAGCTTCCCCATCCCATCAGCTCTGTCACTGCCCACACAGCACATGCCCCATTTGGCTCCTGCTCCCTGCCTGTGCCTGGGGGGGGGGGGGGGAGCTGGGAGCAAATCAGTGCCAGAACTGGGGGGAGCTGTGGGGCCCGAGGCTTGTGGGTGTGCTCCAGGAAGGGGGTTGGCTGGATGTGAGGCACCGCTGGGGAGGCACTCACAGCTTGGCAGGTGGTCGGGTGCAGTGAGGTGGGTGGCTCAGCACAGAAGCCCCCCCTATTGGCCCGCCACAGTGCCCGCCCCCGGCGCTGCATGATTGGGTGCAAGGCCAATCAGCAGCCTGCAGAGCCATGGCAAGGCAGCACAGTATGTGACCAAGCAGGGTGTTGTGACTGCTGCCATGTGTGTGCCCCTGTCACTTGGCCCCCATGTCCCAGCACTGCCACTACGTGCACCCCGGGGAGGGCATGTGCCCCAGGATCAGCATGAGGGGCAGGGCAGGCTGTGCACTGCTGCAGGCTGGGGCCAAGGCAGCACTGGGCTGTTCTCAGCAGGGGTGTTGAGCCAGGCTGTGCTAAGAGGAGGCTGGGGTCTATGGTGAATTTTGGGGTGGCAGCCCCTCCCATAGCCCCCTCCTAGTGCTACTGCCGCTCAGCCCATGCTTGTAACTGGGCTTGGGTGGGGGGAAAATTGAGCCCCTCACAATGCAGGAGGGAATGAGGCAGGGGCGAATCATTCACCCCTGCCCCACTCCCTCCTGCACTGTGGGGATTGTCCCATGACGGCCTGGCTGGGGCCCCATTGACAGTGAATGAGGCCCCAGACGGACCATGCTGTGGGACAATTGGAGCCTGGCGGCTTGTCCAGGGGGGTGGCTCTCGCCACCGTGGGGAAGCCAGGGGAAGGCATGTGCCCCCACCCCTTGGCTGCCCCACATTGTGCCCGTGGACAATATGCTGGGCTCTGATTGTCCCATGACCCAGCCCAGCCTGGGCCTCGTTCACTGTGAACAGGGCCCCAGGTGGGCCAGGTCGTGGGACAATCCCCACAGTGCAGGAAGGAGTGGGACGGGGTGAATGATTTACCCCTGCCCCATTCACTTCTGCGCTGTTGGGGGCTCGAGACCCATCCCCACTCCCTCCCTCACTGCTGGGGGGGGAAGGGCAGAATGAAGCCCCCACAGTGAGAGAGGGAGCGGGGCAGCAACAGGGGCTGGGGTGAATGGGTCCCCAGCTGAACCAGGTGGTGGGACAAGTGGAGGCCTGGGGTGATGGGGCCCTACTTCCCTACTCTGCTTGTCCCACCGCCCTGCCTGTTGGGTGGGGGGGGCACTCACCCCAGCCTCTGCTTTTGCCTGTGCCCTGCTTCCCCCCTCACAGCAGGGTCCTTGATCTGCTCTCCCCCCGCCATGGCCCATTCCTCTTTCCTGCCAGACTTACCTGTTGGGAGAGGGGGGGTGCATGCACACATGTGCACTCAGCCTCCCCAGATAATTTTTTCTCCCTCCACCTATGCAGTGCCTGCCCAGCCACAGCCCCTCTCTCACCATGGGGGGGGGTCTCAATCTGCCCCCCGTGCTATTAAAAATAAGAAGAAAATAATGAGCTGAAACTGAGACTGAAGGGGTTAAAAAGGTTTAAAACCCCTGGCCTAGGGTGATTAGGAGCAAACTGCTCATGGTCAGCATCTACACGTGTGCTACAGTGCAGTAGCTAATGCGCTGTTAATCTAGTACCTGTATTTCTTGGTACTAGCAAACTGCACATTCATTTAATGTACCAGAGTAAGTCCCATGCACATGTATAAAGTGAAACTTAACTGTGCTTTAGTTTAGTCTAATATGCAGTAAAGTAGCTCATGTAGACATGCCCAGTATGAGCTGGATGGTAGAATAAAGAAAGTGACCAACATCTCCTTTCATCAAGCTTTATGAAAGCACATTTCGAACTATAGATAGAGTCCAATTATCAACCCCCCCCGGTCATCATCTGAAAAAGCTGCAAGAGAAAAACTTCATCAGAAGCTGATGTGCAATCCCGATGTATAATGGCCCATTTCCAATCAGTAACAACTGATCATTTGCAGGAGGGGGGGGAGGGGGAGTGATAACTATAGTTTCCCAGATCCAAAATGTACCCATGCCAATTTAAGAAACTATATATTGGACTGGACTAACATGCCAGCATACACCTAATTCATACGCTGGCATTAGGTGAATGCCAACAGCTGGCATAGTAGATTCAATGGACTAGATCATTAGGTAACATAAAATTGGCATAGCTCATCTTTGCCTTCACCCCTGGATCCACTCCAGATTTTCTATATCATTCTTAAAAATACAGTGCTCAAAACTGGACTCATTCACTTCAGCTGAGTTGTAACCAGTACCAGGTAGTGTTACTATCAACTCCTGCATTTTGCATGCTACATAATGCTTATAGCCAAGGAACCTGGATGTAAAAAAAAGTCCAGGCTCTCTTCTGATTGAGCAGATGTGTTAGTTCAAAGACTAGCAGATTCAAATCTCAGTGTGGTCTAGCCAAAACGAGGGATACAGCATCACACTTCATTAACTGCAAACATTTTTGAGATGTATGGTTTTTTTCCATAGATAACACTTACTTACATCTATTTGGAAATGCAGATGGACTGTTGTCAGCAATAGACATATTTACCATCACGCCAGGGAATTCTATTCAGAAGAGGTGTAGCATACACACAGTTTTAGATGGAATCTTTTTCCTTCCAGGGCATAATTTAATTCTCAGAACAAAGGACATAACATGTTGTGTAGCTAATCCAGTTGAGTTTATGTAAAAGGCACAGTAGAGGCAAAATACTGATGTGGATCAAATCATCATATTAAAAGCAGGCATAAATCTCTACTTCTTTTTGTAAATGTATAGTTTAAACTGGAAGGGAAAATTATGATTTAATCTGATCTCCCACAAAATGCAAGGGAGAGGATTTAACCCAATAAATCTAGTCCATATCACCATAATTCCCTACAGAAAAATCAGGATTTCTAGGATTTTCCCCCCTTTCTTCACATGAAGTTCCTACTGTTTACTGTGTGGATAGGTAGGTCACAAATTATGATTGCACATTAAATTTAGGCTTGATCTACACTATAAAGTTTTGCCGGCAGAGCTCTGTTAGCTAGGGGGTGAAAGGTCATTTGTTCGAGCTGATGGAGCTCTGCAGCAAGAAGGCTTCTGCCAACAGAACCTCTGTGGTAAGGGAAAGCAGTTTAGCAAAGTTGGCAGACACTGACCGCCCTGCAGCTGCTATAAATTGCATCTTCACTAGGAGGCATTGCTACCACAGTTCTGTCAGCAAAGTTGTGGTGGTAGCAGCTTTGTAAAGTACACAAACCTTAAGAGGAGAAGTTGGGTTGGACCCAACTTGTAATACTGTTCCAGAAATTATATTTTAGTACTGTAGCTCTTCATGCAAATGTGTGTTTTTAGTTAATATATCCTATTGGAATGGTTTTCATCAGCAAGATAGTGTTATGTATTTCTTCTAACACATGATCTTGGTAAATTGTAACAATTATTTGCATTTTCTGCTCACAAAAACACATGTGGATTAACTCTTAGAACCGACATAGTTTTGGAAACATATAAAGGCCACTCTGCATAAGGAATACTTTGAAACAAAGGCTGCGTATACACATTCAAATAATTGGGAAGAATTCTCCCAGGTTTTTTTTACTAGAAAAACTTACCCAGAACTGTGTACACAGACATTTGAATATGCAGGCCTTGAGACCTTGCAGTGTTGACACTGTGTAACCAGGGCTAGGGAACTGGCTAGACTCTGCTACTGGGGTGGGAGGAGGACCTTGTGAACACATCAATGTTCTGCATTAGTCTGCCTGGCAATAAATAGCAGCATTGCATAGGGCAACCC
The DNA here is from genome assembly GCF_030867095.1 of Alligator mississippiensis. Classification (NCBI taxonomy): domain Eukaryota; kingdom Metazoa; phylum Chordata; order Crocodylia; family Alligatoridae; genus Alligator; species Alligator mississippiensis. The sequence goes on from NC_081829.1 coordinate 22,518,793, forward strand.
TGATTGGCTGACCCAAACTGGCTACAGTCAGCCTGTATTTCCTTGTAGCACAATGTGGGGATTGTGGAAGGAGTGTGCTCTGCTCCTTGCTGGAGTAGCAGAGTCTAACGAGCAACATACTATCTCCCTGGGAGGGGAGAGGAGGAAGGGAGATGCTGGAGGACTATGTTCTCTTCTGAGAGAAGCCACAGAATGTACAGACATTCACTCTCCCAGCAGAAACTGTCCTAGGAGTGATTCAACCCTGGTTATTCCCAGGTTATTTTTCTCTTGGAATGGGTAGTTTTACTCTGGGAGAGAAAGCCTGAATATCTCTACACTCATGGGTTCTCCAGGGGAGGCAGCAACTCTCCCAGGACAAACTAAATGTTTATGTGGCCAAAGCCTTAGTATGCCCACATCTTGAATATTGTATGCAGTTCTGGTCTCCACATCTCAAAAATAATGTAGTAGAATTAGAAAAGGTACACAAAAGGACAACAAAAGTGAGTAGGGATACAGAGCTGTTGTCATACCCAGAGAATCTAAAAAGGGTAAGACTCTTCCTTTTGAAAAGAAGACTGAGGGTAGATATAGTAGAAGTCTAACATGATCATGAAGGATGTGGACAAAGTGAATAGACAGCAGTTATTCATCAAGTCCCAGGATAATTGGATGGGATGATATAGTTGGGGACAGTCCTGCTTTGAGCAGGGGTTTGGACTAGATGACCTCCTAAGGTCCCTTCCAACCCTAATTTTCTATGATTCTTTATTAGAACTAGGGGGCACCAACTGAAATTAGGATACAGGTATAAAACTGACAAATCCTTTTTTACACAGCTTGTAGTTAACTAGTGGAACTCATTACTACAAGAGGTTGTAGAGGCAGATGGCCAGGTTCAAAAAGAGACTAGACAAATACATGGATGGTAGATCTATTAATAGCTGTTATTAAATGGAACAGTCAGAGATGTTTCCTCTGGCATCTCTAAACCAATGATGGTGGATGCCATGAAGGGTAATGAACAGGGGTCCTGGTTTTCCCTGATTAAAAAAAACAAACAAACCACAAATTCTCTGCTAAAACCACTAAAATCCAAGATTAAAATTCAAGCCCTCCCCTGCCCCACCACAGCCCCTGCTCCCTCAGCCCTGCCAGAAGGGACCCCCAGCTGCCAGAGGTATGGACCCAGGTCCACAGCCCCCTGCCCCCACTCCCCGCTACTGTTGGCTCAGGCGGGGCGGCTCCCTGCTGTTGTGAGCACTCCCAGAGGGCAGGGGGGTCGCGTGCCCCCCCAGATCTGCACCTGGGGCAGGCACAGGCTGAGGTTGCTGCTTAGCTGGGTGGGGCTTGGGGCCCAAGGCTGCAATGAGCAGCTGCAGGGCCCCAGCAGGAAACAGGATTGGACTATGGGTGGCTCATCCGGGGGAGGGAAGGTTCCCTGCTGTGGTGTGCACTCCCAGGGGGCAGGAGAGACCCATGCCCCCCAGATTTGTACCCGGGGCAGGCACAGGCTGTGGGCTCAAGGTCCTGCCCTGCTTCCTTCCCCCGGGGCCTCCCCAGCCCAGCGAGCGCGACCTAGTGCAGCTGGGGACAGCGGGGCAGCACAGGGATTCCTCGCCGCTGCAAGCTTCCTTCCCCTGCTGCCCTGGTGATGTGCCTCCAGCACCTGCTGCTTTGTGGGGCACAGCCCTGTGTGCAGGAAGCGCGTTGCTGGGGTAGCAAGGGGACAAGCAGTGAGGAGATTTTTTAAGTGGCTTCTCAGCTCCCTGCCATGCTGGATTGCAGTGAAGCAGGGTGGCAGGGAACAGCATGCCCCCTCCTCACTGCTGTTCCCTACCACCCTGCTTTCCTCCCGTGACTTAGCGCAGCAGGGAGCCGAGGAGCTGTGCAGAAAACTTCCTCGCTGCCCAGGTGACACGCCTCCTGCACACAGGGCTGCATTGAGGGCAGTGGCGCAGACTGTGCCCACCAAAGCAGCAGCAGGCACTGGAGGCACGTTGCCAGGGCACTTGTGGGGGGAGTGAAGCGCACATCAGCGAGGAATCCCCACACTACCCAGCTGTCCTCAGCTGTGTTGGGTCGTACCCACCAGGGTCGGGAGGCCCCAGGGGAGGGAAGCAGGATGGGAGCTCGAGCCTGCAGCCTACACCTGCCCTCGGTACAGATCTGGGGGGGGTGTGGGTCTCCCCTGCCCCCTGGGAGTACACGCGCTAGTGGCCCTTTCCCTCCGTCACGAGCCACCCGTGGCCCCATCCTGCTTCCTGCTGGGGCCCTATAGCTATACATTTCAGCCCTGGGCCCCAAGCCCCACCTGACTGGGCAGCAGCCCCAACCCTGCCCAGCTCCCTCCCTACAGGGGCCTCAATCCCCCTTTCCCCACCCCCACTTACCTGTTGGAGCTTCTCTGCAGACTGCTTGGAGCCACATGCATGTCTATGGATGTGGCGCTCCCTGTCTTTCCGCCTTCCTCCCACTCCCTCCTAGCCTGCAGAGAGCTCACTGCAAAATGGCAAATTCCGCGGGTTTCTCTGGTAAAATGAGAAATATGCGTTTGCCTCTGGTAAAAGGCAAAATCCACGGTTTACTCGCTTTATACATGGGAAATGGAAAACCCGGATCCCTGGTAATGAACACGAGACACATCTCTGTAGATCAGTGGTGCTCAACCTTTGAGTTAACCAACTTGCCAGGCTATCCATTGATGCAAAAATTTGTCAGCAGTGGTAGCAGCCTCAATTGCTGCTTCCTGCCACCGAATTTGTGGACCCGTGGGGAGCCTTGCAGGCTAGATAACATGGTCCTGTGCATGGGCAGTGCCAGATCTGGGTGCATGGAATCAGACCAGTACACAGGGTCACACGAATAGACCGAGCCTACGTACCAACCACACATGGGATTCTGCCTGTGGACTGGCCTTGTGCCACTTATGTGGTGTTCAGGGCCAGACGGTTGGGCACTACTGCCCTAGATATATCCTGTTCAGTGCTCTCCCTCTAAAGTATCGACTGTTGCCGAAGATACTGGGCTAGATGGACCACTGCTCCGACTCAATATGGCACTTATGTTCTTAAACTGAAAATGTGGGTATATGCTGAATTTCTCTAAGGCTGTAAATTGACATTGTATTTGTCCTGGGATCCTACAAACATACAAGTCTGTTGTTCTATTTCAAGTCCCTCTGAAGTTTGTGGGATAAAATATGCCAATGACTTTTTCTGGAACATGGACACGTGTGGATTATTGTGAGTCATTCCTGGGATAAGCTGGCCAGGCTGTGTACTCTTGCTCACCACCTACTGGCAGAGGTCGAGCAATACAATTTGGAAGGTCGATATCTATTGAGCCATGCTTTTGACCCCAGCACAATCCTGCCTCAAAAGGGACGTTTATGTACACAGCCTATGTACGTTTAGATCTCTAAGCCACATTTTCAAAAGAGGAATGTAAGTGCTTATCTATGCATGGTATTAGTCTGGAATTGGCCACTCCAGAATAACTCTATGTATGGAAGAGATGGTTTTGAATGTGCATTAAGCTAAATCAGGCAAGGCTATTCAACTTTGACACACCCAGGGCTTGCACATAGTGCTGGTGTGCAGCCCCTGTGCCACAAAAGGCAGGGCCACATACTGAGGGGTGACCACCTCTGCAGGATTCCCTGCACTGTACAAGCTGCACTGGTGCCATGTGGCCCACTGCCAGCAACATGCAGCACCATCCTGGGGTCCTGTTGTACCAGCAAATAGCAAATTCTTGCAGCTGACAGAACTCTCAGCCCCACCTGTCCCCTACATGCAGCCAGGACTGAGAGTCCCATCAGCTAATGGGACTCTTAACCCCAGCAACTGTGGAGTGCCCCACCCCCCTTTGTGGGTGGGAGATCACAGCTGCTGTGAATTCCCAGCCATGCGGTGTGTGGAGTGCACCTGCAGGTGGCAGACAGCAGCTGTTGCAGTCTCCCAGCCATGGGGATGTGTGGAGCCCCCCAGGGCTGGGAAATTGCAGGTTCACCCTACGGTTGGCAGGACCCAGAGTCCCACAGCTGCCAGGCACTGCAGGAGCTTAGAGTCTCCTCAGCTGCAGGATCTCAGATGGGCATGATGCACCCCAGTGGCTGGGAGCCCCATCAGCTTACTGGGTCCCCATCTGCAGGGGAAACCCTGCTACACATGCAAATTAAAGCTGGATAGCAATCAGCTATGCAATTAGCATGCATTTTTGAGGTCTATCTTTATAACTGGTTTGACCTTTTTATGGTACGATAGGTATTTTGCATGTGTAGCTGGTCTTGGTTTAATTCCACAATTAACCAGTTAATTGCACAATAGCTGTAAGATGTAGAGGTGGGTTTAGTGCCTAAAGTTATTTTTCAAAATTGAACGTCTCTGACTTTTTATAGAATGATAGAAAAGTAGTGCTTGAGAAAGACCTCAAGAGGTGATCTAGTACTACCTCTGATCAAGGCGGGATCATCCTTGTCTAAACCATCCAAGACAAATATTTATCTATCTTGCTCTTAAACTTCCACAACCCCTCTAGGAAGGCTGTACCAATGCTTAACCCATCTAATTATGAGAAAGTTCTTCCTAATGTTCCACGTAAATTTCCCTTTTTGCAATTTAGGAACATTGTTCCTTGTTCTGTCCCCTTGGCCAAAATGGACAGGACAGTGTTTCAGAAAATGCTTATTCAATCTTTAAAAATCTTCCTCAAATTAACAGTTAGAAAGAAACTTAGAATGGTAGGATTTTTCACTTTCAATTGACATGAAAAACCATTACAATTCTTAATTTGAATATATGCAGAACATAAGTTCAGGCTTGAAAAGATTACCTAACAGCAAAAAAAAAAGACTGGAGATAAAGCACTCATCTAAGAGGTGTTTGTTTCATTCTACTGACATTTTATTAAGCTTATAAAGGCTGAAGAGTTAAAGTTATGTACAGGTCCATGTTCATCAAAAAAAAAAAGCCAAACGAGATGAGAAAACTACAAACTTCTATTTTTCTAGAAGTGGGAATATGCCTTAAAGACTGAAAGTATTCAAATTAGGGCACCTGAATTCTGAAATTTAGAAGTCACATTCACATTTTTGCTGCAGTCAAGAAGTTTACATTTAATTTCTGAACTGTTCCAAACAAAAAAATGACTTTTTATTTTTTAAAACTTCTTCCAGGTAAAATGTAAGCAGAGGACTTGGAAAAAGCTCAAGGGCTATTTTTCTACTTGTTCCAGAGCAAGAAAAGAAGTTTTTATTTTTACTTCACCACTCACCCTTATGCTTGGTTTGTTTTTGTATGTTATTGGGAAATAGAATAGAAATTGCTTATTGTTAATAAATGCAAACAAAGCTCTACAGCTGATCAGCTTTGGTATAGCAACAGGGAGAAGGAAGTCATTGGTGGCATGTGGCCATTTTTTGTTTAATTTATACATTAAACTTGCCACTGCTGCTGCAAGGAACTGACAGCTCTCAATGACAAAATGGCATTCTTGCAAGTTTTCCACTAAGACTTTTTCTATTTAGCCCACTGGCACTTTGAGAACAGATGCAAGCAGGCACTGCTCAGTATAAAAGTTAGCTTTACTACAATTAGTACATTTTTTTTTAAACCTCAAACTCATTTATTGCTGGCCTGGTAGCCATGGAGACTTAAGATTTTTTTTTATCTACAGAACAGGAACAATATGATACCCAAAATATTCCTCAACTTTTACCTGTACTGATTGTACCTACAGGCGTAATGATAAATGATAGCACGACCTCCATAGCCAATTCACTTCTTAGACTTTCTTGAGACTGAAAACAGGTAACAGTTAGTGCCAACTATGGTAAGTTTTTATGTTAATGGAAACAAGAACCACAATAAACCAATATGAACCAAACTTCATTACCAGACAGGCTTTTCACTAACATCTTAATTGACTTCTATGGTAGTAAGTATTATAGCAGTTAAATGTGAAGGGGCTGAGGCTGGATTTGAATGGATAAAAGCGTTCTTTTATAACCCATTACCAGTCTCTCCCGAGTCATGCAGATGCTGTGCCAGGCTCTCTATTATTGCAATTAAACTTTTATGGCAGTAAGTTTTTCCCCAGGTTAATTACTGATACATGTCAAATTTCATACATTAATTGCATCTGATTTTGCCAGCACACCCCAACAAGCAAATCCCCTTATTCCCTTACAATGATTTCTTGATATCGGTACAAAGAAATTACTTTCACATACTACCTTACCCATTCATTATTAATATCTGTTTGGCAGCATGCTGTGTCTCCATATGACCATTCAAGTAATGTACAGAATATAAAAGACAGAATAACTCATTGAATCTCACATAAATTGGCTAAAATATGACAATATCCATGGTTCTTACTACAATAAGAAGTTAGTATGTTCCCCAGTGCATTTATATTCAGATTCTTTAAAAATAAAGATGCTGCTTTTTGTATTGTTTTAACTGTGAGGTAGGTAACACTTTCATATAAATAGTATAAAGAAGAAATCTGTCATTAAGCCTCTTCACTGAGGCAGATTTTTAAGTGTGGCACCATGCTGTGCAAGTTAGCAATTAAAATATTAAACTAAATAAAATCCCTCCTTTTAAAAGATGAATACAAAATCCTTGGAAACAGTCTTGGCTTACACACAGGTGGACCCCTGACCAAAGAGTCAGCGGAAATCTGGCTTTAGTTTCCAAATACCTTCACCATTTGGACTTCTGTGGAAAATACAAAGATTTCTCAGAAGTTCTCGAAAGACACAAGACTGTGCTGATGATAACTTGGACTCAAATGCCTCCAGTATCTCCCGAGTACTGGCCTGTCCATCTACACAAGCCTGGAATGCAATAAAGTTTCGAACATCCACTAGCAAGTCGTCATGCTCTGTTGAGGCTGGAAGAGGAGCAGAAGCTTGCTGATGATTTTCAACGCCTGCATTCTCTGTCCTCTGAGGTAATATAAGGTGGTTCCTAGCCCTCATCTTAGCTAACAAAGATGATGAATCTAGTACACTATATGATGACTCTCCTGCTTCCGTTTTCCCATCAAAATGCATGCTGGAAATGCTCTTCTTTATATTCTCTTTCTTTATATTATCAACCTCCTGCAAAGAAACACAGTTTAGAAAAAGATGGATTTTGAAATTCACTCAACTTTCATAATTAAATCTCCCTGCCATGTAAATTAAAAAAACTAACAAAGAACTGTAGAAGACATCTACATGAAGCAATATACACCAGAATCAATACATTGTTATCTTAGCTCAATTCTGTTTTTCAGTAACTAGGAAACTACAAAGATCTCTGGGTCTCAAATGAAAGTGAATAGAACATGATGAATCCAAGGGCCTTGCTACACATTCAAACTAGTGACGGATAGAAACCAGCTATAAAAACTGTTACACACTTTCAAGCACTAATTTATAACTGGTTGGCTCTTTTTATAGCTGGATAGTCATTTTTATCATGTAATAATTACTTTGCATGTATGGTCAGTTTGAATTTATTGTGTGATTCACCAGTTAACTGTGTAATATATGTAACATGTAGTAGGGGCCAAAAACAATTTCATTTGAAATAGATTTGTTTTGATGCTACATTTTTGGGGGGTGGGGAGGAAATTATTTAGGCATACTTGAAGACTTTTCAAACTTATTGGAATTCTGCATAAGACCAGGGGTGGCCAACCTGTGTGTGGCAAACAGCAGATCAGGGAGGGGGCAGGCAGCACAGTGGCAAATAATAGAGGCAGCAGATATCAAAAAGGTAAATGAGGCAGGAAACAAAAGGCAGGGAGCAGAAGGCAGAGCAGCAGATTGGATGGGGAAAGGGGACTGAATTGGCACTTAGGGAGGGTGTTGGGCTTAACGTGTACCACACCTACCAAAAAATTTGGCTGTCACTGATATTGAATAATGACAACTGTTTCTGAGACATACATGCTGAAAAGCTAAAGCTAAGCGGTTTTACTTGCATGGGTTACTGAAAGCGAGGTTCCCAGGTGCGTGCCTTACCTTGCATTTCTTTCCAGGAGATGGGTCTTGTAGCATAGGATTTTTCTTTTGGCCAAACCTACTCCTAAAAACAAGCAAAAATTCATTATGACAGAGGTATCTATAACATGCAGTTTGCCAGTGCAACCTCAGTGGCTTGCCATAATTTTTTATTAAAATAGTATGTTAAACAAAAAAAAATTTGAAAAGCAAAACAGCAAGTTCTCCATCTTTCCTGCACAATGATTCATTCACCTGTGTATGAGACTGCATGTGTACTATTGAGCTTAGAAATGTGCTGAGAGCATATAGCTGATCAGAACAGTTCCCACAAGTGAGGGCCCTCCAGTGGAAAGTGCACTTTTCAAGTGGCACTAAGAGTTTGAGTTGTATACCCCTGCATTACAAAATCCCCCTAAAAAGGCATAACAAAAGTTTTATTACTGTTATAAGGGCTCTAAGAACCTTCCCTGAATACTGCCACTTCTCAATCATCTGTAAGAATTTCTTAGCATCTACAGACTTTAGGATGGAATTGCTACTATCAAAGGCTTGAGAGCAGTAGGAAACAGTACCACAAGACATGCAACAATTTATTTATATAGGCCTTTCAACCCAAAGTACTCCACAAACATTGGTCAAGTCTCAGGTAAAATCTGATAGCAATTAAACACAGCAACCCCACCCAACAGGTTAAGACAGGAAGTAAAAACTACCAGAAACCTGTGAAGCTACAAAATGAGTTCAAATTAGCAGAATGTAATTTGAAACCTAGGCTGATTTCTAGAGTGCTGTGCAACCCTTAATGACCTTAAATACAGAGGACACTGGTTGTATGCCCCATTCAAGGATGGATAGGAAAGTCCAGGTGCCCACTCCATCCTCTACACCAAATTCTTGTTGTGTAATGGATGCAAAAAGCCGAGTTAGTCACTCTAGGCTAGAGTTGTCCAACTTCTAAGTGTCTGGGGGCTGGACAAGCCACTTCTCCCCTCCTGCTGCATTGCACACATGGGCAGCCCTGCTACCACTGCTGCACTGCCCATGTGGGCAACTATTACACTGCATGTCCCTGTACCTCCTGCACCAGGTGCACAGGCAGCTCCCACTACAGCTTCTTTGCTGCATTGTGCTGCAGACTCCTCCAGTACCAGGGGCTGTAGTCACCTTGCCTCTTGGGCCCACAGTAAGTGAAAGCCAGGGGATGAGGGGGAACCTAGAGAACCCATGAGGTTGCACATTAACCCCTTATGGGTTGTATGCAGTCCAGAGGCCACCAGTTGGATAGTCCTGCTCTAGGCTACTTGTATTGGTTTCATACTGCAATCTAATGTGCTTGGGGCATGGAAGGGGTATAGCACACTAGAAACCTTGAGAAAGCACATCAGCTCCTAGGAGCCTTTTCCTTCTAACTTATGATCAGGGATCTGGATTTTCCATTTCCCATGGAAAAAATGGAGAAAGCCATGGATTTCCCATTTTTATCAGATAAGACACAGATTTTACCATTTAGCAGAGAAAGCCACAGATCCCCTGCTTTTGCAAAGAGCTCTGCAGGCATGCAGAGTTCCAGCCTGCAAGAGCTGACTGCAAAAAGGGTGGGAAACCCCCAGCCCTGCCTGGGGGGTGGGATGCCTGAGGCTTTTTGTCAGTCTCAACGCTCAGCTCAGGCTCGCTATTCACTCCTGGAGCCTGTAAAGTTAGGTATGTGGGGCTTCCGGGAGGCTGGGGGTTGTGACGCATGGCCGGGTGGGGGGGAAGCTGGCTTGGGGCTGAGGAAGTGGGGAGGTGTTGGGGGAAGCACTAGAGTGCCTAGCCAGCTGCGCATGGACTATAAGCGGTGCTACTGGTCCGACCAGGCTTGGTGCCTCCCCGTGCAGCTTCCCTTAAGGACTGATAGCGCCACTCGCGGTCCACATGCAGTCGGCTGGGCACTCTGGCAGGGAGCAGGTGTTGGGGGAAGCCCTGGAGTGGCCAGCACCACCACCCACCTGCTGCTTCTGTGCCGCTTGTCTGCAGAGCTGTGCAGCCAGCTGTGGCAAGGCAGCACAGGGCACGGCTGCGCCAGGGCTGGGGGGGCCCTTGTGCATGGCACAGTGGCCAAAACTGCACTGCCACCACTACTGCCGCACCCCACGCTGCCTTCCTGTGGCCGGCCACATGGCTTCACAGGCACAGCTCTGCAGCTACACAGCTCTAGGTAAGCTGCGCAGGGTAGCAATACCCCCCTGTGGGCTGCACACAAGCCGCCCAGTCGGCAGAGGGGCACCACTGTCCTGTGTTGCTTTCCTGCGGAGCCACTGCTCTGCCGCCACCACTGCTGTGCCTCGCACTGCCTTCTTGCGGTCGGCTGCACGACTCCACAGGCAAGCAGGGAGCAGCAGTGGTGGTGGCTGCCACATGTGAGCCACACCCCGCCTCCTCTGGCCGGCCAGGTGGCTTGTGTGTGTCTCACAGAGGGGCACTGCTGCCCTTGCCTTCTCTGGCCCTGCTCCTTGGAGTGGGCAGACACACACACTCCCCCCCACTCTCGATCTGGCCCCTCCCAGCCCCTTCCCTTTCCCCTACATACTTACCTGTTGGAGTGTGTGTCTGTACCTCTGTTTGTGGGGGGCTCTTGTGGGGGAAGTGAGGGGTAGCAGCAGGGCTGGGGGGGGGGGGGGCTTTAATTTTATTCATGGATTTTGGGGTTTTTCCTCAGAGAATTTGTGATTATTAATTTTTTTTTTTAATCAGGGAAAACCAGGATCCCTGCTTATGATAGTTCTTAAACTTGCCCCTACTTGTGCCTATGAAAGATGGTACAAAACCACCGTAGGCAACTGGTGCCACCTGAGTCAGGGGGGGCATGTGCCCCCCCCACAGTTGATCTCGCTGACCGGGGAGAGGGGTCCCCCCTGCGGCTGATCTTGCCGACCGGGGAGCATGAGCGGTGCTCCCGGAAGTGCCATCGGCACTTCATCTGGTGCTTCCACTCCCTGGCCGGTGCTTGCAGGGGCGAGCATCACCTAAGTGGGGAGCGCTGCCTGTCAGGAGGTGCATCAGTGCTCTCACAGGGTGCACATGCACCCCCTATGTGTCACCACTGAAAACCACCTATGTCCTCCTCAAGTTTTCAGAACAGACCCAAGACAGACCAAAGGATTTCACTTGGTAAACTCCATAAATACATACTGGAGTTCCTACATGCTTCTTGAAGGTCTCTCATTTAACTACTTAGCTTGAGGGATTAACAATATGAAAGCAGTATACTCACAGGCTAAACATGAATTTATAGCGACCCCTGAGTAATTCTAATTTTATTCTCATCTCTACTCTGTGATGTGGGAAAATTTTCAAAAACATTTAAAGGATCTGGGAACTGAAGCCCCACTTGAAAATGTCTTTTCTAAGTGTCTAAGTCACTTGAAAAGAAAGTCTTGAAAAATTGACTTGAAAATGTTAAACAAAATTAATACTTCTAGGCAATCTGACAAATCTGATTATAGTTCATCTAGTAAATATTTTAAAAGTTTTTGATGCAAATCCAGCACACATTAGCCAGTACAAAACCAACCTATTAAACCCCCACTATTAAAGATCGCAAAAAATGTGGAAACTAAATTTTACTTTATTCCTGATGGGGCACCAGATAGACCACTGCTGCCTGTCCAGGTTGGCACACCAAAAGCTGCTCCTAAACATCGCTGTCGGGAGATCTTTAAGGCTCTTAAGGCATCCTGGGCCACTCGGTTTGCTTCGGCTTCCATTAGCACGTAATCTGGACTGGAAGCTTCCATAATAACATCATGCTTCATAACACTGTGTACTCCTAATGAGATGCATACAAGGAAGAAACAGCTAGTTGTTTTTTTCAACCTTATCCATTTTTATATATGGTAGACATGTTAAACAGTTCACTATAGTCACTTGAAATGAAATAGATCTCTAAGTGAATTGAAATACTATTGGGAATAAAATATTTCTAGTGCTGTTGGAGTCAAAATTCATGCATTTATACTTCTCCCAGGTACCATTAGTTTGGCTGTATTTCTGAGCACGCACTAATTCATCTTGTCAATTTGAAGGATACTATTCTTGATTAAGCAGGAACTTTAGAACATCAGAGCTCATGAATACTGCTGTCCTATTTATTAAGCCTGTGCAAAGCAGCAAGTATTTGCTTCAGATTCAGATTCAGCCGATTTGGAGGTACAGTGATTTGATTCGGTGATTCGAATCACTGTCCTGATTTGATTTGGCTGATTTGGATCCAAAGATTCGGCCATAGACTATAGAGAAAACAGTCTTTGATGACGTTGGACACAGTGGCCTCCAGCTGGTAAATCTGTTGTGGTGGGCGGAGGGGGAAGGGAAGGGGGGTGTGTGTGGGGGGGGCAAATCAATGCCCTACAGTGAGGGAGGGATTGGGACTGGGACAAGCTGCCCAGCTGGGGCGGGGGGGGGGGGGGAGGGTGTGGGACTTGGGGAGGGGAGCTCCTGCCACTGCATGCCGCTGTGTGCTGCTGGTCCGGGAGCTCCTCTTCCAGTGACGCCTCTGGTGGCTCTTGCCGCCAGTCTGAGAGGGCATGGGAGCAGATGTGCGCCCCCAGATTTGCACGGGGTGGGTTGGGACGGGCTTGGCTGCACTCCCCCGTCTGTCTGGAAAGTGCAGGGAGCAGGGGCTATGACCTCCTGCCACTTGTCCAGCTGGGGCAGGGAGCTGCGGGATGGTGCCGCTGTGCTGCCTCAGGCAAACGGTGCACAGTGCTGCTCCAGCCTCCCTACACCACCTGGACAAACTGTGGCTTTGCCCCACCCCAACTGGGCGAACAGCGGCAGGGCATGGAGGTGAGCACAAGCACCCGGATCAGGGTGGGGCTGGCACAGGGGCTACGGGGAATTTTAGGTTGGCTGCAGCCTCCACTAGATCCCGCTCCACTGTGCTCTGCAGGGTGGGCGAAGCCAGGGCTCCGTTCTGGGCAGCAAGCCCCTGCTGCTGGGCTGTACTCTGTGGGGCAGGCGGAACCAGGGCTGCACTCCGGGCTGCAGCTGGGGCTAGCTGCCTGGAGCACAGTCCTGGCTCCACCTGCCCCATGAAGTGCAGCCCAGTGGTAGGCAACTGAGGCTAGCCTCCCGGAGGGCAGCCCGGCCCAGCTCACCCCAAACAAATCCAGGGGCAACACCTGCTCCCATGCCCTCCTGGAACAATGGCGAGAGCCGCCAGAGGAGTCATTGGAAGAGCAGCTCTTGGACAGGCAGCGCGCAGCGGTGGGAGCCCCCCTCCCCAAGGTCCTGTGCCCTCCGTCCTGGCTGGGCAGCTTGTTCTAGCCCCAATCCTTCCCCTGCTGTGGGTGTGTTGATTTGTCCCCACCCCCTCTATGCCCCTTCCCTCCCCCACTCTGCCCATCACAAAAGACCAGCTGGAAGCAGCTGTGTCCAGTGTCACTAAGGACTGCTGCCTGTATAGTCTGAGGCCAAATCTCCAAATTTCTCCAAACTGATTTGGAGGCTTCCGAATCAATTCAGACCTTTTAATGGTTTTCCCGGTTTGATTTGGAGATTTGGCTGCTGAATCAGGCCGAATCTCCTCCAAATCGAATTGGCTACTGTGTACCCTCTATTGGATTAGAGTTACTAGCACTCAAAATGACAACAACCCACTAATGTAGATTTTATGTACGTTTCTTAAACTGGCATTGTACAAATGAATAAAAAGGTTACCTGACTTTTTGAAAAGTTTCTCCAAGACATAATCATCATTCTTCTTTTGATCATCCTCCTTCTCTTCATTGTCCTCTTTCCTGTATTGTTTTTGTTTTACTAGATGTGAGATACGTTCCCCTTCAAATCTGGCATCTTTTTTATTTTTTGGCTTCTTTTGGTTATTCTTGCAGCCCTCACGTGCCAGCATATCTACGCTGTGTTTTGTTTTTGAGGTGCATTTACAATGATTACTACCTAACTGTCGAACTTCAAAATCCGCTTTCTGCTTTTCCTGTGAGCAGTCGGTTCCCCTCTCAATACTTACACCAGGTGCTCCATGAACTTCACTAATGAATCCAAGGTTCTCTGGAGTCCCAGCATTCCCTGGGAGTGGCTGTAACACAGACCTGTCAACTGTGTCTAAACTCTTGTCTTCACCGTTAACCAATGAATCCATATTATGAAGTACTTGTGAGTCACCTTCTGTAGCATAATTTGGGTTAAAAGTATCAGAGTTTCCTTTGGTTTTGCCAACTGCCTCAGCTCCTTCAGAGGAATTAGTTAGATGTCCTGTTGAGGGGGAACATGAGGGCTTGCTGTATTTAGATGAAATGTGTCCTTTAAGATGGAGACCACTTTCAGAAGCGTTATCAGGTGGCTTTGCAAATTTTCGTTTTGATTGACGTTTTGGAGCTTGAACATCTGACCCAGTACCTGTTATATGTATGAAATTGATTTTAATAATTAAACATTTTGAATGGTCTCATTGTATAAAAATCATGTGCAAGTTAAGGAAAAATATTTCTCATACCTGCAAAAATAGCACTAGTTTCTGTTCCTTGAGACCCATCTGGGCTGCTCAGAGTGAAAAGTTCATAAAGATCATTGGATTTGAAAAATCGCCTTTGTTTTGGATCTTTCAACACTCTGTTTGTTAAAAACTGTTTGAAGATTTGTCTGGAAAAAAATACAATTGTTCTATATATGAAACAATATCTAGCTATGTTTAACTATCGAATAAAGTACTCAAAGAGAAATTCTGTCAACACAAATTTTACCCTACAGAACAATTAAGCAGTAGGAGGAAGATGCTTGCTTTACAGAGACAATCTGAGTTATAGTAACTTTTAAACAATCCACTAAATTGTTAACCATAGGAATTTATTGCATTTCAGCAATCCCATAACACACCGGGTAGCCACCATCCTGAAATGTCCCATGAGACATCACTTATCTTAAGCTGTAAAAAACTTCACGGCTAGAAATGTTTTGTACATTAAAACTGAAAAACTGGTATACGCTACAGTAAAGCTCAATGAAAGAGTGGAGGCCCATTAGAATGATTATATTTTAATACCACAACGTTGGCTGAATGGGCTGAAATGGAAAAAGGCAATGCATCAGCATAGAGCCCGACAGCATCTGATGGCATAGACTAGATAATCTCTACTGTTATAACAAATTAAAAAAAAAAAATCGGAGTTAGGGAGTAGTTGGCTCGGCTGCCAGACCAATATATT
Organism: Alligator mississippiensis; assembly: GCF_030867095.1. Taxonomy (NCBI): domain Eukaryota; kingdom Metazoa; phylum Chordata; order Crocodylia; family Alligatoridae; genus Alligator; species Alligator mississippiensis. The sequence goes on from NC_081829.1 coordinate 22,533,982, forward strand.
TGGCAGTGGTACATTTAGACTTTTGTTTAGCTTTAACCCATCCCTGCAGTTATGCCTCATCTATCCTGTATGGTTTTTTATAGCAATTTTTTCCATCCAAAGCAGACACGACCTATTTGGGTTGCAAACTGATTCTCGAAATCTTTTCCTCTTGTCCATACCACAGTTAGGCCCCAATAGGACCATGTGGGGAAAAATCTATGTTCAAACACATTTCTGACTAGCATGATTTTGAACTAGACCCCAGTACAGTAATACAATTCTTTCCATTTCAAAGCAGATTAGAATACCCAATTTAGCCTCCCAAAGGATTCTGAAGATTATTAGTATTATCTGCATTTCATAGACAAAGAAACTGAGGCAACAAGTAAAAGGTGATTTCCTTGAGGCTCACAGTACTTCCCTGCAGTGTTCTGAAAATAACTCTGATGAGTGTTCAGACCCTTAGGCTCCACTTCCTCTGTGTGGTCAGGGTCATTCAAACCAAAGTTTGTTGGTGGGATACAAGCCAAATAGCAGTGGAAACTTTGTGTCTGCGTGGTAAGGCAATTGGGAAATGAACTCAATAAACTGTTGGCATTTTATTATATTCTTTTTCATTTATCTGCATTTTAAAAAGAGGGCATTATTGTAAAGGGAAATGTGTAGCCAGGTAATGTCAAAGTACTATCATTTTGAATTTACATGAATAAGGCTAACTATTTAGAAGACAGTTTAGTGGAGAGGAAAACTAAGAGTTAGGGGTTTATTGCAGAGGTGTCAAACTTATGGCCCACAGAGCCCCATGATCTGGTTCTCAGTGCTGCTCTTGGGTCTAAACAGACCACATGGAGCATGGTGCCTGCCAGACCACTCCCATGGGCAGGGCCCAGGCATACAGTGCCCACTCTGGCTGATCCAGGACTGTGCCATACAGGTTGGCATGTGTGGCATGGATCCTGGAGCAATTGGGCCGTATAGCACAGATTCCAGACTGGCCAGAGCTGGCACCATGCTGCATACAGCACCCACTGTGATCAAACTGTACTACATGTGAATCTGCAGTACCTGCTCTAGTCTGGAACCCGCACTACATATCAGTCTGGGACCTTCACGTGCAGTGGTGCAGTGAAGGTCCCAGACTGGCTGGAGTGGGTGCCATGTGCAGTGGTTCCCAGAGATGGTGCTGTGTGTGGTACAGGCCGTGATCTATGCTACATGTCCCCAAGCAGACTGCTCTGCACACAGTACCTTTTCCACCCACTCCAGGATTTGTGCCACATGCAACGCAGGTCCCAGACTGGCTGGAGTGGGTGCTGGATTCAGTATACTAGGGTAGAAGTGAGGGGAAGGGTCTGTGAGCCTAATCCTTGAGTCATTCATCCAGCCTTTAGGACCAGAGTTTGACACCCTTGATTTACAGGTACAGGCAACCCCTGCTTAGTGCTCTTAATTGGTTCCTGAAAAAATAAGCATTAAGCTAAATGAGTGTTAAGTGAAACCAAAAGTATTTGACAACCCGAGATAGTGACCGCAATTGTTGTTTAATGACCCAAGATGGCGACCACAAGCGTTATAACAAAACTTGCTGAGTGCTAAGTGAAATCAGGTATTAGTTTCAAATGAGCATTATAGCAAAATAGTGCTAAGTGAAACAGCGTTAAGCGGGGGTTGCCTGTACATATACTAGATATGTTTCTTACATTCTAAACATATCTAAATGTTAAACAACCATCTGTTGGTGACTTTGGCTCACTTTAATATTTTCAGAGTAACTATTTATTTCATTCTTTTTATTTTTCCTTACCGATCACAAGTTACATACTGTGCAAAATTCTAGAAATCTTGTTGTTTCAAGTCAGGGAAGGAATGACAGTACACCTAGGTATATGGGAAGGGACACAGAACCCACAAGGCCTTGGATGCAATATTAATGAGAGAATCAGCTGTATTAAAAGGTTTTAATAAATGCTGAATCCTGAAATCAGATTTTGGCAGTCAAGAAAATGATTTATAAAACGTTTGATAATATTTAAATTGTGCTTTAAATCCTGACTCCTGCACCCTGTGTCTGTTTGTGCTCATGTATCTGACTGAAAAACGTATAAACAAACCTGTTGGTAGCCCATCAGAATTAACAGAATGCAGTTCACTAATTTATGGTTGCTCTGGTTTTGCACAGCTAACAAATAAAAAGAACAGTAGCCCGTCTTTGGTAATGAAGTCATTGGACTTATGTCTGAACACCCTCAGGGAGCAGATCTGCTAAACATTTTTTTTTTAATATTGGCAAAGTAACATACTTTAGTGTCATTCAAGTATTTTTTGTTCTAAAGGCACTACACTTTTTGGAGTACTAAATGGTGTTCATAAAGATTCACTAAGTATGGAAACTGCTCTAAGGGGCAAAAAAATGAGCAACAAGCATTTGCTTAACTGCTCCCATAGAAATCAATGAGAGGAGTACGGCTTATGAAGTGAATGCTGGTCTGTGGGCTTAAGGAAACCTGTCTCCTACTACTAGTTCTGCTCTTGGCCTGGTGAGGGACAGTGTGGAAGTCACCCTATCTTCCTATGCTTGTGTCCTTGCTTGTAGAGATGGTATGAGAATGCGCTAAGATCTGCTGATGAAAAATACTGTATTTTCTCAACCCTAGAACAAGATATACACTTTTTTTTTTTTTTTTTTTTTTTTTTTTTTTTTTTTAAGGCAGAGCGATGGGAAAAAAATCTTTCCTTGTCGTAATTAACTTAGTGGCAGCAGCTTGGGAGCCGAGTCTGCTAATTACTGTATTCTACTCCTTGTGGTTTGCACAGCGTTTATTTTTGCTTTTACCTGGCCAAAGCTTAAATGGCAGAAACTGCAGTTATCATAGTTCCTCACATAAAATGTAAATGTTAATTTCTAACAGCTGTTTTTTTGGAAAAAAGGCACATATGGTGTGTGTGTGTGTGTGTATTAATGTGATAATAACATTACTGCTACATTCAACAAAGTTATGAACCTGATTATATTTTTTCATAATACTATCAAATCCTTCAATCCTTATTACCCATTTGGTGGCAGAATTTTAAAAGGGGGCTCCAACAGAAATTCACCTGCTTAGGACAGTTAAGTTATCAGTGAATATCAGTACCACTTACCTGTGGTAAATCTTCTCTTCTATTGTACCTGCAGTAAGAAGCCTGTACACAGTCACCTGTTTCGTCTGGCCTATTCTCCAAGCACGCTCTCGAGCCTATAGCATGAAAGTTTTATTTAGTGGAAACTACCTTTCAGAAATGAAGGGCTGTATACACAGTGAACTACTGGCACCAACATGTGTTCTAAATGTACTCTGGAAACTAGCACAGTTTGAGAGATTATAATAACCACATTTCTACACTGATGGAAAGACAGCTCAAAAAAAGAGGTAAACAATTTTAAGAATCTGGTTCTAAAGTGATAAAGCACTTTATCCAATAGTTAGAATTAAAAGTTAATGCAGGATAATGTTGCCCCTTGGATGACCATGTCTCAAATTAAGATCCATTTCATACATTAGCTCGATTTTATTCATGTATTGTCCAGAAGCCTTTTCTTTTTTCTCAGTTTAATTAGTAAGAAGATTTCCTAATTCCTCATGGGGTTTTAGGAAGCATTTCTTAAATGGAACAATCTGGATCACTCAGAATGTATGTGCAAGAATTTTCAAAGAGTTGTGCTGATAGTTGACTGGAGTCCTATTTCCGCCCAGCAAATAGAAAATTAAACTACATTTACAAAAAGGAAACTAACATACACACCCTGATGTTTTCAATGATGAATTTACAGAAGGCAGCTCATGAACTTGAGAAGAAAGAGCAATTTTGAACTAGTTTTGAGATATGTACGCTATTTTAATATTTGACTAAAATGAACTATGAAATTGCTAAAAAAAAAATGCCCCAAATTAAAAGAATAAAGTTCCTACAGTCTCAACCATTCAAATGGGGCAAGAATTCTCAAAGCCCTATTACACTCATGGATAAGACCAGTTCTTTAACAGTACCAGCATAATGGTAACTTCCACTGAGGATATGGCACTAATGTACATTTTACGTGCTTTAAAAGGGGAGGAGGGTGTTGCTGCTGATGCTGTTGAGCCACTTGGCAGGGGGCTTGCCGGCAGCTGCCCTGCTTGCCGGATAGTTCCTGTCCAGTCCACTGTTGAACAGGGCAGGGGGGGTGGGGGCACAGGGCTCACTGGCAGCTGCCCTGCTTGGGTTCCCAGACACACCTGCCCCCTCAAGCAGCTCTGCTTTGGTGTGGAGGTGGGAACTGTGGAGAGGGAATAGTGCTGGAATTCCCAGCTCTGCATTGTGCAGAGATGCTCTGGAGACCTAGCACTCATTCTCTGGAGCTTCCAGCTCTGTACTGGGAGCCAGGATAGAGAGCAGAGAGATCCCCAGTCCTGGCGGTTATCAGCTCCTGACTCCTGGGGGTAGCCAGAAGCTGAGCAGCACCAGGACTGGGGACAGAAAGCTCCCTGTCCCCTGTGCCCCCCTGCTGCCTAGGCTGACTGGGAGCAAATTTGTTCCCAGTGTCTATACATGCAGTACTGTGCAGTAAGTGCCTGTATTTACAGGTACTAGATAATTGTGCAGTAGCCTTATTTACTGTGCTGTAAATGCTATACATATGTGACGCTTTACTGCTCAGTAGACCGTGACACTTTACTGCTCAGTAGATTCATCTACTGCGTGTAAAGCATCTCACGTAGACATGTCCTGAATCTCACTAGATAGTTCAGGAAAAAATTTAAGAAGCCTCCTCCTCTTTCAACACCCATTTTTTTCAATTTGGCTGTTAAATAGAACACGATGAACCAAGCAATACCAACCTGTGTGTCTGTACTGGGATTCCAGTCAGGATCATAGATAATAACCCTGTCAGCACCTGTCAGGTTGATTCCAATGCCACCAACTCGAGTTGTAAGAAGAAAAATAAATATGGATTTATCCTGTAACACATGCAATACAAGACAGAATTTAGCAAAGCTTAATTATCAAAGTAGAATGTTACTTTTCTCCTGCTAATTCTTGCATAGACCAATTGTGTATTTTTATGTAAGAAAGACTGGTCCACTTCAGCCAGTAACATAGAAGTAGAAAACCAAAATTAATCTGCAGTCTAGATCTAATTCAAATATTCACAATGAAATCATGATGTGCACTTATACCACAAACTCTCTGGAAACAGCACTCTTAAGGATTTCATTCTGGGTTCTTGCAGGGTTTAACATTTAACATTCTTGCTATAACTGAAAATCTTTTTTTTTTTTAAAGAAAATTTTAGTCACTCTTGTTTCATCATATATCTGCTGGAAGTTAATTCCATACTTAGGTTATATTAGTTAAGAACGCATTGTCCCCAAATCTCACATTTCATCCTGGGCTTTGTGATCTTTGTTGTCCCAGAGAAATACAACTGTTACTGTAGGTCATTAGATCAAAATATGATCTAATGTAGTTAGAGTTTGACTTATTAATTACTTAGAAAAGTTGGACCGTGGTACTACACTGCTACCAGAAGGTAGCTTGGAACTAGTGAAGTAGGTGGTAGGTGTCCTTATAGCACTGTAGATCATGCAGGAGACAGACACATTCCCTATTAGCTGGAGGCTCTGCACACAGCTTTAGGTACAGTAAGCTATAGGAATCTAACATGGAGCTAACACATGCATGGATTATTTTGGCAGTCCTTATCTGGAAAGAGAAGTTAAATTTTTTAGGGACCTAGAGAACAAAGACAGCATTTTTAGATGATGCCCCTTCCCAGTCATATGCATATACTGAGGAGCAAAACTGGGTCCAGAGGCTTCATTCTGCTTTGACAAGTGCACTTGCAAGCCTTAAATGGAGGAATAGCAATATGGTAGAGCTTAAAACACTCCTCCCTTCCCACTAGTGTTGCTTCAATATTACCTGGGCTGAGTTTAAGCTAGCTCCTCCTGAGCTAGAAACTGATTTCCTGCAGCTATGTTGGCACCTTAGCAGTGGCAATGGTTGTTTCTATGGAGAATGACATAGGCTGGTGATGAAAACTCTCTCTGCCACTTCATATAGAGTAACATTGATTCTACAAGACCATAATTATCCCTTCTGTTGGTAATGCATCAGACAGTACTATCTAACTTGATCTTCCATGGCAGCACTGACTGTGCATAGCTAACAAGTGCAAAAACTCAATTCTGTCAGTCACGTCAGCAAATTTGACAAAGATGTAAAGGGATCAGGATATGCCTAGTGTTGCCTTATTTACTTATTCACTTTTCTGACCAAAAGTCAGATATTAAAGTCTAATGTTTATTCAGGGGTATAGGTTGTAGCCATGTTGGTCTAAGGACATAGGTTCTTCAGGTAAATCTGATATCTTTTATTAGACAAACTCAAATAGTTTATTAATTCAACAATTTATTCAACTCAACAATGTTTATTCATTCTTTTACAAGAAAATTTCTTATTCAGCCTTGGGCCTTGGTTCAGAGAACCAAGCTTCAATTTAGGGAAAAAATGGCAATTTCTTTCTCTTACTCCTTACCTCAAGAGAAACAGTTTGTCTTGATCCAGAACTCCAAAAGCTTGAGAGATCCTACCCACCCAGAGATTTAAGCCATAGTAACTACTGAAATGGAAGAAATGTTTTCAAATGCACCAGAGCAAATAGTTAAAAGCAGTCTATTTTGATTGACTTCAAGCATCAATCACTGGTAAGAATTTATGGGAGGGCTGCAATTTCGCACCTCATTATATCTTGTTATAAGAGGCTGTCTGGATGCGATTGTTGTAGTACCATCCATCTTGAGGTAGGAATAGTTTCTCTCTCTCAAAAATGCTTCAAGGATGTGTAGCATCTGTTGTTATAGAAAGATTCTAATGAAATCCCAGCATGAAATTTAACTGAATAGCATGTCACGTCATAAACATTTCTGGTATTAACCACAATGGACAATTCAGGCCTTTCCAAGAAAAAAACAAAAACCAAACAAACTCAAACTCTCTAAAATGGTTAGAACTCCCACTGAACAGCATAAGAGTACAATTCTAAGAGAGGGCAAACTAACCTCATTCACAGTATGTAGCAAATTGCACCCCCCGTCAGAAATTGACTGACAATACCAAATCCATTAACTGCAATTCCTTATCTTACACAGTTATTTGTACTGTTGTTATGAACCAAATGCAACTCAGTTATACCAACGGCTAAAAGGAATTATTCTGGAGGTACACTGGTAAACCTGAGAGCAACATTTACCCAAAATATATTTAACTACACTCAGCATATAAAGTCCCTCCAAGCATTTTGATGGAATAGACATCTAAGGCATCTTTACACATGCTTACGGGTGGGAGGGGTGCTTTAAATCAGAATGGCTCAAGAAGTGCTCTAATTGAAGCACCTGCAGTGTCTCATGTATTCAGCGTCCCACATGCTTAAAAATGACTTTAACTCATGCTCATTTGATGAGTTTTAAAGTGCCCCCACCAGTGCCATTTTGAAGCACAGGGGTTGAATGCATGAGGCATGGAGACTGCAGGAGCAGGTTAATTATCATGCTCCAGGAGACCCGATTAATCGAGCCTGCTCTGATGTGCTGTAATTACAGCATACCAGAGCAGCGTCCCCACACACCTACAGATACCCCTAGTCTCCAGTTACCAAACACAAGAAACTAAAGGAATGTTTCATCTTTGACACTTTTCAGGGGCAGCGGAATTTTGTTTTCTAATACACAACTGTGTTAAGTTTATCTAGTAAACTTATCGCTGCACATAAGGTTGTTCCCATAGATTTTAAGAACAAGTTCAACCAGAAGTCAAACACCTATAGCCCATAGGCTGAATCAGGCCCATGGAGCTATAGGTTCCAGCCTGTAAAGCAAGGGCTTTGGTGGTGTTAGGCTTTGCTTATGCTGTATGTATGTGGCCAGTGTTTTGCCCACACCATGCTGCACGTAGACATTGAGTAGCATGCAGCAGATGGGTCCTAGCACCGACCTACTGACTTTGGTCATTCTGGCTTGTCTCCTGAAAATGTTGCTGACCTCTGGGTTAGATCAACACTTGTCAAGAATGGTACAGATAGGGATGATCCCATCTTGAGCTCCCTTCCAGCCCTACTGTTATATGATTCTAAGATGTTCTTACCTGTCTTGACTGAGTAAACAGCAGCACTCTGTGACCCTGCTTATGCCATATTTTCAGCAGTGACTCTACCACTATCATTTTTCCAGAACGTTTCCAATATCCAAACTGATCCACTTCATCTATCTCATTATCTGGTACACTTTTCAAGACCTTGGGGCCACCAGAGAAAAGATCAGGATGATTGCAGATTTTTCTCAATCCTACAAGTCCAGAGAAAATCTACAGAATATAGGAGAAAGATGATTTTTTCAAACAGCTTTCATTACGTCATTTAAGGAAAAAAGACAAAAAAGGATCAGATTAGGCATAGTTAAGAAAGTCACTGGATTTTTATACCTGCAAATATTAGTTCTTGTACCGATAAAAAAGATTTCAGAGAGCTGATACATTAAAGTGGCCAGTGACATTCTACGATTTTGAGAATTAATTTTGGTGATAACATTAAGTGAATTCTGCAGTAATTTTCAGATTAATGCAAACTAATACTAGCTGCAATTTTCTGGAGCTTCAGAAAAACCACAAACATCATATCTGGCTGGACATGGTCTTCCAGCATGGAGAATTAAATATACGTTATCTGCTAAAGCTGCTATACACACAGCTGGACTTATAAATCAAGAACAAATATTACTTATGTGCTTAAGCAGGATCCTTTATTTTATGATCTTAACTCATTTGGTTGCTCTGCTTCAATCACTGAATAATTGAAGCAGTGAAGAATTCAGAGAAGTTAGACTTCCTATCATTAATTGATTCTTTTTTCATTATAAAAAATGGGGCAAATTCCTAACTGATGGTATATTTTCAATAAAAGAATCAAAGTTAATTTTCCTATTCCCAAAAGAAAAACATAAATTTGCGTAAACTAATTTGAGATAAAATTGTGCAAAGGCTAGCAGAAAATCTGAAGATGAGGGAAAACAACTCCAATTTGGTAAGTAATACTTCTAACAAGTGTAGGTGAATTCAACGTATTTGAATAGAACCTGTACACGGGGCCAAGACCAATCTTTACTTCACAGTATTGTACGAGTCATGTCCAATCATCCACTGTTTTAAATACTGTATATAATAATCCTTTTCTTTCAACAGTGAGAGAACTATAGTTAAAAATACCAAAACAACTACAACAAAAAAGAACCTGCCAGCATTGTCAAGTTGGGTGAGTCAGGACACCAAATCCATCTGCTGAGGCCACTGAAGTAATCTACACTATAAAAACTTAGCAAAGAAAGCTTAAATAAAATACATTTTCCCCTGAAGTACATATATTTGAATATTTCAGTTGTACGTGTTTGCTTACTACTAACACATAACTCAAATAGAAATTTGAAATAGCCATACTGCCCCTAGTATCTATCTCCTCTTCCTCCCCTCTCCTCTGCAAATAAGGCAAAGTCAGCAAGGAACATTTATAGTTTGTACAGTACCTTATCACGTAGGACCTTGATCTCTGATGAGGATCCCTGAGTGTTGTTGCAATAAAAATATTAAATAACTGCATTCAAACTTAGGGTCCAAAGTTTTTAAGACACTAATAATTTAGGGAGACTTAACTTGAGTGCCTAATATAAATCTTCCCAAAGGAGTCAGTATAAACTCCTGTGCAGCTGCCTTCTGAAATTTAAGCCCATATAAGGCACTTCCAGAGGGACACTGAAAATCACTAACATTTGAGCACCTTGGCTACTTTACCATTCCAAGATCAGAAACAGAATGAGAAAATTATCAGTGGGCAGCTCACACTTTTATGGTAGAAACAGACATTGCCTGACATCTCATTTGTGTCATTTTGGGTACGTCCACATGAGTGCGCACGTGTGGTCCATGGCACTGCAGACCCATCTGCAGTGCTGCAAACTGCATGCACTGCATATGCAGCTGTTTCATAGTTTCAGAGTTGGTAGGGTCGGAAGGAACCTGAGCAGATCATCAATTCTGACCCCCTGCCATGGGCAGGAAAGAATGCTGGGGTCAAATGACTCTGGGTAGGTGATTATCTAGCCTCCTTTCGAAGACCCTCAGGGTAGGAGCAAGCACCACTTCCCTTGGAAGTTGGCTCCAGATCCTAGCCTCCCTGTGAAGTAGTGCTTCCTGAAGTCTAGCCTGAACCTACTGTCAATCAACTTACGGCCGTTATTCCTAGTTAGTTCTGGTAGTGTTCGGGGGAACAGGGACTCTCCCGTTCCCGGCAGGCCCCCCCGGTAAGTTTATAGACGGCCACCAGATTCCCTCTCAGCCTTCTCTTGTGGAGCCTAAATAGGTTAAGGTCCCGTAGCCTCTCCTCGTAGGGTCTGCCCTGCTGCCCCCTTGACCATGCAACTGGCCCTCCTCTGGACCCTCTCAATGCTGTCCACATCCCTCCTGAAGTGCGGCACCCAGAACTAGATGCAGTACTCCAACTTTGGCCTGACCAATGTCGCATAGAGGGGGAGGATCACTTCCTTGGACCTGCTCGTGATGCATCTATGGATGCACTACAAAGTGCAGTTAGCCTTCCTGACCACGTCCTCACATTGGCGCCCCATGTTCATCTTGGAATCACTAGTGACTCCAAGATCCTTTTATGCCTCTGTGCTGATGAGAAGAGAGTTCCCCATCCGAGGCCAAGGTTCTGCAGCCTTGGGTCCACCACGATCTGCTGGCTGGGGAATTGGCTCCGTTGTTGGACCTAGAGGGTGGTGGTTGACGGAAGTCAATCGTCATGGTGCCCTGTGACCAGTGCGGTCCTCAAGGCTCTGTCCTTGGACCTACATTGTTCAACATCTTCATTAATGATGTGGACACTGGAGTCAGAAGTGGACTGGCCAAGTTCGCTGATGATACCAAACTTTGGGGTAAAGCATCCACACCTGAGGACAAGAGGGCGATCCGGGCTGACCTTGACAGACTCAGAAAATGGGTGGACGAGAACCTGATGGTGTTTAACACCAAAAAATGCAAGGTTCTGCACCTTAGGAAGAAAAACCTGCAGCATGCTTATAGGCTCGGCAGTGCTACGCTGGCTAGCACTACGGATGAAAGACTTGGGGGTCATGATTGACCACAAGATGAACATGAGCCTGCAATGCGATGCTGCGGCTAGTAAAGCGAGCAAAACGCTGACCTGCATGCATAGATGCTTCTCAAGTAGATCCCAGGACGTCATTCTCCTGCTGTACTCGGCCTTGGTGAGGCCACAGCTGGAGTACTCCATCCAGTTTTGGGCTCCATAATACAAAAAGGATGTGGAGAAGCTTGAGAGAGTCCAGAGAAGAGCGATGCACATTATCAGAGGCCAGGAAAACAGACCTTATGACAACAGGCTGAGAGCTACGGGACTCTTCAGCCTGGAAAAGTACAGGCTCAGGGGTGATCTGATGGCCACCTATAAGTTTATAAGGGGTGTTCACCAGGATCTGGGGGAACATTTGTTCACCAGAGCGCCCCAAGAGATGACAAGGTCGAACATTTATAAACTCCTGCAAGACCATTTCAGGCTGGACATAAGGAAGAACTTCTTTACTGTCTGAGCCCCCAAGGTCTGGAATAGCCTGCCATCAGAGGTGGTTCAAGCACCTACTTTGAATGCCTTCAAGAGAAAGTTGGATGTTCAACTTGCTGGGATCCTATGACCCCAGCTGTCTTCCTGCCCCCAGGGTAGGGGGTGTGGATTCAATGATCTTTCAAGGTCCCTTCCAGCCCTAATGTCTATGAAATCCTATAGGTATGCTGTTGGTTCTTTCTCCCTAGGTGCAGTACCGTGCACTTGTTAGTACTGAATCCCATCCTATTCTCATCCACCCACCACTATAACCTGTCCAGATCTAGTTGTAGCCTGTCCCTTCCTTCTTTTGTGCCTACCTCTCCCCACATCTTAGTGTCATCCACGAATTTGAACAAGGTGCTTTTCACCCCCTCGTCCAAGTTGCTCATACTTTCCAGCCACACTTGAGGGACTCTCTCAAGCCCTCAGGGCACCCGTCTGCTTTCCCTGCTCACAGAGAGGCACCCCAGAGAATTTGGGGTGCCTTTCCATAAGCAGAGAAATTGGGGTTCTCTGCTCAGCCAGACCCACTCCCCAGCAATTGCAGAAGACAGGTCTAGCTGAGTGGGGAAAAGCCCGTCTTTTCATATTCAGCTAGACCCGCTCCCCAGCAATTGTGAGGGACAGGTCTGGCTGAGTGGAGAAAGCAGGGAGATCACACTGCCCCTTGTACTGCACCGTCAAGGGTAAGACAAGAGGCAACATACATTTTGTCCAACAAAGCAAAACACTAAAGCACAGCTGATCCATTTTATTAGGTAACATCTATTTCTAGCCTCGGTGACATAGCAACATGCACTATCATGCACAATGATCACTCAAATCTCTTTGGGATGGTGAAGGGGAAGAGGGAGGCACAGAAGATTGAAGGTGATACTATCTCTTTTTCTCATATAGACTTGTGCACATTTTAGCAGAATACCTATATTCTATACTGAAAATGAGACAACATATGGAAATGTGCATCTAACTCTGTATCACATCAAGAAAATCACATTTCTCCTTCAAAGGACAGTCCTATCCTGTGAGAGCTTCTTCAGTAGGACTAGAAAGCACAGTGCCTGCATAATGCATACTGAGGGGTCAGCTGGATCAGAGGCTGGAAATACAAGACTCATAGAAAAAAGCAGTACATTTTACATAAATTCTATGCCAATTATTGCTCTTAATTTTTCCTCAGGTGGAAATAATGCTGGCATCTGCTGTGCCGAGTGTCTGGTCATTGACTGTTGCAATAAGGACACAGCTCGGAACTGGAGTTGCAGCAAATAAAACCCTTGCAGTTCATTTTAGTCTATCCATGTGTTGTCGTAACAACATAGATCTTACAATTCTGTTAACTCAACAGTAGAGAAGGGTGAGAACTGGCTATTAAAAGGTACCAGTATATGATGTTGCTTTGTTACTGCTGGCCTGAGCAGCTGGTTAAAGCACTGTATGTAGGATTCTGTAGTCCTCAGAGACTGCACCCTGAAGAGCAAAGAGGACAGAAGTTATGGGATATACTGTAAAGTTTCATAGGCTGTATATGGATCCTCTGAAATAAATGGGACAAGAAAGCGTGGGATATTATGCAAGCTCACTTCATACACTGAAGAAGTTCCCCTCCCTTGCAAGGTGAAGTATACTTCTTCAGACACCATTACTGCATTCTCCCTTCTAGAAGAGAGTGTTATGGTGCTGAAAGCCAGTGACACTTTTGGGTCTGTACTAGGACAAAGCTGCAAAGATCATAAGTTCTTCTGCCTATGATTGCTCTTCAGGTAGAAATTAAAGCTCCAAGTGGATGCTAGGAAATACTCCCTCTCCTCTTTCAATAAAACAGATTCTCATATCCAAGTCAGTATTCAAGCTCGTACTGAACATGTAATGACTTCCTCAACCACTAGTAGTCTCAAATACCTTTCTTTTTAAAGGACTCCTGGGTATTTTGATTAAAAAGGTGCTTAAGCAACAAAAGTCCATTGCATTCTATTACTTTTGTCTTTAGGCTCTGCAGAGCAGACACCACCTGCTAATCTCTACAAATTTTGTGAAAATTTCAAGGAAAAAAAAAGAACTAATGTTAACAGGACTAGAACCAAAATCGCCATGTGTTTCCCCTTTGAGAACCTGCTCAGGGTCTAGAGAGAGGACTACTGAAGGGCAGTCTATGTCTTTATCAAAATGGTTACCTTTAGACTCTTAAATGCCATTGTCTACTTTAATTAATGCCAACCTGCATTTCTCCATTGAGGATCTGGTAAACTTCTTTGGAGTCAATGAACTTTTGATAGACTTGACGTTGCTCAGCTGTCAAACGGCAAAACAAGACCTACAAAAAAACCCATATAGTACGTGAAGTTATTTTTTTTAAACTTTGTACAATATGAAAATTGCAACAAATGTACTGCACTTTTGATCCAGTAGAAATGCTAAATTAAGAGCTGCTGTATAGGGCTCATTAAAAATGAGAACCCATAGGAAAAGGTAATAGTGTTAGGATGAGTTTCATTTTCAGTTATTCACTCCCTTATACCAGTATCATTCATACTGATATAATTTTTAAACTTTACTTTTATTTTATGTTTCATTACTTAATTATGTAATGCTGATATTCGCTTAAGATAAAGGCTCTTTCAAGTGATTAAAAAAAAATCCCCAAAAAAACGAAGTTTACGGGAAATACTTTCAATACTGAATCTATGTCCCTTAAAACTTACACTCCTTTTAGGACCTCCTCAGAAAACAACAGGTTAGCACATATAATCTATTCTGTCATCAATCTTTGAACGTGAGCATATAATGATTTTTCAAATGCCCTGTTGGGCTAAAATGGAACAAAATCACTTGCTTGTATCCTGCAGGGCACCAAACATTATGCTGTATGTCAAACTTTGTACAGCTCAGTAACTGACTAGAAGAAAAATCAAATTGTTTTAGTCCACTTATGAAAGCATTCTTCAGGGAGAGCAGCCCACACTGAAATCTTGTTAAAGAGTTGGATTAAAGAGAGCAGAAGTCTGCGTGGTGGATAAGTAAGTCCATACTGATGGCTCACTGTCTGCTCCTATGCTCACCCAGTGAGAAATCACTAACACATCCACTTGTCTTAAGATGGCACCTGTTTACATAACTTTGAGAGAAGAATGTAGCAAGGTGCAATTGCAAAGCCAGCAGGAAGAAGAGACGGAAGAAAACTGGGAGCACAGAAATGAAATCTGTAGCAAAAGAGGTGGGAAAACCTAACCCAGATTAGAAACGGTTATTTCTGGAACTCACAGATACTTAAAACAAACAAAAAAACCCACCGTAAGTTATTTATGAGGTAAGTTCAAGTTTCCCAAAAGCATTCATCTTTAGGAAGGTAGCAAGCATGGAATTTCAATCCAAAAATGTGAACGTATTGGAAAAAAGTATTAACCCATACAAAATGAAGGTCACAATATAAACTGGTTGACCACCTAACTACTACTGTGAATATCACACATTTCTCTAGCAAAATTAACCTCCAAACTACTTAAACAGCAACAGTTTAAATATGCCTAAAAGTGATTACTGTTAGACATCAGAGGAAACATCCTAATGACAGCTCAACTGTTTTGACTTAGGGTGCACGTTTTTGGCCATACAATGCATGCAGTAACCACCCTCTGTAAACCAAAATGGAATGTCCTTTATGTAACTTTGCTTTTAATATATAAGTATAGCTGTGCAGGGACCAGACCATTCCATGCTGGATAGAAGAAGCTGTAACAATAGCCTTTGGAGGGCTTCAATCCCTTAAAGATGAAAAGAATGTATCTGCATTTATAAATTCTAACAGGTAATTAACAGATATTTACAAAATAAATCAGTAGTTGTTCAAGCTACTAGTCACTTTGACCTCCACATTTGCAAACATTAACTACAGAGAACTAAAAATACCAAGGAACCTTTTTGCTTCGGTAAGCACACGGTTGCATATTTTGTTGTCCAAAACCTGTTATCAAAAAAGTTGGGAAGTCTGGCTACAGAATTCAGGAGGAGGAGGAGGATCAAACTCCATATATCTTATACAAACCTGTTCATTTTTATCTGGTAACGAAAGGCTCATTTTCACATCAGCCTTCATTCTCCGCAGCAAGTAGGGATTTATGGTGTCCCGTAAAACACATGCACACTTGTAGGCAGTTTTTACCTTTAGAAGAAAAAAAGCAAAAATTTGCGTTTAATTTTCTTAATATAACGGGTTATAGGTGGAAAGTCAGCAAAACTAGCTAGTACAAACCATCCACATTATTTCTTCTACCCTTCAATGGATGTGGTTCTATCTATCTATCTAGCAAATTTCATGACAATTCATGTTACCCAACCATTACATTTAATAAATTGTCTCTCTCATAACAGATACCATTCATTTATTGTGCTCTAATTTGATGGAATTTATTCCATATAAAAGGAGATCAGAAACAAGAGATTTACTGGCAACTGAGACACTTCCCTCAGGCAAGTCCCTTTTATTAATGAATCCTTGTGTGTAATCTTGCATAAAACCCAAAAGCCACATGCAAAACTGCTAATATACAGACTGAAGATCAAAAAGAAGCCTGTTGGAAGCCTGCAGCAATGGTGGTTACCAGACAATACGTGAAGATTAGTGTCCACTTGAGACTATTAAAAAAAAAAAAAAAAAAAAAAAAATCGGTACAAGAAAATCCCTATGATCACAGAAACTAAAGGTCACTCTGGCCTTAAATGCAGCATATGGTTCTGTAATGGGTAATGGATGTGTGAGATGGGTATTAACTATACGTAATGGCTAAAAATACCTTCAATTCTCTTAAAGCAAAACAAAGAATACAATAAATTATTGATATGTAAAAAAATCAAAATTAGCCACCCAATTTAGTAAATTACCAACCATGACACAAGAGAAGCTCTTACACTCAGAATAAAGAAAAAACTGTAGAAGATTATGTACATAAAACATTACCAGGAAATCTTATAAACAATTCATATTCTAAGCCTCTATATAAAACTTTAAATGTTCAGATCATTTTGCAAGTAATCTATTTACTAATTTAATAAATGTAATGCAGATATCCATCACTTAATAAAAAAAAAAAAAAACGTAAAATACTGAAAACTATATTCTTAAACTACTAAAGATACATTTTAAAGAAAGACACACAAACATTTTAGTTTCCAAGATTAAATTTTGTTTTAATAACATTTTCTATGATGAGAAGGGGAATATTTTATTTGTTTAAAATTTCTTTCACTTTAGGTTTAAAGTATCTCTCTATAGCGTCTGAGTTCCAAATATTACAACTGGTGAAGTCAATCAGAAATCAAAATAAAAAAAAAAAACAAATGGACATTTCAGTTTAAGTATAAAATATGTTCTTTACATTTTTAATCATAGAATATGAATCAATTGAAGGCACCTGATCCTGCAAACACTTATGCTTTGTACTAGTGCCCAGTCCTAAAGAGAGGTATGATACCACTATTATGTGTATAAAAGTTAAAACACATGTGTAAGCATTTACTGCATCAGGGCCTAAGATGCACAGTTTAATACACATCTCCAAATAAGTTCTGAAATGACAAAGCACAGTTCCTGTTAAAATTAATAATTAACTACTAAAACTATTCTGATGCACATTTACCTGCACAGGAGAGGCATTGGAATATCCTCCCATGGTTATTGGGACAGAAAATTGTTCCATGAAGACGGGCAGCGTTCCCAATTTTCCTGGGAATACAAAGTCAAAGAGGGACCAGAGCTCCTTTAGGTTATTTTGCACAGGGGAGCCAGACAAGATGATTCGATGGGGAGTGCGGAACTATTAATATAAAAAACAAAACAACTCAGTAATAAAACGTTTTTGTGAATCAGTTTTTTTTTTACAAGATTCCTGCCTCAGAAGATTATGTGTCACATAAATGAAGTGTCATATTTTAAAATTTATAGCATATTACCCCTGAAATATACATGAACTGTTTATGAAATATTATCTATTGAAGAGATAGATCAAATAAAACTTAACAATTATTTTATTTTGGGCTGCTTTAATGATAAACATATATTTGTTTTAAAGCCCTTTTTTATGATAATGTACAACATATTCTAAATTTGTCCTGCCATTAAGCCATTAAAAAGCTATAATGATTATTGTAAACAATTAACACCCCCCTGCAAATATGTACCCAAACAAGTTAAAAAAAAATGTCTTATGTTTTCATTCTTCACCAAAGTGCAATGATTCAACGGCACATAACATAGCTGCTACCAGGATCCTGGCCCCCCTTATTTTTTTCAAGTAACTTATTTTTCTAAAACAAGTACTAAATGAAATACTTGGTTTGCTTTCTGATACCGTACCTGTTTGCATGCAAGTGTAATGGCAGCATTTGGATTTCTAATTTTATGACCTTCATCTAAAATTATATAATGCCAATCATAGCTGTGGATATTATCCTGCATCAGCCGAATGTAGGAATAGGAGGTAATCAGAATGCCATGGCATCCAGCAATTTCATGAATTAGTTTCACCTGCAGTCAAAACGATAGACAGTCAATAATTCCATATTGAAGAGATCACGTTAAGACCTAGCAAACTGTGAATTTATGATCCTACTGTTGTTAGCCTACTGCATTTGGGGAAAAAAATTTGGTACTGCTGTTTTTCAATGAAACGAGCATAATCAAAGCTGGTCATCTCTCATTACAAATGGGCAAATTCATTAAAAAAAACCCAAACTGTTTTACTGTAATAGTGTGATTCCTAAACAACTAAAATAACTCAAAATGGATGTAAATATTGTTAAGCTTTGTAGCAGACTGAAACATAGTTTTAAGTCCATTTAGGGGAAAAAATACCACTCTCTTGAACTAAAATTCAAGACCTATGTTTGAAGGTTATAAAAAGATAAACTTCACCACCGAAATAGGTTTCTTCAAGTCCTACTGTATCTATTTCACATTTAATTGTAGCTAAAGTGCCAAACTTATGCACAAAATAGGAAAAAAATAGTTAACAAAGAATTATTTTGAAGAGATACAGAAATCTTTACATTTGGTTTGTCCTTTCCTGCATCCTGAACCAAATTCCAATATTTTCTTTTTTTGATTCCTGAACCAATATTTGTAAACTATCAAATTACTTACCTGACTTATGAGCTATACCCCTTTCTCATATTCTTCATCTGTCTTAGATGTTTAGGTATAACTCTGGATTTGGGAGAGTATTACTTTCCTTGGCTGCTTTGGTGTTATTCTGGCCTTAGTATGTCCGCATCTCAATCTACTGTTTTATTTTCTTAACATGCCCTTGAGATGGGTGTTATAATCTTTTTTTATATGCAAAGAAGAGAAACCCTGAAAGACTAAGGCAACTGGCAGACATTAAAGCAGTTACATGGTCAGGATCTGAGCAATTGTGTCTCACATCTCCAAAAGACCATGACCTGCCAGGTCACACTACTTTGGGGATTAGGCATAAAATTCCCTCATTCATAATCACAGGCGGCGGAAGGCTGGGGCTAACAGGGCTTATCCCCCTCAAACACAGGGCAGTGAGTAGGGCCACAGGGCAGCCTGGGTACAGGCTCTGAGCAGGTACAGCAGAGAGGGAAGGGCATGCACAGACAGACATAGAGCCACAGCCTTCCAGCAGCCCAGCGTAATGTAGAGCACTGCCCACTACAGCAGGTAACTCTGGCATGGGGAAAGGCTGTGGGGAGGCAGATCGATGGCCCCGCAATGAGGGAAAGAGTGGGGCATAGGGAGGGGAAGGGCTGGGATGAATGGGGCTGTGGGGAGGGCTGTGGAAGGGTTGGAGACCGGGCAGCTTGTTCAGAGGTGCAGGGGGGCTTCTGCTGCTGTGTGCATAGCAGCAGAGGCCAGGGGGCATACGGCCTCCAGATCTGTGCATGCAGCAGAGGTGGGCTGCCTGCTGTGGGCTGGAATCTGAACACTGCTGCTGTTGCTCGGGAGTGGTGCGATGCCATGTGCCTGCCCCTGCTTGGCAGGAAGGGAGTTCAGCAGAGTCAGTGTGAAAGCATGCACGTGTGCAGCCCCCCCACATATTTTCTCCCTCTGCCTGTGATCCTAATTGTGTAGCTGCCAGATGCTAGTACATGGGGAGCCCTGAATCAAAAGCCCACGGGGCTCTCCTGACCAGGCAGGTTTTCTACCTTGCCCTGTGGGGCTTGCACATGTGCTACAGAGCAAGGTGGTTAGAGGCAGTGTGAACAACTGGGGTGCTGGAAACTCTTGGCTCCCCAGCTGCCCCTGCCCCAGATGTAGAAGTGGCACCTGGGGGGCATGGAATTCCCTGAACCATGGCTGTTTCTTTCATGGGTGCTTTGAAAAAGTAGCCAGGTGTGTGGCTATGAGCTACAAACCCCTTTTTTAAAGGTGCAGGGAGTCACAAGCCCAGCATTGGACAGCTTCTACCCAACATTGGGTTCACAATCCCTCCTAATGTCCCTCCATGGAATCAGGCAGCAGAGAGGGTGGGGGAGAGCTAGGACCTAGGTCTGTCCCCAGCCAGATGTCACTGAACAGGCAAGGGACAGCTGTGTCCCAGACCTTGGGATTACCTCATGACCAATCCTGATGGTCAACTGAAGAGTGGGATCTGGCACAGACAGTCATGCCATATGTTCAGTTTAAGGATGTGATATAAACAAACCATAAAGAAGTTGCACAATAAGTTGTACACATGTGCAATATCTTTGTAGCTCATTTAATATAGTATCACACCATAAACTGGCTTTAACATTTAGCATGTTACAATGTATTGTGCGATTAACATCTTAATTGTGCCAAATATGCAACACCTGCCAGGGCCCTAATGGTACATATACACAGCATGGTGCAATGTAAATGTATTCTATTGTCTTACTTCCATCACCCTGAGTTTTTGTAGGGAAGAACAACATATAAATCAAAAAAGTATATAAATATCATAAAGAAATATACCAAGCTTGCTAGAAACATGCTAGCCTGCATTTCAGAATCAGCACAGTACAAGGCTCTGGAATTACAGATAATCTCTAGACATGTTAACGCGTTTGAGCTCATAAGCTTTGCTTCTACTTGGGAATTATTAGCTAGGGTGTAGCACTGGGCTAATACAGCTATAGTACTTTCAGTTTTAAAGATAGTGAGTGCACAGCTAACTCCACATCTGCATAGTGTTTCTTTGTTCTGTGTGTAGACATACTCTAAGTGACTTGCCCAAAATCACTCTGGGAGCTTGAAGTGCAGAATGGAAACGAATGTAAGTCTCCATCCATTAGGCTAGTACATTAACTACGAGGCTAGCTTTTTATTAGTCTGTTTGTACACTGCCTAAGAAAATGGTCCTAGGTGTTGTCATAGTATAAGAAAAATAAATAAATTAATTACCATTTTCCTGGACACTAAGAGGATCAAAGATCAAAGCTTGGGAATAAAATGACTAATGAGAAAGTTGAGAAACAAAGATAACGGGTAAGTTTGACAGCAGAACTATGAACTACAGGTTCTAAAACTTATTTAATTTGCTTTCAGGAAGTTCAGAGAAATTTCTGCATACATAAGTGTCATACCTACATTTGTAAAGTTCAAAGTTACCCACTAACAATCTGTAGCAACATTTAGACAAGGAGTATCTTTACAATTTTCTAAGTGGAGTGCCTTTTTATAGGTGAACTTGCACACTGCCTGCTGTAACCATTTACTACTTTTCCAAGAAGTGTGTGTATTCACTACTCACTCAGGGCTTGATGTTGCATCACTAAAACCAATGGGAATTCTACATGTGGACATTCATGCAAAAATAAAATCAGAAAGAGGATGACACCCTGGATATCTCCCAATATTGCAAGCACCCAAGATGAACAATAAAAAAAAAAAATTGTCAAAGGATGAGCAGAACTGGGAAATTACAAATATGATCATGTTTCCAAAAGACTTTTGAGCTTCTAGAAAAACTGTTTTCTGATTTTCAAAATCAGAGATCCTAAAAAACAAAACAAAAAGCAACTTCTCCAACAGTCCAAAAACCAAACCACACCCAGGGCTTTCCCCTTCTCAAAAACTCAAAAATAAAGTCTTAGAGTCAATCTTCCCTTTCTGTGAAATTTCTTTTTACAACAGATTGCTGTACAACTAAAAATACAAAAGGCAAAGGATATAAATCCTGATCCAGATAAAAGAATTTTGGCCATGTAAACATTATCTACCAAAATAAGTCTAATGTAATTTAAAATAAAAGTAGAAAAATTCTCCTTTATATCTATGACAGAATATGAAATCTTTATTATCTTTATATATAGAAGCAGAAACATTCCTGGACAAAAATATACACATATAACTTAACCTTCCCTGGATCATTCTCAATATTCTTTAACGGTATGTTCTAGATTCCAAGCAACAGCCTATCATGGAATATTGTAGACATCTCTACTCAAACACTTAAGACAAATCATCTCGGGCGATTTCAAATTAAAAGCTTGTAAAATATGTAACCTCTCCTAGTTTTGCAATTAATAGGGTATGTCTGCAATTAGCCTGACTTACAGAATGCTACACTGTTGTCATTAAAAGATGTTTTGTGAAAGTGCTGCTGTTATTATGGAGGCTCAAGAGACCAATCCCTCCTAGAGGGCAAACAGTGGACTGGTAGAAAACAACAGCCATAAATCACATTGTCAGGTAGCAGAGAGAACAGGAGTGAAACATAGGCACATGAAGGCCATTCACTGTAAACACAGCACAGCAGATTCCTAGTCAGGATTTACTGAACCTGTAATTAATTAAAATTTCCTTCAAGCTAAATCTTTAATAAACAAGGATTTGTGCTGACAAGGAAAAAACAGCAACACAATTTTAACAATGCATACAACATTTATTAACTATCATTTTACTTTTACTATGCACAGACATAGTTAAGGTTATACAGCATTAGGTACAGATCTCGAAATAATTTAAAGGAAAAAGGTTTTCACAGATTTCAGAGTTTAGGCTATTTTAATAAGCTAGTAGACTTCTGCTTTCTTCACTTTGCTTATCTCAAGATGTACTGAAGTGAAATTTAACTGTATTAGGATGTCTCTCTGGAAACAAATTCAGCCTAATTCTACATGGTAATGACTACTGTTTAACTGGGACAAGTTCTGCTTAATGGCGACAAATTCAGCTAATGTCGTATGAGTAAACAGAGGTTAACTATCTTTGAAATTCTGAGGTCTCATCTATTAATAAAAAGGAATGATGGAGTACAAGAAATTTTGAAATGGAAGTAAAATAAACTTTGTCTTTTATTTTTATTCAATATAGTGTTTTATAATTTCCGATTTCAAAAAGTGGCCTTTTCCCACCAAACCTGGATTGCTTACCCCCAAAGTGCAAATTAACAAATCTAATACACAGAAGTCAGCATTTTGACAAGCAGTAAACAATTTTTTTGGCCGTGTCCTTCAGCTCATGATGAGCACCAGGGAAATGGTTTTAAATGCACATATTTTCCTCTTTGTAGATAAATTAGAGTAATATTCTGTGGGTTTGTTGGAATCTAAACTAAGTACCTGAAAAAAAACCAATTCTTTGCATGTTCTCTACCAAAATAAATGGAATTTATAACATTTTGTAAATAAATAGGGGTGTGCACCAATAGAGATTTTGGGGGCCAAGTGAAGATAGCCGATTTTTAAGGAGGCATATTGGCTGATACCGATCCAATTTCTGACATCAGCCCGGCAGCTTGGAGAGCTGTGTGAAGCTGGTAGGCCTGGTGTGGTGGAAGGGAATGGGGGGAGGGGGGACGAGCAGTGGGAACAGTGGCAGGAGCCACCAAACAAGCTGCCAGACCAGTGGCTCCTGCACGAGTGGTGTGCAGCAGAGGGAGCTGCTCCCTCCACAGTGGGCAGCGCTTGCCCCAGCCCCAGCCCCACTCCTCCCTCACTGTAGGGGCCTTAATCTGCCCCCCCATTCCCCTTCCACTACACCAGACTTACCAGCTGCACACAGCTCTTCAAACTTCCCAGCTGTGCTCCTTGTCACCTATGTGCTGCGCTGCAGCTGCGTGTGTTCGTGGGCCATTTATCAGCCAAATTACCGGCTATAACAGTCCTATTTCCAATACAGACAGTTTTCTTTATATTGGTGCCAATCCGATATCGGGCTGATGTATTGGTGCACCTTTATAAATAGAAATGTAAATTTGGTGCTCCCATGTCAGAATCGGAATTCTCTGTCTCTCTATTACAGAAGTGACCATATCTTCTGGACAGAGAGGCAGTTAGCTGTGTTAGTCTGAAATCAGGCAGAAGACAGGGTAGAGATGCAACTTATAGACTAACTAATCAGAGAGGTGTAAGCTTTCATAAACAAAGGTTCACTTCATCAAATGCTAACTGCATCTTACTCTTCACAAAGCTCACAAAAACTTACGCATCTTTGATTCAGATAGTCTACCCCGTCTTCGATCTCTGGACAAAAACATGTACAACTGAACTTTGCAGAATCAAAGTACAAACGAAAAGTGACACTATTTGCTAAACATTCAGATGGGTATTTATAAAGGAAGTGTGAATCTACCAGTCAAAAATATGATCATTTACGAAACCATATTTCATTTGTCAATCAAAACTGCATTCTTCAGCACTCTTTTCACTAACTCATAAATAACCACTAAGATCCATAAATTCAGCTTATAAAACCTCTCACCCCCAAACAAGCTAAATGGCACCATGAAAAGGCTTCAGAAGGACACATTACAATCTTTAATAATGTAAAAGCTGCAATATGAATAACTAGAGCACTCACTATATATTTAATGGCAATGCTATTTGTTGTAATTTGATATTGTTTACTTCCATATTTAAAACCATACCAAGATAGTATCTTTGGGTATATCTGAATGTTGTTTCTGCTACAAGCTCAGTTCATTTTTCCCCCGCATGCTCAATAACATACCTACCCTATGAGTAACGGCACAGTGCTTAACTAAGTTTGTGAAAAACAGCATGTGTCTACACTGCCTTGAAGGTGAGCCTAGGAGAGCTGTGGGAAGCACTCCTTTTCCCTGTTCATAGTATGCAGAAGTTCAGGAAATTAGGCAAGAGTGGGGCTTTGGATGGCCCTAAGTGCATGCTAAGAAGAACACCTGAGACAGACCTGGAGTGCAACTCTGGATGCACGTTTAGTACAGTGAATAAAGGGTTTTCTCCTTTATACAAATAACTTGCAGTATACCATGAATAGGACTTTATTTATGAAGTGCAAGAATTGGTTTACTTCACTCTATTTCATCCTGAAAGATCTGAAACTGCTCTGAACATCCCGGAATCATTTAACTTATCAATCAAATATATAAAAAAAAAGACTGGGGTATTTTCAGTAACCACAAACAAGAAACAGCAAGTTTATTTCATCCAAATGGTTTTAAACTTGCCTCAAACCATTTGGAAAAAACAGGAGTTAAAAGGCCTTTCTTCTTCAACCCAGCTACTGTTTTCTATCCCCAACCAACTTCACAAATTTGCTTTTCTTTGAAGACAGGCGGTGTCATTTTACCTGTTAATAATGCCTGGAGGCTCCCAAGATAAGCCACCTCTGTAAGTGATGTCACTGATGGAAGGGGGAAAGAAGTAGTCTGTCCTTTGAAGCTAGGGACAGACATTACACATAAACTGATTTAAGTGACCAGAAACTAGTTTAACCTGTAACAGAACAAACATTCAGCGCACATAAACCAATTTAAAAATAGCTGGAACTGGTTTGAGGTAAAATTGGATGAATGCAGTATCAGACTTAACTGATTTGGGTCAAAGCAGTTTATGCAATGTCTGTCTCAGACTCCTTCCTGGTTTAACTTAAACCAGAGTCCCCCAGCATCCCAGATGCTTTGCAGTTCTGGATGGGGTTTTCTGCTTCCAAGCACGACTGACCCCACCCCTCTGCTCCCTGGCTGGAGCTCTTGCAGAGACTGCAGGCACAGCAGGGTCTACCTGGTTTCCTTGTCCCCCAGTCACCACTCCCTGTTCAAGCAGAGATTCCCCCCCTCCCATTTTCCACAGCACAGACCGTAGCCAGCATGTGGTATGCTAACTGATGTTGAGAGGTGTCTGTGTAAGGCACACAGGACAGTGTCGGCTCACAGCTTTTTGGAGCTAATCAACAGGTAGCTGGTAATGTCCCTCTATTCCTTCCTTGGAAAAAGTTGTTTAAGAAGAGCTTGAACTAATGAGAGAGGCTTTTTTTGCTGATGGGCTGTTAAATGCTCTTATTAACTCCCTGTGTAACTCCCTGCCATGCAACTCCTTGCTGGCTCCGCTGGGGGGGCGGGGGGGGAACCCCTCCTTAATTAGAGGGTCCTGCCGGGACCTGGTCATGCCCCCCCCTCAGCTCAGCATTGTGGAAGGGAAGGGAGGGCTGCTCTAGCGCACCGCCCACCCCTCCCGACTTCTGGCCTGAGCCACTGCAGATATGTGCCTGCATTTTTTCAGTCTAGAGGGGATGCCTGTGTGGTTACAACTGGTTCAGCCCAGCCAGGTTAGACTAACATGCAAAGACTGAATCAATTTAGGGTCAGGCTTTTTGAATGCCTGTCCTTAGCCTGAAAGACCAGATAGAAAACTGCTAGCAATGAGACTTCAAAAGAAATTACTGCATCCCATTTAAGCTTGCATGAACATTACAGCAGTGTCATGTCACTTAAGTCAGCTGGCTGGGTGGTCAGTTTATTGCTCACAATTTAGCTTTTTAAACAACATTAACCTTTTACAGAACCAAAAGTGCCTACAAAAGAAACAGAGGAAAAAGTATTGAAAAAGGGAACAGGTTCAGCTATCCTTTGGATACTTTAACCATATCACTTTCTACAATAAAATATAGTTGCAAATCATATTCCAGTTAGGTGAAGAAGAAATTCAATTTCCATTATAAATCCACAACTAAAATCCATAAAAATGGAGTGTCTGCCTCAAAACTGGTATGAAAATGGTTATAGATGGCTACAGTAAACACAGACATTTATACATTTTAGGCAGAGATTTAATTTCAAAAGCAAACTGACCATTTTTTGATTCAGGAATAGGTAGGAAAAACTGTCACAAAAAAAGTGTCTGAGTTAAAAAAAACAAAAAGCCTAAAAACAATAGGCTGACTTTCTCTGGTGCCCTCGCTTAAGGCATTCAGAACTCAAAGGTGCAGCACGAGGGCAGTGTTAGAAGGCTGATTCTATTTAAAGAGAAAATCAGTTGCGAGTATTTGAATTGTTCAGTTTATAGCAAGGCCAGTGGGAATCCTGAAGTTGTCAATGTTTCCCTTTCTCTACTTAAAAAAGTTCTGTGCAAGTTAGATTAATTAATTAACAATAACACTAAAGTAAATATGCACTGTTTAATTTAGAAAGACATGCAAGTACACTACTGTGGTCAACAGACAGTTAGGACTTGGATGAAGACAGACTAAGTTAACTGAACAACAGGAAGCTATTAGCACATAAGAGTGCGATGTTCATTTTTTGCTGTGTACTGTAATTGTATGGATTATTTCTCAATAGAGTTAATCAAGTGCAATTAAGCATCATTCCATTTTAATATTATTACAAGAAACTCAATAAACATTTAAAGAGAGATTTAAAATGATTTACTAAATTCTGGAAAGCCACTTAAGCGTCTGATACATGGAGTCTGAAACAAAAATCTAGATTTTCTTCTTATTTCATTTCAAGCTACAAAGGACTGAATTATCACGTGAAAACAGAGCAAAATAATTTAATATCAAAGTCAGCCAAGAAAGTCAAAGAATGGTGGAGATACTGGCTGAGGAAAAAAAAACTGCATTGTCACTGCTTGCAGGAAATGAGACCAACCGATGTAAATGGAGATAGTAACCAATTACAAAAAAAGGGGAGGAGGAACATGCCTGCCTGCATTGATGGAATGAAAAAAATATTAGATCGATGCCATTCTGATGCAAGACAGTGTGATGGAAGAATGCACCAGTAACAGAAATCTGTACACTAATAGGTTCTTAGACACATTGATCTGTTTCAGCAAAGGCAGCTAATAATATCATAAGCTTTTTTATAAAGTAGTCAATGGAAAGAGTTACATCATGGCTTTGCACAAATGATGCACTTACTGGAGAGCATATTTATATGTATAAAGAAGACCTACTGAATGGATTCAGAGAACCAAAGGTCTATCATTAAGCTCAGAAAGCAGAGGATAATCGTAAACTTGCTGGTTTCACCATTCAGGCACTAAAGTTTGAGGAAGTGAAACCTACTGTGTTCAGGACACAATAAAAGTGCCCTAGAGGGAGATGTACTGACTTGGAGTAGGACATTAGAACAAAGGAATGGGAAATTGTGGACTTTTAGAAATTGAGCTAAAACAATAAAACCTTATGAGAGTGCTACTAATTACACTGCTGTCAGGAAAGTGATCTGAATTTGGATTCCTCTATCTCTAGAAGCAAAACATTTAACTCAAACAAGATTTAACAAAAAAAGACACATATTAGACTACCACCACCAGATACTTGGGGTGTAAACAGGATTAGATACCTCTTATATACTTTTGAGCATATAATTAAATTAATACTCAGATTCGGGATTAAGAATTTTCTTTAACTGACACATTTTAGCTTCATAGGGTGCGTCCAGCCAAGCGCGCACATGTGGTTTGTGGCACTTCAAACCATGTGTGGTACATGGGAAACTGTTCAATGCAGAGCATGGTGATTTATACTGGGGAACTGTGTGTGTGTGTGTGTGTGTGTGTGTGTGTGTGTGTGTGTGTGTGTGTGTAAACACACCACAAAAAAGTGGTGTGGCATACGCTCCAGAAGCACCTGAACAACTGGAAGCTGCATCCTGCAAAGAGATGTCCTGGCTGCTGGCCAGAGCATCTCTACTGCTTTAGGTGTTTCCTGGCTCTTCCAGCAGCCAGGAAGAGCAGGGAAACAGTTGTTTTCTTGAAGCGGGGCATTTTGCCCCTCACCAAACCCCATGTGCAGGGGCACACACAGTGACACAAATTTGTTGCGCTGTTATTTTTGCCGTAGCAAACGCATGCCCCTGCCCATGGGAATGCACCCATATTGTATATTAAGAGAAGTGTGAGATACATAATTTGCATGTGAAAAGACCAGAACAGTACTAGTCACTATGGATGGACATATTAAAACCATTATGAATTATGAGACAGCATTATGCTTTAATGCGTATCTTCATTGTGGGACTGCAACATAGCATAGGCCAGGAGCGGTGAACCTGAGGCAGGCATGATGTTACAAGTGGCATAGGTAAACTCTCTGGCACACAGCAGACCAGGGAGGGGCAGCTAACTGGCAGAGAGGGCAGGGAACAGATAACAGAGCAGGCAGGAAAAAGGGACTTGAGTGACACTTGGGCAGATACACAACTCATTTGTGGCATGCATGCCAAAAGGGCTGGTCCCCACTGGCGTAGACATACCCATGCAAGGTTTAAACAAGCTAATCAGGACACTGGAAGCAGACTAACTGCAGCAGCATGGTACATAATAAGGTTAAATTACATTGTGTAAACCTCTATACCAGAGGTTGCTAAACTTTTTGTTATTTCGTACCCCTTTCTAATTTTACCAGCTGCCCATACACCCCTACCAGCATACTTTTCATATTTTAATCCCTTAAATGCCAAAAAATATTACAATGAAAATTAAACCTGCTATTACACAGTTTCTCCCGCGTACCTTCCAGAGATGTCTCGCGTACCCCCAGGGGTACACGTGCCACAGTTTGGGAACACCTGCTCTGTACAGTCAAAACTAGATTGCTTCCAGTTTCTGAGCTACCCCATTTAAAACTACTTCAGCCCCGCCCCCCCAAATGGATACTGAGGTGTAAGCATATCCTATTCATCTGCTTATTTAGTCTACTTTATTACAGAATCTATGCAATCACACTACATTTTTTTTTATTAGGATAAAACACAATTAAAAAAAAAAGGACAAGGGGTATAAAAACAACGAAAAAAAGATATAACGCTTGGTATTTACATAAACACATTTCTACAGTTACCTTTTTGTTAGTATAAGAGCCAGTTTCATGAAGAACTGCAACTCTAAAGGGAGGCCACCATGTGTGGAATTCTTTCACCCACTGGTGCATTACTGTCGTTGGACAAACAATTATTGTTGGGCCCAACCCCTTGTATCTAAAAAAAAACCAAAAACAGTTAGGTAAAAACATTAACATGAGATAAACACACTATATTAAGTGACCCATTAAAATAACCGAGCACACACTTAACAGTTCAAGTGCAGTACGAGAGCTATAGACATTGATTGGCATTTTCTTCTTTTTTAAAGATCTATTTTTTAAGAAGCATGATGAAAGGGAAGCAGCTATAAGAAATCATCCACTGAACAATTAATGAATGCATTTATCAATATAAATACAGATAGAAAACAGTTGCAAACAAAATGATAAAAGGGAACTTCCTATGGTGGTAATGCAAATCATATTTGGGATGCATGTCATCCCTTTAGAAGAAAGAAAATTACTAACTGTCCACAACTTTGTCACTACCATGCCAGGAAGAAAGACTTTGGGCTTTACATTCTCTCAGATGACTTCTTATACTTTAAAGTTGTTTTATGTTGATAATAAAATATATGGAACTTTAAAACCAAAAATACTCCTGAGTTCAATTATTTGGGTCCTGTCCTACATTCATTTTGTTAGAGACAGACAATTATTCTGCAACATGTTAAATTTTTTAAAGTCTTTTCAAGCAACTAATCTCAATACCCTGTAAATACTATTATCTCCCCATTTTACAGACAGAGATAGGAGATGGGATGGATAAATGATTTGTGCAAACCATTAGAGGATGCCATTGCTGGCATGAAGATAAGAACTTGAATGGCTCCCATTCCCCCCCACCCCAGAGTATTTGATGAAGCAGCCGTCACCTACAAAAGTTTATGCCTCTCTGAACCAGTTGGTTTCTAAGGTGCTACCTTACCCTACCTTCTGCCTGTTTTTCCTTTGTTCCTATAAGACTCTTCCTTCTGTCTAAAAATGACTGAAGATGTTGTTAAAAACAAAATCCCTCTGGAAGATAACCTATCTGAATTCAGAGCAAATTTCTATTTCAAAAGGAGGGAAGAGGGGGAAGCTCATCTTGCATGATTTTCCATGATAAATAAACCAATACCAAATGCCAAAATATTTAGGTATTTAGAATTTATTTTATTGCAATAATTGAGGCACTGGTAGGCTTCCACTTTTTAAAATTGTAAATATATCAATATAATTTTGTGTTCAACTGCTACCTATATATATATGTTTCATTTTAATTACAGAAAATCATAAATTTTGGATTTTTTAATCAGAAAATTTGGGATTTTTTAAATCAGAGAATGGGGGGGGGGTTAAACAGGGGTTTTTTAAACAGAGAAAACCAGGATCCCTAGTGATAAAAGAAGCAGGAAGTACTCCAACTAGAAAAGAACAGTAACATGGGAAAGACTACAGAACAGCTTCTGAATGGCCACACACTGAGCAGGCCACATGCTACCTGGGCCACAAACCACATTTATGTCTCCTCCCTCCCCCTTGCTATATTTTACCACACCACTTGTCACCCCGCAGCATTGGGTTGGTGCCATATGCCCCCTACTCCACATCCCCTCTGCTGTACAGCATCATGCTGCATCCTGTGGGCCTCTCTGCTGGACTGCACTGGCACCACTGCTGCCTTGGTTCTACACCCTGGGGTCTCCTAACCCCCCCCCCTCCCCCCCCAGCTATGGGCTCTCCCTAAGCTCTGGGCCACTCCACCCCCAGCAGCAGGGACAGGATGCAGAAGGGAGGGAGAACCCAGAGACTCCAGTGGAAGCAGCTGGAGAACTACAGAGGGATGGGACCCAGCCCAGGAACCTGGGGACTACAGTTTAATCTCTTTGGGGTTGGATGTGGCCTGTGGACTCTGTTAATTAGACAACCCTAATACAAAAGACTCAACAGTAGGAAAAAAAATAAAAAAAAATAAAAAAAATCAATAGAAAATGTTTCTGGTTTACTGTTAAAACATTCTGTATGTTTAAATAGAACCATAAGAATAAGATGAGCGTGCATATTTACCCACAATTACACACTGACTTATGTCTTCAGGTCATGCTTACTTGCCTTGAAATACTGCATGAATTTCAAGAAGTATTACCATCACTGAGCAAACTTAAAAGAATACTTTAAACACTTCTGAATTACCAATAAACATCCAAGAAGGAAGAAACAGATCAGAATTTTCAGTCACAACCCCTGGACATCGGTTTTCAAAAAGAAAAAGGAATCAAATTCTTGAGAATCAAGACACTTTATGGTCACGATTGCACGAGCCTGTGTTTAATTCTGAAATGTAGGAAACTAGTAACTTCATATTTAGAGTCAGGCAACAAAATCTACCTCAGACATACTCCACTCCAGTCTTTTATTTTGCTCACATTTTAAGAGTATAACAGCTAGCTAACAGTCAGAAATAATTTTAGGTTTTTTGGGCACTTAAGTGGCAAGCAGGATTACCTTTTGGGGACAATTCCATCCTGTGGGACTCCCTAGTCCAGGAAGTGAGTCCCTGCCCTTTCTCTGACTGCATTCTATATCCATGTTCTGACTGTGAGCCTCTAAAATCCCAAATGAGATGCAGGACTACTCATATCCAAGGTATTTGCATCCTATTTAGATTCCAGAAAAAAAAACAACCTATCAGCCAGCACTTTCAAACTTGCGTTTGGCTCTGGAATCATAACTTCAAATCATAACTGTCAAAGCTTAGAAACTTTAGTTGCTCTGCACCTCTGAAAGTACAGGAACTACTCTTAAGGGCATACTTTGAGATAAATAATCTCAACATTTTTGCTTTAAATTCCCTAGCTGTGATACCCTTCTCTATGAGCTTCTATACTGCTGGCTGGCACTTTAACTGTTACAATTAGATAATTAAAAGCCCTTCCTCTATCATAAATTGTGTATGGATTTTATCCAAATAGTACACCCCAAAAGGAACCAGTGACATGGATATGATGAATTATGTGAAGTCAGCGACCTTTGAGCCTTCAGCATCTACAGAGATTGCCTCAGTGCAGAGGGGGTGGTTACCATAAATGCAGTCCTGGTCTTGGCTGAAACCTGCTCTTTGGCAAATCCCTTGTCCTTAGCCTACAAAGTTATGGACTTTAAACAATGGGGAATCCAAATATCTTTGTTACGAACTCATCTTGTTCAGTTCTACAGAAGTCAAGGACCAGTTTCCCCAATACAATTAAACACATTTAATTCTTTTTTTAGTTAAAGCAGGGGTGTCAAACTTATGGCCTGTGGGCCAGATCTAGACCTCAGAGCCCTGTTACCCAGCCCCTGGTGCTACCCCTGGATCTGAGCAGACTCCAAAAAAGGCACAGTATGCACCTGTGGCACAGAATCAGTCCATGGACTGCCTCCCATCCCCTTCCCTGCTCCCCTCCCACAGCATATCTGACCTGGTGGCTGCTCCAGCCAGTCTGGGACCTGCCCGTGTGGCATGAATCCTGGAGCAGCCGAAATGTGCACCACATGCAGTGCAGTCCAGCTGGAGCAGCAGCTATGTTTCATGCAGTGACCACCCCAGCCGGACTACAAAACACACAGTGCCTGCTCTGGAACATGTGCTGCACATGGTGCCACCTCTAGTAGGTCCAAGACTAGCTGGAACAGGCACTGTGTGTGGTACAGTCCTGGAGCTATTGGGGTGGGCACTGCAGCAGGTGGGATGGGATCCTGGTTTTCTCAGATGCAGCGCGATCTGGCTGGGGTAGACAACGTGTGCAGCATGCTGCTGCTCCAGCCTGACTGTGTTGCACATGGTGCCCATTCTGGCTGCTCCAGGATCCAGGGATCTATGCTGCATGCAGAGCTGGCCCCAGACCAGCTGTTGAATCAGGTATGCTGGGGAAGGAAGAGGAGGGGAGGGGGTCCATGAGCTCTAATCCTGGCCCACAGACCTGTCCCACACGAATTGGGCCAGATGAGTTTGACACCTGAGTTAAAGGAAACTACTTACAAGAAATCTATACCTTTCACCTCACTACTTATATCTTATTTTGCTTGAGAGACAATAGCTCTTCAAGAGATTTCTTATTTTCAAGTATCCATGGCTTCTTCCCAACGATGGTGACGAAATTTAAAGTGCAAACTCCTTTGAACAGTTTTTTTTTTTTTTACCTCCATTTCAGTGTAAAGCAATATGCTTTTTAATAAATATGGTATAAAATAGTGTATATAATAAGCACAGCCAAAGGTAGTGCTTGTAAGTTGCTAACCCTAGTGGTGCTCATCTACTATTAAGAACATTTCACATCATTTCCCTAGGTGACAACAGTTAAGTGACTTACTGAAGACTACAATGTGAGCCAGCAACGTAGCTGGAATTAGAACTTAGGAGGATGGGGAGATTCAAGACTACAGACCATTTTTGTGGTCTCTAAAATATAATAGAACCTAAAGCATTCAAATCTTGTTTTTAAAAGGAAATTGGACCAACAGCAAGACTGCTTATGACAGTATTTACAGAAAGTAGCTTATCTAGGTAAACATTTTTATTCATATAATTATTATTAGGCAACTTAAGTATTCAGCTACCTGTCAAACAGAAGCACTCCAAACTCAATAAATTTAGCAGATCTGTTGATAGCTCATTGTCTAGCAAAAGCACAGAAAAGGAAATTACCATATTTACTCAAATACAAGATGAGTTTTTCCCCCCCTCCAATCAGCATGAGGAAAAAGCTCCTAGTCTTAGGTTTACATACAAGGAAACTTAATTAAATATACTGGCTACCATTAAACAGCTGCCACAAGCAGCATATGCTTAATAATGGAAAACAACTATGAAGCTGATTAAATTAACACAGAGCATGAATATAAAACACATAGCCCATATTGGGCAAGCATGCTGATGGGGAATCTACCACAGGAATAGATAAGTGCACCTGAATAAGATATATAGTGGTGCTCATTAAGTGCAGTCCACCTCACCGCGAACTCTTTTTTCAAGTCACGGTGAGCCACTACACTGTAAACATTTTGATTTTCTCTTCATTTTCATAGCTGAGCTGTGCTTCTCTCTCATTTCCAATGATTCGTGTTTCTTTACCAGCCTTAGATGTCTGGCAAACATTACCAAACAGGGCCCCAGACAGTTCACCCAGAATCCCTCTGTCATTCCCTCTCTCTCAACCTCTCTCATGATTAGTGTGGCCCCGCCATCCATGAGGTGAAGCCAGACCAGGCTGCCCTGCACTAAATCTGAATATAAATTTTTGGAGCATCTCAGGACTTGTGACAAGAACATCCAATTCCAGTCATGTGTGGGGGACGGATTAGCACATAGATCCTTTGAGGGGGTGGTACCTGGAGTACACATACACACATACCGAGCAGTGCTGAGTTCTGGGGTCACTACGGCTTGAAATGCTGTTGACTCTGCTATGGACCAGCCCACTGAATTATAACATAACTTACAAGCCTCTTGGGCTTTGGACTAATATCACGCACAGTAGGTGCATCTAAACATGCAATTCACATGACACGATGAACTATGGAGCACTTTGAGCTGGAGTGAAGTGCTCCCAGGCACAGCATCTACATGTGCACCCGAGACAGCAGCACTTTAAGCCAGAATGGAGCTGGCCCAAGCTGATGGCAGGCTCGGGAGAGAAGAGGGGGAGCAGGGTGAGCCCCCAGGCTGGCTGAGGCATAAAAGTGCCAAACGAGTGGAGCCACGTATCTAGACAGCAGAAAGCCCCCACACTTTGGAACCCTTGTGCCCCAGCCAGCCCCAGTCACTGTTCAGACTCCCAGTGGGGGTGGTGCAGGCACCTACTCTGGAGATCTTCAAAAGGAGACTGGATGCACATCTTACTGGTGTTATTTGACCCCAGCAGTCTTTCTAGACTACAGTCTGCCTAGAGCTAGACCTGATGATTTCATAAGGTCCCTTCCAGCCCTAAACTTCTGTGAATCTGTCTACATGTGTGGTGTACATAGTACTCTCTTACAGCGGAGTTAATTAATTTATTGTGCCATAATACTAGTTCATGTGTAGATAGTAATGCTGTACTGAGGAGCTAATTAGTCAACTAACTAGTAAAGTCCATGTGTAGATGCACACACTTTGTACTATATAGAAGTAGGTGCCAAAGCACTTCTTTTGAAAAAAGGTAACATTAATTGATACTGGATAAACTGAAGTCAGTGGGTACTATATGCAAATTACTACAGTTATGTTTAATTTCAAGGTCACTGCTTTCAAATTTGCTCCTCACTTCCATGTGCTCAGGAAGAGAAGGGTCTGACAGTAAGAAGGAGAAGGAGCTGTGAGGGAAGCAAAAGGCAAAGGGGCTACCTGACCCCCCCAGATTCATTTTCTTTGCTGTAGCAGTGGGAGGGGGACACACTCAAGGAAAGTTTTCAATAAGCAGATTCTACACCTGGAAATTTATAACAAATGTATATATTTTCTGCATATAAAATCTAATTATTTGGGGGTTGTCTTATAATCAAGGTTGTTTTATATTTGAGTAAATATTGTATTAAATAGGGTATTATGGCATCATACGATCCAATGTAAATTTTTTCTTCTCTGATTGCCGCAATGACTTTCTGCTCTCTAGCTGTGTGGATCTTATTTCAAAATAAGTCATCAGATGGTTAAAGAAATATCTTAATATATTTGATTGTTTTACCCCCCTAAGGCAAAACTGCCTTACTGTACCTAGTTTTTTTTCTTTCCTTGGGCCACATTATGAAAAGAAGAAACACTGAGATTAGAAGCTTGCCCACTGACAATTAATGTGGAATATCTTATTCCGAAGCAACAAAAATGTTAGCAGGATTTTATTAATCCAAAATAAAAAGTATATCCAAAGTTGTATTTTTTGGATTTCTAACATACATATATATTTCCCACTACAGCAGTACATGTCTCTGGCCTTAAAATATTTATCTTCACAACTCTTCCCTATGGTGGGACAGTGTTATCACATCCATTTCATAAGCAGGGATCTGAGACAAAGTATGTAAGTGACTTATTCTTATTTTACATTTTATATGCAAGGCAACAATAGAAGGCAGATGCTTTACAGACAAAAACTAGGAATAATGTCTTTCCCTGAAGTGTTCATGGTAAAAACGTTTCTAAGCATGCAGGCTGAGAAAAACAAAGATACAATCATACATTTAGAATTAATAAAGATAAAATAATTATATTCTGGCCTCCTTAGTTCTCCTATAATTCACACCAAGAGAAAAAGCCTCTCTGAGGTCTTAGGCCCCACTCCTGTAATGGCCTCTACATAGATGGATTTCTGTGTCACTGGGACTACTACTGCCTACAGTGGAGCTCCAGCTAAATACTGTGATCCATCCCCTGGGAACAGCTTGCAGAATTGGGTCCTTCAATTGTGCAGGAATGTCAAATTAAATCTAGCATTTATAATTCTGTGAAAGGAAAGGGATTAGAAGGGTAGAGATGTTATGTATTAGGCATTATTTTAATATTTGTGTCTTTGCCAAATATATTTTATATAACGATGCTTTACGTTTAAAAAAAAATCACATTTACTTATTTAAACTTTTAGTAAATTTTATTTGGTAGTTTGAGGTGATCAGATAATCAGTACCACATATCTTGAAGTTATTAGTACTATTACACATGTACTAATAAATTCCAGGATGCATAAAAAGTATATTTTCTGATAAACTATCAGATCTACAGATTAAAAAGGAATGTTATGTCTTAGACACTCTCCAGTGCCATATGGGAAGGAGCATATGGGGTGCAATAAGAACAGTCAGTCAACTTAAAGAATTATTTTTCAAAAGAGATAAAGCTGATGTAAATCTATATACAGGCTAAAAAAAAATTGCAAGGATGATTCCCCCCATCAGAAATTCTGACTTTCATCATGAATAGGCTTGATACTTCCTGTAAAGTATTCACCTGGTCTCTTGCCAAAACAAATATTTTAATGTAAAATTTAATAAATGGAACTAAAGGTATTGCATCTAATTTAAAATTCCATATTGTGTAAACTATTGATATTAACATAATTGAGTTTGTAAACAATCCATTTGTGGAAGCTAACCTTAGACACTGTATTGACCCAAAATATCTAGTGAGGCTCATCTGCAAAATGAAGCATCAATGCCTGGAATTCATTAAAAGTGTTACATGTTTAATTTTTCCTGCCCTACAGCTCCATTGTCTCGTAAAAATTTTCCTTTGATGTCCCCCACTAAAAGAATTAAAGGAATATTGTAATTGAAATGTCATTAATAATTCACAGGACCCTCCTCCACCAGCAATACATCTGATGAAATATTAATTGAGCTCCACAGACTGACAGTCTGCAGAGGAGCACTTGCCTGTAATTTGAACCACGAGTCCTGATCTTGCTGTAGCTCAGACCTGCCAAGAAGGCAATTATCTGGATGGTCTTGCCCAATCCCATTTCATCTCCCAGAATTCCTCCTGCCTGCTGGCAGTGCAATTCCCAGAGCCACCTAACACCTGTCTGCTGATACCTACAACAAGGAAAAAGATGATGGCAAATGTTTGATAATACACATCATAACAGAAAGTACTCATGAATTAATCATTTGGCAAGGTTCTAATACTAGTTACAGTAACATGCTGCATGTGTGTTTTACATGAGTGCTGTATTTACAAGGTCATACATTTTTGATGCACTTAGACATTATATGTGACACAGTCATTCTTCATGCGATGCTAAAACATTTCTAATTAAACTGATAGACATGGTAATTAGAGGGTTTTTTATTTCATGTATTTTTAAATATATTGTTAGAAGTAACTTGGGAAACTGCTCTAATATGCAAAGCTTTAATCTTTCCAAAAAAGGGGGATATACAGGCAGCTTGTAAGTTATAACATTTGAACCTTAATTGAAATGGAAACTTTGGTTTTTAAATGTTGGGTTTTCTATGCTCTGTAACAAGATAAACAATCAGGTCAGTCAAAGCTTGTTTATTTTATATAACCAGAAAATCCTTTAAAATAATTTAATCTCTCCCAATAAAGAAAAACCTGACAAAAAAAAGTTTTTCAAGATCTATCTCTGAGTGGGATGCAGGAGAGCATTACATGGGAAGTATACCAATACAATTACAATTCAAAATGAAAGACTGAAACTGGATTAAAACAGTAATGCAGAACACACTCCAATTAGAATGTACAGATTAAGTGGCAAACCATTTAAGATTAAAAGCTGGAAAGGTGGGAGTTGCAGGGTTGGACTGTGATTGATTTTAAGATTGTTATTTATTTATTTTTAATAACCTGCATCAGAAGCAGGAATAATACCGAATTAAAGAACATGAGGTTAAATCAGGAACAGGGTGAAAGCTAAGAAACAGATGGATTTAAAATGTAAATAATTTAGAGAGACAAATTAAAGAGATTGAAGCATTTCTAAACTTTGGAAATTCAGGGGAAAAGCAAGATTACTGATTATATTTTCTCTGTGACATGTTTCTAGATTGGATTCTGAATGTTCATAGTTCATTATACTGCAGCTTCTTACATGTTTTATGTCATTCACTTCTCATGCTTTGAATGAAGAATGTTTAGAAACACTGCTGCCTAATGCCACTTGTGTCTATAAAATCCTTGTAAATGCCTGCAACTATATAATGATTGGCAAAACAATTTAGGACACAAGTCTTCTCCTATGTACTCATATGAAAAGCTGAAGGAGTGAAAAAAACAAAAAAAGATTTTAGAAGATGAAAGACCAAAGGGTCCCTGTAATATTACAGATGTTCACATCTCTTGGATCTCTTCAGTATACTGTAACAATCCTTGCAGTGGTAGGGAGTCCTCATCTCCCTGCTTTACTTGTGGCAGCTCACACACCTCTCTTTTTCGGATCTGCTGTTTTGCAGGGGAACAATGAAAATATTCCTCTGGTGTTTTGTTATACTGACTCTGGCTTCATTCAATGATTGTGACCGATCTTCAAATTCTATACAAATATCAGTTAAAAGTACTAAAAATTCCCAAATACCATTTTTAGTTAGGAATTCTATAGTGAGATAACCATCCTAACCCTGATCTTCTCCCTCCTGTCACCCCTCGTTGTTACCAAGTTAAACATTTTCTGTGTTTTGGTCTTCACTATGAAAGAGTATCAGGGAGCCAAAGACAATACCAAATGCCTTTCCCAGTATAGCTGTGGTTGCATTGTGTTAACAAAGTAACCATATTACGTTACAGCCATGGAACATCGTGGTTACAGCATGATATCTTGACTTCAATGTTGGACAGAGAAGTGTTTTAGCCTTATCTTCACTTTTGGACAAAGATATTCTTTAATTGCCTCAGGAGAGCACTATCCTAAAAGCAGCTATTGCAACACAATAGATTTCAGTAGTGTAGATGAGTCCTCTCCTATGCTGAAAAAACAGACATCTGGATAACTGTACAATAAGGCTGGAAAAGATACCTTGCCCAGCAGTTCTTGTTCTGTTCTTATGCCAGTGTTATTGACACCTAGCCCCATTATTGTACCATGAAGTATGAAGTTAGTTCATCTAGCTAAACCTTCTTGAGAGCACAAGAGAAAAGCTGTAGTAGTAGTAGTACAATATTACCTTAATAGGCTTACCAAAAAAGTTAAAGATCAGCTATTTCTAGCAGTGGGAACAAATCTTTTTGAGATTCAATTTAGTACAGAAAGTGTCACTTAGAAGAGGGGTTTTCAACCTTTTTTAACAAGTGTAAACCTTCTACCTCAAAGTTTCAATTCATGTACCCCATTATATTTTCTTGGTTTTAAGGGGCGGGGGGGGGGAGGGAGCAGATCGAGGTCCCCATGGTAAGGGAGTGGGGTTGGGGCAGAGTCAGGCGCTGCACAGCTGGGGCAGAGTGCGGGACGGAGTCACGAGAATGGTTTGTCCAGGAGGTGTGGGAAAGGGGGGGCAGTTCCTGCCACTGTGTGCCCCCCGGTAGTGGTTTAGGGTGCATGCCCCCCAGATCTGCATGCAGCACAGAGGTAGCTGCTAGTGCAGGCTGGACTCTGCATCCCACTGCCTCAAGAGCCACACAGAGCCATGTACCTGCTGCAGCTGAGTGGGCAGGGGACAAACACACATGCACAAAGACACAGACACGTAGATGCAGACGCAGACACAGACCCCCCCCTCCCCCCCCCACACACACACAGAGGTATGTTTAGGGATGAGGGGCAGTGTGGGAGATTGAGAAAGTGGGGGAAGTGTATCTGTGCCCACTCCCAGGAGCAGGGCCAGGAGGGGGTGGTGAGGGCAGCGGTGCCCCTCTGCGAGCTGTACATGGGCCGGGAGGGTAAGGCTCAAATGTGGTGGCTGCCACCACCCCACACTGCTGCCACTGCTGCACCCCACTCCCACGGCTGGTTGCACACGTGACTCCGCAGGCTGCTGATGGGTGGGATGTGAGGTGTGTCAGCAGCTCACAGAGCCGCACGTGTCACCGGCTGCAGGAAAGATGCTTGGGATGTGGCAGTGGTGGCAGTACAGGGCAGTGGCAGTCGCTGCGTGTGAGCCCCACATCTCCCATCCAGCTGGTGCATGTTCCACCCACAGAGGGGCACCGCTACACACACTCCCCCCAAGCCCTACTCTGGGGAGTGCGCACAGAGAGCAAGCTGAGGTGGGTGGCAGGGAGGCACCATGGTGTGCCACATGGGGCTGGCAGTGCCCAGAACGCCTCTCTCCCTCCTCCAGGTAAGAAGCAAAGTATGGCAAGGCGCCAGGGGAGAGATCGCCACCGTGCCCCAGGGTGTGCGCTGTCCCTGCCCACCTGCGTGTATCTCCTACATCCTTTCTAAGTACTCCTGGGGGTAGGCATACCCCTTGGTTGACAACCTCTAACTTAGAATATGCTACTGTACACTGCCTCATAAGTATACTGGCATCTTCATACTCAAATGTGTTCAGAAATGAAAGGTTAGTACTTATTGGGTGCGTCTACATGAGATGTTTACTGTGCAGTTGACTAATTAGTTGTGCAGTAAATATCACATATCTACATGTGCACCCCTATTAGGCCAGAGTAAACTAATTTACTCTCCAGCAGGATAGTACTTGTAAATACAAGTACAGGATAGTAAATACAAGTACTATCCTGCTGCAAAGTAAAAAACTCAGCAGCAGCACATGTGTAGATGTTGCCCCGGCTAGCTTCATTGTGCTAAGAAGGTGCTTCATTGCGGGGGCTGCCTGATGACTAGGCTTTGCACTGAAGCACTCTCATGACCCACCCAGTCCCTTTGCATCACGCTGAGCCAGAGGGGAGCAACTCCAGGCTAGCAGGCTGACCCCCTGGGCCCCCTACCAGCTGGGGCTGCTCCAACGCGGTTCAACATGCTACACTCCCAGGCGCACATGTAGACACGGTGCCCAGGAACACAACACTCTGGACCAATAAGCTTCAGAGCTTATTCATGCGCACAAATAGCACGTGTAGACACAACCACAGACTGTGAGCCTTCATACATTGGAGATTTCAGCATTTAACTTACAAGTCAGACAAATCATTGAACTCCATTGATGTTTTTAACCACTTAGGAAGTTCTGCCAACTGACTCATGCTTACAGGGATAGCCTTCATTAATGAGGCTTACATCTCTAAGATTACTTTTTAGTTGCCTGCCTCTGTTCAATTCCCTTTGGATTGCTCAGACCATACATACATGTTATGATGATTATTTCTACAGTACCTCTGCATAAACAATTGGAGACTATGTACTGGCTCATTGAGGTCCTCTCAATCAAGTCATTATTCAAGTACTCTTCATAGCTAGTGCTTTAGTTCTGAATAACGATGGGACAAAAGCAGTAGTTTCTTATCTGCAGAGCTAATTAGAAAGATCTGGTGTTAATCTTTTAGGAAGGGAGATGGTTTTCCTGTTCTGTGGAATACTGCTAACAAAAGATGAACTCAAACCAATGGTAAATTAAGTTAGTGGTAAGTTGCATAGTGAATTCATCCATTAGGTGCTGTCTTATTTGAGCTGCCTTTTGTAACTGTATTATTAAGAAGAAGCCAAGGTTGAATGATCTGAAGAGATCCTTCAGCATTAATACCAGTACAACATAGAAATGAAAGACAAACAGACATGCCCTGCTCAGTCTTTTAACATCAGACAGGACAAAATGCTTAAGTGTGAAAAGACTGTAATTGCACCCTGGCAGAAGTGGAGAACTGCTACAGAAGACTGTATACTCTTGTATATCACATTTAGACCTGATAAAATACTCAAACAAGGCTTAAATACAACTAACGTGTTAGTTTCTCAAGATGGACTTGTCTATATCCTTCAGCAAAAGGAGAGTCTGACTCATACCTTTCCCACCATACAAATATCCATTTTCCTTATTTTATATTCAGCTAAGACAGCTGCACCTGGAGAATACTCCTCATTAATTAAAATAGTTTTGCCTTTCACTTCAAATCCTAATTAAATTAAAAGTTGAATGAGAAAGAGCCCCACCCCAAATGCAGCCCCAGCCCAGCCCCCCCTCCCCCCACCAGGAAGAGCCCAGTGCCACTCCCTGCCCCAGCCCACAGCAGCAGCCCACCCTCATCCTGCGCACATATCCAGGGGGGCACATGCCCCCCATGCCTCCCCTGGGGGTGCATGCAGCGGTGGGAGCTGCCCACCCCTGCACTCCCCAGACAAGCGCACCTCCATCCTGCGCCATGCCCCAGCCCCATTCCTTCCCTCACTGT
The DNA here is from genome assembly GCF_030867095.1 of Alligator mississippiensis. Taxonomy (NCBI): domain Eukaryota; kingdom Metazoa; phylum Chordata; order Crocodylia; family Alligatoridae; genus Alligator; species Alligator mississippiensis. Next base: position 22,577,446 of record NC_081829.1, read on the forward strand.
GGCGGGCCTCAATCTGCACCCCCTATCCTACCAAGCCCCTTTCCCACCACCCCCGCCAACAGACTTACCAGCCAGATGCTGCTCTCCAAGCTGCCTGGCTGCATATTGGCATTCGGATTGGTATCAGCCAATACAGCTTGTTAATAACCGGCCATCGGTATCGGCCCAAAGAATCTTTATCGGTGCACTGCTACAGCCAACTACTATCTATTTGTGAACAACACCCGAGCTGTATTATAATATAACAACAACCAAAAAAATTATATATATATAAAATACATACTTAAAAAGCTTTTTAAAGAGGAATCCTGGTACTCTGAAACCCTCTTCAAATTCAGCATCACTTTCATCTGAATCTTCTTCTGCCATCCGATGTTCCTCTTTGTCCTTCAATCGCTGTTTATTCCACCTCCTACCATGACATTAAGAATCACCATTTAATCATTGTGGTTATAAGATATAACATGAAAAACTAAACTGATCTATGCAGGAAGGAGAAACTAAGAATAAATTAGGAAAAAAAGGGCTTGGAGTTCCCACTCCCAAAAATAATATAGTTTTTGCATACTATTTCACACAAATTTATCCTAAAACACCTAACAAACTTAAAATAATCCATTAAGGGCACAATGTTATAGTTACTTAGTTGTGTTCTACAATTCAGAAATACAAAGGGTGGCATGCATACATCTTAAAATTGCTTTTGCATAAGCATTTCAAGTATTTAACTGCAGTAGGATGTTTAATAATGTTTTTCTACAAACTTAGATATACAAGTAGAATGGAGTCAAAAGGCAAAATTTTCAAAAGCAATTGTGTAGCATTAAATGCACAATTTAAGTTTTTAAAAGCCAACAGAACTTTGGCGCTGAAGTCTCTCTTGCAAAAATATTACCTCTAAAATATTCTTTACGTCTGCTTCAGCTCACCAGAAAAATCTCATGACACCCAATAAATTTATACACACAGTTCACTTTGCTGACTAATGAAACACAGTTGTCTTTAGGGCTGCTTTAGTTGTTTAACAGCTACTGTTTAGGGGAGGAAGAGAACATCATAATGATTTTAGTGCGTTTCCAGGTAGGCAGTACTCAAGTTGAAATTCAGACAGATCTACGGGGTTATGACTTTCATGATTATGAAAAAGTGCCATAGAATCTGAATTGTCCAAACGATTAAAAAAAAAAAATCTTATTCAAAATAAGGACATCCAAAAGCAATATTCTGTCTCCCAGGGCACATTTACATGTGCATTAAGTTGTAACCTGTAATAACCGGTACTAAATGTGCTGTAACTGGCACTACTGCGCAGCAGCGCTGACACGCACCTTTTATGTGATGCTAATGTGCAGTAGACTAATTCTAGTATTAGAATACTACAAAACTAATTCTAATAGAATTAATCTACTGCACTTCTAGCATCTCATGTAGATGCACCCCCATTCCTTGGAAGTCTCCCATACAAGTACTATCAGATCCAATCACATTAAACTCATGCACTCTGACAGAATTTCTACATAAGGTGATATAGTTATGGGACAGATGGAAAATGTGCCATCACGCTTCTGTTCTAGAGACACAGCATAAAAGAAGTCATCAATATTTAACTTAATGAAAGGTTGCCACATACTATAAGAACCAGAGGATGAAATGAGTATTTTCTTATAGCTATTTTTAAACTGCTTAGCCATAGTTTATGCCTGCATACATTCCACTTCCCACATGCATTCCCCCCGCAAAAAGGCAAATATTCTGTTTCTCAACATTTAAGTGAGTATCATCACTTAATCCTTTGCAAAAGTTATCATAGGTTGGAAGGATAGAGTCAAATAAATAATATGATGCCTTATAAGAGGAGGTGGATGTGACAGGATCTGAGGGCTGTAGGCAAACAAAGTGAGAGATGATGGACTGTTTCAGGTGGTTCAAGATGTTTTAAACACTAGCAACAGAATGAAAATAAGAAAGGGAAAATTTCGGCCAAGTACCAGAATGAAGTATACAACCACCCCTCGCAGTAACAGCTATTGAGATGTGGAGCCATCTTCCAGGTGAAATGTTGAAAGCTTCATCTTAAATCATTTACACCAAGATTGGAGAAACCACCAAAGAATACATCCTCTAGAACAGGGGTAGCCAAGTGCCATAGGCAGCCTGTGTTTGTGGCACGTGGCTGTTCGGGAGGCGACAGGCAATGCAGAAGTGGACAGGGCAGGAGGCAGAGGACATTAGGCAGACAGCACAGGGCTGGGGGCAGAAAGCAGTGGTAGATTAGGCAGAGGAAGGGAAGTGGAATGTCACTCGGAAAGAGTATACTGTATGGCCAATTTGTGGCACGCTTGCCAAAGAGATTGGCCCCCACTGCTCTAGAACCTTGCAGTGGTTCACTGGGGGATGGGCTCAATGGGAATAAACAGATTGTGACAGACCCAGTTACTACAAGACAAATATTACAGCTGAACAAACAACATTTTCCCTTTGCTAAGTTCTGAGCTCTTGAGGTTTACTATTGTGAAAAGATACATAAATACATTTTAGTTAGCTCAGGCTCCCTCTGTTGGCTGGACAGTTGTAACACAGAAAAAAAAAGTTAATGCAAGACAATGGATTCATGTAGCTTCTGGTTTTTTGGCCTAATTGCTCCACATCAGCATGAAGGAATTAAAATGTCTTTAGGAGGTGAAGTACATTTACACAGCTGTTGTAAAAAGTATTCTTCCTTGCTTCCTCTTCCATAACTTTTCATTTTTATCAAACATTTCAGTTTATATGGTAGATGGCATGTATTCCCAAACTTTGGAAGCCATTTTGGCAGTGAGGGGCTTTGTTCATACACTGGCTAAGCAGTGGAGAAAAATGGCAGTGGCAGCACTGGGGGGAAGGATGGGAGAAACTCATGGCTTGGACCCATGCTACCCATGTGCCCAGCCCTGTGTGCCCTATCTAGTGAACGGGGCCACACTATCCAGCCCTTGGGACTCTCCATGGGTCCAGACATACGGCAAAAAGGGAGCAGTAATTAATGCTGCCAAGTTTTCGGACTGGTTCGGAGCTCCGTGGGTCTGATGACATGGCTCCGTGGGCTGGATCTGGCCCATGAGCTGGGTGCTGAACATCCTGACTTTAAAGAGAGGGAAGAACAGTTCACATGTCACTTAGTTCCAGAATAACATACACGTGATGGAAAAATTCATTACTCTACAGGCAATGCCTTACAACGATGACTAAGCAATAAAAGAAATACAGACATAAATCTATTATTACTATAGTATAGAATGCTATGGTGACCTTTTGGAGAAATCTCTGCTTTTAAGTTATCAAGGGTCACTGTCCCAGGCATGGCCTCAATCTGTAAGGGCAGCAGCAGTCATATCAAGCAGTTAAATCTTTCTTCATATGGACTAAATTCAAATATTAAGCTCATTTTCCACTTATTGCAATACCCAAGGAAGACATTCTGCAACTGAGGCACAGTAATAAGCACAATTTGATTTTTTAAACTATACTCAGGAACCAAGCTGAGTGTTTAATATAGTTTGCATTTGTGTAGCACAATATGTTTTCTATTTTAGACAGCTAAGAATCCCTTACAGATTACTCTAATTTGCTAAATTGAGACATTCAGTTTTACTTTTCCAATCTGACTTTTTATGGTCTATATGGGTGGATTTAATTGGCATGTCCTAGCAGATGAAATACATGCAGTTAGTAGCATAAGCCTTGGTTAGTAAATTAAGACCGATGCAGACAATTATGCACCTAAGCTTAGAATGAAAGGTGCACTCAGAGTGTGAACCAGAATACATCTTCATTTGTGTCTTAAGTTTCTCATTTTAAAAAGCAGTCAGGAGAGAAAAGAGAAGTCTGCTCTAAGAGAAAAGTCTTCAAGGAAAGAGAATGTTTAATCCTTAGTTTACGTCTCTGAGATTATGAAGTATTTGAGTCAGTGAATCTGTCTGAGGAAGAGAGGTAGAACATAAAAGCTGACATGGCCAGAGAGCACAAAAATTAATTCCTCAAAGGTCTCATGTTTGGTTGAGTTCTTTGGACCCAAAAGTTCCTGATACCTCCATGAGTTTAAGAGCCTAGGCTTGACAGATAAAATGACTACTGTGATTCTGGATCACTTTTGAAGGGAAACTTGGAAAATTAATTTCAAAAGTGTATGCCTGTTGATAGAAGAAAGATCTTTTCATTCGTTCTGTAAGACCTTTCATAGCATGAAAAACAGTGTTTTTCAAAATCTAAAGGTGTCTACTTGATAAGAGACTGACAGATGCATTATGTTGGCATAGATATGCAAGTAACTTAACACTTGCTTGTACCTGTAGTATCTTTTGATCATGGGTAAAGGAAAATAAAACATGTTTTCCATTCAAAAGCAACAAAATCTTCAAGTCCATCATTCTTGCCTTCACCCTACCATTATAAAGTAAGGAAGACAGCCACTTAGGACTATGTAGGCCTAATGTTAGACATCTCTATCTTAAAAAAGCTGTAGCTGAAGTACAATGAACTAAAACCAAACGCACACAAACAGCAAGGTTGCAAGTGGGGGAAATCACACTTGAGAACTTCAGCAACAACTAGAGTCCTTTCTTCATATCAGGCCATTAATATATCTCTTCTGTTGACAAAAGGAGAGGATAACGAAAATGTATTTTTATTCATTCATTCATTCTACTTAAAGTGTACCTAAGTCTACATTTTACCTCATTTAAAAACAGCCAGTTACATACATGAGCAGTCTCTGTTGCCCTCATCTTCTCTTCTACTGTTTATTACTCTTGCTCATTATGCCTCATTTTAAATTAGATTTTCACCTTCTAGCTGGAATAATATTTCCCTACAAGTCTGTAGAATAACAAGGCACCAAATCCTGACAGGGGCCTTCAGATACTACTGTAAACACATAAGGGCAGGACCTAACAAATTTGTAATTTTGCCAAATCCAGACAAAGCCTATGAAATCCACAGAACCCATCCCCACCAAATAAAACAGTGGCTCCCCAGAGGGAGCCAGCAGTTCTCAGCATGCTGCAGCAGCCCACCTGGGTGGAAAAGGGGGCGAAGGGTCAGGGGTGGGGGGGAAGAGGGCTGCCAATTTCAAGGGCTGCCGGCACGATGGCTGCTACCCCCACTGCCAGTTAGTGACAAGGGCAGCTCGTCATGTGGCCCTTCCCCTCTCCACCAATTGGTAGCAAGGGGCACGGCTGCATGATCGACAGCCCTTGCAGCCAATCAGCGGAGAGGGGTGGGGCCAATAAGAGGCATGGGGGGAGGTTGCCATACTCCACCTGTGAAATGGCTGCCTGGGCCCATGTTTCGCCTGAGAAAATCAGGGGGCCAGCCCTTGTGAATTAGGTAGGTCCCTACACAAGCCAATAAGCCTCCAGATGGAGGTTGCAAGCTGTTCCAGTTTCCAGTGACAGCCGCTAGAAGAAAACACAACTAGAGCCAGTGTCTTTCCTACATGGTCTCTAGATCTAGACATTGGTTGATATTACTATAGTTTGCTAATTATCAGGCTTTAAAAACATTATACTAAATTCCCCTTTATTTGGTGCTTAGCATAAAATTACCATTCAGTTGAAGGATCCTAAAGGTTTTTTCCCCGCCTGACTCAAGAATAAAACTTACTGTTATCTCATCCAGTCACTTATACCAAAACTAAAAACTGACATGAAACAAGACATAAATGCTGTCAGTTGCTTATATTTATAAGGCAATCTTAATATGTTTCTTAATTCACTGTTTTTTACTTTCTAGTTCCATTTCCCATAATGAAGATTACCTGGGGGTGTCAGTAAAAACATCAATGTGGACAGCTGCAGTTTAACAACCACAATAACTGAAGCTATGAAATTTTTAAGAGATGTAGTGTTTTGGTAGCAATTACAGTTATTGATATTTCTAAAATTCATTTAGGCTTTTATTGTAACTTTAGCAACTGAAAGAAATGTAGTCTGTGATATGACTCTGCTAAGGATAAATTGTCACAATCTTAACATTATTAAAAAACCTGTTTGAATGAATTTAAACTGTGAATCATATTAAAACTTTCAATCAAAATAAATTACTCTTGATGAAAACACTGAATTAAAAATGATTTAATATTGGCTTAATTTAATGGAAAGAGTACAGCTTTATTCAATAAAATAGTAAATATTTTACAGATTAATACAATTATTAATTCTTCATTGCATCCAACAGAAAAAGCATCTCTCAGACCTTATGGGCATCACTCAGATTAAACCCTTGCTGAAATACCTATACAAGATAATTATGTAATTAATAGGTGGTTTTACTTTGAAAAATAACCAACACATGATTCTACTGTTTCTTATCTACTCCAACAACCCAGATCTGAAGATAAAACTAGGATGATTTGCTCTGGTTGTCTTTTTTTAGCTGAGGACTCTACAGTTAGAATTTATTTAATCATTTGTCCCTGAGCCATCATCAGCAGACACCATCTTCCCTCAAGGCTTGGTTTTCCTCCCTTGTGAATGAGTACAGACAGAGGCTGCCATAGACAGTTAGTTGAACTTCTTAACAACTGCTTGGTTTCTTTGACAGCATATTGCACTCAAAGCCCTAAATCAGGGGGTGGCAACACATGGCCTTTGAAGCCAATGCATCTGCCCAGCAGAGCCAGAGGACCTGGCCTCTGCCCAGGGCAGGGCAGCAAGGACCACCAGGTAAACCATGGGCAGGAAGGACCTCTGTTAGAACTTGATAGTGAGCAGCTATACCCACATTGTTGTAGCTTCTCCCTGCCACCCCCTTCCCCTTGCTGAAGCACAGGTGCATCTTCCAGCAGGTAGAGAACAGAGCCAGGGCTGGGCAGCTTCCAGCTATGTATGCACTGCAGCCAGGAGGCTGGAAGAATCGGAGGTAGATCTTGGCCTCAGTGAGGTCACAGGGAAACATCTCCCCCCCCCCCCCCCCCCCGACATATCACCACTCAGCCCCTACTTAAGTCTTTACTTCCTGGGGGCTATAACTCCACCTCTATGTCAGCCCATCCCACATGAACAACTTGACACTTGTCTCCACCTCTCTCTCCTGAAAATCTTTAAGTGTTTAGTGATCTTTTCGTTCCCAAGCCCAGCAGCACAAATCTTGCAACTTTGCTTACACCCAAGTGGCATATTCACAGTTTAATAGCTCAGAAATTGCTGCTTCATTACCACCTTAAAATGTTGTCTAAATGGAGACACTGTGCTTACTACTGGCTCCTCAACAACAGCACTACTAAAATCAGTATAAGCTTACAATAAGCCAGCGAGGCAAACATTTTTGGCAGGTGTGCCACAAATTAAGCCTCATGCCCTCTGAGTGCCACTGTGATCCCCTTTCCCTGCCTAATTCACCATTGTGCTCCCTACTTCCTGCCTGCACTCTGTCTGATCCTCTGCTTTTTTCTGCTCCTTGCTTTATGCTCCATGTCTTATTTTGCTGTTTTATTTTCTGTCTCCTGGCCTATCTGCTGCGGCGGTGCCTGTCCCTCTCCCTGTTATGCTGTGTGCCACATGTACCATTGTGTACCTCAGGGCAACTACCCCTGTAGCAAGCATTCTTTAACTTAATACAGCTGGCTAGTAACCAAGTGCACAATGTTCATAAATTCCAACACCATGCCCTACCCTGCCCTGCAGCATCTTTATTTAGGCTTTTAGCTGCGCTCCCTTTGAGAAAGAGGCCAACTCCACGTGGAACTGTAATACCGGAAGAAAATTAGTTTAACAGACTTCAAAAGGCCTGATTTTTAATAAGTTATTCATGTAGGCAGTTTGAAATAGCTATGTTATGCCAGAGTGTTAAAACTTCAGGTAAATTAATTTTAACCTTGAACTAACTGAACAATTTTAGTTGTACATACTGAGAAAATTCATTTGGCCCTCAAAGAGCAGCTGCTGCCATTTTGGGGAAGGGACTTTATTCTTATGTAATAAATTGGTTAAATCCCTGCTTAATATGTAAAACTCAGTATTAACTATGGAATAGCAGCCAGGATTTATCTAATAGTTTTGTTGAAGATATTGGGTGGAGAGTGGGGGGAGAGGGCAGAACCCAGTCTTCTCTCCCAAAGCTGTGTTGGTTTGACTGCCAAGGCTGTGAAAAAATATTTCTCACTAAAGCAAGTAGATGTGATCTTGAATAATCATCATTTGAGCAAGATAATGCCATTTGAATACAGTGAAACCTGTTTAAAATGGAATTGCACGAGACTGGGAAAAAGTTCTAGCTTAGACAGGTTTTATCTTATAGGAGGGACAGAGCCATCTACTCCCCCTGGCTCTCTGATAGCCCACCCAGCAGTGTCAGTCATTGATTGGCAGGACAAGGTACAGGGTGGCTCTGTACAGAGGGACCACTGAGAACAGCCCTAACCTTTGTGGGGCAGAGGTCAGTAAGCAGAACTGCCACCCACCCTGCAGAAGCCCTGGGGACAGTCTTGGTTGAACAGCAAAGGTAAAGGGCCAGCCTGTGCCCCACAATCAGCTCCTGGTGCTGCTTGCAGAAACTCTCTCACCCTTCCTTCCCTACAAGTGGTCTCACAGGCAAGGCAGCCTGCAAGTATTGTTGCTCACCAATGGAGTGGCAATGGGGACAAGGCAATACCAACGAACAGCCCAGAACTAGGCAGCAGCTCCCCAGTCCTGGGCAGAACAGACATTGGGTGCTTTAAGAAGTATGCCAGCAGCCCTGGGACTGGGAAGCTGCTATGCAGTCCTGGGGCTGCTGACACACCCTTTAAAATGCCTGCCATGCAATCATCCCAGGTCTAGGAAGTTGCTCCCAGTTCCCTGCCTGCTTGCATGCCAGACACTTTAAAGGGTAAGCCAGCAGCTCCAGGACTTCATACTAGCCCTTGCTTCTGGATGTCTGACAAAGGTTTTTGCACACCCTCAGTCAGCATCTGTTGCCAATATAGCTGCCCTGTTCCCATTACCACCCACTGCAGGTGGTAAGTAGGGGCAGCTCACAAATTGCCCCAGCCCCATTGCTACCTAGCAATAGGGACAGGGTAGCACTGACGGGCATGGGACAAAGCAGCCTCCGCCTCCCAGGGCAGCTTGCAGGCTACCCTTTCTCCACTTCTTTAAAAACTGAAGGCAGGACAGCACCAAGTGAACTGGGGCAACTTGCAAGCTGCCTTGTTCCCACTCCTGCCAGGCAGCAAGAGAGAGGGCAGCCTACTGGGTCCCTGCTGCCATCAGCTACCAATGGGGACAGAAAAGCACAGAGAAGGAGAAGCTTGCTGCTGCCCCACCCCAGCTGCCACAAAGTTCTCTATGGGACTGTGACACCTGTCTGAGAGGGAACCTGTAAAAGCCAGAAACAATGTCAAACTTCCCTTCCATTTCTGCTTTAGACATCTTCCGTCTTGTACAGACTAAATCAGTCACTCTCAACCAGGGCGCTCAGAGATCCTTTGAAGGATGCCAGGACATGTGAAGCAATAAGCAGAAAAATGCAGGATGATTGCTTACCTTTACTGCCCAGCCTCTTTGCAAGGAGGTAAGCACTGTAATATATAAATTAGTTTTTGAAATTGGCTGCCATTTAGTTCACAAAAGTAATGGAAGTGTGCCTCAAGTCCAAAAAGTATGAAAAGTACTGGACAAAATATACAGTGGAGTCACATCTTACGCGGGGGTTAGGTTCTAAAGTCAGTGCATAAGGTGAAAATTGCGTATAGTCAAAATTACCCTTGAAAATCCCTTAAATCGCCCATATTGGGAGTTGTCAGGGCTTGATGTTGGTCCAGGAGATGATGGGCCAGGCTTGGGTGATGGAGAGCGAGTCGTAGACGAAGTGGTTGGCTCTGGTTCAGCTTGAGAAGTAGATTGCATAGGCTCATGTGCTGCTGGTTGTTTTTTCTTGAAAAATGCGGTGATCGGCAACTGTCGCTGTTGTCTCTTGAGCTGCTCAAACATTTCTTGGTACGGTCTCAAATCATCCGTAATAGTACGTGCGATTTTGAGGCTTCGTTCCATGGAGGGATCGTATTCAGAAATTAAATCATTCGCTGTTTCTTCGGTTGAGCACCAGATGAAGTAGTTGGCTTGCGTTTAGGGGCCGTGTTGTACAAAAAATACGTACCTTTAAACACCAGAATCACACTCAGCGCGGCGAGATGCTCACACTATGAGAGGCAGGAACTCATTGACTGGAATGGCAGGCGGAATCGCCCGCACTATTTAAATTGTTATTTTTCTCTTTTGCCGAGCGCGTATAGTTGAATTCGTGCAAGTTAAATGAGCGTATGATGCAACTCCACTGTATATCATTTCCTATACTGCATACTAGGATCACAGAAGTTTTCTAGCTTGAGCAAGTGTTTGGCTTTTACAGGTTTCACTGTATATGAGCCCTCAGGACTACAGTAACTGCATCAGAAAATACAAAATCAGAATCTCTTTGGTCAGTAATAATACTGGCCATATATTGGAAAGTATCTTACACATACGTTTAACCAGTACTAAGTTAAAAAAAAAAAAAGTATTTGATGGAAAGAGTTTTTCCAGCTATCCTTATACACAAGAAATAAAAGGCTCCTTTCTTGTAACCAGAGTTTCCCCAAGATAGAATTCTGCAAATTCCAACTTGTGGCATGACCCAACAGTTGCTATAGGATCCCATAAGTGAAAATGTAGAGAGGTCACTCAAGGGAGAACAGAGGCTAACCTTTACCAGGCTAGTGCTAAGGCAAGTTTTATTACAGACAATATTACTCTCTGTTTTAAGTGTGACCGCACATACCAACAATTGATTCGATTGTGGAAAAAATAGTACAAAAAATCATCATTCACTTGTGTTATTTCTTTGTGGACAGTAAAATCAAGGGCTTAGAGCACAGGACTGGAAGTACTGCCTTTTAACCTTAACTCTACCTGTGATTGAGAAACAAAAATGTCAGGCAAGTCATGCTCTCTCTGCCCTTGCACTTTCTCTCTACCTGTAAACTGGGAAGAAGGACACTTATCCATTTTTGTAAAGCATATGAAATCCTTAAAAACACAACAGAAGAGAACAAAATTAGCTACTGAGACATGTACTGTCTTATTCTGGATGATTTTTTGAGCATTCAGAATGCTGAAAACTAAACTTGAAGTAACAGTTATTTATTTCACAAAAGCAGGCTGCATAGTAGTAAGACATCCCTATTGGCTCAGTCTACTTTTACAATCACCTCCCCCACAACTAAATTCTTAAAAAATATATTTCAGAGATTTTACCTTGTATGTCTAACGTAACCCCATAAAAGTTAATAAAAAGCCTTCTTTGACTAACCTTAGCCTTTGTTTATAGCAATCTTCATCTCCATCATCTTTGCATCTTTTTATTCTGCGTTTTCCTATTTTGTTCTCTTCTTCCTCTTCCTCTGAACTTGGGAAGAAATCATCATCTTCAGCTTCTTCCTTTAGGTCTTTCTTCAAAGATTTTCTTTGTCTTAACAAAGTCTTGAGTTCATAATCAGAATCATCATCAGCATAAAAAAGTGCCTCTTCCTCCTGCTCTTCCTCTTCAGGGTTGAAAAGCTCCTCATCTGGCACATAATCTGAATTTTCACTATCATCCCCATCATGGACTCCCATCTTCCCCTTGGCCTCAAGAGGTCTCTTTTCCTTTGGGATTCCTGACTTGGAATGGATCTGAAGAGCATGGTTCTGAAGTTTCTTCAAACGCTTTTTCACACACTTGTCTGTTGTTGAGAGGGGTCTAGTTTTGCCATTTTTTCCCTTTAGGGTTAATGTGGGCATTGCACACTGAATGTTCTTAGACTGTGCTTTCTTCTTTGCTCTTTTCTTAAAAGATAGCCTCTTCCTTTCAGATGACAATTTAGCTTGATCTGCTAAGTACTTCTCAAAATCAGATGCTTCAGTTAGCACTAGCCTGCGTGGCTTCTTTTCTGGCTTTTGAGGGACTTTAGTCCCAAAAGGGGTCATGTGGCCAGTGCGAATAAGCTCCTCCCATTCTGTTTCCTGAGCTGGCATAAGCATACTGCCAAGGGATGATGGACCAGGCTCTGCAAAGAGAGTTGGAACAGTCATGTCTCATTTGTAAATTCAGTAACATGCTCTAAGTAATTTAATGTAGTTCCAACAGATAACTAGGTTTGTTTCACCTTTAAATGCAGGTTTTGGAAAATTAAACAGAGATCAAAATGGTGAGATACTCTGTGGTATGTACATAGCCATCTTTCCTCCCAAAGTGCTTTTTAAACTAGACTCATAGAGGAATTACTTCATCAACCATTGAAATGCAGTCACGTCTGGAGTAAAGGACGTCAACAGCAAGGAACATAAATTATGAAAATATCTATCCCTGTAGGCTCAATCCCCAAGTATGTTCTGTGAAAGTAGTGGATTAACACAGTGGTCACCAATCAGTGGATCTCAACCCATCAATAGATCTCAGAGCCTCTTGGAGTCAATCTTGAGGCTGGGGTGGGAGGCCGAGGGCTCCTGTGCATGCATGCACATGCCCCAGCCCAGCAAGTCAGTCTGTGGGGGAGGGAAAGGGCAGTGGCTAGCTTAAGGCCCCCGCAGTGAGGGACAATGCCATAGAAGCAGAAGCAGCAGTAAGTTGAGTGGGGCCCCAGCCAGGTGGGACTTACCTGCTGGGGAGATGTGCCCCCAAATAATTTTTTCTCCCTCTGCCTTGATCTGCCCTTACCTTCCCACAGACTTACCTGCTGGGCAGGGGGGTGGGGGAGTGGCGGCGGCACATGGTAGAACTTGGGTTGCTTTTAAACACCAGAGGTGATCTCCTACTTAAAAAGGTTGGAGATCACTGGATTAACAAAACCACCAATGTACTAATACCTTAACACACTTTCAGTTCATCAACCCATAGCATATATAACACTGAAAATCTCACACAGCATTAACTTCAGTCATTTAATACTACAATTAAAAATAACTGGCATCCTTTCATCTGCCAGAGACAGTGGATATTGCAGCCTGTGACGCAGATTGTTTGCAGTGTTTCATGTGACTGAATAGTCCAATCTGAGGTTTGCATGATTCATAGATGTCAGGGTCGGAAGGGACCTCAATAGATCATCGAGTCCGACCCCCTGCATAAGCAGGAAAGAGTGCTGGGTCTAGATGACCCTAGCTAGATACTCATCTAACCTCCTCTTGAAGACCCCCAGGGTAGGGGAGAGCACCACCTCCCTTGGGAGCCCGTTCCAGACCTTGGCCACTCGAACTGTGAAGAAGTTCTTCCTAATGTCCAATCTAAATCTGCTCTCTGCTAGCTTGTGGCCATTGTTTCTTGTAACCCCCGGGGGCACCTTGGTGAATAAATACTCACCAATTCCCTTCTGTGCCCCCGTGATGAACTTATAGGCAGCCACAAGGTCGCCTCTCAACCTTCTCTTGCGGAGGCTGAAAAGGTCCAGTTTCTCTAGTCTCTCCTCGTAAGGCTTGGTCTGCAGGCCCTTGACCATACGAGTTGCCCTTCTCTGGACCCTCTCCAGGACAGTGGCTACAAGTGTATATGTTATGATTGGGTGGTTGGGAAACTGTTTGCTTCCTATAGACTCATTAGGGCAATATTACTGTTAAACTTATAACTGGCCATTTTTGCTTCCCATTCAATAGAAAAGGGACACAATGGCAGCATCTCTACAATACAACTGTCCATATTGCAGCCTTCCCACTAGAAAGATATAATTTATAACTCCAATCCGGTATGGTACGCCTATCTGTGGATCAGACCACAGGATTTAGGTTTACACCTTGATCCAGCATAGTATTTAAACATGCTTAAAAATTAAATGCAAGTTTTCTTTTTGAATGCAGTGGGAAACTGAACTTAAAGTTAAAAGTTAAACGTGTGCTTAAGGGATTCCTGTTTGTAGTTGCAAAGTATAGAACTGAGTTTGTGCAGTCAGTGGAATATTTTATTTACAGCTTTAATATATTCCAACTTGGCTCATAAGAGAACAAATCAAATCAATTGTATTTACTTATCCTACTCAAGGGATGATACTAACACGTGCATTAAATGCTGCTATTTAGTTTAATTAATGGTTCTTCCCCCTGAATCTGGTGATTATACTCACTTATTGACTAAATTTGATAATCTATAGCTTTCAGAAGTTAAAACACAGTTCAAAAGATTTCAACATGACCAAGCTGTGTTACCTTGTATCAAAGGCTGGAAGGGTTCACTGAATTCATCAATGTAACAGCAGAGACCTTATGATGCATTTCTACTGAGGACAGTGCCCGAGGTCCCTTCCAACCCTAATTTTCTATGATTCAATAAAAGCAGTAGTTCTTTGGAGTAAGAATGCACTTTTTTTTTTGCAAAAATCTTGTTGGTCTAATAAAACATATCTCTACCATGAGTCCCACTTGCTTTTTCTTCTAGACCAATATGGCTACAACCTCAATACCTGACACATGGAAGATATCGAATTTTAGTCCTTTTTTAAAATGTAATCTTCATATTTTCCCAAGCAGAAAGCAACTGTGACCACCAGAAACCTGAGATCCTGCTTCCTGTCTTTGTTTCAAGATAATCTGCATCATCACCATTTCAGGCTGGACATAAGGAAGAATTTCTTTACTGTCCAAGCCCCCTAGGTCTGGAACAGCCTGCCACTGGAGGTGGTTCAAGCGCCTACATTGAACACCTTCAAGAGCAAACTGGATGCTTATCTTGCTGGGATCCTATGACCCCAGCTGACTTCCTCCCCTTTGGGCAGGGGGCTGGACTCGATGATCTTCCGAGGTCCCTTCCAGCCCTAATGTCTATGAAATCTATGAAAATCACAGATCCTCACAGGAGGTGAGAGACTCCATACCAGCTATGAACTGACTGCCCAGAGGATTTTTCCATCTATTGACTCCTCTGTGAAATCCTATGAAATATGAGCTTTCATTTCTACCCAGGAGAACTTTTACAATCTTTTCTCCAATGCCTGATGAAAGGTGTTTGTGCCCGAAAGCTTGCAATTATTTTTTTTTTTTTTTGCCAAAATCTTGTTGGTCTATTAAGACATCATTTCCACCACAAGTCCTGACTATTTTTATTGTTAAATTTTTATTGTTTAGTTTTTACTTCTATAACCTACATAAACCCAAAACATATCGGACTTGGAATCTGCTCCAATTCATGTCCCAAAACATTTTACTAAGTTTCAGTTAGTAACACCTAGGACAACCCACTAAAGCAGTGTTGCTCAACCTTTGAGATGTGCAGTGCAGGTGGCAGTCTGGCACAGAGATCAAAGGGGGCATAACTGGACCTGTGGAGTCGATGATTAGTGATGAATAAGAGAATAGATACCAGTTTGAATCCAAGAGCCCAAGCTGAGTTTGTAGTGGGCAGTAAGGAAAACCATGTGCTTGGTTAATTTGATTTAGGAAACACTGAGACAATGAATGTAGTATTCCATTAAGAGTTGTGTGCTATATTGTGTACGAACATCCAAAACAAATATTTTTCCCTTCTAACTAGCATTTCCTACCAAGATAAGAAAACCAATTTTGTGAGTACTGATTGATGACATTCAGCTTATAAAATGTAATTCAATCATGATGTTAGTCTTTATCAAATTAGCTGTGAAAAAATGTTAAGATTTCCAATTTATTAAGTCTGATACTTTAATGCACAGTTCTCCCTACTGAACTAAGCACAAATTTACTTCCATTCTTTAAAAATCCCCACATGAATACTCTGTGATCTGCAATTCTGCAGGTGCAAAGAATTAAGCATTCCTAAATCACTCTTTGAAAACAAACCACTGAAATTTATTTACTCACAGACAAAGATCTTGACAATTAGCTTCAAACAACAAAAGGAATTAAACAGAGCCAAAAATAAGGAAGAGATATACCATAACGTTTTACCTTACCTTCATCAGCCTCAAATTCAATATTGTTTGCTTCAATGAAACTCTCTTCTCCACCAAGAATTGCCTGGAGACGCTTCTGTTTTGCTTTGATTTTCTTTAGCTGTTGTTCCTTGAATGACAAGGGCACACAGTATTTAAAAAGATAAGAAAAGCAAGTTTGCATATAAGTGAGAGACTTCAGTTACTCATAACATGGTATGCCAGAACAGCATGAATACCATTTCACCTCTGAAATTTAAGTCCAAAATTTGATGTGGTCCCACATGAACACAAAGTATGTAAAAGGATCAACCCACAAACTGGTGGGTCCTTGTTCAGAAAAGACTTAGACAATTTGGCATGGTTTACCAAGAGTAAGTCTCAAAGTTTTAAAAGTACATTCAATTATATGTAAGCACACAAGATACTTGTGCAAAATACTAGTTAACTACACCCAAAGGAGAGTCATTCTTTGGGCAAAGTACACATTGGGGTAGTTACAAAAAGATACCCCCCAACCACTTACCCATCCTTGCTAACATTATGTCCATGTCATAAAACACTTTTTATATGTTATCATTAAGACAGAGTGTTTCATGCATCTGTTTTTATCTTTCTATCTCAATACCAAGAGTAGGATTTTCAACTACTATAGTTTTTTAACTGCTGGAAAAAGGAGAGTAGTATTAAAAATATTGCTGTAATTCTCAATTTCAGTAAAAATATACTGAAGCACTTGATTTATGGCAGGGATGGGCAAAATATGGCCCACAGGCCAGATCCAGCCCTCCAAATGATTCTATCAAGCTTATGGCACAGTCTGCTCTCTTCCCTCTACCATGCAGGTCCAGTGGGGGCCGAGGCGTGTAGCAGAGTGTGCACATGTGGGACCAGGGGGGAAGCCAGTCCCTAAATCACCCTCCTGTCCCTGTGCCCTGGCTCCTGCTGTAGGCGCTCCTCCACACCAAGCTCCAGGCACCTTCCCCTCCCCCTGCACATGATGGCAGTGGAGAAGGAACAAAGCTGTAGAGGTCAGTGCTACAGCGGTACTAGCCAAGCAGGGGCCCAGGCTGGGGGCAATGCAGCTGGAACAGCAGCAGCACTCAGACACCAGTGGCTCTGCCCTGCCCTGTTGCCTGCTGCCGTTGCCCACCAGCCCCCAAGGCGGCCTCCTGCCCTGCCACCCTACACCTGCCCCACTGTCACTGCTTGAAGGAGGAAGGGGCAGGGAGAGGGGGGTGTGTGTGTGTGTGTGCGCGCGTGCACGCACGTATGTACATGCAGGGGAAATAGGTCCGTTCTAGCTCCAGCCCCAGTCCCAGTACAGCTCCCACCCCTGGGGGCGAGGATTGGAGTGTGCGCCACACGACCAGCTGCCTCCCCTCAATCACACACGCTAGGGGTGGAGGGGCAGACTCCATTTTGGGGGGCAAAGGGCAGTGGGAGCCTTCCCCTGCCCAGCATGCCCTCCACTTCACCTGTCAGGGTCCTGAGAAGATGGGTGGCTGCTTCCTGCCGTGCCCCGCTCTGGGTCTTTGTGCCACTTCCTCCTCCCTCCATAACTTCCCCGAAATCCCCTCTCCTACCCTTCCCCTCCCAAGCTCCAGTACAAAGGAATGGGAAAAGCTTGGAGTTTTTTTTGGCAAAATAGATCCAGAAGCAACAGCACTAAAGAGGAACAGCTTGGATTGCTCAAGGAGTTTCCCCCTCTCCCCAGGCTACCTGGATAAAGAGGCAGGTTGGCCCAGGCCAAAGCGCAGGGCCCCTGGGCAGGAGAGGCACTTTCACATGGCTCCGCCTACAGCAGGGCTGGGCATGCCACTGGAGTCACTAAGAAAGAGCATTCCACCCCAGGCCTGAAGCAGGGACTTGGTGTTCCCCAATGCTGCCAAGAACCCTGGGTCCTTCACCTGCTGGGGTAGGAGGTGAGAAGTGCTGCCCCCAGAAACAGGGCAGCAAGGCTGCCCCTGCGCAGTTGTATGTGGGCATCAGTGTCTGTTGCTTCCTGGCCCCAAAGCACTCCTGCTGTCTCCTAGCCAGAGCTGGGGACTCCTGAGACCATGGCCTGGCTCAGACCCTGGGTCAATGCAACCCAGGCTCCTGTCACAGTGGCAGAAGGGTCTGACCACTTGCAGCCTCCAGCACTGAGGGATGAAAAAGCTCTGCTTGCCCCCCATTCTCAGGCTCAATATACAAGAGTAAGACTATTTGGGCTATTATGCAATCTCCTCTAAATACAGTACACAAAAAACCAAAACAAACAAACCAGGAAAATATTATTTCTTTTCGTACTGTAAAATTTTAATTTTAAAAGTTTGAGTTTTTTAGTGTATTGCTTTTTATCTACAGTCTGTTAAAATTATATCTTTTGAAAGATTGTGTGTGCACAGGCCTCAACTTGATTCATTTGGTGCTATTCTCTGGGAGGTCCGACACCCCTGAAATCCCCACCGATTGGTAGAGGGCGATGAGGTAGGTTGTTAGAGGGGTCACAACCTCCCAATGCATAATAGGTCATGCCTGTGCCTTGTGGTCTATGGGGCAGAACTTCTGGGACCCCAGGGGCAGGTCATACACCACGAGGGTGGGCCCTCTGGATGGACAGTATTTCCCAGTCAAGGGGTGGACCTTCTGATGTCAGGGACCAACAGGAGCAGGGGAATCTGGGACCAACATGGTGGCCAACATGGCAGTGAGGGGGGCAGAGTTTGGTGTCAAGTGGGCAGGCCTTATGTCATGGGCCACATGACAGGGTGGGACTTCCAGTTCCAAGACTGCAATCCCCCACCTCCCAAAAGGAATACTTCTGGGGCAAGGGAAGGAACTTCTGGTGGCAAGGGTCTGAGGTTAGGGATGGGACTTCTAGTCCCAAGATGGCTAGGGGCAGAGCACTTGTCAAGGGGTGGAGCTAAGTTTGACAGGAGTTGTATCCTTGCTGCCCTTGACAGCTCACCAAAACTTGTCAAGTGGTCTCCAGTTGAAATAACTGCCCACCCCTGGTTTAGGGTCTAAACCTGATTCAAAGCCCCTTAAAGTCCTGCATTCAAATCCCAATGGACTTCAACATTTCTGGATGTCTTTACAACTTTTGGTAGAAAAAATCCAAACTACTGAAAAGGTAAAGGAGCATAAAATGTAGACTCTGACTCTGTATTTGAATTCTCAAGCTTGGAGCTACTTGAAGCAAATTCCAAGCACATGTTAGGTTTTTTCCAATAGGAAGATAAGTTCTTTTGGTCACCTTGTTATACTTTTGCCGTTTTACGGAATCTAGTTTTCTGTTTATATCTTTGCTTTTTGCAGCTTGTGGGGTAAGTTGCTCAATAATTGCATTGATGTGTTTCAAAGATGTTACACATGACCTGAAAAGTAAAAAGGATATTAATGTATTAATCAGATATAATAATGATAGGAGTAAATATAATACATTTTTCAAACAAATAATTTAAACCTAGAAGTTAAAGCCAAAAATGTAAACACATACAAAAGCCTGAAATTAAGTCCCTAAAAATGAATCGATTTTCTAGGCCTTTGAACTTTATAAAATTAAGCATTTATGATTACTTTAGTATTAGCAGAAAGATTTCTAAATTTAAAAAAAATGAATATATGAACAACCCATTGCAATATCTGCAACTCATATCACACCTCTCCTAATGCAGGACTACCTAGACATGAAACAGACCGCTTTATTTTTATTGTCCAAAGCAAGTGACCTGCAAGAAACAAGCATGGGGGTGAGAGAGGTAGGTCTCTTCAAACCTGTTTTAACAATTTAATGCAGGGATATCAAGTATATGGCCCAAGGGCCAAATTCTGCTCATGGAGCCATACAACTCAGCCCCTGGGTGGCTGGACCAACCACATGCGCCAGTTTTGGCTAGATGGGCTGTATGAGGCACACAGGGCTGAACTGACCATGTATGCTACACGAAGACAGGGGGCCAGCACAGGGCATACACTGCATGCAGTGCTACACTGGACCAGCCCTGAGAGATGGCTCTGGTGGTGGTCCAGATAGGGATGGCCTGGAGACAGCATGCAGGGCCAGTCCAACATGGCACCACATGCAACTTGTCTTGTGCTGGTCTTCTCTGCTGCATGCAGTACACGTGACCAGTCCAGCTTTATGCACAGCATGCACCACACATTGCCTACTGAGGATTTGCTGTCCGCATGGAACTGACATGGAGATCACGCTGCCTGAGACAAATAGGCTGGACACAGCATGGCACATGACACAGGGGAATTCAAGACTGCATACAGTGCCCTGAACTGATCCATGGAGCTAGGTCCAGCCAGCATGTTGCGAGCAACATGCACTCTGTGCTAGCCCCATAGACCACATGCGGTGAGGCATGGTACACGGGCTGGACCCAGCACTACAGGCACTGCACAGATCAGTCCTGGTTTGGTCCTCACGCTGGCCCAGAGACCCATGCATGGCCCTTGGGGCTGGATGAATTTGACACCGCTGAAATTACATAAGAGCATTTTAAAAAAATATATTATTTTAACTTTGCAGTCTATCAACTTTGCAGCTAAACCAATAAATTACTTTTACAGCAAAAGATAAACATAATTTTAAGAAGGGAGACATCAAACCAAGCTATGGGTCGGACAATTTGACCTTCTATGCCTAGCTGGTAGAGGTGCACTGATACATCGGTCCGATATCAGATTGGCACCAATATAAAGAAAATTGGCTGTACTGGAAATCGGCACAATGTGGCCAATAATTTGGCTGATAAGTGCCCGTGTGTGCACAGCTGCAGCACAGCACACAGGAAACAAGGAGCACAGCCCATCAGCTTGGAGAGCTGCGTGTAGCTAAAAGTCCATTGTGGTGGAAGAGAAGGGAAGAGGGAGGGAAGGAGGAGGGAAGGGGTGTGGGACGCAGCATGGAGCCGCAGCTCATCCAGGGGGCAGGGGCATGTGCCCCCCCAGATCTGCGTAGGGCGGGATGGCGAGGCTGCAGCTGCCGACTGGAGCCAGGACTACACCAAGCTCTTCTTGGCAGGAGCTGGGCTTGGGGCAGGTGGTGGTGGTGGCGGCGCTGGGAGGGGCTATGGGACGGGGGTTGCAGCCACCCCAAATTTGGCTGTAGCATACCCCACGCCCTGCCCCCGCCACAGCACTGCCACCACCCACCCAGAACAGCCCCTGCTCATGGGTGAAGGCAGGGTCTGGGCCAGGGCTGCACCAGGCAAGTGGCAGCAGCGCTGGGAGTGGGGGTTGGGGAGGGAGGCTACAGCAAAATTTGGGGTGGCTGTAGCTCCACCCATAGCCCCCTCCCAGCGCCACCACCACCTGCCCTGAGCCCAGCTCCTGCCGAGAAAAGCTCAGCACAGCCCTGGCTCCAGTCTGCCCACCCGGCCCCATGCAGATCCGGGGAACACCCTGTCTCCCCTATGTCCCCTGGGATGCACAAAGCAGTAGAAGGTGCCTCCTAGCCCACCGCGGGGGCTAGGAGGTGCGGGGGCTAGGAGGCGCCTCACACGGGGCTCCGTCTCACACCCTTCCCTGCCCCTGCCCCACTCCCTCCCTCACTGCAACGGGCTTTTATCTGCCCCCGCCATGCTCCTTCCCTCCCCTTCCACGGCAACACACTTACCAGCTGGATGCAGCTATATCAGAAATTAGATCAGTATTGGCCAATATGCATCCTTAAAAAAAATTGGTTATTAGTATTGGCACCCAAAATCTCTATCGGTGCATCCCTACTAGCTGGGATTTATAATGTTGAATACTTAAGTCAGGGGTGTCAAAGATATAGCCTCTGAGCTGATTCCGGCCTGTGGAGCTCTGTCAACTAACCTGCAGTGCTGTCCATGGATCTGAGTGGACTGACATACTGCATGAAGTATGCACTGGATTGGTTTAGTGCTGCACATGATGCATATGGCCAGCCCGGGATGCACATGCTATGCAGCGTTTTCACTGGGTGAGCCCCACACACTGACTCTAGCATGTCAGGCCAATCTATGGGCCCATTTGGCTTGTGGACCAGTGCTGCACCATTCATCCAGCCCACAGGGCCAGACAAGTTTGACACCAGCCACACATGGCATCTATTCTATAAATGCTTTTGACTCTACCACCCTCAATAGGTATATCCTTTCTCACCAATTCTGAAACCATTCCATTTTCCCACTCCCTAATTCCTACCTTTATGACCATTCTTTCATAGTCTAACCTTCTTCCACTATTCCATCTCCCTAAGTCTAGAAGACCATAACCATAATTATTTCCTTTTTTCTTCTTTCTTTATGCAGTCTTGTCTAATCATTTGGTTTCAACTACTGCCACACTGCTGACAATGCAAATCTCCCACTCATTACTACTGTTCTCCAAAAAAGTCATATTATTTCAGCATTCTAAATCCCTACCCTGCAAAACCAGTTCCATAACCTCATGGAGGTTGCCCCATTCTTCTTCCCTGACCCTCTGTCCACAGTGATCTGATTTTCTGAACTGTATCCAAAACTAGGCTCTGATCCCATAAACACTTGTGAAACTTGCTTAACAGGATTACTCGGGTGCAGGAAGTTGATTCAGTGTGACTACTGATGCTTGCGTTTATGCTTAATTTGCCTAGCTTCTAGTTGTCAGTTCATGTACTTATTAACAGTGCTAAGTTTAACTAAGCGACTGATATCTGTAGACACTTATATCAGGCTACGCATTCATGAAACCAAATAGAAATCTCTCTGGAACACACCTGGAAAACACACTAAAATATGCAAACAGAGATGGGGACTAAGTGTCACACTATCAGAGGCCATCACTTAACTAGTCAGCTAGAGACAAGAAAAACTGCTCTGAGCTTATACACTATTTTATATATCGCTAATTTACTTTGGCAAAGTGGACTTTCTTGAGCAAAACATGTGCTGGAATAAGTTTTAAAAAGGAGAACTGCATGTTCCTATTGCCATCTGCATTATATGCTGAGAATGCGCTGCTAAATGCTTGTACTAGTTTTTTTCATTTTATTTCCAATTGTAATTTGGATATAGAACATATTGTTTCAAGCATCTTCACAATGATCTCCTCCCACTGGAAGTCACGGTCCTTAAATCTCAAGTACTAGATTCTTACATAGAAAATTTCCCAAATATTTTTACAAAGCCTTGCAACAAGATCCTTTGTTCTGCTACTCACCACACATAAGAAGCACATCACATGATGCTATTTTCAGCATCACTGTACTGAGCATAGCTCCACTTAGGCTAGCTATTCTTAACCAGGGTGCTGGAGCGCCCTGGGGTGCCACCAGATCTTCTGAAGGGTGCCAGAAGGTGTGAGGATGTAAGTGAGGTGTGAAGAAATAAGCAGATAAGTGAGGCTCAGGCCTAGCTGGGATGATCCCCAACCCCTACTGTCTTGTCCTTGTATAAGCAGATAAGCACTGTAACATAGTTTTTGAAATGAGGTGCCACTCAATTCACAAAAGTTATGAAGGGGAGCCTTGGGTCCCAAAAGGTTCAGATTGACTTAGATTGTCAATAAACCTTACAGCTTTTGCAACACATTATGAACCAATCTTGCAATGACTCGTCAGACAAGGAACAAAACAACTCAGATGGGCTAGTGGATAGAGCAGGGGTCGGCAATGTTTTTGGGCAGCGTGCTCAAAACACCTGCCACTCAACTTGCAAGATGTTGATGTGCCAGGGGCAAACGATGGGGAAGCCGCAAGGGGCTGGATGCTTGTAGCAGCGCAGCTTTGTCTCCTCCCCCACCATCTGCCTCAAGATGTGCATGCCAAGCAAAATGCCTTTGCGTGCCATGCCTTGGCACCCATGCAGGAGGATGCCCACCCCTGGGATAGAGCACCAGACTGGCAGTCAAGAAAATTTAGTTAATAGTCCTTCATCTATCACTGATTTACCGTATAAACTTGAGCAAACTGCTTAACAGAAATCCCTACCAATGAAACAGAAATGAAGATACTTATCTATCTTTTTAAAGCTGTTCTGAGCTCTGATGGTGACAAAGGCTAATCATTCTGACATCTGGAATTCAAAAAAAGAACCCCCAAAACTGAGCAGTTTTAACTCATTTACAGGAAAAGACATGACAAACAAAACTTACCGTAAGTCATCAAGAACTGACTGATATTCCTTCTCTGCATCAGCTATTTTTGTTGTCTTGTTAGCTTCATTAATTGCATTATCTACCTGCTGAAGGACTCCTTGTTCCAATATATCTTGATCATAAACATCAACTCCCAAACCTTTCAGCTCAGCAGTTTGAGCACCGTGTGCAACACACTGGATCTGCTGTCTGTCAATATGTAACAGTGGTTGTTTTTTCCTTGACAGCTCAAAAAAAGGAGCCATAGATGTGGATGGCCTATTCTCCGTAGCAAGAGCTCCTCCAAGACTGTCCTCCAAGTCACCATCGCACAACTCATTTTCTTGTCCAATCCCCGTTTCCTCAGAGTCATTTAGATTCTTATCACTCACAACAGCCACTGCCGCCTCTTCTTGGCTACTGTCTGGGGGGTGGCTAGTCTCTGTTGGCATCATCTGCTCAAATACAAACGACAACATTAAGAATGTCATTATTCTCGCTGGACTCAATGTCTGCGACATGGCTGCCTGCGACTATGGGGAACCCACTGACCACTCCGTGACCAAAGCAGCTCCCTCCAGGCCTGCGTTCCAGATTTGCTTTTTGGCAAAATGCTCACAAATCAAACCCTCTAGAGAACTGCGGTGCCAGGCGGGCAGGGCAAGGAGCTGGCTCCTGTGAGAGAACCTTGCTTTCCAGCCTCCTCCCGAGAGCCCCAAAAGTAGCAACAAAAAGAAAACAAAAATCCTAACTGAAGCCGTTTTGGATTTCACAAAAACTCTGATGGAAAACAGCGGCTGCCAAGTTATGGGTCACAGGTGACAGCTAGTTCAATCACTAGGCCGCGGCCTGCAAGGCAGACCAAACCCCTCTCCCGGGTAGGGCGACTCGGGTGTGCAGCGCCCGGGCGAGGCCGCCGGTCCCAAAGGAGGGCCCCGCGAGCTCGGGGCGCCGGGACGCGCGGGTGGGCGGGCGCGGCCGCGAGGCAGTGGAAGGCGCTGCCGCACCACGCAGGGCGTCGGGTCCGCCCGCGGCTCGGGCCCGGGCCCGGGCCCGGGCCCGGGAGGACGCGTGGGGGCCGGGACCGACGGGGCCACTGTGCCTAGCGGCGCCGCGACACAACACGACAACCCCCCCCCCCAGCCCCGGGCCAGACCCGCCGCGCCCGCACTCACCTCCCCCGCCGCGCCGGCAAGCACCACCGCGCCTGCGCGCTGCGCACCACTTGCATAACCACGGCGCACGTTCGGCGCTGCCTACCCATCGCGCAACGCGGCGCTCCACAGACGCGCATGCGCCCCTTGCCTTGCCCGGCTCGGGACCTGCATGAGCCGGGTGGCAGGGGGAGGGGGCGGGGCCCGGGCGGCGGTGACGTCACCAGAGGGGCTGAACCTTGAGGCCGTGGGCGGGAGTCGAGTAATTCAGCGCCGAGGCTCCGGGTGGTTTCGGGGTCTTTTAGGAACATCTTGTGGTTGAGCTATTGTTGGGTAACAGCTTCGGACCAGGGAAAAACGTGAGGGAAATTATGATTAGCTGCATAATTTTTAAAATATCTACAGATCAAAGTCAGGCGTCTGTTCCTGGAGGGAATGGAAACTGAACTGGCTATATTTTGGTGACATCATGTTTATCATCACACACTTTCCTTCATAGAATCGTAGAAAAGTAGGGCTGGGCGAGGAGGGGTGCACCAGATTTTTTGGGCCAATAGCAATGGCCTAATATTGACCAGCCATTTATTCCTCCCCTTTCTCTGCCCCACTAGGGAAGGTGGCAAAATCCCTAACCAGTTTGCCATGGGGTAAAATTTTTTCCTGACCCCAAAAATATGTTTCTCACGCAAATCCCAGGACGTCATTCTCCCCTTGTACTCGGTGTTAGTGAGGCCGCAGCTGGAGTACTGCGTCCAGTTTTGGGCTCCACAATTCAAAAAGGATGTGGAGAAGCTTGAGAGAGTGCAGAGAGGAGCCACGCGCATGATCAGAGGTCAGGAAAACAGACCCTACGATGACAGGCTGAGAGCCCTGGGGCTCTTTAGCCTGGAAAAGCGCAGGCTCAGGGGTGATCTGGTGACCACTTATAAGTTTATAAGGGATGTTCACCAGGATCTGGGGGAACTTTTGTTCACCAGAGCACCCCAAGGGATGACGAGGTAGAACAGTTATAAACTTCAGCAAGACGGTTTCAGGCTGGACATAAGGAAGAATTTCTTTACTGTCTGAGTCCCCAAGGTCTGGAATAGCCTACCACCGGAGGTGGTTCAAGCACCTACATTGAACACCTTCAAGAGAAAATTGGATGCTTATCTTGCTGGGATCCTATGACCCCAGCTGACTTCCTGCCCTTCGGGCGGGGGGCTGGACTCGATGATCTTCCGAGGTCCCTTCCAGCCCTAATGTCTATGAAATGTATTAAATGAATGGACTTTGAGCAAAGGGACTGTCTGACCCTCTACCCAGGAACCTCTGGGTGTGTCCAGATAAGCGCGTTGTGCCTCTTGCAGTGTCCCAAACCAGTTTGAGATGCTCAAGAGGCATACTGTGAACAAAAAAATATTCCCCACACTGCATAGTTGCAGTGTGGGCTCAAAATTTGATACCTGGAAATCCAGGTATCAAAAAAATACACGGTGGGGGAGAAAAAAGCGAGGCAGGGTACGGTCCCGGACAGTGCCCTGAGGTAACCCGGAAGCCTGTCTTCTGGAGAGACACTCTGGTCTCTGGCCAGAGCATCTTTATGTGCCTTTACTGTCCCAGCATGTGGGGCACACTCCCTTAGCATGCTAGGGCAAGCAGATGCATGGCAAGGATCTGGTGTGACTAGGGCCCAGGCGCTGTCACAGGTAAGTAGGGACTGGGGGGAGGATTGTGGGTGTGGGGACTGTAGGGAGGGGTTGCTGCAGCAGTGGCTGTGGGGCACTCAAGGCCCACTGCTGTCAGAGCCCCCCTATGGTGCAGCCCTGGCCACCTCAGAGCCGGCACCACTTATCATGGTTGCGGCCTGGCATGGCAAAGCACAAGGCCATGCATCTTCTGCAGCTCTGGCTGCTGCATACGCTGCCCTTCACCCTTGGGTCACACGTGGCAAGCAGCACTTGCACCTTACTGGACCGCAAGGGATCAAGCTGTTTCCTGATGCCCTCCTTCAGCTGCCTCATCAGTGTTTGGACATGTGGTGACAGCGGCTTGCCCCAGTCAGGAATACTGATCCCCTGGAAGCTCTCCATTTGGTTCTGAAGTTACCTCATTATGGGGATCACCTGGCTAAGGAGGGCATTGGCAGTGCTGAGGGTCTCGGTGGCCATGAGGAAGGGCTTGAGGACCACCAAGATCTGGGAGATGGTATCCCATCAGCTCTGTTAAGGGGGCTGCTGATCCCAATCTCCCTGAGCAAGGTCATCTCATGGATGGTCTTCTGTTGCTCCACCAGCCTCTCAAGCATCAGGTATGTGGAGTTCCACCGAGTCTCCACATCCGGCATGATTTTGTGCTGCGGGATGTTCAGCTCTGCTTGTTTGTCCCACAGCTTCTTGCCCCACTTGATGCTCCAGTGGAAGTAGCCTGCCACCTTCCTGCATTTGGAAATGAGCTTGCTGGTGGTGCTGGCACTGTCACCAGCAGCCCTGTCCCCCTCCAAGGAGTCCCTGACAGTGAGGTGGAACTTGTGTGCCACACAGCAGATACCAACAAAGTTGGCATCATGGACTGCCTTGACCAGGCAGTGGCACTGGCATTGCTTCCCTCTCCTTGCTGCTTGTGGAAGCCTCATCTCTGCTAGCCGGAGGAAAGAGGTTGAATCTCAGTTGTTTTTTTGGGGGTGGGGAACTTACACCTCTCCCTCTACCCACTCTTCCACCGCACCCTGAAGACTTGCCACCTGCCTTTCCACCATGCTTCATGGTGTGTTTCATAGTGTATTGCTCTTATACAAATATGTAAATGTATCCGCATTCCTATCTAAATTCTTGAAGGTGTGTAGTCTTCTATGCCATAAGGTAAATGTATCCGTGTTCCTATATACATTTTCTGAGGTGTGTAGTGTATGCTGCAAGGTAAATGTATCCACGTTCCTATATAAATTCTTGAAGGTGTGTAGTCTTCTATGCTGCAAAGTATAAATGTATAGAAATAAAATATAAATGTATCTCCCTTCCTATATAAATTAATTTCTATAGTGTAATATCCTAACCAATATAATTATAAAATTGAAAAGAATAAATCAATGAATATAATAATAAAATAAAAGCATCTAGAAGAAATAAAAAGGTAGTCTGGAATCCCTCTTGCTAGGCTAGGCTAGCAAGCAGGAAATCATTCAGATCAATGCAAGTAGTAGCCTTTGTTGTCTAATGCTCCTGAGGTACTAGAAGATATCTCAGTAACTGTCAGACCCCAAGGCAGAAAGCAGGCCAGTTCAAACAATGCTGCCTTTTATGCTGTTTTTCCATCCTTCCCCCAGAGCACTGGGATTGGAAAGGACCTCAGGGAAGGATCACAGTCACTGGCCATCTACACAGTCAATAAGAGAGCAGTCCTACCCCACCTCTTCCCCCTCCCTCTCCTTACTTTCTGTTTCCCTGCAGGCAAACCCAGCTTGAGCTTTGAAACTCAAAATGTTTCAAAACTTTTGAAATGTTTCGACTGCCCTTGTTTCATTTTGAGGCTGTTTCGAAGCCCTTCATTTCATTTCAATTTTGCTGTTTTGAGCTCAAAACAAGTCAAAACAGCATCGAAACAAAATAGCTGGTGAAATTTCACACAGCCCTATTGATTTTGTTTCTTGCAAGTTCTTGCTATTTCCTTGAAAGCTTTCTTGGTGACTTGCCCATTTTTTCCATTGCCTGTATGCTTTCCTTTTGCATTTGAGACATCTTACATGCTCCTTGCGCAGCCACATTAATTTCATACCATTCTTGTGCTTCTATCAGATCAGAACAGTTTTTGGCTGGGCTTCCAATAATGTGACCCTTAGAATGTCCAGCCCTCCTGGGCTCCTATATCCTTCAGTCTGTTTTCCCATGGCACCATACTAATTATCTTGAGTTGGGTGAAATCATAAAATCAAAAGGCACATTAGGTCACCTAGTCCAAACCCCTGCTCAAAGCAGGATCCTTCCAGCCAAAGCTTTGTCTAGCTAGGTTTGGAACACCTCTTCTGCCTTTTTGAAATCTAGCAACTTATTTCTGCTGACCTCATGTATTTTCCATCTCAGGATCATGAATTTTATCATACTGTGATCACTTCTTCCCGAGTTTCCCATCACCTTCACATCTTCCACCAGTTCTTTCCTATTGGTCAGGACAAGATCCAAGATAGATGAGCTAGTTATATTTCTGGAACAGGAAGTTGTTCTCCATACAATTTAGAAACTTGCTTGACATTCAGTTTGGCAGTATTCTTTTAGAAATGTCTGGACAAATGAGGTCTTCTATATGTACCATCTTGTAACTTTTGGATAGGTTTGATGCCTCCTTTAAGAGTTCCTCATTTACTTATTCTTCCTGACTTGATGAATACATCTTATTTAGTTAGTCCATAAAGGTGCATATTGACCCAGCCTTCTATAATAAATCACCATTATATCAGTGCTGTATTTTTCACCTTTTATCTTCACCCAAATATATTCTGATGTGTTACCTTCTTTCTCCTAAACCAGGGAAAAAGTGCATGTTGGGGGGTTTTTGGGCATATAAGATGATATGACTACTTTTTCTCCCAACTCTATCCCTCCAAAACAGAGTGTACCCTCAACATTGACATTCCAGTCATAAGAGCTGTCCCACCAGGTCCCTGTCATACCAATCAGATCATAGTTCTTTTTACAGGCTGTGAATTCTAGCTCATCTTGTTTGTTCTCCATACATCTTGCATTTGTAGACATACATTGGACATATTTTTCATTCTCATCTACTTGCTTCCTTTTTTCATTGCTTGTTGCTGTCCTGTGACTCTCTGGCCCTTTCCCAAGGTTGAGCTTCTTCCAGTCCTTTTCCCTCTGGAGTTTTGCTCTGTTGCTGGAAGGTTTTGTCCACCATCCCCCATAAAACCTAGTTTAAAGCCCTCCTTTCTAGGTTGGCTAGATGATACCCAAAGATGCTCTTTCCAGTTCTGGTTAAATGGTTCCCTTCTCTTGATAGCAGTCCTTCTCTCCAGAACATCTTTCTATTGCCAGGGAATCCAAAGCCTTCACATCAACATCACTGTCTCAGCCACGTGTTTACTTCCAGGATATGATGGTCCCTGCCTAGACCCTTGCCTTCCAGTGGCAGGATCTATGAGAACACCACTTGTGCTCCAAGGTCCTTAAACCTCTTGCCAAGACTCTCGTAGTCTCCTCTGACATGCTCAGTGTCATTCCTGCCAGTATTGTTGTTGTCTACATGGACAAGTAGGAAAGGGGAGTGGTCTGAGGGAAGGTTGAGCTTTGGCAATCTTTCTGTAACATCTTGAATACCAGCTCTGGGCAGACAGCACACTTCCCAGGACCCCAAATCCAGATGGCAAATTGGTGCTTCTGTTCTCTGCAGAATGGAGTCTCAAATTACCACCAATCCTCTTTTACATCTTTGTGCAGTGGTCTTAAGAGCTCCCATTCCTGGTGCCCTGCACTTCCTGCTTCCTAGAGTGCTGAGTCCTCTGGGCTGTGCTTGCTGATGTCCTCACCTCTGCTTTTTCCTCTGCTGTTCTAACCACGGAGTTCTTGAATGCAGTTACTAACTTCAATTTGTGGGCGCCAAGCTTTGCAACAGGCTTGCCACAAATAAGCCCTGCATCCTCACCAAGTGTCACTCCAATCCCCTTTCTCTGCCTAATCTTTGTTTTCTGTTTTGTTCCCTATCTGGTACTGTCTGGGAGCCCAGGGGCCTGGCTCTGAGGCACTAGCTCAACTTAGTCTGTTCCGGTCACCAGGTCCTGGCCTCTGTCTGCTGTGTCCCACTGGCACTGGGCTCTCTAGGGACCAGGGGGTCTGGGAGCCCAAGGAGGCGAGGGGGGGGGCTGAGTGTATGTAAGAGGGCACCATACCCAGGGGCAGTCAAGGACCTCTGGAGGCACTGCAGAGTCCCCTTTATTTGGATTTTCTTGTGGGAACAGTCTCCCCTGTACTCACCTGTTACATTTTGATGTTTCTATGGGTTCTCAAAAGGGAGGCTTCCCAGATCTGGTCTTAACTCCCAAGCACACCCGGAGTGAGGAACTGCTGGCTTAAGGGCTAATTGCACAGCTCCGTACCACCCCTGCACCATGCCTCTTGCCTTACAGATGTTACATGGATATTATTCCCTCTGTTGGGGTTTCAGCCTACTTGGCCTTGGCCCCTTTAATTTGGCTAGGCCTTCTAGCCTAGGCTTACTGTGCTGGACCTGGCTCTGAGGCACTAGCTCAACTCAGTCTGTTCCAGTCACCAGGTCCTGGCCTTTGTCTGCTGCGCCCCACTGGCTCTGGGCTCTCTAGACCCTGTGTAGCTGCGCACCTCTGGTAATGGACCTTGTAACCCTATGTGGCTGTGCTCCTCAGGTGCTGGGCTTTCAGACCCTTTTCTGGTTGCACTCCTCTGGGTACTAATGAGGCTTCCACCTCCCCTTATAGCCTCATCTCATACCACCAGTTTTAAATCTACAAGATAAATGCTAAGTCCCTGGTCTAACAAAAATAATAGAGGCAGTGTGCCTGCTTACCACACATCTCTTCCTCTCTGGGTCACTCTGTTTGGTGCTCCAGCCTGCAGGGCTGATTTTCAGTTTCCTGGGGTATTCAGGAGCCCACACACTGCCACAGCCTGGGCTTGCTAGCCTTCAGCTAGCCCAGTCCAGGGCTTAGGTAACTCTGGCCTGAGCTCTCACACAGTCATGTGACAGCCCCCAGTCAACTGGCCAGCCTGCAGGGCTACCCTTTAACCCCTGCTCTGCTGGCAGGCTGTGCTCTGTAGATCCTGGCCTTAAAGGGGCCACCCTGCTATCTAGTAACAGGGCTATGGTTCCCTGTTACAGTGTATAAATATGCAACATCAAAGAGAGAATGCCTGTGAGGCTTGGGGCATGGTGTAAAGGAGGAACAGAGCCATGCATTGAGTTCTTAAAACTATGGGAGCCTAGAGGGGCACACATAGAAACATAGCCCTTGAAGCTATAGACACCCTGCAGGGGCACAGGCCAGTTGAGAAGGGCCCCTTGAGTTTAAGGGTTAAATGAAGGCTATTGGGGATCCAGGAGAGACCTGGTGGTTCTGCAAATGGATTAAGGCTCACTAAGGCCCATGGGCAGCCTCCCTTATTTAACCTCTAGTAAGAACAAGGCATGGCAGGTGAGCAATCATGGGAGGGCTGCAATAGATACTGAGCTACGCAGAAGTTACATGGTCACCAGGGGGTGTCATATCTTCCCCTGGGGTACAGATCTTCTACAACCATATTTTCTTTAATCCAAGATGAATCCTGTCTCCCAGCCCACCCCTCATTTAATATGGGAGGCTATGGCAGCAGGACCCCCCCACCACTGAACCCTGCTATAAGCCAGGAGCCCCCGGAGATATCCCTAACCCTTCCAGTGCATGGGAAGGGAAAGAATGAGCCTTTTCCCAGCACAGGCACCTACCAGGAGAAGCGCCAGCAGTGCGGTCTGGGGAATCCCCAGTGCTAAGGCCAGCATGCTTTGTCAGCTAGTGCTGGCTCCAGCTGGGCTGGCGCATGGCCAAACACATTGTAAAGGTGTGCCCCATTTCAGCTGGGGATGGGGAATCCCAGAGAAGGAAGCACAGCTACAGAGAAGCCAGCTCCCATTTAAACCTGCCCTGGCAAGGGCAAGCAAAGGAAAGCGGCAGCTGTTCCTTTACAGCGAGACTCAGAGGAGTCTCTTTACTTGTCGGAGTTCTTTGAGGGTTCATCAGACAGCAGGCAGAGTATCAGGAGGTCCTCTCCACCCTATGGAAAAGAAAAAGACAACAAACCATGAGTCAGTCACGACATGAGGGGAATATTCCCCAGGAACCCTTGAATAAGGGTGTCCCTTTGGACTTCCTTGTTTTTTGTTGCTCAAATAGAGTTGCTTACAGAGATTAAGGCACTGGGTGCAGCCTATTTAAAGCCCAGAGGAATGAGCTAAAATTGGGCTATTTAACGGTGCCAAATACACCAATTGTGAGGACAGGAGTACTATGTGTCCTTGAGACAAATGACCTGAACAAGATCGATAATATTGGACTGGTGCAAGGACAGAGTACAAGGGGAGGCAGAGCTCTGAGGAACATCACTTGGACAAGAGTTAACTGTGTCTTAGATCAAGGAACCTTCTCTTTCTCTATATTTACATCAAAGCATGGGTGAAATGAGTGGTGCATGCTGTTAATAATACTTCACTGTGTCAAGCTGTCAGGTCCTAAAAGTTGGTGAGTGGAAGATGGCCCCTCAAAGTGTATGCAGCCAACCTTGACCTTGCATGGCTGCTTACAGAGGAAAAAGGCTCTTATTTTGGATTTGAATACAAGGTGGTAGGGGCAGGGGTCTGCTTCAGCTCCTGCCCCTGACTAGGATTAGGGTGGAAACTGTAGCTGCTGCCTGCCCTCTCCCAACAGTTCTCCCCATCACCTACCCCCTTGTTGTCTCCATCCACCTTCCTTCTCCACTCTTCACTGCTTGCTTTTTGATTCTGGCACAGCTCTGCCCCTGCTGCAGCCTGTGAGTAGTGGCTGGAACTGCGGTCACAGCAGCTGTTACCAGGTCTGGTTGGGGTCAGAGCAAACACATGCTCTGTGCTAGGATGCAGGGAATGCATGCCCCCCTCCTTCTTCCCTCCCTCCAATGTGATCATTTTCAATGGGTAAATGGACATCTTCTACCACTTCATCTGCATTTTGTTGCTCAGAAATAAGGGTAAGTACAATGCTCCTGTTTTCTTTATTGGCTATCTATATATTTAGGGCTAATTGGCAATGTAAACTGCACTGTGTCTAATTGATTAAATCACTGTCACTTCAGTTTTCTGGGGAAGGTGGATTGTGCTGGTTTCTCAGGTTAATGGAGCAATGGACCCTGCCTTTCAGCTTGGCTTTATCTGTAAGCATTAGAGATAATAATTAATTCTTGCTGGAGATGTCCTTGACAGCTTTTGAGAGAGAAAAAAAAGATATGCTCTTTGACCTGAACTAGTGAAACTGGGAAATTAAACTGTGTGGGCCTCCTTCCTTTTCTTCAGCCTTTGGGATTCTTGGAGAGGAGCCTGACAGTATCTAAAGCAACCAGCTAGAACAGAGCTGTCCATTCTGGATGGCTGTGGAGAAACTGCACACAGATTTACAATGAAACTCAAACACGATAACAACTTGGAAAGGAAACAACTTGGCATTGTGCCTCTCAAATCCGTAATGAAAAGGCAGATGCTATATATTTTACTGTCAGTGACAAAATGTAAGGGGACAGAAACATTATTTTCTATTCTATTTCTTGCTGTGCAGGCTTGGGAAATATGTCAGGAACAAAGAGGAATGTCCCAGTCCTGGATTCTACCCATTAGCAGTATCTTTTCTTTCAAGGGTGAGTGCCATTGGCTCATAAAATTTTGGAAGTGTGTGGGAGTTTTTCTCTCAGACCCTTAGAAACCTAGTTATGCTGTGAGGGCTACATCCTATTTACATTTGTCCAAATCCTGAAGTCTTTGCTTCTCACTTAGCTTTTACATTGCAAAACATTTATTAAGTTAGGACTTAAGGACATGACCTGTTATTATTGGTCTCTATCTCAGTCCTGAATCTCCTCGGTCCATGCACTTCCATTGACTCCCAAATGAGTACATACACAGAGGGTATAGAGTGATGCCCTAAAACAAAGGCCATCTACTCTTATTATATTTAAGAAATGAGTTGCCCAGAGCTCTGCACACATGCATAAGTGATATTGAAATAACTGTGCTTTAGACACAGGATTGTTACTATTATTTGTATAGCATCCCAATGGATGCAGCACTTAACTAAATGTTTAGAGATATTCCTTATCCCAAAGTGCTTAGATTAAGACTTTCACTTATTTATAGATTCATGAGGGCGTAGGGGTGGAAGGATCCATTTGATCATCAAGTCTGACCTCCTGTATAGCTCAGTAATTTGACTGAATAGTTCCTACATCAAGCCCTTGGTGTTGAGCTAAGGCATCCCATTTTGATATAAAGACTTCAAATGATGGAGAATCCTCTAGGTTTCTTGGTGGGTTGTTCAGCTGGTTACTTAGTCTGATACTGTTAAAAATGTATGCCTTATCTCTAGCATGAATGTAACCAAACTTGCTAAAACAGGAGTCTAAAGTTAGGGTCTGAAACTCATGTAGACAAATAAGTGACAAGACATTAATAAAGGGCTGAGAACCTGAGAGCTCTCATTAGGATCTTCAGGATTCACCTAGAAAACCCTCCATCAATGGAAAGAAGGGATTTTAAGTATTGTGCATCTTGTTTTCACCATCTTTCCAATTGAAGTATCAGCAGGAGATTTCAATTAAAACCCTGAGAGGCTTTCAGCACAGTAGGAAGAATGATACCTATTGAGCCACACTGACACTTTTAAAACAAAGTATAAAAAATGTGGAGTTATGATGAAAATAGATAAAATGATTTAGAGGCCAATGCATTACTTCTCAGGAGGGTGTGGAATTGCTGGTACTGTTGGAAGAAATGGGAATTCTATCCACAGCAATAAAGCTTTCAAATCTGTCTGTACCAGCAAGTCGAGTGGCAACTATCTCTCAGAGCCATACCACTGTAATCAAGCTAGTATATCAAGTGAATAGAAATGCTAAACACAGTGGAAAAAAATTATATACTTGGCAAGGCCCGATACCTTTTACTCTGGGTGGGTGCATCTACATGAGATGCTTACCGCAGAGTTGCCTAATTAGCTCTGCAGTAAAGTGTCACTGGTCTACCCGAGCAGTGCTATTAGGCTGGAGTAAACTAATTAACTCTGCCGTAGGATGGTGCTGCTAAATACAAGTACTATTCTACTTCAGAATTAGCTACTTCATTGCAATGCACATGTAGATGGTGACCGGGGCTGGCTGGGGAATGAGGGTGCTACAGTGTAGTATGGCTGTGCAAAACACCATCATTTCATTTCAATGTCTGTTTCACCGTTTCAAAGGGGCAGTGTTTTGTTTTGTCATTTTGTTTCATTTTGAAGCACTGTCTTGTTTCGTTTCATCAAAACTGTTTTGCTGTTTCAACATTTTGCCCTTAGGCTATAATGGGAAATCATGAAAATGCCTTAAATGTTGTCATTTCTTGCCTGATTCAGATGAAAATTCCAGGATTGGTAGCTCCTCCTGAGGGCATGAAGCCAGCCAAGTTTCAAGGAGATAGGTGCAGAGGTTTCTTAGAAACTGCACCTCAAACTGCAAAAAGCAAAATTCATGACCCTTACTGGCAGTGACAGCCTCCTGCTTTGAGCACGCAGTTCTGGTGATGAACACTGACATTTGTTTGCTGCTGAAGTTTTAGTTCAGCATCTCATTTCTTAAATTCTGGTAGGGTGGGACATCTCAGGTTAAGCTGTATTGGTGCCATAGGTAATGGCATTCTAAGTCATCAACCCATGAAGTGTTCAGTTCAACCAAAGAGAGTCCTGATGCCAATGGTGTGGGTCTCTGGATTTATGTTGCATGTCCTTTTTCATTTACAACCCTGGATGTGTTAATAGCAAGCATTACTGAACCAAAGTTCACATTTATCCAGAGCTCTCAGGTGTACTAGATTTTACAGGAAGTTCAAAATGTGGTGTGTGTCAGGCTGCATGTTATTCTACTGACTACCTAGCCAAAAATACTGGAAACTAAAAGCCATGGTCCTTGGGTTGAGGGCCATATCATCATTGGTCTCCTCTCTGCTATCTGTCATGTATATGTCTGTACAATTCATAGTCCTTGTTTCCCCAAATCTCAGCTTTCAAAGGAAACCAATTACTAGCCTATTTAACAAATGTTTGACAGAACAATTACACAAAGAGATGGGACCAGAACCTAGATTAGTGATTCTCAATCTGTGTGCCACAAGAACCTTTTAAAGGTGCTCTGAGTTACCACGTTATATTAGCATTGTTAGATGTGCAAACACCTACACAATTCACAAGATGAAACCCAGAATTTTTGCACTGGAATCTATACTGTCAAGCATATTCTCATTTGATCTGAGTTCTTTGCTACAAAAGATTTGCTCTATTTTTCCATAGTCAAAAAATGAGTGAAAGCTAAGAGCTGGCATTTTCCAAGGGGGCCATTAATCTAAAGAGGGGTGTCTCGAGTCTAAAAAGGTTGAGAACCATTGATCCAGATCTTTAATATGGGAGATGGAAGTCTTCGCTATGTGGCCATTTAAACTAAATGTATCAAATACATATTTGTTGTATAAATTACCAAACCACATTCCTTTACCAGAGCCAGGATTCGTGAATTTTAGTATTTGATTGCCATATATCAAAAGTTTGTAACCTGGCAATTTGTGCCAGGTCCCCCTCTAGTGGCTGATTCATACAATTACTCCCATAGCTAATTGGTAGAGGTCTCTTAAACTATCCTATAAACAAGGCATCTGAGCATCTTGCAACCTTTAATGCATTTACCCTTCCAACTCCTGTGTGAAAGCAATGCTATTGTCCTCATTGCTGTAGGTTCTATTTCCTAGATGACATTCAAAACCAGTCCTTGCTTTCTTAAATAGTTCTTCTTTTGCAATAGTTGACAATCCCATGGAATTATTAACAATCCTACTCTTGTAAATCACTGATACCTTGGTTAAATCCTAAGTATAATTACATTCTGTCCACCTACCTTTTCTGCATTCCTGATTTGAAATAGAATCCATTATCTACAATGTGCAGTTTCTGGTAGTTACTTCATTCTACTCCAGAGATGGCTGCATTTGGATAATTGCTACAAACACAATAGTATAAAATGTTTGGGTTTTTTTGCTTACAATGTAACACATGATGTGGTGTTTTAGGAAATAAAGCTAGGGCAGTGCATGGGATCCAGGGCTGGGGCAAGGAGCAGGACAGCCATGGGTGGCTTGTCCAGGGGGCACAGGGGTGGGGAAGAAGCGCAGTTTCCCACTACTACACACCCCCAGGCGAGGCATGGAGGGGCGTGTTCCCCCCCTCATATTTGTGCATGGGGTGGATGTGGGCTGCTTGCCATGGGCTTGGGGCTATCTGCTCTGCTTCCTTTGCCCCCGGAGCCCCATGCCAGCTGCATGTTCCCTGCCCACCCAGAAGGAGTGGAGGCAGGTCATCTGCCCTCAAATTTATGAGCTTTCTGGGGGGGAGGGGGAGGAGATAGAAGCATGAAAAAGAAGAAAAGATCTTACATTATTTCATTTCATAATCTCCAAGGGGACTTTACAGTGTCCCTTAATTTGATCCCGTTGCTCCTTGCTGTGGCTACAGTTCAGAAAAACAAGAACATGCTTCAGGTTCATGCTTAAGTTCCATTGATTTCAAAATTAAGCACATGCTTAAGAATTGTCTTGTGTAAGGCTTCCTGAATGAAAACCTTAGTCCCTGTACCATCTTAAATGGTCTCTCTCCCTTTCAAGTGTTTACAACTTAAAATTCTTAATTTTAATATTGAGATTTTGCATTACAATTCAGTAAAATGCCTGAATGGAATCACCAGAGAAATTCAAAACTCAGGAATCTAGGACTGCTTTGTCAGAAGCTGAGTCATGATCAAGGCAGTTTGTTTCTAAAGCTAGTTAAAGGTATGTAACAGACCATGCTGGACATGAGAAAGGAACCAGGCTTAACTTTGGGATTTATTTAAAATAGC
The DNA here is from genome assembly GCF_030867095.1 of Alligator mississippiensis. Classification (NCBI taxonomy): domain Eukaryota; kingdom Metazoa; phylum Chordata; order Crocodylia; family Alligatoridae; genus Alligator; species Alligator mississippiensis. The sequence continues at coordinate 22,616,187 of NC_081829.1, forward strand.
GTGAGAAGCAAGGATTTTTCAGGGTGATATCTTTTATTGGACTAACTGTGTAGTTGGGATAGAGTAAGACAAGCTTCTGAATGCAAGACAATATTTGTCTGCTTTCTAAGCTTGTCTAACTCTATCCCAACTACACAATTGGTCCAATAAAAGATATCACCCTAAGAAATCTTTGCCTCTTGCATAATTTCTGGATCATCATGGCTACAAAATCATTCTTATGCTACCATTAAGTAAAATAAATATCTACTTATCAAACAGGACATCACATTTGAAATATGACCTAGATTAACAGCAGGTACCAGAGTGTCTGAGTTGTTTTCTGTACTATATAGAGAATTAATTTACTCTTTTAAGAGCAGAATGATGAAAATGTCAAGCAGTCCAAAGGCTTTGTACTCCCAAAAGAGCTGTATCTGATACCTGCCATCTGTCTGCTGTAACACTAGAGGGAGTCATTGACCAAAATAAATCACAAAGGCCTCTGAAATAGCACAATTTAAACCTGCATTTTTTGTGTCTTGAATGAGAATGAAATATGGACTTCTTTTTAAAACTTCTGTTTTTCCTCAAATATATCATGGAGGCCTCATCTGGGCTTCAGAATGCTCTTGGATGGATAGAAATGCAGCCTGATTGATGAGGCAGGCAAATTCAGTCTGAGCTGCTTTGTTTTGTCCCAGCCATGCTCTCCTGGGAGATACTTTTGAGCAGAGCTGAAGGCAGTTCAGTTGTTATAAATAGTCCACTGATGACTTCTGTGACCAGATTCTGAAAGGCTGTGTTGAAGGATGACAAGTTGTGTTTTTTCAGTTCACTACAGATTGATACTGCTTATTTTGTTTTTTGGCCTGAGTGGGTGCATGTACACATGTGCTTTACTGCAAAGCTGGCTGATTAGCTTTGCATTAAATTCACCATCTACACATAAGCCACTACTAGGGCACAGTACATTAATTCTACTGTTGGATAGTAATGTCTGGGACAAGTACTGTCCTACAGTAGAGTAGTTATGTGTGCCTAAATGCACATGTAGACAGTGACCGGCACTGGCTGGGGCACAAGGATATTACAGTGTAGGGGTTGCCTGCTGCTTATCCCTGCACTATAGCACCCTCATGCCCAAGCCATCCCTTCTGCTACATGTTGAGCTGGGGTTGAGCAGCCGCAGACTGGCAGGCTGACCCTCCCCAGAAGCCCTGCCAGTCAGGGCTGCTGTGGTCCCAGGTGCACGTGTAAACTCTGTGCCTGAGAGCAATAAACTCCGGTGTAGTCTGCGCCAGAGTTTATTGCTACATGCTAATTGCACATGTAGATGCACCCACTCTATACCTAAATAGGCAACATAAATGACAAGTCAGAGCTTAACTTTCTACTTATTTTCTCCTAATCAGATGTAAGTATGATATGTATTCACTCCTATAAATAGCATATTCACAGGACCTATAATGTTTTAAACAGCAAGCTGAGGGATCCGCTAGAGTGGAGGATCCCTAACTGGTATAAGGGATTAAGTATCAGTAAACAAAGAATGGCAAAAACCCTGGGTAACATAAGTTCTGTAACAGGAGTGAGCTGGGTGTGGAGTAGTTGTGGGAAGAGTACATTGCAGTCTGGCAATCTCTCAGCCCCTGCACAGCTGGAATTTAGTCAGGGCTGCTCTAAACTATTCTAGCATCTGGGTTAGACCCTGACTATACACAAGATCAGGGTGTTGCTGCCAGTTCCTTTGCAGCTGTTCCACTTCTTCTGTAACTGGAAGATTATGGATACAGTAAAGAGCTAAACTCTTGGTGCTTAAAATGATAAGTATGATTTGAAATGGGGTCCCCTTGAAGGCAGCCCACTGGTTAATCAAGGGAAGGGGGACCCCGTGGGTTCAGTTGGCCATGATTCTGAGCCTCTGCATCCAATGGAGCGCAGAAATGATTATACTGTAGTTCATCCATTTTACCTAATGAATATTAAATACATGGTACAGTGGGTCAGCTTCCAGAGGAGGGTTGGGGAAGGATTCCAAGCAATGCTTTTGGCCTGGTGGTTGGAGTACTTTGTTGTGAAGTGGCAGATATGGTTGAGCAGGGCTCCTTCTCTGGTTGAGCAGGGCTTCTTGCTTAGCTTGGATCTCCTGCCTCCTGACCATGTGCCCAAACTACTGATTTAATCATCTAAGAGGTGGGAGGACCTTCTTCTCTTTTACTTCTGGCAGTTATCCACAGGGGAGTCCTATTCTGCCACAGGTGTACATAGAATCCAAACCATATATAATTGCCAAGCACTGCTGTTATGCAGCTACATAAGAGTGACTTAGACATGTGAAGATGAAATGGGATTTATCCCTTAATTTGTCTAAATAAGTCTAGAGGGAATTTAATCATTGTTAATAATGTGCTCAGTAGCAAGAGGTTTCAGACCAAGAAAATGAAGTTTTTGAACAGCAAACCAGGTAAACTGGGGGCATACAACTTTAATACCACCATCAGGGAATTCCTGTCTATTTGACCACTCTCCTAACTGATACAGTCTGGGGGAGAACAGGCAATCAAGGCTGCTACATGAGGCAAGACTTGTTTTCTCCTTTTAGGAGCCAACACCATTCTCATGGGCGGCAAGGAGGAAGAAGGAGAAACAGCCCAGCAGCTCAAGGCATCTTCCCTAAGCAAGGCAGATGGCTCTTCTGCTCCTTTCCCCAGACTCTTCCTGCAATACCCGTCCTGGGAAAGGAGAAAAGAGCCCCTGCTGCAGCAGTTTCCCAGGCAGGTGGGGCTGAAGAAGCCCTGAAGTTGCAGGAGTAGAGGTGGGGCTGGGAAGAGTGAGAGTGATGAATAGATATGGGGATGGGGGGAGGGAGGGGGAGCTCTTATTGCCATGTACAGAGGCAGGTAGAGATGGGAGCTAGTTTTGCCCACTTTTGGAGCTGATTTCAGCACTGAGTACAAGTGTGATGTAAAATTCATGCTGAGGGGCAAGGAGTTCTGATACCACTGTGATAAGCGCCTTATAAGAACTTGGGAAAAGAGGTTGGTTAGAAAGTATAAATTGGTGGTGCTCAATCTTTGGGCCCTATGGCCGAATGAAGGGTGTGGGGCTGGTTTGTGGGTCAGACTAGGCCTGTACACCAGGATTGGGCCCCACACTGCCTTCACTCCACCGTGTGTGCCTGGTTTGTCTCCATGCTGCTTCTCCCCAGTTGCATACCCCCTGTCGCCAAATTTTTGGAATCACAGGCCAGAGACTGAGCACCCCTGGTCTCAAGTTACACTCTTAATAGATAGGCCAGGAAATTGGAACTTACAACATAGGCACATATGAAAATTACAAAAAATTAGTCTCTATCTAGATTAAGAGTCCTATTTGAATTTGTGTGTATCAGACACTTTTTCCTTTTGGCAATGCTAGAAATGTCCTGAGGTGTCCTTTCTAGAATGGGATTTTATCTGCAGTCCCTTGCACATCCAGCTGTTCCATATCAGTCATATAAACCTTCTAATGAAAGTATTTTCTCAGTGTCTATCTTCAGTTTAATTCTGTTGAGTCCCAGGGATGCCTCATCATTCTTGACTCTCATCTAACGCTTTGAGATGTGTTTTGTTAAACAGCTAAAAGAAAATTGCATTGGGAAAGCTGCTGATGTGGTTCCTTTAGTATTTCGGGCTGTAATCCTGCAGATCTGTGGTTATTAGAGAAGATCTCTGCTTAGAGCAAGGAAGATTTCTCAAGGCGCTGTTTAAGACTTCCTGGTTTGTGCTGGCAAATTGTTAATCAGTCCGTGACAGCATAAATAAAATTAAAGGGTTTAATTAAAACTAATGAATGAGTGAATGGAGAATACACAGCATGTTCTGTTTTCAGAGCCCTGGTGCTCTGAATAATTAAAATGTCACAAAGTAGAAGATGCCTTAGCAAAAAATGTTGGAGCTGCAAAAATAGAGGCCCTTGAACTTTGGCAGTTCAGGAGATTTTTATTTTTTAAACCTGTATTCTTGTAATTCAGGGTAAAGACATATATGCACATTTCCACTTGTAACTTTCATTAGAGAGGAGTGGAGACCAGGAGCTCAGAGCCAGACCCCGTTTGTATTTTGGATAAGGATTCAAATGTCTCTGTATATGCAAATCTACTCAGACTGTTTTGATTCCAGGTCAGCTCCAAATCAAGAAAGGGCCTGTCCATGTATGTCCATGCCCTCTTCCCTCCCCCCCCCCCCCAGGGGGGGCCTCTTTCTGCTTCAGATACAGCTGTTATCTTGCAAGAGTGAACAGCACTGACATATCACCAACCAATCTGAAACAAACATTAGCCTTGGTTTGACCTTGTAATCAAGTCTGAGCCAAAGTCCGGGCTTGATATGAATCCTTGAACTCAGCAGGGTCTTCATGACATAGTTGAATGACAGGCCAGGAAGATGATCTTGGCAGTTCTTGTTTTGAATGGACCTGAAACACAAGAATTTGGGTTTAGAAAGATAAGGTCACCAGTTGGAACAAGCAGGTGGAAGTCCTAGTTTACCCATTATTTATAATCGCATTACAAATAATGGGTGACCACTGTCCACCTTATAGCTCTAGGGCTGCTTTCCCAGCTCTGTATGAGATGTAACCAGGGATCCTGGTTTCCCTGCTAAAAAAACACAAATTCTATGATAAAACCCTCAAAATCCATGATTAAAATTAAAGGTCCCCCACAGCCCCCCAGCCCTGCTCATGCCCGTCACTCTTCCCAAAACAGCCCCCCAACCTCACACATGATACACACAGACATGCAGGCACAAACACAGACACGGACATGCAGGCACAGACACATGTAGGCACAGACGCAGACACACACACCCCAGCAAGTAAATGTATGTGGGGGGGGGGAAGGGGCAGGGCGGGGGAAAGGAAAAGGGCTGTGGGGATCCAGGTTGAGAATGGTGTGTGTGTGGTGAGGGGGGAGTCTGTGTCTCTGTGCTTGCTTCCAGGAGCAGGGCTTGGTGGGGTGAGGGCAATGGTGCCCCTCTGCGGGCCACACACACACTGTCCAGATGGCTGGGTGGGAAGAGGGTGTTCACACGTGGCAGCCACCACTGCCCCATGCTGCCGCCACTGCTGTGCCCCATGCTGCTTTGCTGTGGCTGGTTGCACATGTGGCTCTGCAGGCAAGCGGTGCAGGGTGCAGCAGTGGTGGTGCGAGGTGATGGCAGTGGTGGCTGCTGCATGCAAGGGCCCCCACCATTGGTGCCCCTCTGCAGGCTGCATATGTTACTGGCTGTGGCAAAGCAGTGCAGGGCACGGCAGTGGTGGTGGTGGCAGTATGGGACAGTGGCAGCCGCTGCATGCGAACTCCCCCCAACTCTATTTGGCCGGGCAGGTGAACTGTATGTGCGGCCTGCAGAAGGGCACCGATGGGGGGGAAACTTGCATGTGGTGGCTGCCACTGCCACCACCTTATGACACTGCTGCTGTACCCCATGCCGCTTGCCTGCAGAGCTGCACGTGCGACTGGCCATTGCAAAGCAGCATGGGTCACGGCAGTGGCGACCACCGTGTGCGAACCTTTCCTTCCTGTTCGGCTATCCGGGCGGCACGTGTGGCCTGCAGAGACACACCACCGCCCTCAGCCTCCAGCCCTGCTCCTGGGAGGGGGCACAGAAACACACTCCCCCCATCCCATTCTTGACCTGGCTCCCCCCAGCTCCTTCCCTTTCTCCCGCCCCTTACCTGCTGCGGGGTGTGTGTGTGTGTGTGTCTGTGCCTGCATATGTGTGTCTGTCTGTGTCTGCCAGAGAAACTGCTGCGGGAAGCTGGCTGGAGGCTGAGGGAGGGGGAGGTGTTGGGGAAAGCCCCTCACAGAGTGCCTGCCCGGCCAGCAGTACATGGACCCAGAGTGGTGCTATCAGGTTGTGTGGGCTCCACAACTCTGTGTGTGGCTTCCCTGAAGGGCCAATACCACGCCACTCTGGGTCCATGCCAGTGAGCACTTCATGTCTCCCTCAACACCTCCCTGTTCCCTCAGTCCCCAGTCACCTTCCCATGTCCAGCTCAGCTCCCAGCCAGTTTCCTCCCACAGCCCTGCCCCGTAAGGCCCAAGCTCCACTTACCTCACGGGCTCCAGGAAGAAAAGTGAGTCAGATCCAAGCCTTGGGCGAGTGTGAGCCTCAGTCCCTGCCTTTCCCTCCCTCTTTCCCCCCAACCCCCAGGCAGGGCTGGGGTTTTCCTGCCCTTTTTGCAATCAGCTCTTGTAGGCTGGAACCCTGCATGCCTGCAGAGCTCTTTGCAAAAGTGGGGAATCCATGGGTTTCTCCGTTAAAAGGGAAAATCTGTTTTTTCTCTGAAAAAAATAGGAACTTTGTGGTTTTCTCTGTTTTTTGGTTGGATATAACCTGGCTTTCTTACTGCCCCTACTCTAATGGTCCCTTCTATGGTTCTCTTTGTAATCCTGGTCAACTCTGAGCCTTTCCATAGCTCCATTTGCCCCTTAGTGAACCTCTTCTTTGCAGGCCAGCTGAAGGATGGAACAGGATCCACAGCTAAATGTCCTGACTGCTGACTTCACAAGTGACATCATAATGCCACTGACACAGCCAGTCCATGACACAAAGAGCTAGACTGATACCTGGTGTGAGCCCACTCGAGTCAGTGCAGTTACATGAAGGATGAACTTGACCCCACGTAACATGTTTTTAAAATCTTGACTAGAGGCTATGCTCTAATGTCAGGTTGGCGCTGAATGAGGAAGATAAGGTTTCTCTGAGAGGTAAATAGCTGCATTGCTTGTGCATTACTGTCTCTATGCAATTTTCCAATCTGGCTAAGCTAATTTACCTTGACAATTTCTCCCAGTTGTGGGGATGTTGGCCAAGACTACTGCAACAAACTGCCCCTTTTGCAAATAGTGCCAAGAGGTTTTCAGCATCTATGCTGGATAGACAAGTGTGACAGGGCACTTAGTATATCTGTCACTTTAAGCAGAGAGAGGCTGAAGGAGAAGCAGCCAGCAGGTGTGGCAGGAGCTGGTTAAGGAGACACCTGACATGAAGGGGGCTGGGCTTGAGCCAGAGAGAGAGAAGCTCCTGGGAGACAGGGTGGCAACAGGGCTCCTAGCAGGACTGCTGAGTTGGGGTAAGTAGCACAGAGTCTGGGGACAAAGGTTGGGTGAGCCTGTAGCCTGGAAAGTCAGGCTTTGGAATAGATAGGCCTGGGAACAGGGGTGGTTGAGCCCATATCCCGGAGAAGGGGCAAGGCTTGGGAGCAAAGCTGGAGCTGTAGAGGTCTCAGAGGGCGTATTATGGGGCCAGAAGGCCTGAGCCCAGAGCCAGGGAAGAGTGTAAGCAGGGCCAGGGAGCCCAGAGGTCTGTAGCCCAGGAAGGGAGGTTGGCCAGCAGGGCCTGGGAGCCTGAAGGTCTCACTGGCCCAGGAGTGGGGCCAGGGACCAGAGAGGGGTGAAGACCTAGTAGATCCAAAGCTGGAGACTGGCAGGGCTACAGGAGCCCAGGAGTCTCACCTGACCTAAGACTGGGGCCAGGGCCCAGAGAGGGGCCAAAGACTGGGTTTCACAGGTGGAAACTGAGGGGGCCAAGGAGCCCATAGCTTGGAGGAGGGACAAGGCCTAGGGCAGGGATCACATAGCCCAGAAAGGACATGTGTTAGCATGCAATCTGTGAGGTGTGGGGTGGGTATTGGTGAGGATAGAGCCCACATAATTGGCCCTTAAGGCAATGATCACAGACATCTGTGGTCATGAGAGAGACCAGGCTTGGGAAGCCCTGGGGCAGCCTCCCTTTTCTTCAAAGTTAATAACATCAAGGCATGGTGAGCTTGTGAAGAGTCACAAGTTGGCAAGAGCTGGTCAGTCTTGACAAGCATAATGATCTGTCTGGTCCCTAAAAATCTGTGAAGGAAGGAATGGATTTTTCCATGAAGTGAAATGGCTTGTTAATTTTTATAGAAAGTAATTTTAAAGGTAAGGTTGGGCCCTGAAACGTTAATTAAAGGTATAATGCCTTGGCATTGCGAACAGAACTAATGAAAAATTCTGTCAAAATGTTCTTTTCAGTAGAAAATGGCTTTCTGAGGAAACAGAAATTTGTGTCAAAATAAATCCTTATGTTTGAATAGAAAATGTTTAGGGTCCCCCCCCCCCCGACCCTAAAATTTAGAAGAAAAATAAAATTTTGTTTTAATTGAAATTGTTCTTGAGGCAGAAAGAAATTTCTTTGCTTGTATGAAGGGAACTGAATTTATATATAGTTTACCAAAGTAGATTAGTTCTTCTGGCTTGCCCTATAATATAGAGCAGGGGTTCCCAAACTGTGGTATGCATACCCCTGAGGTATGCAAGACATCTCTGGGGAGGTTACATAAGTGAAATTATGTATTGGCAGATTTTATTTTCATTATTATAATAATTGACATTTAAGGGATTAAAATATAAAACGTATGCTGGGAGAGGTACACAGGTAGCTGATAAATCTGGAAGGAGGTACAGAATATGAAAGTTTGGAAACCTCTGATATAGAGGCCTTAGTTATCCAATGGAAAAAAAAAATGATAACCAAGAATTTGAGCTAATTAGTTGGGGTCACTTCCTTACATAAATTATGTTGATTTATGTGACTTCTTGGACTTTAATGAATGCATTAATAATTAACTACAAATTAAAATAATCACAAGTACGAATGAAATGTATTCTGATTCATTACCTCACAATTCAGTTTCAATTAAAGGGTTGAGTACTCGTTTTCAATAAACCTTAGATTCCATTCTGTTCTAAATGACATCAATGAAAATCTCAAGTAATTCCAGTGAAGTCAATGGAATTATTCAGATTTATGCAGACATACATAAGGGATAAATTGAGCCTATAGATGAGTAGTCCCTAATCCTTCTCATGGGATGTGTGTGGCTCATGAGGCTGAACAACATTGCTCATGGCTATAGAGTTACTCTGATGAACTCTGGTCAGCTTGGGAAAGAGGGAACATGCAGGAGGACAAGAGCAGTCCACTTTCTGAAGGAAAGCTTTATTAAACCAGATATAAAACCAAAACAATAAACTAACAGTAACTTAAATAGCCCTGGTAAGTATAGACCAGGCACGTCTATATGTGCACTTTAATGTGTATACTCGTGTGTATAGACGAAACAAGAAGCATGTGTGGACAACACTTTTAAGTGGACTAAATGCTTTTGTACCACTTTAATGGTGTCGGTGTCTGCTCGCCTCGGTGGTGTATTGCACATTAATTCCAGCAGCTGTAGGAAATTTGGTGGTGTAATGCATCTTAAATGACTTGGGGAGAAGCAAGCTAAAACTCCTTCGAGGAGTTTTAGCTTGCTGCCCCTACAGCCGCGAAGAAAAGCAGCAGGCTCCATGCAGCTCCACAGCTCTGCAGGAAGCCCTGCAGGTAGCCTGGCAGCAGCCCGGGAAAGCAGGCTCCGCCCAAGAAAAGCAGCTAGCCTGATCTTTTCCCCTCTCCCCTTCCCCTGGAGCCTGCATCCCTGCCTGAGCTGCACGGGGGCTCGGTGCTTCCCTGCATGGCTGCGTCGCCCCCCAGGACTGCCCAAGCCAGGTGCCCATTGGCAGGTGCTGCCTGTGGGGGAGGGGGTGCGCTGATGTTGCGGAGGGAAGCACCAGCCCCCCCCCCCCTGCAACCCAGGGACCGCTTCGCCCACTGGCAGCTTGCCCTCCCCTGCCCTCCAGAGAGGCAGGTAAGGTGTGTGCGTGACACGGGTGTTTAATCAGCCCTATATTGAAGCGATTTTTTTTTTTTTTTTTAACCCACAGCTTCAATTTAGGGCTCCCCATTTCGTTTACACATGCCCTATTATTAGCCTATTTAAATGCACATTAAAGTATCACAAAAAAGTGTGTTTTTGCTAATGCACATTAAAATAGGCATATACCTTTTTCTAGTGCCTCACAAGAGGTACTAAATTTAGTGTGCATTACCAAAAATGCATTAATGAACGTGTAGACATGCCCATAGTCGCCTATCAGCAGGTTGGTCCAAGGTGATGGCCAGTTGCCATGGGTCCTGAGGGTCACCTTCAGTGGTATTCCTGTCTGCTGGCAATCTCTTTCAGATCTTACTCGCTCCTTATGCAGATTAGGTAGACCAGTGAGTCTGCTGTACATATTGTTTTCATATGCTTCACATCTGTTGTTACCAGGCAAGCTTGTCTAGCTGCATGGGCAGCTTAGCTGCATGACTCATGGTGACAGCCTAGCAGTCTCTGCTACCTACTGGTTGAAGAAGCCATTAATCAGCAATACTCTGCAATTAACCCTTTTCCGGATTAGTCAGTCTTTTATAATAGGAACTTTAACATTTAAAATAAGGGCAATAGGAAGAGCAAAGTATTGCCTGCAATGCATTATTTTCTCATTACTGTTGCTCATATTGCCAGGAAGGGTTAAGGATTACTGTCATAGATTTAATGGGTTAACTTCTATGTCATTGCTAATGTATCTAAATGACACTGGGTGCATCTACATGTGCAATTGTAGTACATGAATAAACTCTGGAGATTATTGCTATAGAGTTTTTTGCTCCCAGGCATGCTGGTTGAAAGTGCATCTGAGAGAAATTAACTCTGAAGCAGTCAGCTCCTGAGTTTATTCATGTGCAGCATGGGGAGCCTAGTAGAAGCAGCCCCAGCTGGTAGGGGACCCCAGGGGTGCTGTGGAGGGGTTGGCTGGGGCACAAGGGTGCTGCAGTGCTGAGCTAGCTGACAGCCAGTCCTTACACTGAAGCACCCTCATGCCCTAGCCAGCTGACTCGGTGTCTACACATGCACTGCTATGCACAAAAATGCCACAGCAGGGTATTACTTGTAAATAAAAGTATTACCCTGTTGCGGAGTTATTAGTTTCCTGCACCCCTATTAGGGGTGCACATATAGATACTGAAACGTTTACTGGGCTCTGCAGTAAACATCTTGTGTAGACATCCCCACTTACAACATTTCTATGTATTTGGGTCACAAAACATGATTCTATTTTTCCCAGATTCATAGATGTTAGGGTTGGAAGGGACCTCATTAGATCAAGTCCGACCCTCTGCATAGGCAGGAAAGAGTGCTGGGTTCAGATGACCCCAGCCAGATGCCTATCTAACCTCCTCTTGAAGACCCCCAGGGTAGGGGAGAGCACCACCTCCCTTGGAAGCCCATTCCAGATTTTGGCCACTCTAACTGTGAAGAAGTTCTTCCTAACGTCTAGTCTAAATCTGCTCTCTGCTAGTTTATGGCCATTATTTCTTGTAACCCCCAGGGGCGCCTTGGTGAGTAGAGCCTCACCAATTCCCTTCTGCGCCCCCATGATGAATTTATAGGCAGCCATGGGGTCACCTCTCAACCTTCTCTTGTGGAGGCTGAAGAGGTCCAGGTGCCCTAGTCTCTCCTCGTAGGGCTTGCAGATGATGACCTAAATCCTGCTAAGACATCTGCATTTCTCATACAGCTACATTTTCACCTTACTAAATTAGTTTGCCCTTTTGCACATATTCAGAAGCAATTCAGTTTGTACCAAGGGCAGATCTAGGTGGTCACACCCTGCTTTGATTCCTGCTCTATCCAAAGTTAAAAACCAACTGCATGGTAATAGTTGTGACATTTCTTTTCAGGCAGTATTAAGGGAGCCAATTGACTTCATGGAATATTATAACCAGTCATCATGGTTCTCTCTTTTTAAAAATCCCAAATTCTCTGCTAAAAATCCCAAACTTTCTGATTAACCCCCCCCAATCTGTGTTTTTCCACAATTAAAATCAAATGCCTATGTGTGTACAAGTTTCCCTGGCTTTATGCTGTAAATGCATTCCTGGAAAATGGCGCATAACTCAAATTCGCATAAAGGGAACCCACTTTACAATGTAACAAATAGGGATACATTCCAAGATCTCAACTGTACTGATTCCCAGGCTCATTTCTACCACTTTTGCAATACAATTTTGGTACTCACCAACAGCAGACAATACACACAAGCACAGGACACTATCATAGTGGGGAGGGCAACTACAGAAACACATATTGCAGGCAAGCAAGGAGCACAGATCCACACATGAGACTATATTTTGGTACGTGTGACTCCCACAATGCACCACACAAAGCAGCTGACTGTGGGCTTCCACCACACCGATCGTATAAGAGTAAGCGTACTGCACATATAACACATTTTTGGTATAAAAAGGGTCATTGCATAAGAGCGAATTTGCACGTACAGAACCCACATAAAACAAGGGAAACCTGCGTACAGATTTCCCTTGATTTATGTGGTACATGCATTCCTGGAGAATGGCACATAAATCGAATTTGCATAAAGTGAACACACTTTATAATGTAACAAATAGGGATAGGTGGTTCCCATGGCAGTAAGGGAGGGAGGGAGTGAGGCTGGGACTAGGAAAGGGGCAGGGGGAGGGTTTCTGCTCCTGGGGCTCCACAAGGGAGGGAAGCAGAGGGAACCAAGTGGCGCTCACCCCAGCCCCAGCTGCAGTGGCTCCGGGAGCAGCCAGCACCAGATGCCCGCAGCAACTGGGCTGCACTATGCTTCTCTACTTGTCCCCCCGTGCCTGAGCTCCGCCTGTCCCTACTCACCCCAGCTCCTGGGCTGCACCGTGCCCTGGTACAGGCAGCTTGTGTCGGTTGCTCCCAGGGCCACTGCAGCAGGGGTTGGTGTGAGTGGGAAGAAGTGGAGCCCCGGGAGGCACAGGGCACGGCATTTCTGCACTCACCCTAGCCCCTGCTGCAGCAGCCCTGGGAGTGGCCAGTGCCAGCTGTGGAGGGAACCGCCAGTGGGTGCGAGAGGGTGGTGGCACCTCTTGCTGGTCTGCATCCCCTGGGAGGGCTGCGGGCTGGGGGGTTGTGGTGGGCTCCTCCTAGGGGGGCGTGTGCCCCCATATCTGCGCGCAGGATGACAGCAGGCTACCACTGCAGGTTGGGGCGGGTGGCAGCACTGGGCTGTTCCTGGTGATTTAATCAGCTATTAGATAAAAGCACCAAAAAGGCCCGCTGACATGCCCAATCTGTACAGACATTGCAGAACCAAGTAGAAGTAATGCACTCCTTCTTCCAGTAAAGCAGTTTCCCTCCCTCCTTCCTCATCTGCAAGCTGCCCTGGTAATTATTTTTGCCTAGTTTGTTGTGGTTTTATACTTTATATAGTATAGTAAACTAATACACATTCCAATAAAGTTATTTGTTTTTGCTTTGATCTTAAACTGAACAATATAGCCCTAGGCCCCTAGGATATTAGTAAAGATTCTAGTTTCTGTTTAGCTGGAGAAAAATATGTGTTCTGTTATATGTGATAACGTACCACACTGTCTTCCCATGGATTGTGCCAGAGGTGCCCCAATGCATTTAAGCTCTGTTGTGATTCACTGTTAAAGCACAGATATGCTATTAAAGCACAGGAAGCAGAAGGGGCAGAGTTCAGTGTTAACCCCCACAGCTGCTAGGAATTTGCAGTAATTTTTGGCTGAGCAGCCAAAAGCTGCTATTAATTCCTTAGTGGACGTGAAAGGGTTAAAACTGCAACTTCTGTAGCCTGAAGCAGGCATTGAACTGGTTGAGGGTGAGTAAGCTGCTGTATGCAGTTGGCCATGACTGGAAAAATTGTTTATTCTACATTCATCCTTCCAAAAACAACTTGTGTGTTTTATTGGGGGTGGGTGGTATATGAAAAAAAATCAGTAAGCTTTCTCTAGCCCATTGGGTGTTAAGATCAAATACACTAATGAAGCACTAGAGAAGATACAGAAAAAGGCAGCAAGGATGATCAGAGGTATAGAGGGCCTTCTACATGAGGAGAGACTAAAGAGGCTAGGCCTCTTTTTTTTTTTTTTTTTTAAGATGTGTGAGTGGGACATGATAAAATACTAAATGTTGAAAAGAAAGTAAATAGGGATTTATTTTTTACTATCTCCCAGTACCAGAGCTGGAATTCCTAAAATGAAACCACTTGGTAGTAACTAGCTTAAAAATAACAAAATGCAATTCTTTGTCATATAGCATGTAATTAAAGTGTAGAAGTAATTGCCACAAGATGTTATGGAAGCTGACAGTTTAACCAAAGTAAAAAAAGGGATCAGACACCTTTTTGGAAGAAAGAGGCATCATTAGCTATTGAGCATGGGAGTTAGGGGTACAGACTCTGAATCAGAACTTCCTAGATCTTAAATGCTAGAGGATGCGGGTAGGAGAGGAACCCTGGCTGTACTCAGTTCACTGTGCCTTTCAGCATTCACTCTCTGCCACTATGTGACACAGACCTATTTGATATGCCAAGGGTCATGGGCTTTGGCCTATCACGAACAACTATAAACCTCCCTGAAGAAGGGAGGCCACTGGGGACATATCAACTAATTACTTGGGACAACTAAAACGAAAACAGGAATGGGAATGAAGTGACAGGTTAATAAGGGATTTGAAAGGGGACACTAAGGAGAGCACACCAGCCATTGTCCACTGCCACCAGAATGAGTTGAGGGAGCCTGTGGACTCCAACCAGGTTCTGGAAGAGGCAGAAGAGGGGCTGCAACCTGGCACATTTGAGGTATGTGTGCGCCAGGGTCTCTATCAGTTGGCAAAAGGGGTAGATGTCAGGAGTGTCTGTAAAGTGCACCAGATCCATGAAGCCCTCAGCTGGTGGCTCTTACACTCCTGTGGTGATGTCTGCAGTGGCTCATGGGATCAAGGTGGAATACAGACTGATCCACTGGGGGCTCTCGCTCCAGCCCTTGCATAGGGTGTCCTGCCACTTTTTGTCAGGGCAGGATGTGAGGATGGGATGATAGACTGTGCAGAACACAAGCATGTAGATCTAGCAGTAGTGGGCTGTTCAGAGGTGGTCCAGCTTGGTATCCCTCAGCCTACTTGGATGGTGAGGCAAGGAGTACCATGGGGCCTACTGAGGCAGCAGCCTCACAACTAGCTTCAGAGGGCTGCAGGTTACTGGAGGGCAGGGACTGCCTTCGCACAGGACCTGGGCAATATAGGTGGGGGCAGTGGGCAGCAGGGTAGTTTTTACCTCCTGGAGTATGCAGCAGGGAGCATGCAGCATAGACAGCTCTGTGTGTCAGGACAGTGTAGAGGGATCCAGCCATCCCTGCCTGGCATAGTTCAGGAGGTCTCTGACTTGAGGGATGTTTGCCAGGATCATCCTCTGGGGCATCCAGGACACCTCCATTTCCGGCACCTCCAGCTTGGGGGGTTTTCAGCAGTGGCTTAGTGAAGAGGTAAGTGCCCTGGGCAACCTTCCCTGGGGACTTGGAGGCAGAGACCAGCCTCCAAGCCCTGAGGAGATCCTGGTAGAAATCTGGCAGTTCCTCCAGGTCCTGCTTGGGGAGACCTCATGGGCAGAAGAACTGCTAGTCGTATTAGAAGCCTTGGAGGCAGTGGGGGAAGGTACAGCCAATTAGGCACTATGTCACCTGAACACCAACACTGTGCATGAGCTTCTGCAGGGCCTGAAGGTGGAAGGTGTGAACCTGGCTGTGGAGGTAGATCAGGCTTTGCATGCTCTCCCACAAGGGGAGGCTCAAGATACCTGCTCAAGATACCTGCAGAGACCTAGTGCCATCTCGGCAAAAAGCATTCATCTCTGGAGACTTGCCAGGAACTTTGGAGGCATGGCCAGGGTGTTAAAGTGGCCCACACTCCATTGGATTTGCTGGAGAGCAGTTGGGAGTGAGCTCACCTGCCACCCAGCACCCACCATCAGGCCAGAGATCTTAGGTGACTCAGGCAGAGGAAGCCATTGATTAGATGGACTTTCAGGCTTCCATCTATGCCAGGTCACTTGGGTCCTGGATGGTGAGGAGTATGTCGGTGTATGCTGACAGGATCACACTCATGGGTGGATCCTTTAGCAGCAGCCCCACCACCCACTTGTGAAGGAGGCAGAGGGAGGGCTCAAGGACAACAATGTAGAGTTGGCTTCACAGCAGGCAGCCTTGATGCATTCCCTGGCTGAACAGGATAGGCTCCATCAGTGCCCAGTTGAGCTTGACCATACACTGTGCAGAGGCCTACAGCACTTGGAGAAACCGCATGAAGCGGGGACCAAAGCTGAATGCCCTCACTGTGCATGTGAGGTACCTGTGATCCACCCTGTTAAATGTCTTCTCCTGGTTGAAGATGGAGCACCCTGGAACTATGTAAGTCTGGTCAGGGTGAATCACATCCTAATGCATAGACTGCAGGCACAGCAAGATGGCTTTCTCTATGACCTTGTAATCCATATAGAGAAGTGAGACTGGGCACCAGTTCCTCAGGTCACAGAGGTTCCCCTCTTTAGACAGTGTGGCCAGGATGGCCTTCTGCACAACAGGGAGGAGCTTCCCATCCCCTTTGGATTCAGCCCAGACCCTGGTGAGGTCCAAGCCTAGGATGTCCCAGAAGGCACAGTAGAACTCCATGGTCAGTCTGTCAATGTCTGGTGCTTTGTTGGTGTGCATCAGGTGGATGGCATCCAAGAGCTTGACCAGGGTGAGAGGACCCTTGAGCTAGTCCCAGTCACCTATGCTGACCTGTGGCAGTCCCTCCCACAGGACCTAGGAGGTGTTAATGTCAGTCAGCTATGATGGGAAGAGCTTTGCGTAGAAAGCCCTTGCCCTTTCTCGCAGCTTGCAGGGGTCAAAGGGTGGTGGTGGTGGTGTGGGGGGGCCAGTTTCTATCCTCCACTAGGAGGGAAACAATGTACTTCTTGACACCCCTTCTCTTCTCTAGGGTGTAGAAGTGGGAACCACGGTCCATCTTCTGAAGGAGCTGGGCACACAAGTGGATGAATGCTCTGTGGACATGGCAGTGAGAATATTGTGGGAGACTGTACCAAAAGCCTTGCTAAAATCAAGGTACACCAAATCCACCTGTCTCCCCACATATATAAATCCAGTCATCTCATCATAGAAGGCAATCAGGTTGGTCAGGCATGACTTGTCCTTGGTGAATCCATGCTGACTGCTCCTAATCACCACCTTCTACTCCAACACTTCTCAATTTCAATATTCCTTACCACAATGCTACATCTGATCACCAACAAGCTTCCAGTGGGAGTGGAGCTAAACAACCAAATGGATGATACACTGTTTAATCTCAGCTGACTCAGAGCCAAAACCAAAACTACCCTGGCCTCAATCATCAAGCTCCACTGATGATGCTGTAATGTGCTCTCATTCAGAAGCAGATCTTTAGGCAATCGTCAGTGTCTTTAATGAGGCATAAAAGATGTAGCAAAATGGCCAGTTTTTCTTTTTTTGTTTTAAAATGCATTCCCTTCCCTTCCCCAACCATTTCTGACTTCTTCTCTCCTTCTCTATTCCCTATAGATAAGTATAAGTGAGCTAAGATGTAGGATAAGCTTTTAAACATTTTTATTTTGGTAGCAAGTTTTTGGTTTTGGATATCCACTGTTTTATATTGTATTATTATTAGGTTTGTATTGATCCTTACTGTTGTATATTGTATTATTATAATTTTCGTATTGATTTTTATCATTTCATATGGATATTGTATGGTTTAGGCCTGTATTTGTAAGTGAACCAAAGTCATGTCAAGTTTCCATTTTATATGTCAAGCCTCCATCTTCTGTCCTCTGCCCGGGCATCCCATGTTGCAACTGTATGAGTCACATACCCCTCCCATGTAAATTGGTTCCCGGATGAATGAGAATGATTGGGAATGATTGAAATACAATGGTAGCAGGTCTCTACTGAATGGCCTGTAATGACTCGGCCATCACCTCACATTGATTCATCCAGGAACCACGGACCTCACCCAGGAACAGACACAAGAACCCAGCATTTGAAAGACAAAAGACCCTGCAGAACCAGCAACTCTACCATTGTACCCCACCATTACAGACACCCGAAACTGCACATCCCTGCATGGAGCACACATGCTCAATACGCCAGGGGATGACGCTTGCCTGGGCATGCCTCCTGTCACTAGGGTCACACAAGGTCTGCCCCTATAAAAAGGGGCAGTGAAGATGGACCCAGTGAGACCAGCACCATGCCACAGCACCTATCCACCCAGAGGCCCTGCCGGTGACCCCTCTCTGGACAACACCTACTGGACAAGGACCCCTTTCCAGCCTGGACAGGTAGTTATTACCTGCACACCTCCTCCTACAATTTGGACTCTCTCTCTCTCTCCTCCTGGACCTCAGTGGACTTCAGCCCCTGCACCAAGCCTCTCTAACCCCTGCTGCCAGTGGGTGGGTGCAAGGGAACCAATAAGACATTTTGTCACCATCTCCCCTGTTTAATAAAACCACTGTCATTTGCAACCCCAAGTTGGGTCATGTTTTACTGAATCCCAGTCCCTTCTTTATCTTAAATTCCAGCCTCATTCTCTCTCTCTCTCTCTCACTCGGCTCCAGCCCCCACCCCTCTCCACTAGTTTCCCAATCTCCTCTCAATTCGTACTGCCTTTGCCCTGTGACTTTCTGCTGCCTTTCTCTGCTTTCCTGTTGCCCCTGCCACTTTTCAGTCTCTCCTGCCTCTTTTCCTGTGATTTTTTTTTTTTTCTGCTGTCCGTCTCCATTTTCAGGCTTCCCTTGCATCTTTTGTAGTCATCCCCCCCCCCCCCCCATCCCTCCCACAACTTCCCAGCTCCTCGTGGCTGTCCTGCAGTTTTCTCCAGCAGCTGGAACTTTTCTACAGCTCCCAGAACCTACTGCTGCTCCCTGCAACTTCTCTAGCTGCCCCGGAGCCATCCTCTGGCTCCCCACATCCAGAGCCCCCCTTTAACACCCATACTTTCCCTTAGTCCCATTTTCCCTTTCCCCACCTACCTTTTCAGCTCTCCCGTAGCTCTGGCTCCAGTCCCAGCCTCGGCCTCTGTGCTAGCATTGCTTCCCTGTTCTGCAGGCTTTGGGCATTGTCTTTTAATTAATTAAGATAAATTAAACTAAAGTTACCCCTGAGCCTCAGTTTTTCAGCCCAGGCCCCTCTAGTCTACCGGTTCTAATCCCGGTCCTGGTAACCTTAACTCCCTACACTTCTACTTTCTTACCTTAACCTTTCCCAGGTATCCCAAGTACACCAAGCACATGCATACTTACACATCACAACACCCAACTTAGGAACTCACCTGTGTGTATGTGTAGGTGGGTGGTATGTATGTAAATTAGTGAATACACACATATATATATATATATATCTCATTGTGTGTGTGGTATATGAATTAGCAATCCACGTATGTGTATGGGATGTGCAGGTGTTGGTAACTGGTAACTGATTCCGTCTAAATTTGGTGTGTGTAGCGTGTATGGGGTTAAACTGGTGATAGGTATGCATGAACCTAGACTAGTTATTTTGAAGCGTGTGTATCTGAGTTGCTAGTGTGTGTGTGTGTGTGTGTGTGTGCGCGCGCGTGTGTGTGTATGGCATTGTGTGCATGATATACAAATTAGTGATCTCTGTCTAACTTTTGGGGTGTATAGTGTATGTGCTTGAATTGGTAATAGGTATGCATGTGCCTAGGCTGGTTTGAATGTGTATGTGCCTGAGCTGATAGTGTGCATGTGTATGCACCTAATTGATCTGTGTGTTTGTATATGTGCAATTGTGTTACACCCTCCTGTCTAACAGCACAATATTGAGATCCTGAGAGCTGGCCTGACCCCACAGGGCAACAAGAAAATGGGACTGATGCTTTAATATTAAGAGCTTGTTGATGAGGACCTTAGTCTTCTTAATGAGCAGTCCCCAACTTCAGTAATTCAGATTTATGGTGAGACTCTGGAGAACATTATTTCCCATACCTTGGAAGCCATCTCTCACAGAAGGCTGACATAGATGAATCATAGAATCAAAGAAATTTAAGGGTTTGCAGGGACCTCAGGAGGTCATCAAGTCCAACGCTGTGCTCAAAGCAGGACCATCCCCAACTAGTTCATCCCAGCCAACATTACCTCAAATGTTCAAGTGCAGCCTTTGGATATCTGTTGCGTGTTCAAAGATTGTGATGGGTGTTCAAAGATCACAACATCAGATTTGAAACCAAGCTCATGGTTTATGAAGCAGTTGTGATCCCTACCTTAATGTACAGAGCTGAAACATGGACAGCACACAGAAGACACCTCAAGTCCCTGGAGAAGTACCATCCACACTGCTTGCAGAAGATCTTTCAAATCCAGTGGGAAGACAGATGCATCAGTCAGTATCCTTTTGCAAGCAAACAACATGACCATCAAGGTAATGATCATCTGACATCAAGTTTGCTGGGCCAGCCACATCATCTGGATGTCTTACTCCAGACACCTAAAGCAAGTTTTATTCTTCCAGCTCAGTCAAGGCCTATGCTCAAGAGGAAGGCGCGGAAAGTGCTTCAAAGACATCTTCAAGGCAAATTTGAAAAAATGCAACATTCACATCAACTCATGGGAGACTATCACCCAGGACTGCTCCAAATAGAGGAAGAGTCTCCTGCAAGGATTTCCGTACTTTGAAACCTCACAATCACAACAGGAGATGAAAAAGTGGGAGCAGCAGAAACAGCATGTCATGGACTGAACCAAGAATACAGAGCCACCCACCCTGCATGGAAACACATGCCCAAGTTGCAGTAGAACTTATTGATTCTGGATTGGCCTTGTCAGATAAAGCAGTTATGAAAGACAATGATCCTTGATTGCAAGGGGTTGCCAATGATGACGAGAAAGTACTCATGTTTTTAACATGTCCTGGGATTTCGCCCCTGCTGCCAATGGCCCACTGGGGGGAATAATGGTATACTTGTACAAAGTAGGAGAGTTTTTGTTTGTTTTTACGATTGGAACACAATAAACAAAAAGGGTTATTCTGCTTTCTTCTGGGGCAGAAGGCAGGGGTTCTAGTTTCTAATCAATTGGATAAGTTGGTGGGATGGGCCAATCAACACTGTCTTTAAAATATGTATCTTTCCCAGTTCCTTCAGGGGGTTGGCACAAGTCTCCCAGATTCTTAGATGCAGTGGCAGGTTATAGTGGGACAAAACATCAAAGCACTCTGCAGCCAGGATTTATGAGACATACAAACTTTAAGTTTCACTGTAAGGGTTTGATTCACACAGTCTAGGTACATCTTCCTTGGGAATGTTCTTTGCTTGGCCAGAATGATCTTGTACACACTCCTGAAATCATTGGGATGTTGTAGCATGGAGTCAGAGCTTGACCCTGCTACATTCATCCTTCCAGATGAGTCAGAGCTGGAAACGCGACGGTGAGATCTTCCAGCTGCAGGTGTGGTCCCTTTAAGACAGGTGTTCTTGGCAAATAGAGGGGCAGAAGAGGAAGCCTAAAAGGATACTGGTGTCCCAGGCCATAAAGGCCCCAGACTGTCTAGAACCAAGGTATTATCACCTTTCCCTGGAAGGGGGAAGGAACCAGGAGCAAGCAACTTACTGTGGGCCTGCATGGAGGCACGGGCAGATTCAGGACAAGACTAGCTGTGGAGTTCCTGCTGCAGGTTGAGAGAGGTCACGAGACTCTCATCATGGCACGCAGAGATCCTAAGCAGCCAAGGACATGTGGGAGACAATAGATAAACATAAGCAGAGAGAGATCTGGAGTAGTACTGCAAATCTGACACTGGTACCGGATCCAAAAAAAGCACCGTGACAGGGATTTATAGTCCTGCTTGGCAGCAGGGTAGGGCAAAGAGAACTGCCAGGGCCCTATGGAAAGCAGCAACTGTAGTTCATGGAGTTGCTGCAAGTAGTAATAGGACACCTCAGGTCAGCCGTCAGTTCAGGTGGGAAGGACTGGGAATCTGCTGTGCTAGAGAATCCTGGGCAGCCCACAGCCTATGACTTTGTGGCAGACAGCTGAATAAACAAGGAAAATACCCTGTGCTGAGCCCATGGTTTGTGGCCCAGGGAAAAGGAAAAGAAGGGGGTGGAGGGAAGACCCCATTTAGAGGAGTGAGTGGGGGGGGAGGGCACCCCAACACCCCATGGATGTACTAATGAGGGTCCACTGAGTTAAGAGAGCTCCTAAAGAGAAGTGACTGAGAGTATGGGCCTGCACACCCAAGGTCATTCTGTTTATTTTCTACATTTATATAATTTGGGTGGTGTGCAAATGGAGATCACGTGTGGTGGGCCAGTAGGGAGTGTTCCTGTGCTGAGCCACCCACCTCACTGTGCCTGACTACCTTCCAGGCTCTGAGTGCCTCCCAGGGGGTGCCTCACATCTGGCTGACCCCCTTCCTGAAGCACACACGCAAGCCTGGGGGTAACACTGCCATCACCTAGGGTCTGGACTGATTTTGGCCCCGTGCCCCCTGGCAAATACAGGTGTAGTAGTCCTTGAGGGGTACTCGACCCACTGCAGGATTGTGGGGTGCTTCCCTCAGTCTGAAGCACAAATAGTGGTCTCCCTTAGTCAGCCAAACCAAGCGGACCCCAAGGCGTAATCTAGACCCTCTCCCAATTAGTCTCCCATGCTAGGTACAGAAGACAACTTTATTGGTTACAAGGAGTAGGTTTGGAATAGGGTACAGGGTAGAGCAATATCAGAGAAATACCTTAGAGCAAACAGTGGTATGGTAGCCTTTGATCACGCATCTGAGTTAGTGCAAGCTATATATCTAGTCAGATCTCAAGTAGCTTACTCACAAGTATCATCCAGAGGCAGGTGGAGATTCCCTCTGGAGGCAAGCAGTTCATTGAACATGACTTTCAAGAGAGAGAGCAAGTTTTAGATGGTCCAGCTTCTCTGAGAGTCCTCATCATAGCTGCTGCTCCTCCTCCTGGGCAGTCTTTAACTTATATAGACCTTGTGACCTCATTTACGTGATCCAATGAAGGCCAGCAGTTATTGGCTGCCAGTCAACCAATTTGAAATGTATCACTGGTTGCCGGGTAGACTGGCAGGGTCTCTAGCTTGTGATCTAATAACTGTGATCTAAAATAACTGTAATCTAATTCTGATTGTGATGCATCAGATATAGGGAAGATAGTAGTGGTCTGATGCTTTCTATATCACATCCAATATCTCTGAGATCAGTGGATGAGAGAGAGATCAGGGTGTAGGGGTGGAGAAGCCCTGGGCAAAGTTGGCATCATATGCAACACACCTGAGAAGTTGTTCTGGGGTACAGCTTTTCTTCAGCCTCCCGTAGCTTCATCAAAGCATGGGGGCAAGACACACAGTGGCAGGGAATAATTTAGGACCTTAGAGTGAGCAGGTGCCAGTTTGAATAGCACTCTGTGACAGATGTACTTTAGGGAAGATAGATACGTTGACTCACAGCTCCTTTCTCTTCCAAAACACTTGCAGAGAAGTATTAGGGTGGCCTACTGTTTATACAGTTTATAACTGGGTATTCCATGGCAAAATTAAGTAAAAAGAAAATGTAGTCTAAAGGTCAAGAAACTTCTTGACAGCTAGATATATTAGCTTCTAGTTAGCCAAAGAAAACAGAGAAGCTCCAATGCATGTCATGTATAATTATGCTAGGCCCAAGCCATGCAGAATACCTTGTAGAGAATAATCTTACATTTATTGTACCTGGATTGTGGATCAGAAGGGTGAAGAGGGTTTTCTTATCTCTTATTTTGAAGCATTTGGTATGTTGTCCTTTTTACTTTCTTTTTTCTTGTCTGAATGAAGTCCTTTCTTGGATAATAGCATTCCACTTCTAGTCTCTAGATACCCATATACAAATAGGGGGTGCCTTTACATCTAAAGCATCTGATTACATTCACTAAAAATGACACACACCACATACTGGGTCCACTATGTGAAGGAATGAAGGTATGTACGTACCACTTTAACACTGCAAATTCACACAATGGGCCCAGTCCATCTCTTTGCTTGTCTAATTTTATACCATTTATACCAGTACAGAACTAAAGTAATGAAGGTACCTGTGAATCAAACCCAGTAACCATAGTCAGATCTGTCGCCGCCGAGAGCCGCGGCGCGGGGTTCAGGGCTTTAGGAGCCCTAGTCAGCGGGTGGGTACTTGTGATGCTTGGAGTGGAATCAGGTACTCAAGCGTATTCATTTAACAAATAGATTGCTTTACTTACACTGCTCGTACAGTGCAGGTCAGAAGCTTGCTTCGGTTACGGTTGCAAAAAGGTACAGGAGTCGGGCAGAAATTACAGAATTCATTTGGTCGGTCTGCAAATGTGTCGGGGTGTTCAGGGTGTTCGAGCCGGCAGTCGTCTTACGTCTCGGGTGGGGGTGTGCTAGGCCCCCTTGTGTCGGTGACGGGGAGTCCTTAGTGGTTGATCAGGCCACTAAGTTCGCTCTGAAACACACGTGGAGTTTGCTAGGCTCCACAGTGTACTCAGAGTTCTCCACGAGGTGTGTGTGGAGCTCTCCAACTTGGGCGGAAACTGCTTCAACCTCTCATACGGCTAGCAAGCCAATCGCTAGTCGCCACGTAGGAATAATTGAAAACTGGCCAATAATAATGTGAATTTGCATATGAGTGGTGGGAACTTTTTCTAATACAGACTATGCCTTCTGTATCAAAGTATAGAATTCTCCACTGTACTATAGGCATATGAACAATGGGTTCTGACATGCCCCCTTGCCTATAGTGCAGTTGGAACTATTCTGATTACGACATTTGCAGATCGTTTACATTTTTGAAACTAGAATCAATATACAAAAGTTGATAACGAAACAAGTTTGTTTTAACAACTAACACATACGTAAATATAAACAAGAAATGTTAACAAGATAATGACACAATAGATTAAGAACTCGGGTTATAGACTATCTTCGTCCAGGTGGTCGTCGTTATTAGGCGGCAAGTGAGTATATACATAAGCAGATAGATTAGTAACTCGCTCCTTAATAAACTGTAAAATGCAACAACCCATACATAGAACAATGGCTATTACTATTAATGGTAAACACAAGGTAATCAAAGACGTCGACAGCTGAATCAACCCAAACGCAGCAAATTGTTACCCTTAATTTTATGTTCTTTTCTCTAATTCGATTTTTTAAGGTAACTGAGAGTGGGGTATTAGATTAATGCCCCCTATACGGAGGGTTCCTATAATTGTGGAGTAACCTCATTATGCTCTTATTATACTTGAAACTGTAGCTCTTAGAACATTGAGTTTCCGTGCCGTCATTAGCAGCCTTTCTTCATTCCCTTCAAACACCCTTCTATTTCTTCTACTGTCACCTCTCTTCCCAGATTGTTCCTTTTCCTCTTCTTTTAATGTACAGGTTCCTATAGGACCTCGCCTTTTGTTCCTTTACTACTTGCCCCCTTCCATCATCATCTCCCTCATCTCTCTCCTCACGTTCCCTAAATCAATGCTTCTGTCTACACGCGACCTTTTTGCGACATCCCCCAAACCTTCAGATTACCAATGCTGTTCTCTTTTAGTAATTCAGAGTTGGCATAAGCTGGTTATAGTCAGCATGTCAAACAACTTGGACCGCTCAAAACATTATTGCTTGGCTTCACTGCGTAAAGTTTTAAACAGGCTTTTAAACAAAACAAAACAAGTATGTACAAGATCATTAACAGGAAAAGAGGAACCATAAAATGAGCCGATATTATGGCTTTGGCCTAAAATGACAGAAAGTTCAGGACCGAGTTAGAGGTTTTGAAGTCAGCTCCGTTCACCGAGGAACCTGTTGGTAACAGCAGGAATAGAGCGACGACCCTGCTTGAGACATATGAGTAGGCGGCCATTGTGGCGTCGACCCGGATGTGCTGCAGGTTGGTGCTCGGTAATTCTCGCGACCGGGCAGTCACAGATTGTTGCTTCGTCACTGCTGGGACTGTAAGGGGACAAAACAAACGAACAGACAAACAAACAAAGAAAAGGGTGGCCATAATCGGTGAACAGCAGGGCGGCGAGTTAGCCAGTTGTGATGAGCTATGATGAGCAACTGGGTTTGATCGCCTTCTAGGAGCACAGAGTAGGTGCCAGGATACTGCTCGGGTTCGCAGATGACTTCCTTCTGCACTTGCGGATGTGGTTGACGATGGTGTGGAACGGTGACTCAGACTAATTTGTCTAGGGGTGAGCTTCGGCTTCCATGGTTGGGGCTTTTGAAGCGCTGGTTCATTCCAGGGGGGCTTGTCTTTATATGAGGCGTTGTGTTGGTAACAGCGTTGACTTGGGTATGCCATAGGTCGTGGTTCCATCCCACTGGAGGCTTTTACCATGGGATCCATCAGGGCCTGTGGCCGTGGCATCTGGCTTAGCAAGTTTTCAGCCGGTTGACCGGCCAGTGTCCCGAGGAGAAGCCTGAAAGTCACGGCCTCTCTTCCCCCGTAAACCTCTATACATGCTTCACCAGGTTTCACTTTTGATCCTCTGCACCACTCCTGCATTTCTTCCTGGGTGCAGGTGCAGTATGTGGTGGTGGCATGAGTTGTGCCCTGTGCATCAGTAACTTGCTTGGTTATAGCTACAGGATGAGCAGCTGCTGAAATAGTTACTGTATCTGGTGGGAGGGTTGGCTCGTTGCCCCCTCCCCGTGGTGCGGAGGTGGGGCCATTGGGAGTGACGTCACCTCCTGGGGCAGGGTTGTTGGGTGGAGTCCCACCTGTTCTTCTGTGGCTCTGCCCTTCTTTTCCGGGTCCCCCGGGCAGCTCATTTTTTTCTCGGCGCCATTTTCTGGCAGCGCCATGCGGCCGGCGCCATTTTCAAGCGTTGGCTTGGAGCCCCCCGCTGCCTGCTCCAGTGACTCCACGCTCGCAGTTTGCAATTGCATTTCTTCTGGGTTGGAGTTTTCTCTCAATAACCCTACTACCATTTGAAATAACACGCTTATTGTGGTGTGGCCCTCCGCTTCTAAGCTTTCATAAAGCTGAGCGAGCAGTTCTTGGCTGCGCGACTGGGGTGCCATGGTCGGGCAGTTAAACTTGTCGGGAGGTGTTCCTTCCCCGCCCTCTTGTATGTGGTGGATGCAGCGGGCAAACTCCTGGGCAGGGGTCGGGTCCGCTACGCTCGCCGCTTTTACCCGATGTAGGGACAGGGTTCCCGCTTCGTCCCAGGGTCTATACATGACCCCTGTTCTGCTCACAACACAGCCCAGGGCCCTTACATCGAGCTTAGCGCTCCACTCTTTTCCCTCTCCCACTTCGCCCCTCAGAGAGAAATGACCGGTAACTGCGTTCGGTCCTGTTCCCCCGGCCTGATGGTAGGCAATGTGTGCCCATAGATCATCCGAATCGGATGGCAGGCGCTCCCCACTGCGTCACGGGCAGTTCTTAACTAATTCCATCTCCCTTGCATCTTCCCCAGATCCCATCCTCATCGCCATGTCGCCGCCGAGAGCCGCAGCACGGGGTTCGGGGCTTTAGGAGCCCTAGTCAGCAGGCGGGTACTTGTGACGCTTGGAGTGGAATCAGGTACTCAAGCGTATTGATTTAACAAATAGATTGCTTTACTTACACTGCTCGTACAGTGCAGGTCAGAAGCTTGCTTCAGTTACAGTTGCAAAAAGGTACAGGAGTCGGGCAGAAATTACAGGATTCGTTTGGTCAGTCTGCAAATGTGTCAGGGTGTTCGGGGTGTTCGAGCTGGCAGTCGTCTTACGTCTCGGGTGGGGGTGTGCTAGGCCCCCTTGGGTCGGTGACGGGGAGTCCTTAGTGGTTGATCAGGCCGCTAAGTTCGCTCTGAAACACGCGTGGAGTTTGCTAGGCTCCACAGTGTACTCAGAGTTCTCCACGAGGTGTGTGTGGAGCTCTCCAACTTGGGCGGAAACTGCTTCAACCTCTTATATGGCTAGCAAGCCAATCGCTAGTCGCCACGTAGGAATAATTGAAAACTGGCCAATAATAATGTGAATTTGCATATGAGTGGCGGGAACTTTTTCTAGTACAGACTATGCCTTCTGTATCAAAGTATAGAATTCTCCACTGTACTATAGGCATATGAACAATGGGTTCTGACAAGATCAATAGCTAATTTTGTAGAACCCCCCCCCCCTCAAAACTAAACAACCTTTTTGGAGATGAAAGGAGAATAGAATCAGCATAAACACAGCTTTGTAGTCCCCACTTCAACAGACCCTGTAGAAGAATTGTAGGTACAGCTGATATAATTTACATTGTAGCTGAAAACACAAACTTCAGCAAATATAGAAAGTAAAAGCAATTTTGGAGTAATCTGGTAGAGCAATTCCCTCCACAGTAGGTTTAAACAAACCCAAACCGATGCTTTTTACACAAATGATTATAAATAAAAGCCAAAATTTTGTCAAAGCAATAGTGTAAACTTAACATATTGGCCCCTTGGTGTCATTTGAAGAAAATTAATGTAGAGGGCCAAAGAGACAGAATCTGCAATATGTAATGCTCTGGAGACGTGGCTGAGATTTTGTTCCTAGCGTAGCAGAAATAAATGCTCTTGGCAAGTCATAAGGGAAAAATAAGACATGTACATAAGTAAGATTAATCAGTAAAGCTGGCGTCTATCTCATGAGTCATCTTTGACATCAAAAAACCTGAAATATACAAGGTTTCTGCATGTCAAATTTGTGCTACCACAGGAAAAGAAACAACAACAGAGAACCTCTCACACAAAGCATGCAGCAGTTATTAGAATGGCAAACTTCCCAGTGACTTCAATGGGGCTAGGATTTCATCCAAGCTATGCACAGACCATGGTACTGTAGAAGGATCAATTTCTGAGTTTTGCTGTTGTCCTTGCTCAGGCAAACTCACCAAGAATGCAATAGGAGAGAATCCTGAGTGATAGGATTTCTCCTGATTCTTTGTGTCATCAATTCCTGTGTACTCCAGAATGCTAGATTCAGGATGTGTCTACATGTGCAATTAATGCAGCTGAATAAATTCCTGCACAATTCATGCTGGAGTTTATTGCTTCCAGGTGCCATGGGCTTTGTGTGCATGTACAGCGTTCCTTCTTCCCACAGAGAAGGAAAGGAGCCTGCTCTGCTCCCCCACAGCCCAATCATGGATGATTACGTGTAGATTTGTGCTTGTAGAGCATAAGGAGATGCTCATAGAAAGACCTTGCTTTCTGTAACACATTCCCTCCTTTGATCACAGATTTCAAGTCAGACATCCAGCCAGGTCATGCTTGCAGCTGTATTTACTCAGCAAAGGGAACCCAGCTGTCAGCCAGAGCAGTGCTGTCTGTGTAGAATCATAGAAAATTAGGGTTGGGAGGGATCTGAGGAGGTCAACTAGTCCAACCCCCAGCTCAAAGCAGGACTGTCCCCAACTATATGATCCCAGCCAAGGCTTTGTCTAGCCTTTGTCTAGTATGGGGTTGGGGTCAGTAGAACCAAGAGCTGCTCTTCATGTATTGCTGCCTCTTCAAGTAAGAGGGCCAGCCTCCTATGATCAGCCAAGCTGGGAGGGCTGCTACAATCTCTGATATCATTTTCCTTCTTGGTACCTCCTATAGAAAGAATCCACATACCTTTCTGAGATCCAGGCACCAAGGAGTGTCTGTGTTCCATCTTTCATCATGCATAACATACCTTGGACCTTATGCATTATGCTTGATTTCTCACTGTTTTACTTTCCCCCTTTTTCCAAAAGAAAAAGGTGAAAATCAAGAAAAGAAAAGGGAATGGAATACATCTTCAGATTCCAATTTGAAATGGAACAAAATTAACATTTTGGTTGTTTCACTTTCAGTTTTTCTACGGAGAATGGGAGTTGAAATCAAAACATATTCAAACATATATGTTGACTTTGCTGAAAATGCATGTTTGACACAAACTATCAACCTCCTCTAGTTATTAGTTTTGCTTTAGCTTGAAAAATAAAGAGGTTGGTGATTTTAGCTGATGATTCAGGTTTAGCTTCACTTGATTTCACAGTCCATTTTAAAAGCTTCTCACAACATAGGCATCCTCCTTTTCATCATTCTCATGACCAATAGTATTTATATTGCCTGGGACTCTAGCACTTGGCATAGATCAAGACTATTGTGCAGGTATAAGATGCTGCCACCTCCAACAATTCACGTTCTTCTGTATGTCCCCTGGTAGTTTCAACTCTTGCTGCACTGTTATCTCCCTTCCCAGTCCTTCTGGGACATGTTACATTTATTATCACATCAGTTAATTATAGAAGGCAGAATTCTATTTCACCTACTGGGCAACCCAAGTGAAACTTGATACCAATTCTGAGTTGCCTAACTAAAAGCCTAGGAGGGATTCTAATATCTCCTCCTGGGTGCATAAGAGCTCTCATTATAGGAACAGTGAGAAGTTTGCACAGCTCTGGAGGGTATTCCTATTCCTATAATGTGGGCACTCACATGTCCAGAGGAGGTAACTGAATCACTCCTACACTTGTGCAACTCAAAGTTGGGTGCTGGCTGCACTTTTGTTGTCCACTAGGCAAAATAGAATTCTGTCCAGTTTCTTAAATATATATTCAAATGTCTGGATGACCTTGGTGTCCACAATGCTAAATGGATATGCCTCCTTCTTTCTGAACCTTCCTTCAGCCCTTCAGAGGACTTCCATGTCAGGGGCTGTAAACATCTGTAGTGCCTGGCCCTTGAAAAGGTATGTGCATATGTAAGGTGGGGATGGGGGCAGATGCAAAAATATTTCTGTCCCTTTGTGCTGCCCTAGCAGCACAGTCCCAGATACCGCTGTCAGAGAGCCAGGGCCTACCATCTGCTGTGGACCCTTGAAGTACAAATTACCCTCATGAAAAGAGGGGGATAAGGAAGCAGGGCTGAGCTCATGCAGTCAAGCCCATCCCCTGCTCCAAGTGATTTGAAGCTGTTGGAAGCACTATGCTTTCTTAGGAACATTTCCGCTCTGAGTTCCTCCTACAGCGATGCAGCCCCACCCATTCTACTTCCAACACAAGTCAGTGCCTTTAAGGTACAGCCTAGGGGGGCAGACAGAAATGCAGTTCCCAGTTGTAACTCAGAAGGATTTTTGCAAAGCATTTTGAGTTACAATGTTACCCCCAGACCAAACAGAAGTTCACTGTTGTTCCAGGGGGAGAGGAATCTAGCTGCTGGCTGGGAGCCTGCAGCCAGGTTCCCATAGCAATGGGCAGGTTCTGCCAGCGATCATTGTTTTCAGAATGGGAGGGATGGAAAGGCAGCAGAGGGAGCTTGTTCTTGGGGCTCCTCAGCTGGTGCTGAAGGTTGGGGTTGGTGAATTGGAGCTCCCCCCCCCCCCCCAGTTTGGGGGGCTTGAATACACCTGCCCTACCCTTTGAGAGGGCTGAACCCCCCCACACACACCAGACGGAACTCTCTCTGCTCCCTTCCCCCTCCCATTTTGAAAACAACAAAGGTTGGGAGCTCAGCAGACACAAGTTACAAAAGATACTACATTTTCAAAAGTCTTTATCTGATACCTCATGCAATGAGGGGTCAGACTTTTACCTGACTGGCCATTTTTGCAACTCTCTGTAGCTGTGCACTTGTGTTTGGTCACAGCTATGAACTTCTTTCTGTGGCTAGATCTGGTAACAATTGTCACTTCTGCCTACACCCCTGGTCCTTAGCATTTGCATGACAGGTGCCATCTTGGCCAGCTCATCAGGGATTGAAATCAGAGGATGCCTGAGCTAAAAGCCTGTATGTATAACTTAAGCACAAGTGCCTGGCTTTGTAGCTGGCATCTGTAAGCAGGCTCATATTTTCTAGTGGTTGGGCAGGGAGATGGGATATGTAATGAACAGTGAGCAGTGGCTTGCAATAACACAGCATTATGAAACCATTTGCAGTTCAGGTTTTACCTGAATTCCTGTGTTGGGTGATTGATTGAACAAGAAGGTGAGAAGACTGCTATTTAAGCCGTCAGTGTGTGCATGCATGTGTTCATATATGTGTGTGTGTGTATGTGTGTGTGTGTGTGTGTGTGTGTGCAGATGTGTAAAATCTCTTCTAAACTGGTGAGAAGCCTGTCAAGTCACCTGTTCTTCAAGAGCTCAGAGAGTAGAAAACATTTCTATCAATTCCAATCCTCATCTGCCCCAACTCCTACAAAACAGCACCAGACCAGCACCTAAAAATGTAGTAGCAAATCAATCAATACAAACAGACTAGAACCCAGCATGTTATAATCAATACAAAAAGGAACAGCCTGCTTTGTCCTGTGCCACAAAAAGTCAGAACTGAAAGCCTTCACACACTTTCTGCTGTGATGATGTGCGGTAAAAAGTACATAGGTGAACATTACATAGGTGAACATACAACCTCTCTAAAGGTTATGCAGAGAATAGGGATGGAGAAAAATAAGCAATATTACTGAATAAACAGTAGATGTCAGAATAGGTGCAGATACAAAACCAGGCAGCTTAGCAACAGATAGAAGAGTACCTACTAGTTTATAGTATGTGTATGTGCACATGTGCACAGACATGTATCTGTGTTGTGATGGTGGGACAGAATGCCCAAACGTGAGTGTATATGTACCCAGTATAATTGAGGCATCAGTGGTAGAGGCAATTTTAAAGTACTGATGTTCAATTGCAGCCCCAAAACCTCTAAATATTAGTGAGAACTGGAGCTAAGTCCTATACCACTGAGAGGTAACTTTTGATATATGAATACACTGTCTCTTATACCATTGACTAATTTCTATTATTAGCATTTACAGGGGACAATGCTAGGCCTCTTAAATATAGGGATTCCTGCCAATTCCCTGTCCTAAATCCTGATAAAAGATGCTGAAACTGAGTTAAGGTTAAGAGTGCATGTGCATAGTATAAGGATTAAAAATATTCCAAAATGTTGTCATTATCTGCAGAAGGACATTATAGCTATAGACATGTTAAGATGTGGAAATGCACAGTTAAATCGCTCACACTTTGTCTCTATTTTCTAGTGATGCCTTAAGACAGGGCTGTCCAACTTCTGAGTGGCCAGGGGCCACGAACTGCACTAGTCTGGGCTATGGGCCCCTGATCCATGTTCTGTTTTGGTGCAACTGTGCCCCACCATGCAACTCCATGCCATACCACACCACACCACACGACACCATGCCACACCGTGCCACATAGGTGCTTCTGATTGTGCTATGTGCCCTGGACCCCAAAAGCTCCCCAGGCCCTGGGCTACCATCCTGCCCTGCTTTCAGGGGTGGGGTCAGGAAGTAGAAGCTTGAGGAGGGAAGGGGAGCACAGAGACCATGGTGGCAGTAGCAGCTGGAGCTATGGGGAAAGCAGCAGCTGCATAGGAGCCCATGGGCTACAAATCTATCCCTTGTGGACCACATGTTGGATACCCTTGCATTAAGGTGGAAAGAAATGAAGAAAATAAGCATGCCTTTAAAAAATGACATAATCTAATTTGGGACCACAACCACTGAGAAGCCTGTGCCATAATCAAATGGTTACTGCATAGATTCATGGTGCAGATGAACTCACTGGCTTTGTTTCAACCATGCCCACCCCTCCTCCTTCCACACTGCAGAGCCATTGTGATTTCCACTGCAATGCTGCAAGGGGATGGGAGGGAGTGTGCCCATGCACTACTTAGATTATTTACTTCTTGGGCCCCTGTGCTAGGGAAGTGTCTGAGATCAAAGTCTTTGCCTGGCAAGCCTGTATAGGAGAATTTAGGATTTATTCCTGTCCCTCCTTCCCTTTTCTGTTCATCATTGTGTTGTCTGATAGCACAGACATCTTTAACTCTGCAGCTGTCATAACACTTGTAAACCACCCATTTTTCACAGGAGTAATTATATGTAACCCAACCTCTTGCCATGTGTGCAAATTGATCTCTTCCACTGCCCTGATTCAAGCTCTTTGGAATTCCTTGGTTTCTACACTGTCACCTCTCTCTAAGTCACAGCACCACTGTTTTCCAATTTGTCTTCAGGAACCTATGAAGTCAGATCTTTTTGTCTGTAACTTTCTATTAAGGACTCTACTTAGAGGAAATATACATGGCACTGCGTGCCCAAAATTCCTTCCTACGCCTCTTATGAATTAAATAACAAGGTGATTTATCTCCTAATTGCATTGGATTATTTGTCAACGCTATTTTCCTTTGACTTAATTCCATCTCTCTTTCTCTTCTCCCTGGCAGACTTCTGGAGTAAAGCTGTCTGACAATGATTTACTGAGCACTTGCAGTGGCTTACCAGGCCTTCCTGTTTTTTCTCATATTTCTCACTGCAGCCAGAGATCAGGTGGAGAGTGGTGGGGAATGCTCACAGCAAAGCAGGAGCCATAAAGAATCCACTTGGTTTCACATTTCATTACATTCCAGAATCCCAGATCAGATTTAGCAGGAGTGTTGCTAAGCTAGACAGACCTTTCCAACGAACCTGGAACTCTGCTTATAACCAGTTTCCTGTTGGGTAGAGACAGACTGGGGGCACAATTATAGTAGTATGCATCGAGCATTATGTATATAACTAATTTTTCAATATAACACAAAATAACAGAATTAATTGAAACAAAATCAAAATGAAATGCTTCAGTGATCCTAAATTTATCATAATTTCCAAATTCACAGAAAATTTTAAAATTTTGGCAGTTTGTACAACTTCAGAATGAAAGTCTTCAAAATGTTGAACTTTCACTTCAAAAAGAAATTCCAGCTCCTGACCTGTGTGAACTCTACCTCAAGGTAAGAGTGTGCATGCAAGCAGTTACTGCAGAACACCTGATGTGTGGTAAAGTCCAAACTAGGGCTGTCAATTAATTGTGGTTAACATGCTGTGTTAATCAGTGTTCACGTAAATTTTTTTAATGTTTTAATTGCACACATGGTTTTGGATCCCGTTCCCAGACTCCACTCTGCTGCCATCACCACCACCTCCAGGCCACCTAGCCGGGCAGTGGTGGCAGCACAGAGGACTGCAGGGCAGCCTGGGTGTGGGCTCTGGGCTACTGCAGCAGGGGGTGAAGGGGCACGCACAGGCACAGACACAAACGAGCAGCCGCAGCCTGCATGCAGCCAGAAATGCAGCCCGGCAGCATGTAGAGCACTGCCTAGCAAGTAAGTCTGTGGGGGAGAAGGGGTGTGGAGGGCGGAAGGGGTAGGGGGGCAGATCGAGGTCCCCATGGTGAGGGAGTTGGGCAGGGTCAGGGGCTGGGATGAATGGGGACCTGGGGCTGGGGCGGGTCACAGGCCAGAGCCATGGGTAGCTCATCCAGGGGTGTGTCGGGGAGGGCTTAGCTCCCACTGCTGCATGCCCCTCCAGGGCAAGCATGAGGGGCACATGCTCTCCTGCATTTCTGCATGGGGCAGAGGTGGGCTGCAAGCATAGGCAGAGGGAGAAAAAATTATTAGGTGGGGCAGAGTGTGTGCTCCCCCCATCAGCAGGTAAGTCTGTGGGGGAAGGGACTGGGGGAGGGGGAAGGGGTATGGGGGTGGCAGATTGAAGCCCCTACAGTGAGGGAGGGAGTGGGGCACAGGCAGGGGCAGGGGTAGGGGCTGAGCTGAATGGGGCCCTGGCCGGGCGGAGTGGTGGAATGATCAGAGCTTGGGTGTCTCATCCAGGAATGGTGGTGGTGGTGAGGGGGGTGCTCCTGCCACTATGTGCACCCCAGCGGAGGCCCAGGGGGCACATGCCCCATGGATCTGTGTGCGGAGCAGAGGTGGCTGCCACTGTGTGCTGCACTTTGCACCCCGCTGCAGCTGTCACTGCCTCCGGATCCACATGGTGCCATGTGTGTCCCATCACCAGGTGGGCAGGGAGTGCGGCACAGCCCGGAGGCGGGACGCATGTGGCATTGTGCCACTCCTGGGGCAGCTGCAGTGGGGCACAAAGCACAGCATGCAGTGGCAGCCACCTCCACCCCATGCACAGATCCAGGGGGCACATGCTCCTTGGGCCTCTGCTGGGGTGTGCACAGTGGTGGGATTCCCCCATGCCCTTAGATGAGCCAACCGGGCGCCAATTGTTTCACCACCAAGCCCAGCCGGGGCCCCATTCACCCTAGCCCCTGCCCCTGTCCCTGTCTGTGCCCTGCTCCCTCCCTCACTGCGGGGCTTCAATCTGCTCCCCCCCCCAGACCCTTCCCCTTCCCAGAATGAGGGGTACGTGCCTGCCATGCTGTGCAGCCAGTCATCCATATGCTGGGCTGCGATCCTGGCTCTGATCCTGGCTGCATGCGTGCCCCTCCCCCCCCACTGCACCTGCCTGGAGCCTGCAGCTAGGCTACCTTGTGCCCCTACCCACTGCCCTGCATTTTGGGGAGCTGAGCCCCCTTAGCCCCAGTGTTCTGCCACCTATGGATGCAGGCTGCAAGCTGGAGCTCTCTGCGAACTGCTGCCTTTGCCCCAGGAGCCTCATGCTGGCTGTCACGTGTCCCCTGCCCGTCTGGCGGCAGGAAGCAAAGCATGGCATCATGTGGCTCCTGGAGCAAGGGCAGCAGGTCGTAGACCCCCAAGCCCACAGCCCACCTCCACCCTGTGCAGAAATCTGGGAGGCACGTGCCCGCTGTGCCTCCCCCAGGAGTACATGCAGCCACCTGTGGTTCTGTCCCATGACTTGCCTCAGCTCCGGGGCCCCATTCACGCCAGCCCCTGCTCCTGCCCCACTCCCTTACCATGGGGGCCTCAATCTGCTCTCTCCTGCCCTTTCCCGTCCCCCATGTCCCTTCCTCTCCAGTCTTACCTGCTCTGTGTGTGTGTGTGTGTGTGTGTGTGTGTGTGTGTGTGTGCACGCGCGCACGTCCCTTACCCCCCAGCCCTGCTGCTGCCACTTATTCCGGACCCACAGTACTCCACATCCTGTCAGGGCATGTGGGAACCCTCTTTCCAAGCCTCCAAACCCCCCACACACACCCACAGCTCCCCACACCTTCACAAATTACCATACATACCCCACCTCCACCCCAACCATACAAAGTACCTGTATAATTTTGCATAATTTGAGTTTTTCTGCACATAATTTTACGTTTCCAGCTGTGTGATTAAAATTTTGATTAATTGTGACTAATTTTTTTAATCGTGCAAATAATCACGATCAAATTTTAAAATCATTTGACAGCCCTAGTCCAAACCTAAACTAACGCATAATAAAGTGTCACCGTCTACATGTATGTGGCACACATTAAATTAGTCTAACATGCTGTTTGCTAGTACCAATGCATACAGGTAGTAGAAAAATAATGTATTAATTAATGCTCAGTAGCGCACATGTAGATGCTGATGTCAGGTGCAAACTGTGCCCAGTCAGCCGTACCAACAGGGGTCCAGCCTCCTGCTGGTGCAGAGCCACATGCCTGGCAGTTTGTGAAGCCACGTGGCAGGGACAGCTTGCTGGCTGTCTCAAGATGGCTTATGGACCCTTGGCCTGATACCTGGGGCCCATGCCAGCTTCTGCCTGCCCCCTGAACACTGGGTCCCAGCAGTGCAGACTGTCTGTCCCATGGGCTCCATGCCAAATCACTGTGGGCACATGCTAGGCCCTGCAGCTCTGTGGACTCTGGCTCTGCTACCCAGGACTCCCCAGGGGTACAGTCTGCCTTCCAGGCACTGTGCCCCATCCCAGTAGGCACATGCTACATGATGCCGGCATGCAGAGCCCTGGCCTGATCCCCAAAGACCCTCGCAGCAGGTGCCATGTCAGCCTCCCTGATGCTGGAGACAGCAGTCCAGGGGCCAAATTGGAGAGGCACAAGACCATGGACCTCATCACAATCTGGGGTGACGCAGAGATCCTGCAACAATTTGGCCAGGTCACCTGGGCCAATGCACACATATACACAGTCATGGTGGAATGCATATTGGAGTGCTCAGGCCACCAGTGCTGTGTGAGAGTCAAGGGCCTGTGGGCTTAGTGTATCCAAGTTGGGGACCACAATTGATAGTCCAGGGCTGCTCACAGGTCCATGCCCTTCATGCAGCAGCTGGACTGGACCCTGGGCCTGATGGACCCTGGTAAGGCCCACCACATCTATTCCAGGACAGGCAGGTTGCTGGAGCCTGCACCACAGGCCAGCAACCATGAGGATTCAGTGGAGGAGGCTTCCTTGGACTTCTAGTGCCTGGTCTCAGTGCACTTCCCATCCACGGGCTCACCTGGCAGCTTAAGTAGCCCTGGCCAGCACCTGTCACGCCAACTCCAGCAGCACACCCCAAGCAAGGAGGACAGATTCCTGAGAGAAAGTCCTGAGGCAGCCTTCCTGAGCCCCCTGCTAGGTTGAAGTGGCCCCCTGAATCCCCCGCTAGCCTGAGGCTGCCTCTGTGCCCTCTGCCAGTCTGAGGCTGCCCCTGGAGGCCCCTGCCAGCCTGAGCTGGCCCCTCCCTGAAACACCTGGCAGCCTGAGGCTGCCTCGCTGCCAACCCAGGGCTGGTACGGAGGCTGCTGCCTTCAGAGCCTGGACCTCCCCCTGGATACTGCAGGGGAGCAGAGCAGGTCAGGAGCAGCCCTGGACTTGATTGCTCCTGTTGGGTGCAAATCTGCACCTAACAGGGAGCATGTGTACATGTGTTCCTGGCCAAAGCTTAATGTGCCTGAATTTACTGCACAGTAAGATTCAGGAGCCTTAATTGCACATGAAGGAGAGGGAACTTTCCTGGAAAGGACTCCTGGATTCTGCCTCCTGCTCCCAGGATTGTTTATAAATTTTTCCCAATGATGACTTCATTTCCCAAATATATAATTGACATGTATTTAAATCTGTAAGTCATGACACTATTCTGCATTATATTTTAGTAACAAAGGGTGTGTCAACAGAGGCCATGGAGGTGTGTCAAGACAAGTAAGAGGAGACTTTGGCTTGCATTTGGTAGGGTGATCTGAAAACAAATGGATCTTTTGCACTATGGTTATTTCACCTTCATGTGCAAGATCAGTGTGAAGTAAGAAGTATAACAGGTGAAATGTGTTTTCAGGAGTGAATTGATAATAGAGCATGTAGGGCTGGTATCCCATAAGGCAGGGTGCATTAGTGAGAGAGGACTGCAGAATGCTGAATATTTGACAGCAGTGGTGCTCAACCTTTTAGAGTGATGGGCCGAGTGGGACCTGGCTGCACTGTGGGCATACTCCCCTCTGGGAGAGGGGAAGGAGAGAGGGGAGAGCGAGGTGACTGTCAATGTCGTGGAGGAGGACCAGAGATGGAGAGAGGAAGAGAGCTGACCTCAAGGCAATAGAGCCTGCCTAAGGGAGGGGGATGGAGAGGGGAAGGAGGACAGGGGGAGGAGAGGGCAGGGAGCTGCCATAGGCATCAGTGGTAAGCAGGCATTCTGGTTTTTCCTGATAAAAAGTCATAAATCTTCTGATGAAAAATTGCAAATTTTCTGATGACCCCCCCAGGAAGCCCAAGCCTGCAGTGGGCAGCGAACCCCTGCCCCCACCCCCACACACAGATCTGGGGGGCATGGGTCCCCTCTGCTGCCCAGGAGTGCATGCAGCAGCAGGGAGCTGGCCCACCCCCAATCCCCAGGCAAGCTACCTGCAGCCCTGTCCCACTCCTTGCTGGGGCTGGGCCCCAAGCCCCATGTACTGCCCAGCTGGGCAGCAATCCCAGCCCCAGCCCTGCACAACTCCCTCCCTCCCTATAGGGGCCTCAATCACCACCCCTACACAATCTTACCTGTGGGAACTGCTTTCATGGTGCCGCTTTGCCTGACCACCCTATTCCCACTCCCCCTCAGCCCCCTGCAGGCTAGAACTCTGCCAGCCTGCAGAAAGCTCTTTGCAAAACTGCAAAGTTTGTGGGTTTCTCTGCTGTAATGATAAATCCACGTTTTCCTCTGGTTTTCTGTTTCCCATGGAAAAAAGGAGTAAAACATGGGAAACAGAAAGTCTGGATCCCTGGTGGTAAGGCACATAGTAAAGAAGGGGGTGTGCTGGGCTGAGCTGCTTCCTTATGCTGTGAGCTGGATCTAATTGCTGCAGAGGCCAGATCCACCCTACAAGCCATAGCAGGCATGGACAATTATTTCAGCTGGCGGGCCACTTTACAAGTTTTGGTGAATTGTTGAAAGCTGGACAAAAAATGTTCAGAAGATATCAGTTTAACAAAATATAGATAAAAAAACATTGTATTAAAATCAAACATCTACAATAACATGTTTTATTTTTATTTAAAAAAATATTGTTTGTCCTGATTTATATGTTTTTGAGTAGTGTATAGAGAGGTGATTGCATAATAGCTCAAAATAAAGGCTTACTCTTGGATATTGTGGGGGGAGGGGTGGGGACTGTGTGTTGAGGGGCTGGGCTGGGAGCTAGAGCTGGAGCCCCATACGCTGGGACAGGAATTGCTTGGCTGTAGCTTCTCCCCCTCCTGGCTGGGTGTGTAGTGCCTGGCACATGTCCCCATGACTACCATCACCATTTCCCAGTGCTACTTGCTCCCTGGAGCAGCACAGCAGGGGCAGGAGGAGGAGAAGCTGCTGGAGGCAGGGGGAGCTGAGGAGTACCCAGGTGGCTGTAGCTGCACTGGGAGCAGCCCTGCCAGGAAGCTGTGCAAGTTGGCCAGGGCCGCTGGTGGGCATGGGTGGGAGCACAGTGTAGGCTGCCCTAGGCAGGAGTGGGCAGGGCTTGGCCCCATGTGGAGCACCGTGGGGGCAGTCATGGGCTGGATTCTGTCAATTGGCAGATATCTGCCTGTGGGCTGGATCCAGTCAATGTGGAGGCTGGACCCAGCCCGTGGACCATATTTTGCCCACGTCGGGCCATAGGTTGATCACCACTTTTTTAGAGCTTAATTTTTCTGCAAGGGAAGTTTGAGGTCCTACTATTTAGTACCACTGATTCACCAGGCTTTATTTTCCTTTTTCCAAAAGCAGCTACACACTCTTTCCTGTGTAGGATTCTAAGCTATGTCTCCCTTTCCTGCATGAAGTACTACTGTGATGAAGACTCCCCTTGGAAGGCTTTCCAAATAATGCAGTATAGGCATTTACTCCAGCCCCACCTATAGGGAGTTTCAAGCAGGTGGAACACCATGTGAAGAAGCCTGCTGTCTGCACCCAAGAGATTCTCTAATGCAAAATGCACAAACAGTGATGGAAGCAAGACTGTCAGCTTCACTCACCACCATGCTGTGTCATCCTTCCCAGTAACTCAAGTCCAAAGGTAACCTAGTGGCAAGCAGTCCCTGCACAGGGACTCAGTGATGTACCGTGTGTCTCTGGTGCCCGGGGGGCCAATGCTTGCATTTGTGCTTTCCCCTCCCCCTCCTTCTCGTAGCAATACTTAAAGTCATGCTGCACAGTGATAAGAACTCTGAAGGGCCTGGCTGGCGCCCCCACCCCCAGGCCAGCGCCTGGGGGCCATGACCCCCTCCTGCCACCCCGTTGGTCTGCCACTGTAGGGACTGCAGATATGGTTGGTCCCTACATAAGGCCCAGGAAGTTTCCTTTTTCCTCAACTCTTTCAGCCTTGTTTTAGGACCAGCCATAACCCAGTTGAGCAGAATAGGTGAATTAGCAGAATGAGCAGTGGGACCATATCACAAAAAGCCAACTGACTAGATCTAGGTTTTTACAGAAGTCATGCAAAATGTGGAGAGAGGCCACAAGGTGGTGCTGTCCAACTAGTTTTATGCCATAATCAGGGTGTTTGTTGCATTTCAGACAAGACTTCCCCTTACTGGCCTTTGGCAGTTTTGTCTGATTGTTCGGTTGTGATTAAGTAAGGTTCAGAGAAGGGCAGGCCTATATAGTCAGGTAGATTCTTTCTGCTTGCAGTCAGGATTTTATCTTCATTACCTGTTGAGATGTAAACAATACTTAAAAATGCACAAAAAACAAAATGACCCTAAGGCTCAAAGGGAATTTACAAAACACCTTTCATAGATGAGCCTACACACTTCACTTTATAAATCTATTAAATACAAAAAATCATGGACTAAATATAGACATTGGATTTATGGCACATTATAACCTTTTTGCCATCTGATAATCAGTGTGCATTTTATGGCACATTATAACCTTCTTGCCACCAGGTAATCAGTGTGCATTTTACCAGCTACATTCTATCACCTGGTCAACATTCCCCCTCTCCTCTCCCTCCCAACCTACCTGTCTCACACCTATTGTCTCCCATGGCTTCTAATCCTCACTGCCACACATTTGTATTTGCACAGATCTGAATTTTGCATATTGACTTCTATTCCATCCAGGAGAACACAAATCACCAGCAGACTCTCCATGTGCCTGAAGAAGGGTGTTTGCAAAGAACAAAAATACAGTGTATTCTCCTCAGATTTATAGCACTGACACTTTGGGAAGGAAATGAATTATCTGCAAATTTGCAAGTGAAGTCATTTGAGTAGTTTATGAGTTAGCATTTCTTTAAATGCTCTGTCTTTAAGAATGTTAATAGTCAGTGGGAATGTTCATTAAAATGCTGTAGTTACTGTGCATTAAGTTGAGTACTTGGTTAACCAAGTACTAATTCAATGTGCAGTAACTTGTGCTACTGTGCAGTAGCACCGGCACATAGGTTTTTAGTGACACTTACTGTGCAGTAGACTAATAACACTGCACAGTAGTGTACTAGTATGGGTTTTGCCCAGCACACTACTGCACAGTGTTATTAGGCTATTGTGCAGGAAGCTTCTTGTGTACATGTGCCTAGCTGGCAAGTCTACATGTGCATTAGATCCAGGAGCAGTTTACTCTTCAAAAGGCAGCCTTGCATGCTGCTCCTGGGCCACTTGCATCCCTGGCCTGGAGCAGCATGCAAAGCATGGTGGTAGCATGAGGTGGCTCTGTTGCCACAGCCTCTGCCTGCTGCATCATGGCTACTCCAGCCCCTGGCCTCAGCAGCGATGTCTGCCACCCTGGGTGCTTGCTGGCCACTGTACTGGCCCTGCTGGCTTGCTGCAGGGCCTGCTGCCCAGCCCAAGGCAGTTTTGGCCCATGTGGCCCTGCCTAGCGTGGCTCCCCATGGCGTCCCAGGCCCCCTGATGCCACGCCCTGCCACCCAGACCTTGTGCTACCACCCAGACCCTGGCAGGGACACTGATGATGTGCTCCTGGATGCCACCACCTGGGCAGTCCAGGCCCTCTTGGGCCTCTAGGCCTGCTGCCTCTGGACCTGCTGGGACAGCCAGGACTGCTGGCTGCATGTTGTATAGACTAAATGGGATGACAAGCAGTGGCTCAAGTCCTTTCTGATAACCTGGGCTATCTTCAAGGAGCTCCTGAAGCAGCTCTGCCTGCACCTGGAGTGGCAGGACACCACCATGTGGTGGCTCCTCCGCACAAACACTCAGCTGGCCATTACCGTGCTCAAGCTGACCATGCCTACCAGCTTCCACTAC
Source organism: Alligator mississippiensis (assembly GCF_030867095.1). Lineage (NCBI taxonomy): Eukaryota > Metazoa > Chordata > Crocodylia > Alligatoridae > Alligator > Alligator mississippiensis. The sequence continues at coordinate 22,659,293 of NC_081829.1, forward strand.
ATCAGCCACCTCTTCAGTGTGGGCAAGGTGACCATTGAGGAGGCTGTCCTGGAGGTGTGTGGCACCCTCCAGGACATGCTGGGGCACACCATGCTCTGTATGGTGCTGATGGGGTCCCATGCCCTGGACAGGATTGACATCCCTGTCACCTGCCCACCCCATTGTGACCTCCTTTACTACAGCCAGAGGGTCTTCCATTCCATCATGCTTCAGGCCACTGCTGACCACCGTGGTGCCTTCACCAAAGTGAGCACTTGCTGGGTGGGCAGCGCCCATGATGCCTGCATGTTCCACAACTCTGCCCTGCCAGCCCTGATAGAGAGTGGGCACTTTGTGATTGGTTGTGGGGTGGGGGAGGAGGCAGACCTCCAGGTGTGCATGGTGGTGGTTCTGTTCCTTCTCATCAGGGACTCCACTCCTTCCCTGGCTCATGTGGCCCTACACTAGCCAGCTGGACCCCCACCAGGCATGCTTCAATTGGTGCCTGGGCTGGACCCGCAACCTGGTAGAGTGTGCCTTCAGCCAGCTGAAGGGACGCTAGCTCACCCTCACCATCCACCTTGAGGTCACTGAGGCCAACATCCCCATAGTCATCATTGCAGCCTACATGCTGCATAACATCTACAAGGCCTGGGGGAGCTCTTCCATGAGGCCTGGGTGGAGGTGGAGCAGTGGGTAGAGGATGTCTGGTGGCAGCAACACTGGCAGGCCTCTCCCACCGAGGCCCTGGGTGAGCCAAACGCTTGCCAGTGAGGGCCAGGGTACTGGGTGTGAAAGGCACTGGCTGACCACCTCCTGCTGCACTCTCCGCTGTAGCCTACCTAGACTGCTCCCCATGAACCCCTGCCCCACCATAAACCCCCAGCATGATACTCACTACGGTTCTCCAAAAGACACTTTATTACCCTCCACAGAAACAGAGACCCCCCCCACCTCCCGTCCCCACAACAGAGCCCATCCCCCCTCCCTCCCTAGCAAGAGACTCTGCCACCTCCTCCCCTTCTTCCCACAGAGCCCCTCCATCATCCACCCCACCCATCACCAATTAAACACCCTCTTCCCCATGCAGGCTATTTACAGTGTGTGCTGGGTGTGTGTGCCCTCCCAAGGTGTGGGGACTGTGGGGTGGGGGATCCTATAGGCAGATCTGGGCACAGGCACCCAGTTCCCTGGCCTCTGGCCACTCTCCTGTGGGTGTAGACAGTGCAGCAAAGTCAGTGGGTGGGGGGCTTGCCCAGGAATGATGGCAGATGCTGCTCTGCCAGCACACCCATCTCCCCCTCCTTCAGCCAGTGGACTGGGCCAGCAATGCCACATGCAGTTCTGGCTCTGCTGCAGGCAGTTCCTGCTCCCCAGCTGGGGTGAGCAGTGGGGCTAGGCCTAGGTGGTGGGGCTGGGTAGCAGAGGACCCAGGGTGGGGTCCAGGGCAGGGGCTCCTGGGTGGTGGAGGTGCTAGTGCACCTCAGCCCAGGGCCACTGAGGGCCCTGCTGCTGGATGATGGGTGGCTGCCAGGGGGTAGGTGGGCCTAGGGCTAGAGGCAGGGGTGGGGAGGCCCCTCCTCCCAGTGTGGGGCTTACCAGGTGGTCAGGGTAGGCATGCCCAGTGTCCCAACTCAGTGCCCGCTGGCGGGGAGGATGTGCAACTCCCAGAAGTGTCCTAGGGCTCACAGGTTCAGCGTTTGGCTGCCTGAGCAGGGGCCCCCTCTGGCTGGCTTCAGCTCCCAGCGGCTAGGGGAGGGGGCAGCTCCCAGAGTCCAGGGTTGGAGTAGGCCAAGGGTGGGGAGCTTGGCAGGATAGGTTCCTGGCAGCCCAAGGGACCCTCCCCCAATGTTGAATCACTGCAGGTGCCAGGCCACACCTGAGTTCAAATGCTCAAATAGATGGTATGGCTTAGGCCAGGGTCCCAGGGTGCAAGGATGTTGTCTAGCTGCTGCATAAAGGGCATGGACTTGTGGGCAGCTGCCAACCAATGGTTGGTGACTATGACCCATGGTGCTCACATGGTCTTGACCTTTGTGACGGGCTAGCTGTCAGTGACCTAGCCCAGGGGTTTTGAAAGGGCAAAAGATGATTGGAAGACTTGGGATTCCCTTTCCTCACCAATCTGGTAATGATTTGGCCCAGGGGTTTTGAAGGGGTAAAAGATGATTGGAGGACTTGGAATTCCCTTTCCTCACCAATCAGGCCCCAGAGATTCACCCCTCATGTCCCCTGATTGGCCCCTTGGGTCACCTGGAGGGGGATAAAAGGGGCAGCACGGCTGACTCAGGAGAGACTAGCAAGGGACTATGAGGAAGGAGATTTAAAGAGCTGGGCCAGCAGGGCAGAAGCAGTTGCCCTAGAAGAGCCTGAAGGAGCAGGACCTGTAGGCAGTAGTTGGACCCTCAGCAGCACGGTGTGTGGCTGGCAGGAGAGGCTTCCTGCTGGGCTCCAGGATCCCCTACAAGAGGCTGTGGCCAGCAGGAGGATCTGAGCAGTGACCTGTGGGGTTCCCAGCTTGGCTTCCAGCTCCTCCAATCAGAGATCAGGCAGCTCAACATGAGGCCGGGTTTCCTGTAAGGTCAAGACCTCTAGCAGCTTAGATCAGTACTAGGACTGGTGGCTGTGTAGCACTGTTCCTCCCTACCACATGGGTGATCTGAGTTCAAGTCCCAGTTTTGGTGACTTGGGGTGAGTGAGCTAACAAGGAGAAATTCCTCTTGCAGCAGAAAGGAGCCATTGTGTTTTCCCCCTTTCTCCCCCTCCAGGTACCTAGGCCCTATATTTATTTGTCCTTTGACATTTTGTATTTTGTGCCTTTTTATATTTTCCCAACCAGTATTGTTTGCTCTGCTGTTTGTGTTTTATATTTTGTTGACCCTGTCTTTTGCCAATGATTGTAAGTGCCTAAACTTTGTTGAATCCTGCCCACTTGGGGCATTGTGGTGTTCACTATACCCCTGATTATGCCTGTTATGTTCCCAGTATTGTTCCCTCATTAAAAGGTATATGGTTAAGTCCCCAGTGGTGGTCTGGCTCTGCTCTATAGGGGGAGGAAAGTCCCTACACCTCCCACAGTGTTTGTGCACCTGCTTTGATCCCTTCATTTGGAGAGGAGGTACCTTTTGGAGTACCGCCCGGGTTACACCTTCATGTGGCACAGGTGCACTGACTCATTGTGCCTGCACTCCCACATGCAGCCTAGCAGCCCCTCATAGATGTGCTCATTAGAGCGCCCACACCATGCAAACGGTGTCAGCCTCACCCCACAGTACAATCAGGTCTGCAGTCTCCTTTTGGGACCAGTTGGGAGGCAGCATGTGGTGTCAGGGAGGATGCCAGCATAGCTACCTTGATGGCTTGTTGGTCCTCCACACAGCAGTCCCAGTGCTGGCAGGCTTGGGCAACTGCCTATAACAACCAGCACAGCACAGGGCAGGCAGGTGTGCAGTGGGGGCATGCTGGGCATCAGCCACAGGGTCCAGGTAGAATGTTACAGAGGGCCTAGGGTCAGCTGGAACAGGACCCGGTGGCCAGAGGCTGATGCAGGGGTCCCACTGTGCTGCCAGGACTAACAGGTGCCTGCAGCACCCAGTGCAGTGCAATGGTGCGGGCCTGGCAGCTGCACAGCACTATGCTGCCAAGGACCAGCACCGGGGTCTGGGCAGACTGCTGCAGCTGTCCTGAGGCCTCTGTGGGGGACATAAAGTGGCCTGTGGGTTGTGGCATGTGGCCCTGAGCCCCAGTGTACCCGCAGGTTTTTAAGAGCCTGGGACTGGAGCAGGCAAAGAGGTACCCCAGCCCTGGGGTTGGAGACACTCCCAGCCTTGGGGCCTTGGGGCTAAGCTGAGGCTGGCCTCCTAGTGGTGGGGCTGACTGGGAGCAAATTTGCTCCATCAGCATCTACATACATGTTACTGTGCAGTAACTAATTGCAAGTGCATTTCTACAGTGTATTTACAAGTGGCAAATTTACTCATGAATAGAGCAAATTACTGCCCAGTAACCGTAATTTGGTAGTTTGGTCTACTGCACAGTAAAGCATCTTCTGTAGAAGCATCCACTGTATAGACTATAGTAGGCCTTAATGCTAGGCTAGTACAGTATAGAGTTACTTGTATTTGCTTGACCATAGTTTGGCTAAGAGAAGAACAGGCAAAGGAAATGATCAGGCAGGAGAATTTCACAAGGTGTGCACCATTTTGGAAAACTTAAGAAAGATGGATGGAAAAAACTAGGGTAAAGGTTGCACAGTCACCTCAAATACATTTAGGCTGCTTGCAGATATTAAACCTCCCCTTCCCCCAAAAAACCTGTGCTTTACCAGAAGAATGACAAATAGGTCCAGGGAGGTGATACTTCCCCTCTATAGGGCATTGGTCAGACCGCAGTTGGAGTACTGCGTGCAATTCTGGGCGCCACACTTCAAGAAGGATGCGGATAACCTGGAGAGGGTACAAGCGAAGGGCAACTCGTATGGTCAAGGGCCTGCAGACCAAGCCCTACGAGGAGAGACTAGAGAAACTGGACCTTTTCTGCCTCCGCAAGAGAAGGTTGAGAGGCGACCTTGTGGCTGCCTATAAGTTCATCACGGGGGCACAGAAGGGAATTGGTGAGGATTTATTCACCAAGGCGCCCCCGGGGGTTACAAGAAACAATGGCTACAAGCTAGCAGAGAGCAGATTTAGACTGGACATTAGGAAGAACTTCTTCACAGTTCGAGTGGCCAAGGTCTGGAACGGGCTCCCAAGGGAGGTGGTGCTCTCCCCTACCCTGGGGGTCTTCAAGAGGAGGTTAGACGAGTATCTAGCTGGGGTCATCTAGACCCAGCACTCTTTCCTGCTTATGCAGGGGGTCGGACTTGATGATCTATTGAGGTCCCTTCCGACCCTAACATCTATGAATCTATGAATCTAAGAAGCAGCATGTTACTTCAATTGGGGTCTGCAGCATGTGTGTAGAATCGGTGCTGCAGTGGGGCTTTTTGGTGCTTTTATCAAATAGCAAAGAAAAATTAACTATAAGATAAAAGTGCCAAAAAATCCTCAGTACAGTGCTGCATCTTCTGGGTGCGTGATGGATTCGGTGCAGGAGCGCACTGAGTTTAAAGTAAAGCACCAGTTTTTTTTAATGTCTGCAAGCAGCCTTAGTGGTTTGATGCTAGACAAGGCTAATTTAGACAAGATATAGCTTATATAAGGCATAAGAATAGGCATATGAATTTAATTACAGCACCTGTTAGGGATACTTTTATAGTTTTCATCTTATTTAGTAAGCTTTTTGATATTTTAGCCAAGCAATAGAGTATAAAACCTGGGTCCACTTTGGAATTTTTGCTCTTTGGTTTTGAACTATTGTTCTTGCTGAATTACCTGTTTCAAGCATACCTGATTAGCACTATTTAGAAATTTAGTTTAAAAACTAGGTAAGAAGGTGCTTTCCTTAACAGGCTGGCCACCTGTTAGATGCTTTGTAAGGCTCTGGGGCTTAGACATTTTTAGATTAAATTGCTTTCAAATGTTGATAAGTGTGTTATGTCTTTAGATACAGGTATATTGTAAATTCTAATCATTTGCTTGATTTGCCTAATCTGTACTTTTAGTCATTTATATCATTTTTGTATTTAGTTGTTGAATTTGCTATTAAGTAGGTATTCTTATTAGTATTTAATTTTGGTGGGACTGGCTCTTTTAGCCATTCTTGGTTCTCAGAATCCATCTGAGGGTCAACAAGAGACTCTTCAAATTTTCCTTCTAGTTAATATTCATTGAAACCTTGTACATAGGCTTTAAAAATAAATTTTTATGGTCAATTACTAATATAATTTTTACTATAATATAGGGAAAAATCATTGCATCAATGAGACTGTGTGCAAACAAAAGGCTTTAGAACATAGGTGACCGGTGCCGCCTTAGTCGGGGGGGGGGGGGCATGTGCCCCCCCCAGTGACCAGTCCTGCTGACCAGGGGGGTGGTCCCCACAGCCGATCTTGCTGCCCAGGGTGGGGGGTCCCCTTGCAGCTGATCCCACTTCCCAGGGGGACCCCCGCAGCTGATCCTGTGATGGCTGATCACACAGAGCTCCAAGCCCCACCTTTGTTCAGCTGGAGCCCAATCCTGTTTAGGTGGGGGTGGCACAAGTCCCTGGGGCCTGATCCTGGCATATGTGGGCTGGGTAGAAGCAGCATGGGGCCCTGGAGCTTGATTCCAGGCAGGTGGAGGCAGTGCAGGAGTCCATGCCACTCCTGCCTGGCCAGGACTGGGCTCTGGGGACCCTGCACTACCCCTGCCCCTGCCCAACAGGGCCTGATGTAGTGCACAGGGCCATGGCCCATAGGGCTTCCCAGAGGATCTGTGGGGAGCTCTGCAGGCCAGGTGACACACAGTCAGGAGTCAGATCTGGCCCATGGGCCAGGGATTGAGCCCCCCTTTTCTAGTGCATGACAAAAGTTCATGGAGCAAAGCAGTGTTCTTTCTCACCTATACTTATCATACCTGCCTTTGCGTCTGGCCCATATTCCCTTTTTCATATGAATGAGCAGTGAACAGCTCCCAGAACAGGAGCAAACTAAGGAACATACAGAGATTATAGCAAATCATTTTTTTTTAGACTTATCAACACATTATTAATTCAATTAGTGGCATCTGGGGATGGCACCAAGATGCAAAGCTGGGATCCATATTCAAATTTTTCCAAACGTTATGGCTGCTCAGGTCTAGGACCTTTGTCTAGCCCTTACTGAAATACTTGCTGGCCAGGGTGTTTAGGTCCAGAAGTCTGGAGGAGTAGAGAGCTGGAGATTTGATTGCAGGCCAGCCCTAGTACACAGAGAGCAAGTTTTCCCTAAAACTATTGGATCCTTACCAATGTGGAACCCTAGCACCAGCTTCATTAATGGAGAAATAAAACCACTGAACAGCTCTCCTGCTATCTCTAGACATCCCTATTGGTGCTCTTTGTGAAAGATCTTTAATCATCCCAGAGTTACTCAAAAAAGCATCATGTATGCCTCTTTATAAAACATCATTTTTCCAAACTGCAGCATTGATTCCTTTGGGGCTGCATTAAGAACCAGCCAAGGTTTAACCTGACATTACTCTTCTAAGTCCTGCTTTTCAGAGAGAATTTTTATCTCTTGGTGAAGCAATCACTTAGCTTATTTCAACAGATGATAAAAGCTTGTCCTTTCTTTTGAAGTCAGATTATCATGGTGTCCTCTGGAGTCCTCTGGAGAGAACTTTGTCAGGAGATAACTAACATGGCCTGAATTTGAACTCTTGCTGTGGTTCTTGGGTGTAGGTGAGCACAGAACATTAGTCTGTAACAGGGTGGCATGGCCCTTTAAGAGGGAACAGGCAGCCTTGTTGAAGAAGGCCATCTGTAGGCATTTAGATATTCAGGGTGTGTCCCACTGGAAGCTTAAAATTCCAAAGGAGAGAGGAGAGGGAAGCTAACTGGGTGAAGGAGCAGTTTGTAGGTAGAAGGCAAACTATTACCCACACAAATTTGCTACCAGGAAGAGGCTATGCTACTGTGCTGGGTCCAGAGCCACCACCCAGAACAGAGCCAAGGAATTTTTGTTTGACTGGTTTGTTTGTTAGTTTGGTGTACAAAGACTTTTATTTGGAAGCAGTAGCTGAGGAGCCCTTTGGGGAACAAAGTCAGCCTGCAGGAGCCAGCAGGTTAAGCAACCCACTTACATATGCTCTATCTTTAAATACTTGTACTCTGAGCACCACCTTTATTCTTCAGGGAGGGTGATGCAGTAGCTACCTGCTGTTTGTGATGGCAGTTTCTAGTCTCTAAAGGTGCTTGTACACGTTATGGTGGGGCCGTGTACACGTGACAAAAAGTGATGAGAAATCATCATTTGTCTAACTTAATGGCGTGACTGTGTACATGTGTATGATTTTTTCATGTAAAGATTTATTTGAGCATGGAAACTTAGACCACCTTTGATGTTTTTTAGGTTGATTGGGACAAATTGTCCCATTCTAGATAAAAAAATGTGTACATGTACATCATGTCTGGTGGCTGGAGAAGATGGCGGGGACAATGCACAGGGAGATGGAAGCTCGGGTTTGGTGGGCTTCCAGTGCTTTGTGTACTGTTCCTGCTGTCTTCTCCAGCCACCAGCACACCCAGCTGCCCTCCTGTTGCCTTTCTGCATTGCCCAAGGGGCAAGCCAGCCTGTTCCCGGATGGTTCCAGGTGGCAGGAGAAGGTGGTAGGGATGGTGCATGGGGTACTTGAATCTCACAAAGCCCAAGCTTCCCTGAACATGCCCTGGCTTCTAGTGCCCCACTGGTGGGTTTGGCCGGGTGCTGCCTGCCTGTGAGCTGGGGCAGCACCCGCCCAGCTAGCACCACACCTGGGTAGCCCTGGGGGGTGCTGTTGCCATAGAGGGAAGCATTGGGCCTCCCCCACAGCTCAGGGGTTACGTGACCCAGCAGCAGCTTGTATGGGCCAGCTTCACTGAGGGGGAAAAAAAAGCAGTGAGGGGCCCATTTTTTTTTTTTTTTTTTGGATGAGCCTGCCCACTTCTCCCGTGGCTGGGGAGCAAGCTGCCAGTGAGCCTTGAGCTGTAGGGGGGTGGTCCTTACCTCCAAAGTGGCAGTACCCCCCGTGATCCCCCAGGCGGGCTGCTGGCAGGTGGGTGCCGCCTGAGGGGTGCTGCCTCCATGGAGGAAAGGGTTGCCCCCACCTCCCCAGCTCAGGCCCAGTGTCAGCTTGCTCCCCAGCCATGAGAGAGGCACAAGAGAAGCTCCACCAGAAAAAAAAACCCAACCAAAAACAGGCCCCTAGCCACTTTTTTCCCCCCAGCGGAGCCTGCCCATGGTGGGGGGTGTGTAGGGAGGAGAATGGTGGTGAGCTAATGGCGGGCAATCACTGTTCTGTCACTGTGATAGAAGCTCCTAAATTGAAACAGTGGGTGACAGTTAAAAACTTACAAAATTAAAAACCTACTGTTTCAATTTAGGGGAACTAAAACCCCTCACAGGTACAAGTGCCCAACAAGCTTTGTTAGTGTAACTTCTATATAAATACAGAGCTGAGATTTATTGCCCAAGAAGATTCAAATCGGTGTTAAATCTTCAAGACTTTAGCATTCAAGTGGGATTGGCCTCCATTCCTTGGCTAAAATAGGGAATTTATCTGCCAATTACTTTAATTTTTTTGTAAGAACACTAATGGCTGAACACAGCTTTCTTTCTTCCAGCTTGTTAAGCCATTTAGCATCAGATTACCCTGCAAATCAATGCATGTGTATCCAGAATAATATGACCATCACTGTTTGGCTTGTCTTAGCCAGAGCTAAATCCTTGTTCAAACTAAACACAGCCATGGCTTAAGTTACCATTAAAAGGAGTCAACCTGTTCTAATTACTAGTACAGGGAATACGAATATGATGGGCCAATCCTTAAGAATGCCTTGGAGAAGTCAGAACCTGATAAGTAGAGTCAAGCAGAATAATTTTCTCATGTCCCCTTAGTTTGGGTAGAAAACTGCAGTTGAATAGAGCAACCTGGCCCTTAGAAACAAGAGCAGGAAATAAGATTTTGGATTCCTAGGTGCTGTTCTTGACATACCCACTGTTCTACTGTGTGTCTATAGGCAAAAACTATACTTCTGCCTGTCTTACCCTTCCTGTCTGTAGGGATATCTATAAAGATAAATCTTATCGGGGCTTTTAGCTTAATTAAAGACTGTATTACATTTATTGCATTCTTCAGTACTGGAATTAATTTCAAGATCAAAACCTGGCTACAGCTCACAGAATCTAGAATCATCAAAAATTAGGGTTGGAAGGGACCTCAGGAGGTCATCTAGTTCAACTTCTTCCTCAAAGCAGGACCATCCCTAACTAGATAATTCCAGCCAGGGCTTTGTCAAGCCAGACTTAAAAAACCTCCAAGGACGGAGATTCCACCACCTCTCTAGGTAATCTGTTCCAGTGCTTCACCACTCTCCTAGTTAGAAAGTTTTTTTTCTAATATCCAGCCTAACTTCCCTTGAGACCATTGCCCCTTGTTCTATCATCTGTCACTACTAAGAACAGTCTAGCTTCATCCTCTTTGTAGCCACCCTTCAGGTAGTTAAATGCTGCTATCAAATCCCCTCTCGGTCTTCTCTTTCGCAGACTAAGATTTTAGCATCATAGGAAAGTAGAGCTGGAAATGCTAGGACCACAAATCTCCCTGGTGAAAGGCAGGTAGGAGGCGCCTGATAACCTCCAGCCCCTGCACAGTCCTGGCTGAGGAAACCCCAGACCTGGGAGATCTTTGAGAGGTCTGAGGCTTACATGATCCAGTGGAGTTGTGAAAGAGAGAAGACAAGCAGCACAGACCAGACTGGATGGACCTTCAAAATGGTCAATGCTGTGACCAGGACCCAAACAGGGTCAAAGGGACTAGGGGTCCACTGCGAGGGATGCCCAGAGCAAGAGGCTCGGGATCCCGATGGGCCTGAAGGTGGGGCCAGGGCTTAAGGGGGAGCCAAAGGTCCCAGAGAGGGGACCACAGCCAGAGAGGGAGAACAGTATAGGTGAGCTTAGCTGTCTGGGATGCCATCTGCAAGGCATGGGCCCCAGTGTAGGGGAAGGTTTGGAGCTGGGGATATCACCTCTAGTCACTGGGGTCTTAAATGGGCAGTAACATCTTAATAATTTTTTCATCAAGGCATGGCAGATGAGAGAGGCAGGTGGTTGGCCCAGAAACAGGTGGGCAGGCCAACATCTAACTGGCCCTGGGAAGGCCCCCTGTTATACTACATGAGACACTACTGTGCAGTGAGCTACTGTGCCGTTGCTACTGCTCTTGTTGCTACTATGCAATACCATTTGGAAAAAAAAAACATGCAGCAATGGTACTGCACATTAATGCCAGTTACTGCGCAGTCATTTAGTACTTCCTTATGCACAAAATGACTAAGTGGTAGGCCTGTGTGAAGTGGCAAGTATTCACTTCGAATTTGGCCAATTCGGAGGGACAGTGATTCGATTCAGAAATTCGAATCACTGTCATGATTCAATTAGACCAAATCAGATCTGAAGATTCAGCGCTGCTTGAGATTTGGCCATAGACTAAACAGGCAGCAGTCCTCACCATGCTGGACACAGCTGCCTCCAGCTGGTAAATCTGTTGGGGATGGGTTTGGGGGAAGGAGGGAGGGAAGGCGTGTGGGGGAGGGAGGGATTGGTGCTGGGACAAGCTACCCAGCTAGGGCGGGACTCAAGGAGTACGTGTGTATGGGGCATGGGACTCAGGGTGGTGGTGTTGGGGAGGGGGGGGGCTTGGGGTGCAGGCATGGCAGTGCTGGGAGCGGGGCCTATGCCCTGCTGCTGCTTGCCCAGCTGGGGCGGGGGTGGGACGCGGGTACGGCTTGCTCTGGGCGGAAGGGGGAAAGCAGCAGCAGGGCATAGCCCCCGCTTCCAACAGTGCCGCACTTGCATCCTGCACCCCCTTGCACTGGCTGGGCAAGCGGCAGCAGCGCCCACTCCCCCATGTCCCCCTCACGCTGGCTGGTCTCTCCCACCATCTCCAACCCCAACGTACTTACCAGCTGGAGGCAGCTGTTTCCAGCATGGTGAGGACTGCTGGCTGTTTAGTCTATGGCTGAATCTCCGAATCAGCTGAATCTTTTCCGAATCGATTCAGAGCTTTGTACTGGTCTCCCGATTTTGATTTGGAAATTCGGTCACTGAATCAGGCCGAATCTCCCCCAAATCGAATCAGCTACCAAAGCTTCAGACAGCCAGACTAAATGGCTCCTAAATGACTGCACAGTAACAACTGTGCTGTCTGCTGCTCATGTAGATGTGGCCATTGTTAACTCATATTCAGCTTATGGTCCACGGCAGTACTGCAGCCTAGCCAGTCACTCCCAGTGTCACAGAGAAGCTGATTAGAGAACCACTAGTCAGCCTGTGGAAATAGGATTAGCTCCCCAACCTGCAGTCAAATGCTAAGGCTATAGTGCAAGGTGTTCCAGTTTCCTGGAGTGCAATGTTATCTAGAGCCGATTTGTGCTCCCTCTGCAGGACTTTGTGTCAATGGAGCTGTATGGATGTTTGATAATCTCCCCACCCCTTTTTTATAATGGCTTGCTCATGGGTTCTCCTGAGTCTTGTATGTGGGGTTTTCATAGTTTCATAGTGCTTAGGGTCAGAAGGTACCTAAATAGATCATCAGGTCCAACCCCCTGCCCTGGGCAGGAACAGGTGCTGCTGTCATCACCCCCAGCCAAATATCTGTCCAGCCTCCTCTTGAAGACCCCCAAGGTGGGAGAGAGTACCACCTCACTTGGGAGCCCATTTCAGAGCCTGGCAGCCCTAACTGTAAAGTAATGTCTCCTGATGTCCAGCCTGAACCTTCTCTCTAACAATTTGTGGCCGTTATTCCTAGTAACCCCGGGTGGTGCCCAGGGAAACAGAGCCTCCCCCAATTCTCGCTGGTCTCCTTGGTGAGTTTGTAAATGGCCACCAGATCCCCTCTCTCCCGCTTGACCAAGCGAGTGGCCCTGTTCTGGACCCTGTCAGTGTTAGCCACATCCCTCTTGAAGTGCGGCACCCAGAACTGGACACAGTACTCCAGCTGTGGCCTGACCAATGCCACATAGAGGGGGAGGATCACCTCCCTGGACCTGCTTATGATGCATCTGTAGATGCCCAACAAGGTGTGGTTAGCCTTACTGACCGCTTCCTCGCATTGGTGGCTCATGTTCATCCTGGAGTAAACAATGACTCCAAGATCCCTTTCTGCCACAGAGTTGACAAGAGGAGTGTTTCCCAGCATATAGGTGTGGTGCTGGTTCCTTCTCCCTAGATGCAGTACCATGCACTTGTCTGCACTGAATTCCATCCTGTTCTCATCCGCCCACTGAGAAGATCCAATGTAAGGCAATTTTATTCAAAATGGACTTTTTCTATGAGTCAAAGTAATAATTTCAGTAGTACATTTGATAGTCTGAGCTGTTTTAAGTTCTAATATTTTTTATTTCAGTTTCTGTTGTGGTTGTATATAGCAATTCTTTGGAGGGTGTCTACCATAACTTTGGACTAAAATATAAGAGAAGAAAGCAGAGAAATGAGGTATAAACAATGGCTGAGGCTTAGAGCTGACCAGAAAGGAATTACCACTTGTGTGAGAAACTCTGCTGTTCCTCCCAATTGGCACTCCTGGGCCACAGGAAGATATTTATGATCCATCCTAAAATATACGGTCCTGTGGAGAAATAAAACTCATAAGAGAGCATGGAAGGCATGAGAGTCAGGTCTAGAGCTCTCATAAAGCACTATAGTGAGTCTGGTGGATACAGCATTAATGTCTTCCTGAACAAAAATGAAACTTTTTCTTTTGATTCTAAGATGGCAACTTCTGTCAAAATTTTTAATCCTTCTCAACAGAATTTTTTAATTTCAGTGAAACCCCATTTTTCAACTGGAAAATGTTCAATTCTAAGTATTTCTACCAACCTGCCTGACACCGCTGTTTGACTTATAGATAACCTGTTTCTAAGCTAGTAGTTAGGTCATTATAAAACCATCATGAGAGCTGATCCAGGTTTAGGACGTTGTTTTTTTTTCCCCAGTGTGCAGTGGAAACTAGAGCAGTCTGAAACAGTCTAAAGTAATTGGTCTTTCCTACACCAGGATAAAAAGGGGCATGGACAAACATACACTTGGAGTGGATTCAATAGGGGGAGCAGCTTTTCTTCCAGAGCCTGCAGAGGCCATTATGCTTTAACTGTTCCATAATGATAATAATGTAGCAAAATTGTTTCATGGTTCACCCTGTCTTATTCAGGGTCAAAGTTGGGGTGATATTGCTCACTTCTTTTGCTGGAACAGGGGTTCTTAACATTTTTAGACTCAAGGCACCCCATGGGAAATGTCAGCTCTTACTTTTCACTTGTTTTTGGACTATGGAAAAGTGATAAAACAAACCTTCTATTTTAAAGAACTCAGAATGAACACAGATCAGAATAGTTTTGACACTATGGATTCCTATTGGAAATCTCTGGGCTTTTCTTGTGAATCATGTGTAGGTGTTTGCACACCTAAGAGTGCTAATATTGTGCCTCACCCCTCTAACACCCTGAAATGTATCTCACAGGACCTTAGGGTACCATAACACCCTGGTTGAGAATCACTGTGGTAGAGGATCATTCACTACACTGGCATTCACATCAAAATAAAATCAAAGCTGATGCTAAATGAACCCCCGTGTTTGCATTCAGCCTCCAAGTAATGCATTGAATAGGATGTGGAGACTTGACTTGGGCTTCCTTCAGATCAGAGGTGATACCGGTGGTAGCAGGGGGATAATAACTTTCCATACCTTGTACTATCTATTTAATTTTCGGGGCGTGTCATATTCAGAGTGAGAGGCAGCCTCTGGTATCTGCTCTGTGGGTAGCAGATTCTCTCATACACACCTGCAAATCTATTTTTAAAAAAAAATCACTACATTTGCAATGTTCTGGTAGTGTTGAATCACTTCCCATCTGACCTCAAAGATTTAGTACTCTCCCCAATACCTTTACAAGAGGAATAGAAATTTATTAGCATCAGGGACTGAGAAACAATGACTTTTTGGGATTTTATAATTTTCCTGATACTCAATAAACCCTGATCTTCATAGATGATTGTAACCCTACTGAACAAGATTTTATTTAATCTGTTATTTAGTTTAGCTGGGTCTGTTTCTGTCTCAGAGGCCTGAGGAAAGATACTGTGATACCCAAAAGCTTGCTTATGTCCATACCAACCATACCTTTGGTTCAAAAAAGAACTTGCAAGAATTCTTGCACCTCACATAAAATTTGCAAAACATTAAAAAATTCGGAAATGCAAGAATCAAGGTTAGGTGGGAGGCCCACCTATAAGATGGCCGCATGGCTTTGTAACTGTGGCTATGGTTAGACACCAGGAATCTATTCCTGTCTCAGCCCTTCTTGTAGGTCAATTTCCAGTGCTGTATATTGCTTGAACACTTACCGAGGTAGATGGAATAATGAATGTTAGCAGAGGATTCCTGGTGTGAAGGGCCTGCAACTTTCTACTCAATCTTTTGAAGTATGTCCCACAAGCTTAATTCAGCTTTATGTGATCTTATGTGATACTGTTGTGGCTGGAACATAAAATGTTTGCTACAGTTTTTAACTAGATCATTTTTTTATTAAAGATGTGGGTGCACTTTTGGCCCAGTTCTGCAGAACAACCAGTTCCCTTTATTGGAGCTGAATATCCTTAATCATATCTGTCACATCCTGGGAACTTCAGTCACAGCTACTTGTGGCTTTTACAGTAAGATAGTTCAGGTTCTTTCCCCCTGTCATGTGTGCTCTCCCCCAAATTCCAAAAACTCCTAATAGTTGAACAATTCTGATCCCATCCACTAGGGGGGCAACAGTAGGCTTACACATATATCCATGCATGTACACACAGGTGCATGAGAGTGGCAGTTTGTCACTCTCAAAAGAGCTGTGGAGAAACAACTGCTCCAGAGAGGAGAAAGGAAATGGCCTTGGAAATATTTTCTGATTGTTAAATGAATTTGCATCCAAGAAAAAGTATTACATTGGGACAAAGCCAAAATCCATATATATGTGACCTGCAGTGACCATGGATTCTCCTGCCTGATTCTGTTATTCCTCTTTCATGAGGTGTATTACTGATAAAGAAAAGGACCAGAGGCCTGACACACAAATTTATCTGTACAATAAAAGACTTGTAACCTGCACAATGTTGAGCCAGTGATTCAATGCCTTGACCCCTAGTGCTGAGGAAGTGCCTGGACTCCATGAATAGGGATCCCACAGCAAAGCAATCCTATTTTGCACTTATGTGTTTTGTCATAACCAGGAGGAAATGGAACTCTGCTAAAAAATATGCTTGCTGAGCGGTCAAATAAAAGTAAACTCTCCCCTCTTCCATGAATGGTAATTTATTGTATTTATTCAAGGGAACAGTTTAAATAGTAGGAAAGAGCTAATTATTTCTTAACTGCATCAAAGTGAATGTCATTAAGATTGACAGAAGGGAGCAAAGCATAAGATTCTTTTAGGAAACTTTCCAAGGAAGTAAATATTTCTGTAAATGTAAGTCATCATTTTCAGTCTACTCACTCTATTGAAGTCAAAGTAACAATGTGATGTCACCGAAGGCCTGAGCCAAAGCAGTTTGTGGTTTGGGCTTTTTTCTGTTGACTTCTCAGGCTTTAGACTATATGTATCTAACTAAGGCTGCACAAAAAAAAAAAAAAAAAATCCTGATCAGGAGAAAATGTCTCTCCTACAAGTGAAAATACGTTTGTGTAAAACCAAACTCCAAATTTGCAATGAGAGCTGCTTGGGAATTTTTCAGTGAAAATACTGATTTGTTGAAACCAAAGCTTCTTCCAGGAGCATATCGGTTTCAGCGTAACTGTTCCTGGAAAATGATGCGAGTTCCAGCATAGCATCTCTGTGAAAAAAAAAAATTTTAGTTTTTAATGTGCTGCAGAAGAGCTCATTGGTTGCTTGATACAGGCAGGCTAGGGTCTCTGATACACAAAGCAGGTGACAAACCACTCACTAAATGCAGCTGATTAATTCTTTTCTTACCCTCTGTGGACAGGAGAAACAATTGATCATTGTCTTCCTTATAACAACTTCCTACACAGTTGAAATTTGTCACTGTTTATGTTCTTTTCTTGTGCAGAAAGCCCTGAATCCCTGTGCCATAAAGCAGGTTCTTGCCCTTGTTACTATATTAATTTCCTTCAATTTCAGGGGAGATTCACTGGCATAAAACTGTTATAATGTAGAAGAGAATCATTCCCAAGCTGGAACAGCAGGAGAAAGAGTGTTTCCTTTGAGCCCTATTTGAGTCTTCACGGCAGCTACCATTCATGGATTCTTCTAATAGAATCAGAGAATCAGAGAAAATGAGGTTTGGAAGGGACTTCAGGAGGTCATTTAGTCTACCCCCCTGCTCAAAGCAGGACCATCCCCATCTATATCATCTCAGCCAAGGTTTTGTCTTAGTTGCATTTTAAAAACCTCCAAGGATGGAGATTCCACAACTTCTCTTGGTAACCTATTCCAGTGCTTCACCACCCTCCTAGTGAGAAAGTTTTTCCTAATGGCTAACCTACACTTCCCCCGCTCCAACTTGAGACCATTGCTCTTTGTTCTGTGATCTGGCACCACTGAGAACAATTTAGCTCCATCCACTCTGGAACCACCTGTCAGGTAGTTGAAGGTTGCTATAAAATTCCCCCTCAGTTTTCACTTCATCAGACTATATAAGCTCAGTTCCCTCAGCCCCTCCTCATAAGTCATGGGCCTCAGCCCCTGAAACAATTTTCTTGCTCTCTGCTGGACTCTCTCCAATTTGTCCACATCCTTTCTATAGTGGGGGGCCCAAAACTGGACACAGTACTGCAGATGTGGCTTCACCATGTCAGGACCGAGGGCGGTCTAAGGCTATGGCCAGTAGCCCGGACTGTCAGGTGGGGTTTTTCCACGACGGAGTAGAGTTAGGCACAGAAGCGTATTGGTTTTACAAAGAAAGCTTTACTTACACAGCCGATGGTCACAGTGCAGGAAGGAAACTTGCTTGAGTTGCAGTTGCACACAGACAAACACAAGTGAGATCTCTTCCGAACCGAACCGAGATGAGTCGTCGATGCACGACTCCACGGGTGCTTCACACGGGGGATACGTCAAATTTTCCACTATGACGGGGAGTGGTTAGAAGCTGATCAGGCTCCTATGTCCTCCTCCAAGAAACGCGGAGTTTGCTAGGCTCCACAGCGCGCTCAGAGTTCCCCACGAGATGGTTGTGGAGTCCTCCAACTTGGGCAGAAACTGCTCTAGCCTTTTGTACGGCTAGCGAGCCAATTGATAGCCGCCACGTAGGAATAATTTAGAATTGACCAATAGTGGGACACTAATTTGCATACGTGTGGCGGGAACTCTTTTGCACCAGGGTTTTCTCTCTGCAGCTGAGAAATCCACCATGCAAAGAAAGCTCCACGTGGTGGGAAAATTCCAATGTGCCGAGGCACTAAAAATCATTGGGTTATGACATGCCCCCTTGCCGATGGCACAGCCGGAATTTTAAACCACATGCGCATTGTTTGAGTCATTACGAGCTCTCTCGGCTGGTTCATATGCCAAACGATTAAACACAAATTCAGACAACATAATAAGTTCGTCCTCTAAGGACCGGATCAAATAATAACCGGCACTAACACACAGACACATAATTATATTCATAACAAGAAATTCAACTATCAGGACTTCAGTAGGCGTCATGGCGAAGTTACAAGTCAAGCCCTCACTTCTTCAATGATGTTCTTCATCTCTCTCTCTCAGGACTTCCCTCCACCACGCACTTTGAGTCCTGGACCTGTAAAAAGAAAATCCTCAAAACGATAAATTAACCTATATTACAATATTTACATGGAACCGCGCGCGATAGGGCAGTCGGCAAGATTTGTTGCCGCTTCCCGCTTTTCACAGCACACAATGCAGGTGCTTGGGCATGGCTCCGCTTTGGACGATCTTTTTTCTGCACGCTCGTGGATACAACCGACGCGGAAGTGGATGGCAAACACCGCGGGGTTCTATCCATGCTCAGCAAGACAAAAACGTCGATGACAACGTCGAGGAGTCGTCGTCTAGCTTGTCTGGATACTGAAAACCCAGTTCGTAGGCCAGTTGCCATTGGCCTGCATCCCCCAGGATTCAGAGCAGTCGTTTGGTGAGCCCAGAATGGTTTATGAGGAACCCAAACATGATTTGCTCTTTGGGCGTTCTCTGCGGCAACGGTTGATGATCAGATTTGCTATGGCTTGCACCCTGAGCTTCGATTGGGTATATAGTAGATCGATGCTCCCAGTCGCTGGGTGTTTTCGACTTCATGAGGATGCACAATCGCGAAAGCTGACGCAAAAGGTTGCTTGCAGGTTGACCAACCATTGGATTGAGGAAAATCCGGATGACGACGGTGTTCTTTCCTCCATAGACCTCAACACAGGCTTTCACGCTGTTTAAATTTATTGGAACTGTCCCAGGATTTCGTAGATAGCGGTGAGGCCACGGCCCTCTCTGCTGGGATGATGTCAGTCCCAGTACACATGCTCTGGGGTTCCAGGAGCAGTACAAGATCCTGACTATGGCCAGTAAAAGCTGCTCCGCGCTGGCTTTCTCCGTCCGTCCGTCATGCCATGCGTGAGATTCCTGACCGACTTGTCCTGCGGCGAGCGCCGGAAGCAGAATGGGCCAATGAGTGTTGAACGTCACTGTATTGACATTGATGGCATGCCCTCTACTCCATGAGGCCTGCCGGATCAGGAAGCTTGCTTCTTCTAAGTCCAACAAATCGGACCCAAATTCCACAACTAGGTGTCCCATCCACATGGCTAGGGTCTCTTCAGGCTTGATCTTTGACTCCTCGTACAGTTCCTGCAACTCAGTTCGAGTACGAGCATGATAGGTGGTAGTACAAGCTGCACTCGATGGATCAGTTGCCTGGCAGGTCGGTGTCACAGGGCGAACTGCTGCTAGAGCCATTGTTGATTCTGGTAGGAGGGGCGGATGCTCTCCTCCGCTTGATGCTCCCTCCCCGTGGCAAGAAGGCGGGGCCGCCAGAGGCAACATCACTTCAGTGGGCAGGACCGCTGGACGGATTCTCGCTCGTTCTTTTGAAGCTCCGCCCATCTTTTCTGGCTCCTCCACGTGGCTCCCTTCTTGCTTGGCGCCATCTTGAAATGACGTCTCAGGATCCTCTCTCACAGCCGCATCTTTAGGCGCCTGAACGGTTGCGAGCAGCTGGGCTTTCAAACTTGCATTTTCCCGCATGAGAGTTGTCATAGCATGGACCATTGCACTTAACATCTTTCCCCTGTTGCACTTCGGGGCTGCCCCTTCAGCTGCGGCACATCCCTCTGTCTCCAAACTCTCACGGAGATCGGACAGGAGCTCGCGGCTCCTCGATCTAGACAACACTGCTTGGGGAGTAAACTGGTCTTCTGTCTCCTACACATATCTCAGGCAGTGGGTATACTTTGGGTCGAGGGTCGGGTCTACTGTGCCCACCGGTTTCACTCGGACTGAGGATACGGTGCCCCCTTCCTCTCGGGATCTAAATAGGACCCGCTCTCCACCCATCACATACCCGAAAGCTCCGGGGTGAAGATGTGCTTCCTTCTCTTCTCCCTTCAGCGAAAAGTAGCCGCTGATGGGCCTTTCACCCGTTCCGCCTGCCTGATGGTAAGCAATATGCACCTCTGATTCTTTGGTGTCTGTTACATGCCGTTTTCCACTGCGCCAAGGGCAGTTTTTCACTAACTCTAACTCCATCGTGTCTTCCCCGCATCCTGTTTGTGACGCCATGTCGGGACCGAGGGAGGTCTAAGGCTATGGCCAGTAGCCCGGATCGTCAGGTGGGGTTTTTCCACAACGGAGTAGAGTTAGGCACGGAAGCGTATTGGTTTTACAAAGAAAGCTTTACTTACACAGCCGATGGTCACAGTGCAGGAAGGAAACTTGCTTGAGTTGCAGTTGCACACAGACAAACACAAGTGAGATCTCTTCCGAACCGAACCGAACCGAGATGAGTCGTCGATGCACGACTCCACGGGCGTTTCACACGGGGGATACGTCAAATTTTCCACTATGACGGGGAGTGGTTAGAAGCTGATCAGGCTCCTATGTCCTCCTCCAAGACACACGTGGAGTTTGCTAGGATCCACAGCGCGCTCAGAGTTCCCCACGAGATGGTTGTGGAGTCCTCCAACTTGGGCGGAAACTGCTCTAGCCTTTTGTACGGCTAGCGAGCCAATTTCTAGCCACCATGTAGGAATAATTTAGAATTGACCAATAGTGGGACACTAATTTGCATACGTGTGGCGGGAACTCTTTTGCACTGGGGTTTTCTCTCTGCAGCTGAGAAATCCACCATGCAAAGAAAGCTCCATGTGGCGGGAAAATTCCAATGTGCCGAGGCACTAAAAATCATTGGGTTATGACACACCAGTGCTGAATAGAGGCGAAAAATCACTTTTCTTGATCTGTTGGCAGTGCTTGTACTAATGCAGACTAGTATGCCATTAGCCTTCTTGACAACAAGGGCACACTGTTGGCTCATATTCAACTTATTGGCCACTGTAACCCCCAGGTCTTTTTCTGCAGAGCTGCTGCTTAGCTAGTCAGTCCCCAGCCTATACTGATACATGGGATGTTCTGTCCTAAGTGCAGGGCTTTGCATTTGTCCTCATTGAACCTCGTGGACACGTCCAGATGAGCGTGCACGTGCCTTTTGCCCCACCTCAAACCCCTTTGTGGCGGGGCAGCAGGCACGTGTGGGAATGAAAAGTTCTCCGCGCTGCAAACTTGTAGTGTGACGAGAAAATTAGACCCCTGGATATCCAGGGGTCTAAAAAAATCAAAGTTTAAAAAAGCAAAGCAGTGCATGGTCCCTGACCATGCCCTGAGGCAACTGGAGGCTGGGACATCCATGGAGACGCTTTGCCTGCCAGAGCACCTCTATGGTTGACCCTTGCCCTGGTGCTGAAACATGTGGCCAGCCAGGCCATGTGTTTCAGCACCAGGGCTCCAGTGCTGGTGAGTAAGGGGTTGGGGGGGGCTGAAGAAGGGGGGAGGTTCCCATGGGGGGGGACCCCTGACAGCCCTGCCCACTCCCCCAGCCCCCTACTGTGGCCAGCTCCTCCCCCCGCCAACCCCCCCCAACCCTTGACCCCTGCCAGGGCCGGCCCCTCCCCCCGCCAGCCCCCCCCGAGACTCCCCCCACCAGCCCCCCCGAGGTGCCTGACCCCTGCCCTGGCTGGCCCCATCCCCCCATGTCCCCCCATTCCTGTCCCCCACTATATAGCATAAAAAACAAAACAAAAAATATCCAGCACTTATGGCAGTTGGAACTGCTGTGTGGCTCACCGGGGTCCCGCCTGCACAGTGTGGGGCAGGCTGATAGCCCCAGTGGCCCCAGCTCAGGTCCTGCTGCCCCCTCCCACTGTCTTGTGCTGGGGGTTTCTGCCAGGAGGCCCTGGAGCCCCCCCCCCCCATCCCTGCTTCTAAGGTAAGCAGAGGCTTTTTTTTCCCCATTTTTTTCTGGGTTTTTTTCTGGGTTTTGTGATGGTGCCTGGGGTTGTGGGGTTAGCTATGGGGGCCTGGGGGTGCAAGTTGCAGGGTGAGACTGGGTAGGGAAGCCATTTGGGGGGTCTGGGGGAGTGGGGCTGGGTGGGGCAGCCATTGGGGGGGCTGCAGCAACTGGTGGGGGATGGGGCCGGGGGGGCAGCAGTTGGGGGGGCATGTGGGCCTTGCAGAGGGTGTGGTAGCCCCTGCAGGGGCCGTTTGGCCCCCATTGGAGGGCATACCCCTTGTGTAGGGGCTGAACCTCCCATTAAGGGGCCGAACTCCTTGTTTGGGGCCAAATCTCCTATTGGGGGATGAAACCCCTTGTTGGGGGGGCTGTACCAATTGTTTGGGGGCTGAAACCCCTGTTGGGGGGCTAAACCCCTTGTTTGGGGGAATGTACCCCTTGTTTGGGGGTTGAACCCCCTGTTGGGGGGCCAAACCCCTTGTTTGGGGGCTGAACCCCCTGTTGGGGGGGCAAACCCCTTGTTTGGGGGCCAGAGCCCCTGTTGGGGGGGCAAACCCCTTGTTTGGGGGCTGAAACCCCTGTTGGGGGGCTGTACCCCTTGTTTGGGGGCCGGACCCCTTGCTGGGGGGCCCAGCTCTTTGTGTGGGGGCCATCTCCTTGTGGGAGTGCAGCAAAATGTGTATTCATGAATTCATGAAACGTATTTAGAGTTCACTTTATTATTATGATAAGAGACTTACTTTAACACTGTAGATATATCAATAAAACATTGTCCAACTGATCGCTGTCTCTGTCATGCTCTCTCTCTCGTTATACTGGTCTTTTGTTTTACTTTTGGAGGAACATGGATTTGCGGGTATTTTGAGTGACTGGGATTTTTTTTAATTAGGGATTTTTCAGTTTTGCAATAGGGAACACCAGAATTCCTGCTAGGGAGGAACCTTTGACCCAGCTGGCTGTGGCTGATCTCCTGGCCGAATGGGGCCAGGAGGACATGCTTTGACAGTTCAAAGCAGGCCACCACACCCGGAACATCTTCCGGGTGATAGCTGCCCAGATGGCTGGGCAGGGGACACACATGGCAGTAGTGCTGTACAGAGGCCAACCCTGCAACCACAGTCCACTGGCAGCTGGCCCAGAGGGGCAGATGCCTCTACTGGCTGTGCAGTCCCCATCCAGGTCTGGCAGGTGTGCAGCAGGTCACAGCCAGGCAGCAGCCCCTACTGCCAGACCCCTGCAGTGGGTAGAGGGTGCAGGGAACCTTCAGGGCTGCTTCAGCAGTCCAGCTAGCACAAGGGATAGTGTCCCCAGGTACCAATTGGCTGGGCCCCAGAAGCTGCTGAGAGCTAGTAGCCCTGAGCTACTTGCCAGGGCGGCTTTTTATACTGCTGGGGACAGCACAGGTGCTGGCCCCGGGCTCTAGCTCCCCCTGACTGCAGATCTGGGAGGAGCCAGGCAGGGTTATTTTGCCCCAAGTGGCACAATTTGCTCCATACCAAAGTTTATGTCCAAGCACGTGCGCTGAAGCAAAAAACCCCGGCTCAAATTTGCACCGCTTCTATTTGAGCTGCTGCAAATGCATATGCTTGCATGAGTTTTCAAAGATGATGGCCTGTGGTTCTGCAAACACATTAGCCAACTCTTTCAGCACCCTTGGGTGCATTGCATCTTACTCCCTGGACTTGTACACATCCAGCTTTTCTAAATAGTCCTCAACATGTTCTTTTGCCAATGTTGGCTACTCCCCTTCTCCCCAAATGGTACTGACAGGTACAATAGTCTGGGAGCTGACTTTGCCTGTGAAGACTGATGAAGAAGGTGAAAAAGGCATTGTGTACTTTAGCATTTTCTGTATTATCTATCACTAGGTTGCCTCCCCATTTAGAAAAAGACACTTTTCCTGATCTTCCTCATGTTACTGACATACTTGTAGAAACCCTTCTTGTTACCCTTCATGCTCCTTGCTAGCTGGAACTCCAATTGTGCTTTGGCCTTCCTGATTTCATCCCTGTATGTCCAAGCAATACTCTTATACTTCTCCTTAGCCATTTGTCCAGATTTCCACATCTTGAAAGCTTTCTTTTTTGCGTTTGTGAAATCTTGTGAACACGTCTTGAAAGCTCACTGAAGAGTTCCCTGCCAAGCCAAGCTGGTCTTCTGCCATACTTGCTAGTCTTCCTGCAAATTGTGATGGTTTGTTCCTGTACCCTCAGTAAGGTTTCTGAGGGTGCAGGAAAAAAAATCCCAATGCACAGGAAGACTACCAAATATGGCAGAAGGCCAGCTTGGCTTATCAGGGAATTCAGTAAGCTTTCTGGGGGCCAGAGCAGGAGCATTCACATTGCAACCCCTGTCAAGTAATACCTGGTAATACCTACTAATTCCACTAATACTCCAAGTCACGATTTTGACCCTACAAATTGACCAACAGTAATCAGTCATAATGCCTTGTGACCAAAGTAGACATGAGCCCTCCTTAGGGTGAGCATTAACCACGCTGTTCACAAACCCTGAAGAGTTTTCAATGGAAAAAAAAACCTGATTGTAAACCTATGTAAGAAAGTCCAGTGCTCTGTCTTGTGCTTACAAGAGATGCACCAAGGGCCTCATAATAACTGTCCTTCAATACCTGGAATGACTATGATGACTGAAAGACCACACAAGCAATTTGGAAGTACTGTGTTTGCTAAAACTGAGATGGTCATAATTTCTACAGCAAAGACTGAAGAAAACAACATTGAAATCCTGACCGTTGAACGATTGACTCACAACTCGATTGACTCACAATCACTTCAGTCTACAAACCACCAAACACAAGTTTTGCTTTTACAGACACACCAGGGATCACTCAGAATAAACCATGGGTAATAATCAGTGACTCTAACAGCCACAGTATGCAACGGGGCTACAATAAGACCAATAAAGACAGTGAAGCAGTAGAAGCATGGTTGGATGCATACCAGCTGAGTTTGATTCATGACCCAAAGCTACCTAAATCATTCAACAGCAGATGTTGGAAATGAGAATACAACCCAGACCTTATTTTCACCAGCAACACCATCACTGGGCTAAGCAATAAAATAGTATTCAACTCTATCCCACATTCCCAGCACCAATCAGTTGGCATTCAGATCAGAGCTGCAGTAACACCTATACCAGTGCCATTTCTCTGACATTTCAACCTTAAAAAGGCAAACTGGCAAGGCTTTTCAGAATACCTTGATGCCACAGTCAAAACCATCAAAGCATTGCCTGAGAACTATGACCAATTCATAAAAGCTGTACAGAATCTGCAAGGAAGAACATCCTGAGAGGCTGCTGCAAGATTGGGAAAGCAGTCGGCCTTGATGACATGCTTACCAAAAAAATTAAGCAATTCAGACCCCAGACTTGAGAGTGGCTCCTCTGCCTATATAACTCATGCACAGCCAGTCAAAAAATTCCAAAGATATAGCAACATGCTCAGGTAGTGGCACTTCTAAAGCCAGGGAAAGATCCATCTGACCCAAAGAGCTTCAGACCTATCTCTGCTATACCACATACACCTGTACACATGACTGATACTGAACCAGTGTGCCCCATATGTGGATAAACACCTAATCCCTGAATAAGGTGGCTTTCACTTTGGAAGATCAACAACAAGCCAGCCACTCAATCTAATTCAACATATTGAGGATGGTTTTGAAAGAGGCCAAATCACTGGAGCTATGTTCATCAACCTAACAGCTGCCTAAGGTACAGTTAACCACTGATGACTCCTCCACGAGACCCTGGAAATAACAAAACACCTACACCTTACAGAGCTGATATGAACCCTGCTCAAAAAAGCCTTTTTTTTTGTCAAATTGGATGGGAAGTGAAGCAGATGGAGGTGACGGATAGCTTCCCCCCAGGAAGCATACTAGCACCACTGTTATACAACATCTATACAAATGGCCAACCAATCCATTTGAAAACAAAACATTTAATCTATGTAGATGACCTGTGCATAACCACCCTAAACACTGGTTTTGACCATACTGAAAAATCTCTAAGAAGAGCACTAATTGGCCTAACCTCATACTACATTGCAAATCAATTGTGTGTCAACCCAGTGAAAATATAAGTATGTGCCTTCCATCTGAAAACCAGGAGGCCAACTGTCAGCTCAACGTTACCATTACATGGTCCAGAAGCCCACTATTCTACTGTCCAAACCCAGTTTACCTTGGAGTCACCCTCAGTCAAAACCTCTCATACAAAGAACACACCATGAAGACAAACACAAAGGTGAGTACTTGTAACAACATTCTATATAAGCTCACCAACTCATAATGGGGAGTTAGGCTCTCAATCATCTGAACCACTACTCTGGCTCTCAGCTTCTCCTCTGCCGAGTATCCATGCCTTATATGGGAGAGATCCATACATGATAAGTGCCTTGACCCCATTCTAAATGATAGCTGCCAATGCATCACAACATGTCTGAAGCCTACTAACTTAAATAGCGTGTACCCGCTGGCTGGCATTGCTTCACCTGATATCAGAAGAGCAGTGGCAAGCGGGATAGAATGATCGAGACAAACTGGAGATATGAGACACCCACTGTAGCACCAACCCACAGCACAGAAATGTCTGAAGTCACATAGGAGCTTCCTCACCAGCACCTAACCTCTCAATGCCATACCC
The DNA here is from genome assembly GCF_030867095.1 of Alligator mississippiensis. Classification (NCBI taxonomy): domain Eukaryota; kingdom Metazoa; phylum Chordata; order Crocodylia; family Alligatoridae; genus Alligator; species Alligator mississippiensis. The sequence continues at coordinate 22,686,051 of NC_081829.1, forward strand.
AAGGAGACTTGACTACAGATGTGGAACAAGAGGCTGTAAAAAATACCTGACAGTGAAAAAAAAAAAAAAAAAAAAAATAATGTACATTCCAGCAGCTGAATCTTTACCACCAGGGGTTGATGAACCACGTTAAAGGTGGCAGTATCTCAACTGCCTGTGTATCAGAGTCAGACGTTCCAAGTAACTAATGAAGAAGTAGGGCTATACCATTGATTCAACCACCTGTGACTATGGCACAGAGTTTCAGACTATGCAATGTCTGCTGCAATGCCCATTGATTGAAGACACGTACGGTGAAAGATCTTGCGAAGTACAATAAATGAGCACAAGCATTTGTAACAAAACTGTCAAATGTGGAGTAGAGACAAGAAAAAGTCAGATTTCTTTAAAATACAACCAGCTCTCCTGGACTCCTTTCCCCTTCAGACTGGCTTCCTAGCCAATCCTGTCCATCAGTTCCCTGAGTGAGTCAAAGTTTGCTTTTCTGAAGTCCAGGGTCTTTACTCTGATGCTCTCCTTTTTTCCTTTCCTCAGGTTCCTGAACTCAGTCATCTCATGATCGCTACTGCCCAAGTTGCCATACACTACTACATTTCCCACCAGTTCTTCCCTGTTTGTGAGCAGGTGGTCAAGAAGAGCCTGGCCCCTAGTTGGCCTCTACAATGCTTGCACCAGAACATTGTCCTCAGCACTCTCCAAAAACTTCCTGGCTTGCCTATGCACAGCTGTATTACCTTCCGAGCAGATGTCAGGGTGATTGAAGTCCTTCATAGGAACCAGGGCTTGTGATCGGGAAACTTTCACTAGCTCAGTCGTTCCCAATTTGTGGTATGCAGACAACCTGTCAGTGGTACACATTAACAGTGTAATGTGGGTGGTACTCCAAGAGGTACCCTGTCTCTAATTGAAGGGATCAAAGCAGGTGCACAAGCGCTCTGGGAGGTGTAGGGACCCTCCTCCCCCTATAGAGCAGAGCCAGACCACCAATGGGGACTTAACCATATACCTTTTAATGAGAGAACCGTACTAGGAACATAATGGGTATAAACCAGGGGGTATAGGGGACACTACAATGCCCCGAGGGGGCAGGATTCAACAAAGGTTAGACACTTACAATCATAGACATAGTCATCCAGTTGACAAAAGACAGGGTTAACCAAAATATAAAACACAAACAGCAGAGCAAACAATACTGGTGGGTGAAATATAAAAGGCACAAAATACAAAATGTCAAATAACAAGGAATATAGGGCTTAGGTACCTGGAGGGGGAGACAGGGGGAAAACACAATGACCCCTTTCCAGTGCAACAAGAATTTCTCCGTTACTTCACTCACCCCAGCTGGGACTTGAACTCAGATCTCCCACTTGGTAGGCAAAAAAAAACTCTACCACACAGCCACCACTGCTGCAAGTATACCAAACTGCTAGGGGTTTTGGCCTTGCAGGATCCCAGGCCTCATGTTGAGCTGCCTGGCCTCTTATTGGAGGAGCTGGGAACCTCTCAGGTCGCTGTTCAGATCCTTGCTGGAGCTGAGGAGCCTCTCCTGCTGGCCGCACCCTCTCATAGGGGATCCTGGAGCCCAGCGGGGAGCCTCTCCTGCCTACTGTACTGCTGAGGGTCCCACTGCTCCCTGCAGGTCCCACTCCTTCAGGTGCTTCTGGGGCAACTGCTCCTGCCCCGCTGGCCCACCTCTTGCCAGTTCTTTGAAGCTCCTTCCTTGTGGTCCCTCGCTGGTCTCACCTGAGTCAGCTGCACTGCCCCTTTTATCCCCCTCCAGGTCACCCCAGGGGCCAATCAGGGGACATGGAGAATGAGTCTCTGGGTCCTGATTGGTGAGGAAAGGGAATCCCAAGTCCTCCAATCATCTTTTACCCCTTCAAAACCCCTGGGCTAAGTCACTGCCAGCTAGCCCATCACAACAGATTTAGTATAATTACTTTATATGACAAAAATGTTCTGGTAGTACTTAAGGTTGAAATGAAAAATTTGCTGGTTGTATCATTTTAAATTGGTGCGCAATCTGTCAGTTTGGGAACCTCTGCACTAGCTGTTTGAAGAAAGCCCCATCCACCTCATCCTCCTAGTCTGGTGGTCTATAGCAGACACCCACCACAGCATCACCCTTGTTGCTCAACCCTCTGACCCTAACCGAGAGACTTTCAACAGGCTTATCTCCAGTTTCATACTGGAGCTTTGAGCAATCATACAGCATTTTACATAAAGCACAACTCCTCCTCCTCTGCTCCCCAGCTTGTCCTTCATGAACAGTGACTGTGTGGGGAATTCCAATTCTTTCTGTTGGTTTCCCAGGCTCTGTGCATTCACATATAGACACCTGAGGTAACTATCTAATTGTCCTACTTTCTCAAGAGAATAGAAAAGGCCTCCCTTGTTGCCCTCTCCTGCTTGTGCTTCCTTAAGATCACCCACTTCCTGACTTATTCAGGGCTTTGGTCTTCATCTGCTGGCAAACCTAGTTTAAAGCCCTTGTAATAGGTCGACAGATGACGCCTGATTCACCTGTTGGCATCCTCAGACAAAAAGGGTTGGTCCCGGCTTCCAACTTGCCCACCACACCTTGAAATAGTAAAATGGTAGAAATTCTTCTGTGGGATTTTCCCCTTCTGCGCAGCTGGTATCTCTGGCCTGTCTTTTCCAGCCCAAAGTTCACAACACTCCTGTCATCTTAGTCCAACACCACTAGTTCCATGCTGCCAAGGTATGCTGACCAGGTACCCCCAAACAAAATCTGGGGAATCCTCTACCCTAAGCAGGCTGGACCCATCCTGACTGGGATACTATTGGAGTACTATCAAGGTACTACTGGGGTACTATTGGGAGCTCCTCCGCCCCTACACTCCCACCACAGACCGCCAAGTCTTTATTCAGTCACTTGAGCCCTGGCACTTGGGCTAAGAGAACTTATAGGACACCCAGCCTTCCAGTCTTGGCCTGGGTGTGTGTTCTAGCGGTAGGTTCCTGGCTGTCCACCCAGGATCCCTAAAAGTCCATTCTCCACAAACAAACAAAAATGTAGGCAGGGTTTCTGCCTCTCACCAGTCTCTGGAGTGCATTCCTTGGTTTCCTTCCTGGGGGCTCTTCCGTTTACTCTTGTTCCTTGCTTATTGCAGTCTCCTGAGGACTCCAGCCAATCAGGGATGGAAGCCTCCAGTGCCACAATATTCTGGTCTACTGCAGGTGGGTTTGGTCTCATTAAGTGAGGAAAGCTCAAAGTAGAGCCAAGAATCCAGGTCTCTCACATCTTGGGTGCACCACCAGGTTTCCCTGGTTCTATACCCAGAGCTTCTCTTGCCGGCCACTCCAAGCAACTCTCCCAGGTTCTGTGTCAGCACAGCTTGTGCAGTTGGCTCTGTATCAGCAAAGGTGATGTTCCAGTGGGGCTGGCAGTGATGAAGACAGGTTCTGGCCCTTGGTTTGGTAAGGGAAGAGCATCATCAGGCTTACTCTTTCCCATTTTTCCTCTCATCCTATTACAGCCCTCCTTGCCAAATTAGTAAGCCTCTCTGAGAGGATGCTTCTCCCTCTCTTTGTCAGGTGTATCCTATCTCTTTCAACTAATCCTTCTTCAAACAACATTCTGTGGTTGAAGAAGCAAAAGTCCTGCTGATGATGCCACCTGTGCAGCCATGCACTGATCTGCACAAGGCATCCGCTCCTGCTTGGGCCCTTCCCCTTGAGCAGAAGGATTGAGGAGAATACCTTCTTAGCTGCTGTGCCCTTGCACCCAGAGCCCTGTAGCCACTTTTGATCTTCTCAGGGTCTCCCCTGGCAATATCATTGGTACCCATGTGGATAAGCAGCATAGGGTAGTAGTCAGAGGGCTCAATGACTCCCAGTAATCCCTCCAGGACATGTCTGATCTGGGCTCCATGCAACCAGCAGACCTCCAGAGACAACAGTTCAGGCCAGCAGATGGATGCCTCTGTCCTCCACAGAAGGGAGTCTTCAACCACCACCACCCATCTTTTCCTCTTGGTGGCTGGGGTCTTGATCCTCCCAACCTTGGTGATGCCTGGCCTGGCTTCCTCCAGCAATGGAACCTGCTCCTCCTCCTCTGTTGCTATGGATCCGTATCTGTTCCTCAGACAAATCACTGCAAATGGAGATGAAGACTTCTGATTGCTGCCGGAGGTCATACGTTTCCAGCTTCCACCATCCTTGGAGTCCATGTCTCTTTCTTCTCTAGCACTGCCTCTGGCAGTCCTTCCTCTGCAGTCCTAAAGGTCTCCTTCAGCATTGAATCAATGAAGTCCACGTGGCAGAGGGTGCTTTGGAACCTTGCCACCTTCTGCAGTTCTCTTGCCTGCTCCCTGAGGGGCACTACCAGCCAGCCCCAGGCACATAGCAGGCACTCCTCCACCTGGCTATCATGGGAAGGAACCTGCAAGCCACAGTCTCCACAGCACCAAACCAGGACCTGGGTGGAAGCCTCAACAGTGAGTGGTCCTGCCTAGACAGATATCTTATAAGCAGAGAAAGAGCTGGCAGTGGCTCTGGCATTGTGGTGTCCTCCAGCCATTTCTCTGGGTCTCTTAATCTGCCACCTCTCTCTTCCTGCCCGTCTTCCAAGCAGACCTTCCCTATACTGTTTGCTGGTCCCCTTTACTATTCGCTGCTCCTTGGTCCCAAAAGTTTCTCTTTCCCCTGCTTCCTCTCACCAAGCTTACAATGAAGAAAGGTGAGAGAGAGTTTCTAGGCAAACTTCCTAGTGAACTCCCCCTTCCTAGTGAATTCCTTCCTACTGACTTTAGCTGCATTGATCCAGACAGAAATCCATGGATCATGGAGCCTGTATCTTAAAAAACCAAGTACCTGACCTTGAGTCTGTGACTGGCTCACAGAAGGTGAGAGACTCCATACCAGCTATGAACTGACTGCCCAGAGGAGTTTTCTATCTATTGACTCCTCTGGGAAATCCTATAAAATATGAACTTTCATTTCTACCCAGGAGAACTTTTACAATCTTTTCTTCAATGCCTGATGAAGGGTATTTGTGCCAGAAAGCTTGCAATTATTATTTTTTTTAATCTTGTTGGTCTAATAAAAGATATCTCTAATACAAATCCTGATGGCTCACAGAACACACCTTTTGCTCCTCTGATGTCATCATACTGGTTCCACTTGGGGTTGCAAACACTGTTCACACTGATTGAGGATCAGCTAGAAATGATGTCCTCTAGCTATCTGAGCCTTCTTCCACAAGTGTTTTTTAATTTGGGAGCACAGAGTTTGGCAGCTAATAACTCCAGTCCTTCTAGTGCAGGGGTAGGCAACTATTTCTGCTGGGGGACCACTTTACAAATTTGGTGAGATGTTGAGGGCTGTACATATAAAATCTGTGGGGAGGGCAAGTGTATGCATGTGTGGGGGTGCTCTCCATCTGTTAGATCCTGGGAGCTGGCCAGGGGGTGCGTGCAGAAGAACTCGCTCAGATAGTGGTGCAGATGCTGCTGACTCTCTATTCCCTATCTAGCCCATGACTGGCCCCGTGGCACTCCACATAGGGCTGAGCTCCACCCGCTCCCACCTGGGACAGCCCACGCCATGCTTGTGTCCTCTGACAGCTCCAGCCAGTGTACATTTCAGCAGAGCTGCTTCCATTGTGGCTGCAGCTGCCCAGGTACTGCTTAGTTTCCCCTGCCTCCAATGGCTCTTCATCCTCCTCCTCCTCCTGCCCCTTCTGCCTTGCTTTGGGCAGCAGGTAGTGCAGGGAAGGTGGGTGGCTGTGAGGATGTGTGCCAGGCACCACATACTCAGCCAGGCAGGGTGGAAGCTGTAGCCAGGTGGTTCTTGTCCCAGTGCACAGGGCTACAGCTCCCAGCCACCTTCCACCCACTGGGCCACCCTCAGGTGGTTGCTCATTGTACCAGGCAATGGAGTGGGTGGAAGATGACTGGGAGCTGGAGCTGGAGATTTGTGTGTTAGGGCAGGAGCCACCTGGCTGCATCTTCCCCTCTGCCTGGCTCTGCGTGGTGCTCAGTGTGCATCCCCACAGCTGCCACCACCACTTCCCAGTGCTACCTGCTGCTTGGAGTTGTGCAACAAGATCAGGAGGAGGAGGAGGAGCCACTGGAGGTGCGGGGAGCTAAGCACTACCTGGGTGGCTGCAGCCATACGGGGAGCAAGCTGGCCAGGAACCTGAGTGCGCTGTCCAAGACCAGAGCCATCAGTAGACATGGGTGGGAGTGGGCAAGGCTCAGCCCCATGTGGAGTGCCATGAGGGGATACAATCAATTGGCAGGTACCCATCTGCAGGCCAGATCCAAACAACTGGTGGGCCAGATCTGGCCCATGGGCTGTATTTTGTCCACTCCTTTTCTAGTGGCACTAGAGCATCAGATGGGCAAGCTCACAGATGTATATCCCAGAGTGTCACAAATCTGGAACTCTCTTCCTAAGCTCTATCTTGTTTTACAATATCACAGTGTCGAGAGTAAAAGACCATATTCCATTTCTGTGCACAAAGGGAAACAACAGACAGACATGCTCAAAGATGGGTGAAATAATTTTAAAAATCTTCACGTAACATATAAATTGTTTTTAAAACCTAGTAAAAAAACAGAAAAGAGAAAGACTCCAAAAAAAATCTATGATAGTTCTAGGAAGAAGATAATATGCTAGTTTTACTGATAAGGTACTGGATAGTGGCTAAGATAAGGGAAAAGAATTCTGAGCTGCCCCATCTGGAATGACTCACATCTGCCTGTCTGAACTTATTAGAGAGAGTGGCAGTGCTGTGACCTTGCCATTCCTCCTCCAAAGGCTGCTCAGGGCCTGCTCAGAACTGCATCCCCATTTATAGAGGTGAATAGGTCTTTCCAAACACATTTGAAGCAGTTTTTGTTCATGCTTACAGCACAGATAAAACAGCTCAAGGAGACTTCTTTTTCAAGGAGCAGTCATAGAAATTGCTGCCTTGCAGTGCATGGAGGCTACTAATTTCATGTGGAAATGGAGTGAAGACAACTGAAGAAAGTGGTTTATGAGACTTACAACAGATCTGTTTCCCCTGCTTTGCTCTGCACCCTCTAGCAGAAGGGTCGGCCATGTTAAGGCACTTTGGTCACTCCAGTAACCTCCCTCACTCTTGTCTGCTACACCTTTGATGTTATTAATATGTTTTGAGAGGGTATCGTCCAAGAATTGAGGTGTGGCCACACATGCCCTGCTCCACTCTGTACAGTCCACAGGGCTCTCTCACTGGCCCCCAAATAAATGTCTTCTGTTTGGGCATTTGTGCTGGCACCCAGGTAAATATCCTCCATTTGGGCTTTCTCTCTGGCCCCAAATTCCTGGGAGACTCCAGCCTGGGAGACTACTTGCAGGTGGTGCAGGGGGCTAAGGAGAGGCTCATATGACCAGAAGAGAGCTCAGGCTGGAGCTATATAAGACCAGAGCCTAAGCTGGTCAGGCAGTTTCTTCCTGGCAGCAGTGAGGTGAGGAGTTCTGGGCAGCAGGGCTCCTGAAAGGACTGGAACTTATATAACCAGTTCTTCAGGCCTGAGAGCAGCGGCAAGTCCCCTTGGCAGAGAAGGACTGTTTTACAGGCTAGTGGACTTTGATTTATTTTGAGCCCACAGAGGGTCCCGGTGCCCAGGGAAGAGCTAATTTGGACCAGAGGGTCCAGGAGCCCAGAGAAGGGGTGGTGCACAGGACCAGGGGGGTCCAAAGGCCCAAGGGGGCTGAGTGCATAACTAGGCAACACCACAGAGAGAAAAAAACCTGCCAGGCTTGGGGCATGGTGAAGGGGATGTATGGTGCCTGGCAGGGGTACAGACAGGATGAGAGGGCCTGCTAGCCTAGGGGCACAGGACTGTAACTGAGGAGACCCAGAAGAGGCTCAGTGATGACTGACACAGGCTCAAGCTCACACAGAGCCCACAAGCAGCCTCCCTTTTATAACCATAACTAAGAGCAAGGTGTGGTAAGCAAGATTCAAGGGAAGAGCTGCAGCTGGGCCTGAGCTGGATGGGGACCACACAGCCACTGGGGCTATGTACCTGCTACAAGAACTCATTTAAATTTGATGGGATATATTTTAAAACCAAGCCTGTGAGGGTCCCCCTCTCATATGGTCTGGCAAGGTCTGTCTCGTGTAAAAAAACATGACTCATTATCAGTATTTTAGAAAGTCGATTTCTTTTCAGAGCCTTGACAGAGCATACCACTTTATTGGAGCTAATTATCAGCCAATGGATGAATATCTTCAAAATGATATATTCCTCATTTTGAGCCTGAAAATCTGCCTGCAGTTCACATCTGTGTCTGATTATGCCACGTGAACTTTAATGCAGCCATCTTGTAAGTTCATTTTATAATAAGACCTCAGGAAATTATTCAGGAAAACCACTGACTGTACTACTTAATGTAGGATCTTTTCAGTGGCCTGGGGAAAAAGCCTTATATAGTGAACCATCAGTGCAGTGCCTGGCCAATAGTGATGTAACAATTAGTATGGAATTTATAAGATCCTGATGAGTGATTACTAAGGATTCTAAGTTACCACGTGATGCTTGCTCTAGTGTTATGTCTTATTAAATAATCCCCAAGTGTTAGTTTTTCCTTGTCAAAAAATAAAAGATTCTGCAACCTTAAAGTAAGTTCACAACAGAAATAATTAAGGGGGGGTGGGGGGGTCGAAGGGCTAATATATGAGGGAAGATTTAAAGAACTACCACTAAGTGGCCTGCCTTGCCTGAGGGATTCTTCAGGGTGACTTTGATCCTTGAGGAGCTCCTCAGCTAGCTCACAGAAATAAAACAGACTTTAAACTAGGGTTGGGCAGAATATGGCCCATGGGCCAGATCCAGCCCACCAAGTGATTCTATATGGCTCATGGCAGGTCCCTTGGCCCTGCCCAGCTGAAGCACATGGCACAGCCTAGACCACAGCATGTGTGGCTAGTCCTGTTGTCCCTGGGTGTAGAGGTGCCATCTGATGCAGAATGCAGGCCACCCCGGCACAGTGGCAGCTCCTTTTGGCTGCTATTGCCGATGTCTCCACTGCTGGACCTGACCCCTCTGCCCAGGCATCTTGGCCCATCCACCCTGCACCCCCTGATGGGGGTGCTGGATGGAGTGGGCAGGCAGGAGGATGGGGTTTCCATGGAGACTAGCATGGGACCCCTGCAGGCAGGGTGCGCTCATCTAGGTGGATGGGATGGATCTGTGGGTGGGTGCAAAGTGGCATCTGGAAGTAGGACAGATGGGTGAGACTCGGATCATGGGGCAGTGACAGTGTCGGGCGGGGGCCCAGGGCAGAGCTGCAATCCACTCCCTCCATGTCCCTGCAATTGGAGGTGGTTTTGTGGGCAGGGACATGTGGGGAGTGGATCGCAGCTCTGTGATCCTAGCCGTAGCCCCAGCCGTGTCCCCAGCACTGTCCCTGCCCACCCATCCCTCTCCTGGACACTGCTTTCTGCCTACCTGCGGTCCTATCCCATGCACCCAGCTGCCCCCCACCAGCTCTCAACAGCTCACCAAAACTTCATAAGTGGCCCTCCAGCCCAAATAATTGTCCATCCCTACTTTAAAGAAATAAAACAAGGAAACAAAACACTGTTGTCCTGTCCTAGACACTGGGAGGGGGCCCCTGTGGCTCTGGCTGTAGTACAGCAATATGGCCCCTCTGTGCAGGAAATGGTCCAGCCCACTGCTTGTCTCTGACTCACAACTGTTCCCTCACAGTTCATTGCCCTGTTGCTCTTTCGGAGATTTTTAAGTTCCCAGTGAGCCACTCTCTTATCAACAGCCTCCCCACAGCTGCAGCTACTCCATAGAGTTGGCCGCCCCCTCTTAGAGGCCACCCTGTTACATACATATAAACAGTTCTTCATTACAATGGGATCTATTCAGCTGTGCAAGGATCGTGCAGGGGAACTATCACATCTGTCTGCACCTATACTGGTATTAGGGGCAATAAACAGCTGCAACTTTAAATCCGATGTATTCTGTGCTTAAAGTAATAGAGGCTTAACTCTCTTACTTCAGTATAGGAGTGGACTGAGGTAGCAATTAAATCACAACAGAAGATGCAGGCTCCTGAACGACATGTTGCCCTTTCCCTTTCAAAATGGTTTAAAGTTACATCTTTCCACAGCTTGAGTTGAGCAATTCCATCCCAAAAATAACAGAGCACCAAAGATGTGGACAGCACAAGTAGTTCATGAGCAAACTACAGATTTACATAAAGCAGACCTCAATAACTAATACATTTGCAAAAAAAATAAAAAATAAAATCTGGGAACTGGAGAGTACTTACAGACCATACTTATTTTCACTCCCAGCTCATGTCCTGCATTGAACACAGCTTGTACAAACACAAGGTTTCAGATATTTATGTACAGAGTAGTTGCATGTCACTTTGTTCATAAGGTGTGAGTGTTTCAAATGTAAGTTATAAATAGGTTCCCAGAAAACAAATCATTTAAAAATGATCTTTTGGTAATTTTTTTTACAATAATTAAAGGAGAAGGATATATGCAAAGAAGAGAAAATTCTATATATACATACATAAGACTAGAGTCATCACAAAGCAGGTTCCTGAGATCAGCATAAGTACAATACAAAAAACACAGTAAGGGAAAAGCTTCCTTCCATATAAGGATATGGAAAATAGAATTTAAAAAAGCATTCTGGCATGAAATGAGCAATCATTTATATGTAATCAACCTGTCAAAAATTAGATAATTACTATTTACCCATATTTAGGAAGCAATGAATCATTTAGGATTTTCATCTCTTTTCCTTCTTGCCTGAAATTCATTGCATTGGAATTCCCTGCTGCCTGATTGTTTGCAAAAAATCTCTTGATATGACCTGTAAAACAGATAAGGAATTTCTAATCCCTGTCCAGAATTAGATTGGCTGAGAACTTTGTATTCATAGAAATTTGACAACCTCAAGAAATAAATTTTAGATTCAATTTTGAGCGCTGAAAATTTCTTAGCCTGCTTTGAGTAGCTCAAGTCAGCTACCTATTGGTTTCATCCTCCTTATTACAAGGTATTTGAGACAGTAATGGCAGTTTTGAAATAAAGCCATTTTGTGTGCAATAATCATTTTCTGGACCACATCACTTCTCTACATAGTCATAGTCAACAATGTCACCATCAGTGTTCCCTGCTGCTGTGTAGTTTCCCACTCACTGCATACAAAACAGTTTTATTCTGAAATTGCTGTTACTTTCACTTACTAGTGACAGATGTGATTCATTTTTCCACGTACGAGGTTTACATGGAAATTGGATACACTCTGACTAAAGAGAGTGAGGATTAGACCTTCCATCCTTGGGAAAGGTAAGGAGGGTTTGATCTAAGCAGAGCAGACAGAGCAAGTTGAGGAGAAGTGTAATTAAACTTGGGATTGCCACTGGAGACTGTGGCCATAAACATGGACTAGAGAAAAGAAGGGATGGTACGGTGAGAGGGGGAAATGCCAGTTAAAACAACGAGTTGCCACCAAAAAAAGAGTCGTCACCAGTTAGCTCATCTAACCAGAGGATGCAGAGAAAAGAACTGCAAAGTCTTCCAAATGAGTAAAGGTGTATTCTTATAAACAGAGTAGAAAGAAAAAGACAACTGAGGGTAGCAGAAGGCATTGGTGTCTGAAATGAAGGAGATGTTTTAAACCCCACCTGTGCTGACATCACATCATGGACAGTACTAGGGGAAGAACCAGATGCATGCTCCTCCACCTGTATTCTCTGAACCCTTCTTTTCTGTTGGCCACATGTCTGGCAATGACCCGTGTCTTTGTGACAGGGGCCTTTCCAGCTGATTGTGTTTTGAAGTGTTACCCCCGTGTGACAAAAGTCAGTGGTGCAATATGAGAAGGGTTCATGGTCTAGGAACAGCCATCCTAGCCTTTTAAGTCTCTCCAAGCTTTTTTGGAAAATGAAGCCTACCAACAGGGCAAACATATTGTAAGTTTTTGAGGTTTGGGGTTTTTTTCAGTTTTAATTTAAAAATGATTTGTGGGAGGAAAAGACTAAATTAAATCAAATCATTGAAAGACCACAGGAGAGCTGTAAGTAGTCTATTTTAGACAGAGTCCATAAACTTTTGGCTCCCATTTGTTGGAGTCTTCGGAGCCTTTAACGATGGTTGGTGTTTATTTTCATAGCCGTTACTGGATGTGGTTCTAATTATTAATTTTGTTAGCAGAGCCATGAAGCGTCTCGTTGGCTTAGTGTCCAGTGGCTAGGAAACACAAGTTGATTGGCTGTGCTTTGACAAGTGTATATCACTGGAGTCCCCATGAATTTTGCTGCAAGGTTTGATGCAGCTGTGACAATTATTTGGCTAGATGAAAAAGAGCCAGTACCAAAATTAATAAAATGTGTTCTAGTGAAGCAATTTCCTTTTGCCTTTCCCTGTCCCAGTTCCCCACTTTATTTCACCTTTTGTCCCTCAAAAAATTAATTCTCAAATTAAAAATGCCTGCTATGCGATACAGCTTCGGGTTATGAGCTAGTCTAGAGTTGAAATCAGAGAGGCATTGGGAATTCGGAGCCTGAACTCAAACATTGCCTAGCATGTAACAAGCAAAGAAAAAGACTGTGCAACATCAAGGCGAGTGTGTTTAGTGATTGGGGCTACCAGGATTTATTCTTAGATGTGACACAAACTTGCTTTTAGGCAGTTGGGTCCTGACTTCTGTAAATGCTAACTAGCCTGAGCCATAGCCCTGAACTATCTGGAACATGTCAGGTCATGTCTCCGTATGTATCATAGTATTATAGTACTTAGGGTTGGAAGGGACCTAAACAAATCATCAGGTCTGACCCCCTGCCCCAGGTAGGAATGGGTGCTGGGATCATATCATTCCAGCCAAATACCTGTTCAGCCTCCTCTTGAAGCCTCCCAAGGTAGGAGAGTGTACCACCTCACTTTGGAGCCCATTCCAGGTTTGTTTCTATGTAGTACAACGGGGGCTTGATCCCTGATGGGGTTTCTTGTACCCTTCTCTCCTCAGCTGGAATATAAAGAATGAGAATAAAAGATGTACATGCTACTGGACTACATGTCCACAAGCAGTTACTTTGGTTGTATCTCAGTCTGGGTAAACCTGTATCTCCACTGTAGTCAATGGAGTAAATGTAGATCATAATTCTGTTGGCCAATGTGATGCATAAAGTGTTCATAAGCAGATGGGTGATGCATGCAGATGAGTGTGAGAAATTTTTTTGATTACACCTCTGTCTTTTTGTGCCTCAGTTTTCTCACTTCCAAGATTAGTTCTCGAACTTGATGAACAAGTGTTGGTAAAGTAGTGTTGAGATGTTATTATTCACTCCAAATCTGGGCCTCAGGCCAAGGCAGCTGAGATCACCTGGGCTGTCTTTGCTCTCCTTCCAGATGTCCCCTATTCAAGGGAAAAGTTTGTTCATTTAGGAAGCACCTCTATAATACCCCTTGTTTCCTTTTGTTGGCAAACGTTCCGCTGGAGCTACCTTCATGACACAGAACGTGGCCTTTCTGTTCTGTTCAGTTCCCAGTCATTTTTGGTCTCCCTTTCTCACCACTTTTTCTTTCACCTGATTGACATCTCTTGTTGTTTGTGTTCATTTGCTTTTTCTGGGAGTATAGCCATCAACCTCAGCTGGGAGCAGGACAATATTTCATAAGAAATAAGTGATGGAGCAGACAAGCAGAACTGTAGCAAAAAGATCTTTCTTGAGGATGCCTAGATGCGATTGCTTCATGCCAGGACTCTAGAATTTCTCTTTCCCAAATACATTTTGAGGTTTTGGCATCACACCAACCTAAACCCCCTTTTCCCCAGTTTCACTCCCTTCACTACAAAAGTGGATTTAATTAATTTTTCAGTAACACCAATGCATTCTGGGACATCACCGTGAACTAACAGATCTCCTGATGTCTACAAAGAACCTTTTGCAAATGTTAGCTATTTTACTTATTTACATACTGAATACATATAACCACAGGTAGAGCATGATGAGAGCTGGATGGCCAAACAGCAGGTGTTGCTAATATTGATCCAGGTCTCAGTTTAGCTTTGCAGTCTAGCTTTGTAAGGAAGCAATCAAAATAAAGATCCATATGACCTTTAAGCCAGTTTTTTTGCAATTTTACATGTCACTCAGTTCAGATGGTTAAAATACCGTTGTCAGTTTCTCTTTTGGGGGCACTAGCCACTTGTTGTCTTTGAATTTCCGGGGCTCTGGGGTGGCATTGAAATACATCTTCCCAGAATCACGCAAACATTCCATTCCTGGGTGGCTTTGGAGTCTCTTCCCCTCCCCCTCCCACATGCACACAATTTTTTTAATGACAAATCCATTTCAGCCACCGTTTAAGATCTTTGTATACTCTTGCTGCCCTTTCTGTGATTGCTTTTTGTCACTTCTGCTGACACATAAATTGTGTGGCAGGTAATTTTCCAGTCTGAAATGTAGAATGCAGGCTTTGCAAAAGCATTCAGCATGATGATGCTTTCTAGACAGTGGTGTATAAATGCCATTTCCAAGTTGAGCTGCTGCTATTATTCCCAGATGTTTCACTTCTTCTGTTGCCTAAATATAGTTTTTGTTGGTTTTTTTAAAGGGTTTAGGGGCAGAGGGTCAGCTTGAAAGGGATTTGGAGTTGTAAAGTAAGCAAGTTCTGGATCTGGAGCCTCATCAGCCCTCACTTTGAGTGTGATGAGAGACTTTAAGCTGTTTTTATCATGGTGAGTTTTAACTGGTATTTATAGGAAATAAATAACTTTATTGTAGGAAAAAAACACTTTCAGCAGGTTTAAACTGACTTAACTCCATTGATTCCATGCCTATTTACACCAGCTGAGATTCTGGCCTGTAAATACCTTTATGGCAGCATCAATGGAAAGTCTTATTTCCTGGTGATTGAATTGTGTTCTCTGATTGGTACATTATCCGCCATATACAGTATGTACTGCCTCTTATGGCAAAAATTGGAAGAAGTGCAGTTACTAGCAGGTTTCTTTGCTCAGGAAAAAGAAGCAGGCCAAGAGGGTGGGAAGGAGGGAAGACATCATGGGCTATTTTGAGTCATAACTTTCAGCCTACTTCCTTCGGAGGGTGAAATCTTAGCTCTTTTAAAATGGATAACAAAACTCCTTTGGCCTCCAGGATCTCACCATGAATGTCCCCACAGAATTTGATCAACAAAATTTGTTTCCAGTGTGTTACCTGCAATCTTAAAATATATAAACAAACAATGCAGCCTACTTTTAAAATAGAAATGTTACCCTCTTCCCCTCTATTGTATACTGATAAGAACTGTCACATGGTTGGCCATAAAAGATCATCTTTGTAATATGCACATGTTGAGTGTATTTTAAGAAATTGCTTAGCATAGTTTAGCTGCCTGAAGAACTCAGCAAGAGCACAAATGGGTATGAGGGGAAAAATGTTATATCATCATGTCATTACAGGCTGTAATGAATATGCTCTATGGGGCAAGTTAAGGTTGCATAGGCAACCTGATTTCTGACACTTCTTAACTTTTGAATACTTGCCTTAGTGACCTTACTGTATTTTTAATGACATAATTTTATGTATTATTTAAATAAGTCTACTCTCCCAAGGCCTACTTTTCAATATTTTGTTTTCTTTCTGCAGTTTTGCACTGCCTTCTCTTGATTTTGTTTTTATAAACTTTTCTCATGGAGCTGTAAAACATTTCTCCTCCTCTCTCCAGAAAATTGATTCTTCCCATCCATAAACAAAAAATTATTAGCCACATCTCCAAAAACTTTTGGCTGAATATTTTTGATCTTCAGCCAAGTTGGTTTTTTTTTTTGATGAAAACATTTAATTCTCTGGGGAAAACAGGCATTTTTATTTAGAAGGAAAAAAATAATTCACTCAACCCCCCACCCCCCAAATTTATATCTAAAAAATGTTGCCAGTACGTTTTTCAACTAGCCCTAAGTTACCCTCCATGGTGCCTTCTCATCTTCTCTATTTTTCTACTTCTACAGCTTACTTTAAGTGGAAGGTGACACTTGAGGCACTGACAGAAATGATGGTTTGTTGTGTGATCAGGCTCCTGAAGCACTCCAATCCACCTGTGCCACCCTCTAGCTCTGGCTGGGCAAACCCTAGATGGAGCTCCCTTTCCTCCCTTCTCCCCCATTCTGAAGACAGCCCAGGGGCAGAATATGGCTATAGTGGGGGTTCAGATTGTCACATGATCGGGCATTTATAAAACCCTCTGCAGCTGTGCACTTCTGTTAGTGCATGGCTGTAGAGTGCTTCAGGAGTCCGGCTGCGCAACAGACCATCACTTCTGTCAGTGCCCTGAGTGAATCAGTTTCTAGTGATGATTCTTTTTGTCTATGAAGTATCCAGAGGCAGGTTTCCATTCTTTCTTATATACTCAAAGACTTGTTGTCAAACATTGTTTCAGTGATCCTCACAGAACCTCTGCACTTGGTTTTCTGTGTGTCCCATCAAGGATATTTCCCTTAAAAACAAACAAACCCTTTACTGTGAACAGTGATGGAGACCACCATACAAGCCTCACAGCCCTCAACAGATCCTCACATTGGGCTAATTCTGCCTCTGTCAAGTTTTTACTTTGAGAGAAACCTCTCACTGAAGTCAGCGTGGTTAGATTCTCTGCCCTGTTCAAATTTCTTTGTACCAATCAGGGAAAAGAAACTAACTAGGAGTCCCGGCTGGGTATTTCCAACTGTGGGAAAATCTCTTGTGTGTATATGGCTAGCTCAGCTAACTTATATCCTTCCCTCTTTCAAGTGCCTGCCAGAGTGGGCTGTTTGGTGCAAGTCCATCCCCTACTGGTAAATGCTTCCCTTGGGGCAATTGCAAGCTGGCCCAATTTAAGAGTTGCCCTATGCTATTTTAGAAACAGAAAATTAGAAAACTTTATGTAGCAAAAAATTGTGAGCCAATATGAGATTGCCTGAGTAACCCTTCAAAAAAGAACCTCCTAATTCAGTGAACGGCAAATTTGACACGATACAAATTGAGGCAGGAGCTCAGGAGTTCCCAGTGTTTTGGCCTGAATGAGGAGGGCAAGGCTTGGCCCTTGGGATGACTGAGAAAACAATTATTTGGCAGAGTCCTTTTGAAAGGAACCTTCCAAAAAGGCATTGTTTGCTTACAATGAGGGAGCACTAGCTATTGGTCATGTAGAATTCATATAAAATGCCATTTGCCTCCATATGAATAATACCTAACAATTAATATTACAACAGGAAATATGTGGGAGATTAACAAAGGATTTGTTTCTAGGTGGATTGTGTAGTTGGGCCAAAAGTAGCTATAAATTCCACCCAGCTTGATTATTCCTGCTGTGGAATAGCCCTGTTACATGCTTCCCTTCTTCAACTCAGGTTAACCCCTTTAAAAATTCGGAACTTCCTAGAGCCTTAAAGTCTGCTGGAGACTATCACGTTTAATCTCCCCTGGGTTTTTCTGTATAGTGTTAGGAATTGGGGGAGTTCAAGTTTGGAAATGACCCTTGTCATTAGGCTAAGAGGGGAAAATAAGGACAACTGATGGAGAGCAGTAATCTACCCCAGGTTGGGCTCATTTATCATCTATCAGGTGCTGTTTCTAAAGGACCTACTGCTTGATGGGAGATAGCTTTGTTTAAAAATTAGATGTACTTTCAGTAATTGAAAATCTAGAAGCCTGATCCAGCCAGTCTGACTCACCTGAGGTATGCCATTGCATTTCATGGCAATACTTGTCTGAGTAGGGATTTTTTATAGGAGTAAGGTATGTCAGCATCAGCTGCCTGATCCTTCAAGTCCAGCTGGACCTGTCTGTCCAATGACTCAAATAAAACCCAGTTCTGAACACACCAGTATATCAGGATCATTCAGATCCTGGACAAGTCAGGCTCATTTTTCTTGAGAGCAACTCTGGCAGCATGTACAAGTGTCCAAAGATACCAAAAGCAGCCTAATCTGCTACCAGTAAAACAGGGGGATGAGAGCTATCAGTGTCTCGCTCCTGCAAGGGTTGTTAAAATGCATTCAAAGGATGCCCTGCTGCTATAGAGAAAGGCAAAAAACCCATCAGTCCATATCCATATGAACATGGGGTAAAATTCCTCTCTGATCCCAAATGTGCTGGCTAATCTGACCGTGAGTGGAGTGGCAAGACCTTCTAATTAGAAACCTTTGGGTTTAGACTCATCAGGAGCATTGGCACACCTCAGTCAAAATCCTCAGCCTTGGCTGCAGCCAGTACCCATTGCCTCTGAGGAAGGTGAACACCACCATACCCTTCTTCCCAACACCTGTAGCAACAGAAGACAGGAAGGGTAAAAATTCCTTCCCAGCCTCATGTAGCACCAGCAAAGCTCAGAAGCATGGGAAAAAACAACCCCCTCCATTCTGCTCTACAACCTTGTGACAGCAAGCATAACTCCACATATCACATGCTTTTCCTGGACAGACAGCCAGAAGTCCCCTTTCTGTAGCCCCTCCATAAACTGATCCTAGCTCCTTTAATCCTCTATCATAACTAAGCTGGTTGTGGATCTCTGCTTCACTGTCCTGCTGATGAGCATAGTCCTTTCCAATATCCACTTGCCTTGGGCTGCAGGGCTATTCTTGTTATCTCCCAGTAGTCCCTGGGTGGGGGATGAGTGGGAAGAAGCAGAGGGGTGTTTATGGATTTTGAACTGTTGCTCTTTACAGAGTGTTCCAGGCATAGCTACTCCTCGATCATCCCTGACCAATGCTTATCCAGTTTTTTTTCTTGAAACCCTCCAAAGATGGAGATTCCACAACCCTGGTGATCTAACAATGAAGATGTTTTTCCTGATATCACTATAGACCAATGGAGAATGCACCAGTAATGTGAAAGCCGCATGAAAAGACAGAAAGAAATGTCCATCTTATGGGCTGCGGGAAACAACCATTTTGTGTCTCGGTGCCATATCAATTCCAGGAGAAATAAATCAACACTACATGAAGTGGGAGATAGAGCTGACACTTTTGATAAGGAAGATGAAATTTTATCAGTGACTTCAGTGGATCTAAATACTCTGAATATACATACTCTACAAAAGAAAGCTGCTACACAGCCACCAGTCATATTTGCAACTATGTTAATGGAGCAGCAATCCACGAGATTCCAGATTCTTTGCCGAACCAGCTGCAATATAATTTTGGCAAAGCTTCTGAGTAGTAATATCTGATTGGAGGAATGAGGGCAGACACTGGCAATGTACAATAAATTCATTATACAACCATGCTACACATGCTATTAAGACTTTAGAGCCATTCTGTGAGCATCTCAAACTCCCGGTTTTTGGGCCACATGGGAGAGAGTAGAGGGCATGCTCAGAGCAGCTTTCAGGCCTCATCTTCAGGTTTGGTACATGCAAAGTGGGAGCAAGTGGGTGGGGCTTCATCAAGAGAGGTGTCCTTGGGATCACTGAAGCAGTGGTGTTGATATCTCCATAATACCTTTGGGAAATACTGCAACACCTTCCTATTTCCAAAGGCTTTCCCAGTTATAGCAAGAATGACAGCTATAGAATCATAGAAAATTAGGATTGTAAGGGGGCTTAGGAAGTTACCTAGACCAATCCCCTGCTCAAAGCAGGCCTCTACCTTGATCATTCCAGCCAGGGGTTTGATGAGCCAAGCTTTAAAAACCTCCAGGGTTGGAGATTCCACCACATCTCTAGGTAATCCATTCCCATGCTTGACCACCCTCCTAGGAAGACAGTTTTTCCTAATATCCAACCTAAACTTCCCTTGCTGCAATTTGAGACCATTGCTCCTTGCTCTGTTATCTGTCACCACTGAGAACAGTCTAGCTCTGTCCTCTTTGTAACCACCTTTCAGGTAGTTAAAGGCCGCTATCAAATCCTACCTCAGTCTTTTCTTCTGAAGATTAATAAGCCTTATTCCCACAGCCTCTCCTCATAAATCTTGTGCCCCAGCCCCTGAACCATTTTCATTCCCCTCTGCTGGACTCTCTCCAACTTGCCATAGTCTTCTATAGTGGGGTGCCTAAAACTGAAAACAGTACTCCAGATGTGGCCTCACCAGTGCAGAATAGAGGGGAATAATCACTTCCCTTAATCTGCTAGCAGCGCTCCTACTAATGTAGCCCAGTATGCTATTAGTGCTTTTGGAAACAGGGGCACACTGTTGGATTATATCCAGTTTATTGTCCACTGTAACCACAAAGTCCTTTTCTGCAGAGCTGCTGCTTAACCAGTTGGTCCCAGGTCTGCAGGGGTGCATGGGATTCTTCCATCCTAAGTGCAAGACTTTGCACTTGTTTTTCTTGAACTTCATGAGATTTTTTTTGGCTTAAACCTGCAAATTTCTAGGTCACTCTGAATCCTAGCCCTCCCCTCCAGTGTATTTACTATTCCTTCAAGCTTGGTGTCATGTGTAAACTTGCTGAGGGTGCACTCCATCCCATCTTCCAGATTGTTAATAAACATACTGAATAAAACTGGCCTCAGATCCTACCCCTCAGGCATTCCACTTCATATCAGCTGCCAACTATACCTTGAGTCATTGATCACCAGGGATCCTGGTATTCTCTGATAAAAAAAAAATCCCCAATTTTTGGATTAAAAAATGTGACCTAAAATCCACATTATTCTGTTATTAAAATGAACTACCACTAATATATATATATATATATATATATATATATATATATATATATATATATATATATAGTGGTGTTTCATTTTAATCATGGAAATGTGGATTATGGGTTACTTTTTTTAAATCTGAAAATTGGGGATTTTTTTTATCAGAGAAAACCAGGATCTCTGTTGATCACTTCCTTTTCACCTCAACAATCTGGCTAGTTTTCTATCCACCTTACAGTCCATGCATTTAACCCATACTTCCTTAACTTGCTTGCGAGAACACTATGGGAGACTGTATCAAAACCATTGCTAAAGTCAAGGTATATCACATTCACTGCTTTCCCCATATCCACAGAGCCAGTCATCTCATCATAGAGGTCAATCAGGTTGGTCAGGCATGACTTGTCCTGGGTGAATCCATGCTGACTATTCCTAATCACTTTCTTCTCCTCCAAGTGCCTAGGAATGGATTCCTTAAGGACCTGCTTCATGATTTTTCTGGGGACTGAGGTGAGGCTGACCAGTCTGTAGTTCCCCAGATCCTCCTCCTTCCCTATCTTAAAGAAAGGCACTATATTTGCCCCTTTCCAATTGTCTTGGACTTCCCCCGATCATCATGAGTTTTCAAAGATAATGCCCAGTGGCTCTGCAATCATGGCCAACTCCCTTGGCACCCTCAGATGCATTGCATCCAGCCCTATGGACCTGTACACATCCAGCCTTTCTAAATAGTCCCTAGGCTGTTCTTTCACCACTGAGGGCTTCTCACCTTCTCCCCAAACTGTGCTGCCCATGCTGGGAGCTGCCCTTGCCTGTGGAGACCCAGGTAGTACTTATGCCTTTTCCTCACCATCTGGCACTAGGTTGCCTCCCCATTCAGTCATGACACTGGCATGACTTCTATGCACCCCTGACTTCTGCTAAAAAATCAAATAAATTCACCAAAGGGCCAGAAGGGTTTGTAATACTTACAGACAGAAGGGCTAGAGGCTTTATGAAGTCCTTTGGAGATACTGCTTTTGTATAGAAGATTCTCAGATATTGAGATAGGAAGTGGTATGAACCCCAAGTACAGTTGTAAAGTGTATAAGTTATAATGGGGTCTGTCAAACAAGCTGTGTGATCAGTGAAATGGCTGGCAAACAGATTCTAGCTATATAATTTTTCTTTTATTCTATTTTCTATCTGTAGTGGTTTTGCATATCTGGTCTTCCGAAGGGTTCCATGAAAAGCAGACAAGAGGAGACCAAGAGGAGCTGTATTAATGCTAGCTAAGGAAAGCAAAGGATAAAGGATTCATAGATTCATAGATGTTAGGGTCAGAAGGGACCTCAATAGATCATCAAGTCTGACCCCCTGCATAGGCAGGAAAGAGTGCTGGGTCTAGATGACCCCAGCTAGATGCTCATCTAACCTCCTCTTGAAGACCTCCAGGGTAGGGGAGAGCACCACCTCCCTTGGGAGCCCGTTCCAGACCTTGGCCACTCGAACTGTGAAGAAGTTCTTCCTAATGTCCAGTCTAAATCTGCTCTCTGCTAGCTTGTGGCCATTATTTCTTGTAACCCCCAGGGGCGCCTTGGTGAATAAAACCTCACCAATTCCCTTCTGTGCCCCCGTGATAAACTTATAGGCAGCCACAAGGTCGCCTCTCAACCTTCTCTTGCGGAGGCTGAAAAGGTCCAGGTTCTCTAGTCTCTCCTCATAGGGCTTGGTTTGCAGGCCCTTAACCATATGAGTGGCCCTTCTCTGGACCCTCTCCAGGTTATCTGCATCCCTCTTGAAGCACGGCGCCCAGAATTGCACGCAGTACTCCAACTGCGGTCTGACCAGCGCCCGATAGAGGGGAAGTATCACCTCCTTGGATCTATTCGTCATGCATCTGCTGATGCACGATTAAGTGCCATTAGCTTTTCTGATGGCTTTGTCACACTGCCGGCTCATGTTCATCTTGGAGTCCACTAGGCATCGGTTACCCTCAGTGCTGCTATTACTGAAAATTTTCCATTGGTTGTCTCTGCCCACAGAGAGAAATTTTTGGAAACTTCTGTGCAAAAATAGTTGTATGGGATCAAAGAATGAGAAAACAACCCACTTTCCCTATTATATTTCCTGTCTCCTAAAGAACTCAAATGCTGCAACAAATGGGGAGATAACATTGAGTTTCAATGGAAAATTCGCACTCTCCTTGCCTTGAAGTCTTCTACTATTAAGACATTGTGATTTGACTGAGTTAAAAGCCTTGCTGCTGTATTGCTTTCACTAGCTTAGCTAGGACTCTGCATGCTTTGTTCTCCCTAGCTTGTAAAGGCAACAAGTTAGCAAGGCTGTACTGCACATGTATTTATAGCTAACTGAGGGTAAGTCTACACTAAAGTAATTGGCATGGCTACAGTGTAGCATAGACAGGGCTGAGTTAGCTTTCAACTAGCTTTGAAGTAGACATTAGGGGTGTGTGAAGCAGGCCCTATTCGATTTGGATTCAGCCTGAATTGGGGACAGCGATTCGATTAGTTGATTTGGATCACTGTCCCTTTTCCCTGATTTGGCTGAATCCAAATCTGAGGATTTGCTGCTGATTCAGAGAATCAGCAATTTGGACACAGACACAGCTTTAAAAGTTTTTTCTACGTACCTTGTGGTAGCAGGCATGGCTTGTGACTGCTGCGATGCTGGGGTGCATGGAGCGTCCCACAGGAGTGCAGGTGGCCCTCCATGTGCTCAGCAGCAAACCCAGAAGTGAACTGGAAGTACTTCCGGTCCATTTCTGGGGCTGCTGGGGAGCATGCTGGGGCTGCCCCACCATGCACTCCTAGCTCACTGATTGGTCACAGGGGGACCCCAGGTGCCCTTCCCCTGACCCAGGAGGTACCAGATACTGAGCCGGGGGTGTAGGGGGACCCTCTGCACACTACCTGGCAGACCTGGAAGCGGACTGGAAGTGCTTCTGGTCCACATCTGGGTCTGCTGCCGAGTACGCTGCGGAGCCCCCCGTGCTTCTGTGGGACACTCCATGTGCCCCAGCATCGCAGCACGCATGAGTCCCTGCTAGCTAGAGATATGTAGAAAAAACATTTAAAGCTGTGTTTATGTCCTAATCTCCGAATCTTTCCGAATCTCTCCAGATTGATTCAGAGGGTTCCAATTTGATTTGGAGAGACTAAGGGGTCCTCTGATTCATTTCAGATTTAGAGATTCAGCTACTGAATCAGGCTGAATCCCCACCAAATCAAATCAGGGACCGAAGCTTCACACAGCCCTGGTAGACATCCCCTTAGCTGCACAGTGAGCAGCTAACCCAGGGCTGGGTAATTATTTAGGTTGGAGGGCCACATAGGGAGTTTTGGTGAGCTGTTGCAAGCTGGGTCAGTGCCCCCTTCCTCCTCCCAACCCACAACAGCTCACCAGAATTCCTTAAGTGGCTCTGCCCCAGGGCCCAGTGCCCCTGGCCCTGCGCTGTCACCACTTGGCTCTGGCACTGGCCCTGGCCCTGGCCCCAGGGTCTCCATGGAGACTGGCCCAGGACCATGTAGGCAGGGTGCACTTGGCTGGGTGAATGGGATGGGGCTGCAGGTAGGTGGGCAGTGCTATCTGGAAGTGGGACAGGTGGGCAGGGCCAGGGCTGGGATTGCAGAGTGGGATCATGCAGTGGTCACAGTGTGGAGCTGGGGCTCAGGACAGAGCTATAATCTGCTGTCTGCTCATCCCTGCAACAGGTACCGGTTCCATGGGCAGGTGCGTGTTGAGGGGGAATGTAGTTCTTGCCTGGGCCCTGGCCCCACAATCCCACCCTGCAATCCTGACTGCAGCTCCAGCCCTGCCAGCATGTCCTGCTCCTGGACACCGTTACCCACCCTCCCATGGCCCCATCTCATCCACCTGGCCACCTGGCCAAGCATGCCTTGCCTGCACAGGTCCCAGGCCAGGAAGCACGCCATAGAGACCTCACTCACCTACTCTGTCTGGTGCCCTGGTGGTGGGTGTGGGGCAGACAGGCCAGGGTGCCTAGGCAGTGGGGCTGAGTCTGGCAATAGTGGCGACACTGGAAGTTGCAGCCAGGACTACCACTGCCAGAGTTGCAGGGAAATTGAGTCCAACTGCTGCAGTGTCCCAGGCCCGCTGCATGCTCAGGGGTGCTAGGACTGGCTGCACACACCACACCCTGGGGTGCCCCTGGTACCTGGGCCAGATGGTGCTGAGGAACTCATCATGGGCTGGATAAAATTGCTTGGTGAGCTGAATCTGGCCTATGGGCTGTATTTTGCCCACCCCTTTGCTAACCAGTTCCCTCTACAGATTTATCATTGAATGCAGTGTGCTTTAAGCCAGTGGTTCTCAAACAGGGGTCTGTGGTCCCCTGGGGGGGCCGTGAACAGACTTTAGGAGGTCTGCCTGGCCTGGTCCAGTGTGGGGAGGAGTTGCCTCAGCCCCTGGGGCTGAAGCAAGTCCCAAGGGAGGGGTGGGGGTGGGCCTGCTCCACCCAGCCCCACAGTTTCCATCTTGCAGGTAGAGCTGCGGGTAGGTGGCTGAACGAGGCTCCACGCTGCTGTTGCTCAGGTGAGTGGGGCCGCAGGCTTCCCAGCCACTGAGCCCTGCCCTCTGTACCCAGGGCCATGTGGCTGGGGTTGGGGACCAGGGCAGTTATTGTGGCACAGGTGGGCGGTGGAATTTTTACTGCATGCTAGGAGGAGGCTTGGGAATAAATAGGCTGAGAACCTCTGCTTTAGGTCATTCTACCAGGACTGAAATGACTGAAGGAATGAAAATCCATTTCCGGTGCAGGTTACTATTCTTCTTAACTTTGAGAAAGCAGGTGTGGCTTCCAGCAGGTGTGGCTGAAACAACGATGTAATGATTAGATCGAGTCCTCATTCATAAGAGAATCAAAAAGGTAATTCTTTGTTTTTGAAGCCTACTTTAAAATTTCCTACCATAGAATTTTAAATCACTCCTTTCCCAATGAGTAAATGGGAATGTTTTTGCTTTTTTTTACTAGACAATTTGAATATTTTGACAATTTTCCATGAAGGCTTTCCTTTTGAAGGAAAAAAAAAGCCTGTTTTTGTTAAAGAAATGTTTTTCTATGGGAAAAGACTCAATTAATAAATTAGCACACTCCAGCAGCCTCAGCCTTATGTGTATTCAGTGTCCCAACACTTCAAAATGGTGGTGGGGGTGCTTTAACAAAAGCTCATTCAATAAACTTTAGTTAACCGCTCCCACCACCATGTTGAAGTGTTGGATTCTGAGTACATGAGATCCTGCAGGTGCTTTAATTAGAGTGGCTCCTGAGAGCTGCTCTAATTAAGGTCCTCTCCACCCCCCAACGGCAGAGCATGTGTAAAGAAACCTTAATTTTCTTAAGGAAGCACATAATCTAATGTCTCATTACAGAGCTGTTCAACTTCGAAGTGGCTAGAGGCTGCAGGCAGTGACAGCATGTACCCCTAGACCCCACATGAGTGGGCAACTTGTGTCTGGGGCAGCTGCCTCTGGGTTTTTGCTCACTGTACAAGTTGTACCAGCAGCATGTGGCCCCCTGCCTCTGCCAGGTGCATGTAGCACCTCCACCACATCTGTAGATGCTGCCAGTGGCATGCAGCCCCCCAACAGTGGCATGTGGCTGTGCCACACTCCATTGCAGGCAATGTGCAGGCCCTTCTGTGCAGAAGCAGATGCCAGGGCCCACGTGCCACATGTTAAGCACTTGTATGCCACATGCAGCCTGTGGGTCACATACTGACCCCTTGTGGGCTGCACGCAGATTTCAGGGCTACCACTTGGACTTGTAAAATGGAGTTAGTTCTAACTCATTAGTTTTGCATTTCTGCCTGTCTCCTCTTTCTAGCTCCTTCCTTTTGCAGTTATATTTCCTCTTGAAGTCATACAGTGTCCACAAGATGGCAATGGTCCTTTAGTGGTGGTAAAGTTAGTTGTATTTTTGTGTGCTAATGTAATTCATTTCAATATTAAAAGAAGTGTGACAAAATACTACGAGTCAAAACAGTTTATGCGATTTGTTTTAATCATGTAATTATACCTTTTGGATCAGAAGTAAAATGGATTTATCACAAAATTTTCCATCAGTAGTTTCATACAGTCTATAGGATGGAAGATTTGCTATGGACAAATGCCTGTTGGGGATGGAGGGAAGGGTTGCAGACAGAAGTGATAATTTTCACCAGATCTAGCCACAGAAAGCTGTCTATAGCTGTGACTAGACACAAGTGCATGGCTGCAGACTGCTTTAAAAATGGCTGATCGGGTGAAAATTTGGACCCTCATTGCATGAGGGGTCAGGTGAAGACATTTCAAAACACAGCATCTTCTGTAATTTGTATCTGTGCTGCCTCCCAGCCTGTTGCTTTTTTCAGAATGGGAGGGGGGAAAGGGAGCAGAGGGATTTCAGTTTGGGGGGGTTTTCAGCCCTAGCTAGAGGGTAGGGGGGGTGTACTGGAGCCCTTCCTCCAGGTAGGGGGGTTCCAATTCACTCACCCCATCTTGCAGCACCAGCTGGGGAACTCCTAGAAGGAGCTCCCTCTTCTCCCTTTCCCCTCTCCCATTCTGAAAACAGCACAGGCTGGCAGGGAGGAGGGGTATTTCTAGGGGCAACCGGCTGCAGGCTCATAGTCAGCAGCTAGATTCTTCTCCCCACTGGAACCAACAGTGAACTTCTGTTTGGTCCAGGGGATTGTTGTAACTCAGAACACTTCCAGGAAAGTCTTCTGAGTTACAGTGGGAAGCTGCATTTCGGTCTGCACCCTGTGAGAGAGAGAGAGAGAGAGAGAGAGAGAGAGAGAGACTGTTTATGACTGAACACATATGTATGAACTGGTGTGTGTGCGGGGGGGGGGTGTGCATGCATGCTCTGGAATGTGTAGAACTGTGTGTGCATCTGTGAGTGTGTGGATGTGTACAGGTACAAGATAGGTTGCCATGTGAGAGAAGAGTATCTATGGGCATGTGTGAGGTGGAAGTTGCCAACCCAAGATAACCTTTTTTACTGGCAATCTGCAAACTTTTTATTAACCAAATATTTTTACTGACAAGTATTTTACACAATGTATATGTAACCCTCCTGTCAGGCCTGGACAAGAGCTAGGTTCAAATTTAGGGATACAACACAGTAAAGTAGTAAAAAATGTGGTTGTCATTAAAAAGTTTGCAGATTATCAGTGTGTGTGTATATATATATATACACACACACACTGATAATCTGCACACTATATATATATTTTTTTTTCCTTGGGTTGGCAACTTGCTTGACTACAGCAATGGTTTTGCAGTGGGCTGCCTCCACCCCAGGGATCCCCTATTCAACCCCACACCCTGATGCCCCTGACTGCACCCTGCACCATGCTACCTTGTTAGCTCATTCCACAGCCTTACCCCCACTATCCCTGCCTCCCTGTCCTGGCATGACCACTCAAAGAAGGACTACTGGCTGCCTCTCTGCAAGGTGAGCAGTGTTACAGGCAGGTGACAGAATGCAGCAGCAGTAGCACTACCATAGACTGGGAGGTGGGGGCTATGGAGGCTCTTACAAGCTACAAAGCCCTGAGAGAATGTTCCTTGGAAAGGGCTGCTCTTCCACACAAGTGGTGATGCTCTGCTCTCTCTGTCCATCAGTGCTTGCCCCCAGATACAGTCTGAGGAGGGATCTTCAAGCCAGCTCAGGGTTTCTTAATTATATATATATATACACTACTCCATTTTTACTAACAGGCATTTTTAGCTTGTTTTATGGGTTGATGTAGATGTGTAAGTAGTAGTGCATTGTAATACTTTGCCTGTATGCCTGTAGGAGTTATGGGAATGGTGTAGTGTGCGGGGCTTTGTGGGAACACTGTGTCTGTGCATGTGAGAAAGAACAAGAATGTGTGGGGATGCTAGCATGCCTGTGTGGCCTGAAAACCATATTTCCTTTTCACCCAGTCACAGCTTTTGCATTTTGTCCTAGCCCACCAAAAAGAATGGCTCTCAGTCTCCACCAGCCTGAACTGATGTGTTGCACTCAAGACAGCCATGAAATTCACACCCACTATGGACTTTGGCAGCAGATCCCTGTTTTTTGCTTCAGAAGGATGGATTCCCCCAGACAGACTAGAGAACATTAGTGAGTGTGGCTGCACCTCTCAAAAATAGACGTTTCTTTTTTCAAGTGACTGGGAGATGCTGTGAGAGGGGTGGATTAAATTTAGCTGAGATTATTTTCAGTATTCCAAATTTAGAAGCAAATGCAAATTTCCACTGGATTAGAGCAGCTTTTTCTATCTTCAATGTAAACAGACACATTTTGCAAACTCTTCCCTGTTTCCTGACTTTCCTGGTTCTTCTTTCACTCTCCTTTGGCAGCCACTCAAAAAACTTTGTTTAAGGCCAAGACCAGCAGTGCTCTTAAAGCACTCTAACCTCTCTCTCTCTGTTGTTTCAACTATGCATGCTGATCATCATTCCCCACCAGCACTGCAGTGTGAAATTTAGCTGTCAGCCTACAGTTCAGCATGCTGCTTGGCAGTGACATAAAGTTCTCCTGTTGAGGCATCTGGGTGCATCAACAGAACTAGCTAGTACCCCACTAGTACTTTTGGGAATTATGCTGCATTAATACATGTCTGCGGTGCTGCAGCTGGAAGTTGGATGCTTTTGCAATGCTGCATCAATTCTATTATGGCCTACAGAGAGGCTGTTAGGATGGCAGCAGGGGAAGTAGGAGACCTGGATTCAACTCAGCCTTTCTGTGCCTCAGTTCCCCATCTGTACAATGGAGAACAAAAGTGATGCTGCACCTAACAGAGCAGCTGCAAAGATCAGTGCATTCATGACACAGAGCCTTAGCACATGTTCAGTTTGCACTAGCCCAGGTACATTTACAATGGCCCAAAGTACAAGCAGACACAAGTTCAAGCCATTTGTGATGTCCCAAGTGCAAGCAAAAAGTCGCAAAATTGTACCCATTTGGTCGAGGTTTATCTCAGGAGAGTGACATCTTTGATGATAACATCAAATGCATACCTGCTCCATGGAGATATCACTGTTCTCTAGAATCTCATAATTCACCACCCTTCCTCCATCTCCCACTTCAAGGCCTGTTTCTCCCTTAACCCAAACTTTATGGCATAGGGGGCAGTAACCAAAAACTAAACCTTGGGAGAAAAGAATCCCTAGAGCTTCCCTCCTAAAGAAACAGACATGGTGCGGGCAATGCTTAAGTGGGTGAAGGGTGCAGCTTGGTGGCAGGGAATGGTATGGTGGGGTGTAAGTGGGATGGATGGATTTTCTCTTCATTATTTTGGAGGCAGGATTTAACCCTTGATTGTCGTAATGCTCCATGAACTGGCCCATTGGCCCGCTCCACATTGCACCCAAGGGCTAGGATTTTACTGGACTACCTGGGGCAAGAGCAATATGGGGCTCTGCCACCAATACCTGACTCCCTGAGGCTAAGTACACACACTCCCAAGCCCTCTAACTCTGCATGCCTCATTTCCTCCCTAAGCCTCCCAACTCCTCATGCTTCAGTCCCCTCCCTGAGCCCTCCATCCCCCTATGCCTTAGATACTCTCCTGTTCTTCACTTTCCCCCATACCCCATGTTCTTCCATACCTCAGTTTTCCACTCACAAAACTGCCAGTCCTCACATTTCAGCTGGGTTGGGCTAGGAGCAGTGTCAGCCAGGTAGGAAATTGGCACTTTCCTCTGTGCCATTCTCAGGAATCAGCTGAGCTGGGGGGAATCCCTGGATATCTTCTCAGTGTCCCTCTACTGCTGGAGCAGGAGCGGTACAAGCCTGGACTTGGGAACATCAACGTGTGCCAACTCCCAACTTTGCTACAGCACAAATTCCACAAATTTGTAATGGCACAAATTGACTGTGTGCCAAGCTCCTGCAGACAGCTTCTGTCCTCATTCTGCTCTTGCTTTCTTCCTGAAGCCAGTGAAGGTTTCTGGCCATGTGTAGTGACTGACTGAGGCCTGATCTGTGTGAGCATGCTATAGCACCTTTCATTTACAGCACATTCAAAACAGATGTTTTGAGAATGATTTGATTCCCTCTACTCTGGATGAGTGGGAGTTATCTGTTGTTCAAACAAATGTCCAGCCAAGAAAGTCGAAGTGTTTTATTGACAATAACAAAGCTTACAGACCCCCTGAAATGTCAGACAATGTTATTATATCATTATTACAGATGGGGATGCTGGGGGAACATGGAACTGACGAGACTTGTCTAGAGTACAATGGACTCTTTGCAGAAGGGCTGACCTAACTTCCTGCCCTGACCACTAGGGGGCACTCTTTCCCAGTAGATTAAAAAACAAATCTGCATATTCTATAGCAGTTTGCAACCCAGTTGAACACCCAGGGAGTGTGTCTACATGAGATGTTTAATGCACAGTAGATTAATTCTACTGCACATTAGTGCATCATGGCAAGAACTGTGCTAACGTGCTAATATGCAGTAAAATTAATCTACAGCACATTAAGCATCACAAAAAGACCATGTGCCTTTGCTACTGTTCATTAATGCCAGCTACTGTGCCTCACTACTACTGTAGTACCTTATATTAGAAGTGCTAAACTTAATGCACAGTAGCAAAGATGCATTAATGCACATGTAGACTCGCCCAGTGAAATCAACAGGACCCTTCTTATTGGCTTTCAGGGAACTGGACTGAGCTCCTGGTATACAAGAGACCAGTCCACTAAGCCTGGGATCACAGGGAGCAGCATCCATATGGAGCCACTCCGAGGGACTGCACCATATCAAATGAAAGTGGGCCTGGCATGAACAAGGCTGCAATAGGAGTTTGTACAGTAGTCTGAATATATTTGTATAGTCCATATGTTATACAACACCTCAAGGGCCCAATAGACACATTTGCCACCAGTACAGTTCTGTCTGACAGCTTACCACAGATGACTGTAGGACAAAAGGGAAGTTTAGATTAGATATTAGGAAAAGCTTTCTCACTAAGGGGGTAATAAAGCATTGGAACAGGCTACTCAGACAGGTTGTGGAATCTCTGTCCTTGGAGGTTTTTAAGACCCAGCTAGACAAAGCCTTGGCTGGTATAATACAATTGGGGATGGTCCTGCTTTGAGCAGGGGGTTGGACTAGGTGACTTCCTGAGATCCCTTCCAACCCTGATTTTCTATGATTCTATGAAAAGTAATCTCCAACCAAAAAAACTTAATTCTGCTTAGATGGGAATTATTCATCTTAAAAAAATAAATATTGCTCAACAGCCTCAGCTGGGCCTGGCAGTAATTATATCCCACTGTTTTAATGTACATTTGACCTCAATCACATCTTCTCTCTGGACTCCCACTTAAATTAGAAGGCTATTAATGAGATTGAATTGAAACCATTTCTGCTTTTTAGCTATGGTGATAAGGCTGGACTGGTCCTCTGAGTCAGTGTGCAGTCATTGGAGTTAGTAGCAGCAACTACAAGAATCCAGGCAAGGAAGAAATGCTTTGGCACTTTAGGAATGAGAAAATTCAGCCAAGGGGAAAAGATAGGAGCAAGCATAATGAGCAGGCTAAAAATGTGCTAATTGTCCCCATTGTGGTCTACAGAAAATACTAACCCCACCAGCTGTTAAAAAGAAGGTGTAACAAATGTGTAGTCATCCAGGGTGTCACTGGTTTGCATAGCCCATGACCACATAGAACATCATACTAACTGTGGGCATGAAACCTACACCCTACTGCTCCAAATAGGCTTAGAATCCTGCCTTGGGGTTGGAGAAGAATCCCCATCTGTCCTATGCATTCCAGGCCTGTGACACACAGCAGAGAAGTTCTGATTCTATCCAGAAAACGGCAGTACAGTAGTGCATATGCACATCCATGCATGCACATGTGTACACACACACACACACACACACACACACACACACACACACACTGGGACAGGTTTAATGCAGGAAGCTTATTAGAGCAAGCCATTGACCTCCAAACTGCAATTGTGATGACCACATATAAGAAAGTAATTAAATGTTCTAGTCTGGCGGACATTAACACTAGAAGAAACCAAGCGATGTTTCTGCCTTTTATAAAGCAATGAGCTTCAGACACACATGTGCCTGAAAAAGTAGTTGGTTTGTTTCTCTGGAATTTTAGCATTGTTATGAGACAGAAGCAGAGATAGCCGAATTTCATGTAAGTCAGTATCTAAAAGGTATAGCAGACAATGGGTTCCTTGCTGATGTTGGAAATGGGATTATACATTATGCACTTTACTCTATAAAGAGACATGATGTAGTCTAGAGAATCCTAAAATGTTTGGCTAAATGGAACACTGTCAGCCCTTAACATATCTTATGGATCATCATCT
This sequence comes from Alligator mississippiensis, assembly GCF_030867095.1. Lineage (NCBI taxonomy): Eukaryota > Metazoa > Chordata > Crocodylia > Alligatoridae > Alligator > Alligator mississippiensis. The sequence continues at coordinate 22,718,999 of NC_081829.1, forward strand.
TTATCTTTAGATTTTTGATTAGGATGTGTAGTGTGATTAGGGTATGTAATGTGATCTATGGGCCACTTACCATGCCCTTGTGGCCTACAGTTTGAACCCCGCTGATTTAATGGGGAAAGCACTGGCCAAGCCTACAAGAGATATGTGTTCAATAACCAGCTCTGCCAGTGGACAGCTTGGTGACTTTGTGCAGGTCAGTTCACTTCCCACTGACTCAGTTTCTTCCTTTATAAAATGTTAACAACCTCCTTTGTGAAGTGCTTTAAGAATTACTTGTGATAAGAGCTAGGGATTTTTATTATTTACTTGAGTGTATATTGCTGTTGGTGCCAGAGATTCAGAACAATCTATATGAGTTCTTAATATAAACACCTATCTCATCCAATTAAAAAGAAACTCCCTCACCATTTCCCCCTGGGCATTAAAACAGTACACTAGTTGGATTTTAAGGTAAAAATTAATGATTTCCTTCCCTTTTAGGAGGAAGTTCTACTTCCGGAATCTCAGAAATTCTTTTCTTAAACATTCCATGTAAATGTAATTCTTTTTAAAAAATAAGTGCAGCTTAAGTCATCCTAAGCACAATGGTTATTGTATATAAAAGAATTGTGGCAGCATTTTATTACTAAGTAAGTGCTATATTTAAGATGCTAAATAAATCATGTTCAAAATATGCTGATCTCAATAATCTCAGATCACCCCAGGGAGGAGTAAGTGGGCCTGTAAAAGGCCACAAGATGCCAGAGGGTCTACACACAGTCTCTCAGAAACACTTCAATACAGTATGGAATTCACCTGATTAAAAAATCTATGGAATCTATCATTGTTTCATTTTTTCCTGCATTCACAATCCAACAAATTTAAATTATCCTGATTTTGAATGCAATCCCAGCAGCAGGGGTGGTTCTAGCCTCTTCCTGGTGGGGGTGCTGGGGGGCGTGGGAGGGGCTATGGTGGGCTGCAGGCAGGAATGGAGTGAGCTCAGCTGCATGGGGTGGGCAGCAGCGGTCCAAGGGGAGACAGGGGTCTTGACAGGTGGTGCTGGGAAGGGTGGCTACGGGGGGGCTATGGCAAATTTTGGGGTGTCTGTAGCCTCCTCAAGCTCCCCCCAGCACCACCTCTGCTCAGCAGGTTTTCAAGGCTCTCTCATAGGAAGTGAACTTTTACTTAATGTTTACTTTTTGACTGCTCTTGTCAAAGCTTCAATGTGTTTGTGGCCAAAGCATTCATGGTGCTATTCTCTTGGGAGTTCCACTGCTTAAATGCTGCTGCCCACTTCGGGACATTTTTTACACATGCTCCAAGAGTGGAGGGGGTGTTGTAATTAGAGCAGTGCCAAGATCTACTCTAATTAAAGTACCCGTAGTGTCTCATGCATCAGCATCCCCGCATTTCAAAATGGCATTGGGGGCACTTTAATTAAAACTCGTTGAATGAGCCTTACTTAAAGCACCCCCACCCCCCCATCACTGTTCTGAAGTGCAGGGATGCTGATACATGAGACACGGAGGCTGGCTGGACCTTGTTAATTAGCACACTCCAACAGACTCAGTTAATTTAGTCTGCTCCAATGCACTGTTATTACAGTGCATCGGAGCAGCCTCTTGGCAAATCTATAGGCACCCTTAGTGACCAGTTCTGAGGGAAAAGTACTTCCAGGAAGCATGAGAATCCTCAAAGGGCCATTAGAGATTTAGCAAGCATATGGCACCAAAGAATGCCAAAAACGTGGCTTAACCGATAGCTTGTGTTGAAATGAAAACCACATTCTGGTGGCCTTAATCCAGCTACAAGTGATCTGAAGTTGTGTTTCTCACCACAAAGAACAAATAGACACTTTTGCTCTGGATGACCTTTATTTTAGAGCAATATGACTAAATACCAAGTAAGAACAAAAGTTAAGTCTCCCATTGAGAGAGAGCATGAGAGAGTGAAAGAAAAAACAATACAAGTCTACCACAGCAATCTGAGTGACCTTTTGCTTAGGTCAAATTAGGTATTGTACTGTGTGCCCAACTCAATGAGCATATAAGTGGAATATGGCTCTTAAGGCATTTGGGTTCTGTAGCTCAAGCTGTTGAGACTGATGTGTTCAATTGTGGGGGTCCCCCATTCAATTTATGGTGTTGGCTATGGCAATGATAGTAACATCATCCTTGGAGCTTTAAGAACAAAATAAGTCTTGTCTATCACATCAGCAGCAGCTGCTTGGGAGGGTCAGATTCCCCATACTCTGACTGCTCAAGTCTGCAGACACACTCCAGGGCCAGAAATTTACCAGTGAGACTGCTCTGGGTTCATCCTTGCTGTCAGTCTTGCTAGAGACCAAGAACTAGAAGGTGCTATCTAAGGGAGGGGAAATTGGCCATCTCATTCCCTTAGGTTTCTCTGAAAATTTCATCTAAGATTCTCAAAATGACCTGTGTTACATTTAACTGCATTCTATGCAGTAGGTGAGAATGGTCTATTTCAGATATATATTTCTTATTATTTCTCAAGAATGCATGTACACAATTGTCACAGAGCACTGAAGGTGCCCTGCTCCCAAAGAGGGGGAAAACTGCTAGGGAGGAAGCCCTAGCAGGAAATGAGGAGCCCAGCTGTAGGTTGCCTGGGCTACCAGGGAAGGTCAGCTGACCAGAAGGGGCAGGGCCTGGCTCCCTTATAAACCCTAGGGGCTGGGACTAGATGCAGTTCTCTGCTAGCTGTCAAAGAGGAAGGAGCTCTCTGCCTTGGGAGAGAGGGGAAACCTGATGCAGGAGCTGCATCTGAGAGTTAAAGGGTCACTGGTAGGATCAAATGTTGTTTGGGCTGGTTGGCTTCTGTTTTTGTTATAGCCGAAGGGCTTGTGTTTATGTTGTTGTTTGTGACTGGTGGTTTGGGAGAGGCTATTAGGGGTTGGAGGAGGCCTCATGGGCAACTCGGAGGAGTGTGAGGACCCCAGTGCCAGTGAGGGTGCAGTGTTTGGGGTGCATAGACCCCAGCCCTAGAGAAAGGCAGCTGAGAATCCCCAGAGAGGGGGCATTTACTGAGAGGCCCCAGTGAGGGCCTGGTGAGCCCCAGAGAGGGGGCGGCCTTATTGAGAAGCCCAGTGCGGGCATGTTGAGCCCAGAGAGGGTGACCTGACAGAGAAGGCCCTGAGAGAGGGTGACCTGACAGAGAAGGCCCTGAGAAGGGGCAGCAGTATTGAGGAGTGCCCTGAGAGGGGGCAAAAGCCTAGAGAAGGGGGCAGTTACTGAGAAGCCCCAGTGCAGTTGCTGGGGAGCCCCAGAGGAGGGGGCAGTTGCTGGGGAGCCCCAGAGGAGGGGCGGTGTAACTGAGGAGGCTCAGAGGACAAAAAGGGCATAATTAGGAACCTCTATTCCATCAGCGAGGTGTGGACTGCGGTGTAGGGGAGGAAACAGAGCTGCAGATAGTGCCCCCTGGCAGTGGGGCAGTACAAGGGCAGCCTCCTGCTAATTAATACCAATTAATTAATTAACAACAAGGCATGGCAGGTGAGTAGGTGGGCGGTTGCCCCCAGGAACAGGTGTGCGGGCCACGTGTAGGTCGGCCCAGATGGTGTACCTATCACAACAATGTAGTTGCAAGCTGACTGTATAGTATATTAGATTACTTCATACAAACTCTTTCTTTAAGTCTATTTTCTAATTGCTCAGCATTCTTCTTTTTAGGACCATAACCATAAAGCACTGAGGTCAGTTTAACCCTCCCATGCTGCATTAGTGGAATTAAGTCATTAGAAATACTTAATATATCTTTTAAAAAGCCAACATTCAGCAGATATGAGTTTGCCTCACTTCTTAAAAGGATGAACTTTGCCCCCAGATTAGGAATTGGAGTAGAATGCATGAAAATTTAATCTTGGACTGGATCTAACCTAGACAGTAACCTACTCTGAAATATGTATTTCCGTGACTAATTTGTAATTACATGAATAGCAACTTATATACTCGTGCATCTACATGTGCTACTAATGCTATAAACATCTTTCTTTATTTGGTTTTAAATACTGTGCAGTAAGTCTTCCCTGGGAGCATATCAACACATACTCCCTGTTGGGAGCATATCTGCTCCCAATGGGAGATGCCTAGTACAGGGCTGCTCCTACCCTGCTCTGGCCCTCTGTAGTAGCTAGGGAGAGCAGGGAGCGTGGGGGCAGGAGAGCTCTGCCAGCTGCACTGGCAGCTATCTCCTTGCCCCGTACACATTGGGAGGGGTCCTGATCTGCATGGGGCTGGGAGACAGCTGCTGTCGCAGATCTCTCCCAGCCCCGTGAACATGGCAGCTGGCCCCCATGCACATGGATTTCTCTGAGCAGCTTGGGGCTAGCTTGGAGCTTTCCCACTTCTGGGACAGCTCCCGGGCAACCCAGAGCTGCTTGGGGAAATCCCTTCACAGCCCAGGACTGGCTGGGAGTTGTCCCAGGAGTGGGAGAGCTCCTGGCCAGCCACTGGGTGCATGTGGAATTGGAAAGCTCCTGCGGGGACCTGGGAGCTGAGCAGCACCGGGACAGAGAGCTACTCTGTTCTGGTGCTGCTCGGGTCCTGGCTCCTGGGCAGAGCTAGGAGCTGAGCAGTGCCTGAACTTGGGGAGTTCCCCATCCCCTGTGGCCCCCTGGTGTTGGGGCTACACATGTCTGCTGTACAGTATCTACTGCACAGTTAGTTTATTACCTGTATTTACTAATTTATTGTACAGTAAATGGCGTGCAAATGTAGATGGTGATGCTTTACTGAGCAGTAGATTAGTCTATTGCAAAGTAAAATGTCTTGTGTGACACACCCAGTGTGACTAGTGGCTGAAGACCTAAGGTTAATGGGCTCAATTTGGATCCTATAGAAAAAAATTAGCAAGGTTGCTCCCTATTTGTTTTGCATGAACTGTTGTAACCATTTGTCAGAATGGATACACCAAACCACAGAGGGAATTGGTGAACCTTAGTGCACAGCCTCAAGGAACAAAAAGTAACTTTGCACACTAGTGGTCTCTAGATGGCAAATGGGAAGAGGGCTTGGGGAATTGAGTAAGGGCTCTCAAGATGCACTTAAATTGGAGATCTGCATGGGAAAAATGAGACACTAGCTCACATAGTTCATAGCAATTTTGTTCTATTTAAGGAACTTTATGTTTTATGCTTCAGATACTATACATTCTTGGCCTTCTAGGAACAAGTAACAGCTTGATTGTAAATCATAACAACTGCTGAGAGAATCCTGTAAGTCAGTATCATGACCTGGTATTGATATAATGATGATATTTATCAACGACCTGGAAGATGGCATAGAGTGCACCCTCAGCAAGTTTGTAGATGACACCAACCTGGGGGGAGTAGTAGATACACTGGAGGGTAGGGCTAGGATTCTGAGTAACTTAGACATATTGGCAGATTGGGCCAAAAGACATCTCATGAGGTTCAATGAGGACAAGTGCAAAGTCTTGCACTTAGGATGGAACAATCCCATGTACCACTACAGGATGAGGGCTGACTGGCTGGGCAGCAACTATGCAGAAAAGGGTCTGAGGGTAACAGTGGACAATAAGCTGAATATGAGCCAACAGAGTGATCTTGGTGCCAATAAGGCTAATGGCATACTGAGCTGCATTTGTAAGTGTGTTGCTAGCAGGTCAAGGGAAGTGATTATTCCCCTCTATTCTGCACTGCTGAGGCTACATCTGGAGTACTGTGTTCAGTTTGGGCCCCTTGTCACAGAAAGGATGTGGACAAATTGGAGAGAATCCAGTGGAGGGCAACAAAAATGGTGAGGGGGCTGGGGAACATGACTTATGAGGAAAGACTGAGGGAACTGGGCTAATTTAGTCTAAAGAAGAGGAGGCTAAGGGGATTTAATAGAAGCCTTCAACTACCTGAGGTGGGGGATCAAAAGAAGATGAAGCTGGACTGTTCTCAGTGGTGGCAGATGACAGAACAAGGAGCAATGGCCTCAAGTTGCAGCAAGAGAAGTTTAGGTTAGATATTGGGTCGTCTGGGTTTTGCTGGACATGTCCTCTGTTTTGGCCCCGTGTTGTGTTCGGGTGGCTCTTTAAAATAACAGCAAATGCCTGCGTTTTCTGCTCTCCCAGGCTGGCTGTTGGGGGCGGGGGGCAGCAGCGGGTAACATGATTTGCTGTCAGGAGTTATATGCTCCCCATGTAGGCTCTGGCAAGCTCCCAGGTAAGAGAGAGACTGTGTGTGCACAGTGTGGGAGCTGCTTGAGCAGCAGGGCTCGGGGGGTGGGGCAGGGGTCTGAGGGCTGGGAGTGAGGGGCACCAGCAGGGCTGCAGGACAGGGCAGGGAAGGGCAGGGGGTTACAGGTTGGGAGGGAGGGGCACTGGCAGGGCTGGTGGGGCATGGGTAGGGAGTGGGGGGCATCGCCAGGGCTGGGAGGGGGGCAGGGGGCTGCAGATCAGGAGTGAGGGGCACAGAGGACAGAACAGGTGACTGTGGGTTGGGTGTGTGGTGCACTGGCAGTGCCAGGGGGCTGCAGGTTGGGAGTGAGGGGCACCAGTAGGGCTGGTGGGGGGGGGCAGGGGGCTGTGGATCAGAAGCGAGGGGCACAGGGGATGGGATGGGTGACTGTGGGTTGGGTGTGCAGGGCACTGGCAGTGCCAGGGGGCTGCAAGTTGAGAGTGAGGGACACCAGGAGGGAGTGTGGAGGCAGGGTACTGTTGTTTGGGAGTGAGGGGCACTGGCAGGCTGGTGTCACTGGGTCCAGAGTGAGGGGCAGCAGCAGGGCTGGTGGGGGGTGGCCTGTCAGTGAGGTCAACAGAGTGCTCAGGGGCAGGCCACCAGCATGTCACTGCCCCCCCCCCCCCATAATATTCCCCTTGCCCCATCCCTCTCACCTCTCCACCCATGACAGGTGTCCTCTTTTTTGGACCTGGAAATATGGTAACCCTATTTAAGAAGAATTTTTTCACTAAGAGGGTAGTAAAATATTGGAACAGATTACCCAGAGAGGTGGTGGAAGCTCCATCCTTGGAGGTTTTCAAAACCCAGGTAGACAAAGCTTTGGCTGGGATAATCTAGTTGAGGTGTGTCCTACTTTGTGCAGAGGGTTGGTCCAGATGACCTCCTGAAGTCTCTGCCTACCCTAACTTGCTATGATTCTATCAAAAAATATCCTAGAAGCTACAGCAGAAATGCAATGTAGAAACGTCTCTATCCTTGCAACTGCCTTCCACAATTCCTTGGTAGTGTGTTGGAAGACAAAGAATGTCTTGAGCACTTTAATGAGCCACCCATCATGTTCCAGTTGGCTTCTTTCAAAGCCAGATTTACTAATGTGATCTAGCTCGTCCAGCAATTCAAAACAGTATATATCCAGTTAAACTATCTCTGTGGAAGACTCCATGGACAAGGAAAATCTTTTAATGGTATAGAGCTAGTGTTGCAGTAATTACCTTCACTTCACCCCAGCCTGGATAAAAAGATACACAGACAAGGTTTCCCAGTGAATGACTGACCTGCCATTGACTGAATGGCTCTTTAGAGCTATGATCAGTGGATCATGAATTAGAATGGCTGTTAGTGATGGGACCCATTTAGCACTAAAGGACAATTGGGATAAGCCAGGGAAACTGGTTTTGAGAGGTAAAAGACAGCTCTTAACTCTGTATGAAATCTATTGTAGTTTCAGATTATCACATGACCCTCAAATGGTAGCATTAAATGACTAAGCCACAGGAATCTAAGTACACAAATATTAGAGAACAAAGTCTGGGAAAGACACAAAAAAAAATCCTGTGGCTTAAGTCTTTAAAAACTGATTAAATCTGCAAAAGTGTTTGTTTGTAGACAGCTTTAGCATGTACATATTTCATGCCTGTTTTGCACTGAAATAATTCACTCTGAGTTGCCTTTCTACTGGTTGGTGGGGGAGGGTGGGAAAACTTCATAAGAAATCACTTAATTAGAAGGAAATACATAATTGCAGGACAAGTCCCCTATTCTTCCTCCTCAAGGTACAATAGGAAAAGCATGACCGTGAATTGTCTCTTGCATATGTGTACAAAAGTGCCATTCTTTCCTGTTACATTTATTTAACTTTTACAGGTGTCTGTCCTGGGGGTTTCTGATAAATTGCCTGGATATAGATTTCATATGAGAATATAGCTATAAAATCATATTAACTTAAAGCCACTTGTGAAAGTGAATTAAAATGACATTCTTACACAAACACAAAAAGCAGTCCCACAGCATACTTTATTCTTGTCTTCTGTTTATTTAACATAATACAAATATTATGGAGAGCAGCCTGTCTCCCCATCAATAATGTTGTGTCTAGGATTCTGTTATTAAACCCAGTTTTAACCTTCCTTCCCTGATTTCGACAAATTTTCCCAAATTGTATAGACCATATCAGGAATGAAAATTAAGAATTTCCCATTAAACAAATTTTATAATTTGTTTTCATCTCAAACTGGGACAAAGTCAAAATACCATTTTTTTTTTTTTTTTTTTCCATGAAAAAATTCAGAAAAATTTGAATCAGAAATATCAAAGCACGTTATCTGGTAGGGCTATGCAAAGCTTCGGGTTCTGCTTCGATTCAGAGGAGACTAGGCCTGATTTGGCTGCCAAATCTCTGAATCCAAATCAAATCAGGAGACCAATTAAAAGGTCTGAATCAATTTGAAACTCTCCACATCAATTCAGTAAATATTTGGAGAGCTTTGGCAATTCAGGCAGTCCCCGCTCGCTGCCACAGGGTGCTGGACCCGGACTCCGTGCTGGTAAGTAGGGGCCAAGGGAGGGGGAACTGGAGGAGAGGGGAGGGAACCATGGGGGGACCCCTGCCAGGCCCTATCCCCTGCCTGCTCTCCCAGCCCTGCTGAGCTCCCATGGACCCCTGCCCACTGTCCCAGCCCCACCATGGCTGCTCCACCCAGCCCCAATTCCAGGTTCTTTTAAAAAAAACAAACAAGCCCCAGACTCATCAGCTGCTGCAGTGGCCTCGGGGCTTCTGGGGAATCATGGCAGAGCCCCCTAGGTAGCATGGGGCAGCACGGTCCAATGGGGATTTGCCCCCCCCCCCCCCCGCGCCTGGCAGCAGCCAGGACTGGGGGCTTCTTTTTAAAGAGCTGGGACCAGGAGAGTGGAAAGGGGATAGGGACTCATGACAGAGCCCCTCATACAGTGGGGGGGCAGCAGGGAGCTGTGGGGATTACACCCTACTCCCCACCTGGAAGCAGCCAGTGAGTGAGAGCTGCTTTTTTTTTTTTTTTTTTTTTTTTTTTTTTAAGAGCCAGGAGCTGGGGCCAGCAGGCAGCCATGGCCAGGGGGGCTGGGAGAGCAGGAAGGGGTCGGAGGGGGGAGGGGCGGGTTGTGGCAGAGCCCCCCCCATGCAGCATGGGGCAGTAGAGGGCAACAGGGATCACCTTCCTGCCTGGTAGCAGCTGGTGAGTGCTGGGCTGTTTTTTCAAAGAGCTGGGGCTGGGTAAGAAAGCCATTGATGGGGCTGGTAGAGTGGGCGGGGGATGGGATTGATTTGGAGATTCAGCTGATTTTGTGGCAGCTGAATCTCTGAATCGGATTCAGTCGAATCAATTCTGGACAGTGATTCGAATCACTGAATCGAATCGCTGTCGCCCAAATTGGCTGAATCCAAATCTGAAGTGAATACTAGCCACTCTGCACAGGCCTAACATCTGGAGCATAGAGAAAAATGGAGGCATAATTCACCAAAACTACAGGTCCTATGAAGCATAGTGGAGACATAGAAGAAATATAATTAAAAAATAACTCAAGACAAAATGTTTCTGCTCTGCTGAACACACAGTGTTTTGATTTTATCTGGACTCAGAAACAAACTTTTTTTTTTTTTCTTTTATGGAAAACTCCGATAATATCAGTAAGATGGAATTTTTTTTTTTTTTTTTTACAAGAAGATTTGTTGTGGAAATTGTGTGTATGATGAAAAAATAATTGGGAAATTCCTGACCAGCCCCAGTCCCACTTATTTTAGGCAGAAATTCCTGCCTCAGGCAAATATGTTGAACTATACCATAATTCTTTAAGAAGACATTCAGTCTTGTTTCAAGAATAGCAAGAACAAAAGTAGCCCATGATTGTTATCTGACAAAAGCACTGTAAGCTTTGAAGTCTGACAGTAGTTCTCAACCTTTTCAAACTGAAGACAGTCTTCCATAACTCTGTGAATTGAGCAGCACTCCATTTCAAAAAAGAATTTACAGTCCTTGCAGAGGGGCCCAGCTGGAAAAACTGTGAACCTGTACTTGTTTCCTGTGCTCATCTCCTCACATGTGCCTATTAGGGCTGTGCAAAATTTCGCCAGCTGTTTTGATTTGACAGTGTTTTGACTCAAGCTTGAAACAGTGAAATCAAATCAAAATGAAGGGCTTTGAAACAGCCTCGAAACAAAATGAGGCTAGTCAAAATGTTTTGGAAGTTACCCCAGCCCGATCTAGCACGGGGGATGGGAAGTCAGCCCAGCTGACTTCCTTTCCCCAGCCCGATCTAACAAAATGTTGAAACACCATCGAACCTCCTTCACTGTTTCGATGAAGCAAAACGGAATAGCTGTTTTGAATTGAAATGAAATTCGAAATAAAATGCTGTTCTGTGGAAACCTCAAAACTCGAGGTGAAATGGAATGGTGCCATTTTGCACAGCTTTAGTGCTTATATCCTCATAGCTTAAGGTACCCTTCAAAAGATGTGGTGGCAAGCCAGGGTAATCATGCACCCTGTTTGAGAATTACTAGTTTATGAATAAGAAGTATGGAAAGTAGACTATATGTCAAAAAGCGGGAGTGATGCTACCGAATAGTGGACATATGTCCACATCATTGTCACTGCTATGACCACAGCATAACTGTGACAAAGCTGAGCCAGACTGGATATTGGTTGAAATCTTGCTGCAGCACCATGGAAACCATTATGGGCTGCAGGATTTGCACAAGAAGCTAGGTAAATATTGGGGCAATGAGTCTGTACTCAGCTCTGTGCTTTTGCAGCTATGTTGCTAGTAATTCCTAGCTAACTAGTAGACATCTCGTAGAGCTAACTATTAGAAAATGCAGATTAGACAGCAAACTGATCTGGAGGAAAATCACCTTAGCACACTATACACAATAGATGAATTTGATGCTGGAATATGTCACTTGAAGAACAGCAAAGTAAACAGACTCAATGACACCTGCACAGAGCAGATCAAGCACTTTGGTCCCAGAATTAAGTTATGGGTATTATACCTTTTTAACAATTGGTCCTCAACCCTTAGAATACCTATACTATGATGGAAAGCCTGTGTAATAGCTCTATTAGGGCTAGAGAATAATGCCTCCAGCCCAGAGAACTTCAGGCCAGTGTTGCTCCTGTGCCATCCTTGTAATGCCTTATTCTCAATCTCCTCTTACCTCATATTGAACAAAATCTAATATCAGAACAAGCTGGTTTCAGACCAGGCAAGTCCTGTACTGGCCAAATACTAAATATCACCCATCATACAGAAGATTGAATCAAGAAAGGGATGATAACATGTGCTGTGTCTGTAGACTAATTAGCAGCATACAACAGTGAACCACTGAAACCTGCTTGCCAAAGTCTATGATATGACACATGCCTACCACCTGGTGCAGCTCACCTGATCTCTTTTGGAGAAGAGACTTTTTTTGTAGATCTGTGCAAGAAACAGCCTCTATAGAGATGACCACAAAATGGCCTCCCACAGGGCAGTGTGCTAAGACCGATTCTCTTTAACATGTACACCAACGATCAATCTATATGGAGCAATAAGAGGAGCTTCGTATATGCTAATGATCTATGCATCATGTTGCAAGAGAAGGACTTTGCCACTGTTGAGAACAGACTGACATGTGCACTGACCATCCTCTTAGATTATTACACTAAGAACCAGTTTCATCCCAAACCGACCAAAATACAGGTCATAGCCTTTCACTTACATCATAGAGAAATGAAGCAGAACGTAAACATCACCTGGGATGGAATCCCACTGACTAGATGCCCTGTGTGTTTGGGGTTTACACTGTACTGAACATTTACCTTCAAAGCACATGTAGAGAAGATGAAAGGGAAAGTCAGTACCTGCAGCAACATACTTCAAAAGTTGGTCACCTAAAAGTGGGGAGTGAACCCAGCTACATTATAAACCATTGCTATTGCCTTGTTTTACTCCATTGCAGAGTATGCTATGCATGTCCAGTATGGAAAAAATTCAGGCCAAGAAACCAGATCCAATTCTAAATAACAGCTGTTATGAAATAACAGGACATCTAAAGCCAACACCAATGGGTAGCTTGTACTTATTGGCTGGCATTGCACTACCTGATATCAGAAGAAAGGTAGTGAGGCAAAAAGAAAGATCATGGCAGCTGGAACACCCCAGGCATCCACACACAAGTAACAGAACAGCTTAAAATGCAAGACTTCTGTGACCAGTATTGTGCCCTTGGACTCGTGTGATTGAGGTTATGGAAGGAAAGATTATGCACAGTCAGATGTCCTGAAATGGACTTGGAACCCCAGGAGGACCTTCCTAGAGGGGCTGATACAGACTGGTCAACATGACAATGCCTAAACTGCCTGCACATGCAAACTGGAAGTTCAAAAACAAACATGATCAAAGGGGGCTACTCTAATGACATGAATACGTGTGAGTGCAGTGAAGTGCAAATCACAGTGCACCTGCTCATTTACTGACCCCTTGGTGAGACCTGTATGAAGGAAAACCTTGCTGTAGCAATGTAAAGACTCATTGCTTATGCACAATTCTAGAAAAAAAACTATCTAATTTATGACAAGGACATGAGAAGAAGAAAAAGGAGGAGGAGGAGGAGGAGGCAGAGGAGAAGTAGGAGGAGAAATCTAGGCCTGGTTGGGTCTTTAGCTGCAGTGTATAATAACAATAATAATTTGGATTTTGTCATCATTGGATTATGTGAATGAGAATCAATATGGGATATAGATAGCCTCACTTTAGTAGTGACTTTGCCTTTTTTTTTTTTTACTGATGCTGAATGCAAGACAATGTCTTATCCTAGTGAAGTCCTGCTTGTAGCCACACAGTTCTCACAGCTCCAGTGTTCTTTCTTTTCCTCCAGAATGGTGTATGATCTTGAAAATCCCAAAACTGTAGTATTACCCAAAACTACAGCACTGGAAGCCTTTCCCTACCTCAACTTTTACAGCGTTAATTAACACGGACTAGTTCATAAATCAAGTCAACACCAGGAGATAGCAATACACTATGCCAGAGAGAGATTTAAAGAGCACTGAAGTCCCAGTAGAAGTGGACAGTATGGTTATTTTAAGTGCATGGATGAGGTTGAAAGAGACCAGATAGCAAATTTAGGTTGCAGTTTAGAAAGGGCAAGTGTTCAGGGCAGCTGGTTTTCCAGAAAGAAACCTGTTTTGACATCTTAATGGTGAGTATGTCTGGGAAAAGTTGATGAAGCTGTGATAAATTCAGCTTCCATTACTGTATGATCCCTTGGCAAGATGGGGCACTTTCAGGTTTACTCCATGCAGCAAAGTGATGCCATCACATAGCTGATATGTTGGACTGGTGCAAGGAAAATAAAATTAAGGAAAAGGAGTGACCTTCTGGACAGCATGAGAAACTGAGCAGAAAAGTGAGGATGGAAATAAGAATTTAAATCTTTCCCATCAGGGGCTGCACTGGTAGCTTGCCAGGAGCTTAATTTAGGAAATGCACATAAAATGGAGCACATGAAAGTTGCCTGCATCTTTAGTACAACCGTGGCCACTGGAAACTACTAGTTCCAGTACTTAATGCTTTTTCTGAGCTATGGGGTTGACTGTGCATTCTGGCGCTTGTATTCTCTATATGCCTCACTTCAGCTTTTCACAGAGGGTGGCAGCAGCATCCCACAGATTAGAATTCCATAGCTTTGTACAGCCTTAGAGCCTAGAAAATGGAAAGTTCCTGCTGAAGTGCCATTCCCCTCCAACAAGTGAGGCAGCAAAAATGATTCACAAGGGTCCTATGGTTATTGACACTCAGAGTTCAAAGGAACTGTGCTCCATTTAAAGAACTGTAAATTTAATCTGGAATCTGAGGGTGATCATGTGTATAGACACGTGCTCTGACATGTTCTAATTAGAATGCGTCAGAGCAGACTTGATTAATTGAGCATTATAATTAAAACACTCTAGCATCACCACAGTGTCATGTGTATAAATGGGCGCTGGGGCACTTTAACTAGAGCTCATTGAATGAGCTTTAGAAAAAGCATTCTGCGGTCACTTTTAAATGTGTGGAGGCTTAATATACATGTAGCTGCAGCATTTTAATTAGAGTGGCTCTCCAGGAACCATAGGCAACCTGAGAGTCAAACTAAGACTTTTCCTTCACATAAACAGATGAGCAACAATAAAGGCTTAGCAAACTAAACTATACCAGTTCATGTGAGTTGACTTGAGTGGGTTTGCAGCCTGAGTAATTGTTACGGGGCAACACTGGCAGGTTCTCTGGGGATTCTGCTCACCTGTGGCCATATTACCTGTAGGCAAAGCATCCTCAAGGTTCACAGTGTCTGTGTGCCCCAGGCTGCACAGAGCCCTAACAGAGACCAGTGCCTGGGTACTGGCAGTGCTACCCCAGACTTGTGGGTGTTCTCTAGGAAGTGGGACAGCCAGCTGTAGGAACCCTGTGGGAGACTCCTGAAGTGAGGTTTTTCGGCCTGGCACAATGAGGTGGGTGGATCTGTGTAATAGCATCCCCTACTGTACCGCCACACATGGTGGTAACACAGGGATCCCTCAGACTGCTGTCTGGAAGGCATAACCTGGTGGAAGGAAGCATAGTCACTGAAAACCTTTGAGCAAACAAGTCTTTGATTTGGCATCTGGTCAACTGGACAGGGTTTAGCTAGAATGGCCGATAAGTATTCTGGAATGTCCATGGAGGACCTGCTGAAGGAACTGAAGTCGAGGAGCCTCCCTGACCCCATGGGTCATAAGAGAAAGGACCTAATTAGGTCTTTGTGGGCCAACAATGAAGCCAAGAGACCTCCCACTTTGATTCCAAATGGAAGTGGAGCCAAAGGAGCTCTGTTCATTGGGCTTCAGGGAAGAAGCTCAGCAGAGCTGGAACTGCTTTTGAAGCAGAATTGCCTCTAGGCCTTAGATCTAGAAGCCCAGATAGTGCAGTGCAAGCTGGAGATGGAAGCTGAGCAGTGCAAGTGCGAGGATGAGCAACAGGAGGTGTAACATAAGCACGAGTTTGAGCTATGCCTGTGAGATCTAGAAGCCAAAGAGGCACAGCACAAGCATGAGGCCAAGCAACAGGAAGTGCACAAACTCAAGATACTTCAGTTGAAGTGAGGAGTAGAAGCCAAGGAGGCTTTGCACCATGAGTGGCTAGCTGCACCCTCCAGGGTGACCCCCCAGGACTTCACCCCGTACAAAGATGGAGAGGATCCAGAGGCATTCCTGAGTAATTTAAAAAAACAAGTGCTCCAATGGAAATTGGAAAAAGAAGAGTTCCTGAGATATATTGCTGGACTGGTAATGGGCAACATGGATGTTATCCTGGACAGCCTGCGCACTGGGTCTGAGAATAACTATGACGCCTTTAAAGAGGCTGTGTGTAAGAGGTATAGGTTGGGTCCAGATCATTTTAGGAAGAAGTTCCATGAAGCTGCCTCACAGCAGGGAAAGTCTATGGCTGAGTTTGTGGCCCAGTTGTGGGAGTCATTCCATAAGGGAGATTAAATACCTAGTCAAGGATAAGGATCTCAAATCAGCCAGTGAGACTGCTGACATTGCTGATCAGCTGTTGCTAAATCAGCAGGGGCTGAACAGAAAGTCTCCCCACTTTGGGAAGGACCAGAAAGAGTTTCAAAAAGGGGGGAAGGGAGGGCCAGTCCTGAAACGGGAGTTTGGGCCCCCCCTGCAGAGCACAGGGTGGCCCCAGATTCGGTCAATCCACCCAGCTTGGATAGGAAGTATTGCTTCAATTGTGGGGAGTCTGGTCACTTCAAGGCCAACTGCCTGAAGATGAGCAACGGCAGAAAGCCTGTCAACAGAGCAACAGCTGTACGCAAAGATAAGGGAAGCCCGAGCCACTCTGTGGGGAATACCTGTATCTTCAGGATTACAAACCAGAGGAGGCGATGGCCTCCCAAAGGGAGGAGGTAAAAGTACATGAGAGAGCCATCATTAGGGAAGTGGACTCAGGGCCCAATGTGTCATTGATTAATGCCAACCTTTTTTCACCCTCAGACATAGTCCCTAGAATGACCCTTACTATAGAAGAGGTGGGGCGCCAGTCATTCAAGGTATAGGTAGTACAGCTCCCCATTGAGTGGAGGGGCTGGGAAATGTGCCTGGAGATAGGAGTAATGGAGGATGCTCCTGCCCCCCTGCTGGTGGGGAGAGATATTACGGGACCTGAGTATATGAGAGCAGCATGGGGGAACATGGTAGAACCCCTCTGCATTAATGCAGTGACTTGCAGTCAGAGCAAGAAGGTGGAGATGAGAGGTGGAGAAGCCTCCCAGAGCCAGGTATCCCAATTGGCTATGGGGGAAAGGGGAGTAAGAGAAGGGATTCCCCCTAACTGTGACAGCCAGCCAGCCACTGAGGGAACCGACAACCCTGGGGCCAAGCTAAAAGACAGCCCTGGGGAAGGGTCCAGTCAGTCAGTAACAGAGGAAGCTGAGGCTCATGGTGAGGAGAAAGGTGCACTCCTTGGGGAAGCACTGGAACTCCCTGCTGATTGGCTAGGTGGGCAGGAGGACTTCAAGTAGGAGGTTCTAGTGGAACCCAGCTTGGAGGAACTCTGATGGATGGCCCAGGAGCAACAAACAGAGTTCACCCCCGATAAGAGAGAACAGGTAGTCTGGGATAAGGGACTCCTTTATCAGCTATGGGTGCCTAGGAACTATGCCATGTCCTGGGAGTCCTGTCCCCAGTTTGTGGTGCCATATAAATTCAGGCGACAGCTGCTTGCGATGGCCCACAATCTATCCTGTGCTGGTCACCTGGGCATGGGCCGGACTCAGCAGTGGCTGCTGGCAAACTTTTACTGGCCCAGGCTAGCCCAGAACATGATGGATTATTGCTGTGGGGTTAAACACCTCAAGACTACAGCCTTTCCCCCACAGATCAATGGGTTAGTAGAGAGGTTCAGTGGAATCCTGAAGGGTATGCTGAAGGCCTATGTGGGCTCTCACCCCAACCCCTAGGATGAGAAACTCCCTCATCTGCTCTTTGCTTAAAGGGAGGTACCTCAGGAGTCTACCAGGTTTTTGTCCTTTGAGTTGATGTTCAGGAAGTGAGTCAGGGCCCCCTCCAATCTTGTGAAAGAGGAGTGGGAAGGGAAGATCTCTTCCTCCAAAATATCAGTGGTAGAGTATGTGTTAGGCTTTCGCCAAAAGCTGGTTGACATGATGAAGGTGGTGTGAGACTCCCTGGCCCAGGTCCAGGAGAAGCAGAGTGTCTGGTATATCAAGGGGGCTTGCTCGCATGTACACCTTTGAGCTGGGGCATAAAGTTATGGTTTTCCTGCCATTAAAATCAGACAAGCTTCCGGCAGCTTGGGAAGGTCCCCATTTTATCCAGGACAAGCTGGATGATGTGACTTATGTTGTTGCCATGAATAAGCTAGGTAAAAAGCCTAGGGTGGTACATGTAAACATGCTCAAACCTTACTATGATAGGAATTATGTCATACTTTGAATTTCTTCTGCCAAGAAATCACCTGAGGAACAAGAGAAACTGGTCCTGTGTGCTGATTGGGAGAGGGAGGCAGGGGTAGAGGAGCTTCTCCTGCCTGATCATCTTTCCCCTCAGGACAAAGAGAAGCTGCGTACAGCAATCTGAGACTTTGAAACAGTGTTCTCGAACAAACTCGAATGGACCTGACAGTACACACTATAGACATGGGCAACCACCGCCCCATCTGCTCAATGCCCTCCTACTCTGTCAATGGGAAGGTGCTGGAGGAGATAAGACATGAGCTCGCTGACATGCTAGGGGTAATACGGCCTTCAATGAGTCCCTGGGCAAGACCTGTGGTACTCATCTGACAGCAGGATGGGTCCATCAAGCAGGTTCTATATGGACTACAGGAAGTTGAATGTGATCACCACCTGCAACACTTACCCTATGCCCAGGATGGACTCCCTGCTTGACACCCTGGGCCAAGCCAAGTTTATCTCTACTCTCAATCTGTCCAAAGGGTTCTAGCAGATAGCACTGGATCAGGCATGGGTCAAACTGGCTATGGCCAAATCTGCTTTTACTATACCTTTGGGACTGTATGAGTTCACAGTCCTCTCTTTCAGTTTGTGCAGTTCTCCTGCCTCCTTTCAAAGACTGATTCATAACTTGTTACAAGGATTTGAGAAGTTTGCAGTGGCTTACATCGATGACATCACCATCTTCAGCTAGGACTTTGACTCACACCTGATTAATCTAACCACTGTGCAGGAAAGGATCAAAAAGGCTGGACTAACAGTGAAAGCAAATAAATGTTAGATGGGATTGTCCAAAGTGGTGTATTTGGGACACCAGGTGGGCGGGGGCATAATCACTCTGATGTAAGATAAGATTGAGGCTATTAGAGACTGGCCACTCCTGGAAACTAAGAACCAGGTCAGAGCCTTCCTTGGTCTGGCTAGGTACTACAGAAAGTTTGTCCCCTACTTTGGGGCAATAGCCGTTCCCCTGCATGAGCTGACAAGAAAGGCGAGTCCTGATCAGGTAAGCTGGGTGCAGAAATGTCAACAGATGTTTGACACCTTGAAGGCTGCTGTGATCAGACAGCTGATTTTGAGGGCACCAGACTATGATGAGCCCTTCTATGTGGCCACTGATGCCTCAGACACTGGACTTGGAGCTGTGCTCCTGCAGGAGCACAAAGGGACATTACACCCAGTGACTTACTTAAGCAGGAAGTAGATTCCCCTCGAACGGAACCTATCTGTTGCGCAGAAGGAGTGTTTGGCAATCATCTGGGTACATGACAAGCTGAAGCTCTATTTGTGGGGACAGTAGTTCACAGTCTTAACAGACCATGCTCCACTTCAATGGCTGCAGACAATGCAGAACACCAATGCCAAGCATCAAAGGTGGGCATGGCAGCTTTAGGAGTTCAACATGAAAGTGGAACACATAAAAAGATGCCAGAATATGGTGGCAGACTCACTGTCCAGAAACGACTCTGAATAACAGGCAAGAAAATGCAGGACCACCCCAAAGTGCTCTGGCCCATGAAAACCCTAAAGCTTCCTTGTGTTTTATATGTATTGTCACAGTAGTTAGTTTTATGGCTTATGTGATTTTTGTTATGTAATGAAATACCCTCCTGAGCATACAGAAGGCAATGCTCACAGCTCTGTAAAGCTATGGGTACAGGCTTTCGAAAAAAGGGGGGAGGTGTGACATAATCCCCTTCTCTCAGCCCCTCACTTGGGCCAAACCAGAAGACCCCTTTATCTCCTAGTTTTCTTCTTGGCACAGGCTGGTCAATCAGGTGACTTGGCCAGATAAATTCCTAAGGGGAGTGGGGAGTGCTCTTCTTCCTGGTGGTGGGCATTTTGGAAAGCAACTAGCAATGTGCCTTCAGGCTGCTGCCTGGATGAACTTGTGTAAGTAAAGACTTGAAAACTAGCCAGGAGTTAGGATTTATTTTTAGACCACATGCATTTTAAAAGGATTATCATGTCCAAGACTATATAAGACTCTGATTGATTATAGATTCATAGATTCATAGATGTTAGGGTCAGAAGGGACCTCAATAGATCATCAAGTCCAACCCCCCTGCATAGGCAGGAAAGAGTGCTGGGTTCAGATGACCCCAGCCAGATACCCATCTATCCTTCTCTTGAAGACCCCCAGGGTAGGGGAGAGCACCACCTCCCTTGGAAGCCCTTTCCAGATTTTGGCCACTCTCACTGTGAAGAAGTTCCTCCTAATATCCAGTCTAAATCTGCTCTCTGCTAGCTTATGGCCATTATTTCTTGTGACCCCCAGGGGCGCCACATCCCTCTTGAAGTGTGGCACCCAAAACTGGATGCAGTATTCCAACTGCGGTCTGATCAGCGCCCGATAGAGGGGAAGTATCACCTCCTTGGTTCTGTTTGTCATGCATCTGCCGTTAGCTTTGCTGATGACTTCATCACACTGACGACTCATGTTCATCTTCATCACACCAGCACTCCAAGATCCCTTTCTGAGCAGGTCATTTCCTAGGCTGTAGGTGTGCTGGACATTTTTCCTCCCTAGGTGCAGCACTTTGCATTGCTCCTTGTTAAATTGCATTCTATGTTTGCTCAAAATGTATTCTGACTTCCTTGTTCTACCACTTACTCCCTCTGATCAATAAAGGTATTGGGTTACAGCAGGGGTGGGAAAAATACAGCCTGTGGGCCAGATCCGACCCACCAGGCCATTCTGTCTGGCCTGTGGGGCCCCTAAAAATTTAGAAAATATTTATCTGCTCCTGACTGCCTGTCAAAGATGAAAGGACCCAGAGGCAGTAGGATCCAGGGCGAGTCTCAGTAGGATGCAACACCCCAGCCCCACCCCGCCCCACCCCACCCCCAGCCATTTCCCTGCCTTCCTGCCCCTTCACTGCTCCAGCACCATGTGGTTCCTGGCTGCATTGCCTGACTGTGGGAGCACGGGGCCGTACTGATATCCTGGTGTGTGTGTGTAGGGAGGGGCTCTGTGTATGTGTGTGTAGGGAAGGGTTGTGTGTATAGGGAGTGCCTGTGTGTGTGTGTGTGTGTGTGTGTGTGTGTGTGTGTGTGCGCGTGCACGCGTGTGCGTGTGTAGGGAGGGTCTGTGTGTGTGTGAGTTCCACATGCACACCCCACCATACACATGCACCCATACCCCCTTCTCACTGCCATACACGCAGACACCTACACCCCCTCACAAACTCCAGCCACCCTCCCTCCCCACGACCCCTCACAAACCCCATACCCACCTACATCCCACATATCTACCCCCCTGCCCCCCACACCTATCCACCCACTGCAGGCACACACACACCTTCCCCCACACCCCACATACCCACAGGCCTCCAGAAACCTATACCCCCCCGTGACAGGACACTGTGTGCACCCGCCACTTTAAGGGCCTGGGGCTGGCAGCCACCAGGTGCCTGATGAGGGCAGCCATTTTGGAGTCAAGGGCTGTCTATATAAACAGGGCAGTTTGGCTGCTGGAGGCCAGGCAACAGCATTGTCTGGTTGGAGGGCTGCTGGGATCATCTGGAGGTAAGGGAGGAGCTGTAGGGGATGATAAGGAGGTTCCTGGTCCTGGGCATGACCTAAAACTGCACTCTGCCAGGAGTGGGTGACCTGGTGGGGCTCTCAGTGGCACAGGAGCCCCCAGGAAATGCCAGGCCAGTTACCAACCTGGTGAAAGGCGGGTCGGGCTGCCTTAACCCCTAGCCCCCACCACTGGGTGGGTAACCCCATTTGTGTGAAGGGAGACCCTGGGAGAGAGTGAGGGGCTAGAGACCCAACCTGAATGAGAGAGTACCTTTGACTGGCCCATGCTGGGGCCAGGACCAGGACGGTCAAAAAGGCCAGGGGCCCACCGCGAGGAACGCCGAAGAGCCGGGGGCCTGGGGTCCTGACTGGCCTGGAGGTGGGCCAGGGCTGGTAGCCAGAGGTCCCAGGGGGACCACACCTGAGAGGGGAAAATAGTTTTGGGGGGCTAGGTAGCCTGAATGAAGGTGGAGAGGCTGCCTGAATGGAGGGATCATGGAGGGGTCCTGTTAGGAGGATTCTGGGGCCCAGTGTGGGGGCTGGTGATGAGGTGAACATCAAGATGCCATCTGTGAGGCTTGGGCTGCGGTATAGGGTAGGAAAGGAGCTGCAGAGAGCGCCCCTGGCATCAGGGCAGCAAAATGGGCAGCCTCCCACTTAATTGACATCTATTAATTAATCAATTAATATCAAGGCATGGCAGGCAAGAAGGTGGGTGGTTGGCCCAAGAACAAGTGGGCGGGCCACAGAGATCGACCCAAGTAGGCCCCCTGTTACACCCCCCAAAAATATACAAGAGTAAGACTTAATTTTAAGCTATTATATACAATCACCTCTGTGTATACTACAGAAAAACATGTAAACTAGGAGAAAAATATGTTTTAAAATCAAATTAATGAATGTTTTACATGTTCATTTTTTAGACTATAATTTGGTATTTTACTGGTTCTGAGATGGCAAAACCCCTTGCTGAAAGGAGTACTTCTGGGGGCGTGGGGAGGGATTTCTGGTGGCAAAGGTCAGGGGTTAGCGGGCAACCCCCAAAATGAGCTCCTTCCACTGCTTTCTCCCCTCCCATTCTGAAGACAGTATGGAGAACAGAGCTTGTTTGCACTGACTGATGTTAATGCAGTTGTTGCGTTGACAGATCTTAATGAAGATACTTCTCTTTGGAGTGCCTTGATCTGAACCCTTATATAAGGGTTGAGATTGTTACCCGACTGTGCATTTTTAAAGTGCTCTGCAGCTGTGCCCTTCTGTCAATGCATGGCTGTAGAGTACTTTCAGTGGCTGATTGTGTGACAAACTATCATGTCCATCAGTGCCACTGTCATGTCCATCAGTGCCCATGATGTCTGGTGATAAGTGGATGTTGAATACTGAAGGGAGCCAGGGTACCCACTTCCCATCAGCAGTCAAGCCTGTGGGGGGGAGAGAAGTATGATATTCCATCAAAACAGATCATAGTGATGCAGCCGGAAATAAATATGTTCTGGCAATTTTGCATCTCTCTGTGATGTCACTTGAAGACAATGACTTGATTAGCTGATGAAAGCTGACTATCCCTCAGGATAAGAGCTGGATGAATATTGGAGTTTTTGATTTGGCAGTTTAACTGAGAAAACAAGGAAAAGGTAGGTTTTGACTGACCTGCAGGGGCGGCACTGAGAGGAGTTTGAGGGGGCCATAGCCACCCCAAAATTCACCTTAGACTCTGCCCCCAATAGCCACCTTTCCCAGCTCCATGGATGCCACTTCCTACCTGTCTGCTCCGTGCAGCTGAGCCTGCAAAGGTGCCACGTTCCTGGCAGGAGTGGCACCAGCCTCTTCCTGGTGGTGGGGCTGGGCTGGGGCTGGACTCTGAGTGGGCGGAAGTGGGGCAGACAGAGCCACATGGGGCGGGTGGGCAGTGGTGCTGCTGGGAGAGATGAAGCCTCCTGGACTGGCCCAGCCCAGCCCTGGCCCAGCCCTCCCACCAGGAAGAGGCTAGTACTGCCCCAGCTGATTTGAAAGATATTTCCCCAAAATTTTCAGTGAAACAGAAAAACAAAACCAAGTCAAATTTGATCAATCCAAAACATATTGTTTGATCCAAATGAAATTATTTTCTTCCACTGTTTGGGTTACTTTATCTCTTAGAATCTTTTTTTTTGAAACAAAAGGTAATAGGAAAATCATCATGAAATAGCAAAATAAAACATTCTAGGATTTCCAAAATGAAATGTTTCATTTTAAAAACATTTAAATAAAATGCTTTGACATTTTCAAAATGTGAATGCCCTCTTTTGACCAAAACTATTTATGAACTGAGCTAGCAAATCATTTTGATCTCCCTCAAACTGTTGTTCTGTTGATTTACTATTCATTAAAAAAACTGACCAGCTCTAGTCATGTCCTGAGTAAAGATTTGACTTTAGACCTGAGGAAGTGACAGGATGTGTAGCACTGGCTGGGAGGAACAATTTCTCTGGTAGTGATGCTATGGGAGCAGAAGGTTTTAATATGCATAGAGATATCCTGACTAAATATTTGGCCTTAGATTCACATATGTGAGATGGACTTCGGAAAGATAATTTCCACTGCAAAACTACTTAAATCCCTAATCTTGTTACATATCTAACCAAGGTTTGTATCATTGGCTCCTCAAATGGAAAAAAACCAGACTGTGATCTCCAGGGGTGACCATTTGGTCTTTTGGAATGATGGACAATCCGTTTGATGGACAAGGGCCACTTGCTTGCTAAACTAACTACACTAAGCCAGATCCTTTTTTCTATAGGAACCACATACATCTCTTTACAGCATTACTCCAGATTGCTAAGCACATCACTGGTGATACCAGCATGCAAACTGACCTACCTATTCTGTGTTTACTCTTCTTTACATATTTTGTCTTCTGGCAATTAAAACTGTATCTTTCCATT
Organism: Alligator mississippiensis; assembly: GCF_030867095.1. Taxonomy (NCBI): domain Eukaryota; kingdom Metazoa; phylum Chordata; order Crocodylia; family Alligatoridae; genus Alligator; species Alligator mississippiensis. The sequence continues at coordinate 22,743,156 of NC_081829.1, forward strand.
ACACAGTTGTTGTGGAGGACATAGTGGTTGGAAAGAGGGAAAATAAATTATTTTGGTCTACATCGTATAGCTGTTATTTCTCCCCTGAGTCTTCTAAATATATTGAGTTGCTCCCAAAATAGGCTCCATGCTTTTTGCTAACCATGAAGCAAGTCATAGCATTTGCTTCCTTCTATTTAATCATGGATTTTGTTTCACATTGTATCCCAGGGAAATAAGAAATCTCAAAGGATATATACAAAAACCCTTCCTACTGATATCATATCACTTTGCACAGTTGTTGATGGAAGTAGAGGAAAGACTGAACTGAATGAATATGAAGTGAGGCAAACTAGAGACCAGACATGGCTGGTTTTATTAGGACTGAAAATCCCATAGAGGGGCAGAGATGAAGTAACAGATAAGTGTACTGTGGAAAAGAGAGACTTTCAACAGGGATTGTAAGAATTAGGATGAATTGGGGTTAGGCAGATCCATATTTCAACCCTCTTCTCAAAGTCTAAGGGGTGGTTAAATCTGGGATTGGGTTGTTGTCCTAATGAAAGAAGGATCTGCCATGACACATGGGTTAGGGACAGACATTCAAAAAGCCAGAGCCTGAATTGATTCAATCTTTGCAGGTTAGTCTAACATACCTAGGTTGAACCAATTTGCAAGTGCAAAGATATTCCCTCTGGACTGAGGACATGCAGGCAGATGCCTGCAGTTGCTTAGGTCAGGCGCTGGGGGGCACTAGAGCATGCATTTGGCTGCAGGGAAGCTGTGCTGGAGTTTGGGGGGGGGGGGGGGGTGCGGCCAGCCTGAGAAGTAGCCTGGACTGAACTGGCCAGGGTGAGGGATGCTCTCCCTGTCCCACCAGTACAGACCGAGGCTGGGGTCCACCGGGTGCTCTCCCCTCACTGCTGCAGCAATGGGAGCACAGCCAGACATGTTCCAGCAGGGCCCCTCTGAAGCAGAGGGGGCAGGGAGAAAGGTTTTTCCCTCCTCTACACCTGCTGTCCACAGGGAACCACAAATGGGGTCTGCCCACCCTGACCACTGCCACTGCTCACTCTGTGCATGGTGCAAAGGGCAGATTAACCCCCTCTGCCAAATGCCAGAGGGAGGGGGAATAACCCTGCTCCCTGCCCCCACAGATAAGGGTCCCTGCTGGCAGGCTTTTGCCTGCACCCCAGCCCTGGCACTGGAGCAGCGAGGGGGCAGGGCCCTGACAGGGGCTGCAGTCCCAGTCCTGGTGTCCAGGGAGTGCGAACTTCTTCCCGGTGGGGCCATGAACAGGGATCAGAGCTACTGTGGACCGTGCAGCGCTAACAGTGGCACCAGGGGGCAGAGGGGGTAATAACCAGGGGGTAGAGGGGGGAATAATCAGGGGTAGAGGGGGGAACAACCCCCCTCCCTGCCCCTGTGTTTTAGGGGCCCTGCTGTCAGGCATCTGGCTGCTCTGCCAGCACTGCACCAGCAAGTGCCCGGGTCCATGCCTGTGAGACAGGGAGGAGGGAATTAAATCCTTCCCTGGCCAGTTCAGTCCAGGCTACTGCCGGGGCCTTGCCATGCTGGCTCATCCGCTGGAGCAGCCAGCTGAGAAATGCAGGTTGGTGCTGGTGGGAAAGTGGAGGGAGGGGAGGAATAAACCTCTTCCCTGCTCCCTTCCAGGTCCAGTGTCTGGCCAGGCCCTGGGCCCTCCCTGTCCCTGCCCGTCCCTGCTTGAGCTAGGGAGCAGAGGGGCAGGGCCAGCCCTGCTCCACTTGAGCAAACAGCCCAACCCAGAGAGCATGTCGGGATGCTGTGGGACTCTGGTTTAACTTGAACCAGGAAGGGGTCTGGGACAGAAGTTGCATAAACCGGTTTGAGCTTAATCAGTTAAGTTTGATACTACATTCAACCAGGTTTAACTCAAACCATCTTTGGCCATTTTGAAACTGGTTTATGTACACTAAACTTATGTTCTGTTACAGGTTTAAACCAGCTTCTGATCACTTAAACCAGTTTATGTGTAATGTCTGTCCCTAGCTATGGAGTTGGAGGTGGGGTTAGACTACCAAATTCCCCCTCCCATAGGCTAGGTTCCCTCTAAGCTGTGTGTGTGCGTGGCCACGCACAATAAAAAACCTTGCTGTGCTGTAACTTTTTAATGCCACACACCCACCCAGAGAGGAGCTGGGCTGTGGCTTCCTGGAAACCTTGGACGCTACCCCTGGAGCGCAGAGGAGGCAGCGGGGCTAGCGCAGGACACTTAGCAGCGGTAAGTTACTGCTCGGCTGTGCGGGGGCCACTTTGCTTTGCTGTACTCCTCACCGCACCAGCATCCCTGTGGGGAGGGAGAGCGGCACGGGGCAGGCAGTGGCTCCTCCCTGAGGCAAGGCAGGGTCGGAGATGGGCACCGCATGGGCTCCACCAGCTCCAGGGAACTGCTCTGCTCCCCAGTGACTTTGGGCGAGCTTTGCTCTGAGTCCTGATGCCATGTGCCTCACTACCTGGTCTGCCCAGTGGTGGGACGCACATGGCGTCACACCACTTTCAAAGGCTTTCAAAGTGAGGCACAGAGGTGGGGAGCAGGCAGAGTGCAGCTCCTGCCTGTCATTGCCCTGCGCTCTGAGTATGGCTACAGGATGCCTTTGGTATAAATGCCTCAGCGTTCCCTATTCCTACCACTGGGGGAACTGCATTGGGAATAAATTGCAGCTACTGAGGTCAAGCAAGGCCATGATTATATGGATGATGGGCGCAAGCTGGGACTGGGAAAGGAGCTCCTTCTACAGGTATCATGAACACCACATGCTGAGTCCAACTGGCTCCTGCCCTTCATTCCCCTTTCCCATTTCCTACCTCCCAATCAGCACCCTGGCAGACTTGGGTAAAAAAAAATAAGTGGCAGGAGCACAAGAAGCCTGAAGGATGTCATTTTGCTACCAAACTACCTTAGGCCTTGTCCGCATTTACCTGGCTCTGCCAGCAGGAGTTCTGGTCAAAGCCAGCAGCCACCACTATGGAGCCCCCACAGCCTGGGCACAACCACGTGCGTCTGTAAGCTCTGTACAGCTTTACTGAGGCAGAAGTGCTACCAGGGCACCAGCTGCTGAAGGAACCCTATAGGCAGTAAAGGATGGGGAAGGAGTGTCTACATGTGTCTTCTTTTGCTCAGGAGAAAAAGCTATAGTATCATCTTTTGTTGTTATGCTGTGTTATACTGTGGGGTGGACCAAAGTGGAGTGTGCCAAAAGGGGGAGGCGGGAACAATTCAGGAATGGACCAAAGTGGTGCACTCATGGACTGAAGTGGTGCACTCACAGATCACTACACCTTAGAGGGAACATTGCCCATAGGTAAGGTCTGAGGACAGAGATAGCAATCTTCCAGGCCTTACACATGCCTGGTTTAGATGGAGAGCAGGGTGAGACAATCTTCATTTGATGAGCAGCTTTATGAATTTTCCTTGTCTTTTTACCCTTCTTTTATTTCATGTTCAGCCAACCATGGTAAATCAAGGCTTGGTGCCAGGGGAACCTGAGATTCCTGTTACACATATTCAGAGGAGACATACTTGTACAGATTCTCATCCTTGTGCTCTTCCATTAGTGCTGCCCAGGCATAGACTGGACAGTAGCTCCCAAGCAACTTCTGGATTAGGGGGCGTGTGTGGGATTGGGGAATCACTATGTTGAGTGTGGAGAGCATGCCAAGATAGAGTGCAGAGCTCTCCAGCAGTCCCCAACTGGTGGATGGGCCCATGAAGTCTCTGCCAGCTGGTGCCTGTTAAGAGCAATGCACCCACCTAATGGCTCCTTTACACTCCTGCACCCTATAGAAGGTGGTTACAGTGGAATCTGTCTTTTGATGTCTGAAGCTAAATGCATCAGAAACCTGAGGAACTGCTGATAATGTGAGGCCCACTAAAAATACAAATACTAGAACACCTCATGGGCCTGTTATTTTAAATCCTGTAACATTACCATATAAAACATGTCTAAGCACAATGTGCAATCCACATCTGTAAATTAATTTGAGTTCAAGGGGGAGAGAGGGCTGATGGAATTTGTCTATAAAATGATTGGTAGGGCCCCCAAACAGATGTGCTCAGATTTTCTATTTAAATTGTTTTGTTTATGAAGTATTTCACAAATTAAATGCAGGGCAGGGGTTCATTATGTGATAAAGGATCAAATGTATTAACTTGGCTTAATGAACTGGCCTTTAATCAAAAATAGGGAGAGTGCATTCTTTCAGAGGTGCTAGAAGCCTGTGCACAGGGGAAATCACCAGAATTCTGGGCAATAATATAAAAGAATTTGGCTCCTAAAAATATCATGGTAGCAGTTGTGGAGTGCTAAGTGAGAGGTTGCACATGTCAATTCTTTCCAGCAGGGGGCACTGTGGTATTTAAATCACCTTTCCTTAGCACAGGTAAGTAACCAAAGGTAAAAGGTGGTTTTTGTGCTTTTCCTCCCTTCTCATTTCCTTGTGTCATGTTTTGTCTTATGCCAGAGTTAAGCAGACTCAACTCCAGGTTCTGTAAAATTCACGTGGGAATTTAGGATGCCTGTAGATGAGCGCACAGGATGCTCCAATATGCTGTAATTCCAGCATTGGAGCAGACTTGATTAATTAAGTCTGCTGGGCATGGTAATTACCATGTTCCAGCAGCCTCTCGCATCTCATGTACCAGTATCTCTGCACTTCAAAATGGTGGTGGGGATGCTTGAACTAAAGCTCATTAAACATGCTTTTGTTCAAGTGCCCCAACCACCATTTGGATGCTGATATGTGAGATGCTGCAATGCTTTAATTAGAGCAGTTCTCCTCCACTTCTGACAGAGTCCTGGGACTTGCATGGCTGGAAACAGCAAAGGCAACCAGCTCCATCATGCAGGGCTTCCCCCGGTGGCCTATGTGTGCCAGGAGCTTCATGTGCCGTATGGAGGCTCATGCAATAGAGGCAGGCCAGCCTGGCTGCATTCCTTGTCACCACATGCAGCACTGGCCAAAGTCACATGGCACTGGGCGGCAGCACCTGCATGGGCCACAAGTGCCGTGAGCACCTATTGCCTGCTGCTGCTGCAGCCACTGGCGGGGGCTGTGTGTCATGGGGTGAAATGTGTGGAAGGTCTCCACAGCCTCCCATCCCCCTTAAGTTAAGTTAACATTATATAATGAAAAGAATTGTGACTGACTGATTTGGGACACGTTTGAGTAAGGGGAAGGACCCCAAGCTTTATAAAGAAGATCGGACTGTGGGAAAAAGAAAGACATTCCTCGCTTTTGGTTATTTCCTCTTTTTTTATGCTTTTTTTCCTTTTTGATTGAAGTTGTTCCTACCCATGAGGGTGAGTCCAGAAAAAGATCATCCTCAGCCCTTGGGGAAAGGACCTATACCAGGGATAAGGAAAGTGCCTAGTGCCCTGGGCTTTGTTGTTCCAAGTACTTACCTAGACTGTTTTGTTCCTTGGTTGCCGCTGTTTCCTTTAGTTTTAGTTGTGACCAAATATTCCTCTGGATGCACTTTGTGTGCTTCATCTAAAGCTGATGCTGAAGGGATTCTAAATTTAAAAGAGAAAAAGAACAGAAGATAAGTTAGAGCATCCGTCAAACAACTGGTAGGCTTCTGGAGATGTCTTAACATCTGGGTGGACTTTGGCTGAGATGTAAGGGGAGGTCAGAGCCCCAAGGATGAGTAGGCCTAATGTCCTTGAAGTGAACTCTCAGCAAGGAGAACACATCCCAATACTTATAGATTACAACAAGACGTGGCAGGTGAGAACTGGGCAAACACTGCTGTCTGATCTTAAGAGGATAAAGAGGCCTATCCCTCATGGCACAGACTCTCCAGGGGCAAGGCCAATGAGGCCCCGGCACTATCCTGAGCCTCACGGACAGTGTGAGACTCATTTTGAATAAAAAATTCAGTATATGTATTCAGTTTAAGCAAATAAATCAGTCAATTTTCCTATAGTTTCTACAAATAACTTTCTCCAAGTCAATTTTGGGTTATTTTTGACACTGCCACCATGACTGGGATGTAGGGTGGATCTTGGGGAGGAAAAAAAAAATAGCATGAGAAACCAATTCAAGATAAAATCTACAGTCTTTCTCTCCATCCTCTTAGCACAGGCAGGCTTGAGTGTTTATGAACACAAGGGCAGCAAAGACAAGGAATGAAAGTAAAGATGGTATGATTGCAAGTAAGAACCAAATTATCAAGATTCACAAACTCAAATTCAGATGGGGAAGAGAGAGAGAGCTTCCTTTTTATAAGAACCAAGGTACCCTCAGCTTCCTCCTGCAAAATGGTAGACTTATCTCTAGCCCAGCCTCAAATAAATCAGGAAACCACAAGTACATGTTGTAAAACTAAACTAGAAGTTATGTGCGGCATAAATAATATTTATTCAGAATTCCTGGATTTAACATTTCAGCTTTGCCACTGATTTAGAGGTGACATATAGTATGTCACTTAACCTCTCTGAGCCAAATCTTTCACTATCATACATTCAAAATAATTCAATTGATTTCAGCATACATCCTCTAAACTTATGCTGCAATAACTAAAATCATAATATAACCCAGAACACTATATAAATCTAGAATAACAGCACTCTCGAGATTGGCAGCACAACCATTGGAATCTGTCTCACTGTAGCATAATTAGGGAAGTGTGAGTGGGGCACCAGCTGCAGGCACCAATTTAGGAGAACTACCAGAATTGCTCCTCACCCTTGCAGAATCTGTGCATTGGCAGGAAAAGCAGCCCTATGGTGTTGCTTGTGCAGCACCATCAGGGTACATAGATACCCTACTGGTGCCCTAAGAGCAACAGTTGGGCATGCAGACCATGCTGCAGTGGCAGCAACAGCAGCAGCAGGAACACCATCAGCAGCAGTATCTGGGGACTGTTTTTGAATCTCTGGTGTAGGTAAGATTCCACCTGTGTACTGCCTGCCCTTGGAAAAAATGTGCCTCTAGCACTCCCCCAGCTGCCTCCTCACCACCTCACTCTCCTGCATGGTTTGCCCAGGACGTAACCCTGCTTGTTAAGCCTCTGCTGGCTCCTAACCTAAAAATTGCATGCAGTCATCATGTGAATGGCTCCATTAATGTGGTTCCTTATATTAGTGCTTCCAACATTCTGTAACTGAAGAGAAAGTATCCAAGGCCTGTTTCCCACTCAACTAATAACAGAAGAATTGACTTAGTGGTGATCACAGCCATTCTCTCTGTTCAGCAGGAGAATCCTGTGCGTTTGAGCTGTATCTGGTCTCCTGCTGGAAAGACCATTCTATGAAAAACAGTATTAGCAGGAAGTCTGCTTATTTCAGGCATCCTAGATTGTAAGGCTGGAAGAGACCTCGGAAGATCATTGGGTGCAGCCCCCTGCACCAAGCAGGAAAGATAACTAGGAGTCAGGTGACTCCAGCAGGGTGACTGTCTAGTCTCTCTTGAAGATTTCCAGGGTAGGTGATTGCACCACCTCTGGAGGGAGCTTATTTCACAGTCTGGACACCCTCACTGTGAAGAAGTTTTTCCTAATGTTGAGTCTGAATCGGTCTTTCAGCAGTTTGTGGCCATTACTCCTCATTTTTTTCTCGGGTGCCCTGGTGAACAGTTGCTCACTGAGCCCTTGATGTATTCCCCTAGTGTAGCGGTAAGCCATGAACAACGTGTACCCCTAGAGGCTGGGGGGCAGGGTGACCACCCACAGGCAGTGGCAGCAGTGAATGGGGACTTCACCTTGGGAGGAGCAACCCCCAACACATCTACAGGCTTGGCAGCACCAAACTGACTAGCACCATGAATGAAAGGGAACTGGGGGTACTAATAGACCATGGTATGAATATGAGCCGGCAGTGCAATGCTGTGACCAATGAGCTCTTCACCCCCACATCCAAATTGTTAATAAAGATGTTGAAAAGTACTGGACCAAGCACCAGCCCCTGTGGGACACTGCTGCCTACTTCTTGTCAGGATGACACAGATCCATTCACTATGACTCTCTGGGTCCTATCCTGCAGCCAGTTTCTGACTCACCTGACTGTCTCACAGTTAAGCTCACGATTGGCCATAGGGGGACTCTCTTTCCCTGGCAGCTGACTGGCCACTGGGGGAGCAAGTGCCCCCCTGGCTCAGGAGGCCCCAGTCACCCATGAGATTTGTCTGCCTTATGTCAGACAGTGAACATGATGGTTTCATGGTTGATGTTGCCCAGACTTCCCTCTATATTTAAGTTGGTCACCAGGTCATCTCCTTTGGCCAGGACCAAGTTTGGCAGAGTGTCACCTCTGGTTGGCCCATGCACCTCCTGAGTCAGAAAGAGCTCCTTAACACAGGCCAGGAAGGATCACTACCAATCCAGCTTGGCCGAGTGTTCCTCCCAGGAGATGTCTGGATAATTAAAATCGCCCATGGCGACCATGTCACATGCATGTGTGGACTCAGTCAATTCTTGGGTGAACTCCAGATTGAGTTCCTCCCCCTGGTTTGGTGGTCTCTCTTGCTGCGCCCCCACTCCCCCTACAGCAACCTGGAGGATTTTGAGCTGTTCTTTGGAGCCAATGTTGGCCTCCAAGGAGTTGTACTTCTCTTTCACATAGAGAGCAACACCACCACCTTTCTTCCTCACCCAGTCCCTTCTATGCAAGATGCAGCCCTCTATAGCTACACTCCAGTCATGTGAGGAGTCCCACCAGGTCTCCATAATTCCTACTAAATCATAATGCCCACTGGAGAGTAGGAAGGCTAGTTCCTTCTCCTTGTTCCCCATGCTCCTGGTGTTAGTATATAGGCACCTGAGTCCTCCTACTGAGGCCCTCATCTTCCTGTCCTGCTGATGGAGAATTATTCCCTCAGCTTCCACTGGAGTTGCTCTCCCAGTGTCCATATCTACAGGACCTACTTGTATGTTGGTCCCTGGACATGTTTGAATTTGTGTATCCCCATTTTCCAGAAATCTTAGTTTAAAGTCCTGTCCAGAAGATTGGCCATTCAGGCCATGAGCAGGCACTTACCTGTCCTGTGAGGTGGATGCCATCCCTTCCTAGGAGTCTTCTCTCCCTGAAGTGCACACCATGGTCAAGGAATCCAAAGCCTTCTTGGTGGCACCAGTGTCGGAGTCACCGTTCACTTCCTCAATGCATCCTTCCCTTCTGGGACTGCAGCCTGCAACAGAGAGCACAGACTACCTGGGCCCCCAACCCCTTGAGCCCAGCCCCCAGAGCCCTGTAGTCACTTATGACCCAATCTGGATTACTCCTGGCTGTGTCATTAGTTCCCACATGGATGAAGAGCATGGGGTAGTAGTCAGAGGGCCAGATGAGCCTGGGGATTCTCTCTGCTACATCTCAGATGCGAGCCCCTGGGAGGCAGCAGACCTCATGGGCTAGGAGTCTGGACAGCAGATGGGTCCCTCAAAGCCCCGCAGGAGGGAGTCTCCCACCACCACCACCTTGTGCCTTTTCTTAGGGGTGGCAGAAAGCTGCTTACCTTCCTCCTCTTCCAGTGTCACCATCAGAGCCTCCTCATGTGTGGAGAGGGGAATGTACCTGTTGTGCAGGGCCAGAGGAGGAGCAGCCCCGGCCCTACAATTCCTGGAGCATGAGGTGACTGTCTTCCAGGTCACTCCAGATAGGTCTTCTTGGTTAGCTATCACATTGGCCACTGTCTACATCTCTTTTTCTTCTTCCTTCTTCTGAAGGAAGGTCTGGCAAGAGCCATCAGTGAAATCTTCATGGGCCCTGATGGTGTGCAGTTGATGTATCTCTTCCTTGAGGTCCTGCACCTGGCTCTCCAGAGACTCTGCCAGGGAGCACATCCCACAAGTTGGGGTGCCCCCATGCTCAGTTACCAGCAGCTGCACCAGGCAGCCTTCACAGTCCAGGGCCACAGGCTCTGTCTGGGTGGAGGTCTCAGCAATGCCAGGATGCCTATGGGTATGACAAGTCACCACCATGGCCAAGAGCGATTGCGTGGTAATGGACTATGCTATTATCCATGAATTGGCTTGTGAACTGCCTGCAAACCGCTTCCCCTATTTGCAGTTCCTGTTCACTGGCTCCCTAGTCACAGGCTTCCTGGCCACCTGGGGAGTCTCCTTTTACACTCTACTGGGCCTTGGCTGACTCAGCCCCTACATTTTTATCAGTGTAAATGAAGCATTGACTTACAAAACAAGGTAATTATACATGAGTTGATCAACTTGATAATGGTGACAGTAGGGTTGTAGATAAGAATTCTGATGCAACCCTCTACACTTTAGAGCCAGTGATCTAGGAAGGCATGTGTAAGAGGGCTGTGTGGCCCTATCAGTGAAGCAGCTAGCCTTGGAAGTATTTGAAGAATCTATAAGGTTCTCCTCTTCAAACACTTATAGGGGAGACAGCCTTGCGGGGTATTAGCAGGTGAAATACCATGACCTGGCAATTTTCCTAGTCGCACCCAGGGATAACCGCTTTTTTGACATGGGGTAGTACCTGAAGAGGTAATGTATAGTAAACCCCCACTTGCTGCTTGAGTGGGAAGATCTTGGGTTTATGCCCACTTTATGGAAATGGGAGACTCCTCCCTAGCTTGCTCCTGTGGCCTTATGGCTGAGGGCAAGTGAAACTTGGGGGCATTTGAACCCCATGCCTCCAGGCTTGACCCTGCACATAGGATGCCTGCCAAAGGGTTTGGAAACATCTGAAGCCCCGGGTGGGGTGGAGGATATTTGCCGGTAGTAGGGCTACTTATGGTTCTTGACTGACTCATGGATTTGGAATTGGCTGATTTGGATTGGAACACGAAAATTTTTCTTAAAAAATAAAAATTAGATCTGTTACATGAGACCTGGCAAGTGCAAAGCACAAAGGCCTAGAACATTATCCAATATGTTCTCTGACTATGGGAACAAGTGAACTTTAGTAGGGACCTTTGCCAGAGAAAACCTCAAAGTTGCACAACAAATGCAGGAACAACATTATAACAAGAACATGTGGCTCTGGGTCTATCAGCATGGAGATTGGGCCCTTCTGTTGTTCCTTTTGTCAAAAAGCAAACTCCTTACTAAATGGCAGGGGCCACATGAGGTCCTAAGACAAATGGGAATGTGGACTATAAGGGCGCATCCAGATGAGCGCACACGTGCCTGGTGCAGTGTCTCAAAGCAGTTTGAGATGCTGCAAGAGACACAGTGCAAACAAAAAAAATGTTCCCTACACTGCATATTTGCAGCATGGGCTCTAAATTTGATACCTGGAAATCCAGGTATATATATATATATATATATATATATATATATATATATATATATAAAACCCATGGAGAAAAAGCAGGACAGGCCACGGTCCAGGAATGTGCCCTGAGGCAACCAGAGGTGATGGGGTCCTCTAGAGAGATTCTCCAGAGTGTCTTTATGGTGCTCCTGCTGCCTCAGCAAGCTCCCTCAGTGTGCTGGCACAAACAGGAATGAGACAAGGCTATAGCACCATCCCTGATAATTAAGGATATTGGGGTGGAGGGGCTGTGGGTGTGGGGGGTTGTGTGTGGGGGCGCTGCTCAAGGGGCATGGGTTTCCCACAGGGTGCACACCCCCACCCCTGCAGCAGCAGGAGCCATGGGGGGGTTAAGGGCCTGCTGCTGGCAGAGCCCCCCTGCAGCCCAGCCCAACGGTGAGTGGGGTGGGCTGTGCACCCTGTGGGGGGTAGGAGGCCCACCCCTCCTGAGTGGCCTCTCTGCCCCCACATAGCCCCCCACAATCCACCCACAAATCCCAAACCCCCAAACTACCCGTACACCCACCCACAACCCCTCCAAAAACCCCACCCTACCACCCACACCTTTTTTCCCCCCAAGCCCCACATCTCCCCCACAAATCTCACACCTACATGCCCAGCTGGCCACTTGGGATGGGAGAGACCTGCTGGCAGGAACAGGGGCTGCAGGGGAAACTGCCACAGTGCAACTTCCCTGTGCCCACACCAGTACTGGGACATGCAGAGCAGCCTGGGGGGACTTCTGGTATCAGGAACCCCATGGGGGGTGTGATGGACTGGGGAAAGGGGTGGAGGTGGCAGCAGGGGTGTGTGTGTGTGAGAGATAGGTGTCAGGATCGGGGATCACTCTGGGTAGGAGAAATCGCCAGAGCCAGGCTTAGAGCCCCCCTGACCCCCTAAAGCTGCCTGTGCAGTCTCTGGAGGCTGGCCTGGAAGGGAGGGCCTTGACCAGCCCAGTCCCTGAGCCCCAGTTGAGGGCTTCCCAGGAATGTCATGGGGATCACTGAGGCCTGGGCACAGGCGCAGGTAGCAGAACAGCAAGGACTGCCACTGTTCAGAGCCACAAAGCAGTGAGCAAGACAGCTGCAGCTGTACCCATGTCCTGGTGCTAGGACAGAGCTGATGTGGGGAGGGAGCTAGTGAGGTCAGGAAGGGGCTTCAGGTCAGGAGTGAGGAGACTGGGGGGCGGTGCTCTGGGTTGAGAGTAAGGGGCATGGGTAGGGGCAAGGCACCAGCATATCAGTGCTGCTCAGTGCTTCACATCCTGGTGAGCAAAGGGGGCAGAGGCAGCTCTGATTTTTCTATGTTAAAAAAACTAAAAGCAAATGCCAAAGTATATAGATATTTAGAATTTTTATGATGATGATAGTGGCACTGGTAGGTTTCCAAATTGCTTTAAAATTGTAAATATATCAATAAAACAATGCCCATCTGACTGATCGATATAGTGGCATTTCATTTAATTGTGGAAGAACAATAATTTGGGGGGTATTTTAAATAGTGAATTTCGGATTTTTTATCAGAGAATTTGCAGTTTTAAACAGGGAATGTCAGGGTTCCTGCTACTGAGGCAAGTGGTGGTACCCAGGCAGAGGAGCCTGCCTAGGGCTGGCACCGGGGACCCAGCTGGAGGGCAAATGATGTGGCTGACCTGCTTACCATCTGGGGGCAGAAAGACCTGCTTTGACAGTACAAAGCAGGCTACCACAGTGAGAACATCTTCCAGCTGATAGCTGCCCAGATGGCAGGATTGGGGCTGGATGGGGTCACACATGGCAGCAGTGCTGCATGAAGGTCAACTGTGCAGCCACAGACCAATGATAGCTGGTTCAGGGGTGAAGGAGGCTCTGCTGCAGTACCCATGCCACAGCCTAGGTGGCTGGGCAGTCCCCATCCAGGTCTGGCAGGCATGCAGACATGGAGCTGCAGGTCCAAGTGGATGGATGTTATCGCAGGTGGCAGCAGGTCACAGCCAGGCATCAGCCTCCACTGCCAGACTGCTGCAGTAGGTAGAGGGTGCAGGGTCCACTTTAGGTCAGGGCCACTGAGGCAGTCCAGCTGGCACAGGGGGCTAGTGTCCCCAGATACTAATTGGATGGGCCCAAGAAGCTACTGAGAGCAAGTATCCTTGAGCTACTTTAGCCTGGGTCAGGGCTGGATCCTGTCAGCAGTTGCCACAGAGGTTCCAGAACAATTCCTCTGCCTCCTTCTTCCTACAGGCCAGGCAGCTTGCTTCCATGCCACCAGGCCTGCAGCACCCAGGTTCTGGGGGTGAGGGACTCCCACCCATGTAGGATGCAGAGCTGGTGATGCCCTCCCCCCAGTGGTCCCCTTCGGAGAGCCGCCCCAGCCCAGGCCCCCTGCCATGCATCGGCTGTGACCCAAGCATACCCCTGGTCAAAATCACCTGGGTGAACCATGATGAGCTGTTACAGCATGCTTAGGGGAACACCACCCACTATGTCCTGATGCTGATGATCATCATGGTGCCCCAGGAGCAACTGAGAACCTGGCATGGGGCCCTGAGCTTTGATGATGCCAAAGGCAAGCCCACGCTTCCACGCAATGTTCACTGCCAACTAGAGGGGTATCTCTGTCTACATTATGTGTCCCTGACCCACATGGCTGAGGAGAATATTGCTGCTGCCATCAATAAGTTCCTCTACATGTGATGCACACCTGGCTGCCTAGCTGGGAGCCTGCAGGCTGCTCAATAGAGTCCTGAACTACCTTCTGTCTCATTATGTGTTGGGGGAGGAGGGTGAAACTGGTGGGCAGTGGGGGAACTTGGCCAGCCATGGTGGGGAGGGGAAGGAATGAAAAGAGCAGGTCCTCCCATCCCCCTCATGTGGGGCTTCTGGCTCTAGGTGTGCAGTCTGGGAGTGGGTGGGTAAGCTGGCATGGGCACTTGTGTCCATGGTGCCCCCTCCTCCCTGTGCAAGGATAACCAGATAGGTATGGTAGGTGCTCCTGGCGGTTGGACTTTGTGTCTGCCTGAAGTGAGATGGTTCAGCTGCCTATGGTGTCCTGGGGCATAGAAGCACAGCACCTTACCACCTGGACAGTGGCCCCATCCAGAGAAGAGCTGGATCTGCTCACTGCAGGGGCCATCCCTGGATTCTTCTTACTTGGGGTGTGCTGCCAGAGTTCACTGGGCAAGTTCTGGCCTGGGATGCCCGAGCTTCCAGGTAATGCTAAGGGTTGTGAGCACACCAGGACCTGGTGCTGGTACCCCAAGAGGCCCTCCCCAACTGAATCCTCCTCCTCACTTGGCCATGGTACAGGCTCTGGCAGCCCATGTATGCTTGAGAACATGTGGCTGGCCTTGCCAGAGTATCTCGGGCCCGGATACACTATGCCCACAGAGCCTTGACCTTTATGTGGCACTGCTGGACAGAGCACTGGTGGCTGCACTCCCACATGCGCTCTGCCATAGTTTGGTGCCCAGGTGGTTTTCTCTTCCATCCTACCAGTGACTGGACGAGGAAGACGGCAGGAGAACTGCATCAGAGAGACCAACTGGCGGCTTCGGCAGTGGTGTCTCGAGGCAGGCTTCGGCTTCCTGGACCATGACCCGCACATCACGACGAGGGACATGCTCAGCTGGGATGGGCTTCACCTGTCCCCCAAAGGTAAGCGTGTGTTTTCTTCTAGGTTGGCGGATCTCCTCCGGCGGGCTTTAAACTAGGGTCGTCGGGGGGAGGGGAGTACGAGGGCAGGGGAAGCTGTGGACCACCAAACCATGTGGCACCCACAAGGACAGCCCAGCCTGAAGAAGGAGAACATTGGGAACCTGAAAGCCATGGGGAGGCCAGCACAACAGAACAGGTAAGGAACAAGAAGGTAAGAAACAATGGGCCCCATGGACTGGGAGCGGGGGGGCAGCAAAGACGCCAGTCGCAGGGCTCAAGTGCCTATATACTAATGCTAGGAGCATGGGGAACAAGCAGGATGAACTAGCGCTCCTGCTTGCACTAAACACCTATGACTTAGTGGGGCTAACAGAGACCTGGTGGGATTCATCCCATGACTGGGCGGTACATATTGAGGGCTATAGATTGTATAGAAAGGACAGGTCGGGGAAGAAAGGGGGGGGTTGCACTTTATGTCAGTGAGCAATATACATCAACCCTCATCAAGACAGAATCCGAGGCTGAGGAAGTAGAAGGATTGTGGGTTAGGCTACATGGGGGGCAAGGAGAAAGGGATTTGGTGGTAGGGGTCTGTTACAGACCCCCACACCAAGGGGAAGAAATAGATGCGGGGCTCCTGAGGCAACTCTTGGAGACCATAAAAGCTAAAGAGGCGGTAGTCATGGGGGACCTAAACTACCCGGACATCTGCTGGGAGACGCAGACAGCAAGGTCCCATCACTCACGCAGGTTTCTAACTTGTGTACAGGACCTCCACCTGACACAGGAGGTGTATGGTCCCACTAGGGGGAATGCCATACTGGATCTGGTATTGGCAACGGGAGATGACATGATAGGGGACCTCCAGATCGGTAGCTATCTGGGAGACAGTGATCACCTTATGATAGAATTCAACATAAGACGGCAAGTGGGTAAGGTAACTAGTAGGGTGAAAGTGCTAGACTTTAGGAAAGCTGATCTCATTGCACTCAGGCGATTAGTCAAGGAAGCACTGCAGAGTAGGAGTTTTGATGGGATGGGTGCCCAAGAAGGGTGGCTGTGCCTAAAGGAAACGATCCTTTGGGCACAAAGCAAGACGATCCCCGAGCGAGGCAAAAGAGGGAAAGGGGCCAGGAGGCTTCCATGGCTGACCAGAGAAATCCAGGGCAGCCTAAGGGCCAAAAGGGGAGCACATAAAAAGTGGAAACAAGGTGAGATCACTAAAGATGAATATACCTCCTCTGCTCGTGCTTGTAGGGAGGCAGTTAGGCGGGCCAAAGCTACCATGGAGCTGAGGATGGCAACCCAAGTAAAGGACAACAAGAAATTGTTTTTTAGATACATAGGGAGTAAAAGGAAGGCCCAGGGAGGAATAGGACCCCTGCTAAATGGGCAGAAGCAATTGGTGACAGATAGGGGGGACAAGGCTGAACTCCTCAACGAGTTCTTTGCCTCAGTGTTCCTAAGCGAGGGGCACGACAAGTCTCTCACTGGGGTTGTAGAGAGGCAGCAGCAAGGCGCCAGTCTTCCATGCGTAGATCCTGAGGTGGTGCAGAGTCACTTGGAAGAACTGGATGCCTTTAAGTCGGCAGGCCCGGATGGGCTCCATCCGAGGGTGCTGAAGGCACTGGCCGACGTCATTGCAGAGCCACTGGCGGGAATATTCGAATGCTTGTGGCGCACAGGCCAAGTCCCGGAGGACTGGAAAAGGGCTAACGTGGTCCCCATTTTCAAAAAGGGGAGGAAGGAGGACCCGGGCAACTATAGGCCGGTCAGTCTCACCTCCATCCTTGGTAAAGTATTTGAAAAAATTATCAAGGCTCACATTTGTGAGAGCCCGGCAGGACAAATTATGCTGAGGGGAAACCAGCATGGGTTTGTGGCGGGCAGATCGTGCCTGACCAACCTAGTCTCTTTCTATGACCAGGTTACGAAACGCCTGGACACAGGAGGAGGGGTGGATGTCGTATACCTGGACTTCAGGAAGGCCTTCGATACGGTATCCCACCCCTTACTGGTGAACAA
Source organism: Alligator mississippiensis (assembly GCF_030867095.1). NCBI lineage: Eukaryota > Metazoa > Chordata > Crocodylia > Alligatoridae > Alligator > Alligator mississippiensis. The sequence goes on from NC_081829.1 coordinate 22,760,050, forward strand.
ATTAATAGGCTGTGATGTGGATGACTGCACAGTCCGGTGGGTGGCGAATTGGCTAGAGGGTCGCACCCAAAGAGTCGTGGTGGATGGGTCGGTCTCGACCTGGAAGGGTGTGGGCAGTGGGGTCCCGCAGGGTTCGGTCCTTGGACCGATACTCTTTAATGTCTTCATCAGCGACTTGGACGAGGGAGTGAAATGTACTCTGTCCAAGTTTGCAGATGACACAAAGCTATGGGGAGAAGTGGACACGCCGGAGGGCAGGGAACAGCTGCAGGCAGACCTGGATAGGCTGGACAAGTGGGCAGAAAACAACAGGATGCAGTTCAACAAGGAGAAATGCAAAGTGCTGCACCTAGGGAGGAAAAATGTCCAGCACACCTACAGCCTAGGGAATGACCTGCTGGGTGGCACAGAGGTGGAAAGGGATCTTGGAGTCCTAGTGGACTTCAAGTTGAACATGAGCCGGCAGTGTGACGAAGCCATCAGAAAAGCCAATGGCACTTTATCGTGCATCAGCAGATGCATGACAAATAGGTCCAGGGAGGTGATACTTCCCCTCTATAGGGCGTTGGTCAGACCGCAGTTGGAGTACTGCGTGCAATTCTGGGCGCCACACTTCAAGAAGGATGCGGATAACCTGGAGAGGGTACAGCGAAGGGCAACTCGTATGGTCAAGGGCCTGCAGACCAAGCCCTACGAGGAGAGACTAGAGAAACTGGACCTTTTCAGCCTCCGCAAGAGAAGGTTGAGAGGCAACCTTGTGGCTGCCTATAAGTTCATCACGGGGGCACAGAAGGGAATTGGTGAGGATTTATTCACCAAGGCGCCCCCGGGGGTTACAAGAAACAATGGCCACAAGCTAGCAGAGAGCAGATTTAGACTGGACATTAGGAAGAACTTCTTCACAGTTCGAGTGGCCAAGGTCTGGAACGGGCTCCCAAGGGAGGTGGTGCTCTCCCCTACCCTGGGGGTCTTCAAGAGGAGGTTAGACGAGTATCTAGCTGGGGTCATTTAGACCCAGCACTCTTTCCTGCTTATGCAGGGGGTCGGACTTGATGATCTATTGAGGTCCCTTCCGACCCTAACATCTATGAATCTATGAATCTATGAATAGCTGCACATATATGCGTTTTGGACTGGGTGGGCCAGCCAAACTGCGCAGGACCTTTGCATCACCCCAGATTGTGATAAGGTCTGTGGTCTTCTGCTCAGTCCAGTGTGGCCCCTGGGCTGCTGTCTCCACTGTTGAGTAGGTCAATGTGGCAGTTACTGCCAGGGGCCTCAGGGGGTCAAGCTGGGGCTCCAGGTGCCAGCACTGGCTAACATGTGCCTGCTGGCATGAAGCACAGCACCTGGGAGGCAGATTCTGCTCATGTGGAGTCCTGGGGGGCAGAACTGGGGTCCACGGGGCTGTAGGGCCCAGCACGTGCTTGCACCAGTTGGGCCTGGATGCTACAGGGAAGACAGCTGCTGGCATGGGTCCCAGGAGATATAGCTGGGGTCTGCAGGGCTGTAGCACCTGGCATGTGCCTGCATTGATGAAGCATAGTGCCCAGGGGACAGGCAGAAACTGGCATGGGTCCCAGGGGTCATGCCAGGGGTCTGGAGGCCAGCTTGGGACAGCCAACAAGCAGTCCTTGCCATATGGCTGCACAAACTGCCAGCTATATAGCTCTGTACCAAACAGGAACCCTGTCCTCTACTGGTTTGGCTGACTTGGCGCAGTTTGCATCCAATGTCAGAGTCTACACGTGCAGTACCGTGCATTAGTTAATGTGCCATTTTTCTATTATCAGTATGTATTGGTACTAGCAAACAACGCATTAGACTAATCTAATGTGCAGTACTTGCCATGCACATGTAGACAGTGATGCTTTACTGTGCTTTAGGTTAGTCTAATTTGCAGTAAGGCATCTTATGTAGATACACCCTACTGGTCAGCAGTCTCCTTATGGAACAAACAGAAGTGTGACTGGGGGGTGACTAGTGTGCCCTTTGTCCTCTTCTATTTATATGTGTAATTGTCTGAAAAGATAAGTATTGAGTGGGTGATAAGTAGGGGTCTACTGAACTTGAGGTGGATGCTAGCTGATTTTGCAAGTAGATTGCGGGGCTGGCAGCCATTTTTGTGGGTTGAGTGTGGTGGGCTTCCCCACACCTCTGATTGGCTGAGGGGCCCCAGTAGTCCCACCCCTCCCCAGAAGCCATTAATTAATGTATTATTAAGCAAGGAATAATCACTTCCCTCAGTCTGCTGGCAGCTCTCCTACTAATGCAGCAGAGTATGCTGTTAGCCTTCTTGGCAACAAGGGCATATTCAACTTGGCATACTGGCACATATTCAGCTTCTTGTCCACTGTTACCCCCAGGTCCTTTTCTTAAGAGTTGCTGTTGAATCAGTTGGTCCCCAGCTAGTACCGGTGCATAGGATTGTTCTGTCCTAAGTACAGGATGTTGAGCTTGTCCTTATTGTACCTCATGTGATTATATTTAGGCCAATCCTCCAATTTGTTGAAGTCTCTCTGAATCTTAGCCCTACCTTCCAGTGTATGTACAACCCCCCCTGCCCTCCCCCTCTGGCTTTGTGTCATCTGCAGACTTACTGAGGGTGCAATCCATCCCATCTTCCAGGTCATTGAGGAAGATATTGAACAAAACTGGCCCCAGGACTAACTTCTGAGGTACTCCACTTGATACTGGCTGCCAACTAGACATCAAGCCATTGATTACTACCCTATGAGCCAACAATCCAGCAGTTTTCTATTTAACTTATAGTCCATTCATCCAACTCATACTTCCTCATCTTGTTTGAGAGAATGTTGTGGGAAACCATATCAAGAGCCTTGCTAAAGTCAAGGTATATCACATCAACTGCTCTCCCTGCATCCACAGAACTGGTCACCTCATTGTAGAAGGCAATCAGGTTAGTCAGGCATGACTTGCCCTTGGTGAATCCATGTTGGCTGTTCCTAATCACCAGGGATCCTGTTTTTCCCTGATTTAAAAAAAAAAAAATCCCAATTTTTGGTTAAAATAAAGTAAGCCCAAATCCACATTTTTCCATGATTTAAATGCAACATATATATATGCAACACTATATATATACTTAAATGCAACACTATATATACATATATATAGTGTTATATATGTATATATATGTATATATGTATGTATGTATATATGTATGTATATATGTATCTACATATACACATTAGTGTTGTTTCATTTAATCATGGAAAAATGTGGATTTGGGGTTAATTTTTTTAACCAAAAATTGGGAATTTTTTTAAATCAGAAAACCAGGATCTCTGCTAGTCACCTTTTTCTCCTCCAAGTACTTAGAAATGGATTACTTGAGGACCTGTTCCATGATTTTGCCAGGAACTGAAGCAAGGCTGACCAGTATGTATTTCTGTAAATACTCCTTCCCTTTCTTAAAGATGGGCACTTTTCCTATCATCTGGGATCAATCCTGATCACCACGAGTTTTTAAAGATGATGGCCAGTGGCTCTGAAATCACATCAGGCAACTGCCTCAGCACCATCAGATACATTGCATGCAGCCCCATGGACTTATACACATCCAGCTTTTCTAAACAGTCCCATATCTTTTCTTCTGCCATTGCTGACTGCTCACCTTCTCCCCAAATTGTGCTGCCAAGTGTATTAGTCTGGGAGCTGACCTTACCTGTGAAAACCAAGGTAAAAAGGCAGTGAGTATTTCAGCCTTTTCTGAATCATCCATCATTAGTTTGCCTCCCCCATTCAGCAAGGGACCCATGCTTTCCCTAATCTTCCTTTTGTTGTTGGCATACTTGTAGAAACCCTTCTTGTTACCTGTCATGTCCCTTACTAGCTGCAACTCCAATTGCACTTTGGCCTTCCTGATTTTATCCCTGTATGCCTGAGAAATACTCTTTTACATCTCCTTAGTTGTTTGTCCAAGTTTCCACTTGTAAGATTCCTTTTTGTGTTCTAGTTCACTGAAGAATTCTCTGCTAAGCCAAGCTGGTTTTCTGCCATGCTTGCCAGTCTTCCTGCACATTGGGATGTTTCGTTCCTGAGACCTCAGTAAGGTTTCTTTAAAATACAATTAGCTGCCCTGCACTCCTTTCTTGCTCAGACTGGCCTCCCAGGCGATCCTGACCATAAGTTCCCTGAATGAGTCAAAGACTGCTTTTCTGAAATCCAGGATTCTGCTGTTTTCTTTTCTTCCTTTCTTCAGGACCCTGAACTCAATCATCCCATGGTCACTGCTGTCCAAGTTGGCATTCACTACTACAGTCCTCACCAAAGCTTTCCTGTATGTGAGTGGCAGGTCAAGAAGAGCATTGTCCCAGCCACTTGCGGAGGGTTTGGGATTGAGAGTATGGTCGGGGGTAGAAAGGTAAGAAAGATTTATTGACTTAACAAAAACACAACTACGTGTAGTAACAAGACAAACAATGACAGACAAAAGCAATTCATGTCGGCAACTTATCGGCAGTCCTCTCTGATGCCTGATACACAGCAAGCTTCTCTTTCCACAAAGTTCAGCGAAGTCAGGCGTCCCTGAACAACACTGTCCAAAGGGGTACCGGGAAGGACCCTGGAATGCAGTCCTTGGGCTCCTCAAGGTCCACAGGCCCACTGATCCAGGCAACAACCAACTAATCCTTTTCACAGAGCTGTAACTTCCTTCTGAATGGTTTCCAGATATTCTAGCCAATTTAAAGCTTCTGAATGGTTCTGATAACGTACAACCACTCAGATTCCTTTTACTTCAACTGTCCTTAGACTGACTAATTAGCAGTACAAGCTTTGCATTCCTTTGATAAGGCAATTTTAACTACACCACAGGGCCTTACTACTTCAAGGCTTTGCTAAATATACTAGGCCTTACTTTATATTGGCCTCACTACATCTTAAACTTTAATTAGGCTCTTAGCAACAAATTAGAGCTTAATATCTAAACAAATATAGAAAAACACTTGGTCTAATCTTCATAGGGCCTTCAGCAAGCACCTTTATCACACAGACATAATTTCAGCTGTCACACTGCACCCCTTGCTTGCTGAAGCACTATGATAGCTACAATTAAAATGCTAAAGCTATATGCGCTACATCGGGAAATGGGGATGGATCTATAAATTTAACTTGCATAGCATGAACAGATTTACAACAACAATGTTTAAAACACTATTTAGCTGTTGCTACTAGGGCAACGCAAAATACTATGATGCTCAAGATGGTTAGCCACGTAGTTGAGATGACACTTGGTGACACATGAATAGTACAGATTACATCATACCATTTACAAGGCTCGGGCACATTGACAGTCCGACTGATGATTTACCCACCCTCTCAAGCAAGGAGAGCCAAATAAGTACCTTGCTGAGCTTTTGCCTCAAGACTTTGCAGCTTATTTTTTTACTTTATTTCAGTTTTCTAATGATGGCATGTCTACATCTGATACCCATGAAGTGGGTATCTTAAAGTTGAGACGTATAGTTTCGGAGGAAATTTCTGGCTATTTTAGGGTGATAGTACAGTTACTTCATTGCAGTAGAGCAATGGCTTCACTTTTAGCTCCTAAGCAACAAGAATTGCATGAAGTCTAGGTGGTACCACTTTCATGCAGCAAACGACTTGGTCTTTCCCAACAAACATATTGTTCTAGTGTTACATATGACACATTAGGTAACTCATATACGCAGGTCATGTTATGTGGGTTGGGATTTTAACTTGTAATCTCCATCAGGGTGTGGAGTTATATATGGGCAGTGTTGGGGCCTCCTGTGGGGGAACAGCCAGAGATAGTAGAGAACACCTAATTTTTTACAGATTACATTTATCCTTCCTTCTTTGGGAGCTTGTAACCATGCTTTACCTCTCAGAGAGTGAAAGAGCTCCCACTGTTGCTCATGGGGATGATGCTGTATCGGGTTAATGAAACGGCACTTCTCTGGCAGAATCATAGCAGTGATTTGCTTTAGGAATCCCACTGGTATAAAAGGATGAGGATAAGTGTTGGAAACTTGTGAATACAGCCTATTTCTGGTTGTATTAAAGTGGGTACCATTCCACCACACCTCTGTATAGGTATGATTTACAAACCATGTAATAACTTTGGTCCAACCTGTAATGCGCTCTCCCACCTGGTGAGCCTCCCACCATCACTGGAGAGTGTTGTCAGCCATAGGGATGGGAGGGGGCAGATTCTCCCATAAACACAGTAGCTCGAGAGGTTGAACAGATGCAGAATGCACTATTGGGGACACAAACTCAGGGGCGTTGAGCTCAATGGGGTTCCCCTCAGGAAGTATGTAACAACAAATTCCCAAATGAGCAGAGCTACAACAATCACCTCCCCTCCCACAGTTAGTCATTCCAGCCTTCAGGTAGGGAATGAACCCAAGATAATAACTGGTGCCACAGGTGCTCTGACAGTTACCGCCTTGCCAGTCAACTATCCTGTTTTTTCTACTCAGAGACCAAGACAATACTTGTTCTGGGGTTGCGGATTTCTTCCACCATGGATACTGCCGCTGGATCATGTGAAGGCCATCTGAACACGTTTCCGGGGGATGCTCTTTAGGGTCAGGCCACTTCTTGAGGTCTTCAGGAGCAAGTTCATTAATATCTGGGTAATAAGAAGGATAGTAGACACACCCTACCCAGGAAACACAACAAGGCGTTAATAAAAAGAGTACATTCATAACAGTTAACCACTTTATGATGCCAGTCGATTCAGAATGGTGACAGAGCAGGACTCGTCTTTACTGGCAGGCTCAATTAGAAATGGTTATGGCTGCACTTGTGGACAGATCCAATCTGTAGGAACAAGACAACAAGGAGCTTGGCTCCCGTTAGATAAATCTGACTTAAATACCAACCATGTATTATGCATACCTTTTGCTAATAGTGTCCCCTCCCATTTATTTCCTTGAGGATGCTTCACTACTACCTGATCTCCTGCCTGGAGCTTTCCCGGGTCACCACCCCTAGGTCGTTTTATTGCCGGCTTACGGGGACCAACCAATCCAAAGGCCTGTTGCATGGGGCTACCTCCTGGACGGGGTTAGTTATTGGCCCAATTGATAGCTCAATCCAGGTGCAAGTCTCAGTCTTTAAGAGCCGGGCCAGAGGCTACCCGCAAATTGCATTTGAGGATGCCATTGGCTTGCTTTACCAATCCGTTAGACTGTGGATGGTGTGGGCTGTGATATGTCCATAACATGCTATGTTTCACGGTCCAGTCATACACAAGATGATTGCAGAAGTGAGGGCCATTATTGCTCTGTAGTTCTATAGGTGGTGGATACACAGCTAGCAGAGTTTCCAGTGCTGCACAAGTATCCTGGGCTGTAGGTCTCGCTGAGACATGGGCGAATGTTATTTCTGTGATAACTTTTACAGCTACAAACATGTAGCGTTGCAACATGTCCTTGATACTAATGGATTCAATCCATGCAGGCTTATAACTTTGGATGCTTTCTGTCAAGGCTGGTAGTGATGGGATGGCAGCTATCAAGGGGTCAGTATTAGCATTCAAAGCTCAAAAGTCAATAGTCAACTGCCACCCTCCATTTGGTTTGCGCGCTGTCCACAATGGATTGTTATACGGAGAGTGGGTTCGAATAGTAGTCTCATCTTGTAACACAGTGTATCTTATAATACACTGGATAGGTTGTGTGGCCTCGGGGGGAGTTTGATACTGGGGTCTGTGCACTCCTTTCATGGGAGGCAGGGTTAGTGGGATCATTTGCATTGAGTTACAGCTGTTATAGCCATTTCTTCTGGTTCTTGGTGAGGCACTGAGCACCCAAACTGCCAATTCTTTTGATCAAGGGCAAACTGCTGTCCTCTTAGTACATTAAGTCCCAGTAAGCTTGGTCCCCCTTTAAGTATTACTGCAGCCGCTGTTACCTTAGAGTTATTAGGTAACACGAAGGTTGCTTCGACTAGGTGTTCTGGTCGTCTGGTGCCTCCAACTCTAATTACTTGATTAGGGGTTTCTTTCTCCCCCTTCCAATCTGTGGAATCCAAAATGCAAATCTGGGCACTCGTGTTTAATAGCATATCAATTGACTTTTCACTTTTACTTAATTGAATCTGTACAGGTATCCAAATTAAGGGACCAATATTAACTTAAGATACCGGTTCTCGGCTTGCTACTACCCCCATTGTAGCTCTTTTCTTTGGGGGTTGGGCTGGCCGGACTCCTTAGACATGTGATCAGGCGGGGTAAAAGCTGGAGGCTCTGCATGTGCCTGGGAAAATGTTGACAGTTTTGCTTTCAGGGCAGAGAAGCTCTCCGGTGACACTGTTGGTGGCACAAAAGGCTCTGCTTTTGGTCTTGCCCTTTTGGTACAGTGTTTAGCCCTCAGCCCTTGCAAGGCATTGATGGGCAGTCTATTGATTTGCACTTCATTGTAACAGGCAGCTAACAAGTCTTTCCATATTTTTGCTTGCGGAGTCTTAAGCCAGCCTTTCCTGGCTTTTCTCAACAATTCAGGGGGATCAGGGGGTTTATCTTTCACTGAAGCCACTGCCATGGCCTTGGCAGCTTTCATCGGCTTGGTAAGCCTTGGCTTCTGCAAAATGGGTAGAAGCTGCACTTATTGCTGGATCACATCTCTTACTGGGTAATTCACCACATCTGGCTCCAAGGCTGACAAGGCCAAGGTGCACTCTGTTGGTGGTTGCCAGCAAAACCTCCTCCACAGCAGTGCTGTCATGACTTCTGCATCTAGCGTGCGAGTCCAAACCGCTGTACAAATGATTTCAGTCAGTGATAATAGATACAAGCAGTGGACAGCCTTTTTTAAATTGGCCCATGCCCAAGAGGCAGGGTTAAGCTCTTTTTCTATATTACCATAACTGACTGCAGTGGCTTGGAGCACAGCAGAAAACAAAGTAAGATTTTCATCAGTTCTTGCAAACTGATTTAACTGGAGCTCAGGGCATAGAACCATTTGGGCTGCTTCGGCTCTATTCACTGAAATTGCAAATACCCCTTCACTATACATTTGAACTAGCCAGTCTATTACTAGGTCTCCTGGCTTGAATTTATGCTGCTTTTGAATATTTTTAATCTTTGCACAGGTAAAGGAATGCAGCTCTGTTTGGGGATTCTCTCCTTGCGGCCTTGAATGAGTTATCACCATGGGAAAAACTTGGCTGAGTTTCTCCCTCGGGGCGGGGAAGGCCTGGCGAGGTTCCTACCTCTGGGCAGGAACATACGGGGGTGTTTCAGCACCAGGCTCATCATAAATCTTCTCCTCTCCATCAATCTCTTCCCTTTGATCTTCCCAGAGTTTAACTTTTGCTTTATCTCTATACAGACACTTATGGGAGGATTGCTTCATAGTCTGCGCTAACTGCACTTTCTTCTGGAGGGCAGCGGCCACGCGTGGGACCATAATTTTTCCTTTCTTCTGTTTTAATGTTTCCAAGCAGCTCTGCGAAGCTCGCACAGCCTTGCATGCCATGCTGTTGGAATTTCTCACATCTTTTAACTCCTTACTCAGCCGAGTGACCTCTTTCCGGAGCTGGGCATTCTCTTCAGCCCGTAACTGCAGGCATGTTGCCAGCAGCCACGACAGGCACCCCTTCTCAGGCTTACCCCAGGCAGCAGCAGCAAACCTAACCCAATGGTCGGGTACAGTTCCCAGGTCACTCCAGGCAGGTCTCAACCTATCCTTATCCCACCTGGGATTCTCCATCCCCGTCACCTCCTTAAGCAAAGCTACTAACGGGGCCCACACAACTCCCTCAATTCTGACCTTTCTCTCCGGACCAGAGCCTCTCAATCCTGTTTGTGATGCCAATTTAAATCCCAGTCACCTGCGGAGGGTTTGGGATTGAGAGTATGGTCGGGGGTAGAAAGGTAAGAAAGATTTATTGACGTAACAAAAACACAACTACGTGTAGTAACAAGACAAACAATGACAGAAAAAAGCAATTTGCGTCGGCAACTTATAGGCAGTCCCCTCTGATGCCTCATACACAGCCAGCTTCTCTTTCCACAAAGTTCAGCGAAGTCAGGCGTCCCTGAACAACACTGTCCAAAGGGGTACCGGGAAGGACCCTGGAAGGCAGTCCTTGGGCTCCTCGAGGTCCACGGGCCCACTGATCCAGGCAACAGCCAACTAATCCTTTTCACAGAGCTGTATCTTCCTCCTAAATGGTTTCCAGATATTCTAGCCAATTTAAAGCTTCTAATAACGTACAACCACTCAGATTCCTTTTACTTCAACTGTCCTTAGACTGACTAATTAGCAGTACAAGCCTTGCATTCCTTTGATAAGGCAATTTCAACTACGCCACAGGGCCTTACTACTTCAAGGCTTTGCTAAATATACTAGGCCTTACTTTATATTGGCCTCACTACATCTTAAACTTTAATTAGGCTCTTAGCAACAAATTAGAGCTTAATATCTAAACAAATATAGAAAAACACTTGGTCTAATCTTCATAGGGCCTTCAGCAAGCACCTTTATCACACAGACATAATTTCAGCTGTCACAGAGCATGGCCCCTACTTGGCCTCTACAACACTTGCACCGAGAGGTTGTCCCCAAAACTCTGCAAAAACTTCCTGGCTTGCCTTTGCACTGCTGTATTGCCCTCCCAGATGTCAGGTGATTGAAGTCTTTGATGAGAACCAGGGCCTGTGACTGGGGATTTCTACTAGCTGTTTGAAGAAAGCTTTATCTTCCACTTCCTCCTGTTTGGGTGGTTTATAGAAGACACCTACCATAACCCTTGTTGCTCTCCCCTTTGAACATAATCCAGTGGCTTTCAATAGGCCTATATTCAGTTTCATAATGGAGCTCTGAGCAATCATACAGCTCTTTTACATAAAGCACAACTTCTCCTCCTCTCCTCTGCCTGTTCTTCATGAACAGTTTATACACCCATCCATAACAGTACTCCCAGTTGTGCGACCTATCACATCTTGTCTCTGTTATTCTAATCATGTCATAGGACTGTGTTAGGAGTTCCAATTCTTCCTGCTTGTTTTCCAGCTCCATGCATTTGTGTACAGACATTTGGGGTGCTGACAGATGTGTAGGCCCCTGCTCTAAGTCATGGCATGTTATATAAAGTGCCACGAGTTAGATTACCCCCCTGACCCAATAGACATTCACCTGTTGGGTCGGGGCAGGGGGGTAATCTAACCTGTTGGGTCGGGGCAGGGGGGGAGCCTGCCTGCAGGAGCCCATGGAGCCTGCCTGCAGCCAAAGAGCCACCCCTCTCCCCCAGCCACTCTTCCCCAAGTTCTGGGTCTATCTACAGAAAGGGAAGGAATAGGAGGGAGGGGGAGTGAGCTGCCAGATGGGGTTTTCCTGGCCTGAACTGAAGTGGGGGGCTGGGAGGGGGGTATGAGGCTGGGGGTCTCTAATCCACCTGACCCCATCCTGTTCAGGCCAGAAAAACACCAGCTGGCAGCTCAGTCCCCTTCTCTCCTACTACTTCTCTCTCCTGCTCCCTCCCTTCCTGAATCAGCTCAGCTCCAATCATAGCACAAATTAATCCTAGGGAACACAAGTTCCCTAAGGTGCTCCAAAATGGAGTGCCTTCATTGGATATCTCATTTGATGAGGGTTAATTTGTTGTGTGATTGGCTACTTTAAAAGTGCTCTGCAGCCATACACATGTGTCATAGCATGACTGTAGAGCGGTTTCAGGGGGCTGATCATATAAAAAATATAAGTTCTGTCTGCACCCCTGAAGCAACTAGCCAATTGCTTTACTTTCTCAGGAAGAATGAGAAGGCCTCTTCTGTCTCCTCCTCCTGCTTGTGCTTCCTCCAGGTCACCCATTTCCCCACTTACTTCAGGCCAATGCGGTTTGTGTTTTTTGTTTGTTTGTTTGTTTGTTTCAATCCCTATGTTTGAATAATACATTTTGTTAAATTTAGGTTTTTTAGTGGGGAAATGGGAAATTTATTTGTGTTTTGTTTTGTTGAAGTGGGATAGATATTTCTTAATATTAGAATTTGATGGGTTATTGAGTTTAGTGCAAAGTTTCTCTTAAAAAAAGGGAAATGTTTTACATTTTTGATGTAATAATAATAATAATAATAATACTGCTTATCTGCCTTTGTGCCTTGATTCTAGATCTGACCACCCATTGTTGACCCTACCTGGACTTCAACCTCTGCCTCTGCCTTATGTATTGGATCATCGGAACTTGGCTTTCACAGGTACCTAACGCAGCTCACTCCCTGATCCTGCTCTGACTAGCACTTCAGCCTTGATTTGGCCTCTGACCTTCTGGCTTTAACCCTTGCTACTCCTGAGAACTTTGGCTATTGGCTAGTGCTAATCATTTGTTAGACCATCTGTGCTGTGGTGTGTGACAGTGGTGGTGTTCACTGGCACTTGGAAAAAACATCTTTATCAGGGCTGTCCTACAATCCCTCTGGATTGCATGCCTGACAGCCAATCCAGAAAAGTGTTGTCTAGGTTGTTGGGAGGCTATTTGAGCTATGGTTTTGGAAATGGCAAGATTAGACCTTTTGTTGACAAGATTGTTCAATTGGTGAGATAGGAGGAACAGATAGGAATGAGTTTTTTTGTATCTATATTCCAGAACATGGACAAGAACATTTAATAGATTTCATAGAAGTTAGGGGCTGGAAGGGACCTTATGAGATCATTGGGTCCAGCCCTGCCCCCCCCCCCCCCCCCATGGCGGGAAGTCAGCTGGGATCAAGTGACCCCAGCAAGAAATAAATCCACCTGTTTTTTGAAGGAGTACAGAGTAGGTGCTGGCACCACTTCTGGGGGGAAGTTTGTCCCAGACCCTAGACACATGCAATGTAAAGAACTTTTTTCTTATGTATAGTCTAAATCAGCCTTCATGCCCATTAGACTTTGTTGTCCCTTGGGGAGCTCTGGTGAACAGGTGTTCTCCCAGGTCCTGATGTTCCCCTCTTATGTAATTGTAGGCTGCCACCAAGTGCCCCCTGAGCCTTCTCTTCTCCAAACTGAAGAGTTTGAAGTCCCTCAGCCTCTCCTCATACAGCCTTCCCTCCAGGCCTTGGATCATATGTGTGGCTCTCCTCTGGACTCTCTCAAGCTTCTCCACATCCTTCCTGAAGTGGGGGGCCTAATACTGAATGCAGTACTCCAACTGTGGTCTCACCAGGGCCAAGTAAAGCGGGAGGATGACTTCCCTGGTTTTGCTTGAGATGCATCGGTGGATGCACACCAGAGTTTGGTTAGTTTTGCCAGCCACAGCATCACATTGGTGGCTCATATTCATCTTGTGGTCTATCAAGACCCCCAAGTCCCTTTCGGTCATGGTGCTAGCGAGTGTAGCACTGCCAAGCTTGTAAGTATGCTTGGGGTTCTTCAAACTGAGGTGTGGTGGTGTGACCACCCTCCCCCATAATTTGGTATTGTTCATGAACTTGGCCAGTTCACATCTGACTCCTGAATCCAGATCATTGATGAAAATGTTAAAGAGTACCGAGTACTGAGCCATAAGGGACTTCACTGGTAACCCTGTATCATGTTGATTTGCTCCCTTCAACTAGTACTCTTTGTGTCCAACCCCATAGCCAGTTCTCCCATTTGGACTATAGGCAGGCACAAGAGGGACATCAGTTCACCAACAGTTACCAACTGTTACCAACTAGGTGCCAACCTAGTAAAGGGGCACTTGGAGGGGCTGGACATGTTCAAATCAGCAAACCCAGATGATCTTTATCCAAGGGTGCTGAAGGAATTGGCCAGTGTCATAGCTGAACCAGTGGCATGACTGTTTGAGCACTCATGGCATGCAGGACAGGTCCCAGAGGACTGGAAAAAGGCCAATGTGGTTCCTGTTCTCAAGAAGGGAAGAAAAGAGGATCTGGGTAACTATAGGCCAGTTAGTCTTACCTCTATCCTCGGGAAAACTTCTGAAAAAATTATTAAGGTCCACATTTGTGGGAGTCCAGTGGGAAAAATAATTCTGAAGGGCAACCAGCATGGACTCATAGCAGGTAGATCCTACCTGACTCACCTTGTTTCTTTTTATGATCAGGTCATCAAATGTTTAGATGAAGGAATTGAAGTAGATGTCATTTACTTAGATTTCAAAAAGGCATTTGATATGCTGTCTCATCCCGTTCTTATAAATAAACTAGAATGGCTGTTTGTCATAAATGATTACACAGTCAGGTGGGTGGCAAATTGGCTCATGGGATGCCCCCAGAGAGTGGTGGTGGATGGGTCGGTATTGACCTGGAAAGATGTTGGCAGTGGATTCCCCCAAGGTTCGGGCCTTGGATCAGTGCTTTTCAATATCTTCATCAGTGACTTGGATGAGGGTGTGGCGAGCACTCTGTCCAAATTCATAGGTGTCACCAAATTATGGGGCAAAGTAAACACACTGGAGGGTAGGGAATGGATTCAGGTGGATTTGGACACACTGGAGAAGTGGGGAGAACAAAACAGGATGCAGTTTAACAGGGATAGGTTCAAGGTACTGCACCTGGGGAGGAGGAATCACCAACTCACTTACAGATTGGGAGATGACTTTCTAAGCAACACAGCAGCATAGAGGGACCTTGGAGTCATAGTTGACTCCAAGATGAACATGAGTTGACAATGCGATGAAGTGATCAATAGAGCTAATTACACTTTACCGTGCATTAACAGGTGCATCATGAACAGGTCTAAGGAGGTGATACTTCCCTTCTATGCGGCACTGGCGAGGCCGCAGCCAGAGTACTGCATCTAGTTTTGGACATTGCACTTCAGGAGGGATGTGGATAATCTTCAGAGGGTCCAGAGGAGTGCCACTGATATGGTTAAGGGCCTGCAGGTAAGTTCCTAAGAGGAGAGATTGAGAGACCTGGACCTCTTCCACAAGAGAAGACTGAGAGATGATCTTGTGACCATTTATAAATTCATTGGGGGGAGAGGGGAGCAGCAAAAAATATGAGATACTCTGTTTACCAGAATGCCCCTCGAGGTAATGAGGAGCAATGGCCACAAACTGACAGAGAGAAGATTTAGATTAGATATCAGGAAGAACTTCTTTATGGTAAGGGCGATTGTGAAGGAGTGAGAGAGGGTAAACAGAGCCCCCAGGGTGCCTTATGTGCCAGGCAGCTGAGACTAAGTGAGGAAGAGCAGCCAGCAGTGACAGCGAGGGAAAATGAAAGTAAACAGAGCTTACAGCGTGAGCAGGTCATGAGGCTGCAACTGGAGACCAGAGAAAAGGAAAAGCAATCACAGCAACACTTCCAGAGCAGCATCTCACTCCAGATTGGAGGAGAGAAGCTGTTAGGAGATATTTCTGGGTCTGGAGAGGGGCAGAGAGGGTTAATTCCCTGCAAGCTGCGGAGAGGAGTGGTTGAGAGTTCCTACAAGCAGATATTGCTGATTCTGCCAGAGAAACACTGCAGGAGTGACCAAAAGAAGGAGGCATGCGGACACATCTCTATACGAGGATTTTGATAAGTACTGAAGTGGAGTAGCTGCTGAGGATCCTGGAGGGAAGCAAGGGAGACTTCTTTTTCAGGTTAGAGCCTCCCTGGTAGGGCTTTGCTGTGCTCAGAAGAGAGATCCTACCGGGGACTGTGTATGCTCACCAGTAAATCTGCGCGGATCTATACCGAGCAGCATTAGATTGACTTGTTTCTTTGGATATGAGAGATTGGTCCCCAGACAAATGGGGCACAGACTGAATCTAAAGAAAGACTGAAACTGTTGTGTTTTTGGGGTGTCTGAGCCATCCCTTGATGGTGTGTGTGTTGGACTAAAACTACATTCATCCAAGTGGCAAGCTACAGAGGGATGAGCATTAGACAATAGGGCAACATCAAAACCAGGCTGAAGAGAAACTTTGAATTCCATCTGGAGTGGCTAGGGTGGGAGGTTTGGAGCCCCACAGAAGAAGACAGAGATCAAGACCTGAAGGATCACCTCAGGGTATTGCCTCCTATCAACATTGTACTAACAAAGTCATGGCAGAAAAGAAAAAGTAGGATCAATCTCCCAGCAGACTGGGTGATCTGAGGTTGAGGTCCATCCTGTCACTGTCTGTAGGTAAATGAACTCTCAGCAGTAGCAGTAAGCTCTATAATACCTACAGTCGTCACATTGGTGCATTGGCTGGGAAAGCAGAAGCCACCCCAGGGGTAGAGTAGGAGTTAGATCCGCCAATAGGGGGTCACAAAAGGTGCAGAGGCCATACAACAGACCTTGGGCCTGGTAGTGCAGTTATTACAGCAGCAGCAGCAACAGGCAGTCAGACAGATGGTGGTAGATGAGCAACTGATGAGACAACAGGAGTTAATACAGCGCAATTTGGTGGATTTTCAGGTACCAAAAATGACACTCGAGGATGATCCCAAAGCATTTTTAGAGAGTTTTGAAAGGGTCAGTGGTGGCAGGATTAGATCCATCAAAATGGGCAGCCAAGTTAGGAGTACTTTTAGATGGACAGGCACAGGCGGCATACAGTAATATGTCACAGTTGGATGCTCAAAATTATGAGAGGCTCAAGGACGAAATTTTAAATCATTTGGATATCACCCCAGAGAGATATGGACAAATGTTCAGAGTGTGAAAAAAGAAAGAAGAGAAAACTCCTAGGGCCCCGCTACAGAGACTAGCGAATTTGTTGAATAGGTGGCTTAAGCCAGCAGTCACATCCTTGGAGAAGGTGATTGACAGAGTCTTGTTAGAACAGTTCCTTACTGGCCTACAGGAAGGTACTCAGAGGTGGGTAAGGTGTCATTGCCCCAAGACCTCTAGAGAGGCAATGTGATTGGCAAAGGATTTTGATTGAGCACAGGGGGAAGGGCCTTGAGAAAAAATTGGTAGACCCAACAGTAGTATGAGTGGTAGAACCAGAGAGCTCCAGGGGGAACGTGACAGTAAGGGGCTTAACTGGACAATAGTGGCTGGAGTCACTTGCTTTAGATGTGGTAAGAAAGGGCATAAGGCTAGAGGCTGCCTGAGTAACCCACGTCTATATAGTTCTGAATTTTATGCGCAGCAAGAAGGGAAAAATGAGTCAATGGGGAAACAGGAACCACCTCCAGTGGAGATGATGGATTGTAGTTTGGGAAGAGTGCTAGGGGGAGGATGATGAGCTAAGTCATCAGTGTTGGCGGAAGTGGCTGGGCAAGTGGTCTGGGCAATTATAGATACAGGGTGTGATCAAACCTTGGTGCAAAAAGGGTTAATACCCCTAAGTGGAGGAGTGAAACTGACACCTATCCAGATGGTATGCTTACATGGACAAGGCTGCATGTACTTGAGGATGAGAGTGTGACTACCAGTAAAAGGGGGCACTCTGGAATGGCCAGTAGGGATAGCAGATGACCTGTTGTACCCTATGATCTTAGGCCAAGATTGGCCAGAGATCTATCAATTCTTAGCAAAGGAACAGGAGCAAATAGCCCCTAAGGAAGGTCTTATAGGCCAGGAAGATGCATAGGGATCAGAAAGTGAGGACTCTAATCTATGGGATATGAGTACATTCACGGCGGAGTGCAATTCCGGGAAGCCAAACAGGAAAAGCCAACATTCCGAGCCATGTGGGAGTCAGAGATTGCCAAAAGAGAGCAACAGGTGATATGTCCAGAACTGTGCGATCAACTGCCATGTTGCAAGGTGAGGAAGGGTTTGTTGTACCAACTTAAAAGGGAGTGGTGGGAGGATGTGCTAGCCCACATTATGGTGCCTCTGTCCCATCATCATGATTTATTGCAATTGGCTCATGCCAACCCACTAGGTGGTCACTTAGGTAAAGAGAAAACTATAGCGTAATTTCTTCTGACCAGGGTGCTATCAAGATATGGACCAGTTTTGTAATAGATGTCCTGAGTGTCAAAGGGTAAAGAAGCCTCCAAGGGTACCCTTGCAGGTTATGCCCATAATAGCTGAACCATTCACACATACAGCCCTGGATGTGATAGGTCCACTCCCAAAAAGTGCAGGAGGGCATCAGTTCATATTAGTGTTGATTGATTACATGACCAGATACCTGGAGGCAGTTCCAGTAAGGGCTGTCAGGAGTCTGAAGGTGGTGGAGGAATTGTTGAAATGGATTTCGAGGGTAGGGTAAGCTGCTACCAGGTCCCCTCTCAGCCTTCTCTTTTTCAGGCTGAAGAGTCCCAGGTCCCTCAGCATTTCCTCATATGGCTTGTCGTGCAAGTCTCTGGTTATATAGGTAGCCCTTCTCTGGATTCCGCAAGCTTTACCATGTCCTTGTTAAAGTGCAGAGCCCAGAAATGGACACAGTATTCCAGCTGTGGTCTCACCAATGCCAAGTAGAGCCGCGTAGAGCAGGAGAATCACTTCTTTGCAATGGTTTTGCTGGAGATGCATCAATTGATGCATGCCACCATATTGTTGGCCCTGCTGGCTACAGCATTGCACTGCCGGCTTATGTTCATACTGTGGTCAATTATTACCCCAAGGTCTTGGTGGCAAGTGATGGGTGATCTCCAGTCCTGCTGCCTGATGAGAGGCAGCAGTTGCACAAGCACCCATGTCACAAGTTTTGCTTGTCAGCAGCTAGGGGTGCAGGGCCCCAGAAACCCCCTGCACCTATATCCTTAATATTGGGCAGGCTTTGTGGCTGCAGCAGGGCCTAGCAGCCAGGCCTTCAGTGGTTTCCCTCCCCACTCTGCCCCAAGACAGGCGCAGTTGCACAAGCACCCATGACACGAGTTTTGCCTGCCTACGGCCAGAAGTGCAGGGCCCCAGAACCCCTGCATCTATCTCCTTGAAAGCTGGCAGGCTTCATGGCCTCAGCAGGGGCTAGCAGGCCTGCAGCTTCCACCCTGCTGTGCCTTAACACAAATGGTGTCAGCTGTCATGAGTTTTGCTTGTCTGCAGCTTGAGGTGCAGTTTCCCCCAACCCCCTGCATCTATCTCCTTAAAACTTGGCAGACTTCATGGCCTCAGCAGGGGCTAGCATTTCTGCAGTTTTGACCCCAGTGTGGCTTAACACACACACGTGACATTAGTTTTGCTTTCAAGATTTTGCAGTGCAGTTTCCCCGAACCCTCTGCACCTACCTCTTTGAAGCTTGGCAGGCTTTGTGGCCTCCACAGGGGATAGCTGGCCTGAAGTTTTGACCCTGCTGTGGCTTAACACGTATATGTGACATGAGTTTTGCTTTCAGGATTTTGGGGTGCAGTTTCATCCAAATCAGGCCAGAAATGACAACGTTATAGCCTGTTTCAACCTTCCCCATTATATCCTATGGGCAAAACATTGAAATAGGGTCGAAACGGCAAAATGTTTCGATTGAACAGGATAGAACAGCCGTTTTGACTCAAAACAAAAGTCAAAACAGAATACTGTTCCGTTGAAATGTCAAAACGGTGGTTGAAATGGAATGCTTCCATTTCACAGAGCCTTACTATCTAACTCTTGAGACCCACCAAAGCCTGAGCTTGGACATCTGTCAGAAGCACTGGAAGACCTTCCTGTTTGGAAAGGCATTTAGGCAAATGAAACTAGGCTGGGGTATTGTCTAGGAGATGTTTCTAGAGGGGGACAGTGTTCTATGTTGATATTTTAGTTGTCTTTTAAGGTGTTTTGTTCTCTTGTTTATTTTCCTGTTTTAAATGTTATTCTGTTCTCTTTCTGTAAGCCTCCCCAAGCATTTGTTGGAAAAGCAGAATATAAATTGAATAAATAAAAAAAATTAAAAGAGTATTGCTGACACCAACACATATTACACATAACTAGATAATAATGTGCTTGCTTGTGTCTCTGTGCATTTGGTTGGATTTGTAAAAGGAATTCTTCTGCTATAGTAGGCAAATGATAAAAGGCCTTTAGAGAACAGTATGGATGTCAGTTTTTGCACTTATGTATGCTTTGACTCTAAAACTGCATTCTTATAGAAATGACAACTGTCTTAGTAAGGTGGCATTGATGAATATTCAGGGAATGCACTGCAGCAAATCCATACCACCTTTAATTTACTATTGTCATGGTGATGCATAATTTAGCCAATCAGAACTTCATGGTGACAGGAACACTAAAATCCTTACCATCCTGCTCTGAGCCTCCCCTAGCAGCTCATTACAGCAATTAATTATTCTCTATTTTTTTCTCTGACTCTTCATATTGCTCCCTGCTACTTCTAAACTATGTAGCCATTCACTGCCAAGGGATGAATCATGTCCAGTAGGGCTGTGTGAAGCTTCAGTCACTGATTCGATTTGGTCGAGATTCAGCCCGATTTGGTGGCCAAATCTCCAAATCCAAATTGAAGCAAGAGACCCTTTAATTTCTCTGAATTTAATCAGAACCCTCTGAATTGATTCAGAGAGATTCAGAAAGATTCAGTGATTCGGACATAGACACAGCTTTAAATGTTTTTTCTACATACCTCAAGGTACCAGGCAGCTCATCAACACTGCGATGCTGGGGCAGATGGAGCATCCCACAGGATCGGGGGGGCGGTCCCCAGTGCGCTTAGCAGCAGGCCCAGAAGTGGACCAGAAGCACTTCTGGTCCACTTCCAGGTCCACCTGGGAAAGCATTGGGAGGCCCCTCCATGCCCCCACAGGTAGGTGACTTGTGCCTCCTGGGTCTGGGGGGGCACCCAGGGTCCCCCCGCAGCCGATCGCAAAGCTGGGGGGGGGGGCCTGTGCGCTCCCTGTTCCCCATGCTCTTGTGGGATGCTCCATCCATCCCATCATTGCAGCATTCATGAGCCCCACCTGGTACCTTGAGGTATGTAGAAAAAATATTTAAAGCTGTGTCTATGGCCAAATTGGTGATTCTCCAAATCAGCATCGAATCTTCAGATTCAGATTTGGCTGAATCGAATCAGGGACAGTGATCCAAATCAATGAATCGAATCACTGTCCCTGATTCAGGCTGAATCCAAATTGAATAGGGCCCATTTCACATACCCCTAATGTCCAGACCCAGCCAGAGCTCTGTGGCTGTTCATGCTCCCTTCTCTTTCTGAAGACCTTTAATTCCATAGGTCTAGTCATGTCAACCTGGCCAAACCCTCTAGCTACAAGTAGAAGCAGTTGCCATCCTTGTTTGGAGGCTGTGCTCCACCGGAGATGAAATGGGAATACAGATTTGGATAGCCTGTTCTCTACAAGCTGCCTGCAGCCACAGTAGTACTTTCTCTCAATTCCAAGTCTTTTCAGGGAGGAATGTGCAGTCTCAGGCAATGGCAGGTGGGTGCTGGCTGCATTTCCATAAATGACACTGTTTTAGGGCCATGGCTTTATTAATTCTATTGCTGTGTTTGACTCTCAGGGCACTGACAGGGCAGATACAGGAAATGTCTGTGAAGTCAGTAGCAAAGCCCATAAAATGGGTGCCTCTGGCCATGTAAGGACCATAATTTACTAAAACCATATTCAAAGGAGTTGTCCATGCCCCTAGATTAAGCTACTACTGCTCCCACAATGTGGGAAGGAGACTAAGGGGATGTCTATGTACCAATTGGGACTAATAATGCAAGGCACAGACAAAAGTGAAGCTTTCCGCTGTAACGGCTTCCTGCAAAGCATGCTCATTCTGAGTTACAATGATCCCCTGGACCAAACAGAAGTTCACTCTTGGTTCTAGGGAGAAAGAAAATCTAGCTGCTGGCGGCCAGTATGAAGCCAGTTTCCCATAGCAATGGCCCCTCCTCCCTGAGAGGCTGCAAATTTTTCAGAATGGGAGCGGGGAAAGGGAGGAGATGAAACTCATTCTAAGTGTTCCCCAGTCAGCTCTGGAGGGTGGGGTGGGTGAATTGGACCCCCCTCCACCTGGGGGGGAGGGCAATACACCTGTCCCACCCTCCAGTGGGGGCTGAAAAACCCTTAGACTGAACTCCCTCCAGTCCCTTTCCCCATTCCCTTTCTGAAAACAGTGACAAGCTGGCAGGCAGCGCTGACACAAGTTGCAGAAGATGCTCTGTTTTGAAACATCTTCATCTGGCTCCTCATGCATTTCCTTGAAGATTAATATAAATTTCATTCCAAGTGGCAATGCATGGAATTTGTCTTCTTACTTACCTTGCCTGCACAATACAAACAGTCCAAAGAGGTTTATATGTATTCAGGGACTCTCTATTAGCATTCTTTACGCAGCAGTTTCATATTGTGTTGAGAGATCCAGTGACATGTTGTAAACAGGAGGAAAATGACATTTTCTAGCATTAAAGGTTCCTTGTTTTATGGCTGAAAATGTTTTGGCTCCACTGGATTTTAAACTTGTCTGGGTGATTGAAAAATGTTCAGATTTAATATAATTGATTCAAAATCCCAACCAAAGCTCTGTGTAAAATCCTCTTATGAGATAAATGTCTGGGTTTACAGCTTATTAAGAATGTTTCCAAACACACTCCAGGTCTAAAGACAATTTAAGGTGCCAGTTTCTACAGATATCAGATTGCTGCCAGTGTCAGAATTGGAAATCAATGTCAAATCTGCTGAATAGATATTGTTCACAGAATGCTGCTGGGAATTATTTCTTGCAAACTTGCCTTAACAGTCCTTTATTTTATGAAATGAAGGATGATGTATTTCATTCAGAGATTAATTATAGCAGCCACCAAGTGAACATGCAGGAAAGAAAAAGGAAAACACAGGAGCTAAGAAAAGGGCCCTTTAAAAAAGTATTACATGATTACATTTCATGGATTCAGAGATCTTCAGACCAGAAGAAAATATTACAATTATCTTATCTGACTTCCTGAAGAACATGGCCCAGAAATTTCACATAGTGAGTCCTGCATAAAGCCCATCACTTCTGCTTGAACTGGGCCACATTTTCCCCATTTTTTTCCTTTGCCTCTCTTCTTAGATCCATATGGTGGATCTTGGGTCTAATGTCTTGCTTTTTTATGGCCTAACTTTGCTTGTCCTAACTTAGTCTTCATCCACAGTGAACTCCCAGTGGGCCAGATTCTGTTCTCCTTTACACCAGGGTAAATTAAGTGTAATCCCACTATTAATAAATAGTCTAGGTTAAAAATGAGATTTGTCTGAGTTAGCAGTGACTGAGGAGCTTCTGGTCAGATCCACTATTGACTTATTGGGTGTGACCATGGGCGTGCCTATATTATGTCAGCAGCAGGGCTTGTGAAAGATAGGACTGAACATGCATCACTTACCTGAGTCCACTAATGCACTCCAGAGTCAGAAGTTTGTCCATGAGACTACTCTGCACTTATCCCTAGCACTTGGTCTCTGGTGGGTGTGAGAGAAGGTACTGGAGAGAAGAATGGCCTAGTTTCCATTTCATCCTCTTCAAGAACCATGGCTGATGTAGCATAGACAAGCCCCTAATTGACCATCCCACTGATTGCAATAGTGGGCCACTGACTTCCAAGGGTCTTCTTTAGCATAAATGTTGGTGTTGTAGGTTGTGGGTCCTTTCTCTTCTTACTGCTGTCAGGTTAAGTCATTTACATATGCCTGCTGTAAGGGGAGAGACTATCACAATCAAAAAACACTCTGAAGCTCTCTGAATGGAATTTTACCTTTAACTTGCCTTTGGTCTGATCAAGAATTGTTAGAAGTTGAGATCAAGTGACCTTTGCTTCTTGGTTGGATATGAGTGGTAGTTAGAAGCACCACGCATAGAAAAGCATCCATCCATAAAATGTTATTTTTACTTTAGAAAATGACCTAAAATTGGGGCATGGAGGTAAGTCATAATTCATTGGTTACTAAAGAAAATGTTTTCTTTTTTGGTCAGTGCAATATATTTTTAATTGACAAATCTCAGCGAACAGAGTGCAACGCAGGGTGAAGCAAACAATTCTCTATAGTCCACTAAGGGAAGAACAGCTCATTACCACAGGCAAAGCTGGAGTTCAGGCTTGGTTATTTTTGGCTTACAGTTCCTCAGTTGTGGGAAAGAGCTTTTTTTCAGCTTTTAATAAAATCTGCACATTGTTATTTGCCTCGCTCTGATGAGGGTCTGGATTGATATTTTTACATGCTCCTTGCCAGATTTGTAACATTCTGTTTTTTTCTTTTTCTTCTGTTTAAAAGGGTGAAAGAGCTAATTCTGAAACCCCAAGGACTTTGCCAACATGTGGGGATGAATAAATACTGGATATGTCTGTAACTTCTCTTACTGTTATGCTGCTATAGCTGTTACAGCTGCCAGGGTTAGAAATGAAGAAAAAATGAAGTAGAAAAAAGTAAAAAGTGTGTGTGTGTGTGTGTGTGAATAAGGTGAAAAGAGAAGGGCTTGGGAGAGAGAGAGAGAGAGGAAAAATACAGTGTGGGTGCTCTGGGGGGCAGGAGAGATTGCTAATAAGAAACACATTTATGAAGGAACAATAGCATTATTTTTACTGTGCAGATTTACAGGTCCACAGACAGAGAGTTTGGTGCACAGATATTTTTCAGACTAATTATTCATAGTATGCAGGGGGCAAACTTTCAAATCTTACTCTGGAAAACTCCTGTTTGAGTTCCATGGGAATTTTGGATCAGTACACGTGGTGGGGTGACGTACATAACCAAATTTTGATTTTGAAGAGTTGCACGAAATTACAGTTAACTTCAGTGTTTAATGGGAGTTGTGTTAAGTGTGCTTTGAGGACAAGATTTTGCCCAAAGTAGAGGCTACATAGGGTTTTGTCTTAAAGGCTGCAAATGGACATCACATTTATTCTGAGATAAACCATATTATCTTGGGATAAAGTGCAAGCATAGGGCATTTATAGACATGTGCTGGGAGAAGGGGGGGGGCACTTTAATTAGCACAGCTCTGAGAGCTGCACTAATTAAAAGCACCTGAAGCATCATGTATATCAGTGTCTCCGCGCTAAAGAATGGTGGTGGGGTGCTTTGAACTAAAGCTTGTCAAATGAGTTTTCATTTAAAGCATCCCACCACCATTTTTCAGTGCAGGGATGCTGTCACATGTGAGGTTGGAGTCTTCTGGAGCACAGTAATTACCATGCTCCAGCAGACTCGATTAATCAAGTCTGCTCTGATACACTGTAATTACAACATGTTGGAGCAGCCTCCCTGCACATGTGTAGGAGCCCATACAGACATCCATGTCCATTGTCCTGGGATAAAAGTTTCCCAGGTAAGAGGCAGTAGTAGTTTATCCTTAGATATTGGACAGTACATCTGTACAGTTATTCCAGGATTGCATAGTTGAATCTATGGCAGAAAAATGCCACTAGCTTCAGTTGTTCACCAATCTCTGATTAGAAGGGCAATTTGTGTATACACCAATTGGGGGATATTTTTGTCCCAGGACAAACACCGGCACAACTTATCCTGGCATAAATGCAATGTCTGTTCTTAGCCAAAGAAGCTCTTTGCTCTGTCCTCATTATGGAATTTCTATACAATAACTTTCAAATGAACTTTTCAATTTCATATCAATACTGCCCACAAAAACAGTTGTAGTAGTTGATGGTTATGCTGCCACTGTTGGCGCTGATGTCTCCAATCCCTTATGTGCCCCTTTTCCTGAAGGATCTCAAAGGTCTTGGTAAACTGATTTACAAATTTGTATCATCTCTGAGTAATGGGCAGAAATCACATCACCATTGGTCAAAATGAAGCATTCCAGTTTCTGTGGGGGTGTGATGTGGCCCCAAAGGTGTGATGTGGCCAGCATTGCATCCAGCCACCTTTGCTGTTCCACCCTAGCCCAAATAACCAAATGACCAGCCACCCAGTGACAGCATAGTAAACTAGGGGCATTGTTTGCTATTAGTTCAAAGGCTCAGATTCATATCTTTAGATCTAAAGCAAGATCCAAACCACTTTGCCACTGCAGCTTTTACCACTGTGTGCATTGCAGGAACCATGCAGACAGTGTCAGAATTGTCCCACTAACATGAAGCTTCTACTGTCACAGAGGACAGAAGCTAATTGGCATACAGTGTCTCAGCAGCAACACTGAGAAGGGACATTTTGACTATGGACACTGGGGAAACTTTTACTTACTATCTCACAGGGCCCCAAAAACTATGCAGAGCAGACAGGATGAGTTTTACAGCCATTCTTGGAAAGGCTACTCAGCAATAGGCTTAACAAAAGCCTAGTTCTCATCATTAAGGGGAAGGGTGCCCTCCCTCCTCGCTCCGCTGAGGAACTCTCCTGCCACATCTTTGATGGGAAAAATTAAGATGGTTAATCCCGCATGGTACAATACCAGCTGGACTTCTGGTGCTTAACTGAAACAGCCATAGGCTTTATTATACTCACTCCCACCCAGCCAACTACAGGCTCAGAGGCCTGGGTGGTTACAGAGAGGAGCTCTTTGGTACAACCCAGAAACAAGGTAAGTATTTGGGAGCTGCCGTGCTCCTACCTCACAGTCTCTTTCCTTCTTTCTCTTTCAGGTCTTGTGCAAGTTGATCTCCCCACTGTCCTGCTCGATGCCGACAGCCTGGGTAAGTAACTGACACCGACTCCCATGTAATAACCAAAGATGAGCACAGGTTGTGCTTTTTTTCAAGAACCCCTTACATTGCTTAGCAGGCCTGTGCGAAGTGGCTAGTATTTGCTTTGGATTCAGATTCAGCCGATTTGGGGGACAGTGATTCGATTTGGTGATTTGAATTGCTGTCCCAAATTGATTTGGCCGAATCTAATTCAGAGATTCAGCTGCTGCCGAATCAGCTGAATCTCTGAATCTCACAGGCCCATCCCCCACCTGCTCTCAATGGCTGCCCTACCTGCCCCAGCTTCCAGCTCTTTGGAGAAAAAAGCCCCCACTCACCAGCTCCTGCCTGGTGGGGGGTGATCCCCACTGCCCCACGCCATGTTGGGGGCTCTTCCGTGAGCCGCCAACTCCCCCCCCCCCCGCCACGCTCACAGGCTCCCATAGCTGCCCTGCCTGCCCTAGCTCCCAGCTCTTTAAAAAAACTCAAAAACCTTGGTCTCACCAGCTCCTGCCCAGCAGGGGTGATCCCTGCTGCCCCCACTGCCCCATGCTGCATGGGGGGGGGCTCTTCCATGAGCACCCGAAACCGTGAGGCTGCTGCAGGAGCTGGTGAGTCTGAGCTTTTGTTTTCCTTTTTTTTAAAGGGCCAGGAACTGGGACAAGTGGGGCAGCCATGGGGGGGGCTAGAAGAGTGGGCCTGGGTTGGGGGGCTCATGGAAGAGCCCCCCACACAGCATGGGGCAGCAGGGGGCAGTGAGGTTCCCCCCCCCATGCCTGGCAGCAGCTGGTGAGTAAGGGCTTTTTTTTAAAGACCTGGAAGCTGGGACCAGGCAGAGCAGCCATGGGGTGGGGGGTTGGGACAGTGGACAGGGGTTGGGGGGTGCTCAGGGGGATTGGGGGAGCAGGCAGGGGATGAGGCCCGGCCAAGGTCCCCCGTGGTCCCCTCCCCGCTCCTCCACCCTACTTACCAGCTAGGATTCTGGGTTTAGCTCCCTGCTGCCTGCAGCAGGGACTGCCTGAATCACCAAAGCTTTCCAAATCTTTCTGAATCAATTCAGAGAGCTTTGAATCAATTCAGACCTTTTAATTGGTCCCCTGATTCGATTCGGATTCAGAGATTTGGCCACCGAATCTGGCTGTATCTCCTCTGAATCAAATCAGCACCAGAAGCTTCACGCAGCCCTACTGCTTAGGTTTTAGTGACCAAACAAAAGTGATTTTGACCATCACAGACGTCCATTCAACTGTGGTCATCTACCTAAATCCTTGTTATAACAAATCTCATGCCCAGATACCAGTCACATTTTTTACTGACTGTGATTGATCTTTTACATTAGCAGCTTTAGACAGATACAGGAAATCCAAACTTCTTTATTGTTCCTAAAGTGCGTGGAGAGTCAAACTGTCAAGTTGAAGGTCACCACAGCAGGAAGACAGTGCCTTGGACTGGCATTGCTGCCATGGTAAATAGTTATTTTTGTTCAAATGTTAGCTAACAAATCTTGTATTAATTAAAAGAACTTTAATTTTCTTTATTATGTGTGGTAGTGTATTTTGAAAAACATATTTTAAAAAGGGGGTTAGTTTTTATAAAACAAAGACCAAATCTGAATTTTTAACCAATAATTTGTTCAGAAAGGAAAGCCTGACTCTTTAAATAAAACAGAAAAAATAAAAGAAATTAAAATTATCTTTGAAAATGATGGTACTTATAGGAAAACAATTACATTTTCTGACCAGCACCTAGATTTATGCCAATACCCAGAGGGAGCACTGAGAAGTCCATTAAAATATTAGCTATTGAAGGAGCACCTTTTTATTCTGTGTTCTAAATTATCTAACTGTGATGATGGACGTCTCGAGTCCGGTATCACCCGTCATCTAGGTAGCCACTCCCCTCATCCCTCCTGCCACGACTTTGCTGTTATGCTTGATTTGTGAGAGGGTTTCAGTGGAGTTCTTTAATTAAGGGGTTCTCCGGTACTCACGGTTGACACTTCTGTTGTTCCATGGGGCTCCGCCACCCCTACACCCCATCCACTCGCCAACCAATCACATGCTGGTGGTATGGTGGCCTGCGGTGCACTGCAGGCTTGCCGTTGGTTTCCTCCACCTTGCCTCAGCTTCAGTGTGGGTCCGGCACAGCCTTGCTGGTGCCTTTCCCAAGGGGGAGCTGCAGCACACCGGTCGTGCTGCCCGCCTTCTCCTTCTCTCTCTCGCTCCCCCTGCCCGCGGGTGCTGCCGGGGATTTTGAACTCTCCCACGGCGGCCGTGGCAGCCACCGCGATTGGCTCAGCTGTTTCCCTCACTGGGAACAGCTGCTTAAATAACCGGTGTAATGCCGGCTCGCGCAGCTGTAATTGCAGCTGCTGCTGCGGTTTCGGCTTCGCCGCCGCCGTCTCTCCCGGAGGTAAGTAACCCCACCCAGAGCTCTGTCTCGGGGTTGTGTCTGCCCCGCAACTCTTCCTGCCCTTAGTCTGTGCCCATGATGGCGGCACGCCGCCGTCACATTAACACACTGGAGCAATAGCACCCAGGTCCACAATGGGGGTTTCTGAGGCACTTCAATAACAATAACAATTTGTAGTAACCATGTTCTTTTGTGTGAACTGTTCATAGGCATTTGCCAGGTTCAGTTCTACTGGTAAGAATCGTTGCAAAGAACCTGTAAACGTGGAACTACAGTTAATAATCCCATGTGTGAATATTCACATATGAAATAGTTGTGTGCTCAGTGACGGAACATAAAACAATACCATGTCTTTTCTGACCAATCAAAACAAATACTGTGTGACTGCAGCCCAATCACAACTAATCAACCTAGCTTCTCTACCTAGCAAATGCTAAACAGACTAGAAAAAATGTTTATGTAATAAATTCAAGGAATGCTGTGAGTTGCTTGCTGACAGTCTTATAACCAGTTGTTTATTTTTCTGATCACAATGATTTGCTCAGGGTCAGTGAGAAAGCACTCAGGTGAGCAAGATGTGAAAGGGGTAAATCCTGCTCACCCACTTGTTTTGTAGAATCTGCAGCAAAGCCAGGGAGTGTGCTGCTAACTGCAAGAAAACACATGCAGGAGCAGGATCTTGCACTGTGCTAGTCTTTAGGGAACAGTAACATTAATTAGAAAGAACATAATTTTGCGTAGGCAGGGATTTATCTAAACAAATTCTTTCAGAGGGTAAATCAGGGAGAAGAAATAAAAAGGCATTCAAGTTAAATGGGAATTTGTGAGGGAAAGGGAACCTTGAATTCATGCACAAAGCAGCCTGTTCTTCCTGCCAGCAGATGGATATGGGAGAAAAGCCCTCTAGAGGGTCACTGTACCAGATAAAGCTGGAAAAAGCTTTCTGGAGTCTCACTTGTACCTACAACAAGCTATGGGAGCCCCCTGAAGGCTCTCTTTCCCTTCTGAATTCCATCTCTGTGCAAATAGAAATGTAGAAAGCTTGCGACTTAGTGGGCGTAGCTACATGAGACTTTACTGTGGAGCTGCCTAATTAGCTCTGAAGTAAAGTCTCAGCATCCACATGTGTGGCCCTATTAGGTCACAGGAAACTAATTAACTCTGCCATAGGTTAGTACCTGTCAACACAAGTACTATCCTACAGTGGCTTTCTTTGGTGCTGAGCAACACATGTAGACACTGATGGGGCTGGCTGGGGCATGAGGGTGCTTCAGTGAATGGGCTGCCTGCTGGCTAGCCCTGTACTAAAGCAGCCAGCCCCTTTGCAGCACAGTGAGCCAGTCAAAGGAAATCTCTTGAACAAGGCTGATAAAAATATGGGAAAACAACTTGCCCTCTCTCCTGGAATTTTAAAATAAAGGGCTGGCCCATCAAGGATGCTTTATATCCTCTTTATTGGTTGCAGGCACCCAAAACAGCTCTTCATTTAAGCTGCCAGAACCCTGAGGCAATCTACTGTAATCATAGGCCTGTGCTGGCTCTTCTAGTCACCTAAGGATTTTTCTGTTGGGTCAGAGTCTTAGCTGGAGTTGGAGTACCCTTTGGAAGTTCCACCTCTTGTCTGGAGATTGCAGTCTCAAAGGGTACACAGGAGGAAAGAAAGCAGCAGTGGTATAGATATGTAATAATATAACAGCTGATTCTCAATCTATCTCATGCATCAGAGACTGCATCTCTCCAGAGCTCAACAGCTTCTAGAGAGAAACAATAATGGATATTACTTAGCAAAGGCAAGGAAAGCACCCCACAGCATCCAGGATCATGGCCATGAATTCTAGTTTTTCTTCTGAACAATAAGAGGCCTCTGTAGAATGAAAGAGAAAGACCTAAGTAAACAGTAACTTTTTAGTATATGTGTCCCCAGACACTCCAGTATATTTGTCAAGTAGTTGCTTTGCTATTTTAAATCCTGATTGAAATGTGGTCACAATAAACTTGCATAGTCAATGAATTTCTAGCATATGTAGGTGTCTTAATTAATTAGGAGCAAAGAAAAGTAAAATACCCAGCACCAGAAAAAATCATCCAAACTCATGGAAAAGAAACTCTCTTACAGTTCTGCTGTTTCCTTTCCAGTGGCAGGCTCAAGGACTGTAATTAATCATTCTGTTTTCTAGAGACTTATTATTCTAATGCATGTATAATTTAAAAAATAAGGAGGAGGGAAAGAGAAACTTTTTTTGTTTTTGTTTTTTAACTTGTAAGAAATGTTTATTCTGGGGAGGGTGACAAATGGGGGGCAGCAAAGACCCAACAGATTGACCTGAAGGTCTGGGCCTCAAGGTCAAGGCCTGGGCTCATGGTCTGCAAGGCCTGCCTGCACACTCTAGACAAAAACAAAAAACCAAAAAACCCACAAGGGACAAAATAAGTATATACATATATACAGTTCTATAGTGGAGATAACCAGAGGGGCCTCAGGACATCAGGGGTCAGCCAGCACGGACAAAGCCCGAGGTCTCGGCTCACTGGACCTGCCCCTGCACCCTAAGCAGGTGCTGGTGTCACAGTGCAAGGAGCAGGCATCCCCCCTTGACTTGGCACAGTGCCCCCTCGATGGCCCAGCCTTTCTCAAAGGTGAGCACCGTCTGCCGGAGGACCGCATGCTCGAACTCAAGTGAGAGGTGGGCCCGCACCAGCAGGCAGAAGAGCTGCAGGGTGTTGTCCATCCCAGTCCCAGTGAACTGGTTTTGCCATCTCTTCAGGGTGGCCATCTTGGCCTGGCCTACCCAAAGGTGCCAGTTGCCAAGATGCCATGCACCAATCTCCACTGGAGGTCACCGGTCTTCTTGGCAGTGGGCGCCTTGTACAGTGTATACCACGCTGGGGTCTCGGGCAACACCAGGCGCTGCCGCCACACGGTGTCGGGGCGGACAGCCAGCACCTGGGCATGCTGGGTGGGTACAACCCATGCATAGAGTCCCCTCCAGGGCAGTGTGCTGAAGAAGCAGCCCATGTTGCTTCCGGGAGGCACAGGGAGCCTCAGCAGTGTGTCAGGCCAGTCAGCCAGCTCACTGCTGGTCATTCCAGTGGTGGCCAGTGAGCTGGTGTGCACCTTGATGGGGGCGGCCACAAGGCTGGCAGAGGCCAGACTTAACACGACATGCTGCAGGGCCGGGTTGTATACTGGGGTTCATGTAGTAGCTGCAGGAACCACAGGCTCCTGGCCTGGGGACAAACATGGAAGGCAGCC
Organism: Alligator mississippiensis; assembly: GCF_030867095.1. Lineage (NCBI taxonomy): Eukaryota > Metazoa > Chordata > Crocodylia > Alligatoridae > Alligator > Alligator mississippiensis. The sequence goes on from NC_081829.1 coordinate 22,792,058, forward strand.
CCCCAGGCCCACACCATGCTGCGGTAAAACAGGGGAAGGACTGCCCCATTCAGGAAGGTGAGGTCCAGCAAAAACAGCTCCCAGTCAAAGCCAAGGTCCCCCACCCAGTGCAGGAACCGACATGCCAGCTGCCACTACGGAAGGTGGCCCTCGGCATACAGGAGCCACTGAAGGGCTTGCAGGTGGTAGGTGGCCACCCTGCTGACCAGGTCAATCAGGCCCTGGCCCCACTCAGTGGTGGGTAGGTAAAGGGCAACCCGCAGGAGCCAGTGGTGTCCATTGCAAAAGAAGCTTACTAGGCATCGCTGCAGCGTCTCGAGCAGCTCCGGTAGGGGGTAGAGCATAGCACAGCAGTGCCACAGGGTCACTGCCACCAGGTTGTTGGTGATGAGGACCCGGCCATGGTAGGAAAGGGCAGGCAAGCGCCAGCACTGCAGGTGGGCCTCCACTCCCTCCGCAGCAGTACTGCAGCTGCGGTGAGAGGAGGGTCACCACCCTTGCACTGAGGTTGGTACTGTGGCTTAGAAACAAGCGGCCTCTCCAGGCAGCATGCCAGTCTGCTTGGTTGTACACATTGCTGTGCATCTCCAGGAGGAAGGCAATCGCTAGCCGCTTCTGCCTCAAACCCTCCAGGACGACCACCCGCTGCACCGGGTCCCTGCAGCCATTGGTGTTCAGTGAGGCAATTGTGGTAGCAGCCATAAGCAGGAGAATAGAGAGGAAGGATAGTCAGGGTATAGACGGGAGAGCAGGGGATAGAGCAGGGCAAAACCACAGAGACAGAGAAAGGACTATCCTTGCCCTATTATATTCTGTGGACCTGCCCTGGCCCCACACCTTCCTCACCTGGGTCACCAGCTTGTCAAGCCAGAAGGCATGTTGACGTGTGCCCGGATCACAGTGCACGAAACTTGCTGCATCACTGGCACCGCGGGCAAATTGCGCGGGGTCTGGGCACCACTACCTGATACTTTCTGCCATGTTCCTCTGGACATTGGTCTGCTCTAAGAGGTTGAGGAGGCCTGCATAGCTGAGGGCCACCCAGGGCGATTCTCCACCAGGAGCTGGATGTTCCCGACTGAGGACCATTGGGGCCTTACCTAGGGAGGGGATCTACCAGTGAGGCCGGTGAAATGCCTTCAATGGCCAGGCTCCCTAGCAGGCCCTCCTCAGCATCTGGGTCGAGGACCGTCTCCAGGATTTTGATCCCCATCCACTTCGGGGGGCAAATGTCGTCCCACTCCTGGGGCCACTTGTGGTGCTTGGAGGGCAGGTACTCTACCTCCTCATCGTTGGCCTTGGTGGGCAGGGGAGTGAGTGAGGCAGTGGTGGGCCCCTCTGCCCTCTTCTGCGTCTGACGCCAGAGAGGAAGGCATTTTATCTCTGCCCCGCTGCTCACGAGGCCCACAGGTTGGGATGGGGGTGAGGGGTTGCCAGACCCCTCCAGCATGGCCCACTCTTCTGGGACATAATCAGTCATGGCCTGAGGCAGCAGGGTCGCTGAGGTGGGGGGGAGGGGGCAGGCAGGGTGGGGTCAGGCTTCCTGGCTACATTCTCCCAGGCACTGGCAGAGGTGGGCCCTAAAGGGGCTGGGGCTCCTTGGGAAGCTCCCATCTGCCTCTTGTTCTTGGCTTTCTTAGGTAGGTGGCACCTCCCCCACAGGGGGGGCGGGTGGCTTGGGGCTCACCACCTCCGGGCCCACCACATCAACTGAGGCAGGGGTGGAGGGAAGCGGAGAGGGAGTCTTGGTTGTTCCACTCAATGGGGCCCCAGCGCCCGAGTCGCTAGCCACCTTGGGTAGAACTGGGACAGGGGGGGACTGGAAGGATGTCCCAGCTGCTCCACCAAATGAAGCCCCTGCGCTGTAGGGAGGGCAGCCCCACCAGGTGGGTGGAGGGAGGCTGAGAGGAGGCCACAGTTGCCACACCCGGTGGGGCGTCAGCGCTGAGGCACCAGCTACCCCAGAGGAGGGGGCAGGAGGGGGCTGGGAGGAGTTCCCAGCCCCTCCACTGGGTGGGGCATCAGCCCTGACAGGGGCAGGAGGAGCCTGGGAGGAGGTCCCAGCCCCCCCCCCCCCTTGGTGGCACGCTCATGTCAGAGGTGTTGATCCTTAAACAGATGGAGCAGAGGTGGAAGGGGGCTGAGAGAAGCCCCCAGCCCCACCCTTTGATGAGGCTGCTACACCAGAGGTGGACACACCATTTCCCTGTGTGGGTGCAACAGCTGGTTTCATAGATTTCATAGATTTCATAGACATTAGGGCTGGAAGGGACCTTGGAAGATCATCGAGTCCAGCCCCCCGCCCAAAGAGCAGGAAGTCAGCTGGGGTCATAGGATCCCAGCAAGATAAGCATCCAGTTTCATCTTGAAGGTGTTCAATGAAGGCGCTTGAACCACCTCCGGTGGCAGGCTGTTCCAGACCTTGGGGGCTCGGACAGTAAAGAAATTCTTCCTTATGTCCAGCCTGAAACGATCTTGTAGTAGTTTGTGACCATTCGTCCTCGTCATCCCTTGGGGCGCTCTGGTGAACAAACGTTCCCCCAGATACTGGTGGTCACCCCTGATAAACTTGTAGGTGGCCATCAGATCACCCCTGAGCCTGCGCTTTTCCAGGCTAAAGAGCCCCAGGGCTCTCAGCCTGTCATTGTAGGGTCTGCTTCCCTGACCTCTGATCATGCACGTGGCTCTTCTCTGGACTCTCTCAAGCTTCTCCACATCCTTTTTGAATTGTGGTGTCCTAGCTGACTCCCCCAGTGGGCACTGGGCAGCCAGGTGGGAACTGCTTCCTCAGCGGTGGCATGCGATCCCACCCTGGGAAAAGTAGACCACGTATGGCCTCCCATCCACCACAAAGGTCATGGAGAGAGGCAGGGTCTGGGGCCCCCTCTGAGGAGCATGAATGCCTGCCTCCGGGAGGACAGAACATGCCTGAGCCTGGGGTCCCTGCTCTCCATGGTCAGCCTGCTCCAGGGGCTGGTGAGGATGCCATAGTGCTCAAGCGCTTTGGTGAGGTCCCAGTTTGGCAGGTGTTGGTTGACATTGGAGGCCCAGGGGACCAAGTAGTGGATGCCCGAGATTTCCAGCCCTGCCGCACATACCTCCCTCACCAGGCTGGGAGAGCTCAGGTACATGACAGGCACTGAGTTTACCCAGGAGGCATATCAGACACTCCAGCATTCCAGCAGGTCCACCAGAGCACCGGCGCAGGCCTCCACTATGACATGGAGAGGGGCGTGCACCCGCAGGCCATGGCTGAGTGTCAGGTCTGCAGAGACATCCCCATGCCATGTGCCCTGGCTGCTGGCAGCCATGCTGGACAGGAGAGGGTTAACTCTCCAACAGAAGCTGCTATGGGGTGGGGGGGGGGGGAAGCCTCAGACTGAAGCTGGGGACGGGGAGGGGGCAAAACAGCCCCAAAGTCAGCCCCAGTGGGGGCAGAACAGCCCTGCAGGGGCTGAAGGCAAGCCCTAAGGCAGGATCCCCTGGTCTGCCAGGAAGTTGATCTGGTGTTTCTCACCTGCCACGACTTTGATGAAATTATATCCCTAGGAGGCAATGCCCATGCTGATACTACCCAGTCTCAATCCCTCTTTTTCTTCTGTGGGGCTCCAAAACCTCCCCTTTATCCTACCCTCGCCTCTCCAGATGGTACTCGAAGTCCTCTGCAGCCAGCTCTTAATCCTGCCTGGTAGTCTATTGTTCTGCCTTCTGCCACCAGGGTGACTGTTGGCTTTGGTTAGGTGTACCCTTCCAGGGCTGACCTTGAACTGCGCTCAAATATCCAAAAAAAAAGGAAAAAAAACCCAAAAACCAACCCCCCTGACTGCTCTCAGTCTTCTTGCTAGGCTCAGTCCATGTCCCCTTCACCTGGGATCAGGCTTTCATGTCCCAATTGCACCAGAAAGAAATCAATTAGTCCAATCACTATTCTGCCTAGGCCTGCCCGGCTTACTTGTGAACATTCACAGTCCCAGTGGGATCTCTCCCATGTGCAGCAAGGCTCTAACCTGAGACAGCAGTTCTTCTGTCCTCTTCCCTGGATCCTCAGCTGTCACTCCGCTCTGGAGATTATCAAAAGCCATGTATGCAGGCCTCCACCTTCCTCCTTCTCAGGGTCACACCCAGGCTTCCACTCTGTCTCCTTCTCAGGGTTTCAGGGTTCCTCTGGCAAGTTTTGCAACACTTGCCTGCTGAGATACTCAGCCGCTCCTCTCTCTGTGGCTTGCAAGGAATTGGCCCCCCTCTGCCTCTCTCCAGAGCTGGAAATACCTCTGGGCAGCCTCCTTCCTCCAATCCAGAGTGAGATGCTGCTTTGGAAGTGTGGCGAGTGTTTCTCTTCTCTTCCAGTCTCCAGCTACAGCCCTGCTGGCCCTCCATGCTGTAAGCATTGTTTGTTTTCACCTTCCCTGTCTGTAGCTGTCGGCTGCTTTTCTTCTCCTGCCCTCCCTTGCTCAGCATGTAAAGCACCTCGGGGCTTTTGTTTGCTTTCTCTCACCCTTTCACATATCCCCCCTCCCCCCCCTTAAGATGCCATCAGGCGCTCTTTTTTGCTCATAAGGGGAACTTTCTTCCTGGACTGTCACCTGCTCTCCTGGCATTCTCTGTGTTTTGAGGGACTCCCTTGAGTGGCAATGAGAGAGAAAATCAGCCACCACATTGTCTTTACCTGGTTTATATTTGACCATAAACTGAAATGGCTGCAAAGCCAAGTCCCACCTTGTTATACGGGCATTGTTTGTCTTGTGATTTTAGCCATTTCAGTGGTGTGTGATCTGTTATAACTATGAATTCCTGCCCCAACAGGTAGTACCGAAAATATGCACACCCCACTTTACCACTAACCACTCGCTTTCTACTGCGGTGTACCTTCTTTCATGGTCATTTAATCTCCTACTGGTGTAGGCTATCAGTCTTTCTTGTCTCTCAATCCTTTGGGAAAGTATGGGCCCTAACGCCTGTCCCAATGCATCTACCTGAAGCATGAAGGGCAGTGCAAAAGTAGATATGTGTAGTATATCATCCTTATATAAGGCCTGCTTAACCACCTCAAAGGCTCATTGTTGTATCTCCTTCCAATGTATAGGGCCATTCCCCTTACCCTTGATCAAGTTAGTGAGTGGGACTGCTAATTCTGCAAAATTTGGAAAAAATCTTGGCTAGTAACCTGCTAAACCTAGAAACCTGCCTCTAGACATTTCATAGACAAAAAGAATCATCGCTAGAAACTGATTCACTCAGGGCACTGACAGAAGTGACGGTCTGTTGCGCAACCGGACTCCTGAAGCACTCTACAGCCATGCAGTAACAGAAGTGCACAGCTGCAGAGGGTTTTACAAATGCCTGATCATGTGACAATCTGTTGGCCCATGTTCATTTTGACACCTGCGTCCAAGGATTTTGTGACCTGGTCATAAAAGGCCACCAGGTTGGTCTGACAGGACCTGCCTCTAATGAACCTATGTTGGTTGCCCTTAAGCATACAGTCCCCTGCTTGTCCCTCACAGATGTGCACCTGGATACTTTTCTCAAAGAGCTTCCCCAGGACCGAGGTAAGACTAACAGGCCTATAATTTCCTGGATCCTCCTCCCTCCCTTTTTTGAAAATGGGGATCACATTGGCTTTTTTCTAGTCCTCTGGCACCTCACCAGAGCACCACAAGTGCTCGTAAAGCTGTGCCAGGTGTCCCGCAATGATTTCTGCTAATTCCCTCAGCACTCTGGGGTGGAGATTGTCAGGACCTGCTGATTTGAACGCATCCAGTCCCACCAGAATTTCCCTGACTAGGTCCTCTCTGACCCTGGACCTGGCTGCGCCTCCCCTGGGACCATCAGGGATCCCAGTGGAGGGCATGACCTGGTCCCTGCTCAGAAAAATGGAGGCAAAGAAATTGTTAAATAGGTTAGCTTTGTCGTCTGGTGAGACCACCAGATTTCCAAGCATGTCCTGCAGAGGCCCCATGTTACTCAGAACCTTCTTTTTACCCCCTATGTATTTGAAAAAGGATTTCTTGTTATCCTTGATCCGGGTTGCTAGTCCCAGTTCCATCTCCACCTTGGCCTTCCTAACAGCCCCCCTGCAATCCCGAGCAATGGAGGTATAGTCCTCCCTGGTGATGACCTCTCTCTTCCATTGGGTGTACGCCTCCTTTTTAGCTTTGAGATGTTCCTGGATGCTTTTGGTTAGCCATGGGGGCTTTTGAGCACTCTTGCCCACTTTGATCCATGTTGGGATTGCCACCTTTTGGGCTTGGAGGATTGTCTCCTTCAGGAACGACCACTCTTCTTGGACTCCCAACTCCCCATCCCTCCAGAACCTCAGTGTCTTCCCGACTAGTCTCCTTAGCTCAATGAAATCTGCCCTCCTGAAGTCTAGGGCTGCTGTCTTGCTGCAGGCCTTTGCCACCCTGCTCTGGATGGTGAATTCCAGTAGGCAATGATCGCTATCGCCCAGGTGATCGAGCACCTGCAGTCCCCTCACCAGGTCATCGGTTGTAGCCAGGACCAGGTCTAACAAGGCATTTCTCCTGGTGGGACTGTGTACCTCCTGAGTTAGATGGAGATCCTGTAACATGGCTAGGAACCTATGTGAGGTCTCAATTATTCCCCTATCCCTCCAGAACCTTCTGGAGGTCTTAATTATTCCCTGTTGGAGCTTCTTCCCTATCTCATCCTTTACTGCCTGATAATGGTGGTGTGTTATCCTTCTCCACCTTTCCTGCACAATAGCCCCTTCTGGTGTTTTAATCCCATACACTGCATCCTTTGTTCTTCCTGGAATTTCACTGAATACATTGGCAAATTTCTCTAGTACCTGGTTCAGCTGTCTTAGTTGCCTCTCCATCAAACTAGAACCTGTAACTATTGCCCCAAAGTTGAACCTGTCTGTCCCCACATCTCCTAACTCTCTTCCAAACTCCTCTTTCTCTGGGATAGGAGTTGCCAACAATACCTCAGGTTCCTTCCACAACTTCAGCAGGTTAATATGAAATATCTGCCTGTCCCTCTGATGCCCCGGCTGTGATACTTCATAGTCTACCAGACCAACCTGGTGTATGATCTGGAATGGCCCTTGCCAACAAGTCAGAAATTTATTAGTTGAACTGGGTAACAGGACCAATACTCTCTGCCCAACCTGAAACTCTCTTTCTTTGGCTCCTCAATCATCCTGTTTCTGGTTTACTTGGGCCTTCCTCAGGTGATCGCTCATCAACTGATTCACCTTTATAAGTCATTCTCTGAGAGTTGTCACATATTGGGATGGGGTTGTTCCTTCATCTTCCTCCTTTTCTCACCCTTCATGAACTACATCTAACAAGCTTCATGGGGAATGCCCATACACCAATTCAAAAGGAGGCTACCAGGTGGTTTATTGGCCTGGAGTATGATTTGCACTTAGGGTGCAAAAGTTCCTGGGTTCAAATCCTGGATGAGCCCAATTTGGTTGCACCATTTTTGACCTGGAGGGATGTGGGCAGTGGAGTACCCCAGGGCTTGGTCGTGGGGCCTGTACTGTTCAACATCTTTATCAGTGATCTAGATGTAGGTATGGAAAGCACCCTGTCCAAATTTGCTGACACCAAGATATGGGGTAAGGTGGGCATGCTGGAGGGGAGGGACAGATTACAGAGGTGGGCGGATGACAATAGGATGGAATTCAATGCAGACAAGTGCAGGGTACTGCATCTAGGGAGAAGGAACCAGCAACACACCTATAGGCTGAGGAACACCTTTCTTATCAACACAGTGGCAGAAAGGGATCTTGGAGTCATTGCTGACTCCAGGATGAACATGAGCCACCAATGCGAGGAAGCAGTCAGTAAGATTAATTGCACCTTGTCATGCATCTACAGATGCATCGCAAGCAGGTCCAGAAAGGTGATCCTGCCCTTCTATGCAGCATTGGTCAGGCCACAGTTGGAGTACTGCATCCAGTTTTGGGCACCTCACTTCAAGAGGGATGTGGCTAGCATTGAGAGGGTCCAGAGGAGGGCCACTCACATGGTCAAGGGGCATCAGGTCAGGCCCTATGAAGAGAGGGTAAAGGCATGAATCTATTTAGCTTCCACAAGAGAAGGCTGAGGGGGGATCTCGTGGCCATTTATAAGCTCACTAGGGGGGACCAGCAGAAATTGAGTGAGGCTCTGTTCTCTCGGGCACCACCAGGGGTTACTAGGAATAACGATAGAGAGTAGGTTCAGGCTGTACATCAGGAGGTATTACTTTATGGTTAGGGCTTCCAGGCTCTGGAATGGACTCCCAAAGGAGGTGGTGCTCTCTCCTAACTTGGGGGTCTTCAAGAGGAGGCTGGATAGATATGGCTGGGGTGTTATGACTACAGCACTCATTCTTGCCTGGGGTAGGGGGTCAGGCCTGATGATCTGTTTATGTCCCTTCTGACCCTAAGTGCTAATGATGCTTGGGATGCTTCTCTAACTGCAAACAGTAAAGGCAAAATCAACAAATCCCATCAAGGGTCCTCCTGGGCACACCTCCTCAACATGGCTTTTAATGTCCTATTAAAATGCTCCAACAGAGCATTAGTCTGAGGGTGATAGATTTCTGTCTGCAAATGCTTTATGCGTAATACCTAGCCCAATCCCTTTTTCATATGGGACATAAAATTAATTCCCTGGTCAGTAATGATCTCCCACGGCAGCCCCACCCTCAAAATCCATTTCAACAATTCCTCTGCCACTTTTGGACTTGTGACCACCCTTAATGGAACTGCCTCAGGATACCTGGTCACGTAATCAATCAGTACTAATATGAATGGATGCCCTCCCATGCTTTTTTGGAGTGGGCCTATCACGTCCAGGGCTACACACATGAATGGTTTGGCTATTATGGGCATAACTTGCAAGGGCTCCCTTGGAGGCTTCATTACACTGACCCTCTGACACTCAGGGCATCAGTTACAAAACTGTTCCACATCTTGATAACACCCCGGCCAAAAGAAACTACATGTCACCCAGGCTATAGCTTTCTTTTTACCCAAGTGACCCCATAGTGGGCAGGCATGGGTTAGTCAGAATAAATCATGGTGATAAGACTGTGGTACCATAATATGGGTTAGCACTTCATCATCCTGCCACTCCCTTTTAAGATGGTACAACAAACCCTTCCTCACCTCACAACATGGCAGTTGGTCGCACAGTTCTGGATGTATCACCTGGTGCTCCCTTTTGGCAATCTCTGACTCCCAGAAAGCTCAGAACACAGGTGCCTCCTGTTGAGCTTCCCGGAATTGCACCCCCTCAGTGAACGTACTCATATCCCATAGATCAGCATCCTCCCTATCTGATCCTTCTGCATTTTCCTGGCCTACCAACCCCTCACTAGGGGCCATTTGCTCCTGTCCCTTTGCTAACAATTGATACATCTTTGGCAAATCTTGGTCTAAAATCACAGGGTACAACACGTCATCGGCTACCTCTACTGGCCATTCCCAAGTGACCCCTTTTACTGTGAGCCGTACTTTCATCCTTGGGTACCTGCAGCCTTGTCCATGCAAACATACCATCTATATATGTGTCAGCCTTGCTCTGTCACTCAAGGGTACTAATGCTTTTTGGACCAAGGCTTGATCACATCCTGTATCTATTATTGCCTGGACAACATGCCCCGCCACTTCCATCAACACTGACGACTTGACTCATCATCCTCCCTCTAATACTCTCCCCAAGCTACAGTCCATAATTTCAACTGGAGGTGGTTCCCATTCCCCTATTTGACTCATTTTTCCCTTCATGCCACATATAAAATTTGGAACTATATAGGCATGGATTATTTGGGCAATCTCTAGCCATGTGCCCTTTCCTCCCACATCTAAAGCAGGTGACTCCCATCACTATTGGCCGGTTAAGCCCCTTACTATCACATTCCCCAGTCTTACCACTCATACTACTGTTGGGCCTATCCATCTTTTCTCAGGGCCCTTCCATGTGTGCACACTTAAAATCCTCTGCTAACTGCAGAGCCTCTCTAGAGGTCTTGGGGCAATGACACCTTAGCCACCTCTGTGTGCCTTCCTCTAGGTCAGCAAGGAACTGTTCTAATAGGATTATGTCAGTCACCTCCTCCAGGGACATGACTGCCAGCTTCAACCACCTATTCAATAAAACTGCTAACCTCTGTAGCAGGGCACTCAGGGTTTTCTCCTCTTTTTTTTCCCGCACCCTGAACATTTGTCTCTCTCTCTCTGGGGTAATATCCAAATGGTACACAATTTCTTCCTTAACCTTCCCATAATTCTGTGTGTCTATTCATGACATGTTACTATATGCCACCTGTGCCTGGCCTACTAGCAATACCCCTAACTTGGCAGCCCATTTTGATGGCTCTGATCCTTCTGCCATAGCAGCTCTTTCAAAACTCTCCAAAAAGGCTTCAGGGTCATCTTCCAGTGTCATTTTTGGTGCCCGAAAAGCTACCAAATGACCCTGCATTAACTCCTGTTGTGTCATCAGCTGCTCATTCACTTCCATTAGGATGCAATTCAACAAGGATAAATGCAAGGTGTTGCACCTGGGGAGAAAGAATTTCCAACACACCTATAGACTGGGGGTACCATTCTGAGTACCACAACAGTGGAAAGAGATCTCGGAGTCCTGGTTGAGGCAAAATGAACATGATTCACTAGTGCGATGAGGTAATAAGCAAGGCTAACCGCACTCTTTCTTGCATCAGCAGGAGCATCATGAGCAGGTCTAGGGAAGTGATAATTCCCCTCTATGCGGCATTGGTGAGGCCACAGATGCAGTACTGCATCCAGTTTTGGCCACTGCACTTCAAGAGGGATGTGGATAACCTTGAGAGGGTACAGAGAAAGGCTACTTGTATGGTTAAGGGCCTGCAGGTAAGACCCTATGAAGACAGACTGAGGAATCTGAATCTCTTCATCCTTCACAAGAGAAGGCTGAGGCAATCTTGTGGCTGCCTACAAATTCATCGGGGGGCGGGGAGGGGGCAGCAGGAAATAGGGGACACTCTGTTTACCAGGGTGCCCCTTGGGATTTCCAGAAATAATGTCCACAAACTGAAGGAGAACAGACTTAGATTGGACATAAGGAAGAAACTCTTTATGGTAAAGGTTGCCAAAATATGGAATGGCCTTCCAAGGGAGGTGGTGCTTTCCCCTACCCTGGAGATGTTCAAGAGGAGATTAGGCAGGCATCTTGCTGGGGTTATCTAACCCCAGCACTCTTTCCTGAGTGGAGCAGGGGGTCGGACCCGATGATCTACCAGGTCCCTTCTGACTCCAGAAATCTATGAAATTCATGATATCTGGGGTGGTTTGGCGGGGGGGCGGCAGGGAGGGGGGTTGCTCTCCTGGGCTGAGCACTCTTGCTTCTGGAGCCTCTTGCAGCTCCCAGAAGACCCAACATCCATGTCAACCTTATCAGGCTCAAGGAGCTGAGAGGTGGGAGGAGGGCCATCAGACTCTCCCACCAATCTCCCCTACTCCCAGGTCACACCTGAGCATGACAGGGTTGGGGGAAAGGGTTGCTGAGGCGGCAGGCAGAGGGGGGGGGGGGGGCCTGGTCACTAAAATCCCCTTCACTTGAAGTTGTGGGGAGGTCTTGAAAAGGGATAATGAGGCCTTTTTAGAAGACCCCTTTTTTCTGGGACTTTCCCTTCCCAGCAGGAGGGGGCAAATCCCTCTCTGAGTGGGGAGGAAAAGAGGGGGCCGGGTCCATCGCCATAGAGCTAGCTGACTCCGATGAATTGGGGAATGACTGGGAGGAAGGCCCTTCCCCACCACCCAATGGGGCTGCTGCACCAGAGGCAGATGAGCCACCATTAGGTGCAATTCCACCTAACATTAAGTTCCAGTTTTTATTGATATTATTTTATTATTGTAACCTCTACAATCCTTAATGAAGATTAGAGCTTGCCAGTGCTAATTGCTGCATATACAATTAATAAAACACATTTCTTGCCTCAAATAATTTATAAAGAGACATGACAGATGAATGATAGATGAAAACAAGGAATATAATCTGCATTTGTCATCTTGGGGAATGAGGTACAGAAAGAATAAATAATTGCACAAAGTCAAGTTAAAGAATAAACAACATGCACAAAGCTTGATAGGGCTGCATATGGAGATTGGACTCACACTTCTGGAGTTCCAGACTAGGTAATAACTTGCACTTACCCTCTAACACTTGATGCTGAACACATTCCAGGCTGTGCTCTGAATTCAAATATTGTGTAGCAGTAGCTTTCTTTTCTAAGGAAAGTTGTGCAAACTCCTTGGGAATTCATTCCTATTGCAAATGTTTTCTTTGCTATTGATTCACAAATCCAAGATTTGAGGGGCTACATTTACTGAAAATCAAGTATTTTGGAGTCAAAAGAGGTTTTCTTATACTTCTGACATAAAGTGACAAATCAGCCCGAGTACTAGGTCTGGGATCATTTGCAAACATCCATAAACCTTGAGGAACCTGGTATAAATCCTGAATTTGTAGTAAAACTAAGAGAAAGATCAATGTTAAAAGTTCCCTGTTTGTCCTGGTGTGAAAAAATGTCCCTTTGGTGCATATGTTTACCTTTTATCAAAGAATGATATGGATAAAAGCATCTCTAGAAACAGGCAACTAGTTTAATCATAAAAACCAAATGCAACAATGTCACAAAGAACCAAGGTAATTTGTTACCTTGTAATCTCCCTGGGTTTCAAGGCACAAACTAATCAACAGAGCAACTCTCACTTGAGAACATCTTTAAAAATTCTACACCAAGATCTCACTTTTCTTTAAGTGCCACTCCCCAAACCAAAAGTCAACTATGGTCCTTTTTACTGCGTCTGCCCTCAGATATGTGTGTGGTAAAGACAGCTGATTTCAAATGCATGAGCACCTTAGGTCAAATGCATAGGCAACTTAGATCAACAACCTCTTTAATAGAAAGGATAGTTCACTAACTAAGGGCACTTTTACATGTACTCTGGGCGTGTACAAATTAAAGTGCCACAGCATCTCATATCAGGGTCCCCCACACTTCAAAATGGGGGATATTGCAAATGCTTCAAAACAGGAAGCTGCACGGCAAGAGACCTGATACATCCTGTCCAAAGGGAACCTGGGATGGAGAGTGGTTTCCTGATCCTGGGGCGCCCATGTGCCAGAACTTTTAAAAACTAGTTTTGAATATCCCTGGTAGCTTTATGACATCCCTGGTACATGAGGATCCCAGGTTTAGAGAGCCACTCCCACATTCCAGGGCCCTGGCACACTGGGACCTTAAAAACCCATGTATGCAGCTAGGCAGCACATGAGGTCTTTTGACATTCCAGTACATGGGGCTCTGGGAGCTGGCTGAAGACTCTGGTGCAGCCCTGGGGTTGGTTTCAGCAACCAGCTGATTGTCAGTCCCTATAGGAGAACAGATCCTATCACACCATTCAATGAACATGTGCCAGGGGCCTTAATCTCTGTGCTGCAATTTGCTGGTGGGTAATAGCATTTTCCTCCATCATAAGGATATTTTAAGGACTACATTACATTACATAAACTACATTACAAATATTCAGATACTAGAGCAACTGAATCATAAATGTACTTAAAATTGGCATATTTGAATTGTCAGGTATTCTTCACGCACCTGAAACTTGTATCAATATCAGATATCAATATCAGATGAAAGGAACCGTAGCATTTCAGAATCGTGTTCGCCTTAGGACAAGTTTTGTGAGAAATTGGAATGAACTTCAGTGAACGCCAGTCAGAACTTCTGCAGGGAACTGACCCCCAACACCAGAGTCCTCTGTTAGCACCCTAACTACTGAATCAGGCTTCCTTGCTGCATGACTAATACGTGGTTTGAAGCAGAAATCACATGAAGCATAGAGATTTCAACAGAACTTGGATGTTTTGGCTTGTCTTTGTGTTGAATTTTTGGTTTCACTCAAAATTCTGGGCAATACTTGGTCAAGGTTGGATACAAAGCAAAAAAACCCAAAACAAACAAACAAAAACAAACAAAAACAAAAAAAAAAACCCAACGCCCCCCAAAAAAACAAAAACCCAAACACAATATAAAAATTCCAATGGTGCAAAAAATCTGGTTTTATAAAATTTCAGTGGAAACTCAAATGCATAGACCAACATTCTGTTGGTTTATGCATGGCAAATCCCATAAAATGCATTAAATGTATGCCCCAAGACTGATTGTTACAATATAATAACTTCCAGTTAGGGCACCAGATGAACATGTTATTTCTCTGTACAAACATCCCATAACAGTCTGCTCTTCAATGGCCATAAACAATAGGAAATATGGTGGAGGGCATTCATAAAAATATGCTGCAACTGCTTGGAGTAAGCATAACAACGCCTTAAAAAGCAATCAAATATTTGTAAAATATACAAAGAGTGAGCTGCTCTCATCTGAGTACAGCTCAGTTGGAAAAAAAACCCTTGTCTTGCACATCCTGTAATAAAGTTGCTGCCTCTGGCCCATGTTTTAAGGTCAAATCTTTTCTGGATGTGGTAACATGCAGGGACCTGGCTATGAGGGGACTTTGTAATTGGTTAAATCTGTACTGGTATACAGCCTCAAGACAGGAGATATAACATTATCCAAAGAGGTGAAATTTTAAACGCAACCTGAAAGACTTTACTTTCACTTGGCAGTGAATTCCAAGCCTGATAATATAACAGCTTTGTAAATATTGCTAAAGCAAGGCCAGAAAGTATGGGATATATGCAACCTTATATGTCTGTAATTTTACTGACATCAAACAAGGGAAGACCTCTAACCTAGCAGTAATTGCAGACATAGCTTGTAACCTCTTGCTGAAAAGAGCTGAGAGACTGAAGGATATGAGTTGGGTAAGACACAGATTGAGGGCTGGGTATTAAAAGCACATTGGTGTAGGCCTCACTGGGGCACTGATCAATATATGCTGCTCACACAAAGGCTTTGCTAAAGTGCTGGCCAGAGTAGGCCTCACCAGCAAACCTGACCGATGCATGAACTCCTCACATAAACAAAACTTGGCCTGTGAGCCAGATGTGAATTCTTAACAAGAAATGGAAGGGGGGAAATGATAGTATCCCCCATTTCCATTAGTTCCCTCATTCCCATTACCTTAGAGCTGTGACTTTCAACCATTTTAGACTCAGGCCACCCATCAGAAAATGCCAGTTCTTACTTTCCACTCACTTTTTTGACTACAGAAAAGTAAAAGAGCAATTCTTCTGTTGCAAAGAGCTCAGAAATACCACAACAGATCACTATGTATTTATTTGACACTATGGGTTCCTAGCTGAAATCTCTGGGTTTATCTTGTGAATTGTGTGTGTTTTTACATCTAACATTGATAATACTGAATAGCACCCTTAAAAGGATCTCACAGCACCATGGGATGCCACAGCTTCCTGTCTGAAAATCTTTGATGTGAAGGGGTGACAACATGAAAGCCTCATCCTTCCCAGGAAAAAGAAGCAGCGCTACCATTTGGGAACTCTCTGAGAAGTAGCAGCCATGCTGGAGTACCAGTGCTGAAACCTGCAGGGCAGTTAACACCACATTATGGTCAATTAGATAGATTTAAATAATGTGGCCACTTTACCACAGTCTTTGATTAAATCAATTGTCTAACATGAATAACATTAAGGCCTTGCTTCCAATGCTAAGCCTGACAACAGTATAATAGAGGCCCAAGAAATCTGTGGAATCCAAAGTGTAGTTGAAGCTGCTCCATCTCCAGTCTGTAAAATAGCTTTTCTTTGACAAAGGGGTACTGAGATAACTATGAGAATGCTAAAGTACTAAGATGGTTGCTGATGGATGTCAGTTTGCTGTAAGGGGTGTAGGTTGTAGCTGTGATGCTTCCTCAGCCTGATGAAGGGCGCTTGTGCCCAAAAGCTTGCTAAGAAGAATTTTCCCCACTATTTGAGTTGGTTTAATAAAAACTATTGGATTTACCCAAAGAACCTTATCTTCAGTTTGCTGTAAAGAAGGTAGTGGTAAAATAGTGAAAGTGCTTTACAGCTATGCTGTGACAGAAATGCATGGCTGCAGAGTGCTTTGAAAGTGACCAGTCACATGACAAATTAACTCTTATGTAATGAAGGATCCAATGAAGGTGTTCCAAAGCAGAGCACTGTCATCTAACTTCTTTCAGTCCCCACGCATGATCAGGGTTGGGCCGATACAGGCCATCCCCATCTCTGCTGTGGTTTGCAGGAAGGGAGCGGGGATGAAGGAAGGGGAGCACAATGCAGGCTAGGGTTTACCCTGCCTGAGCTGGAAGCGGGGGCGGGGGCTGTGAATTGGAGCCCCCTTGCCTTGTGGCCTCCCCAGACCCTCCCTCCAGTTCAGGATAGGCAAACCCTAGTCCACAGTGTGCTCCCCATCCCTCACCCCCCCCTCCCTTCCTGCAGACAGCTCTGGAGCTGGAAGGTTGGAGAGGGGGCAGGGCTAGGGGACAGAGGCTGGGCTACAGGCAGGCAGCTTCTCCCCTAGATCACTTTCAAAGTGGACCTCAATCCCCCTCCCTAACCAGCCAAACAGTGAACTTCTGTTGAATCAGGGGGAGGAGGGGGGAGGAATGCTTTAACTCATGGTGCTTTCTGTTAAGCACCATGAATTAAAGTAAGGAGATGCACATCTACCACACACTTTTTTGTACAGGTTGATATTTGGAGATCTTCTTTCTCTGCAATATGTTTGTTCCAAAAGGAAGGGATAAGGAAGTCCTTGATAGCAAATTTTTGTGGGTAGTTTTTTGAATCAGTAGGCGGTCTGGTTTTTGGCTTCCAGTGCTTTATCTGATCTTTTTCCAGTGCTCTTTCCAAAGGATCTTCACTTTGTCATTGTCTGTGACTGGTTCAGATTTGTAGCAGCAGTAATAATTGTACCTGGAACCAGTATGTAGATCTACTCCAAACAGTTTCCATTTTGTGATCTTATATCTCATACTTTTTGCCCCATGCCCACATCCACATTTTATTTAATTTAGGTTCTGGCCTTGCATTCAAATCCCGTAGAACAATCCCTTGTATTCCTCACCTAAGGAAATGGTATTCCAGTCATGCTAGCAGACATGATTGTAGGATTTCTAGTTCTGACTAGCAGCAAAACACCATACATACATGCAGTGCTACAAAAGTAAAAAACCTACTACTTATAAATTAAATTGATGTGTAATTTGCCATGCCGGTCCTTAGTCCCACTCTTTGATTTTTCTACCTGGCTAACACTGTCTGCTGCCTTGTGAGCTGATGGCTTGGCCAGTAATGTAGACTATTAAAGCCACTGAGGGTTTTCATCTACCATGTCCTTGATGTGAAATAATTTTAGGAAGGATGGTTTTGATTCCTCTTCCTGCGACAATTTTATAGATCCACATATTGTTGCGTGGACCTGAGGCTCTGCCTTCCCTGCATCCCACCTAGGTCAACCTGATGGTGCAATGTTGAGTCTGGTAAATCCTTGCCCTGCCCTCCTCAGTTGGAGAATCATTGTCACAATAATAGTGGCAAGGGTGCCCCGGCTCAGGGTCCTACTATGAATATCCTTACTTAGACTCAGACCCCCATATATATCACTTCTCTACTCATGGCATGTTGAGCTGGAACACACGTTTAACATGTCACCTGCCTTCTCACTCACAGTTTTACCAGTCCCTTCTCTCTTCTTGTCTTTCAGGCTCATCACTGATCTAGCTCAGCTTGCCAACATCTGGCTTCCATGGACTCTGCTCTGCTAAGTACACTGATTCCTCCAAGTCAGTCCTGGTGAACAGCCTTTCAACTGTAGGCTTCCACCACTCACCCCTGCTGGGGCATTCTATTTTTCTGAATGATTCCAGGTGATGCGGGGAACTCACTTCTGGTTCCCCTGAGAAGTTTTCCCATCAAGGCTTTTAACTAGCATCTGCATTATGCCCCATGAATTGGTGCCGGCATGTGTTTACAAGGCGTGCCCTTGCTGGGGCCCGATGTTCCCTTTCCTTCCCTTCTTCCACTGCTGGCAGCCAGACTGCTTGCTGCCTCAGTGTTTCCTGTAATTCCTGCTGCATGGCAGTCTCTCTCTCTCTGCCACATATCCTCCCAATTAAGTTGCCTTGTGGTGTCGAGGAGTTTGCGTCTCTATGGTGTGGTTTGTCATCTTCTCGACTTTGTTCATCTCTCAGATTTGTTGCAACTTCGCTGCATTGGGACCAAAAATCAGTGACTTTGTTGGATAACCCTAGCCTGTAACTAATGGAGAATTTGAAAGACTGTAAGGAGAGTACCCAGCGCATTATATTTTCATTATCACTTTTAGACTTGTGCAACCATTGTAGCGGGGTGTGGTCTGTCAGCAGGGTAAATTCCCACCCGATCAAATAATAATGAAAATATGTCACTGCCCACTTAATGAAGAGAGTGTCTTGCCATTCTTTGTACCTTCATTCTGCCGCATTCAATTTTTTACTTGCATATGCTACTGGTCTCTCGGCTCTCTCCTTTTCTTGGTATAATACTGCCCCAACAGCCGTTTAGGATGCTTCCGTCTGCAGGATAAAAGGTTTAGAAAAATCAAGGGTTACCATAAAAACATCGTTGCATAATGCCTTCTTAATGTTGTAAAAAGCCTCTTCCATTTTAGGTGTCCAACTTATTACACCACACACTCTACCCCTTATGGAATCTGTTAACGGTGCTTCCATTTCCACAAAACTGGGGATAAATCTTTGATAATAGTTTGATAGCTCAATAAAAGAATGCATTTGCAAACCCAGATACTTGGTTTAATGCATGCCCAATGCACATTTTTGGGGGTTTGCCATCATGCTAATGCTACGTAACTCCTGTAGCACTGCCTCCAAATGCTGCACACGTTCAGCCTATGATTGGGAATAAATAACAATATCATCAATGTATGCAACTGCATACCTGGTATTCAGTGTTAAAATATGGTCCATCAATCATTGAAATGAAGCCACAGCACCATGTAAGCCAAACGGCATTCTGGTGAACTCAAACAACCCCCATGGCATACCAAAAGCTGCTTTGTGCTGATCTCTCCCTGACATAGGGATCTGCCAATATCCCTTTGACAGATCTATAGTAGAAATGTATTTTGTTGGCCTATCTGTTCCAACAGTTCCTCAACATGGGGCATTGGTGTCCCAGGGGCACCCAGGATGGAGACAGTCCTCCCCTGCAAGAAAAGCCAGGATGAACTTACCTGTTCCAGGCCAGGAAGAGATGGGCAAGCCACACCAGCATGGAGCACCTGGGAAGTTTGTGAGCTGTGTTTATTTCCAGTTAAAAGCAGCATGGGTGGATCTTAATCTCAGAATGCCACCCAGACCAAATAAAAGCTGGCTGCAAGAAGACCGTGGTGGAAGCACTGCAGGGAGCAGGCAGCAAAAGTGCTTCCTGCATTGGGCATGGGCACTGCCAGTGACCATCAAGGGATCCAGGGACAGACCCATTGGAGGGGTCCACAGTGAGGGGAAGGAGTGAGGACAGTGTTGAGAGACTGCAGGAGCCACAGACACTGGGCCAGTGAGTGGGGGCAGGCCATGGCCCTACTCCCTTGTCCTTTCTGTTAATTTCTTCTTTTTCTTTTACTTTCAGAGATTGCCTGGAGGGACCCAAAGATGAAGGTCAGAGCTATGGGCAGTGCTCTGGGATTCGGAGTGGCCAGGATAGCACAGCAGACAGCCAAGCCATAACAAAAGACCCAGCAGAAGAGCAGGGATGGCTTTACGTCCCAAAGAGAAATAGGGCTGGGAGAGGTCATCTGTAGCCCAGCCGACAAGAAGAAAATGGGATTTGACACTCGAAGACGATCCATCTGACCATCAAGTGGCCATCCTCGTGGCTGGAGCATGGATGGGGTGTAGGGGAGGTGGAGCCCCACGAATACCCGCCAGGAAGTACGACTGATCCAAGAGGGACCACAGGAGGGGACCCCACCACTGAAGGAAAGATCAAATTCATGGCAGGCAAGTTTCTGGGTTTCCCTCAGGGAGATCGTAGGCCCTCTCTGAGACCGCTGGAACAAATGAAGTGGCCAATCCCGGGTGCACACTCCAAGGTGGCATGAGAGTGCCTCCTCGAGACCAGTGGGCACAATTGGAAATGCATCAAAATGTGGCATTTTATTTATTCTCCTAAAGTCTACACACATTCTAAAGGACCTATCTGTCTTCCACATGATTACCATGGGGCTACGCCATGGGGTTTGGGAAGGTATTATAATTTTCTGTTTCAGCATTTTCTGTGTTTCTTCATATACCTTTCCCTGCAGATGATGTGGCACTGGTCTCCACCTTTCTCTCACAATTCCGCCTTTTGCTGTATTTATCTCATGTACAATACCTTTAGCTTTCCCTGGTGCCTCATTAAATACATCCCTAAACCTGGCAATAATAGTCCCCAGTTCATTTTATTGTTCTTTCATTAAACTAGTTCCTCTTATAATTCCTTCCTTCTGTAATCCTTCCCCAATTTCAGGCCCCAATTCATCCTATGCTTCCTCCGGGCTAAGTAACTAACCCTCCAGCTCTCTCCATGCTTTTGATACATTGACATGGTATATCTGATGTTCCCTTACATGCCTGGGACGGTGTATGTCATAATCTATGGGCCCCACCTTTCTAGTTATTTCAAACAGTCCTAGCCACTTAGTTAATAGTTTATTAGCAGAGGTAGGGAGTAATACTAACACTTTGTCTCCTATTTGAAATTCTCTTTCCTGTGCCTTTTGAACATAACTAGCCTTTTGGCACTGCTGAGCTCCTTCCATGTTCTCATATGCTAACTGCCATACCCATCTAAGCCGTTGGACCATGTCTTGCCTATACTGCCAAGCCCCAACCCCTTATGTCCTGAATATTCCCAATCCTCCCATACAATCTGAAGTAAGCTCCTAGGCTTATGGCAAAATATCAATTAAAATGGTGAGAACTGAGTTGATGCTTTGGGGGTGTCTCTTACCGCAAACATCAGAGGTGTTAACAGTAGGTTCCATTTCCTGGGATCTCTCTGAATACATTGCTGTAGTATGCATTTTATTGTGCCATTTAGACGCTCTACTAGACCATTGGTTTTTGGATGATAAATTTATGTTCTTAGGTGTTTAATCCCTAATACTTGACATATTGCCTTTAACACTCCCAACATGAAATTAGTGCCTTGATCATTTATGATTTTTCTAGGCACTCCAACCAACAAAATCCACTTCAACAATTTTTCTGCAATTTGGGGGTCTGTTGCTTCTCTGAGGGGAATTGCCTCTGTATATTGTGTCACATAGTCAATCAGGACAAGAATATATTGATGCTCTGTTTTACTTTTAGACAGTGGGCCTACAATATCCAGCACCACCCGGTCAAACCGTGTACCTACAATAGTCATGATTTGGAGGGGAGCCGTAGGCGGTCACCTTTCCTCAACCCTTTGGCATTCCCTGCAGGACTCACATTGGAGCGTTATTTCTTCCCTCATACCAGGCCAAAAGAACCATTGTCCAATCTTGGCCAATGTTTTGTCTCACCCAAAATGCCCACCTATGGGTGTGGAATGGGATATGTCCCACACCATTCTCCTAAATGGCTGTGGCACCAGTAATTGTTGCATGCATTCATTCCCCCCTGACTTATTCTTCACATGGTACAATAAACCTTTACATACTTCAAAGTAATTGTCACTTACATGCAAATCTGGTCTCACAACTTGGTCCTCTATGCTGGCCACTTCATTCTCCTGCATCTCTGAGAATTCTCCTTCCTTGTCCTGTGCTATCTTGAACCGGGGTCCCATTGTGCCAGACCCCAGGTTAACAAACGATGCATCCTCCGAGGAAGTGGCCTCCTCCTCTTCTGCAATCCACCCCTCCGCTCAGGGCCATCTTTTCCTCCCTAGTTCAGCCTATTTTACTTCCTCTAAGACATTATACAGGGGTGGCCAGTCTCTCCCAATTATCATTTTCCCATCGAGCTCCAGGGTATATCTACCTCTCATTAATCCTATTCTAGTTGCTACTTTTATATCAACATAGCCCCTCTGGTATTGCTCCACACCACCATGGATACAACACACCTGTACTGGTTTACACCATTCTATAGCATCATCAGGGACCAAGTCAGCCATGAGTAATGCCTGTGAACACCCTGTGCCAAGGGTGGCTTGAACTGCCTTACCTGCCACCCAGGCCATGACTACTGGCCGGTCCTATACAGTTACCTTGTACCTCCAACTGAAACTACAGTCCATTTCTTCAATGACATGACCATCCCCACATTTGTCCCATCCTATCTGGGTACCCCCAGCCTGTTTCCATTGGTTGTGAGCCCCTTGTGTACACTCTAGAGCCACATGCCCTGGATGGCCACACCTATAGCACATCATACCCTTCCCAAGATATTTCAGTGCCCCTTGATGCTGCTTATCCTCTTGGTGCTACTTGCCTCTCTCATTCCTATTCACCCATTCCTTACTAGGTTCAATTTCAGTGGTTGGAAAAGCTTCTGCAATCCTAAGAGCTTCCTCTACCGACCGAAGCAAGTGACATCTAACCCATAGTTGCGTCCCTTCCTCAAGGTCTCTTAGGAACTGTTCTAATAATATTTGGTCCACTAGTACTTCTCTACTAATACTAGCAGGAGGCACTTATCCAGAAGGTCCTTTAATAGCTGCATTAAGACCCTTGGATTCTTATCCTCCTTTTCTTTCCTAACCCTAAAAAGCTGCCTAAAATGCTCAAGTGTCATTTCTAATTTGTGTAGTATGACCATCTTAACTTTGTAGTTGTATGCCTCTTCCCTATAAGCAGTCTGAACCTTTCCTATCAATAATGAGCCTAATTGGACAGCTCACAAGGCCCAATCCAACACAGTTTGTATCAAATTTCTTTCAAAAGACTCAATATACGCTTTTCTGTATTGTCTTCCCTCATCATTTTACGCATCTTGGAGGAGGACCAATTACGTCTAAGCCACTCATGTTTTTGTAGTGCTTGCAGCTGCTGAACCTCCAAGACTTTCATTATAGCCTGCAACATTTGACCCGACAAATTGACCTGGGACACCATATTAACCTCCATCTCTACATCAGCCTCCAGGGTGGTATCACTTCTCTCATTCCTGGCCAATGCCTTTTGTCTTTCAGGCTCATTGCTGATCCAGCTCAGCTTGCCAACATATGGCTTCCATGGACTCTGCTCTGATAAGTACACTGATTCCTTCAAGTCAGCCCTGGTGAACAGCCTTTCAACTGTAGGCTTCCACCACTTGCCCCTGCCGGGGCATTCTACTTTCCTGAACCATTCTGGGTGATGCAGGAATACACTTCTGGTTCCCCAAGAAGTTGTCCCACGGTGGCTTTGAACTGGCATCTGCATTCTGCCTTATGAATCAGCACCAGCATGTGTTTACAAGGCATACCCATACTGGGGCTGGATGTTCCCTTTCCTTCCCTTCTTCCACCGCTGACAGTCTGTCTGCTTGCTGCCCCAGCGTTTCCCCTAAGTCTTGCTGCGTGGGAGTCTTTTTCTCTCTGCCACAGATGAAAACCATGGTGGATAATAATCCAGTTGTCATAGAGACCATACAGCTCAGTGTTGCGATATGATGTTAAAAGCTTTGTTTACGTTGCAATGTCTTCCTGTACAAGTGGAATACTCATTTAGATCCTCAAAGGGGGTGAACTTGGCCTATGCAGTCCAACCAAAACCCTGCAAACAGGTTTTAAGTAATATAGAGTTCCCCTTATCTAGGTTTGGAACATGAATAGTGACAGCTGTAGCAGCAGGTGATTGTGTATCATCAATCATACTGTATGCTAATTTTTTAGGGCAGGTATCAGAGGAAAAGTACACTAAAGAAACCTTTGTGCTAAAGAAACTTTTGTTGCCATTCTGTCTGTTACAGAGTGACTTTGAACAAGTCAGCAATAGCTTCATGCACCAATTAATGCAGTTGTTAAACTGAGAAGAAACAAAACTGAAAAACATATGTGACATCTGACTTGAATTACTCTGGCTAATGATCTAGGTAGAGAAAAAACAAAACAGATGGACAAACAAAAAAACAACAGACTTTTTT
Organism: Alligator mississippiensis; assembly: GCF_030867095.1. Lineage (NCBI taxonomy): Eukaryota > Metazoa > Chordata > Crocodylia > Alligatoridae > Alligator > Alligator mississippiensis. The sequence continues at coordinate 22,816,113 of NC_081829.1, forward strand.
CCTTGAAAATTTATATTTAGTGAAAAACCCATTTTGACAGAAACTTTTTGACCAGCTCTAGGCAGAGCTTTTTAGGACACAAAGAGAGAACAAGATCTTTTGCTGCCCATACTCCATGTGTCTTTTGTTTTCCTTTGCAAAGGTTAAAAATGAGCTTGCATCTTTTTTTTTTTTCTTTATGCTGTAAGAAGACACAGGAGAATTTAATAATACTAGATCTTGCCTTCCTGGTGGCTGAACAATCTGGCATGCAAGATTTCTCGGCTCTTGCTTGAAAGTGAGGTAATGAGAACTGACCAGAGACCAGGCTTTCTGGTTCATGGAAATTTTATTTTCTTAAATTACCAGGAAACTGGAAAGTTGGAGAAAAATTCGTTTAGAAAACACAGACATGTGATGTTTCCTAAATGAAATAATCTCCCTTGATCTTGCCACTGCTCAGTGGACTTGCCTTTCCTGTCAATTTCAGTGAAGGGAACCCTTTCATAGGTTCAGCAAACTTGGAAAACCTGAAATATTTCAGATGATATTTTTTAGGTTCAAGAAATTGTTGTTTGCTGATAATACTTTGTTTAGCCAATTTAACAAGTGAATTTATGGCCAGCTCCAACAGTAGTCTTGCATAATTCACATACACTTTTTTGTCCCTAGTTTTTGTGCTAAACAGGTGTCATCAAATATGAATTTTAAAGAAGAGTTTTAAGGATTTTGACTAAAAATTATTTCCCTCTTTTCTGATGCTACCTAAAGGACTCATATATAATTTGAAAACATAATTGATAAGATCATCCTCTGAAGACTATTGCCAGAGTCAACATTCCTGAACCACGAGGGGAGATTACGCTTAGGGGCAACCAACATGGGTTCATTAGAGGCAGGTCCTGTCAGACCAACCTGGTTGCCTTCCATGACCAGGTCACAAAATCCTTGGATGCAGGTGTTGTGGTGGACATAGACTTTCTGGACTTTAGGAAGGCCTTCAACACTGTCTCCCACCCCATTCTCATCAAAAAATTAGGTGACTGGAGTGAATGCCTACACAGTCAGATGAGTTGCCAGTTGGCTGGAGGGCCACACCCAGAGAGTGGTGGTGGACGGTTGATTTTTGACCTGAAGGGATGTGGGCAGCGGGGTCCCCCAGGGCTTGGTCCCGCACTGTTCAACACGTTCAGCAGCAACTTGGACGAGAGGGTGAAAAGCACATTGTTCAAGTTCGTGGATGACACTAAGATGTGGGGAGAAGTGGGCACATTAGAAGGGAGGGACAGGCTACAACTAGATCTGAACAGGTTACAGATGAGACTAGGATGGGTTTCATTACTGACAAGTACAAGGTACTACACCTGGGGAGGAAGAACCAGCAGCATACCTACAGGCTGGGGAACTCCCTTCTAGTCAGCACAGAGGCAGAAAAGGATCTTGGAGTCATTAGTGATGCCAGGATGAACATGGGCCATCATGTGAGGACACAGTCAGTAAGGCCAACTGCACCTTGTCATGCATCCACAGATGCATCACGAGCAGGTGCAAGGAGGTGATCCTCCCCCTCTGTGTGACATTGGTCAGGCTGCAGTTGGAGTACTGTGTCCAGTTCTGGGCGCTGAACTTCAGGAGGGATGTGGACAGCATTGAGAGGGTCCAGAGGAGGGCCACACGCATGATCAGGGGGCAACAGAGCAGGCCCTAGGAGGGGAGGCTACGGGACCTGAACCTGGTCAGCCTGCACAAGAGAAGGCTCGGAGGGGATCTGGTGGCTGTCTATAAACTTACCAAGGGGGACCAGTGGGGAATGGGAGAGACTCTGTTCCCCCGAGCACTACTGGGAATAACTAGGAATAACAGCCATAAGTTGACTGAGAGTAGGTTCAGGCTGGACATCAGGAAACACTACTTCACAGTCAGGTTGGCTAGGACCTGGAACCAACTTCACCTGGCTGGGGTCATTTGACCCCAGTACTCTTTCCTACCATGGCAGGGGGTCAGACTTGATGATCTGTTCAGGTCCTTTCTAACCCTACCAACTATAAAACTATGAGATAGACAAAGTCCAGCTCTCAGCCCAATGGAGAAGTTCAGGTTCAGAACTTCTGTACTCCTGTCTCTGGGGAAACTGGACACTGAACTCAGACTACAGTCTCTGAAACCAGCAATTCTGTATCCAAATAAGAATGCTTCTCAGAAATCTCAGAATAACTTCAAATGCCAGCCCCCCCCCCCCCCATACATTTTTGCTTCTGGTCCTGACAACAGCACGGTTATACAAAAACTAAAACAAAAGAGATAAAAAAATGGATGATGAAGTAGTTCATGGGTGGGCAAAATATGACCCACAGGCTGGATCAGGCCCACCAGGTCATTCTATCTGGCCCATGGGTCCCCTAAAAAAATTCAGAAAATTAATTATTATCTGTCCCTGGCTGCCTGTCAAAGATGACAAGGCACCAGCATCAGTAGGACCTAGAGGCAACAGGACCCAGCAGCCACAGCAATAAGGCCCACGCAGCCCCATATCCCCCCAGCCCCAATCAGAAGCCTTTGCCCAGCAGTCTTCTGGTTTGGCAACCATGGGTCTGTCCCTGCCTCTCTCCCTCTGGGAGTGGAACGCAGCTAAGTACTGAGGTGGAGGGGAGGAGAGAAGGACCACTGGTGATTACCCCAGCTGGACCAGATTCTGTTGCTTCCTGTGGGCCTGGTGATATGGCTGGGAACTGCATGATGCTGGAGTGGCTAGCAGGCAGTCAGAAGGGTGGGGGTAAGTGGCAGTGGTGAGCAGGAAAGCAGGGATATTGCTATGGCAGTGGTGGTAGGTGGGGAGGGAGTGGTAGCGGGTGGGAACACAGGGCCTGTGCCAGTGCCCTGGGGCCAGGGCCAACGGGGGCCCAGGGCAGGGCAGCAGGAGCGTGGGGACTGGGCTTGCATAGGTTCTATGGATCTGGGCTAGGCTGCACCAGTAGGGAAAGGGGGAAGCCAGCCCAGTTCCATAGAGCCCCTGCCACCCTGGGTCCAGTGCTCCTGCTGCCTAGCCCTGGACCCCCACTGGCTCTGGCCCCAAGACACTGGTGCAGGCCACCCCTCCCACCCACTACCACTCCCCCCTGCCTGCCACCACTGCCAATGCCATTTCCCCAATCTCTCACCTGCTGCTGCTGCTTCTCCCCACCCCCCTATCTGCATGCCAGCTGCTCCAACACCACACAGTTCCCAGTTGTATTGCCAGGACCACAGGATGCAGTAGGAGCTGGCCCAGCCCAGCCCCCACAATTCCTGGCTGGCTCTGTGAGGTGCTGGCTGGGCCAGCTCCTGCTGTGTTCTGCATTCCCTCTCGTGCAGCCAGGAACTGCATGGCGCTGAAGCAGAGGGTGGGGGTGGGAGGGGGGGCAGGGAAGTGGTGGTGAATGGCAAGGTAGGGAAGCAGGAGGAAAAGGGCAGTGGTGGCAGATGGGTGGGGGGTAGAAGTGGCAGCAAGTGGGAGTGCAGGGCTTGCACCAGTGCCCCAGACGCCAGGGGAAGTAGGAGCACTGAGGCCTGGCTGGCAGGAGGGCTGGCAGGGGCTCCACCTGCTACTAGTCCTTAGCACCATGAGGCCTCATGGCCTGCTGCTGCCGTGCTGGCAGGGGCTGTGGGAACCCACACCAGCTCATACACCCCCTCCACACATGCCACAATCCTCCCCAGCCACCCTCCCCCCACACACTCACAGCCCCCTATAAACTCCATACCCACCCAAACCCCACATATTCACACCCACCTGCACCACCATCTCACATACACACACACCCACACCCCCTAAACTCCATACACACCCACACCCCCACACCTATCCATCCCCCGACAAGTCCTCCACACACCCTCCTCCACACCCCACATACAAGCATATCCACACACCCACAGCCTCCCACAAACCTATATCCAGCCACCCATATCCCCCACACTCCCCCCACAATAGACCAGAGTAAAACTTCATTTTAAGCCATTATACAATCACCTCTATGTACAGTATGCCGTTATACAATCACCTCTATGTACAGTATGCAAACACAAGTAAATCAGGACAAAAATATTTTTTGAAATCAAATTAATGAATGTTGTAGTAGATGTTTGATTTTTAGACTATAGTTTGGTATTTTTGTGGTTCTGAGATTGCAAACCTCTTGGCCAAAAGGAGTATTTTTGGGGACAAGGGGAGGGACTTCTGGTGGCAAAGGTCAGGGGTTAATGGATGAGACTTCTGGTCCCAAGATGGTGACCAGAGGGCAGGGCACCTGTCAAGGGTGAGGCTACCTGTGCAGCCCTCGACAGCTTGCTAAAACTTGGTAAGTGGCCCTACAGCTGAAATAATTGCCTTCCCCTACAGTAGGTCAATGAGGCTTGAGGCAGACACTTTGTTATCATGTTCCTGCATCTACACAACCTGTTCCAGTGAAGAAAATTCTGCTGTTCTTATATGGGCAAGAATTCAACTGTCCTGGGAGATAGAAAAGAAATATGTGGTGCAGTAGAAAAATGAAATTTGGGAGCCCAGAACCATTATCTAATGACTAAATAGCAATGGAGTCCTTTTTTCCTATGTGCCTATTCAATCACCTTAACAGAATACTAATTCTTTCTTGGGTGACACTTTCTGCAGTATTTTATGTTCCTGATGCTCAGTCCAATGTGGTCCCTTTGAGAAGATTCCAGATAACTTATCAAGAAGCCTGACTTATGCTGTTCACACAAAAATCAACTTGTACTATTCAGAGAAACGTGGGGTTTATTTCCAAAGAAGCTGTCTAGACTCAGGCAGAAAGCCAGGGAAAGACAAGTGATTAATTACAAATTACTGTAACTTGATACAAAGATGAACAAAGTATTTCTTATGAAAGTGCTTCTCAGATACTGAGCACTTCAGTGATTAAGCAACCCTAAAATGCAGAGCCAGCACTGATAACTATTTAGTGGTCTCTCTTACTGAGGTTTTGGATTAATTGATGAGTCTATTGAAAAAGTTAGCCTGTGGGGTTAACTGTTGAAGGTAGTCATTGGATTAAACACTCTGACTGGACTGAAGAAATGGCTGGACAGTTTTATGGCCAACAATAGGATGCGTAGATATAGGGTGCCTATACATGTACTTCATTTGACCTGCTTTACTTAAATTGCTCCCACCACCATTTTGAAACATGGGATGCTGAATACATGAGATGCTGCAGCACACTGGAGCGTTCTGATTAGAAAGCTCCAGCAGACCTGAATCAGCTCTAACATGTTCAAATCAGAACGTGTTGGAGTACATGTATAGGCACCCATAATGCCTAGATCAGAGTAATCCAGCCCCAGGCTACAGTGTGTAAATGGTTCATTTAACTTAAAACTATGCTGTCTTCAAAGAATTAGAATATGTTCTGGATGGGGGAGCTTTTCCATCTGTAAGTTCTATAAGGTCAGGAAAGAGATAGAGAGGAATACAGATTCATCACTTATATAATTCAGGGTGTTAGTAGCTGGGTAATGTGTCCCAGTGACTAGCAAGCACAGATGAGAATCAGGAAAACAGATTTATTTCTGGTTCTGCCACAGTGCAAATGTATGACTTTGAGAAAGTTACTTAAATTTCTCTGTGCTTCACTTTCCCCAGCTGTGAATGGGCATAAAGGTCCTGGTCTCCTTTGTCACGCACTTTGAGGTGGATTCCTGAAAAAAGGTGAGTATTATTATTAGCTGTCTTATAGGACTGGGAAAATAGTTTCTCATGGTTGAGAAGAGCCAGGTATTGGACTTAAGGAACCCAAAGGAGATTTATTATTGAGGATACTGGACACACAAGACAGATTTTTACATAATTTTGTGCACCCAGTTGTGTAACTGCCAGTTAATGCATAGTTTGCAATCCTATTCCATATGCAATATGGAGGCACAGGTATCCACAATGCTATTGAAGATGCAAAGTAGACTGCACAATGGCTGGGAAGATATGTGGTTGTATATATGCATCCTTGGGCAAGTGTAGAATCCATGACTTGCAGAGAAGGAGAACTTCCCCAAGACTGGGCCAATAACCTGATATTTAGGGGCATTCAGCCAGAAAGCAAGAGACTCAATTTCTAGACCCCCTCATGCACAAAGGGCCACAAATCTACTCCCCTTTCAAAGCTGAGCCATTGTTGAATGACTGAAGGAGGGCAGTAGAGAAATTTATACCCAGGGGCACATCTACATATGCAATGAATGCGTTATGATAAACTCTGGAGCTGTTTGCACTGGACTCAACTGCTCCTGGGCACAGCATCTGCACATGCATCTGAGACAGCAGCAGTTTGAGCTGGATCAGAACAGCTCTGGGCTACCAACAACCTCTGGGGGTCAGTCCTGGGCTCCAGGTGGTGGTGTCAGGTGGCAGAGGGGTTGGCTGCGGCATGTGTGTGCTAAAGTGTACAGTTGCGCAGCAGGAAGCCTCCACACTTTAGCACCTTTGTTCCCCAGCCAGCCCCTGTTACAGTCTACATGTGCTTTTTGGTGGAGTAAGTAACTGCATCATAAGATAGTACTGGCCTCAGTGTATAGATGTGCCCAGGATTTCCTGTTTTTCAGTGTAGTATCCATTTAATTGAACTACATATGAATATAGGAGTATCTTAATATCTTTTCTAAACCTCATGGTTTCAGAGAAAAACATGACTCAAGGGCCCCATAAATATTTAAAAAAAAACAGAAGGACCCCAAGGAACCCAAAATGTATTTAAAATAAATAAATAAATACATACATACATATAGAAAAAACAGAGGATAGGCAATACTTCTCCTCTACCATGAAACACATATGCACATCTCTGCTAACCACAGGAAACCAAGCTCTCACTGTGCTCATGATATTTGTATGCTTTCCTGTCAGCCCCAGGACAGATGCTTCACAGTGCTCTGAGTGACACCCTGCAATGGGGTCAGTTACTGTATTTAGAAGGCCTAGAGTAAAAAATGGTCTTGTTGGTCTTAGTCTGTCTAATGATACAGTCTTAATCATATGAAGACATGTGAAGTCTCTAGGGAGTTCCAGAGGCCACTTCTAGCATCTGCTTCTTTGGCACAATCAGAGACATAAGATGCCAGAACAAACAGCTCTTTCCCTTTTACACTTGGCTGCCTGGATGCATAATACATTTCCCTTGAATAATAGTTCACAAGAGAGAATTCCACAGAACCTGAAATGGCTAGTTCACACCTTGTGCCTAATTAGGATAATGTAAATGTAAGCTGGTTTGCATTTGTAACCAGAAGTTACATGAATTTGTTACTGGCTTCCCCTCTACTAACAACACTTCTCATCAAGCAACTCCTCAGGCAAGCTGGAGTCAATCTATTTGGGCTTCTCTGATATCAGGTGAGATACAGGATTATGAGCCATTCATACCAGGGAGAAGAAAATCCAGCTCTATGGTATGCTTATGTCTCTCATTTTACAGTAACTATCTCCCAACTTTGATTTTTTCATCCTTTTAGCACACTGGGATGTAAAGTGGTGATGCTTTCCCCATTCTACACATGGGAAACTGATGCACACAGAGATCTATAAATAAGAGAGATCCAGAAGAAGGATGTATGTACCTAAAATGGGACTTAAGATTTAGCTACTAAATTTTGCATACCTAAAAGTTTACTTTTGCTTGTTCTCCTTCTGGTCTCATGTCTCTTGCATTCCTGGCTGCTGAAAGGCCCAGTTTCAACAGGAGAGGAGAATATGCTCCCCTTCCCCTACCCTTTTTTTTTTCCAGTTGAGTGGTTTTCAACCTTTTTTCATTTGCAGACCCCTAAAAAGTTTTCAATGGAGGTGCAGACCGCTTTGATTGTAAGTGTGGGTATACTTTTGATTGATCATAGTCATCTTTCATGGACCCCTTAGACATTCTACAGACCACAGGTTGAAAACCACTGCTTTAGCTTGATGGTTAGATTACTGTCTTGGGAAAGCAGAAATATGGATTGCCCAGTTCAAAAAACACTTTTCTCCAAGCAACTTTTCTGTTTCTGGAAGAATGATTTTCCTGTTAGACTGGCCAGGGTGACCAAAGAACACAGAGGAATATAAAAATTTCATTGACTACTCCTGTTTCAGAGCCCTAGTTTAAACTGATCAATATTTTACCTTGAGAATGCTTGATTATGTGTGTCTCTTCAGTCCCTAGCTAGACTTATTATGCCAGGGAGGCTGAAGTTGACAGCAGTAGCTTTGTGATTCATGGCCCCACTGGCTTCAGAAGGTAGGAATGGAGGGGATAAGAACTCTGCTGCAAGTGAAATACCCCATTACTTTGTCTTAAACAAAGGGCCAATAAGAAATACTTTGAAATACTTTGAGTAATATAAACGTTTTGCTAGGTGCTGTCTGTCAGTAAAAAAGCAAAAACAAAACACTAGATCCATATTCTAAGGGCTCCTACTAACAAATTCCAAATAATACCTCCAAACAAAAATCTGGGGAAATTAAATTACATCTTCCAGGCTCCCATGATGCACATTGTTTCCCACCTCACAAGCAATGAGTCCCAGGTTTTAACCAGATCCAACTTCATTAAAAGGAAAAGGGAGACACAAAGCTTGAATAAACCTGAATCAACGATAAGTAAAACCTACCCCAGAGTACCTGGGGAATCATCTTGAATGTAATCTTCCTCATCCCTGAGAGGCTGGTGAGGTAGTTGCCTCCCTTCCTTTGTTACAGCGCACTTATTGTTCATTATTTAAACTCAGAGGATTCCACATTTTGAACAGCTGTTTGCATTTCAAGGGGGCTCCCCAGACTATGTGATCACAGATGACTATGGTGGATAGTGAGAGCCTTCATGCTGTCTTCTGCTCTTAGCGGCTTCAATTTAAGCATTTGCTGATTGGCTATGCTGCTCTGGCATCTGTACTACTTCTGACCAACAATCCACTGAAACAGTACTTAAGGGGGAGGGTGGGGAAGACTGGGGGAAAAAAACTAAGGGGTGTGACTAGGGAGGAGCAAAAATACCAGCTGCTGGTGAGCCACTACTGCTACCACTGACAGCTGGGTTGCTGCCACTGTCCCACATACCACTGCCACTTAGGATGCAGAACTGCCCTGTTACACCCCTGGTCCATTGCTCTGTTTCCACTCCTGTGTTACTGCTCATTGTAAGGCTTCTGTGCTACAGTCAAGCATCTAGGTCAGCAACAGTTAACTCCTCTAAGCAGGGCCAGCTGAACCTCAGTCTGCTGATTGGTTACTTGGCTACTTTTAAGGAGTTCTTGCAGCACCTGCTCCCTGATGCACAACAGGAGAGGGGAATGGCTTCAGTCTGTGTGTAGCTCTCACTTGTGTGACTTCCCTGACAAATGTTTCTGCATTCAGAAATACCATGATGACCACGGTGGTTTTACCAGGGACTGGGAATAACTGCTTTTCTGGCATGGGGTAGTACCCGCAGAGGTAATGTCCGTTGCCCATGGGAAGATATTGGCTTTATGCTCACTTTATGGAAATGCAAGACTCCTCCCTAGTTTGCTCCTGCAGCCAAATGGCTGAGGGCAAGTCAAACTCAGGGGCTCTTTCAATAATTTTGAAATGTCTCATTTTACTTTCATCTACTTGCAAACATCTTAATTTTTGACCTGTAGAACTGTCAAAATTAGCCTTCCTTAGGGAAAAATAGTTTAATGAATTGGCATTTTCCAAAGAAAAAGGTTTGAATGAATTCAGTTCATTCTTCTATACCTTCCTGGGGAGGAAAAGAGGCAGTATGAGTGCTAGGTAGCTCCAAGCTAAGCTCACTTCCAGAGTTCCCTTTGTAGCAGTGTAGTTACCACGTGTCAGTGCTTTACTGGAACAATCTGTCTCAAAGATATTCAGCTCTCCTGGGGAATGCCTGGCTGTTGCCTAAGATACTGAGCAGAACCATACGTAGGCTCTCATTGTATTATGCAATGAGAGAGGATGGATTAATATCTATGCTTGAAATGGTGAAGCTGTCCTTTTAGGCCAAACCTCAAGAGACAGAATCAAATTACATGACTGACATGGGTATTAAGAATCTACTGTCAATGTGGAATCAAATGTTCCCACTGAAGGAATACTTACCTTCCCTGATATTTTTAGGTCAACACAAGCCTGAAAATGCCAACTTTACTTTATCAGCAACTACCAGATCCTAAGGCTGAATTTATGATCTAATTTCCATGTAAATGTCTCTCACATTTTTGGGGAAAAGATCCGGTCTATCAGACACTAATCAACTTACAATTTTCATTAGGGAGAAGACAAATCAGATACAGTTGGGATCATCTCCCATGTTCTTGAGGATTTCTGTTCTCCACAGTTTAGAAGCTCAGCCTTTGGAGATAATAGATATGAAAAACTATAAATTGTATATTTCAGGTTTACAGGCTTCATTTTACAGTGACTTTCAATTATATTGCTGGAGTTTCAAACACATCTGAAGAGAGAAGGTGGATATGCAATTGATTAAGAATTTGGGATTTTTTAAAAAAATTTTGTTGCTTCTGAATTTTTTTTAATTTATTTTTTTACTAGAATTACATACTCTTCCACTTGTGGGGTGGGAGGTATTATATAAAGCTGTGGAATGGTTTGAACTCTTAGCTGTGTGCTTAGACTTCTTTTTGATAATGAATTCTGGTAAGTATTTGTGCTCTTATCTCATTTTCTATGCTTAGGGCTTGATTCAGTGAAAGACACAGATTCCTAGAAGATAGGATCAATCTACAGTCCAAACTCTTTCTTCACTTAACATCAGTCACTGAATTAAAAACAGGAGGAGTCCAGTAAGCAAAGGCCAGAACTGAGTCTTTTCCTTATATAAGTACCCTAATGTTGGGATACATAGTTGGGCTCTTTCCAATGCCTTATCTGGTCCCATGAATCTTGTTTTCCTTTCTGCACAGTATCTCAGTTTCAATAGGAGATGTGGAGTGTACTCTCCTCCCCAGGAGCCTACAGTATGGTGGTTAGAACACTTAGGAAATATGGGGTTGAACCCTTTTAGGCTGAGGGAACTGAGCACATGTCTCTTACTTCCTGGTTGAGTGCACTGACCACTAGGGAATTATCTAAAAGGTTGGTAACATGGGCCCACCATTTTGGAAGAAAGTGGCTAGCATTTTATGAGGTGGTTGATCCTGTCAGTGTTGTTAGGTGTGCTCAGAATGTGCTGAGCAGTCAGAATGTCCAGTCAGAATGTGCTGACTGGATTGGGCCCTTATTGGCTTGTCCACACTGCAGCAGCAGCCTATCCCAGGGAGAATGGGGCAGAGCACCCACCTGACTCCACAGGTACATGCAGAAGTTTCCCATGAGTCTGCTCTGGGATGCTCCCAGTGGCTGCTCTTGAACCCTCAGTATCCAACAGGCCTGAGGTCAGCCACTAAGAATAAGTCCAAGGTGCAGAAGCCTAACTAAGAGAGCAGGGATGGAGGTGCTGAGTGCCAGCGAGTGGGGACAGATGGAAGGAGGCGCCAAGCTGCTGCAGCTATTGTATAGACTCTGTGGGGGCTGCCATTCTGATACCCCCTCTCAACTGGTACTCCAAACTGATGCCCACTCACCTATTCCTAGTTATGCTACTGCCTGTCCGTGCGTAAACCGGGTGTGTCTGGTTGTGTACCCGCTTCTCCAGTTGAAGGGAGATGTTGGCAGGGCAGGTATGCGGGGGGGGGGGGAACTGCTGGCTGCACACAGCTTCCTTCCTTCCCCTATGGAAAGCCAAACCGGGACACTATATATCTTAACTATATACAAGTTTATTAATATTTACAAAGCATTAAGAGATAAATATGCATATAAACACAAACACATGTATATACATTTACATATCCTGTAAGATTATTACCCTGCTCTCTCTATATTCACATTACTAAGGGAAAACAGGTGAATCAAAGATAAATACTACAGTGGAGGATCCGTGCTGGGCCTCACTAAAAGTCACACACTTTAACTTCTATCATATTATAGATTTACAAATATAATGATACACAAAATATATAATACAATATTGAACTCCATTTAAATCTAAATTCACATAAACATTGAATATTCATATACTAACATATACACTTCTATACCTCCATTTTAAACAAATACTCAGACCCACAAGATAAAACTAATATTTCAGTACAAATGACACAACCTTAAACTCTATTAACTCACAGCTACATAACTATAAACATACAAAACCAGAGAGTCCAGAGAAGAGCCACGCGCATGATCAGAGGTCAGGGAAGCAGACCCTACGATGACAGGCTGAGAGCCCTGGGGCTCTTTAGCCTGGAAAAGTGCAGGCTCAGGGGTGATCTGATGGCCACCTACAAGTTTATCAGGGGTGACCACCAGTATCTAGGGGAACGTTTGTTCACCAGAGCGCCCCAAGGGATGACGAGGATGAATGGTCACAAACTACTACAAGATCGTTTCAGGCTGGACATAAGGAAGAATTTCTTTACTGTCCGAGCCCCCAAGGTCTGGAACAGCCTGCCACCGGAGGTTGTTCAAGCGCCTTCATTGAACACCTTCAAGATGAAACTGGATGCTTATCTTGCTGGGATCCTATGACTCCAGCTGACGTCCTGCCCTTTGGGCAGGGGGCTGGACTCGATGATCTTCCGAGGTCCCTTCCAGCCCTAATGTCTATGAAATGAAAAACATAAGGCGCCCTCTCACAGAATATAAGGCACAGCAACCCTTGAACTCAAGTTAACTTTACAGGCACATGAAGGCTGCTCTGGAGCCTTGGCTGCATTCCTGTGGCTGAGAGGGGGAGGGTAGAAGTTTCCCTGGTGCCCTGTAGGCTTCCCCCTAGTCCAGCCAAAATATTTCTCAATACCCTAAAACTCCAAATCAGGGAGCCCTGTCCCTCTAGGCTTCCCTTGCAATGGTCAGACCTACCGACCCGGGTATATTCACCCTCCCCTGAGGGAGTCCTTTGCCCTGGTAACTCATGACTCCGGGGTTGTGCTGGAGGGTCCTTCTCTCTCTCTTAGGGACCATGTGGCTCATAAGGCCTGGTTTTGTTCCTGGATCCACCATGCAGTACCACCTGCACTGAGTCTCCCTGGCCTCATGTCAGGAGTGGGAGACCCGAGTCACCTCATACGGCTCCAGGGTCCCGGTCCTGCGTGCACCACACTGTGCACCATCTGAGCACCAAGGAGCTGCCACTTGCCAGGGGATGGGGACCTGAGCTTCTCCATGCAGCTCCCAGGGTCTGGGTCCATTCCCAGACCACTCCATGCAGCACTACCTGCACCACTCTGCCATGGCCACATGCCAGGGCTGGGGACCCGAGCCACCTCATGCGGCTCCCAGGGTTCCACCCCATATACCAGGCTGTGCACCATTCCTCGCTCCTCAGTGGTGGGGCTAGGATGTGGCCACTCACCACTCCCCATCTGGCAACGAGAAGGGGTCTTTGGGCTCTTCTGGGGCTGCCGCATTCACCCCACTTGGCAACTCTCCCCAGCTCTTCTTTAGTCCACCTTCCCTTTTCTCCATCTCTCGCAGTTGTGTCTGTGTGCTGGGCATGTTGTTCTTTTATAGCCTCCGGAGGCTCTGCCCCAGGATTGCAAAACAGACCAATCAGGCTGAGGGGCAGTAGGGTCCTCACCCAGGTCCAGGCTCTTCGCCTCACCCTGGGCAGGGGCAGTGCAGCCTCTCCTCCATTGTCTCCTGATTGTTGGGCAAGTTCCACCAATGGCTCAAAGCCCTTCCTTTCCAGCCAGCAAGCTGGGCTGCTACCGGCATGACCACCACACATGTCTCCACTATATACATGTTCTGCTTGACTCCATGGATACACTTCAGAACAAACAGCTGACTGGTGACTTGCTGGCTCTGAAGTATGTCCACAAAGTAGGCAGTGTGTGGGTGAGGCATGGACAGGGCATGCTTAATTCTGTATTCTCTGGGATCCACCAGTGCCATTGGATAGATACATGTTTCCTGATAGGGCTAAGGCAGGATTTAAGCACTGAGCTGCTCAGACTGGGGCAGTTCTGGAAATGTCCAGAAGGAAAAATATGGGTGTAGTGGACTTAAAGTCAAATAGAAAAGTATCTCTAGGGCCAGGCAGCAGCTAATCAGGCATTTTTTTGGAACACAGTTTTTGATTTAAGTGCTTAGTTTTTGCTGATGTTTTGCATTAGACACCTGTGTGGAATGATCACAGAATCCTTGGTCTGTCACATCTATTAGGGAGGACTAAAAGGCCGCTCTATGGGACAGAAATAAAGATCACAGTGCCACTGTAGGGTTTGAGCAGGGGGCACATTACAACCCACAATATGTGTGTGGGTGTGTGCGTATGTCTCTCTCGCTCTCCTCTCCTCACACTACAACCTGAGGTAATGCTTCTGTTGAAGCCTGCAGTGTTTTCTAGACACAGAAACAGCCTAGCTCATAAGCTGGAAGTAGCTTGCCCATGGCAGCACAAAGCTCCACATGGACTGGGTTACCCTGCCAGGTAAATTAGCTCATTCAGAGCTCTGCATTTTCCTGGGTCAGCTGCTGCCCATAGCTTTATCAGATCTAGCTTGTACTATCCTATTGTGTGTTTGTACCAGGAAGCATTCATTTCTCTTGCAAAAAGTCTTGATTTCACTTATGCCAGAACAAATACAGAATATTTCCACTGACTTGAGGAGTTGCTCTAGAATTACTAGTGTGTGCATGACAACAGGACTTGTCTCTTTGTGTGTGATTTAGGTTTTAAAATACAGCCCTACCTATTGTTAGTGATAATCACTGATTTAATAGTCCTTCACATTTATGTGGCACCTTGCAAATTTTAATCAGTCCCCATGATGCTCAGCTGAATTAGGTGCTATTATGCACATTTAAAAGAGGAAAACTGAGACAAGGAGAGATTATGTGTAATGCCAATGGCCACAGCACAAGTTAAATTTAGAGTAAGGATATGTGCAGGACAACCTCATTATAGCAATTCCTGTTTATAACAAATCCCTGTTTTTAATGATCTTAACAGCAGGAATCAATTTTTCTTTCATTATTAGGACACAGCAAATTGGTTAACACTGCTAAGGCAAACACTCTCTTTTAATGAACTTTACTCTTGGTCCCACTGGGGTTCATTATAATGAAGTGATACAGTATTTATCTGGGTCTTTAGTTAATAATTAACCTAGACTTTCTTCATTTATGTATGAGACAAAGACTTTTTGTGATAACTTTCTTTTACAGGACCCACTGTATAGTTGAAAGAGCTCTTGCACAAGCTTTCAGGCATGAAGTGCCCTTCCTCAGGGCACTTAGGGTGCCTATATATGAGCAGGGAGGTTGCTCCAATGTGCTGTAATTCCAGCACGTCAGAGCAGGTTTGATGGAACGTGGCAATTACCGCATTCCAGCAGCCTCCCGCACCTCATGTTTCAGCATCCCTGTGCTTCAAAATGGTGGTGGGGGTCACTTTATCTAAAACTTGTTCACTGAGCTTTAGATAAAGTGCCCCCACTGCCATTTTGAAGCACAGGGATGCTGACAGATGAGATGCTCTGGGTGCTTTAATTACAGTGGCTCTCAGAAGCGCACCTCCCCACCCTCCAGTCCAGAGCACATGTATAAACACCCTTAGGTAATAACAAAAATAAAGTAGAAATGGTTGAAAACAGAATTTCATGTTAAGATGGGATAATCTGGGCTTTACACATCCCCACTACTTTGGAGCCTGATAAATGAATGACTAGGATTATATTCTGCGATTGCCTGTGATAGCAGTGGACTGTATTTGCTGACTCAGAATGTCCTATGTTCAGAATACCTCAAACTTCCTAGGAGGAACCATGCCAAAGCTCACTTCCAGTTCATGTGTTAAGGTCATGGTTGTGACATAAATCAGCCCTTAATTATTACACTATACTGAAAAGAAGTCTTAGAGCTGGCTTTTATGTGAGGGAACAGTAATAGGCTTAATATAGGCCTGCAGTGATAGGATAAACATTTTAAAATCACAAATATTGCATTCCTTTTATTTTCCATTAGTTTCTGAGCTCACACACAAGTAACTTTTTCAAATCCCAGGACTTCACAAGCTAGGGTTTTAAGAAAACCACTGGATTTCACAACCGTTGCATTAAAATTGTGAAAGATGGCAACTGCGGTTATCTTTAAGGCAGGAGTGTCAAACTTCTCCTGATAACTGGGCCAGATCCAGCCTGCAGGGTTCCTTGCAGGCTGGATCCAGGTCTAATGGTGGCAAAGTTGGTGGCTGCATCAGTGGCAGCAGTTGTGGAGGCAGTGGTGGAGACAGCAGCAGGGCCAGTGGTGAGACAGTGATGGTTTCTAGGGCTGTGGGAAGCTTCGGGTGGTGATTCGATTCAGAGGAGATTCGGCCTGATTTGGTGGCTGAACCTCCAAATCTGAATCAAATCAGGGGACCAATTTAAAGGTCCAAATTGATTCAAACTTCTCTGAATCTTTGGAAAAGATTCAGAGAGCTTTGATGATTTGGGCAATCCCCAGTGGCTGCCACAGAGAGTTGCAGCTGACTCCGAGCTGGTAAGCAGTAGGGGCAGAGCAGGTGAGGCTGGGGGAGGGGACCATGGGGGGACCCCTGCCAGTCCCTGCTAGCCCCCCCCCCACCCCCCTCAACTCCCCCAGCCTCTAGAAACCTTGAGATGATTATGGAAAAATTTGCCTGAAAGGAAAGTTTCTCCCTAATCCTCTTTCAGTCTGAGGTTGGTTTACATTCTGAATGCTATCATACAGGTGCTCATTAGGCCTGTGTGAAGCAGCAAGTATTCACTTTGGATTTAGATTTGGCTGATTTGGAGGGACGGTGATTCGATTTGGTGATTCAAATCACGGTCCCGATTTGATTCGACCAATTTGGATTCAGAGATTCGATGCTGATTCCAAGATTTGGCCATAGACAATAATGGGCAATCACTAAAATACCTATAACTTTGTCATTTTTTTTTGAAGATTCAGATGAAAAGAGTAGAGATGGCATCCCCTTTTGAGGGCATGAAGCCTGCCAAGTTTCAAGGAGATAAGTGTAGGGGTTTCTGTGAAAGTGCACCGCAAACTGTTGAAAGAGTCCACATCCTAGGTGAGATAGATAGCCACTGAGGCCTCCATGCTACCTGCCTGATGGTGGGGTCTGGTGCCTCTGGACCCTAACATTGAAGCCATGCCCTTGGCCCACATTGGAAGCAGCTTTGGTGGAGGAGATTGGCTCGTGGTTGGACTGCTGGCATGGGAAAGTGGCTCCCCCTCTTCCATGTTCCCCTGCTTCTGCTCTTCTGCCTCCCTGACTCTGTTCACCAGCACCTCTGTCCAGTGATTGAGGGTTTTACTGCTGCAGACACTCCCCTTCACCCTCGGGTCACACATGCCCACCAGCACATGGACTATACTGGACCACAACAGATCCAGCCATTTTTTGATGCCCTCCTCAAGCTGCTTCACCAGTGCCTGCACCTCTGGTGGAAGTGGCTTGCCCCAGCCAGGAACATCAATCCACTGGAACTTCTCCAATTCATTCTCAAGCTCTTTCACTATGCAGATCACCTGGATAAGGAGGGCATTGCCAGCGCTGAGGCTCTTGGTGCCCTTGAGGATTGGCTTGAGGACCACCAAAGTCTCGGAGATGGTACCCCACCTTGTTTTGTTAAGGGGGCCACTGATCTCAATCTCTCCAACCAAAGCCATCTAATGGATGGCCTTCTGTTGCTTGACCAGCCTTCCCAGCATCAAGTATGTGGAGTTCCACTGAGTCTCCATATCCTGCATGATTTTGTGCTGCGGGATGCTCAGTTCTGCCTGTTTGTCCCACAGCATCTTGCCCCGCTTGAAGCTCTGGTCGAAGAAGTCACCACCTTCCTGCATTTTGAAATGAGCTGGCTGGTAGTAATGGTGCCATCACCAGAAGCCATGTCCCCCTCCAACATGTCCCTGACTATGAGGTAGAACCTGTGTGCCACAGTGAATGCCAACAAAGTTGGCATCGCGCACTGCCTTGACAATATTTGCCCCATTGTTATTGAACATGACTCATGGGTGAGCTTTCCCTGCCCAACAAGCCACCCCTGCACCATGTGGTTCATGGCCCCCATGATCTCCCTTGATATGTGGGACTCATCCAGCACCTCAGCTTAAAGGAGAGCCCATTGATGCCCTGACTGATCACACAGTGCCCTGTGAGGGAGAGGTCGGCATTAGGGCTGTGTGAAACAGCAGCATTCCATTTTGACTTGTGTTTTGACATTTTGACAGAACAGCATTCCATTTTGAATTTTGTTTAGATTCAAAACGTTTGTTCTGTTCCATTTCGTCAAAACAGTTTCGCCATTTTGACGCTGTTTCGAGGTTTCACCTGTAAGCTGTAATGGGGAAGGTTGAAACAGCCTATAACTGTCATTTATGGCCTGATTTGGATGAAACTTGCAGGAATGGTAGCCCCTTCTGAGGGCATAAAGGCTTTTCAGTTTCAAGGAGATAGATGCAGGGGGTTCGAGGAAACTGCACCCCAAATTCTTGAAAGCCAAACTCATGTCATGTGTTAAGCCAAAGTGAGGTCAAAACTGCAGGCAAGCACCCCTGCTGAGGCCACAAAGTCTGACAAGTTTCAACGAGATAGGTGCAGTGGTTTGGAGGAAACTGTACCTCAAGCTGCGGACAAGCAAAACTCGTGACATGGATGACACTGTGCGTTAAGGTGCAGCAGGGTGAAAACTTTACAGCAGTGTTGTGAGAATAAGTTCATTAAACAACTGTGAGGTACTATGGCAGGCTTCGTGGCCACAACAGGGCCTAACAAGCCTGTAGTTTTCACCCCCCTCTGCTCCAAGACAGACACAGTCAGTTGCACAAGCACCCATGTCACGAGTTTTGTCTGTCAGCAGCTAGGAGTGCAGGGCCCCAGAACCCCTGCACCTATGTCCTTGACAGCTGGCAGGCTTTGTGGCCTCAGCAGGGGCTATCAGGCCTGCAGCTTTCACCCTGCTGCACCTGAACACACACAGTGTCAGCCATGTCATGGGTTTTGCTTGTCCACAGCTTGAGTTACAGTTTCCAGCAAACCCCTGCACCTATCTCCTTGAAACTTGGCAGCTTTGTGGGCTAGCATGCCTGCAGTTTTGACCACACTGTGGCTTAACATAAACATGTGACATGAGTTATGCTTTCAAGATTTTGGGGTGCAGTTTCCCTCAACCCCCTGCACCTATCTCCTTGAAACTGAGTAAGCTTCATGCCTTCAGAAGGGGATACCATTCCTGAAAGTTTCATCCAAATTACACTAGAAATGACAAAGTTGTAGGCTGTTTCGACCTTCCCAATTATACACTATGGGCGAAATGTTTCAACTTGCCTCCTTTTGTTTCAAGGCTGTTTTGATGAGATATGTTTCATTTCAATTTTGCTGTTTCAATCTCAAAATGAGTCAAAACAACATCAAAACAAAACTGGCGGCAAAATTTTGCACAGCCCTAGTAGGCATGATCTCCACCTTGGCTGCTCCAGATGTCGGTGGTGAAGAGCAAGGCTACCTGAGGACCTGCCCTTACACAGCTCCTCCCTTAAGTACTCTCTGCATGCCTCATACAGAGAGGGCACCACTGTCCTGCTAAGGGTGCTGTGTGCCGGCACTTGGTAGGATGGGGCCATGAGTTGCCTGAACCCTGGATGCTCAACAAAGGAGAAGGGCTGGCCATCCAGAGCAAGCATCTCCCCAATGCTCTGGGTGACCTCGCTCGCCTTGGGAATGCACCCACCTTTGTCCCCACCTTTCCCCCACTGGTCCTGGGTGGCCTGCCTCTGCTTCATGGAGACAGGGGCTTTGTAGCAAGAGGGGGACTTTTTTTTGGCCATGCTCCCACTGGTGCCAGGCTGAGGAGGAGGAAGGGCAAGGGGTGCTTCTTCCTGAGATGAAGCAACATCACTGTGGTGGTGAAGTGCTTCACCTCCTTGCCGTGGCTGATCTACCTTCAGCAGTGCCAGCAGGTAGCATACCTGGGATCATCTGCCACTTCAAAATGATCCCACACCTTCTGGGTTGAGGGTGGGGATCCTGCTTTATGCCCCTCCTCATCAGTCAGAGGCACAACAACAGGAGGAGCTGAGCCACCTGCCCCCACAACCTCCTCTGAAATGTCTTCCAGAGAAAGAGACCTGCCTCTAGGGGGAACTTTGAGGGGTGTGGAGCACAAACTCAGTTTCCCCCTCCTTCCCCAGAGTTTCCTTTGCTATGGCCCTCCGCTCATTTGCTTCCGGTTCCAGCTCCTCTTCTGGCACTGGAAGGCTCATGCTGGGAATGGAATTGGGGTGGAGAATCTCATGCTGCTCCTGGTTAGTGTTGTTAGTGGTGGTGTAGTGCAGGCACTGCTACCACCTCCTTGCTCCCACTAGCAGCAGAACACTCATTGCTGCCAGGAAAGAGGGTGCATCAGTGTTTAGGGATGGGGGAACTTGCAGCTCTCCTCTTTCCCTTCTCCCTCCCCTGCCAGAAAACCTGACACCTGCCTTTCCAGCAAACTTCATGTTTGGTGTG
The DNA here is from genome assembly GCF_030867095.1 of Alligator mississippiensis. Classification (NCBI taxonomy): domain Eukaryota; kingdom Metazoa; phylum Chordata; order Crocodylia; family Alligatoridae; genus Alligator; species Alligator mississippiensis. The sequence goes on from NC_081829.1 coordinate 22,836,626, forward strand.
CTGCAAAATGTGTGTGTATATGTAATATATGTTGTGCTTTCCTGCACAGTGATGACACACTGTCAGGGTAAACACAGATTTCTTTTTGTGGGGGGAGAGAATCAAGACAGACTAACAAGAAGAGGATTTGGGGGGAAGAATAAGTTGAAAGGAATGGATAGGGATAACAATGGGGATTGTAGGCAAGGGTAAGTAGGAAAGGACTGGATACAACTTACAAGAAGAGACACTAGGTAGCAAGAGACTAGCTAGCAAGACAGAGCCTTTCAGACATTGCTATACAAGACAGCCACAGCTCACAAAAGGCACAGATCATTTCAGACACAGCTTTATATGTTGTTTCTACATCCCTCCCCCAGAGCACTGTAATTGGAAGGGAACTCAGAGAAAGATCACAGTTACTGGGCAGCTAAGATGTCAGTATCAGAGAAGTCTCCCCCCGGCCCCCCACTCTGTTTCAGCCTTTTCCATATATGGAAGATCACCCCATCCCCCTCCCTCTTCTCACTTTCTGTTTGCTGCAAGCCTTCTGAATCTCTCCAAATTGATTTGGAGGCTCCTCATTCGATTCAGATCTTTTAATAGGTCTCCTGATTTAATTCAGATTTGGCTGCCAAATTGGGCCGAATCTCGTCTGAATTGAATTGGCTACTGAAGCTTTGCACAGCCCTAGTGCTCGTATCCATTGTCCCTAGATTAACCATAAAATTTCCCAGGTAAGAGGTAGCAACAGTTTATCCCACGGTATTGCGAAGTACATCTCTAAAGTTATTCCAGGATTGCATCATTGGATCAATGGCAGAAAAATGACACTGCCTTCAGCTGTTCACTAAACCCTGATTAGAAGGGTGATGTGATGCCAATCCAGGAATATTTTTGTTCTAGGACAAATACAGGGACAAATGCTATGTCCATTATTAGGCAGATGAGGTTCTTTGGGTAAATGTGATATCTTTTAGTAAACCAACTAAATAGTAGGTTCAGGCATAGGGAGAGTCTGTTGGTATCTGTGTGTTCTCCTGGGTGGAATAGAAGCTTAATTCAATATGCAAAATGCAGGTCTGTGAAAATGCCAAATATGTGGCAGGGAAGATCAGAGAGGATGGGAATTAATAGGTGCAAGACAGGTAGGTGGGAGGGGTGGGGAAAGGGGGAAAGAGGGGAATGTTGACCAGTGATAAAATGTAACTGGTAAAATATAGAGAGGTTACCTGGGGTTACTGGATGGCAGGCAGGTTATAATGTGCCATAAATTCAATGCCTATATTTAGTCAATGATTTTTTGTATCCAGTAGATTTATGTAGTGAAGTTCATAGGCTTGTCTATAAAAGGTGTTTTGTAAATTCCCTTTGAGGATTAGAGCTGAGAGATTGGAGAGAGAGTGGTTGTCTTGTGAGAAATGTGCACCCACAGGTAATTGGGTATTTTTGTCTTTGATAGATTTTTGCTGTGCATTCCTTTTGGTCTGTGGGTGTTAATTGATTTTTTGTAGTTAGTGTGAAGAGGGAAGATATAGTGATAGAATTGATAATTTAGAGATGCTTCATAACTGGAGACTGAGGCAACTGGGAATTGGGAGACTGGTCCCTGAGTTGGGGAGCAGTTAGATATTGAGTGGGTGCATCTACAAGTGCTATTAATATGAAGCAGTAAAACCTCTGGTGCTTATTGTCCTGAAGTTTATTGCTTCTGGGCATGCTGTTTAAACATGTGCCCAGGACTGAAGCATATTGAGAAGGTCAGAGCAGCCCTGTCTGGGAGGTGGTCCTGGGGTTCAGCCAGCCAAGCCAGGGCTGATCCAACCCAGTTCAGTGTGCTGAGGAGAGGCTGGCTGGGGCACAAGGGTGCTCCAGTGCAGGGATAGCCAGCAGACAGCCCCGCCACAGTGAAGGACTCTCATGCCCTAGCCATCCCCTCCAGTGTCTACATGTGCAACACTATGGAGTAAAAAAAAATACAAGTAGTATCCTGTTGCGGAGTTAATTAGCTTGCTCCTACCTAATAGTACTGCATGTGTAGATGTGAGATGTTTACTGTGGAGCTAATTAGTCAAGTCCACAGTAGATATTTCATGTAGACCCACCCCAAAGGGTCCACAGAGAAAAGGGATCTGCAGAGGTTGCCTACTGCTCCAATTAAAGTTTGTTGTTTAGTTTTTCTCATTCATTGTGTGCCTGTATATTTGAACCCAGTGATCACTACAAAACCTTCTTCAGATTGGGTCCTACCAACCTCAAGACTAAATCTCTTGTCTCCTTTTTGTTTTACCCTCTTACCTCACAGTGCCCTCCATTCTCTTCTCTCATAGGCTGTGGGTCAGCCCTTTTGAGAATTTTATGATGAAATGTATTTTTGTCAGAAAATGCCACTTTGTCCAGACTGGAACATTCTTGTGTGAACGTACTAGTTAGAATGAAGATTTCATCAGGATTTCATCAGGAAAGGGTCTTTAACCTCAATTTTTTCTTATTAAACCATGAGACTTATCCCAGAAAGCCAACAGTCCACTGGTGACGGCACTTAGCTAGGGTGTGGGAGATACAGTTCTTAGTTCTTTCTCTGTGATGAACTTTAGCCTCTGCCATCCTCATTGAATGCCCTGACACAGGAAGAGAGGATGGGAAGAAACACCATGGGGATCAAGTTCTGTCCCCTGCTAATGCAGCCAACCACATGAATCCCATCAGAATCCCGCCAGATTATTTGCTAATCCAGGGTTGGCATTGCTAAGCAGAAAACCCAGATCCCACCACCAGAATGCCACTCACATGCAGTAGCTGCCACTGTCACACCACTGCCGTGCCCTGTATCACCTGCCTGCATCCAGCTGGGGGAAGCAGCGTGGGGTGCAGTGGAGGCTGCCGTATGCAAGCAGCTGGGTGGTGGCAGTGCAGTGGCGGGAGTGTGGTGTGGTAATGACTGCTGGCGATGGTGGTGTGGTTGCAGTGGCAGCTGCCACTATGCCCCTTGCCCATGGCTGGCTGTGGTCAAGCAGCATGGGGCACAGTGATTGTGGTGCAGTGGCGGCTGCCGTGTGCGAGCCCACCCTGCCCCATGGCCGGGCAGGCATGTGCTGCGCACAGTGGGGCACCACTGCCCTCAACCCCCAGCTCTGCTCCTGGGAATGGGCACAGAGACATACTCCACCTCCCCTTCCTCGATATGGCCCACCCCCGGTCCCTTCCTTTTCACCTGCCCACCCCTCCCCATACACACACCTACCTGCTGGTGTGTGTGTGTGTGTGCCTGCATGTGTGGGGCTGGGGGGATGTTGTGGGGGGAGGGGCACAAGCAAGGCTGGGAGGGCTATGGGGGGCAGCGAGGGGCACCAGCAGGGCTTGGGAGCACTTTAATTTTAATAACAGATTTAGAGGTTTTATCAGAGAATTTGCAATTTTTAATCGGGGAAACCCAGGATCCCTGGTCAGCACCTATACTGGCCCCAGGATCCTTACCTTCTGAGGGAGCAGTGGTGGTGATCCAGGTGCATGAAGCCTGGCTGGTAGCTGGAGCATGGCTCTGGCCAGACAAGATCCAGTTTCAGGTGGCATATGCTGGCACTATGTGCACCACCCCACTTTTTCTGGTGCATTTTTTTTTTACACTGGGACATCCCAGTCTCAAAACCCCCCACCACACTGCACATTTGTAGTGCAGAGAATGCCTGCATGTGTGGTGTGTGTGGTTTATGGCACCACAGATGGGTTTGTGGTGCCACAAACCACACATGCACACTCATCTGGCTGTGCCCATGAGTGTGATCTGGATAATACAATCAAAGAAAGTGAGAACTCAGCGAACAGAATTTGCACCAGATACATCAGTCACCTAAATGGCTGTGGCACATGGCAAGTGGAAGGCTGGTGAAAATGGCAAAGCAGGGTATCTTAAAGCTATCTGGTTTTCTTTGGGTGCATCTACATGTGCAAATGCTGCTGGATGGGTTTACCCCAGAGTAATTTACCCTTGAGTAAACTCACCCTGGGTAGGCATTTACACATGAACCCATTTTGGGGCAGATTTGCTGCTCGTGGCAGCAGTCTGCTCCCACCCCTACCAGCCCTGTACTGGCCCCTGGCAGCAGCCAGAGGGAGCTCTAGACTCCCTCTGGGTGCTAACCCAGGGGTTGGCAGGGAGCTTGGAGCCAGGAGACAGCTGTCTTCTGGTGGGAGCTGGGACATTGCTCCCTGCCCCCAGGAGCTGCTTGCTGCAGGGCAGTCTCCAGTGGCAGAGCCTGGGCAACAACCATGTCCCCCCACCCAGAAGTAGGGAGTTCCAGGCCCTGGCTTCCTTACTGGGGGCAGGAGGCTTGAAAAGAGCTGCAGGGAAGCAGCAGATCCCAGCTCCCTGCCTTGATCCACTGGTGGGGCAGCTAGCAGTGAGTCCCTGGCTGAGTGGGGATCCCCTGCACATCTGGGGACTCCCTGCTAGCTGCCCCACCAATGGATTGGGGTAGGGGGCTGGGACCTGCCCCTCCCCCACAGCTCTTTCCAAGCCCCATGTCTTGATCACTGCCCAAAATGTGAGTGTCCCCAGCCAGCTTGAGGCTTCATGTGCAGACTTCTTCACACAACCTGGGGCTGGCCAGGAACTGTCCTGGTATGGCAGAGGTCCCAGCCAGCTTCAGGCTGGGTAAGGAACTCTCCCCATGTAGGGAGCTCCTTGTCTCTTCTCTGTGATTGCAATCACAGAGTTAGGGAAGGGAACAGTCTCCCAGCACTCGCTCCATATTCATGGAGATGGAGCAGGGAGCAATGTCCCAGCCCGAATTCCACAATCTGGGGGCTTGCACCTCTGGGAGGGCTGCCGGGCTGTGCTGGACTCCTTCCAGGGGTGTAAGCCCCCAGATCTGCATGCCGGATGAGAGGAGCTGGGCATGGACTGTGCCCAGTGCTGGTCCTAGGTGGCAGTAGCAGTCTTCTCTCATCCGGCACACAGATCTGGGGGCCTGCACCTCAGGGAGAAGTCCAGCACAGTCCCACAGCCCTCCTTGGGGTTCCAAAACCCGGATCTGTGCGCCAGATGAGAGGAGGCTGCTGCTGCCAGCAAGTGTCAGGAATAGTGTTTTGAAGAGTTTGAGGTGCAGTTTCCCAGAAACCCTGCACCTATCTCCTTGAAATGTGGCAGGCTTCATGCCCTCAGAAGGGGCTACCATCCCTACAATCTGTATCCAAATTAGGCAAGAAATGACAAAGTTTTAAGCATTTTCATGATTCCCCATTATAGCCTATGGGCGAAACAGGAAAACAGTTTAGAGGAAACGGAATGGGACAGTGCTTCGAAATGAAAGAAAATGACAAAACGAAACACTGTCCCTCTGAAATGCTGAAACTCACACAGCCCTAATGTATATGTCCTTGGCCAGTTTCTAGCCTACTATGTTTGCTTAGTCTATATGTGTACACCTATGTGTCCACACCGCAGAGAGATCAGAATCACTAGCTGTGCCAAAATGTCGCTTACATGGCTAGAAAGCTGCCACCTAGATTTGAAAAGAAAAATAGAATTCCACCCCAAAGCTGTAGGCTCCCTTGAGTTAAGCTTGCATATAGAAATGAAGCTCACAATGGTAAAGATATTGCCTACCATTGTTTAAAATGGCACTGAAGCCAGGGTAGCCTCAGGGAAGATGGACACTATGGTTTGGAAACTGGAGCAGAAGCTATTAAAAACCTAGGGAACTAGCGGAAAGGGGAAAGGTGAGAGAATAGGGAAGAATTAAGAAAAGGCTGGGAGATTTGGAGGGACAAAAGAGGAAGAAGAGAAATATGGATGTCAGTGTTCTGCACTATTGGCCGCATTGCTCAACTTTGGTATACCTTAGTTTCCAGTCTATAAAATTAAGACAATATGACTTCTTTTTCCCTCAGGGCAATTGTGACAATAAATACATAAAAGATTCTGAAGTTCTCAAGCATTATAATAAAAGATACCCTGGATAGCTATAATACATATAATAATTTTGTGTTATTGGACATGGTGGAGTTATGCTATCCCAAATATGAGGGGTGATTTGCAATGGTTCTCTCAGGTGGAAAAATCCACCTGTTTTTTTGGTTTGGTTTGGTTTGGTTTGGTTTTTTTTAAATGAATGGCAGACACTGTTACTTTTATTGTCTGTTTCTTCTATTTATTATTACATGTGGGGCAAAATAGTCTTCTCAGAATGTAAAAATTGCATTGCAAAAAATGGAGGCTGAGGTGAGGCATTAAAAATACAGGCCACCAGATGGAAGGTGACTGAAGACAGGAAGTGGCCCAGCAGCAGAATCTACTTCTTCAGAATTAATTTACGTGACTAGGATGAAGTGCAAAAATCTGTTTGGAATTTCCTGCAGCTCTGAGTCCTTCCCATTTGTCAACATCTTCCTGTTGCTAGTGGAGTGAAATCGTCAAGTAGAGCTGCTTGAAAAATGGAATTGCTGTCCCATGGAAGCTCAGCTCCACAGGATATTTGCTGCAATATGGGAGCATGTTGTCCAGTTCAGAAAGTGGGTCCATGTGGAAGATAGGGTTTGAGTGAACTATAGCTATAACTTCCCTAAGGACTTATTGTTTGGATGCAGCAATTAATGTCTGCTCCATGATGCATTCTGTTAAAGATTTTTCTCAAAATTCTACTGAAATTGATCTTTTCCATTGTAAATTTTAAGTTTCATAGATTTCATAGATTTCACAGACGTTAGGACTGGAAGGGACCTTGTGAGATCATTGGGTCCAGTACCCTGCCCAAGGGGCAGGAAGTCAGCTGGGGTCAGATCACCCTAGCAAAATGAAAATCCAAGCATTTCTTAAAGGTATGCAGAGTAGGTGGTTGCACCACTTCCAGGGGGAATCTATTCCAGACTCTGGAGACCTGGACACTAAAGAAGGTTTTCCTTATGTCCAGTCTAAAATGGTCTTCCAGCAGTTTGTGATCGTTAGACCTTGTCTTCCCTTGGGGTGTCCTGGTGAACAGATGCTCTCCCAGTTTCTGATGCACACCCCTTATGTACTTATAGGCTGCCACCAAATTACCCCTGAGCCTTCATTTCTCCAGGCTGAAGAGTCCCATGCCTCTCAGCCTCTCCTCATAAGGTCTATGCATGTGGCTCTCCTCTGGATTCTCTCAAGCTTCTCCACATCCTTTCTAAAGTGTGGAGCCCAGAATTGGACACAGTACTCCAGCTGCGGCCTCACCAAGGCTGAGTAAAGCAGGAGGATGACTTCTTGGGTCTTGCTTGAGATGCATTGGTAAATGCAAGCCAGTGTTTTAATTGCTTTGCCAGCTGCAGCATTGCATTGGTAGCTCATGTTCACCTTGTGGTCAGTCATGATCCCCAAGACTCTTTCGGTCATGGTGCTAGTGAGTGTAGCACTGCCGAGCCTATAAGTAAAAGTATGAAACCCAATTTTCTAATAAAAAGTCTTTTAAATTTTGCCAGTCATTACTAAGCTTTTTTGAGTCCCAGAGAAGGCAGGGTAAATTTGAACCTTATAGACTAACTAAAGCAAAAATGCATAAGCTTTCATAAGTAGCAGTTTATTTCATCTGATGCTGTGAAGGGACCGCAAGAAGCAGAATTTCTAAATAGAAAGCAGTCATTAGAACACGAAGGTTAGGGAAGAAGGAGGAAAGAGGGGGTACTACTGAGAGAGGCAAGGTGGGTAGGAGAGAGAAAAACAAACCAGTTAACCCACTGAGCAACAAAGGGGTTATAAAAGCTAATCCAAGTAATGGAATAAGGATCCATAGCTTTGGTTCAGATCATATTTAACATAATTCAGTTGGTTGATGATTTCTTTTTCTGAAATTTCCCATTCAAGTTGTTTTTTAATGTTTTGTTGTGTAAGAACATCTATTCTGAGGTCAGCGATGGAATGATCAGGGAGGTTAAGCTGTTCTGCCACAGGCTTGTGCAACTTTCTGGAATTGTCGTCAGATCTACGTTCATTCATTGCTTAAGGATCATAGAATCATAGAAAATTAGGGTTGGAAGGGACACCAGGTCCTCTAGTCCAACCCGCTGCTCAAAGCAGGACCACCCCAACTAGATTATCCCAGCCAAAGCTTTGTTTAGCCAGGTCTTAAAAACCTCCAAGGATGGAGCTTCCACTACCTCTCTGGGTAAGCTGTTCCAGTGTTTTACTACCCTAAACTTCCCTTGCTGCAACTCGAGATCATTGCTCCTTGTTCTAACAGCCACCCCCACTGAGAATAGTCTATCTCCATCTTCTTTCGAACCCCTCTTCAGGTAGTTGAAGGTTGCTATTAAATCCCCTCTCAGTCTTCTCTTCTCTAGACTAAATAAGCTCAGTTCCATCAGCCTCTCATAAGACGTGTGCCCCAGCCCCCAAATCATTTTTGTTGCTTTCCACTGGTCTCTCTTCCATTTGTCCACATCCTTTCTGTAGTGGAGGGCCCAAACCTGAACACAGTACACCAAATGTGGCCTCACCAGTGCTGAATAAAAGGGAATAATCACTTTCCTTGACCTGCTGGCAACACACCTACCAATGCAGCACAGTATGCTATTAGCCTTCTTGGCAACAAGGGCACACTGCTGGCTCATATTCAGCTTATTGTCCACTGTAATCCCTAGGTCCTTTTCTGCAGAGCTGCTGCCCAGCCAGTAAGCCCCCAGCCTGTAGTTGTGCATGGGATTGTTCTGTCCCAAGTGCAGGACTTTGGACTTGTCCTTGTTGAACCTCATGAGATTCCTTTTGGCCCAATCCTCCAATTTGGCTCAGTCACTCTGAATCCTACCCTTACCCTCCAGCTCATGTATACCCCTCCCCCCCCTCCAGCTTGGTGCCTGCAAACTTGCTGAGGGCACACTCTATGCCATCTTCCAGTTCGTTGGTAAAGATATTGAAAAAAACAGCCCCAGGACCAACCCCTGGGGCACTCCACTTGATACTAGCTGCCAACTAGACATCGAGCCATTGATAATTACCCTTTGAGTCTGATGCTCCAGCCAGTTTTTTAACCACCTTACAGTCCATCCATCCAGCCCATACTTCCTTAGTTTGCCTGGGAGAATGCTGTGGGAGATCATATCAAAAGCCTTGCTAAAATCAAGGTACACCACAAGGTACGCCACTGGTCTCCCCACATCCACAGAGCCAGTTACCTTATCATAGAAGGCAATCAAGTTGGTCAGGCATGACTTGCCCTTGGTGAATCCATGCTGACTGTTCCGAATCACATCTTTCTTCTCCAAGTGCTTAGAAATGGATTCCTTGAGGATCTTCTCCATGATTTTTCCACGGGCTGAGGTGAGGCTGATTGATCTGTAGCTTTCTGGATCCTCCTTTTTCACTTTCTTAAATATGGGCACCATGTTTGCTGTTTTCCAATTATCTGGGAGTTCTCCTGACCATCATGGGTTTCTAAAGATGGTAGCCAATGGCTCTGCAATCACATCAGCCAAAATCCTCAGAACCCGTGGGTTAATCCCATCTGGCCCCATGGACTTGTACACATTCAGCTTCTCTAAATAGTCCGTAACCTGTTTTTTTGCCACTGCTGGCTGCTCCCATCCTCCCCAAACTGTGCTGCGTGGTTCTGTAGTCTAGCAGCTGACCTCACCTGTGAAGACTGAGGTGAAAAAGGCATTGAGCACTTTAGCCTTTTCTGCATACTTTGTCACAAGGTTGCCTCCGTCATTCAGTAAGGGACTAAGACTTACCCTGATCCTCCTCTTGCTACCAGCATACTTGTAGAAACCCTTCTTGTTACCCTTCACATCCCTTGCTAACTGCAACTCCAATTGTGCTTTGGCCTTCCTGTCTCCCTCCCTGCATGCCCGAGCAATGCTCTTATACTTCTCCCTAGTTATTTGTCCAAGTTTCAACTTCCACTTCAGATCATCCTGTCTGTTCAGGATAGACAGAAAAGATGCACTATAAACAGATGACATAGCTGAGCAGGTAAATGAACCTTGTATGTTAAAATCTGTATTTTTTTGGTCTGGTGGCTATGTGGTCTGTGTTGATTTCATAGATTTCATAGACATTAGGGCTGGAAGGGACCTCGGAAGATTATCGAGTCCAGCCCCCTGCCCAAAGGGCAGGAAGTCAGCTGGCGTCATAGGATCCCAGCAAGATAAGCATCCAGTTTTCTCTTGAAGGTGTTCAATGAAGGCGCTTGAACCACCTCCGGTGGCAGGCTGTTCCAGACCTTGGGGGCTTGGACAGTAAAGAAATTCTTCCTTATGTCCAGCCTGAAACGGTCTTGTAGTAGTTTATGACCGTTCGACCTAGTCGTCATCCCTTGGGGCGCTCTGGTGAACAAACGTTCCCCCAGATACTGGTGGTCACCCCTGATAAACTTATAGGTGGCCATCAGATCACCCCTGAGCCTGCGCTTTTCCAGGCTAAAGAGCCCCAGGGCTCTCAGCCTGTCGTCATAGGGTCTGCTTCCCTGACCTCTGATCACGTGCGTGGCTGTTCTCTGGACTGTCTCAAGCTTCTCCACATCCTTTTTGAATTGTGGAGCCCAAAACTGGACGTAGTACTCCAGCTGTGGCCTCACAGTGCCGAGTACAGGGGGAGAATGACGTCCCGGGATTTGCTTGAGAAGCATCTATGGATGCAAGCCAGCGTTTTGATCGCTTTACTAGCTGCAGCATCGCACTGCAGGCTCATGTTCATCTTGTGGTCAATGATGACCCCCAAGTCTCTTTCTTCCATAGTGCTAGCCAACATAGCACTGCCGAGCCTATAAGGATGCTGCGGGTTTTTTTTCCCAAGGTGGAGAACCTTGCATTTATCGATGTTGAACACCATCAGATTCTCATCCGCCCACTTGCTGAGCCTGTCCAGGTCAGCCTGGATCACCCGCCTGTCTTCTGGCGTGGATGCTTTGCCCCAAAGTTTGGTGTCATCGGCGAACTTGGCCAGTCCGCTTCTGACTCCAGTGTCCACATCATTAATGAAGATATTGAACAGTATGGGTCCAAGGACAGAGCCTTGGGGGACCCCACTGGTCACAGGACACCATGATGAGTGACTTCCATCAATTACTACCCTCTGGGTCCGACCACAGAGCCAATTTTCCAGCCAGTGGATTGTGGAGGACCCAAGGCGACAATTGGCCAGTTTCTCCAAGAGGTGATCATGGGACACCAGATCGAAGGCTTTTTTGAAGTCAAGATATATGACATCAATCTCTTCTCCCTTGTCCAGGTGATAGGTCACCTGGTCATAGAAGGAAATGAGATTGGTCAAGCAAGACCTACCCGCAACAAACCCGTGCTGGCTATCCCTTAAGATGTTGGCGTCGGCCAGTCCATTAAGGATGGCCTCTTTAATAAACTTTTCTAAGATCTTCCCCGGGATAGAAATCAGGCTAATGGGCCTATAGTTAGCTGGATCCACTTTCCTCCCTTTCTTGAAGATAGGCACCACATTGGTCTTCTTCCAGTCTTCGGGCACTACACCAGAGCGCCAAGAGTTTTCAAAGATCTGCGCTAGAGGCTGGGCTATGATGCTCGCCAGCTCCTTGAGTACTCTGGGGTGAAGATTGTCAGGGCCGGCTAACTTGAATGTATCCAGCTTCTCAAGATGTTCCTTCATGAAGTCAGCATTAATGGAGGGCAGGGGATCACCCTCACCCGGACTTCTCTGTCCCGTAGCGGGCATGGGCGTCCCATGGGACTGATGAAAGACGAACGCAAAGTACCTATTTAATAGGTTGGCATTTTCCTGGGCGTCAGTTGTCAGTTGCCCCATCTGGTTCAGCAGGGGTCCAATGTTGCCCCTGCTTTTCCTCCTTTTTTACGTGTTGATGAAGGGACACAGCTAGCATCTGGGTCTGGAGCAGTCTGGTCCTTGGTGAGAATAGGAGTTCCTATGAGAAGTTTCAGGGAGAAAAATAGCTCTGTTCAGTTGATTATTAGGCCTGTGCAAAGTGGCTAGTATTTGCTTCAGATTCAGATTCGGCTGATTTGGGGTGGACTGATTCAATTCAGTGATTCAAATCACAGTCCTGAATCAATTCTGCTGAATCTGATTCAGAGATTTGGCCATTGCTGAACTGGCCAAATCTCTGAATCAAACAGGCCCCATTCCCCACCCACTCTTCCAGCCCCATCAATGGCTGCCACTACCCAGCTCCAGCTCCAGCTCTTGAAAAAAAGCCCTGGATTCACTGGCTGCTGCTAGGTGGTAGGTAATCCCTGCTGGCCCCCACTGCCCTGCACTGTGTGGGGAGCTCTGGACCAAGCCCCCAGAAGCCCTTACAGCTGCTGCTGCAGCTGGTGAGTGCAGGCTTTTTTTTTAAAGAACCGGGAGCTGGGGCTAGGTGGGGCAGCTATGGTGGGGCCTGGGAGAGTGGGCAGGGGTTGGGGGCTCATGGCAGAGCGCCCCCCCATGCAGTGTGGGGCAGTGGGGATTGCCTCCCCCCCAACCTGGCAGCATCCAGTGAACCAGAGCTTTTTTTTTTTTTTTTTTAAGAGCCGGGAGCTGGGCCCAGGTGGGGCAGCCATGTGGGGTGGGGCTGGGAGAGTGGGCAGGGTTTGGGGGGCACTCAGGGGGCCTGGGGGAGTAGGCAGATGATGGGGCCTGGTAGGGATTGCCCCATGGTCCCCTCCCCCCTCCTCCAGCACCCCCCTTTCCCCATCCCCTACTTACCGGAACAGAGTCCAGGTCCAACTCCCTGCAGCAGTGAGTGAGGACTGCCCAAATCTCTGAAGCTCTCCATATCTTTTCAGACTCAATTCAGAGAGCTTTGAATTGATTTGGACCTTTTTATTGGTCTCCTGATTCGATTTGGATTTAGAGATTCGGCCGCTGAATCGGGCTGAATCTCCTCCAAATTGAATCAGCACCTGAAGCTTCACACAGCCCTACCAATTATCCTATAATTGCCTACTGCACAGTTTTTTCTTCAGAATGTTTTCATAGAATCATAGAAGCATAGAACATTAGGGTTGGAAGGGACCTCAGGAGGCCATCTAGTTCAACCCCTTGCTCAAAGCAGAACCCCCCACTCAAAGCAAGCTGTGCCAACACTGGGTGTGAACTGGGAGGCTCAAGGGCAAAAGGAACAGTCCTTTAATCTTAAGCTAAAGCGTTGGTTTCTGTAGCACTCTGCTGTAACAGACTCATATCCTCTGTAGATTGGGAAGCAAGGGGAACACTTGAAATCAGCTGTTCAAAAGGTAGCATTCTTATCAAATACCAGGACTTCGATGTCTTAGAAAGCTAGGCTGGAAAACCTAGCTCCATTCAGTACAACTAGATTTGGTTGGGAAATAGTTTGGGATGTTTTCCTAATGAAAAATTTTCTTTGTAATTTTTTTTGTCAAAAAAACTGAACATTCAAAGTTTAAAAGACATATTTTTCATGAAAATGTCCATTTTATTGAAAATGGATTCCAGCTGGAAAAAAATATTTTGAGGAAAAAATATCAGCCAACTCTATTAATGACCCCAGGAGTCATTAGAATCTGATCATAATGGGTGATCACTCACGAACAAGTAAGAATGTCTTCCAAGGATCTTAATAGTGAGTCCACAGGTGGTTCCATAGCCCCATTCTAGATCCACATGTGTTGTCGCAGTGAGGACAAATGTTTCCAGGAGGGATGGGCACTGCATTGTGTTGGATGTTCTGATGTTCTTTTTGCCTGTTCCTCCTTTCCTTTTCTGCCTGTCAATGAACTGTTTCAAAGTGTTGAGGTCCCTCCCAAAGGGTCTTCCTCCATTTTGGTTGGTCCTGAGCAAGGATCTCCCAAGTGTTGATGTCGATGTTACACCTCTTCATGTTTGCCTTCAGGGTGTCTTTGAAGCTCTTTGTCCTCTGCTACTTTGTTGACCTTCTTTCAGCTGTGAGAAAAAGATTCTCTTTGGAAGGCAGGAGTCAGGCATGAGAACAGCATGACCTGTCCAGTGAAGTTGATTTTGGATGATCATGGCCTCAATGATGTTGGAATTTGCTTCAACCGAGATGCTGATGTTTGTGTGTTTATCCTCCCAGCTAATCTGAAGGATCTTGTGAAGGCACCATTGGTGCTACTTTTCCAAGCTCTTGAGATATCTTCTGTATGTGGTCCAAGTTTCCAAGCCATACAACAGAGTTGGAATGATAATGGCTTGATTAACCAAGAGCTTCATTTCAGCAAGGATGTCATGATTTAAGAAGACTCTCTTAGACGTTCAAAGGCTGCACTCACACATTTCAAGTGGTGTTTTATTTCCGTGTTGATGTCTGCCTTTGATGAAAGATGGCTTCCAAGATAGGTGAAGTGATCCATGTTCTCCAGCAATTTTCCATTTATTTGAAGGGTGGGGTAGGGGGATTGTTTCTCCATTTGAAGCAGGTTGATAAAGGACTTGCATTTTACTGATGCTTAGAGTTAGGCCAATACTCTCATAGACTTCTGAGAATACATTAAGAATGGTTTGGAGGTCCATTTCAGATTGAGCAATGACAGCATTGTCATCTGCATACTGGAGCTCCATTATGGATGTTGTCGTGGTCTTTGTTTTGAACTAGAGTCTGTTGAGGTTGAAGAGTCTTCTGTCCAACCTATACACAATTTCAATTCCAGGTTGGAGCTTTCTGTTGATGAGGTGCATTATGGTGGAGATGAAGATGGAAAACAAAGTTAGAGCGATGAGGCAATGTTGATTCGCTCCAGTTTTCACCTCAAATGGTTTTGTTTGATTCCCATTGCTGAGAACCCATGCTGACATGTTGTTGTAGACAACTCTCAGAACACTGATGAACTTGTTTGGGTAGCCAATTTTAGACAGGATTTTCCATAGGGCATCACAGTTTACATAATCAAAAGCTTTAGAGAGTTCAATGAAGGCCAAATAGAGAGGTCAGTTTTGCTCATGACACTTCTGGATTTGACATGCTGTAAAGATCATGTCCAAAGTTCCTCAAGATGGTCTGAAGCCTCTTTGAGATTCTGGAAGAATTTCTTCCGTAAGTGGGAGAAGGCAGTTAGCAAGGATATGGGTGATGACTTTCCAGCAGTGGCCAACAATGAGATGTCTCAGTAGTTTTCACAATCAGCGCTGTCTCGCTTCTTGAAGACAGTAACAATAAAGGCATCACTTACGTTGGCTGGGATTTCTTCCTTGTTCCAGATTTTAAGGATGAGGACATGAAGCTGACATGTAAGTTGTTCTCCTCCTCCTCTGAAAATCTCTGCAGGTATTCCCTCAACACCAGCTGCCTTGTTATTTTTCATTTTCTCGATGGCACTCCTGACCTCTGCCAGGGTTGGCAGCAAACCAAGGTCTTCTCTGATTGCTTTTTGCAGAAAGTTGTTGATCTTATCTTCATAGATAGTTGAATCATAATTCAGAAGGTCCTGGAAATATTCTTTTCAGAGAGCATTGATGGATTCGCTGTCTTTCATGAGTGTTGATCCACCCTTTGATCTTAGAGGATTAAGGCCTAGGGTGCTAGGGCTGTAGACAGCTTTGGTAGTGCTGAGGAAGCCACGAGTGTCATGAATGTCAGCAAAATGTTGGATTTCTTTGGATTTCTGAGTCTACCACTCATTCTTCAGTTCTTGTGTTCTCCCCTACACCTCTGCTTTTGCTTGTTGGTGTACATTTTTCTGGATGGCAGAGTTGAAGTCATTCTTCCAGGCACAGAAAACTTTGTTTCCTGTCGATGAGACCTTGAATTTCAGTGTCTTTTTCATCAAATCAGTCTTGATGTTTCCTGGTGTTGTATGCTATGGTATTTTCACAGGATTTTCACACACTATAGCAAGTGCTTAGTAACCTAGAAGAAATGAATTGTGAACATGTCCACTTCATAAAACATCATGTGTTATCCCCTATCACATGATTATCCCCTTCACTGGAAGGCTGAGTGAAGAGATAATGGACTAGATTCATGCAGACTGAATTCCCTTCTTTCTTTTTGAGGCCAGCTGTGCAGCACAGCAATGGAACTGTAGGGAAACCTTAATCTGTTGCCATACGTGTTGCACCTATTTGCTAGATAAAGAGAGGATTTCAGTTCACAAAATTCTCATTTTGCTTCTTTTCACAACAATAAAAAATCCTATTAAATTTTTTCTTTAGTTTAATGTTCATTCATTATTTTAAAATCTGTTAGCCTGTCAACTTGATGTTCTTTGCAGTTATTCAGATTCTAACCCCCTGGAAAATAGGGGTCAACAGAAATAACTGCAGGCCCTCAGCTTCAAACTTCACTGCAATTCACACTACAGTATGAATTATTTTCTGCTTTACAAGCTGGTGGTATCATTCTTTGAAAGACCTTGCTGTGTACCAGAAAACTACCAGAAATACGAGCAATGAACTGTATTTTGTTCTGCAAAAATATAGGGCCTGAACTGTTTTCAACAGGCATCTGCATCTTTCCAAGGATTCTTTAGATAATAGATTTAATAGATTTTTAGGGTTGGAAGGACCTCAGTAGATCATCGAGTCCAACCCTCTGCCCTGGGCAGGAAAGAATGCTGGGGTCAGATGACCCCAGCCAGGTGTTTGTCCAATCTCTTCTTAAAGACCTCCAAAGTATGGGAGAGCACCACTTCACTTGGAAGCCTAATCCAGATTCTGGTAACCTTTACCATAAAGAAGTTTTTCCTAATGTCTAGTCTAAATCTGCCTCCTGTCAATTTGTGGCCATTTGTTCCTAGTTACCCCAAGGGGTGCCCTGGCAAACAGAGTATCTCCTATTCCTTGCTGCACCCCTGACCAACTTGTAGATGGCCACTAGATCACCTGTCAGCCTTATCTTATGGAGGCTGAAGAGATCCAGGTCCCTCAATCTCTTCTCATAGGACCTTACCTGCAGGCCCCTAACCATATGAGTGGCCCTCCTCTGGACCCTCTCAAAGTTATCAACATCCCTCTTGAAGTGCAGAGCCCAAAACTAGATGCAGTACTCCAGCTGTGGCCTCACCAATGCTGCCTAGAGGGGAAGTATCACCTCCTTAGACCTGTTTATGATGCACCTGTTAATGCACGATAAAGTGCAATTAGCTCTATTGATCAGGTTGTCACATTGTTGACTCATGTTCATCTTGGAATCAGCTATGACTGAGATCCCTCTCTGCTGCTGCGCTGTTTAGAAAGTCATCTCCCAATCTATAAGTGTGTTGGTGATTCTTCCTTCTCAGGTGTAGTACCTTGAACTTACCCTTGTTCAACTGCATCCTGTTTTGTTCTCCCCACTTTTCCAGCCTGTCCAAATCTGCCTGAATCCATTCCGTACCCTCCAGTGTACTTTGCCCCATAATTTGATGTCATCCATGAACTAAGACAGCATGCGCTCCATGCCCTCGCCCAAGTCACTGATGAAGATATTGAATAGCACAGGTCCAAGGATGGAGCCTTGGGGGACCCCACTGCCCACATCTTCCCAGGTCAATACTGACCCATCCACCACCAATCTCTGGGTGTGTCCCATAAGCCAATTCACCACCCATCTAACTGTGTAATTATTTAAGTCACAGCCGCTTAGGTATTTTTTTTATGAGAATGGGATGTTACACTGTATCAAAGGCTTTTTTTAATCCAAGTATATGACATTCACCTTGATTTCTACATCTAAGCAGTTTATGACCTGGTCGTAAAAAGAAACAAGGCTTGTCAGGTGGGATCTACCTGCTACGAATCCATTCTGGTTGCCCTTCAGCATTATTTTTCCTGCTGGATTTCTACAAATGTAATCCTTAATAATTGTTTCAAAGATTTTCCCAAGGATAAAGGTGAGGCTAACTGGTCTATAATTACCTGGATCCTCCTTCTTCCTTTTTTTTTTAAATTGGGACCACAATGGCCCTTTTTCAGTCTTCTGGGACTTGTCCTGAGCACCATGAGTGCTCAAACAGTCTTGCCAGTGGTTCTGCTATGGCACCAATTCTTTCAGCACCCTTGGATAAAGATCATCTGGACCTGCTGACTGGAACACATCAAGCCCCTCCAAGTGTCCCTTCACTAAGTCGGTGCTAAGCGTTGGTAGGCTGGTGTCTCTGCTGTGCCTGTCTATGATCAAATTTGGAGATCTGTCTTTGTCCGTATTCAGGAATACTGATGCAAAAAACTCACTGAAGAGCTCGGCCCTGTCCCTCCTATCCATCGCTTTTGTCCCAGCCTGTCCTGTAGAGGTCCTACGTTACCAATCACCTTCTTTTTGCTCCCTATATACCTGAAAAAGAGCTCTTGGTTTTTGTTGCCAGCCTAAGTTCCATTGCTGCCTTGGCCTTTCTAACTGACTCCCTGCAAGTGCAAGCCAAGTAGGCATATTCCTCCTTGGTGGCAACCCCTTGCTTCCAGAGTCTGAATGCCTCCTTTTTCATCCCTACGCTTTCCTGGATTTCCCTGTTCAGCCAAGAGGGTTTCATGGCTCATTTGCCCCCCTTTATACACAATGTGATTGTCTCCTGTGCCCGAAGGATCGTTCCCTTGAAGAACAACCACCCTTCCTGGACTCCCATCTCTCCTATGCTTTTGTGTTTCAGAACAATAATGTTCTCTTCTTAAGAAAATTAAGTGATCATGTTTGCAAGAGCTCATCCTGTGGGGCATGCTTGGTAGGCTTTGGGGTAACCAAGCAACTTTTGGTGGAGTGCTATATAGAAATTGATTTTAGAAGCATCAGTTTCTATTGAACAGAAGGGCAACAGGAGGTGCAAAAAGGTTTGTTGTCCTTCCTCAGTTCATTCTACAATCTTTAGGATCCATCTGGTTTGCAGAGTACAGGGACATTCAGAAGGAACATCTGTGAGGACTCCAGCTCATTATACTTCCAAAGCCAACAGTAAAGGCATTGGCACTATCCAGGGTTTTCAAGCATGAACTTTGTCTGCAATGTGTTTGGACAGATGGTTTGCTACTGTATAGAGCATCTTCAGGGAATTTACTCCTATTCTCAACGTCACAGTTACTGTAGGCCCAGGACTGGCTTTCTCCTGCTGCGTCTCTGAACAGTGTTTGTTTTTGCTTTATGAAATTCTGTCTCAGATTTTTTAGTGATTACATTGTGCTGTGTTCTGCCATGCTTTGAAAAGGGATCAAATTTCTTTTCCCTTAGTGTTTACTTACAAAACATATAATGAGCTAAATCTTAAATTTTCTTTTTACTTACTTATTTCCCATTAAAGTCAATGAGAGCTTTGCCTAAATAAGTCTGGGTGAAAGCCAACCAAGAAGCTCAGGTTTTGATTTCAGAACATCAGCCTGCAGCAACAAAAGCTTTTATTTTCTTTTAAACAGTGAAACACAAATACATGGGGATTTCCCTGAGTGAGAAATTTTTGAGATAAGGATTGTCATTTCGAGTTAGACATTAGAGAAGATCAAAATCCCGGATTTCCAGTTCAAGAAAAAAAATATTTTTGTTTTGTTCCTTTTCCTAAAATTGATTTTCTGTCTGAACTGGACTAAGACCAACACTTTTTGAAATTTAGAGAAAACCAGAAGTTTCCCAATTTATCAGTTTTACCAACCATCTGCATTTGGCAGTTTCACAGTTAACAGCAGACATTCACCAGGCAGATTCACAGAGTAGCTCCAGGAGTCCTTCAGGACTCTGGCTCCTAGGTAGATATGCCAGAAATCCAGGCAGGACTCCTGCAGCGGGCCTCATTACATGGGACACTTAATACCTACTATATTTAGATTGTAGTAAGTATTAATACAACTCAGTAAATTGTCTGAGCAATTGCTTGTTAATGCTTATTACAGTCTAAATAGGGTTGAGTTCTGGGATGGCACCAGAGCCAGTTCAGAACTCCAGTGCAGTCCCAGGAATGAGACTGATACACTTTAAATGCAGGTGTCCAAGCATTCTAGTAGGTGCTCAGTGTTACATATAACAACCTCAGAAACTTGCCTTGGGTGTGGCAAAAGTTCACTGAACCTGCCACACAGGGCTAAGCCAAACAGGGACCAAAAAAACTTCTAAACCATTTTAGGAAGTTCAGCAGCAGTCAGTCTGGTGCTTCAATTTGCCATCAAATACATTCCCATTGGTATGATGCCTAATTCTGGAGGTACATTAGCAGGGATTCAGGTTTTCCATTTGCTGCAGAAAAGCACAATTTTTTTCCCTTAAAGAAAATGGCAGCCTCTCTTTGGTGGCCATGGTAACACAGCACTCCCTCCCATGCCAGGTCCTGGGCCGTGGAGGCAGCTTCTACTTGGAACTGGTCCAGGTCAGCTGCAGCCCTGGGCCCTGGTGTGGGTGCAGAAATCTGAAGGGGCACATGCCATCCTTGCCCCATTGCCTGTGCCCTCTCTGCCCCCCATTGCATCACCTGTGGCTCCCCACACACCCCTCCATGTTTTGTCTGTGCTCACACCCCTCCTCCCCACACATCCACCCCCTTCCTCACACATTGGGGGCCTGGGTGTGGGGCAAGCACATCAAGAGTGAGGGCCACCAGCAAGGCTGGGGGCCTGTGGCTTGGAATGGGGGGCAACAGCAGGGGCAGAGGCAGGGTACTGGAATATCAGGGCTGCTCAGTGCCACAAATTGGGGGGGAGGGAGGGAATGATAACCTCAGCTAGACCTGTGTCCTGCTGAGTGAAGGGGGCAGGGGGAACTTTTCCATGATAAAAAAAAAACAAAAAAAACAAAAAACCAAATGCCAAAATGTATAGGTATTTAGAATTTATTTTATTATAATGATTGAGGTGCTGGTAGGCTTCCAAATTGCTTTAAATTTGTATATATATCATTAAAACATTGTGTTCAACCGATGCCTATGTATATAGTGGTGTTTCATTTTAATTGAAGAAAGAAGCAGCCTTGGGGGGGGGGAGGGGTTAAATCACAGAATTTTGGATTTTTATCAGAGAATTTGGGACTTTTAAAACAGAGATAACCAGGTGACAGGGAGCCTTGGAGCCTTGTCATTTTTCTTTCCCTCTGCTTAACAATTGTTAGCAAAACAATTGTTAACAAATTGTTAGGTACCTCCTGGGACCTTTAATGTGTCAGAGAGTTTTATGTCACAGACAGACACTATGGGCACTTACACACAAGGAGGAAAGCTGCCCTGAAATGCTGTAATTACAGTGCGTCAGAGCAGACTTGATTAATCGAGTCTGCTGAAGCATGGTAATTACTGCGCTCCAGCAGACTCCAGTACCTTATGTATCAGTGTGGGGATGCTGATACACGAGACGCTTTGGGAGATTAAATTAGAGTAGTTCTCAGATCCGCTCTAATTAAAGTGTCCCCCCCACTCCCAGGGCACATGTATAAATGTGCCACTATAATTCATTTACTTTGAAGGAAATCTGAGTCCTTAGAAGAACAGTCTAAAGCTAAACTCCCAGTCTAGAATGTATCATGAAATTTTGTTTCAACACTTGTCAAAGAATACAGGGCAGTGCCCAAATAGACATAAAACTTCCATAAGATTTCCAGGATAGACAGCCCCATTGCAGGATGGAGAAGCATTCAATCAATGCACTTTATAAATTAATCAATGAACACTGGTCATGTTATCCCCCAAATTATTGTGGCTGGAGTAGAGCCAGCCAAGGCCTAATTAACCTGCTTTATATTTTGTATGACCATCTCCTCCCAGTGATCCAGTATTAATTGTGCTTGAATTGTGGAGCACAGGACAGCTTTAAATGACTCCAGTTTCATGTAATTCCAATGAGCAGTGAAAACAAACTAATCATTGGACATCATAGGAACTGAACAAAGGGGAAGTGTGAGTTATGCAAGTCTGTAACTAGTGCAAGCAAGTTAATTAGGATCAGATGCCTAAATTTTCCTAATGTTTACATGAAGAGAACAAATTGCCTGGTGGCAGCAAAAGCCATCTGTAAAAGGCCTTCCAGCTTCATTACTTGACTTGTTTTCATTATCTTCCTAATTTGCATCTACAGACTAAATTGCAACTATGTATACCCACTGGAAAGAAGGCTATGCAGCAAGAGCAATGCCTTGGGTCTGGACCATGTCACCTCACAGCTCTGTAACCCTTTCAAATTTTCTGCTGAGGATTAAGATGCTGTCCATAAAATATTTTGGAATATTTTTTCTGTCTTCAAAACATAACATTCATAGAGGCCGCATGAGCAGGAGATGTTATTCTTCTTGGATTGCCAAGAAAAGGAACATGATTTTGCTAGTAAATAAATTATTCTCTATCTTTTCTCATTGCCACTAGACGAGAAAAAATAAATGAGTCGTTAAAACATTGGTGTCATGTTAAGCAGTAATGTTCTCAAGGTATGAAAACATACCTCCCCCTTCTAGAATCCAGTTCCTTCTCAAAATAATGAGCAGTAAAACACTAGGGATCTTTTCATGTAAATCGTATGTGCCCCACACAGTAGAAAGACCTGTCCAGTCCCACAGATGTCAGCCAGGATACAAAAAGCTTATTTTGGCTTCTCTTGCTCAGTTCTCCTGCAGCGTACTATAATGCCCCGCTCCACCACCTGTGTACTACATCGATTGCTCTAAAAACAGATCTCAGGCTGTGGGCTGTAGAAGCAATTATTTATTTCTGGAAGTAAATCTACTGTAGCTTGAGTCTGAGTTTAGTACTGGTGCATTAAATCAGGACAGAAAGGCACTGTCATTGTACTAAGGCTATTGTTCCTCTGTAAGATTCCTGTCTTCCACTAAACATCTGTTGTATATGACTACCTAACCTCATACCCCTACATGAAGGCAAAACTTTACCTTCATATCATTTGTATCTTTGTAATGTCTAGGAAACTTGATCTGAAATTCAAAGGTATAAAGTCCAGAAGAGACTATTACTGTATTTTTCTGAATCCAAGATAAGTTCAAATTTAAAATGCGCCCCCCGAGTAATTAGATACTATACATGGAAAATCATACATACAATCTGTACCTGCCCCCTGCCTTCCAGATGTCTGCCTCCAGGCCATGTGCCTCTCATGCTTGTGCCTGACCCCTGCCACCTGTCCCCCACCCAGTTCTATGCTGACTGCACCACTCCACTGCTTACCTTTTTTAGCAGCTCTGCTCTGGCCCTGGGGCAGTCAGCGATGGTAACCTCATCCCCAGCCCTGGCCCAGTCCAGCCAGGCAGAAGCAGCAGTCACAGCTCTGGACCCAGCTAGGTCAGGGCTGGAGGGGTCTCATCTGGAGCAGATGGTATGCAGCAAGGGAAAAGAGGCTGCATAGTCCCCCCACAAGCTGCATACCTCAGGTCTCCCATACACATCCCCCACCATGCACCTTTCACCCCCATTGCACTGTCTCCCCCCATGCCATGAATGATGCCAGAGTTTATTCAGTCAAATTACTAGCACATGCAGATACTCCCAATAATACTAAGTTATAGTAACTCCACTGTTTTCAGTTCAGGGTAGTTAGCAGCAGAATCCTGTATTTTGTACATTGTTTTTAATTTTCATTTCAGAAAAACTTGATAAAATATTTAAAACTGAAAAATATAGTCTTATAAATTCCACATATAGGATCTCTCAGATGAACAGCAATGGGCACATATACATGTCACCATATGGCAATGTTGCTATGGCACCATGCTTTAGTAATTCCTTTTGGAAATATAAAGCATGGTACAGTATGGGTGGTTACTGCACCGTGCACATGGCGCATGGGTAGATTTCATTGCTACATCTCCATAGCTGTGTGCTATACCTGGGGAGTGTGCCACTATGGTGACATAGCTGGCAATCACATGTAAACACACGTGATTGCTGTCACCATAGCGCGCCATATGGCAATATACCGCATTGCTATGTTACCATAGGCTGATGTGTAGACACCCCTAGTATGTACTTAACTCTCTGTTGGCTTAACTTTGCCATGTCAGAAGCTAACCTTTCTCTATCATGGCCATTTTCATAGACAGCTGCTTGTTTATATTCAGTCAAACTCTGCTGTCCTCCTGGCTTGTACATTTCTTTCTGCCTGGTGGTCCATGTTCAACTGGACATAGGGCAGGTGGTGGCTCAGTTCTGACCTCAGCCCC
Source organism: Alligator mississippiensis (assembly GCF_030867095.1). Taxonomy (NCBI): domain Eukaryota; kingdom Metazoa; phylum Chordata; order Crocodylia; family Alligatoridae; genus Alligator; species Alligator mississippiensis. Next base: position 22,860,553 of record NC_081829.1, read on the forward strand.
AGGCCCTGGGCCAAATCCAGAGCTTAACTGATGTCTTCTCTGGTCTGGTACTTGAATATAAAACAAGGCTTCCCCCCCGCCCCCACACCCCCAATGTTGACTGGAAAAAAAAAATCTTGGATTTAATAAATATGGTAGATCATCTCATGTGACCACCTGTATAGCAGAGGCCATTAAATTTTAGTTATACTTCTTATTAGCTAAAGTATAACTTCCAGATGACCATCCAGTCTTGATTATAAGACCTCAAGAGATGGAGACATCACCACTTCCCTTGGTAATTTGCTTCAGTGATTAATCACCCTCACTGTTAAAAAGTCGTGACCAATTTCTAATTTGAATTAGCCTGCCTTCATAGATCTGTAGGCTATATCTGACCCACAAGCCAGAGGCTGGGCACCCTTGAAGTAGAACATTTTTGTAGCTGATTTCTACTAAGCTTTAATTTGAACATATGGCATGTCACACAGAGTGATAGTGTTTGGCAAGGTCCTCCAGCCTCCTCTCTTTCTCCCTCCTGCCTCCTGTCCTGCAAGGGGGCTATGTGATTCATGTGAAACTCTTCTGCCCCAGGGTGCCTCAGCAGGATATGCCATAGCTCACTACCCCTCCTCCCTTTCCCCAACCAACCTTCAGAGCTGCTTCTTTATGGAGCTATTAGCAGCTCCTAGCAAGAAATAGACAATGATGACAACAATGAAGGCAGCAGAGATGACATGAGAGAAGACAATAGCAACAACAGCAATGAGTAAAAGAACTGGAAAAAAATGGCTTTTTTTTTGGCTGATGTGGCATATAATGTGACCGATAAATACCCTGTGCATGCGTGCAGTCACAGTACAGTGCAGCCTGGAAGTGTGGAGAGCAGCCGGGTTCGGCTAGTAAGTCTGTTGTGAGGGAAGGAGTGGTGGGCAGGGGCAGGGAGGACCCAGCAGTGAGGGAGGGAGTAGTGTAGCATGAAATGAACTAATGTAGCTGATGTTAACATAGAGTGTAATAGTAGTGAACTGAAACCATGTTAGTCTTGTCTTATAAGTAACTTGAAAACTCCATTTTGTATTCTTTTGCTTGACATAAGTAAATGTACTCTGCATGCCCTTTATATATGAGTGTATGTGAAAGGGTGAATGGTGAGAGAATGGCATAGAGACAGGGAAAGATGATTTAACTGTGTTTGTAAGCAACATGGCGTCAAATGTGTAAGTTACCAGTCAGTAAACTAATTAATAGATGGCTGAAGAATCCCTTTGAGGCATAGGGCACAAAGCAGATAACGAGGAGGAGGAATGCACACATCCTGAAAGATGGGCAGCAATGACACTCCAAGGCTGAAATACCAACTTTTACGACCAAACTGACCATGGGCTGAGATAAGCAGAAGATGGATGAGAAACAACTGCAAAAACAGAAACTGGGTATGGAAAAACCCCAAAGTACAAAACAAAGGATGCCAATCCCTATAAAAGAGAACCCTGGAATATACCGGGTTGGGTGAGTCTCTCTCAACTGCTGCTTTTTCATAGCACAGATGCATCTGTTCACCCCGCTCCAGCCTGCTATCTGCATCTTCTCTCAATAGGCCTGGGCCGGCCATCCAGTACTCCTATTGAACAACTGCTGCTGGTAACTATAATATCTGAATGGAATGGTTGTTTTGTGTTTGTGTATGTTTGAGTGTAATGATGTGTAGGGTGATTGTGTGTGTCTGTATGTGTGGTGTGTCTGAACCTCTATGTCTAATTCATGTAATCAATAAACACAGCATTTTGCATTTGCCTTATCCCCCTTTATAAGTTCTTGCTCTTGATTTAATAAACTGGTAATTCAAAGTAACAGTAGGGCTGGGGCTGGGGCTAGGACTGGGGCAGGGGCAGGGGCAGGGGCAGGTGCTACACAGCCAGGGCAGAGCATGGGATGGAGCTGCAAGCAGCTTGTCTAGGTGGCGCAGGGTGAGGGGGTGGCTCCCACTGCTGCATGCTCCCCAGGAGGGCATGGGGGATGTGTGCCCCTGGATCTGTGTGTGTAGTGAGGGCAGGGTGCCACTGTGGGCTGGGGCTGGGGACAGCACTGGGCTTTATCCGGTGAGGGGTTGGGCCAAGGCTACTCTTGGGGAGGGTGGTGGCGGCACTGAGGGGGGAGAGGGATCAGGGAGACTACAGCAAATTTTGAGGTAGCTGCAGCTTGCTGCTGTAGCCCTGCTCCCAGCACTGCCGCTGTCCACCCCAAGCACAGCCCGGCCCAGCCCTATCCAAGAAGAGCTCAGCACCACTCTGGCCCCAACCCACAGTGGGCAGCCCACCCTTGCCCTGTGCACAGATCTGGGGGCACATGCCCCCCATGCCCTCCTGGGGTGCGTGCAGTGGAGGGAGCTGCCCCACCCCTACGCCTCCCAGACAAGCTGCTTGCGACTCCATCCTGCACTCTGCCCCGGCTGCTCAGCCCCTGCCCCAGCCCGTCCCACCTCCACTCCCTTCCTCACTGTGGGGGGCCTCGACCTGCCCCCCCATCCCTTCCCTCCCCCCTTGCCCCTTCCCCTACGATAGACTTACTAGCCAGATCTACGTATCGGCAATCAGATCACTATTAGCTGATCTGGCTCCTTAAAAATCGGCCATCAGTATCAGCCCTCAGAATCTGTCAGTGTACCCATATCAACCATACAGTTGGTCCAATAAAAGATATCACCCATAAGAATTCTTGCCTTACATACATTAGCAATCTGAGAGACTGGGAGATAATTTGTTTGGAAAGCTGCAGGTGGGGACAAGATGGAGAGAGAGGAAAAGCACATACACAAAAGCATCTCATAAGATGTTTCAGGAGACTTTGAGCCCTACTGCTGCACCTCCTTGCACCCCATACACAGACTTTGCATGAATCTCCCTACTGCTCCACAGTAAAAGTTGTTTAATTATTCTCATTCATGGCTGTCTTTACTGAACCCAGTGATCACTACGGTTACAGTCAGGCTGCAACTTGAATGCTGTCCTCCTGGCTCTTGCATTCCTTTCTTCCTAGTGGCCCATGTTCAACAGGAGCAATGGAGGATTGCCCCACAGGATGAGCTCTTGCAAACATGATCACTTAATTTTCTTAAGAAGAGAACATTATTGTTCTGAAACACAAAAGCATAGGAGAGATGGGAGTCCAGGAAGGGTGGTTGTTCTTCAAGGGAACGATCCTTCGGGCACAGGAGACAATCACATTGTGTATAAAGGGGGGCAAATGAGCCATGAAACCCTCTTGGCTGAACAGGGAAATCCAGGAAAGCGTAGGGATGAAAAAGGAGGCATTCAGACTCTGGAAGCAAGGGGTTGCCACCAAGGAGGAATATGCCTACTTGGCTTGCACTTGCAGGGAGTCAGTTAGAAAGGCCAAGGCAGCAATGGAACTTAGGCTGGCAACAAAAACCAAGAGCTCTTTTTCAGGTATATAGGGAGCAAAAAGAAGGTGATTGGTAACGTAGGACCTCTACAGGACAGGCTGGGACAAAAGCGATGGATAGGAGGGACAGGGCCGAGCTCTTCAGTGAGTTTTTTGCATCAGTATTCCTGAATACGGACAAAGACAGATCTCCAAATTTGATCATAGACAGGCACAGCAGAGACACCAGCCTACCAACGCTTAGCACCGACTTAGTGAAGGGACACTTGGAGGGGCTTGATGTGTTCCAGTCAGCAGGTCCAGATGATCTTTATCCAAGGGTGCTGAAAGAATTGGTGCCATAGCAGAACCACTGGCAAGACTGTTTGAGCACTCATGGTGCTCAGGACAAGTCCCAGAAGACTGAAAAAGGGCCATTGTGGTCCCAATTTAAAAAAAAAAGGCTTAGTTTGTACCTGGTGGCTTAAGGTTATTTTTGGAAAATGGGACACATGTTCAAAATCCTGTGTCCAGAGGGCATGGAACCCAGGTCTCCTACTTCTTAGGCAAATGCCCTTGGTACTAGGTTATTGGGCAAAACATGAGTGATATTTCTGGGGACATTGTAACAAAAATGGATGTGTTAGTAGTTTCACAGAGACATAAGCAGAGTGGAATAGGCCAATATTTGGGATGCAGGAAGTCCAGAACCCAGGACCTTGATATGTTCTAGGTGAATTTCCAAGTCACTCAGCTATTTCAGGGAAAAGAGTGGTAGTGGTGTCTCATTTTGTTGTTTGCAGTCTGCACTACTTTGTAGTTGTTCATGTGTGTCCCAGGAACAGAAATCTCTTAGGTGTGTAAAAATGCCCTGTAGTGGCTAAAAATGGCTGTTTAGATGAATAGGAAAAATAGAATGCCACGTGTACTGGCTAAGCTGTCTGCTTTACAGGCATTAGGCTTGAACCCTGATAAGGAGATATTTTCATCACAGTATTTAGTGAAGTATACATTTTCTCTTGTCCCAATGGACGTCAGTGTAATCTCACCATTTTTTTTTTTAATAAATGAAGAAATTCACAAAAGATAATGAAGGGCAAAGTAAGAACTAACAGAGTTTGATTGACTATAAATAAGCAGCAGTCTATGAACGTGGCCATGATAGAGAAAGGTTAGCTTTTGACATGGCAACGTTAAGCCAACAGAGAGTTAAGTACATAATTTACTTAACAGAATTAAAAACAATGTACAAAATACAGGATATACTGCTGCTAACTACCATGGTATAAAGATACTGAACTGAAAACATTGGAGTTACTCTAACTTAACATTGGTGGGGGTGTCTGCATGTGTTATTAATTTCACTGAATAAATGCTGGAACCATTCATGCCAGGAGGAGGGGGCTTGTAGTAAGGGAAGCATGGGGGAAGACAATGCAGTGGAGGTGAAAGGTGCATGGGGGAAACAGTGGTGGGGCTGGGGGATGTGCAGGGGACACCTGAGGTGTGCAGCTTGTGGGGGGAGTACAGAGGGGACTATGCAGCCTGTCCTCCCCTGCTGCTTACCTTCTGCTCCAGGTGAGACCCCCTCCAGCCCTGACCTACCTGGGTCCAGAGCTGCCACTGCTGCTTCTGCCTGGCTGGATTAATCATGCCATTCATTGAATGTGTGTTTAGGGGGACCTGTGCCCCTGTGCCTGGGAGCCCCATCAGCTGATCAAAGCTCCTAGCTGAGGGGGCATGTGTCCCCCTAAACTTGGGAGCTCCCAGCTGGCATTGGCTCCCAACAATGAGAACACATGTCACTGAGATTGGGAGCCCCATAACTACCCCATGTACCCCTGTTGCTGGGAGACCATGACTTACCCTTTTTCTCAGCCACATGAAGCACCCCTGCAGCTGGGACATTGCATCAGCTGCAAGCTGTCTCCCACAGGGACCCCTGGTATACTCCTGTGCCTGGAAACCTGGGTCAGCTGATGGAGCTCCCAACCACAGGAGCTTGCTTCTTCTTGGTTCAGGGGGATCCTGAGAGGCATGATGGGATTTGATTCAGGATCCTATTATCCATGCCTCTTATCATGCATGTGTGGCATGGCAGGAGGTGCAATTGTGTGTATCATGCATTAAGCCTTTACTTGCATGTGTAGAGGGATCCTCAGACTTCCTGGGTAAGTGTTCTAGTTAATAAGCTTTTATGTCAAACCTGGTCCCCACCTTTGCCCATATTTTTGAGATAAAGTTATCATGGGCACTAAGTGTTGAGAACTCAGTGTTGTCCATGTATTATGTGTGCTCATAGCATGCTTCACAGATTGGGCCTCACCAGGGATGCAGGCAGCATTCAGGTAGTGCCCTGACTCCATTTGGGGTTGTGTTGGAGCTTCAGTGAGAGTTTGACATCTAGTTAGTGAGACTGGATCACTTCTGCACATGCTTGTGTTCTATCCTGGGTGCTGATCAGGCTTCAGTACATGCGTAGGCGTCTAAATTTAGGAACCTATGAAATTTTGAAGTCACCCAAGGGCTTTTGTGGCTGCTGGAGCAGAATTATTCTGAATACCTTTTTGCTATGTAACTGCCTAAGTTCTTAAATCCTATTTAGATGTCTGTTTAACTGTTTTAGATCTAAAACCAAGTCTTTGGAGATTGCTCAGATCAAAGAGAAGAATTTAGCACTCCAGGGCTAACTGATCACTCAACTGGGTTTTTTTGGATCACAACTCTGGGTTTAGGAGTGCAAAGTCCACTTAAGTTCTCTTTTGACACCCAAATCCTTACGTGGATCTAGCCTTAGAAGTTTAATAACCAACTAAAGGATGTGTTCTCTCGTCTCTGTGCCAATATCACACAATCCCAATGGTTCATGGATTATCACTATAATTACATGTGTAGTTGAAATCTTGGCTCTACTGTGGTAGGACTGGCTCAGAATACTACAGAGCCAGGTTTTCACCCAAAATTCATCCTTTTTCTCTGAACACTCCCACACTTACCAGAATGTAGGAATATTTTTCTGTCTTGTTAAAGGAACTGTCACCAAGTCTGTAGACCAGAACTTCAAGGTCATGTCCAGACAAGTGTGGCCAGACTCTGTGCAGCAGGATTGCCACTGCTGCAGCCCCAGGAGGTCCCCAGAACCCCAGGCAAGGCTGCTGGGGCCAGCCCAGTGCTGGCTTCAGCCTTCCCTACACCACTGGGGGTAACTTGCCATGTGCCAGGGCACACATGGCACAGGCATTCCCTAGGGACAACTAGCAGCAGCACAAGGTGCACTGCTGCTAGTTTTCCCTGGGGAACCAAATGTCTATGCATGTCTGGATGTGGCCCAAGTGGATAACATGGAAAAATACCATTGTCTTTTGTACTAGGTTTAAGGCTGCCGTGTTTGAGTCATGAAAATTCCACAGAGGCAAAGGACATCAAATGTGAATTTAACTAAAACCTTTGGCTAATAAGTCATTCCCAAATCTAATAAACATAACTGGAAATAAATTGCATCTATACATTTCACAGTTTGATTTACATTAAAATGAAAACATGAGAAAGACCTGTCACTGAGAAGTTCAAACAATGCAAAATACTGGACAATTTTATGTTTATTTAACCATAACATATAGCTCCAATTTTCCACTGAGATATAAATAAATCAATAGTCCTACTCTCATCGTGATTTATTTTAGAGCCTTTTTTTAAAGACATATTTCTCCCCCTTACTCTGTTATCATGGTTGTGGTATAGAAATGATTGCACATATGACATCTGGCTGCCCAGGACCCAAGAAAAATAGCTTATAACAAAACTCTTTACCTTAAAAAAACCAGACAACTTCACTTCTGTTCTTACCTTAATCCAGCCAACTTTTTTCATGTGTTTAGGACTGGACATTAAATTGTCACTCAGAACTCTAGCTAGCCTACTGATACTCAAATTCAGTGAGTTTTTAGACAGGTGGGACTGCATTGGCTTGACTTGTTTAAAAAGTACAAGTTGTTCCAAATAAGTCAAGTTATATGAACTCAAGTATTGAAGGTGTCATCAACATTTATCACTTGATCATTTCCAGGAACAAGGTTTCCCAGAGTAGTTTAAGTTGTTAATTAACAAGTATTATGGGACACCTCTGAAGATAAATCTTCTGAAAACCCCATAGCTTCCAAATTACTCTGCAGTATTTTTGATACCACTTACTCATTAGCAGCTGCTCCGTATGAAATGAAAACCAATGCAACAAAATACCAGGTCTTTACGCTGAGTTATTCAACAGTTCCATGCTCTCCAGTGCATCCTGAAATATGTTTTCTTCCTAGATATTTGTAATATTAAGGGAATCCTAGTTACGTTGTCCGGGGTCATTCAGCAAGCAGTGGGAAGGATGAGAGTTTGGAACCCATTCCCCCTGGTGCTCTGGGTGGGAATTCACCCTAGATTCAACCTAGCTCCATGTTTAGGACCAAAACTCAGCAACAGACTGAATTTGAGCACAAACCACTTCTGTCTCTCCGTGGTGCAAGTTCAGATATTTGATCCTGGGTGTCTGTAGGATCTGGCATTTGATGCTTGTGCTGCTGGGCTAGACTCTTCTGTTGGGTCTCAGCAGTACCCCTGTATGGTCCCAATCAACCCCTTGACCATGAATGCCAGCATTCCTGCTTCATGTTTTCTCACTAGCAGCGGCAGCTAGGGGACATGCTGTCCAACTGTGGGGACCCATGGCACTGTGCATTCACCAAGCAGCCCACACTCAGCTGCCACACTCCTTCTGTCCCTCCTGCCCAGTTCAAGAGCTTATTCTTAACTTGCAGAATCAGCTTTTCCCCAATCATCCATGTTTTCTCCCTAAGACCATTTACCACAGGAAATAGGTAGGATTTCCTGCCATCCCCTTCCCTACTCTGCAAGCACGAGGAAGAAGGTATCTCTTATTTTTCTCCCTCCCAGTCAGAGTCCTGGGGGCAGACATTTCACAGTGCTGTGACTGTTCTGTGGAGGTTGCACCCCTGCAGTGAGGATGCATACCAGACAGATGGAGAAGCCTGGGGAGATTTACCAGTAAGGAACAGCAGGTGAAGAGGAAACACTGCACAGCAGGACCCAGCTTCTAGAAAAAAAAAAACTGGAACACAGCAAGTAGCTGAAGAAACTGCAGAATTGAGGAAAGACTGGCTTAGATTTAAGTTGCCACTTGAATTGGCAACTAAAAATGAAATCTTTGAATTTCAAGAGTCTGGGTGTAGCTTTGGAGAAGTGCATTAAGGCAAAACTGGGACAGAAAAAGAGTTCAATGTTAGTTCATCCTGTAGAAAGGACACTCCCCAACCACAGAGCAGGAAACTTTATGGGTTGAAAAATCACTGCACCAGGTAGAAGGCAGCCCACCATCCTTAGAGAACTACTATCAAATACATGTTTTACTTTATACTTACATTCTCTGCTTTTTTTTCCTTCTTCCCACAAATTTTAACATCCCTCCTGGCCCTGGGGTCATCAGTGTACTATAACTTTCTGCCTTAAAAGCATAAACCTCTACCACTTCTCTACCTAGTAGCTGAGTAGACTCTCACCATCTTATTTGAAACAGTCTCTGAAAGGGAAATGGGGGGAGGGGGGCAGGATTCCCTGGCAGGAGTCAGGGGAGCAGGCAAGTTACATTGCCTGTAGCTGCCCCAGTTTCATAGTTGATAGGGTAGGGTCAGAAGGGACCAGAGCAGATCATCAAGTCTGACCCCCTGCCATGGCAAGAAGGAGTACTGGGATCAAACGACCCCAGTAAGGTGTTCATCCAGCCTCCTCTTAAAGACCCCCAGGGTAGGAGCCAGCACCACTTCTCTTGGGAGTTGGTTCCAGATCCTAGCCACCCTGACAGTGAAGTAGCGCCTCCTGATGTCTAGCCTGAATCTACCCTCGGCCAGCTTGTGACCATTATTTCTTGTCACTCCTGGTAGTGCTCAGGGGAACAGGGACTCCCCCAATGCCTGCTGGTCCCCCCTGACTAGTTTGTAGACTGCCACTAGATCCCCCCTCAGCCTTCTCTCATGGAGGCTGAACAGGTTCAGGTCCCTTAGCCTCTCCTCTAAGGGCCTGCCCTGCTGACCCCGATCATGTGAGTGGCCCTCCTCTGGACCCTCTCAATGCTGTCCACATCCCTCCTGAAGCGTGGTGCCCAGAACTGGATGCAGTACTCCAACTGCGGCCTGAGGATCACCTTCTTGGACCTACTCATGATGCATCTGTGGATGCATAACAAGGTATGGTTGGCCTTCCTGACCGCTTCCCCACACTGTCGGCCCATGTTCATAAAAACAAAGCAGCCGTGTCAAACCATAAACTGAAGTGGAGAGGTAACAAACCAGTGGTAACAGCATTCCACAATGGAAAGGGAAAGGAGATAAGGAATCCCCCTGTTTCCCCAAAGATGTACATTTCAGCTCACTGACACCTTCCAGGTCTGCAAGAAATCTGGTCAGTTACCTGAGTAGGTCTGGTTGTTAGTGGTCTAATGCCTCCAGCTGTTCTTAGCTGCTTGCATGGGTGTGTTTTCCTGCTTATATATCAGACTATTCAAGAAGACAGATGGAGCAGTATAAATTGGGGGTGAGGGAGGCACCGGCATTCTTACACTCAATTTTAATTCTGGTTGAGAATGAGATTGATGATACAGTGGGTGGTTTCCTAATTAGCTCCACAGTAAACATCTCAGTGTCTACACCTGTAGTGCTATTAGGCCAACTCCACAGTAAGCGTCTCATATAGATGCACCCACTGTAGTAGTAAGCCTGTCATATCTTCACTGTAAGTAATTCTGTATATAAGTTTCTGTAAATAAAATGCTGTTTCCATACCACAAGCCGCAAGGTAATACAAGTGGATCACTTGCTGCTTTAGGCACAAACTACAGTGATCAGCCAATAGCTACATCTGTGAGAAGTTCAACACAGGGTTTTGCCCCTTCTGCTTGTCTCCAGGCTTGCTTCTATTGCAGTGAATTAAAATCAGCTTCCTTGCCTAAGACATGCACACCAATTTTTGAGGGAAGGTGTATGTGGTATGTGAGTAAATACAGTAACTCCTAGAGGCAGACTCTAGCCTTGCTGATAGATGCCTAGCTTAAGAGTACTAAGCTCACCCCTTCACTGCCTCTTTGAAAGTCTCCTGAATTTCGGGCTGCACTGCTCCCTACACCTTTTGCCTTAGACACTATATCCGTGGCCAGCAAGGCCCATGGCCTTTTGAAGGAAGTCACATTCAGTCTGTATGCTTTTTCTTCTAGCTGTCCAATTGCCCTTGATGCTCAAAATTGCATCAGTGAACATAACATGTTTACTCAAATACAAGATGTGGTTTTCCCCCCAATTTACATTGCTTACAAGAAAATCTCACTAAGTACATCATGTGCTCAAGAATAGAAACCAACTATGACGTTGATTAAATGCAGCCAGCTCTGAGCATGTCAGTAACACTGAGTATGAATATAAAACACATGGCTCATATTGGGAAAACATGCTGGTGGGAACCTTTATCTTTCTTTCGTTCTTTCTTTTATTTTTACAAATTTTATTAAAAGCACACTTACCACTCTATGCTTACAAAGCTACGCATCTTAAGCATTCCTGTTTTACCAGAATTTTATATCACAGAAACAACTACATATCAAAAACATAACAACATATATTAAACCCTTAAACAACATACATGATCTTCCCACCAAAAAACCCTTACAGAAATCTTTTTCTTTATACAGAACCCCATGAGAACTAGTTACCTCAGTAACCACCTGAAACTCTCCACCCCTCTTATCAGTCCTCTCTGTAGGTTTAGTGAAACAAGTGTATCCAGTCCTTTTTCCTCCACTTCTTTTCCACCTCTTCCTCTTTGATCTCTTCCCTGTCCCCTTCAATGTAATATTTCAGTTCATGCAGCACAAGTTTCAGGCACTCTTTCAGTGAAAGCCAACCCCTTAAACACCCATAGGTGTCTTACTTTCCACAAATTAGTTTTAACACATGCTAATGAAGTTCTTAATAACATTTCCCCTGGTCCCCTTGGCGTGAGTCCATATACTACCATCCCTCATGTTAATTAAATATTTATTTTGGTGATGCTCTGAAAACGGCAACCCTTTCCCACACCTCCTTTGCATCCGTACACTCCCAAACTATGTCCCACTGTTTCTTCTTTCTGGCATCTCTCCCTTAGGCACCTTGAAGAGCTTGTTAAGCCCCATCTGTGTTGCACTTCTCTCACCAGCAAGATATTTGTTACAACCATCTACACTTGGTCAGCATTTTCACCTCTTAGTTGTTTACTTGCCACTGCTCCCCACACCTTCTTCACTTGTCCATCTATGAAGTTTCCCACCAGCACCATCCTGTCTCTCTCCCTTAATGCTTTCATCAATTTCTTATGATCCTTCAGGACCTCTAGCCCTACCTTTTCTATTTTATATCTGCATGAATCCTTCCATCCTGATGTAATGAACTGGTGGTTGCCAGGGCCATGGGCTCTTCAAAGAGGTTTGATATAATCCCTATTTTCTCAAAATTACAGCTGCATGAAATTGGGTGATATGAGCGGCTTTCCCCTCTCTCTCCATTACCGCCTTGCATATTGTACTTACATATTTCCCAGAGATGAACAATCCCAATTCTGGCAGACCACATCCCCTCACTTCTCTCACTTTGTATAGCTCAGCTCAAGCAAACCTTTCTTTTTTGGCATTCCAGAAGAACACGCATATTTCCCTCTGTACTTTTGCTATGTGCTACCATGTCAGAAGGAATAAAATAGCCATACATAGAATAATCGGCAGTAGCACAGCCTTAAATGCTACCACTTTTACAGCAAAGGACGATATATAAATTTATAAATTTCCCATATATAGAATCTAATTAGTGGGCGGCCATCCTATAATCAGGGTCATCTTATATTTGAGTAAATACAGCATTTTATTTAGATATTCCCTGCCCCTGCCAAATTCTCATTTCCCTTCTAGCTCCCAGACTTTCTGATTTCATTTTTGTCTCTGCACCTCACCACAAGTTTAGAGTCTTCTGCAATAGCTACTGGCAACAGCTACCCCTTATCTTGTAAGTGTAATTCACATGAATTTGTCTGTGAGCTGGTAATCTTGAAGAAACACAGAGAGAAAATCTGCCAGCTTTGAGAAGCCACCTCATGTCCAAAATTTGTTCAGGCATTCATTAGCAACCATGATTAAAAACTTAGTGATATAATCAACTTCTGCATTTGCAAATGATTCACACTTCTCTGTTATCTTTCAGCTGACCTTCATAGATATTAATTCAACATATATTCTAGTAGGTCAGTAATGCAAGTAGGAAACTGCTTAATAGAACATAGGATTGCAGCCAGTTTTGGAGTGTAAAGGAGAAACTGTTCAGTGGTGCATAATAACACTACCTAGCACTTAAGAAACCATAAAATATTACTGTATCTAAAACATACTAGAGATGGAGAGAGAGTATAACTAAATAAGAACCTGAATTACAATTTTGGAAGGAAGTAACATTGATGTCCTTACTCTTAGGAAAATATCATGAGATCTTTAATAATTTTAGGGATCAGGAGGTAATTTTTGTGCTGGGCCATTGGTTCAGTATGTAGAAAAGAAGTCTCTGATAACTTATTTCTTAGCTAGGCACGGTCTTTCTACATACTGATCCAGCCCAGCTTGTGAGATCTAATTTACTCACAGTCTTAAGTCATATGATAGTAGAAAAACCAAAAAAAAATTTAGCCAAGTATTAAAACAATTAAAACAATATTAGTGTATACATATTGTACCTAATTTTTATTCACAACAGATGCTTATTGTAGAATATTCGTGCATCTGTTGCAAAAAATATAGCAAGAAAAAATTATAACCTTAGCATTATTTATTACATTGTCATTGAAAAAAATGTCTTGAAAATAAGTTGTAAAAACTATTGGGCAGCATTAAACTTTTGCTGCTGAGTTCACAGGCTACTCAGGGGATTTTGTGAACTTCTAAAAGATTCATGTACTGGAATCTCATCCACAGTGCTTGGGTAATGTTTTTGTTTACACAATTTACAAATTAGTGGGTTTGAGGGTGAGATAAATTCTGTAAGGGATAGATTTCAGGCTAGCAAAGAATTTGGTTTCTTGTGTAAACATCAGTATGGTTGTCTCTTTTATGAAACCTAAGCTCCCATGAAAAACAGAAAATAGAGAGGGGAACATTGACCAAAATTGTTACCAAAATGCATAAGTAAGCAAAGGTGGGAAAAACATTGTGGGTGGTTTCTTTTTTCCCCCCAAAAATGTAGATTTGATTCACTGAAACATTTTTTAAATGCATGTGAAATTTGCTGAATTATTTCAGCAGAAGAATTCTAAAAAACACAACGAGAATAGATTTTTTACCTTAATGTATGACTGGTCTGCTAAGCCAAACAGCCCTAAGGCGATTAACATTTGTTCAGTTTACAGCATAAGGTCTGACAAAGCCCAAAGTCTGGCTCTGGAGAATAATATACAAGGAAAAGTGTTTATCATATTTACTTATATATGAATCATGGTTGATCCAAATATTTGAAGTTCTTGAATCTTCAGGGAATCTAAACTTTACATGTTGTTTTTGTAAATTGAATGGAGGCAACAAAAGTAAAATAATCCTCCAAGGATGTAATCCCTGAGATGAGTGAGAACTAGGAAGTTTTGTGCCCTAAGTGGTAGCTTGGCTAAGTGATAGCAGGGTTGGCAGCATGAACCTGCCATTTTTATACCACTCTGTCATAGAGCAATGAGCCTGAGGGGCTGGACAGCCCTGCCCAGAGGATGGAAAGGTAGCAGGAAAAGCCCCAAAACCTGGAGAAATGGCAGGGGAAATGCCGTGACCCAGGGAAACTTACCCAGCACAGACATGGTGGCAGGAAAGAGAGAGTCACGGGTAGCACAGCCCATGTGCTACATTAGTAGATTATGAGTCCAGCTGGGAAGGTGTGTAATGATGATGTCATCAGCTGGTGCCAGGAGACAGCTACAAAAGCCAGCAGAAAAGGGTGAGACAGGGGGCTGCAGCAAGGCAATTGCTGTGTGCTCCCAGCTGGCATGGCTGGCCATACCATACCCTGAGGATGCCAGGGATGATCTCAGAGAGTACCCTGGCCCCAGAGAGGGCAACGCCCGGGACTGGAGAGGGGTGTGATGCCGAGGATCCAAAAGTCCAATGGATTGTAGGGATGCGTGAGTGGGAGGACAATCCACTGCCTCCCTAGTCATTATTTTCAGTTTATAGTTTCATAGTTTCATAATTGGTAGGTTCGGAAGGGACCTGAGCAGATCATTAAGTTTGACCCTCTGCTGTGGCAGGAAAGAGTACTGGGGTCAAATGACCCCGGCAAGGTGATTATCTAGCCTCCTTTTAAAGACCCCCAGGGTAGGAGCTAGCACCACTTCTCTCGGAAGTTGGTTCCAGATCCTAGCTACCCTGACAGTGAAGTAGCGCTTCCTGATATCTAGCCTGAATCATAGATTCATAGATTCATAGATGTTAGGGTCGGAAGGGACCTCAATAGATCATCAAGTCCGACCCCCTGCATAGGCAGGAAAGAGTGCTGGGTCTAGATGACCCCAGCTAGATGCTTATCTAACCTCCTCTTGAAGACCCCCAGGGTAGGGGAGAGCACCACCTCCCTTGGGAGCCCGTTCCAGACCTTGGCCACTCGAACTGTGAAGAAGTTCTTCCTAATGTCCAATCTAAATCTGCTCTCTGCTAGCTTGTGGCCATTATTTCTTGTAACCCCCAGGGGCGCCTTGGTAAATAAATCCTCACTAATTCCCTTCTGTGCCTCCGTGATGAACTTATAGACAGCCACAAGGTCGCCTCTCAACCTTCTCTTGCGGAGGCTGAAAAGGTCCAGTTTCTCTAGTCTCTCCTCGTAGGGCTGGGTCTGCAGGCCCTTGACCATACGAGCTGCCCTTCTCTGGACCCTTTCCAGGTTATCCGCATCCCTCTTGAATTGCGGTGCCCAGAATTGCACGCAGTACTCCAACTGTGGTCTGACCAGTGCCCGATAGAGGGGAAGTATCACCTCCTTGGACCTATTTGTCAAGCATCTGCTGATGCACGATAAAGTGCCATTGGCTTTTCTGATGGCTTCGTCACACTGCCGACTAATGTTCATCTTGGAGTCCACTAGGACTCCAAGATCCCTTTCCATTTCCATGCCACCCAGCAGGTCATTCCTTAGGCTGTAGGTGTGCTGGACATTTTTCCTCCCTAGGTGCAGCACTTTGCATTTCTCCTTGTTGAACTGCATTCTGTTGTTTTCTGCCCACTTGCCCAACCTGTCCAGGTCTGCTTGCAGCTGTTCCCTGCCCTCCGGCGTGTCCACTTCCCCCCATAGCTTTGTGTCATCTGCAAACTTGGACAGAGTACATTTCACTCCCTCGTCCAAGTCGCTGATGAAGACATTAAAGAGTATCGGTCCAAGGACCGAGCCCTGCAGGACCCCACTGCCCACACCCTTCCAGGTCAAAGCCGACCCATCCACCACGACTCTCTGGGTGCAACCCTCCAGCCAATTCTCCACCCACCGGACTGTATAGTCATCCAAGTCACAGCCTCTTAACTTGTTCACCAGTATGGTGTGGGATACTGTATTGAAGGCCTTCCTGAAGTCTAAGTATACAACATCCACCCCTCCTCCTGTGTCCAGGTGTTTTGTAACCTGGTCATAAAAAGAGACTAGATTGGTCAGGCACGATCTGCCTACCACAAACCCGTGCTGGTTTCCCCTCAGCATAATTTGTCCTGCCGGGCTCTCACAAATGTGAGCCTTGATAATTTTTTCAAAGACTTTGCCAAGGATGGAGGTGAGACTGACTGGCCTATAGTTGCCTGGGTCCTCCTTCCTCCCCTTCTTGAAAATGGGGACCACATTGGCCCTTTTCCAGTCCTCCGGGACTTGGCCCGTGCGCCACGAGCGTTCAAATATTCCCACCAGTGGCTCTGCAATGACGTCGGCCAGTGCCTTCAGCACCCTCGGATGGAGCTCATCTGGGCCTGCCGACTTAAAGGCATCCAGTTCTTCCAAGTGACTCTGCACCAGCTCAGGGTCTACCCTCTGCTAGCTTGTGCCCATTATTTCTTGTCACTCCTGGGAGTGCTCAGGGGAACAGGGACTCTCCCAGTGCCTGCTGGTCCACCCTGACTAGTTTGTAAACGGCCACTAGATCCCCCCTCAACCTTCTCTTGTGGAGGTTGAACAGGTTCAGGTCCCTTAGCTTCTCCTCGTAGGGCCGGCCCTGCTGACCCCTGATTATGCAGGTGGCCCTCCTCTGGACCTTCTCCATGCTGTACACATCCCCCCTGAAGTGTGGTGCCCAGAACTGGATGCAGTACTCCAACTGTGGCCTAACCTGTGTCACATAGAGGGGGAGGATCACCTCCTTGGACCTGCTTGAGATGCATCTGTGGATGCATGACAAGGTGTGGTTGGCCTTCCTGACCGCATCCCCACACTGTCAGCCCATGTTCATATTGGCCTCAATAATGACTCCAAGATCCTTCTCTGCCTCTGCACTGATGAGAAGGGAGTTCCCCAGCGCGTAGGTCTGCTGCTGGTTCTTTCTCCCCAGGTGCAATACCCTGCCCTTGTCAGTGTTGAAACCCATCCTGTTCTCATCTGCCCACCCCTGTAGCCTGTCCAGATCTGATTGCAACCTATTTCTTCCTTCTAGCATGCCCTCTTCACTCCACATCTTAGTGTCATCTGCAAATTTGAACAGGGTGCATTTTACCCCTTTGTCCAAGTCACTGATGAAGATGTTGAACAGTGTGGGCCCGCGGACCGAACCTTGCAGAACCCCACTGCCCACATCCCTCCAGGTCAAATAAGACCCATCCACCACCACTCTCTGGGTGTGGCCCTCTAGCCAGGTAGTGACTCATCTGACTGTGTAGGCATCAACATTAATTACTCCTGGGGCCAGGACTTGAGGCCACATTTTGTTGATGCCCACACTGGGGCCAAGAGGCCAGGAGCTCTCAGGGACTTCTCAGTGGAGGACTGTTTTTAGACTGGGCCAGCTGGCCTGTCCGATCCAGGAGAATGGTCACAGGAAACAAGACCTGTGCCCCCGCTTTCTTTGAGTTTTGTAGGATGAGCACAGCCAAGCGACCAGGAGTCCAAGAGCATGCCCTGAGCCACTGCACAGACCAACTGTCCTAGCAGCTACCTTTAAAATCCAAGTGGGGTGGAGTCACACACTGGAACTCAGAAGAGCCAAGGTCACCAACTACATGGCAAAGGACATCAAAGTTGGAGCACAGAAAGAGTGTAGGGGAGGTGGAGCCCCAAGAACATCCATACAGAGCACCTCCAAGTGAAGCTGGATAAAAAAGGAAACTCTTGAATCTATTTTAAGAACAAGACCTGGTGGGTGAGCAACAGGGACTTTCTTTTGGAGATGGCATCTGGAAGACCTTAATGCCAGACAAAAATAAAGCCCAAGCTAGGATCACCCAGGCCTGAGGTGCTCAGGAGCAGCTACTCAAGATTAGATGGGCACATACTCCTTCTGCAAAAACAGTTCCTGGGGCTCATGACCTGCTCATCCATCCTTAGTTATGCTACTGCCCCCAAGACTGACAGCATGAACACATGTAAAGTGACCTCACATTTCTCTCTAGTTCTGGCTCCCTTCAGTGGTAGCTTTAAGACAGGTTCAATATATTGTGAGTGGCTGCAGAAGGTAGGTGAGCGTGTTGGTAGAATAGAGGTACAGAAGAATTATATGCACAGGGAATTTTTTTTTCATGTCCACAAAAAGCAAGATTAGGAGCATCTAAGGTAGCAAAGACATGCTTTGAAGTGATATGTACAAATCCTTAGTATTTTGGGATGATCAATTTGAGAAATAAACCTTCTACCTCACTTAAACTAAATAGTTGGCTGAGTAAGAATGAGACCCTGTCTATCCCAAAAGAAGAGATACTGTCACAAACTACTGTTTTGTGGTGTGCTGATGAAGTACCTGTCATCTGTTGTTGACCTTGTTCTTTGATTGGATCCATTTTAATTTAGCTGCATTACATAACCAGGGTCAAGCATAAAATCCTAGAAATTATGCAATAAACAGCATAGGAGAAAATAAGTAGGATTCAGGGCATTTTACTATTAGTATTTCCTGTTGTATCATGATGTTCATGGACATGTTGCCTAAAATTCCATATTTAACACCGATTCCTATTTTACACTTAAAACAGTGATTCAATTGCTTTGGTATAAATTAAGAAAAGCATATTCACCCCAAATTTATAGCACTGATTCTTTGGGTACAGAATGGATTTTCTGAGACTTTACAAGTGTTAAATGGTTTATGAGCTAAGTTTAACTAAAACCTGGGTCCTTTAAGAACATTAGAAACTATGCCTGTCTTTTTTTTTGTTCCAAATGATGCAGACACTTCAAACAAACATATAGTTAAAATTAATTAAAACCTGAAAGTCATGTTTGAGGAAATTAGGTTGCAATTAAATTAAATTAATATCCATTGTATCAAATCGCTATGATTATATAGGCCACTGGCTCAGTAAATTTTGTATTAGGAGATTATGACATCAGATGTAACTGACGAAATCACTAGATATTACATTTTCATTCCATCCATTCAGGAAGAGCACACACCAACTGCTGAACCTTCCTTAGCCTGACGAAGGGTTTTTGAACCCAAAAGCTTGCTTAATAACTATTCTCCAACTATTTGGGTTGGTCTAATAAAAGATACCAAATTCACCCAAGGAACCTTGTCTGCCTATGTCCTTAGAACAACACGGCTACAACCTACACCCCTAGATATTTTAACAAATTTGCATGAATCAATTCTATTTGTTGTATTATAGGATCAAAGAAAACTAGGGCTGGAAGGTACCTCATAAGGTCATCTGGTCCATATCCATGTTCAAGGCAACTAAACCTTGCCAAGTGTCTGTGTCTGCCCAACCTGCTTTTGAAAGTTTCCAAGGACAGAAAATCCATAACTTCTCTAACAACTTGTTCCGACACTTGACCAACTTCATAGTCAGAACATTCCTCCTAATTTCCAGCCTAAATTTTCCCTGCTGCACCTTAAGTCCACTGCGCCTAGTCCTGTCTCCTACAGCCACAGAGAAAAGCCCATCTCTAGCTTCTCTATAATCACTTTTCAGATATTTGAAGACTATTATTAATTCCCCCTTCAATCTTCTTTGGACTAAATAACCCTAGTTCTTTCAATTTTTGCCCATGATTCTTGCTAATAATTTTTATTGCTCTATGCTAGACTCTTTCTGAACTGCCCACACCCTTCTTGAAGCATGGGGCCCAAAACTGGACACTCCAGGTAAGGCCCCACCAGTGCTAACTAGAGTGGAAGAATCACTCCCTTGATGTGCAAGTGACACTCTTGCTAGTACAACCCACTTTACTTTTGTCTTTTATTTCATCAAGAGCCCACTGTCGGGTTATATTTATCTAAAGATCGACTGTAACCCCTAGTTCCTTCTCTGCAGTACTGCTGCCTGCCAAGTCATTCCCTAGCCTGTATTTGTGCATGTGGTTATTCTGTCCTTAGTGCAGGATGCTGCACTTGTTCTTGTTGCATCTCGTCCAACTGACTGTGGACCATTTCTCCAGTCTATACAAGTCATGTTGAATCCTAGCCCTACCTTCCAGAGTGTCCTTAATTCTATTCAACTTGGTGTCATCTGCAAATTTACTAAATGTGTACTCCATTTCATCATCCAAATCATTAATAAAGATGTTATTTTTTATATAACCCAAGGGGTGACAGTCCCAACAAGAATCAAAGGGGGCAAGAGTGCTCAAAAGCCCCCCTGCCTCACCAAAGGCATTCAGGAATGCCTGAAAGCCAAAAAGGAGGCATACACCCAGTGGAAGGGAGGGGCTATCACCAAAGAGGAGTATACCTCCAACGCTCGGGTCTGTAGGGGGCTGTTAGGAAATCTAAGGCAGATACAGAACTAGGGCTAGCATCAAGGATCAAGGACAACAAAAAGTCCTTTTTTAAATACATAGGGAGTATGAAGAAGGCACCAGGTAACGTGGGGCCCCTGCAGGATACTCTTGGCAATCTGGTCGCTGCACCAGAGGAAAAGGCAGACCTTTTTAACAATTTCTTTGCCTCCATTTTTTTGTGCAGGGACTGGGACTCACCCATGGAGATTCAGGATGAACTCAGGAGAGACTCTGCCAGGCCTAGGATCAGGGAGGACTGAGTTAGAGAACTTCTGGAGGGGCTGGACGTGTTAGAATCAGCAGGTCCAGATGTTCTCCACCCCAGGGTTCTGAGGGAATTGGCAGGGGTTATCGAGGAGCACTCGTGGTGCTCTGGCCAGGTGCCAGACAACTGGAAAAAGGCCAATGTGATCCCCATTTTCAAAAGAGGGAGGAGGGAGGACCCGGGCAACTATAGGCCTGTTAGTCTTACTTCGATCCTGGGGAAGCAGTTTGAGAAGATTATCCAGGAGCACATCTGTGAAGGACCAGCAGGGGGGATGATGCTCAGGGGCAACCAGCATGGGTTCATTAGGGACAGGTCCTGTCAGACCAAACTGATTGCCTTCTATGATCAGGTCACAAAATCATTGGACTCAGGTGTCGCGGTGGATGTAGTCTTTCTGGACTTCAGGCAGGCCTTTGACGCTGTCTCCCAACCCATTCTTATTAAAAAGCGAGGCAACTGTGGCATTGATACCTACACAGTCAGATGGGTCGCAAATTGGCTGAGGGACCACACCCAGAGAGTGGTGGTGGATGGATCATATTCGACCTGGAGGGATGTGGGCAGTGGAGTCCCCCAGGGCTCGGTCCTTGGGCCCACACTGTTCAATTTCTTTATTAGTGACTTGGAAAAGGGGGTGACAAGCACCCTGTTCAAATTCACTGATGACACCAAGATTTGGGGCGAGGTGGGCATGCTAGAAGGGACAGGATACAGCTGGACCTGGACAGGTTACAGGGGTGAGCGAATGAGAATAGGATGGGATTCAATACTGACAAGTGCAAGGTACTGCACCTGGGAAGGAAGAACCAGCAGCATACCTACAGGCTGGGGAACTGCCTTCTCGAAAGCACAGTGGCAGAAAGAGATCTTGGAGTCATTATCGATTCCAAAATGAACGTGGGCCGCCAATGTGAGGACGCGGTCAATAAGGCCAACTGCACCTTGTCATGCATCCACAGATGCATCACAAGCAGGGCCAAGGAGGTGATCCTCCCTCTCTATGCAACATTGGTCAGGCCACAGTTGAAGTACTGCATCCAGTTCTGGATGCTGCACTTTAGGAGGGATGTGGCCAGCATTGAGAGGGTCCAGAGAAGGGCCACTTGCATGATCAGGGGACAGCAGGGCAGGCCCTATGAGGAGAGGCTACGGGACCTGAACCTGTTCAGCCTTCACAAGAGAAGACTCAGAGGGGATCTGGTGCCCATCTATAAACTTACCAGGGGGGACCAGCGGGGAATGGGAGAGACCCTGTTCACCCAAGCACCTCCCTGAGTAACAAGGAATAACAGCCATAAGTTGTTTGAGAGTAGGTTCAGGCTGGACATTAGAAGACAGTACTTCACAGTTAGGGCAGCTAGGAACTGGAACCAACTTCCAAGGGAAGCAGTGCTGGCTCCTACCTTAGGAGTCTTTAAGAGGAGGCTTGATAGTTACCTAGCTGGGGTCATATGAGCCCAGTATTCTCTCCTGCCTTGGGCAGGTGGTTGAACTTGAAGATCTACTTAAGTCCCTTCTGACCCTACATCTATAAACCTATGAATCTGTGTTGAATAGTACCGGACTCAGGACTGATCTCTGGGGAACACCACTTGATACCTCCTCTCAGGTAGACATTGAACCATCGAGGACTACTTATTGAGTATGATGATCCAACCAGTTTTATATCCACCTTACAGTATTTCATCTAGTCTGCATTTCCTAAGCTTGTTAATGAGAATATTTTGATACAGTGTCAAAATCCTTGTTAAAGTTGAAGTATTCCACATCCACTGCTCTCCCCTCATCCACAAAGTCTGTCACTTCATCATAGAAGGAAATCAGGTTTGTCAGGCATGATTTCCTCTTGGTGAATCTGTGCTGACTGTTCCTGATCACTTTGTTTTCTTCTAGGTGTTTCACAATGGATTTCTTGAGGACCTGCTACATGAGATTTTGATTCAGTGTTATGAGGGAGACTGGATACATCAAGAGTTCTCACTGTCACAGTACTTGGCCCAGCTTTGACTACTATATAAAGGTTCTACATACTGGTTTGGGCATCAGTGCCTGAAAGTCTCCTCAGGATATAGTTGCATGTCTCCAGTGTTCATCAGGGCAGTGTCTTTGGGACAGCTGGGGCTGGAGTGCAGGGGGCAGCCTTTAGAAACCAAAGAATATAGTGTCTGTACCTACTCAACCCATCATATACATCATTTTTTGTAACATGGCCCTCAACAATAATAAATCAATGGTAAACTAAGGGCCAGATTTATTAGCCCACTTCGGCTTATGAATTACCTGTAGGTCCAGCTTAATTGGTCAGCACTGTCTGACTGCATTCCACTGTATTGGTGCACTGGGTAATTTGGCAGTATAAATGAAAAAAAAAATAATTAAGGCTTTGTTCTCTTTATACCTGTATAATAAATCATAGGGCACAGTAAGTAGCAATATTCTTCCTGGGGTTTTGTGGATAAGTATAATTTTTAAAACCTAGGAAGTTCTGAGGCTAAAAATTACACTTAAATACAGTTAAATTTCAGACTTTATATCAGGATATGGACAGGTACATAATTAAAATGCTTTTATGAGATAGGAGGTCCACTGTAACTGTTTTATCTCTCTGTTCTACCTTGTCTACTTGGCATCCCCCATACTACCAAGGTTATGGCTTGTCAATAGCATCCCTTTGCAGGAATGCTGGGATGCCATGTAGACATATCTTAAGTGAAAGGAAAACTGCTATGACTTTAAATCTGTTTCATTCAAGTTAAAATTTACAGTGATGTAGCTGCACTATAGCAGTGCAGGAACAAGACAAATGAAACAGTTATATCAGTTAGACAAACTCTACCACCTTTTCCCCTCCCCATTCTTTAAATAGCTTTGTGTTACTTTTGCTAACAACTGTCCTTGCTTAAGAGCAAAAATCATTGCAGAGATGCTGCAGTTATCTCAGTATACAGCAGAGCTACACAAAATCAGGAAACAGTGATCATAAATTGGAGGAGGAAAAGGAAGTACAAAATTATGTGAAACCCCCCCAAAAAAGTTTGTGCCACTAAT
This sequence comes from Alligator mississippiensis, assembly GCF_030867095.1. Taxonomy (NCBI): domain Eukaryota; kingdom Metazoa; phylum Chordata; order Crocodylia; family Alligatoridae; genus Alligator; species Alligator mississippiensis. Next base: position 22,884,238 of record NC_081829.1, read on the forward strand.
GTGACAGATGAGAGATCAAAGGACACTCCAGGAAAGTATCTTAACCAGAAGCATAACTGGGGCTTGGTATGGAAGGCACTGGCCCTGGGTACCAACTCAGAGGGTGTGCAAGGTTGGCTGCTACTGCTGACCCAGCCTCTGCTGCTGCCCAGGGTGCAAAAATTGTTTGTTACACACATGGGCAAAAATAACCCAATCTTTACCTACATTATGATGAGCTCAACATTAGTTATTACCACACAGGAAAGAGATCTGGGAGGCATTGTGGACAGATCACTAAAAAGATTGTCTCACTGCTTAGCCCACATCAAAAGGGCAAAAAATGGTAGGGATTATTAAGAAGGAAATTGTAAACAAAACTGAAAGTATCATTATGCCCCTTTATAAATCCATGTTGCATTCACACCTTGAATACCGTACCCAATTCTGGTCCCCAAACCTCAAGAGAGATATACAAGAGCTAAAGAAGGTTCAGAGAAGGGCGACAAGGATGATTAGTGATATGGAAGGGCTTCCATATGAAGAGAGACTGTAGAGGCTAGGCCTACTCAGCTTAGAAAAGAGATGCTTGAGAGGGAGCAAGATAAGGGTTTAGAAAATACTAAATGATGAAGAGAAAGTAAATAAGATTTATTATTTACTGTATTTCACAATACAAGAACATGGGGCCACAAAATGAAACTAATATATAGTAAATTTAAAACTTAACAAAAGGAAGTTCTTTTTCACTCAGTGGGGGCATCTACACATGCAATTAGCATGTAGCAATAAACTTTGATGTGAGTGAGCGGTTTGCCCAGGCAATGGCCAGCCAGGTGTCCGTGGGGAGTGGTTGCTGCATGGTGGTATCCTGCTGTGGGTAGAGCTGCTTGAGTTGCTCCTGGAAGGTGGCCTGGATCAGTTGGAATGACCTGAGCTACTGCTCATCATCCCAGATGATCTGGATGACATGCAACCACCAGTCCTGGCTGGTCCAGTGGGCCCACAGGCGGTGAGGCTGAAGGCCCAGAAACACATGTACGACCCCAGTAGTGGTGTCCAGGAGAGCATAGTCGGCATCCCTGCTGGGGTCTGGATGGCAGCACGGGGTCTGGGTGGCAGTAGCATGGGGCAGGGGGCCTGGGACATTGCAGTGAGCCACAGCAGGCTGCCGTGCCACCTGGGGGGGGCACGAAGGCCAAGACTGACCTGGGTCCACCAGCAGTCCTGGCAACAGGCCAGCAGGGTGAGCAGGGTGGCCAGGGCAGTGGTCATCACTCCTGGGGCCTGGGGCTGGAGCAGCCCTGGTGTAGCAGGCAGAAGCTGTGGCAACAGAGCTGCCACTTGCTGCCATCACACTATATATGCTGCTCCGGGCCAGGAAAGCAGGTGGCCAGGGAATAGGGAGCAGGGCTACCTTGTAAAGATGGCTGCTGACTGCAGGCAGGTGCAGCCAGAGCCTCCAACTCCCCCTGGTAGTGGCAGGGGGAATGAGCAAGGCTCATGGGGGTGGGAGAAGACTGCTGCCATAAGCAGCAAATCTTCTCCTGCATCTCTGCATGTGTAGATACATACTGTAATTTACTGTAGAGTAAACCCACCCCACAGCATTTGCACATGTAGTCACACCTAGTGGGTGTGTCTACACATGCATTGGACTGCACAGTAACTGGCATTACTGCACGGTGCTGATGCTGCACAGGTTTTTTCCCATGCTAATGTGCAGTAGGAACAAACTTGTGTAGACATGTCTTGAGTAGAAGCACCCAGTGTGTATTTAAAGTGTGGAACTCATTGCCACCAGATGTTGTGGAAGCTGGCAGTTTAGTCAGTTTCAAAAAAGGATTGGACAAATTCTTGGAGGAAAGGGGCATCAGTAGTTTTTGAGCATGAGAGATACAGCCCCTTAATCAGAATTTTCTAGGCCTTAAATGCTGGAGGCTGCAAGTGAGAGAGGAACAGTAGAAAAACCCCTGGCCATACCCAGTTCACTCTCCCTTTCAACATCCACTCTCTACCACTGAGTGACACAAGATACTGAGCAAGATGGACCTATGGTCTGATTCAGTAAATGGCAGTTCTTATGTACATCTGTGCTCAGCACTGCACTGTGAAATCTTTGTACCAGCACAAGAGCTTCCTGTCAAAGCAGCACAACACCAGGCTGGGAGATGAAGCCAGGCCTGGTTTTCCAGAAGGATCTCAGCAGTTCTTTGAAATGGGAAAAGCACACAATGTATGCCATAAAGCCACAGGGGGGCAAGGTAGGAAGAAACGAGAAACACAAATAGGAAAAATAAGAGATTTTAACAGGCAATGTATCTAGAAGACAAATATTTTAAAAAATCCTTGGAAACATGTAACTCTGATATGTGGAGTGTGTATTTGTGTGTGAGGGAGAGAGAATGGGAGAGAGAAAAGTGGTCAGGGCCAGCAGGAGAGTGGAGTGCTCAATGGAGAAGGTCTGGCCAAAGAAGCTGGAACTGAGATGATGTAGACACAGGCCAAAATAAGGAGGTACTAAACTGGGCTTAAGCAGGCCAGTAAGAAGTCTAGGACTAGTCAGGGCTTAAACCAGTGAATCTCAACCAGGGTTCTGGGGCGCCCTGGAGTGCTGCAAGACCCCCAGGAACTGTAAACACATGTGCAAGGTAGGAGGAGAAAAGCAGATGCAGATAAAGGCAGGCTCAGTCTTCAGGTGTGAGGAGATAAACAGATAAGGGCAGGCCCAGGTGCTCCCAGCTTGGCTGCTAGCCCACCCCCATTGCTTGCCCCCTCTGCAAGGAGGTAAGCTCTATAATCAGTTTTTAAAAGGAAGTGCCTCTCAATTCACAACATTTTTGGAGGGGTGTCTTGAGTCTGACATGGAGTGCCCTGTATTTGAAAAGGTTGAGAACCACTACATAGAATGGTAGACTAAAGAACATTGATGGTGGGAGGACCATTAGAAATAGAACTTGCACTGGAGACTCTGAGAGGTCTTAGTTTTGAGAGGTGCTATACCTGACTAGCAAGGCCTTCTCATCCCAGGGACCTACCCACTGACAGAACATCAAGGTGTGGCTGGTGAATGAGTTGCAGAAACTGCACAGAGAGGAGCACCTGCTGGGTACAGGAATCATGAAACGTATACTGCATTCAAAGAGGGAGATGGTGGTTGCTGGTCACAGAGGCTGAAAGCAGTAGAATAAGGAATGCTATAGAACAGGGGACTCTAGGGGCAGATCTAGGATGTTAAAAAGGGGGGTGTAGATGAAGTGGCATATCATCGTATATAACATCACATTTTTCTCCAGTTAAAGAGAAACTAGAAGCTTTACTATTTGTTAGGCATCTGGCAATACAGTGTTCAGGTTTAAGATCAAAGCACAAACAAATATAACTATTGAAATGCATGCTAATTTGCTATATGAAGAGTTAAAAAAACACAACAAATTAGGCAAAAATATTCACTGCACCCACCCTGGATCTGCCCCTCATGGGGGCCAACCTTTTTTGGCAGTAGTGCTACAAGGGAAGCCCTCCTAAAGTGCCACCTAATCCCCTTTCCCCTGCCTGATTTATTGTTTTGCTTTCTGCTCCCTGCCCTATCTGCTGCTGTGTGTTCCCTGCTCCCACTTTGATCTGTGGTGTGCCATACACTGAAACTGCATGTGCCATTTGTGGCAAGCATGCAGTGGATTGGATGCCCCTGATAGAAAATGTACATTCACTCCACCTGTTCTGGCTTTGAAGGTGAAGGGGCTCTGAGGTGCGGCACAGTTTAGTTGGCAGAGCTGCATCCCAAAGAGTGGGAGATGTGTATGTGCATAACACTTAGCTGGGAGATTGGATACAGGAAGCAGGGGGTTCCTGGTTTTGGGGGGGCTTCTGCAGTTCTGAAGATTTGAATGGGTCTACTGGTATAGTACTGAGTCTGTGCATCTCACAGCTTCACTGTCTTTGCTGCCATATCACAATTAAATTGAAGGACCTCCTACCTTATGATGGGCTAGGCACTATTTGTATACATTTAACTATTTATCAATCAGGGCACATGATGGTGAACCACATGGTATTGGTTCTGCCCAGAGACTGGGTGAAAAACAACAGAAGTGAAATAACACACTTTCTGTTTGTGTAGTTTTAGACTCCAAATTTTAAAAAGGACATGGAGAAGTTAGAGAGGGTCCAGAAGTGGGTGACAAAAATGATAAAGGGTTTGGAAGGCAAGTCATATGAGGATAGGGTGAAGGAAATAGGCACATTCAGGTTGCAGAAAAGGTGCTTAAGATGGTACATGATAGCAGTCTTCAGATACTTACCGGGCTTCCATAAAGAGAGAAAGCACCTTTTCTCTCTCACTGCCGGGAGTAGGACATGGATCAATGGCTTGAGGTTGCAGGAAAGTAGATTTAGATTGGATTTAGATTAGATGGGATAGAAAAAACTTCACTGTTAGAACAGTGAGGCAGTGCAATAGATTGCCTAGGGAAGTTGTGGACTCTTCAACACTGTAGCTGTTCGAGAAGGGGCTGGACAGACACTGGTCAGGGATGATCTGGGCATAGCTATACCTATGTTCTACTGTAGGTATTTCCCATACTTTTGGGCTTTGTTGGTTGCCACATGGGGCTGGGAAGAAATGCCTTCCTCCATAGCGGGGTGTGTGGCCCCTTCCCTGGGATCTCCTGAGCGTATATTAACAAACTTTATGGCAGCAGGGCACTGGTTACCACGGTCCCCCTGCTTTACCTGTGGCAGGTTAGGGTGTTACATCTTGTGTTGTGTCAGGATTGACGGTGTAGTTTTGCTAAGAGGTTAGACTATGGATTTATATAAGATGGTTTAAATAGGGATGATCCTACTACAGACAAGCAGTTGGACTAGATGACCTAGGAGGTCATTTGCAGCACTACTTTTCTATGATTCTATGATTTCCTGTAATAACCCATTTACTATAATATCCATCAACACTCAGTCAGGAAAACTCTGAACTCTACACCATGTCTGATGGATAGTGGCCAGGATTTGACACTAACACATGAACACTAGGGCTGTGCAAAGCTTTGGTCCCTGATTCAATTCAGCGGAGATTCGGCCCGATTCGGTGGCTGAATCTCCAAATCTGAATTGAATCAGAAGACCCTTTAATCTCTCCGAATCATATTCTAACCCTCTGAATTGATTTGGAGAGATTCAGAAGGATTTGGAGATTCTGACATAGAGACAGCTTTAAATGTTTTTTCTACATACCTCTAGCTAGCAGGGCTCATGAGTGCTGCGATGCTGGGGTGCATAGACTGTCCCACAGAAGCATGGGGGGTGGGGGGGACAGTCCCCAGCGTCTTCGGCAGCAGACCCGGAATTGGACCAGAAGCTCTTTCAGTCCACTTCTGGGTCCATTGGGTAGCGTGCTGGGGAGCTCCCCTGCACCTGCATCCCCCAGCTCAGTGACTGGTGCCTCCTGGGCCTGGGGGGACATTTAGGGTCCCCCTGTGGCTGATCACCAAGTTGGGGAGGTGTGCGGGGGGCCCCCAACGGGCTCCCCAGCAGACCTGGAAGTGAACCAGAAGTAATTCCGGTCCACTTCTGGGTTCGCTGCCAAGCATGTGGAGGGCCCCCCTGTACTCCTGTGGGATGCTCCATGTGCCCAATCATCGTAGCGATCACAAGCCGTGCCTGCTACCTCAAGGTATGTAGAAAAAACTTTTAAAGCTATGTCTATGTCCGAACCACTGACTGAATCTTCAGATTCAGATTCAAGCGAATTGAATCAGGGACAGTGATCTGAATCAACGAATTGAATCACTGTCCCTGATTTGGGCCAAATCTGAATCTGAATTGAATAGGGCCACTTTGCACACCCCTAATGACCACCTCTTTAATTTATTTAAAGAATCTGATTTTGCTACTTAGTGTATCTGGATTATATTTTTGAGCAAACTTTTTTACACCAAGAATTTATATTCTTATTAATCACAATAATTTACAACAAGACATTGGATTTATCCAATTGCTGTATCTAAGTTAAAAAAAAAAAAAGAAAAGAAAAAGGTACACATTTCATGTTGACATTTCTTTAAATGAAGGGTTTCAGGTTTTAAAACAAGCATTTATTCTGAAATGTAAATAAATAAAATTTTAAAAATAAAAACCATGACAATATTTCATAGTTGTTAGGGGCTTGAAGGGACCTTACAGATCACCCCCTCTCCACCCTCACCCCTGCACTTGGACAGGAAAGACTGCTGGGATCAAATGATCCCAGCAAAATGGTCGTCAGATGCTTTTTGTAGATAGCCAGGGTGTATGACTGTACCACTACTGGGGGGAGCCTGTTCCAAACCCTCAGTACTTAAGTTATAAAGAAGTTTTTTCCTTATGTCTAGCCTGAAGTGATCCTCAATCAGGCCCTTCTTTGGACTCTCTCATGATTCTCCACACCCTTCTTGAAGTGTGGCACCCAGAACTGGATGCAAAACTCCAGCTGCAGTCTCACCAAGGCTGAGTACAGAGGGAGAATGACATCCTTAGCCTTGCTCAAGATGCCTCAGTAGATGCATGCCAGTGTTTGATTAGCTCTGCCAGCTACAGCATTGCATTGGTGGCTCATGTTTATTTTGTTGTCTATCATGACAGCCAGGTCTTATTCAGATGCAGTGTTACCAAACATAGCACTGCCAAGCCTGTAAGTGTGTTGTGGATTGTTTCTCTCCAGGTGGAACACTTTACATTTCTCTGTATTAAACAACATCAGGTTGAGGTCCATCCACCTCGTGAGCCTGTCCAGGTCAGCCTGTATTGCTAGCCTGTCTTCAAGTGTGACCATGCTCCCTCATAGTCTGGTGTTGTCAGTGAACTTTGCTAGTTCACTTTTAATACCAGAATCCAAATAATTGATGAACATGTAGAAAAGCACTGATCCGAGTACTGAACCCTGAGGGATGGCATTGGTCACCGTCCACCATGATGACTCAGTTCCATCAATTGATACTCTCTGGGTCCTACCACAGAGCCAGTTATCTACTGTAAAGTAGTCGAGGCCGCATTTTCCCAATTTTTTCATGAGGACTTTGTGGGAGACCAGGTCAAAAGCCTTTCTGACGTCCAGGTATATGACATCAACCTCATTTCCCCCATCCAGGTGGTGAGTAACCTGATCATAGAAGGAAATGAAGTTGGTCTGGCATGACCTGCCTGTAATTAAGCCATGTTGGCTATCCTTCAGAATACTGTCTTCTGCTAGTCTGTCTGCAATGGATTCTTTGATAATTTTCTCCAAGATTTTACCAGGGAATGAGGTCAAACTGATTGGCCTATAATTTCCTGGGTCCTCCTTTCTTCCTTTCTTAAAGATAGGCACCACATTGGCCTTCTTCCAATCTTCTGGGACCTCTCCCAAGCTCCATGAGTCTTCAGATAACTTTGCCATTGGTCACACGATGACATTGGCCAGTTCTTTTAGCACCCTTGTGTATAGTTCGTCTGGTCCTGCTGACTTGTAGATATTTAGTTTTTGTAGGTGTTCCCCCACAAGATCTATGTTAACTATGGTGGGGTGGTCACCTCCACCATGATCATCCTATATCCTCTCAAGGAGGCTAATTCCCTTGGACTGGTGGAATGACAAAATGAAGTATTCATTTAGGAGATCAGTTTTGTCCTGACTGTTGGTTATCAGCCATCCTGTTTCATTCATCAGGGGTCCTATGCTTCCTTTATTTTTTTCTCTGACTTCCTACATATCTAAAAAAGGACTTTTTGTTGTCCTTGATTCCAGTTGCCAATCTGTATTTGGTTTGTGCTTTTGCTGTCCTGACCTGCACCCTACAGGTATGGGTTGTTGCTGAGTACTCCTCTTTGATAGTTATTCCTGATTTCCATCCTTTGTAGGCTTCTTGTTTTAATTTCAGGAGGACCGTGACTTCCCTGTTAAGCCAAGGGTGTCTCCCAGCCCTTTTGCTGCCTTTCTTATGAAAGGGAATGGACTTCCTTTGAGTTTTTAGGATTGCTTCCTTGGGGAACAACCACTCTTCTTGTACCCACTTCAAACCATGGTCCTGCAGGGTATTGCCAACGAATCCCCTAAGCTTGTGGAAGTCAGCTGTCCTAAAATCAAGGAATTCTACTTTACTGGCTAATTTTACTGACTTATGGTGGATGGAGAAAGTGATCATCTTATAGTCACTGTCATCCAGTTTCCCTTCGATCCTCAGGTTGCTCACTAGATTGTCCTCTCTGGCCAGAACCAAGTCTAGGAGTGCCTTGCCCCTGGTTGGCCTATAAACTTCTTGTGTTAGATAGAGCTCCATAATGCAAGTGAGGAAACTTTCTGAGTCATCAGATCTAGCTGAGTGCTCATCCCACGAGATGTCTGGGTAGTTGCAGTCACCCATGATGACCATGCTCTGTGAGATTGCAACCTCTGCCAGTTCTCAAGAGAATTCCTGTTAGAGCTGTTTGTCTTGGTTTGGAGGTCTGTAATAAACTCCTACAGTCAAATCCCCTTCCCTGTGCTCTCCCTGTATCTTGACCCAGAGGTCTCAAGTCACCCTTCTTTGTTTTCAGTCTTCACTTCTAGGAAGGTGTAATGTTCCTTCACATAGACAGCAACTCCATCGCCCTTCTTTCCAACACAGTCCCTCCTATACAGGGTGTATCCCCCTATGCTTCTGGTCCAGTCATAGGTGGAGTCCCACCAGGTCTCTGTGATCCCTATGAGATCATATTCGTTGTTGGTTTGTAGGAGAGCCAGTTCCTCCCGCTTCTTTCTCATGCTTGTGGCATTAGTGTACAGGCAACTAAGTCTGCCATTGGAGGCCCTAGGCTTTTGGGTGAGCTGTGGAATAATCTGTCCATTGGCCGATGTCAGAGAAAGCTTCCTATTTTACCCTGGGATGCTGGTTTTAAGGTTGCCATTTTTCAGGCTTGTGCTAGTGGTTGATAGCCTGTCCCCTGGCGATCTCAGTTTAAATCCCTATCCAAGTGGTCTGCCGTTCTAGCAGAGAAAAGTTTCTTCCCCTTTGGCGTGAGGTGGATGCCATCCCTTTCCAACAGGCCACAGTCCCAGAGGTGCATGCCATGGTCCAAGAAGCCAGAGCCCTCATGGAACACCAATGCCAGAGTCTTCTGTTTGCTTCTTCTATGCATCTATCCCTCCCATACCCGTGACCTGCAACTGGGAGGACCAAGGAGGAAACTAGCTGCACTCCTGGCCCTTTGAGCCCAGCTCCCAGAGCCCTGTCATCTCTCATGACCCAGCCAGGATTGTTCCTGACCATGTCATTCATGCCCACATGGATGAGGAGCATAGAGTAGTGGTCGAAGGGCTGGACAAGCTTTGGGATCCTTTCAGCCACATCCCAGATGCAAGCGGTTAAGGGGTCAGGGCTTCAGATTGCTCCCTCAGTCCCCCTCAGCAGAGTCACCCACTATGATGACCTTGCATCTCTTCTGGGGGGGGGGGGGGTGGGCTGGCTGCCTTGCTTCCTCCAGGGCTGGTGCTTCTGCCGACAACTCTGCTGGCACTGTGAGAAGTACATACTTGTTTCACAGTTCCAGGAGAGGAGTAACCCTGGTGCTGCATGCGTTGGGGCTGGAGATGACCATCTTCCAGGCAACTCCAGGATGGGATTCTAGATCCGTCTCATTGTTGTCCTTTTTCCTGCTGATGAGCTTCCGTGCTCTTGCCTCTATGTTCTTTAGGTGAAGGGCCTGGTAGTAATCATTGATCTCCTGCTTGTGGGTCCTGATGGTGCAAAGCCTCCTCACCTCTGCCTGGAGCTTCCTCACCTGGCACTTTAGAGACCTCACTAGGGAGCATATGCACAAATGCAGTGCCCTTGCTCCCATTCCCAGATGCTGGCAGTTGTGCCAGGCAGCCCTGGTTCCACAGTCTGGAACCATAGGCTCTGTCTGGGTGGAGACCTTAGTGGTGTGAGGTGAGGGAGTACCAGGTGAGGCCAAGGAGGAAAGCCGCTGAATACAATGTGTCCCCACCATTGTATGGTAATAAACTATGCTACTACCCATGAACTGGCCTAGGAACTGACCTGCAAACTGCCTGCAAACTGTTTACCCTGTTTGCAGTCCCTAGTCACAGGCTCTCTGATCACCCGGGGAGTTCTCTTTTATACCCTTCTGGGCCTCTGCTGACTCAGCCCCTTGTTAGGGCTTTTGTCAGGCCCAGGCAGCAATCACTAAGCAATCACTCAACAATCAGCAGTCACTCAGCAGTCAACAATCAGCAATCACTCCCAGCTTCTCAGAGCAAGTGCCCCAAACACACACAGCCCACTAAACAAACACTCAGCAAAACAAAAACTCAGCACGGGAAGCTGGATCACTTACCTTCCCTGGGCAAGATCCGGTGCCTGGCTCCTCTCCTCCTTCCTCCTCTTGCCCCCAGCAACTGCCTGCAAGCTGCTTACCCTGTTTGCTCTGTTCTCTGGCTCCCTGGTAACAGGCTGATATTTTTTTTCTTAGGCTGAACAGGTTGTTAAAATGTTTCACTTAATTTTTTTTTTCTTATGGTTTGGCAAGGGGAAAAAATCGTTTTGGGTAATCCCAAACCAATTTATTTTATTTTTTTATTTGTGGACAATTAACCAAAAAGTCAGTTAGCTTCAGAAGAATTTTACCAACTTCTGCTGTGGAACAGCAACACAATTAAGTCAGTAATTTCTCTCTTACATAGGGGTAGTCAGACCCATGATTTCTGGAGTCCTTTCAGCTTCAAGCATTGGCCTGGTACCTGAATTCAGTAATCCCATACAAAGATTATAGAGGTCTATGGGAATACACATATTTCAGCTATATGACCTGTATTTCATCCTCCCTAAGAAAGGCTGTTCAACAAAGTTGAAACAGGTGTGCGCATGCACGCGTGCACACACACACACACACACACACACACACACACACACACACACACCCCTTTCAGCAATTTACTTGGCACAAAAGAAGAAGGGAAATCTTTCTTTCCATGGCCTCCTGACATTGCCTTCCCTGTACTGGATCTCAGTGTTCTGGAAGCTGAACACAGACTAGTAAAATTGAAAACCACCTTATTATTCTGCCTGAATATCTTTACCAAGTAACTCCATCAGTTCCTGGTGCTGGGACTGTCATTTTTTCTTTTTAAATTTCAGCTGCATCTACTGGTTGTATCCATACTAGTCATGATATTCTGCTGTGATATTGTTTTTACTTATGGAAACATTTGATTGCTGTGACTAAGTGTTAAACATAATGATTTTTCATGTGTCTCAAAGGCGACCTTTCAAGCAAGCCAGAAAACTGATTTAGAATCAGGTTTCTGTGCATAATTTTGACTCTACAGCGACCTGGCTATAAAGGAACATTCAACATGAGAAATTCACATTTGTTGATTTTTTTTTGCCTTCTCTGCAAAATCCTCCAGTTCACTGGAAATATCTCAGAATGCATCTTTCTGTTCTGTCTCAGTAAGTTTGGGTTGCAATATGACAAGTGCTGTTGAATCCTAGGATATCATTAGTAAACTATGAAGTGCCAAAAAGATTTCATAGAACAATGTGAACCTATACCTGATCCCACTTTTACTGTTATTGAGGATTTGAACCAAGGTCTCCAGTGCTAAAACCATGAGTTAGTACAGTTTGGGCTACAGGACAAATCTCTATATTTGGAAACATCATCAACTTCTATTTTGGCCCATTCACTGGAAGTGGGACAAATTTTACCAGCCAGATTGTATTCTATTAGGTATGTAAGTGTACTAAAGATGGAAACAGATGTCACCTTTCCTCACCTTTTTTCAGCCATATTTTTTTTTTATGGCTGCACTAAGGCCAAGCAAACAGACATTCATACTCCTTGTCATATCTCAAATGCCCAAAATTTGTGGGCACAGCAAAGGTGAAAATAGATTGTGCTGCCTTATTGCAGCAGATGTATTTTGCTTGGTGGCTGGAAAGCCTGGGCATCCAGAGCTGCCTCTGCTCTGGAGGCTTGTGGGACCTGATCCTGCACACCCCAGGAATTCTCAGGCTGGACTGGACCCCTGGAGAGCTTGCCTCGTTTTCCCCTCTTACAGAGAAACACCTGGGGAATCTTGGGATGTCTCTCAGTAACAGGGGAAAGCTGGGGTTTTCTTGCTTATGGAGGTAGGCCCCCAGGATCTCCTGGGTGTGTCTTGTATTCAGGGAAAGCCCAGGGTTCCTTGTTTAAGAAGACATACCAGGAAGATGCTGGGGCTGCATCTTTTTATTTCCTGCTTATGCAGATATGATCCTGGGATCTCACTGGCATATCTCCATAAGCAGAGAACCTCAAGCCTTCCCCACTTAAGAGACACACCCTGGGGAGTTCTTGAAGCCTCATGCTGCCATAGTCAGAGACACATTGGGTCTCAGGCTGCCCTATGCTTCATGTGGAGGCATGGATCAGTGCAGGTCCTGGTGTGGCGTGGCATGGGAACCAAGGAATCTCTGGTGCACCATGCCTGCATGCTGGGACTTGCACTGACTTGTCCTGATGTGGAGGCATAGGTCCCAGTTTGGAGGCACAGGGTGGTGGGAATTCCCTGGCTCCCACGCTACTCTGCATTTCCTTACCAGGACCTGCACTAACCTGTGCTTTACTAATATGCTAAGGGCCTAGTGCTATATTGTGTAGTTTAGGATCAAAGCAAAAACAAATATAACTTTAGAGGAATCTGCTAGATTATAAGTAAAGTTTAAAAAACACAAGAAACCAGGCAAAAAAAAGGTTAAAATAAATTGTTTTATTAATCTGGTAGTCATTATACTCGCATGTCCATCTTTCATTCAGAATTATAAAACAGAAACTACCCTTCATGAACATCTTGGTAGTGCAGCTAACACTTCACTATCAGTCATTTCCACATCTGAGTTAACGTTCACGTGAGCTACCCTACCTGATTTAAGGTTTTTAGGTAGAGCTAAAACAGTCTGTAGGGGTATGGAACAGAAGAGAGATATTACCAGGACTGGCTAACAAACAACAAAATTATGGAAGAAAGGATAGCTTGATTAATGGACCATCAAGACGATTAAAAAGGGGAGAGTGTTGTTAACAATTGCGGAGTGAACAGAGATTAGCAGGAATCAGGGAGATGATAATAAGCCATACAATCAATTAATATCCTTGGTGCTGCCTGTATAGGAATGCTGCTCTCCCTCCTCCACAGTAGGTTTAAAGCAGGGGTCGGCAACATGTTTGGGCAGAGTGCCAAAAACACCCACAACTTCAACTAGTAAGATGTTCGTATGTCAGACGCGAATGGCAGGGGAGCCACAAAGGGCCTGATCCTTGTTGTGGCCATGTAGCCCCGGTCCCTTCCCTGCCATCCACCCAGAGCCATGCGTGCCCAGCCGTGGGTTACCTACCTCTGGTTTAAAGCTTGGGTGAAGAAAGAATCAAAAGGAGGTTACAAATGCACCACTGCACACCCCCTCCCCCCAACCTCCAAGATTTGCCCCGGATGTGTTTTGCCCAATAAAGTAGATCACCTGTGACAGGACACACACTGCCACACGTGATCTACTTTGGTTGGGCAACATCTGTTTCTACCCTAAGTAGAATAACTGTGTCAAGAGTTTGGGGATATTGCTGGCCTAAACCAGATATATAAGAAACCAGGCAGCAAACTATTGTTCAGAGTCTAATTGTTACATATTATAATATCTTGGTAGTAGTTACTTTAAGTCCAGGTTATTTCTTTAAGCAGTTTGGGCCATACCCTCAAAGGCATTTAGGGAACTAAATCCCAGTGTTGTTGTGTATCTGAACTTTTGAGTAAAATGGCTGCTGGCTCCAGATAGCTGCCTGAATTTGAGTTGCTTTCTGGAAAAGATCTCCATGGTTTGATGGGTTCCCAAGATGAGAGTTAGTGACTAACTCATGAATATGACAGTCTTTGCAATCCTCCTTATTATTTTGGGAGTTTTTAATTTTTGCTTAATCAGTCATGTGAATGCTTGCATGAATATGCATTTGATCAAAGGTTTGTAGAAGAAAGGCTCACAAATCATAGGTATCTCCAAAATCTCTTTGATTTTTCTCTTCCTTTTTATTAAACTTTCAGTTATCCAATCAAAAAATTGCAACACCATCATTTCGGTTATGCTACATGCATATCTACATCCTGAGTAGGTTCTACTCTGGGATCCATTATTTGGAGTGGAGTCCACAGCCAGATTAAATAGTGTGATATTCAGCTCTGTGCATGTTGGAAGTATATCCACTCCTTCTTAATGCTAGCATCAGGCAAGAGAGAGATCTGGAATTAGTGTAATTGACTTGGGGTGTCAAGGCTGAGTATCAGACAGGAGGCAGGATTTATACTGACTGGCTTCTGGATAGGCAATGCTGAGCAGAGTGCCACTACTTCCCTGCAGGTCTCTTAAAGGGCTAAGCAGCTTCCTGCTTTTTTATGACATGGATCAATGTGAACCAAAGACAGGATAGCAAATCAGAATGCCGATATGTGAGGATGATTCTTACTGCTGCAGATGAGGGTGAGTCTTTCTCCTAAGTAATAAGTCAGTGTACAAATGTGAATCATGCAGGCTTCCCATAAATATCATATCAAATTTAAGATTGTAATCCTTACCTACATGTGGTGTGTCCACATGGGCACACATGTGTGTCTTGCAGCCTCTCAAAGCCCTTTGAGAGGCTGCAATAGGCATATGTGGCAATGAAAAGTGTTCTGCGCACTGCAAATTTGTACAAAATTAGGCTCCTCCAGAGGTCAAAAAAAAACATGGGGGAAAAAAGTGGGGTAGGGCAGTGTCTCGGATTGTGCCCTCAGGCAACTGGAGGCTTGGTCCTCCACAGAGACACTCTGATAGCCAGACAGGGCATCTCTATGGCTGGCCCTCACCTGGTGCTGAAGCACGCTGCCTGCCCATACAAGGCAGGGAGTGTGCCAGCCACAGGGAGCTTGACCTGGGCTACTGCTGGTAAGTAGGGGTCGGGGGGGAGGCTGAAGGGGGGGGAAGGACCATGGGAGGACCCCTGCCAGCCCTGCCTGCTCCCCCAGCCCACCTGGCTTGCTGCCTCATCTGACCCCATCTCCCACCCCATCCCCCAGTCCCCCTGATCACTGCCCCACCTGGCCCCATCCCCAACCTGCCCTCCAAGCCCTCCGATCACTGCCACACCCAGTCCCAGCATCCTGGCAACTAAAAAAAAAAGAAAAAGCCCTGCACTCACTGGCACTAACAGCTGCTGTCGGGGTCACTGGGGCCTCATGGCAGAGTCTTCCATGCAGACCCCCCTGTGCAGGGTCTGGGTAACAGCCTCAGTGGCCCCAGCTGCCCAATAGGGTGCAGAGTCATGCAGCACCCTGTCAACCCCAGCCACACCCTCATGATTGGGCAGTAGCAGTGTGGGTGCCAGGCAGCCGGGTCCAGTTCCTACTGCCCTCCGCTGCCCTGTGCAGCATGGGGGGGGGGCCTTTGCCACGAGTCTCCAGTGACCCCAACAACAGCTGCTACTGCTGGTGAGTGCAGGGCTTTGTTTTTTGAGTCCTGGACTGCTGGGGCCAGGCAGGGGGCAAGGCACGGGGGAGGGGGTGGGGGGCATCAGGGCACCCTGCTGCCTCCCAGTGTCCCATGCTGGGGGAGGGGGCTCTGCCAAATGGCCCCAGAGCCCCTGCTACTGCCAGTGAGTAAGAGGCTTTGTGTTTTTTTAAAGTGCTGGGAGGTTGGGACCGGGGGGGGGGGAGAGGCAGCCATCGGGGGAGGGGCTGGGGTGCAAGCAGGGGATGAGGCCAGGTGAGGCAGCCATTGGAGGGTCTGGGAGAGTGGGTGGAGCAGCCATCAGGGGGCTGCAGGAGCTGGCAGGGGATGGGGCCAGGCAGGGAAGGAATCTGAGGGGCTCCCAACAAGTGGGGGTAGGGCATGTGGGCCCTGTGCGGGGGGTGGTAGCCCCTGCAGGGGCCAAGTGGCCCCTGTTTGGGGGGCTGTGACCCCGGTTGGGGGGCTGTAGCTCCTTTGGGGGCAGTTTGTGAGCTGTGCAGAGGGGCAGGGGACCCACCCCTCCTGAGCAGCTCCCCTGCACAGTCCCCCCACAATCCACCCACACCTACCCACACACCCCATGGCCCCCCACGTTCCTCCAGCCCCTTCCAACCTCCCCCTGCAAACCCCACATCCCTCCAGCACACACCCTGCCTGCCCAGCTGCCAGACAGGATGAGACCTGCTGTCAAGTGCAGGAGCAGCTGTCCCCACATCCTGGTTAGTGAAGGGGTCACAGGGAGCTCTAACTTCTCTATGGTAAGAAAACCAAAGGCAAACAGCGAAACATAGGTATTTAGAATTCATTTTATGATAATGATAGAGACACTGGTAGGCTTCCAAATTACTTTAACACTGTAGATATATCAATAAAATATTGCCCAACTAATCGCTGTCTCTCTGTCTGTCACTCTCTCTCTCTCTCTATATATATAATGGTCTTTTATTTTATTTGTCGAGGAACATAGATTTTACAGAGTGACTGGGATTTTTTTATTGGGGATTTTTCAGTTTTCAAATAGGGAACACCAGAATTTCTGCTAAGGAGGCAAGTGGCAGGACCCATGCAGAGGAGCCTGCTCAGAACTGGCACCTTGGACCCAGCTGGAGGTGGCTCACCTTCTGGCTAATTGGGGCCAGGAGGACATGCTTTGACAGTTCCCCATGCTGGCAATATCTTCTGGGTGAAAGCTCAAAGGCCAACATTGCAGCCCCAGTTCACTGGGAGCTGGCCCACAGGGGCAGATGCCTCTACTGGCTGTGCAGTCCCCATCCTGGTCTGGCAAATGCTCAGCAGGTCACAACCAGGCAGCAGCCCCCACTGCCAGACTGCTGCAGTGGGTAAAGGGTGCAGGGAACTCTCAGGGCTGCTTCAGCAGTCCAGCTGGCACAAGGGTAGTGTCCCCAGGTACCAATTGGCTGGGCCCCAGAAGCTCCCAAGAGTGAGTAGTCCTGAACTACTTGACAGAGCAGCTGTTTGTACTGATGGGGCCACGACAGGGAAGGTTTTTATGCTGCTGAGTACAGCACAGGTGCTGGCCCCTGCACTCTAGCTCCCCTTGGCTGCAGATCCAGGAGAAGCCAGGCAGGGTTATTTTGCCCCAAGTGGCACAATTTATCTCACACCAAAGTGCATGTCCAGGCACGTGCACTGAGGCAAAAAGCCCTGGCTCAAATTTGCACCACTTCTATTTGAGCTGCTGCAAGTGCATGTGCTTACATGTGTGGATGCACCCATGGTGTTTAATACTGTGAACCTAAATTACTTAAAGCAGGGCTGTCCAACTGATGACTTGCAGGCAGTTTGTAACCTGCAAGTGCTTAAATTGTGGCCTGAAGGACTTGTTGGTGCCAGTGTACTGGCACAACCCTGGAACCCAGAGGATAAAAGCTGCTGAAGTTCAACCCCTTTCCCACCACCAAACTTGGGGTCTTCATTTGCTGTTGACAACCAAACTTAGCAACAAGGGTACAGTAAGTGGTGGAAGTATTCACCTCCTGGGAAAGGAGAAAGGTAGAACGTGTCATATGTGAGTAAGGCAGATCAAATCATATACCAAGTTCATTACTGGGAAATACCCAGTACCACTGGGATGGACACATAAGAACCTCAAAATAGAACACAGAATGGATTGATTTGAAGTGTAGAATATTGTAGAGGAGATCAGATGTTTAAAAGAAGATCAGAAGGAGAATTGTGAATCTAAGCTGACAGTTTACTACAATTGCAACCACTGATTCTAGCTACCTTGGGACTCACAAAGTTTACATGAAGGAATTTGTAGCAGAGGGGGCATTGTATTTCCAGTGGAGTAGATTGAAAAACCAGAGACATGTCTAATGTCATAAAGATATGGAATAACCAACATTGAATGTGTGTATATAGCAATATGGTAATGAAAGCCAGCTTTTTACTGGAAGCTTTTAATATATGATAAGGTAATCCGTGTCTTTCTCTCCTGTAATTCCTTCCAAAGCAAACATTTTAAGCACTATAATATAGGTGCTATTTGAAACCAAAGCTGGCCTAACACCACAATTGTAAGAAAGCATAAACTACATGCTAGGGAATAACAAACTGATAGCAACATAAAACACAGACAAAAAGAATTATTTATGTTTTAAAACATATGACCATGAAGTGGCTTGCCAATTTCCTGGGTCACCAAAGATCCACTTCCCACATAATATGAAAAAAGATGCTGGTCAATACATTAGAAGTTAGTTGTTAACCCTCCCAGAACATTACAAACAGTCACTTTATCATTTTCATATTGTTCCCATTTACTATGAGTTACAGAAATATTATAAAGCAAAAGATTCTGTAAAGGTGTAATTTAATTTTAAACTTTTAAAGTGTGAAATCTTGACGGACATACTATTTTTAATATGGATAAAGCCTCCAAAAGGAAATTCACAGTGGAGAGCTTTGCTAGATCTCAGTATAAGCAGGATTCTGTATCTTTCACTGATACTTTGTGAGGAGTCAAGAAGAGAAAGTGCTCATGACATCCTTTGAACACAGTGTAGAATGAAAAGACTGGAAGTCAATCAATGAGATGACAAATTTCATTCCTTGCTCTGCAGCAAATGTAGTGCGTGTCTTATTTCCCCAGTCTTAGAATGAGGCTAGTAGTACTTTTTTCCTTTCACACTTTTGTCTGTTTTCCACGGTCATCCCTAAAGCACCACCTGTACACACCTGGGACAAGGGACCTTGTTCTAAACTGGAACTTTAGGTACTTCTGTATAAGAACTAATAATAAATCACAGAGCTCTGTGGTAAGAACTGTGCTTCCCTGCCCTGGATCATTTGGGACCAATCTCAGCTCTGAATTTATCAGCTGAATTTCTCCAGAAAGACAACAGATCAAGTCACAGAATCCACCACCTTGCCATTACTGGTGCAAATTTTTACACCTTACTCTGATTATGAAAAGAGCCTGAAACCATTCATAGTTTCATAGATTCATAGATGCGAGCGTCGGAAGGGACCTCAATAGATCATCGAGTCCGTCCCCCTGCATAGGTAGGAAAGAGTGCTGGGTCTAGATGACCCCAGCTAGATGCTTATCTAACCTCCTCTTGAAGACCCCCAGGGTAGGGGAGAGCACCACCTCCCTTGGGAGCCCGTTCCAGATTTTGGCCACTCTTACTGTGAAGAAGTTCTTCCTAATGTCTAGTCTAAATCTGCTCTCTGCTAGCTTGTGGCCCTTATTTCTTGTAACCCCTGGGGGCGCCTTGGTGAGTAAAGCCTCACCAATTCCCTTCTGCGCCCCCGTGATGAATTTATAGGCAGCCACAAGGTCACCTCTCAACCTTCTCTTGCGGAGGCTGAAGAGGTCCAGGTGCCCCAGTCTCTCCTCATCGGGCTTGGCCTGCAAGCCCTTAACCATACGAGTGGCCCTTCTCTGGACCCTCTCCAGGTTATCCACATCCCTCTTGAATTGCGGCGCCCAAAACTGCACGCAGTATTCCAACTGCGGTCTGACCAGCTCCCGATAGAGGGGAAGTATCACCTCCTTGGACCTGTTCGTCATGCATCTGCTGATGCACGATAAAGTGCCATTAGCTTTTCTGATGGCTTCGTCACACTGACAACTCATGTTCATCTTGGAGTCCACTAGGACTCCAAGATCCCTTTCTGCTTCCGTTCTACCAAGGAGGTCATTTCCTAGGCAGTAGGTATGCTGGACATTTTTCCTCCCTAGGTGCAGCACTTTGCATTTCTCCTTGTTGAATTGTATTCTGTTGTTTTCCACCCATATGTCCAACATGTCCAGGTCTGCCTGTAGTTGTTCCCTGCCCTCCGGCGTGTCCACTTCTCCCCATAGCTTTGTGTCATCCGCAAACTTGGACAGAATACACTTCACTCCCTCGTCCAAGTTGCTGATGAAGACATTGAAGAATATCGGTCTGTCATGGCGGGGTCCTCGCGGAGAGCCGTGATCTCCTTGAGGCCCTCTCACCGCGCTACTCCGGCCCGAGGGCACCCTCCATTCTCGCCCACCACGTCTTGATGGAATATATGTAATAGGGAGGCTGCCTTGTGTTTCCTCGGGCCTGTCAGCTCCTGGACCCCTCATAGGTCTCCCCGTATAATGGGCGCTACCCAAGCGCCCTAGCCTTATGGGCTATGCGTGGCTCCTACCTCCCCTGATACCACGCCCCAAGCCTCGCAGATGTAATGGACGTTGTTCGGTCTATACGCCCGCTTCCTGGGCCTCCTCTCTCATGTGGCCCACTCTGGGCTCCCTCTCTCGTGCCCAGCCTCTTGCTGGGACTCCCGTCTAGCCCACTCTGGGCCTCCCCTGCCGGTGTGGTTCCGCTCCGGGACTCTCCAGCGGGCTTCCGGTCCTATGGGCCAACCGCACGGACACCTCCCTGACTCTGGCTCCCTGCGCTGCTACTCCCTGTCTTCTCAGGGGCAACCGCAGCGCCCTGCCTTGGTCTGAGGGGGGGATTGCCGCACTGGCCTGCGGCCGGGCTTGCTATGCCCGTGCGCCCACACTGGGCTACTCAACAAAGCACGATGGCGTTCCCCCTCTCTGGGGCTCGCCGCGCCCACACTGGGCTACTCAATAACGTACAAGGGCGTTCCCCCTCTCTGGGGCTCGCCGCGCCCACACTGGGCTACTCAATAACGTACAAGGGCGTTCCCCCTCTCTGGGGCTCGCCGCGCCCACACTGGGCTACTCAATAACGTACAAGGGCGTTCCCCCTCTCTGGGGCTCGCCGCGCCCACACTGGGCTACTCAATAACGTACAAGGGCGTTCCCCCTCTCTGGGGGCTCGCCACGCCCACACTGGGCTACTCAATAAAACACAATGGCGTTCCCCCTCTCTGGGGCTCGCCGCGCCCACGCTGGGCTACTCAATAAAACACAATGGCGTTCCCCCTCTCTGGGGGCTCGCCGCGCCCACACTGGGCTACTCAGTATGGCCCCGCTCTCTAGGGCTGCTCAGTATGGCGCTCCCCCCTTCTCTGGGGCTCGCCGTGCCCACACTGGGCTACTCAGTAATACCGCCCCTTTCCTGGGGCCGGGGGGCTATGTTCCCCCCACACGCAATCCGGGGTCTCGGTCCCCGTCCGCAACCTACGGGTTGCGCCCGCGACCCACTGGCCGCGCTCCTCGCCGCCAGCTGCTCGCGCAGTGGCGTGCAAGCTGCGCCTTCGGGGTCTATGTTCCCCCACACGCAATCCGGGGTCTAGGTCCCCGTCTGCAACCTACGGGTTGCGCCCGCGACCCACTGGCCGCGCTCCTCGCCGCCAGTTGCTCACGCACTGGCGTGCGAGTAATTGAGGCCTCCTCCAACCCCTACAGCCTCACCCAAGCTTCCGGGTGTAATAACACAAACACAAAGCAAAACCACAAGCCCCTAGGCTGTAACACAAATGCAAGCCGCCTGGCCACAACTCCTCATCATAGCTCAAGCCTCCAGGGCTATCATGAGCTGTACTTGCGACTTAGGCTCCTTCCCATATCTCGGCCGAGGGAGCTCCTGCCTCTCCGGCTGCTGGCAGAGAACTGCCAGCCTGGCCTCAGCCCTGCGCTTTATAAGGGCCAGGCCCTGCCCCCTACAGGCAGCTGGCTCCGCCTGGTTGCTCCGGCAACCCGCAGCTGCGCTCATTACCTGAGCCAGCCTCAGCTGGGCTCGTTATGTCAGGCCAGGGCGCGCTCACTCGCTCCCTGGCAGTTTCTCCTCTATAGGAGCAGGGGCACTGAGGTGCCCTGCGACACGGTCCAAGGACCGAGCCCTGCAGGACTCCATTGCCCACATCCTTCCAGGTCGATACCGACCCATCCACTACAACTCTCTGGGTGCGACCCTCTAGCCAATTCGCCACCCACCGGACTGTGTAGTCATCCAAGTCACAGCCTCTTAACTTGTTCACCAGTATGGTGTGGGATACCGTATTGAAGGCCCTCCTGAAGTCTAAGTATATGACATCAACCCCTACTCCTGCATCCAGGCATTTTGTAACCTGGTCATAAAAAGAGACTAGATTAGTCAGGCACGATTATCCTGCCATGAACCCGTGCTGGTTTCCCCTCAGCATAATTTGTCCTGCTGGGCTCTCACAAATGTGAGCCTTGATAATTTTTTCAAAGACTTTTCCTAGGATGGAGGTGAGACTGACTGGCCTATAGTTGCCAGGGTCCTCCTTCCTCCCCTTCTTGAAAATGGGGACCAAGTTGGCCCTTTTCCAGTCCTCCGGGACCTGGCCCGTGCGCCACGAGTGTTCATATATTCCCGCCAGTGGCTGTGCAATGACGTCAGCCAGTGCCTTCAGTACCCTCGGATGAAGCTTATCCGGGCCTGCCGACTTAAAGGCATCCAGTTCCTCCAAGTGCCTCTGCACCATCTCAGGGTCTACGCTTGGTAGTCTGGTGCCTTGCTGCTGCCTCTCTACAACCCCAGAGAGAGACTTGTCTTGCCCCTCGCTTAGGAACACTGAGGCAAAGAACTCGTTGAGGAGTTCAGCCTTGTCCCCCCTGTCCGTCACCAATTGCTTCTGCCCATTTAGTAGGGGTCCTATTCCACCCTGGGCCTTCCTTTTACTCCCTACATATCTAAAAAACAATTTTTTGTTATCCTTTACTTGGGATGCCATCCTCAGCTCCATGGTAGCTTTGGCCTGTCTGACTGCCTCCCTACAAGGAGAGGAGAGATTGGAGAGATCAAATATGTAAATCCCAGTTTGGACTAAACAGTCATGCAAAGAACTGCTGAATGCATTGGAATCAACTGAGTCCTCCTACCCCTATCCTGCAGAGAAGGAACAAAGAGAATGATGGCTTTGAGACTAGCATCTGAATGGATGAGGATTCATTTTCACTCCCCTTTTCCAGAGCTGGCAATAAGAAGACACATCTTTTCTGCCTTTATGTTGTTTTGATGTTCATAAGTGAAGAGCACCTGGTATACAATATGATGCAGAGTTATTGTCCACGTTCACAATTTAATCTGAAATCTCAAAATATTTGCTGTGTCATTTAAAGTCCCAGCTCCTGGAAGTACATAATTAGGTCCATCTCAGCTATCATTTAAAAAAAAAAAAGTACATTTCTCACCCTTATTGCTGCAGGGGAAAGTTAGAAAAATATAACCCAAAAGCACCTGGAAGGTGAAAAACCAAAAAGAACCACAAATAACTAATTTTCTTTAAAAAAAAAAAATTCTTATGATATTTAAGCAGCCTTGTGATTTTGGGGGGAACTGACTGGCAATTAGGAAGTTCTGTAGTGACCAATGATGTATGCACAGCAAGTTTCCTCACTACTGTTTGTAACAGTATTAGCCCTGAAGTCTGGTTGCCACGGAAGAAGGAGTTATCTGCTTCCATCTACTGTTGAACTGGGAAAAGAGGTATAATAAAGGCAGGAGCCAAACTTTTTCTGAATGGTTGTTACCCACTCTCCTCATAGAGGCATTTTGTTTGTTGTTGATAAAAGCCATTGTGGTTTTGAGTATAATGGTAATGAAAAGTTATCCATTTTATGTGCACTTGAACTACAATGAATCATAGTGAGGATTCACTACACTAGCACCTCAATCTTAAATGTATGGGCACTGGAGCTGGACACACTTGAGAATAAATTAAAACTAAGTTTCTACTTTGTAAGGAAGGAAGACTGCTTCAGGGCATGCAATTCATCCAACAGTCTCATGTTCCATGGAACCCTTTTCACAACGCAAGCTCTGAGTTGAAGTCCTGGCTCTGGTATTACGATGAGAGATGATGGAAGTCCTTTACTGAAGCCACAGAGGGCAGCAGGGACTGTATGAAATTGGGGTGGAGGGTTCCTTTTACTCAGCAACAAAATAATTGAAATCACTAGCTGTATCTGTGCATATGTGCATGCATTTTTGTGTGTGTGGGCTAAGCACCACAGAGTGAAATAACTAGGGCACTAGCCCTTCAATGAAGCTGTAATGAGTGGCCCCAGAGCCAAGTGTAACAAATCCTTCAGCTGACATTCATTTGAAATCAGTGGTTGTGGTGGGGATGTTTTAGGACTGAGCAGGATGGTTGCAAACATTGCCACAGGTCAAACAAAATGTTGCATGACCCAAGTGAAATGTTAGTGTCTTTAATTTTGTCAGAAAATAATTGTTTTGGTTTGGTTGGATCTTAATTTCATTTTTTCCTGATTTTTCAGTGTGACAATCAAAACAAAAAATCCATTAGTCACCCACTTCTGTTTAGCACAAACAAAATTTCTGTGGGGCTGGGGACAAAAGTTACACATAAACTGGTTTAAGCGATCAGAAACTGGTTTAAACCTGTAACAGAACAGATGCTCAGTACACACAAACCAGTTTCAAAATAGCTAAAAATGGTTTATGATAAACCTGGTTGAATATAACATCAGACTTAACTGATTTGGGTCAAACTGGTTTATGAAACTTCTGTCCCAGACCCTTTCCTGGTTCAAATTAAAGCAGAGTCCCCAGCATCCCAGCATGTTTTGCAGCCCTGGGCTGGGCTGGGATGTGCAGTCTGTTCCAAAGAGCTGGCTGGCACTGCCTCTCTGTTCCCTGGCTGGAGCAGTGAGGGCTGGCCGACAAGGGGGTGTGGGGAGGGGCAAGCTTGGCTGGAGATGTAGCCCACTGCTGCATCTCCAGCAATGTGGGTCCTTTGTTGCTTATTTTTAACATTTGGGAAACAGAGGGTGCGTCTACTTGTGCAAATAAAGTGCCTGAATTTTCTGCACAGCCTCAGGTGTGCCCCTGTTAGGAGCAAATTGTCCCTGACAGGAACAGACTAGTCCAGGGTTGCTCCTACCCTGCTCTGCTGCACTGCAGCAGCCATGGGGAGAGCCAGGCTCCCCCAGCTGCCAGCTCCAGGAGCTGGCAGGGAGCACAGGGGCCAGTACCAATCTCCAGTGAGCAGGGACAAGTGAGCTGACTGCAGAGGCAGCTGTCTCCCTACTACATGGGGATCGGGACGTATTCCAATCTCCAGGTGGCTGGGAGACAGCTTCCTCTGCTGCTGGCACAGCTCCCCCCTACACTGGGGCTTAGCTAGCAGGCCAGGCCAGCCTTGCTGCCTGGGCTGACCAGGAGCAAATTCCTCCTGGTCAGCAGCTACACGTGTGCTGTGGTGCATTAACTAATGCACTGTTTATCTAGTACCTGTATATATTGGTCCTAGCAAATGGCTCTGGTGCATGTTCCTTTAAGGTCAGAAGCAACCTAGCCAGGAGGTACAAGCTAGGCAGAGCTCCACGACTGCAGGTTTCCTGAGTAACAGGCTATTAGCCAGCACCAACATGCAGTCTGCTGACCAGAAGGAAGAAGGTCCCTGGGTACATATAAGCTCAGTGCTGGGACTGTGGGTGTTCACGTTCTTTGGCAACAGTGAGGAGAGGGAGCTCCTGCACAAGAGAGCTACCTGAGATGTTTTGCTGCCTGCTTTGCTACCTCCAAGTGCAATAAGGTTCCAGGAGCTCATACGGTACCTAGGCATAGGGGGCATGCTATACTAAGGGAGAAGTTTGCCTTTTTAAAGGGGCAGAGCGTGGCCCCATCATTTTTGTTATGTTATAGTCCAGGGGCTGTTTGTGTTTTTGTTGGAACTGGAGGTTTGGGATGAGAATGTAAGGGAAAGTATGGAGGCCTCATTAGTGCCCAGGTGGTTGAGGAGGTCGAGGCCCTGACGGAACAACATTCTTATAACACATGTGAGGCATGGGGCACGGCAAAGGGAAGGTTTGGAGCCATGCATTTAGCCCATAAAGCTCAAGATTCCCTGTACTTCACAGCACTGAAGGTGAGGTCTGGTAAAGAGCCCAAGGACCAGTGAAGTCTTGCGAGGGTTAGCAGATCAGGGCTACATGAAGGCCTGTGGGCAACCTCCCGATTTATTATTTTTACCACTAAGACATGGCAGGTGAGATAACAGAACACCCTCAGGGCAGAACTGGCATGGTCACGGAGCCATCAGGGGCATCACAGTCACCCTATGGCAGACTCATTAGATTAATGCATGTGTGCACATTGATGCTTTACTGCACACTAGATTAGTCTAATGCACAGTAAGGTGTCTCATAGATATGCCCAGAGTGTTCTGGAAACAGAAGACCCACTAGGGAAAGTAACATGGGATGGAGAAAGCTAGGCCTCCTCATAAAAAAACCGACAATAATCCATACTCTCTATTCACTCCACATAGTTGTGATTAATATATGCTTCTTGTAGGAAGCTGAACAACATGCTGTCTCCAGAAATGTTTCCATGTGGATTTTAATCTGTGCCATCTAAGGAGTTCTCTTACAATAAAGCATTGAAATCAGCTTAGCTGGTCCCATTCTTGTTTAAAATGACTCTGCCTTAATATGTTTCTGTAATGTGCTTTAGAATGTGTCAGACACCCTGCTTCTTGTTCTGTGTCACGCGTCAATTTGTCCTTGGGACTTGTAGTTTTTAGGCTTTCTGGCCGTTGGCTCTGCATAAGTAAGAGAATGCTGCCATTTTTCTGGTGCGTTGTGAGAAGTCTTTCAGGTGAGGTCTGAGCTGACCGGTCTGGGTGCATCCCCACCAGTGGGAATATGCATTTCTCTCAGTAAAACAGCAGCAGCACAATACATGCTGCTACTACTTGTCCCTGGGGAATGCCCAAGCATGCATGCTCTGGCATGTGGCATGTTGCCCTGGGTGGGATAGGGGAAGCCTTACCTGGGGCTCTGGAGGCCTCTGGTAGCTGCAGCTATGGTGATCCGGCAGCCAGGAGCCCGGCCAGGCTCCAGTTTCAGGCAGTGCATGCTGCAGCTATGTTTTTTGACACCAGGATCTTTGGACTGACAACAATTCCAGGCAGAATCAAAGAAAGGCCATTTTCTATTCAGGCTCATATCTTGCTGTCAGCATGGTGGCATCTTAGCAGATAACCCATGGCATTTCTCATATGTGCATTGAGCCACGGGACTAACTTGTGTTACGCATGGTTATTTCTTTCTGCCACCTGGGGCTCACCAAGCTTATTTCTTTGTAGAATATTCATTATCATGAATAGGCCTTGTTCAAAAAGGGGATTTTTGTGGAAGGTTTGAATAGCGAGATGTTGGTTGCTTTGGTTGTCTAGGAGTCTGGAGAGAGTTTCTGACACAGGGGGCTGCAAAGAAGAAAGCACATTTATTTTTACTATAAGGTCCTTCTTAACAAAATAAACACAATATATTAATGGTGACATATATAGCAAAGACAATAGGGTTACAGCAGGATAAATTGTGGATAAAGAGTAGGCGACGGCCTTGTACATGAAACGGAGAAGAGCCATGTGCCTATTTAGTCTGATATCCTACCTTAAAAAAAAAAGTAAAGTAATTGGTGTAGTAGGTCCTGATTTAGCGTTCAGATCTACCAGGGGCTGTCACCAAAGAGCTGTTAGAAGGTGTCAGAAGCCTGTGTAGATCTCCACATGAGCAAATTTATTCTACCTCTCAGAATTACCATGAGCATTGTGCCATACAGTTATACCATGCCTGTCCTTTCCAGGGAGATAATACCAATTGCCTCACTGGCCAAGGCATTCACACTCTGGTTGGCTTTCAAATTTCAGTTATTAAACTTAAACAACATGTTGTATTTACTCCAGGTTTCCTTGATTTAAAAACCTGTCTCAATGTATAGACATTACATAAAGTTAAATCCTGTTTACATTAAGAATAGACTTACACATTGGAGTTTTTCCCCAAATAGGAATGGTCTCTGTAATGCTAAGACCCCCTGGGACTGTGCAGGCCTAAAGTTATTGGAATCTGATATTAAAATAAATGGCCTAACTATGGAAATATCATGTGAGTTAGTAAACTACATACTGGAGGCTTGAGGTAATGCTCTCCTCATTGTCCCAATATACTTGTGCTGCACCTCTCTTGCTCATGGCTTTTGTTTCTCACAGGAAGATGACTGCATGGCTGTCCTTGCTCTATGGCTTCTTGGGTTTAAAAAAAGCCTTCCCCTTAATGAATCACAATATGCACTCACCAGCCAATTATATTTGGCTTCCAAGCTGTTTACTCCAAGGCTGACTTTCCTTTCCCATTTTTTGTTTTTTTTAAGGCACAACCAGTGGACAACAGGATAAAGTTTATTATACCTGTTCTGTGTGAAATAAACAGAAATTCAAAAAGCATCCCATTTTGCAGCTCCTGCAAAACTGAACTTTAGCACTATGGGCTGGACTATACAAAGACTTATGTACATAACTTTATATACTGTGATCGGGACTATTCATTTGGTTAGAGTTAAGGTCAGAGGTCCTCCTGAGCCTAACACCCCATTGGGCTAGTATGTTAAGCTGCATAAAGAACTGATATGGCTAGTGCCATGTCCAGCCAGTGTTGACTCGTCTCAAAAGCCCAGGTACCCATGTGCAGCTGGGTAAGGCGGGGGAGTTGGCCGTGTATGTGAGTCCAGAATGAGACTTGAACTCCTGCCTTTAGAGACATCATAAGATACTGTAACCAGTCCTGCCTGCACAACCCTGAGCTCAAAATAAAGCATGTAATACTTTGCAGGGTAATATTAGTTACTACATTTTGGCAATACCGAGAGTATCAGACAGCCATAAGAAAAGAAGGATGGTCCCTTCCATGAGCATTGGCCTGCAACTCAAGAAATCTGGTTTTATTCTTGATTCTGCCAGCCAATTCATCTTGGACAAGATTGATATCTCAGAAACAGGGACGATAATCAGTCCTTTCCCCCTCCTTTTGCCTGACTTTTTTATTAACACTGCAAGCTGATGGAAGCTGTGGGACTTTTTTCATGAGTTTTAAAGTGCCCTTCACAACAAGGCCTTGAATGCAGTGAGAACTTCTGGTTATTGCTAAAGTACAGAAAAACATATTTTGGAAAGGATACATATTTTGCAGTTTGTTAGTAATTCCAAAAATTAAAAATAAAATAATTTAGGCTCCAATAAAAAATGAAATGTTTTGGTGAATAAAAACATTTTCAGGTGGAACTAAATATTTTATTTTAATTAGTGCAATTTAAAAAAAAATATATTTAAAAAAAATCCTTGGATTCTTCCCAGTTTTTTTCCCCTCTAACCACGCACTTCAGCAAAATCCACATTAATTCATGAAATGTGTGGCTGTCACCAGAAAGAAATCTCAGCTTCCCCTAAAAATGATAGAAATAGTCACATTCTCTAGCCTTAAAATGCTGCTCATTCAGAGAAGCAAGCAAAGAACATCTATAACTAGCGTCTCCATCTCAACAGTACTTTCCCATATTCTATGCTTCACTCTACAAAATTTTGCTGACTGCCCTTGGAGATTGAGGGGTCTTATTCCCTTACATCAGGGGTCTTAAACATACAGCCTGGAGGCCAGATCCAGTCCACTGAGGTGGGTCATCTGGCCTGTGGGGCTTCTTGTTGCCTGGCCCCCCACCACCTTGGGCCATATTCAGCTTGTGGGCTTCATCTCTACAGATGCTGGAGCCCCTGCAGTGGCATTAGTTCCTCTATTTCATTGTATCGCTGGAACCCATGGAGTTAATGCTGCTCACCTTTCCACACTCCCAGCCTTTACCTCACTGAAACCAGGGGCTGTTTGTACACACACCAGATTTCCCGTTTACGCCACTGGAACTGCATTTGTGTTTGCACAAGTGCAATTTCCCGCCACTTAAAAGTATTTTTGGCATGTTAAACTAAAGCTACTTGTACATGTTTTATTTTGCGTTGCCACCACTTATGTCACCCTATCTGTGGATTCGTGGTCTGCAAATACTGAGCAACTCAAACTTGTAATTACTTTCTTTCGTCACCAGATGGCACTGTGTAATTTCTGTAGCTTAGGCCTTTGGCCAATAGGTATCACTGGTATTTGCTGACTGCAGGCAGCCAGAGGGCACAGTGCGGGGAGCATCTGTAGTAAAGTTACTCAGGTGGCAGAGAATACAGATAAAGAAATAAAAGAGAAAGAAAGAAATGGAGGAGCAACCATTCCCTGTTTTTTACTACTGTCCTCTGCTAGTGGTACCGCTGCCAATACTCCTGTATGGGCTCCCCCGACCCCACCTGGCCCCCCTCCCCACACCACACACCTGCTGTGCCCACCATGGTGTTCACCACTGCCGACGAGCACAGCAGCATCACTGCTGCCAGTGGCATGGTACATTTGCAACTTTTTGGACTTCTGTTTGGAGTGTGGCACCTTTACTTAACACTTCAATATTTCTTATAATTGACTATTGCCATTCATTCCAGAAACACGAGCAATAGTGCAGTTGGACGCTGCATGCTAGAATCCTGGGTGATATATAGGTAATATCAGAAATGTCCCACTGACCTTGTGCGGTGTGGGGTGGGGGGGAGGTTTGGGGGCCAGAGAGAGGGCGGTGTTTATGACTGTGGTCCAAAACCCTGTCCTCTTCTTCTTTTTTCCCCTCCCTGCAGAAGACTTTCCATATCAGAAACTGAGAAGGATCTGTAAGGAAAAAAAGCATCAAGAATCCACCCATGAGTAGAAGCAAGTTTGTTACATAGTGTAGCAATCTTATATAGAAAATAGCATATGTATAGTTAAATAGTGTATAGGTATTGTATAGATAGTGTAAATAAACAATGCTGTATAGGTGCTGGGGAGAAAAATCCCGATTTTTTTCCCCCCCTACTTTTTGTCTATTTTCCTATATTTTTTTAATTTTCTGTATTCATTATTTAATTTTTTTAATTATTCCTTTTTTGATCAGAAGAATATAAGTGCACCAAATTTTTTGCAATAAAGATTTGATTTTGTGTCTGTATGTGTGTCATGTTTTCTTTCATAGGCAGACTGGCATGCATGGCAGCCTGTGTGGTTTGGGGGTGGGTGGGTTCAAGGGCGACACATATGGAGGGCATGGGAGGGTCACATGCTCCCCCAAAATTGGCCCTCGCCAGCTGAGGAATGGGGAGCACCAGCCAGTGCCCCTCCCCTGCCTCCCAGAAGCACCAGTTCTGGTGTGCTGCCAGCGCTTCTGGGGTCAGCTTGGCCACAGGGGTCGGCAGTCAGCCGCTGGTCCCCCCTCAGAGTGAGGAGGCACCAGTCACTCATGGGTGGGTTGGGAGACAATGTGATGACTATACCCACCCACCTTAGCGTGGGGATCCTTTTTGCTTGGGGGCGTTTATGGAGTGGTGGCATTACTGGAAAGAGTTTGCAGGGTGGACTGTTATGGACAGTCCAATGCTTAATGTATAGTGATCCTTCAAGCCTATGTGTGCAGCACCATTTGCAAGCAACATTTCCACCCCCCCACCTGCCTCTTGGTTCACCTCAGAACCCGACCGATGAGAAGAAAAAACAGCAAGCAGTAATACTGGGCCAGGCATGGGAGAGCCTTCCTTAACATTTGAATGAGGGCAGCTAGCAACTCTTTTGTATAATGCTTGGCTTTTGTTTTTTGCATCACCTCCAAAACACACTCCCCTTGCATATGGCTCCCCCCGCCCCCAACATGCAGTGTAGGTGGAGCAGTGTCCTCAGGGTCTCCAGCAGGTGGAATCCCCGGTACCCAAGGAATATTAATCCACCTCAACACCGCAAAGGCATCTCCCACCCACCTGCCCAATGCTGGTCCTGGTTGGTGCTGCTTTGCAAAAAGCTCCTCATTTTGTGCTCAGGCTTTGCAAATAGTTTCACAAAAGACAGGAGTGAGATGATTCATTCTCTTTTACATAAAAAATTCTTTAATGTTTTTCTTAATCCACTGATTTTCCTTTTCATTAATAAAACCACATGCCAGTTACGTTTCAGTGAAAATTCACGGTGCATTTCAGTGCATTCACAGTGAGAACCAAGCCACCAAAACAACCCACCGCGCACCCCTGCAGGGCAGAGATGAAGAATAATGCAGAGTGGGGTGCATCTGCTCTGGGCATGGGGATCCCAAGCAACTGGGTGAAGGGGATGCAAACAATAACATTTTCATTAAATGTGACAGTATCCAGTGACTAATTTTGAAAGTGTGGCAAAAATAGCTGAAATCAATTGAAACCCTATTCCAATTGGTGAATCACAATAAATTGAAATGTTATTTCCATTGGTAAGTAACAATAATTTGAAATGTTATTCATGCAGGCTTAGGCCCTGGCCCTGACAGATTTTTTTGATTGATGAATCACAATAAATTGCAATACTATTCATGCATGTATGTATATGAGAAAATGTGGGACCTCCCTCATCTGAACTCTAATAAGCAGTCAGGCCCAGGCCCTGGCCCTGATGCCAAGCAGGAGCAAGTACAAATTCACAGATTTTTTGATTGGTCAATCACAATAAATTGAAATGCTACTTTG
The DNA here is from genome assembly GCF_030867095.1 of Alligator mississippiensis. Taxonomy (NCBI): domain Eukaryota; kingdom Metazoa; phylum Chordata; order Crocodylia; family Alligatoridae; genus Alligator; species Alligator mississippiensis. The sequence continues at coordinate 22,916,532 of NC_081829.1, forward strand.
ATTGATGAATCATAATTAATTGCAATTCTATTCATGCATGTATGTATATGAGAAAATGTGGGACCTCCCTCACCTGAACTCTAAGCAGGCAGGCTCTGGCCCTGAAACCAACCCAACCTGAGGTTTTGTAAGTGGTTTCTTCTCTTTTGCCTGTTGTCGGGAGGGCGGGAGCAGCATGCAGCATAGCAATGGCAGCTAAAAATAGGAGGGCAGGAGCATAGAAAGAGAATGGGAATTTTTATTGGAAAACCACTATGCAGTGCTTCCTGGCTGGACCTCCTGTGCACCTTGCCCTTCATGACCAAAAAATCCAGCAACCTGATTTACATGAAAGTTGAAGCAAACAATGCCCCCCACCACCTTCAGGGCACAGCCAAGTGTCAGGTGTCACTTACCAATGCATAAAGATGCCACTTGTGGAGCATGTTGCCATGTCCTCTCTTAAGTCCCATGTTGCAAAGCAGCTCTCATCCTACACTCCAAGCGTCACTGCACCCCACTTCAGCAGCCTGCAGTCTTCTTGAACACTACTTGTGTTCTGTGGCCCCCAGGGGCAACTCTCCCCGCTGGGCTGGGTCCTTTTGCCTCTGGTATGCTGCCGTCTTTCATGCGCCTCAAACCTTTCTTGTTGGTACAGCGTACGTGCACCCCAGCCACTGCTCCTCCAATTTATAGGCTTGAGCGGGGCAGTTCCCGCCTCCCCCCCACTGCCCTTGTCTCGGCATAAAAAAACACTCAAGGCAGTCTGGTGCTGGGCTGGAAAAGAGTGTGAAAAAAGGTGGGAAAGTGCCTTTGCAAAGTATCTGCTTTGGCCAAATGCTGGTATGCAAACCAGACTTGTGAGGGGTGAGCCCACCAGTGCCCCTCCCCAGGAGGCAGAAAAGATTGGGCAGGGAGCACCCCTTTGGGTGCCTTTGCAAAGTGTCTGGTTTCGCCAAATGGTAGGCAAGGTTTTTTTGAGTAGATGTGATACCTTTTATTAGACCAGCTGAGTAGTTGGAAAAGTTTTTGGCAAGCTTTCAGGCGCAGTCCCCCTTCTTCAGGCATGGGGAATCTCTGCTATTTTGAGAGTCTAAGAAATGAGAGAAGCTAAAAATGTGACAGGATGTCAGTGAAAATGTAAATAGGTAGAAATTAGAAAGACAAAATGTAAAGTAGAGAGGTAAAGCAGAGGGGGAGGGGTAAGGGGAAGAGAGCAGGGGAAAAGAAAAAAGGCTGAAGTGAGGCATTACAGTGATAGGATACAAGGTAGAAAAGAGGCTGTCAGTGCAAAGGAAAATAGTAGGAGATCAGGAAAACAGGACTGAGAGAAGTTCAAAGTGTGACACTATGTAGTGGAAATATAACTAGGTAAAAAGGAGAAACAAAAGGTGAGAGGGGAGAAGAAAGGAAAAGGGAAACACAGGCAGTCCTTGACTTACAACGTTTAGAGTTACAACGTTTTGCACTTACATTTCTAAACTGACATCCCGTTTCAACTTTATGACATCAGTTTCAACTTTACAACGCTTGATCCGATGCGACGCCACACAAGCGAACATGCTCACTGCATCACTCATCTCTCTGGAGAACATCTGTCCAAACTTCCTTGGACACGTTCTCTAAGAAAGCAGACAAAACTCCAGAAAAACCTGCAGCCAAGACTCCTGAGAAAACTCCAGGCAAGAACCCTTCAAAAAGTCCAACGAAGAGCCTTTCAAAAAGTCCAGCAAAGTCACCTCAAAGAAGTCCTTCCAAAAAAATATGCTTGCTATTTACAACATAAATACATTAATGTAGCTATATTACTCATCTATAATTGATGAGTATAAAATTCTGGGGTATTTTTGGTGAAAATAGGGTATCGGGCCTTGGTTCAGCAACCAATCACCCATTTATAACATTGTTTCTTCTGAGAAAATTGGTTCCAAGTTATAATGTTTCGACTTAAGACGTGGTTTTCAGGAACTAATTGTGTCGTAAGTCTGAGGGCTGCCTGTATTACAGAAGAAATAATACAGGGTAAGAAAGAGGTTCTCAATAAAGAAGGAAATAGTAGGAAAACAGGGAGACAAAGGGCAGAAAAGTGGGGGAAGGGAGGCATGAGTGACTGGTAGCTCCTGAATCTGGGGGGGCACCTGCAGAAGCCACCGACCCTGTTGGGGGGGGGGGGACACCAGCTCTACCGACAGCATCAGTGTCGGCCATCGGGGGCGCACCGGCTCTTCAGGGGGGGCATGTGCACCCCCGTGCACCAGTCGCCTATGAGGGGAGGGAAGGAGAGTGGAAGGGGAGAAAAGGTGGGGGAAAAGAAAGTGTAAGAGGTCAGGTCAAACAGGTACCTGGTGAATCAGATGTCAGGCAGGTTGCAATGTGTCGTAAAACCAACGTCTATACTGAGTCCATGATTTTTTGTATCTAGTAGATTTATGGCTTGGTCAAATGCTGGTGTGCTAGCCACACTTGTGAGGGCAGTTTTTGCTAGTCCTTCGAAGTTATGGAGCCAGATACAGAAAGCCAGGATAACGTTAGCTTTTATTGTAAGGAACGCAATATTGTAAGCAGTTGGTTACTTGGGTTTCTTTGCCTTTACTCCACCATCACCCTGAACTAGCCTTGGCTCCCTGAACTGCAGTGGTGGCCGCCGGGCTCTGCTGGTAGTCATACACCCCTCCCTTGACTCCACTGCATTTGGGGGAACAGGCTCAGCTGTAATGCTCCTGGCTACCTCCTGGACAGAGGCAAGCCAAGCGGAGCTACTTTGTCCTTTCTGGAGTGGTACCTGCTTTTTAAAGAGGCACTTCAGCAAGCGCTGCAGGACATTGCTTATTAAGCCCATGACCTCTTGGAATCACCACAGGACCTCGTGGCTATGTCTACCAACCTCTGTATTTGGCCTAGCATCTTGTTGCGGAAGGCTTCTGTCTCATCTGCAAATTGGTTCTCCCAGACATCATCAGAACAAAGTGACTCCCAGAGTTCATCCCTCCAGGCTTCTGCACCTAGCACTCTGGCTCGTGATGACTCCGCCAAAGCCTCCATCAAGCTTTCTCAGGAGCATTGCTGCCTGCGGTGCATATTCCTTGAATGGTCTTCTGTGGTGTGACCTGGGGGATGAGGTTCGGGTGCATCTGCCCAGATGCCATTGGGCACGGTAGCTGGTAAACAAATGAAAAAAATCTTCCTGGTTTGGTGACATTTCCTTCCCCCAAGAGGAGGAAACTACACAACCCCACCCCTACCCTGCAGTGGAGAAAATGCCTGCTGGCACAGAAACAAACTCTGCAAGAATGGGGCACTGTTCTTATTGCCCAAAACATACAAACACATGGTTCAGAGCCACGTCGCCAGCTGCTACTGACCATGTCAGCTGCAAACAATTAAAGCAAAAAATTAGTTTGGTGTCTGTTACATTACCAGCTCTCCAAACCCAAAACAGAATGGCACATACCTTTCATCCACCACCACTGAAAGAGCATAGCAACTCACCTCCAGTGACACCTGCATTTCTCTCCCCCTCCACCACACAAACCCAACTTGCACAAACCTGAGCGATGCCTGCCAGTTAGTGGCAAGAGGCACATTACAAGATACTTACAAGTCACTGGTCATGAATCTTCTTGGATCTTGGGAACAGAAAATGATGATTGAGTGTTGGGAAGACAAACTGCTTTGGTTTCTTCCTGTTTGTCCTCCTCCACCTCATCATCTGTACTAGTCCCTGAAATCGAAAGGGACACTGGGATCAAGTCCAAGGTGTACCACACTTGTTGGCAGTCCCCATCACCCTGGAACATGGACCAGTCTCCCACCGCCATGACATGCTCATATTTTCACCCTCAGGAGGAGCTGCCTCTGTCGGTGTGCTCTCCTCCTCCACAACGCTGGTCCTGAAAGACTGCATACAGGAAGTCTCACCCGCATCCTTGGAGACAATGACGGTCATAAAAAGGAGCAATTGTGTGCCTTGCCCCAGAACGAGAGTTCGCATCTTTGGCACGGTGAAACGCACATCTCAGGGCCTTGATCTTGCACCGGCATTGGGTCCAGTCCCAGTTGTGCCCTCATGCCTGCATTAGTTTTGCAATGACTATATAAACAGGCTTATTCCTCCTACTTTCCAGCTGATCTATGATCTTTTGTTCTGACCAAATGTCATTTAAGCTCTGCTGTTCTTTCCAGGCCCAGTTGGGTCCATGGGCGTTGGATGTATCAGCCTTCTGCTCCATTGCCTGCATACTGCTGGACTTGGCTTTCTGAGACATGGGGTAGCAGTTCATAGCCAACAGCAACTGGATTCACGAAAGGTCACTGGTAAAATTTAGGGGTCAGCTTTATACACATGCCTTGCATGAGGATTTTGGAAAATTCCATGTATTCAAGATTGTGAAATCATCACCTGTGTCTCACAACACCCAAAGGTGATAAAGCACCCCATTTATGAACACAGATATGGTGATGGGCTTGAGCATGGACCAAATAAGGCCACTGTCCATTGGGATGGCTGTTTAATGCCCCGTAATGTTGCAAAAATTGATCACACCTGCCTGATTGTGTTTTTGCCTATCTTCCCCTAGTCCCACAATCAAGGCCACTTTTTTATTGCTGCAACTGCAGAAGCACAGTCTGTTTTCACTGACCTTGTGAAAATATTTAGCTTATACTGGCCCAGTTTGGCCGGTCCTACATTAACAGAAGAGGACTATGGCAAAATTGTATCTGTTCCATTGCAGAATTAAATGTTTGCAAGCTTGATTACAGTTATCTTGAACAAAGTCTTGATGCATCAGAACATCTAAGTTGTTTCTTATCTCAGGACCAAACAAAGGCTGTACAAATGGTCAGTGCCCTGGGGTTACTTGTTGAAAATGCATTGAATGCAGCTAGACAGAGCTCCAGACCCCTCCCCCCTCTCCCCCGCCCCGCCACAGCCCTGCTGTTTGGTGAGAAGCAGTCTCCAGACGGCAGTTTCTCAACCATACTATTTTTATATAGACTAGACATGATTGGACTAGAACAGCGTTTCTCAACCCAGGGGTCATGACCCAAAAGTGAGTTCCAAGAATATATGAAAGTGTCATGAGCAAACTTTAAAAATGGATTCTGCTTTAAAGAAGAAGGACATGAGAAACTGTGGCTTTTCCCTTGCAGGCTGGTAGAGCTCCAGCCTGCAACGGACTGCTTGGCACCTCCCATGCTCCCCCCCCACACACACACACATACAGCCCTTGCTCCACAGACTGGGGGCTGGGGCCCGAGGAGAGCAGTGCAGTGACTTGGGAGTGGTCTAGACTAGCCATCACTGTTTACAAATGGGTCCTGGTACAAAAAAGGTTGAGAGCCACTAGACTAGAATATAGATTAGACTAATTGATGCCAATTTACACACTTAACTGTGAAGCTGTTTTTTGAAAGCACTAAATTAAGCACTTCCAACTTTTTATCATTTGTAAAAATCAAATGAAGGACTCTTCTTATGATATGAAAATTCACCTCCAGGTAGGACCTGAACACTGAGCTTTGATTTGAATTATTGTGGTAAATTAAACTGTAAAAATTGGCTTTGGTGAACTGAATGGGAGTTTTGTTATTAGTAGGCATAGGACTCCGTGGACATGGGCATAGTTGGGGAATTAGGATACTCACCTGTTTGGAGAACAGACCTGGGTTCCCTGCTCAAAGGATTATTCCTACATTTCACATTTACTCTTATACTACCAAAACATGGAAGATACCAAAATCTGTCACTTACATTGGAAAAATCCATAACCAGAGACCTGAATAAAGAATGTCTTGTATTGAAAAGCTTGTCTAACTTTATCCCAACTACACAAGTTGGTTCAATAAAAAATATCACCCTAAAAAAATCCTTCCCTACATTTTATGTGACACAGTTATAGGAGATATACTTCTAAAGAGACATAGGAGATATACTAAATATTATATAGGAGATATAGGAGATACTCTTCTATATATCTCCTATATACTTATAGGAGATATACTTCTCCAGCAAGACCAAGGAGGTGATTCTTCTGCTCTATTCAGCACTGGTGAGACCTCAACTGGAGTACTGCCTCCAGTTCTGGGCATTGCACTTCAACAAGAACATGGTACAACTTGAGAGAGTCCAGAGAAGGGCCACCTGTATGATTAGAGGCTTTCATGGCAAGCCATAGGAGGAAAGGCTGAGGGACCTGGGACTCTACAGCCTGAAAAAGAGAAGACTGAGCGGGGACTTGGTAGCAGTTTACTACTACATCAGGGGAATACATCAGAGGCTTGGTGAACAACTGTTCACCGGGGCACCCTTTTGGAGAACCAGGAGTAATGGCCATAAACTCCTGGAAGACCATTTCAGGTTCAACATTACAAAAAACTTCTTCACAGTTAGGGTGTCCAGACTGTGGAATAAGCTCCCTCCAGAGGTGGTGCAATCGCCTACCCTGGAATCTTCAAGAGGAGACTGGACAGTCATTTTTGTGGGGTCACCTGACCCCACCTGTCTTTCCTGCTTGGTGCAGGGGGCTGGACCTGATGGTCTTCTGAGGTCTCTTCCAGCCTTACAATTTATGAATCTATACATAAACAGTTATTAGAATAGAGGCCAAAACCTGTATCTCCTCATACCATGTGAGGGACAGAGTTCAGCTTCTTGCTTTCTCTCTTGGTCAGTTAATTTTAAATTTGTTGCTGCATAGTTCCACAGCTTCAGGGTTAGGTGGAGGGTGGCCTCCCTCCAGAATATAGCCTTGCCTGGTAGTTAGGATTCACTCATGGGAAGTGGAGATTTAGGTTTCCTTTCTGCATGTAGAGGAATAATTCACATCAGAACTACCTCATCCTGGGTATGTGATCCAGTTACTAGAATATTTTATCAGAGGGACACTGTATTTTAAAAGGCAAGAGCGTTCATAGACACTTCAGAAAAAGGGTCTGAGCAACTCAGGGTAAAATCAGTGTTGAAGACACGCTTTTCCCCTCAGCAATTCTTTGTGGCTTCCAGTTCAGTACTGATGACTATTGTGAATCCAATTTAAAATTGCCTATCTCACCCCATGCATTATATAAGGCACCCAGGCACCTAACATATGTTCTGAATTGCATATCCGAGGTTCTTAAAAATTAGGCAAGGCAGTGTGTCTAAGTTCTTTTCTGGATCTGGCCTAAGCACTATGCCTGGAATAAAAGAAATCAGAAAAAGGAGTGATCAGTGTTTTTGTTCCCCTTTCTTTCAGTGATGGGAGTCTTTGGGCCACCATTGGGATGCATATTCTATTCTATGTACACTCTGTCTGGATCACCTCTCCCATACTGGCCCAGAGCTTCCACTTCTGCATTGCAAAACACTCAAATTACCAGTATAATGCCGACGAAGTATTGCAGCAGCATTTCTGAACTAAAATATTCAATTTTTGCACTAAACCAGAAATATTTATGCATGCATGCATGTGTGTGTTTGTGTGTGTATGCGTGTGAGCAAGTGTTTGACAAGAAGTCCAAATTTTCTGCAAAAAGCAGACACTTTTAATGAAATTTGTCATTTATTTGAAAATTCTATTTTGGCTTGAAGAAAAACAGTGGTGATGGAAAATTTTTCACTGGTCTGCCTGTGATCCTTTTGTATGGTAGAAGTTTTTATAACAATTATGAATTTCCATTGACACCCTGAAGATCATCCTCGCTAATGAAAGCTGTGAGAACCAGTGTGATTGCCTAGTTTCTATTACTACTTGCATTTTTCTAGTGCTCTGTGAAAGAATAGTGCAGCCACAGATAGAATACTGTCTTATGTTTCTGAGGCCAGAAAGATCACCCATGCTAACATTGCATGAGTGATACTTGCAGAATCACTTTGTTCTAATAGTAAACTAATTGCACATTTATAAATAGTTGTCTAAATATTGTGCTTACAGTGTATGTAAACACTAGATGTAACTCAAAGCCTTCAGTAATAGCTAACCTGTACAGTCCTTTTCCTTTTTTAAACAGTGGTACTGCAAGATGTGGTTGGGAAAATCTATACTACGTGAATGACCAGTAGTAAAGATAAATCATTTCAGACTTCCCCTAATGTTCTGATGTCTGAGACACAAATTCCTGAAGTATGATCCATTTTGACTGCCAACCGGGCCTCAAGAATAAGGAGCCATTCGCAAACAAGGGCAGTTTTCTGTTTTGATGGACTTTATTTGGAATGCACAGACTCAAGCATGTGTTTATTTCCACATGGGATCTCTCCCAGTAATATCTTTGCTCACTCGGGAGTTTGCAACAGCTTTTTCAGTAACTTTTGTTTTGAATTGAAACAGGGGTTCCTGCATTTGTGCTGAACTTGTTCCTGTCTCCTGGCTGTCCCCTAGCTGCCTGTCTCTGCTTGTTTCCTTGCAGAGGAAACCATTTGAGCAAACACACCCAGCTTTCTTCATCCTGTGCCATGTCATTCTGTAGCAGTTCAGAGGGAATGCTGTCCGCTAGAATCTGGCTAGGATTCTTCCCTTGGTTTACTGTGGCGTTGTTTCTAACTGAAGTGACAGCCATGGTGCACATTTATTTGTACAAAAGGGATGATGGAATAGATGGCATTTAAAATCAAATATCCAGTAGAAAAACAGGTTTTATTTTGATTTTGCTTACACCTGTGTAATCCCATTGATCTCAGTAGAGCGGATCTACTTCTGATTTACTTCACTCTAAGTGACGGCAGAATAAATCCCACTATACCCACACTCAGACAGGAATGACAAACTTGTTTTGTCACATTTCAAACTTTCCATTTTAAATGCTTGTGTGGATTTCTGGTCATGATTTTTGGCTCTTTCTTTTATTAGCAGAGGCAAGCTGGCAATGTGATTCTTGTATGAACATTGCCATATGATGGAAGACTGCATGTGCGTGGTTTTTTATACACTGGACACATCTACGTGTGAAATTAATGCAGTTGAATAAACTCTGGCACAATCACACTGGAGTTTATTGCTCCCAGACACAGTATTTACATGTGTGCCTGGGACCACAGCATGCTGAGCTGGGACAGCGCAGCTTCAATTGGTAGGGGGTCCTGGGGGTCAGTGTACTAGCTTGGGGCTGCTCTGTTGCAGCTCAGTGTGCTGTGGAGGGGCTGGCTGGGGCACAAGGGCACTTCAGCACACAGCTAGCTGGCAGACATACTGTGTCTGGGAGTACTATCCTATGGTGGAGTCAATTAGTTTACTCCATCCTAATAGCACCACACATGTAGATGGTGATGTTTTACTGTGGCTATAATTAGTCAACTCTGAACTAAACATCTTGTGTAGATGTGCCCACTGAGTGCTTTTCTTCTCCACCCTCAATGCATGGATCATCTGCTTCAAGTATTGTCTGATTTCAGAAATGGCTCAGAGGCCTCTAAGTTTCATTTGGAATCAGTGGAGAGACGTGCACAGAATCTCTGAAAAACAGATCTTTGGTCGATTATCAAGCCAGATAATTACAGAACTGAGCATTAACTGTGTTTTAAACTGATGAGACTTCACTGATTTGCACGCACTTCTGATGCAACAAGACTGTCGTGTCTCAGGATCCTGACAACACTTTGATGCACTTGTACCCCCTCAAAATAGGTGCCCAAGGCTGATGCCCCAATCATCCACCCCTAGTTATACTACTGCAGCAAAGAGCTTGCCATGTGATGCGTAGACATGTTTTCTTGAGATAAATAAATAAGAGCATAAGGGCTAAGGACAGAAGTTACACATAAACCAGAAGCCACTTTAATCCTGTAACAGAAAAGAAGTTCAGTACACATAAACTGGTTTCAGAATGGCTAAATCTAGTTTAAGATAAACGTGGATGGACTTAAATGATTTAGGTTAAACCAATGTATGGGACTTCTGTCCAGGATCCCTTCCCAACTCAAGTTATGTCTCAGTCCTCCAGCCTCCCAGGATGCATTAGGACTCCCTACTAGCCCTCCTTACAGGGCAGGTTGACTAGCCTCAGCTATGTCTGCTCTGGCTGAGCTGGGACTGGTCCTGTCCCATGGCTGTCACAAAGCTGAGGCAGGAATGACTCTGCTCCCCAGCCTGGTCCTACCTGTGTCTGTTAGTCCTGCAGGGCAGCAGGGGGAGAAGGGAAGGGGAGGGAGGAGAGGTGGGAGAAGCAGAGCTCCCCTACCCCTAGTCCCAAGCCCTGGTCTGCGATGGTTGCCCCTTCCCCTCTCCCAGGATAAGACAGCGTGTGTCACTGACCCTCTGGGGGGATGGGGGAAAGGAGTCTCCCACTCCCAGGGCTGGCCCTGAGTTGGATGTCTGCATACATGGGGGGAGCCCCAGCTGCTGAGGGGTTTCCCTGGGCTAGCCTAGAATCCCCCTGGTCTGCCCTGCTGCAAGGAATTTATTCCCCCTGGTGCAAGTCACTTACGCACAGGGGGGAGGGAGGAATGAAGTCCCCAAGCCCAGTCTTGACCCTCTAAACCGGGGTCTTCCCAGCTGGGGTGCTGTGCCCTAGGTAGTTTTCCCTCTCCACCTAGCTGGTCTGGCTCCACAGAAAGAAGGACTGACCCCTGACAGCCAGCACAAGTCCTGGTGGCTGCTTGGTGTGTCTTGCTGCCTGCTGCTAGTGTTGGTCTCCAGTGGGACGTGCCATGTAACTCTGGGAGCTTGTGCCAGACAGCAGGGATAAGAACACTCCATACAGGGCAGGATTGGGCCATTCTGCCTGTGCAAGCCCCCTGAGCTACTCAATGCATCTTGCTGGAGCCTGGTACCAGCAAGATATGCCAGGTAGCCCCGGGGGCTTGTGCTGGGCAGCAGGATTCAATTCTTGTTTCTATGGAGCCAGGCTGGCTGGTTGGAGATGGGAAACCCCCTCAGCCCCTCCCCCAGCTGGGAAGAACACAGCTTCTGGGGCTGAGACCAGGTTGGAGGGCTTCATCCCCCCCTCCCGCCTATGCAATAGTGATTCATTCCAACTGGGCCCTCTGAGAGAGAGAATCACCATCCCGCCCCACCACCACAACTGGACAGAGTTCAGTTTGTTATCTATTCAATCTATGCAGTTTAGAGAAACCTGTGAACATTGAATTGATTCCACCTTAGGCTTTTTCACTGTCTGTATTTAGCCAAGAAGTGCCATACTGGCTCAGACAAATGGGAGAGAATCGAACCATCTATATCTATAGCAGTGGTACCTAACCTTTTTGGGTAGGAGAACACTTTATTAATTAAAAAGCAACCCAAGATCTACCCTGTGCCGCCACCCCCCCCCCCCCCCAACCCTCCATCCCTTGCCACGCAGGTCAGTTTGTGGGGAAGGGCAGAAGGAAGATCGAGGTGGAGGGAGAAAAAATTATTTGGGGGCATGCCCTCCCCCAACAGGTAAGCCTGTGGGGGAAGGGGTGGGGAGAGGAAAAAGGGACATGGGGGGGGGCAGATTGGGGCCACAGTGGTGAGGGAGGGAGCGGGGCACAGGCATGAGCAGGGGCTGGGTGGAGTGGGCTGTGTTAGGCTGGGTGGTAGAACAAGTGGAGGCCCGGGGGTCACATGCCCCCCAAGCCTCCGCTTGTCCCCCACTCTCTTCAGCCCCTGCTTTTGCCTGTGCCCCACTCCCTCCCTCACTGCTAGAGCCTTGATTTGTCACGCCCCATGGTGGTGAATGAAGGAGTGGAGCAGGGGCTGGTGCTGCACAGCTGGGGCAGGCTCAGGACAGTCATGAGCAGCTTGTCCGGAGGGCATGGGGAGGGAAGGCACCCAGCCTGGGAGGGCATGAGGGGCGTGTGCCTCCAAATCTATACATGGGGTGGGACAGACTGGGGCCAGGGCAGCACCAGGCTCTCAGGCTGCACAGCAGCAGCAGCAGCACTGGAAGGGGGTGCGGGAGAGGGCAGTAGGTATCCGAAAATTTGCCATAGACACCCTACCCTCTCCCAGTACTGCCACTGCTGCACAGTTGCAGATCCTGGTGCCGCCCCAGCGCACAGCCCACCCCAGCCCGTGTGCAGATTGGGGGCACCCCCCATTCCCTCCCAGGCTATGTGTCTCCCTCCCTATGCCCCCCAGATGAGCCGCTTGCAGCTGTGTCCTGTGCCTGCCCTGGCTGTGCAGCACTGGGTCCTGCTCCATTCCTTCTGTCACTGCTGGGCGTGTGCCTCTCCCCACCCCTGCTGCAGCTACCAGAAACCCATGGCCAGACTGCCTTGCGACCCTACTGCTGCCCCACATTGGGGGGCCTAAACCCTGTTATCACTTTCTTCCGCTGCCTATGCCCCCACACCTCCTGCCACCAGGTGAGAGTGGCCCCAGCCGGGCTGGGCCAGGGGAGGGTCAGAGGCTGTGTGGCTCATCCAGGTGTGTGTGTGGGGGGACTTCCACTGCTGTACGCACCCTGGTGGGGGCCCGGGGGGTACATGTCCCTCCGATCTGTGCATGGGGCTTGGGGCACAAAATCCACCGTGCAGTGGCAACCGCCTCTGCCCCGTGCACAGATTGGGAGGGCACATGGACCCTGGGCCTCCACTGGGGTGCATGCAGTGTGGGAGCCCCTCCATGCCCCTGGACAAGCCGTCCGGGCTCCAATCCTCACCTGGCTCAGCCAGGGTCCCACTAACCCCTGCCTCTGCCTCACTCCATCCCTCACCACAGGGCAGAAGTGCATGGAGGGGGATTGCCCCACTCACCTGGCCTGGCCCCAGTAGCAGGGGGCACAGCTCAGCCCAGCTTGTATGTCCCTCTGTTGTCCCGCTACTCGCAGACTGCATTCCAGCAGCTCCGCACATACATCCTGCTGCTCCCAATCGTGAAGCCTCTGACAGTCCACGCATACACATGCAGCCCCCCCAGACTGAGATCAACTGTCAGAGGCTCCACAATCAACTAATCGATTGGGATCCCCCTGTTGGTGACCACTGATCTAGAAGGATCTATCGCCTGTCTAGAACTGCCAAAGGAAATATCTCCAGCCATATTGTTCAACAGTTATTTATAGATCCATCCTCCATGAATTTGCCTTGACTTCATGTTAAATAAAAATGGACTTTCTCTTGATACTTTTAACCTATTTCCTACTAATATCCATTAAATAATTTCAAATGGCAAATGTGTTGTATTCATGATCTGCCCAAGCTAGCTGTGAAAAGAAAAGGGGTTTGCTGTTAGTAGTTAGGATGTATGTATATGCGTATGTAAAGCATTTTGCAAATGTTAGTTTTTATAAATGTATTAATTATTGTTATTGATGTTATTGTTGTTATTAATGAGGTAAGGAAATATTTCACAACAGACATCAACCCAATGTGAAATGTTCTAAATCACAGCAATTCTAAACACACACACACGCACAAACACAAACGTGGAAGGATGGGGGTGTTAACCAGATGGCTTTTTAGTTAGTCTTAATACCATTAGTAAGGTTTGCAGGTTTTTTGTTCTCTCTTTCCCACATACCTTTAATGATCCCAGTGGAACTGCATAATTAGAAAAAACTGCTACCCCCTAATTTCACTGCATAGTTATTGGTCCTGATGCAGTAAGAGATGAGACAAAAGACTCTCTGACACACCCTGGAACATTCTATTTAAAAATAGTGCTATTGACATACATTCATCTGTAGTTTTCTTGCCACTGCCTTTATTACTGAAGGATATCTCATGAAAAAACCAGAGCTTAGGTCCTTGAAGCTGTCTTCTGTGCTCAGTTCCCAGACTTGCTACATATATTTGCAGCAGGCTAAGGTAGGAATTTTGGGTGCTGTATCTGTTGGGAACATATTTTATGGGGTCTGATGCCTCAGTTAGAGATAGGAGCAAAAGACTGTTAGCTGGTAGTGAGGAAACATGTTTAATGAAACATTTGTTTTTTTAACAAAATGAACAGAAAATTTATTTTCTAAGGATTTAGTGTTTTTGCTTTCAGTCACATTTTAGCAGAGTAAAATTTTCCAGTCATCGTTACTCTAAGTTACTTAATCACTGGTGAATTTATCTCTAGGAAAATGTTTCTAGAAAAAAAATTCAAAGAGAAGAATAGAGAATCATAGAATTGAAGGACTAGAAGGGATCTGCAAGATCATCAAGTCTGGTTCCCTGCCATGGGCAGGAAGTTATTGGGCTCAAATAAGCCCAACAAGATACTTATCCAGCCTCATCTTAAACACCTCCAAGGATGGTGACTGCAGCACCTCTGCTGGGAGTGTGTTCCAGATTCTGGTAAACCTTACAGAAAAATGACTTTTCTAATGTCCAGCCAAAATTTTCCTTCTATTAGCTTGTGCCCATTGGTCCTTGTCCTCCCAGGGGGTATCTTCCTGAACAGCTGATCCCCTAGATCTTGATGCTCACCCTTAATGTACTTGTAGGTGGCTATCAAGTCACCTCTCAATTTTCTCTTAGTCAAACTAAACAGGTCCACTACCCAGAGTCTCTCCTCATAGGGCCTATCCTCCAGGCCCTTGATCATATGGGTGGCCTTCCTTTGTACCCTCTCAAGTTCATCCCCATCCTTCCTGAAGTGCGGTGTCCAGAACTGGACATAATACTCCAGCTGTGGCCTCACCAATGCTAAACAGAGAGGGAGAAAGACCTCTGGATCTGTTGACAACACGTCGGCTGATGCACACCAGAATTGTGTTTTCCCTGCTGGTGACTTCATTGCACTGTTGACTCACGTTAATTTCTGCTCGATTGTGACCCCCATGTCCCATTCAGATGCTATGCCAGCCAGTGTACCACCACCCATCATGTAGTTATGGTGTAGGTTCTTCCTACCCAGGTAAAGAAATCTAAAGATACTTCAGACACTTTTTCCCTTTTTTTTTTTTGGTCTTTTTTTTTGTGGAATTAGAGCAGAAAGGCTTCTGGCAATATCTTCCCACCAGAACTGTAAGTCACTTATGAAACCAAAAATCTACAAAAAGAAAAAGTTATTTTGGGTTGCCCTTAATTAAAACACTTTAAATTTGTTGGTGAACTGTAATTCTGGAAAAAATTAAAATGTTTTGGGTTGAACAAACATTTTGTTTGAAACACAATATTTGGTCTGGTTGTGTTATAAGGTTACATAAAACATGTCTTAAAAAATAAAAGTTAAGATTACTTTTTAAAGGAAACGTTGCTCCAAGCTGAGAGATTATGTTTCTTTGGGGAATGGCTGAGATGAAATCATTTAACTTATTTGAAATGTTTCTTTACTTGATGATATAAGTCATTTACCTGAACAGATTTGGATTCATATAATGTTACAGATGACTGAATTTGCATTTTTCAATGAAAAAAATGTTAGAATAAGTTTGGTCTGCTTTACTTCCCACATATTCATAAAGACTCAGAGCCTCCCCCTCACACTATAGTCTATATCATCTGTAGTAGGATGACTGAGGAGTTCAAGGCAATGAATAATAAAGAATAGAAATTTCAGTAAATGTAGCCACATTTATCCTGTAGCCTTGTAGATTTATGAGCAAGATCATAAAATGGGGATGGTGAGATTTTTAAGGTATGGCTTGGCATTGATACTCATTATTATTATGATTACTATTTATGAAACCTTCAGACAGGGCAGACTCCACAAAAAACTTGATATGAATTTCATATATTTGTTATTTTAATTCAGTGAATACCTTTTTACATGTTACTATACAGACCAAGAAGGGGAAAAAAAACTATTGGTTAACTGAACAATACTGTAGTTTGGTGAATCATGATTAGTTGGATAAATCACCTGGTACACACACACACGCACACGCACGCACGCACACACACATATAGTTGTTCCAGGTTGGGACCAAGAGTACCTGGCACTAATTTTTACAGGACTGATTTAAAATTTAGCTGGGTCCAGCTGATAGAGTACTGGACTAGGACTCAGGAAAGCTGGTTTCTACCCCTAACTCTGCCACTGACCAGCTGGATAATCAGAGGCAAATGTAACAGAGCACACCCTTGCTTGCAGAGGCCTGAGCAGCAGCAAGGCAGCCTGCAGATGTCTGCAATCCCAATTGGGCACAACTGCCTGACTGGGAACAGGGCCCAGTTGTGCCCTATAAGAACAGGGGCTCTGAACACCAAAGCAGCAGTAATTTGTAGCTAGCAGCTGGGGGAACAACAACCTGGATGCAGGGGGGGGTTGCTGCTTGTGACACATTGGAGGTAAGGGAAGGAGCTATGGGGATGGCTGGAGGCTCCTGCTCCTGAACCTAAAAATATATTCTGCTGGGGCTGGATGATGTAGCGCTTGTGGCAGGGCAGCTTCCAGGAAATGCTACACCTGGGGCCTCCTCAGTGAAGAGTGAGTATGGGGTGCCAGAAAGCTGCAGCCCCTGCTGCCTTGCAGGTGACCCTGTGGAGGGAAAAGGATAGGAGAGCACACCATGAAGGACAAAGCAAGAGCCCAGACGCACAGTGAGTTCTGAGGCAGGTTCCCAGGTCAGGAAGGGACCTGGGGCAGTGCCCAGACTCACTGCAAGCTCTGAAGCTACACTAAAGAAGTGAGGAGTGCAGCTCCAGAGGGGGCTGAGCCTTTGGGGAGTTATACAAGAAGCTCCTGGGGTGAAGAGATTAGGGACTGTTGAGGCCCAGTGTAAGGCAGGGGATAGGCTTGGGGATACTGAGAAGCCCAGTGTGGGGCATGTGGAGCTTGGAGCCCAGAGTGGGGCTTGGAGCACAGAGTTACTGGGGGGATCTGGAGCCCTGAATTGAACTGGCTTGGGAGCCCAAGGAACAGCTGCAAGGCATGGGTCACAGTAAGGGATGGTCGGAGCTGTGTGTATAAACCCTTGACACCAGGGCAAGTAAAGGGGCAGCCTCCCACCTTGCTAACATTGTTCTATTGTATCATCTAAGGTGTGGCGGGTGAAGTAGGCAAGTAGTTTGCCCAGAGACAAGTGCTTATGTTTAGACCGGCCCTGGGACTCCTGCTTGTTACAGCAAGTCACTTCACTTACCTGTACTTGAGTTTTCCCACCTGTAAAATGGGGATAATGCTACTGACCTTTGTAAAATGCTTTGAGAAATACAGAGAAAAAGTGATTACTTAATAAGAATTGGCCAGAATGTTCACACTTTTGAGGTAGTTTACCATAAGCATTTGCCCTAGTACAACTTAATTATTCACCTGTTTGTAGAAGGTGAAACAAAAACGTGGAAGAGACAATGATAAATAGAAATACTCGGCTCATTTTTGCAGCAGCTTTGATACGTGTATCCCAATGCACTTCACAAAGGAGTTCAGTAGCATTATTCCTATTTTGCAGATGGAGAAACTGAGATGCCCTGAGCTGGGACAGAACAACACAAGCTAAATGAAAGAAAACAGCAACTATAGAAGATTTTCTTAACTGTTCACCTAAGTTAACATTTGTACACCTTTACAAAGCAGTTTGGGATCCTACGATCAAATGTCCTGAAAGCATGAGGGGTGTGTTTCTCATTCATGAATGCTAATAGCTGCAATAGGAAAGGCAGCAGGATGGCTGGTGGAGAAGCAGTTTCTTTTTCCCTCCTTCCCTGAATTTAGCTGCTTTTTTTTTTTTTCCAGGAGCCAGATTTGTTCTATTAAAAACATTTTCCTTGGGCTTGGGGAAGTTCTCATGCACTCTGCCCTGCACACCTTTGACCCATACTAGCTTATTTTGTGAACAGGCTTTTATTTAGCATGGTTCAGTGATTAGAAGCAGACCTGAATGGGAAGCTTTCTGGCACTCACCATTTAATGAATGAGGGTGTTGAGTGCGTGTTTGTGGAAGGAGGAGAGGTGGAATCAATCTTCTTGAGTTAAAAAGAGGAAAGCAAATATTTCTTCTTCTATAGCTAGTCTATCACAGGTCAACCCGTTTTCTTCTTTCTAATTGGTTGGCAGAGCTTTTGCTTTTGATTGGCTGACAAATTGTAAGTAATTATCCTTCCAGGGCTAATATGCAAACTGCATTCTGGAAAAAAAAAAAATCATTTGGGTCTTACCTTTAATGTAATTATTGTTTGTTCTTCTTTCTATAAGTGTAGACTGAGATGGATATAGGTTGGGGTTTCCCAAAGAACTAAAGTTCTTAGGGTTAGATATTTAAAATGGTCAATGTACCAAAAATGCCAAGGATGCCTGGGGGTGGGGGCGGATATTAAAAAATGTTCACACTCGGATCCAAACTGAGATGTTCATAGGATCATAACATTATAGAATCATAGAAAAGTAGGACTGGAAGGGACCTCTGGAGGTCATCTAGTACTATACCCTGCCTGTCGGGATCATCCCTATTCAAACCATCTCGTACAAATCCTGGTCTAACCTATTATTAAAACTATACCATCAACCCTGTTTCACAAATACAAGACGTATAACCCTAACCTGCCAAAAGGAAAGCAGGGAGACTTTGTAGTCAGTGTCCTGCTGCTGCAAAGTTTATTAAAATATACTTGAGAGATCCAAGGAAGAGGGTTATACCCTCTTCTACAAAGGAAGACAACTCCCCCATCCCTGCGCGTGCGCGCGCACACGCGCGCGCGCGCACACACACACACACACACACTGTATCAATCTTGCCAAAGGGTACCATTCATTCCTGACTCCAAATGTGGCGATTGGGGTGATTCTGACTGGAGGGGCAAGACCCTCTGGCCAGGAACCTTCAGATTTTAATTCTAGCAGGAGTATTGGTGCACCCAAGTCAAAATTCCCAGCTTTCACTGAAACCAATGCCTAATACTTCTGAGGAAAGTGAAAAACAACCCCCTGATATGTATAACAATAGGACAGGAAAAAAATTCCTCCTCACATCTTCTACTTAGGGTGCTCTCCTAGGCAGCAGTAGATGTGGTTTTCAGTCTCCTCAGGCCAAGAGGGACCTAGAACCTAGGTCTCCCACTTTCTGAGTGAGTGCTCTGATCATTAGAGCTAGGGACAGAAATTTCGCATGAATAGGTTGAAGCCATGAGAAACTGGTTTAAACCTGTAACAGAACAGAAGCTTAGTGCACATAAACCAGTTTCAAAATGACTGAAACTGGTTCATGATAAACCTGGTTGAATGTAGTATCAGACTTAACTGATTTAGGTCAAGCCAGTTTATGAAACTTCTGCCCCACACCCCTTTGTGGTTCAAGTTAAATCACAGTCCCCCAGCTTGCTTTCCAGCCCTGGGATGGGCTGTGCTGTCTGCTCCAGAGAGCAGGGCTGGCTCTGCCCTTCTGCTCCCTAGCTGGAGCAGTTAGGGCTGGCTGATAATGGGGGGCAAGCCGAGCTGGGGATGCAGCCCAGTCTTCAGAGGGGAGACTACCTCCCCAGGCAAATCCCACTGAGGTCTAGGGCTGGGGAGGGGGTTCAAACTTACTACTGGCTGCAACTGTGGACTACAAATCCCAGAGGAACCTGGAAGCAGGAAGGGGAAGTGATGAGCAACTCTGCAAAGTCCTACTGCTGTAATTCTGGACTGCAAATCCTAGAGATCTCGGGGGCAGCAGGAAGAGGAAGTGAACACACAGCCAGAAAGCCATGCTCTAGCACTACTCCGCTTCTGGCCTGAGCCACTGCAGATATGTGGCTGCATTTCCTGGATCAAAGGTAAAATGTCTGTTCACTTCTGTTTCAATCTAATCTGTGCATTTTAGACTAACCTACAAAGATTGAATCAATTCAGCCTTGAGCTTTTTGACTGTGTACTTAGCCCTGGGGCATTTTTACATGAGTTCCAGGAGTGGCAGGCAGCCACACTTTAATTACAGTGGCTCCAAGAGTCACTCTAATTAAAGCCCCTGGAATGTCTTGTGTATCAGCACCCCCACACTGAAAAATGGCAGGAGAGGTACTTTAAATAAAGCTCATTGAATGAGCTTTATTTAAAGTGCCCCTGCTGCCATTTATCAGTATAGGAATGCTAATACATGAGATGCTGGAGTCTGCTGGAGCACAAGAATTACAATGCTCCAGCAGACTCACTTAATTGAGTCTGCTCCAATGCGCTACAGCATGTCAGAGCAGCCTCATTGTACGTGTATAAGTGACCTAGGTGACTGCTAGAAGTAGGCTGCACCGCTGCCAGCTGCATTTTTGAGTGACCGTGATCAAATAAGTTGTGCCTTGTGCTGATCTCAGGGCTCTCACTATGAGTTAGGTATGCTCTGTGGCAGTGTTTCTCAACCCATGGGTCATGACCCAAAAGTGGGTGGCAAGAACACTGTAAAGGGTCACGGGGAGGTCCCAAGGAATCACAAGGTTTCTTTGTGCAGGCTGCATCCTGCATGGAGCTGGCATGCAGCCAGGGGCATGGTGAGCACACAGCATTGTAAGAGCAGCCCCAGGAGCCAGAGAGGAGGGTGGGAGGGGGCTGGATGCAGCAGCCAGAGGAGGGGGGAGAAGGAGAGAGAGAGACTGTGTGGGTCAGAGCTGGGGGGTGATGGTTTGCGGGTTGTGGGAAGCTGATGATTATGCTAATGGGTCCTGGTGTGAAAAAGGTTGAGAAACACTGCTCTATGGTACCATAACTGGGGCTTGGGCAGCTGGAGGCAACCAGTGCACCAGCCCTAGGCACCAATTTAGGAGGAGATGCAAAATAGCAGTTAGTGCTGTACTCTTCTAGCCACCATGCAGCTGGCATCCCTGTGCGCTGTCACCAAGAACTCTGGTATTTTAGCAGTGTCTAGTGGATTGGACCCCTCTGGGAACATAAATAGAGTTTATGCACTGCACCAGTTCTGATTTGGATCACAGTGGAGCTCAGACAGGAGTTAAATGAGTAGCTGGGGTGTTTCTATATTTAGGTGCCTAGGGATTTTTTTCAGGGCACAATGAGGGTACCATATCAATTTCAGTGCCTAACGGCTTGTCTACAAAATAGCAGAATGGAGCCCTGGCACTGGGGGGGCGGAACAGGACCATGTACATTTCCCATCCACCCAACTTTCCAGGTATCCTGAAGTCAAAGCCCAGTTAACTGGTCTGGCTGCTTTGGGCCAACCTGAATAGCTGCTCTTGTGTAGGGAATGTAAGTTTCAACAAAGCCCTGTAGAATAGATAGCAACAACAGTACAAAAAGTGGCCACTTAGGGTGTGTGTAGATGAAACGGGCATTCATGTAGAGAGCCTGAAAATTTTAACACAGCATTTCTTTGGTGCAGTGTGTTTTTGTTTGCACAACATGGTGTCTGTGTTTGCATGACATGGCGCTTTTGAGTGAATTAAGTCTCCTGTGTCATTCCCGCAGATTTCAGTAGGGGGAGTCAAATACCAATCTACCACCTGTAATGTCTTTCCTAATGGATTACAGTAGGAATTGCATGTAAACTGGCCTCCCCTGTCCCCACACCTGGCCTATCACTGGGAGTCTGCCCTGGACACGGTCACCCCCAAAACCTTGTCACTTGCACCCATCTATGCTCAGTTGGTCGGTCTGGTCAGTACTCAATCCCAAAGACCCCATCGCAGTCCCCATCCCAAAGATAAGCTACACGAATCCTCCCCTCCCATTTCTTTCCCTTTCCATCCCACCATGTTACAAACTTATGTGCTTTTTCTTTTATTTACTATATAACTGCTATGATATCATAAAATGTTCAGGGTTTAGAGTTGCCGCTCAGTTGATTGGTGGTTGCTGTCGGTGGTGGTGGTGGCAAGCTCTTCTGGCTTTTTTTATTTTATTTATTTATTTTTTTGTTCTTGTGTTTTTGGACTACATTTTTCCAGCATTCCTGAGCTTCTTGATCTTCATAAAGTTTCCAATGGGGACTCTCATTGGAACCCTCCCATTCCCCGCCCAGGTTCCACCGTCAATCTGTTTGTATAGTGCAACATATGGCTTTTCAATGTGTGTTGTGAAATGTTTTTTAAATGTTTTTTGAAAATGTGGGTTGCTGTTTGGCTTGGTCCTCCACCCACCTAGCCTGCCAAGAGCTATAGTTAACCTTCTCGCCCACGTGGGGGCAGGGGAAGGGATCATTCAAATGTAGGTGATGGTGTGTAATGCCCCGCTCCCCCCAAACCACTGGCAGTCAAGAAGAAGCAAACCCCTACTCCAATCCACATTTCCTCCCTACTCCCCTGACCATCCTCCCCTCTGACCCCTGTCTGTAACACCGCACGTCGTTGTATACAGACACAGATTTAAAGTGTAAATGAATTTTATTTTAACAACCAAGAGAAAGAACAAAGCACTCCTAGGTGTTGTTGTCAGCAATGTATCCTGCCAGACAGTCACTCACAAGGGCTGCCTGACCAGCCTCTCCTTGAGGATTTCTCCTCGGTCCCTGTGCTGCTGCTCAGTGTCTGGCCACTTTCTGTTGTGCTTCTTCTTCCCACAACTCCTTGCAAACCTCTCCACGGCTCTCACAGATATTGTGCAGCATGTAGGCTGCCACTACAAAAGCCGTGATATTTTCTGGCTCTGTCTCGAGCCAGCACATAAGTGCCCTTCATCATCCTTTCAATCAGCCAAATGCACATTCCACGGCCACCCTGCAGCTGCTCAGACAGTTGTTAAAAACCAGCTTCTGTGGGTCAGTTACATTTCCTCCATAAGGCTTCATGAGCCAGGGCTTTAGGGGGTAGGCAGCATCCGCTAATATAACCAGGGGAATGGCGACACCACGGATCACTGTCTCCTCCGTGCTGAGTGTGTAATGTCCTTATGCCACGAGGCCTGGCAGAGGGGAGTTTCTGGTAGGGCTGTGCAAAATGGGCCCTATTCAATTTGGATTTCGATTCAACACGAATCGGGGACAGTGATTTGATCCGTTGATTTGGATCACCGTCCCTGATTTGATTCGGCCAAATCCGAATCTGAAGATTCGATGCTGATTTAGCGAATCAGTGATTTGGACACAGGCACAATTTTAAAAGTTTTTTCTACATACCTTGAGGTAGCAGCACAGCTCGTGTTTGCTGCAGTGATGGGGTGGATGGAGCATCCCACAGGAGCACGCAGGGCCCTCCATGTGCTTGGCGGCACACTTGGAAGTGGACTGGAATTATTTCTGGTCCACATCTGGGTCTGCTGGGGAGCATTCTGGGGGTCCCCCTGTGCCCCCCCTGGCCTGGCAATCGGCCACAGGAGGACCCTGGATGCCCCCCCCCCCCCCCCCCCCCCCCCCCAGGAGGCACCAGTCGCCAAGCTGGAGGGGTGCGGGGGGTGGGAGGGCCTGCACACTCCCTGGTGGACCAGGAAGGGGCCTGGAAGTGCTTCTGGTCCACTTCCAGGTCTGCTGCTGAGCGCGCTGGGGAGCTGCCTGAGCTTCTGTGGGATGCTGCATCTGCCCCAGCACTGCAGCATTCGGAGCCCCTGCTACCTAGAGGTATGTAGAAAAAGCATTTAAAGCTATATCTACATCCAAATCACCGAATCTCTCCAAATTGAATGGGGGACCAAAGCATCACACAGCCCTCGTTTCTGGCCCACCCAGTATAAATGTTCATGAACCAGCCCTGGTGGTCCACCACGGTTTGCAGGCATATCCTTTCCTGTTTGTGAAAGCCCTCCCCCTCCCTGCAGGGCACAGCACTGGGATGTGAGTGCTGTCTAAAGCCCCCACACAGTTCAGGAACCCCTTGTCATTTGAAGCCATCTATGACTTGCTGCAGATTCACCAGGCAGTTAATTTTGTTTGAAGCGATCTCCTTCAGCAAGTGGCATACCTCATGAGTTGCCAACCTGGCCATTCAGGCAGCCATGCTGAACTGATTTGTGATGTAGCAAAGGCTGGATATCCCAGATTACCCCAAACCCTCTGCCTGCTCTGACCCCCCAAGCACCATAGCTGAGGGACCTCAGAAGCCTTTCCGACTGAGGTAACCCTGCACTATCACCCCTTCCTGAGTGTCCTTTATGGCACCAGCCCTGCCTCATATCCTGGCAGAAGAGCAATGGCCTCTTCTGCCCCAGCGAAACAGGGTGGTGTAGTAGCTAGAGCATCCCAGCTCCACCACACACTGCCCTCTTGACCTTGGGCAGCTCCCCCCATCTCAGTCACCCTGCATTGGATGCTCTTTCTGTCCCTTTCCAGCTTGAGGGTCTCAGCTGTGTGCCTTCCTCCATGCCCGTGGTGCTCTGATGGGGCTGGGGTCCCAGTCTAGGGCTCTGGACAATCATTCAGGTTCCAGTAAAACCAGCCAGGCTGCATGTGCTCTGGCACTTCAGGGGTTAAATATGTCTGCTGTCCCTGACAAGCAAAGGCAAGTGTGGGTCCCCAGTGGGTTGGTATATTATGTCACCTTGTCTCCTAGGAAATGCTGCCTATTCTAGGCTTCCATGCCTCCTGCTGCCCCCAACCTCCCCTCCCCTCCCTTTCCAAGCTACTTTGCTCCACTCTGGGCAGACTGGGCTGGAGGTATCCAAGTCCAACCTAATGGACCTTCTGTCCAGCCATAGCTCTGCTCTTGTTTGGTCAAGGTAGGCAAGGCTCTTCGAACCCCGGAGGGACAATTTTGCAATATAGGCAATGACCGGAGGAGCCCAACCAGCACCTTTGTCCCCAGCAGCGTGAGGCTGGGTGAATAGGTGTGCGTCTTCCCTTGCTTCTCCCTGCTCCCCCCTGGGGCTGGGAAACAGCAGAGGAGGGCTCTTATGTGCAGGAGAATTGCATTCTGTTCCTCTCTCTGCCACTGATGCCCTGAATGGCCTCGGGAGAGTCACTTTGCCTTTCACTGGGGACTAATGCTCTGTCTATGTCCACCCGGCCTCGTTAGAAGTTCACTTTGTCCAGGTATGGCATGGCATGCCCTCTGTGTCCATGCAGTGCCCAGCACAGCGGGGCTTAGGTATGCTCCAGTCCCCAGACCCGTATGAACAGCAAAGCTTTGCCTAGCTTAAAAAGCAAAGCTCTTGGTCTCATGTGAGTCCAGCATGGATCTGGCCAGCCCTTAAACCTACGGCTGCTTCCATCTATCAGTAGGGTGCTGAGATGAGCCATGCTGAGAAAAGGGGCTGTGAGCCAGCCACCTGCTGCCTCTGCAGCCCCTGCAAAACCTCCAGTAGGCCCTACGGCCCCTGTACCACCCCCAAAATGTAACCCTTGTGTTGAGTACCTGCCAGCAGCAGCAAGGGCCCTGTTCAATTTTGGGGACATTAAATACATTTTACCTTGGCTCAACCCCCCATCTCCCCCCCAGTTTACCTGGGAAACACTAATTAGATTATTAGGGTGTCTCATAAAACCCATAACCCTTTTCTCGAAAGCAGTGTAGCCATGAAACCCAGATTTATTACGAAACATAAAGAAAAACAAAAATAAACACTGACTATAATTGTAAAACACTATAAAAATTACATTACAGAGTCTGTAGGTGCCACCCACTTTAGGGGGTCTTTACCCATATCTAGGCAGTCTGGGAGTTGGGACTCCCCAAAGGGTAGTTCTGGGGGCCTGTACCTGTCCTTCAGCAATTGGCTGGAAAGAGGGGCCCACGCCAGAGAGTCCAGTGAGCTGCTCCATGGGTCCCCTGCACTGCAGGAGGCTGCTGGAGAGTGTAGGTCCTTTTGCATTGCAAAGGGCCCCTCATTACTCCCTGTGAAACTGTAGCACTGATCCTTACCTCTGGATGGTGGACTTGAGGTGTGAACTGTAGTTCTCATCAGCAACTTGCACCCCAAAGTTTTTAGTCTTAATCCCATATCTGCTGGGGCAGGAAAACTGCAAGAGAACTCAGACAAGAGCCAGCCAAACAGCAAAAGAGCCTGACCACCAACCAGTGCCAACCATGTTGCATTGGTCAGGACGAAGAGCCACAAAAGAAACATGTGCCAGGCCCGGGGATATAGCAACCAAATGTATAGCGGGGCTCAGCAATACAGCTGTGCTGAGACAAGTGCTGTAAAGCAATAAAAAGGGAACTCAGGCCTGTCCTGCACCCAGGCCTGAACATATAAGAAGTTCATTATTTAGCAATGAAGTTGGCAATGAAGTTATCTGAATATCTTAAACTATCTCCTAAGTGAATGGGATAGTGAAAGCTATCTCTTAAGAGAAAATATCAGAAGCTAGACTCTTACGTAAATGGGGTGCTTAGCATACTTGAATCTTCAGGCCACTTAGGTACCCCAGGGAGCTGCCCCTCCCCGCCCCCCCCCCCGCGCCCAAGCTGCCTGCCCAGGCCTCTGCCCTGCTCCCTGCCCCAATTAGAAAGACAAAAGGTAAAGCAGAGGAGGGAGGGGGAAAGGGAAGAGAGCAGGGGGAAATTAAAAAAAAAGACAGGAAACATTACAGTGATAGAATACAAGGTAGGAAAGAGATTGTCAGTGAAAAAGAAAATAGTTGGAGATCAGGAAAACAGGACTGAAAAGTGTAAAGAGAGAGTAAAATGAGTTGTTACTTTAAGCAGGCAAAATCCTCCCTGTTCGGGGTTAATAAGCCCTGCAAAGGTAGCCCCCAACCCAGGGGTCCTCACCCTCCTGCTCCAGAGGGTTCTGGTCCTTATCTGGGTGCCTAGGTGGTCAGTCTCCGGGGGCTCAGCTGCCTGTGGAAATTTCCCAAGCGACTGCTCCTTTCCCAGACCTTGAGTCTCTCACCCCACTTCCAGCTCCAAAGTATGGCCTTCTCTAACTGCAACTAATGCCGTATGCACAGAGGCAGATTGAGATATACTGGGGTCCTGGGCAAGCACAAAATTGGAGGCCCCCTCCCTCCATGGGAGCTGGGTTGTGGGTGGAGAGGGGCCCCTTTCCCTCCTAGTGCTGGCAGGGGAAGCTGAGTAGACCCTATCAGGCTGGGGGGCACATGCCCACCTCTTCTTCTTGCTCCCCACCCCCACTATGGCCAAATGTACACACACACGGCAGACAAGGTTCTTTGAGTAAAGCTGATATCTTTTATTAGACCAACTAAATAGTTGGAAAAAAATTTTTTAGCAACCTTTTGGGTTTAAAAACCCTTTGTCAGGCTGAGGAAGCATCTGTACTTGGTGTGTGCTCTTCCTGGATGGATGAATAGTAAAGAAGCCAAAGGCTGTTATGCATGCAGGCCATTCGATAAAGATGTAAACTGAGGAGTCAGTGGGTGAGAGTCAGCGGGTTTTGTTGAATCAATCCTTAAACCGCTTGTCGCCCAGAGAATGAGTTTTGTTCAAGAGACTTTCTACAAAGGCTTAAAAACAGACCACTTTCCCAGCAACATCCTCCTAGCCACCATGGATGTAACCAGCTTATATACCAACATCCCACACCAGGATGGCATCCAAGCCTGCTTTACATACCTACAAGAGCAGGGTAACAACTCTGAGTACAGACCCAAAGTTATTATTGACCTTATACACTTCATCCTTGCACACAACAACTTCACTTTCAATAACCAACGCTTTCTCCAGACCATGGGCACAGCTATGGGCACCAAAATGGTCCCACAGTATGCCAACCTTTTTATGACCCACCTGGAAGAAGAGGAATTCCTTAAAGATTGCACTATCAAACCCTTGCTATACTTAAGACATATCAATGGCATCTTCATCTTTTGGACAGAAAACCTGCAATTAAAGACAAGAACACTCAATTACTCAATTTTCACAAGAAAATCACTCTCTCCAATCTCTTGGTTCTAATCCTCAAAGGGAATTCACAAAACACTTTTTCACACTGACGCATGCTAATTAGCATAATATAATTAGCATAATAAAGAGGTTCCCATGTGTAAGAACTGGCACATAGCTTGCTACTAAATCTAACCCTGGGTGTGGCATAATTTCATTGGAACTGCCATGAATATCTCCATTGAAACGGACTTCAGTGTGTGGTTTCATTTCACACAGGTGGACCACACTATTCTTAGGGAAAAATGCCTTTAATTTGAGTTCAAACAAAGGAATAAAAAATATTTTTGATGTTTGTCTATACATTGTACGAACTTAATCCATGCAATATGGATTTGTCTGTTTTAATTCAATCCAGTCATTAATCAAATGAGAGGAGAAGTGGAAAACACTTGAGGTTAGAGAAGAAAGATGGCTTGATGATGGGGATGAAAATGTGAACCTAGAGTTCAGCTGTCCTTTCTACCAAAGACTTCCTGCATGACAGTGGGCAAGTCACTTAGGGTGACATTCTGTTCTTCCCTGATCATCTAAGGGCATGTGTAGACAACACAATATTTCCCATTTACACCAACGTAATTGTGTTTGTGTTTTAGCTTCTAGAGCAGCAGAAGAGGCCTGACTCCTTCCTACTCTGAGGCCCTGGTCTCTCTAGATGTTATGTGGCCCTGACTCAAGGAACTAGCTTCTAGACTTGATCCCTTGTTTGGGAGAACAAGTGCAACCTGCAGCTGTCCCCCAGTGCTGCCATTGGGGGGCTCTACCACCCATGAGAGCCAAAAGTGGCAGACTGTGAAGAGAGGCCCACCCTGGAGGATCCTGCTGCTCCTTGCTGCTAGGGGTCTCTGCTCTGCTCCAGGGGCTCTATTCTGTATGCCAGCAAAGATGGCATAGCTGAGTGGGGATGTCCACACCAGAATATGCTGCTGTTCCACTGCTGGGGATTTCTTTTCCTTCATCTCCTCCTTCAGGGAGCATCACTATGCTACCGCTGGGGACCCACTGCCCCTCACCGCTGTCAAGGGTCTCACCACTGCTCTGCTGCTGAGGGTCTGCCACTCTTCACTGCTGCCAAGGGTCATCACTGTCCTGCCATTGATCCTGCTTCTCTTCAGGTTGGGGATGCAACCCCAGTTTTTTTATTCCCTGATCTATTCCACTGTAAGATCAGAGGTTTCATCTCTTTCAGTAGTGGATAACAGGTATGTATTTGAACCTACTACAGGGGCTTATGCTTTCAAGTACACTTTCCCTTTGAAAATTTGATGATCAATTGTAATGCTATCCAAGGAGTATTACCTACCTGGAAACTCGTTTGCTTCTCACACACACTGGTTCTGCACTAGAACTGAGAGCCACCCTACTGCAGACCTCTGCACAAGTCAGAATGAGCGCTGACTCATCAGTGACCTTTTCTCAACTTTCCTTTTGCAACATTGGTGTGTCTATAAACTCCAAAATTTTTGTAAGGAAAGGCCTGTAGGGTTATAGATCTAAAACACCCGGCCCTTGGTGCTTACATGCTTTACCCCCAAACAAAAAAACAGGCACAAATAGCCCCCAAACCACCAAATATGCATACTAATGAGAGGATGAAGAGAATTCTAATATTATAAAAGCTTTAGTCTGTCTGTCCGTAATGCTTTATTCATACTCTTATTGGTTGCCTCAGCAGCCAATCAGAGTACTCTGGACAGACAGAGACACATGGTGGAGCGCTGCCATGACAGCAGAGGGGCGGGGCTGACCTGCAGAACTGGCCTCACTTCCGCCGCCTTACTCCTTGGAGGCAGAGGGGGATGGCAGGGACCAGAGCACTGCCACGATGGAGGGGCCTACCCCCCACCCCCAGCTCCTTGGAGGTGGTGGAGGAACAGGGTGCTGTCTGCACAGTGCTGGCCTCACTCTGCCTCACATGGCGAGTGCCACCATAACAGCAGGGACTGGGGTCAGACCTGGGGGGCAAGGCCAGAGGCACTAACCTTGACCCCCCCCCTTGCCTTGTTCACAGCTGGTGGGGAGGGAGAGTCGGAGGGGAAGAGGGGAGGAAGAGAGGGGAGCGGGAAAGGGAGTGGGGGGTGATTGGTGACTGTGCCCTGCCACGACCGCCACTGCAGATGTGACTGCCACTGCAACCGCCATGACCATGGAGGTTGCAGGCTCTGGCCGTGGCCCAAAGTGGAGAGGGGAGCGGCCACGGCCTCAGCCCGAACAGGCAGGGGGGAGGAGGCAATGGCCCTGGCCTGAAGTGGCAGGGGGAGGCGGGGAGTGGCCTGATGTGGATGGGGTGGGGAGGGTGCCAGATGTAGACCTCTGTTCCTGCCCATCTTCCCCCCAACAAAGCTGTTCAAGTCCTGTTGATGTTGTATATTCATCCAGTCCTGTGCCACATGTAGGGAACTCTGGCTTTTAAGGTTTTTAAACCATTTTTTCTTTGCTATATAAGTTAGTCAGGGGGGATACTGATAACGCTAGTACAGCACAAACACAGTTAACAGAAAAATTACAAAAAACCCCATAGTCTGTCACAGTGGCCATATCAGATGTTTCTGAGCATGCACAGTAGCCCAAGTCTAGCCAAGTAGCGTGGGATAGGATTTAAAATCCACATACATGGAATCAAGTGCCACTTACACATCTGGGAGTAGAAACAAGAGCTTGGCCTTAGATGGTAAAGAAATGAAAAGGCTTTGTGGCATAGCCAATTTTGCTATTTCTATGTTATAGTTGATTAGACCCTGAACTTGCAAAGACCTATACAAGTGTTTAGCTTTGCAAATATAAGATTTTCCATTTCAGCAGAATTTACGAATGTACACAAAGTTAAATATAAGCATAAGTGCTTGTATAATCAGGGTCATAAGTTCCACCTCTTGCTTGTTTGGGTCTGTTAAACATAACAACAGAGAAAAAATGGAAATATGGAACTATTATTGAGAACTATGATTTTAAAAGTAGCAAGAATGCTTAGGGTGAGATGTTGAACCTGAAACTTCTAACCTGTTTTAAAGATTGGCTAGACTTGAAGCCAATTTTTATATACTTCTCTTTAAATCACGTAGAAAATTAATGGCAGACTCAAGGATTTGACCCAGGCAGTGTAAAACCCAATGGGTGCACCTACACATATTATTAATGCACGTGAATAAACTCAAAAGGCAGTTTGTGCCGGAGTCAGCTGCTCCTGAGCTCAGCATTTTCATGTGCATCCGGGACCACAGCAATTGGAGCCAGGGCAGTCTTTGATGCTCGTGAATATGCTGCACCTGGCAGCAGCTGACCCAGAGCAGGGGGGCCCGGAGGGTTAGCCCCATGCTCCAGGTGGTGGTATCAGGCAGTAGAGGGGCTGGCTGGGGCACAAGGTGTTACCTGCAGGGCCAGTTGGCAGGCAGTCCATGCATTGTAGCAACCTGGTCCCCCAGCCATCCCCAGTCACAGTCTACATGTGTATTAGAGTGCACCTAAGTACTCCACTGTATGATAGTAGTTGTGTCAGGCAGTACTATCTTATGGAAGAGTTAATTAGTTTACTGCGCCTTAATAGGGGTGCATGTGCAGACTGTAGACTGTGATGCTTCACTGTGGACCTAATTAGTCAACTCCATAGTAAAATGCATGCATGGATGTGCCCACTATCTTATCACCACTTCAAAGTGGGGGCGCTTTAACTAAAGGTTTGTTCAACAAATTTTAGATGAAGCACCCCCACCA
Source organism: Alligator mississippiensis (assembly GCF_030867095.1). NCBI lineage: Eukaryota > Metazoa > Chordata > Crocodylia > Alligatoridae > Alligator > Alligator mississippiensis. The sequence continues at coordinate 22,947,688 of NC_081829.1, forward strand.
CCATGTTGAGGCACGTGGACACTGATATATGAGATTCTCCAGGTGCTTTAATTAAAGAGTGCTTCAGAACTACTCTAATTAAGCACCTGCACCCCACCCACGAAGCATGTGTAAAAACGTGCAAAGAGCTAGGTGATCGGACCTGAGGAAGTCAGTCTTGCATCCAAAGGCTTGTCTAACTCTATCCCAATTTGATAGCTTGTACAATAAGAGATATCACCGTAAGAAATCCTTGCCTCTCACAGTTGTGTATGAACCAAATGTTTGTATGATATTCCATCTATCTGCCCTCAAAGTGAATGAACACTATGTAGCTCTTCAAGTGACACTGCTGCATATGGGATTTATGCCCAGCAAGGAGCTGCCCCTGATTTAGCCATCTTTCTCCTCTCTAGTAGTCACAAATTAATCCTGATCCTCCCAGCTGAAAAGTATTTTTATTTATTGGTAAGCAAGGCTGGTACTATCCTCTATTTCTCAGATAAATAATTCAGACAGGAATAAGAAAAGTGAAAGATTATTTTCCATGCTAGTTTTTACTTTAGAATGCAGAATAAATTCCTACTATGTAACCTGAAGAGAGTTTAAGATCTCTAGAAAGGAAATTACAGGGCCTCATGGGAGCCTCCACTGTTGTAAATCACCAGGGCCACATGCAGAGGATCAGCAGAGAAGGAGCAGCGAAATAGTGGTGACATTGACAAATCACTGTGATCTGTGTTTCTGAACGCTGGAAAGTTGTTAATGGAAATCACAGGAGATCACATGCTCTGCAGAACTTCATCCTGATGGGAGTGGAATTGAGGAGACTAATTAACCGAAGAATAATACACAGTTTGGATAATTAGATTGAAGGAGGGCTGTATCAACAGGATGCCTGTAGGGGAAAACTAAGGTTTTCTAGTGCTTCAGATTTCCTTGAGAAACCTACTAAAATGCTAGTTATTTTAAAAGGGCATAGGGAGGGAAAATACCCAAGGTCTTCAAAAAGGACTGCCAATTATGGGGGCTGGATCTGAGATAAATTGAATAGGAGTGATTTTCATAATCTGCTGATCACAGAGGCCCTTTAAAAACCACTCAGTGTGGGGACTCCAAAAACTGAGACAGTCAAAATTCCTATTCACTTTTGAAACTCTTACCTTTAGCAGTGACTTATTCCAGATAGGGAAGTGTGTAACAACCCATAATGTCCCAGGGTAATGCTGTGCGCAGAGGAAGGAAATTCCTCCTTCTTTATGTACGGGATCTCATGGGTACCTTAAAGCATGGTGTTTAATTACACCAGTTACTTGTTATCTCAATTGTTAGTGATTGCTATGTTCTGCCTCTTTGTTTACATATAGACAGCATATATTAGTACCTTTCTATTTTTCCAGGAAGGACTTCTTTATGGATGTGTGCCACTACCTTACCAATATCATGTCATGTGCGCATCTCAGTATCACTGCCATGTTATATACTATTTCCAGTAAAACAGTTAGCTCAATTCTGCACGTTCATATGGCTAGATTGTTTCCCCTCAAACCAAAACATTGCAACTGGCAGCAGTGCAGAATCACCCTGCCTCAGGAGACTCTGCCTCAGGGATAAACATCCTTTGGATTGGAGGTTGCTTCCCACTGGAACAGTGACCATGCTTTGCAGGTATGACTGTGTCAAAGAGCATGGAAGGGGAACAGCCCTATAGCCTCCCTTCCCTTTTCTTATGCCATCTTCTTCAGGGGAAAGAGGAGTAAAGAGATTATTGTTAGTCCTCAGTGCTTTATTGCACTTGAACTTTTCAAACAACTTTCTCCTACAGAACCCTAAGATCACCCTGGGAATTCTCCTAAAAATGCCCTTGGAGTAGAGATTTCCTGATTGTTTTCCTCATTAACAATTCATCTAGAAAGATAGTGGATCTAATAGATTTAAAGAGGATTTTATTATTTACATTAAGCTATTTGCCTATGTGACCTTTGTTCTTTTCTAGTTTCAATATATTTCTTAACTGCCAGGCCTTTAGTGTGCTGGGCTGCATAACAGGATTTCAAATTCTAGAACATTGGATATAGATGCAGGATTATTTTATTGACAACCCAGCTGGAGGACTAGATTGGATTTACTGGGCCCAAATAAGAAGCCAAAAGTGATGGGGAATATCTAGGAAGTGTAAAAGTAGGAAATGGCTAACTCAAGCTAAGAATTATGTTTAGTTGATTTTAAGAATAAATAAAACCAGGTAGGGTAGGGCGTAGACACCACACAGATCTACAAACAGCAGCTTAGAATGGTGTTGACGAGGAGTGCTGCTAGGGCCTCTGCCCGGGGGGACAAGGCTAACCGGGGCTGGTCTGAGGCCTCCACCCAGACCGAGCCCATGGGGGAGCTGATGTCCCCCTACCTCCTGGCCTGTGGGGGATCCCCAGCAGGGCCGGGGGGGCAGAGATTGGGGGCCCCCACACCTGTCCGGCAGGTGCCCGTCTTAGGGCTCTGGAGGCGCAGGTGAGGGAGCTCCGGGAGGAGGTTAGCAGGCTGAGGGGGATCAGGGAGGCGGAGGATGAAATTGACAGTTATTTCCTTTCCCTGCAGGCCCAGGCACCGAAGGAAGAAGCAGCCCGGGGAATGCCCTCCACAGCAGAGTGGCAGACGGTCACATCCAGGACCAGAGCTGCTCGCAGCGAACAGGTACCAGTTCCTCCAGTCCAACTGGAGAACAGGTACGAGGCCCTGGTGACCCTGCAGGAGATGAAAGGGGAGGAGGAAACCCTTGGGCAGGAAGAAACACCACATTCTTCATGCTCCGAACAGGTCAAGAGATCCAAGCGGACCCAGAGGAGGAGGCGTTGAGTGATCGTCATAGGCGACTCCATCCTGAGAGGTACGGAGGGGCCAATCTGTTGCCAGGACCCCTCAACGCGAGAGGTATACTGCCTGCCCATAGCAAAGATTCGGGATGTGAAGGAGGTAATCCAGGCTATGATCAAGCCCACCGACTACTACCCCATGTTCCTAGTCCATGTGGGTACTAATGATGCGGCCAGGAGAACCCCCGATCACCTGATGGTGGACTACAGTGCTCTGGGCAGCATGCTGAGGGAGTTGGGTGCACAGGTGGTGTTCTCTTCCATCCTACCAGTGAACAGACGCAGAAGACGGCATGAGAACTGCATCCGAGAGACAAACTGGCAGCTTTGGCAGTGGTGTCTCGAGGCAGGCTTCGGCTTCCTGGACAACGACCCGCACATCACGACGAGGGACATGCTCAGTTGGGATGGGCTTCACCTGTCCCGCAAAGGTAAGCGTGTGTTTTCTTCTAGGTTGGCGGATCTCCTCCGGCGGGCTTTAAACTAGGCTAGCCAGGGGGAGGGGAAGATAAGGGCGGGGGAAGCTGTGGACCACCAAACCATGTGGCACCCACAAGGACAGCCCAGCCTGAAGAAAGAGAACATTGGGAACCTGCAAGACGTGGGGCGGCCAACACTATGGCACAGGTAAGAAACGAGAAGGTAAGAAATAAGGGGCCACTTGGGACTCGGAGCGGGGGGGCAGCAAAGGCACCTGTCGCAGGGCTCAAGTGCCTATATACTAATGCTAGGAGCATGGGAAACAAGCAGGATGAACTAGAGCTCCTGCTTGCATAAAACACCTACGACTTAGTTGGGCTAACGGAAACCTGGTGGGATTTGTCCCACTACTGGGTGGTACATATTGAGGGTTTTAGATTGTACAGAAAGGACAGGGTGGAGAAAAAAGGGGGAGGGGTTGCGCTCCATGTCAATGAGCAATATATGTCAACCCTCATCAAGATGGAATCCAAGGATGAGGAAGTAGAAGGATTGTGGGTTAGGCTACATGGGGGGCAAGGAGAAAGGGATTTGGTGGTAGGGGTCTGCTACAGACCCCCACATCAAGGGGAAGAAATAGATGCAGGGCTCCTGAGGCAGCTCTTGGAGACCATAAAAGCTAAAGAGGCGGTAGTCATGGGGGACCTAAACTACCCAGACATCTGCTGGGAGACACAGACAGCAAAGTCCCACCGCTCACGCAGGTTTCTAACCTGTGTACAGGACCTCCACCTGACACAGGAGGTACATGGTCCCACTAGGGGGAATGCCATACTGGATCTGGTATTGGCAACGGGGGATGACATGGTAGGGGACCTACAGATCGGTAGCCATCTGGGGGACAGTGATCACCTAATAATAGAATTCACCATAAGATGTCGAGTGGGTAAGGTAACTAGTAGGGTGAAAGTGCTAGACTTTAGGAGAGCTGATTTAAGTGAACTCAGGTGATTAGTCAAGGACCCACTGCAGAGTAGGAGTTTTGAAATGATGGGAGCCCAAGAAGGGTGGCTGTGCCTTAAGGAAACGATCCTTCAGGCACAAAGTGAGACGATCCCCATGTGGGTAAAAGAGGGAAAGGGGCCAGGAGGCTTCCCTGGCTGACCGCAGAAATCCAGGGCAGCCTAAGGGCCAAAAGGGGAGCACATAAAAAGTGGAAACAGGGAGAGATCACCAAAGACGAATATACCTCCTCTTCTCGTGCTTGTAGGGAGGCAGTTAGATGGGCCAAAGCTACGATTGAGCTGAGGATGGCATCCCAAGTAAAGGACAACAAGAAATTGTTTTTTAGATATATAGGGAGTAAAAGGAAGGCCCAAGGAGGAATAGGACCCCTACTAAATGGGCAGAAACAATTGGTGATGGACAGGGGGGACAAGGCTGAACTCCTCAATGAGTTCTTTGCCTCAGTGTTCCTAAGCGAGGGGCACGACAAGTCTCTCACTGGGGTTGTAGAGAGGCAGCAGCAAGGAGCTAGACTTCCATGCATAGACCCTGAGATGGTGCAGAGTCACTTGGAAGAACTGGATGCCTTTAAGTCGGCAGGCCGGGATGAGCTCCATCCAAGGGTGCTGAAGGCACTGGCCGACATCATTGCACAGCCAGTGGCGGGAATATTTGAATGCTCGTGGCGCACGGGCCAAGTCCCGGGGGACTGGAAAAGGGCCAATGTGGTCCCGATTTTCAAAAAGGGGAGGAAGGAGGACCCGGGCAAGTATAGGCCAGTCAGTCTCACCTCCATCCTTGGCAAAGTCTTTGAAAAAATTATCAAGGCTCACATTTGTGAGAGCCTGGCAGGACAAATTATGCTGAGGGGAAACCAGCACGGGTTCATGGCAGGCAGATCGTGCCTGACCAATGTAGTTCTTTTTATGACCAGGTTACAAAACGCCTGGACACAGGAGGAGGGGTGGATGTCGTATTCTTAGACTTCAAGAAGGCCTTCGATACGGTATCCCACCCCATACTGGTGAACAAGTTAAGAGGCTGTGATGTGGATAACTACACAGTCCGGTGGGTGGTGAATTGGCTGGAGGGTCGCACCCAGAGAGTCGTGGTGGATGGGTCGGTTTCGACCTGGAAGGGTGTGGGCAGTGGGGTCCCGCAGGGCTTGGTCCTTGAACCGATACTCTTTAATGTCTTCATCAGCGACTTGGACGAGGGAGTGAAATGTACTCTGTCCAAGTTTGCAGATAACACAAAGCTATGGAGAGAAGTGGACATGCCGGAGGGCAGGGAACGGCTGCAAGCAGACCTGGACAGGTTAGACAAGTGGGCAGAAAACAACAGAATGTAGTTCAACGAGGAGAAATGCAAAGTGCTGCACCTAGGGAGGAAAAATCTCCAGCACACCTACAGCCTAGGGAATGACCTGCTGGGTGGCAGGGAAGTGGAAAGGGATCTTGGAGTCCTAGTGGACTCCAAGATGAACATGAGTTGGCAGTGTGACGAAGCCATCAGAAAAGCCAATGGCACTTTATCGTGCATCAGCAGATGCATGACGAATAGGTCCAAGGAGGTGATACTCCCCCTCTATCGGGCGCTGGTCAGACCGCAGTTGGAGTACTGCATGCAATTCTGGGCGCCGCAGTTCAAGAGGGATGTGGATAACTTGGAGAGGGTCCAGAGAAAGGCCACTCATATGGTTAAGGGCCTGCAGACCAAGCCCTACGAGGAGAGACTAGAGAAACTGGACCTTTTCAGCCTCCGCAAGAGAAGGTTGAGAGGCGACCTCGTGGCTGCCTATAAGTTAATCACGGGGGCACAGAAGGGAATTGGTGAGTATTTATTCACCAAGGCGCCCCCGGGGGTTACAAGAAATAATGGCCACAAGCTAGCAGAGAGCAGATTTAGATTGGACATTAGGAAGAACTTCTTCACAATTCGAGTGGCCAAGGTCTGGAACGGGCTCCCAAGGGAGGTGGTGCTCTCCCCTACCTTGGGGGTCTTCAAGAGGAGGTTAGATAACCATCTAGCTGGGGTCATCTAGACCCAGCACTCTTTCCTGCCTATGCAGGGGGTCGGACTTGATGATCTATTGAGGTCCCTTCCGGCCCTAACATCTATGAATCTATGAAACGGCTGGGGAGTTCCCTTCTTGAAAGCAAGCGTTACCCAGGTGCACACAGGGAGAGGCGGGCAGCAGCTCCTGCCACTGTGAGCTGCTTGTCTGGTGGCTTGACCAGTGGTTCCTGCTTCTTCTCCCACCACTGGTCCAGGAGGGGATGGGAGGCGTGTGCCCCCGGATCTGCATGGGGTGGGACAGAAGGGGCTGGGGCTGCACTGGGTTGTGCTCTGGACAGGCAGAGGGGCTATGGTGAATTTTTGGGTGACTTTAGCCCCCCCACCATAGCCCCCGCTCTGCTGTCTACCCTGCTGAATCCGATGATGGAGTGCAGTTCATAGGCTTGTCTGTGAAACGTGGTTTGTAAATTCCCTTTGAGGATCTGTCCTGAGAGATTGGAGACTGGTAGTTGATTATTCTTGTCTTTGATAGATTTTCAGCGTGCGCTCATTCTGGTGTGCAGTTGTTGCTTGGTGTTTCCTATGTATTTTCCATCAGGGCACTTGGTGCCCTGGTGGAGATATGTATTGTGAAGATATCTCCATATTGGAGATGCTGTTGGCAGGTTTTTCATGTCTTGTCATGGCATGACCTGGATCCATTTGGTGTGTTTTGGGCTGTAGGAAGTTGGCTTCTGGTGATGAGGTTAGTGAGGTTCAGTGCTTGTTTGAATTTACAAGCCACTTTTCACAGATGAGCTTATGAACTGCACTTCATCAACCTCATAGGTATAGAAACTCATGGACTCAATATAGACATTGGAATTATGACACACTACAACCTGCCGGACATCTGACTCCCCAGGTACCTCTCCACTCTTACCTGCTACATCCCCCTCTCCCCCTCCACCCCAGCCTGTCCCTCACCCCCTGACACCTCCATTTCCATTTTCACCGACTGGCTCTCTTGCCTACATTTCATGTCAGCCTCTGGCTTATTTACTATTCTTTCCATGTGGGAACAGCACACACACCAACTGCAGGTACTTCCTCAGCCTGACACAGGGTTTTTCAACCCAAAAGCTTTCTAAGATATATTTCTCCATTCAGCCAATTTACTAAAAGATATTAGACCCAAAGAACCTTGTCTGCCAGTGCCATGCCCTTAGGCCAACACAGCTACAACCTTCACCCCTAGCACTTGTCCTCGGTCAGCTGACCGGAAGGAGGCAGGGCCCTGAGCACATCTAAGGCCCAGGGCTGGGGCTGGCAGGGAGAGTTCTCTGGCAGCTGCTGGAGAAGAAGCTCCTGCAAGAAAGAAAAGAAAGGCTCTGTGACAGTTTGGCTGCCTGCGATGCTAGTGCTACTGTGCTGCAGTGCTTACCTGTTGTTATTTAAAGTGGTGGACCGAGATGAGGCTATAGGGGAGGAAGAGGCCTCATTGGGGCACACTACCATGTCAACTATAGGCCCCAGTGCCAGGGAGGGCACGCCTTAACATACACAAAGTCACACATGTCACAACTTTTGCTTGTCAGCAGCTTGAGGTGCAGTTTCCCAGAAAACCCTGCACCTATCTCCTTGAAACTTGGATGCTTCATGGTCTCAGCAGGGGCTACCATGTCTGCTGTTTTCACCCTGCTGCCCTTAACATACACACATGACACAAGTTTGCTTGTCAACACCTTGAGGTACAGTTTCCCAGAAACCCCTGCACCTATCTCCTGCTGGAGGTGGGGCCCAGCTGCCAGGGCTACAGGGCCAGGGACCTGGGTCCGCAGACCCTTGCCCCACAAGCAGTGCCTGAGCTCTGGCCACTGCCTGTGGGATGCGGCGGCTGCTATGGCTAGAGCGGAGCCTGGCTCCCCTTCCCCCATAGGCAGCATGGCTGGAGCAGAGCCTGTGGTGGGGGTGGATGCAGGCTCAGGGCTCCCCACTCTGCTGCCCTCCCTCTGGGACCTCCATGTGGGCAGGAACAGTGCTGCAGGGCAAAGCACAGCAGAAAGGCTCAGTGCAGCCACCACAAGCCCCATCCCACTGTGGTGAGACACCCGCTGCCCACCTGCCAGCATCGGAGGTAGTGACATGGGCTTGTGCTCCCTGCTGCTGCTGTGCAGGCAGGGGGTGCCTTGCCATGGCAGCATGGGGCTCCAGTCACTGGCACCAAGCTTCCCTGCCCCAGTTTGCCCTGCCCTGTTGGGTCCCACTTGCTGCACCTTGGAATCCCCCAGGGGGAGGACAGCAGGGCGGGGAGCCAGAGCCTGCAGTTAGCAGCCCATACCCACCCCACCCCACACAAATCTGGGGGGCATGTGCCCCCCCCATCACTCTTGGGAGTGTGTGCAGGGACAGGGAGCCAGCGCCCCCCCATCACCAACCCCGCCTGCAGCTCCATCCCACTCCCTGCCTGGGCCCTGCAGCTGCGCATTCCAACCCTGGCCCCAGGCCCCCAGCCCCATGCACCACCCTGGCTGGGCAGCAACCTCAGCCCCAGCCCCACCCCTGCCCAACTCTCTCCCTCATTATGGAGGCCTCAATCCCCTATCTCTGACGTCCCTGTGGGGAGCTGCAGGAGCTACTCATGCTGCCTGGCTGCCATGTACATGTGCACATGCACATGACACTCCCTGCCTGATTGCCCTCCTCCTGCTCCCTCCAGTCCTTTGTACACTGGAACTCTGTTGGCCAGCAAGGGGAAACACACTGTTTCCTGCGTTTTTCTCCTGAAAAAGAGAAAATCCGTTTTTTTCCTCTTTAAAATGAGAAAATCCATGTTTTCCCATGGTGAACAGAAAACCCAGATCCCTGGTTATAAGACAAATGGATCCAGGCTTCTTGGTTTCTGGCCACAGGAGTGCTAGTTTTGACTCATGCCTTGTTTGAAACAAAGCCAACTCATTTTATTCAGTGAAATACAGTGTCAAAGCTTCAGACTTAAACCAATCTTTTGCCTCATTAAGTGTTTTTTAATGTGCCGTGTACAAAAAAAGGAGACATTGTTATGTATAGCTCTCATTATAGCTAGTATAGGGCATTGAACACATCTTGGGTATGTTCAACGTATAAAAAAATGACGGAACAGATTGTATGAAGAAGGTGCTAGTCTTTACAAAAATAAATAATACCAGGGACAAGTTAGCTGAAGTAATATCTTTTGATGGCATCATCTGATACCAGGCCACTTTGCAACCTGATCTTGCATTATTCTGTCTATATTGTCCACAAAAATCATTTAGTGAAGACAAATCTGTTAGCAAACAATTTACTTCCTTGTTGGTTTGTCTGTCTGGGGGCTTCTCTGCTGCCCTTTGAATTATTTTAACATCAAAAGCGCCACCTGATCCTACTTGGGAAGAATCCAGTGAAGAATGACTGACCGGAAAAATGAGCCATAGATATTCCCTGTAACACATTATTCTAAAAGCCTTTGAAAATGTAGAGACTGATAGGTAGAAGCAGAAATGTAAAGATTTTTTTAGCATCTGTGAGTTGAAGCCCTTGATTAACCTCTTAAAATTACAAAAAATCTTTCATCCCAAGACATTTGAAAGCACTTTACAGTCTATCTATACCCAAGCATCACTTAACCACTGAAATGAAGCTGCTTCTTGATTGGAAAGCAGCAACAGATGGACCACTGGCAGTTAACTGTGAGGGAAAGGAATTTTAGCAAATGACATTGTGGACACTTCTTGTCTATTATTGATATGAAAGGTTTAATACTCTGAGTACACAGGGCAGGAAAGCAGAGTGGGAACACTATTTGGATGGATCCTTAAAAAAAATGCAAGGTAGCAGTGGGATGATGCTGTAGCCATGATGGTCCAATAAAAATTTGAGGCAAATATTTTTGTGGGGGATATCTTATTGGACCAATTGTATAGTTGGGAAGGACATAGACAAGTTTTCAGGTACCACAGTACCTTTCCTTAGATTTCAGAAAGGTAGTTAGCTGTACTAGTCTGAAATCAGGCAGAGGGTAGCACATGGTGGCACGTAAAGAGAGTAACTGATTTAGAGGTATAGGCTTTCTTAGACAACAGGCTAGTTCATTGAAAATAGCATCTGATGAAGTAAGCTGTTGCCTATGAAAGCTTATACCTCTCTGAACCAGTTAGTCTTCAAAGTTACATGGCTACTCACTATTGGGACTAGATTGTACAAGCACACTGAACCAAATTCACTGAAACATGTAGTTATAAACTAGAAAATAATAGGGGGGAGCATTTCCAAAATGTCAGAATATTTTGGTTTGTCAGATGCCAAGCAGTTTCTCATCGATCCTCCTGGTCAGCGGTTGCCATCAACACCAAGACACCTGCATCAGAGAAGTCAACCTGTGGCTCCGGAGTTGGTGCCATCTTGCGAGTTTTGGCTTCTACAACCATGATCCACATTTCCATGAGAGAGGCATCCTGGGACAAGATGGTCTTCATTTTTCTTCTAAAGGTAAGCGTCTGTTCTCTTACAGGTTGGCTGATCTCATCTGAAGGACCTTAAACTAGGTTCGTCGGGGGACAGGGATCCAGTAGACAAAGAAAACCTAGGATCAGAGAGCCATGAGCCATGCGTTGGATCAGCCCTGGTAAACACTAAGGGGCCTAATAGACATCAGGACAGGGGGTACCAAGGGCACCCACTGGGGGGCTTAAATGTCTCTACACTAATGCTAGGAGCATGGGAGTTGCTTGCAAGCAGGAGGAACTTGCATTCCTGCTTGCAAGCAACAACTTTGACCTGGTTGGGTAACTGAAACCTGGTGGGACCCTACTCATGATTGGGTGGTAGGTGTTGAAGGTTATAAGTTGTACAGATGGAATAGAATGGGGAAAAGCGTGAACGGGTGTTGCTCTCTATGTTAAGGAGCAATATACATCTTGTATAATCAAGATGGGATCAGAAGAGGGCCAAACTGAGGTACTGTGGGTTAGGTTACAAGAGGGTCAGGGGGAAAGGGACTTGATAGTGGGGGTTTACTATAGACCACCACACCAGGAGGATAAGCTAGACCTGGAATTCTCTAGGCAACTCTCAGAGGCTGTACAGTCAAGGGATATGGTTGTCATGGGTGACCTAAACTACCCTGACATCTGCTGGGAGGATCAGTCAGCCAGGACTAACTGCTTACGTAGGTTCTTAACCTACATAAAGGATCTCCGCCTAATGCAGGGGGTATACGAGACAAATCTCCAAAATTCATTAGAAGCAGGAGGAACACCAGCCCACCTAGTGTCAGTGCTGACTTGGTAAAGAGACACTAGGAGAGGCTGGATGTGTTTAAGTCAGCAGGACTGGATGAGCTCCTTCCAAGGTTGCTGAAAGAATTAGCCAGAGCCACTGGCACTCATGGTGCTCATGTGAGGCCCCAGAGGACTGGAAAAGGGACAATGTGGTACCTATTTTCAAGAAAGGGAGGAAGGAGGATAACTATAGACCAGTTAGTCTCACCTCTATCCTTGGGAAAACCCTTTAAAAAATTAACAAGGATCACATTTGTAGGAATCCACCAGGTAAGATAATGCTGATGGGCAACCAGCATGGGTTCATAACAGGTAGATCCTGCCTAACTAACCTTGTTTCTTTCTATGACTAGGTCATTAAATACTTAGATGCAGAAGTTGAGGTAGATGTCATCTACTTGGACTTTAAGAAGGCCTTTGACACGGTATCACATCCTATTTTCGTAAACAAATTGCATAACTGTGCCATGGATGATTATACAGTCATGTGGGTGACAAATTGGCTTAAGGGTCATACCCAGAGAGTGGTGGTAGATGGGTCAGTATTGACCTGGAAAGATGTGGACAGTAGGGTCCCCCAAGGCTCGGTCCTTGGGCCAGTGCTGTTCAATATCTTCATCAGCGACCTGGATGAGGGTGTGGAAAGCCCTCTGTCCAAATTCGCAGATGACACAAAACTATGGGGGGAAGCAAACACAATGATGGGAAGAAACCAAATCCAGGCAGACCTGGATAGGTTAGACAAGTGAGCAGGGAACAATAGGATGCAGTTCAACAAGGACAAGTGCAAGGTGCTGCACCTAGGGAGGAAATCACCAACACACCTATAGGCTGGGGGATGACCTTCTCAGCAGCACAGCAGTGGAAAGAGATCTCAAAGTCATTGTTGACTCCAAGATGAATATGAGTCGTCAATGTGATGCAGTCATTAGCAGAGCTAACCACATTTTGTCATGCATTAGTAGGTGCATCACGAACAGGTCCAGGAAGGTGATGCTTCCCCTCTATGCGGCACTGGTCAGGCTTCAGCTGGAATACTGAGTGCAGTTCTGGGTGTTGCAATTCAAGAGGGACGTGGACAACTTTGAGAGGGTCCAGAGGAGGGCCACTCATATGGTTAGAGGCCTGCAGGGAAGGCCCTGTGAGGAAGACTGAGGGACCTGGACCCTTTCAGCCTCCGCAAGAGAAGGCTGAGTAGGGATCTTGTGGCAGTATACAAACTCACCAGGTGGGGGCAGCAGGGAATAGGAGATGCTCTGTTTACCAGGGCACCCTTTGGAATAACCAGGAACAATGGCCACAAGCTGATAGAGAGTAGATTTAGCTAGGACATCAGAAAGTACTTTTTCATGGTTAGGGTTGCCAGAATATGGAATGGGCTTCCAAGGGAGGTGGTGCCCTCCCCTACCTTGAGGGTCTTCAAGAAGAGAGTGGACAAGCACCTGGATGGAGTCACATGACCCCAGCCCTTTTTCCTGCCATGGGCAGAGGGCCAGACTTATGATCCATTGAGGTCCCTTCCAACCCTAGTATCTAGCATCTATGAATTGAGATGAAACTTTTTGACTCATTTTAAAATGGCATTTTGTTTATTTAAAAATAACTTAAAAGTAAAGAGGGTTGAAGAATCCAAAAATAAATAAGATATTTTGTTTCATGTTGAAAGAAATATTTTGGGTTGAACCAAAATGAAAATTTTCATTTTTTTCATTTCAGGTAATCTTTGAGAAAATGTCCTTTTCAGTTTGACTGGAGCAATTCCCCCTCCCCCACCCCAACATTTTTGTTTGAAAAACAAACTGAAAAATCCACATCCAGGAGTGCTAATCCCGAGGCAATGCGGCTCGTTCGAAACTCTCCAAAAGGGCTTAAGGGTCATCCTCTGGAGTTATCTTGGGTAACTTTAATTCCACTTAATTCTGTTGAGCCCATGCTTGCTGCTGGAGCCACTTTTCCTCAAGAGCAATTTGTTGAGCTGTTTGTTGTTGTTGGAGCAGTTGGCTCACCAGATGTAATGTTTGCTGAAAAAGTTCAGGACTCCCCATTGAGCCTGGCTGCATTTCCATGCATACCTTGCACTTTAGGCCATCGTCAAATTCCTGGTCAATGCACCACTTGTTGTGCGGGGGTTTAGCCTCTAACCCGGTGTACTCTCCTCCTCTTCTGTACATCAGGTTATTCTGTCGGATAGTATAACGGTATTTACCGACTCTCGTCTGCCACGTCTTGGTTAATATTCAGTGTTATAACAAGTGTTAATTATTATCTACCATCATAATAGTCCGCAATCTATATTGAGAAGGACAATTTTGACACACCTTAGCTTCTCCTTTTTTTCTTCTTTATAGGGCGCCTAACTTATCGAACATTTTTGAAATTACAGCCTTACGTCATCCTGTTCAGGTTTATAATGTCCTTTATTTATCCATATTTAAACTTACATCCATTATCGGCTTGCCCTGAGCAAGGCTATCCTTACTCATTTACATCAATTAACTATGAATTTCAACTTAAGCAGAATCCCACCCAGACCTTAATTCAACTTAACTGAGTTACTTCATGTCTATTGCTCTTGCGTAAGTCCTATCTTCATTGCCTTGGGTTCTATTTTTTTTCTTTTTACTTTGTTTCTTTTCTGGGCATGGTCCCTCTATCCAGGGGACTTGTAGTGACTTCTCCCTCAATTGCCCTTTTCCTTTCTCTCTTGTTTATATCCAGGGCTTGCCTGACCAGCAGAGCGACACCCTATGAACAGTAGCAATGCCCCAGTCCTAATATCCTCAAAAGGAGAATGGACTGGAAGGGATCTCAGAAGATCATTGAGTCCAGCCCCCTGCCCCAGGGGCAGGAAGTCAGCTGGGGTCAAAGGATCCCAGCAAGATAAACATCCAAATTTCTCTTGAAGGCATTCAAAGTAGGTGCTTGAACAGCCTCCGGTGGTAGTCTATTCCAGACCTTGGGGGCTCGAACAGTAAAGAAGTTCTTCCTTATGTCCAGCCTAAAATGGTCATGAAGGAGTTCGTGACCGTTTGACCTTGTTATCCCTTGGGGCACTCTGGTGAACAGATGTTCTCCCAGATCCTGGTGAGCACCACTGATAAACTTATAGGTGGCCACCAGATCACCCCGGAGCCTACGCTTTTCCAGGCTGAAGAGTCCCATAGCTCTCAGCCTCTCATCATAAGGTCTGTTTTCCTGACCTCTGATCATGCATGTGGCTCTCCTCTGCACTCTCTCAAGCTTCTCCACATCTTTTTTGAATTGTGGAGCCCAAAACTGGATGCAGTACTCCAGTTGCGGTCTCATCAAGGCCGAGTACAACAGGAGAATAACATCCTGGGATTTGCTTGAGAAGTATCTATGGATGCAAGCCAGTGTTTTGCCCACTTTACTAGCCACAGCATCACTTTGGAGGCTCATGTTCATCTTGTGGTCAGTCATGAACCCCAAGTCCTTTCCATCAATAGTGCTAGCCAATGTAGCACTGCCGAGCCTATAAGGATGCTGCAGGTTCTTCTTCCCGAGGTCGAGAACCTTGCATTTTTCAGTGTTAAACACCATCAGGTTCTTGTCCGCACATTTCCTGAGCCTGTCAAGGTCAGTCTGGATCACCCTCCTGTCCTCAGGTGCGGATGCTTTACCCCAGAGTTTGGTGTTGTCGGTGAACTTGGCCAGTCCGCTTCTGATACCAATGTCCACATCATTAATAAAGATGTTGAATAGTGTTGGCCCAAGGAAAGAGCCTTGAGGGACCCCACTGGTCACTGAGCACCATGACAATTTGACTTCCATCAACCACCAACCCCTGGGTCCAACCACAGAACCAATTCCCCAGCCAGTGGATTGTGATCAAGCCGAGGCCACAGTTGGCCAGTTTTGCTAAGAGGTGATCATGGGATACCAAATCGAAGGCTTTTTTAATGTCAAGATATATGACATCAATCTCTTCTCCTTTGTCCAGGTGATAGGTTTTAAAAGGAAATAAGATTGGTCAAGTAAGACCTACCCACAACAAACCTGTGCTGGCTATCCCTCAGGATGCTGCCATCGGCCAGTCTGTTAAGAATGGTCTCTTTGATAATTTTTTCTAAGAACTTCCCTGGGATAAAGGTCAGGCTGATGGGCCTGTAGTTTGCCAGATCCACTTTCCTCCCTTTCTTGAAGATAGACACCTCATTGGCCTTCTTCCAATCTTCGGGTACTTCATCAGAGCACCAGGAGTTTTTGAAGATCCATGCCAGGGGCTGAACTATGGTGCTTGCTAGCTCTTTGAGTACCCTGGGGTGTAAACCGTCAGAGATGGCTGACTTGAAGGTGTCCAGCTGTCCAGCCTCTCAAGGTGTTCCTTCACAAGGTCAGCATTGATGGAGGGTAAGGAATCACCCTCACTCAGGCGTTCCCATCCTGTAATGGGCAGGGACACCCCTTGGGACTGGTGAAAAACCTATGCAAAGTATCCATTTAGCAAGTTGGCTTTTTCCTGGGCATCAACTGTCAGTTGTCCCATCTGGTTTAGCAGGGGTCCAGTGTTGCTCTTGCTTTTCCTCCAGCTCCCCACATATCAAAAAAAGGACTTTGTATTGTCCTTGATACCTGTAGCTATTTGGAGTTCAGTCACAGCCTTGGCTTTTCTGGTTTGCTCCCTACAGGTCCAGACCAGTGCAGAATATTTCTCCTTGGAGGTAGATCCAGGCCTCCATCCTTTGTAGGTCTTTCTTTTTAGATGCAGGAGGTCCGCTAGTTCCCTGCGGAGCCAAGGGGGCTGCTGTGCCCTTTCGCTGCCTTTCCTCTGAGATGAGATAGACTTTGCTTGTGCATCCAGGATCTCTCCCTTGAGGAGCAACCATTCATCCTGAACTCCCCTCCCCTTTGGGTCATGGTCCCTTAGGGCCTCACTGACAAGCCTCCTGAGCTTGTCAAGTCAGCTTTCCTGAAATTGAGGACTTCTGTAATGTTGACTGACTTGCCAGCTTTATGGCAGATGGTGAAGGTGATCAGCTCGTGGTCACTGTCACCCAGGTTCCCTTCGATCATTAGGTTGCTGATTAGGTCGTCCACCGTAGCCAGTACCAGGTCGAGCAGTGCTTTACCTCTCATTGGCTTGTTGACTTCTTGAATCAGATAGAGCTCATCCATGCATGTGAGAGAGCTTTCTGACCGTTCGGATTTGACTGAGCGCTATTCTCATGAGATGTCAGGGTATTTGAAGTCTCTCATGACAATCATGCACCGGGAGCATGCAGCTTCAGTCAATTTCCTGGCAAGCTCCTTGTCCAGCTCTTGATCCTGGGCAGGAGGTCTGTAATAGACTCCCACCATTGTATCCCCTGTGCCATGTTCCCCACAAATTTTAACCCAGAGGGTCTCCAGTCGTCCACCCTGGGCGCCAATGTTGGCTTGCAGGGACGCATAGCTTTCCTTGACATAGAGAGCTACCCTCCCACCCCTTCTGCGCACTTGATTTCTCCTGTACAGGATATAGCTGTCTATACCTGTGGTCAGGCATGGTTGGAATCCACCAGGTCTCCATTATCCCTATGATGTCATAATTATTTGTGTTAAGCAGGAGGGCAAGTTCCTCCTGTTTATTCCCCAAGGTCCTGGCATGTGTGTACAGGCAGGATAGTGTCCTTTTAGGGGCCCTTGCCTTGCCCACAGATTGTTCCAGGGCTGGAGCAGGGGTGGGCTCCCTTACGAGCCTTCATCTGCTGGCTTTCCAAGGGTTGCTCAGCAGGCCAGCAGTGGCGGTAGTCCCCCCTCATCCCCCGATGGGCTTTGTTTAAAGCCCGGTGGATCAGGTCAGCCAGTCTGGCTGAGAAGAGCCACCTCCCCAGCAGAGAGAGGTGGAGGCCATCCCTTCCCAGCAGCTCACTGCCTCTCTCACCAAAGAGTGGACTGTGATCATGGAAGCCGAAGCCTTCCCAATGACACCAGCACTGCAGTCTTTGGTTTACTACCTCAATCCTCCTCTTCCTCCTCAGTCCATAGCCTGAGACTGAGAGCATTGAACAAAACACCACCTGTGCTCCCAACCCCTGTAGGCCCACTCCCAAATCCCTGTAGTGCTTCATGACCTGGCAGGGAGCACTCCAAGTCATGTCATTCATGCCCACATGGATAAGGAGCATAGGGTAATGGTCAGTGGGCTGGAGGAGCTCAAGGATCTTCTCCGCAATGTCCCAGATACAGGTTCCCAGGAAGCAGCAGACTTCCTGGGCTAAGGGGTTGGGGTGGCAGATTGCCCCCTCATTCCCCCTCAGCATGGAGTCTCCCATGACAAACACTTTGTGTTTTGTCTTAGGGAGAGTGGGAGTGGTAGCTACAGTTGAGCCTGTACTGCCTACTGGAGCTGCAAGAGGTTCATACCTGTTGCAAAGCTCCAGTGGGGCAGGGACCCTGGTGTGGTGGGCCTTGGACCCTTGACCACCTTGGCCCAACCCCTTGGCTGGACAGCATGGGAGGTCCCCGAGTCCTCCCTTGTCCTGGAAGGTGACCTTGGTCTACCCTCTGCCTCCAGGGGTTGGAGAGCCTGGTAATAGGAGTCTATCTCCCACTCACCATCCCTGATGGCACACAGTCTCTGGACTGCAGCCTAGAGCTCCTCCAGCTGGCGTGCCAGAGACCCCAAAAGGGAGAAGATATCACAAGGGGAGGTGGCCATGCTCCCAGTCCCCAGAGCCTGAAAAAGTGTCAGGCAGCCCCCGCAGGCGAGAGCCAGAGGCTCCATCTGTATGGCGCCCAGCACCATGGGCTCCATGTGGATAGAGGCTTCTGAGGAGCCAAAGCAGGGAGCCGTAGACCCCGAGGGGACCCTTGCATTGTGGCATGTGCCCATCCGCATTTTACTGGTGGTAGCCTGGCTAACTGTGACTACCTACCCTAGGGGCTCACAGGCAGGGCCATGGGCCCTCCCGCTCAACCTCCTGTGTGACCTCCCACGCTAACTCGCACACCGGGCAGACAAGCGTGCCTGTTTGTGCAGTCTGTTTTCAAGGCTCCAGTCGCATGGCTCCCTGGGGGCTAAGCGAAGTAGGAGCTGGGGGGGGGGCCAAATGAGTCTAGCTGCTAGGTCTCAGCATAACACTGTAGCTGAGACTAAGTGTCCAGACCACAGCCAAATAGTAATGGTGTGCGAAATGGGCCAGATTTGATTTGGATTCGGATCAGATTGGGGATGGTGATTTGATTAGTTGATTTGGATTACTGTCCCTGATTCGATTCAGCTGAATCTGAATCTGAAGATTCAATGATAATTCAAAGAATAAGTGATTTGTCCATAGACAGAGCTTTAAATGTTTTTTCTACATACCTCGAGGTACCAGGCACAGCTCGTGAATGCTGCAATGCTAGGGTGGATGCAGCATCCCACATGAGCGCGGGGGGGCCCCCTGTGTGCTCAGCAGGACCCCAGAAGTGGACCAGAAGTACTTCCAGAGCACCCCCCCCCAACCAATTTACATCAATTACAGCTTTTGAAGGAGCATCACCAGCTAGTGGAAGTGAAATACTAATAAAGGTATTAATGGTACATTGAGTTTATATACCAGTAGTTAGTTATTTTAGACTTATAATGGGACACGCCAAAATGTCAATCTGTCTTAGGCTCCTAATGGTACCTTTCTCCAAATTAAGCAATCTACTTAACCTACAATAAATCCAATATCTACTTCCATCCCCCCAACCAAAAATAATCAACTTCGGGAAAAAATTAATTCAAACAGCTGCTTCCCTCCTCCTTACCAACCCCTGCTATCCCATATATTCCAAGATCAGTATCAAGGTGGGACCTCGGGACCTATAAAAAATAGGGGGCTTAAGGGTAAGTGTGTTGTGGAGAGTAAGTATCTAAGCTGAGGAACCCTTGCAGAGAACGTCTGTGTGGCACCTCTGCTGACAAAGATCTCACAAGTCTGAGTGGGCAAGAAAGTGGCAGATGAATTTCAGTGTCAACAAGGCAAGGACCATGAACTTGTTAAAGGATGGGAGCATGTAATGAAGAGAGAAAGCCAGTGACGGTATGAACTGAACGCCAGCAAGAGCCAATTAAGGAAAAAAAAAGGAGTGCTATGCAAGGAAGTGGTACTGCAGAGCCCTGATTTCAAGAAATCTTTTGTCCTACAGGCAGATGCATCCAATCAAGCTCTGGGAGCAGTACTGTCACAGCAACATGAAGGAGTGGACTGGCCTATAGCCTATGCCAGTCACAAGCTTAACCCCCATAAACAAAGGTACGCAACAATCAAACAAGAACGTTTAGCTATCAAGTGCGGGGTGGAGTATTTCTGTTATTATCTTCTCGTCCGGGAGTTTACCTTAATCACTGATCATCAGGGATCCTGGTTTTCTGTTTCCCATGGAAAAACAGAGAAAACCACTGATTTCCCATTTTTATCAGAGAAAACACAGATTTTCCCTTTTAGAAGAGAAACCATGGATTTCCCCCTTTTTGCAAAGAGCTCTGCAGGCTGGCAGAGTCCCAGCCTCCCAGAGCTGTTTGCTAAAGGGGTGGGGAAACCAGGGGGGAAGGGCAGGGTCTGACACACTCACTTATCAGAGGCTGCTTCAGGCACACTCTTCTTGCTGGAGGTAAGTGGGGCTTGGGGGTTGTGGGGCAGGGCTGAGGGGGAAGCTGACTAGGGGCTGAGGGAGCAGGGAGGTTTGTAGCCAGCCAGCCACTCCAGCCCAGAAGGGGTTTGCAGCCTCCCCACTCCCTACGCCCCGCCAGAGTGCTCAGCTAGCTGGAAACCCCTGCTGCTCCCAGCCAACT
This sequence comes from Alligator mississippiensis, assembly GCF_030867095.1. Taxonomy (NCBI): domain Eukaryota; kingdom Metazoa; phylum Chordata; order Crocodylia; family Alligatoridae; genus Alligator; species Alligator mississippiensis. Next base: position 22,968,027 of record NC_081829.1, read on the forward strand.
GCAAACCTCCCCGCTCCCTCAGCCCCCATTCAGCTTCGGCACTCCCCAGCCGGACACTCTGGCCAGGAGGAGGGGTTTGCAGTTGGCCTGGAGCTGCGGGGTTTTCCAGCCAGCCAAGCACTCTGGCTGGGAGCAGGCAGGCTGCAAACCCCCTGCCAACTGGAGTGTCTGGCCAGCTGCAAGCCCTGTGTCACAAAAGCTGCACTTCCTGCCCTGCTGCCCTCTCCCAGGCTCTCCAGAGCACAGTGTGTGTGACTGACACGGCAGGGCACAACAGGGCCACGCATGAAAGCTGTCTGCTGCTGCAAGCTCCATGCTGCCCTGGCCACACTTCCTCTGCGTGCATGGGGTCAGTGCACATCCGCCCTACCCCTGCCTCCCAGGAGTGCATGCTGCCACTGGGAGCTGGCCCTGCTTGAGCCTCCAGCAGGCAGCAGCAGGGGGGAGCCAGTTTGTCCTCCTGCTGTAGCAGCCACCGTCTTCCATTGGGTGCTGGGGCCTGCAGACCTGGGTCATTGGCCCCATAGCCATGGCAGCTGGGGGACCCCTGCAGCAAGGCTGGGGGGCAGGGGCTGTGGGTGAGGGGCAAGGGGCACAAGCAGGACTGGGGGGTTGTGGGGAAGTGAGGGACACCAGCAGGGCTGTGAGGTGGCATTTTATTTTCACCATGGATTTTGGGATTTTTTATCAGAGAATTTGTGATTTTTTTATCATGGAAAACCAGGATCCCTGCTGATCATGCTCCTCTAAAGTGGCTACAGACCACAAAGACTGACAGTGCTTGGATCACCCAGTGGACCTTAGCTGTACAACCTTTTCATTTCTGTATCAAATACAGGCCCAGCCAGACCAATGTGGTGGTGGACATTTTATCTCCATGCTGATCAGAAGAACCTGCATTGAATGTAAACCAAAGTCAACAAACATCCAAAAACATAAAGCTAGAAATAGGAAAAAAAGGCACCTAGTGGAGTCTTAAGGGGAAGATGTGTAATAAAGAGAGAGAGAGATGGTGACGGTATGAGTCATATACTGGCAAGAACCAATTAAGGAAAAAAGGGAGCCAAGCTTCCAGAGCAACTGCTCCATGAAGCTACAGTGGTCATGGAGAGCAGGAGAGCCCCGAATGAAGACAGGGAAGAAACTAGAGCATGCTGGAATGAGAGGGGGGTGATTGGGAATGTGGAGGCAGAGGGGAGTGGAATGATGTCTAGCTGGAGAAGCTGGAAAGCTGCGATGGATTGGGAGACGTGGATGTAGGATTCATTATCAGGAGCACAATACAGGAGCCAGAGTCACTTTGAGAGCCAGAAGAGTCGACTGAGCCCGACAGTGCAAAGTAAAACTTTCAACAAAACAATCATGGCTCCCAGCCTCGGGGGCACATCAGAGACCTTGACTCTGATGTTGATGGCTAGAAAATCATATTTAGAGGTTTGCTTTTAGGAACTGGCTTATAGGTAAAGTAGATTGAATTTTATATTGCATTACAACAATGGTCCAGGGAAACAGCAAGGGTTAATTGGTTTATAAAAATCTGTTTGTGGCAAAGTTTCCTTCAAGGTAGACATTATGTCTGAAGCCAATGGACAAGCAGGCATAAACAGGCTGGAAAAACATGAACAGTGTATCCATTACATGAGGCTTGCAGCACTGGCACCAAGTCATAGTGCCAAACTGCAAAGCCCTTAGGATTTCTGGTTTTGGTGGATGGACCAAATTAGGAGGCTGGGGCATGCCCAAATTAAGACATTGGTAAATGACCAAATTAATGTGTGTGCATGTGATTGGTTTGTGGAAAAAAAGGAATATGCTGACAGAACAGAATGTGGACACCATGGTGACCACAGGGAAAGCAATTAATGGTATGCAGAGATGAAGACTCATCAGGAGGAGAAAGAATACTAAAGGAGGGGTTTCAGAGCAGCAAAGGGCCCCAAAGAAAGAACCTGAGGCCACCATGCACAGAGGGCATACCACCAGCCTGTCTCACCCACCCCACTGGGGTGGGCAGTGGGCCTTGGGCCTTGGCTCTCGACCTCCAGGCTGCTGACATCTGACATTCAAGGAAGAACAACAGGGTGAAGCTTGCATACTGGTCAAACATACCTTCCCTCTGTAAACCCTAGGACTAGCAGATATTGAATCTGGGGTGGAAGGGGGGAGGGAGGGAGGGAGGGAGGGGCTTTTATTTTGTTTGCGTTGCCTGCATTATTCTTATCTGCTATCACTGTGTATCAATAAAATTTACCTATTATCAAATGGAAGAAGTTGTGGTCAGTCTGAGGGTTTGGGTCCACCCAGAGCAAGGAATCTGGGTCATAATCCAGTACCAACAATGTGACCCCAAGACTGGGAGCAGAAGTTATCTGATCGGTACTCCTGTGCACTCCACACATGTAATTTAAGATGCGATGAGAACCAGCCACAAAGTTATTAAACATATTTTGTGTAATAACTTTGTGGCTTATTGCTTGTTTTATCAGGCCATCTGCATTAAGGTGCATTCAGGTTACTACTTAAGAAGTGATTAACTGGTTAATCATGTCTTAAAGGTAATGTCTGCCAGGGTACAAATCCCAGAATACTAGAAACAGGGGGCACCCACTAAAATTAGTGGGAGACAGATTTAAAATTAAGAAGTAATTTTTTTATGCAGCATGTAGTTAACTTGTGGAACTCATTACTGCAGAAAGTTGTAGAGGTAGAAGGTATAGCCAGGTTCAAATAAGGACTAGACAAATCTGGGGATCTAGTAATGGCTACTAAGCAGAACAGTTAGAGATGAATCTTTTAAATCAGTGGTCCTACATCATTTTTGTGCTGTAGGTACCCAAATGACACTGAACCCCTTTTAGACATGTAGTTTATCAGTTTGGATCTGGGTCATATACTCATCTTGTGTATATTAGCACAGCTCCAGGGGAGCTAGGGGGTTTGTACTGGTTGAGTGTCCAGTCTTTAAATCTACCAACCCCTATTTAGATTATGTCATGTGACTAGGAATATATTTTTCTCATTAGGTTTCATTTTTGAAGAACAAAAGGCCTCTTGTTTCTTTTACTGTGAGTCACATTTTCTGTAGAAATCCAAGTTGTCTTTTTATCTCCTCATAGGTGGAGAGTTAGCAGCCCGATACTCCCCAAACATTCCGTGCTCATGACCCTCCCTGATTTCTGTTTGCTGCCTTCTGTAGGGAAGCAATTTAACCATCAGGAACATTTATTTTTTCCCATTTTTAGTGCAAACTGGCAGCTGACCCAGTCTTAGCATTTTTTTTTTTTTTTTGTCCTAAAATCTTCATGTCAGGTTTTGTTGGGAAAAATGGGTCTAGATAGAAAAAATAGTTTTGTTAAAGCAGAAGAGTCCCTTTTTGGCTGCAGATTCACTTCTCTGTGTTGATTGGTATAGGGTGGACACTAATGTGGATGTTAAAGTAGAAGAAAAATAGCTAAGTGACCTAAAAATGAGACATTATTATTCAATTTTTTTCACATAAAAGCTTTGGCATATGCTGTACAGCCTTGCTCCTTTCAGTTATTTGTTGTATTTGTGGAAAGAATGAATGGTGGCCAGATTTCAGCCTGGTATAAACAGGAGTGGACCGATCAATTAAGTACAGTGCTATCCACTTATCTGTGGGCTGCATTTGGCCCAGTGTTCATAGATCCACCTACTAAATGGAGAAAGTGCAACAGTTGGGTCCTGTTGAGAAAGCATCTGAATTTCCAATGTTGGACTAAAACCTGGATCCAGATATGCAGGCACATGTGATTTGTGGTACCAGAAACCTCTTTGTGGTGCCACAAACCATGTGAGTTGCATGTTAATCTGCGTGCAACACTGCTAATTTGCAGTGCTGGGGAAAATTTTTGATACTGTGATTTCCTGGTAGCCAAAATAAATCCTGAAAATGTGGTGCAAACCATGCCAAAGTGACGTGTGCCAGGAGAAATGCAGAGACAGGAGCAGGCAGACCAGGGCTGCCTACTCCCCTATCTCTACACACTGCAGAGCTCTTGCGCTGAGGCACCCTGCACCCCAGAGAGCCACTCCCCGGCTGGCTGGGGTACAGGCCTGGATGTCCCCCTGTCTCCCCATGCCTCAGCACAGGGGCTCCACTACAGAACCCCCAACCCAAGGCTGACTGCTCCCCTGTCCCAAGACACTCTGCACCCTAGCCAGCTGCTCCCTGGCTGGCTGGGGTGCTGGGTGCCTCAGTGTGGGGGCTCCACACTGGCAGCTCTGGGCTGCCTGCTCCCCTGTCTCCACATGCCACTCCCCAGCTCACCAGGGCATAGGGTGCCTCAGTGCAGAGGTTTTCTGCTGGCTAACCCCATGCTGAGGCACCCTGTGCCCCAGCCAGTGCCAAACCTGCCTCCCCTGCCCACACTTGGAGCTGCAAAGGCCCCATGCTGAGGTACATGGATATGAGGAACCAGGCAGACCTGGGCTAGCTGCTCCCCTGTCTCAAGGCACACTGTACTCTAGCCAGCTGCTCCACAGCTGGCTGGTGTGCAGTGTGCCTCAATGAGGGAGCTCCGCAGTGGAGCCCAGGTGCTGAGGCACCTGGAAACAAGTGATCAGGCAGCTCAGGGCTGCTTGCTCCCCCATCTTGAGGCACACTGTACTCGAGTCAGCTGGGGAGTGGCTGGTTGGGGTGTAGGGTGCCTCAGCACAGGATGGTCCACAGTGGGCAGAGATGGGGGCACAGGGAGTCCTAGGCTGCCTGCTCCCCTATCTGTGTGTCCCTCCTTGGCTGGCCAGGCCACAGGGTGCCTCAGCATAGGAGCTGCCTGCTGGCTAGCCCTTGTGGAGACACCCTGTGCCCGAGCCAGTCTCCTCCCCTCCTCCCCACCACAGCACATGTAGTAGCAGGATGTGCCCCGCTGCAAAGCGCACAGGCAGGGGCATGCACTGCAGCATCAAGTAGCAGCACAAATTTGAGTCTGAATCAACCAGGTTGCCTTCACAAAACTAGGCTGGAAATCCTGTGGCAATATGCTCTTCTGGATGATGTCTAGCATGTCCTGCTTAGGGTCTGGTGGGGAATAATAATAGTGCAAGCAAACTTTCACAAAAAATTTTCGATATTCTACTCTGGTCACTAGGGAGCTGAGCATCTTGATAAATTCCTGGAAAATCTAAATGTTTGAAATGTCTTTTGAGTCAAATGTGAGAGAGATTGTGAGGATTATTTTCTGCAGCACTCCCAACCTTACTTATGTTATGTATATATGTGATACGGGGTAAAATCCAACCATCCTGCCATCTCTGAGGAAGTTGCTCAGTAATGGAGTCATTGCAATTTTGCCAAGCAAAGAAGACAACTAGACCACTAGATCCTGGTATTTGAGCTTCCTCAGAACCAGCTTTTGGTTTTGTGGGGAATTCCATAAATTTAATATTTTTTTTCACATTTTGGAAGTGAACAAAAACAAAAACTTCAGAATTCCTCACACCATGCGCATATGAAAAATATTTAATTTGGGGTTAATTTACATACTGTAAAATTAAAATGCTGTTGTATTAACCATATTTTGCAGTGTACAATGTGCACCTATGTAATAGGACCCCCCCCATGATTATATTTTGAAAAAAAAATTCTAAAATAAAATTTTTATTGACTTTTATATTAAATTTTTTATTTTAATGATCAATTTTTTTGTTATGTAGCTTTGTTGTATAAGGCTCACTTTAATTTTAGACCACTGCTTACTGGAAAACATGGTAAACATTTTTAGCATTTTTAACATGGGTTTCTAACTTCAAGTACAATACATTTAGAAAGAAAAAGGTCAGATTAAAATGAAAATTTGAAACATTCCTTTAAAAAGGTCAAAATAAAATGTTTTGTCATTATGAAAATGTTTTATGTCATTTTTTTTTAAAGTGAATTAATTTGAATAACAGTGATTCCATAAAGGGCAGAGCTCTATTTTGCTTAGTTAATGACCAAAGTGCAGCTTGTGATCAACTCTGAGGTACCAACTAAAATGTAGGAGCAATTCTATTATCCCCTCTGGGTGTGTAAGTGCCCCATTATAGGAATTCTGTCCACAAAGCTCAACAGCTCCATTTAAGACAGTAACTTTTGATGCATGTAAGAGAGAAAAGAGAGAAAAGAATAATCAGTAACATCTCTTCTTGGCATCTATTCTGCTATTTGATTTAGTGCTTCCTGGTGCAATGCCTGTCTCCATACTAGGCCATTACTGCTTCCTAGTCATAAAGCAGTTATCTGTAAAATATCCCTCACCAGGAGCTATGGAATTATGGCCTGGCTGTAGACAATGATTTATTACCTCATGTTCTATTCTGACTAATGCCTGCATGCTGTGGGTTGCTGTTAAATTGGATATCAGGGATAGAATAGTTTCCAAATTAAAACTAAACACTGTAGTTCACATACTGTGCTTCTGATTTTTTTTTTTTTAAATTAAATCTGGTGGCAAAGTATTTTACTTAAGGAGTGCCCATGAGAAAAAAAGATTCTTTTTTTCAATTTTAAGATTCTTTTCCTTTTGAATTGGAAATGGATATGTCCCTTTAAATGACAAATGTTGAACTGTCTCTACTTATTTGAACTGTTAATCATGAAACCTAATTGAGATTATGTAAATATGTGGTTTCATTTCTAATTAGAGAAGAAACTTTCAGTTTGAAAGTATGATCAGAACCTAAGTATAATGTGAGTTACAGCTGATCAGGATTTTTCTGACAAAACTGTTTCTGTAGGAAAAGGGAGATTTGTGAAAACTACTACTTGTCAGGACTGTAGTTTGGTTTTGATGAAACTTCATCAGTAAAAGTTTTTCAGCTGCACAGTAGAATTCCTGGTCAAACAGCTAGAGATAGCAAAAGACTTCCACAACAGTAAATCGGTTCTAACCGCCAATGTGAGCAAGGCAGTTTCAGACACTGATCTAGACCTATTACACTTTTTGAACAAAACTACCTTCCAAATTTTAGGATGTTCAAGTTGGAAGGAAAAAATAGCAATAGAGCTCATTATCTTTGGTGCAATTCTGCCCCTCTGCCCAAAGCACTCAAATTCCTGAAGGCCTTGCATTTGCTGTTTTTAGTAGAAACATGTTGTAGCAGGGACCCAGCCCAGCCCTGTACTCACCAGGGCGAAGATCACTGGGGTGCTCCGTGGGATCCTGGGCTATCCCAAAGATGAACGATGGGCCCATGGACAGGTAGCACACCCCTCCCCTGCATATGCTTCCCCCCCAGGCAGGGCAGGGAAGTGGCAGGAGACCGCATCCCTCATGCGCTTGTCCTTCGAGTAGGGCTGAAAGCAGGAAGCTGGGCTCCACCTGGACATGGAGCCTGGACAGGGCCAAGAGCAAGTGACTGGCATGCTCAGCACTGCCTAGAGCCTGGAGACTGCACCTGCAGACAATGATGAGCCCCTGGCAGCAGCTGTAGGGCACACGGGGGCTGGCAGGGGTCTGGGTTGGTTCAGGTCAACCTAGAACTTCCCTTATAGGACAGCATCAGCCCCAGGAAAGAAGAGATGTTGGAGTAGGTACCAAGCTACACTGCTTCCCTCCACTGGAGCCAAGGACATCTCATCAGAGACCAGCCCGACTCTGGCTCACACAGCAGGAGCCTGACCACCTGGCAGATGCTGGATACCAGGTGCCTGCCAGGTGGTCTTACAGGGGTTCATAGTGCTCATGGCCCCTAATTATTCACAGGGGTTGGCCTGATACAGGCCCACCCTGTGAATCAGGCTTGTGACTGGGGGTGAACCCCAAAGAGACTTAGCTGCCTGAGAAGCAGACGGACATATACTGTAATGTCGAAGCTAGGCCTGTGAACAGATGACAGCCATCTTTATTTATGTTGTATTACTTTATTAATTTCTATGTGGTACAGACATCAGTGGCAGTAGACCTTTGCCAAAGTGACAGGGCTTGGTCAGTCCATGTTGGTCCCAGATCATTTGGTTCTGCTTCCTGAGTCAGACCTTTCTTCCATTACATGAAGGCAGGTGCCTAGGTAACCAAGTGCCTACCCCAATATCATCACGGGAACACCCGAGTGGAAAGGCTTGGGGTCTAGGGAGGTGGATCCCCACGTAAGGTGCCCAGACACCAAGACCCATGCACATCTCAACATGCTGCACTACAGTCAGGTACCACCTCTTGATATCCTTTTCATTAACAGCAAGTCATGACAGGCAGGATATAGAAAGGTGGGGCTAGACACCTGCTGAGAGTATGGCAGCCAGGTCCCACCTCAGTGTGACCCTTTGGCTTGAGTCCCACTACACATGTACTTAACCATTACTATGTTAAATGAAGGGCAATACTTCAACTTATAAGAGTAACTCACCAGAGTAAAAATACCATTTTTTCTCACTGTTCTCTTCATGCAACCTGTATACCAGGGATAGGCAAAATGCAGCCCGGGGTCCAGATGCGGCCCGCCACGCCATTTTATCCGGCCCACGGGGCCCCTAAAAAATTTAGAAAATTAATATTTATCTGCCCTGGGCTACCTGTCATGCGACCCTCAATGGCTTGCCAAAACTCAGCAAGCGGCCCTCTGCTGCTCAAAGCATATGCCAAAGAGGAAACTTTATCTTAGAAAGGTTTTCTTCTTTATTTTATCACCCAGCTCACCTACAGACCCATTAGTTGTCACATTCATTTTATTTCTGATGAAAACTCTAAAAGCACTTGCTAAATTATGCAACAAAATTGCCATTGGTTGAGATGAACAGCTAAAAAAAATTAATGATGTAGAAAGTTTGTACTCACAAAGTAGAAAGTTGTGAGTACAAGCCAAAAAGTCTGGGAAGCAAAAATGTTTGCTTTGTCTATGAAATAGCTAACAAAGAGACAGTAATACATACCACTTAAAAATGTATATTTTATTACAAATGCAAAACAGCCGTGGTATGATTTGGTTCAAATTCGGAATTCATGTTTATTTTGGACCCGTTCATTTTCTCTTGTAATTTCAATAGAGATGAAGACCAGAACAGGCCATTATAACTATCATCTTGATCTCCTGCATAAAACAGACCAGAAAATTTGACCAGTATTTTTTGATATTTCTGGGGTTTTTTGTTATTCATGAATCTTGGAGTTCAGAGATTCATGAACAAGAAAAAACAGTCCAGGGATAAGGGATGGTATTCATATATGGAGAAGCGAGGAAGGTCAAAAATCCCTACAGAGTTGTCATTTCACATCTCCAAGCTGCTAAAAGGCTAACCCAATCCATGGTTTACCAGTACACAAGCTTTTTTACAAGGTCAGTGTCTGCTTTTTCCCCCCGAAGTCGGACATTGGCCGGCTTTTAATGGTTAAGCTGAGAAAAGTTTTCACCTGCTGGGAAATCCTGTGGGAAACAGACCACAATTGAGGCAAAAACATGTTGTGCTTTAAATGAAACCAGCAAAAAATATGAACAGAACAAAGCTCTGCAGTCGTTTATTTGTAATATCCCAGTCTTTATAGCAGCAAGACCCAGCTGCTAGCATGGGATGAAAGCGGTCTGGGGGAGTGGGGGATAAGAGAGGCATGAGAGAGGTTTTTTGTTTTGACTGTGCCAAGGGAGGTTATGTTTACTTTTCTGCTGCATTGTGCAGGCCACCTCAGAGCTTTTAAACAATACAGGAAATTGCCTCCCTTTTCAGCTCTGATATGTGGTAACAAGAACTTCATTATCAGGGGGATTAGTGAGCATTAAGGATATTTATTTATCTATTGATTGATTCGATGTATATGCCACACTTCCCAACAAAGACTCTGGACAGCAACTAAATCCATTAAATTGCTTCTAACCAGCAACATTTATAATCCTGCCTGCCGTAACGTCACCTGGCCAGGAGCTGGACTGACTCATGGAAATGAGGTCTCTAGCTTTGTTGCCTATTGAATGCAAGGTCCTGTGTATCCTACAGCAACCACACCTCAAATTTTGTATTGAAGCCTCCTGATTTATGCAGCTCCATGGGATGCACAGAAGAAAAATTTGGTGCAGATTCTGTTGGATTTTGGAACTCGAGGTTTTTATTGAATAAAATACAAAAGTGATTAATATGCCCTTTCCTTCCATTATACTTGTTTTTATAGCAGATGCAGTTGGGCTTTGCATTTCAGGGTGATGTATATTAAGCTGTAAAGTTTATCTACTACGGCATTTCTCTGACCTAAGTAATATAATATTTGAGTACCTCACAATCTTGTCTCCATTGTACAAACATTGAACTCAGGCACAGAGACATCTACTGTAGCAACGACCCTGGGAGACTGTTCTCTGTTCATGTCAGACACCACTGTACCCTACATCAGTGTAGAAAAGTCATATACATTACACTCACATTAGTATACCATGCCCAGGCCCTTGGGAATTGGTTGAAGGCCTCAAACTCTCAGAGGGGTACTGTGTTTCAGGCAGCATCCTGCCAGGACCAGAAGTAACCAGTCCTAGCCACTACACAGCACCCTAAATTTGAAACAGCCTCTGAATACCTCAGGTCTATCATACACCATCTGCCCACAGCACAGAGGAGACTGAGACCAGCTTCATTGGACTTTATTTTCCAGACGTAATGGTTCCAAGGCATCTAGGCTGCCTTCTTTCTGATCCTTGCCTGAACCACATGGGCAATTCAGGCAAACACCCTGGGAGTTAAGAGCATACAAACTCCCCAATGGTATCAAACCAAAGGCTCATTGGGTGCATCCAGATGAGCACGCCCATGTGTTTTCCCATGGACAAATACTGTGGTTACAGCTGGCCAGGCTCTGGTTTCAGGTGGAACACCTTGCAGTCACATGTGCCACATCGCTTTTTCTGCTACAGGTTTTTTTGACACCTGGATCTCCCAATATCAAACCCCCGCCCCAACCCTGCCATGCTGCAAATTAGCAGTGCAGCAAGTGCCTGCATGTGCGGTGAATGTGGTTTGCAGCGCCACAGGTGGGTCTTCAGTGTCACAAGCTGCATATGCATGCTCATCTGAATGCACCCATCTAGGCCACCATCCTATCTCTTACTGTGGCAAGTAGCATAGTCAAAACGAACTGGAGTTGGGACTTTGATATGTATTTCAAGGTCTAGGATCTCAGCCAGAACCAAACCTATTTAGCAGAACTGACAGCAAATTGTCATCTTGGCCCCATGATATTCCAAGATTTTCTTATCCCAAATTAGGAAAAAAAATCCAACCGGAAATTTCTCATAAAGCAAAAATCCAACATAACATTTTTGGTTGTGTCAAAACCACATTTTTGTTTCTATATTTTCAAATGTTTAACTTTTTTATCATATGTTTACCTTAATTTTGAAAATAAACCATCATTTTGATGCTCCAAAATAGATTTTGTTTGAAAATCCTGAAGCAGGACATTTCAACAATTTTGAAACATTTTCCCCAAAATGTATATGAAAGAAGAAGGTCATTATAACTTGTCCTTTCCCATGAGCTGTTTCAATTTCATCCAATTGATTTTACTTTTATAAAAGGAAGTTAATAGAAGCACTTCTGACTATTACTACCACTCAGAAACTCACCACTCATTTTGTTGTGACAGCTATTGACTCCTGATTGATCTCTTAAAAGATCAGAAGATCAGTGCTTGTCTAATTTTTTAGAATAACATGATTCACGAATGTTGAAAGGTCGCCATTGTCAATACTGCATAGCATTTGTTTTCTTTTGCACATGTAGTTACAATTGGTGAAAAGTAATGGATGAAAATTACATCCAGAAATTCAGAACTACAGCTTAAAATAGGGTGGGCTTTATATCATTTAAAACTGTTGGGGAATTATAACAATGTATAAGTATATGAAAAATGACAGTATTACATATGCAGTCACCACTAGGACAGATCTTCACAGCCCCAGTGAAGATGCAGAGAGGAACATCTGAATTTCCTATCTTGTTCTTAAAATGGTGGAGGAAGGTGGGAGTTTAAATGTGGATGGTCTGTGAGATCAGTGAGATCCTGATTTCTTCCTGACAAAGCTATTGGGCAAAAAACTCAAGAGGAATATCAAGCATGGACGCATTCATGAAACTTCATGTTGGCTTCTTTGTGAGGGTTGTATTTGTCTGGAATTCCCACCTCACCTACACCCTTCTTTACTCCTCACCATCCATTGCATATTGAAGTACCCTTAGAGTCATAGATTCATAGATGCTAGGGTCAGAAGGGACCTCAATAGATCATCAAGTCCGACCCCCTGCATAGGCAGGAAAGAGTGCTGGGTTCAGATGAGCCATCTTGTTCCTCCTACTGTGACCCAGGCCTAGTAGTGCTAGTTCCTTTGTAGTGTGCAGTGTCAGAACCCTCTTCCAGAAGTTATCAGGCACTGCTGCCCTTCCCCTTTAGGGGGGATACCGAATTCCCTTTTTGTGACCTTCTTTCTTACAGTACAGGGAGGACAGTCACAGGAGGGTGAACTCTGCTTGCTAAATTCAACAGTGCAACCAGCTTGTGCTAATTTTCCTTACCTTGTTGGAATTTTTGTATTAGCGTTCTGCCCAGGGCCTCTTGTGAACTTGGTCTGTGAAAAAGAAAACACTCGGGCTCTATCTGGCTGTCCTGTTGGGAGACAACAAAGTCCTCTGCATACTAAGGGGAGCTGTGATGAATGTCTCTGCCATGGTGGCAAAGACACATTTTACAGTGCAGCCATGAGATTCTGAGTCTCAGTACAATCACAGCAGACACAACTGTTTCCCCAGCACAGACTGCAGAAGCCCCCCCTGAACCAGGAGCTCCATTCCCCTCATAAACTATCCCAGACCAGGCTCCTGGGTACACTCACAGCTCCCACACTACAGGATTCAACCCTTCCAGAAAAAAAAATCTCCTAAACCTTACAGCCCTCTTCTCAGAGGTGCTCATATGTAGAAATCTATAAATGTTCTATTATTTTTGGCCTCTCACCCCAATTAGAGGACCCCAGAATCCTCATTTCCCGCTCCAGAATCACCCCAGGGTCTGTGGCATTCCTAGCACTGTCCGCCAAGTCTGCAGCACAAGGACAGACCATCACAAACCCCCGAATGAAGGACCTCCATGGGCATGCTCCCCCGCTGGCCCTAATTGTTTACTCACTCCTGCCCCCGCACCTTTGTTCTATACCTATAAAACCTGTCTGTTCCCAGGCTCTATGGTTTGGGTTTCTCTTTTCTTCTCAAACACTTTCCCTCCCAGTACACCTGGCCTTTCTGCTCCCGGGGTGCTGAACTGCCAAGTTCTCTCTGAAAAGCCAGGTCTGGCTTTATCTCCAAGACAAGTGATGTGCGGACCTCAGCACCGACATTACAGCACTTGGCTCTGTGTTGACAAGATGACATCACAATACACTGCTGAGATGCTCTCCTCATATCCCTGTCCTTTCTCTCAAAACTAGGTGGCTTTTTGTTCCCACATTTTAACTAATTCTCATAATGGATAATGTGAGAAAGCCACTTCACAGTCCTGCCATGCTGAATGGTCATCAGAGAAGGCTCCATGGTTTCAGTCTCATGTCAGCCACACAGCCATTCACTTAAGAGTTTCCCCTAGGTATATGCCTCCCATTTCTGTATCCTGGGTAGTAATCACCAGTTCTGTATCTTGTATAATTTTGGTTTGTTGTTTGGATCCTCTGGCTGCAAGAGACTTACTTATGGGAAGCTTCTGCTTAGAAATCTGCAAGTGTTACATCTTATTTGGAGAACTTCCCTAGTAGTTAGTTCATTCTCAGTTTAGATCTGTTTGACATTTTGATTGTAGCTCAGTGATGTGTAATATGCCAGATGTTAATGATTTTAAGTTTGGGCAGTTATAAAAAACTATAAAAAATGGAATGCTTTTGTCTAATAGGGGGATGAGTGTGCAGGGGGATGCAAACTGGGGTACAGCCAAGCAGGAAGAACATAGAAAGAGCAGTCTGGGAGGTGTTGAGAGGCTGGAATGACATCAGGGTGTCAGGGAACTATGAGTTACCAATGGGGGACTTAATTGTCTATACACAAATGCTAGGAGTATGGGAAATAAGCAGGAGAAACTGGCACTCCTGGTAGCAAAAAGGGAATACGATCTTGTCAGAATAACAGAGATCTGGTGGGATGCCACATATGACTGGGCTGTATGCGTAGAGGGCTACAGGTTGCACAGAAGGGATCGGGTAGGGAAGAAGGGAGGAGGTCTAGCTCTCTATGTAAAGGAACAGTATGACTCCTTGGAGACCCAAACTGGTTCAAGGGAAGGGTGACTTGAAACCCTGTGGGTCAAGATACAAGGGGGAATGAGGAGAAGGGGACTTAAGGGTAGGCATCTACTACAGACCAAAACACCAGGAGGAGGAACTGGATCTGGAATTTTCCAGAGAACTAATGGAGGCTGCATGCTCAAGGGACATGGCTGTCATGGGTGACTTCAATTACTCTAACATCTGTTGAGAGGAACACATGGCCAGATCTGACTGGTCATGTAGGTTTTTGACCTGCATGGAAAATCTTTATTTAGTACAGGAGGTGAACAGGCCAACCAGGGGAAAGGCTTTGTTGGATTTGGTTCTAGCCAAAGGGGATGACCTGGTGGGAGATCTGAGGATTGAGGGTAATATGGGAGATAGTGATCATGAGATGATAGAATTCACTATCCATCATAAGGCAGGGAAGTCACCCAGTAGGGCAGAGTTGCTTGACTTAAGGAGGCTGACTTCAATGGGTTTAGGAAAACAGTGGGAGTAACCCTATTGGAAGAGGGACTGGAAGGGAAGGGAGTTCAGGAGGGGCGGTCATTCATCAAAGGAATCCTCAGAGCTCAGAAAAGGCCCATTCCCATATATGGGAAAGGTGGTAAAGGGGCTGGGAAGCCCTCTTGGCTTACCAGAGTAGTCAAGGAGTGCTTAAAAAATGAAAAAGGAGGCTTATGGACAATGGAAACAAGGGGTAGTCACCAAGAAGGAATACACAATTATAGTCCGTATTTGTAGGGAGAGGATAGGGAAGGCAAGGATGGTGACTGAGATCAGGCCGGTGACTGAAATCAAGGACAATAAGAAGTCCTTCTTTAGGTATATAGGGAGTAGAAGGAAGACCACTGGAAATGTGGAGCCCTTGCAGAATGGGACCGGACAGCTGATAACAGACAGTCTGGAGAAAGCTGAACTCTTTAATGAATACTTTGTGTCTGTGTTCCTGCATGCAAATGGTGGCTGCCCACCTTGTTAGATACTAGATGGATGTAAGGGGCGGGGGGGCATGATTGCCAATTAATGGTCAGTGTCAAACTGGTGAGGGAGCACTTAGAGTGGCTAAATGTTTTCAAATCGGCAGGACTGGATGGACTGCTCTCCCCTTTGACCTTTACCCAAAGCCTGTCCACAGGCCTATTTTCCACTTTGTACTGCACCTCTGAACATTTGCACATCTCCTTTATATAATGGGAAACCCCATCCTTATCCTTCCTAAAGAAACTATATCCATACCAGTATAGAATAATAGAAAATGAGGGTTGGAAGGGACCTCAAGAGGTCATATAGTCTAACCCCTGGCTCAAAGCAGAGCCATTCCCAGCTATAGCAGTTCAGCCAAGATTTTGTCAAGCTGGGTCTCAAAAACCTGCAAGGATGGGGATTCCACCTCTCTCTAGGTAACTTGTTCCAGGGCTTTACCACCCTCCTAATGAGAAAGTTTTTTTCCGAATATCCAATCTAAACTTCCCTTGCTGTAATGTCTGACCATTGCTCCTTGTTCTGTCATCTGCCATCACTGAGAACAGTCTGGCTCTAACCTCTTTGGAACCACCTATCAGGTAGTTAAAGAGTGCTCTCAAATCCTCCCTCAGTCTTTTTCTTTGGATACTAAATAAACCCAGTTCTGTCAGCCTCTCCTCAGAAGTCATGTGCCCCAGCCCCCAAGTCATTTTCATTGCCCTCTGCTGCACTCTTTCCAACTTGTCCACATCCTTTCTATAGTGGGGGGCCCAAAACTGGAAACAGTACTCCAGATGTGGCTTCACCAGTGCAGAATAGAGGGGAATCATTCCTTCCCTGTATCTGTTGGCAATGCTTCTGCTAATGTGGCCATGTATACTGTTAGCCTTCTTGGAAACAAAGGCACGCTGCTGGCTCATATCCATCTTATTGTTCACTGTAACTTCCGGGTCCTTTTCTGCAGAGCTGCTACTTAGCCAGTCAGCCCCCAGGCTGTAGCAATGCATGGGATTGTTCTGTCCAAAGTGCAAGACTTTGCACTTGTCCTTATTGAACCTCATTAGATTTCTTCTGGTCCATTCCTCCAATTTGTCTAGGTCACTATGCATCTTAGCCCTGCCCTCCAGTGTCTTACTACACTTCTCCTGCCCCCCAGCTATCGGCTAACTTGTTGAGGGTATTATCAGCAAACTTGCTGAGGGTGCAATCCATTTAATTTTCTAGATCATTAATGAAGATATTGAAGAAAACTGGCCACAGGACTGACCCCAGGGGCACTGCACTTGATACTGGCTGCCAACTAGACAACAAGGCATTGATTACTACTCATTGAGCCCAACAATCCAGTCAGCTTTCTATCTACCTTACAGTCCATTCTTCCAATTCCTTGTTTCCAAGAATGGAAATATGGAGCTTGCTTCCAAGAATGCTGTGGGAGACAGTGTCAGTACTCCAGGTTTAGAGGTAACCTGTATCAGTAGAATAGTTCCAAGCAACCAAAGTGCATTTGTGAACCTGGCCCTTAAATTCCAATTGATTTATTGGCCTAAAGGGCTGTGTTAACCAGACTTGGCCATAGGAAGGATGGCAAAGAGAGCTTAGCCCTTGAGTTTACAATGTCTCTGTTAGTTAAGATCTGCCCTTACACCCTTTCTTTCAACTCCCCAGAAAGTACTACTGTCAGTCACATACACTGGACCAGAGGCAGCAGTGACATGCAGACCAAGTTGCCTGAGTGGAAATCTTGTCTGTGTTCAGTCTCCCTCACACCACACCACTGAATCAGTACATGCAAATTAGTTGTAAAGGAAAAGGGAAAATTGGTTTTATCTCTGATGTCACAGTACTTCCTGTCTACATCCCATATAAACTTAATAATCAGATACAACAATCATAAGTTGCAACCTAATTTCTTCAATGATAGCCAGAGGTTTCCAGCGTTTCCTTAATGTTATCTTTCTAGATCAGCTTAGTGGCTGATTGCACTGGTACCAGGTGCTCTAGTGACTGCTGCCACATCCTCAGATTGCTGGCTTCCTTCATTTTTTGGCACTGATTTAAAATATTAAAGACAGGAAAAAGTCCGAGAGTATCAACTGAAAGTCACTTACAGGATGGAGGTGAAATAGGACAAAACATATAATAACCTCAGAGCAAGTTACTGGGCCCTGCACAACTTCCTTGTTCACCATATATGCTGGACCTGAACAGATCAACTAGCAAAACAAAAATTTGCATTAAAATGCATTGGTTGAAAAATTGTAGCTATGCATTTCAAAAGAGAAATAAAGATTTTCCCATAAATTTTAGGAAACAGTTTGTTCATGGGAACACTGCTTGTGTCTCTTGTCAAATTTAGATTGTGCATTTTCAGGAATAGGCAGTGTATTTTACCTAGCCCAATGATCACATGTAGCCCAATGATCTGCTCTGAGTTAGGGCTTTCTAGTGGTACTGTAATATTCTTACTGAACAATGACTTCTTGCATTATATTTTTCTCATCTGCTTGACAAAACAGCTTGCTAATCTCCATTTAGTGGCTTGGAATTATTGACGATCTTTTCATTCACAGTAATGAAGGTCTTCTTCTTCTTCTTCTTGTGTCCTTGTCATAAACTAGATGCTTTTTTTCCAGAATTGTGCACAAGTGATGGCTCTTTCCATTGCTACAGTGACACCCTCCTTCATATAGGTCTCACAAAGGATTTGGAAAATGAGCAGGTGCTCCGTATTACACTTCACCATGCTCATATATTTTTGTGTCATTCCAGTAACCCCATTTGATCACGTTTTTTTTGATCTTCCAGTTTGTGTGCACAGGTGATTCAGACATCACCATGTTGGCCAGTCTTAATCAGCCCCTCTGGGGTTCCAGGTCCATTTCAGAGCATCTGATTGAGTGTAATCTTTCTTTTCATAACCTCAGTTACACCCTGTCAGCCCTCATGTCCAATGGTACAACTTTGGTCACAAGACTCTTTTGCACTTTAAGCTGTTTAGTTACTTCTGTTGGACCATAAAGTGGATGCCTGGGGTCTTCCAGCTGCCTTGATCTTTTTTTTGGCTCGCTACCTTTCTTCTGATATTATGTGGTACAATGCTAGCCAGTAAGTACAGGCTATCCTTTAGTGTTGGCTTTAGACATCCTGTTATTTCATGATAGCTGTCATTTAGAACTGGTTCACATTTCTTGGCATGAACTGATCGTTCCCATAGTGGACATGCATACTCCTCAGTGGAGTAATACAAGGCAATAGAAGTTGTTAGTAATGTGGTTGTGTTAGCTCCCTCCTTTGAGGTGATCAATTTTTGAAGTATGTTGTTGCGGGTGCTGACTTTCCCTTTCATTTTATCTTCATGTTCTTTGAAAGTTAGTGTTCAATCCAATGTAACCCCCAAGTACACAGGGTTGGGTGACTAGTCAATAGGATTCTGTCCCAGATGATTTTTAATTTCAGCTTGGCTTCTCTTTGGCAGAAGTGAAAAGCTGTCACCTGCATCTTGGTTGGGTTGGCACAAAGCTGGTTCTTATTGTAGTAATCTAAGAGGTTGCTCAGTGTACATGTTAGTCTGTTCTCAATAATGGCGAAGTCCTTATCCTGTGACATGATACATAGATCATCATCATATATGAAGTTCGTCATATTACTCTGTATAGGTCGGTCATTGGTATATATGGTTGGTTCTATAAGGATTGGTGCTAGCACACTACCCTTTGGGAGGCTATTTCATTGTCATAGATTTCATAGTCATTAGGGCTGGAAGGGACCTCACAAGATCATCAGGCCCATCCCCCTGCCCAAGGGGCAAGAAGTCAGCTGGGGTCAGATCACTCCAGTAAGATAAGCATCCAAGCATTTCTTAAAGGTATCCAGAGTAGGTGCTTGCACCACTGTGACTGGGGGAGGGGGGGGGGGGTGTATTCCAGACTCTGGAGAATCAGATGAGTAAAGTTTTTCTTTATACCCAGTCTAAAATGGTCCTGCAGCAAATAGAGACTGTTAGATCTCATCTTCCTCTGTTCAATTGGGGTACCCTGGTGACAGACGTTCTCCCCGTTCCTGATGTACACCCTTTATATACTTATGCGGTGCATCCAGATGAATCCACACATGCCTCTTGCACTGTCTCAAAGTCCTTTGAGATAGTGCAAGAAGCATGTGCAGGAACAAGAAAATGTTCCCTATGCTGCAAGTTTGCAGCGTGGGGGCAAAATTAGACCCCTGGATATCCAGGGGTCAAAAAACTCTGCAGAAAAAAAAGTGGTGCAGGTCACAGTCCCAGACCATGCCCTGAGGCAACCAGAGGCTGGGTACTCCATAGAGATGCTCTGGCTGACAAAGTATATCTATGGTTAGACCTCGCCCTGGTGCTGAGGCACACTGCCTGCCTACGTAGGGCAGGCAGCATGTCAGCAGCAGGGAGCTGGACCCAGGCTCCACTGCCGGTAAATTAGGAGTCGGGGAGCTGGAGAAGGGGAGAGGGGGCCATGGTGGGGACCACCGCTGGCCCCGCCTGCTCCCCCAGGACCTCCAATCCCTGCCCCATCCACCCTGCCCCACTGGCTGAGCCCCAGAAGCTCCTGAGAGTGAGTAGCCCTGAGCTACTTGCCAGAGCAGCTTTTTGTACTGATGGGGCCAGGACAGGGCAGCTTTTTATACTGCTGGGACCATCACAGGTACTGGCCCTGGGCTCTAGCTTCCACTGGCTGCAAATCTGGGAGGAGCCAGGCAGGGTTATTTTGCCCCAAGTGGCACAATTTGCTCCACAACAAAGTGCATGTCCAAGCATGTATGCTGAGGCAAAAAGCCCCGGCTCAAATTTTCACCGCTTCTATTTAAGCTACTGCAAGCACACATGCTCGCATGTGTGGATGTGTCCATAGGCTGCCACCAAGTCACCCTTGAGTTTTCACTTCTCTGGGCTGAAGAGTCCCATGCCTCTCAGCCTCTCCTCTTAAGGCCTGTTCTCTTGACCTCTAAGCACATGTGTGGCTCTCCTCTGGACTCTCTTAAGCTTCTCCACATTCTTTCTAAAGTGTGGATCCCAGAATTGGATGCAGTACTCCAGCTGCAGCTTTGTCATTTCCAGTAGCTCTGTTTCTTGCACAGTTCTTTGTAAAAATGTCTATTCTCCAAAAGAGACTGGAAGAGCTGTACTAGTTGGTAGTTTTGTATCATATCATGGACTTTGACAAGCAGATTTCAGCGGTTGACTGTGTTGCATGCCTTTGATAGGCCAAAAAACACAGCATCTGTTATCATCCCTTTCTCAAATCCATCTTCTGTATGCTGGGCAATGTTTAGTATTTGGCCAGTGCAGCCCTTGCCTGGTCTAAATACAGCTTATTCTTATATTAGATGTTGTTTGACAGGAGGTGAGAGGTGATTGAGAAAAAGGTGTTTGTAAAACTTATAAAGATGAGACTGGAGTGACACTGGCCTGGAGTTCTCTGTGCCAGAGGTATCATGCCCTGGCTTTAATAGAGCTGTTACATGGGCTTGTCACCATAGTTTAGATATTCTAATGATCGATGAGCAATTGTTAAATAGGTGTAATACCCAAAATGTTGTTGTGGGACCAAAGTGATTGATCTGCTTTGTGCCTATGCCATCGAGTCCAGTTGCTTTTCTGTTCCTCAAGTGATTTATTCCAGTGTCGAGTTCATCCATCATGTATGGCATGCTAAATTGATTTCCCTCCAGATCAGTTTGCCAGCTAATTCATATTTTAGGCTGTTTGTTTGAAGCTTTACCATTGAGTAGAAGCTGGTGAGCCACCTGGTTGACTATCATGTTGTAGTATTGCTGTACTGGCATGAGGTGAAATGATGAAGAGGAAAATTTAGGCTGAATTTATACTATTTATTTATACTGTGTTTTCTATTATGAAATTACAACCTAGTGATAGAAGGACTTCCACAATTCACTGTACTCAAAATTATAGAATCATGGAAATGTAAGACAAGGAGGAACATCAAGAGAGCACCGCTGATAGACATCACCTGTTCTTTATAATGTCTAATAAAAAGATTCCACAAAATCCCTAAACAGCCTGTTCCAGCATTTCATCATTCAAAGTTACAAAGATTTTTCCTAAAATCCATGCCAAATCTTTTGCTTTAAATTAAACTGATTTCTTTCTGCCAGTGTCCAGGGGAAACAATTGATCATCTTCCTCTTTAGAATAACCTTTTACATACTGGAAGACTCTTATCAGATTTCTCTTCTCAGTCTTCTTTTTTCTAGACTAAAATACACTTTCTTCAACCTTTCCTTATAGGTCATGTTTTCCAAACCTCTTATTCTTGTTGCCTTCCCTGGACTCTCTCTAGTTTGTCTATATCTTCCTCTCCACAACTGGGGACAGTTTTCCAGCTGGGGGCCTTACCAGTGATGAGAAAGGGAAATAATTACCTCTGAAGTCTTACTTTAACAGGAAGCCTAGGGCTCCTGTTACTTTAAAGGTGAAAGAGCAGCCTGGAGAGTCCGAGCAGGGGAAGACTGTTTATTATGTGCCGCCAGATAGAAGGTCCCCAGGGATTTACCTGTTACAAGTAGAACATTAGGTTAGAGCACTGCATGGGGGACAAGATACTACTGTAGCAGCAATCAGCAGCAGTAAGCTACCCTGAAGTCAAGGCAGTAAGCTAAATCAGGAAGCATCTGCAGCCAACCAAGGGAGTCTCCCGCCTGGAAGAGGGCAGGGCCTGAGAGTTACATAAACCCTGAGCCAGGGCAGGGCCCTGGAAGCTGAAGGGGAAAGATCCCTGCTATGAGATGGCTGTGGCAGGAGGACTGACTGAGACCCTGCCAAGCCTGAGAACAATAAGCAAGGAGTTGAGGGCTGCTAGGGAACAGAGACACTGAATTAATGCAGGTTTGTAGTAGCCAGTTAGTGGGCTTAGATTTATGTTGCAGCCAGTGTGCTTATATTCTGTTTGAGTTTGAATGATGGTTAGGGCAGAACTATTGGGGGTGAGAGGAGGTTCCAGTAGTACCTGAGGGATACATGTTTGTTGTGACCTTTGCCAGGGACTGGGGGCACAAGGCCCAGTTAAACTGGCTGGTAGCTGAGAGCAAAGCTAAAGCCTAGCCCAGGTTCAAGCCAAAGAGAGTCAGCAAGCCCAGTACCCTGAGCAAGGTGGAGAGAGCACCCAGGGCAGGGTGTAGCAAGGGCCCTGAGCAGGGTGGAGAGAGCACCCAGGATAGGGGAAAGACAGAGCACAGGGCAGAATGAGAACCTAGGCTAGGGGCCCATAGCCCAAGTGGCTGAGAAGCCTAAGAGGGGCAAGAAATAGGGTCAACCATCCAAAGCCCTAGAAGGGCAAGACCCAGGGCCATGGTATTACAACCTAGAAAGACAAGAACCAGGGTCAAGAGCCCACAGCTTAGGAAGGGAAGAGGCTGTGTCACAGGCTCCAGAGCCTACGAGGGCTAGAGACGAGAAAGGAACATTGAGTCCCCAGCTCAAGAAGGGTAGAGAGCAGGGTCAGGGGCCCATAGCCCAAAAAGGCAGAGACTGATAAGGACACAGAGACCTGAATCATCTGAGAGGAGATTTGGGGCCAAATCCCCACTGTTATGAAAGATAGGTAACACCTACAAGGCATGAGCATGGCTGTAGGGGAAGTCATAGGCCATGAACAGGCCAGAAAGCAATGGGTCGCCTGGGGATACATGCAGGCCAGGAGGGCTTACCTGATGCGAGGGGGTTAGACTGAGATCCGGGAGGGATCTTCTGGCAGGTAGGTAGATGAAGCCTCGCTCTAAGACCCTTGCACAGCCTCCTTTTCAAATCTGTTAGGAAGACCAAGGTGTGGTAGTTGAACGAGAAAGGGAAGGGTAGCCTAGAGACCGAGCTGGGCAGGAACCCATTTGGCCACCAGGAGGCATCATGGACAGCCTTGGGGAGTGGTCTTGTTATACTTACTTATGACCATCCTGTTAGTATATTCCAGAATTAAATTTGCAACTATCACACTGTTGACTCATATTCAGTTTGTGATCCACTATAATGCACTGATCCTTTCCTTCAGCATAGCTAGATAATCCCATTTTGTATTTGTGCACTTGATTTCTTTTGCTTCAGGGTAACACATTATATTCCTCTCTCTTGAATTTCATCTTGTTTATTTTAGACTATTTTTTCAATTTGTAAAGATCCTTTTGAAAGTTGACGATGTTCTCCAGTTGATGCTGTTTATTTTCTAAACATGCTCTTTATTCCAGAATCTGACTTGTTAATGAATATGCAAAACAGAACTGGACTCAGGGAAGACCCATATGGGAATCCTACTTCAAACACCATCCCAGTCTGACAGCAAACAATTGATAAATGCTCTTTGAGAATGATTTTTCAACTGATAGCGTACTCACTGGCTAGTGATTACATCTAGACTGTATTTCCCCAGTTTGCTTATGAGCACATTATGGGACAGTACTGAAAACCTTCTGAAGTAAAGATGCATCACATCTGTTGCACTAGGCAAGTTACACTAAGAAAAAGGAAATTAGATTGTTTTGACATGATCAATTCTTGGCAAACTATGTTGGCTGTATGTTTATCAACATACTATCTTCTAGGCACTTACAATTGACTGTCTAATAATTTGTTCCAAAATCTTTCCAGCATCACAGTTTGACCAACTTGTCTATAGTTTCCTGGTCCTCTCTTTTATTTTTATTTTTAAAATAAGCACAGTGTCTACCCTTCTTCATTGTTCTGGTATCTCTCTGTTCTCCACAACTTCTCAAAGGTAATTACTTATATTTCAAACATTGATTTGCCTGGTTCCTTAAGTGCTTGAGGCTAAATTTCATTAGGCCTGTCAACTTGAATACATTTAAGCTACTTAAATCTTTTGTAACCTGTTCCCTTCCTATCCTGTGTTGCATTTCTGTTGTCCTGTTAACATTCATTTCATGTAGTAGTTGATCACAATTAATCATTTTTGTCAAGAACAAGGTGAAAAAGCTACTGTTTCAGCTGCCTCTGCCTAATCTGTTATGTGCTCTTATTTCCTGTTTAGTAATGAACTAATACTTTCCATTATCTTCCTCTTATTTCTAATGTATTTATAGAATCTTCTTTTGTTGCCTTTTATGTCCCTTGCTAATTGAAGGTCATTTTACTTAGCCTTACTGATTTTCTCTTTACATGCTTGTGCTATTCTTTTTATACTTATCCTTAGTCATATTCCCTTATTTCCATTTTTTGTTTTATTCCTTTTTGATTTTCAGGGCATTAAAGAGCTCCTGATGCAGCCATAATGGGCTTTTATAATGCTTTCTACCATCCTTTCTCTTTTGGACAGTTTGCCTTTGGGCATTAAATAGAGTCATTTTCAATAGCCACCAGCTCTCTCTCACTCTTTTATCCCTTAGATTATCTTTCTAGAAGACCCTACCACCAGTTTCCTGAGGTTGTTGAAAGCCATTTCCCTGAAGTGCATTACATTCTGCTCAAATGTTTTTCTTTTCTTAGAACTATAAACTCTTTGGGTGTTTATACACATGCTCCAGGAAGCGGGGGGAGGGAGGGCACTTTAAATAGAGCAGCTTCAAGAGCAACTCTAATTAAAGCACCCAGAGCATTACATGTATCAGTGTCTCTGCACTGAAAAATGGCAGCTAGAGCACTTTAACTAAAGCTCATCAAACGATCTTTAGTTAAAGTGCCCCTGCCATTTTTAAGCACAGGGACTCTGATACATGTGACACTGGAGTTTGCTGGAGCGCAGTAATTACCACACTCCAACAGACTCAATTAATTGAGTCTGCTCCAATGCGCTGCGGTTACAACACATCAGAGCAGCCTCACTGCGTATGTATAGGCACCCTATCATTTTGTGATTATTTTTGTGATCTTTCTTATCCAAAAGTCTTCCAACTTTAGATTTTAAGTCAATTCCTCCCTTTCTAAGAAACTTATGGATTGTCTCAGCCAGCTACACTCTCAAAGAAGGAAATTATATTGATTGGACTTGATTTGGTCTTTACAAAGTTACACTGACTGCTTGTTTATCACCTTATTATCTTCTAGGTACTTGCGATGGATTGTTTAATAATTTGTTCCAGAATCTGTCTCCATCTTGTAAAGTTGCTTTTCCAGAAGGTATCTAAGTACAGTCTATAATTACCACCAGGCCCTGTTTTAAAATACTTCTGTGAATTCTCATAAAAAGCCTCATCTTCTATCACCTCCTAACCAAATGACCCTCACTATAACATCACCTCTTCTTTTCCCTTTTATCTTCATCCACAGACATTTAACATGCTTACTTTACACCTTTTTCCGTACTTCAGAAATATGTACATTGTATATATGCATTCCTGATCTACAATGCAACACATCCTCCCTCTTCTCTATGCTTGTCCTTTCTACATAAGTGATAACCTTTTACATTAATATTCCAGTTAATTTTTTCCTCACCAAGTTTCCTATTATTTATGTCACAATTGTAGGTTTTTTTACTAGGACTTCTAATTCTCCTAAGTTTACCCTCATAATCATGTCAATTGTTTATAGACATCTAAAATGTGCAGCAGGTCTCATTATTCTCACTCTTCTCCCTCTTTTGGCACTATTGAAATGTCTTGTTTCCTCATAAGAATTGTCATTTACTAGGTCAGACCATAGTTCCATCTTGCCAAGTATCTGTGTCAAACAATGGCAGAGAGTGGATGCTAAAAGAGAAAGTGAACTGGGTATGACCAGGGTTTTTTCCCACTGTCCCTCTCTCACTTGCAGCCTCCTGCATTTAAGGCCTAGGAAGTTCTAATTCAGATGCTGTATCCCTAACTCCCATGTTCAATAGCTACTGAGGCCCCTTTCCTCCAAGAATTTGTCTAATTCCTTTTTGATACTAGCTAAACTGTCAGCTTCCACAACATCTGGTGGCAGTAAGTTCCACATTAGTCATTTGGGACTGGCCTTTAATTAAAACCCTCTGTGAAGGGCTAGCCAGTGGTGGCTTGGCCCTGGGGTTTTGAGAAGTTAAAAAATGATTGGTGGGGAGGATTTCCTTTTCCCCACCAATCAGGCCCTGGAAAAGGAGAAGGCCTCCCCCTGCCCCGCCAGGGGCCAGGTAGAGAAACTGTACCTGAGGATAGACTCACCTATCATAGATTCATAGATGTTTGGGTTGGAAGGGACCTTAACAGATCATCGAGTTCGACCCCCTGCCCTGAACAGGAAAGAGCGTTGGAGTCAGATGACCCCAGCCAGGTGCATGTCTAGCCTTCTCTTAAAGACCCCCCCCAAGGTAGGAGTGAACACTACTTCCCTTGGAAGCCCCTCCCAGATTTTGGCAATCCTTACCATAAAGAAGTTCTTCTTGATGTCTAACTAAAATCTGCTCTTCATCAGTTTGTGGCCGTTGTTCCTAGTTACTCCAAGAGGTGCCCTGGTAAACAAAGCATTTCCTATTCCTTGCTGTCCCCCATGATGAATTTGTAGGTGACCACAAGACCACCTCTCAGCCTTCTGAAGAGACTGAAGAGATCCAATGCCCTCAATCTCTCCTTGTAGGGTTTTGCCTGCAGGCCCCTAACCATATGAGTGGCCCTCCTCTGAACCCTCTTGACGTTGTCCACATCCCTCTTGAAGTGTGGTTCCCAAAACTGGATGCAGTACTCCAACTGTGGCCTGACTAGTGCTGCATAAAGGGGAAGTATCACCTCCTTGGACCTCTTTATCATGCATTAGCAGGTGCATGACAAAGTGTGGTTAGCTTTACTGGTCAGTGATCACTTTGGCACCTTGATGACTCATGTTCATCTTGGAGTCAACAGTGACTCCAAGATGAAGATCATCTGGGTCTGCTGACTTAAACATATCTAGCCCCTCCAAGTGTCCCTTCACTAAGTTAGTGCTAACAGTTGGTGGGATGGTTTCCCCTTTATGCTTGTCTATGATCCAATTGGGAGGTTTGTTCTGATCTGAGTTCAGGAATACAGAGGCAAGAAACTCATTAAAGAGCTCAGTTTTGTCCCCCCATCTGTCATTAATTGCCCTACTTTGTTTTGTAGGGGGCCTATGCTACTCTGCATCTTCTTTTTGCTCCCTATATACCTGAAGAAGAACTTTTTGTTGTCTTTAATTTTTGTTGCCAGCCTAAGTTCCATTTCTGCTTTGGCCTTTCTGACTACCTCCCTGCAAGTGTGGGCAAAGTAGGTATACTCCACCTTGGTAGCTATCCCCTGCTTCCACAGCCTATATGCCTCTTTTTTTAGCCTTAGGCTTTCCTGGACGTCCCTGTTCAGCCAAGAGGGTCTCTTGGCCCCTTTGCCCTGAAGATCTCAGAGGGACTAGAGCCTGGTGCTACAGGCAATAGCCCAGGCATTGATAGCTCAGTGGTAGCGTTTTCCCTTGCCAAATGGGAGACCTGGCTTCAATTCCCAGCCAGGGCACCAGAGGGGTGAGCTGCTGGGAAAAAGGAATCCTCACCTCCTTTCCCCTGCCCCCTCGGGAGTACCTCTGCCTAAAATTTTGTGAGATCCGTGTCTCATATTTTGGGAATCATGCCTCATGCTTCGTCACTTGGCAACCTCTGTAGAGTATAATTATGCATAAATGTTGTTGAACCTTTCTGCTTCCCTGATTTGGCCCATGAGGCCATTCTATCCAGCCCGCAGGGCCCCTAAAAAATTTAGAAAATTAATATTTATCTGCCCTTGGTTCCTGTCAAAAATGACAGGAACCAGGGGCAGTAGGACCCAAGGGAAGCCCGGGCTCCCACAACAGCAGGGCCCACCCGGCCCCACCACTCCCAGGCAGAAGCTCCAGGAGGGGCTTCTGGTCTGGGAGCATGTGGCTGTCCTGTGCCAGAACCTCAGGTAAGGGGGGGAGAGGATGGCAGGGGAGGACCCTGGGCAGGGAAGAAGCATGGGGGGCAGAAAGTGGCCCCTCGCCCACCCCGTGCCTGGCACCCCATGATGCAGCCACTCGCAGCCCACCTGGGGCTCCCTGTACTTGCTCCAGACAGCCCCGCATGGGCTTCGAGCAGCTGCAGCAGGGAGCATGGAGCCCTGGTGGACAAACATTCTCTCCATTTCTGATGCACACCCCTTATGTAGTTATAGGTTGCCACCAAGTCGCCCCTGAGACTATGCTTTTCCAGGCTGAAGTGCCTCATGGCTCTTAGACTCTCTTCATAAGACCTGTTCTCTTGTCCTCTAATCATGCGTGTGACACTCCTTGGGACCCTCTCAAGCTTCTCCACATCCTTTCCAAATTGTGGAACCCAGAATTGGATACAGTATTCCAGCTGTGGCCTCACCAAGGTCGAGTAAAGTGGGAGGATGACTTCCTGGGTCTTGCTTGAGATGCATTGGTAGATGCAAGCCAGAATTTTGTTTGCTTTGCTGGCTGTGGTGTCACATTGGTGGCTCATGTTCATCTTGTGGTCAATCATGATCCCCAAATCTCTTTCAGTCATGGTACTAGTATGCGTAGCACTGCCAAGCCTATAAGAGTGATTTGGGTTTTTTCTCCTGAAGTGCAGCCCCTTGCATTTCTCCGTATTAATAAACACCATCAGGTTTTGATCCACCCTCCTTGCAAGCCTGTCAAGGTCAGTCTGGATTGACAGCCTATCCTCTAGGGTGATCACGCTTCCCCATTGTTTGGTGTGGTCAGAGAACTTAGCCAAAGTCCAGATAATTTATAAATACATTGAAGAGTACAGGTCTGAGAATGGAGCCCTGGGGGACACCACTGGTCACCATGCACCATGTTGATTTGGTTCCATCAACTATCACTCTCTGGGTCCATCCACAGAGCCAGTTCCCTAGCCATCAGACCATAAGGTTGTCGAGGCCACAGTTCCACAATTTTACCAGGAGGACATCATGGGATACCAGGTCAAAGGCTTTCTTAAAATCCAAATATATGATACCAATCTCTTCTCCTTTGTCCAGGTGATGCATCATCTGGTCATAGAAGGAAATGAGATTAGTCAGGCAAGACCTATCCACAACGAAGCCATGTTGGCTATCTCTCAGAGTGTTGCCTTGTGTTAGCCTGTTGTTAATAGTTTCCATGATGATTTTTTCCAAGATATTTCCTGGGAATGAGGTCAAATTGATTGGCCTATAGTTCCCTGGATCTTCCTTCCTCCCTTCTTGAAGATAGGCACCACATTGTCTTTGATTTGTGTAGCCAGTTTGAGCTCAGTTCCAGTCTTGGCTTTCCCAGTTCATTCCCTACAGGTGTGGGCCAGTGCTGAATACACCTCCCTGGCGGTGTTTCCTGCTTTCCATCCTTTATAAGCTTCTCTTTTTAGACACAGGAGGTCCATGAGTTCCCTACTGAGCCAACGGGGTTGCCCAGCCCTTTTGCTACTTTTTCTACTGGCTGGACTGTACTTCCCTTGTGCTTCAAGGATCACATCCTTGAGGAGCAACTACTCATCATGGACTCTCCTCCCTGTCAGATGATGGCCTCTCAGGAACTCAAGAATTAGCCTCCTGAGCTTGTGAAAGTTGGATTTCCTAAAGTCCAGGACTTCTACATTGCTGCCTGACTTGCAAGCTTTGCAGTGGATAGAGAAAGTGATCAAATCATGGTCACTGAATCGCAGCTTCTCTTCAATTCTTAGGTCACTCACTGGATGGTCCCTATGGCAGTGCACCTTTGGGTGCTTGCCACTTTAATGGATGGAGGCAAACATCTGGTAGATGGCCATTTTGAAACCTAGTTTATATAGGGTGAGGCAGCAGTTTGCTGCTAGTGGCCAAGAGAGAAAAATCAGCCAGCTGAGCTATGGCTCAGGAACATCTTGGAGGTAATGGTGAGGCTATGGGGATGGAGGAAGCCTCAGTGGTTCTGGACATAACCTGAAACTGTACCCTGCTGGGATGAGGAGGCCTGGTGGGATTGCCGGTGGTGGGGCAGTACTGCTTAAATGCCAGGGCTGAGGAATCACTCAGGGAAAGGTGGGTAGGAGTGTCTAAACCCCAGCCTCCACCATCTGGTGAGTTTTTATCTAGAGCGGTGGTGGGCCAGAAACATCTAGGCAGGCACCTGAACCTATGGGGTGGTGGGGATGGAGTATCCCAGAGAGCCCCAGCCCCAGTGAGGGGATGGTGGGGAGCCCCGGTATGGGGATAGTGGGAGCCTCAGAGAGGGGGTGGTGAGGAACCCCAAAGAGAGGGGCAGAGAGGTGGCCCAGAGATGGGCGTGGGGCAAAGCCAGCCTCAGTTCTGTGAATTGCCTGGCAACCATGCAAATGAGGGCATGAGAGAGGTCCAAAAGGCTGCGTGCCTGATGGCCACAGAGAGGAGAGAATCAAGCTTGATGGCCCTATGGGGTCACTCAGGGAGCAAGGGTGGGATGTGTGTGGCCCAAGAGGGGCAGTATGAAAGAGAGACCCTGGTGAGAGCAGGAGGAGTGAAAGAGGCCCGTGTGAGAGGGGGGCTGTATGCATGTGGCTTATAACTGGGTAGAATGAAAGAAGCCTATCTGTGGCTGAGTTTGGCCCATCTTTGATCCGGAGCCATGAAGAACTTATGATTACATCTTGGATGGCATCTGCGAGGAATGGGCCACAGTGTAGAGGAGGTACAGAGCCATAGGAGAGTGCCCCCTGGCATTGGGGTAATGTAAGGGCAGCCTCCTGAATACTATATCATATTAACATTCAAGTCATGGCAGGGAAGTCAGGGCAAGCTGCCCTAGGCAGGTGGATGGGCCAACTTGTGATCTGGCCTCGAGTTTGCCCCCCACCATAGTCTTCTTTGGCCAGTAAAAAGTCCAGCAGTGTCTTGCCTCTTCTTGGCCCATAGATTTCTTGACACAAATAGAGATTGTCAATACATGTAAGGAAGCATGGCAGCTGATTGGATTTGGCTGAGTGCTATTCCCATGAGATGTCAGGGTAGTTGAAGTCACCTATGACAACCATGCATCAAGAGAGTGCAGCCTCAGCCAGTTTCACAGTGAATTCATGATCAAGTTCTTGATCCTGATTAGGAGGTCTGTAGTCAATTCCTACCATTATATCCCCTTCACCATGCTCCCCACATATTCTAACCCAGAGGATCTCAAGTCTCCCTTCTTGGTTGCCAATCTCTGCCTGTAGTGATGTGTTCCTTCACATAGAGAGCTACACCACCACCCTTTCTTGCAACACAATCTCTCCTGTACAAGGTATAGCCATCTATACCTGTGGTCTGGTCATAGGTTGAGTCCCACCAGGTCTCCGTTATCCCTATATGATCACAGTCATTTCTGTTTAGCAGAAGGGTCAGTTCCTTCTGTTTGTTGCGCCGGCTCCTGACATTTGTGTATAGGCAAGTGAGCCTGCCATTAAAGGCCATAGGCTTCCCTGCACTGCTAGAAAAGCCCTGTCTCTGGGCTTGGGTAGGAGTGAGTTCCCTTGTGCAGCCTGACCTTCTGATTTTGTGGTTGACACTTGGTGGGCTTGCACCAGTGGTTATCCACCCATCTCCTGGTTAACTTAGTTTAAAGCCCAGTCAAGCAGGTCAGCCATTCTGGCTGAGAAGAGCTTCTTCCCCATTCGAGTAAGGTGGAGGCTGTCTCTTCCCAACTAATTGCTCACTTCACGATGGCAACAGCACCATAGCCTTCATGATGGCACCAGCGCCACAGTCTTCTGTTAACTTCTACAATTCTTCTCTCCCTCCTATGCCTGTGACCTGTAACCAGAAGATCAAAGAGAAACCAAGACAAAACCCTGTAGCAGGTAGTTACAGTATCATCCTCTAACTTTGAAGACAGAGAACTTCTGAAATTCTAGTTTTTCCCTAATAATAACTCTGCACATTCATGCTACCCAAATAACCATCCAGTCCTTTTTTGATTCCTAAAAAGCTCCAACTCCAGTGATAACCTATGCACCCCCAACCTTCTGATCCCCACTCCCAGAGTCCTGTAGTCGTTCATGACCTGGCTGAGATTGCTCCAAGCTGTGTCATTCGTGCCCACATGGATAAAGAGCATAGGGTAGTGGTCTGAGGGCCGGATAAGTTTCAGGATTCTATCAGTTACATCCTGGATATGGGCCCTTGGGAGGAACCAGACCTCATGGGCTTAGGGGTTGGGGTAGCAGATCGCTCCTTCTGTCCACCTTAAGAGGGAGTCTCCCATGATGACCACTATGTGTTTCTTCTTAGGGATGGCTGCTGATTGCCTCTCTTCTTCAGGTGCAGGAGCTGGTGGCTCTGCTGGCTCTACTGGTGCTGTGAAGAGTTCGTACCTGTTGTGAAGATCCAGGGGAGTGGTGACTCTGGTGCAGCATGCCTTGGGACTGAAGACAATCTTCATCCAAGCAACCCCTGGCTGGAATTTATGGGAGCTCCTCTTGTCCACATTTGTCCTGCCAGCCAATCTTGCTCTTCCTTGTTCTTTCTTCAGATGAAGAACCTGGCAGTAAGTGTTGATCTCCTCTGCCATCCCTGTTGGCAGGCAGCCTCTGCACCATGGCCTGGAGCTCCCCTATCTGGTACTCCACAGACTCCAATGCAGAGCAAACCTCACAAGGGGAGGTGTCATTGCTCCTGATCTCATGTGCTTGCAGACATGCCAGGCAGCCCCCACAGCCGAGAGCCAGGGGTCTCATCCAAGTGGAGGCCAGAACCATGGATTCCATCTGGGTGGAGGCCTCAGAGGTACTGGGGGCTGGTGGGGAGGCAGCCACGGAGGGGATCTTCAGGATGTAGTGCATTACCTCCATGGTAAAGGGGTACAGGTAGTCCGGGATACTACGGTGCCAACCCTTCTCTTCAGGCTTGCCTCCTAGAGTCTCATGCTCCTCCTGTGTGCCCTTCTGTGAAAACTCCTGTGCTAACTCACACACGGGGCCCACAGCATGCTTATCTGCATGCTCTGTTCACAAGGCTCCAGTTGTATGGCTCCCTGGGGGGCTGGGCCAAGTAGAAGCTGGGTGGGGGTGTGACCCTCCCCACCTCCTCTCAGCTGCCTCCTGTAGCTGACTGTCTCCCACCCACCATGGGCCCCACCTACCTCCCGACTATGCTGGGGGTCAGGGTTGGGGTCCACTGGTTGTCCCAATGGGGGTCCTGGGGTCTGGGAGAGATGCAAGAGGTTTCTGCCCATGCGTCTTGCACTGCAGCCAAACCAAACTGCATTTTCCGCCATTGGCAGGCCCTTTCAAATTCTACACATGCACAGTAGGCTTGCTGCTGGTGCTCCACTGCTCTCAGGGGCTGGAGGGTCACTGCCCAATTGGAGAAAGAGGCAGGTAAGTGCCCCCCTGTTCCCCTATCTCACATGCCAGGTGTCATTAGTTGTGTGGCTCTCTTGGGGGCTGGGCTGGGTAGGAGCTGGGATGGGGGGTGTGACCCTCCTTGGAGCTGACAGTCTCCTGCAGCTGACTCTCTCCCACCCACCAGTTGCACTGGGAGTCAGGGCTGCGGTCTGTTGGGTGTCCCGCTGGGGGTCCTGGGGATCTGGGGCTCATGGGGGCATGATGGGCTTCCTCTCGTGTGTCTCACATCAGAGTCAGACCAAACTGCAATGGTATCCAGCACTTGATGGTACTATTTCATGGCATCCACTGCCCTGTCCACCAGGGTAACTTGCTGCTCCTGGGTCTTCAGGTGCCTCTCCTCCAGGCCCAGGAGCCACTCCCAGAACTCCTGGTCCAGACAGTACCTCTCACACTTGCGGGCAACATCCTCCATGCTCCAAGCCTGTGAGTCTGCCAGCTACTCCTTGGCCACCATAACCAGCTGGTCCAGCAGGCAGGTCTGGTCCTAGGTCCTGTGCTGCCAGAGCCAGCACGTATGCAGGGCCCCAGCCAAGACTGATGGTGCATCCTGGTAGTCAACTGGTGTCTCTCCTCCAACTGCAGATGCAGGTCCTACAGAACCAGGAGAAAGAGATTTTTTTGTGAGAGTTTGCAACATTTCTGAGGTAAGGTTCTCAATACCAGGGGTCTGTGTGCTTCCCAGCCTCAGATTGGGGGTTATGCAGGCACAAGGGGCCATAAATTGGCCAGGTAGGCCCTGGCACAGGCAGCCCCTATCTGAGCCCCTTGTCTCCACTCACTCCGCAGGGGCAATTGGACTGCTGGGTGCTGACCACAGATGGACTGCCTCCCCTGCCTCCTTCCCTGGCTGGGACAGGCCTAGTTTCTAGTAGGACCTTTTGCCAGGCTCCAGAGCCATTCCCCCCCACTTCTCTTCCTGCAATCCAGCCTGTCTCCTGTGCCACTGCCAAGCCCATGGCTCCTGAGCTTGAGGGGCAAGAGGGTCCTGCCCAACAGGGACACAGAGTTGTTGGTGGGGGAGCATCTACACATTTGCTCCCAATCAGTGATTACACATGTGTTACCATGTGGTATCTACTTGGGAGTTAATTAGCTACTTGCATTTACAGGTAGCAAATTAACTTGCAATTAGAGCAGTTTACTGTGCAGGAAACAGCTGCACGTGAAGACTGTGACACTTACTGAGCACTAGTTTGCTATACTGCTCAGTAAACCATCTCAGGTAGACAAGCCTAGTGTGTCCAGAGCAGTGTGTTTTTCAGTGTTAGAAAGAAGAGAGAGGAGAGAGTCAGGTAATTACAAAAAAAATAAAGGAGGTCACTGCCTGCAGCTCATTGAAACTGAATGGGAGCTGGTCCCCTACTTCCCAAATGGTCTTATAAAAATCTTAGCCTTTATAATGAAAAGAAGGTTGTGTGTGGGGAAGAAAGAGGGCAGTGAGGGGTGGGGGGATGGGGAAGAGATAGAGGGAATGTACAAGCTTTATTTTAGAATGGAAGAGAAGAAAATAGGGGCAGAAGAAGACAGAGGTTCTTCAAAATCCTCAAGTCTCTTGAGAAAAGGAAGCATAAAATAGTTCTCATGGATGAGACCAATTTTCCATCTAGTATGGCCCCATGACTTAGGCATGTATTTAGCTTCCTTTGAAAGTTTTAAATGTCTTGTTTTCTTAAGTAGCAGCTGCATTTCTTTAACAGTTAGACTGCAAATTGGCAGAATAAATAGCTCTTTAAACAATGACTGAACATTAAAATGTGGAAAGGAACAACATCCATGTGAATTACACTTTAGTTGCTCCAACTCCTCTGAGAGTGTAAAATCAGACTCAGTGCCATTTCCCTCTGGCATAAAAGCTGATACAGCCCAAGCATATTTAAAAGACGCTGGCTTGAGTTACAATGGCTTTTCTATGGAAAGCATATGATGTTCATAGTTGATACTGCAAAAATTGGATCAGTACTATTAACAATGAAAAACATTTAGTGAATTGCAAACCCAAATGCGTTCCAAATATAAAATTCAAGCCAATGTTTTTTTGTGTGTGTGTATATATATATATGCACTCACATTTGTATGTGTAGGAGGGCTTTAAAGGCATATAACAAATAAATTAGTAATGGACCAGAATGTCTTTTAATAGAAGCAAAAAAGCTATTTATCAGTTTGACAGCAGACTTATGCTAGTCTATGAGTATAATAACAACGATAATATGAAAAAACTAAATCCATACTGGAGATGCTGTCATGAGGCTTTTTTAAAAGATATTCATATTCAAAGTGTTTGTGAATTTTTTAAAATCACGGAATACAGAGGCCCAATTCCAACCCAGATTAATAAGGGTGAAACTGTTAACCTTTGATTGGAGATGAATAAGATGTGATAGTTTACAATTAATAGATTGGACAGAAAACGTACCGAATGAACTAATATTTATGTTGTTTCATAAAAGGAGAACAAAGGGAAATTAAGTTAATTGAATGGCATTTGGCAGCAACTCTCAGTGATAAAAGGATGCACTTTTCCCACAATGCACTACTAGCCTATAGAAGTCCATAGGTTATCACTGGAGTTGAAGCTTTTCAGGAGTCAAAAAAGGACTGGATGGTTATTTGGGTAGCAAGAATGTGCAGTTATTAGTAGGGAAAAACTAGAGTTTCAGAAGTTCGCTGTCTTCAAGGTTAGTGGATGAAACTGTAACTACCTGCTACAGGGTTTTGTGCGCTTTCCTCTGAAGCACCTAGTAATGGTAACTGTCAGAAACTGGATGCTTGACTACATGGTTGGATCCGTTGGACACATCTGTATGGCATCCCTTCTGATTCTGGGTCTACCACCAATAAGCCTCATCAATTTGCTCCCAACTTTAAATGTCTCTAACTGAGGTAGTAGTGTTTTGTTTGCTTGTTTATTTTTTAATTTAGGCTCAAGAAATTGGGAGTGTGAGCAACTCCTCTCACACAGACCCGCGATCAGCAGTTGTGTCTCATCTGTCCTGATTTTTAATTCTGGCCAAGTCCACGAGCCATCTGGCTGTTACTCTGCTGTATCTCTGCTGGGGACGAAACACGAGTTGCAATGTAGACTGTTGGAAAGATTCTCTTGCTTTAGCAAGGAAAAATGCCTTTTGCATTCCACATGAACTGATGCACCCTGTGTCTGTGACACTGCCCTGAAACCATGAAATCTGGAAGCAATTCCTCACTCTGGAACTCCTTATCATTAGGGTTAATTAGTATTTATGATATTTTCCTTGTTTACTACAGATGCCAATAAGCAGCTCAGGAACCAAGGAACTGTCAGACTCTCTTTTATTTTTCAGAACTGACAACATGGAAAAAAACCCCATAAAAACCAGTTGAACTCTTGCTAACTGTTTGAAAAAAAATCATGCAGAGACGGAAAGGTCAACATCCAAAGCAGCTTGGGATTCAGAAAGAGGCAGCAATAAGTCTACATGGCTGCTGTGTTTTTCCAGGGGAAAGCTAAGAAGGACATCTGAGGGGTAGGAGCACTGGTCATTAATCCAGGAGACACTAAGGAGCAAAATCCAGTGATGTTTACAGAAACAAAACATATAACATAGTGTGTGGGTTCCGAATACTGAGATCTGCTGCCTGGGCTGTCAGCCTGGAGAACTGCTTGCTTTTTTTTAATAATAAAGCAGGTATTATTGAAGCTGAATGGGTCAGGAAACAGTTTGAAGTTTTAGCCATCCAGCTGGGAGGACTGAACATCTCGGGATGCCTCACAGGAATTAACAAAGGGGAGCGGAGGGTTGACGGATTCTGAGAGAGCCTGATGAAAAAATAACTTTAGAGAAAGTTCACATGTCAAAGCAAAATGTACAGTAATCTCCAATACTGATGGGTCTTTTCAATGTGGAAATAAGTGTGGGGGGATAGCTTCTTGTGGACATAAGGGAAGATTGCTGATTGTGAATGATGATCATTCAGGCAGGACTCCAGAACAGTGCTGTTAGTCTGTATGAACCAAGCATACTATTGATGGGGGAGGGGTTTTCTTTCATTGTGTAAAAGGGGCACATGGTGAGACTGAAAGGCCTTATTCTCTACTCCTTGCACTTCAGTGGAACTGATTCCTATTTATACAGGCAGAGCTAACAGGAAAATCAGGCCAGGTATATTTAAAAAAAAATATGCATCCTTACCCGAGTTAGACCTCAAGTTAGGAAAAGGTACCTAAAATGTACCTAAAGTACCCTCTACATGTGTAGGTAAAGGCATGATGGGATCTAATGTAAATCCACACAATCGTGCCTCTTGCCATGAGGCATGATTGTGGGATCACACATTAGATCCCATCTCACCATATGACCAGTACAATGTTTCACATATCCCTGAGCCCTGGGGATTGCAGCTGCCTTGATTCCCCAGGCCTGTGGGTTTCATACCTGGTATGGTGCACCCCTGTAGCTGGAAGCCCTGTCAATTGTGCAATACCTGTAATATGTAGAGGAGGCCTAAGAACCCAGTGTGAATATTCTTGTTAGTCTACTGCTGTGCTTAAATAGGCCTGTGATAGCATCACTGTGAAGTTGGAATAGGCTCAGTGATTATGGGTATAAACAAGCATTCAAATCACCTGACTTAGGTTATGTGGCTTGCTTTAAGTTGCTTAAACCTGAGTTGGGTTCTGTCACATGTAGACTAATGGGTCCTGGGGTGTAGCTGGAGGGAGTTATAGCAGCACAGTCCCAGGGCTGGGTTGAGTGACTGGGCTTTCCAAGCCCTGGGTCTGTGCTGTGAATGTGGTTGTTAGGCTGAATTAATCCTTTGCAGATTCGATTAAGCCAGGCCAATTTAAAGCTAGTTAACTTCCTGAGGTGTACTAATATTAGGTACATCATTTTAGGGCAATTAAAACCCTGTGAATGGCTGCATGCTAGGAATTTAGTTCAACCTAACCTTGGCTAGATCAATATAAATATAAGCCTTGTATGTACCTGTTACAGGGAGCCTAGGGCTCCTATTACTTTAGCGAGAAAAATACAGCAGATAGAGCCCAGGCAACTGAATAGGGGCTGACTGCAATAGGGTAAGCAGCATATTACAGAGCTACTTGCTCTGCAATAGTGTAATAGGGCAGAGACCAGCTATGGGCCACAAGGGTGCTGCTAGAGCTGTAGATGTAAGCTACCAAGGAGACCAGCCATCAGGCACAGATAAGAAATGCCTGCAGGTGGCTGAGAAAGGCACAAGACCAGAAAGGGCTGGGCCTGGGGCAGCCTATAGACCCAGTGCCTGAGCCAGGGTGGGGCTTCATTTCAGTTGAGAGAGACAAGAAGAAACTTAATGTAGGCCAAGGCCAGACAGGGCCAGGGGGCCCAGTGCCTGAAAAGGACAGAGACAGGGCTAAGTGGCCTGTGCCCAAAGAGTCTGGATCCTTTTAAGGGTGCCTTGCAAAATAAATATCATTAGGTGTGCAAACACTTACACAGGATTTACAAGGCAAACCAAGAGATTTCAAACAGGAATCCATCATGCCAAAAATACTCAGATCTGTTGTGTTTTTTCTGAGTTTTTTTGCATCAGAAGAATGACTCAATTATTTTTTGGTAGTCAAGAAATGAGTAAAAGTTATGGCACAAGACCAAATTGATATAAACTGGGCATGTCTAATGCGCAATAAGTTGAGGCTAAATTTACTGTGCATTAAGCTAATGTGAAATAAGTGATTTTTGGCAGATGTCTACACATGCATGGGCTTGACACTAAATTTAGTGCCAAGCCCCTCCAGCCCTGCCATGTACTCCTGTCCCCACCGGGAGGGTGTATGTGTGTGTGTGTGTGTGTGTGGGGGGGGGGGGGAACTCCAGCCTCTGGCCCTAGCTGCCAGCACTTGTTTGAAGCCAAAACTTGGCTGCCAGCACTTGGCAGCCATCTTCAAAACAGCCCCTCCCTCTGATCCCTGGCCATCCCCTTTCCTGCCCAGGAGCTATGTGTTCAGTGCAGGCACACCATGTGGCAGTCTCTCTTTGCCCACCCTGCCTCCCTGCACTATGGCTGCTCCAGCTCCTGCCTATGCCACTGCCAGTACCCCACTGCTTCAGCCATGCCCTGGGCAATTCCTGCTGGCCATGGTGTATGTATTCCTGCTGGCCATGGTGCTGGTCCTTCTGGCCCCAGGAGAGAGACACCTGCCAAGACACTGGGTGCAGGAGGCCCTGGCCAACCCCCTCCTCCTGCATTCCCTACTCTAGCCTACCTGCCCAATCATTGACATTCAAAATGGAGTTTGCAGTCTGACACAGATAAAAATAGGGTCCCTGCTCTTACACAGAAGTAATGCAAAGATAAAGTCCCTAGATCATCATGGTACCCTGTGCCTCACTGGTAGACTCTCTTTTTGAATGCTATTGGTTCTTAGTTTGGTCACAACTGAGTCATTCATGTGAATTTTAGAACTTAAGTTGATAATTCAGAATGATTGAAAACTGTTGAATTTCTGTCCCATACAAAAATAAAAATCCTAACTCAACCTGACTGATAGTCACAGCTGTGAAAGGCAGCTTGAGTCCCTGAAAAAATGTTAGTGGAAAGGGCAGATGGGTCCTCCTCCTCCTTGCTGCTTTTTTTTGTGATTGAATCTGAAGGGTAAGATAATGGTGTGTTACAAAAGCAGATATATGAATGGATTGGGGGGGGACTTTAAGAGAGTGGAATAGAATCACAGGCATCTAAATCCACTTAGACCTCCCTAGTAAGTGGAATGGAAACTGACTGTTGTTCCTTTTTTACCATTGAAAACACAGCTTATTTTAAATCTGATTCCAAAAGTTTGATTTCAACAAAGATCCTCAAGAAAAGAAATTAAAAATGAAACAGTTTTCATTTAGTTTTGAATCACCCTTTTTTTTTGGATTCACTTTTGATTTTCAGGGTACTTTCTCTTCTTGCCCCCATCCTCACTGGGCAAAAGGAAGCAGATAAACAAAGAAGAAAAAATAATTTGTCGTTCTTTTTTTTCATTTTGTTTCCCTTTTGTATTTTTTCCTGCATTTTTCAGTGGAAAGCCCCAGACTCAGCTGCAAAAACACTAGTCATTGTTTTTGTTTATTTTTATTGATTTTTTGTCAAAAATCTGGTGCTTTTTGTGGAAAAAAATGGATTTGTTCAACCAGCTCCATTTATTAGCATTATGAGAAGGTGACACATGGTCAGGCTCTCAGACCCCTCTCCTTTAGCTGAGTCTGACAGGCTTTAAAGGCTTTCTGAAGAGCACCAGATGGGCACAGCTAAACGAGACGCTAAATACTCAGTAGACTAATTCTACCATACATTAGCGCATCATGGCGAGGGCCATGCTATTGTGCTAATGTTCAGGAGAATTAGTCTACTGCACATTAGCATTACTAAAAAGGGTGTGCACTGGTACTTCTGTGCAGTAGCGCCAGTTACTGTGCTTTTAGTTAGTAACTGTTATTACAGATACTATACTTAATGCACAGTGGGCGTGTCTACACATGCCCCTATGGTGCCGCTGTTACTGTGGAATCATTTAGTACTTCTGGAAGTACTAAAGGATGGCATAGTAACATCCCATACTGCACCATGAGCACAGCACATGGTTATTTTTAGCTGCTATGTCACTGTAGTGACGCACTATACTGAGGATGTAGCAAAACGCCCAGTTTTTTCTTTTTTTTGTATTTATTTTAAAATGCATTCCCTCCCTTTCCCCAACCATTTCTGACCTTTTCTCTCTCTCTGTTTTCCCTATAGATAAGTATAAGTAAGCTAAGATGTAGGATAAGCTTTAAACATTTTTATTTTGGTAGCAACTTTTTGGTTTTGGATATCCACTGTTTTACATTGTATTATTACTAGGTTTGTATTGATTTTTACTGTTGTATATTGTATTATTATCATTTTTGTATTGATTTTTATCATTTCATATGGATATTGTATGGTTTAGGCCTGTGTTTGTAAGTGAACCAAAGTCATGTCAAGTTTCCATTTTATATGTCAAGTCTCCATCTTGTAACCTCTGCCCAGGCATCCCCTGTGTCGCAACTGTATGAGTCACGTATCCCTCCCATGTAAATTGATTCCCAGATGAATGAGTGTGATTGGGAATGATTGACATACAATGGTAGCAGGCCTCTACTGAATGGCCTGTAATGACTGGGCCATCACCCCACATTGATTCATCCAGGAACCATGGACCTCACCCAGGAACAGAGACAAGACCAGCATTTGAAAGACAAAATACCCTGCAAAACCAGCAACTCTCACCATTACAGACACCCAAAACTGCACATCCCTGCATGGAGCACACATGCTCAGTACGCCATGGGCTGACCCTTGCCTGGGCATGCCTCCTGTCACTACGTTCACACAAGGTCTGACCCTATAAAAAGTGGCAGTGAAGACAGACCCCGGGGGGTGTCCTCGCCATCTGGACCAGCACCATGCCACACTACCTATCCACCCAGAGGCCCTGCTGGTGACCCCCACTCTGGACAACATCTACTGGACAAGGACCTCTTTCCCACCTGGATAGGTAGATATTACCTGCACACCTCCTCCTATAATTTGGACTCTCTCTCTCTCTCTCCTCCTCGACTTCGGTGGACTTCAGCCTCTGCACCAAGCCTCTCTAACCCCTG
Organism: Alligator mississippiensis; assembly: GCF_030867095.1. Classification (NCBI taxonomy): domain Eukaryota; kingdom Metazoa; phylum Chordata; order Crocodylia; family Alligatoridae; genus Alligator; species Alligator mississippiensis. The sequence continues at coordinate 23,010,103 of NC_081829.1, forward strand.
CTGTCACTCTGTGTGTGGGTGGGTGAGTAGGTGGGTGGGTGCAAGGGAACCAATAAGACATTGTGTCACCATCTCCCCTGTTCAATAAAACCACTGTCATTTGCAACCCCGAGTTGGGTCATGTTTTACTGAATCCCAGTCCCTTCCTTATCTTAAATTCCAGCCTCATTCTCTCTCCCTCTCAGCTCTAGCCCCCACCCCTCTCCACTAGTTTCCCGATCTCCTCTCAATTCCTACTTTTCCCTGTGACTTTCTGCTGCCTTTCTCTGCTTTCCTGCTGTCCTGCCGCCTGCTGCTTTTTCCTGTGATTTTCTGCTGTCTGTCTCTCTGTTTTCAGGCTTCCCCCACACATTCTGTAATTCCCAACCCCATCCTGCAGCTTTCCAGCTCCTCTTAGCTGTCCTGCAGCTTTTCTCCAGCTTCCAGCACCTACAGCCACTCCCTGCAACTTCTCTAGCTGCCCCAGAGCCATCCTCTGGCTCCCCACACCCAGAGTCCTTCTTTAACACCCACACTTTCCTTTAGTCCCATTTTCCCCTCTCCCCACCTACCTTTTCAGCTCCCCCATAGCTCTGGCTCCATTCCCAGCCTCTGTGCCGGCATGCTTCCCTGTTCTGCAGGCTTTGGGCATTGTCTTTTAATCAATTAAGATTAATTAACCTAAAGTTACCCCCGAGCCTTAGTTCTTCAGCCTAGGCCCCTCTAGTCTACCAGTTCTAATCCCAGTCCTGGTGACTTTAATTTCCAGTAACTTTAACTCCCTACACTTCTACATTCTTACCTTAACCTTTCCTCAGGTATCCCAAGTACACCAAGCACATACATACATACACATCACAACATTCAACTTAGGAACTCACCTGTGTGTATGTGTAGATGGGTGGTATGTGTGTGAATTAGTAAATACACATATATACACATGTATAGATACCATTGTATGTGTGTGTGTGGTATATGAATTAGTAATCCACGTATGTGTATGGGATGTGCAGGTGTTGGTAACTGGTAACTGATTCTGTCTAAATTTGGTGTGTGTAGCGTGTATGGGCTTAAACTGGTGATAGGTGTGCATGAACCTAAACTAGTTATTTTGAACGTATGTGTATCTGAGTTGCTAGTGTGAGTGTGTGTGTGTGTGTGTGTGTGGCATTGTGTGCATGATATACGAATTAGTGACCTGTGTCTAACTTTTGGGGTGTATAGTGTATGTGCTTGAATTGATAATAGGTATGCATGTGCCTAGGCTGGTTTGGATGTATATGTGCCTGAGCTGGTAGTGTGTGTGTGTGTGTGTGCACCTAATTGATTTGTGTGTGTTCGTATATGTGCAATTGTGTCACACCCTCCTGTCTAACAGCGCAATATTGAGATCCTGAGAGTTGGCCTGACCTCCCAGGGCAAAAAGGGAGCGCATCATAGTTTTTTGCCTGCAGATGCTATGTCACTGTAGCATGTTGCTATGGCGACTTAGTATCAAGTGTAGATGCACCTACTAACCAAAACTCATTAATGCATGTGTAGACATGGTCAATCAGTAGGATTCTAAGCCATGTGAAGGCATGTATCCAGAGTGGGGATATGAGGTCTGGCTAAGCTAATCACTGGCTAGAGTAGGGTCCATTATCTATGGTCTTCACTTTCAGGATATGCCCTAACCCTGAGGAGACTGCCTCACCCACATCTCCAGAGTAACCAGAACTGTTTGGTTTTCTGATTCTCATCTACCCACAAATTCGAGATAGCAAGGATTATCATCTCACTGGTTGATGTGCAGGTGAAACATACACAACACACTATGAAGTTGTCAAGTATCAATGCTGAAAATGCTGTTGGCAAAGGAAATGGGAAAAGTGGCATGCTACTGGGAACTGCCATATATGCTGTGGGTTCATTCCAGGATAGTATTAGGATGACATGGGCATACTAAAATACTATGGCAATTTTAAGCTATAGTGGAGCTATGACACTGATAGTGATGGACATTAGGGCTGTGCAAAACTTTGGTCCTTGATTTGATTTGGCAGAGATTCAGTCCAATTCAGTGGCCAAATCTCCACATCTGAATTGAATCAGGAGACCCTTTAATCTCTTCAAATTGAATTGGAACCCTCCGAATCAATTCAGAGAGATTTGGAAAGATTTGGAGATTTGGGTATAGAGACAGCTTTAAATGTTTTTTCTACATACCTCTAGGTAGCAGGGGCTCATGAATGCTGGGGTGCTGGGATGCATGGAGTGTCCCACAGAAGCATGGGGGGCTCCCCAGCGTGCTCAGCAGCAGACCTGGAAGTAGACCAGAAGTATTTCTGGTCCACTTCTGGGTCTGCCAGGGAGCACACTGGTGGGAGGGGCCCACACCTGTCCATCTTGGTGACTGATGCCTCCTTGGTCTGGGGCGGGGTGGGCACCCGGGGTCCTCCTGCGGTGAATCACTGAGCTGGGGGGCACTGGGGGTAGTGGGAGGCAGCGCTCTCCCTGGGAGACCTGGAAGTGGACCAGAAGGACTTCCAGTCCACCTCTGGGTTCACCACTGAGCACATGGAGGGCACCCCAGCATCACAGCAATCACAAGCCACGCCTGCTACCTCAAGGTATGTAGAAAAAATACTTAAAGCAGTGTCTATGTCTGAATCACTGATTCTCCAAATCAGCATCAAATCTTCAGATTCAGATTTGGCTGAATCAAATCAGGGACAGTGATCTAAATCAACTAATCAAATCACTGTCCCTGATTTGATTCAGCCAAATCCAAATCCGAATTGAATAGGGCCCCGTTCTCACACTCCTAATGGACATGACACATTCCATTGTCAAAGACAATTCCTCACCATTCAACCAGTCACATAGAATTGCATTCGCTCACTTCAGCTGGAGTTCATAGAAAATAGATTTCTGTTCTCAAAATGAGGATTAGCTACAGCAGATTAAGGGCTTAGAATGATGCATGCATTTTAGATTTATTTAAAGGGCCTTTGACTCCCAAACACTTTGCTTTAATGTATCATTTTCTGACCCGGCATGTGTTTCATTTTTCACCACGACTTTATATTCCTGCACTTGAGTGCATTACACAGGGGAGTCCTACATTTTCCTAAGCTGAAATTCTTTTGGGCTCAAACCTGGGTTTCTTTTCTTCCATTTCTGGAGAGGACTACAGGTTTGGGGTGGTATAGGTGCTATGGTCCACAGATGACAACCCAGAGGTTGTAAATTCAAGGCCATAGAAGATGTGTACACTCAGTGGCCTTATGAGAGTCCAATGAATTTGCAAATTCTGCTAAATACCTTGTCACAAGGATATGAGAAAGGAAGGTGAATGTTCTTAGACATGAAAAGCACCACAATGAAAATGATCCAACATCTCTAACATTCAGTAACTGAGAAGTGGGAATAGCTTACACCTGGTGAACCTATTACAAGGATTGGATTCTAATATTCTTCATTTTTAGAATATTTTTAAAACGTTAATATATTTATTTTCTTGCAAGAAGCAAGGATTTATATGGGTGATATCTTTTGCATGGTTGGAATAGACCTTGACAAGCTTTCAGATAGAGCAAATTCTTCCTCTTGAATTTATTGCTAGAGAAAGGTGCTGTACTTGAATCTGTGCAGATTGGGATGGCCCTTCCCAGAGTCTAGCTTTGTGTCCTCTAAAGTCTGTACACCATTCTGAAGCTCTGTTAGACAGGTCCAAGCTGGTCAGTGGCAGTGAAAAGTTTCTCTCTCCTGCCCCCTGTCCTGAAAGGAATCCTTACCTGGAATAAAGGGGAGTTCAAGCTTCCTAGCACAGTCATTGCTTGGATTATTACTGCTATGTCATAGCTGAAGATCTGGAATTGATCCAAATGGCTTTTGAACTTCAGAGGGAGTTGGCTTGAATTGCTAACCTGGATTTCATGGCTAGTGGCCAAAGAGATACCTCAAAGATCCACAAATAACTCAGAAAATGTTGGTGGTGTTCCAGGAGGAGGGATGAATTGTGTACCTGGGGTCCATCTGCAATGACTATCAACTCAGGTTGTACTGGACCTTGTAAACTGGAAAGTATTATTTTCTTACACCAACTGATGGTGTCAGGAAATTCCCCAAACAGGCCTTCTGCAAAATTCTGCATGTTGACCCATTGATGCAAAATGACTCTCGTGATGTTTGCTGCTCTCCACACCTGATTGCCAATAACCTCACAGTTTTTAATTGAAGATTGATGCAGTATTTGTATACATTATTATAATAATCATGCCACAAGGCTGTTTGAAGAGAGACCAAGCTACCCAAGCTGAGATCGAGTATGCAGATCCAAAGGGATAATACTGACCTCATGCAGCTGACTTACAAGCAACTTCTTAATAAAGTTTAACCCTTGAGGAAGACAGTTTATTCCTGACAGCTCTGAAGGCCTTGGCACAATTTTTTGGAAATATGATTATAGAGTGGATAGCCCTAATATGTTCCAGAAAGAGAGAAAATGCCATTTTTAATTAAAAAAAAATAAATATTTCACTGCATTTTGCCAGTCTGTAGTTTAGCTGAACATTATCTTTTTAGTCAAACAGTGTTGGGTTCATCATAGATACAGCTCAGGGCTGCATCCAAGTAGTGGCCTGCAGACCACATGTGGCTTCTGAGGAGTTAACCTGTGTTTTCTGGGCTCTCAGTTCAGGTGCCACTCCCCTCATTGTTTTCGTGTTGCCACCACCAGAGTCTCCAGGTTTCTCCACTTCTGCTACCTGCCTCCATAGCCCTCAGAGCTGGGGGAGCCTGTGGTCTGGGAGCTCAGGAGACCCAGGAACACCAGGGTGGTGTAGTGGGGGAAACACATGAGGCACAGCATGTGGCTTGGGAGGTGTTTGGCTCCCATGGCATGTGGCTGGGGGATTGCAACCTCCGGCCACTCAGAAGATAGACAGTTATGATGTAACTCAACAGATTGCCTAAGGGAAAGGTTGGCCACAATATGAAACTGGATCTCACAAACTCCGGCGATGTATTTTGATTTCTGGAATTCATTCCGTTTTTCCTTGGGTAAATGTTTGAAGCCTTTGGTATCTACAGTTTGGTCAACACTACAAAGTTTTATCATGACTGCCAGGGTGGATCCTAATAAATACAGGCACAATGGCAAAAGCCTCAGGGTGGAGGCAGCTATGTCAAAAGAAGAAGGCGTTAACTTGTGTCACTTGCAGAGAAAACCTATTCTAAGAGTTTGCACTGTCTCCCCACTGGGATCTTTGCCATAGCTAAGCCATACATAATTATAACTATAGTAATTTCTTATGAGGGCATTGTTGGACTCACAGATGATTGTACCACAAATGGAAGGGACAAAATATAGCAATCCCGATTTGTCTTATTTACATACTGATTTACACCCTTTTTGTGGCCCTTGTAAACTGCCAGAATATATAAAAGGGCCTTATTTGGAATGTGAATCAGGCCCTGCGTTTTATAGTAATGAGACAGCATGATTGGAGAAAGGGAGCCCTGGATAACACTCTCTGGGCATGTCTACATGGGATGCTAACTGCACAGTAGCCTAATAATACTGTGCAGTAACACATCACAGCCCAAACAGTGATAATTACTCTACTGTGCAGTATTATTAAGCTTCTGCACAGTAGCATCACTAAAAAGGTATGTGCCAGTGCTACTGTGCAGTAATGCCAGTTACTGTACATTGATTTAGTACTTGATTATAAAAGTACTACATTTAATGCACAATAACTATGACACATTAATGAACATGTAGACATGCACTCTGAGTTCTAACATAGCTTTTACCACTGATTTTATATTTGACATAGGGTATGGCAATACCCTTCACATTGCCTTAATTTCCCTACTAGAACAATAGGGATAGTAATATGCTATATGTCTTACAAAGAGTGGAAATAATTAATTAAAGATGATACAATGCAAAAAGCATTTTAGCAGCATATTAAAGTTAAAAATTGTTACAGTTTATGGAATGGTAGAGTTGAGGTTTCTAGGCAAAGCACTGTCTCCCAGCTGAGTTTCTGATTGTGGCTTTTAATAAGTCCTTAAAACCAGCCGAATAAAGAAATGCAGAAAACTCACATGACAAAGAGACTATTGAATTAACACAATTGGAGCCATGAGCTAGCTATAGCTATGCATCATATTCATCACCCATGAGAATAAGGCCTAGTGGGGAGCTGGGGGTAATGGCATGGGCAGTGAGACTAATGGAGGAGGCATGTTGGTAGATGGAAAACATCTGGTTTGCATTTGGCTGTAGAGGAAATATTTAACTCTATTACCCAGATTTGTATCTGTCCACTGCTTATTCAGATTTATGAGTATGAGGCTTCAACAGCAAGGTTATGTAAGGCTGAGGCATCCTTGTACATTAAGAGCAATGAAAAACTGCCAGTAATGGTAACAGAATTAAAGAAAACACCTAAAGATGTTTAATTTCTATATATGCCTGTCAGTATATATTTGTCTGTATGGGAGTATGTCTGATTGAGTGTGCATACTTTTGCATATTTATATATGTATGTATGTCTGAGGCTATATGCATGATTTTTGTGTGTGTATATATGTATGTGACTGTGGGCATTGCATATGTGCTTTTCCATCCCAGCTCTTAGGTCTAGATCTAAACAAATCTATATGCCAATGTTAGATATTTAGATATTTTTCCAAGAAATAATTCAAAATATCAGTGTGCAATAATTTAAAGTTTCTCACAGTAGCAGATCCAACTAAGATGGGTTTGGGACTGCAGGTTGACTTACTAGTGCTTAGGTGGCCAGAGCAGAGTTGTTGGGCTGGCAGCTGGTCTCCTTTGCAACCAGTCTTCTCCAAGCTACAGGACAGTTTCTGACTCTTCTGAGAGCTTCTTGACAGGCTGCACCAAGCAAATGTTTATGTGATAACCTGAAACCTTTCATGGTCTGAATGACTTTGGCACCCAGTACAGTCTAGGAACATTGTTTTTTGTGGAGAGACCTGGATAGACCTTTGTTATTATTATTATTAGTTTTATAACAGTAGCATCTAAATCAGGAATTCTTGGCCACAGTGTGTGGGGTGCCTTGAGATCCTTTCAAGGGTGCTGTGGGGTGCTATGCAATGTTAGTAGTTAGGTTTATGAACATGATTCACAAGATAAAGCCAAAGACTTCAAACAGAAATTTATTGTGTTAAAAGCTTCTGACCCATTGTGGTCTTTCTGAGTTCTTTGCAAGAGAAACATTGCTCTGTTATTTTTCCAATTTTCAAAACAAGAGATAACTAAGAGATGGCATTTTCTGAGGGAAGCCTTGAGTCTAAAGAGTTAAGTGCCTTGTTATGCAAATATAGTAAGAAACAGTCCTTCCCCCAAAGAAATTACCATCTAAATAAATCAGACAATGGACAGGAGAGGAAGTGACACAGAATGGTCAAAGTCAGAGCTGGATAAAGTATATATATCCTCTTGGGTGGCAGGTCATTTTTCACTCCACTGAATTGCATGTCTAAGCCATACTGCTCCACTACATGGGCTAATGCTGTTTACACAGTTCTCTTAACTCCTAGAGGCGCACTCTGAGCATCAGATCTGTGCTGTACTGTTCAGTACATCTTTTTCTCTTTAGTGTCTTGGTTCAAGGTGTTCAGTCTGGGGGCAAAGACATTGTCAGTAGGGGTGTGCAAAATGGGCCATATGCAGTTTGGATTTGGATTTGGCCTGAATTGGGGACAGTGATTGATTAGTTGATTTGGATCACAGTCCCGATTTGATTCAGCTGAATCCAAATCTGAAGATTCGATGCTGATTCAGAGAATCAGCAATTCAGCTATAGACACAGCTTTAAATGTTTTTCTACATACCTCGAGGTACCAGGTGCGGCTCAGGAATGCTGAGATGGTGGGGCAGACGGAGGGTTCCCCAGGAGTGCAGGGTGGCCCCCGTGTGCTTGGTGGCGGACCTGGAAGTGGACTGGAATCACTTCTGGGTCCACCACTGAGTGCGCAGGGGACCCCCCTGCAGCCCCCTTCAGCTCAGTGATGCCTGTGAGGGGACCCCGGGTGCCCCCCAAGACCCGAGAGACACTAGTTGCTGAGCAGGGAGGGCAGGGGGAGGGTCCCCCGTGCACTCCACAGCAGACCTGAAAGTGGACCAGAAGTGCTTCTGGTTTACTTCTGGGTCCATTTCTGAGTGTGTTGGGGACCCCTCCACACTCCCGTGGGACGCTCCATCCACCCCACCATCTCGGTGCTCACGAGCCGCCTGATACCTTGAGGTATGTAGAAAAAACATATAAAGCTGTGTCTACGTCCAAATTGTTGAATCTCTCCGAATCAATTCAGAGGGTTCCGATTTGATTCAGAGAGATTAAAGGGTCTCCTGATTTGATTTGGATTGAGAGATTCAGCCACCGAATCGGGCTGAATCTCCACCAAATCGAATCAGAGACCACAGTTTTGCACAGCCCTAATTGTCAGGTTACTTAGGACAGTGGCTTTCAACCTTTTTTTGTACCAGGATCCATCTGTAAACATTGATGGCCGGTCCAGACCCAGTGCCCCTCACTCCTGACCTGCTGCCCCCTGCCCCCAGGCCACAACCCCCCAGTATGTGGGGCAGGGGGTGGATGTGTTGGGGCATGGGCGGGCCCAAGCAGCCCCTCGTAGGATGGAATTCTGCCATCCCACTACGAAAACTCCATGGTTTCCCAAGTTTTTCTCTTTTAAAGAAGAATCTATTTTTAAAGCTTTTTGATCCATTTTTAAAGTTTGTTCATGATCCTTTCATATATTCTTGTGACTCACTTTTGGGTCATGACCCATGGGTTGAGAAACTCTGCTTTAGGAGACTATCAGCACTGCATGAATAGCAAACAGCCAAGGCAAATAATTCTTGTAGAGCCAGTAGGCTGAAGTTACTAGTCCATACTATCTTGTGAATCACTTTGAGTACTCTGAGCAAACAACACTAGTGGGACCAATTTGTGAAACTCTCTTCCTTAGCTCTGAAATAAATTATATAATTTAAGGATTGCTACACAATAAGCTCTTTGCAGGTGGAAGCCTATAATTAACACTGAGGAAACCAAACTATTGTTCAATGAAAAAAGGAAGAATTTTCCTTTTCAAACCCCTTTAGTTCCTTAAAAATATTAGTTATAATTTATCATGCTTATAATTTCTAAAATTAGCTTCCCTCCTATGGCATTCAATAAATAACACTTTTCCTGAATGGCTAATTCAAAGTGTAAAAAACCTTCTCCCTTACATTTTTCTTTCTTTTCTTATTTTTCATAGAATGAAACCATATGAGGTGGTTGGGATTTACTTCGGCAGCTCTGGCAGGCTTCATATATTTATTTGAGCTGTGAGAGATAAATCAGTGCTGGGCCTCTCTCCAAGAACAATCCATTTGTTATCTGGCTAAGTGTGCATTACTGGGTCAGACTTTGATAAGGCATTTTTAGTTCGAATGCACAGGGTAGGTAGGATTTACATTGTTCTGGGCTGGTTACTATGTTTTGATTGCATAATGTTACTTTTTAATTTACTTTGTCACAACTGGTCATGGGGATTTCTGTGTGACAAATGCTAATTAAAGGCAAATTTGAAAAAATAACCGTAGAAACAATTTATATACTTCACAATCACATCTTACTTTATGCAACACCTTGCCCCAGTTGAAGTTAATAACAACAAACATATTAAATTCAGTGAGATAAGAATCATATCCTGATTGAGTGCAGATTACAGAGCTGAACTTTTATGTGGCCAGGCCTTGCTCAGGAAGGCATCGATACCAACTATTATAGGATTGAACATTGGTTTAGGTAGGTTAGTATAGTGTCAGGCTCTAATTATTTAAGCTTTCTTTAAGAGGACAGAGCAGAAAGCTGTGCAACCGTTGAAGTTGCCACAATGAATCAAACCAATGATCAGTCTAGTTTAATATCTTATTTCTGTTTGGGGCCAGTACCAAAAGCTTCAATGAAACCTCAATGAATGCTCAGTTAATCTGTTTTGAAGCACCTAGAGAAAAACAAAGTGGGTTCATTTACATGAGACACTTTACTGCTCAGTAGAGCAAATTACTGTGTAGTGTCATTGTCTACATTTGCAGACCCTTAGTGGGCGTGTCTACATATGAATTTTTACTGTGAAATAACCAAAATTACTGTACAGCATGGGCATGCGTCTACACATGCATGCCCGTACTCTGCAGTAAATATGGCAACGTATGTCAACTTGAACGTAAATCTGATACCTGCATCATGCAGGTATTAAATTTACACCCAACTAGTTACTGCACAGTAAGGCACATGTAGACACCTTACTGCATAGTAACACTGTGTGTGGGGACCGATTTGGGACTAACTTTAGTCCCAAGTCAGTCCACACACAGCGTTAATGTATTTTAATGCCTGCATGTGTAGATGCCAGCTTATTCCCACTTACTGCTCCATAAATTACTGTGCAGTAAATTTAAGCCAGCATAAATGCACATGTAGACACACCCACTGTACAGTAATTTGCTCTACTCGGCAGTTAATTTTCTAACTTTAAATGCACCAGCATCCCTAAAGGCGGCCAAAGGCACACTACACCAGGGCGTGCATCCAGCCCAGGCACTGGCTGAAGTGTGCCTGGCAGGCATCAAACCGGCTGGTGTAGGGCTGCATGAGCCAGGGGAAGAGAAGACAAGGGGGGACCCTGATGAGGGGGGGTGGGACCACCACTGTGCCAAGCTGGAGGTCCAGTACCTCCAATGTGAAGTGCCCATTCTCCACCAGGGTTGGCATGGCACAGTTGCAGAACATGCAGGCATCGTGGCCACTGCTCGTGCAACCAGCATTCATGTTCATGAAGGGGACTAGAGTGCAACAGATTGGAAACCCCGCCAGCTTTAGTAGAAGCAGTCAGCATGGGGTGGGCAAGTGAGGGGGATGAGAGTCCAATTCAGGGCCCCAAAGCACCAGAGAAAGCCCAGGGCATGGAATCCCACCACCACCACCAAGGGGTCATGAGTACATGGAATACAGTGTGCCCCAGCACATCCTGAAGTGTGCAGCACATGTCCAGAATGGCGTCCCTGTGGTCGCCTTCCTCACACTGAAGAGGTGGCTGACATAGCAGAGGCTGTCAGGTGTGGCCATCTTTAGCAGGTAGCCCCTGCAGAGGGGGTAGCCTTGCAGGAGAGCTCTGAGCCTGTTAGGTGTGGGCCCTGCAAGGGGGGGGGGGGGGTGGTAGCCCCTGCAGGGGAGCTCTGAGCCCTTTGGGAGGGGAAGTAGCCTCTGGGCCCTTTCGGGGGGGGGGGGGTGCTCTGGGCCCTGTGACGGGGGGGGCAGCAGCTCTTGTGGGGGGGGGTCTCTGGGCCCTGGAAGTAGCCCCAGGTGGGTGGGATAGGCCTCAGGTAGGTGGAGAATAGCATCTGGGAGCAGGACCTGCAGATGGGCTCAGGGCTGGGGCCAGGATTGTGGGGCAAGATCGCAGGGTAGTGACAGTTCAGGGCCGGGGCCCAGGGAACATCCACAATCTGTCCTGTGATGGGCACTGGTTCTGTAGTCAGGTGGTGCCAGCTCCACCCTGAGTCCCAGCCCCACACTATCACTGCCCTGCAAGCCCCAGTTACAGAGTGGATAGAGATTGGCTTTTCTCTGTGAATGCAGGAGACAGTTCTAAGAGCAATGGACTCAAGCTGCAGCAGAGGAAATTTAGGTTGGAATTTAAGAGGAACTTTCTGATTCTGAGGGTGATCTAGCATTGGAACAGGCTACCTAGAGAACATGTAGAATCCCATTCCTGGAAATTTTCAAGAGCAGATTGGGCAGACACCTGGCTAGGATGATTTATTAACAGATGTTTCTGCCTTGAGCAGGGGCTACATGACCTTGTGAAGTCCCTTCTAGTGTTACCTTCCTATGGTCCTGGGATCCTGTGAAAGGTGCCAGAAACCCCATAGATAACTGGATTGGAATAGCCTGCCTATACATATATATTTCGATACATTTTTTGAATCTTTTAGAAACCTTGACTTCTACTGCATATTAAAATCTTACAGCTGGGTTATGCTCCTATGTGGAGAGATAGGAAGTGAAAATGTCTATTTTGAGAATCTCATCTGGGGCCTCTCAGACTCTGGGTTAGTCAGCCATCAGATGAAGTGCACTTCACCCTGAAGCTCTGAATAGACAATGGGGATGCATTCACATGAGCACGTACGTGCCTCTTACAGTGTCTCAAACCCCTTTGAGATGCTGCAAGACTCACACAAGAGAACAAAAAAATGTTCCTCATGCTTCATATTTGCAGTGCAGGGACAAAATTTGACACTTGGATATCCAGGTATCTAAAAATACCCTGAGAGAAAAAAGCAGTCTGGGACCATGCCCTGAGGCAACTGGAGGATTGGTCCTCCACAGAGATGCTCTGGTAGCCAGTCAGAGCATCTCTATGGCTGGCCCTTGCCCTGGTGCTGAAGCACACTACCTGCCCATGTGGGGCAAACAGCAGTGCAGGCTGCAGGGACCTGGACCCATGCTTTGTATCAGGTAAGTAGGTGGGGGGGACTGGAGGAGGGGGGAGGGGACCATGAAGCACTTGCCAGCCCCCTGCTCACTCCCCCAGGCCCCCACTCACTTCCTCAGCTTCCTGCTCACTTCCCCAGATCCCCCCTCCTTCCCCCACCTCCCCAATTGCTTCCCCAGATTCCCCCTCCTTCCCCCAGCTCCCTGGTTACTCCTCCACCCAGCCCCAGCTCCCTGTGCACAGCCTGCATGCACCAGCTGCAGCAACAGGTGTCAGAACCACTCAGGGCTTCATGGCACAACCCTCCTGTGCGGCATGGGGCAGCGGGAGTGCAGTGGGGATCAGCCCTGGATGCCTGGCACCAATGTTCCCTCTAAGGAGCAGTGGTCTGTGAGCATGCTGCTTTGGTCCATGAGCGTGCTGCTTCAGTCCATGAGTGCTCCGCTTCGTTCCATGAGTGCCCCACTTTGGTCTTGCCTCCCCCTTTTGGTGCAACGTGGGACACTTAAGGTAAGCTCCTCACTCCTCACCCAGGGCAGGCAGCGGGGGATGGGGCCTGGGGGATGGGGCCTTGGGGCTGGGGGCCTGAGGCCTGGGGGCTGGGGCCTGGGACCTGGGGGGCTGGGAACTGGGGCCTGGGGACCTGGGGAGCTGGAGCCTGGTGGATGGGGCCTGGGGCCTGGAGCCTGGGGGCTGGGGCCTGGCATGGGCTCTGCCAGCTCCGGGGAACTGCTCTGCTCTCCCACATCGCCTCAGAGGCACATGGCATCAGGGCTGGGGAGTGGAGCAGTTCCCCAGAGCCAGCAGAGCCTCACTCAGGGCAGGCGGGGGCTCCTCCCTGAGGTGAGGCAAGTCAGGGATGGAGGCTGGGGCTGGGGGCTGGCACAGCTCCACTGGCTCCAGGGAACTGCTCCATGGGCTCCGCCGGCTCTGGGGAAGTGCTCCACTCTGCATCCCTGATGCCACAGCCTCATCACTCCCTGAGGTGAAGTGGGGCAGCAGAGAAATCTCCTGGAGCTGGGGGAGCCCATACCAGGCCCCAGCCCCAACTCCAGCCCCAGCCCCCAGCCCCCGCAGGTGTGGCCTGCCTTGGCAGGGTGCTGCATGGTGCCATATGCTGTCAGACATCTGGGGACACTTTGGCTGTCACTCAGGGCTTGGCATAGCTCATCCTGAGCAGTCCTGACCTTCCTGACTGTCTGGGGCTGATCCCCACTGCTCACCGCTGTCCCACGCCATGCGGGAGGGTGCTGTGCCATAAGACCCTGAGTGGCTCTGACACATGGGAAGGCAGAGATCAGGCAGGGGAGACAGGCGGGGAGAGAGAAGATGGTGAGGGGGGGACTGGGGCTGGGCAGGGGGCATGTGGGCCCTGCAGATGGGGCAGTAGCCCCTGCAGGGGATCTCTGAGCCCTCCAGGGGGGCAGTAGCCCCTGTGGGGGGTCTCTGGGCCCTGGCAGTAGCCCTGGTGGGAGTCAGGAGACCCACCCCTCCTAAGCAGCCCCCCTCACACAGTCCCCTCACGCCCACAGTCCCCCCACATCCCTCCAGACCCATCCACACACCAACCTGCATCCCCCTACACCCTTTCCCATCCCTCTCCTTCAGACCCCACATCCCCGCATCACACACCCATCGCGTGATAAGAAAAGCAAAAGAAAGCATCAAAACATATAGATATTTAGAATTTATTTTATTATGATGATAGTTACATTTGTAAGCTTCCAAATAGATGTTTAACATTGTAAATATAGCAATAAAACATGGCCCAACCGATCTCTCTCTCTCTCTCTCTCTTTCTCTCTATGTGTGTGTGTGTGTGTGTGTGTGTGCGCGCGCGCGCGCGCGCATCTAGTGGTCTTTTGTTCTAATTGTGGAAGAACATGGAATTTGGGGTATTTTAAAAATTGAATTTGGGATGTGGCTTCAGCAGTCCAGCTGGCACAAGGGCTACTTTCCCCAGATACCAAGTGACTGGGCCCCAGAAATTCCCATCTATTTGTATCTTTCAATCATCGTGGGTGCTAAGGCCAACCCAGATAACTATTAGACCCTACTGTGTGGGACCAATGGGTGAAAGATACAACAAAATTCTTGGGAGAACAAAGGCAAAAAACAGGACAGGAGTGATGTGATGGTCAAAGCGTCAAAACGTGAAAATGAGAGCTCCTCAGGGGGATGCTGAGCAGAGCCCCTGGGGCCATGCCTGCTGGTCCTCAAAGGCATCCAAGGAGATGGTGGACACTGCCCAGTGTTGCTCCACTTGGAGGTGTGTGCAAACCTGTTAGGGTAGGTTGTCATATTTTATGCTTGAAAGTTGCACCTGTTTATAAGGTGGTGAATTATAGTATTGTTTAAAGTTTTCTTTCATATTCAGCCTAAAGTTTTGTATAGCTTCATTGTTATCTGAACTTTTCATTTTGCTGGTGTTTGCAATAGTAACTGGCCTTGTTCCTTGCGAGCAGCTTATGGCCTTGAGCTTGCTTGCATGATGTTTCTTTCCTTTTTCGACCACTGAGAGAAGTTGTTTCTAACACGACATAGTAATAGTTTTGTTACTAGCTCAAATTAACTGAACTTGGCACTAACCAGCTGAATCAGAAGGATGAAATGAGTGGATATGTTAATAAAAGGTGATAAAGGAGACCAATGGACAATGCTTGAAGTAAGACACCAGAAAAAGGCCAAATTAAGAGGTATACTTGTAATGGGTATGTTGAACAAAGGAATATGCTGACAGGATAAAATATGGACAATATGCTGACTGCAAAGAAACCAATCCAAAAGCAAGGAGTCAAGTTAAAAAAAAGCATAAAAGGAGGGAGCAAGAAAGTTAAGTGTGTCATTGTCATCATCATTTTCATCATAAATCTAGCTTTCAACACCTGTGTGGATCATCCCAGCCAATGACTCAATCTATGCTTCAGGAATTGAGTGGCCATCTTTTCTGTGAAGCAAAGTAACATCTGGGATTGGATGAGAGCATTGTACTAAGTGTTTTTCTCCCTCTGGATATAGAAACTGCTAAGCTAATACTTGTACTAATAAAGTTAGATTTTGATTTTTGGACACTTAAGTTGTCTGTGTTCATATTTCACATTCCATTTAAGGATTAATTGTGCTTCTTTAATGATCCCTAAGCACTATCTGCTGGTCAGTGGTGTGAACAGATCAGTGAAAGGAAAGTAGCTCCACAGTCCTCGGGCACCTTCCCGGCCAGAGCCTCCTTCCTGGTAATGTACAGGGTCCACTTGGCCAGGGTCAGGAGGATGTTGACCAGAAGGTCCTGGGACTTGGTGGGGATGTGGATGGGGTGTCCAAAATTTAAAAAGTAGGGGGTGAAATTCATCCAGAACCTCAGAAAGAGGTTCCAGAGGTGGAGATGAAGGGGCTGCAGCCTGGCACACTCGAGCATCATGTACATCAGAGTCTCCTTCTGTCCAGAGAAGGGGCAGGAGACCAGGGAGTTGGTGAAGCTCATCACATACATGCCCATGGCAATGGATCCATGGAGGAACTGCCAGCTGAGGTCCCTAGTGGCTCATGGGATGAAGGTGGAGTACAGGCTCAGCCACTGGGGCGCCCCAGCTATGCCCTCACTGAGCAGGTCCCTCCCATTGGTGTCTGGGTGGGATGTGAGGGAGGCATGGTGGGTCATGTGGCACACAAGCATGTAGAGGTGGTGGTGATGGATGGTGGAGAAGTGGATTGGTTTGCTGTCCTTCAGCCAGCTCAGGTGGTGGAGCAGGGAGCACTGCAAGGCTGAGTGAGGCACCAGCCCTACGACAAATTCTGGTGGGCTGGAGGACATGATGTGGTGAGGACCGCCATTGCACAGGACCTGGTTGACAAAGGCAAGAGCACTGGGAGGGAAGGCAGATTTCATCTCCTGGACCAGGCGGCAGATCGCACACATCATGGGTAAATCCATGCATTGGGTCAATGAAGGGTCAACCCAGGCCTTCCTATCATAGTCTAGGAGGTCTCGAATATGGGTCACACCACCCAAGACCAGCCTCTGTCGTAACTGGGGCACCTGCACTGTCAGCACCTCTAGATGAGGGTTCCATAAGAAGGGTTCAAGCAGGTTGGCACCATGCATAAGCATTGCAGGGGACCTGGAGGTGGAGACCAGCCTCCAGGCCTGGAGGAGGTGTTGATAAAATGCTGGCAGCCTTTGCAGGTCCTGCAAAGAGAAGTCCCACAGGCTGCAGAGTTGCCAGTTATACTGGAGCCCTTGGAAGTGGTGGAGGAAGGGGTGCCTCAGCTGGCCCCATGCTGTGCAGCTACTGACACCATATAGCAGTCACTGTAGGGCCTGAAAATGGAATATCAGGACCTGGCTGCGCAGGCAAACCAGGTCCTGGCCACCCTCCCACAAGGAGAGGCTCAAGACCTCCACAGTGAACCAGTGCCATCCTGGCCAGAAAACCTCCAGCGCCCATCTCTGGAGCCCAGCCAGGACCTCAGGGGGCACAGGCAGGGTGTGGAAGCAGTGCCAGAACATGGACAGGACCAACTGATTTGTGTGCATTAGTGCTGTATATGCAGAAGTGATTGCATGTGGGGGGTTGTGGGGATGTGTGGATGTGTGTGTGTGGGTATGGATGTGGGCATGGGAGACATGTAGTGCAGAGTGGCTAGCCAATGGGTGGGCAGGAAAATGGGGAAAGGGGTCGGGGGGGCAGGGCAAGAGGAGGAAGTAAGTGGGGGCATGGGGCCTGCACCATTGTCCCAGGGCCAGCACCAACGGGGTCCAGAGCAGGGCAGTAGGAGTGTGGGCCATGGGCTGGCAGGGGTCTGTGGAACCTAGCTGGGCTGCACCAGCAGGGAGAGGGGGGAGCTAACCTGGCTCCATAGAGCCCCTGCTGGCCAGGACCCTGTGCTCCTGTCACCCTATTCTGGGCCCCACCGGCACTGGCCCCAGGACACCAGCCTGGGCCTCATGCTCCTGCCTGGCTACTGCTGGCAACCGTGCACCCAGGGGCACTCCCAGGGCTCCTACCCCAGCCCCACAATACAGGCAGGGACCAGCATGCAGCCCCGAACCTGACTGACTAGCTTGCCTGCCTGGACTGAGCAGCAGTGGTGGGCGGGGAACAAACTGGTGTTCAGTGCAAGGGAAAAGCTGCCCCTGGCCCCTTTCCCGTGGCCGGTGTTTCTGCTGCAGCTGCTCACAGCCCACACGGAGCTATCCTGCCTCTTTGCCACATCACCACAGGGCAGCGGTGGCAACACAGAGCAGAAACAGGCAGTCCCGCATGAGCTCTGAGTGGCTGCAGCACGGGGCACCAGCCATGGGGATAGGGAGTGGCCACTTTTCCACCACACTGAGCACCAGTTAATTCCCTCCCACAGCTGCTAGCCTGGGCCCTGTGCCAACTCTGTGCTTACCTGTTGGAGCTGAGTGGCAGCAGCAGCTGGGCAAAAACTGCTGCTCAGCACAGAGGAAAGTGTGCCCCCCACCCCACTCACCACCACCAGGCAGTGGTTATCTCGGCTGCCTGCCTGGAGCCCGCGCTGCGCTAGGCTGCAGTGAGCCTGCTTCACCACCACCTCTGTGCTGCCCTGTGGCTGCTCCACACAGCCACTGGTGACACAGCAGAGAAGCAGGACAGCCCCACGCAGGTTGTGAGTGGCTGCAGCAGGAAGTGCCAGTTATAGGGAGCAGGATGGGCTGCTTTTCCCCAATGCTGAGCACCAATTCATTCCCTGCCACTGTTGCTCAGTCCAGATGGGTGCGGTTGGGGCTGCGTGCTGCTCCCCGCCTACACTGCAGGGCCTGGGGTGGGGGGACTGGAAGTGAGCAGGTGTGCAGGAGCCAGCAGCAGCCGGGTGGGTGTGCAGGGCCCATGGGGCCCATGCCATTGTCCTGGGGCAAGCACCGACGGGGCCCAGAGCAGAGCAGCAGGAGTGCAGGTTCTGGACAGCAGGGGCTCTATGGAGCCAGGTCAGCTCCCCTATCTCCCTGTTGGTGCACCCCAGTCTGGCTCCACAGACCCCTGCCAGCCCACACCCCCACTCCTACCATCCCACTCTGGGCCCCACTGTTGCTGGCCCCAGGACACGGGCATAGGCCCCATGCTCTTGTATGCCACTTCCTTCCACACATCCCTACCCCCGTCAGTAATTTCCCGCCCACCCGCCAGCTCCCAGTTGCGTGGCTGGACTGTGGAGCTCAGCAGGAGCTGGCCTGGCCCTGAGGACTGGGGTGATCCCCACAGTCCTCCCCTGCCTCCCCCTCCCCCACACTTCTTACCTGAATTTCCCACATCAACACAGCCACGAACAGCCCCACAGTCCCAGGCCAGAAGCCCCTGCTAGGCAGGGGCTTCCGGCTGTGGGGGTTGGGGTGGGTGGGCCCTGCTGTTGCAGGAGCCTGTCATGGCTTCCCCTGGGTCCTGCTGCCCCTGGCTCCTGTCATCATTGACAGGAACCAGGGACAGATAAATATTACTTTTCTAAATTTTTTAGGGGCCCTGCGGGCCAGATAAAATGGCCTGGTGAGCCAGATTCAATCCGTGGGTCGTATTTTGCCCACCCCGATCTAACATGTGTTTGACTGAGATATGGATTCTTTGTATTTTTAGGCATATGTCATTTATATACAGGCAGCCAAAGGAAGGGAAATGAGATTAAACTAATGATTAGAAAATAGGAATTCTGAAGACATATCTCTTGCTCCAGGGTGGCATTGTATTTCCCATTAAAATACAGAAAGACAATAAAGAGGGAGAGGCCCCTCTAAGCTGGATTTCTGTGGGCTGGAAAAGAGGAGCAAGGGCTATATAAACCCCACTCCTGGGCAGAGCAGGGTAGTCCAGCCTAAATCACAGAGGAGATAAATGCTCCTTGGCAGGGGCTGTGCTTCCCTTGGTCAGCAAACTGTGGGACCGTTGCAATGGTGGTTGGTAAATGTGAAAGGCTGTAGGCAAAGGCCATTTAATGCTGGATTATATTGTTTGGGTCCATGTGGATTTGTGGTAGGGGGTTATGGGCTCCCAGCCCTGCATGTGAGAAGGAGTTGGATTAAGGGCTCCTAGCCCTGTGGGTGGGAAGAGTAGATCTGAGAGCCTCCAACCTCTGTATGTTAGAAGATGGTTTATCTTAGGCCCAGGGCTGGTCCAAAGGTAATTGGCACCCTAGGTGAGCTGTTTACCTTGGTGCCCCCACCACTTCCAATGGAGAGGAAAATAAGAAGTCTAGAATGATCTTTTATGGCTCAGTGGGGAGAGCAGCCCGGAGACTGGTCCCTGAAGCCCCAGTGCTGGCTCTGGCCCCAGCTCCAGCCCTGCAGGGTGGGTGTGCTGGGCAGGAGTGAGGGGCACTGCTGGCCTGGGGGCAGGGGCTGCAGGTTGGGAGTGAAGGTCACTAGCAGGGCTGGGGGCAGGGCCGGTCCAAGGTGGAGCTGTAGCCAGCCAGGGCTGTTATTTAGAATGATGCTCCTGTTATTTTGTTCTGCATATAATCTTGGTGCCCTCCAAATTTTGGCACCCTAGGTGACTGCCTAATTCACCTAATGGTTGGACCGGCCCTGCTTTGGCCCTAGGAGTGTAGGTGAGGGCTTAAACCAGGCCCTAGGGCTCTGTATTTCAAAGGGGTTTAGAGCAGGCTCCATGGAACAAGGAATTTTGGTGTGAGTAGGCCCTGAGAACCCAGGAAGGACTTGAACCATAGGTGAAAGAGATGGTTGGAGTTACTAACCAGGCCAAGAGCGGAGGCTGTTACTAGCTACTAGACTGGGTAAATATCTGGACTGGTAGAACACCATTATTATACATTAACCTACTCCCTTTAACTGGTCCATGGGTCGTGAGGGCTAAGGGTGGTTTGGGCTTAATTAGGCCTCAGGACAGGACAGAACTAGAGCACTGGTTTTCAACCTGTGGTCTGTGGACCCCTGGGAGCCAGCAGACTATGTCTAAGGCATCCATGAAAGATTACTATGATCATTCAAAAGTATGTGAATATCCACATTTACATGTCTGTCCCAGGGTGTTTCAGTGCTGGGAAGGGAAGACAGCAAGGTACCATAGGGAGTATCATCTGAACAGGGAGCCCAATCTATCAAACAGAATAGCAGCATTCCAAAACTGCAATAGTGTGGTTGCCTTGCAAAATAATTAATATTTTAATTTAAAAAATCATTATGAAAAAAATTTGTTTTATTTCCATTGAAATTTTTCAGGAAAATACAAAAACAAGCATATGTTCTATCTTTACTATGGAGTTATAATCAGGACCTCAACAGTAAAACAGCTTTAATCATACTTTAACTGCAAATCGCCACTGAGGTATTGAATTGGTCCCATGTTCTCATTAAAAAAGTAAAAGACAGAGAGAAAAAAAATCCTCAGTTCAGAAAGCATTCAGCACCCAGCAAGAATGGATTTGGCATGGGGGCACAGCTGGAGTCGTGCATCTCTAAAATTGCCAGAGTCACTTGGCTAAAACTAGACCCTTTAACCTTATTTTCAAATGGGTTCTTGCGTGTGAACAGGGAGCTGTGCTTGGAATGCTGTACTTGGCTGACTTTTCCCTCCTTTTCCAGTTGGGCCCCCAGAGCCTTTTTTTTTTAAAGGAGAGATTTAGGAAACTTGAGGTTTTATAACAAAACAACAAAAGTGGTGCAATTCTGGAATAAAAGTCATTTTGGGTAAGTCAGTCCCTGGCTTTCTGAATATAAAGGACATGAAAGGCCTCTCAGATCTGGGCCTCACTGTAATAAATGCCTGTTTTAGGGAATGCTTTGGCATGGGTTTTATCTATTTGCTGCCATACACCATTTTGACACTGAAAGAAATCCAACAGTTGTTGTGGCTCTGGTTTATTCTGTGTAATGAAGCCTCCTACATATTTCCATAGCTGAGAAAGTCAGCCGAGTATAAACATTTTCGCTGCAAAAGTATTTTAGGCTGTTACTAATCCCATCAATAAGTATCAAGGAGACTTGAAGAGAAATATGTCTTGGCTGAAATTGGCCCATTTATGCCTGCTTCTCATTTAGCAATTGTTGGCCTTTGAACCACTCCAGCATCTTCTAAAACTCAACAGAATCATGTCCCATAAAAAAAGACAAACCAGTTTTAAAATTTGTGTATCTGGTAGAGAGAAAGAGCCACACCAAATCCCAAGAGAGTGAGCCAGAGATGCACACCAGAAATCAAGAACATCTGCAGCGTCAGCTGTGGTGGAGTCACATCCTGCAAGAAGGAAGACTCATCATATGCCTGAGCACTTAGTTACATACTTCATCTGGAGAACAGAAGTTCCTCCTTGGTGGCTGAGGCCCACAGCAGTTCAAATGCTAAATAAACCCCCATATAGAGGAAGGTTATCTATTGGCTGACACTGTAAATTAAACCAGTAACTTTCTGAGCTAAAAAAGCCTTGATTCTCACTGGTTTGAGCTAAAGATATCTGCTTTTGAGGTAGTAGATACTAGTTCTTGTAGATAGTGTGCATAGATTCATAGATTCATAGATTGTAGAGTTGGAAGAGACCACAAAAGATCACTGTGTCCAACCCCCTGCCCCTGGCAGGAAAGAAGACCGAGGTCAGGTGACCCCAGCCAGGTGTCTATCAAGTCTCCTCTTGAAGACCTCCAAGTTAGGTGATAGTACCACCTCTCTTTGCAGCCCATTCTAAATTCTGGCCACCCTTACTGTAAAAAAATTCTTCCTAATGTCTAACCTGAATCTACTCTCCACTAGTTTGTACCTATTATTCCTAGTTACTTCTAGGGGTGTTCTGGTAAATAGTGCATCTCCAATTCCCTGTTGTCCTCCCTTAATAAACATATAGACGGCTACAAGGTCTCCCTTCAGATGTCTCTTGTGAAGGCTGAAGAGACCCAGATCCCTCAACCTCTCCTTGTAGGGTCTTTCACAGAGGCAACTAATGCAAATGGCCCTCCTCTGAACCCTCTCCAGATTCACCGTGTCCCACTTGAAGTGTGGCACCCAAAACTGGACACAGTACTCCAATTGCGGCCTGACCAATGCTGCATAGAGGGGGAGCATCACCTCCCTCAATCTGTTTGTCATGCATCTGCTAATGCATGGCAAGGTCCGATTGGCTTTGGTGATGGCTTCGTTATGCTGCCGGCTCATGTTCATCTTGGAGTCAACTTTGACTCCAAGATCCCTCTCAGCTGCTGAGCTGCTAAGGAGGTCATCCCCCAACCTGTAGGTGTGCTGGGGATTGCTCCTCCCCAGGTGGAGTACCTTGCATTTATCTTTGTTGAGTTGCATCCTATTTTGTTCTTCCCATTGATCCAACCTGTCCAGATTGGCCTGTATCTACTCCATGACCTCTGGTGTGTTAACTTTGCCTCATAACTTGGTATCATATACGAACTTGGAGAGGGTGCTCTCCACATCCTCATCCAAATTGCTGAAGAAGATATTAAATAACACTGGTCCAAGGACCAAATCCTGAGGGACCCCACTGCCCACCTCCTACCAGGCTGAGAACGACTCGTCCACCACCACTCTCTGGGTGCGGTCCTTAAGCCAGTTAGCCACCCACCTGACTGTGCAGGCATCTACTCCACAGACTTCTAGCTTCCCTATAAGAATAGGATGTGAAACTGTGTCAAAGGCTTTCTTAAAATCCAGGTAGATGACATCAGCCTCAGATCGTATGTCAAGGCAGTGTGTGACCTGGTCATAAAAGGCTATAATGTTTGTCAGGCAGGAGCTACCTGTGACGAACCTGTGCTGGTTTCCTTTCAGCATCATTTCCCATGCTGGGCCTTCACAAATGTGCTCTCTGATGATTTTTTCCAGTATTTTCACAAGGATAGAGGTAAGACTGAATGGCCTGAAGTTACCTGGCTCATCCCTTCTTCCCTTCTTAAAAGTGGGCACCACATTGGCCCTTTTCCAGTTCTCAGGGACCTGGCCGGAGCTCCATGAGTGCTCAAACAGCTGTGCCAGTGGCTCAGCTATGACATTGGCCAATTCCTTGAGCACCTGTGAATAGAGGTGGATGGATAGGGGTATGGGTGATCTACTAACACCAACACTCTGAAGTGGGGAGCAGTTGAGGGGAGGGAATTGGAGCCTAGAATGGAATATACATCTCAGGTTCATTTTTAGCACCTTTTGTCAGGTGTCTAAATCTAAAGCTACTGAATGTCCCATTTTGAAAAAAAAAGCTATCCAAGTATCAGATGGAATTTTAAAAATCAGCATTTTTCTTAGTTTAAATTTTCTGTCCCAGGAAAGCATGTGGCAGGTGGCACCATAGTGTGACGTTCTTTTCATTTCCAGCAGAATCATTGCCTTAGTGCAGTGCTGTCCCCCACAATATTCTTTGGTGAGAGGCGGAGTCTATTGGCACATGTGCAGTTTTGTGTGAGATAACTATACCCAGCTAGTAATACTGCTTCTGGTTAGAAAGGGCTCCTAAACTGAAAATAGGGTAGTGCCTTAGTGTGGTACTGAGTTTGTGGCAATACTAGAACATTGTTCTCTCAGCTCAAGCTATTACCATTTTAACAGGTTTATTAAAACTCATAGTTTGAAGCTTAGAGCTTTGGCCTAAAACTGGTATCGAGGATCTTAAATATCCTTGCAAGAATCCAAACAGGGCATGCACACACCTTGTTACTTCCTCCACTTTTAGGAACAGAATTGAAAGTCAATTCGGCAGATGATTCTCAGAGGTTTTTTTGTTAGCAGTGTTGGGGTTTGTGCCCATAGGTACTTGTGTCCAAGCAAACCTACTGTTTCCAGTATGAATCTCTAAACAGGACATTTTCCTCATGCTCGCCATGGATTCAGTTTAACAGGTTCACAAATCTTGCCATGATTTTCTACAATCCTGGCCCAAGTTTTAGGTTTGTAATAAAACCCTTGTGGCCTGAAGCTTCAGAGAGCAGTTATCTGTCCCATCCCTAGATTAACCAGGGGAAGTGTACCCTCCCTAGAATTTCTCCAGTGGTGTTTTGGATATCACCAACATGGGCACAAACTCAGAAAGGAGAAGGGATAAAGTAGTAGTGCCCTCTTAGCAAGGATTCTGTCTAGTGGTTCATTATAATGCTGATTCCTTTCTAGTGAGGATCCCATACTCTTTTCAGTGGGCAATGATGCAGAAGCAGTTCCTTGACTGTGCACAATAAAACAACAGTTCTTTGCTGAAGCAGCAAGCTGAGCAAATTCTTCTGAGGAACCCAGTTTCTGAGTCACATGGAAATCATAATAGCCGAATTAGATGGAGGAGCTTCAGGCCAGCACCAGGTAATATGTTCCAAAGGGCTGAAGGGAATCCTGAATTCCCCACAAGACTCTGGGACTGCACGATACACTAATGCCAAACAGATTAATCTGTGCAGCACTGACTGGTTGAGCCTGCACTCCTGCATCCAGCCTGATAGGGCCTCATAAATGTGGGCCCTGGAGCTCCCACTTATTCTTCACCCCACAGTGCCACAATGTTGCTAGTCTCCTCCTTTGTCCAGTTGGGGGCCCAGTGGAAGGACACTGGCATGGGCACAGATGTAGGCACAGTCTGGGGGGAGGAGGATTCCTTGTTGGGTCCCACACTGGCTCTTTGGGCCCATGCACGGCTGCCCCTCTGTTGCCAGCCCTGGGCAGCTGCCAGCAGTACCCAGTATAGGGGCACAGCAAGGGATTGGCAGCCACACAGCAGAAACAATGCCCTGCAGCAGCTGCTGGCCAGAAGCTGCCTGCAGCTGGCTGTGGGGGATCATAGGTCTGGCCAGATGCTGCAGCAGCTTGCAGCATCCTGCAGCACCCTGCTGGCCTGGACAACAATCTCCTGGCAGCCACACAGCAGTGCAGTGCCAGACAGCAGTGCTGGGGTGCTGGCAGGCAGGCACAGCTATGCTGTGGCCTGCTTAAGAGAACACAGGGGCCTGCATTGCCTCCTCACTCCCTGTTTAAGTGCTTTAGTGCTCCACATGTCTGCATGCTTTTATAGCCTGCAGGCAGGGGCTGCCATAGAGGAAGCCCAGCCCTGGGCCAGGAGAAGCTCCTAGCCTGCAGCCCTGGGGCTTGCTCCAGACTAGTCCCCTAGTGGCTGGGTAAACCGGGGAGCAAATTTGCTCCTGGGTTGTATCTACATATGCGTTACTGCTCATTAAGTAATCCCACTTGAATTTAAGCAAATTTAAGCAAGATTAAGGATTTTTACTGCATAGTAAACATGCAGACATATAAACGTGTGTGTTTACTGTCTAGTAAAATACACTAATGCTCAGTAATGTATCTTGTGTAGATGCACCAGTGATCCCAAAAGCTGATAGGGGCCTCAAATTATTGTGGTGTTTGCTTGTTTTAGGAGGGATTCCCTAACCTGGACTGAGCCCTTGTTGTTGGCAGAATGGTTACAGCCACAAAAGTCTCACAGTTGTCAGAGAGAGCTGTGGCCACCCACCCAAAAAGGAGAGAACAGCTGAGAATGGGGAGCAGGTATCATTGCCATTACTGTAGAGGGGGCTAGAAAAACAGGCAGGGAGTAAGAGGGATGGGCCCATAATCAGGCTATGTCTACACTGGTAGGGTCAATGATATGTCTGCCCTGAAACCTGTACCTGCTAGCCCTCTACATTGAACCCCCTTAATTCCTGGCAGCTGTCCAGATGGACTCCAGACATTCTACTAGGCTCCCAAACCTGATATCCACTCCATGCAAAGTACTCACCTTCTGGCTTTCCCCTCCCTGCAAAGTCTGTAATTTTTGCATGTAGGCTGGAAACAAGCACCTGAAACCCATCAGTAGCAATCCTTGTTCTGGACTCCATGCTCTTCTGCACCCCATTTTCTGGCTCCGCTGCTCATAATTAGAACTGAGTACAGAAGGAGAGTAATTATGCACTGCTGGATCATGCTTAGGGAGCTATGACATACCTAAATGAATCAGACAAAGTAGGGAAGGAGGAAGAGGAGGAGGAGGAATCAGCTTAAGTGAAAGCTCTAATTACAGACAGACACTCACTCCTAGCCACAAATACTGGTACACTAGGAACTATGAAGCTGTACAGTATGAATCCTTTTCTTCCTCCCTATTCCTGCCTGCCTGTTGTCAATGGGAAAGTGGTTCAGCAGAGAAAGAGGACAGAGCCCAGCAAGTAGACAAAACTCCTTCACAAAAATGGCTGATCTCCTAAAGAAAAAAACAACAGTAAATTAGTATAGCTTGTGAAGGCAGAGAGGGCAACAAACAGTTACAACCAGGCTACTAAGTGGGAGCATGAAAGATAATGTGCTGCATGGAGAAGCCAATAATTCACATGAATTCCCCATAGCTAGGGGAGTGTGATAAGATTTTCACATGTGTTTTTGTCTTTTCCCTGCTTCTATTTTGATATTCTCATTTTGTCCTGTTTGGGTTGCCATCAAGTAACACAAGTCATGTGAACTGATTGTGCTCTTCTGTGTTACCCTGTATCCCATGACAAATTTGTCTCCATTTTGATATTTATTTCTTGAGCAGGGGACCAAGATACATCCCAGAATCCCTTGTGAAGCCCTCAGAGGAATCTGTCACTTGCCCGTCACACTTTAATTAGCCAGGGAAGTCTTCTGGATCTATATAGGCACCTATCTTACATGTTTAGAACTTTTTGGCTGGAATCTAAATTATGCAGAAATAACACAGAATTTTCAGAAATCTGGGTCCAAATTATGCAGTTTGGGCTGATTTTTAACAGAAGCAATAGTGACATGGGATGTCCTGGGCTATTATGTGGCTGAACAAAACAAAACACGTGGCCTCTGGTCATGTTCAAACCCAATAGATATATAGGGAGTAAAAGGAAGGCCCAGGGAGGAATAGGACCCCTGCTAAATGGGCAGAAACAATTGGTGACAGACAGGGGGGACAAGGCTGAACTCCTCAATGAGTTCTTTGCCTCAGTGTTCCTAAGTGAGGGGCACGACAAGTCTCTCACTGGGGTTGTAGAGAGGCAGCAGCAAGGCACCAGACTTCCATGCGTAGACCCTGAGATGGTGCAGAGTCACTTGGAAGAACTGGATGCCTTTAAGTCAGCAGGCCCGGATGAGCTCCATCCGAGGGTGCTGAAGGCACTGGCCGACATCATTGCAGAGCCACTGGCGGGAATATTTGAAAGCTCGTGGTGCACGGGCCAAGTCCCGGAGGACTGGAAAAGGGCCAACGTGGTCCCCATTTTCAAAAAGGGGAGGAAGGAGGACCCGGGCAACTATAGACCTGTCAGTCTCACCTCCATCCTTGGCAAAGTCTTTGAAAAAATTATCAAGGCTCACATTTGTGAGAGCCCGGCAGGGCAAATTATGCTGAGGGGAAACCAGCACGGGTTCGTGGCAGGCAGATCGTGCCTGACCAATCTAGTTTCTTTTTATGACCAGGTTACAAAACGCCTGGACACAGGAGGAGGGGTGGATGTCGTATACTTAGACTTCAGGAAGGCCTTCGATACGGTATCCCACCCCATACTGGTGAACAAGTTAAGAGGCTGTGACTTGGATGACTACACAGTCCGGTGGGTGGTGAATTGGCTGGAGGGTCACACCCAGAGAGTCGTGGTGGATAGGTCGGTTTCGACCTGGAAGGGTGTGGGCAGTGGGGTCCCGCAGGGCTCGGTCCTTGGACCGATACTCTTTAATGTCTTCATCAGTAACTTGGACGAGGGAGCGAAATGTACTCTGTCCAAGTTTGCAGATGACACAAAGCTATGGGGAGATGTGGACACGCCAGAGGGCAGGGAACAGCTGCAAGCAGACCTGGACAGGTTGGACAAGTGGGCAGAAAACAACAGAATGCAGTTCAACAAGGAGAAATGCAAAGTGCTGCACCTAGGGAGGAAGAATGTCCAGCACACGTACAGCCTAGGGAATGACCTGCTGGATAGCACAGAAGTGGAAAAGGATCTTGGAGTCCTAGTGGACTCCAAGGTGAACGTGAGTCGGCAGTGTGACGAAGCCATCAAAAAAGCCAATGGCACTTTATCGTGCATCAGCAGATGCATGATGAATAAGTCCAAAGAGGTGATACTTCCCCTCTGTCGGGCGCTGGTCAGACCGCAGTTGGAGTACTGCGTGCAATTCTGGGCGCCGTAATTCAAGAGGGATGCGGATAACCTGGATAGGGTCCAGAGAAGGGCCACGCATATGGTCAAGGGCCTGCAGACCAAGCCCTACGAGGAGAGACTAGAGAAACTGGACCTTTTCAGCCTCCGCAAGAGAAGGTTGAGAGGCGACCTGTGGCTGCCTATAGTTCATCACGGGGGCACAGAAGGGAATTGGTGAGTATTTATTCACCAAGGCGCCCCCGGGGGTTACAAGAAATAATGGCCACAAGCTAGCAGAGAGCAGATTTAGATTGGACATTAGGAAGAACTTCTTCACAGTTCGAGTGGCCAAGGTCTGGAACGGGCTCCCAAGGGAGGTGGTGCTCTCCCCTACCCTGGGGGTCTTCAAGAGGAGGTTAGATGAGCATCTAGCTGGGGTCATCTAGACCCTGCACTCTTTCCTGCCTATGCAGGGGGTCGGACTCGATGATCTATTGAGGTCCCTTCCGACCCTAACATCTATGAATCTATGAATCTATGAATAGTCAGCAATGCTAAACAAGGAGTGGAAAAGTTCTTAATGGTTTGGAGGAAAGTTTGTGGCTGTGGCTGTGGCTGTTTAAGACTCCCTTGCTTATGGAAAGAATCAGCATAATGTTGCTTGCCTGAGACCTATAAAGTGCTTAGGATTTTTCCTTTCGTTATACATCTTGGGGCACACAACTTCTCCCATAATCATTTGCTCTTGTAGGTGGAAATATGAGACAAGAAGCCTTGTTCTAACAAATATATTGCTGTGGTGATGTGAAGTCCATGCCTGGTCATATAGGTGTAAATTGGAGCAACTATCTGGACTTCGGTGTAATTTCTCTGGCTTCACACTGGTGTGACCAAGAACTAAGTTTGGCCTTGTGCCGTTTTCCCACTATAAATTGTAAGTGACTGTCAGGTCTTGGGCCAGAGAGAGAGCCCTGGAGACAGCACAGCCACAGCACAAGGAAGTTACAGCTGGGGCTGTAGTAGTGTAAGCATTCCCTAGGCACTGCTCCCTGCCAGTGTGTCTGGCTGAATCTAGTGGGAAATGCTGCCTAAACAAATGGCACCATGGCCTACTCTGCCCTTGACCTACCTTTTTTCTGTGGCTGCTGACCAGAGGATCAGTCAGCTCCCATTGGGAAGGTGATTTTTGCAATGTGGCTACTGATAATTTGGCTGAGGCAACCTCAGTCCCTTTTATTTCCCAATTCTTTAGTTATGGGACAGATTAGCAATGGTGGGAAGTAAAACACTGTTGCTTTTGTGTGGTGCACAATCCTGATGGCCTGGTGTTGTTCTGTTGGGGATGATGGGCAATAGCCTAGGAAAGAGCTTCTGCAACAAAGGGACAGCATTTGAGGAGTATTCTTCCTTCCAGCTCATGGGTTTGTCATGGGTTTGTCATGGCAGTGAGAAATATCAGTCTTCACTAGAGCTCCTTTATCTAGCCATTTTGGCAGCTGAGTCACTGTGATATAAAGGCACAGATTCTGTAGATCAGAGATATGATTAGGTCAGACTAGACAGGCCAGATACTAAATTCAGTGGAATGCTTTAACACTGCCTCCAAGATCAAACATAATCCAGCATTGGCAGGATTGTGGACTAGTAGGTCTAACAGGTATTTTCAGTCACTAATTTTATGGGCCAGACCCTCTTGTGGTATTCTTTCCTTTACCAATTTGCCCTATTTATCCCAAATGAGATTTTGGCCTTGTGACTGTATATCTTTCGAACTTTTAGCTGCTCAAAGGATAGTTTTACTCTTCAAAAGGTATGAAGCCGTTTCAGGCACTAACAGCAATTTCTAAACAAAACCATTTTGTGTGCAATGATCATTTACTGGACCACATCACTTCTCTACATTGTCACGCTACTTCACAATGTAGGTATTCCAGCCAGTCACAAATTTCTGGATATCATCCTCAAATAAGCTTTTTTGTTGTTGCTGTGATGGCCACTCCCACACCATGAATTGCACCTCTACATCACTAGTGAATATGCACCCACAAAGAACCTTCCTCAATGGTCCAAACAGGTGATAAACACCTTGTGCAAGATCTGGACTATAGGGCAAATTTGGTAAGATTTCAGAGCCCAGTCCATGCAAAGTCTTAGGAGTCATTTGTGCAATGTGTGGCCTCACACCATTGTGCTGAAGAACACCTTCCTTGAGCTTTCCATGCCATTTGGTCTGAATATCTGGCTTCATGTGGCTTTGGAAAACATGACAGTAGCTGTTGCTGTTGACTGTGCCCTGTGCTCTGTGACTTGGACAAGGAATGGTCCCATGCAATTCCAAAACAGCATGAGCAAGACCTTGCCAGAGAATGGTTAATTGCAGAATTTTGGGGACAGCGCAGACAAAGTGTGTTTTCACTGCATGCTCTACCTCTACCTTTTGGGACCATAATGGTGGACCCAGGTCTTGTCCCCCATGAAAGTGCATGAGAAGACCCCCCTCCCTTTGTCCCAGACATATTGCAGAAGCTGGGGACACACTTCCACACATTGTCATCTATGTATACCTGAGCAGGTGCTTTGGCATCCAACACACACACTTCTCACTAATTCACTGATCCTGAAAAATGGTGCGGATTCTGTCAGCATTTACACCTATTTCTGCCACTAGTTCAGGATGCTCATTCACCTGTTCACACATAAAACAGGGTCAACCTGAGAGTTTACTTCCCTACCAGAGATCACTTCGTAGCCCTGAAGTAGAAACGTTTTTAATTCCCTTCAGCATAGTTGTTGCCATTCATAATGATAACTGAATATTTTTCTGTCTATATCCATCTGCAATGAGGTTCAGGGCTCAGGATGTTGAACCCAGCTGCAGAGAGTTAAGGGGATAATAGCCTACCACTTAAAACAGGGGTGGTCAACTATTTCAGCTGGAGGGCTGCTTAGTGAGTTCTGGTGAGCTGTTGAGGCCTGCAATTGTAGCCCTGCCCCTTGACAGGTGCCCCACCCCCTGGCTGCCATCTTGGGACCAGAAGTCCTGCCCCTAACCCCTGACCTTTGCCACCAGAAGTCCTTCCACTTGCCCCCAGAAATACTCCCTTTTGGGAAAGGGGTTTGTCATCCTGGAATCAGAACTCCCCCCCCCACCCCACCCCCCGCAAATTATATACTAAAAATGAAACATCTACACTAACATGTTTTAACTATATTTCAAAAAATACTTTTGTCCTGATTTGTGTGTGTTTGTGTCATGTATATAGAGGTGATTGCATAATAGCTCAAAATTTAGTCTAACTCTTGTATATTGTGGGGGTGGGGGATGTGAGTGTGGGGTGTGCATGCATGTGTATGGTGGGGTGTGTGTGTGGGCCCCCCTACAAACACACCCTCCATTCCATACAGCCACTTGTGACAGGGTTCACATGCCTGTGCCCAATGCCAGGGGGAGCCCCACACGATGAAGCCGGCTGTGCAGGTCATGGGGCTTGACAGGGGTGGCAGGGAGATGGGTAGAGCTGGGTTGGCTTTATAGCACAAAGCTCTCCACTGTTCCCTGTGACCAGCACATAGCATTGAGTGGGGCTGGGCCATCAGCTCCATCACGTGGGGCTCCCCACAGAGGTGTACAGCAAAGAACCCAGGAACTGCATGTGAGCCCCTCATGATGGAATCTGGAAGACCTCATGCCCCCACTGGCCTGGGCTCTGAGCTCCTGCTGCCCCACACTGGGTCCTCGCTGGCCCTGGTGCATCAGCATGGGCTCTGTGCTTCCAACCAGCTGCTGCTTCACTCCTACGAGCCACTGCCACCACTCCCCCGCACTCGCCCACCACACCCAACCCTGCCACTGCTGTTGCCACCACCACTTCCCCTGCTCATTGCTACTTCTGTCCTTCTCTTGATGCTTCCCTACCTTCCTGCCCACTGCCCACCTTCCTCCTCTCTCTCTGCCCACCCACCACTGCTTCTTCTTTCCCCTTCTGCCACTGCCACTACTTCCCTCACCTGCCACCACTTCCCTACCTGTGAGGCCAAGGTAAGGGTCATCCCATGGGAGAGGGTGGGACCTCAGCATGTGAGTGAGTGGGGCTCAGCCCCATGTGAGCAGAACAGGGGCAGCCTAAGGCTGGGCTGGACACAATGAATTGGGAGAAGCATTCTGTATAGATAATAAAAGGACTGAAACTAAGAACTTACTGGGTTTTGTGAGGAAACTGGTGCCTGAGCCTGCCTAAGGGAGTGTCAACCTGCTAAACCATCCCTGTTCAAATCTTGTGAATTTTTTGGCCTCTATAATTTCCTGTAGAGTGAGTTTCAAAGTCCTAATAAGTGCTAGGTAGAAAAACATACCTTTAAATCAGTTCTGAATTAATCTTTTTTATTTTATTTTATTGAATGCCTCTTGTTTTGCATGCAAAAGACTTTCACAATGTGTATGTATTAAGTAGCAATGACAGCCAGCCAGCAATGGTGCCAAAATATAGCTCCTTGAAAACTCTTTTTAAAGTGCCATGAAATCCCAAATTCCAGAGAGAACAGGTAGAAAGTCTGAAAGTAGATGGACTTTTGAACTTGCCTTCAGGAAAATGAATGATACTTTTTTGGCCTTGGAAATCTGAAACTTGTCCTAAATCAAGCGGAATTGACTTGTGACTGAAGGAAATTGAGCTTGCAAGGATCATGAAAGCACATAGGTAACGTTTTTTTCAGCTGTAAACCTCAAAGTACATGGGTAACATGGAGCATTGTCTTCATGTTTTAGCTAATCAAACTGATTTCTAGCTTTGGTCCTCATGGGTCCACTGAGCACTGTACCTGATTGGCCTCTGCTGGCCAATGTGAAAGGGAGTTTTGACAAATTGCCCCAGGATCAGAGAATGAAAACCTTAGGTTCACAGGGCATTTGCAGGTATAGGTTCACCCACTGTGTATATGAGTGCTAAAGATCACGTAGAGAACAGGGTAAGGACCCGTATCAGAGAAATGCATTGCTATTTCTTTGTAGTTGTCCAAGGCTCAGAACAGCAAGGCCATTGAGGACTCCCTAATGTCCTTGATCCCTGGTGGATGTTTCACTGATATCAGTGGAAGGGCCATAATGATAAAGAGTCAGACAAAAGTCTTTGCTTTCTACCTGCCCCAAGGGGAAGGTTAGAGAAAGGGATGGCAGGGATGGCAATGGAATGTTAAGGAAAGCTCTTACCAGCCGATGGTACAGACAAACACGTTTTCTTTGTTAAATGATTAATGAAGCTATTAGTAGAACTGGAAAGGAGCTCTACAAACTGAGTTTCTAAGTAAATTAGAAATATTTCTGGAGACCAAGGGGAGCATGTCTAAGTGAAATGTCACAGACAGACCCTAAAGATGTACTGATACTGGAGAACACCTTCTCTGCAATCTCTTGGGAGGAACCATCTGTAACCCATTGGTTAGTGGGTAACTATTGCTTTTTGTGCCCAATCCACAAAGAAGAATGAGCCCATTGCTGCCGAGGCAAAGGAGAACTCTTTTATTAGCGCAAACTGGAGCAGCTCGTAATGTTAACTCAAGAGATCTCAAGTTCTAGTGTTGCGGGTTTGGGTAAGAAGGCAACTGTTACATCTGGACTACTGAGTAATGCAAATTCATTTTCACATTTGAGCTATGTGAACCTTTCCAAATTCTGTTGAAAATAGTTCCCTTGTCTTTTGTCAACACCAGTTCTCTTCACATGCACGCTTTTTTCATATAGCATCTGATATCATCTTCCAAATCTATGAGGCACTGAGCATGTCTACACGTGATGCTATGTCACCCTAGCAATGTGCTATGGTGACATAATATCTGCAGTGGTCTACACATGACCAGCAGCTACTTTTCCATAGTGACATGTTCCCTGTTACAGTGCAGTGCAATGTGAAGTAGCTGCTAAAAATAACCATGCACCACGTGTACAACACTGTACACACTGTTACTGTACCATGATTTAGTACTTCCAAACAACTTTGCCATAGTGATGTGTAGACATACCCGCTATCTGGTATTATCACTCAATATGCACATTCCATCTGCCTCATTTGGGCATTTGTAAAGATTGCAGCTTTCGATTAGGTGCTGTGTAGTTTGTTGGACACTGCATTCACACAGGGCTGTCCAAGAAGTTCATTTTGTGGAGTGGTGTCTTGAAGTGGCCATATCCAGATCTCAGTATGTTCAACTTAACCCATGCTTCTCTGTCAAGGTTGTGCCCAATGGGGACTCTTTGGTATTGGTATAAAATGCTGTAGGAATAGGTCTGATCTTTCCCAGGAGTTGGCCCACTTTGTTGCAGCCCAAAGATTTGGTTCAGCATCCCCAATCTATTTTAGGAGCTTGTGGGCTTCATGTATAAACAGTTACTAACTTTTAAGCTTCTTAAGTCTCCATCTATTCTGGTCTTCAATTGACAGTTGATGAAGCAGGTGATTGTCATCATTTTTTGCCTCTGTTGCCAGTAATGTTGTGAGGCTGTATATTCTTATATCAGTTGGACTAATCCCAGAGAATACAGGGACTATATCTGTGGGTGTGTAATTTGTGCAGCCTGTTTTTTGAGTCTCAGCATACTGTTAAGTACAGTGTTGAGCTTTTTAGAAAGACAACTCCTGGACCATACACGAGCACAATATTGCGCTGGGGCATATACCATTGCAAATGCAGTGGTTCTGAGCACTTTGAAATTAGCACCCTATGTCATGTTGGCCAAACATCTTAAGGCAGCTACCTGTGCAGAGACTTTATGGATGACCTTCTGAATGTGATATTTATAGCTGAGGGAACAGTCTAATGTGACTCTTACGTAGGTTGGGGAATGCTCATGGAGAAGGATATGGTTGCCTACTCTGATATTCAGCATGCTTCTGGCTCAAAGACTGTCCAAGTAGAAGAGTGATGATACTGACTTATTGATGCTCAACTTTAAGTGCCAATTATGCAGATAGTCAGTGATGACTTCCATGTCGGTATGCAGTACCTTTTCCAGTTCTGTCATGTCAGAGTCCTTGGGCTACTGTAGTGACATTGTCAGCATACACTCATCACTTAGATGTTGTATATGGAAATTCTGAGATGTAAACATTGAAAAGTATCGGTGTTAGCACTTTTCCACTTGCTGCAGTCCCTGAAATTTGACATTATTTGGTTTGAACAGGCTGTTGTAACCTTCTCAGGTTGTTATCTTCACAAACAAGGTCTGTGTTTAACCTGTCTTCGGAAATTAAAGTAAGGTCAGGGACCAGAGTGGAAATTAGAATATAAATGCAATGCAGACTTCATCTGAGGCAAACTTTGAGCGTGTTGAATGTTCAGGTACAACTATTTTCATTCCAATTATTCATGTCTTAAATTCTAGTCTCATCACTATGCCGACATATTGAATGGCTTTAGAACAGAGGTGGGCAATTATTTGGGCTGGAAGGCCACTTTAGCAAGCTGTTTGGGTGAACTGGTGCAGGCTTGGTCGGCATTCCACCCAACCCCCTGTGCTGGGCTGGGTCAGCACCTTCTCTGCCCCCCAGCCCACAATAGCTCCCCCAAACTCCCTAACTGGCTCTGCCCTGGGACCGGACTCCACACCGTCATTGCCCTGCAATCCTATGATCCCAGCTCTAGCCTTGCCTACCGGTCTCACTCCCCTCCCTCCCGAAGCCCCATCCCCTCCATCTGGCCAAGCATACCCTGCCTGGGTGGGTCCTGGGCTGGTCTCCATGGTGACCCCACCTGCCTGCTTCATCGGATGCCCCTGGTCGTGGGTGTGGGGTGGACAGGCCTGAGTGCCCAGGAAACAGGGTCAGGGCTGGAGGCAGCAGTGATACTGGCAGTGGCAGCCAGAAGGAGCTGCCACCCTGATGGACAGCTGTGGACAGCAGGACCAGCCACATACACCATAACCTGGGCTGTCCACCGTTCCTGGGTCAGGTGGGGCCAAGAGACACACAGTAAGCTGAATAAAATTACTTGGTGGGTCAAATCTTGCCTGTGGGCTGTATTTTGCCCACCCCTGCTTTAGAACAATCACTTTCTCTTATTGCTGAGCAAAAATTTTGGATAAAAAGGTATTCAATGAAGTTGCAGTTTGTGGTCAACCAACATAATTTGCAAATTTGCCTTGAGTTTGGCAAATAGCACTGGGAAAAAAAAGATCAAGAGAGATGAGAAATGGAAAAAATTTAAACATTTAGTTTTACTATTTCAAAATAAAATGTTTTATTTTTTCATTTTCAAACACCACTTTGAGACCAATTTTATCTACATGTACATTGTTTATTAGAAATAAAAATCCTTAAAAATGAAACAAAGCTTTTTGTCTCAGGTTGAATAAAATGTTTCATTAGGCTCAGCACAAATGTTGGTATGGGTAGTACAATTCAGAATGAAAAAAATATTTGTTTTTTCATTTCAGGGTGACTCAAAATTAAAAGTTTCTTCATCTTTGTATTGAAGCACCAGTTAGTCACATAGTTCTCCTTTCCATCTTTTTGTCTACTTTCTCTACAGGAGATGATGATCCTCACCTCTGGGCCAAGCATGAAATGATTATTGAGTGTGTATCATTCTAAATCAGTGGCTCTCAACCTCATTAGGCTCAAGGCACTCCTCATAAAATACCAGCTCTTAGCTTTCACTCATTTATTGACTGCAGAAGAATAATAGGACCATTTTTCTGTTGCAAAGAACTTGGAAAGACTACAACAGGTCAGATTATTTTAACTCTAGGGATTCCAATTTTAAATCGTTGGGTTTATCTTGCAAATCATGTTTGTACACCTAACATGCTAACATTGCATAGCATCCTGCAGCACCCTTGAAAGGATCTCAAGACACCTGAGGGTGCCACGGCACTCTGCTTGAGAATCATTATTCTAGACACTCAAAAGGAAGGAACTGCTAGGTCTGAAGAGAGGGGTGGGCTTCAAACACAGCTTGGAGAAAAGAATCCTCTCCCACTGATGACACTGGGAGAAAAGTAATGCCTTGTTGCAGATGCTACTTCTTTGAGTTAATAGACATCCTTAAATAGACCACTTTGAGCCAAGATCCATTTCCCAGAAGGAATATTTCACCCCTTTGGATATAAGGTCATTGACCAAATTTTGTTGGCCCAGAAGCAACTGTGACTTAAATTATCTCTTTGTGGTGATCTGTTTAATGATTGAGAGAAAGGAGATTTTTAATGAGTTTGGCTGACCTGGGTTTGAACTCCACAAGAAGTGGTGAGCATAAGAACTCTGACACAGGTGCTAAGTTTGTGTTCCTCCGCATAGAGAATTTGCAACCAGCTAGGAAGAGATGGAAGTTAAAGTCTAGTGTATAGAGGGCACCCCTTTACATTAGCATAACTTGGGTGGCTCATCTCTTCCTGACACATGCTATAAGTTACCCCCTGATAAGATTAGTTTTAAAGTATAATTATTCTTTTAAATTAATATATTTAAATGATGGGGCATGATTTATGACTCGTACTAATAATGTTAGCCTCTAAGATCTGTTCCCAAAAATACTTCTTAATATTTGCAGGGCCAGATGCTCAGTGAAGTTTGCCAGTTCTTCCTCTTGTCATGATTTGGGAAATGGAGACACTGGCTTCAGGAACTATAACTGAATGTATTAGGCCAGATTCCATGTTGATGTAAATCAGCATACCTCTATTGACTTTCTCTTGTTTATTGCCATAGTGGTGCTTCACTGATTTATGCCAGCTAGGCAGCTGGGTCTATCTGGGAGTAGCAAGTGAAAATGTGAAGCAGGTCTAATTTTGATAGCTAGTTAAATTAAGAGCCAGTCATTAGAACTTCAGCACAAAAATTATACTTGAGCTTTTCAACTTTACAAACTTTAAAACTTGGAAAGGGCTTCTGAGAATGAGCACTTAAGGAAATTTCTCAGTGTATATACTCAATAGAAAAAGAGTTTGATATGATTGCACTTGTGAAAATTGGGGATAATGTAGTAGAAATCAAGGGAACAACACTAGAGAGGTGTCACTGTCAGTAAGGAAAACGTGGGTCCTAAACATGCTCATGTGACAGCTGTTAGTTTGACTAACACAACGGAAATTGAACTGGTGCCTTTAAAAGTCAGTGTTATGTTTTGGGTGCATCTACACATTCATTAATATGCCATAGTTACTGCATGTTGAGTTTAGTACTTGCATAACTGAGTAATGTGCAGTAACTGGCACTACTGAGCACTAGCACCGGTGCATAGCTTTTTAGTGATGCTAACTGCAGAGTAGCCTAGTACTACTACAAATTAAGATATTAGCACGGGTTTTGCCCTGCATGCTACTGCTCAGTTGAATTAGGCTACTGAGAAGTTAGCATCTTGTGTAGCTGCACTCTTGGAGCTAAAACCCAAGGCAATGCTGCAACAGGCTGTTTGGATTAAGACCATAAGGAAGGGATCTCACTCAGTGTTCTCACCAGATTTAATCTCACAAGATACTCTTTTCTGGAGATGTTAGTAACTGGACGTAGGAGTTTCTAATGGAAGCCTTTCTGTATGGCTGTGTCAACACAAAAAGATTTATGGTGGGACAAAACACAACCATATTCATGTCCTTGCCACTTGTTATGCCACAGATGCACAAAATGTTTGCACAATAATACTTATTAACAGTTTGTCCTAGTTTATCATGGCAGACATCGATACAGTTATGGTGCATCAGCTGAATTCAGCATCAAAGTGTGGTGGTGAATGCTACATCCCTGGCAAACAGGAACACTGGAAACAGAAAGCATCTCCCCAGTCCCAGGGTCCCTTTGTGCCAGGCATGTCTAAAAATCATGTATGCAGCCCACCTATGCTGCACACATGGTTTTTAGTCCCAGCACACCCGACAATCCGGTGACTGTTGACCCCAGCCCTAGTGCACAGGGACTTCAAAAATTGTGTGCAGCCCAGGTGCATTGCACATGTAGTTCTTTAGACATCTCTGACACACAGGGACCCAGGGATCCTGGAGTACCAATGCACTGGGGATGTCAGAAAACCATTGCCTGGTTGCACATGTGGTGTTTAAAAGGCCTGATGCATGAGGCCACATCAACAATCAGTTGCTCCCAGCAGGAGCGGGGGAGGGGCAGTGAGCCAGACTCAAAGGGCTTCCCTCGCTGCGGACTTTAAACCTTGTGTCCAGCAGCTCTTAACACGCTACCAGGGCATGAGGGATCAGAGACTCCTAGTGTGTTTTAAAGTCTTTAGTGGAGGGAAGTCTTTCAGCTACCCCCGTACAGGGAGCCTCTGATCCCTTCATACCCTGGCAGACCATCCATAGCTACTGGGTGTGGGGCTTTGACAATTAGCTGATTGTTGGCCCCTGGCTGAACATCCCCAGTTTCATACTGGGCCCAGAGCTGTCCCCTGGACCAAAATTCAGCTGACTGTCCATTTACCCCATAAGGGCCTTACTCTTTAAACCCCCTTTGAATGGTGACATGGATATGCCAGTCTTAATTGCTGGACATGTGGTGACAACTTTTATAGCTTTTTATAGCCTGTGACACTGCTAGCCATGAGAATAATAAAGGCAGAACTTAGACAAAGGGATTGTTTCTTCTCTAACACCACTTTTATATGGATGTGATCCTGTAATTTCCATGGAGTCAGTCCTCATTCATCATATGGTAAGTGAGAAATGAATTTGGTGCACAGAGCTTTTTTGACCTTGGTTACCAACATGAACATGTCAGATACCCCATACTTCTGGTGCAGATTTTACCTCAATAGAGAATCATGCAAGTTAATCAATAGAAATTATGTGAAAGAAACGTGACATTTCCTGACAGGCCAAGAAAATGAGCTGCTCATATTATTCAAATGATGGAAATGGGCTCAGTAAGGAAGCTAGCCTGAAATTTATAACTGTATCTGAGCTACTGTCAAGATAGCCTTAGTAGCATGTAGGTTCTGTATCTTGCCTGGATCACCTACTGTGTGGCTGAGAAATCTAAAGCAATGTAGTTACTTGATTCCAAGACTGCCAGGTGGTCAATAACCGAACCAGACCGAGTGAACCCCAAATCCACCCTAATGATCTTTAAGCATTCTCCCCTATTTTACTTTAAATTTTGCTCTTCAGGAGTGTCTCAGCCAAGTGACATAGCTAAACTCAGAGGAGGCCCTGGCCATTTGTAACAGCCCCTCTGTTTTTGGTTACAATTAAAAGATTGCTTGTTTGAAAATTTGTGTATAATTTATTTTTACAACAGGGATAACAGCTTCAATCATTACTCCAGTAGGCTTGCCCCAGGGATGAATTCACTCATCATGGGTTTGAAATTTATCCTTGTTGCTATTAAGATACATCATTGTTTATGGGCAAAAGTCACTGCTTTACAGAAAACCTATCCAAGACTTTGGTGGACATACCAGTAGATTTTGTATTGAACCTCTGCATAGGGCTGATTTTCATCCCCTTTTTCTCTCATTTGTCCACAGTTATTTTCCTGGTTGTCACTGGTACATATTGTAGGGCTTAGCTCCTCGCTTGACCAGTGCCCTACCCCCTTGTGATGTCAGGGTGAGACTCTATGTTTTACCACCTTCAAGTTCTGGTTGCTGTTCTTGCTCACCTGCCACAACCTGATGTTCTTCTTGGGAGGCACCTCCAGCATGTAGCTCATGAGATCCCATATCTTTGGTGTCTTTGTGGGGCTCCAACCTTCCCTTTACCCCACCCTTACCACATCCAGTGTCAGCATGGACATTGTTGTCTTGAAGCTCCAATTCCAAGTGATCACGTTTCACCTGAATGTCCTGCCATTGGGGTGTGAGACCTCCTGGCCACTGGCTCTTCTTGAACCATCCTTTGGCTCTGTGCAGATGTCCCTAACTTAACTGTCTGTGGCCTTGCATTAAGAATGTTTTTATAAAAGAAAACTCGGGTAAACCAACAAAAATGCAAACGATCAGCTTCCGCTAAGATTTTATGTGGGGCTTTACCTTCCGCTACAGGCTGTACACTGTGGGCTTCGCAGCCTCCCGCTGCACCCCCTCAGCTTCAATAGGATTCCTTCACTGGGTCCCTGGCCTGCAGTCCTCACCCCAGTTCTCTGTGTGGCTGGTTGATCTGGAGCCCAGCTGAGCCCTAAAACTTCTGCCCCTCTGCAGGGGCTTCTGGCTGTGCGGTTCCTTGGCATCCCCACTTTCACCCCTCTCAGCCTTGGGGCCATGGGCTGCTTCACTGCCTCACCCGGTGGCACTCTGTGGCTCCCTTGTCTGCACTTCCTCAAGGGGTACTTGTGTAGCCAGATTTATCCCACTCTGGCTGTGCCTGGCTCTGCGTCTTGCTCCACTCCTGAGCTCAGCAGCCTCTCCCAGGCTTTTCCCCGCCAAGTTCCTCTGTGCTGTTCTTCTGCCAGGGCATGCAGTTGGGCTCTGCGTCAGCTGTGGGCCAGGCTCACCTTCCTGGCTCAAGGCCCCATCTCTCTACCCATCTCCCCACTGCTCCAGTCCATGGCCTCTTGCTCCACCCTTGTCAGCCCGTGCCTCTCCTGGGCCCTGCCTCTCTCTCCTCTCCTTAGCCACATGCTCAGCCAGTTGTTTATCGGTCCCCCTCACTCCCAGGCCCTGCCCCTCTCTGTTTCCAATCTACAGGCTCAGGCTGCTCTGGGACCAGCATGCCTGAGCCTCTTGTCCCGGCACTTTCCCAACTGAAGTGGAGAATGCGGAAAGCCTCTCTTGGCTCTCTCTTCCCCTCTCACATTGGTCATTGCTGTTTTTAAGTGTACTGGACCTGCAGTCCTCACTCCAGTTCTCTGTGTGGCTGGTTGATCTGGAGCCCAGCTGAGCCCTGAGTATGCGCTTATCTATAGTAGTGTGGATTCAGAAGAGCCTAGTTAATTTCAGTAGAGTTCTATGTTCACTGTCACTGGACGGGGTCCCTAAGGAGGGCCGTGATCACCCAAGGCCCCCCTGCTGTGCCAAGTTGGCCCAATGGGCACCCTCGATTCTCGCCCGCCACGTCTTTGATG
The DNA here is from genome assembly GCF_030867095.1 of Alligator mississippiensis. Taxonomy (NCBI): domain Eukaryota; kingdom Metazoa; phylum Chordata; order Crocodylia; family Alligatoridae; genus Alligator; species Alligator mississippiensis. The sequence goes on from NC_081829.1 coordinate 23,052,622, forward strand.
GTAAATATATAATAGAGAGGCTGTCTTTACGTCGTCCTGGACACGGTTTTGCTGTACTCTCTGACCCTGTGGGCTCCTGGACCCCTTGTGGGTCCCGTTCTGCAATGGGTGTTTTGGGGCACCCTAGCCTTATGGGCTATGCATGGCTCCTACTCCTTCACCATGCCCCAAGCCTTGCAGATGAAACTGATGTTGTTGAGTCTGGGCCTTGTTACAATTTGGCCCGCTGGTCTTCTTCAAGCTCTCTGCAGCCCAGGCTCACTCTGCGCCTCCCCTGGCGCTCAGGCTCTCCACGGCCCAGGCTCGCTCTGCGCCTCCCCTGGCGCTCGGGCTCTCCATGGCCCAGGCTCGCTCTGCGCCTCCCCTGGCGCTCGGGCTCTCCATGGCCCAGGCTCGCTCTGCGCCTCACTGGTGCCTGGCCTTTCCATAGCCCTGCTAAGTTCTGTGCCCTCTCTGGTGCCAGGGTTGGTGCATCCCAAATGCTGCACCCTCTCTGGTGCTGGGATCCCCACACTGCTGTGGGTCCACTATGAGGCCTCCTCCATCCCCTAATAGCCTCACCCAAACCACCGGTCTTAAATAGCAAACAAAACACAAGCCCCTGAGCTATAACATAAATTCAAGCCACACCAGGCGTGCTCCATCTCTCACCAGTATCAGAGGCTGTACCTGCAGTCAGGCCTCTCCCCTTTTGCTTGCTCTGGGAGAGCTCCTTCCCCCTTGGCTGCTAGCAGGGAACTGCCGTGCTGACCTCAGCCCTGGGGTTTATATGTGAGCCAGGCCCTGCCCCTTCTGGTCAGCTGACCGCTAGCAGGTGTGGGCCACTAGCTCACTCTGGTTGCCCAGGTAACCATCAGCTGGGGCTCCCCTTTTACTGCTAGGGCTCTTCCCCTAGCAGTTTCCGCTCTTCAAAGGAGCAGGGCACCTAAGTGCTCTGCAACACACCTCCCCCCTTAAGACCCTAACTCACCCGAGTGGGTCTTCACATTTTCAGGTATCGCATCCGTTTTGGACTGCTCTCGGCCTTTCCTCAGTCATCCGGCAACTCAGGAACAGAAGGCAGAGGTTTTCAGGTGTCTCCTACTCGTCTTTTCCCCAAAGGCGCACCATGTGGGATTTGCTGGGAGTTACCCCACCACAGGTAGTCCCCCCACATTAGCCAGCCTTGGTAGGGTGCAACTTAGGCCTTTTTCTCCTCTTTTACAGCCCTTCAACATGAAGAGAAAGCCTTCTCCCTCCTCCTGGAAGAGCTGCCTCCTATTACTTGGGGTACCTTTTCCCCTTTACTCCTCAAGTGCCCTGGACCTCCTCTTCTTTTGGCCACTTGTAAAGAGTCCCTTCACCCTCTGGTTTCCTGCCAGTCCATGAGCCTTCCCCAAAGCTCCCGCTGCACCCTAAGTGCTCTCTGGGCATGTTCCTCCCTTCAAAATTCTGTCTTTCCTCGGCCAGTGGGTCTTCTGCCAGGCCCTGTATACACTTTCACAAAGGCTGCTCCCCCGACTCTAGTTTCATCTAATTTCCTCAGAGTCCACCATTTGACTTGCCCGTGGGAGGTTACAAACATATAAACAAGGCCTTCTTCCTCCTATTCGTTCTTCCTCTGGCCAGATTACCTTTGGTGTTGAGGAACCTTTGGCTTCCTTAGCTCGGTCTGCCGTCTGGGTCTGGCATGGCCTTTGCTTCTGTGCAGGGCTTGGTAGCTTGCCCTCAAGGTAGAGCTCGGGGCATACTTCTATTTTTCCCCTAGCTTCCCTGGGGGTTGGCCCCTCCTCCGCATCTTGGGCCCTTGGGCCCACATTTTACCTATGGCTTCTGCCACTCTCTCTCCTTCAAAATTTATCTCTGGTCTGCTGTATGTCAGGGCTTGGGCCATCTTTGGTCTCTGGCCCTTCTGTCTGGGATGTTGCCCCTTTTGGGTGTGGCCTTGGTAGCTTGGATCACTGCTCTCGCTGCTGACCCTGAAACGTTCACTCTCCTGCCCAGCCGCCATATTTCCCTTATCTACCTCCATCTGTTTTACCTGTTTTAGCACTGTCAATATCCCAGAATCATTCCCGCTGGCAGGTTTTTCTAATTTTTCTCCGAAGTGGTTTGTTCCCTCTACATACTGGCTTACCCAGTGACTCCATTTTTGCTCCAGGTACTTGATAACTGTGGGGCTATTTTCTTCCCCCGTTGTTGCAGAATCTGTTTCAGGAGGTCTCTCCGTCATAGTATTCTTTTCCTATTGCTCTACTCCCCTCTTACTCCTGGAGTTTCCTAGCCCAATATTCTTGGGTGGTTCTTGGTCTTCCTGGACCTTAGGTGTATGAGTCACACAGTCTCTACCCATCTCTTGGTCTCTATCAAAAACCCTTTCAAGGCTTCAAGCTCTTGCAAATGCTCCTGGCATGCTATGTTAGCCCTGGATGCATGTTCCTCCAATTGCAGGCCTATTGGGTCAGTCTCTCTCTCTGTGGTTGAGTGGTCTGTAACGGTTGCCGCTCGATCTCTGCTTGCAACGCAGTTTCCCTGGCTGCGCACTCTTCCAAAAGGGTCTTCAGGGACTGTATTTCTTCCCATAGTTGGTCCTTTTTTCCCTTCAACTTTTGCCACTGAGCCCGCAACTCTGCACATTCCTCAGTTCTGGCTCTTACCTCTGTTTTGATGGACTGCTTCTGATCTTGTAATGCCTCATGACTCACCATGTATCCTCTCACTTTCTCCATTTCTCTTGCTATAGCTTTCCCTGTCTCTTCTAACTGCGTATGGCCCTCTATTAGCTTTTCTTGCAGCTCTTCGACCTGGTGTTCGGCCCATAAGCATCGCTCTTGCCAGCTCTCCAACTCATCTTGCAACCCCTCTATTCAGTCCTCCTGGCTGTGGATTTCATTCTGTAGGACACATATTAGGCTTCTTGACACCTCCAACTTCTGTAGCATCTCCTTCTGTTCCCCTGCCTTGTTGTGCAGGCTTCAGAAGACCTTGACGTCCATGCTGTCATCTCCATCTGCATCTTCTCTTCCATCTCCCGGCTCTTCTGGGCTTCATTCGCAATGAGCTGTTCTAGTGCTCAAGTTCTCTCTGCTTCTGCTGCTATCAAGTGCCTGATTTCTTTGGAGCCTCCTTCCTTTATCCCTGCTTGTACCTGCTGCTCTAAAGTGGCAACCCATGCCTCAGCTTGTTCTCTCTGGGATCAGGCTACCTCTAGCTCCCACTCCAACTGTGCCATTTTTTCCTGCAACTCATCTACCTGTAATAGCCAGGTGAAATTCTCTTGTCTCAGGCCCTCTATGTCCTCTGCCTCTTCCATAGCTAACCTGGTCTTACTCCCTTACTGGTTGAGGCCCAAAGACTTCTCCCTGTTCAGTCTCTGGCAGCGGTGATTTCCCACTCCGCTTACCCTTCAGGGCTGTGGTACCACTGCCTTCCTATAAATATCCCTTAATTCCTGTTCTAGCCCAAAGGTTCATTCCCCTTTTTAGGGACACAGGTCCCTTCCCCATGCACAGCTGGATTCCTGGCCAATACACCATTTTGTCATGGGACGGGGTCCCTAAGGAAGACCATGATCTCCCAAGGCACCCTTACCATGCCAAGTTGGCCCAATGGGCACCCTCAATTCTCTCCTGCCACGTCTTTGATGGTAAATATATAATAGGGAGGCTGCCTTTACATCATCTTGGACATGGTTTTGCTGTACTCTCTGACCCCATGGGCTCCTGGACCCCCTGTGGGTCCCATTCTGCAATGGGAGATTTGGGGCACCCTAGCTTTATGGGATATGTGTGGCTCCAACCATCCCTTTACCATGCCCCAAGACTCGCAGATGGAACTGACATTGTTTAGTCTGGGCCTTGTTACAATTTGTCCCCATGCTGCTTAGGCTCTCTGCAGCCCTGTCTCACACTGCGCCTTCACTGGCGCTCGGGCTCTCCACAGCCCTGTCTCACACTGTGCCTTCACTGGCACTCGGGCTCTCCACAGCCCTGTCTCACACTGCGCCTTCACTGGCGCTCGGGCTCTCCACAGCCCTGTCTCACACTGCGCCTTCACTGGCGCTCGGGCTCTCCACAGCCCTGTCTCACACTGCGCCTTCACTGGCGCTCGGGCTCTCCACGGCCCTGTCTTGCTCTGCGCCTTCACTGGTGCTCAGGCTCTCCATGGCCCTGTCTCGCTCTGTGCCTCCCTGACACTCGAGCTTTCCACGGCCCTGTCTCACACTGTGCCTTAACTGGTGCTCGGGCTCTCCGTGGCCCTCTCTCACTCCATGCCTCACTGGTGCTTGGGCTTTCCACAGCCTCGCTCCGCGCCTCACTGGCACCTGGGCTTTCCACAGCCCTGCAAAGTGCTGCACCCTCTCTGGCGCCAGGGTTGGTGCACCCCAAATGCCGCACCCTCTCTGGCACTGGGGTCAGTGCACCCCAAATGCCGCACCCTCTCTGTGCTGGGGTCCCCACGCTGCTGTGGGTCCCCTATGAGGCCTCCTCCATCCCCAAGTAAAGGACAACAAGAAATTGTTTTTTAGATATATAGGGAGTAAAAGGAAGGACCAGGGTGGAACAGGACCCCTACTAAATGGGCAGAAGCAATTGGTGACGGACACGGGGGGACAAGGCTGAACTCCTCAACGAGTTCTTTGCCTCAGTGTTCCTAAGAGAGGGGCTAGACAAGTCTTTCACTGGGGTTGTAGAGAGGCAGCAGCAAGGCACCAGACTACCATGCGTAGACCCTGAGATGGTGCAGAGTCACTTGGAAGAACTGGATGCCTTTAAGTCGGCAGGCCCGGATGAGCTCCATCCGAGGGTACTGAAGGCACTGGCCGACGTCATTGCACAGCCACTGGCGAGAATATTTGAACGCTCGTGGCGCATGGGCCAAGACCTGGAGGACTGGAAAAGGGCCAATGTGGTCCCCATTTTCAAGAAGGGGAGGAAGGAGGACTCAGGCAAGTATAGGGCAGTCAGTCTCACCTCCATCCTAGGCAAAGTCTTTGAAAAAATTATCAAGGCTCACATTTGCAAGAGCCCGGCAGGACAAATTATGCTGAGGGGAAACCAGCACGGGTTCGTAGCAGGCAGATCATGCCTGACTAATCTAGTCTCTTTTTATGACCAGGTTATGAAACACTTGGACACAGGAGTAGGGGAGGATGTCGTATACTTAGACTTCAGGAAGGCCTTCGATACGGTATCCCAACCCATACCAGTGAACAAGTTAAGAGGCTGTGACTTGGATGACTACACAGTCCGGTGGGTGGCGAATTGGCTAGAGGGTCGCACCCAGAGAGTCGTGGTGGATGGGTCGGTTTCGACCTGGAAGGGTGCGGGCAGTGGGGTCCCGCAGGGCTCGGTCCTTGGACCGATACTCTTTAATGTCTTCATCAGCGACTTGGACGAGGTAGTGAAGTGTACTCTGTCCAAGTTTGCGGATGACACAAAGCTATGGGGACAAGTGGACACGCCGGAGGGCAAGGAACAGCTGCAAGCAGACCTGGACAGGTTGGACAAGTGGGCAGAAAACAACAGGATGCAGTTCAACAAGGAGAAATGCAAAGTGCTGCACCTAGGGAGGAAAAATGTCCAGCACACCTACAGCCTAGGGAATGACCAGCTGGGTGGCACAGAAGTGGAAAGGGATCTTGGAGTCCTAATGGACTCCAAGATGAACATGAGTCGGCAGTGTGACGAAGTCATCAGAAAAGCTAATGGCACTTTATCATGCATTAGCAGATGCATGATGAATAGATCCAAAGAGGTGATACTTCCCCTCTATCAGGCGCTGGTCAGACCGCAGTTGGAGTACTGCGTGCAATTCTGGGCGCCACACTTCAAGAGGGATGCGGAAAACCTGGAGAGGGTCCAGAGAAGGGCCACTTGTATGGTTAAGGGCTTGCAGACCAAGCCCTACGAGGAGAGACTAGAGAACCTGGACCTCTTCAGCCTCCGCAAGAGAAGGTTGAGAAGCAACCTTGTGGCTGCCTATAAGTTCATCACGGGGGCACAGAAGGGAATTGGTGAGTTTTTATTCACCAAGGCGCCCCCGGGGGTTACAAGAAATAATGGCCACAAGCTAGTAGAGAGCAGATTTAGACTGGACATAAGGAAGAACTTCTTCACAGTTCGAGTAGCCAAGGTCTGGAACGGGCTCCCAAGGGAGGTGGTGCTCTCCCCTACCCTGGGGGTCTTCAAGAGGAGGTTGGATATGCACCTAGCTGGGGTCATCTAGACCCAGCACACTTTCCTGCCTATGCAGGGGGTCGGACTCAATGATCTACTGAGGTCCCTTCCAACCCTAACATCTATGAATCTATGAATCTAATAGCCTCACCCAAACTACCGTTCTTAAATAGCAAACAAAACACAAGCCCCTGGGCTATAACGTAAATTCAAGCTGCCCAGCTATACCATCATTCAAGCCACACCAGGCGTGCTCCATCTCTCACCAGTATCAGAGGCTGTACCTGCAGTCAGGCCTCTCCCCTTTTGCTTGCTCTGGGAGAGCTCCTTCCCCCTTGGCTGCTGGCAGGGAACTGCCATACTGACCCCAGCCCTGGGGTTTATATGTGAGCCAGGCCCTGCCCCTTCTGGTCAGCTGACCGCTGGCAGGGGTGGGCCACTAGCTCACTCTGGTTGCCCAGGTAACCATCAGCTGGGGCTCCCCACTCATTGCTAGGGCTCTTTCCCTAGCAGTTTCCACTCTTCAAAGGATCAGGGCACCTAAGTGCTCTGTGACATTCACCAACATAAATACATTCAGAAACGAACCTATTCTATGCCAAAGAGTAAGAGTTGCCTTCTCCTCTTATTCTGTAAAGTGCTTTGTATCCTTAAATGCAGTGATTCTATGATTCTAATGCAGTGATTTTCAACTAGCATGCCACAGCGCCATAGGTGCCACAAGATCCTTTTAAGATTGTTAGATATGCAAAAACCTGCACATGATTTAGAAACTAAATTCAGATTTGAAACAGGAATCATAGTGTAAAATATACTCTGACCTTCTGTGGTCCTCCTCACTTCTTTGCAACAGAAGAATTGCTTTATTATTTTTCTATATACAAAAAATGAGTGAATGCTAAGAGCTGGCATTGTCTGAGTCTAAAGGTGGGGTCCTGAGTCTAACAAGATTAGGGAACCACTGTTCTAATAACTAAAATAAAGGGCTATCTCCTTAATAATTCTGTAAACTCTTCAGAGCAAAAAGCATCATTTGATTATGCGGTTTTTTTGCAATGCATAGCAGAATGGGGTGAATTTCTGGACAAATCGAGGTCAATGCAAGAAGTCCTACCGACTTCAGTGGGACTGAAATTTCAGCTGCTAGGAGAATAATCCCCAATCTTCTCTAGCCCATAGGTACCTGCAATAGGAAAATAATATTCTACAGCAATACTGCACTTTGCTATTTGAAGAAATATTTATATATTAAAAATAAAATTTCCAGTAATCAGAAAAAGCATTTATGGGTGAGCCACAAGTCGGGGACCACTTGCCAAACACAGTAGATAATAAATAATAGTAACTCATGAAATTACTTTGTACTGTGATCATGCACACGATCCTTTTAGAGAAAGCTGCAGTTAAATGATAAAATCCACCAACTGGGCAAGGTACTGATCATTAATCAAAGGCCTTTTACATACCTTGCAGGATGGAACTATATTGAGTCCATGAGCCAAATCTTGAGACTTGAAATTAATAGCAATCTCCTAGTGGATTTCAGTGGAACTAGGATCTGGGCCAATACCCAGATCTTTGGGAGGCTGCTTTTTTTCTTTTTTTGAAAAAAAAATATAATTTCAAATTAGATTTTTAAACTAGATGTAAAATATTTTTATTAGATTAATAGTGTTTCATTCCCTCCATACACATCAATTAGTACTCTTAGAAATTCACATCCATTCAAGAGGTATAGTCATAGGACAAATTATGCTCTTCATTATATTGGTGGAACCCCTTTGAAGGCCAGGAAAGAAATTGGTTGTGTATCTAGAATCAAATAATTGGATCTACATCATTAGTAGTTGGCTCACAATATGTATATATTTCTTAAAAGAATTATAGAAATGCCAGAGGAAATGTCCAAGGCTAGCCAAAATAATCAGCAAAGTTCCTAGAGCCAAAAAACAAATTCTCCTAAAAAAAACTTATACAGTACGTCTATTATTGTTTCCTGAGTCTCTCAATAGTCCACATCAAGAGGCAAAAATAATTAGAGGAAAGGACTAAAACACTACTGTACCACAGTTGCAAAGACAGCATTTTGAAACTGATTTGTTGGTACAATCTGTACCAAGCAGAAGTAAAACATTTTGAAATAGACCAGATAAACCATACTGCTCAAGTGTCACCAATTATGCACTTGGTATTTGGGCAGAATTATTGCAATTGGATCTCAGCAACAGCAACTTGAAGAGGTCATGCCCTCTTCAAAGTGTAGGTGTGGAAGTCCATCAAACCAAACCAGTGATTATATAAATATTTCAAGAGAAGAAGTCAAATTGGTAATGTTTTTCAGCCTTAATCTCTAAGGCTGTTACAAAGGAAAACCAGCATAGTCTAAAATGCCAAATCCTCTCATTTATTCCTGAGATGCTCCTATTTAATTCAGTGAGGTTTCCCAGAACAGAACTTGGCCAAAACTGCTATAGCATTGGACCTCAGCTGAGCTCCAGGCCTGAATTTTATTGTGGGGTAAGGGAGCTGGGGGTGTTGCTGCAGGAGTGTGTGTGTGTGGGGGGGGGAGCACTTTAAATGCAGCAGCTCTGAGAGCTGTTCTAATTAAAGTGCCTAAAGCATCTCACGGACCATACTGAAAAATGCCAGCGGGGTTGCTTTAGCTAAAGCCTGTTGAATGAGCTTTTATTAAAGCACCCCCACTGCCATTTTTCAGGGTGAGGATGCTAATTACCATGGTCCAGCAGACTCAATTAATCAAGTCTGCTCTAATGAGCCGTAATTACAGCGTCTGTTCTGACGCGTTGTAATTAATTAAGTCTACTCTGATGCATTGTAATTACTGCATGTCGGAGCAGCCTCACTGCACATGTGTAGGCACCCTGGGCTTTTAAGTTGGTTCTTTTTACAGGCAGGAGTCATTCAGAGTTCAGATCCAGACCCAAAATCTTTTGAGTTGCTGGAGACTGCTTTAACATTATGCTGCCAATAGCTCTATGTTGTTCTGATACAAAAATTTAAATGTCTTTTTATCTTCAACTTGATACCCTTGCTTTTTAAAAAGATGTTTTTTCTTGTTTTTAGTTGAACTAGTTACTTCTCTTGGAAAGTGATTCTCATCCTAATTAATTGTGCTGATTTGTTCTAATCTAGAAGCTAGAACAAGGGGTGTGTCTACATGAGATGCTTTACTGAAAGTAGAGCTACTTACAGTGCAGTTAGCATCTGTGTCTACATGTGCAGACACTTACTGTACAGTAATTGGCTCTAATCATGAATAAATTTGGTACCCGCAAAGTAGCAAATTTACTTATGATTAGTAACTGCACAGTAGCGCACATGTAGATGCTTGACCAGAAGCAAGTATGTTCACGGTCATCTGGGCAGCAGAGGCTGGGAGATTGCTTCCTGCCTCTGTGAGCTGCCTGCTGTCAGGGCAGACTCCACCACTGGAGCCTGGGTGGGAATAATGTCCCCCTGCCCTGGCAGCAGGGAGCTTCCAGCCCCTGCTCTGCATTTGCAGGGACAGGGCTAGGCCCTGCAACCATGGGACTTGGGCTGGCAGATAAGGATCTCCCAGCCCCATGATTGCAGAGCAGGGGCTGGGAGCTCCCTGCTGCCACGGCAGGGGGACATTGTCCCCACCTGGGCTCCTGTGGTGGAGCCTGCCCTGGCAGCAGGCAGCTCCCAGGGGCAGGGAGCAATGTCTGAGCCTCTGCCAGGAAACAGCTGTCTCCTGGCCCCTGAGCTAGAACCCATGGGGAGACTAGAGCTGGTTGCAGGGCTGCAGGGAGAAGGAGCAGTCTGCTGCTAGGAGCAGCAAGTCTTCTCCCACATTCCTGCACGTTTAGACACATGCCTGGGAGAGTTAACTCTCGAGTAGTTTACTTGAGAGTAAACTGCTTCTGGATTATTTGCACTTGTAGACATGCCCATACAGAGCTTTGATTCTTCTCCAGACTCTGAGGTAATGAGGAAGTTTTTGTACTTCTCAGCAAAATCTCATGGTCTTAGAGACAGAGGTCTCAGGTTTAGTCTGTACAGGTAAGCCCAATCAGGGCCATTGAGACCAATCTAAGATCATGGTCAATAGGTCTGGGTGGTGTCCATCAGACTCATGGTTCTTAGTCCTGCTGAAGGGATCTACAGCTTTTACTAGACTGTAGGCAGGGACTCCTGCTGCCCCCCCCCCCCAAGTCAGAGCTGTGTTACATTCTAATGTTCCTGACATCAAAGAATATAAATAAAAATTCCTTTCCCTTAATTATTTAGTTATTCCATTTTCATTCTTTATCTCTTCAGTATTGTTTGCATGTAAGCTCTAGAGCAACAATGGAGGGTTTACCAAAAAGTCCAGAAGAGCGTTTTTGAAATATCTATGATTAAAAGATTCTCAAGCCCAGAAGGAGAATGAACCTCTGACTCTGTGAACAATCTGTAAATATCCATACAATAGATATTGCCAGATTCTCCCATGTTAAAATGTGTCAACTACTGGTACTGCCCCCGTAGCTGAGAAAGGACTTGAGTCTATGAACACTTTTCTCATTAGCTTCTGAAACTGATAAACCAAAGATCAGCTGTGCTTTTAATTTTTTGTTAATGTGATAATCACCTATATGGCAGGAAATTTACTCATTTTATGCATACCTTGAATGCTGCAGTAGCCTCATCATTAACAGTAGTGTTTGGGATCAGCTCTAAAGTATTTTTGGTAAACACCTTTCTTATGAAAGAGTAGTGCTCAGTTCTGCCTAATTCTGCTCTGATTATGAACATGAAATTTACCACTGATTTCTATGAAGGTGGTTAGATTAATGCAAAACACTGGTGAAAATACAACCAAAATTTGTTGCAATTCTGTGCATATGCCAGAAGAGACAGGAACCAAAGGAAATATGGATTGTTCTTCTTCAAGAAGAGAGACCATTATTTGGCATTTGCACTAAAATGTCTCCATTAATTATTAGAAATGATCCTCTGAATTAATCATTTTTTATTCCATCCACTAGGTGACATTCACACTAGCCAGTCCTTTCCAAACATGCACTTTGATTAATAACTGGTAAACCAGAAAATAGATAAGTTGGCTCAGAAACCCATCTTTGCTTTCGAGAAAAAAGCAATAGCTCCAGCTACAAAAAAATGTTTTCCAGTCAGACCACCCATAAAACTGCTTGACATTTTGTTTTGTCTTGGATGTTAAAAACATTTGGCCTACAAAAGGAACTTGGAAATCTACCAGCAGTTGCATTTATCAGACTCTGGAATGTTTAGAACAGGTTTGAGTCAAAATCCACAATTTATTATTTTAAAATAACGGGTACAATTATTATGCTGTGATATATTCTCACCTCAGCGTTCACTGTATTCTGGCCATGGCTTACTACCTGCAGTCACCAATGACTTCTGTGAAAGAGGGTCAATGTGTAACTAAAGTGATCCCATAATTGCCAGACATGTATGAGACATTGTGATCAGAGTGCCAGATGGGGAGTTGGTATCCAGAGTTCTGTCCTAACTTCATTGGCTGATGAGTACATTTTTATGAAAATGAAGTAAATAAGAAGTTAAAGAAGTGATGAGCCACTTAAAAAGGGTGCTCAGCATCCCTGAAAAATTAGGATGTAATCTCTATTTCTTTTGCTCTAAAATGCATATAATATTCCTTTCTTACCTCAAAAGGAGGCTGAACATTTGAATGCATTCTTATTAAGTGTTTTGGGATCTGTCCATGGAAGAGAAGGTTAGCATGTAATTCTGCTCTTTTAGAGTAACATCATATGTGTAGTGCCAACCCTGTATCACTGACCTATGCATTATAAGAAGGCACAGGGATTAAGCTAGGATGAAATACACACCAGTAGAAGCAATCAAAAGTTTGAACCCAGATAATTTTCCCATTTCAATTAAAAGTTTCAATTTCCAACTGTGATTTTGAAATAGAAAGTTTTGAGGCGACATGTGAAAACTAAAATGAAAGTGTTTGACTTATATGTTTTTCTTATTCAGTTTGGAGAATTGAAAACCTGATTTTAACTTTTGAATGTTTAGGCTTTCCCCCACCCCCATACCAATTCTTTTTCTCCCTTTAACTTTTGCTCTTTTTTCCACTTGGAAAAGGTTGAAGTAAAAAGTGTGTGTTTTGTTGCTTGTAATAGGGAAAGGCTGGAAAACAGAGAGAAATATTGTAGGGCTGAGATGGGGGTTGAATAAAAAAGAAAGTAGAGAAGAGTGAGAAGGTTCTTGAGAATACAGAAACCAAAAATGGAATCAATCTCTTTTTTTTGGTTTTCAAAAAAACAAAAGTATCATCAACATTTAAATGGGAAAAAACATGTGAATTCCAAAGTTTTGTTCTTGATGGAAATGAAACAAAAATTTACCAATGAGTTTCTTGAGAAAAGCCAATAGTTTTTTAATGGAAAAGTTCCAAAAGAAGATTTTTTACTGTGAACAGTTGCCACTGGGGAAGTTGTAATTTTCTAACCACCTGTAATCCACACAAGTTCCAGAAATTACATGGATTCTAAGGGCACCTGGGGAGGGCCATACTCAAACATATCTACTGAATCCTGAATGTGCCTCCTTCACTGGAGACAGAGAGCTCAGGAGCAGAAGCTTCATCACCTCATTTCTGAGTCTGGAATATGTGAACAGGGGCTGGTTGGTGGGGAATACTCAAGAGTAAACCACTCTACACCTACACTGAGAGTGTTTGTAGATCTGAGGTTGTTATTTAATTAGAATAAACTCCATATCTCCTTCACATCTACTCTACAGTAATTCAGTCATAGGTCAGTCAACCCTTTGCTGTTTGGCTGTATATGACAAAGCACAGGCTGTGCTTGTCACTAAAAGGCATGTAGGCAAGCAGCAGAGCAGCCTGCAGGTTGCTGCACTCCCAATCAGGCACATGACCGGCAGGAGACTGTCTGATTGGGAACAGGGCCCGGCTGTTTGTGTTAAGAACAGGCCATGAACAATGGAGTCAGCAGTTTGCTGCAAGTAGCTGGGAGAAGAACATCACCTGGCTGGAGCTGCTGCTCACCTAACATCTTGGAAGTACAAAGCAGGAGTTATGGTGATGGTGGAGGTTCCTGGTCCTGGGGCATGACCTAAAACAACACCCTACTGAGGCTGGATGGTGTGGTGGGGGTGCCAGTGGCAGGGCAGTCTCCAGGAAATACCACACCTGTGCCTCCCCAGTGAAGGGCGAGCATGGGGCACCAGAAAGTCTCAGCCCCTGCTGCCTTGCAGGTTACCCTGTGGAGGGGAAAGGCTAGGGGAGCACACCCTGAAGAAAAAGCAAAGAGCTCAGTTCTACTGTGTGGAGTCTGAGGTGGGGTCCAGGTCATGTGAAGGGACCTGAGACACAGCCCAGGTCCACAGTGAGGCCTGAGGTTCATAAAGGGAGCTGGGTGTGAGACTCCAGGGGGTTCGGATTCTGAACCCCAAAAAGGAGCCAGGTGGGAGGCTCTGGGGCAGGGGTATTAAGGCCCTGTGTGTCAAGCGTGGGATGAGGCCCAGTGTGGGGCATGAGGGAACCAAGAGGATCCAGAGCTGGGCAGGGAGCCCGAGTGAAAGGGAGGGGCTCAGAGACCCAAGTGGATGTAATTTGTGAGCCCCAGTGTGGGCTACGGGATTATAGGCCAGGTGTTAGGCCAAGTAAATTTAGGCTGAGTGATAGGCCATGGATGCCAGCTGCAAGGCATGGGACATGGTATAAGAGGAGGTTTGTAGCCGTAAGCATCGGGGCAATTAAATGGGCAGCCTCCCGCCTGATTAACAACATCTAATTGGTTTCATCAAATGTGTGGCAGGTGAGGCAGATGGGTAGTTAGCCCTGAGACAAGTGTACAGGCCAACGATTAGATGGGCCCTGGGACCCCCACTTGTTACACTGTACCATGTGTGAGCTCTCAGCACAGGGTCTGGCCAGAGCCCAGGGGGTGAGCACTGCCACCACCACCCATCCCTTCCTCTCCCCTTCTGCTGAATGCCATGGGATAGAAAAGGGCAAAGAGCTGCAGCATTCATCCCCCAGGCTCTGGAGCCATGCGAAAGCAGTGGCTCTGGTCAGACCCCACCCCAATCAGCTGGCAAGCTAAGAGGCCACTGTTGACACAGAGCTTTGGCCTGAGCCCACATTGACTGGCCATTGATCTCAAAGCTCACCAGCAGGTTGGGATGAGGTCTAACCAGAGCCAGTTTCCATGTGGTACAGCAAAACTAAAGGGCCTGCACCCCCTTTTCCCCATTCCCAGAGCCACTACTGGTCAGCCCTGATTCATTTGCAAGCCTGTTTCTTTCCCCTATGGCATGGGGTGCCTCAGACAACCATGCTGCACAGACCACACAGAACTGAAACTATGCAGGATCTCCCACCACAGTGCAACAGAGCTACATGTGTCCCACTGAGGACAAGTTGCTCAGAACAAGGAGGGTGAAAGCGTTTGTTCCTTAATGGGCTACTTTTCTATTGTGACTTTGAGAGATGTGCAGGAGGTAGCAACCAGCAAGAGTGTGTGGAGTGGTCATTAATGAGGCTATTCAGCAAGGAGAGTTGAAAGATTGTTCCAAGAGGGATCAAAGGGGAGCAGAAAAGGAAGCTGGTTTCCCATTGTTAGTAACATATGTTTGTGGTAAGCCCACTCCGCTAATTCACTGCTAACCATGACTTGCCATTCAAAGATAAAGCCTTCAGCATAATACCCGCTGGAGGTTGCACATATGTACAAGCACAATTATTTCACAATATATATTTTACAATAATAAATGTAAATGAAATATGAAGGGTAAACGTTGGATGCCTCCTCTCAGTTGGGCCTCACAAAGATCTCCCAGCAAGAGAAGCCAAATAACCTCCAAGTGCTATTGATTGATGGAAACCCTACCTCTTGCTCCAGCCCTCTAGCTGAAATAGCTTCTATTGGGCTGACAATAAAATAAATAAATGGATTTATTTTTAAAGCAACCACAGAGCCAAGCTTTACTTTAAATAAAATAAACAACTGCTAATGTTTTTTCTTCCCATCCCTTTTTGCTTCCCAATCCTGTACCTTTTAAAAACACTTGTAAATAGTTGTATCTGGCCAAAAACAGTCATTCTTCATCCTAAACTAGACTTCAGGGATGATGAAAAAACAAATGCTTGTAGTTGCAATTCATTGTATAAAGTGCAGGGAACATGGACTGGTTTTGCGTCTGGAAAATCCTGGCTAACATTTGTTTTTAAAGGTTTGTTTTGTTTTGAAGAACACAGTCAATGATAAAATCCATGAAATCATACCTAGCAGAAGAGCTCATGCTCCACAAAGTCTGAAGTAAACTTGGAAGATGTCTCAATAAACTCCATCTCCTTCAGGGCCCCACAACGCCATGTGGTCAGAACTGCAGGTAGGAATCATTTCACATAATTTGCTCAATCAGCGGTCAGGCAAGTATAACTGAACCTTGTATTATACACCATCATGATCAGGAATATGAGGTCTGTTTTTTATTTCTCTGTATAAAGTTAATATGATCGGGCACAGCTGTAGGAATGGCAGTGTGATTGGTCTTTTATGGTAGGGTTTGCACCTTTTCCAAATAAATCTGAAGAATAAATTGGGTGCAAGATGAAAATTTTAAATTAGTAGCCCAAGTTCCAGTTTCCAGTTTCCAAATATGACTTCGGCACATAAGAGTACTTAAGACTTATAGACTTTTAAAGGATTTTTGCCTCCCGAGATACCAAGTCACACTGATGCTTTTAAAGTTTTACTCCACAGCTAGCTCTTGGAGGATAGAGGATTTTTCAGTACAGTAGTAGGTCTGAAAATTTGGAGAAAATATTGGTTTAGGTTGAATTGAAAGGGAAAAAAAAATAGGTTATTTATTTTCTTTTTAAAAAAAAGAAAAATTTCATTTGGCACTTACCCAAAACAGTTTATTTTGGCTGAAATTAAATATTTTGTTTAGCTTTGGTTTATTTAAATGTTTTGTTTGAACTTCTTTATTTAATTAGGGTCAATGATAAAAGAAAACTGCCACTTAGAAAGAAAAACTTTAAGAAGTTTTGCTTTGAATTTGCTGAAATGAAGGATATCCAAAATATATTGAAATTAAATACCTCAAAATATTTAACCTTTTCCTCCCTCTATTGGCTTGAACTATTTACTGAATTGGGTCTGGATTTTAAAATATTTTTAGTTTCCCCCAAACCCCATTTTTCATAACATTTTTTATAACTGAAAAATTTCCATTAACTGAAATAATGGAACTCATGCCAGGGAGGGCTGGTTGAGATTTTTTAAAACAGCGGTTCTTAACCTTTTGGCCCTGCAGGTCAAATGAATGGTGTGGGACCGGTCCTCAGGCTTGATTAGACTCCCCCAACCCGGGATTGGACCCACACATTTGGATTCTGACCTGACTGCTGCAACCCAGTCCTGCGAGCAGGGATCGGGACCATGGGGCCCTGTGCCACCTCCTTCAGACCCGTTCCCTGGGACCCTGTGCCACCACTGCTGGACTCTGCACACCAGGATCAGGGTCCCAAGACTCTGTTCTGCCCCTGCCCAGCCCTCTGTGCAGGGATTGTGCTCTGTGGCCAGCACCTATGCAGCTGTAATTCCTCACTTGAGGCAAAGAAGCTCCAGGATCGCTCAGCTACAGGGAGAGACTGCATTGCACCATGGGGGATGTGGTCTACTCAACTATCAGGGTCGTTGAAGGAGAACAGTGGCATGAGGGACCAGAAGCCATAATTTCTATGAGGCAATTTGTTGACCTGAGGAGAAACAAAGATGAAGGTCTACTGAAAACCAAACAAAATGTTTCAACATTTCTGAATCCGTTGTTTTTTTCTTAGAAAATTTTTATATTGCAAACAGTTTGCTGTTTCAACTGTTTGTTCCCACTTGGAATAAAAACAAATGTTAAAATAAAAGACTTTTCCATAGGATGACTCCTCTATTTTTCAATTCCTTCTAGCTCTAACTAATTTACATGTCCTAGCTCTCACTCAGGTGCTCTAAGTATTACATAATGATATCCTAGATCTGTCACTTCTGGGCTATTTGAAACAGGTTGTGTTTCTTGTAGGTAGTCTATCATTTTTGTGCTCCTATCTCAGTTTTTTGGAAGTTTTTGGCAAATAAAATGGTAACTAGTTCACTGGTTGAAACAAACTGAAGTCTAAAAAGCAACCTGCTTTTCAGATAGCAGAGGATCAGCACTTTCTCAAGATCAGGGCTCTTAAAATGATTCAAGTTGAGTATCTAAAATAACTTTTGAAGGTCTTGACATACGAGTGATTACATTATCTCCTGCCATTATGTCATACTAACTTTTATATCTTATCCAAGTTGTAGCAAACACAGTACTTAACATCTCTTGCAACCACAAGTATATGGTGGTCCTTCTGGCTTATACCTGTACAATGTCATGATAGTCTCAACAAGAAATATGTCTGCCCATTAACAATCATGGGTGGATGGTAAAAATAAAAAGCAGGATTTTATCAAGTAGCTTAGAAAATAGACAAAAAAATTTATCAAAATTAAGTTTTTCAAATAAACCCATTCCTCCAAATGCCTCACAACCTGTTCACTTCCTAATCAACATGTATCTGCTACCACAAAAAAAAAAAAAATTCTAGACATTGGAAACTCATGGAAAAAAGCAACCTTTTTTTCTAGAAGGCTGTGGTATCAAAAGTCTGCTTTATACTATGAAATGGGTTCTATCTTGGGATAGTTTAACATTTTCCAGTAACTCGTTTTTTGAACAGAATTATTTTTGATGAAGTGAAAACATTCACCAAAAACATCTGCACATGATTTTTTTCATTGACAACTGGGAACCTCCAGATTTTCAGCTAACCTGCCTATTTTACAGTTTGTGGTTGCAGACCCCCCATATTTTCTGGACTGGGGTATTACTTTTCAATGAAAAGTTGAAGTTTTCAACTCAGAATTTTGATAAAACAACAAAACTGATGTTTGCTGCAGATTCTTGGCAGGAGCTTCTCTGCTTTTTCTGACTAGCACTAACCTTGTATGTGATATCACTGAGAAATGGGGAGTCAGATATCTGATGGAAGGACATAACATTTAGGGTCTTATAGAAAAGCTGGGTGCCACAGAAGTAGTAAAGAGGAGGGGAAACCCTAAAACCAATTACAGGATCTAAGGAGTTAAAATTAAGCAAGTGGCAGGCACTGAGGAAAAGCTTGGGGTACATTGGAATATGCTCTTTCCATGGGCCTGATCCAAGCCTTTCCATTTATTTCAGGGGCTGTTGATGGGCCTCTGACTTAGAATTAAAGGTATTCATGGATGGAGAGAAGGGGAGGTGGGCATTTGTGATTACCAAAAAGGAATAAAAGAACTGTTATTTTTGGCCTTCCCTGAGATTTGTGCACAGTGAACAACTTTCAGCTGAGTAAGCGACAGGAGCTCAAGTATGAGACCCAGCTCCATATCAGACTTCTCAAAATGTTCACTTCTCAGGTTATTAAGTTTGGTCTTTGCCCCCTTGAGAGCCATGAAATGAATCAATGTCTCCTGTTAAATCACCACGGGTTTTCTGTCTTCATGCCTCATTGAGATATCAAAAACTGAGCAGTGAGATGAGAGTTTCTCAGTCAGGGATTGCATAAAATTCCAAACATTAATGCCGTATGTACAGAAGAAATAACCTGAAGGCAGTAATCTTTTCGCACTTTCTTATCCATACATGTTTGGTTGCTATTACTTTTATCAACCAAGTATGTACTTAAAGGGCCAACACTTACACATACTCTTTTCCCTGAAAAAAATTATGCGTACAAATAGCTGATATCTGCATACTATGTACTCAAATTACAAAATTGTTACTTACGTGCACAAATACTGGTTGAGGCACTCATTGACCCATGTGCATACAAAAACAGACTTCTTTTGGAAACATAAATTCAGGAAAAAAATTACTTGAAAATATAATCTCAAACCATGTTCATAGGGTTCTGGATTGATGCCACGTGGTACTTGTGACATACCCAAGATGCAATAATAGTCCACTCGGTCTCTTATACATTAGAATTTCGAAACTCTATAGAAGAATTGTCCAGTCAGCAATGTTTCCTTTTGTCCTACCACACAATGTCCTGTCTGTGAAGCTGGGACATGCTGATCCAACTGTTCACCTCTGGCAAATAATATATAAATAAGCTATGGAAAGCCAAAACAAACTTCCTGTATATGGAACAAGTTGTGATAGGATATAACTATATCAGCAAGTTAATTATAAAATTGGTACTTATGGTAGATGGACACAGATCAGATATTACCTAGGAATTTCTTCCCTCAAGTAAAGAATTTAATGTTTAGGAGTATTCTCCTGAGTTTATTCCTTCCTATGAAGGAAGTAGAAAAAGGCAGTTTTAGAAAAAGGAGAATAGATAATGCACAAGAAAATAAATAGTACTGAGTCAGTCAGTGGTACTCTTTCCATTGACTTTAATGATCATTAGAAGACATTTGGTATGGACCAGATTTCTATGACAATTCAGCTGTGTTCTGTAGCCTGTGTGGAGGACAGAGATGCCATATTTACTCAAATACAAGACAAGGTTCTTCTTCCCCCACCCCTCCACCCAGATGGCATGTAGGAAAAGCCCCTCATATTATGAGGAAATCTCAGTAAGTGCATTGCTGTTCATTAAACTGCTGCCAAAAACAGCATGTGCTCAGCAATGGAAACCAAATACAAAGTTGATTAAATACAGCCAATACTGAGCAGGACTATAAAACACATGGCCTACATTGGATAAACATACTGATGAGAACATTGTGTGTGTGTGTGTGTGTGTGTGTGTACCTTAAAATCAAATGGGCAATTGTTACCACAGGAGGAAACGAGCACCCAGCCTGGAGGTAGTGCAATACCAGATGAGCACCTGGGGAGGCCAGAACCAGATCCAACACCCTTCTCTGGTACCAAAAATTAGGGCTGTGGGAAGCTTCAATCACTGATTCGATTAGGAGGAGATTCAGCCCAATTCCACAGCCAAATCTCTGAATCAAAATCGAATCAGAAGACCATTAAAAGGTCCAAATTGAATCTGAAGCCTCCGAATCGAATTGGAAAAGATTTGGAGAGATTCAGAGATTTGGATCAGCTGGGGAAAGGCAGGCACAGCTGCGCAGTTGCAGGCTCTCCCATAGGTCCTCCGGCTGTGCCTGCCTCTCCCTGAGCAGGGGGAAGCTATGGGAGAAGCCTCCATGGCTGCCCTGCTTGGCCCCATCCCCCACCTGGCCCCAGCCTCCCAGCACTTAAAAAAAAGAAAATATCCCTGCACTCACCGGGTATAGCAGCAGGGATCAGGGACTCTAAGGGCATGTGGCAGAACCCCCCCTGTGCAGCATGGGGCAGTGGGGGGCAGGGGGGATCGCCCCCTCCCCCCGTTTGGCAGCCATGCAGCAGCTACCCCATGGCGTGGGTACAGCACAGCTCAGCAGGGTGCGGCATGCTGTCTAGGAGCTGGGGCCACTGAGGCTGAGTGGTGCCAGACTCTGGCTGGCAGGTGAAGAATATTCCATATCATCATCCATATGATATCCATGGCTTCCAAGACACATGCTCTGGGATGGGGGGCCACTCTAAATAAAATGCCATAGCATCTTGTGTATTCAGTGTCCCATGTTTCAAAATGGCCACAGGAGCGCTTTAACTAAACTAACTTGAATGAGCTTTCGTTAACGCTCCCCCACTACCATTCTGAAATGTGGGAAACTGAATACATGAGCTGCTGCAGCATACTGGAGCATTCTAGTTAGAGCTCGATTAATTGAGTCTGCTCCCACGCATTCTAACCAGAATGTGTCAGAGCTCATGTATGTTCCCCATATGTTCTCCTTTCAATCTATTATCTGTCACTTCTTTCCACACATTTGCCATCTGTTCTTCTGTCAGATCCCCAGCTATTGTTATTATGTCTTTCTTCTTTATCATATTAAGATAAAGAAGCACTCTATTTGTCTTTTTATTGTCTTTCAAGCACTCTTATCCCTGCCCCCCCCCCCCCCCCCAATTTATTTACCCTTAAGAAACTCCTTATCTTTGCATGGTGGGATGGCATGGTTTTTTTCCCATGTTTTTTTCCAATTGTTTCCATGTGCGCCCCATCTTTTTAATGTTCTTCCTGCCAGGTAATGGCAGAAACCTGCAGTCTTCCCCAGCCCCTCTGTAGCCTTTTTACAGAACATACTTATAAAGTAAGTATACCCAAAGCTTTCTAAATCTGGTATTCCCACCCTACTAATTTCTGGGCTTTGTATACCTCTGTTCTGGCTACCCCTTCTCTTTTACTGCCCCCACAAAGAACTCATTTTTGCCACTGTACGCTCCTTATCTGCTACCATGACAGTGGCTACACCACTCCAGTGTAAAGGATATCAACAAGAATACTGTTTTCACTGCATCCACTTTACCCTTGAAAGAGAACATTCTACCACTCCACAGTCCTGAGAGCTGCCTCACTCTTTTCTCTAACTTCTCCCACGCCTTGGTTTCTTTCCCTTTGGCATCCATTGGGATTCCCAAGATCTTCATTACACCCTCTACCACCCACAGCCTGAACTTCTGTAAATTCTCCCAATTCCCCATTCCCATCAATGTACTTTTCATCTTATTTCATTTCACCGCTAACACGTTGCCATAATCCTCAGTATGCTTCAATACCCTCTCAATTGATATTTTGTCTTAAGCTACTATGTTCACATCATCCATGTATAATGTACATTTTAACTCTCCTCCTCCTGGTATCTTCACACTGCTTGTCAGCTTATCATCAAGAATTCTCTGTGCTAATGGCTCCATCATGTACACAAAAAGATAGGCAGACAGTGTGCATCCCTGTCTCACCCCTGTTTGTATGGGGAATACTTTGCTCAAGTAACCATTTACCCATTCTTGACTTCTTGCTTTACTTTATAACACTTTGACTCATCTGATCATCTTTACAGGAAACCCCATCCTCAGCAATACTTCAAACATGAAATCATGTTCAACCCTATCATAATATTTTTCCAGGTCTAAATTCATTATTTCCATGTTTCCTTCTCTCTATTGCATATCCAGTATGCCATAGGGTATGGAAGATCCTCCTCTCAGGAACAGCACACATTTGTTCTTCTCCTATCACATCTGCTAAACAGTCACACGTTCTTTTGGCCAATACTTTTGCCATCAATTTGTAGTCTATGTTTAAAATAGACTTTGTTGGCCTCCAGTTGCCTAACACATCTTCCTTACCTTTCTTGAATATCACACTTACCACACCTGTAAAATCATCTCCTCTCTCCCCACCCTCCATTATTTCCCTGTATGTCTGTCTATTATATCTTTCTCCACCATTGCTAACATTTTTCATAGAATTCCATTGGAAGTCCATCTCTTGCCAGCACTTCCTTTTCTTACAAGCTTTTCAACAGTTGTTCATCTCTCTCATATTTAACTTCTCCTCCATTTTTTTCTTTCCACTTTCCTTTAGCCCCTCAAGGAACACCTTCATTTTTTCCCCATCCATACCTATTCTTTTGTACAGCTATTTATAAAATTCTGCTGCCATATCCAACACCTTAGCACTCTCTTCTATTCAGATTCCTTCTTCAGTTCTCACCGCTTTCAGTTCCTTCCTTCTTTTCCTCAATTTTGCCGAAAAATACTTACACCATCCTTCCCCCTTCTCCAAACAAGGTGCTCTAGTCTGAAAGATTTTCCCTTCCATTTTCCTTTTGAACCATTCTTCAGTCGATGGCTTTATATCTTCCAATTCTTCTTTCACTCGTAGTCCTCTTACTGCCTCCTGTAATAATAATTCTTGCTTTCTTGCATGCAGTTCTTCTAGCTCTTCTACCCTTGTCTTTTCTTTTCTACAACCAAAATTTCTGAAAAATTCTCTTGTTCTTCTCTTGAACATAGTTCATCATTACCCAACACTTTTGTAGTATGTCTTCAGACTCCTCCATGCTTTATACAACTCCAAATATTCTTGACAGGTCTTCTCATCTTGTAATAATTGAACATTTAAATTCCACATCCCTTTCCCCCTACCTCCACTTTTATCTAAGCTCACTTCCATTCTCAACATCTGGTAATTATCTCCTTCTTTCCAGTCTCTAGTCCATTTGACATTAATACAAAAATCAGTCCTCGACACCCATCTCCCACTCAGTTCCATCCTTGTAATCACCTTCTCACTGCCCCATACATCCTTTAAACCTCCTTCTTTTATTATATTAATCTGTACTTTTTATTAATTGTCTAGCTCTCCCTCCCTTCCATTCCCTCTCCTATCCCCCTCCTAAATAATGCAATTGGAATCCCCTACCAGAATTTGCTGTTTACTTCTGCCTACATATACTTCTAATTTCTTAAACATGTATATATTAAAAATCTCTAACACTTCTTTTTCGAATTCCACCACCATCCATTGCAGTCTTCCTTCCATAATCACTTGAACTTGCTGCAATTACACTTCCTCACTCTTGAGCAAAATCATGACTCCACCATTTTGTTTACATGTGACCCCACCCACCACAATGATCCTCCATCCCCATCTGTTTACAAAATGTTTTTAATTCCTCTCCCATGGGATTCCACAATCCTAGTCTACTTCTCTCATCTACTGCCCTACAATCTGCTTCTTTCCATTTGACATTAATGTACAATCAATCCTCGACACCTGTCTCCCACTTCGTTCCATCCTTGTAATCACCTTCTCACCGAGCCATACATCCTTTAAACTTCCTTCTTTTATTATAGTAATTGGTACTTTTGATGAGCTGTCTAGCTCTCCCTCCCCTCCATCCTCTCTCCTAATCCCCTCCTCAATAATGCAATTGAAATCCCCCACCAGAATTTGCTGCCTATCTCCACCTACATACACGTCTAATTTCTTAAACAGGGTGATCCTTTCTTCTGCTTCAGCTGGTGCATGTATATTAAAAATCTCTACCACTTTCTTTCCAAATTCCACTATGATCCATTGCATTCTCACTTGCACTTAACACACTTACACTTCCTCACTCTTCAGGATAAATTGTGACACCAGCTGCTTTGTTTACATCTAACCCTGTGTGAAAGATTAGCCGCATCCTCCCAAAACGAGCTCTACTGTCTCTCACATTGGACCAGATAGTCTCCTTGAACTCACCCGCTATGACTGATGAAGAAAGGAAGGAACTAAAGATAAATACAATCCTGGTTAATGTTAGCTCTGTGACTTAGAAGGTTGTCTCCTTTTTGCTTCACCATCCCCATACTCTGCCCTCACCACACCAGATGTTATGGATTTTACTTGCATCAATTCTCATTTATGGGAATTTCAACTCCCGGGTCATCTTAACCAGATTCTAGGGGCTGTGTTCCTTACTTCCAGTCACTTGCCCCATTCTTCTTCACATGGGTTCCAAGTCGACCATCCCACAGTTCGTGCCAGACCTTATCCTTCAGGGCTGGATCATGTGGGGTCAACGCCCCAGACTCATGCAAATACTTGTTTCCATCTCTTCTTTCTTCCAGATCTCTGGAATGGCCACCTGCTCCCACCTTAATTGAACTCACTGGCTGGGATGCTGCAGCAGCCTCGTCTCCCTGTCTCTGCAGGTAAGTAAAACTTCAGGACTCTTCCCTGAGTCCCTGGGGTTAGTCCTTTCTCGTCATCATCTCCCCATGTCCTCTTCATGCAATCTGCTCCACTGGGCTGACACTCAGCATCTCTCTAAATCTCTGCTCCAACCAGCTGCATTTGCCACAGCAGCATTCCATTCACTGCCTTCCTGGCTCTCGCAGCAGATCAGGCTAATTACCCTCCGGGTCTTCCATGCGGTTCCTTCCCTGCTCAGGTTTGCCGCACATCCTCTACCTGCCTGGGCTTGCTCCAATGAGTTCTTCTATTTCCTTTGTTCCTTTGGCATTTTGTGGCAGGGCAGGCTTACTGCCCTGTCACACCCTGCCCACCACAATGGACCCCATTCCCATCTCTATACCAAACACTTATAATCCCTATCCCATGGGATTCCACACTCCTGTAACAATATTATGTCTGCTTTGACCACACTCAATATTAGCATAATCTTATCCCACCTCTTCCTCCGTAACACACTTCAGACATTTGTAGATGCAATACACAAAGTCATGCTTGCCCATTTAAATTACACATCTCTACCACTTTTATGAGTATGCCATGCTGCCACTTGATGCAGTCAGCTCTAATCCTCCCCCACGTCACATCCCTATATTCTTTGCTAGTTGTTTTATTGCTTTACTATTTAAGAAAGTTTCCCCTTTCCACTTTCCCGCACCTTTTTGCTTCTCCTTCTCCTCTTTTCCCTCTCTGTTAGTTTCTTGTTGCTTTCTTCAGTAAAGCCTCCTCCAAAACCACTGTTCCCACCACACCTTTCTTTCCTACCTTCTTACTTCTCCTCTTTCCAACCTTCACCCATCCTCCATCAGACTCTCGATCTTCACTTCTAGTCTCTAATTTGCTTCTTATTTCTGGGTCCACTTTCCCTTCCATAGCTGTCACTCTTCTCCCCAAGACTGCCACTGATGCTGTTCCAGGCTCCAAGAACTCTTTCTCCAACCCAGCATTCCATCACTATACCCCTGTTGTTCCTGGAATTGATCAAGACAATAAAACCTCCACCTGGCCACTACAATTAATCTTAGCCAAGAAGTGGTTGGGAAGTTATGCCACTAATGGGAACCTGCCGCAAAGATACGTCACTACAATCCATCTAAATGAAATCTATGGTAGTGTTCATTAAGAGCAATCTCCCTCAATGCCATCTCTTTTCCAAGTCACATTATGCCACTACTCTGTATACATTTTGACTTCCTTTTCACCCCCAGAGCTGAGCTGCCCCTATCTTTTCCATTTCTAATCATTCCTGTTTTTTTAACCAGCCTTAAATGTATGGCAAACATCATGAAATGGGGACTCAAACACTTCACCCAGAATCCCTCTGTCAGCCTGCCTCTCAGCCTTGCACTTCTGGTTAGTATGGCTCCATGGGCACATCCACACATACAGACATGTGCGCTTGCAGTAGCTCAAATAGGAGTGGCACAAATCTGAGTCAGGGATTTTTGCCTTAGCCCATGTGCCCAGGCATGCATTTTGGTGTGGGGCAAGTTGTGCCACTTGGGGCAAAATAACGCTTCCTGGCTCCTCCAGGATCTGCAGCAAGGGAGAGCTAGAGCTTGTAGCCAGCACAATCTGCCCTGTGCTGGCCCCATCAGTATAAAATCCTGCCCTGGTGAGCAGCTCAGGGCTACTTGCCCTCAGGAGCTTCTTGGATTGGAGCTTCTGGGAAGAAGTTGGCCAGGCCCCTTCCTGTCCCTGGCTGCTGCTGCTGCCGCCTCTGTTGCTTCTGCTGCTGCTGGTTCCTACTAGCTTGGTCTCAGGAGTTTCTGTGGAGAAAATGGCCAGGCCCCTTCCTGCCTCTGGCTACTACTTCTGTTGTTGTTGCTAGCTGCTGCTGGCCTAATCTCAGAAGGTTTTGGGGGGAAGTTGACTGCATCCCTTCCTGCCTTGGGATGCTTCTGCTGCTGTTGCCACCCCCACCCCCACACAGGGGGGTCCTTTGCTGCACACCTTGGGGAAGGGTCCACCACACAGCACCACACCCCAGCACTGCACCCTAGCACCACACCCCAGCTTGTGTTCCAGCCTGCTGCCCAGCCCACCACCAAGCTGCGGTTGGGGAACACCCCAGGGAGGAAGCCTGCACTGCCTGTGGGCCCTGGCCCCATCATCACTGCTGGAGCCTAAAGGTGCCTTGCCTGCCCCAGCTGCCTTGGCAGGCCACCCCCTGCCTTCATATCCACTTTCATCTGAAGCACACCCTGAGTGGCTGAACTAGACGGCTGCTACCACCACTGTTGCTGCTGCTGCTGCTACTGCTGCTGCCATCTGTTCTGCTGCTATCCCCTCTCAGGAGACAGGGAGATTCCCTGCTGCACCACCTTGCACCACTCAACACTACCCCTGCACTGGATTACTCCCTAATTGACTGATTACTCCTGCACTCCCCCTACAGCTGCCTCACTGCATCTGATTCTGTGTTTTGTTTTCCTGCCTACTGTCCTGCTGCTGAGTGCCTGGCTGGAAGCCTGAGGGGATCCCAGACTGAGCTTCAACAAACAAAGTCCCCCCACTGCTCCAGCCACCTTTTACATCTGCCTTAGCAGCCTTCCTTGTGTGTTTTTGCCCTTGTGTGGTAAGTCCTGTGGTTCACTCCCCTTGCCCTGGTGTTTGTTGTGTGGCTGAGTAAGTCAGAACAAGTCTCCCCAGCCCTTGTATGTGTGTCCCCCATCCCTGACCTTCCCCAGGCATAGCCTGCCTGATTTTCTGTAGGGCTGTAACTCACTGAGCTCCAGCCCCCTTTCTCCTCCCTCCCTTCTCCCACAGCCTCAGCCTACATCTCTTGGTTTCATTAGCCCTGCTGTATTAATTTTTTTCATCATTATTTTCCTCTCCCTTATGTAAACCCATGCCAGGGCAGGTATCTTCTGGAGGGGCAGATGCTCCCACAGAACTTCCTGCTAGGCCTGTGCGAATAGCAAACTATTCAATTCAGTTTGGCCAATTCACATGCCAGAGATTCAATTCAGAGATCTGAATTGTTTTTCTGATTTGATTCGCCAAGTCACTTTGGAAGATTTAGAGCCGATTCGGAGATTTGGCCATAGAGTATAATGGAGAATCAATGAAATATCTATAACATTATTGTCTTTTGGCTGATTTAGATGAAACTTGCAGGGATGGTAGCCTCTACTGAGCGCATGACACATGCCAAGTTTCAAGGTGATAGATGTAGGAGTTTCTGGGATACTGAACCTCAAAGACCTGAAAACAAAACCATGCCCCAAGGCAGACACAGTTGCACAAGCACCCATGACATGAGTTTTTCCTGTCAGCAGCTAGAGGTGCAGGGCCTCAGAACCCAGAAGCCCCTGCACCTATCTCCTTGAAAGCTGGAAGGCTTCATGGCCTAAGCAGGGGCTAGTAGGTCTGCAGTTTTCACCCTGCTGCACCTTAACACATACAGTGTCACCCATGTCAGAGGTTTTGCTTGTCCACAGCTTGAGGTACAATTTCTCCAAAACCCCTGCACCTATCTCCTTGAAACTTGGCAGGCTTTGTGGCCTCAGTGGGGGCCACCATCCCTGCAGTTTTCACCCCCCTGTACCTTAACACACACACAGTGTCACCTATGTCATCTGTTTTGCTTGTCAGTAGTTTGAGGTGAAGTTTCCCAGAAACCCCTGCATCTATCTCCTTGAAACTTGGCTTGCTTTGTGGCCTCAGAAAGAGCTACTATATCTGCAGTTTTCACCTCACTGTGGCTTAACACACACACATGACATGAGTTTGGCTTTCAGAATTTTGAGGTGCAGTTTCCCAGAAACTCCTGCACCTATCACCTTGAACCTTGTCACACATCATGCTTGCAGCAGATTCTACTATCTCTGCAAGTTTCATCTGAATCAGTCAAAAGACAGCAAAGTTATAGATATTTCATTGATTCCCCATTATATACTATAGTCGAATCTCCGACTCGCCAAATCTTTTCTGAATTGATTCAGAAGTTCTTGGCCTCTGAATCACCCAAATCTGAATCATGAGTCAAAGCTTTGCACAGTCCTACTTCCTGCACCCCCACTATGGGGGCAGATCCCAGCCAACCCCGCGAGAGGATGCATGCCCCTGGAGCCCCCACCCTGGAGGCAGAGTCCAACTTACCTCCTCCAGGGGCAGAGAAGCCTATAACCTCTGCTGAAGGGGCAGGTGAGACTCCAGCAGGAAGCCAGCTGGCCACCAACAGAGGGGTTCCCAATACCACCCCCCCACCATCAGAGACCAAGGGCAAGGGCAGTGGAAACGGCACCTCTTCAGCCTCCTCCACAGTTGGGGGTGAGAAGGGCAAGGGCCCCGCCCCCAAGCCTAGACTACCAGCACCCAAGGGGACCAGGTATGCTACACCAGCCAGCACACCCACTCAGCCTGTCCTTGCCTTTAGCTCTGGCTCCACCAATGCAGCCCCCCCAGAAGTGGAACCACAGCTGCAGGGTGACCCACAACCATGGGGCCTGGACTCTCCACTGCTGGCCCTTCCAGCTTGGGCAGTGGGGCCCCCTTTCCAGCACTCACCCACAGGCACAGGGTGAAGTGCCAACTACTCAAGTGGGAGAACCTGCACTTTGAGACCTGGGTGTGGCCCCTGGCTTGGGTGGTGGGGGTCCCCAAGATTGTGGTGGCCTCACACTTTCATGGCAAGGATTTTTTCCCCTTGCATCAGAGGCTTCTGCACAAAAGGCAATGGAGAGGGGGCTCATGGTGGAGGGCGAGTACATCCTCCTTGAGCTCCTAGAAGAGCTGGGGACCTGGGTAGTCCTCAGCTCAGTCCCACTCTGTATCCCTAATTGGGCCCTGCTCCCCCATCTCCAAACCCTGGAGTGGGTTATCTCCCCAGTGGTGGACCTCTCACTGGGGTGCCAAGACCCTGACCTCCACCACATGTACTCATTCTGTTGTTAGGTCATGATTCAGCTGGCATTACAAGCATGCCTGGAGGCTGAGGGGTGCCTCATGATTCCTTTTCAGGGGGCCCTGGTGAGGGTGCTCTATATGCTGGGGGACCTGTGGTGCTTCTGGTGCCATGCTCTGGGACACTTGCATCATGAGTGCCCTATGGGCCAGGCAGGGAATGCATCTGCGGGTCCCACTGGCAAGAGGGGTGCCCCTACCATGGTGCCCCTCCCCCCTGAGATTTCCTGGCATCCTAGCAACAACTCCCAGCTTCCCCCATGAGCTCAGGGGACCCCGCCCCCCAAACAAGTTTGGTGGAGTCCCTGGGAGGGGGACAGCAGCCAAGGGAAGAGAGGGAGTGCCCTCCCTACCCCTATCCATTCCCCCACAATAACTGCCCCACCCCTGCAACCCTCACTGTCTTGTACTGGAGTCTGTCCACCTGAGGACCACCCCATGGCTGAGTGGATGCAGGTCTTCTTTTGGCACAAGGCCAAAAGGAAGACCCGGGCACAGTGGGAGCTCTCTGAGGTGGAGGACGCCCCCCACCCCCGCACGCACACACCCAAGACCACCACATGGGGGAAAGAATGGCCCAGCTTCTGGGTGCCTCCCCAGCTGCACCCAACAACCCACCACCAGAACGGGTAATCCTGGTGGAGGGGGCTTTGGGGCTGATGCCCAGTCCTGAGAGGAGCCCATGGAAGAGACCCCACACTCCACTGGCTGGGGCCTGCCACCCTGAGACTATGGTGAGGCCAACCTAATGGAAAGTCTGGCAGCAGTGCCTTCCCCTTCTGATGATTTGGGGGAGACAGGGGCCCTGGGACTCACCCCAGTGAGTCCTGAGGAGGGAGAGCCCCTCTCCCAGGACCCTGAGGCAGACATCGATGCAATCCCAGTGCCTGACAGGTCTACCTCCCCATCCCTCCCAGAAAAACCTTACTATTAGCCTGCCCCATGATCTCACACCAGAGGGGGTCGAGGTGGGGTCCCCTAATCAACAGGATGATTTTGTTAGGGACCCTGTGCAGATCTCCCAGGGCTGCCGGCTGAAGCTGGGGCTCATCTGGCTGCTTCCCCAGCTGCTCCCACCAGCACTCCCCAGTGCCTGCCTGTACAGTCTATGGCTGAATCTCCAAATCTCCCTGAATCTCTCTGAATTGATTCATAGGCTTTTAATTTGATTTGGAAAGATTAATGGGTCTCCCAATTCAATTTGGATTCAGAGATTCAGCTGCCGAATAGGACCAAATCTCCCCTGAATTGGATTGGCTACGGAAGCATTGTACAGCCCTAATATAAACACAGGCCCTGGGTCACAGAGGGATCGGTTTGGCACTGTGGAGGCTGCAGTGGAAGGAGCTCCAGAGCAGGAAGGGCCAGGTTAGCCCCTAACTGGCACTGGTGCTGCCCTGGGGGAGGAAAACAAAAGCATTCCTCTGCTCTTCAGAGGAATGTGACCCAGAATAAGGGGAAGTCTGATGGTATGGACAGGTAGCTACTGTTTATGTTGGACCCAGAGTGGGTGAGCTGTAGGACTGTGTGAAATTTCTCCAGCAGTTTCATTTTGACTCGTTTTGAGCTTGAAACATCAAAATTGAAATGAAACAGAGAGCTTTGAAACAGCCTCGAAACGATACAAGGCAAGTCGAAACATTTAGAAATGTTTTAAACTTTGAGTTTCAAAGCTCAAGCTTGGCTTGCCTGTAGGGAAACAGAAACTAAAGTAAGGAGAGGCAGGGGGAAGAGGGGGGAAGAGGGGCAAGGAGTTCTCTCATTATTGACTGTGTAGCTGGCCAGTGACTGTCAACCTTCCCTGAGGTCCCTTCCAATCCCAGTGCTCTGGAAGAGGGATGGAAAAACTGCATAAATGGCAGCATTGTTTGAACTGCCCTGCTTTCAAGTCTTGGTGTCAGTTAGTGAGCTGTGTGTTCCAACAGCTCAGCATCAGGCAACCACAGCTAGCAGCACTGATCTTCTAAAGGATTCCCTACTTGCTAGCAAGAGGGATTTCAGATTCAGAATATCTTTTTCTTCAAGGCTCTTTTATTTTATTATATTCATTGATTTATTCTTTTGAATTCTATAATTATATTGGATAGATTACTGTAGAATTTAATTTATGTAGGAAGCAAAATACATTTATATTTAAATTCTATACATTTAAAGCTTTGCAGCATGCACTTTATATAGGGACAAAGCCATATTTCTGTTTGCTTTTATATATTTTTTATCTCCACCACACACCTACCTATGCTCTTGCACCCACACTTTTCGATTTATACAGGGACAAATCCATATACTTGCTGTTTTGCTTAACATTTCTTATTTCCATCACACACACACCTACTAGTAACACCAATGATCTTGCACACACATTTTTGAATTTATACACGGACTAAGACATATACTTGCCATTTAACATTTTTTATTTGCACCAGACACCTACATTTTTTAATTTATATAGGAATGCAAATACATTTATATAATTATAGTAAAGGGAGACATGAAACACACCATGAAGCGTGGTGGAAAGGCAGGTGGCCACACTGGCCAGCCTTCAGGGAGGGGCAGAAGAGGGGGTAGAGGGAGAGCTGTAAGTTCCCCCAAACCAAACTGAGATGCAGCCTCTTTCCTCCAGCTAAAAGGGATGAGGCTACTACAAGCAGCACAGAGTGGGGAACAGTGCCAGCGCCACTGCCTGTGCCCAAGACTGCATCCCCTCCATGTGCACCAGCCATAACCACCCCACCACCACCACTATGATGGCAGCAACAAACAGCAGCCCCAGCACCAGCAGAGCAGCCTACTCCACCCCTATTTTACTTCCCACGCTAAGCCGTCCAGTGCCAGAGGAAGAGCTGGCGCTGGATTGGGATCTCGGTGCCCTAGCAAGGGAAATTCTGGGGAAGGAGGGGGAATCGGCTGAGTTTGTGCTCGACACCAATCAAGTTTCCCCTAGAGAAAGGTCTCCTTCCCCAGAAGGCAGACAAGGTTCCTTGGGTGAATTTGATATATTTTATTAGACCAACCCAAATAGTTGGAGAATAGTTATTGAGCAAGCTTTCGAGTTCAAAAACCCTTCGTCAGGCTAAGGAAGTTTCAGCAGTTGGTGTGTGCTCTTCCTGGATGGAATGAAAAGTAAAGAAGCCAGGGGCTGGGCTGGGGAGTCAGTTGCCAGGCAGATTATAATGTATCAAAAATCCAATGTCTATGTTTAGTCCATGATCTCTAGTATCCAACAGCTTGATGAAATGGAGCTCATAGTCTCGTCTCTTGCTGAGGCTGAACAGGTTCAGGTCCCTCAGTCTCTCCTCATAGGGCCTGTCCTGCTGCCCTCTCACCAGCAGGACTTGGTGCAGGGGTGGCTCACTGAGCAGTATAAGCTCAACCACAGGTTCATGGTCACTGAAAATGGGGCCAATATGTTCAAGGCAGTCCATGATGCCAACTTTGTTGGTATCTGCTGTGTGGCACACAAGTTGCACCTTGTTGTCAGGGATGCCTTGGAGGGGGACAGGACTGCCAGTGATGGTGCCAACACCACCATCAAGCTAATTTCAAAATGCAGGAAGGTTGCAGGTTACTTCCACCAGAGCATCAAGGGGGGCAAGATGCTGTGGGATAAACAAACAGAGCTGAACATCCCACAGCACAAAATCATGCAGGATGTGGAGACTCGGTGGAACTCCACATACCTGATGCTCGAGAGGATGGTGGAGCAACAGAAGGCCATCCATGAGATGGTCTTGCTCAGGGAGATCGGGATCAGCAGCCCACTAAATAGACCTAAGTGGGATACCATCTCCCAGATCTTGGTGGTCCTCAAGCCCTTCCTCGAGGCCACTGAGAGCCTCAGCACTGTTGATGCCATCCTTAGCCAGGTGATCCCCATAGTGGAGAAACTTCAGAGCCAAATGGAGAGCTTCCATGGGATCAATGTTCCTGGTTGGGGAAAGCCGTTGTCACCAGATGTGCATGCACTGGTGAGGCGGCTGAAGGAGGGCATCAGGAAATGCCTTGATCCTTTGCGGTCCAGTACAGTCCATGTGCTGGCCGCCATGTGTGACCCAAGGATGAAAGGCACACTATACAGCAGCCAAACACTGAATCAGTGGATGGAGGTGCTGGTAGAGAAAGTCAGGGAGGCAGAATGGTGGAGGCGGGGGGATGTGGAACAGGAGGATCCACTGTCCCATGCTAGCATACCATCCACCAGCCAGTCTTGTCCTCCACCACAGGTGCTGCCAATGTGGGCCAAGGGCATGGCTTCTATGGTGGGGTCCAGAGCCACCAGACCCCACCATCAGGCAGGTAGCACTCATGCCTTCATGGCTGCCTATCTTGCCGAGGAAGTGGAGCCACTGCTGTGTGACTCCATGGCCTACTGAGCAAGCCACAGCCAGATGTGGCTGGATCTGGCCACAGTTTCCCATGAGCACCTTTCCTGCCCACCGACCAGTGATCCGACTGAGAGGGTGTTCAGCATCACTTTGGATGTAGTGACAGCCCTTCACACCTGATTGGATCCTGGTTTGGTAAAGCAACTGGTGTTCCTGAAGGTGAACCTCCCACTGCTGGGGTTCCCCAAGCTCCAGGTGCAGATGGACTGAATGCCACCCTCCTTACTCCGTCTGGAACTATTTCCTTTTTTCATTTTTTAAAAACTAGTTAACGCCCCACTCTCAGCTGGAGGGGGCTCTCACTGCATCATCAGCCAGCAGGGGAAGAACATGTCCCTGCTGAGCTCGCTCCCCTGCTAGGACGAACTTGGAGGTATGGACTGGGGCTATGGGGAGGGAGGCGGCCCCAAGTCCTGGGCATGACCACTAAAACTGCACCCTGCCAGGGTAGGGAGGCCTGGTGGGTCCACAGCTTGAGGTGCAGTTTCCCTGAAACCCCTACACCTATCTCCTTGGAACATGGCAGACTTTGTGGCCTCAGCAGGGGCTAGCATGCCTGAAGCTTTGACCATGCTGTGGCTTAACATTTACATGTGATGTGAGTTTTGCTTTCAAGACTTTGAGGTGCAGTTTTCCCAGCCTCCTGCACCTATCTCCTTGACACTTGACAGATTTCATGCCCTCCAAAAGGACTACCATTCCTGCAAGTTTCATCCAAATAAGGCCAGAAATTACAAAGTTATAGTCTGTTTTGAGCCTCCCCACTATAGCCTATGGGAAAAACATTGAAACTGTTTCAACAAAAG
The DNA here is from genome assembly GCF_030867095.1 of Alligator mississippiensis. Lineage (NCBI taxonomy): Eukaryota > Metazoa > Chordata > Crocodylia > Alligatoridae > Alligator > Alligator mississippiensis. Next base: position 23,087,558 of record NC_081829.1, read on the forward strand.
AAAATGGAACAGCGGTATTGAAATAAAATTCAAAATGAAACACTGTTCCCTTGAAACATCAAAACACAAGTTGAAATGAAACGGTACCATTTCACACAGCCCTAGTGAGCTGGCATTATAGCCAAAGGGCCTATTCCGGGGGTGGCCAGAGTTACTCACCCTGGGAGCCCCATCTGATCCTCCACCAAAGTTCAAGAGCTGGAAAGTGTGTGGGGGTGGGGGCAGTGGAATTGACCACCCCACTGCACTGCTTACACTGCCGAGCCACTCTGGCTTTCCCCACGGGGATCATGCCTTGAGGTAAGCAGCACAGCTGCAGCCCCCACCTCAGCAGCCTGGTGCCTGAGCTGGCAGTCCTAGAGGGAGAGAAGGAGGGAGGGTGGGCTCAGGTCGTGTTCCCCATGGGGAAAGCCAGAGTGGTGGGAGGTTCCAGGATGCACTGTCCCCCAGAGTCGCCTCAGGAAGAAGTGGGTGGGGCTTCGTACAATTTCCAGAGAGCCACAAGTACCATGCCAGCGAGCTGCATGCTGCTTGCAAGCCACAGTTTGGCCACTTTGGGCTATTCTTTTGTTATAGTTTACTGGTGGTTCATGCATGGTGCTATGAGGGATGGTCTGGAGGTCCAACTAGTGTCCTAGAGGCATGTAATCACTTTGATCACCGCCAGAGGCAGGCTCAAGGCATAGTAAGAGAGCAGCAGGACCAGAGCAGGGCAGAATATAGGGCCAAAGGGCCCAGAGCCCATAGCAGGGCAGTGTTTGGGACCAGAGCGCTCAGAACTCAGAGCAGGACAGCTTTTGGGGCTAGGGGCTCCAGACCATTGAGAGTGGTGCAGAATTTGGAGCTAGAAGATTCAGAGCCCAGAGCAAGGTGAGAGTTCAGGGCCAGAGGGCCTGAATCCCAAAGCTGAGCACAGACAGAGCCCAGGGGCCTAACAAGAGCCAAAGCAAGCTTAGTGCCTGAGGAGGGCTGGGACAGGACTAGGACCTAGAAGCCAGGTCCAGCAAGACAAAAGACTAGAAATGCTAAGTCCCAACAAAGATATAAAGTTCTGAAGAGGCCCAGTATCAGGTTAGGGCCAAATGCCCAGAAACCATATAATTAATCTTGGGAGTCAGAGTGAGACCAGGCTTGGGAAGCCCTGGGGCAGCCAGCCTTTCTTTAAGGCATTATAACATCAAGGCATGGTAGGAAAGTGAAGGGGAGTGTGACCAAGTAGGACAGAACAGGCAAAGGCTGAGCAGCCACCAGAGGGAGTTGTGGCCACCCCTGGGGACAAACACCTTGTTACAATGGCATATTTATTCGCTTGCAAACTATCTGTATTAGGTAACGTGTAGGTTGAAAAGGTGGCTGTATTGTGATGGTTTATAGTGGAGTTGGGTTTATCAGTGGAAAAACTACTATGGAAACTCTGGGGTTTTACTGGGTTTCAGTTGCATATATTGTCCCAGTCTAAACAAGGCAGGAGAGAAACACAAATTTGATTACTGATCCATTTTTTATTTATACCAGAAAAAGCCAGCAGTTGGGGAGACTGCTGTCACTTACTTTTCCAGCTACGTCTCCTTCTCCATTGTAGTATCTGGTCAATCCAGATATTCATGAATTTATCCGTATAACACTTCAGCATGATATGAATAAATGTGTCTTCATGCAGCTGTACACTGAGGACTGAGGTCCAGATTGTTAGAGGCATTTTGGCACCTAACTGCCATTGATTTCAGTGGTCACAAAGGAAGCCTGTGGTAGAGCAAAACTTGCACCCAGATTTCCTGAGTGTCTGCCTCTGTTCAAATGTAGAGTTTGGGGCTACTTGCACTCCACGTAGCCCAAATGTTGCCCATGTGTGTATAAATTTATGATGTGTTCCATGTTTACTGAATAGCAAATTGGTATAAAGACCAAGAGGAGATTGCTACACAGGAACTATATAGACAAACAATGTGAGCTGCTAGGACTACCCCAAAGTATGATTATAGAAGAATATAAAAATTCATCTTGTCATGGGCCAGGGAAGTAATAGCCCTTCTCATTTTATACAGCTGTACTCAGATGTAGGTCTTAGACCTACAATGAGGAATCAGGACTAGGACTGATTAGAAAAATAGGGTCATGTCAGATCTTTTATGCAAAATGTCAACAAAAGTGGAAAAACCTAATTTTCATCCAAATTGTCCATGAAATAGTGCTATGGTCTCTGGGTGCATCCTAGTTTTAATCACAGGCTTTTATGCATATTAGAAAGCTAATGGAGGGCTCTGGATTCCATTATGCAGCAAGACACCTCAAAGTTGAGTCCTACGCTACTTAGCATTGCAAAGCTTAGGTCTTTTGTGGCTCCAGGCCAGAGCGTACTTATTTATCTTTTACTATGGTGATGATAATGACAAATGAAAAAAAAATATTGCACTCAACCATCAAAAGCATGATTTACCTTGAAAAAGGGCTGAGTAGAATTTTGGATAATAATAATTACTGACTTCATGGGTATAGGTGTCACTGTGAGATTTAAATCACTAATCTTTGTGAAACATTTCAAAATCTTATATAACAACCACTATATATAAGTACAGAATCTTAATATTGCATTCAATCCTTGAAAGCTAAGTGACAACAACTTGGAAGTGATTCAGAGAAGCACAGCAAAAATGACTGAATAGTTAGAGGAAGTGATGAATGAGGGTGTATTAAAATAACTGGATGTTTCATAGTTGATAGTTTCATAGTTTCATAGTTTCATAGTTGGTAGGGTCGGAAGGGACCTGAGAAAATCATCAAGTCCGACCCCCTGCCATGGCAGGAAAAAGTACTGGGGTCAAACAACCCCAGCAAGGTGTTCGTCTAGATGTGTGTAGTTTGACCAAAGTTCAAGCAGAGGGTGATGATATGTGGAGTGGTAGGACAGACATCTACCAGTATCTGTAGAAGGCATACTAGTAGGAGGGGAAAAAATGTTAATGTTTTTACAGGTGGTCAAAGGAGCACTGACTGGATGGAATTAAGTCAAGTATAGGTTAGGCTGAATATCAGAAAAAACTATTCCAGTCCAATTTCTCTGTGTTATTTCCCAAGGGAACTGGTGAGTGAACCACATCTTGAATAGAAAAAGCCTTCAGAGACAATGGTATGTTGGTTGTTTGGGGACTTTGTTGTGGATCAGATTTAGATTGCCCATTTCCTTTTGTAATGTCTATAATTCCAGTACAATGATGCTTTCCTTGATATTGAAGTTAATGGAAGGCAGGGCCAGCCTGTCCATGTCTATGAAACCTGCAGCGACAGGAGGCTGCACAGCCAAGGGGCCCCGTGTGGCTGGCATCCTCCCCAGCAGGGAAGTGAAAAACACAGTTTTAAACTCTGCACCCATTTTTTGGAGCCAAGTTTAAAACTGCAGATTTCACATTTGTTTCTCTGGCAGCTGGAAGCAGGACCCCTGCTCCACCAATGGGGCTAGGGGGGGCAGGGCTGGAGTCTTGCCTGAAGAGCCCTGGCACGCTTGTGGATTGCTGGACAGCAGCTCCCTGCACATGAGTGTAACAGGGGTGTGGGGCAGGGAGACTGAGCTGCGAGTGGCAGCAGGGTGGGGAAGGAGTGGAGGGCTGTTGGGGTGTGTGTGTGTGTGGGTGTGTGTGTGTGTGAGATATTTTTTATTAGATCAACTAAATACTTAGAAACATTTTTCTTAGCAAGCTTTTGGGCTTAAAAAGCCCTTGGTCAGGCTGGGGAAGCATCTGAAGTTGGTGTGTGCTCTTCCTGGATGGAATGAATAGTAAAGAGGCTAGAGGCCAGAGCTGGGCTGCAGCAAGGAAGGCAGTCAGTAAACATGTAAATTGAGGAGCCAGTGGGTGAGAGACAGGCTGGGGGGTGTGGAGGGAAGGGGGATGAATGTAGCAGGGAAAAGTGGAGAAGTACCTGGGGAATCAGATGGCAGGCAGCTTACAGTGTATCATAAATCCAATGTCTATGTTTAGTCCAGGGATGTACTTAGGATCTGTGTCTTTGAGAGTTGTGCTGAGTTGCTCTTTGGTATGTAGATTAGGTAAAATCCCTTCCCTGGAGGTGTCACATGGCAGGTGAGGAGATAAAAAATCTTTCTTGTTGTTCTGAAATGAAGTTTAAAATCCAAAATTGGCTAAAATCCAGCATCTTCCATGTTTCAGGGATATACTTGGTAGCCGTGTTCGTCTGAGACGAGAAGAAATACAAAAATATAGATCTCTTGGTTCTAAAATGATACCTTTTATTAGACCAACTGGGAAATCACAAGAAAAACCTGGGCCCAGGGGGACAGCTTTTCATCTCCACCTCCCTCTGTGCGAAAATGAACTTTATTTCCTACCTATGGGGACTTTTTACCATCTATACTTTTCTCAGAGCCTGATGAAGGGCCTTTGAGCCTGAAAGCTTGCAGAAAGGGATGATTTTCTTGTGATTTCCCAGTTGGTCTAATAAAAAGGTATCATTTTGGAAATAAGAGTTCTAGATTTTTATATTTCTTCTATATTTAGTCCATGATTTTTTGCATCCAAGAGGTTGATGAAGTGAAGTTCATAGGTTCATCTGTGAAAAGTGTTTTGTGAATTCCCTTTGAGGATTAATACTGAGAGATTGGATAGAGAGTGGTTTTCTTGTAAGAAATGTGCCCCCATGGGTAATTGGGTATTCTGGATTTTAATAGATTTGCAGCGTGCATCCATTCTAGCGAGCAGTTGTTGTTTGGTCTCTCCTATGTATTTCCCATCAGGGCATTTGGTGCACTGGATGAGGTATATAACGTTTCTGGAGGTACAGGTGTAAGATCCAGGAATGGTGATGGTTCTGTTGTGGGATGTAGTAATTGTGGGAGTGGTGGAGACATGTTGGCAAGTTTTGCATGTCCTTTTATGGTATAGCCTGAATCCATTTGATGTGTCTTGGGCTGTAGGAAGTTTGCTTCTGTTGATGAGGTTAGTGAGGTTCAGTGCTTGTTTGAAGGTGAGGATGGGTGGATCTGGGAAGATTTCTTTAAGAGTTGGGTCTCTTTCTAGCATGGGTTGCAATTGTTTGAGGATTTTCCATATAGGTTTGAGGGACAGGTGATATGTCATAACTAGGGGTATGCAATTCATGGGGGTTTTCCTTCTGCACTGCAGCAATTCTTCACATGGTATCCAGGTGGCTCTTTCAAATGTGCATCTATCTCTTTGGAGGAGTGTACTTGCTGTGTGAAAGCCTTTTTAAGATTTATGAAGTAGCAATCCCAGGTGTTCTCCTCAATGCAAGTTCGGAGAGATCTGAAGTTTTGGCTGTGTATCACAGGTTTCTTGGTGTGTTTAATGTGATTGCTGGTTCTGTACAGATATGTATGTTGGTCTGCGGGTTTTTTGTATAACGTGGTCTGTATTTTACCATTCTGGATGGTGAATATTGTGTCTAAAAAGGAGATGTTGGTGCTGGAGTACTCAAGAGATAGTCAGATGGAGGGGCGATGGTTGCTGAATTTCTGATGCAACTCAATCAGAGATTACAGGTTTTCAGTCCAAATGATGAAGATGTCATTGATATATCTTAAGTATAGCAATGGTTTGATGGTGAAGTCTTTGAGGAATTCTTCTTCCAGGAGGCTTATAAAAAGGCTGGCATACAGTGGGGCCATGTTGGTGCCCATAGCTGTGTCCATGGTCTGGAGAAAGTGTTGGTTATTAGAAGTAAAATTGTTGTGTGTGAGGATGAAGTACATAATTTCAGTAATATTTTTGGGTCTGTACTCAGAGTTGTCATTTTGCTCTTGTAGGTATGTAAGGAAGGCTTGATATCCATGGTGGCTAGGAGGGTGTTGCTGGGAAGGTGGCCTATGTTTTTAAGTTTTTGTAGAAAGTCTGTAGTGTCATAGACAAAACTCACTCTTTCAGTAACAAGCGGTTTAAGGATCGATTCCACAAAACCCACTGACTCTCACCCACTGATTCTCTCACCCACTAACTCCTCAATTTACATTTTCACTGACTGGCCTCCATGAAGACCAGCTTCTGGCTTCTTTACTATTTGTTCCATCCAGGAAGAGCACATACCAACTGCAGATGCTTCCTCAGCCTGACCAAAGGTTTTTAAACCTGAAAGCTTGCTAGAAAAATGTTTCCAACTACTTAGTTGGTCTAATAAAAGATATCAGATTTACCCAAAGGACTTTGTCTGCCATGTGTATGTGTACATTTGGCTGTAGCAGGGGTGAGGAGCAGAAAGAAGTGGTGGGTACATGTCCCCTAGCCTGGCAGGGTCTACCCAGCAAGCCACCAAAGCTCAGCTCCCATGGAGGGAGGGGGCTTCCAATTTTGTGCTTTCCCATACACCTTAATTTGCCTCTGCGCTCACCACCTCCCTCCACCATGATGCTTTCTTCATGTCACGGGGCCCCAAAGCTATGTCTTGCAGGGGGCCCCAATAAATTGTGGGCTGGCCTTGGTGGAAGGAGGCCAACTTTCTGAACACCAAGTCACATGATCATGATGTTCAAAGCCATCATGGTATAAGGCAGCAATTCTCAGTCCATAGGTTTTTCAGGCTGAAGATGAACCTGATTACTTTGACCAGCACTTCACTAGCTCTGTTTCAATTTCACTGGCAGATAAAATGCAGTGTTGATCTGCCAGATCACAGTAAGTCTGTGATCTCTGCAGTGCCTTAAATCACTGAATTGGTGATGCTAGTTCACTAAAGCATAACTGAAGGTTCTGACTTCACACCTCTGTCTATGGAGGTAGCAGTGTGGTGATAACATTTTCAGTGGAGATGGAAATAGCCACATGATAACTATGAAGAACTGTTTACCAAGAGTGATGAGATCAGTTAGCTGTGAATCATCCTGACACAGAAATGATCTCACACAACCGCAACATCAAATTGTTATTCTGGCAGTTTGGAAGTCCAACCAAGAATCGGGTCTGTGTTTTGCTAGATGCTACATGTGAATAAATACAACTTGCCTCAGAAACTTTTAGGTCAGCATACAAATGAGGATGTAACAGGAGGATGAAGCTCAAATGGTATGTGTTGGGAGGAAGAATCTGCAACAAATCTAGTAGTCTAACAGTACAGCACTTCTGCCAAATGTTATTAGCATCAACAAGAGATGGGGTCACACAGCCTTAGCTATTTGGAATTTTGTTACAATTTAGTCCAATCCCCTGATGTATCACTTGGAGGATTTCTTAACAGAAAACTTTAAATCCTTTCCTTTGTTCACCAATAGCTTGTGATAGGAATTCTTTCCCTTTGGCATATCTATTAATTGGTTCAAGTTCAGACTTTAATGGTAGTAGCAAGCTCTGCCCTTTGTAGTCTTCAAAGTACACTGAAAATCAGTGAAGTCCCTACTCCTTGCTTGCTGGAACAGTACCACACACTTGGGTTTTGCACAGAAGCAGACATGAGCTATGAGGGTTTAAGAGCAAGAGGTGGTAGATGTTGGTGCACAGTTTATCCTATGCAGGGAGCACTATGGGGAAGGTGGGAAAATTTGAGGGACAAGAAACTGATTTTTTCTGGCAAAATTGGCTGGGTTGATAGGTCAATAGCCAAATAGATTTCATAGAATGAATTTGGGCAAAAATGGGGTGGGCAGGAGAAATGTGGTTGGCATCACAGGAAAGTAAGGGGTGATTACAGCAATGATTAACAAGATTAAGCCTCACTGACACACTACATGTTGGGATTAGTAGATGACCAAATGGTTGGTGGAAATAAAGACAAGCCAGTGGTGTAGGGTGATATGGCTCATTTGAAAAATACTTGCTAAGTGAGAAGCCAAGCATACAGGAAAATTGGGAGAGAACAGGGACAGGATGAATTCTCTATTCTGGTAGTGTTAGAGGGATGTTGCAGCCAGGATGGTCCAGGAATTATATGAGAAGAGAGGATTTCTCAGGGTGATATCTTTCACTGGGCTAACCACATAGTTGGGATAGAGTTAGACAAGTTTTTGAATGTGAGATATTCTCCATCACATCTAGGGAGTGACAGCCTTATTCTGTATTCTGAGTAACAACTCTGAGTAGGACATAAACATCATTGTGGAAAACAGGTAGACCTGGCCTCCCAGTTGTAGCTGATGGCTAACATGGTCCTTGGATGTGTCAGGGAAGAAAAGGCTAAGTAAGAGTAGAGAAATATTAAAGAACCAGCAGGATTCAGAAATGAGATATAAGAATGACTCAGAGCTTGGAATGGCAGAAGTGGAAAAACTTGGCTGGGGCCTAACTGCACAGTCCTTTTGTGTCTGGCTGGCTCTGTATCAAAGCTCTATATCAAACATACCTGAACCAGAGGCTCAGTGTCAAACTCCAAGATCTTGGGTCTGAACTGTGTGGCATTGGCTTGTATCTAAATTAAGATGACTGAACTGTGCATTTTAAGAAAGGATCATGTGTACAGACTGGTATCTGGTATGTGCTACCACAATTTCTCATTGGTTTAAGTGACAGCAACACAGTACAGCTGCTACAAACTAAAGATATCACATAGGAATAACAGCAACCTGTGGAGAGAGCAAACTATACACAGTTCCTTGGCTGGACAGCTCATTCTTCAGAAACATGTGTGCAAGGGAACACCCACCAAGTTGCTGCACTGGGTCCCAGACAAGAGCGTTACATGGTACAGGATAGAGAGTTCTTTTGGAGTAAGATGAGTGGAAAGACAGTACAAACAAGATAAAAAAGCACACGTCTTGCACTGTTCCCTTAAAGGCAAAGTTTTAATCATTTCTCGGAGCAAGAATGAAGTAGTTGCACTGTTCAGAGCCACTGTTTGAGGGAGTGTAGAAACACTTCAAGACTGAAACTATTCGAGCCAGTTTATTTTTGTTACTTATCAACCCACCAGCCTGAACTTTACTTTCTACACTTTTACCTCTGCATGGGCACAGTAGTTAGCAGGAAGCATGGTGACTGGCTAATGGATTTTTTAGTTTAGTGGCCAAACAGATATTGAAAAATCAACTGGTTTGGAACAAATCAAAACAGATTTATTTTTTTTAATAGAAAATGGGAAAAAAGGGGGAAACTTAATTTTTGATTAGTTAAAAATGAAGTATTTTGATTTAATGACTAGCTCATTCCTTTATATATATATTTTTAATTTAGAGCATTTTTTAACTAAAAAGGCTGTTTCAAGCACAAAAGTTGAAATGTTTTGTTTTAAAAATGTCAGAACAAAATGTTTTCACTTTCAAAATGTCTCCTGATTATTGGCCAAAATTATTCACCAAGTTCAAGTTTTTTTTAAACTATTTTGGTTTCTGAAAAGCTCCATTTTTTGGTGAGTTTACTATTTACCAAAAAGTTCTGCTCAGCTCTGCTAAACCGCTCTGTTTTACCATTGTTAATATTGTCAGGAATGCAGTTCCAAGACACATTCCTGGCTCAGATCGAGACTTCTAGTACTGGTTACTGCAAAGACACAGCAGAGACAATTTCAGACCCAAGGTCTAGACAAACAAGTAACTTGTCTGAGGTCACACAGCAGTTCTAAAGCTATCCTAGGTCTCCCAACCCATATTCCTGTGACCTACCTTGAATGCAGTCATTGGTAAAATGAAGAAATCTCTAGGTGTTTGCATCATGTCCTGCATCTTGGCATCTGAGCTTCTTATTAGTGGTGCAAGGCCTCAGGACTGCAAATGAGGCAGAGCAGCACAAAATCAATCTGGATTTTGCATCTCTTGATATTTAGAGCCATTCAGAGCTGGGCAGTTGGTTCAGCTCCTTGCTAAGATGGGAAACAGCTGCAGGTGCCAGCTTTGACATTTATTGGGAACCCTCTACTCTGCCATGCTCTAGTCACATGCAGTTAATGGATGTTGGACCGATTGCTTTGATTCAGGCCCATCTCTGCTTAGTTTGGTTCAATGATCAGTGTAAAGTGATCACTGGGTTTCTGTGCAGCTCTTAGTATAGTAAACATGTGTTCATGCTTCAGAAGTCATTGCTTTAACTGGCACTAGATATTCCTCTTGTTGGTAGTCTCAGCAGTATTCAAGGAGTGTTTGGGTCTGTTTATGACTTCAGTTTCTTTAAGAAAGATTATTGATGGGCAGAAAAAGTGTAATGGTGAGGGCATGTACAGAAGCAGGTACTGCCTCTGTTCTGAGGATAATATAGTCTGGAAGGACACAATAGGCGCATCCAGACAAGTCTGCACATGCTTCTTACAGTGTCTCAAACCCCTTTGAGATGCTGCAAGAGGCGCTAGGAGGAATGGAAAAGGTTATCCATGCTGCAAACTTGCAAAATTAGACCATTGAATATCCAGGGGTCAAAAAAACCTGCAGAGAAAAAAAGTGGGGCAACCAGAGGCTGGGTCCTCCATTGAGCCACTCTGGCTGCCAGGGCATCTCTATGGATAGCTTTCAGCCTGATGCTGAAGCATGCTACTTGCCTGTGCATGGCAGGCAGCATGCCAGCAGCAGGGAGCTGGACCCAGGCTGCACTGCCGGTAAGTAAGGGTTTGGGGGACTGGAGGAGGGGGGAGGGGACCATGGGGGGGAACCCCTGCCAGCCCCACCCTCTCCCGCATCCCTTCCCCGCCTGGCCCCACACCCCACCCAGCCCCCTTATCCTCCCCAATCCCTTCCCTGTCTGGCCCTATCTTCTCCCAGTCCTCTGAGCCCCGCAATCCCTTCCCCACCCAGCCCCACCCCCCACCTGCTCCCTGAGCCCACCCGATCCCTTCTCTGCCCAGCTCTATCCTTCCTCCAGCCCCCTGAGTCCCCCCAATCCCTGCCCCCCCTGCCCCAGCTTTGGGGGGGGGGACCCCAACCCCCCCGGGCATTTACTGGCACTTTGAGCTGCAGTTGAGGTCACTGAGGCCCTCGTGCACAGTGCAGGGCAGGGTGACAGCCCCAGTGGCCCCAGCCCAGGCCCTGCTGCCCCCCACTGCCCTATGTTGCCCAGGGGGGCTCTGCTAGGAGGCCCTGGAGCCCCTACAGCTCCTGCTCGGTGAGTAGAGGCTTTTTTTTTTGTTTTAAGTGGCAGAGGCTGGGTTTTGGGAAGCAGCCATGGGGACTGGGGGTGCAAGCAGGGGATGGGTGGGGCAGCCATTGGGGGGCCTGGGGATGGGAGGGGAGCTGGGGGGCAGCCACTGGGAGGGCTGCAGGAGCCAGCAGGGCATAGGACCAGGCGGGGCAGCAACCCAGAGTGCTGGGGGAGCAAGAAGGGGTGGGGTAGGGCATGTGGGCCCTGCACAGGGGGTAGCTTTTGTTGGGGGCCCTGTAGCCCCTGTGGGTGGCCATAGCCCCTGAGGGGGGAGTGGCCCCTGTTGGGGGACCGTAACACCTGTGGGGGACCGTAGACCCTGAGGGGAGGGCATGGCCCCTGGGGGGTATGTAACCCTTTGGGGGGCAGCAAAATATATATTCATGTACTCATGAATTTATGAAACGTGTATTTAGAGTTCACTTTATTATGATGATAGAGACACTGGTAGTCTTTCAAATTGATTTAACACTGTAGATATATCAATAAAACATTGTCCAACTGATCACTGTCTCTCTGGCTTGCTCTTTCTCTCTTTTTATAGTGGTCTTTTGTTTTAATTGTGAAGGAACATGGATTTTGGGGTATTTTACAGAGTGACTTCGGGATATTTTTATCAGCAATTTTTCAGTTTTCCAATAGGGAACACCAGAATTCCTGCTAGGGATGTCAGTGGCAGGACCCTGCCTGCTCAGATATGGCACCTTGGACCCAGTTGGCTGTGGCTGACTTCCTGGCCAATTGGGGCCAGGAGGACATGCTTTGACAGTTCAAAGCAGGCCGTCACACCTGGAACATCTTCCGGGCGATAGCTGCCCGGATGGCCAGGCACAGGGCACACATGGCAGTAGTGCCGCACAAAAGCCAACTCTGCAGCCACAGCCCACTGGCAGCTGACCCAGAGGGGAAGATGCCTCATCTGGGTCTGGTAAGTGCGCAGCAGGTCACAGCCAGGCACAGCATCCCCCCCTGCCAGACTGCTGCAGTAGCTAAAGGGTGCAGGGGACTCTCAGGGTTGCTTCAGCAGTCCAGCTGTCACAAGGGGTAATGTCCCCAGATACCAAGTGGCTGGGCCCCAGAAGTTCTTGAGAGTGAGTAGCCCTGAGCTACTTGCCAGGACAGATTTTTGTGCTTATAGGGCCAGGACAGGGCAGCTTTTTATACTGCTGGGGACAGCACTGGTGCTGGCCCTGGGCTCTAGATCCCCCTGACTGCAGATCTGGAAGGAGCCAGGCAGGATTATTTTGCCCCAAGTGGCACAATTTGCTCCACAACAAAGTGCATGTCTGAGCATGTGCGGTGAGGCAAAAAGCCCCAGCTCAAATTGACACCGCTTCTATTTGAGCTGCTGCGAGTGCATGTGCTTGCATGTGTGGACACGCCCAATGAGTGCATCTACATGTGCCATTAAGGTAATCTGATAAATTCTGGTGCAGTTCACTCTGGAGTCAGCTGCTCCTGGACACAGTGTCTACACGTGCACCTGGGACCATAGCAGTTTGATCCTGGGCGGAGTAGGCCTGGGCTGGCAGGGGGCCCATGGGGTCAGTCCTGGGCTCCAGGTGGTGGTGTCAGGCTGTGGAGAGGCTGGCTGGGGCATGAGAGTGCTAACGTGTGGGGTTAGGTGGCAGGCAGCCCCAACACTTTAGCACCCTCATGCCCCAGCCAGCCCCTGGCACATGTGTATTTCAGCACATATAATTACTCCACCATAGAATAGTACTGTCCCCAAAAGTACTATCCTAGAGAAGAATTAATTAATATACTGTGCTCTAATACTGGTGCATGTGTACAATGTGATACTTTACTGCATAGCTAATTAGTCAACTCTGCAGTAAAGCAGACATGTAGATGCACCCAATTAAACCTATAATCTGAGTATTTCAGTTGGCTTGCCTTCATTTGCTACAGATGCATTATGATTACAGAAACCTGCAGAGGGTCACTAATGTGGACAAATTACATGAATGCTTCACCAAAAGTCATAACAGCAAACTAGAAAATGAAAGAAAAATGAGATATACTGAATAATGCTTCTTCCATTAGCTACCCATGTGTCCTAATAGCAATTCTCCAGAGCAGGTGAACAGTCAGGATTTCAGGCATTCATGTGTTTTCCGGTCTCTCTTCCCACTCTGAGTTCCTAAGGATGCTCTTCACATAAAATCCGTACCACAAATTGACATGTGCATACCTATGCCATTTTAGCATTTCTTGACCCCACAAAATGCAGGGTGTGCACAATATAATAGGCTATCCACCCCAAACATCACATATTAACTAACATTCAGATCTGGGAAATTATCAAGGAGAATGAGGCTAAAATGTGGTTAAATTTTGCAAGAATTGATATAATTCTTCAGAGCAGAGATGGACCTGAATCACAGCAATGGATCCAACACTGATTTTCCCCAAATAAGAAAAAAAAACTTTTTCAGTGCATGAGTGTCTTTTTATACCATTCAAGCCACTTGTTTAGCTCATCTTATGACTGTGACCTTGATGCTTTAGAGTGAATTCATAAACCACAATTAGTGATGAACATCAGTGATGAAAGCTCAGCTGGAGAACACCCCTTTCTCCAAAGCTCAACTTCAGATCTTGGTCAATTGTGATCTCTATTAATAATAATCATTATATGGCTTAAAAATCCTCTGGGGATATTTTTAGCATATGAAGGCATCAGAGCAGCATTGAAAAAGTCCACTCTAGAGTGGTACAGACACTGGAGCCAGATCTTCATTGTCCCTTGTGATGCAGAAAGGACAAGCCTTGGTCACAAAGGCTAGGTTGAGTCCATAGATTTTAGCCTGTTTGAACATCCTGATTACAGTGTCACAACATGGGGAAGTCATTAAGGCACATGCCAAAAGGGCAATAATGTTCTGGCAAGGTGAAGTCACAGAGTTGTGGTTGAATTTGGGACATGGCCCTGGAGCATGACTGATTCCTATTTCCCTTTATCCAGATCCATTTGTCACATCCCATTTTCACAGCCAGGTGTCCCAGTTCCATCTCAACTTACATATTTCTCCTTGGATACTTGTGCAGAAGTCCTAAAGACAATTCAATTTATCTTCACTGATGATCTGCACATTCTTTTTACTAGCAGGAGCTGGTAGTAACTCAACATTGTCTCTTGACCTGAACATTCCCACACCAGAGTGTACAGCTTTAAAAAGAATCTCCCAGCTGCTCCTTGACACATCTCCAAAGGCAGCACTGTGATCTCTTGCCACCTTAGGCAACAAAGTGACTGTCAGATATTACTAATGAAAACAATCCAAGGCCCACACACATTTCTGGGCAATGACAGTGGAGTCTGCAAACCCAGCCTCATACTGCACTGAGGATATATGAAATAGATGTAGACTATTTCACTGCACATTAAAGCATCACATAAAAAAGTGGCATTATGCTAATATGCAATTAAAAAGTCTACTGTCCATTAAGCATTAGTAAAAAAAAAGTTTGCAAATGCACTACTGTGCATTAGCACAGCTTAATGCACATTAATTTAGTCCCTCACCTGGGAGGGACTAAATTTAATGTGCATTAGAAAAGGCACATTAATGCACATGTAGGTGTGCCCACAATGCAGCATCTTTGCTGCATACAATTCCTAGATGCAGAAGGAAAACACCTTGGGGGGGAAGTAATTCAACCAGGGTTGTTGCATGGGAGAGAAAAGGTATATTATCTCCCTGAAGTGTTACTCTCTGGAAGAAAAATGTTCTTTGTAAACTTAATGTTATCCATTTGCATAAATCTGTTGGGGAGGTTTCAAGAAAGGTAGACCATGTTAGTCTGAAGTCAGGTAGAATGCAGGATAGATTTGTACCTTATAGACTAACTTAATTAGAGATGGAAAGCATAAGCAGTCATGAAGTAAGCTGCTGATTACAAAAGCTTATGCTATCTCTGACTTTTTCTGAATATTTACCATGCAATTTACTAAAAATTACAAAGTTGTACTGTTTTCCATTGTGTGTTCTTTTTGGAGATGGATCTGCAGTAAAACCTTGGATCCACCCAGGCCCAGGCTTTGGGATAGATGTAGGCCAAATCAGAATTTTGCAACTTTTCATCTCTAGTGCACTAGAAACTAGCTCACTTACTCCAATTAGACAAAGAATGATCCTGAGAGGAATTTCAAATCCTCTGACTTCCATAACATGTTACTTTTGGCTTCTCGTGTTAAACCCTGTTGCTAGCCCTTAAAAGTCACATTTCCTCAGGGTTGCCAGAAGCAAATGTAAATAAGGGAGTTCAAAAGAAGAGTCCAGTTTTCACAGCTGCATCTTAACTAAATTAAAAGAACAAAAAGAAAGGCCAATTGACCTAAGAGGTTTTGCAACCAAACAGGGCAGACAAAAGTAATCATTCTAAAGCCATTCTGTATGTCACAGGAACTCTATCATTTCCAGATTTGACCAGAGTTTACGACAATTTCATTAAAAAATCACTACTTTAAAGCCAAAGATGCTTTTATTTAAAAAAAAATAAAAATAATTAAACCTTTACATAAAATTTAAGTGGCAATAAACTATCTATGCAGCACTTAGGAAAACATGCCATTTCAGCTATAATAAATCAATAATTGATTTTTTAGTATTGCCAAATTGTGTGGCACTGGTTAACTAAACAACATTGCATTTTATCTCAGGCCCTTATATTAGCACAGACCATTTTGCGACCTCCCCCTGCTGAGAGACGTGTCATATTTTTGGCCATAAATCCAATTGGGGTGCCAGCTGGAAGGGGGATTACTGCTTTTTTTTATATTTTAATTGTAGTTCAAAAATCCTGCCTATTGTTATTTATAGGGCACAACATATTATAAGCAGAGTCTCATCTTGGAGAAGTTTAGATTCCAAATTCATGCTGCTAACTTTTGTATTTATTTAGACATAGAAATGGGGTTGAATTGTGAGCATAGTCATGAATAGTGATTTAGCTTATCTTTCCTGGCTCCAGTTAAATGTCTCTTTAATGCATATTTGGGAGAGCATAAGGAAAAAAAAATGTGATTGTGGTATTTAGGACTCTACCAGACAAACCATTAAAAATAATTCCACAGGTGGCCAAAAGGCCATCTTCTCTCATTTGCTGTGATGTAGATATGTCAGTTAGAAATGGGCCAATTTTTTCAGAAATTGATGTTGCTGAAAAATACTTATTTGAGTCAACTGAAGCAATTCGCTAATCCATATGGAATTCACTGCGTTGTTCGGGATACCACTAATAATAACAACCTTAAAAAGTCTAAATGTTTTCAACATACTCTAAATGAAACATTTGGGTATTTTGTTTTGACATGGTACCTTGTTTTAAATGTACCTACATTTAAGTTTAAAAAATGCAAAGAATAACAAAATGAAACTTTATTTAAAGTTAAATATAATACTCAGTTCAACACCAAATTATTTATTTCCCCAGCTTCTCATTAGAGTGGGGGAAAAATTAAAAATCATTTTGGTTTGAATTAAATGAAAACATTTTTTTTTTTTTTTTTTTTTTACCTGTGAGCCCTCAAATCTGTTATTCACCCAGTGTTCATGTATTTAAGAGTGGCATATGAAGGAGATTTAGCAGTAGCATCCTCTTTGGATGTGTTTAGAGTAAACCAGTCCAATAAATTACAAAATTTACAACTCTACTTTATGCTTCTACAGCTTGGTGTCAGTATTCTATTGATGGAAGCAAGTAGTCAAGTTTTTTTCTGGTGAATAAATTATGAAATCCATTTTATCCCTTTTTTCAGTCATTATTTTCTACAAACATCTGAGGCCTTGAGATGCCTTTATTATTCTCAAAGACAGTTTGGATAAAAACATTCCAGTAAAAGATTATTTGAAAACTGCTATTTAAGACCCAAATCTTCAACATTTTGAGTTTTTTGTATTTTAAACCACATAACTTGGATCACTTAGGCGCTGTTTTTTTTTAAGTGTTCTATACCTACAAGTCTAATAAAGGCCAAGTCAAGTCTAAAGTGTCTCCATCTGGGCGCACAAAAAATTAAGCAGCCCAAAATAGAGACAATCTTGGAAAATTTGGTCCTTAGACTATTTGGAGTTGAATGTTTATGATGAATGGCTTGTCATCGGAGTCACACACAGTTGTTCCTGCTCTCTAGTAGGACTGGAACTTTTTAAATGGGCAATAATGAATAATGATGAGAATAGCTGGTCTTCTTCCTGCACATGTGAATACTTGCACCCAGAATAGCCATATAAGGTCTGTGTGTGTACAAAACCCTAGATACACAAAGAGCAAATAAACAGAGGGAGACAGCAACAGCAGATCTCAAAATCAACATTGGTGTTAATTTTGTCTTACCAATGCATTCAGAGTAAACTCTCCAAAGTAATGAACCTAAGACAATATGAAATTCAAGACACATTGTTTCATGATTGATTTGCCACCTGAGTTCCTACTTTGCTCTGTGTGTGTTTATGTTTATGTGTGTCCATATTCATTCACTGTTCATGATGAAACTGGACTGTGGAGGTGAAGGGCGCATTCTCGAAATGGTGCATAGGGATTTGGCCACCATTAATGTTAATGTAAGCTTTATGGCTACTTTCCAGATCCTGCTTTGGAAATATACCCTGAAGAGTCTTCCTGGCTATTCCTTAGTTCCCATTAATAATGAGAAAAAAAGAGTGAATACTACTAGGAAAAGAACAATCAGCTGGATATATATAACACTCTGTGCCCATCAGGACTGCTGAAACATTCATGGCATGAACTTCTGCAGAATTCAGTTTAATGGCCTGGTCCAACTGAGATGAAGCCATAAAACTCCACTGCAAACACTTGTATAAACAGGACTTTATTTGATGAAATTGAAAACATATTCTGACTCACTATTAGAAAAACAAATCCTGTGAGATAGTTAGATGTTGATTAACCTGAGAGTTAGTCAAAAGCCAAGAAACCATCTTCTGTCTTGAAGCCCTGGAAGTTAAAGCAAAATATTATGATACTTTGGCTTGATTTTCTAACCAACCCATGGCTACCTAGGAGATGGATGGTTGTGACTTTGTTTCTCACTGAAAACTTCAAAAAATGGTAGAAATAGAACTCCAATCCTTCTGCATTGAAAATCACAACAAAAGGAGAATCACCATTACCTGTTAGCCGAGGGCAGGGTGTACATTCAGCTTAGTGAATTCATTAAAATGTTATTTTGTTGCATTACTTTTGTGCAAATGAGGACATTGCCCCACTTGTTCCCCAACAGGTACATTTTAGCCTAGAGTTTGCATTCAAGCTAATAGTAACATTGGGCATTTGTAGACGACACACAGTCTCCTGTTTTGACTGCCACAACTGCATTTGTGTTTGCACTATCAGGATTTCCCTCCGCTTTAAAAGTCTTCTCAGCACTTTTAGTTAACCCTGCTCAGAGAGGTTTTATTTCCCAGTGCCCCGGCTTAGCACACCCAATCATGTCGTGCACACACTGAGCATCTCAAAGCATCTCAAAGACTTGTAATTGCTTTCCTTCACTACCATGTGGTGCTGTGCTTTTTCTTTAGCCAGTAGGTGGTGCTCTTAATTTATTTTATGTGTTACCCTTAACCCCTCCCTCCCACTGTTCAACTGACCAGGTCTGGGTTTGAGTGAGGTGCGACTTTCAAAATATATTATTTTAAATATACATGGGTAGGAAAATGGCAGAGCAAGAGCAACAAGTGGTAGTTAATTGCCCCTTGGTCATTTTTTTGCTGCCTGTAATTTATTATATGCCTTCCTATTTCAAATGTTCCCAGTCCAGACAATATAGGAGAATAGTCCAGGTGGATGCCACCTGTCAGATGTGCTGTTTAACATCCACTGCTCCCCTGGTTCCATGTCTCTTTTCTTCCCTCTCTCTCCGAACAATGCAGCAAACCCTCCTTTGACTAATGAAGGATAGAAAAAAGAAGAACAAAGAACGACAGTGTTTAGATTTTGTATAGATATTTTTTATAGATAGACATAGTTTTATAGATACAGATATATTTTGTATAGATACAGATAGTTTTATATAGAGATATTTTGTAGGGCTGTGTGAAGCTTAGGTAGTCAATTCAATTTGGAGGAGATCTGGCCCAATTCCGCAGCTAAATCTCTGAATCAAATTGGGAGAGCCATTAATAGGTGTGAATTAATTCAGAAGTCTCTGAATCACTTCAGAAAAGATTTGGAAAGATTTGAAGATTCAGAAGGCTTGCAGGAAACAGAAAATGAGAAGGGGGAGGGGGTGGGAAAGACTGCTCTGATATTGACATCTGTAGTTGGCCAGTGACTGTGATTTTTCCCTGAGTTCCCTTCCAATCACAGTGCTCTGGGGGAGGGACATAGAAACAACATATAAGGCTTTGTGTGAAGTGATATGTGCCTTTTGTGAGCTGTCTCTTTTGGACCAGCAGTGTCTGAAAGGCTCTGGCTTGCTATCTAGTCTCTTGGTAGCTAGCTAGATTCTCTTCTCATATGTTTTCCCTGACGGTGTGTCATCACTGTGCAGGAAAGCACAACGTATATTATAGACACATACATGTTTTGTAGCACACCAAACATTATGAAGCATGCTGGGAAGGCAGATGCCAGGTCTTCTGGCAGGGAAGGGAGAGGGGGCAGAGGGAGAGCTGCAAGTACCACCCCCCCCAACATAGACACACCCTTTTTCTTGGCAGAGATGAGTCTTCTGCTGCTAGTGGGAGCAGTGTCTACACCTGCACCACCTTCAGTAACACCAGTAATAACCACCAGCACCAGCATGATAGTCTGCATCCCAATTTCAGTTCCCAGCATGAGACTTCCAGTGCCAGAGGAGGAGCTGGATCTGGAAGCAGCAGAGCTGTGTGCCATAGCTAAGGAAATTCTGGCAAAGGAGGAGGAATCTGAGTTTGTGTTCCACATGCCTCAAAGTTAGAGGCAAGTCTCCCCTGGAAGGCACTTTGGAGGAGGTTGTTGGGGCAGGTGGATCAGCTCTGCTTGTTGTTGTGCCTCTGCCTGTTGAGGAGGGAGATAAGGCAGGATCTCTACCCTCAACCCAGAAGCGGGTGGGTAGTGTAGTGTGGGATCATTCTGAGGTGGCAGATGATCCCAGATATGCCACCTGCCAGCACTGCACTACAGTACTGACCTGAAAACAGATCAGGTGGGGCAGCTAAAAATCCCAGAGAGGGGACCACAGCTGGAGGGGGTGAAGGATACAATCTGCGAGGCATGGACCACAGTGTAGGAAATGTATGGAGCTGTGGAATGGATGTCACTCCTAGATATCAGGGGCCTAAATGGGCAGCCTCCCACCTGGGAAACATCTGAATCAGATTTCCATTAAGGCATGGTAGGTGAAAGAGGGGTGGGTGGTTGACCCAGAAACAGGTGGGTGGGCTGAGATCTAACTGGCACCAGGAAGGCCCCAGATATGATCCCTGCTGCATTCATTTCACTCTGCCTTAACACACACAAGTCAGACAAGGTTCTTTGGGTCAATCTGATATCTTTTATTATACCAGCTAAATAGCTGGAGAAATATATCGTAGCAAGCTTTTGGGTTTAAAAACCCTTTGTCAGTCTGAGGAAGCACCTGCAGTTGGTGTGTGCTTGTCCTGGATGGAATGAATAGTAAAGAAGCCAGAGGCTAGTATACATGCAAGAAAGCAAGTCAGTGAAAATGTAAATTGAGGAGTCAGGGGGTGAGAAACGGGCTGGGAGGGTGGGAGGAGAGGGATGTAGCAGGTAAAAGTGGAGAGGTACCTGGAGAGTCAGATGTCAGACAGATTATAGATTCATAGATTCATAGAGTTGGAAAGGACTTCAGTGGGCCATCTAGTCTGACCCCCCTGAAGACCCCCAAGGATGGGGCAAGACCACCTCCCTTGGGAGCCCATTCCAGATGCTGGCAACCCTGAACATGCTTTTCATGAAGAACATGAAGAACTTTTTCCTAATGTCCAGCCTAAACCTTCTCTCTAGTAGCTTATGGCCATTGTTCCTTGTCATTCCAGGGGGTGCCCTGGTGAACAGATCATCACCTACTTCATGTTGCTCTCCCCTTGTAGCAAGAAACCTTTTTGCCTGCCCCCCACCCATCAAATGTGAAGCCCCTTTTGCAGTATTTGGCAAAAGCCCCTTTTGCAGTATTTGCCCCCTTTTGAGGATGCTTTCTCTTTTCTACCTTTTCTTCCTTCCTCTCTCTTTTTCTTCTATTATGTTATTATTATTTTAATATAATGTGTACTTGTAGTGAAAATAGAGCTTGTAGATACTTTTACAAATGCACCTTAAGTTTAAAAGTAAGTTGTACCATGTAACAGTGTTAGCAAGGGCAGGAATCTCTATATGGAGCGGGTCCCTGAATGAATCATGGTTGATTGTGTAACACAGTAGCTAGTCTTGATAAACAAGTTAACAAGTGGCAATTAACACCTACAAAACTACAGACCAAGAAGAGGAAAGAATCAATACAGAGCCAGGAACTCCCTGAAACGTCACTGTTATAGGTGCGAAAGCCCTGGTTTGATCTAATCAATGCTGGAAACAGACCCTTGGGACTGAAATACCTCCCTGATCAACCACTTCCAGAACTCTATTCATCACAGCAGTGAATCAAGCAAAATTCGTCAGCGGACTCCTGAGACTGCACATACCTGCGGACATGACCCCTGGGGCTGACAGCTGCCATCCAGCAGCTACCAAGAGGGATGTCCCTTGAGGTCAATGACCCCTGGATTGGGTAAGCCCGAGAATTGGGGAGTCACCAAAGTCTGCCAGAGAGGGATAAAAGGCAGCGAAGAAGGATCCCCAATGGTGCTTTCTTTGACCTGACCAGCACCCTGCCTGTCCAGCCAGAAGGACCAGCTGGCAATCCTCTTCTGAAGTAACATCACACTGAAAGAAGTCACGACTGGCCATCGACAATGGACTCCAGTCCTTGGGGATAGGTATATCTTGACACTGGTGCTTAGTGTTCATGGATAGCTACTGTGAGTATGTGTGTGTGTTTGAAGGGATCAGCACCAAGGTTTATGATTTGACTTTTGCATCCATCCAATAAACTAGAATTTTATGATGATCCTGTGAGTTGGTGCTTTGTAGCCAACACCCTTATGAATTTGTACGCCACCACAAGGTCCCCTCTCAGCCTTCTCTTGGAGAGGCTGAAGAGGTTAAGTTCCCTTAGCCTTTCCTCATAGGGTCTTCCCTGCAGGCCTCTAATCAAGTGAGTGGCCCTTCTTTGGACCCTCTCCAGGTTGTCCACATCCAGCTTGAACTGTGGTGTCCAGAACTGGACACAGTACTCCAGCTGCAGTCTGACCAGGGCCACATAGAGGGGGAGAATCGCTTCCCTGGAGCTGTTTGTGAAGCACCTATGGATGCAAGACAAGGTGCAATTGGTTCTGCCAAATGCTTCATCACATTGGTGACTCTTGTTCATCCTGGAGTCAACAGTGACTCCAAGATATTTTTCTGCCTCAGTGGAGCTGAGAAGCTCCCCCCCCCCCCGCCCCCCCCGTAGGTATGATGGCAGTTCTTCCTCCCTAGATGCAGCACCTTGCACTTGTCCTTATTGAATTGCATCCTGTTGCTCTCTGCCCACTTCCCCAGCCTGTCTATGTCGGCTTGAATCCGGTTCCTCCTCTCCAGGGTGTTAGCTGCACCCCATAATTTTGAGTTGTCTGTGAATTTGGACAGGGTGCTTTCCACCTCCTCATCCAGATCACTGATAAAGATGTTGAATAGCACCGGCCTCAGAACTGAGCCCTGAAGGACTCTACTGTCCATGTCTTTCCATGTTGACACTGACCCATCCACTACCACCCTTTGAGTGCAACCCTTGAGCCAATTCGCTACTCATTCTACCGTGTAATCATCCAAAGCAATTCCCGTCAGTTTATTTATTAGGATGGTATGGGATACCTTGTCAAAGGCCTTCTTGAAGTCCAGATAGATAACATCCACCTTGACTCCTGCATCTAAACAATTGGTGGCCTTGTCATAAAAGGAAACTAGGTTAGTCAGGCAGGACCTGCCTGCTAAAAACCCATGTTGGTTACCCCTCCACATCACATTAGCCAGTGGGCTCCCACAGATGTGCTCCTTGATAATTTTTTCTAGGATTTTCCCAGGGATAGAGTTCCCTGGGTCCTCCTTCCTCCCCTTCTTAAAGATTGGGACGATGTTAGCCCTCTTCCAAGCCTCCGGAACCTGACCTGAGCACCATGAGTGCTCATATATCCTTGCCAGTGGATCAGCTATGACCTCTGCTAATTCCTTCATTACCCATGGGTGGAGTCCCTCTGGCCCGGGTGATTTGAATATGTCCAGTCCCTCCAAGTGTCTTTTTACCGTGTCGGCACTGACCGTTGGTTGGCTGATGTTCCCTTTGTTGGTGCCCATGATGTATGTTGAGGGTTCATCTAGATTCCCATTTAAGAAGACATATAAAAAGATGCAGGCATGGTAGACATTTAAGAAGGTGCAGGCATGGTAGCTGTTAAACAAATGAAAAAGGTATTCTTTTTTCTTCCCCCAAGAGGAGGAAACATCTACAGACCACCATCCCCCCTACCCCCTCTGAAGTGGAGAAAATGCATGGAGGCAGAGAAAGAGAACCCACCATTCATACTTCCCAAAATAATGGTGTATGCCCCTCATCCAACCCCAAAACAGCATGGCAACCCACCACCAGCCACACATGAATGTGACCCCCCACCCCCCTGGCCCCCAAAGCACAACTGGCACAAACCCAAGCAGTGCAATGCCTAGCAGTGGCAAGAGGCACATTACAAGATACTTAAAAGTTACTGGTCGCACATCTTCTTGCATCTCGGGAACACAAAATGATAATTGAGTTCTGGGAAGAGGAGTTGCATTGGCTGCATCCATTTCTCCCCATTCCTTCTCCTCCTGTAACTGATTTGTTCTATTCCCTGGAGTTGAGGGGGGCACTGGCATGAGGATCAAGTGTAGGGTGACTTCCTGTTGTTCTTGGCAATGCCTGCCCCCCGGGACCATGGAGCAGTCTCCATACTCCTCTGACATGCTTATGGTACAACTCTCAAGAGGAGCTGCCTCTGTTGGCATGTTCTCCTCCTCCTCTTCCTCCCCTTTCTCAACCCTAGTCCTGAAAGTTTCCATACCTGGAGTGTCACCTGCATCCTTGGAGAGAATGATGGACAGCTGGTCATAGAAAGGAGCAATTGTGCATCCTGCCCCAGAGCAAGAGTTCGCATCTTTGGTACGGTAAAACACAGATCTCAGGGCCTTGATCTTGCATTAGACCTGGGTCCAGCCATGACTGTGTCCATGAGCCTGCATTGCTTTTGCAATGGCAACATAAGAAGGCTTATTCCTCCTATTTTCCAGCCTATCTATAATGCTTTGCTCCAACCAAATATTGATTAAGTTCTGCAATTCTTCCTGGGTCCATTTGGGTCTACACGCATTGAAGGTATTAGCCTCCTGCTCTGTGATTACCATACTGCTGTCTTTCACTTTCTGAGACATGAGGAAGCAGCTCGTGAACAACAGCAAGTGATTCAAGAAAGATCCCTGGCAAAATGTGGGGGTCTTCTTTATAAAAATGCTGCCAAAATTCAAATGATTGTGAGGCCTTCACCTGTGCCAAAAGGTGAAGAAGCACACCTTTGCCAACAAAAGACTTGTTGATGGGCTTGAGCATGGCATACAGAAGGTCATGGTCCATTGGGATGGCTGCTTGATGCCCAGAAGTGTTACCAAAATTGATTCACATCTGCCCTGCCTGCTTGTGTTTTAGCCTGTCATCCCCTAGTTAGTCCCACAATAAAGGCCTTTTTCTCATTGCTGAATAAAATAATTTTATTGCAGAAGCACAGTCTGTTTTTGCAGACCTCAGAAATATATTCAGCTGGCTAGTCCAGCATTAACAGGAACATATTAACGCAAAATATTCTGTTTGAAACGTGTCTTGAACAAAGACTTGATGCATCAGAGCATGGCTGCGCAAACGCCCAGTGCCCCAGGGCTAGTTGTTGAAAAACTGTTGGTCACCTATGGAATGCAGCTAGTGGACAGAGATCAATCTCCCCTCCTATCCCCTGCTTATGTGGGGAGGATGGTGGTGGTGATATACTAAACATGTGAGATGTCACAAGCAGCTGATGATGGAGTGGGACCAAATGGAGAATCAGGAGGAAATGCATGAGGAATGGGAAGTGGAGAATGGACAACAACACAGTCAATGAAGGCTCCTCTGACATGGAAAATCTGGAGGACATGGGTGAGCAGGACGGTGGAGCAGGAGGAGAGGATGGTGGTGCTGCTATGGCAATGTGATGCACTGGTGACCTCACTGAGAGTAATCATGGACTGCCAAATAAGCATTCTAGTGTTTGCAGCATTAGCATGTAGTCAAGCTGTCAGAAGAATAATGCAAAAAAGAAAATGGGCATGGGCATGGGAAAACACAGCAGAATGCGAAGATGCTTTGTAACATGACTGGGTTGTGTTGAGAAAGCTCATGAGCAGCATCCACACGGTCTGGGCCTGCAAGGGCAGCTCAGACTAATGGAAGGAAATTGTGCTGACCACTTGGAATGACCAGCAGTGGCTGGAGACATTCTGGATACCCAGGAAGATGTTTTACCATATGTCTCAATGTTGGAGCCCCACATTGTGAGGCAGAACACCAACATGCATCAGGCTATCCCACCGGACAAGAGAGTGGCAATAGCCATCATGAAACTGGCCACCTGATGCAGCCTCTGCTACATTGCAAACCAGTTCGTCATGGTTCCCTGCATGGCTGGGGTGCCAAATCGTGAGGTGTGTCAGCTGCTAAAGGACATCATTGCAAAGAAATTTATCTGCCTTGGGAATCCACAGCAGGTCATAGATGGCTTTAATGACAAGGGGTTCCCTAACTGCATGGGGGCTTTAGACAGCACTCACATCCTGGTGTTGTGCCCTTTGGGGAGGGGGCAGGCCTTTCACAAACAGGAAAGGATTTGCTTCTGTGATACTGCAAGCTGTGGTGGACCACTGGGGCTGGGTCATGAATATTTTTACCGGGTGGGCCAGCAGTGCACATGACGCACACGTGTTCAAAAGCTCTCCTCTCCCTGGCCTCATGGAGAAAGGACACTATGCACTTGAAACCCACGAGACAGTGATCTGTGGTGTTGCTGTTCCCCCAGATATATTAGCAGATGCTGCCCACCCCCTAAGGCCCTGGCTCATGAAGCCTTATGGCGAGAACATTTCCAACCCACAGAAGCTGCTTTTTAACTACTCAGAAGCTGCAGGATGGTCATTGAATGTGCCTTTGGCCAACTGAGAGGATGTTGGCGGGTGTTTATATGCTGAGTCAAGGTGGAGCCAGAAAATATCCTTGCATTTATAGTAGCAGCTTGCATGTTGAACAACATCTGTGAGACCTGTGGAGAGGTTTTCAGGGAGTTGTGGGCTGAAGAAGCACAACAGTCAGTGGCCAGACAGAGACATGGCCAGGCAGCAGCACAGGAATTGAGGAGATATCAACAAGAAGAATCTGGTCAAGCAGCACCTGTTCAAGACTCCCTGGCAGCACATATTGCTGACAGCAACTAGCAGTGATTTTTCTTTTCAGTACAATAAATTCTTTTAAAATTTACCAGCTAGACAACTGCCTGTCTGCAAGGGTGTGTGGTGTAGCAGATGGGGGGTGCAGGGTGAAGAGGAGGATGAGCAAGGCAGGGGACTCATTACACATGGTAGGCGGTTGCTGCTTGGAGGCTGGCAGTGGTTTGGGGGTGGGGGGGTCATTACACACCAGCACCTACTGTCCCATGGATGGAAGAGTTAAGTACATTGGCCAGTGTTGGCTGGGGATCCTAGAGGCAGGCATGGGGGATGGGTGTATGTGGGGAGGGGGGGGTGGTTATTTCTTCATTTTTTCTTTCTTCATGGGGTTAGTTTGGAGAGATCATGCCCACCTGTGATGCATCTTGGTGATGCTTTCTTTTGATGCAAATTTTTGCTCGTAGTTTCACAAAAGAAAGGAGTCAGTCAATCACAGCAGTCATTGTCTTTCAACAATCCATTACTGTCTTAATTTGGTTTTCAATAGCAAAAGCAGGTGTGAGTTACATTTGTACTTACATTTGTATTACATGGTTTACATAGTTTAGATGGGTTACAAATGTACTTACAAATGTTTACATGGTTTACATGGGTTACTAAATGACCTCCCTAGTGGGACAGAGTATTCAATCCCTGCCTGGTACAAATTTACTTGGCTTCAAACCTGAGGAATGTGTTTCCTGTAAGTGGAGTGAGTGAGTATGTGCTAAGAGTGCATGTGTGTATGTGTGTGTGTGTTTGTGTGTCCCATGCAGCAGGGACAGAAGAGTGCCCAAGCAGCAGCAAGTATAAATCAGCATTTATTCTTTGTTCTTTATTTTTTCAGAATAAATTGAAATGCCATCTAATTTGACTGGGAAATCACAAAACAGTATAAACATTTCTGTTTTAATAAACAATGCCATTTGTAATCAAGTGGTGAATAACAATGATAATAATAATGATAATAATAATTAGATATAGGTATTTAACATGCCCATGTACAATTTTTTTCTAAATAAAGACGTTATAGACATTACAAGCAAATGGAGTTTGGCCGAGAAACACGCACTGTGCTAAGAGGCCCCATCCATAATATGCTGAAATGTTCACAGGTCAAATGTTCCCCTCAATATCCCTTGATATTCCATTCAGTATTACCACTATCAAGCAACTGTTGTTGTATTAGCGTGTGTGCATGTATGTATGTATGCATGCGTGTGTGTTTGTATGTGCGCGTGCACGTATGTTGACCTGAGGATGGAGGGAGGGAAATGTTTCTTCAGCCAGAAGCCAGGTGATAACAGAGCACAGGCAGTGCGATGTGGAGGAAATTATAATTTTTTAATTGCTGCTGGCCACAAAACATAGGGAGGTAGGCAGCCCCCTTTCCTGGTTATTCTCCATGTTCCAGCTAGGGATGTATGGAGGGAATGTTCCGTGCCCCAAAATGGGTGAGACAGGCACCTCAGGAGGGACTGTTCCTCAGGAGAAGGGTGAGATGGCCAAGAAGGCCCCAGCCAGGCAGGCATGGGGTAACAGGCACCTTGGGAGGGAATGTTCCTAATGATATGACATAGTTCTGCACAACTTGTCAGACCACACCCAGCAATGCTGAACAGCCTCTCACTTGGAACACTGGTTGATGGACAAGACATCTGTCTGCAGCTTGCCCACTAGACCACGGGTTCACAGTCCAGTGGTTCCACATCCTCAGTGAGATAGCTAATCACCAAAGCCTCGGCACTACCTGCCTGAGGCTGGGTTCTGGTGCTTTTGGACCCCAGCATTGAAGCCATGTCCTTGGCCCACATTGGCAAAAGCTGGTGTGGAGGAGACTGGCTGGTGCTGGTGCCAGTGCTGGTGTTGGGAGTGCTGTCACAGGAAAGTGGATCCCCCTCTTCCACATCCTCTCACCTCTGCCCTTCAGCCTCCCTGACTGTTGACCAGCAGCTGCATCCAGTGATTGAGGGTTTTGGTGCTGCCAGTGCACATGCTTCCTTTCACCCTCAAGTTGCACATGCCCTCCAGCATGTGAACCGTACTGAACCACAAGGGATCCAGCCATCTCCTGATGCCCTCCTTCAGAATCCTCACCAGTGCCTGTACATCTGGTGACAGCGACTTGCCCCAGCCAGGAACATTGATACCCTGGAACTTCTCCATTTGGTTCTCCAGTTCCCTCACCATGGGGAATGCTTGGCTAAGGAGGGCATCGGCAGTGCTGAGGGTCTTGGTAGCCTCAAGGAAGAGCTTGAGGACCTCCAAGATCTGGGAGATGGTACCCCACTCTGTTCTGTTAAGGGGACAGCTGATTCCAATCTCCCCAAGCAAGGCCATCTCATGAATGGCCTTCTCTTGCTCCACCAGCCTTTCGAGTATTGGGTATGTGGAGTTTCACCGAGTCTCCACATCCTGCATGATTTTGTGCTGAGGGATGCTCAGCTCTTCCTGTTTCTCCCACAGCATCTTGCCCCACTCGATGCTGTGGTGGAAGTAGCCCACCACCTTCCTGCCTTTTGAAATGAGCTGACTTGTAGTGGTAGTGTTGATGCCATCACTGGCAGCCCTGTCTGCCTCCAAGGTGTCTCTGACTATGAGGTGCAGCCTGTGTGCCACACAGAGGTTGCCAGCAAAGTTGGCATCACAGACCGCCTTGACCATATTGGCCCCATTGTTGGTGACCATGAACTGATGGGTGAGCTCACCCTGCCCAACGAGCCACCCCTGCACCATGCAGTTCATGGCCACCATGATCTCCCTTGCTATGTGGGACTCATCCAGAACCTCGGCTTGGAGGAGAGCCCACCAATGGCCTGACTGATCACAGCAGTGCCCTGTGAGGGAGAGGTAGACATGATCACCGCCCTGGTTGCTCCAGATGTTGGAGGTGAAGTGCAAGGCTACCTGCAGCCCTGCCTTACACAGCTCCTCCCTCAAGTATTCCCTACATGCCTCATACAGGGAGAGCACCACCATCCTCCTAAAGGTGCTGCATGTGGGCACTTGGTAAGATGGGGCCACAAGGCCATGAGCTGCCTAAGCCCTGGCGGCTTAAGTAAGGAGAAGGGCTGGTTATGCAGAGCAAGCATCTCCCCAATGCTCTGGGTGATCTCGCTCACCTTGGGAATGCACCCCACCTGTCTGCAGCTTTCCCCCACTGCTCCAGGGTGGCCTGCCTCTGCGTTGGGGGATGGGGGCTTTAGAATGAGTGGGGGACTTCCCTTTGGGCATGCTCACACTTGTGCCAGGCTGAGCAAGAAGAAGGGCAAGAGGGGTGCTGCCTCCTCAGATGTCGCAGCATCACCATGGCGGTGAAGTGTTTCACCTCCTTGCCCCAGCTGATCTGCCTTTGGTAGTGCTGGCAGACTGCATTAATTTACACTACACTATTCCCCCACTTCTAGGTTGAGGGGCCTGCCTTATCCCCCTCCTCAGCAGACTGAGGCACAACAGCAGGAAGAGCTGACTCAGCTGAGCCAGTTGCCTGAGCCTCCACAACCTCAATCTCAACCTTCTCTGAAGTGCTTTCCAGAGAAGGAGACCTGGGACTAGGGGAATTTTGAGGGGTGTGGAGCACAAACTCAGATTCCTCCTCGGTCCCCAGAATTGCTTTAGCCAGGGTGCTCAGGTCCCTTGGTTCCAGCTCCAGCTCCTCCTCTGTCAGTGGGAAGCTCACGCTGGGAGATGACATTGAGGTGGAGGAGACAGTGATTCTGCTGCTGGTGTCTATTTCTGGAGTTATGGGAGGTGGTTCAGGTGCAGGGACATCAGGTACTGCTTCCACCTCCTTGCTTCCTGACAGTAGAAGCCTCATCACTACTAGGGAAGAGGATGCATCTATGTTTGGGGCAGGGGGGAACTTGCAGCTCTAGGTCTCCTCCTACTCCCTGTAGCCCCTCTCCCTCCTCTGCCAGAAGACCTGGCTCCTCTCTTTCCAGGATGCTTCATATTAATCTTTCCCATGCTGCAAAAGGTGTGTGTGTTTCTGACTTCTGTGTTGTTTGATTTGTTTCCTCTGTGTTGTGTGTAGTGGACTCTGGTTTAATGATTATTGATTATTAATAACTATATACATGATGTGCTCTTCTGTGATGTGCTATGAGTATGAATCTGAATGTGTGACTGACTACTTTTTTTTCTTCCTCTGTGTTGTGTTTCTTTACTGTACTGTTCTGTGTTGTGTAGCGTACCTAAAATAATACTTGGACACAAATAGACAGCCCCCTGCTCTGAAAAGCTCACAGTTTTCAGAAAAGGGTGGCAAAAAGTCAAAGGGGAAACTGAGGCACAGAAAGGTAAAGTGACTTGTGGTAGATCAGGGGCGTCAAACTAATTTGGCCCCAGAGGCTAGATAAGCATTGGTGGGCTGCTCTGTGGGTCAAACTGAACTGACCCCCTGTGCATGATGCTGGGTCTAGCCTGTATGTCACATGTAACATGTGCAGGCCCCCAGGGCCAGCACAGAACATGCACTATTTTCAGCATGCTGGCTGGATCTGAAACTGCAGACAGCACAGGGGGCAAGTCTGGGGTGCCACATACAGCCCATGCTCCAAACCCCCTAAGCCGTGTACAGCACAAGGTCCATCCTGTGCACCATGGTCTGCAGAGCTCCATACAAGTGCCCTAGTGACCCTAACAAGTTGATCTCCATTTTTCAGCCAAACATAATATACTTCAAGAATAGTCTGTGTCAGGAATGTGAATGTCAATAAATTAATGGTCACCAGTAGGCAGTTAACCAAGTGTCCAAAGTATTTCCAAGTAATTGAAAAGATCTGGATGTGCTTCTGGTCCCTGGAGTTTGTGGGGTTTCTCTATGTTCTCACAATCATCTCCAGCCATCTCTCAGGTATTTAATAAAGATTCGCCTGAGCCAAACTTAACCCCAGTGATACTGTATTTTCTCACATATAAAACACTCCCCAAATATAAAAGTGCATCCTATTTTTAGAAGGCCCAAGAAGGAAAAAAAACCCCTTCCCTTGGAGTCTGAGTCAGTACCAGAGGTCTACAGTCCCTGGGGCTGAAAGACTTGTGCTGGGCCCTGGGGCCTTGTGCCAGAGCTAGGGCCCAGGGGCTGGTGGGGCTGCACACTGGAGCCATCCCAATCCAGTGTGTTGGCACTGGGGCCACAAAACATGGTGGAGCCCAATCCTGCATGCTGGTGCTGTGGCCACATGGTTCAGCAGGGTCCAGTCCAGCACGCTGCATGGCAGTGCCTGATTCAGCATGCCACATGGTAAGGTGGCATCCAGCACACCAGCTCTAGGTCTACATGCTAAGTCTGACTTCACGTGATGGCTGTGGGGCTGTGCGCCAAGACCGGGACCACATACTGGCTCCGGAGTACCAGGTGTGGACACAGACCAACCTCAAGTGCTGTGCTGATCTTGTGTGCGGTTGGGAAAGGAGGCTGCTTATGGGATAAGAAATTTGGCAACAAGGGGAGAAATGGAGGACGTAGTGGCAGCATTAATTGCTCAGTCTCCCAGAGATATGGCAATTAATACTACCACCATTCCACCTCCTTGCTCCCCCAAATTTCTGAACCCATGGGGAGTTCTTTTCCTCCCATAGAATATACACTCAATTTTTTCCCAGCTGGTTTTGTGGGAGAAAGGTGAGGGTTGTATGAGAGAAAGAATATGGTAGTTCAACTTTGGATTTAACCCCAAAACACATGGCCCAGATTCATCTCTAATATTTTATTTAGCATTTTGTCCATTTAAGAAAGGAAATTTGTTGGCATGGGCCTGATCCTGCTTATACCACACAGCCAGAAAGGAGTAACTGAAATACATCAGTATGATGTGAGAATGTAGAATCTGAGTGGTAAATGAGTGCCTTTCTGTTGTTGATATCTAACGATTCTCAGCAACAAGCTGTGAAGTACTCACAACTCCCACTAAACTTAATTCTCAGCTCCTGCCAATAGCTTTTTTAGGTCACAGCCCCAAGGGGGTGGAAAAGATTGGAGGGCTTGTTGTTCATCTGTAAGGCAAGCCACTTCCCCAGCAGTCTCGACATCTGCAATGCTTGGTGACAGACAGCAAACATTTCAACTGACCCTTCCCTTGTTGACTGAAATGTAAACTTCATATGTGTCTTGAAGTGCCTGACAAACTGAGACCAAGGATATTTCCTGGTGTCCTTGAAATGTGATTGGATACACAATGTACAGTGTTGGCAACAAGACCATCCCCTTTGCACAACTATATTTCAATGAACACCCAGAGCCAGATATGTTGCAAGAAGGGAATTTCCACTGCTTAAACTCTTGTCTTTGGCACATTCCATCATAGATCTCTCTACTATGAATATCTGTGGTTAGAAGTAATTCAGTAAGTGCTTTCCAATGGGAAAAAAACTAAACACTTTCAGAGAAGTCAACAATATCAACACACAGGAGTTCAAAAAAGCAAACAAACCAATCATTAGGGAGAGAAAAATGTCAGTGAATTTCCATTTATGAAATGCTTTCCATTCACACATTCCTTCTCACTTTACAAAGAGCATCCTGTCTTTAGAGCAGGTGGGTATCATAATGCATAGATGGGAAGCAATGACCTCTCTGAGATCATGCTGCAAACTTGTAGCAGAGCTCAGAAAGATCCGGGTCATAACTAGTTCAGTGCATTAGCCCCACAGCCACTCCCCTTCCCAGAAATTATGGTGGGGGCTGATTGGATAGGGCTCAATAAGAGGACAGAGCCAAAGTGATGATGCTGCTGATTCATATTGAAACTTGTTGATGAGTTACTACATACCCAATACTTACTGGAATTCAGACACCATGAACAAATTAAAGGGAACACTTTTTAATATGTGTGTATTCATTTTTTTTAATTAACAAAAGGTACCCAGTTTGAGGACCTGGAGGCCTTTGACAGAGGTGACAGAGGCAAATGTTGACAATAATACCTTATGTAACTGATCAAAGACTTCTACAGGATTCTTCACCCTTGCTGTACCAATAGTTTTTGAAACTTTGGGTGTGTCTACATGTGCTTTTACTCATGCTTAAACTTAATGCACCTTTGCCTAATGCACCTTAAGGAGATTCAGGCATGCATCTGCATGTGCACACACTAAGGCACATTAATGTGGTATGTGGGCCCACTTGGGACTAAAGTTAGTCCCAAATCAGTCAACATACACAGTGTTCATGCACCTTAGCACGTTTATACATGTGTTAGGGTGCTTTAGCTATTTGTGCCTAAATTTGATACCTGCTTTTCCAGGTATCAAATTTTCGGCATGAATACCCTAACATTGACATTTTTAAGGCTCATTAAGGTCACACAAGTGTAGACCTATGCCCTTTATGCACCTTAAAAATGGCTAATGCACCTTAAATCAGACATGTAGATGCACTCTTTGTCAAGCATTATTAAGATAATTAATATGGTAGGGTACAACATCTTATTAACAAACTAACTGTAAGGTAGATATAAAATGGATTGGATCATTGTACTCCACAAGTAGTCCTCAATGGCTCAATGTCTAGCGGAGAGGAGGTATCAAGGGATGCTCCAGGGGTCTGTCTTGGGTTTGATTTTGCTTAACATTTTCATTAATGATTTGGATGGGAGTGCATGCTTAGAAAATTTGCAAATGTCCCCGAATTGGGTAGAGCTGCAGCCACTGTGGAGGGTCGCATCTGTCATAACCCAATGATTTCGGCACAGTGGAATTTTCCTGCCACATTGGAGCTTCTTTGCACGGTGGAATTTTCTGCTGCAGAGAGAAAACCCTGGTGCAGTAAAGTTCCCGCCATTTGTATGTAAATTCGTACCTCATTATTGGCTGATTCTAAATTATTCCTACTTAACGACTAGTAATTGGTTCGCTAGCCGTATAAAAATCCATGCGACTTCCGCCCAAGTCGGAGAACTTTGAGCACGCTGCAGAGTGACTTTAAAGAATTCCTGACTCATGGCAGAGCGAATCAGTAGCCTGATCAACTACCAATTTTTCCTCCCCATCGCCGAGCGCTTATCCCCGACGTACCCTTTCCCTGCATGCCCGGTTCGTCTGTGGACTCACTGGCTCGGTTTCTTGCCAGTTGAAACAACTCGTTGCAACTACGTAAGCAGCCTTTACAGCCTGCGTCGCAGCCACCAGCGGCGTAAGTAAAAACAATTTTTGCAACCAATATGCTGTCTCGCCTCTCCATCCACCAGCCCACCTGACGTTTGCTTAATTAACCAGCGTTTCCCTCGGTCGGCTCTACCCGGCCGAGACAGCACCCACCTCACTGGGATGGTCGACCCATGCCACTTCTGGCAAGCTGCCTCATGCAGCTCTTCTGGCCTGTCTGCCTGCTCTCTGCCCCATGCACTGCCCCATGCACTGAAGGGGCACCTGCCTTGGGCAGGGGGAAAAACCTGCATTGCCTAGTGCAGCCCCAGCATCCATAAGCTCTAGGGCCCTGTGCACCGCTCCATAAACCAATGGCCCAGCTCCTGCCTCATGCAGGGTTGAGGACCCATGCTGCCTTGTGCAGCTGCCATAGTCCCACCCACTCCCAGACTCTCCGTGCACTGTTCTGTGCACCGAATCTCCAGCCCTGTGCACCAATCCATGCACTGAGGGCTCTTGCTTTGCCTCATGCAAGGTTGGGGACCCACGCTGCCTGACAAAAAGAGGGCAGAACATCTTTGCAGACAGGCTGGCTAACTTGCCTAACTAGTAAGGAGTGCTTTAAACTTGGTTTGCAGGGGGATGAAGAGCAAAGCCCTGAGGTAAGTGGTGAAGTGGGAGACCTCGAGGAAGCAAATGCAGGAGGGGACAACAGGGGAGGCCTCATTTTTCCTGAGAAAATAGGGCAATCAGCTAGTCACTTCAGGTGTCTGTACATGAACACACAGAGCCTGGGAAACAAGTAGGAAGAACTGGAAGTCCTCACACAGTCAAGGAACTATGACATGATATGAAAGGGAGACTTGATGGGATAGTTTGCATGAATGGAGCATGGTCATAGATGGGTACAAACTGTTCAGGAAGGACAGGCAGGGGAGAAGAGGAGGTGGAGTTGTGCTTTATGTAAAAGAGCTGTATAATTGCTCAGAGATCCAGAAACTGGAGATAGGCATGTTGAAAGTTTCTGGGTTCAGGTTAGAAGGAGAGCAACAAGGGTGATGTCATGGGGGTGTCTGCTATGGACCAGCAGAACAGGAGGACGAGGTAGATGAGGCTTTCTTCAGACAACCAGCAGAAGCCCTGGTTCTCATGGAGGACTTCAATCACCCAGATGTCTGCTTGGAGGGCAATATCGCAATGCACAGGCAATCCAGGAAGTTTTTGGAGAGCGTTGGAGACAGCCTCTTGTGCAAGTGTTGGAGAGACCAACTAGGGGCCGTGTTCTTCTTGGCCTACTACTCACAATAGGGAAGAATGTGTGGAGGATGTGGAAGTGGATGGCAACTTGAGCAGCAGTGACAATGAGATGATTGAATTTGGGATCCTGACAAAAGGAAGAAAGGACAGCAGCAGAGTATGGACTCTGGACTTCAAAAAAGCAGATTTTGGTTCTCTGATGGGCAGGATCCCCTGGGAGGTCAGACTGAAGGAGAAAGGAGTCTAAAATAGCTGGTTGTATTTTAAAGAACTCTTACTGAGGGAACAGGAACAAACCATCCCTATGTGCAGGAAAAATAGCGAATGTGGCAAGCAACCAGTTTGGCTTCAGTGAGCTTAAACACAAAAAGGAAGCTTACAAGAAGAGGAATCTTGGACAAATGACTATGGAGGAGTATAAGATTATTGGTCTGGCATAAAGGGATGAAGTCAGGAAGGCCAAAGCGCAATTGGAATTGCAGCTTGCAAGGGATGTGAAGGGTAACAAGAAGGGTTTCGACAAGTATGTTAGCAATAAAAGAAATGTCAGGGGAGGTCCCAAACAATTGGAAAAGGGCAAATATAATGCCCATCTTTAAGAAAGGAAAGAAGGAGGATCCAACAAACTATAGACCAGTCAGCCTTACCTCAGTCCTTGAAAAAATGGAGCATGTCCTCAAAGAATCCATTTATAAGCACTTGGAAAAGAAGGTGATTAGGAACAGTCAGCATGGATTCACCAAGGATAAGTCATGCCTGATCAACCTGATGGGCTTCTATGATGAGATGACTGGCTTATTGGATACAGGGGAAACCAGTGGACGTAATATACCTTGACATTAGTCAGGCTTTTGATACCATCTCCCACAGGATTCTTGCAAGCAAGCAGAAGAAGTATGGGTTGGATGAATGGACTGTAAGGTGGATAGAAAACTGGCTGGATTGTTGGTCTCAAAAGGTAGTAATCAATGGCTCAATGTCTAGTTGGCAGCTGGTATCAAGGAGAATGCCCCAGGGGTCAGTCCTTGAGCCAATTTTGTTCAACATCTTCATTAACAATCAGGAAGATGGGATGGATTGCACCCTCACCAAGTTTATGGATGACACCAATCTAGGGGATATACTAGATAGGCTGGAGGGTAAGGCCAGAATTAGACAAATTTGAGGATTAGACCAAAAGAAATCTCATGAGGTTCAATAAGGACAAGTGCAAAGTCCTGCACTTCAGGAGAAACAATCCTATTCACTAGGGCTGTGAAAAACTTCGGGTGTTGATTCAATTCGGAGAAGATTTGACTAGATTTGGCGGCTGAATCTCCGAATCCAAATCAAATCAGGAGACCAATAAAAAGATGTGAATCAATCTGAAGCTCTCTGAATTGATTCAGAAAAGATTCAGAGAGCTTTGGAGATTTTGGCAGTCCCTGCTTGCTGACACAGGGAATTGGATCCGGACTCCATGCTGGTAACTAGGGGACAGGGGGGAGGCTGAAGGAGGGAGGAAGGGACCATGTGGGGGCCCCCACTAGGTCCCATTCCCTGCCTGCTCCCCCAACCCCCCGAGTGCTCCCCAACTCCCACTCACTCTCCCCCACCCCCCATGGTTGCCCTGCCTGCCCCAGCTCCCAGTTCTTCAAAAAAAAAAAGCCCCCACTCACCAGCTGCAGTCAGGCAGGGGACGATGCCTGCTGCCCCCTACTGCCCTGTGCTGTGTGGGGGGCTCTGCTATGAGCTATCCCAGTCCCCCACCCCCCATGGATGCCCCACCCGGCCCCAGCTCCCAGCTCTTTAAAAAAAAAAAAGCCCTGCACTTGCTGCTGCAGCAGCCATTGGGGCTTCTGGGGGCTCGGGCTCATGGCAGAGCCCCCCTCCACACAGCCTGGGGCAGTGGTGGGCAGCAAGGATCACCCCTAACCTGGCAGCAGCCGGTGAGTGCCGGGCTTTTTTTTTAAAGAGCTAGGACGCTAGGACCAGGCAGGGCGGCTATTGACATGGCTGGGAGACCAGGCAGGGGATGAGGCCTGTTTGATTCAGAGATTCGGCTGATTTGGCTTAATCGATTCAGGACAGTGATTCAAATCACTGAATCGAATCATTGTCCTGCAAATTGGCTGAATCCGAAGTGAATTCTAGCTGCTTCACACAGGCCTACTGTGCACTGCTACAGTCTGGGTGCTGACTGGCTAAGCAGCAGCTCTCAAGAAAAAGACTGGGGGTTACAGTGGACAATAAGATAAATATAAGTCAGCAGTCTGCCCTTGATGCCAAGAAGGCTAACAGCGTATTGGACTGCATTAGTAAGAGTATTGCCAGCAGATCGAGGGAAATATTTATTCCACTCTATTTTGCATTGGTGATGTCACATCTGGAGTACAGTGTTCATTTTTCGGCCTCCCACTATAGAAGAGATGCGGACAGGACAAGTTGGAGAGAGTCCAGCGGAGAGCAATGAAAATGGTTTTCAGTGGTAACAGATGACAGAACAAGGAGCAGTGGTCTTAAGTTGTAGCAAGGGAGGTTTTGGTTTGATATTAGGAAAATCTCTCTCACTAGGAAGGTGGTGAACACTGGAACAGGTTACCTATAGAGGTGGTGTTATCTCCATCCATGGAGATATTTAAGGCTTGGCTTGAAAAGCCCTTGCTGAAATGATCTAGATGGGAATGGTCCTGCTTTGAGCAGGGGGTTGAACTAGATGGCTTCCTGAGGTCCCTTTCAACCCTGCTCTCACCCCACCCCAGTCCTGCTCCTGTGAGGTGTTACGCCTCAGCTCTGTATTCTTGGGCAACCCTGGCACAGGATGCAGTCTGACTCACAAGGACTCACCCCCCTCCCTCCCCTCCTCTACATAAACAAAACTGATTAAGATGCAGTGAGAGACGCACCTAAAACTCTCCAGATAAGGGTGACAAGAGTGAAACAACTGCCCTAGGTCTCATTTACATCCGAGATGGGACCAGATGACCATTCATTTACATGAGAGATGGAAAACAGAAAGCCTGAAGCAGAGACTGCAGTGAATTCTGGGACCAGAGAAGCAGGAAAGCGCTGCATGATGGGGAATCTGTGCTTCCAATGTTAATCAACCCATGTTCACACACACCCAGCTCAGCATTTATCAGACCAGTTCTAATCTGGATTTGCTAAGGACTTTTCTCCCCCCAGACACACACACGCAGCTCTAAGTTTAATAGGCATCTCGGGCCGTACATTCCCCGGTCCCACTATGGGAGGCCTATTTAAACTTGATTGACTAAAACTCGGTTGCCGGGTTAGGGAATGCTGAGGCAAGAGACCGAGTCCGAGGGGGTACGGGCAACATTTGAACAATGGTTAAGGGTTCATCACAGCATCCAGCCTGCTGGAGCCCTAATCCCAGGTGTTGTCGTATCTTTCCCGAGACGACTGGTGGGAGTCCTCTCCACAAAAGGTTATGAGCACCCCAATAATTGCTTTAAGTCTGTTAAAAGACTATAGTAAAATCTGGAAAAGTCATGCTAAGCTGAGGCTTGTGCACAAGTAAAAATCCAAAATCCTGATGCTGCAAGCTATCTATTGTTCCTGAAGAAACCATGAGATATTCCATCAGGATATCTGCCATCCATAGGAATCTCAAGCTGGCTCCCAAGTATTTGGGTTACTCCCTAATCTTAAGTGTTTCCTGATTATCAATCAGTTTCCTGAGATGGTCCAAACCAGATAACCCCTTGTCAAAAGAAAAGACAATGATTTACACTACTGAGGGTGCTTCAAAGCAACTGAACTGAGGGTATAAAAATCTGTAAGTGTGTGTGCTTAAAAGAAGAAAGAAGAAGAAGAAGCAGGGAGAAAGAAAAGGAGAAAGAAAGAAGAAGAAGAAAACTCCTGTGCTGACACCATCCCCTGTCGTTCTTGGGACGCTGGAAGAACAGATCGTCTCTCTCTTCAAGGATTGTGCTACGGACTGTGCCTGTCAGCTTTGCAGCCTGGGTACCGTGGACTCGGTGAGATTCCCAGCGTTCTCTCTCTTCTTTCTAGGCATAAACTTCTGAACCTGAACTGTATCAGTTAAGCTTGAGCTAAGTTTCCCCAAATATTTAGTGAAACCAGGGTAGTATTGTCATTGTTTGTGTTTATTTTTCTTTTGCATGTCTATTACTACTAGTACCATTATATATTTCATATGCTTAGCAATAAATAACTTTTATAGGCAAACTGGTAGTAATTGGGTATATTTTTCCTTCTCTGCTTCTTTTTCCTCCTGTGCTCTGCAGCAACGCTTCTTTTACCTATGCTAAAGATCCCTGTGAAGCCCAAATTATTGTGGGGTCTGCTCATCAAGAGGCCAAAGATTGGGACGTGCTGAGTTTGAAACACATAAGGGGATCAGCTTGTACAGGCTGATTGACCCATTTTGACTCAGACGTGCCCTTATGAACTGAATGCTGGCCCATGAGGGTGTCAGCTGGACACCCAGCCGGATTCAGAGGGATTCTGTTTACCTGTGTGCTTGTATCTGACTGCATTTTATTGTTGCTCTTATGAACTGATTCTTGGCATATGAGGGTGTCAGCCTGTCCATGCTGATCAGCCCGGCCAGATCAGGCGTGTCACTTTAACTTGTGTGTGTGTTTGTGTGTATGACTGATTTGGTGACTGGAGGAACCCAGTCCCATTGAGATTGAGTCCTGCAAGATAGCTCCACTGGGGGTGAGGGCTTGCAGAAGGGAGAAATACAGCTCCGTATAGTAACACAAGCAGCACATTGACAGAATCACTAAGACCCTAGAAACTATCCCTAATAAATGAGCACACCCCAAAGTAATGGGCAAATTTGGTAACAGAGGCAGCGGTGTGGAGTGGCAACACACCATCCCCACCTGCCCCTGCGTACCCCCTGGGACCTTTCAAAGTACCCCTCAAGGTTCCCCCTGGTTGACAACCCCTGCCTTAAGGTGATCTACAGAGAGAATAGAAAAGTGCTTTTCTCTGTGGCTGTAGGGGACAGGACTAAGAGCAATGGCCTCAAACTGCAGCAGAGGAACTTTAGGCTGGAGATAAAGAATAAATTTCTGACTTTGACAGTGGTCAACAGGGATACTGGTTTTCTCTGATCAAAAAAATTCCAAAATTCAGGTTAAAAAAAGTAACCCAAAATCCATATTTTTCTATGATTAAAATGAAACACCTCTCATACATAGATGTATATATAGTGGTGTGACAAGGTTCCTTGGGTGAATTTGATATCTTTTATTAGACCAACCCAAATGGTTGGAGAATAGTTATTAAGCAAGCTTTTGGGTTCAAAAACCCTTCGTCAGGCTAAGGAAGTTTCAGCGGTTGGTGTGTGCTCTTCCTGGATGGAATGAAAAGTA
This sequence comes from Alligator mississippiensis, assembly GCF_030867095.1. Taxonomy (NCBI): domain Eukaryota; kingdom Metazoa; phylum Chordata; order Crocodylia; family Alligatoridae; genus Alligator; species Alligator mississippiensis. Next base: position 23,128,851 of record NC_081829.1, read on the forward strand.
AAGAAGCCCGGGGCTGGGGAGTCAGTTGCCAGGAAGATTATAATGTATCAAAAATCCAATGTCTATGTTTAGTCCATGATCTCTAGTATCCAGCAGGTTGATGAAATGGAGCTCATAGGCTCGTCTCTGGGAAGTGTTGTGTAAGTTTCCCTTGAGGATCAGGACTGAGAGATTGGAGAGAGAGTGGCCCTCCTGTGAGAAATGTGCCCCCACCGGTAATTGGGTATTTCTGTCTTTGATGGATTTCCGGTGTGCATTCATTCTGGTGCGCAGTTGTTGTTTGGTCTCTCCTACATATCTTCCATCAGGGCATTTGGTGCATTGGATGAGGTATATTACATTTTTGGAGGTGCAGCTGTAAGATCCTGGGATGCTGATGGCTCTGTTGTGGGGTGTAGTAATAGTGGGGGTGGTGAAGATGTGTTGGCAGGTTTTGCATTACTTGTCCTGGCACAGTCTGGATCCTTTTGGTGTGTTCCGGGCTTGAGGAAGTTTGCTTCTGGTGATGAGGTTGGCGAGGTTCGGTGCTTGTTTGAAGGCTAGGATGGGTGGCTCTGGGAAGATCTTTTTAAGAATAGGGTCTCTTTCTAAAATGGGTTGCAATTTTTTGAGGATTTTCCATACAGGTTCAAGGAAGGGGTGATACGTCATAACCAGCGGTGTGCAATTTGTGGGTGTTTTTCTTCTGTACTGCAGCAGTTCTTCTCGTGGTATCCAGGTGGCTCTTTCAAGCGTGCGATCTACCTCTCTGGAGGAGTGTCCTTGCTGGGTGAAAGCCTTTTTAAGATCGGTGAGGTGGCAATCCCGGGTGTTCTCTTCAGTACAAATGCAGTGGTATCTGAGGGCTTGGCTGTATATCACAGCTTTTTTGGTGTGTTTAGGGTGATTGCTGGTTCTGTGCAGCTATGTATGTTGGTCTGTGGGTTTCTTGTATACTGTGGTCTATATTTTACCCTTCTGGATACTGATCATTGTATCTAAAAAGGAGATGTTGGTGCTGGAGTATTCTGAAGAAAGTCGGATGGAGGGATGGTGATTGTTGAATTTCTGATGGAACTCAATCAGCGATTGTAGGTTTTCAGTCCAAATGATGAAGATGTCATTGATATATCTTAAGTATAGCAAGGGTTTGATGGTGCAGTTCTTGAGGAAGTCTTCTTCCAGGTGGCTCATAAAAAGGTTGGCATACTGTGGGGCCATTTTAGTGCCCACAGCTGTTCCCATCATCTGGAGGAAGTGTTGATTATTAAAAGTGAAATTGTTGTGTGTGAGGATGAAGTGTATAAGGTCAGTAATATCTTTGGGCCTGTATTCTGGGTTGTAATCTTGTTCCTGTAGATATGTAAGGTAGGCTTGGATGCCATCCTGGTGTGGGATGTTGGTATATAGGCTGGTAACGTCCATGGTGGCTAGGAGTGTGTTGCTGGGAAGGTGGTCTATGTTTTTAAGTTTCCGTAGAAAGTCTGTAGTGTCTTGTACAAAACTTGCTCTGTGGGTGACAAGCGGTTTTATATAGTGGTGTTTCATTTTGCATGGTACTTACAGCTTGCATGGTACTTAACAATAATTTCATTATTTTGGATCTTCCAGAATGATGACAAAAAGACTACAGAGGAGCTACATAAAGGTGCATCCAGTGAGTATATTGTTCAGCGATCATATAGGGTCAATGGGTCTGAGTTAGGTGTGTATCGTTCAGTGTTTGAGCTTTAAAGTAAGTGATCAGCCTTGTACAACAAGAGCCTCTGAATAACAACCAGTTTTAAATGGCTCATTTCAAAACCTCCTAAGGTACACTTCTCCGCTTCTTCCTTTCCAAGCCAAATGTAAAAACAATAACTTCACAATCAACATTAACATGATATTGAATGTTAATACAGGTAAATAGGAAGGGAGGCTTTGGTTTTAGACCTTGCATGCAAAAAGTTTCATGTCTGTATTTATGGAAGGTCTGTGTTACTTGAAACCAACCATAAACAACAAATTAGAGCCATTTAAAGAGGCCTGGCAAGCACTCCACTTCTGGTATGATGTGTTACTCATTACTATGTCAGAGTAGGGGAGTCTGACACAGTTCTATTTTATTCAGTATCTGTAGTGTAACTGATCAGCATTGCACAATATGAGCCTCTGCATAACAATTTAACTGGTTCTAACTGGTTTGGGGTATGCCTCTTCAAGGTACAGTTCCCCATACTAACTATACCCAAGTATGGAAGATGTACACGTTACTGCTACAGCTCATTTCTGGTGGCTCCCAAAATGAAGCATAGTAAGCACCACTAGAAGGCTAATTAACTCTTTAAAGAAATACTGCCCTAAACTTATACACTACAAACCAGATTCTATTCCACCTATTAGGTGGTTAGGTAGATGTAGGTGCCTAATTGTGATCCCATTCCATCCTGCTGAAGTATGTACTTAAGAAACAGTTAACACCAAAGGTACCCAGGGCTTCTTTCTACTTGCTACTTCTTGTGACAGTCTAAAACAAGGATGTCAAATGTATTGGGCCCTGTCACACAAATCTGGACTGTGGGGCTTCTTACAGGCTGGATCCAGGCTGCAGTATTTCCCATCAGCCAGGTCCAGACTGTGAGCCTTCCTGTGGGCAGAATGACCTGCAAGCAGCAGCAGCGGCACTAATTCCCATAACTGGCAGAGTCACTATTTTAGCATGGCTCTTGAACTCAGGGTGTTAACACTGCTGCTGCTTGCCCCCTCTTTTCTGGAACCTGTTCCCCAACTTGGTCTGAGATAACTCAAATTTGGTGATTTTCCAGGTGTGCTGCAAAAACCTCATTTGAGAAGGATTTTGGTGAGCCTCGGGTGTGTACTACTCAGAATAATGAAGGGGAAGGAAGGTTGATAGGCAGGCTGGCTGAGTTCCTATTTGAATTGTTATTTTTAATCTGGGGGGAGTGGGGGTAGGAATTAGCTATATGCCCAGAGCTTTGCAGTGATATTTTTTAAAACTGAGTCAAAATAAACAAGTCAAGCAATCATTCATAATTGCCTCTCCAATCCTCAGGTTTTGTTTTGAAATTCCAGGCTTCTGTGTTATGGGACAAGCTATCATGAGTCATTAGAGTTTAAAGCTGACTACTTTTAGACATCGTCTCCTCATGTAATGTAAGTTATTTTATAACACACCGTAACAATGAGCAAATGTTCTTTCTTATAAAATATTAGGCTTCTCTATATTTCATATGAAGTTTCATCTTCCTAGCTTGACCTTGCCTGTGGAGTATATTTAAAACAGCAGGTCAACAGTAGTTAATGTAAGGCACTACAATTAAGCAGGAGCAGCCTGATTAAAATGCTGTCTTTAATTATGTGCAATGAAAAGGAAAAACATTTTTATAGATTCCCTTTGTGACAGAACCCAGGCTCCCTTGCCAAAGCCTAATGCTAGACACCAGGGCTTTTGGCTTAGGCCCAATTGATCACAGACGGTTCCTTCAGATGGACCCTGGTGTAGAAAGCAATCAGTCCTTCCCTGTGTGTATTTTAGGCAGACAATCTTAAATATAACAGAATTTTGAACCAATCCAGGGACTGGCATAGGAACACCAAGTTTAACCCCCAGGTCAGCAGGAGTCTAGGGTACAAGGTTATAGCAGGGCTAATGTTTCTTAAGATGGACCTCATTACATTAATCAAGTCACTCATGAAATGGCTGCGCTGCCAAAACTTCCTAAGTTTAGTTTAGGGATGGGCAAGGTAACTTGGGCAATAGGCCAAAGCCTCAGCAGTACACATGAGTTTTGGTACATTGGAAACAAGATGGATCTCCATGGCATGGTATTAAAGCATTTTTATTACATCCAGCACAGACTTTTAGCTTCCTAGGAAATGGCTGTATCTCTCTACATTATCCCAACTGTAATAGAATCAATGCTCCAGGGGTGGCCGTGATGCCTTCTGGTGGCCATGTGGCTCCTAGTCTGCTCTGGCTCTAGGTTACCCTCCCTTTTCTCCCATGCCTGTTCTTTGTTAATTATGTAAAAAAAAGGCTACCCCAGGGTCCTAGAGTGATCCCTTCTCCTTCTTCTTGTCTCTGGGTCCCTCCCAGACCCTGCTAGTCTCCAAACCAGCCTTCACACTAGGTGGGCCCCTGGCTCTGTCTCTTGCCTCATAAGCACTGGGTCCTTGACCCTTTCTCTGCCTCCCTCAGGTGCTGGACCCTTGGCCAAGTCTGCCCCTATAGGGTGCTGGATCCCTGACCTTGTCTCTGTCTCTCTTTCTCTGTCTCTGGCCCCCTGGCTCTGGTTCTCCAGTCATTGGGTTACACTGCAGCTTGTTTGCTGCCCCCAGCAGGCTCAAACCTTCTTGTGCCTCTGGCACTACTGGGACCTTCTTTTCCCGTATCAGTCCTACGTCATAAGCTGTAAACCAAAAATATAATCCTTCTGGCTAAACTAAAACTCTAAACTTACCAGCTGCATAATGAACTCTTCCTCCTCTGGGGTCACATCTCCTACAAGCCTTCAGTAGTTGCTTCCAGTTCCCAGGAGCCACAGGATCTCAAGCATTATCCATAGTCTCAGTCATCCTGCTACAGAGTTTTTTTCCCTTGTGACCTTCAGGTCCAGACTGACTACCCTAGCACAGGACTTAAATTTAAATGCCTCCCAAGCCCTGCCCCTTCTGGTCAGGTTGCTTTCTGTAGCCACCTACAGGGGGTTTTCATTAGGGCCTAATGGTTGGTCTCCTTGGCTGTTAGCAACCGCTCTGCAAGCATCCCTGGTTGCCTAAACTAGGTTCTATCTACTATCCTACTGAAGACATTTAAATCTGTATCTATGTCTGAAACTCTGTATCTTTCTGAATCTCTCTGAATCAATTCGGAGGGTCCCAGTTCGGTTCAGAGAGACTAAAGGGTCCTCTGATTTGATTCAGATTCAGAGATTCAGCCATCGAATTGGGCCAACTAGCCACCGAATCAAATCAGGGACCAAAGCTTCTCACAGCCCTACTCTGCTGTAGCTTGAAGTAACAGGAGCTCCAGACTACCTGTTACACAGACCAAGATAGTTTCAGCATTAATAACCTAGATATCCCCCTGACTCTGACAGCTCAATTAGTACAATCCCATATCAATCAAGATTACTATATCAATCAGGACACTCAACAGCTTCCACATGAGATGCTTGCAAAATATCCTGAAAATGAAGTGGGAGGACAAAATGTCAAACACAGGTGCTGGAGCACATAGGATTGACACACTTAGAAACCATGGTAAAGAAAAGGAGGTTGCAATGACTCAGCCATATGTCAGGAGAATGGGAGAAGACTGTATCTCCAAGAATATTTTGAAACGTGAAAGTCAAGATGGCTCTAGAAAGTAGGGTCACCCTCTATGGTGGTACCATGGTGTGTGAAAAAATTATATGGATTTGTTCAACATCAATGTAGAAAGCTGGGAGAAGTGTGTAGAATCCTGTCCATTCTGGAGGGAACATCTGGCACAGCTTAACTTGAAGGAGTTTTTTGGTCTAGAGCAGGGGTCAGCAAGCCCTGGCATGCGTGCCGAGCATGGCATGCAAGGCCATTTTGTTCAGGACACCACCGCCAGCCCAGGCTCTAAGCAGCTGCTGCCAGTCACGGAGCCCAGCCTGCTCCCAGAAGGTGGCTGAGAGGCTACAAGCCCTGCTGCAAGCAGACCAGCTCCGTGGGCCGGCTTAAGCCAGGAGGTTGCAAATAGCTGCTCCAGGCTCCAGCATGTTGGCACATTGGCACCTTCCCTAGCTTGTCAGCCACAAGCAGATTCATCAGGCACCTGACTATACCTTCTACACATAGAGCAGGATCCATAGGATCAATACTTGCCTACAATTTTGATCCAATTGCAGGTATAATAATAAGTATTTTTAATAAATCCATCAAATCATGGTTGTTATCATGTGACTGGAGAATATTAAATGTAGTACCGATATTGAATAAGGGGAAAATGATTTGGGCAAATGTCTGTAAGTCTGATCTCATTAGTATGCAAGACTCTAGAATCAATCTTGATAGAAAGGATAATTAAAGATATAAGAAATAAATCAAGCCAAGGGAAATAAGATAAAATAGCCACTTCTACACAATACGCTGATTGCACAGTTCTTATTGCACAGTCATTCAGTATTTGTATAAGTACTAAATGTGTGTGCAGTAACCAGAGTTACTGTGAGGTCACCCCAAGGAATGGCCTTTTCATTACACTGACTACTCAATAGTTCATGAGTACTGCGCAGTGGCATCACATCAGGCTTCCTGCCATATGATGCTACTGCACACTAGTCACGGGCTACTGCACTGTCAGCATCTTGTGTAGATGCAGTCAGTATAACACAAATTTACTAAAGATCAATAATGTCACACTAACCTGATAGCTTTTGTTGATAATTTCTTTTTCAGGCAAAGAACATGCAGTAGAACTTTAGCTGGACTTCAGTAAAGCATTTGATATGGTGCCACTTGAGCAGCTATAAGTTAGACTGGAGAAAATGGGGACTAATAGAAGAACTGTAAGGTGGGTAAAGAGCTGGGTCAAGGGGAAATGGCTAGTCTGTTATTCAGTTCTGGTGAGTAAATCAGTCAGCACCTGCAAATCAGGGACAAATAGTGATAATTCCCTTCCATATTCCTTTGAAGCTTAAATTTCTGTCCCATGTTAAATGTTACTTTCAGAGGAAAACAAATCTGGTAATCAGAAAAGGCACAAGTAAAACATTATTCCCTTAAATCCAAATATTGTAACCTTTATGCTCCAATGAGATTTTTGCCCAATTAGGATATGTGGCTTTTTTTAGCATTTGCTTCCTTACAGTGCAAATCAGAAGGGGGACAAATTTTCTGATGTAATGCATACACATGAGGAATCTGTATGTATACAGTTCTTGGCAAAATTTACCCAAGACATAAATGACAAAACACAAGAGAATAAATAAATCTCAGTACTTAGGTTTAAATTTCAGTGGAATATAATATAATATTCTTTGCCTGCTAGAAGTATAATAACTGTACTTACCAAGGTGATAGGTACTTTATAAATACCTGCGATATATGGAAAAGGAGTATGCAGCCAGGATTATATGACAAACAGAATGCTATGTTATCTAAGGAACAGAATGAAGAATAAGATGGGGACTATTATAATAGCATCATAAGTCAAGGGCACAGCCTTATCTGGATACTATAGTGTCTGCAATTGGGAGGAAAATATGCAAAAACTGAAAAAAATGCCATTTTCAATAGAGACAAAAACAGTGAAATCTCAAAAAAAAATTAATGAACTGAAAATTTTAAAAAAGCAGTTCGGGTTAACCAAAATATTTTTATGATGATTTTGAAGTATTACCTTTTGAGTTCAAGCATTTAAACTTTTTAATATAGTTAATTTAAATTTAGAAGTGAAATAACATTTTAAACTGTAATAACTGGATTTTTTGCATTTTGAAAATATCAAAATAATAAATAGGAATTTTCCAATGATTAAACATTGTTGTAAAATTCACATTCTTATAGGCTATATTGTTCACCCTACTTCAGAAAGGGTATTAACATCTAGGGAGATTTTTAAAAGTAAGAAGAATGCAGAATCTGAAAAAAAATCCTTTGCAAAGTGCAATTGAATAGATTGTAATTGTTGCTTTAGAAAGATGAGACATAAAGGAGACATGATAATAAAATATAAAGCAATGAATGGGATACAGAATGGAGATCAGATATTTCCTTCTGCTCAGTCTTTTAACACAAGAACAAAAGGATTAAAAAAGCCTTCACACAACACTTAATTAACTCATGGAGCTCATTGCCAAATAATAGAACTGACATAAAAATTGGAAATAAGTTTGGAGAATAAGATTATTTGGAAAATAGACTAGTGGAAAACATCTAGAATTATAATAGGCAATGTTAACACAAATTTTGACAGGAATGTTAATGCTAATGTTTCAGGGTTTCAGCTGATCTCTAACTATTAGACATTAAGCTGTTACATGTTCCTTTGGAACATGTGGTATTGGCTCTGCAAGAGGTGTTAGTCTAGAATGCTAGACTAGTTTGATAATTCCTACATTCTTACAGATATAGCCCCTGAAACTGAAAAAAAGGTGTCAAACAATACAGTAATGAAATAGTGAACATAAATGTCATTTCTAGAGCTAGTTGAGACTCACAATCTCTGATTTATAGAACATTTTGAAATTTCAAACTCTATTTTTATTCCCAGTCAGGATGAAAATACTTTTGAGATATCCCAGTAGTAATGTCAGAAAAAATATTTCAAGAGAAAAACATTGTTTCAAATTGAAATTCTTGTTTAAATTAATTTATTTTATGTTCTTTTTATTATTATTTTACTTTATTTTATGGCAGGTAAGTATCCTAGTGTCAGCCAGGAATGTTTTTCTCCCTTATCCAACATAGCTGCTTCTCTAATAAGTACATAAAGTATTTATCTTCTGTTTTCTACAACGTATCAAAAATGTAAACTGTTTTAAAATCAAAACAAACATCCAAATGAGGAAACACTTTGTTCTAGAAAAAAAGAGAAGGTTCATAAAGTGCTAAGTAAAGGTATGATAGTATAAAACAGTGGTATTCAGCCTCCAGCTATGGGCCAGATCTAGCTGGCAGAGCCACGTCATCCAACCTGCAGGGCTCCCCACAGGTCCAGAAACTTGGTGGAGGGTGGTGGGGGGAGTCTTGGCATCATTAATTGCTGCTCTCCCTGCTGCCAAATTTCTGGACCTGTGGGGACATAGTTTCATAGCTGTTAGGGTCAGAAGGGACCTATTAGATCATCAATTCTGACCCTCTGCCCTGGGCAGGAATAAGTGCTGGGGTCTGATGACCCCAGCCAGGTGTCTATCCAATCTTCTTTTAAACACCTCCAAAGAAGGGGACAGTGCCACCTCCCTTGGAAGCTTATTCCATATTTTGGCAATCCTCTACAGGCCACACAATATGGACTTGCATGCTATATTGCACCATAGTGTGGCCAGAACCAATGAATGGGAATGGGCTGGTGCACTGGATCACACCCATGAACGGACCCCATGTGCTATTTTCACACAAGATCTGACCTGCAGACAAACCCCATGCCACTCAACCAGCCTACAGGGCCAGAAGGTTAAGAACTACTTATATAAAATAAATGAACAGATTATTTAAACTGCTATATTATTTCACTGCAAGTAGTGCTTAATAATACATGTCAGGTCATATTATGCACTTAATTGTATAGGCTAGAGAACTGGCCAGCTGCTTGTATTCATTAGATTGTATCTTCATATCTCATCCCACATGCATGACATAATTCTGATTTGTATCTGTTCAGATGTGCCTCCTATTACAGAGCAAATATCTTATGATTATATCAGGTATCCAAGGCAACACCCACAAGTGTTTCACTTTGCAGAAAAAGTGATTAATAAAAGGGAACAGGATAGCAGTCTTCCAATAACTGAAGGCCTGCCATAAAGAAAAGCAGAACACAGACCAATGGCTTGAAGTTGCGGCAAAATAGGTTTAGATTGTGTATCAGGAAGAACTTCTTCACTGCTAGAACAGTGAGACAACTGAATAGACTGCCTAGGAAAGTTGTGGAATCTCTGTCACTGTGGAGGTTCAAAAAGAGGTTGGACACGCATTGTTCAGGGATGATCTAAGAGTAGTTCTGCTTATGCTCTACTATGAGTATTTTCCATGTTTCCGGGCTTTGCTGATTCCAAATGGCTCCAGGTAAGATTCCCCCCCCCCCCCAACTCCTGTTTGCTACATGCATCAAGAGTTTAGACTTGGGTTTTGGCTGAGGTGAAAAGGCTGGGGATTTTGACTGGAGTATGCCAGTGCATCTGCTGGGACTAAAACCTAGAAATTCTTGACTAGAGGGTCTCCCCTCCATTTACAGTCAGAGTGATCACCACATCTGAGGTCAGACAGGGATTTTACCCCATGGTCAGATTGGTATGGATTGTTGGGGATTTTGCCTTCTTCTGTAGAAGAGGGTTTGGCCCTATTCCTTGCATCTCTCAAGAATATTTGAATAACCCTTGCAGCATCAGGAGGACACTGGCCTACATTCTCCCCATGTCTTATCTGTAGCAGGTTAGGGTGCTAAGGCTTGTGGCAGGGTAGACTGTGTATTTTTAGTAATAAGGTAGACAAGGATTTGTATGGGATGGTTTGGGTAAGGATGATCCTGCTTCAGGCAGGAGTTTGAACTAGATGACGTCCTAAAGTACCTTTCAACCCTACTTTTCTATGATTCTGTGATTCTAAGTGTGAGAGTTGTTTGGATTTGGTGTGCTCTTTAAGTCTGCTTCATCATATCTTTATGAGTAACATATAAAGAAAAGTTCCAGGAGAAGCATGGGGGTTCAGTGGGGTAGGGTTTCATGGGGATCTTAACATAGCTACTACCCTGTGCCTTCAATTCTCTGCCTTCTCCCTCACCCCAGGAATCTCCAGGATCCCAAAATCACTAGCCTTCATCCTTATTTACCCCACCTATGCATAGCCAGCAGTAGTGTAACTAAAGCAGGGGGAGTGACTGGGGCACCGAGTCTGGGTCCAACTTAGAGAGACGCACAGATAGCAGATGCTGATGCTGTTCTCTCGGTTGCTGCCACCAGCAGCCCAGCTGCGGCCACTGACTAGTGCCCAGTTACAGCCAATGTTTCTTGTGGGACATAGGTTTTGATCCTCTTCAACCAGGTATATGCCCCAATAGTCTCCTTATTGACTGTACCATAGAAAATAGAAATTTACCAGATTTGATGTCTAGCTCCCTTAGCCTTAAAGGGTGCTTGTAGATGTGCCTGGAAGCTGCTCTGATGCACTGTAATTACAGACTCAATGAAGTCTGCTTGAGCTTGCCGATTAGGACACTCCAGCCAGCCTCCACGTCTCATGTATCAGCGTCCAGACGCTTCAAAATGGTGGTGGGGGAGTTTTAACTATAGCGCTGCCACTGCCATTTTGAAGCATGGGGATGCTGATACATGAGACTCTGTGGGTGCTTTAATTAAACCAGCTCTCCTCTCTCACCTTCACCTCCACCCCCCTGGAACACATGTCAGAAAGCCCAACATTTCCAGTTTAAATTCTGCTTTCAGTCCCCTCGCAGCTTTGATGAAGTCTTCTACAGAATTCATTTGGCCATTAGAAATGGATTTATGAAGGAAAGGGGTTGCACTCAGAATTACGAAATGCCAAGTCTTAAGGGTTACAAGAGAAAATTCATGAGTGAATAGATATTGAGATCAGAAGAGATTATTAGATTATCTGGAGTAACGAGACAGGTGTCCACTGGAGGACCACAGGTGGTCCAAAGAAACGAAAGGTTGGGTGTTGGCGGAGAAGAGTCGTGGTGGAGTCCACAGGCTACTCTGGTCACGTACAGGGCCTAACTCAGACCCATAGTGCTGAAGGACGGGTGGCTGGCAACTAGGCAGAGGGGGTCCAGCAAGGGAACAGTTGGGTCCCTCAGCGTGTAATAGTGGTTTTCTTTGTGTTTTATGTTTCCCCTTTTTGGAGGGGATGAGGGGCAGAGCTCTTTTGAAGCCTTATTGTTGCTTAAACCCTGGGTTGGTTTGCTAGCCTTAGGGAAAGGGTCCTTTCTCCTCTTTCCCTCCTGCTGCTTGGGGAGGTGTGTGATCCAGTTCTCACTCACTGGCAAGTTACAGTAAGCAATATAAAGTAAGTAAGAAGAGGATTTATTTGCATACATACTTGCATATTTTCAATTATATGATCTACAAATAAATCTTCTTATTTTCTTTATATTGTTAACCATAACTGGCCTGTGAGTGAATGAGAACTGGATCAAAATTGAAGAATAAGTATTGTATACCTGGCAACACTGAACCCAGGTATCGGAAAGCTCCTCAGGCATCTGTGGGGAACCTGGGCATCCGGGGTCCTGGGTCCAGGCTCTGCTGGCCTGTGTGTTAATCAGCCTGTGCTTGGAAGGTAAGTCATATGAGGCTAGGATGAAGGTGCTAGGCATGTTCAGCTTGCAGAAAAGGCATTTAGGAGAAGACATGATGGCAGCCTTCAAATGCTTAATGGGATTCCATAAAGAAGGAAATACTGTTTCTCTTTTTCTGCAAAGAGGAAGATGTGTGTGCCAATGGTTTGGAGTTGCAGTACAGTATTTTTTTGATAGGATATCAGGAAAAAACTTCACAGTGCGGCCTCTTCAACTTTATAACCTGGCATGGCATTACTGATAGCTTAGTTACCCAAACCTCCTTTCAGAGTTTCTGGTTCTCTTTGAAATTAATAGAAACTCTATTTTTTCTTAACAGACAGCAGTATGCCTCTCTATTTCCTATGCTGGTAATTTCCCATATGTGAGTTGCATGCATGCAACTCATAGCTACGTAAGCATTTTTGCTCAAAAGTTATTTTTCTTATTTTGCTCTTATAACTTTAATAGCTACAGACACAGTAAGGACTTTAGAGCCTTTAAGAGTTGGCATTCACCTATATATGTCTGAAATTAATAAAATGCACATTTCTATGATCCCCTCTTCATACACTTGCTAACTTGGACACATGCAGTAAATAGGGAAGCTTATAATAACAAAATATATTACTGTACAAATCACTGAAGGGGGAAGTTTGCACTGAAAATAAATGAACATAAAAGCCTTGAAAGCCACAAATGCTGATTATTTCTAGATTCTGCTTAATTTTACTAATTTAGGCCCCCTCTGAACATTATGGTTATCACACAATTAACTGGTTAATTGCGTGATAACCTTAAGACCAGCTACATGTAGTAGACAACCATTGATCCTTCTGGATTATGGTGTATGTGTGAGCAATCACCAGGACCTTCAACACGTATACCTAGACAGAAGTCTGGAGAAGTGAAGGTTGCCCAGACCTTCTATCCCCACTTTAGACCACTGAAGCAGCATCCAAAGACCAGATCAAGTTCAGATGTTTGCTGCTTCAATGGATGTAGCTACATGTGTGTCTGGAAATTGAACCCAGGTCTTCCACATAGCAGACAAGGATGTTGAACCACAAGAGTGTGCAAAAGTAGCTATCACACCATAAAAAGCTCAAAAATATGTACTAACTTTATAGCTCGTTGCTACTGGGTTTTAATTTTCATGTGTAGCAGGGTGTCCCTTGTGACTGAGAGCCATGTCAGCTGATGGGGGTGCCCAGCCACAGGAGTGCACCATGTCCAGCTGGGGCCAGGACTACTGCAGTTGAAGGGAATCTCAGCCCCAGCAGCTGCCAACTCTGGGTCCTGGCAGCACATGAACCGAACGTCCCTCAGCTGTGGATGCTAGGTGCTAGGACCCCGCTGGGTCGTGACAGCGGGAGGCACATGAAAACCCCAGGACTGGGGGATCATGGTAGCTGTAACTGCCCAGGCTTGGGAGTGCATGAAACCTCCAGGCCTGGTGGAGATCAGCATCTGCAATCCCCCAGGCCCAGGGGTTTCATGCACTCCTGAGCCTGGGAGATCATGGCTGCTGCTATCCTCCACACCCAAGGGTGAATGTGCCACCCCCACAGCTGAGGGGCCTCCCAGCCAGAGGAGATTGCTTCTTGCAAATGCAATAAGACCCAATGGAATGGAATGTACAATCCCACAATAATGCTTCCTGCCATGTACATGTGTCATGGCAGGAGGCATGATTGTGTAGATTGTGCATTAGATCCCATTACACTTTTACCTGCATGTGTAGAGGGGGTGTAGCAGGAAAAAGGACTCAAGGGTGACTGTGTTGCTCCCAGGTGGCCAAGTGTCCATCACCTCAACCTGATTCTAAGTACCCTCCCCTCCACTTTTTCCCTGCCACACCTTAATGTAAATTTTTAAATTTTGAAAAGGAAGTTACCTGTTAATCCTAGGACCAGTCCTCATCCTTTCTTCATCAGCAGGCCCCCTCCTAAACCCCACTAGCTCAAACTTGGGCTGTCCGTAGTTGGCCCCTCCCAGCCTGTATGTGCCCTGAGGCATGCATTGCCTTAGAGCCTTATTATGTGGCTCGAACTGCCCCTTATACCATGCCCATGCGTCACAAATATCACTGTCCAGTTAATCTAATCACTCCCTTGTGGGCGTGTTGGATTTCCTGGCCTCTGCCGATTTACTCTTGCTGGGCCTCTTAGCTCAGGCCCACTGTACTGCACCTGGCTTCTGGGCTCCAGTCTATGCCGTACTCCTGGTCTCTGTCTCCATGCTGCTCCTGCCCATCTTTGGGCTATGCTGCCACTTCTCAGGCTCCAGACCCTCTGGCCTTGGCTCTACTCCTCTCTGGGCTTTCTACTGTCTCTTGCTGTTCTGCCCTTCTCAGTCAGGTGGCTTGCTAGCCCTGACTCAGCTGTCTCTCACCCCTTCTGATGGGCAACTTGCTGTTGCTACCCTGCCTCCTATAACCATGGGTCTCTTGCTTGGGTAGGCTCTGTGCTATCATACTATTGCCTATTCCCTCACAGGTCACCTTTACTAGGCTGCCTGAGCATGGTTTACTACTGTTTTCCCATCAAAGTAACAGGAGTCATATGTTCCCTGTTACAAGGGGCCTTAGTGTAAATTAGGTAGGTTATAAAATTAGGTTCTGTAAATGTTTAGCACTTCCCTAACTACATGGAGGAAAACACAAGCAGATTTTTCTGGGTTTTAAAGTTGCAATAATATAGTAGGTCTCTTTCTAAGAGGCACTGAGAGCTCAGATGAAACAATGACTGGAAATCAACCTCAGCAAACTGTCATTATACTGGATTGTGTCCCTGCTGCTAGAGCTGGGGTGGGCAGTTATTTTAGCTGCAGAGTCACTTAATGAGTTTTGGGGACCTGTCGAGGTCCACATCCATCTCTCTTTGTTTGTCTCTCTCTGTCTCTCTTTCTCTTCATCTCATTTCATCTTGTTTCTTCTCTCTGTCTTCTCTCTCTCTTCTGTCTCTCTCCTCTCCTCTCCCTCCTGCTTCTCTCCCTCTCCTTCTCCTTCCAGAAGCTACCAGAATTGTAGTTCACCACAGCAGGCAAGTGGCATCATCAGATGTGGATACTGCCAGTAGGTTTGGGAGTTTGGATGCAGAACATGCTGGCAGCATCCACAGCTGATGCTTCTATCTCCCAGAGTGGTGGAAGCTCCCACCTGGAGACCCGACCTGGAACCTGCCAGCAGCATCAGCTGTGGACCCAGGCAGGACAGCAGCAGGCAGCAGTGTCAGCTGTGGGCACAGCCAGCAGGTTCTGGAGCCCTGACACAGAACCTTCCAATGTTGTCGCAGCTGATGCTGTTGCCTGCCCAGTGTGGCAGCAGCTCCTCCCTGTGTCCACAGCTGATGCTTCCAGCAGGTGCTTGGTTGAGACTCTGGGTGGGAGCTACCACCACACTGGGAGGGTGTGGACCCTGCTGGCAGGTTCTGCATCCAGGCTCCTGAGCCTAACGGCAGCATCCACAGCTGACAGTGCTGCCCATCTGCTGTGTCAGAAGTCTTGCCCAGGTCCACAGCTGATGTCTGATGCTGCTGGGTGGAAGCAGTTCTGCCACCCAGCAACATACCGCATCCAGAGTCTTTGGCTGCCCATGTAAGACACAGTTAGTTGGCAGCTGGCTACCTGTGGGTCAGCTTGAATGTGTCAGTGGAGCAGATATGACCTGTGGGCTGTATTTTTCCCACCCCTGTGCTAGAGCATACTAGGAAATTGAGCTTTTGGAGGGACAGAACCCAATTTGTTCCCTAGTTTTGCAGCAATAAAAGTTATAGGACGCTAACTTCCAGGCTATTCACTTTGCTCATGTACACTGAGCTGTACAGCCAATGGGTTTTGCACTCATTATGTCTGGAACCTTTACATACATACTGTGATTAGCTTGGCAGTTGTCCTGATCCCATTCAGCCCCATGGCTAATGACTGTAGTCTGAATTTCTGTTTCCAGTTCCTGATTCCATGGCTTGTAGTTTTACCTTGGTGATCCACTCTTTTCCATTCTTTAGAGACAGTCTCCTGCTGATTTATCTGCTCCTAATCCACTGCCTTATGACTCTGGTCTGGACCTTGTCTGCTTCTCAGGCCCTGGGCTGTGACCCTCTAGTTCAGTGGTTTTCAACCTTTTTTCATTTGTGGACCCCTGGGGGTCCAAAGACTATTTCTAAGGGGTCTGTAAAAGATAACCATGCTCAATCAAAAATATATGAATACCCAGACTTACAATTCAAAAGGGTCCACAGCTCCGTTTGAAATTTTTTAGGTGTTCACAAATGAAAAACGTTGAAAACCAGTGCTCTAGTTTAAGCTCTTGCCTGCCCATGTCCTCATGTCCTGGTCATTAGGGGTGTGTGAAGCTGGCAGTATTTGATTCAGATTTGTATTTGGCCTGATTTGGGAAAAAGTGATTTGATTCACTGATTTGGATCACTGTCCCAATTCAATTCAGCAAAATCTGAATCTGAAGATTCAATTCTGATTCAGAGAATCAGTGATTTGACCATAGACACAGTTTTATGTTTTTTTTCTACGTACCTCGAGGTACCAGGCACAGCTTATGAATGCCAAGATGGTGGGGCAGATGGAGTGTCCCACAGGAGCATGGGGTGGGGGGGACCCCCACGCGCTCAGTGGTGGACCCAGCAGTGGACCAGAAGCACTTCTGTTCAGCTATTGGACACGGTGGGAGCCCCAGGTGCCCCCCCAGGCCCAGGAGGCACCAGTAGCCAAGCCATGGGGCAGGGGGGTTCCCCATGCACTCTGCAGCAGACCTGGAAGTGGACCAGAAGTCCACCGCCAAGCATGCGGGGGACCCCATCTTGCTCCTGTGGGATGCTCCATCCGCCCCACTATCTTAGCATTCATGAACCATGCCTGGTACCTCAAGGTACATAGAAAAAACATATAAAGCTGTGTCTATGGCCAAATCCTGAAATCTCTCAGAAACAAATTGGAGGCTTCCAGTTAGATTTGGAGAGATTAATGGGTCTCCTGATTTGATTCAGATTTGGAGATTTGGCTGCTGAATTGGGCCGAATCTCCTCTGAATCCAATCAGTGACCAAAGCTTTACACAGCCCTACTGGTCATACTGTAACACCATCTAGGGTAGGCTGAAACAACCGAACAGTGACCTCAGTGCTAAGAACCTTCACTCTTGCTCCCAGGTCAGGGGGATAAGGGATGACTGAGCAGAGACTATTAAAGGATAATGGTTCTCCAGTTTCATTTGGCTCTTAAAAGGCTAACTCCTATTTCATGTACTAGGCATTAATGTGTCACTGCTGTCAAGGTCCTCATTTGATTATCAGAAGCAGGAACGCATTCTATTTTACACATGTAGATGTGCATGGAGTTTCATACTTTCAGCAGGGAGCAAGAACATATCTAATGTGTGAATTTTACTTCACCCTGCAGGGGGAGCAGTTGAATTCCTTCACAGATGGTTCCTCTGATTTTGAAGATTTATGCAGGAGGTATATGTTCAGCTCCCCAGAATTTTAATTCCCTGGGACTGCCCAAGGCCTTCATGTCCTAGAAGGGCTCCTTTCCATGTGAATATGGCTCTGCTGCCTTCTAAATAATCAGCCTAATGGTTAGTGCACTTATTTGACATATGGGAGACCAGGGTTCTAGGCTTCTCCTTTCTGTGCGGGCCGGGCCCCAGGCCCGCCGCCAAGTGCAAGTTGGGGGGGGCAATCTGCGGCCCGTCTGCGCACGCGGGCTGTGGCCAGCAGCCCGGGCATGCGGGGTCAGAGAAAACTGGTGGCGAGCTAGAATTAGTCACAAACGTGTAGTGGTTGATTAAAAGATTATTTACTTACACCCAAAGATGGTAGTGGTGTAGGCTGGACAGCTTTCCAGGTGCAGCTCCGCTTAAATCCTTGTTGGAGGATTACGACAAGTTCTTTCCTACGGAGTTCTTTAGGCTCCGCGGGTTCGGCAATTCTTTCCCACAGAGTTGTCGAAGCTCCGTGGGCCGTCCGGTTCCCAGGCCCTGGAGTTGTTTAAGCTCCGTGGGTTCGAAAATTGGGTTCGGTTCCCTGGTCCCTCGGAGTTGTTAAGACTCCATGGGTTCGAAAATTGGGTTTACAGGAAAGGGATACGTCTAGGATTGTGCTTGGCGACGGGGAGAGGCTAGAGGCAGTTCGTTCTTTTGTTCCCCCCTCCGGAGTTGTTAAAGCTCCGTGGGTTCAGTTATTAAGCCTCTATTGCCTGCTTAACAGAGGCGCATTGGGTCCGCAAGGGTCCACATCGCTTAGAGATCTTCACACAGTGTGAAGTCTCCTCCTCCTGGGGTTAGTAAAGTCCTCCAGTTTTCCTCTCTCTCCGACTTGGGCGGAAACTACCCAAGCCTTTTGTACGGCTAGCAAGCCAATAGGTAGCCACCACGTGTGCCTACATTTAGAACCGGCCAATAATGTGGCGCGAATCTAAATACAAATGGCGGGAACTCCTTTGCAACGTGCATCACTAGTATGCAGCAAAGAAATGCACCCTGCAAAGAAGCTACAAAACGGCGGGAAAGCCTTTTGCACCCGGGGTTCTCCTCCACAGCAGAGAACTCCAGCATGCAAAGAAACTGTAATTTAGGCAGTGAAACAATTTAACTAGTGACAGAGAGCTGGAGAAGAATAAGTCCTGTATATGTGTAGGCTTTTTATTTTCCAGGCAAGACGCATTAGATTCAGGGCCTATGCCAATAGTATGTTCTTTATGCTGACCCTTGTACAGTACTGAACTGAGGGGGGCATAGCCAGGCTCTGGCAGGATGCTCTGATTAGTCCAGCAGGGGATTGATAACAGTGTTTATCGCTCCAGTAAGAAAACAACAGGGGGACATTACCAGCTACCTGTTCATTCAACCTGTTGATTTATCATGGACCGTAGCCAGTATGTGGTCTGCTAGGTAATACACAGACACCTCTCGGCAAGGCAGAGGGGAGCAGGGAATTCCTACTTAGCAGGGAGTGGTGAGGAGGAGTGAGGGTGAGCATCCTGCAGTCGCTGCTGGAGCTGCAGCCAGGGAACAGAGGGATCAGCCCTGTTGTGGAGCAGAGAGCTCCACCCATCCCAGAGAGCATGCTAGGAGAGTCTGATTTATCTTAAACCTGCAAAGGTTCTGGGGCAGACATTGCATAAACCAGTTTGACCCAAATCAGTTAAGTCTGATACTATTATCTCAAACAGCTTCAGCCATTTTGAAACTGGTTTATGTGCACTGAACATCTGTTCTGTTACAGGTTTAAACCCAGTTCTGATCACTTAAACCAGTTTGTGTGTGATGTCTGTCCCTAGCCCTAGAGATAGCTACTCTCTACTAGTGAGAAAGTACATGAAAAAAGCTTTGACATCCTTTGAGATGAAAGCTTGTATATACATATCAGACTTTGTTGAGTTCACAGGCAGAATTTGGGGAGTGTTCTTCAGCAATCTGTTTCAGTTGAAGGTGACAGTCTTCCATGATCATCTTATCTGTGTGTCCGAAGATGGATGATGAGACCTATCTGGGATCAATAGACTAGTGCAGAAGCTGTTTTCATGGAAGATGCTTGTGTGTGACTTCTTTAACATGGATTAGATGCTGCACATCAGCTCCCACATGGCTCTTGACAGAATGGGACCTTGATCCAATGGCAAGGAGACCAAGACAATTGGGGATCTTGATCCACTGCAGCCTTCATCTGCCTTCACAACCACGGAGATTCTAACATCTTCTTCTGCCTACTCTGCCACTGAGGACTTGCAGACCCAAGGCTGGGAGCCGGGCAACTTTATTAGAGTGGATACACTGGGTAGTAGCGCTGTGTGAAACAGCAGCGCTCCACTTCAACTTCCATTTTGACGTTTTGATGGAAAAGTGCTTCATTTCAAGTTTCATTTAGTTTCAAAAGCACTGTTCCATTCCATTTTGTCAGAATGGTTTCATTGTTTCAACACTGTTTTGCTCATAGGCTATAATGGGAAGCACAAAACAGCCTATAACTTTGTCATTTCTTACCTGATTGTGATTAACCTTGCAGGGACGGTATCCCCTTCTGAGGGCATGTAGCCTGCCAAGTTTCAAGGAGATAGGTGCAGGGGTTTCTAGGAAACTGCACCTCAAGCTGCTGACAAGCAGGAGCCAGGGAGCAGGAGATGCATTTTGCGATCTGGCAAGCAGATTGGGGGTTTGTACCCCCAGGAGGAATCTGGCAGGGCCCCCAAAGACCTCCCGGGCATGTGGGCATGCCCCCAATTTGCCTGCCAGATGACAGGAGGCTGCTCCTGTTGCCTGGGTCCCAGCACTGGGGAACTGAGCCCGGCTAAGTGAAGGGCCTTCCACCACTGGGCTCAGTTCCCAACACTAAGCAGTCTGTGGGGCTGGTGGAACTGAGCCCAGTTGTGGGAGGCACTTCCTCAAGCTGGGCTCAGTTCCTCAGCACTGGGAACTGAGCCCAGCAGTGGCAGGTGCTTTCTCCCCCAGCCAGGCTCAGTTCCCCAGCACTGGAAACTGAGCCTGGCAGCAGGAGGCATTTCCCCCAGCCGGGTTCAGTTCCCCAACACTGCAAGCTGCTGGGAACTGAGCCCAGTGGTGGGAGATGCTCCCCCCAGCTGGGCTGAGTTCCCAGCACTGCAAGCCACTGAGAACTGAGCCATGTGATGGGAGGATCTTCCCTCCCCCCCCCCCCGGCTCAGTTCGCAGCAGCTCACAGCCCCATGGAACTCAGTCTGAGGTGGAGTGCAGTGCCAGCTCTTACCACCTTCCACCACTGGGCTGAGCTCCATGGGGCTGGTAGAGCTGATTGGAGCTCAGCCTGATGGTGGAAGGCAGGCAGAACTGGCACTGCACTCCGATCATCTCCACCAGCTCCATGGAGCGTGGCCCAGCAGCAGGAGGCTGGGAGAGCCAGGGCTGCACTCCCTGCCAGGCTGAGCCACATGGGTGTAGTCTCCCATGCCGTTCACCCATGTGTCATGTCAATAGGGTCTTTTCGGGTTTTGCTGTTGCTTAAAAGAAGAGACAATTGTTATTGGGCTAGATCTTGGGAGGTCCCCCAGGGGGTTTCACCTCCCATGTCTTGCTGGAACTTATTTTAATTGGGAGGAAGATGGTTTGTCCTGCCCTTCCTGGTACCTTCTTTCAATCTTCCCAACTGCCCTTCTAACTTGGGGCCCCACCTCCCCTACACCCCACCTTATGCCAGCCAAAGATGTCATCTTCGGATTACTAGAGTTAGTGTTGTATGAACTTTGGTGTTTCAGCCTTCTAAATGTATGATCATCGGATCAGGGCACTATCTCATCCGAGTTTTCCCATCCATACCTTGTCCTGACTATGTGTTGTCCAGACCCTGGGTTACCTTGCTTCCTGGCATCTCTTCCCTTCTCCCAGTTCTATACTTGCCATGATTCAGACATACATCTCTTCTTGTTCTTTCTGGTCCTGCCTGGAGCCAATCTGAGTTGGAGACGTCTGATGTCTCCGGTGCTCCTTTGGTTAAGTCACCGAGTCTTGTCTGGCTCTGCTTATCTGAGAAAGCCCCTTCCTGGGGCAGCCACCATGTCCTTGCAGTGGGACTCTGCTCTGCCTCCGGCCACTCTGGGCCAGTCAAGGACCTTGCTTCCAGTCCTCTCTGCTGTTCTTCCTCTGGGCTTTTTATCCCAGCTCCAGGGGTTTGGCCAGCCAATTGGCCCTGGCACGCTGCTACAAAGCATGCCCACATTGATGTCGGAACCAGCCCCAGCTCTTTCCGGCTCCACCATTTCTTTTTCTTTTTTTCCTTTTACAGCAGTGTCTTTGGCCACTATGGTTTCACTTTCGCTGCATTCCATTTCCAGTGAGGTGTCCCACCAGATTCACTCCTCGCCCGGCTGAAGTAAGTCTTCCTTTTCACAACGGGGATGCGAAGCCACTCAGAGCACAGCCCTGGCCTTCCCCTGCCTCCCACCACCTGGCTGGCTGCTTTGAAATTTGAAACACTTCAAAACTTTCAAAATTTTTTGACTGGCCTTGTTTCATTTTGAGGCTATTTCAAAGCCCTTCATTTCATTTTGATTTTGCTGTCTCAAGCTCAAAACAAGTCAAAGCAATATTGAAATGAAACAGCTGGTGAAGCGTCGCATAGCCCTACTGGGTTTCAGTACAACTCTGCCCCACAGAGCTGTACAGGGTCTCGGATGGCCAGAGCCGACTCGAGGTGATTTAGAAATTATTTGTTCGCTGGGTGGGCTGGTGAATGGAGAGGCAGACAAAGCTTAATGGTTGTAAAAACTTTACTTACACCGCTTGTAGCCGCGATGCAGACGGTCTGGTCGTTTGAACAACTATGTGAGTTGCTCCAGCTGGCGAGGCTCAGGCCAGCTCATCCGTCCACAAATCAAGCCAGCGGGGAAAGGGTACGTCGAGGATTGCGCTTGGTGACGGGGAGAAGAATCGATAGGTGATCAGTCTATCGATCAGCTCAGCTGCAAGTCCGATCTCTTTAGAAGCACTCTGCAGCATGCTCAAAGTTCTCCGACTTGGGTGGAAGTCGCACAAAATTTTAAATGGCTAGCAAGCCAATTACTAGCCGCCATGTAGGAATAATTTAGAACTGGCCAATAGCGGGACACAAATTTGCATTCGAATGGCGGGAACTCTCTTGCACCGGGATTTTTCTGTTGCAACAGAAAACCTTTGCTGTGCAAGAGGCTGTCATGTGGCGGGAAAATTCCATCGTGCCGAGACACCAAAATCACTGGGTTGTGACATGCCCCCTTGCCAATGGTACAACTGGAATTTTAGACACATGAGCACATCATAAGGCATCTTTGTTTCAGGATTTACTGACCTGGCAAAGCTTAAACAACTAATATGTATATATATAAACAAACAATTTGATAGACCGGTCTTCTTAACAAACTATAAAATATAACAACTTGAACATATAACAACAACTATTGATCATCGTCTGATTGGAGAACATCTGCTTGGGACTCCCCTCGTTTATTAGTCAGTCCATCTTCTCCTATAACAGACAATGTCAATCAAAATACTTAATAAAATGAGAGAAAATAGTGTCATAGCAAGTCCTGAGCGAATGGACATTCGCTGTTTCAGTGTCTCCTTCACAACCGTCATTTTATTGACTCGAGTGAACTGTAGTTTGGTGCACGACGGATCTCACAGTCGGGCGGCTGTAGATTACCGCTTTGCTGAGGTTAGACCTGTAAAGAAAAGAAAACAACAAAACAAAACAGAACAAAGCCAAAGAGACCCATAATTGGATTCACTGTAAGGATACTGGGTGAACGTCGGAACGGTGAGTCATCCAGTTGTGATGAACGATAATAGGAGGACGATCAGGCTTTTCTTCTAATTGGGCAGAATAGGTATTAGGATATTGTCCTGACCGTTGAACTGTTCCTTTGTGAACTTGTGGATGAGACTGATGGGGGTGCAGTATTGAGATCCACACTAACTCATCTCGTTGGAACTTGGGTTCCCAAGGTGGGGGTTTCTGGACATTAGCTTCATCCCATAACGGTTTAGCGGTGTTCAGTGAGATGAGAACTTCATGATTGAATTTAGTCCAGTTTTTAAATGTCCCTCCTCCTCTGAGGCGAAGTTGTTCTTTGTACAGGCCTATGTGTCTTTCCACAACGCCGTTGGACTGCGGGTGGTACGGCAGATGGAGATGCCATGCTATGTTGTGAAGATGAGCAAATTTATCTAGGGCGTTAGAATTAAAAGGGGGTCCCCCATCAGACTGAATCTCATGAGGAGGTTGCCAGGTGGCAAATACAGCAGTTAAGGCAGAAATAACAGCAGTGGCATTGCTTTTTCATAAGGGAACAACTTGTAACTGTCTTGTTCCCAAGTCAACAACAACTAATCCTTTATTTGGCGGCTTACACCCTGGGAGAGGTCCTAGCAGATCTACCTGCCAGACTTTTCCTGCCTGAAACTGTGAAGAATCGAAAGCTCCGAGTTGATGCTTGGTTCCATGGCACTTTTCTTTAGCACATATCTCACAGGCCTGAGCTACCTTTTCCCAATCGTGCCTAGCTCCGTATGAGGCCGGCTCCGTAATGGTTCAGCACCAACGTTGATGGCAAGCTCGTGGTCCTGGGTGACCTCAATTTTCGTGAAGCCACACGAGGAATGGATTTACTTCAGGACCGGAGGTAGATGTGATAGGCAAAACTATGTCGGTCCGGAGTGGGTCTTCTAAGAGCTTATCAATGACCTCATGTACTGGATCAGTATCCGGATGGTGGGACTTAGTGTGCTTAACCAACGGGAGGCGTGCAAGTTTAGTTAACATCTTCCAGATGTCTTGCCAATCATTCAAATTTTCGGAGGGAAAGGATGTACCGGTAAGAATTTTATAAATGTATTGCGAATCAATTGCAATGATTGGAATGGGGAGCGAGTCGTTATGATGTGTCAGACAATGTTCTAGTACCTTGAGGAATCCTAACAATTCACATTTTTGAGCCGAATTATCATCTGGGTCAGCTTGAAATATTTCCCTATCATTACAAGCTTTGCAATAGTACCCATAGCCTCCGCCATGTCGGGAGGTTCCATCTGAGGCCATCCACGCCGGGGCAGAAGTTCCATACAATGTAGGGACCTTCTCCTCCTCTTCTGGGCTTGGTTCAGGTGCCGTGTCTTCCAACCTCCAACAATGCCAGTTGTAATGGTGGGTAAGCACTGCGTATTCCAGGTCTTAGACTCCCCCTGAAAATGTGGGTCGACTTTTTCCGCATCCAGCAAGGGTAACAATGTGGCACCGGGAGCGCGTAACGTCCCATGCCCCCTTGCTAATGGCTCCACCAGTTGTTCAGCTAGGAGGATTTTTCCTACAGCTCCATATCGATGTTGTGCCACTTGAAGCATCTTATGGGCCGTGTATACTAGCTCATCGCGAGGGTTATGCACGACAGCCCACACGTGGTTTGTGGTAAACCCAAGGGTTATGGTTAGTGACTCACCTAGATCAATGGCATGGAGCTGTGTATCTTTAACCGTGGCTAGCAGGCGAAGCAGGTTCCGCTGGTCTCCTTTCGTCCAGGGCATGGACTTTCGGGATTTGTTACGGATCTGTCACTGCAATTTGGTGAGGAGTGCCAAATCACTGGGTCCAACATAATGCCGATACCAATTCAAATGACCCAAAAGCTATTGAAAGTGCCTCTTAGTAACAGGGAGGAATGTTTTTAATGGATCGATGTTAGGACCATCATGCGAGATTCCGTGGCGGATGGAACCGATGTATTGAGTGCCAAGGAACGTGATGTCATCTACAGGATGTAGGCATGACTTTTCCTCATTGATCGTCCATCCCTCACTTTGAAGGTGAGCGACTAGTTGGTTGACTATACTAGCAACTACGGAACTATCACGACCCATGATGGCAATATCATCGACATAACTCCAGATTCTCAATTCCTCCTCTGGGGGAAGAGAGTGTGAGGCTTGAAAATTCTTAGGGTATTATTCATGGCACCAGTGGCTAGTGATGGAGTGTTACTATATCCTTGTGGACAAACCGTCCACCTGTACATAGTGCCATCAATACACATATTTAGTATTCCTTCTGGGTCAGTTATCGAGATGGAAAAGAACATGTTTTTTTGATCCAATGTAACTCCGACCCACTTACTCTGTTGGAACTGTGCCATCTCAAACATACCTTGTGGCAGAGTAGAAGGATTAGGTTGTTGAAGTACTTGACATCTTTTGTTAACCTCTCTATAGTCTACGACTAGCCGGGCATTGTTAGGCTTTCCAGGTTTCGCAACTCCCCATCCTGATGACAGGTAGGTGCTGGCAGTTACGGTCTTAATACAGCCTCGTCGCTCGAGTCGCCGCACGAGGTCAGTAAGGGACTTTTTTAGAGGACCCTTGGTTGGGATTGGTCGATATCGCCAGGTGGAGGTGTTACGAAGCGTTGGTCGATGCCAATCCTGTTCTGGGATAATAATGGGTAATGCCTGTAGCACTTGTTCTTTAAGGTCAAGCACTTTTATCCCCGGGATTCCTAAAATGTTGATGCCCCCTAGGACGGCCTCTAGGGGGTATCGGTGGCCTTGGACTGAGAACTTGACCTTTGTGGTGACTGCAATAGCGTTAAGCCCTTGTACCTTAATCGTTTTGGTGGTCTTTTGGTGAGGTATCGTTGAGGTAATCACGTTGGTTTGAGCTCCAGTATCGAGAAGGAAGAATACTTGTTGTTGGTCATCCGGATTGGTAGGGTTGTAAACAGTGAGTTCGGCGTATGGACGAGGATCAGTGGGGTCAGGTTTGAGTTGGGGAAGGCCGCCGGCAGAGCCGCTGACCATTATTCGTTTTTTGGTGGGTCTTCGAATTTGAATCTTAATATTTCCGCCAAACGACACTGGGCCCTTTCTCCCAAAACTCGCAACTGAGTCTTTGTAAGTCCGGAGCAGGCGAGAAGAAAACCAAACATGTTCCTTTCCTTTGTAATTCTTTCCTTCGGGGTTCTTGGAGGTGACCACCATGGCTCTCGCCGGGGGTTAAACTCTTGACGTCTGGGTCTCAGTGTTTCGGCTGGGTATGCTGAAGGTCGGTCTCTTATATCATCAGTAGTTTCTCCACTCTGTTTCATGAGTGCCTGCAGTCGTGGGAGATGGCCTAATAGATTTCCCACTGGTTGACCCGCCATTGGGTTCAAAAAGAGTCGGAGTGTAACGGCATTTGCTCCTCTGTATACCTCTACGCAGGCATCTATAGCTTCCAGGGGCGTTGGAATTGCCCCGGGGTTCAATAGGTGGCGATGAGCCCATCTCTCTTTGCATTGGACTGCTGTTAGTCCCATTGGATTCGTTCTCGGGCTCCATGAAAGATATGACACCCCGACTATGGCCAGGAGGAGTTGCTCTGCAGTGGCCTTCTGCGGGCGACCCTCATGCTAGGTGTGAAATTTGTGGGTTACCTGTCCCACTATGAGCGCCGGGAGCGGGATGGGCCAGTGGGCACTGTCCATGACTACATTCAAGTCGGTAGCACGCCCTCCACTCCATGCTGCTTGTCGGGTCAGGGCACTCGC
This sequence comes from Alligator mississippiensis, assembly GCF_030867095.1. Lineage (NCBI taxonomy): Eukaryota > Metazoa > Chordata > Crocodylia > Alligatoridae > Alligator > Alligator mississippiensis. Next base: position 23,155,853 of record NC_081829.1, read on the forward strand.
TTCTTCCTTGTCTAAAGTGTCAGATCCAAATTCCACTATTAATCGTCCTAACCACATGGCCAAGGTTTCTTCTGGTTTTATTTTAGATTCTCTAAAAGGTTCCTGAATTTCTGGTCAGGTGCGTGTGCGGGAGATAACAGTGGTACGCGTAGTACCTTCTTCATCTGCAATATGTTTCATCACAGCTATCAGGTGAGCTGCGGCAGAGAGAGGGTTAAATTCTGTATCTGGGAGCGTTGGGTACATCCCTCCTCCCATTGCCCCCTCCCCGTGGCAAGGAGGCGGGGCCATTGGGAACGACGTCACCTCAGGGGGCGGAGTCACTAGGCGGATCCCCGCCAGGTCTTCTGAGACTCCGCCCCTCTTTTCCGGGTTCCCCGGATGGCTCGTGCTTCTTTCGGCGCCATTTTCTGCTAGCGGCATCATACAGCCGGCGCTATTGATAAGCGTCGCTCCAGAGCTCTTTGCGGTCCGCTCTAGCGACTCCTTACCCGCCGTATGCATTTGTGCCTCTAAATTTGCGTATTCCCTTAGTAGACCCGTTACTGTACAGAACAGCACATTCATCATCTTTCCCTTCTTCCATTTAGTTAGACCCCATTTCGGCACATGACGGCCCTTAGTTTCCAGATCCTCCTGGAGCTGAATGAGGAGCTCATGGCCCCGCGACCCAGGCACCAAATCTGGACAATTGAACCAGTCCGCGTGGGTGGGTTCCCCTCCTTCCCTTAAGTATCAAGTGCATTGAGCGAACTCCTGAGCGGGGGTCAGCTTTTCTGCCTTCCGCGCCTTCACCCCGGCTACGGATATGGCTGATGTTCCCTCCAGGGGTCGATAATAGACCCGGTCGCTCCCCATTATGCATCCGAACTCCCCAAGGGATAGCTTAGTTCTCCATTCTTTCACGACTGCTTCTTCTCTCTTTACGGAGAAGTAGCCGTCAATATTTCTTTCATCCCCTTCTACCACCTGGTGGTAAGCGATATGCGCCCATAGGTCGTTTGCATTCTCTATGCAGCGGGTCCCGGTGCACCAGGGGCAGCACCCGATTAGGTTCATCTCCATCACCGTGCCCTTAGATCCCATCCTCATCGCCATGTCTCAGACGGCCAGAGCCGACTCGAGGTGATTTAGAAATTATTCGTTCGCCAGGTGGGCTGGTGAATGGAGAGGCAGACAAAGCTTAATGGTTGTAAAAACTTTACTTACGCCACTTGTAGCCGCGATGCAGATGGTCCGGTCATTTGAACAACTATGTGAGTTGCTCCAGCTGGCGAGGCTCAGGCTAGCTCATCCGTCCACAAATCAAGCCGGCGGGGAAAGGGTACGTCGAGGATTGCGCTCGGCGACGGGGAGAAGAATCGATAGGTGATCAGTCTATTGATCAGCTCAGCCGCAAGTCCGATCTCTTTAGAAGCGCTCTGCAGCGTGCTCAAAGTTCTCCGACTTGGGCGGAAGTCACACAAAATTTTAAATGGCTAGCAAGCCAATTACTAGCCGCCATGTAGGAATAATTTAGAACTGGCCAACAGCGGGACACAAATTTGCATTCGAATGGCGGGAACTCTCTTGCACCGGGGTTTTTCTGTTGCAACAGAAAACCTTTGCTGTGCAAGAGGCTCTCATGTGGAGGGAAAATTCCATTGTGCCGAGGCACCAAAATCACTGGGTTGTGACACAGGGGAGGGGGGTGCAGTGGTGTGGTATCACCCTCTTTCAACTGCATAGTTCATTGATCTCATAGGAAGATTTACTGCCAACTCCAATTCCATGCGGCCCTTCATGCCTATGCCCCCTGCAGAGTCTGGGTATCAGGAACTGAGTTCAGACCATGTGGTGATATGGGAGCAAGACACAGCTGGAGTCCCTGGGACACTGGGGGCAGGGGGAGTTAGGCAAGGCATAGGTGTGGGAGGGGGGACCTGGCTTTAGGGGGAGCCCTAGAGCTGCAGCAGCAAAGACAGGTTTTCCCTTCATGAGCCTACTCCCAAGATAGGAGGGAGGCAGAGCCTGCAACCCCTTTTTCAAAATCCTAGATTTGCCTCTAGGGGTGTTACTGTTATTTATTACTTTTTTTTTTTTTTTACTTCCAGTTTAACTAATCCTTACTAAAATCAAATCTCTTGTGTAAACATTTCACAACACACCACATCTATCCCATGTGGTTAAGATTTTGGAAGGGGGAACAAGTACATCACTGTTTCTGGCACTCATCCTAGCCTGAAAGAATTAGTGGCTTGTAAATACAAGTCCATGGTTTTTCCTGCTGAGATAGGTTCCCATTGTCTTATATTTGATTCCTGTAAGTAGATTTCCACAGCTGTAGGACTTTTAAAATAGAAACCAGAAATAGCTCTGAAAAGGACTATGTATACACAGTTTAAAAGTGATGCAACTGAGTCGTCTTTGTTCATGAACCTACCAAAATTTGACTCCCTCATTCTGAAACTGCTAGTTTGACTGATTACATCTGTTACCTACTTTATATTTCCTGCCAGAGATAACTCAGCGTAATATATTAAAGAATGGATTACAGAATCACAGAAAGAATTGTCTTTGAATGAGTAGGGTTCTGCCTTTGTAGACAGGAAGGGGACCAAGTACCATAACTTCTTAGTGGATGAGGTCTGTCTTCCCTGGAATGCCTGAATGCTCATGTTGCATGATCCCTCATGGCAAACACGATCTAATGGAGTTATCTGTGGCTGTAAGGAAGAGGACTTAAAAATGGTCTTAAATTGCAGCAACAGAAATTAAGGGTAGGTTAGATATTAGGAAGACACTTCCTAATGAGTGTGGTTAAGCATTAGAACAGATTACCCAAGGTATGTCTATATGAGATACATAATGTGCAGGGGTGTACCAATAATGGGGGTTTAGTCCCCTAATTTGAAATGGTGGGTTTGTAATTGTGATGATTAAAATCCCACCATTTCAATTTAGGAGCTTTCGTCACTGTTATGGTGAGGTGCCCTATCCTTTTTTTCTTTTGCAAAGCCTTCTCACCTTTCCCGTGGCCAGGGGGTGATCTGCCAGTGGGCTGAGCAGCCCCTGAGCTGTGGGGTGCCCCAGTCCTTCCATCTATGGTAGCAGCACACCCCGGGGCTGCCCAGGTGGGCTGCTAGTGGGCCAGGGCCTGCCCCAGCTCAGAGGCACCTGATCCAATGCTTCCAGTGCACTGTGCACTATCCCCGCCACCTTCTTGAACCACCAGCCGCCCTTCTGCCACTTCCTCATGCTGCCCCAGGGGCAATGCAGCCCAGTCCCAGGCCGTGGCAAGGTGGTGGGGAAGCTGTTCCCCAGGTGGGGTCAGGAAAGAGTTGGATCCAGTGCGTGCTACCTCTGAGCTGGGGCAGCATCTGGCCTGCTAACAGCCTACCCAGGCAGCCCCAGGGAGTGCCACTGTTGTGGAGGGATGGATTCTGAGGCCTCCCGCAGCTCAGTGGCCACTCAGCCTGTTGGCAGCTTGCATGGGCAGGCTCTGTCAAAAAAAAAAAAGTGTCGAGGGGCCCAATCCTTTTCTTTTTTTTTTTTTTTGTGGAGCCTACTTGCAACCAGGGGGCAAGCTATCAGCAGTCCTTGAGCTGCAGGGGGCCCTGCTCCTTTCCTCCACAGTGGCAGCCCCTCCCCACTCCCCAGAACACCTGAGCAGGCTGCTAGTGGGAGGGATGCTACTCCAGCTCAGAGGCAGTACCTTCTGGATCTAACTCTTCCATGAGCACACCCAGGGAGCAGTGCCCAGTGCACTGTCCCTGCCACCTTCCCATCACCTGGGACCACCCAGGAACAGGTTACCTTGCCCCTGGGGCACAGCAGGGAAGCAGCAGGCGTCTGGCTTGATGTGTTGGTCACCAGAGAAGGCAACGGGTATGATGCATGGAACATTGAAAGCCTGGGTGGGCTTAGGGAAGTATCCCCAGGTGGGATCAGGCTCCTCTGAGCCGGAGCAGCCCCTGGGGGACCCTGTGGGGTGCTGCCACTATGGAGGGAAGGAACAGGGCCCCCTACAGCTCGGGATGCTTGGCTCACCAGCATCACCCTCCCCCCTCCAGCCATGGGAGAGGGGGCAGTCTCTGCAGAGAAAAAAAACAAAAAACCTATCTGGCTTCTCAACACTTCCACCTTCAGCCTGCCTATCCCACAGCCAGGGATTGAGCTGTCAAATTAAAGGCTACAACATTACAAATAGCTACCTTGCAAACTAAACTACATGTGGATGTGTTTTAGTTTGCAACATAAACTCATTTAAATTGCAAAAAGCCCCCCTATGTATCTGCAAAACTGCAGTTTTGCAAACTGCAAAAATGGGCAATTTTCATCACGTGTACAAGTGCCCTAGAAGACTAGTTCTATTGTGCATTAGCAAGGAGGGAAAAAACTGTGCTAATGCACAGTAGATTTAGTCTGATGCACATTAATGTCACTAAAAAAACCCTGTCATTATAGATAATAACCTTCATGCATTGTAATTACCATGCATTAAGGAACATGTAGACATGGACCCAGAGTAACTGTGAAATCTCCACTCTTAGAAAGTGGTAAGACCAGGTTAGACATACACTTGACTAGAACATTTAGGCAGGGATAATCCTACCTTGAGAAAAGTTTAGACTACATCAGTGGGGGGTCAACCTTTTTGGCAGGTATGCCACAAACTAAGACCTGCACACTCCCCTAGTGCCACTCCAGTCCCCTTTCCCTGCCTGATCTGCTGCTGTGCTTTCTGCTCCCTGACCTATGTGCCACTGTGCTGCCTACCCTCTCCCCAGTCTGATATGTGCCACACACAGAGGATGCCCATGCCACTTGTGGCGAGTGTGGCACAGGTTGGCCACCCCTGGAGTACATGACCTACTGACATCCCTTCCAGCCATAATTTCTACAGTTTTATAACCCAGCATGTCCTTACTGATAGCTTTAAGCTACCCAAACACCTTTCACAGTTTCTGGTTCTCCTTGAAATCAATAGAAAAATCTAGTTACAGAATCTTGCTTCAACCCTTAACACTATGCATCATTTATTTCCCATATGTAAATTGCATCCACATTTTAAAAATAATATGGAGAGAAGGTTCAGAAATGGGCAATCAAAATGATAAAGGGCTTTGAAAGCAAGTCATTTGAGGAGAGGCTGAAGGAGCTAGATGTGTTCAAGTTGTAGAAAAGTGGCTTAAGAGGGGACATGATAGTAGTATTAAATACTTTATGGCAGCTCTTCAAGAACAGGGAGAATGGAACACCTTTTCTCCTGCTGCAGAGAAGAGGATGTGGATGAATGGCATGAAGTTGCAGCAAATTAGGTTTAGATTGGATATCAGGAAAAACTTCTTCACTATTAGCACAGTGAGGAAGTGGAGTAGACTGCCTAGGGAAGTAGTGGACTCCCCATCACTGGAGGTGTTCAAAAAGAGGTTGGACAGCCACTGGTCCAGGATGATCTACATGTCGCTATGGCTACGATGGGTATTTCCCATGCTTCTGGGTTTCTCTCCCCCCAGCTTTCTGCTACACATGTCAGGGCATTTTTAAGCCTTCCTCAGAGGCATTGGGTGTTGACTTCAGTCAAGGCTGGGGATTTTGACTGGGTTATACCAGTGATTCTACAGGGCTTAAAGCCAGAGGTTTCTGGCTAGAGGTTCTTGCCACTTCACTCAGTGTCAGATCAATTGCCATATTTGAGGTCAAGAACTGATTTTTCCCCATAGTCAAACTGGTACAGACTGGGGGTTTTACTTTCCTTTGTAGCAGGGGGCATGACCCTCTACCTGGGATCTCTTGAGTGAATATTAAGCTTTTATAGTTTCATAGTTTCATAGTTTGTAGGGTCAGAAGGGACCTGAGTAGATCATTAAGTCTGAGCCCCTGCCATGGCAGGAAAGAGTGCTGGGATCAAATGACCCTGGCCAGGTGTTCATCCAGCCTCCTCTTAAAGACCCCCAGGGTAGGAGCCAGCACCACTTCTCTCGGAAGTTGGTTCCAGATCCTAGCCACCCTGACAGTGAAGTAGCGCCTCCTGATGTCTAGCCTGAATCTACCCTCGGCCAGCTTGTGGCCATTATTTCTAGTCACTCCTGGTAGCGCTCGGGGGAACAGGGACTCCCCCAATGCCTGCTGGTCCCCTCTGACTAGTTTGTAAACAGCCACTAGATCCCCCCTCAGCCTTCTCTTGTGGAGGCTGAACAGGTTCAGGTCCCTTTGCCTCTCCTCATAGGGTCTGCCCTGCTGCCCCCTGATCATGCGAGTGGCCCTCCTTTGTACCCTCTCCATGTTGTCCACATCTCTCCTGAAGTGCAGCACCCAGAACTGGACGCAGTACTCCAACTGCGGCCTGAGCAGTGTTGCACAGAGGGGGAGGATCACCTCCTTGGACCTGCTTGAGATGCATCTGTGGATTCATGACAAAATACGGTTGGCCTTCTTGACCGCTTCCCCACACTGTTGGCTCATGTTCATTTTGGCATTAATAATGACCCCAAGATCCTTTTCTGCCTCTGCACTGACGAGAAGGGCGTTCCCCAGTCTGTAGGTATGCTGCTGGTTCTTCCCCCCCCAGGTGCAGTACCTTGCACTTGTCAGTGTTGAAACCCATCCTGTTCTCATCTGCCCACCCCTGTAACCTGTCTAGGTCTGATTGTAGCCTATTCCTCCCTTCTAGCATTCCCACTTCCCCCCACATCTTAGTGTCATCAGCAAATTTGAACAGGGTGCTTTTCACCCCTTCGTCCAAGTCGCTGATGAAGATGTTGAACAGCGCAGGCCCGAGGACTGAGTCCTGGGGGACCCCACTGCCCACATCCCTCCAGGTTGAATAAGATCCGTCCACCACCACTCTCTGGGTGCGACCCTTCAGCCAGTTAGTGACCCAATTGACTGTGTAGGTGTCGACGCCACAGTCCCCTAGTTTTTTAATAAGAATGGGGTGAGAGACAGTGTCGAAGACCTTCCTAAAGTCCAGAAATACTATGTCCACTGCTACCCCTGCGTCTAAGGATTTTGTGACCTGGTCATAGAAGGCCACCAGGTTGGTCTGACAGGACCTGCCTCTAATGAACTCATGCTGGCTGCCCCTAAGCATAACCTCCCCTGCTGGCCCCTCGTGGACATGTGCCAGGATAATTCTCTCAAAAAGCTTACCCAGAATTGAGGTAAGACTAACTGGCCTATAATTTCCTGGGTCCTCCTTCCTCCCTTTTTTGAAAATGGGAAGCACATTGGCCCTTTTCCAGTCCTCTGGCACCACACCAGAGCACCGTGAGTGCTTGTATTAATTGGCAGCCATAGTTCTCCTGCTTTACCTGTGGTAGGTAAGGGTGTAAGGTCTTGTGTTGTGTCAGGATTGATGGTAGATTTATGAAAAGTTTAGATTATCAATTTGTAGAGGATCATTTGGATAGATGCCCTCTGGAGGTCGCTTACAGCCCTTCTTCTCTATTATTCTATAATATAGATACTTCCGCAGCTTTGCTCAAAACTTGTTTCTCCTTTTCCTCTTATGGCTTTAATAATTACAGACCCAATAAGAACTCTAGAGCCTTTAAGGGTTGACATTCACCTATAACTGTTTGGAACTACTAAAATGCACATTTATATGATCCCTCTCTTTATACACCTGCTAGGTTGGACACATCCAGTAAATAGGGAAGCTTATAGCAACAAAATATACTGTTTTACAAACCACTGAAAGAGGAGATTTGCATTGGAGAGAAATGAACTTAAAGGCCTTGAAAGGCAAAAATGCTGATTATTTCTAGATTCTGCTTAGTTTTACTAGTTTAGTGTAAATTAAGTGAGGTTATAAGGTTAGTCTATGTAAATGTTTAGCACTTTCCTAACTACATGAAGGAAAGCACAAGCAGATTGTTCTGGGTTTTTAAGTTGCAATACTACAGTAGGCCTTCTTCTAAGAGGCACTGGGAGCTCAGACATTAGTCTACTAGTTTACCATGAGCAGGAATCAAGGGAGCTCAGCATCTTGCAAAATGTACTCTTCATTGTGCTGGATTGTGTCCCTGCTGCTAGAGCATACTATGTGACTGAGCTCAGAGAGACGCAGAACCGATTTTTCCCTAGTTTTGCAGCAATAAAAGTTGTTAGAAGCTAACTAGCAGGATATTCACTTTGCTCACGTAGGCTGAACTGTACAACCAATGGGTTTTGTACTCATTAGGGTCAGAACTGTGGTTAGAATCAGATTGAGTTGTGTGAAACCTGACAGACAGGAAAAGCCTGGGTTTAATGGAAGTCAGGCACTTCCAATATTTTGATTTGCACCAAAATTTAAAAGATTCTGACCATGCATAGAGTGAGGACAACTGGCTGTCATGGGGTGAGGGGCCCACCAACCCTCACTCGAAATCCTATCCCTGAGGTCACTGCCTCACTCCTATATCCTGAGTAGAGCTGATTGGGTTTTCTGAGGGAATGTTCTTCCACTGGAAAATGCTGTCACTGAATCACAGAGTTCCACCTCAATTCTGATGAAATTTGAGGAAAGACTGAGGTAGTTATCCATATTAGTTTGAAGTCAAGCAGAAGGCAAGGTAGAGTGGCACCTTGACATTAACTGCTTTAGAAAGGCATGAGCTTTCATAGATGACAGCTTATTTCTAGTATTTGACAAAATAAGCCTTCTCTGTCTCCTGTGCCATAGTCCAAGGAGCATGGGGAGACTTATCAATGGAGGCCCAGATCAACCTGGAGGTCCCAGGAATTTCAGCTTCTGGAAAGCAACTGAGACTCCAGGCCATTCAGTTGATACTGATATCTGAAATTACAGTATACCCATTCAACAATTTTTAGTTTTCATCCTAACATGGAATCATTTTTTTTCCCCTACAGGAATGGGAATTCCAGGTTTCAACCAGGATTTAACAGACATTGCCTTTGTGCTGCCATAGGTTTTTGTTTGTTTGCTTGTTGTTCTTTGTTGGGGGGGGAGGGGGGGGGGGGGTTGTACAAAGGCCAAGCAAATAGATGCCCATACCTCTTGTTATGCCACAGATGTCCATAATGTGTGGCTTTAACATAGGTGGTATAATTTTGTGCTGCTATTTTATCGCCAATATTTGTTTGTTTTAAGACAGGATAGCTCAGACAGCCCGGAGCTGCCTGCACTCTCCAACCACCTGGGCAGGTGTTCCCAGGGCTTCAGGAGACAGATCCTACATGCCATAGGAATTCGTATTCCCAAGTTGTGCAGGGCCCTGAATCCCCACAAGCATCTGCCTAGGTTCCCCCATTTGGGAATCCACAGGCACACACTGATAATCTATGCAGTCCCAAGACTAGAACCACCAATCAGTTGATTGTTGATCTCAGCCCCAGGATCATACTGGAGCTGGTTCAAGACTCCTGTATGGTCCTAGGGGTGGGACCATCAGGTAGCTGATTGGAAGCCCCAGCCCTGGGACTGCTTCATAGCAAATTTCCTCACTACCAGAGGAGCACTTGGGGGTTCCCTGGGCACTTCTTTTCTAGTAGGGAAACCTGAGGTTCTTCCATTTGTAGAGGGACATACTGGGCACAGCTACATATGCATCAATATGCCCTAATTACAGCACATTACATTTAATGTCAGGAACAACAGGTATTAACTTAATGTGCCATAATCAGCCCCACTGTGCAGTAGCACTAGTGCACATTTTTAACTTGATGCTACTGTGCAGTAGACTAATTCTATGGGTTCTAATTCTACAGCTAATTCTCCATTAGCGAGGACTTCACTTTGACATACTAATGCACATAGAATTAGTCTGCTGCGCTTCTAGTGTCTCATGTAGACTTGCCCACTGAGTGTTGTCCAGCAGGATCAGTCTCAGCCTCAGCTGCTCAATATCTGTTTCACCCAATGAAATGGATCAGCTGTGCTGGGAAATATCTTGGCACAGCTGATCCACTTCATTTGGTAAGGTCTGTTTATATCCACAGATCTATTCCTAAGGAACCAAATGGTGCCCTATGTAAAAATCAGGCTTTTCTAGTTTTCAAATATTTAACTCAAACTAGTGATCTTCTCCTTATTACTGGCCAGGATATTCACGTATTTTTTTCTGAAACAGAAGAGTTCCAACATGCAAATGTTGTCATATTATAGATAGACAAATGGAGAAATGCCTTTGTGTTCTCCTTTTGTGAAGCTCAAAATGATGGAGACAACATGTTTTACAGAAATTATGTCTTGAGAACCCCTTTACCAATTGACCCCCAAATTTACCATAAACTCTACTCTAGTTCATCTACCATGAACTCTACTCTTTTTATTTTTTTTTTAGCTTAATAGGTTATTTAAAAAATACTATACAGGTGGAGTTTTAGCATATTTTGAAAAATAACTAGCTTGTTTTGGAGAGGGCTGTGTCACTATAATCCCTTAATAAAAGTATTCCTATTAGCTCTGCTGTGGCATGCTGCTTTTAAGACAATTGCCTTCCCCATGCAGCTTTTAGATAATTGTTTGTTTAAATTAGCTTCTGAGGGAGAGTGGCCTGAAGAAATTCCTTAGTTACTTGACCCTAGCAAACACCAATGAGTCACACAGCAATATTACATGGGGTGTTATAACTACCACAGTTATGGTAGCAGGAAGGTTGATATTTTTATGATGCTGAAAACTGTTTAAAAATAGCCTATTTTTCAAGCTAATGTATCATGACAATCTTCAGTGCAGTGCCTGATTTTTCACTAGCACTTTGAAGGGAAAATGAGGAGTTAAGAAATGCTATGAAATATTTTGAAAAAGGCTTTGTGACAGTTAAAAAAAAATTGACTTCCCTTTCAGCTCCCCTTCTTCCTAGAAAAAAACCAAGCTGATTGATGTGATTTCATATTATATATATAATTATTTATATTAAATTGATGGGATTTAAATCATTGCATTGTTTTCTGTGTTCATCCTTCTTACTCATAAGGTATTGTTGTGAATGAGAATACCAGCCTGGAACTGCATTTGCCCATGAGGACAAATATAGGTTCTTGAATCCAGGTCCCCCAACTCAGATCATAGAATCATAGAGTAACCTGCTCTAGTGTTTTACTACCATCCTAGTGAGAAAATTCTTCCTAATATCTAACCTAAACTTCCCTTGCTGCAACTTGAGACCATTCCTCCTTGTTCTGTCATCTGCCACCATTGAGAACAGTTTAGCTCCATCCTCTTTTGAACCCCACCTTCAGGTAGTTGAAGGCTGCTATTAAGTCCTCTCTCAGTCTTCTCTTCTCTAGACCAAATAAGCCCAATTTCCTCAGCCTCTCCTCAGAAGTCATGTCCCCCTCATTATTTTTGTTGCCCTCCACTGGACTCTCTCCAATTTGTTCACATCCTTTCTGTAATGGGGTCCCAAAACTGAATACAATACTCCAAATGTGGTCTTATTGTCCACAGTAAGCCCCAGGTTCTGGGATTTTCTGCAAAGCTGTTCCCCAGCCACTCAGCCCCCCAGACTGTACTGGTGCATGGGATTGTTCCATCCTAAGTGCAGGACTTTGCACTTGGCCTTGTTGAACATCTTGAGATTACTTTTGGCCCAATCCTCCAATTTGTCAAGGTCACTCTGAATCCTAGCCCTACCCTCCCAAGTATCTACTACTCACCCCAGCTTTGTGTCACCTGTAAAACTTGCTGAGGGTGCACTCTATACCATCTTCTAGGTTGTTAATGAAGAAATTGAACAAAACCATCCCCAGGACTGACCCCTGGGGCACTCCACTTGATACTGGCTGCCAACTAGACATCAAGCCATTGATTACTACCCTCTGAGCCTGATGCTCCAGTCAGTTTTCTATCTACCTTACAGTCCATTCATCCACCCCATACTTCCTTAGCTTCCCTGTAAGAATACTGTGGGAGACCATACCGAAAGCCTTGCTAAAATCAAGGTCCACCATATCCTTAGGTGATGTTAATACACACTCTAAGCAACAAGCTATTATCATAAGCAGGCCTGACTTTTTTTCTGTTTCATCATGAACCTGAGGAAACTTCCCTTTGAAATTTTTATAAAAACAGATGTTTTCATGAAGTATTCTGGTTTTGACAAAATGGCTTTTTGTTATTTTTGTTGGATGAAAGTATCATCAAAATAATTCTAACCTACTGTTGTTTTCACTGCCTTTCCTAACTCCCAGCAACTTCTTCTGTTGTTCTAACTTTGCTCACATTCTGCCCAGAGGGTCAAAGAATGAATGAGGAAAAATATCATGTTTAGAACAGGATAACATTTTTTTTAGCTGAAACAATTTTCACTGAAAAATGCAGCTTTTCTTTTGACTCAACATTTTGCAAGTTCATGTCAGTTTTGGCAATTGGTTTTTAAAAAGTCTGAATAGTTCTGCTCTTCAGTTTGACATTTTCAAAATGAAAAGTTTAAGTATGTAATTTACAGCAGTGAATAATTTCAATATTCACTTCACTGTTATTATTTTTTTTAATTGGAATAACATGAAAACAAATCTAAATGTTTCATTTCAGGTTGAATATGCTTTTTGGTTTAACAAGCAACATGTTTGACTTTTCTATTTGCCAAATAATTTCAGTTTTTCCCTTATGAAGCATCCTAAAGATTCATTCATTCATTCATTCAGTAGAATCTATAAACTGAAAATAATCAGTCACTCAGAGTTCTAGTCAGAATCCTATTACTCTACTGTTGCTGCTTATTAGAGACTTTCATCTTCCCACCTGTTTAATTAATGCTATTTTCCTTGATGATATTTGAAAACATGTGCTAACTGAAGGCTTTAGGACACTTTAAAATTTCATCAATTAAGCTATTCTTTCAGGGCAAAAATTCCACAACCAGACTGTAAGGTGCTGAGCCCCAAGCGTGGCCATGATCCACCCCCGGTGGCCATGCAGCTGCAGCCCTGCTCAGGCTCCTAAGGTATCCTCCCCCTTCTCCTTCCTGCCGTGCCTTGATGTTGTTATTGTTTTCTGAAAAGGAGGCTGTCCTAGGTCCCAGAGCAAGCTCTTGTTTTCTTTTAGTCTGTGGGTCCCCCTGCCAATCTCCATTGTGTCCTAGGCACTTGTGTACTCCTGGCCCATCTGCACTCCAATGCATGAATTGTCTCAAGGGCTAATTTTGTGACTCCAACCTTCCCTACAGCTACCCTCTTGCTATCACTTTCCTTTATTGAGGCCTCAGCCTTCTCCCCTCTGTTCCCTCTGACCCCTTTGCCTTGGCCCTCTGCACTGGATTTTAGCTTATTGGATGCAAACCATTCTCATCCATCTCAGCTTTGGGCCACTGGCCCTGCTCTCACCCCTCTAGTGCAGTGGGCACCTGGTCCTGTCTGCACCTTTTTTGGGCACTGGGCCCTCTGGCTCTGTCTTGCTCCTTCTCAGGCTCTGGCCTGCTCAGCCTAGGTTTTATGGTTGCCACTTATTAGTAGCACAATCCCAGACCTTGGCTGGATTTAAAGCAATCACATGTCCATTGGACACTACTGGGACATCCTGTATACCCTGCTAGTTCCAATCTGGACCATGAGTTAAAACTCAAATGAAAAACCTAAGCACTCTGGCCATAAATAAGACTCTCAGCACACTGGCTCCGTAACAAAATCGCTACTTTTCCAGGGTCTCAGCTCACTGCAAGCCCTCAGCTCCTTACTTGCTATTCCCAAGCATTAGCTCAACTGCAGCCAGCCTGCTGCAGTCTTCTTCCCATGGTTTGCAGGGCCAGACTGGCTGCCCTGGCCCAAAATCTGGTCTCATATGACTCCCAAAACCTATCCCTTCCAGTCATGTGGCTCGAGGTTTCCAATCAGGGCTTCAGGATTTCCAGTCATGGCTTGATGGTTAAGCCAGTCTGGCCCTGCAAACCATGGGAAGAAGACTGCAGCAGGCTGGCTGCAGTTGAGCTAATGCTTGGGAATAGCAAGTAAGGAGCTGAGGGCTTGCCTGTACGTCCCTGGCAGCCTGTTCTCCTGCAGCTCACAATGAGTAGCCTTCCCCACCTGGGGATTTCTCTACTGTTGTTTCTCCCTTAAATGAAGGGGAGCCTCTGACTCCCTGTTACAGAGACCCACCAGAATGCAAGCAGAGGGTAACAAAAGTGTATAACACACATTCTCTGACACCTACCAAGAAGAGGAATCCATTTTAGTGGTGAAGGCAGGTCACCTGAAGCCAATTAGGGTCACCTGAAGCCACCTAGGGTGAGCATCAGCCCCTGGCATGGATCTTTGAGAGCTCTTGGCACTCTGGTGAAGTGCCCAATGATTGGAAAAGGGCCAATGTCATGCCTATCTTCAAGAAAGGGAGAAAAGTAGATCCGGCAAACTACAGGCTCATCAGTCTGACCTCTATCCTGGGGAAGGTCTTGGAAAAGATTATGAAGGAGACCATCCTTAAAAGACTATCTGAAGGCAATATCCTGAGGGATATCCAGCATGGGTTTGTTGTGGGTAGGTCTTGCTTGACCAATCTCATTTCCTTTTATGACCAGGTGACTTATCACCTGGACAAGGGGGAAGAGATTGACGTTGTATACCTCGACTTTAAAAAAGCCTTCGATCTGGTATCCCACAATCGTCTCTTGGCTAAACTGGCTAACTGTAGCCTTGACGTCACCACAATCTGCTGGCTGGGGAACTGGCTCCACGGTAGGACCCAGAGGGTGGTGGTTGATGGGAGCCAATCGTCTTGGTGCGCTGTGGCCAGTGGGGTCCCACAAGGCTTTGTCCTAGGGCTATACTATTTAACATTTTCATCAATGATGTGGACATTGGTGTCAGAAGTGGACTGGCCAAGTTCGCTGACAACACCAAACTCTGGGGTAAAGCATCCACACCTGAGGATAGGAGGGTGATCCAGGTGGATCTGGACAGACTCATGAAATGGGTAGCTGAGAACCTGATGGTGTTCAACACTGAAAAATGCAAGGTTCTCCACCTTGGGAGGAAAAACCTGCAGCATGCTTATAGGCTCAATAGTGCTATGCTGGTTAGCACTACAGATGAAAGGGACTTGGGGGTCATGGTTAACCACAAGATGAACATGAGCCTTCAATGTGATGCTGCGGCTAGTAAAGCGAGCAAAACACTGGCTTGCATCCATAGATGCTTCTCAAGCAAATCCCGGGACCTCATTCTCCCGCTGTACTTGGCCTTGGTGAGGCCGCAGCTGGAGTACTGTGTCCAGTTTTGGACTCCACAATTCAAAAAGGATGTGGAGAAACTTGAGAGGGTGCAGAGGAGAGCCATGCGCATGATCAGAAGTCAGGAAAACAGACCCTATAATGAGAGATTGAGAGCCATGGGGCTATCCAGCCTGGAAAAGTGTAGGCTCAGGGGTGATCTGGTGGGCACCTACAAGTTCATCAGGGGTGCTCATAAGGATCTGGGGAAACATCTGTTCACCAGAGCCCCCCAAGGGATGGCAAGATTGAACGGTGACAAACTCCACCATGACTGATTCAGGCTGGACATAAGAAAGAACCTCTTCACTGTCCGAGCCCCCAAGGTTTGGAATAGACTGCCACTGGAGGCGGTTCAAGCACCCACTTTGAACACCTTCAAGACACATTTGGATGCTTATCTTGCTGGGATCCTATGATCCCTGCTGACTTCCTGCCCCTGGGGCAGGGGGCTAGACTCGATGATCCTCCGGAGTCCCTTCCCACCCAAATGTCTATGAAATCTATGAAATCTAGTTACTCTTATAACAGTCTGCCAGCAACTCCTCTACCATTCAAGCAAAACCCTAATCTTACTGCAGGTATGCACTTCACTCTAGTATGTCATTTTGGTTCAACCCAAGTTTAAATTTCAAATGTTACCTTGAAAAACTTTAGAAATATTGCTTCTCCAGGTAAGGCAAAATCAGATACCTAGTTTAAGCTCCAAGTGAAAGCAAAAAAAAAATGTTGTAAAAATAACATTTTAATATTACATATCTCAAGCCTTCTTTTATATGACTTCAAATCTGGAGCTCTGGCCCTACTGTAGACCCTCATCCAGCACAACTGTTTTGAAGGCACAATGTAAACATTTCAATTTTAGAACTGTTACAGAAAGCAACCATTAAAACAAACTTAATTATAGCAGAGCTTTCACTTCAGTATAACATAATCTGCACTTCCAGACTTCTCAGATCTCATGAAAAGTGATGCATGTGAGCAGAAACAGAAGCAGCACCAATCTTGAGTGGTCGCATGCTGAAATTAAAACTTTCCAAACTATGAATGCGTTTTTACTTGGATCCTTTAGTCTTTTTCATGTTTGGAATTATATTAAGGAAAATGTCAGGGCTTCATCAGAAACAACCCTGACTATTTATTCCATTTCTTTGCTTTATTGGCTTCTGATCTCCAGCAGAAAAGACACTGTGAGGAAATATATCATTTTATGACCAACTCCCTTCCCACATCTCCTAATAGAAAGGCATACTGAGCCATATGTTTATTTGGTGTGAAATGGCATTTGTGAGAAGGAAGTGGCTAAATCTTTGTAGCATAAGTTCACTATAGGATAAAATTGTTCATAATATTAATTAGTCTATTTGTTATGAGCAACTCAGAAGCCAAGATCCCACAGCTAAAAAGACTAAATGAAATCCAAGCAGGAAATGTTTAAAAAGTCAAAGGTCTTTTGTGTGTGTGTGTGAATCTATGAAACTCAAATTAATGAACAATGTTTAACCACAAATCTGATTTGCATTTGCATGGAATGTAGGCTACCACATGCAGCTGTGACCTCTGGGAGCTAACACTGCTGAGTGGATAAGGAACATGACTTAAGCATTTTGTATTTTCTCCATTCTATGTGGTCAATTCTATTTTCCTGATTTCCCAAACTATTAAACACTCAATGATATTTATTCAACTCCTCATATATATCGACTCAAGAGCCTAACTTTAGTCTTCAAATTCTTGCAAATCTTGGCCTCTGTGCTTAAAAAATAACAGCAGGAACAAGCCACTCAGCTCTTATATGTTCATGTAGTCTATTAATGCAAGTAGTTTCAGTGACAGAAATGGGACTCCTTGTATATATGTAAGGATGGCTCATGTGAGTAAAGGCTGAAGGATAAGACCAATTTGTATAAGCAAATTTCACTGTGTAGGATATTCAGTTCATATTGAAAGTACAAATCCACCCTTTATCTCCTGAATGTATAGAAAACTGTGTAATGTTGGGATGTATTGACTGTAGCCACTGTAATGTTTTACAGCAAATTGTCTAATAAATCCCGGGCAAAACAAAACCAAAAAAACCAAAACACCCAAGATATCTTGTTTCACATATGTTTTTCTTTACTTATTACGAAGCAAGATTCAGCTTTTCTAGGCAATTTCTGGGTAAAGATTTGGAAATACCATTTATAATAGGACATATTCCTTGAATGCAATCCAACGTTCCCAAACTCACTTCCAGTCCTCAAAATAAGGTATTTCTCCTGGGGATGGCAATATCTGTGGTTTCAATATCTTACATCCTACCCAACTGTTTCCTCATTAGAGTCTCAGGTTTCCTCGTCACCACACAGTTTATACAAGCTCAGATTTAATCAGTAGCAAAACATTCATCAACATGAATCAGTGCCATTTTTTTTTCTGAACAGTACTTCCAAGCTTGCTAAAATGTGTCACGTAAAGTTCCCAAAAGCAGAAATGACCATTTCGTTTCTCCGTTGGCTTCTTCTCTTCAATTACATATATTTGTATTTCATTGAAATGTACACATTTGGTAGAAAGTGATGATAGTTAAAACAGCAACAGCTCAGCCAGGCCTACATCTAAAATCTTTATGACCAAATTGAAATAGTGCATCTTGCACAAAAATGCAAGGTGGCAGCTGGGACCATACAAAATAGAGCAACCCTAATTGGTTTTATTCTCTGTGCTAGATTATGTCAAATCAAGAAAACTGTTAACAGAGACCTGACACACTCATCGTATGTGTATATCTAAGAAAGACAAAGAAAAAGGCTGAGCCAATGAAGGCAAGAAAACTACATATGCATTTCATTTGCACTAGCAACTAAAGATGCATCTCAAGAACAACCTGCAAAAGTTACAGGAAAGATGCCCTATACATGACAAATGCACCTTGCTAAACACATCCTCACATCTTTCAAAACAGGTGTTCAATGTTTAAGGTGTTACAAATGTCTGTCATTCAAGGTATCCAGGTTGTCTGCAAAAATCTGATTGGTCTAATAAAAGATATCAACTCTACCATGAGTCTGATTCCTTCATTGATTCAATGTATGTCTGAAGTTTTGTAAATAGACCATCACCGATACAAGTTATTGCAAATTTGCCCCATTGATAAACAAATACCCAAAGACAGATCTGGTAACCAATGCCTCTAACCATCCTGTCTGACCACTCAAGGCCCACCATGTTTAATTGCTGAGATAATCAAAAGCTATGAGAAAACACAAGTCGTCACACCTGGACAAATTCAAAAACAGGAACCAGGCAATTCAACTATTGGAATATGATGGTCACCCTTTTCCTCCCTGTTTTGTTCAGACTTTAATTGGCCAGCTATCAAAGATAAATGTTTTGAAGCTATACAGTTAAACAGTCTAAGAACTAAACAAATTTGCCAGCAACGTGTGCATTCCAGGAGAAAGAGAGAGAGATCACTGCAACATTGCACCCAACTTAACCAACAACAGATCCTGCTTGGTGAAGGCTGCAAGACTGGACCAACTCCTTCCACCTGCATTGGTGAGAAAACACTGCTGCAGCTAAATATTTACTGGGACTTTGTGGAGTAGCTCATTTTATTGGGACAGAGTCTGTTCTGTCATTTAGTTTTATAGCTTGCTTGTGGTATTGTTATTAAAACTTTTATGCTATTGATCAACTGGGTGCTGTGTCAATTTTGGGGGCACTAGGTTTAAAAACCCATTTTTAAATGCAACAGAAAGTTGTTTTGCCTCTGAGTTGTAAGTTCCCAAGTCTGAAATTCAGCTCTGTACAGGCCTTGTGTGCTTATTAATACTCAATCTCAGTGTTAGGGGCTATGAGGTCAGACAGAGTATATTTCTTTGATATGGTACTTACTGAAGGTCTTTTCTCATAAAATATTTAGTTTTTGCTCTGCTTCTTAAAAAGGAATGTCTATAATTTCACCAAATTGGATCTCAAAATGCTTTATGAACACAAATTAATTATTATC
The DNA here is from genome assembly GCF_030867095.1 of Alligator mississippiensis. Taxonomy (NCBI): domain Eukaryota; kingdom Metazoa; phylum Chordata; order Crocodylia; family Alligatoridae; genus Alligator; species Alligator mississippiensis. Next base: position 23,174,984 of record NC_081829.1, read on the forward strand.
TGTTTGTGATAAGGAAAAATATTCCTGCTTTACAGCTTAGGGACAGAGATTTGGCCCAGGCCACATGCAAAACCAGTAGCAGAGCCAGGAATAGTTTCTTTCTCTAACTACTAGACTTCACTGCATCTGCCTTTCATGCTTGGCATTTATGATTGTTCTTATTTTGACTACTACATTTGCTTTGTCAGGTTTCTCACAGGTAGTATAATTTCTGTGGCTTTCATTTAGGCTCCAGGTCCATGATGCAGTGGCCACCATTTTACCCAAAAATATTTTACAATCTCTTTACTTTTAGATATTTTGAAGGATGAGATACGAAATTACTTTATTTTCAACAATGCTGTTCATCTATTCTAGAATCAGTGAAAGAAATGAAGTGCACTAACACTATGACAAGTTCCAATTAGGTCAAAGCTACAAGTTCAGACTCTTTTCCAAAATATATCCCAGTTTGTGATTACTTTAATCTGTTGCCAATTTGGAGCATTCAGTTTTTAAATGAGTGAAAACTGATGATTTCTAAAGCAAGACTTAAATGGAACTAAAGTGCTTAAATCCAAAACTACAGTCCAAAAAAAAAAAAACTTCTGCCGAGCTCAGTTGCTGTTAAAACTCACTGGGTGCATCCAGATGAGCACACATCTGCCTCTTGCAGCATCTCAAAGACATATGCCGGGAACAAAAAAATGTTCCCCACGCTGCAAATATGCAGCGTGGGCTCAAAATTTGATGCCAGGATATACAAGTATAGAAATAAAACATGGGGGTAAAAAGCAGCGCAGGGCTGACTGTGTCCTGAAGTAACCCAGGAGCCGGTTCTCCAGAGAGATGCTCTGGTTTCTGGCCAGAATATCTCTATGGTGCTCTTGCTGCTCCAGCATACGGGGCATGAACCCTTAGCGTGCTGGGGCAAGCAGAACCACTGCAAGGATTGGGACCTGGGCTCTGTCATGGGTAAGTAGAGATGTTGGGGTGAGGGGTTTATGGGTGTGGGTGGGTGTGAGGAGTGGTGAGGACATGTTGGGGGGTATGAGGAGTGGTGGAGGATGTTGGGGGATGCGGGGAGTGGTGGGGAGATGTGCAGTCTGTAGGCGGGTTTGTAGAGGGGCTCAAATGGGGGCCGCTGCACACCTGCCCCCTCATCTGCCTGCCACAGTGTCAGCAGCAGTAACCAGTATGGTTGTGGCCCAGCTGCAAGCACAACCATCAGTGACATGACGCTGTATGACCCAGGCTCTGCACATGCTGAATGGACCTGGCCCTGCCCGGCACGGCCTGGTAGTGCACAGGTTTGGGCGGGACCAGGAAAGCTGTAAACTAGTGAGCCAGGCCAGGCCAGGTCCATTTAGCATGTACAGAGCCTAGGTCACACAGTGCCATGTCACTGCCAGCTATGCCTGCAGCCGGGCCACAGTTACATTGGCTGCTGATGCCAGTGCCGCAGGAGGTGGGTAGGGGGGCAGACTTGTGGTGGCCCCCGCTCAAGCCCCACCACAAACCACATGGCAGGACACAGCCCAGCACGGCCCACTAGCACACCTTTGCACAGGACCAGAAGGCGCAGCTCTGGGATGCACGACTTCTGTGCAAAGGCGCGTTAGCTGTGCGGCCTGGGCCAGGCCAGGTCAGGCCAGCTGGGTGCATTTTCCATGAGACTCAGGCCATGGCGCATCGGGGCCCGAGCCTCATGGAAAACCTGCCCAGCTGGCCCAACTCAACCCAGCCCAGGTTGCATAGCTAGCACTCCTTTGCACAGGAGCTGCACGTCCTGGAGTCGCACTGCCTGGTCTTGTGCAAAAACATGTTAGCGGGCCACACCAAGCTGGGTCCTGCTGCATGCTTTCTCCCTGCATACACCGCAGGTCCAGCAGCACTGCTGCTGGAGGCAAGATCTGGCCCAATGTAGAACCCCAGGTCACAGACCGACCAGCCCAGGGCTGCCTGAAGGCACACAGCACTGCCCTGAGCTGGGCCAGGCCCACACAATGTGGCAAAGGCAGTGATGGGTGCCAGGAGGCCAGGGCCAAGCCACACTGCCCCATGCTGTCTGGGGGCAGGGCTCTGCCAGGAGGCCCTGAGTGCAGCGACAGCCTCTGCTGCAGCGGATGAGCTGTGGGCCATGCAGGGGGGTGGGGCCCTGCAGGGGGGAGCTATGAGCACTGCGGTGGGGAGCTATGGTCCCTCTAAGGTGGGGCTGTGGCCCTGCAGAGGTGGCAGTCAACGTGCTGTGTGGGGGGGCTGTGACCTGTGGGGGGCAGAGGACCCACCTGTCCTGCAGCAGCCCACCCCACCCACAGTCCCCCCATAATCTTCCTACACCTACCCACACACCCCAGGCCACCCCACAACCCCCACCCCCATTCCTGTCCTGCAAATTCCACATCGCTCCCCTCACACACACATTGTGCCCAGCTTCCAGAAAAGATCAGACCTGCTGGCAGCTGTGGCTGCAGGGGCAGCTGTCTCCACTTCCTGGTTAGTGAGGGGTTCATGGGGAGCTCTAACTGTTCTATGATAAGAAAAACAAAAGCAAACATTAAAACATACAGATATTTAGAATTTATTGTATCATGATGATAGAGACACCAGTAGGCGTCCAAATTGCTTTAAAATTGTAAATATATCAATAAAACATTGCTCAACTGTTCGATGTGCATGTGCTCACTCGCAAGCTCATGCGCTCCCTCTCTCTCTCTATATATATCTAGATCTAGATCTAGCTATACCTATATCTATATAAACTATGGTGGTCTTTTGCTTTAATTGTGGAAAAACATGGTTTTGGGGGTATTTTAAAGAGTGAATATAGGATTTTTTTTAATCAGAGATTTTGCAGTTTTTAAATAGGGAACACCAGAATTCCTACTCGTGAGGCAAGTGGCAAGACCCAGGTAGAGGAGCCTGCTCAGGGCTGGCACTTGGGACCATCTGGAGGTGGCTAACCTCCTGGCCACTTGGGGCCAGGAGGACATGCTTTGACAGTTTAAAGCAGGCTACCACACTGAGAACATCTTCCAGGTAATAGCTGCTCAGATGGCAGGGCAGCAGCACACATGGCAGTAGTGTTGCACAAAGGCCAACTGTGCAGCCACAGCCCACTGGCAGCTGGCCCAGAGGTACAGATGCCTCTTCTGTGGCCATACAGTCCCCATCTGGGTTTGGCAAGCATGCAGCCTTGGGGCCACATGCTGTCACAGTTGGCAGCAAGTCATAGCCAGGCAGCAGCCCCCACTGCCAGACTGCTGCCTGGCTATGACTTGCAGGGTGGGTACAGGGTGTAGGGAACTCTCAGTTCGGGCTGCTTCAGCAGTCCAGCTGGATACATGCAAGGTTCTCCACCTTGGGAAGAAAAACCCGCAGCATCCTTATAGGCTCGGCAGTGCTATGTTGGTTAGCACTATGGAAGAAAGAGACTTGGGGGTCATCATTGACCACAAGATGAACATGAGCCTGCAATGCGATGCTGCGGCTAGTAAAGCGACCAAAACGCTAGCTTGCATCCATAGATGCTTCTCAAGCAAATCCCGGGACGTCATTCTCCCCTTATACTCGGCCTTGGTGAGGCCGCAGCTGGAGTACTGCGTCCAGTTTTGGGCTTGAGAAGCTTGAGAGAGTCCAGAGAAGAGCCACACGCATGATCAGAGGTCAGGGAAGCAGACCCTACGATGACAGGCTGAGAGCCCTGGGGCTCTTTAGCCTGGAAAAGCGCAGGCTCAGGGGTGATCTGATGGCCACCTATAAGTTTATCAAGGGTGACCACCAGTATCTGGGGGAACGTTTGTTCACCAGAGCGCCCCAAGGGATGATGACTAGGTTGAACGGTCATAAACTACTACAAGACCGTTTCAGGCTGGACATAAGGAAGAATTTCTTTACTGTCCGAGCCCCCAAGGTCTGGAACAGCCTGCCACCAGAGGTGGTTCAAGTGCCTACATTGAACACCTTCAAGAGCAAACTGGATGCTTATCTTGCTGGGATCCTATGACCCCAGCTGACTTCCTGCCCTTTGGGCAGGGGGCTGGACTCAATCTTCCAAGGTCCCTTCCAGCCCTAATGTCTATGAAATCTATGAAATCTATGAAAGTGCTAGTGTCCCCAGATACCAGTTGGCCGGGCCCCAGAAACTCCTGTCTATTTGTTGCATTCAATTACCATGGGCCCTAAGGCTCACCCAGCTAACTAGTAGCTCCTATTATAATGAATTAATGAAACATTAATATTCTGGGGACAACAGAGGGGAAAAAAACAAGATGAGAGTGTCGTGTGGGCCAAGGGGTCAAAACCTGAAAATGAGTGCTTCTGAGGGGGACACTAAACAGAGCCTCCCACACCGGTCCTCAAAGGCATCCAAGGAGCTGGTGGATGCCACCCAGTGGTGCTCTACTTGGAGGTATGTGCAGACCAGTGAGAGGAACATGGCCTCACATTCCCTGAGCACAATCCTGGCCAGAGCCTCCTTTCTGGTTATGTACAGGGCCCACTTGGCCAGGGCTAGGAGGAGGTTGACCAGGAGGTCCCGGGACTTGGTGGGGCCACAGATGGGGTGCCCAAAAATAAAAAGGTGGGAGTGGAGTTCATTCAGAACCTTAGGAGGAGGTTCCAGAGGTGGAGGTGGAGGTGCTGCAGCCTGGCACTCTCAAGTTTCATGTGTGCCAGGGTCTCCCCCTACTTGCAGAAGGTATTGGTAAAGCTCACAACATACACTCCCATGGCAATGACTCCAAGGAGAAGCCATCAGCTGAGGTCCCTTGTGCCTCATGGGATGAGGGTGGAGTACAGGCTCAGCCACTGGGGCACCCCAGCTATGCCCTCACTGAGCAGGTCCTGCTAATTTGTGTCTGGGTGGGATGCAAAGGCAACGTGATGGATCACGCGGCACATGAGCACACAGAGGTGGTGGTGATGTGTGGTAGAAAAGTGGCCTGGCTTGGTGTCCTCCAGTTGCTGCCCTGTGGGGTCAGGCCAACTCCCAGGATCTCAAAATTGCACTGCTAGACAGGGAGGCACAGTGTACAATTGCACATACACAAACACAGAAATCAATTAGGTGCGTACACACACACAGAGTCAATTACCAGCCTAGGCATATGCATACCTGTCACCAGTTCAAACACCTACATACACTATACAGACCAAAAACTAGACCAGAATCAATTATCATTACCTGCACACCCAGTACACACACACAGATCACTAATTCATATATCATGCACACAGTGACATATATGTATCAGTTTACATACATGCCACTCACCTACACATACACACAGGTGAGTTCCTAACTTGGGTGTTGTGATGTGTATGTATGTATGTGCTTGGTGTACTTGGGATACCTGGGGAAAGGTTAAGGTAAGAAAGTGGGTGTAGGGAGTGAAAGTTGCTGGGAGTGAAAGTTACCGGGGCTGGGATAAGAACTGGTAGACTAGGGAGAGCTGGGCTGAAGAACTGAGGCTTGGGGGTTACTTTAGGTTAATTGACCTTAATTGATTAAAGGACAACACCTAAAGCCTGCAGAACAGGGGAGTGATGCCAGCACAGAGGCTGAGACCGAAGCTGGAGCTACAGGGGAGCCAAAAGGAAAGAGGGGAGAGGGAAACTGGGACAGAGGGTGCAGGAGAGGTAGAGAGGATGAGGAGGAAACTGGGGGCTGGCTCCGAGAACCAGGGGTGCTAGAGAGGGACTGTTGGGGAGCTCAGGAAGCTACAGGGAGAGGGGCTTGTGGTGCCAGGAGCTGGAGAAGGGCTCCGGCTGCCAGGAAACTTTCAGGGCACCCCTAAGGAACTGCGGGGAAGTTGGTGGCAGGCCAGAGGACTGTAGGGGGGAGAAGGGGCAGCTAGAGAGGGTGTGAGGGAAAGCTGGAGAACACAGGGGAGCAGGAAAGGTTGGGAACAGAAGGCGGAGAGAGAGATAGGGAGCGGGGAAAGGTAGCAGGAGGCAGAAATGAGCGGGGCTGAGAGGCTAAAAGTGGCAGGAAGAGCTGCAGAAAGACACGGGAAGGAGGCGGTGGACAGCAGAAAAGGGGCCAGGAGGCTAGAAGTGGCAGAAATGGTAGGACAGGCTGTGGAAAGACGTGGGAAGAAGGTGGTGGATGGCAGGAACGGGACTGAGAGACGGCAGAAAGCAACAGGGCCAAGAGGCTGCAGCAGGGGAACAGAAAAGGGACAGAGAGGAGGCAAAAAGCACAAGCAAGCAAAGTCCATCCTGTCTGGGAGGAAAGGCAGCAAAAAGGCCCAGCAGCCCCCTTGGCTCTCCAGGGCACCGGTGGACCTCCTGCATCTTAAAAGGAAGACCTGCTTGGTGGAGGACTGGAACCACCACCAAGGAGCAATACTCTGCTCTAGTACAGACCTGCAGAAAGCAAACCAGGAAAGCCAAGGCTGCAATGGAACTCTAGCTAGCTACAAATATCAAGGACAATAAAAAGTCCTTTTTTAGATATGTAGGGAGCTGGAGGAAAAGCAAGGGTAGCATTGGACCCCTGCTAAATCAGATGGGGCAACTGACAACCAAGGCCCAGGAAAAAACAAACTTGCCAAACGGGTACTTTGCATCAGTTTTTCACCAGTCCCATGGGACGCCCCTGCCCACTGTGGGTCAGGGAGGCCTGGGTGAGGGAGATTCCTTGCCCTCCGTCGAAGCTGACCTCATGAAGGAACACCTTCAACATCAATGACAGGCTGGATACCTTCAAGTCAGCTGGCCCTGACGGGTTACACCCAAGGGTACTCAAGGAGCTGGCAAACATCATAGCTCAGACCCTGGCACGGATCTTCGAGAGCTCTTGGCACTCTGATGAAGTGCCCGAAGATTGGAAGAGGGCCAATGTCATGCCTATCTTCAAGAAAGGAAGGAAAATAGATCTGGCAAACTACAGGCCCATCAGCCTGACCTCTATTCCGGGGAAGGTCTTGGAAAAGATTTTCAAAGAGGCCATCCTTAATAGACTAGCTGAAGGCAATATCTTGAGGGATACCCATCATGGGTTTGTTGCGGGTAGGTCTTGCTTGACCAATCTCATTTCCTTTTATGACCAGGTGACCTATCACCTAGACAAGGGAGAAGAGATTGACGTTGTATATCTTGACTTTAAAAAAGCCTTCAATCTGGTATCCCATGATCACCTCTTGGCTAAACTGGCTAACTGTGGCCTCGACCTCACCACGATCCGCTAGCTGGGGAATTGGCTCTGTGGCAGGACCCAGAGAGTGGTGGTCGATGGGAGCCAATCGTCTTGGTGCATGGTCACCAGTGGAAGCCTTCAAGGCTCTGTCCTAGGGCCTATACTTTTTAACATCTTCATCAATGATGTGGACATTGGTGTCAGAAGCGGACTGGCCAAGTTTGCCGATGACACCAAACTCTGGGGTAAAGTATCCACACCTGAGGACAGGAGCCTGATCCAGACAGATCTTGACAGGCTCATGTAAGGGGCAGATGAGAACCTGATGGTGTTCAACACCAAAAAATGCCAGGTTCTCCACCTTGGGAGGAAAAACCAAGCCGAGGTGCTGGATGCGTCCCACATGGCAAGGGAGATCATGGGGGCCATGAACCACATGGTGCTGGGGTGGCTCATTGGGTTCATGGTCACTGATGTTGGGGCCAAAATGGTGAAGGCTGTCCGTGATGCCAACTTTGTTGGTATCGACTGTGTGGCACAGAGGCTGCGCTTAATAGTGAGGGATTCCTTGGAGGGGGACAGGGCTGCCAGTGTTGGAGCCGCCACCAGGACTGCTACAAGCCAGCTGATTTTGAAATGCAGGAAGGTGGCAGGCTACTTCCACCACAGCATCAAGGGGGGCAAGATGCTGCAGGAGAAATAGGCAGAGCTGAGCATCCCAGAGCACAGAATCATACAGGATCTGGAGACTCGGTGGAACTCCACATACCTGATGCTTGAGAGGCTGGTGGAGCAACAGAAGGTCATCCATGAGATGGCCTTGCTTGGGGAGATTGGGATCAGTGCCCCCCTAAACAGAGCTGAGTGGGGTAAGATCTCCCAGATCTTGCTGGTCTTCAAGCCTTTACTTGACACCACAAAGACCCTTAGCGCTGGCAATGCCCTCCTCAGCCAGGTGATGCCCCTACTGAGGGAACTGGAGAACCAAATGGAGAAATTCCAGGGGATCAATGTTCCTGACTGGGGCAGGTCACTACCACCAGACATGCAGGCACTGGCGAGGAGGCTGAAGGAGAGCATCAGGAGATGGCTGGATCCCTTGTAGTCCAGTACGGTCCACATGATGGTGGGCATGTGTGACCCGAGGGTGAAGGGGAGCATGTGCACTGGCAGCCTCACAACACTTGATCACTGGACGCAGGTACTAGTGAACAGTCATGGAGGCCAAAGTGCAGAGGCGAGGGGATGTGGAAGAAGGGGATCCACTTCCCTGTGCCAGCACTCCCAGCACCAGCACTGGTGCCAGCACTAGCCAGCCTCCTTCACGCCAGCCACTGCTAATGTGGGCCATGGGCATGGCTTCAATGCTGGGGTCCAAATGCACCAGACCCCAACCTCGTGCAAGTATCGCCGAGGCTTTGGTGACTACCTATCTTGCTCAGGATGTGGAGCCACTGGACTGTGACCTCTTGGCCTACTGGGCAAACCACAGCCAGATGTGGGAGGATCTGGCCACGGTTGCCTGGCAACACCTGTCTTGTCCACCAACCACAGTTCCAAGCAAGAGGGTGTTCAGCATTGCTGGGGATGTTGTGACACCCCACCGCATCTGCTTGGATCCTCGTTTGGTGGAGCAGCTGGTGTTCCTAAAGGTAAACCTCCCACTGCTGGGCTTCCTCAAGCTCCACCTGCAGATGGACTGAGTGCCACCCTCCTCACTCTGTCTGCACCAATTAATTTTTTTGAGTTTTTGAAAAGCCAAGTAATGCCCCGCTCTCAGCTGGAGGGGGCACTAACTGTATCACCAGTCAGCAGGGGAAGAACATGTCCCTGCTGAGTTCATTCCCCTGCCAGGACGAACTTGGAGGTATGGGATTGGGGCTATGGGGAAGGAGGAGGCCCCAGGTCCTGGGCATGACCACTAAATCTGCACCCTGCCAGGGTAGGGAGGCCTGGTGGGACTGCTCATGGTGCAGCAGTCCCGTAAATGCCAGAACCAATGATCCCCTGGTGAAAGGCGGGTAGGATGTGCCATAGCCTCCAGCTAACACACACACACACAAAGTCCTGGCTGGGGAATGCCCAGACCTGTCACGTCTTTTACAGGCCTGATGCTTGCTGGTTGCAGTGCAGTTGTGAGGCTGGGCCTATGAACTGCACTTCATCAGCCTCCTCAGTCGTAGGTACTGAAACTCATAGACTTCATATACACAGTGGAGTTCTGGCACACTGCAACCTGCCCGACATCGGACACCCCAGGCACTTCTGCACTTTTACCTGTGCTGCTACATCCCCCTTTCCCCCTTCCCCACCCCCTCCAGCCTCTCTCCCCACCCCCTGCAGAAGCCTCCATTTCCATTTTCACTGACTGGCTTTCTTGCCTGCATTGCAAGCCAGGCCAGCCTCTGGCTTCTTTACTCTTCCTTCCATCCAGGACCAACTGCAGGTACTTCCTCAGCCTGACAAAGGGGTTTTCAACCCTAAAGCTTCCAAAATTACATTTAAGTACTCCTTTTTTTGCATAATACATATACAGACATAAAAACACACCACACACCATGAATAACACATATGTCCAACACAACACAACATTTTTACTTCTTGTTGTCAATTCCTTTATAAAACGACAGGCTCTGCAACAGTTCCTTGTGGGTATCTTTGAAGCTGCTGCTGATGCTACTGGTGTTGAGCCAGCTAAGTTATTTTACCTGTTGTCACAAAAAACAGGGGACCGGGTGTGAGGCTGTAGGAGAGGAGGAAGCCTCATTGGGGCACAATGCCGTGTTGTGCAGAGGCCCCAGGGCCAGGAAGGGTGCACCTTAACACACACACAATGTCACCTACCCACATCACAAGTTTTGCCTGTCAGCAGCTTGGGGTGCTGGGCCTTTGATGACAGACTCCCCAAGCGAGACACCTGCAGCTGGCAGGCTTTGTGGCCTGGCAGGGCCCAGCACCCAGGCCTGCACTACATTTCACCCCCCTGTGCCCCAAGACAGATGCAGTCACCCAAGTAGGACAACAGACTACCCCAGCGAGACACACACAGCTGGTAGGCTTTGTGGCCTGGCAGGGCCCAGCACCCAGGCCTGCACTACATTTCACCCCCCCTGTGCCCCAAGACAGACGTAGTCACCCAAGCACCTACCCATATGACAAGTTTTGCCTGTCAGCAGCTTGGGGTGTAGTTCCCCCCAAACCCCTGCACTAATCTTCTTGAAACTTGGCAGGCTTTGTGGCCTCATGAGGTGCTATCAACCCTGTAGTTTTCAGCCCCCTGTGGTGTAACACATAGACATGATAGGAGTTTTGCTTTCAAGAATTTGGGGTGCAGTTTCCCCCAAAACCCTATACCTATCTTCTTGAAGCTTGGCAAGCTTCATGCTCTCAGCATAAGATACCACCCCTGGAAGTTTCACCCAAATCGGAGATAAAACAACAACATTACAGATATTTCATTGATCCCCCATTATAGCCTATAGCTAGATCGCCGAAGCAGCTCCCAAGCTTCAGAGCCATTTTGGCCAGATCTAAGCGGCAAACCGATCTAGAGCTCCAGATCGGATCATGGCCATCCAAAGTGGCGGGATCCAAAGCCATATTGGATTGCTGCCAACTCGCACAGGCCTACAAGGCAGCAACTATGGGAAGTCCAATGAATTAAGGAAAACAATATCCCCATCCACCAGGACTTCACCAGTGCACCTCACCTTCGCCTAAAGTCACACAAGCCATTCTGAATCTGTTTGCTTAACCTTCAAGAATGTGACTTCAACCCTGATGAATCTTGACAAATGGAATGGAGTTCACAGGAACTCCCAAATAAACATCTTGTACTAGAGCCAATACAGAAGGTCCCTGGCTTTGATCTCTCACGATGCTCGTGGGCAACTCTAAACTGTATCCATACACACCATGGGAGATATGGATACTTGATGCACACATGGGAAATGAAAAACTCTCCAGTGGGTGACTGTGCTCTCCCAGAACAGACCCTGGAACACATAATGACTCAATGCCCAATCCACAAATATGAAGGAGGTATCACACCAGCACACCCTGCTTCTCCTGATGCAATTATCTGGCTCAACCACATAAATGTAAAATTATAGCTGTTGTTCTGTATCTATATCAGCCAGCCATATGAAAGAAGAAGCAGCAGCTTATGAGATATAACTAGTTCACAGCACAAAGTGCTGGAACTCAAGGGAACAGGGTGCTAATAGATTATACAAATGAAACCCCACTGTGTCCTTGAAACATTAGAACATCCATCTCTCATAAGGGAAGATGAGAGGAGAAAAAAGCAAACATTCTCATTGCTTTCTATAAACATTCATTCTGAGTGATACTATGGGAAGCCTAATTGAACCACAAACTAAAATAACTCAGCAGGGAAAATGCACTCCTGTCTGTTCAAACATATTGCTTGGTCAAGGGCAACCAAGGGTTAACACTGCCCACTGTACATGGGTGCTCTAGAACAGCGGTTCTAAACCTTTTGCACCTTACATCCCACCAACCATTTTGTCAAAAAACCCTGGTCCCACCATGATAAAAACAAAACCCCACTTTTTCCAAGACATGTATTTTTATGTTTACGTGCATTTTAGTATTATATTAATCATTAATGAAAATGTTTAAGGACATTAAAAATTTAAATTTAAAATTACAATAATTTTGTTGAGAATAAGTTTATTGCTATAATTTTAAATCAGAAGTAATGTGGAAACTAGAGTAAATTCAATTTCCTGCTTTAACTTATAGCTTGCTTATATTAGCAAACCATTCTATATATACTGAAGCACATACCTAATGTAGACATTTTTAAATCTAGTTAGTCTGCATTTAAGCCAGTTTAGTTTAATGTGGTGTTTAAATGAAGAATTATTTGTGAAGATCACAACACTCTCCCAATGAACAAAGCAAGAAGGTTACACTAGACATATAATCTCAATGGTTTTTCTTCCTTGCTTATTTTCAGTCAGAATCTCTTTGTTGCCACCTGACTGCAGAGGAACATCACCTACCTCTGCCTCTATATCAGGTGTTTTCCCTTCAGCAGCAACAAGCTGAGAGCCAAGATGTTTGTATTGCTTTTGGAGAAGCCTCCTTCCAGGAAGAGGGGTTTTCAGTTATCAGATTCTTGTGCCCTGCAATCATGTCAGCGTGCCTTTCTGCTGCTACTTACCCCATTGCCCTACTTCGACACCAGCAGCTCTGGCCTGGCTGTATTTTCTCTGTGGACAGCAGCCAGAAAGAAGGAATTTGCTGGGTTAAGGAAGACTGTTCAATTACATACCCCTGAATAACTAGGCACTGAGGAAGTATTAAAAATCATTCAGGGTAGATTCTTGGCCTCTCTGAATGCTCTTTGAATCGCTCTGGTGTTGTAAAAGGCACATAGAGCTGTGCTAATGGTCAGTTGGGGACTCTCCAGGGGTCAAAGTAATCAAACAGAGTAACATAGGTATGCACTCTTGCCCTCCCTCTCCAGTCATATCTAGAAAGTGCATCTGGGCAGAAGGCAGTCTAACTAGGTGTCACTGCACTTCAGTGCTCCCTGCCAGCACAATGGCTTCTAAAGAGCCATTCAAAATCAGTCCAACTTAGAGCACTCTAAGTGCTGTTCTAAATTGTGTTGTAATCTACGAATAATGGGAAACAGAAGGGCTGCAAAAAGCACCTAGCCCCCTTACACATGCTTCCTGCATGTGACCTGGCCCTAAGCCTGCCCCCCGCCAATCACAGAAACATATACATTATTTAAAGTACTTTCCAAGCAGGGAGCACCAAGTCCAGCCCAATCCCATCTCCTGCTGCTGTGTCAAGATATGGATGGTTTGTGTCAGTCTTCATAGATTCATAGACATTAGGGCTGGAGGGGACCTCAGAAGATCGAGTCCAGCCCCCTGCCCCAGGGGCAGGAAGTCAGCTGGGGTCACAGGATCCCAGCAAGATAAATGTCCAATTGACTCTTAAAGGAGCCCAGAGTAGGTGCTTGCACTACCTCTGGCAGAAGTCTGTTCCAGGCCTTGGGGGCTTGAACTATAAAGAAGTTCTTCCTTATATCCAGCCTGAAACGGTCTTGGAGAAGTTTGTGACCATTTAACTGTGTCATCCCATGGGGCGTGCTAGTGAACAGGCGTTCCCCTAGATCCTGATGTACACCCCTTATATACTTATAGGCAGTCACCAGGCCTCCCCTGACCCTGCGCTTTTCCAGGCTGGAAAGTCCCATAGCTCTCAGCCTATCATCATAAGGCCTGTTTTCCTGCCCTCTGATCATGCAAGTGGCTCTCCTCCGGACTCTCTCAATCTTCTCCACATCCTTTTTATGTTGTGGAGCCCAGAATTGGATACAGTACTCCAGCTGCAGCCTCACCAAGGCCGAGTACAGCGGGAGGATACATCTTGGAATTTGCTAGGGAAGCATCTATGGAATCAAGCCAGAGTTTTGCTCACTTTGCCAGCTGCAACATCACATTGGTGGCTCATATTTATCTTGTGGTCAATCATGACCCCCAAGTCTTGATTATATTAGACAAGAGCAGGGGCAAGCAATTATTTTGGGCAGAGGGCCACTTACCCAGTTGTGACAAGCTGTTGAGAGTCGCATCGGTAGCCCTGCCCCTTGACAGGTGTCTCACCCCCTGGTTGTCATCTTGTGAATGGAAGTCCCACCCCCTAGCCCCCTAACCCCTTATCTTTGCCACCAGAAGTCCCTCCCCTTGACCCCAGAAGTATTCCTTTCAGCAAAGGGTTTTGCCACCTCAGAACTAGTAAAATACCAAATTACATTCTAAAAAGCGAACATCTAAAGCATTCATTAATTTGCTTTAAAAAATATTTTTGTCCTGGTTTACATGTCTTTGTGTAATGTACACAGAGGTGATTGTATATAATTGCTTAAAATGAAGTCTTACACTTGTATATTGTGGGGGGGTGGGTGTAGGTTTGTGAAGGGCTATGGATGTGTGGGTATGTGGAGTGTGGGTGAGGGCATGGGTGTGCCTGCAGGGGGTGGATAGGTGTGTGGGGTGTCGATGTGGATATGTGGGGTGTGGGTAGGTATGGGGTTTGTGGGGTGGTGTGTGGGGGGGAGGGTGGCTGAGGGGACTTAGGGGGTGTGAGTGTTTGCGTGTATGGCAGTGCAAGATGGGGTTTGTGTGTATGTGTATTGTGGGGTGTGCATGTGGGACTCACCCTATGAACATGCGCACACACAGTCCCTCCCTATACACAAACACACAAAGCCCCTCCCTACACACACACACAGAGCCCCTCTCTACACACACACACACACACACACACACACCAGGGTACCGGTGTGGCCCCATGCTATCTCAGTCAAGCAATTTAGCCAGGAAGCAGGTGGTACTGGAGCAGTGTGAAGGCAGAAAGGCAGGGAAATGGCTGGGGGTGGGGCGGGGCTGAGATGCTGCATGCTGCTGAGACTCCCCCTGGGTCCTACTGCCCCTGGTGCCTGTCATCTTTGACAGGCAGTCAGAAGCAGATAAATATTTTCTAATTTTTTTAGGGACCCCACAGGCCAGATAGACTGGCTTGGTGGGCTGGATATGGCCCGCAGGCTGTATTTTGCCCACCCCTGGACCAGAGAGATACCCTTCATCCAATGATTGTTTCCATAGAAAAACAACATCTTGATAATACCACAGCAGATCTTGGGGGAGGGAAAGGGGTGTTATTTCAGCATCTCTGAGGGAAATAAAGTGTGAAACAGTAGAGCTACTGGCAGAGCCTTTGAAGCAGTGGAGAATATTAGCAGGTAAGTCACAAAATTAGGAGTGCAGAGAGGCTGGTACAAGCTTGAAGGCCTCTCACTTTCATGGGAAAACGGAAGTGCTGTGCTGTGGACAGGCTTCCTATTCTTTGCTTGGGGAAGATGCTCCTCAGAACTGGAGTGTGTGGGCAGGGGTGAGTCTAGGGAGATTCTCACTGCCACTTCTGACAGACTATTTAAAACAGAAAAGAGAGATAGGTCCATTACCTGACAAGTGGGGTGACAGAGTAGCTAGAAAGCATCCTGCTATAATTTCAGAGCCTTGCTCTGGGCTTTTGCTGGAGGCCAGTTTAATCAATGCACTTGTAAATGGGCACCTGGTCATTTGGGCTGGAAGGTCAACAACAGTAACATGATATAACATTGCTCTCTTGTGTGCCCTAACCATCCTAGGATCAAGTGGGCCTTGGATTTCTTCACCTGACTGTGCAACCAGTGGGTGGCAAATGCACCTTAAGTACACAAGGGAGCCAAACCCCTTAGTTAATATACCAGGAAAGTTATATTTCTAATGGCCAGACAGCACTTGTCATGCTTTGGGCTCCTTTATGACGAGATTCAATTCTCGTCTATCTCTTCCCAGTCCTGTCCTACATTAAGTGCCTTCTGACCTCTTCTTATGTTGAACATCAACCAGTGGTGAAGCCTACTTTGAGAAGAGATCCTGTAAGTTGATGCTTATAGACAATTTTGTTGTTTCTCAATTCCTTCACACTTTATCCCATGGCCAATCCATGCTAACTGCTGTGCATGCACCACACTTGTAATGAAGGGCTGTTCCATTATATTTTGTATTTCTTTGTTATTTCTTTGACTCCGTTTTCCCTTTTCTGAGTCTTTCACTGGTCCAACTATCTTTGTGAGAATATTATTTTCAAAACAAATCAGTTTCAGCTAGTCTTTCAGCATCATGCACCAAGTTTCACTATCATACATCACTACAGGTCTAATAATGGTGTTGTATAGCTTTATTTTCATTCTCCAGGACAGTATCTTGGACCTGAAAAGTCCAAGACCAAGTGCCCATTTACAACTGCTTTGTTTTATCGCTGGCCTCCAGCAAGAGCCCAGAGCAAGGCTCAGAAATTTGCTTCTGAGAAGACGTTGCTCATTTCATTGTCAGTCAACAGTGATCCAAAAGGTATTTGAATTTTTGGACCCCCTGAAAACTATTTTTTTTCCCACAAAAAGTTCTTGTTTTGCTCTTCTAGTTCTATTCTTGTGAATATATTTTGTCTTCCATACATTTGGTCTTCTTGATGTTTACTAGGAGTCCTACTTTCTTGGCTGTACATTCCAAGATTGTATACATTCTACAGAGACTTTAGTGTTGGTTCATATGGTGCTCAAGTTATCTGCATCCCTGAGTAGGACCCCTTCTTTAATTTCAGTCACTGATCTAGCAACTTGTTCCAACACCAGGTTGAGCAATAGTGGGGAAGGCGCATCACCTTGTCTCTGGCCAGTTGTAATGTTGGAGGCATCAGAGATGTTACCATCCATTTAAACTCTCCCCTTTGTGTCAGTCAGACATACCCTAATAATTTTTATGAGTTTCTTAGGTAAGGTGACCATATGGGACCACGGGAAATATGGAAAACTACCACCCCCTCCCTCCCATCCCAAGTCATCAGCGCTGCTTCAGGCAGAGGTGGAGGAGCATGATACAGCAGACAGGCAGGCAGCAGCAATGCCTGCCCACCTGCCCTCCTGGCACACTGCATGACTCTGCCTCCCCATCAGCCTGCACCCCATGCCCCTGCAATTCTGGGATGTTCATTTTAATCTTCACCAATCAGCCAGCACAGGACTACAAAATCTGGGACTGTCCCAGTCAAACTAGGATGTATGGTCACCCTATTCTTAGGTAATCGAATTCTACCATTATGTTCCAAAGGCTCTGTGTATGCATGCTGTCATAAGCCTGTTTAAGTTTATGAACAGATGATGAATGTTTAAATCCTATCCCCTGTACTTTTCTATAAATTGTTGCATAGCAAAAATCTGGTCTAGTGTGGATCTACCTATCTGCAAACTGCATTGATAATACCCTAAATTTCATCCTATGTAGGGAAAAGTCTTTTCAGTAAGATGTATAACAGTATTTTATATGCATCTAGGAGCAGAGCTATCCCTATGTATTTTCTACACTCTGTTTTGTTACCTTTCTTATAAATTGGACATATAACTGACTTATTCCATTAATCAGGCACCTTCTTTTTCTCCCAGATCAATAGAATTAACTCATGAATCTTCCTGGCTATTTGAAGTGTGCCTTCTTTAATGAGTTCAGGTGGAATGTTGGCAATTCTCAGTGCTTTTCTATTCTTTTGGTACCAAATTACTTCCAAAACTTCATCATAAGCTGATGACTTAGTAGTTATGGAACCTAAAGAGGATGTGAGACAGTCACGAGCTGAACCTGAGAAAAGATATGGAGAACTTTATAAGCAATGTCAATTACTAAAGAAATTCCATCAACAATGGCATAGCAGCTCTAGCTTCCAGGTTTCCCATCACTTTTGTGATACCAGTGATTCCTCTCAAATACCTGTTAGAAGCTGGACAGGTTTTCTTCAACCAATGAGGCCTGCAACCAAGTCACTTCCTCCCATTTCTTCTCAGAGTCTATTCAAATAGCAGGTCAGCACATACATGTGCATATTTGTCCATGGGGAAAAGATGGCTTCTTGTAGGGTTACTATATTTCCAATTTCAAAAAACAAAACACTGTGGGGAGGGGGGTGGATATTATTGTGGTGGGGGCGGGGAATAGTATGATTGTTGAGGAGGCAGTGATATGCCTGTGCCCTTTCCCTGCCCCTCACTCACAGCCTCCCCAGCCCTGCTGCTGCCCCTCACTCCTGACCCACAGTACCCCAGCCCCCCAGACCATGCTGGTACTCCTCACTACCTACCTGCAGCCCCCCTGTCCCTGCTGATGCCCCTCAATCCTGACGTGCAGCTCCCTGGCATTGCCTGTTTCCCACACTCCCAACCCACAGTCCCATTCCCCTCCCCCCCCGGTGCTCCTTACTCCCAAGCCACGGCTGCCCTAGCCCTGCTGGTGCCCCTCACTCCTGACCCACAGTCCCCTGCTGCCCCCAGCCCTGTAGCTTATAGATTCATAGATTCATAGATGTTAGGGTCGGAAGGGACCTCAATAGATCATCAAGTCCGACCCCCTGCTTAAGCAGGAAAGAGTGCTGGGTCTAGATGACCCCAGCTAGATACTCGTCTAACCTCCTCTTGAAGACCCCCAGGGTAGGGGAGAGCACCACCTCCCTTGGGAGCCCGTTCCAGACCTTGGCCACTCGAACTGTGAAGAAGTTCTTCCTTATGTCCAGTCTAAATCTGCTCTCTACTAGCTTGTGGCCATTGTTTCTTGTAACCCCCGGGGGCGCCTTGGTGAATAAATCCTCACCAATTCCCTTCTGTGCCCCCGTGATGAACTTATAGGCAGCCACAAGGTCGCCTCTCAACCTTCTCTTGCGGAGGCTGAAAAGGTCCAGTTTCTCTAGTCTCTCCTCGTAGGGCTTGGTCTGCAGGCCCTTGACCATACGAGTTGCCCTTCTCTGGACCCTCTCCAGGTTATCCGCATCCTTCTTGAAGTGTGGCGCCCAGAATTGCACGCAGTACTCCAACTGTGGTCTGACCAGCGCCCGATAGAGGGGAAGTATCACCTCCCTGGACCTATTTGTCATGCATCTGCTGATGCACGATAAAGTGCCATTGGCTTTTCTGATGGCTTCGTCACACTGCCAGCTCATGTTCATCTTGGAGTCCACTAGGACTCCAAGATCCCTTTCCACCTCTGTGCCACCCAGCAGGTCATTCCCTAGGCTGTAGGTGTGCTGGACATTTTTCCTCCCTAGGTGCAGCACTTTGCATTTCTCCTTGTTGAACTGCATCCTGTTCTTTTCTGCCCACTTGTCCAACCTATCCAGGTCTGCCTGCAGCTGTTCCCTGCCCTCCGGCGTGTCCACTTCTCCCCATAGCTTTGTGTCATCTGCAAACTTGGACAGAGTACATTTCACTCCCACGTCCAAGTCGCTGATGAAGACATTAAAGAGTATCGGTCCAAGGACGGAACCCTGCGGGACCCCACTGCCCACACCCTTCCAGGTCGAGACCAACCCATCCACCACGACTCTTTGGGTGCGACTCTCTAGCCAATTCGCCACCCACCGGACTGTGCAGTCATCCACATCACAGCCTCTTAACTTGTTCACCAGTATGGGGTGGGATACCGTATCGAAGGCCTTCCTGAAGTCTAAGTATACGACATCCACCCCTCCTCCTGTGTCCAGGCGTTTCGTAACCTGGTCATAGAAAGACACTAGGTTGGTCAGGCACGATCTGCCCGCCACAAACCCATGCTGGTTTCCCCTCAGCATAATTTGTCCTGCCGGGCTCTCACAAATGTGAGCCTTGATAATTTTTTCAAATACTTTACCAAGGATGGAGGTGAGACTGACTGGCCTATAGTTGCCCGGGTCCTCCTTCCTCCCCTTTTTGAAAATGGGGACCACGTTAGCCCTTTTCCAGTCCTCTGGGACTTGGCCCGTGCGCCACGAGCATTCGAATGTTCCCGCCAGTGGCTGTGCAATGACGTCGGCCAGTGCCTTCAGCACCCTCGGATGGAGCCCATCCGGGCCTGCCGACTTAAAGGCATCCAGTTCTTCCAAGTGACTCTGCACCACCTCAGGATCTACGCATGGAAGTCTGGCGCCTTGCTGCTGCCTCTCTACAACCCCAGTGAGAGACTTGTCGCGCCCCTCGCTTAGGAACACTGAGGCAAAGAACTCGTTGAGGAGTTCAGCCTTGTCCCCCCTATCTGTCACCAGTTGTTTCTGCCCATTTAGCAGCGGTCCTGTTCCTCCCTGGGCCTTCCTTTTACTCCCAATATATCTAAAAAACAATTTCTTGTTGTCCTTTACTTGGGTTGCCATCCTCAGCTCCATGGTAGCTTTGGCCCGCCTAACTGCCTCCCTACAAGCACGAGCAGAGGAGGTATATTCATCTTTAGTGATCTCACCCTGTTTCCACTTTTTATGTGCTCCCCTTTTGGCCCTTAGGCTGCCCTGGATTTCTGGTCAGCCATGAAGCCTCCTGGCCCCTTTCCCTCTTTTGCCTCGCTCGGGGATCGTCTTGCTTTGTGCCCAAAGGATTGTTTCCTTTAGGCACAGCCACCCTTCTTGGGCACCCATCCCATCAAAACTCCTACTCTGCAGTGCTTCCTTGACTAATTGCCTGAGTGCAATGAGATCAGCTTTCCTAAAGTCTAGCACTTTCACCCTACTAGTTACCTTACCCACTCGCCGTCTTATGTTGAATTCTATTATAAGGTGATCACTGTCTCCCAGATAGCTACCGATCTGGAGGTCCCCTATCATGTCATCTCCCGTTGCCAATACCAGATCCAGTATGGCATTCCCCCTAGTGGGACCATGCACCTCCTGTGTCAGGTGGAGGTCCTGTACACAAGTTAGAAACCTGCGTGAGCGATGGGACCTTGCTGTCTGCGTCTCCCAGCAGATGTCCGGGTAGTTTAGGTCCCCCATGACTACCGCCTCTTTAGCTTTTATGGTCTCCGTGAGCTGCCTCAGGAGCCTCGCATCTATTTCTTCCCCTTGATGTGGGGGTCTGTAGCAGACCCCTACCACCAAATCCCTTTCTCCTTGCCCCCCATGTAGCCTAACCCACAATCCTTCTACTTCCTCAACCTTGGATTCTGTTTTGATGAGGGTTGATGTATATTGCTCACTGACATAAAGTGCAACCCCCCCCCTTTCTTCCCCGACCTGTCCTTTCTATACAATCTATAGCCCTCAATATGTACCGCCCAGTCATGGGATGAATCCCACCAGGTCTCTGTTAGCCCCACTAAGTCATAGGTGTTTAGTGCAAGCAGGAGCGCTAATTCATCCTGCTTGTTCCCCATGCTCCTAGCATTAGTATATAGGCACTTGAGCCCTGCGACTGGTGCCTTTGCTGCCCCCCCACTCCCAGTCCCATGGGGCCCATTGTTTCTTACCTTCTTGTTCCTTACCTGTTCTGTAGTGCTGGCCTCCCCATGGCTTTCAGGTTCCCAATGTTCTCCTTCTTCAGGCTGGGCTGTCCTTGTGGGTGCCACATGGTTTGGTGGTCCACAGCTTCCCCTGCCCTCGTACTCCCCTCCCCCCGACAAGCCTAGTTTAAAGCCCGCTGGAGGAGATCCGCCAACCTAGAAGAAAACACACGCTTACCTTTGGGGGACAGGTGAAGCCCATCCCAGCTGAGCATGTCCCTCGTCGTGATGTGCGGGTCATTGTCCAGGAAGCCGAAGCCTGCCTCGAGACACCACTGCCGAAGCCGCCAGTTGGTCTCTCTGATGCAGTTCTCCTGCCGTCTTCCTCGTCCAGTCACTGGTAGGATGGAAGAGAAAACCACCTGGGCACCGAACTCCTTCAGCACACCGCCCAGAGCACAGTAGTCTGCCATCAGGTGATCGGGGGTTCTCCTGGCCACATCATTAGTACCCACATGGACTAGGACCATGGGGTAATAATCAGTGGGCTTGATCCTGGCCTGGATTACCTCCGTCACATCCCGAATCTTTGCTCCAGGGAGGCAGCATACCTCTCGTGCCGAGGCGTCCTGGCGACAGATGGGTCCTTCCGTACCTCTCAGGATGGAATCTCCTATGACGAGCACTCGTTGCCTCCTCCTCTGGGTCCTCGTGGATCTCTTGATCTGTTTGGAGTGTGAAGAACGTGGTGTTTCTTCTTGCCCAAGGGTTTCCTCCTCCCCTTCCATCTCCTGCAGGGTCGCCAGGGCCTCGTACCTGTTCACCAGTCGGACTGGAGAAGCTGGTACCGGTTTGCTGCGTGCCGCTCCGGTCCTGGCTGTGACCGTCTGCCACTCTGCTGTGGAGGGCATTCCCCGGGGTGCTTCTTCCTTTGGTGCCTGGACCTGCAGGGAAAGGAAATAACTATCAATTTCATCCTCCGCCTCCCTGATCCCCCTCAGCCTGCTAACCTCCTCCCGGAGCTCCCTCACCTGCGCCTCCAGAGCCCTAAGACGGGCACCTGCTGGACAGGTGTGGGGGCCCCCAATCTCTGCTCCCCCCGGCCCTGCTGGGGATCCCCCACAGGCCAGGAGGCAGGGGGACATCAGCTCCCCCATGGGCTCGGTTTGGGTGGAGGCCTCAGACCTGCCCCTGGTAGCCTTGTCCCCCTGGGCAGAGGCCCTAGCAGTACTCCTCATAGACACCATTCTACAAGCTGCTGGTTGTAGACCTGCGCGGTGTCTACGCCCTACCCCTACAGGAGTCCCACTCCTGGCCCTCCCGGCCCGCCCTCCGGCGCGAACGCCCGCGCAAACGCCGGCGTGCTCTTACAGAGCGCGCCTGTTTGCGGGCTCTGTTCACACCACGTGGCTCGGGAGCGCGGCTCCCTACCAGCTTCTCCCAGTTACTCTGCCCCTGCAAGCAAGGTGTCACAAGCAAGGTGTCACAGAGCACTTAAGTGCCCTGTTCCTAAAGAGGGGAAACTGCTAGGGAAAGAGCCCTAGCAGGGAATAAGGAGCCCGGCTGTTGGTTGTCCAGGGCAATGGGAGCTAACAAGCAATCACACCTGCCAGCAGTCAGCTGATTGAAAGGGGCAGGGCCTGGCTCCCTTATAAACCCTAGGAGCTGGGGCTAGGGGGAGTTCACTGCCAGCAGCCAAGGAGGAAGGATTTCCCTGCTATGGAAGAGAGGGAAAGCCTGACTGAAGGTGCAGCGTCTGACACGGCTGAGGGATGGAGTATTCCCTGGTAGGCTGGATTGTTGTTATGGCCGGGTGGCTTCCATTTATGTAATAGCCAAGTGGCTTATGTTTGTGTTGCTGTTTGTAACTGGTAGTTTGGGTGAGGCTACTAGGGGTTGGAGGAGGCCTCATAGGGGACCCACAGTAGTGTGGGAACCCCAGCGCCAGCAAGGGTGCAGCATTCGGGGTGCACAGACCCCAGCCCCAGAGAGGGGCAGTTGAGAAGCCCCAGAGAGGGGGCATTGCTGAGAAGCCCCAGTGGGGGCACGGTGAGTCCCAGAGACGGGGCAGCATTCCTGAGGAGCTCCAGAGAGCGGGCATTGCTGAGAATCTACAGTGCAGGTGTGGTGAACCCCGGATTTCATAGATTTCATAGATTTCATAGACATTAGGGCTGGAAGGGACCTCGGAAGATCATCGAGTCCAGCCCCCTGCCCAAAGGGCAGGAAGTCAGCTGGGGTCATAGGATCCCAGCAAGATAAGCATCCAGTTTGCTCTTGAAGGTGTTCAATGTAGGCACTTGAACCACCTCCGGTGGCAGGCTGTTCCAGACCTTGGGGACTCGGACAGTAAAGAAATTCTTCCTTATGTCCAGCCTGAAACGGTCTTGTAGTAGTTTATGACCGTTCAACCTAGTCATCATCCCTTGGGGCGCTCTGGTGAACGAACTTTCCCCCAGATGCTGGTGGTCACCCCTGATAAACTTATAGGTGGCCATCAGATCACCCCTGAGCCTGCGCTTTTCCAGGCTAAAGAGCCCCAGGGCTCTCAGCCTGTCATCGTAGGGTCTGCTTCCCTGACCTCTGATCATGCGCGTGGCTCTTCTCTGGACTCTCTCAAGCTTCTCCACATCCTTTTTGAATTGTGGAGCCCAAAACTGGATGCAGTACTCCAGCTGCGGCCTCACCAAGGCCGAGTACAAGGGAAGAATGACGTCCCGGGATTTGCTTGAGAAGCATCTATGGATGCTGCGGCTAGTAAAGCGAGCAAAACGCTGGCTTGCATCGCACTGCAGGCTCATGTTCATCTTGTGGTCAATGATGACCCCCAAGTATCTTTCTTCCATAGTGCTAGCCAACATAGCACTGCCGAGCCTATAAGGATGCTGTGGGTTTTTCTTCCCAAGGTGGAGAACCTTGCATTTATCGGCATTGAACACCATTAGATTCTCATCCGCCCACTTGCTGAGCCTGTCCAGGTCAGCCTTGATCACCCGCCTGTCTTCTGGTGTGGATGCTTTGCCCCAAAGTTCGGTGTCATCGGCCAACTTGGCCAGTCCGCTTCTGACTCCAGTGTCCACATCATTAATGAAGATGTTGAATAGTATGGGTCCAAGGACAGAGCCTTGGGGGACCCCACTGGTCACAGGACACCACGATGAGTGACTTCCATCAATTACTACCCTCTGGGTCCGACCCCGGAGCCAATTTTCCAGCCAGTGGATCGTGGAGGACCCAAGGCAACAGTTGGCCAGTTTCTCCAAGAGGCGATCATGGGACACCAGATCGAAGGCTTTTTTGAAGTCAAGATATATGACATCAATCTCTTCTCCCTTGTCCAGGTGATGGGTCACCTGGTTGTAGAAGGAAATGAGATTGGTCAAGCAAGACATACCCGCAACAAACCCATGCTGGCTATCCCTTAAAATGTTGGCATCGGCCAGTCCATTAAGGATGGCCTCTTTAATAAACTTTTCTAAGATCTTCCCCGGGATAGAAGTCAGGCTAATGGGCCTATAGTTAGCCGGATCCACTTTCCTCCCTTTCTTGAAGATAGGCACCACATTGGCCTTCTTCCAGTCTTCGGGCACTACACCAGAGTGCCAAGAGTTTTCAAAGAGCCGCGCTAGAGGCTGGGCTATGATGCTCGCCAGCTCCTTGAGTATCCTGGGGTGAAGATTGTCAGAGCCGGCTGACTTGAAGGTATCCAGCTTCTCAAGATGTTCCTTCACGAAGTCAGCATCAATGGAGGGCAGGGGATCACCCTCATCCGGACTTCCCTGTCCCGTAGCGGGCATGGGCGTCCCATGGGACTGATGAAAGACAGACGCAAAGTACCTATTTAATTGGTTGGCTTTTTCCTGGGCGTCAGTTGTCAGTTGCCCCATCTGGTTCAGCAGGGGTCCAACGTTGCCCCTACTTTTCCTCCGGCTCCCCACATATCTGAAAAAAGACTTTTTATTGTCCTTGATGCTCAAAGCTAGTTGGAGTTCAGTTGCAGCCTTGGCTTTCCTGGTCTGCTCCCTACAGGACCGGACCAGTGCAGAATAATCCTCCTTGGAGGTGACTCCCATCCTCCATCCTTTGTAGGCCTTTCTTTTTAGCCTCAGGAGGTCTGCTAGGTCCCTGGAGAGCCAGGGGGGCTGCTGTGCCCTCTTGCTGCTTTTCCTCCGAGATGGAATAGACTTAGTTTGTGCTTTGAGTATCGCTCCCTTGAGGAGCAACCATGCTTCTTGAACTCCCCTCTCCCCGTGGTCATGGTTCCGTAGGGCCTCACTGACAAGCCTCCTGAGCTTGTCAAAGTCGGCTTTCCTGAAGTCAAGGACTTCCGTGTTGCTGACTGACTTGCCAGCTTTTCAGCGGATGGTGAAAGTGATCAGCTCGTGGTCGCTGTCACCCAGCTTCCCATCGATCACTAGGTCGCCGACTAGGTCATCCGCTGTAGCCAGTACCAGGTCGAGCAGCGCTTTGCCTCTCATTGGCCCATAGACTTCTTGAGTCAGGTAGAGGTCATCCACGCACGAGAGGAAGCTTTGCTACAGCTCAGATTTTGCTGAGCAATCCTCCCACGAGATGTCCGGGTAATTGAAGTCACCCATGACAACCATGGTCCTGGAGCATGCAGCCTCAGCCAGTTCCCAGGCAAACTCCTGGTCAAGCTCAGGACTTTAGGTGGGAGGTCTGTAGTAGACTCCCACCATTGTGTCCCCTGTGCCGTGTTCCCCACGGATTTTAACCCAGAGGGTCTCCAGCCGTCCACCCTGGTCGCCAATATCGGCTTGCAGGGACGTGTAGCTTTCCTTAACATAGAGAGCTACACCCCCGCCCCTTTTCTCTACACGATCCCTCCTGTACAGGGTATAGCCATCTATACCCATGGTCCAGTCATGGGTGGAGTCCCACCAGGTCTCTGTTATCCCTATGACATCATAATTATTTGCACTGAGCAGGAGGATGAGTTCCTCCTGCTTATTCCCCAAGCTCCTG
Organism: Alligator mississippiensis; assembly: GCF_030867095.1. NCBI lineage: Eukaryota > Metazoa > Chordata > Crocodylia > Alligatoridae > Alligator > Alligator mississippiensis. The sequence goes on from NC_081829.1 coordinate 23,200,904, forward strand.
GCATTTGTGTACAGGCAAGCAAGTGTCCCCTGGGGGGCTCCTTCCTTGCCCACAGATTTTACTAGGGCTGGGGCAGGGGTGGGCTCCCTTAAGTGCTTTGAACTGCTGGCTTTGCAAGGATTGCTCAGCGGGCCAGCAGTGGCAGTAGTCCCCCCCCCCCCCCCGTTTAGTTTAAAGCCCGGCGGAGCAGGTCAGCCAGTCTGGCTGAGAAGAGCCTCCTCCCTAGGGGAGAGAGGTGGAGGCCATCTCTTCCCAGCAGCTCGCTGCCTCTCTCACCAAAGAGCGGGCTGTGGTCATGAAAGCCAAAGCCTTCCCAACAACACCAGCACCGCAGTCTTTGGTTGACCACGTGGATCCTCCTCTCCCTCCTCAGCCCATAGCCTGAGACTGGGAGGATCGATGAGAACACCACCTGTGCCCCCAGACCCTTTAGCCCCGCTTCCAAATCCCTGTAGCGCCTCATGACCCAGCTGGGAGCGCTCCGAGCCGTGTCATTGGTGCCCACATGAATTAGGAGCATGGGATAGTGGTCTGTGGGTTTGAGGAGCTCTGGGATCCTCTCCGCAATGTCCCGGATGCAGGACCCCGGGAAGCAGCAGACTTCCCGGGCTAAGGGGTTGGGGCGGCAGATTGCCCCCTCTGTCCCCCTCAGGAGGGAGTCTCCCACAACAAACACCTTACGTTTTGTCTTGGGGAGTGCAGGGGCGGGAGCTGCAGTTAGGCCCATTTTGCCTGCGGGAGCCGGCAACTCGGCAGGCTTTGCTGGAGTGGCAAGAGGTGCATACCTGTTGCTCAGCTCCAGAGGGGCAGGGGCCTTGGTGCGGCGGGCCGTAGGGCCCTTGACCACCGTGGTCCATGCCCCTGGCTGGACACAGCGGGAGGTCCTGGAGCCCTCCTCTGGCATGGAGGAAAACTGTGGTCTACTCTCTGCCTCCCGGGGGAGAAGGGCCTGGCAGTAGGAATCTATCTCCTGCTTGCAGTCCCTGATGGCACACAGTCTCTGGACTGTGGCCTGGAGCTCCTCCAGCTAGTGCGCCAGAGACCCAAAAAGGGAGCAGACCCCACAAGGGGAGGTCACCATGCTCCCAGGCCCCAGAGCCTGGAAAAGGGACAGACAGCCCCTGCAGCTGAGAGCCAGGGGCTCTGTCTGCGTGGAGCCCGGAACCATGGGCTCCGTCTGGGTGGCTGTCTCTGAGGTGCCAGAGGGGGGGGCCACGGAGCCCGAGGGGACCCGAGGGGTGTGGCGCGTGCCCATCCGTGGCATGCCTCTGGTAGGCTGGCTACAGCTGGGACTGTCTACCCTGGGGGGTGCACAGGCAGGGTCCTGGGCCCTCCTGTGCCCCCTCCTGCACGAACTCCGCGCTAACTCATGTGCCGGCAGAGAAGCGCGCCTGTTTGCGCAACCTGTTCACGCGGCTCCAGTCGCACAGCTCCCTGGGGGGCTGGGCCAAGTAGGGGCCTGGGCGGGGCTTGACCCAGCCCGGCTCCACTCAGCCGCCTCCTCCCACACACACACTAAGGGGTTAGCCCCCTCTCTCCATGGGCCCTGCTTACCTCCGGCTGTGCTGGGGGGTGGTGGGGGGCTCCGCGGCTGCTGGAGGGTCTCTGGGGGGCTTCGGGGGAGTGGGGGTGCAGTGGGCTTTCACCCGCGCATCTCTCGCCACTCCCGCGTCTAACAGGAGAAGGGGGCAGCATTGTGGTGAGCCCCAGGAAAAGGCGGCATTACTGAGAAGGCCCTGAGAAAAGGGCAGCATTACTGAGGAACCCCGGAGAGGGGGCACTGCTGAGAAGCCCCAGTGCGGGCATGGTGAGCCCCAGAAAAGGGTGCAGCATTACTGAGGAGGCCTGGAGAGTGGGGGGCAGCATTACTGAGGAGGCGCCAGGGAAGAGGGCTTATAGTGATATAGGGCCAAGGAGAGCCCTAGCACTGGAGAGGGCACATTATCAAAGGAAGGAAGGCCCAGAGAGGACAAAAAGGGGCCAGACTATAATAAGGCTAAGACAACATGTATTCCATTGGTGAGGTGTGGGCTTCTGTGTAGGGGAGGAAACGGAGCCGCAGATAGCGCCCCCTGGCAGTGGGGTGGTACAAGAGCAGCCTCCTGCTAATTAACATCAATTAACAGCAAGGCATGGCAGGAAGGAAGGCGAGTGGTTGCCCCAAGAACAGGCGTGCGGGCCACGTTTAGATCGGCCCAGAGCGGATACCTGTTACACAAGGGCACCAGCCCAGGTCCCACTGGCCCAGCCACTTAGCTCCAGCTACTGATGTGCATTCATAAGTCACTATTCCCAGGAGGCACGTGCAAAATCTGGAGTGCTACAAGTGATCTAGATACCAGCTCCATGAGGGCGAGGCTTTAAGAAAGATACCCCTGGGGATGGAGCAGTGAGACAGAGGCAGAGTGGTGGGTCTGGACTTTTCTGAATCCATCTCTAGAAGCTAGGTTTACTGTACATCCAGGTTTTCCCAGACATGCCCTCTTTTTGGATACTCCCATCTCTGTCTGGGAGGTTTTTTTTAAAACATCAACCAATGTCCAGGATTTTGCTCTACTCAGCATCAAAATTTTTCCCAGCACTTCTTCCCCTGCTGCAGGGGCAAGCACCTCTCCCCACATCACCTCTGCCCTGCTGCAGCCCCAACATCTGAATGTCTTCCACCAGCGCCAAAAGGTATACACACATGCCCCAAGCCCTAGCCCTCCAGCCCCCAGTCCCCATAGACTTACCTGCATCCAGCTGCTGGGGCTGTTCCCACCACCCTGCCTGATTGTATGCTTGCCACATGCTTGTGTGTGCACAGACGCACATGATGCTTCTGCTGCCAATCACCCTCCCCCCGCTTCCCTTAGCCCCAAGCAGCTCCTTGCTAGGGCAAACTGGGAAGTGCTGGGAAAAATTTTGATGCTGAGTAGAGCAAAATCCTGGACATTGGTTGATGTTTTAAAAAAAACCTCCCAGACAGAGATGGGAGTATCCAAAAAGAGGGCATGTCTGGGAAAACCTGGATGTACAGTAAACCTAGCTTCAAGAGATGGATTCAGAAAAGTCCAGACCCACCACTCTGCCTCTGTCTCACTGCTCCATCCCCAGGGGTATCTTTCTTAAAGCCTCGCCCTCATGGAGCTGGTATCTAGATCACTTGTAGCACTCCAGATTTTGCACGTGCCTCCTGGGAATAGTGACTTATGAATGCACATCAGTAGCCTGCTAGATGTGTGTAGATAATTGCCATGAAGAAGAGGAAATGCTGGTAGAGAAAGGGCAAGGAAAAAAGGCAGATTTAGGGAGGGTGGGGGGTTATCTTTAAAAGTGGACTTGTGGTCTAGTAGCTAGAGTACCTGCATGGTATGTTAGAAAAATGGTCCTGTTTTGTTTCTACCTCTGCCTCTGCAAGTGATTTCCTGAGTGACCTTGGGTTGTCATTTCTCCTCCCTATGCCTCAGTTTTCCCTATATGTACAATGGAGATAGTGATACTAATCTCTAATAAAAGCATCTTTCAGACCAGTGGTTAAGACTATTCTCATAAAAAAATAAAGTCAATAGATCAAAAATACCCATGGTTGGTACGTGCTTGTGAGGGTACAGGGCCATATAAGTGTTGTACTCCAGGGTGCAAATGGGATATCACAAGGACCCTCCCCCTTTCATTGCACTGAATAGCTTAATGGATTAATTAGAGGGTCTTCCTCTGATGTTATTGCAGAATAGAAGATATTGTTAACAGAAGGAGGTGTTTGGTGACTCCCCAGTGAACAGTCTCTGAAAGCCAGATTTGATCAGTTTTTTTGTTTTTGTTTTGTTTTGTTTTTTCTTTTTATGTAGCTTTGACAAAAGTTTAGGACAGCTCAGGACTCTAAACACCTGGGAAAAGTTGCACTGGACTCAGATACTTTGTGATGAGAGCCATCTAAATACTTTAAAGAGATAGTGATAAACACTAATTACCTCTATAATTACAAAATCTAAATCAGGCTTTGCATTACTCTGTGAACACCCTCCATGGGGGCTTTATTGTAAAAGCACTGTGTTAGTGCCTGCCTGCTGCAATCATCAAAAGCAGCATGCTCTAATCTATAGCACTCTCCTCTGAATTCCAGCAGACAGCTAATTAATCTGTACAGGAGAAACCTGTACCCCCAGCCTTCCAGGGAGTACTGAGTGTCTCACATGCTGTGCTGCCTGTTCATGAGAAGTGATCTGTTGCCCCCCCCATGACCCTGACCTTTTCCATTCCATGTTCTTACTTTTAAGTTTCTAGGATGGCTCTGAGGAGGTCCTCCAGTGCAGCGTTTGAATAGAAGACTCGGAAGATTCAGGATCTGTTCTACTGTGTTTATGGATCAGTGTGGTGGAGGCAGAGAGCAGACCATATCATACCGTGTTCTCTGCTGTACTTTACAGCAGCTCCAGCTGTTACTCCGGGGTTCACAGAATCCGACAGTTTATGATGATTTGGGGAAAAGGCAGGAGAGTATTGTGAGCATTAGCATCACTTGTAGCTAGAGAAACTAATTCAGGGATACTCAGGGTAGTAGTGTAACTAGAGCAGGATGCCAACCCCTGGGTCCAACTAGGAGGGGGGTCCAAACTCACTACCCAGGAGCCTTTGCCACAGCAGAAGTACTTCTGCATTGCCTCACCCTGGCATAGGACCTGGGCAACAGCAGTGCCAAACAATGTATCTAGGGGCCTGAGGATGAATGGAACAAGTGGAATGGTGCTCCCACCGTGCTGGAAAGCTTTTGCCAGAGTAAGCATAGTCCTGTGCCCAATATACATGTCTGGGAGGGGAGGAAGCAAAGAGGGCACTGGGACTGGCTCTCAAGGAACCTAGGGAAGCCTTCCCTTCCCCTCACCCATATTTCTCTCCTACCTCCCCCCACCCCCAACCCCTATCTACAGAGGTCAGTGTACCTCATGGCCCCACCCTGCCCTGGGCACTCAATGAGTTTGCTACACCTCTGACTCAGGAACTTATCCATCAAGCTCACACAATTCCAGACCATCCATAGCACCTCTACCAAGAGGCAGGGCACTCTGAGCTGTCATCTCCATGACTTTGTTTTGTCAACACCAACAAAAAGGTCTTTTTCTGACAGCCTCCATGCCCACAGATCTCACTGGGACTTACACTGTGAATTACAGCATAATGCCTGGAACTGTCCACTCTGCCTGAAACTTTCCATACTTCTATAACATAATAAAACCCCAATCCCAGTTACTTCCTAGGGACTGAAGTTATGAGTGTGACTAATAACAGTATCAGTTACTGTTACTAGTATTGGAATTACCCATACCATCCCCTCACATAAGGTCACCCACAGAAAGGTAGAGAAGGAGTACTGGATCCATATGAGTGTTTTACACAACTCTAGCTAAGTCAATTGGCAGTAGCAGGGAGAGAATGGCTACATGCATGACTTTCTAGGTCAAGCTACTGTCAAAGACCTAAACTACTCACTCAGGATTGAACATGTTTGGGGAAAACTTAGAGGAGAAGAGTTGGAAAACTTCAAGAACCCCCTCAACGTATTTTCTACAAGCAATTCCATTGGGGCTAGGCAATTTGTAAGAAGAGGTTGGCTTCCTGCCACCCAGCACATGCACATGAAAATAGGTCTGTGCAAAGCGGCTAGCATTTGCTTTGGATTTGGGTTTGGATTTAGCCAATTTGGGGGACAGTGGTTTGATTTGGTGATTTGAATTGCTGTCCCAAATCAATTCAGCTGAATCAGATTTGGAGGTTCAGCTGCTGCCAAATCTGTGAATCAGCCATGCCCATCCCCCCACAGCCTCCCCTGCCCCAGCTCCTCGCACTTGTTGAAAAAAAAAAAGCCCCAACTCAGAGGGTGCTGCTGGGTGGGGGAGGAGGGGTGATCCCTACTGCCCCCACTGCCTCACGCTGCATGGGGCGCTCAGCCACAAGCCCCCGACACTCTTCCCCACCCCAGCGCCATCCTCACCTTGGCTGCCCTGCCTGCTGTGGCTCCAGCCCTTTAAGAAAACAAAAACCCCCAAAAAACCCTGGACTCCTACCAGCGGGGGGGGTGATCCCCACTGCCCCCACTCCACACACCACATGGGGGGCTCTGTATGAACTCCCTGAAGCCCTGATGCCACTGAAGTCCTGGGGCTTTTCTCTGTTTTTTTTTTCTTAAAGGGCCAGAGCTGGCCCGGGCGGGGCAGCCATGGCAGGTTGGGGGGGTCAGGGGGCTTGTGCATCATGGGGCACTGGAGGGCAGCAGGAATCACCTCCCACGCACCTGGCAGCACCCAGTGAGGACCGGGGCTTTTTTTTAAATGCCAGGAGCTGGGCAGGTGGGGCAGCCTTGGGGTGGTTGGGAGAGTGGGCTGGAAGGGGTCCTCCCATGATCCCTTCCCTCCTCCCTCAGCCCCCCCCCCCCCCACTGCCCCTGGTACTTACGAGCTCAGAGTATGGCAGCAGCTCCCTGCTGCAGCCACCAGAGACTGCCTGAATCATCAAAGCTCTCTGAATCTTTTCTGAAGATTCAGAGAGCTTTGAATCGATTAGGACCTTTTAACTGGTCCCCTGATTTGATTCAGATTTGGAGATTCGGCCAGTGAATTGGGCCAAATCTCCTCCGAATCCAATTACTACCCAAAGCTTCACATAGCCCTAATGTACACACACATGCATGCACATATGCACACATATTCATAGAGGGAGAACATGCATCCGTTTTTTTCTTAAGGCCCAAAGATCACAAGGGAGCCGCCAGTATACCAATGTCCAGCTATAGGATCATAGATTCATTGGAAAATAAGGCTGGTCTCACAAGGTCATCTAGTCCAGCTCCTGATCAAGGCAGGATCACCCCTAATTAAACCATCCCAGACAAGATTCATAGATTCATAGATGTTAGGGTCGGAAGGGACCTCAATAGATCATCGAGTCTGACCCCCTGCATAAGCAGGAAAGAGTGCTGGGTCTAGATGACCCCAGCTAGATACTCATCTAACCTCCTCTTGAAGACCCCCAGGGTAGGGGAGAGCACCACCTCCCTTGGGAGCCCGTTCCAGACCTTGGCTACTCGAACTGTGAAGAAGTTCTTGCTAATGTCCAATCTAAATCTGCTCTCTGCTAGCTTGCGGCCATTGTTTCTTGTAACCCCCGGGGGCACCTTGGTGAATAAATCCTCACCAATTCCCTTCTGTGCCCCCGTTATGAACTTAAAGGCAGCCACAAGGTCACCTTTCAACCTTCTCTTGCGGAGGCTGAAAAGGTCCAGTTTCTCTAGTCTCTCCTCGTAGGGCTTGGTCTGCAGGCCCTTGACCATACGAGTTGCCCTTCTCTGGACCCTCTCCAGGTTATCCGCATCCTTCTTGAAGTGTGGTGCCCAGAATTGCACGCAGTACTCCAACTGCGGTCTGACCAGCGCCCGATAGAGGGGAAGTATCACCTCCCTGGACCTATTCGTCATGCATCTGCTGATGCACGATAAAGTGCCATTGGCTTTTCCGATGGCTTCGTCACACTGCCGGCTCATGTTCATCTTGGAGTCCACTAGGACTCCAAGATCCCTTTCCACCTCTGTGCCACCCAGCAGGTCATTCCCTAGGCTGTAGGTGTGCTGGACATTTTTCCTCCCTAGGTGCAGCACTTTGCATTTCTCCTTGTTGAACTGCATCCTGTTGTTTTCTGCCCACTTGTCCAACCTATCCAGCTCTGCCTGCAGCTGTTCCCTGCCCTCCGGCGTGTCCACTTCTCCCCATAGCTTTGTGTCATCTGCAAACTTGGACAGAGTACATTTAACTCCCTCGTCCAAGTCGCTGATGAAGACATTAAAGAGTATCGGTCCAAGGACCGAGCCCTGCAGGACCCCACTGCCCACACCCTTCCAGGTCGAGACCGACCCATCCACCACGACTCTTTGGGTGCGACCCTCTAGCCAATTCGCCACCCACCGGACTGTGCAGTCATCCACATCACAGCATCTTAGCTCGTTCACCAGTATGGGGTGGGATACCGTATCGAAGGCCTTCCTGAAGTCTAAGTATATGACATCCACCCCTCCTCCTGTGTCCAGGCGTTTTGTAACCTGGTCATAGAAAGAGACTAGATTGGTCAGGCACGATCTGCCCGCCACAAACCCGTGCTGGTTTCCCCTCAGCATAATTTGCCCTGCCGGGCTCTCACAAATGTGAGCCTTGATAATTTTTTCAAAGACTTTACCAAGGATGGAGGTGAGACTGACTGGCCTATAGTTGCCCGGGTCCTCCTTCCTCCCTCCCCTTTTTGAAAATGGGGATCACGTTAGCCCTTTTCCAGTCCTCTGGGACTTGGCCTGTGCACCACGAGCGTTCGAATATTCCCGCCAGTGGCTGTGCAATGATGTCGGCCAGTGCCTTCAGCACCCTCGGATGGAGCTCATCCGGGCCTGCTGACTTAAAGGCATCCAGTTCTTCCAAATGACTCTGCACCACCTCAGGATCTACGTATGGAAGTCTGGCGCCCTGCTGCTGCCTCTCTACAACCCCAGTGAGAGACTTGTCGTGCCCCTCGCTTAGGAACACTGAGGCAAAGAACTCGTTGAGGAGTTCAGCCTTGTCCCCTCTGTCCGTCACCAATTGTTTCTGCCCATTTAGCAGTGGTCCTATTCCTCCCTGGGCCTTCCTTTTACTCCCTATATATCTAAAAAACAATTTCTTGTTGTCTTTTACTTGGGATGCCATCCTCAGCTCCCGTTGCCAATACCAGATCCAGTATGGCATTCCCCCTAGTGGGACCATGCACCTCCTGTGTCAGGTGGAGGTCCTGTACACAAGTTAGAAACCTGCGTGAGCGATGGGACCTTGCTGTCTGCGTCTCCCAGCAGATGTCTGGGTAGTTTAGGTCCCCCATGACTACCGCCTCTTTAGCTTTTATGGTCTCCGTGAGCTGCCTCAGGAGCCTCGCATCTATTTCTTCCCCTTGATGTGGGGGTCTGTAGCAGACCCCTACCACCAAATCCCTTTCTCCTTGCCCCCCATGTAGCCTAACCCACAATCCTTCTACTTCCTCAACCTTGGATTCTGTTTTGATGAGGGTTGATGTATATTGCTCACTGACATAAAGTGCAACCCCCCCCCTTTCTTCCCCGACCTGTCCTTTCTATACAATCTATAGCCCTCAATATGTACCGCCCAGTCATGGGATGAATCCCACCAGGTCTCTGTTAGCCCCACTAAGTCATAGGTGTTTAGTGCAAGCAGGAGCGCTAATTCATCCTGCTTGTTCCCCATGCTCCTAGCATTAGTATATAGGCACTTGAGCCCTGCGACTGGTGCCTTTGCTGCCCCCCCGCTCCCAGTCCCATGGGGCCCATTGTTTCTTACCTTCTTGTTTCTTACCTGTTCTGTAGTGCTGGCCTCCCCATGGCTTTCAGGTTCCCAATGTTCTCCTTCTTCAGGCTGGGCTGTCCTTGTGGGTGCCACATGGTTTGGTGGTCCACAGCTTCCCCTGCCCTCGTACTCCCCTCCCCCCGACAAGCCTAGTTTAAAGCCCGCCAGAGGAGATCCGCCAACCTAGTAGAAAACACACGCTTACCTTTGGGGGACAGGTGAAGCCCATCCCAGCTGAGCATGTCCCTCGTCGTGATGTGCGGGTCATTGTCCAGGAAGCCGAAGCCTGCCTCGAGACACCACTGCCGAAGCCGCCAGTTGGTCTCTCTGATGCAGTTCTCCTGCCGTCTTCCTCGTCCAGTCACTGGTAGGATGGAAGAGAAAACCACCTGGGCACCGAACTCCTTCAGCACGCCACCCAGAGCACTGTAGTCCGCCATCAGGTGATCGGGGGTTCTCCTGGCCGCATCATTAGTACCCACATGGACTAGGACCATGGGGTAGTAATCGGTGGGCTTGATCCTGGCCTGGATTACCTCCGTCACATCCCGAATCTTTGCTCCAGGGAGGCAGCATACCTCTCGTGCCGAGGGGTCCTGGTGACAGATGGGTCCTTCCGTACCTCTCAGGATGGAGTCGCCTATGACGAGCACTCGTCGCCTCCTCCTCTGGGTCCTCGTGGATCTCTTGATCTGTTTGGAGTGTGAAGAACGTGGTGTTTCTTCTTGCCCAAGGGTTTCCTCCTCCCCTTCCATCTCCTGCAGGGTCACCAGGGCCTCGTACCTGTTCACCAGTCGGACTGGAAAAGCTGGTACCGGTTCACTGAGAGCTGCTCCGGTCCTGGCTGTGACCGTCTGCCACTCTGCTGTGGAGGGCATTCCCCGGGCTGCTTCTTCCTTGGGTGCCTGGGCCTGCAGGGAAAGGAAATAACTATCAATTTCATCCTCCACCTCCCTGATCCCCCTCAGCCTGCTCACCTCCTCCCGGAGCTCCCTCACCTGCGCCTCCAGAGCCCTAAGACGGGCACCTGCCGGACAGGTGTGGGGGCCCCCAATCTCTGCCCCCCCTGGCCCTGCTGGGGATCCCCCACAGGCCAGGAGGTAGGGGGACATCAGCTCCCCCATGGGCTCGGTCTGGGTGGAGGCCTCAGACCTGCCCCTGGTAGCCTTGTCCCCCTGGGCAGAGGCCCTAGCAGCACTCCTCGTAGACACCATTCTATAAGCTGCTGTTTGTAGACCTGTGCGGTGTCTACGCCCTACCCCTACAGGAGTCCCACTCCTGGCCCTCCCGGCCTGCCCGCCGGCGTGAACACCTGCGCAAACGCCGGCATGCTCTTACAGAGCGCACCTGTTTGCGCGCTCTGTTCGCGCCGCGCGGCTCGGGAGCACAGCTCCCTACCGGCTCAGCTATATAGGACCCGGGGGGCTTCCCCTCCGGATCTGGCTCAGCTGTGCCGGGTCCCTCCACCCCGCTTACCTTCGGGGGATCAGCTGCTGCTGCCCCCGCTGCCAATTCCTCTGCTGCTGCTGCTGCTGCCGCCGCCGCCTCCGGTCAGTCAGTTGGCAAAAGGGGCACACGTGCGTGCGGGACACACGTGTGCTGACTCCTCTCCTTCCCGCTGCTGGTTCCCGAGTGCTGGGAACTACGTCACCCCGCGGCTTTAAAGCCCGCGGTTTGAATTACCCGCCCCACTCCAATGGCCAATCAGGCGCCGTGGTCTACCCGGAAGTGCCTGCCAGCAGCTCCGCCCCTACACTCCCCCACTGGGGGGATCCGCTGCCGCAGGGGCAAGTGTTTGTCTATAGGATCATAGGAAAGTATTACAGACAGATGCCATGTTAATGCTACCCCTATCTTGTGCTGTGCAGCTCCTTAACTATGTAGCTCTCGGAGCGGTCTTGCAAAACACCTGGAGGAGAGAGAGGGCTGCAGAAGAGTTACTAACATCCTAGTATGCAACACCTCTTAACTGTTTTGCTTGTAAATTAGCTTTCCTCAGTGCAGACCAGCTATGGATTTGGGTCCCAACTCCTCCCCTGACTTTCATGAAAGTTGAAGGCAAGGAGGGAGTGAATCAGTCAAACCTTTGGCTCAGCCTTATTTCTTGGTTCTGATTTAGTGTCCTTGCTCTGCTTGTCTTTTCTCTTCTCTCCAAGAGTGACTTGGGGTGAGAGCATATTGTTTTCAAGGCACAGGGTGCTTCCTGGCATATTTTAATATTGACCCACTAGTCTCTGACTGAAAACCCATGGTTATGAAGGCACTGTCAACCTGGCTATGAGTAGTACTGACTTCCCTCTCGAAACTACTGGGAATGGCAATTCCAACAGAACACTCCTGAGGGAACACGTGTGTGTAATGCTTGTTTATACTTATCACCAGAAATTACTTTGGGAAAGTTGCCCAAAGCTCTAGCAGCTTTGCAGACTGGGTCTTTTCCTCAGAGCAGGAGATGTTAGCTTGGGTGGTCTTACTGAAATCAGAAAGGATTACTAGGCCTTATGGCTGCTTCAATATCAAAGCACCACTTTCCCTGCCCCTGTTCTGTTTCCAGTTCAGCAACAAGAACTGGATGTCTGTGTGGATCCTTTTTCCATTTTCACCCAGAAAAAATGCCCGCTCAGTGCTCCTGTTGAATACCAGGCTCCGTTCATCCCTGACGTAACCGCAATGCAGTCAGTGGAGCTCTGCTAGGGAGTAAAATTTCTAATACTCTCACGGTGCATTTCTCACTTTGCTTTCTTTATTCATAGCCCTTATGCTAAACATACGCTGGGTTTTTTTGTTTCGTTTTTTGTTTAGCCATCATTTCTTAATAGCCACTTCTCTCATCCCAACTAAGAAAAGGGAATAAATAAATAATAAAAAATAAAAAAAATCTACAGCCATTTTCTATTCGTCTAGACATCAATGTGGGGTTAGGTGACAGGGTGCCATTAGATTATTTTGGGCTCTGAGTGCCTTGCACACTTAGGATGTATCTAAAGCATGTCCTTGCTACTGCCAGGGTCACCAGCACTTTAGCCTACCCTTTCTCATTTGCTCATGCAAAACTTGAAAATGAAGCAGTAAAGCTACTACATGAGCCATGACTGTTCTCACACATACTGGAGGCAGGCCTTGAGAATAGCCTGAGAGAATGACTTGACTGGAATCATTCCAAACTCATTTCTGAGTTTAGGACAGGTGTATGGAACATGGTAGATAGTGTGAGCACCCCACACAGTCTAGACTCTAGGCATTCCCTGTATATCTGTGCGAATCCAACCCCTGCTGGATTTTGTTTCTGTTCTGTATTAAAATTTAAGATGAAAAAAATTCAGAATTATTTCTCTGACAATCATTTATCTGACAAACCTAACTTATTTTCTGTTTTCAGAATGATCAAATTTTTCTGAAATATATATGTTCAAAATGATGACACGTTTTTAAAAATGCCTTGGATTGACATTTATTGTTCTCCAAGGATCTGATATTTACTATAGGTGAGGGAGCTGGGAGAGAGGTTCACATGGAAAGGAAGAGATATTTCTCAAATAGGTCTCATAATCCACCCCCACTTCCCCCCCCCCCCCCCCCACCTACTGCCTCTTGGCTAAGACTCCAGCTGGCTCCATTTTGGAGTGTCTCACATCCGCTAAGGAGCTGCATATGGAACAGAACTTCATCTCCCTTCTCCTGTGCTTATGCAAAATGTACAAGGCCCTTCTTTTCATCTGGGCCAGCCCTTCTCTTTCATTGTACCTACACAACTAATATGGCTGTGAGCATTTAATTTTCATTTGAACATGACTGAAAGTTGTGTGTGTTATAAGAGGTGTAGCCCATCTGATAAATTGCCATTGCTGTAACTGACTGCTGTAAAAGCTAGGTATCTTGAACTCAATGCACAAGCAACCTCTGCTAAGTGGCATGCTTGCTATTCAAATGCCAGTCCTTAGTCACCTAACTGTTCATGAATGGAGTGATTAGATGCAATGATTCACACCTGTCATAGCAACTAAACGATTCATAGTCTGAAAAAGGCCACATGGCTGCTGAAAATGTACAAGGAGCCCAACATAATTGGCTTATGTAACACCAAGGCAGGAATTCCTCAAAGCATATAAAAGCCTTAAAGCCAGATGACTGTCTGCTCTATGCTTCTGTGTTTTGTTGCTTTTTTCATTAGAAGAAATAAGCATGTGAGAGGAAAATATAAATAGATACATACTATAAAATGTAATCTTCTTAAGTGGCACACACACATCTCTTCATAGTCTCCCTTAATGTAATCCCATCTAAATCTCAGTGCACTAAGAAGTATGGTATTGTGACTGAAAGCATTTAAATCTTAAAGGCCACACTGAGCAGGAAGTTTTTGACATGGTCTCTGAACTCCAAAGGGCAACAATTTAACAGACCAAAGACAAGTCCTTCAAGGGCTACGTATGCTACATAGGAAGGATAGCTCACCTGCAGTGCCATGTACAAATTGAATCACCTTCTCTGGAATTTGTTACTATCAGTTTACTATCTGTGTGCAGAACCAAAATAGAGAATCCAGATTCCTCCAGCAGAGTATTACGCTAAAGTGCCTTTCCTGGCTCTGCCCTAATAACAGACTGGAAATTCCCTGAATCGTCATGAGCTCTAAGAACAGGTAAAGATTTGAAAAGGGATTAATACATTCATAGATTGTATGGGCTGGAAAGGAGCTCGCAAAATCATTGGGTCCAGCCCCCTGCAGTAGGCAGGAAAGACAACTAGGGGTCAGGTGACCCCAGCTAGGTGACCATCCAGTCTCCTCTTGAAGATGTCCAGGGTAGGCGATTGCACCACCTCTGGAAGGAGTTTATTCCACAGTCTGGACACCCTGACCGTGAAGAAGTTTTTCCTAACGTTGAGCCTGAAACAGTCTTCCAGGAGTTTGTGGCCATTACTCCTGGATTCTATAAGATGCTTGCATGTGTTATTTATTTCTTTATTAGATTTATATCCTGTTCTATCCAAAAGGCTCAGAGTGACTAGCAGGGAATTGGACTTACTAGTAATAACCCAGGAGGTCTTTCCAGACACATGTCCTGTGATCTGCCAAACAAAACCACACAGGGATGACCTTACACTGAAGGAGGTGGGAAGTGAAGAAAGCTGTCACTGCCACTAGGCAGGGAAGCACAGGTCCATTTGTGGGAATGATGAAGAAGTGGCTGGAGCATACTACCATCATGATGTAAACATACCTCCACTTCCTCGTTAGTTCTGTAACCACCGAGCAAGAAAAGATGGGCATCATCATGAATGGCATTGGAGTTTTGGCAGGAATTATATGCCTAAATGATCAAACTGGATTGTTTCTACATGCGTGCAGATGCACAAGTGAAGTTATCTAAAGAACTTTACAGTCCAAACTGGACATGATGCATGAGTTTAGGCACCTGCTGAGCTTTGTGGCTTGTGGAGCAGGGTCAAAGTGGATAGCTCATTGGAACTTTAGGAACCAAAATCCCACCCCAGTTTAAATGTTTCTAAGGCCAAATTGGATCTGAACCTTACTCCTACTGTATTATAGGTGCTAGGACTATGCAAAGCTTCAGTCCCTGATTCAATTCAGCGGAGATTCGGCCCGATTCGGTGGCTGAATCTCTGAATCCAAATTGAATCAGAGGACCTTTTAATCTCTCTGAATCAAATCAGAACCCTTCAAATTGATTCAGAGAGATTCAGAAAGATTTGGAGATTTGGACATAGAGACAGCATTAAATGCTTTTTCTACATACCTCGAGGTACCAGGAGGCTCATGAATGCTGCAGTGCTGGGGCACATGGAGCATTCCACATGAGTTCGGTGGGGCTCCCCAGTGCACTCGGCAACAGACCCAGAAGTGGACCAGAAGCACTTCCAGTCCACTTCCAGGTCTGTTGGGAAGCAAACTGGAGGGGCTCCCCCATGTTCCCCTGGTTTGGTGACTGGTGCCTCCTGGGTCTGGGGGGGGGGCACCTGAGGTCACTCTGAAGCCAATCCCTGAGCCGGGGAGGCACAGAGAGGGCCCCCAGTGCACTCCCTGGCAGACCCAGATGTGGACCAGAAATACTTCTGGTCTACTTCTGGGTTCACTGCTGAGCACGTGGAGGCCCCCCCCCCCCAACTCCTGTAGGATGCTCCATGCACCCCAGCATAGCAGCAATCACGAGCTGCATCTGCTACATCAAGGTATGTAGAAAAAACTTTTAAAGCTGTGGCTATTGTCGGATTGCTGATTCTCCAAATCAGCATCAAATCTTCAGATTCGGATTTGGCTGAGTCAAATTAGGGACAGTGATCTGAATCAACAAATTGAAACACTGTCCCTGATTTAGGCCAAGTCCAAATCCAATCAAATGGGGCCCACTCGCACACCCTTAAGAGATGCCTCTTTGTACAATGGTGATGAAAGTATTTCCCAATCTTACAGGAATCCTGTCAGGAATTAGGAGATATATATATATATATATATATATATATATATATATATATATAGTGGCTGTGAGACACTTAACTATTATTACAGTCACTTGAGAAGCCACCACTTACCTGGTCCCTATTACTGTAGTATCTGAATCTCTTACAATCTTTAATGTGTTCAGCCTAACAACACCCTATAATGGGTGAGGAACTGAGGCCCAGAGAACCTGAGTCCCAAATCTTAAAAGGCTTAGCACCCCTTGAATATCCCTTTGAAAATCCAGGTCTGAATGACTTCCCAATATCACACTTGGAGTTTGTGGTGGGATCTGTCCCCTATGTCATGTCTTTGCTGCTATAGCATTCCTCCTCTCTAAGATTTCACTAATGAACCAACACAAACCTTTAGATCACAGCTTTAAGATCCATATTTGAATTGAATTTAGGAACTTCCAGGCCTTAAAGCTTTTCCTGCTTCATCATGTCATGTCTTTTCCCAGCACATCAGCCCTTCATTGCTTTTCTCTCAAATGATGTCATGCTTCAGACCACCAAGAAGGGCTTTTTGGATCACTGATGAGCCCCAGATCTTGGGGGAGATTTAATCCTGTAATGCCAAATCAAGCAACCTCAACATAGCTAACACTAACATATCACAGGCACCGGTGAAGACTTTTGTGGAAAGGTTCAGTCACAACAGCTGAATTTCACACTAATTATAACATGGGTCATAACTTAGCTGGATTACAACAGCATTATTTAGAATCAAGGGTAATTTAAGTAACAACATTGTTGCTGTTCGAAGCAGAAAATGCATTATAATCACCCTTGCTTTCCTTTCATTGTTTGGCTTGGCATTGAGCTGGACTGTTTTTTTTTTAAAACATGGATTTGAACTGGGAATTTTAGTTTGAAAAGCAAAGATAATCTGATATGTTTTCTACCGGCTCCAGGACTGTCAAGCATGGGATACCGAGCTGGTACCTGAATCCTTCCAGGGGAGCACACATTAGTCAGCATTTCTACTTTATTATTCATGGATGTTAAAAAAAGAATGGTGGCTATTTTATAGCCTATAATGCTGTCCCAGGGGAGCGGGGGCACCGGGAGACCCCCGCGGCGGCCAAGGGGTCTGCTTACCTCGTTATCCGGCTGCGGCTGAGCGGCGGGGGCGGGGCACGCCGGCCGGGAGGAACAAAAGGCGGCCCCGCCAAAGAGCGGGGCGGCTGGAGGGAGAGAGCAGGAGCGTGGAGCTCCAGCGAGCAGGGGATCAGCCGCCACCCGCGGAGTGCGGGACGCCGCCGGATAGAGGCGGAGCAGGCTGTGAGCAGCGCAGCGGAGAGCCCAGAGGGGCAGAGACAGGGGGAGAAGTCAGCCCGAGAGGCGGGGCAGCAGCCGGCGGGGAACTCACCACCCGAGGCAGCAGGAGGCGTAGCAGCTACCCCGAGAGCGGGGCCAGCTGTAGCCGGTGTTGCGGAGCAGGCTGCGAGCAGCGCAGCGAAGAACCCAGAAGGGAAGAGACAGAGGGAGAAGTCACCCCCAGAGGCGGGGCAGCAGCCCACGGGGAACCCAACACCCGAGGCAGCGTGAGGCGTAGCAGCTACCCTGAGAGCGGGGCTAGCTGTAGCTGGTATTGCGGAGCCGCCGGAGTGGGTAACGGCGGCCGAGACTATTGGGGGAGGCAGAGAGGACGGCTGCCTCCCAAGGAAGGAGGGGTCAGGGCAGCACCCTCCAACTGGGTGAAGCATACCCGGCCCGAAGACAGCCTGTAGGGGCTAGGGGCCCGAGCCGAGAGAGAGGACGAGACGAGGACGGGTGAGAGGCCAGGACAGGAAGACCTGAGGTGGCGTATGGCCGGGGTGTAGGGGAGGACGGAGCCCCAAGAGTACCTGCGAAGAGGCGTGCCGGCACTAGGGGATACCCCAAGGGAAGACCCCCCCACTGAGAGAGTCATCAAAGTCGTGGCAGGCGAGTTCTGGGGTCCCCCTTAATACCAGCTGGGGTAAACCCTGGGGAGTACCAACGAAGCTCGGGGGCACAAGATCCCGAGCCCGGGCTAAGGCGGCGCGCGAGCTCCTAATCGAACGGAGGCGGGTACAAATGCCTTGTATTTTTTAGGGGGTAACTGATGCTTTAAAAAAAAAAAGTACAAATATTTTTAATTTAGGGAGAATTTCCACAGTGGTTTTAAATTGCAGAAGCAGTCTGTTTGTCTGATTTCAGGTATGTTAGAAATTCCTAAGTGAAGTAAAATGTTGTCAAGTGAACAGGTTCAGATGGGATGCATCAATGGCTTCATGTTTCGTTGGGAGGGGGTATCAAGTGTGGTTCCCCAAAGATCTGTTTGGGCTTGGTACTGTTTAATATCTTCATTAATGTTTTGGAGAATGGAGTTGAGTGTACACTTAGCAAGTTTGCAGATGACACCAAGATTAGGGAGAGTACTATTAGGACACCATGACACCATTGGGGAGATCAGGATTAGGATTTGGAAGCATCTTGGAAACTGGAGAAATTATCTGAAATTAATTGAATTAAATTCAATGTGGACAAATGTGAAGTCCTGTACTTAGAAGCGAAGATGATGCTTAAGTGTTGACAGTGGGGTAGCACAATTCTGTACCGCTGCCACCATCCACGCTGCTGCCGGGCACTGGATCAGGCTGGGATGCACCCCTGTGCCCTACACCGCACCATCAGCGGCTATGATTGAGAAATCATGCCAGAGCTGTCCCCACTGCTGCTGGGCACTGGCTCAAGCCAGGCTGCACCTCATACTCCACCATTGGAACAGAAATCTGGGGGTGCATGTGCTCCCTGTGCCCTCCCCACATATCACTTATATTTAGAATAAAACAATTGTATGCAAAAACACAGATTGAGGAGCAACTACTTTGGCTGCAGTACTGCAGAAAAGGCCCTGAGGATTATAGCAGACTGTAAACTGAGTATTAGTCAACAATGTACTCTTCTAAAAAGAAAAAAAAAAAGCAAATAGCACCCTGGGCTGTATTAACAGGAGCATTGCTTGTGTAGGTTTCATTGGGCGTAGATTAATATAACCATTGATCAGCTCACACAGGCCCTGCCACCAGCATTGACCAAAGCAGACCTCACTGAGACTAGAACTAGGCATACCAATGTATAGGTTACATGGAACTGCTGGGAAAGCTACTCTGCTAGGCCACACAGGCTCTTTGAAAAGCCAATGAATAGACAGTGATTGATAAGACTAGTACAGGACACCAAAATAAGCATTGGAACAGATTACCCAGATAGGCTGTGGAATCTTCAGCCTTGGGAGATTTTAGAGCAGGTTAAATACTTGTTTAGGATGGTTTAAATAGGAATTATCCTGGCTTAAGCAGACAGTTGGACTACATAACCTCCTAAATTCCCTTCTATTCCTAGTTTTCTGATTTTGTATCAACCCATAGATGGTCTCTTTGATAATGTATGTATGTTTTGAATCTTTAAATGAATAAATCAAGTATGAAAATAGAAAATAACAAAGATCAATGTTTATTATTTTAAAATCACATAAAAATAAAGCAAATCAACGACTTTAATTTTAACTTTTTTATGTTATTTTCTTTATATATGTTGTAACAGGGAACCATTGCCCTGTTACTGAAAAGCAGTGTGGCCCTTTTAAGGGCAGGATCTTTGTAGCACAGGCAGCCAGCAGAGCAAGAGTTAAGAAACAGCCCTATAAACAGGTCAGATGACAGGGGTGTCACCTGACCTCAAGAGGGCTATGCTTGAGCCATATAAACTCAGAGCTTGACCTGGTCAGGCAGTCTAGCCCTGAAGGCCACAGAATAAGGAGCTCCTGGCAGCAGAGCTGCAAGGCTCCTGAACTGATAGCAGAGCTGGAAGGAAGCAATTCTGCAGGCTTGGCAATAAGGAAAAGATATGGTGGGCAGAGAGAGGCTTGTTGAGGCAGGCATATAGTCTTTATTTTATGTTAAACCCAGTAAGGGTTTGGGTATCTGCCAGGAGGCTGAGATATTTTTGGTTTAAGTTGCACCGGTGTTTTAGCCTTGAGCCCTGTGAAGGGCAGGCTCAAGGCCTACTCAGAGTGTCTGGAGCCCAGATGGGGCAGAGCTTGGGGGCTGCGGGGCCCAGAAGCCAGATCTAGAATAGTGGGCCTTGGGTAAAGTACCAGTCAGAATAGAGGGGCAGAAGCCACGAAGGCTGAAACCCCAACAAGGGAAGGAAGGACTGAGGTGGTCTAGAGACTTAGAGATAAGAGTCCCACCTGACTGGTGACTCAAAACACCTGTGAGGCATGAGGTATGGTATAGGGGTGGATTGGAGCCATGCAATTAGCCATTAAGGCAAGCTAGGTCAGGAGAATCAACTGCCTGAGAGGGGAGAGAACACATTAGCCTTGTCAATCCCTGGGGGCATCCTTCCTTTCATAAAATTTCCATCAAGACATGGCAGGCAAGAAGGCAAGGTGAGACCTTGAGAGATAGGGCAGAAAAAGAGATTAGCAGGCATGAGGGGGGCCTTCAGGGGGCCATCATAAAACCTTCAGGTGCCTAACCTGTTACAATATCAACAAAGTATTTCCCATCCAAACCAAGGACTGGAAATTACAGGCCACATAAGCAAACAAAAATAAATACAGAGATTTTTTCTAAGGACACATGTTCTAGCACTGTCAGAAGTTACGGGTTTGGTGTAAAAATTGCAAGGTCTGTCAGACGAAGTAATCATCACCATAATCCCTACAAAATCACCAAAAGTTATATGGATTTCGAGATTCAGGCATCTCTGCTCTTTTGTGATCATGATATCTAAAGAAAGATAGCACAGAGCTGTACAATGGTATATCCTCTATCTCTCCCTGCCCAAAACTGCCTTCATCTATCAGAACCTGTCAGTTACAATCAGCAGAGTAGAAAGTTCCCATTTTATTACTAACTGTTTTTGTCTGCCATGATCAAACAAGAAAAGTGCACAGCAGCATTTATAGGCTGTATCTTTGGAAATCTTTCCTCTATACTGTGGATATTGTCTGTGGTGTAATGGCCAGGATCACAGATAAGCCCAGCCTTTCCTTGACAGTGGCAGCTTCTACAGAAAGCAACACAGGAGTAGAGACCTCACCTGTATGAGACACAGACAACTAGATGGCTGGGCCAGGAGACCAAAAGACAAGCATGACAACCAACTGTGGACCCCAGAGACCATTACTCATGATGGAGACTGGCTCAGTCAGTGCACTGATCACTGATAGGGGTAGTATGTGTGGAGAAAGCCCACAACAAGAAATCAGGGTCCAGTGGCTGATAGGGAAGCATCTCAGAGTGGTTCCATGAATCTGAAAGAGAGGTGCTATTTTTGTCTCTTTTAGCAAAGGCGCATAAGGCTGAGCCAGAGACCCCAGCCCCTAAAAGGAGTGACTGGGCATGTCTACATGTGCAATTAGTGCTAAGTGGGTTTACTGTAGAGTAAACCTGCTTTGGGCAAGCATCTACACATCTGGCCCAGGTGAGTCCCAGCCCTGCCTACCTCCCTCCCCCCCCCCCCAATGCTGCACAGCTGCATGACCAGGGTCACTGCAGAGTCTGAGGCCCCCTGCCTCAGATGCAGCCCAGCCCTTGAGAGGCTGCCAGAACCCCTGCAGGGACACCAATGACATGCATGTGGATGCCACCACCAGTGCCATCCATGAGCTCCTAGGGCTCCATCCCTGCTGCCTGTGGCCCTGCCTGGCCAGCCAGGACTGGTGGCTGCACATCATCCAGAGTACCTGGGATGATGAGCTGTGGTTGAAGTACTCTTGGATGACCTAGGCCACTTTCCAGGAACTCCTTGATCAGCTCTGCCCACACCTGGAGCAGCAGGCTGCCCCTCATGCAGGCACCTGACTATCCATCACCCTGCTCAAACTGGCCACACCTGCAAGCCTGCACTACATTGGCCACCTCTTTGGCATGGGCAAGATGACCTCCAGGGAGGCTGTCCTGGATGTGATGGGGCACAATATGCTCTGGGTCCACAACCCCCTGGAGATGGTGGTGGGGTTCCATGCCCTGGGATTCCCACAGTGCATCGGGGCGCTGGATGGGACCTGCATCCCTGTCACCTGCCCACCTCATAGTGACCACCCCTACTACAGCCAGCAGAGCTTTGTGCTGCAGGCTGTCATCAACCACTACAGCATCTTCACCAACATGACCACTGGCAGAGCTGGCAGCCCCCATAATGCCTGGATGTCCCAGAATTCTGCCCCGCTAGCCCTGGTGGAGAGTGGGTGCTTTGCAATCAGGGTGCAGGACCTCCAGCTGGGCAAAGTGACAGTCCTGCCCTTCCTCACTGGGTACCCCACCTCCCTGCTCTTCCTCTGGCTCATGCAGCCCTACACTGGCCAGCTGAACCCCCGCCAGGCACATTTCAATCAGTGCCTAGTCTGAACCTACATGCTGGTGTAGCGTGCCTTCAGCCACCTGAAGGGATGCTGGTCCACCCTCAGTGCCTGCTTCAAGGTCATGGAGGCCAACATCCCCTGGGTCATCATCACAGCCTGTGTACTGCATAACATCTGAAAGGCCTGGAGGGAGCTCTTCTGTGAGATGTGGGCAGGAGGCACAGTGGACAGAGGGTACCTGTCCCTCTGCACTGAGGCCCTGGGCAAGCTGCATGCCCAGGAGCAGGGTCCCAGGAACCAGGTGCGAGAGGCACTGGCAAACCACCTGCTCCTGCACTCCCTGCTGTAGGCCACCTGGACAGCCAGCCATGGACCCCAGTTACACTGCACACCTCCAGTACCACACTCATTGCAGACAGTTTTCTGGAAAGCACTTTATTCCCCTCCACAAACACAGACCCCATCCCCCCACTCCCTCCCCAACAACAGACCCCATCCCCTTCTCCCTCCTGACCCACAGAGCCCATCCCCAACCACCCCACCCATCACCAATAAAGCACCCTCTTCCTTGTGCAGACTATGTACAGTGCTCTTTGTGCCCTCCCAGGGTGGGGGACAGTGGGATAGGGGTGCCTATGGGGAGGAGCCCAGGAACAAGAGCCCGGCACTCCAGCCTCTGGCCACATCACTGCAGGTGCACATGCCATGGGGAGGCCTATCCCACCCACCAGAGGAGGGTTCAGGATGGAGAGAGTGGTCAGGGGTAAAAAGGTAAAAAGGTTTATTGACTTAACAAACACACAACTATGCGTAGTATAATAAGACAATGACAGACAATAACAATTTGCATTGGCAACTTATTGGCAGCCCCCCCCCCCCCATGCCTGTATATGACAAGTTCCTCTTCTGCAAAGCTCAGCGAAGTCAGGCATCCCCAATCAGCGCTGTCCGAGGGGTACTGAGAAGGACCCTGGTATTCAGTCCTTAGGCTACTCAAGATCCACTGGCCTACCGAATCCAGGTCAGCAGCTAATTTTAAATCAGTAGCTTCTCTCACACCACTGCATCTTCCATCTAATGATTTCCAGATATGCTAGCCAATTCATAGCTTCTGAGCTATGCTGATAACTTACAGCCATTCAGCTTCTCCCACTACAAAATGTCCTTAGGACTGACCAATAGCAGTACAAGCCTTTGCATTCTTCTGATAAGGTATCATAGTTTCATAGTAGTTTGGGGTCAGAAGGGACCTGAATAGATCATCTAGTCTGACCCCCTGCCACTGGTAGGAGCACACACTGGGATCACATGACCCCAGGCAGGTGTTTGTCCAACTTCTTTTTGAATTTGCTCAAGATTGGAGCAAGGACCACCTCCCTAGGAAGCTGGTTCCAGATCCTAGCCACCCTAACAGTGAAATAGTGCCTCCTAATCTCTAACCTGAACCTATTCTCCAGCAGCTTCTGGCCATTGTTCCTCATCATCCCAGGTGCTGCTGGGGGGGAATAGGGCCCTTCCTATTTGCTACTGATCTCTCCTAACGAGTTTGTAGGCAGCCACCAAATCCCCCCTCAGCCTCCACTTGCTGAGGCTGAACAGGTTCAGGTCCCTCAGCCTCTCCTCATAGGGCCTGCCCTGTTGCCTTCCACCCAAGCGGGTGGCCCTCCTCTGAACCCTCTCAAGGCAGGCCACACCCTTCTTAAAGTGCGGTGCCCAGAACTGGATGCAGTACTCCAATTGTGGCATGACCAATGTCATGTAGAGGGGGAGTATCACCTCTCTCGACTGGCTTGAGATGCATCTTTGGATGCACGACAAGGTGCTGTTGGCTTTGCTGGCTACGGTCTGGCATTGGCAGCTCACGTTCATCTTGAAGTCAGTAATGACTCCAAGATCCCTTTCCATAAATTTTAACTGTGCCACAAAGCCTACTACTACTTCTACAAGGCCTTGCTAAATTTACTAGGCCTCACTAGATACAAGGCCTTACTAATCTTTTACTTTAATTAGGCTCTTAGCGGCAACATACAGCTTACAATACATGAACAAATGACAAAAAAATCCACCTGGTTTAATTCTCACAGCATTCAGCAAGCACCTTAGACACAATTTTTATCTGTCACGGAGGCTGGCAAGTGGGGGGCTCTCCCAGGGGTGAGGAGAACCACTCATCTGCCAGAATGGCTGGCTCCCCCTCCTGCAACCACTGGCCAAGGCTAGCAGGGCCTGTGTGTGGTGCTGGTCCCACTGTGAGCAGCTTCTGCTCTGGGGCTGCATGGAGCTGGGGTGAGTGGCAGGGTGGGCCCAGGCGCCGGGGGGGCAGCTGAGAAGGGATGTGGGCCAGGTGCTGGATCAGGGGGCCCTGGTTGCTGGAGGAACTACTGCACTTCAGCCTAAGCCCACTAGAGGGTTGAACCTGGTGGCAGATGGCTGCCAGGGGGCAGGAAAGGCTGTGGCTGAGAGAAGGGCAGCAGGCAGGACAAAGGTCACTGCCAGGGCCAGGATGGTGCACCTGCCGCTCCTGGGCCTCCACCATCCTCTTGAGGAGGGTGATGTGCCTCACCTCAAGGGCCAGAATCCTGTCCTGGATGCCCCACATCTGCCCAGTCTCTCTTCAACTTGTGGGTGACCATGTCCTGCTTGTGCACAATGTCCTGCGTGCACCAGGCCCATTAGTCTCCCAGCTGCTCCTCTGCCATAGCGACCAGCCGGTCCAGAGCAGGGTTTGGTCCTAGACCCACTGCTGGTGGAGCCGGCACATATGGAGGGCCCCAGCTGATACTGACGGTGACCCTGACAGTGCATCCCCATGCACAGCTGGTGCTTCTCCCCTGCATGCAGCTGCTGGACCTGCAGAGCCAGGGAAAAGAGGCTGTTTGTGAGAGTTTGCAACATTTCTGAGATAACATGCACTATACCAGGGGCTATGCACTGCCCAGCCTCAGATCTGGGCTTGTGCATGCACAGGTGCCCAGGGACCATGGTAAGGCAATCGGGCAGACCCTGGCACAGGTGGCTGCCAGCTGACTCCCCCATCCCCACTCACTCTTCAGGGGCAGGTGGGCTGCGGGTGCTTGCTGCAGGCAGCCTGCCTTCCCTGACCCCTTGACAAGCTGAGACAGACCTGGACCCTAGCAGTGCCTGCTGTGGCTGTTTCAAACTCACTCCCCACTTCTCCTGCAGGCCAGACCATCTCCTCCGTTACCTCCAGGCCCATGGTGCCTGGGCTTGGAGGGCTTGGGGCTCCCAGCCAACTGGGTTGCAGATCTGGTGGTGCCCCTGCCCTCTCTCCACCAGACCTCTCTGGAGACATGCCCTGGGGCAGGCCCCCCACCATGCATGCCCTGCACCCCAAGCATGCCTCTGGTAAGTGTCTCAGGTGCACCATGATGAGCTGTTTGCTCAGACAGAGGTGTCTGTGCAACCCTCTACACCCTTCTGCTGCTGATTGCCATGGTGCCCAGGCACAGCTGAGAACCTGACATGGGACCCTGAGCTTTGAGGGTGTGGCAGGAAAGCCCACACTTCTTCTTAATGTTCACCACTGCCTGGAGGGGTACCTGTTCCTATGCTATGCATCCCTGCTCCCACAGTAAAGGACAACATTGTCGCCTGCATTAACACATTTCTCCACATGTGAAAAGCCCATGCCTACTTTTCTGAAAGGGCACTGGCTGATCAATAAAGTTAAGCGCTGCCTCCTTCCTCCCTGTATACTCTGGGGGGGCGGGGGGGACTCCAGAGGCCAAGGAGATCCCATCTAGGCCAGGCAGGAAGGGAGGGAGGGCAGGGGAATGCCATGGGCAGGAGCAGGGGCAGGGATGGAAAGGGGAGGGGAGGACCCTCCTCTTAGTGTGGGGCTTACCAGGTGGGCATGGCAGGCCTGCCCAGTGGTGTTCCCACTGGCAGTGATGATGTGTGGCTTCCCACGGCACCTGGCTAGCTGGGGAGGGGCCCCCTCCGGGAAGGAGTTGGAACTTGTAAGGTCTGGTGCTGCCATGGTGGGGCTTGCTGGGTGGGGCTACACAACTGGACCTGGCAGGTCAGGCACTGGTCTGGGCTGCGAGAACCGCTGGACAATGCTAAGGGTAGGGACCACAGTGTGATGAGCTACTGGTGCCCTGAGGGGCCCTCCCACTCTGACAGCTCATCGCTGCTGCCAGGCTGTGATGAAGGCTCTGGCAGGCTGCCCATGCTGGAGACCATGGTACAGCTCTGCCCAGGGTCCCAGGGTGTGAGAATGTGGTCCAGCCGCCACATAAAGGGCATGGTCATACAGGCTGGCCCCGACTGGTGCTTGTGGTCAGTGGTGCTGACCCGCTGGGTCCACAGGGCCTTTACCTTTATGCAGCACTGGGCATACCTGTGCTCCCGCATGTGGCCTGCCAGGTCCTCATAGATGTGGGCATTGGAGCACCCACCCCAGATGAACTTAGTGCAAAACAGTGGTTTATACAGTGGAAGTAGAGCAAGGCTGCTTCCCCTACTTCTCTCCCTCAACCCCAGCATGGTTCTTAGAATAGATAGGCACAGGTGGAGTGGCTCCTACCTGATCCAGCAGGGGACTTGGGGTCAGGCAGGAGCAATGGCAGCCACTCCAGCTGTGTCCATGCAGCATCACCCAAAGCGGCACGCACAAACACAGTGCATCATGCTGGGTAGAGGCACCTGAGCCCATAGGGGTGGAAGACCCTGGATCCTGCCCCCAGTAGAAGGGGAAGAGTATGGGCCCCAAGAGGGGGTGAGAATGATGAGCTGGCTGGTGAGGGGCTAGGGGAAGAGTCAGCCCAGAATTTTGGCTAATTGAGGGGCCTCCACTCAGATGAGGGTCAAGGAAGGGACCCAAGAGGCTGAGCCAGGGTCACTTAAGGAGTGAAAGGATAATCCTGATGGCCTACAGGAGCTGCTCAAGGGAGCAGGGCAGTATGTGTGTGGCCCAGGATCAGGCAGAGTGACAGAGGCCCAGTGACAGCAGGCAGTGTGTCAGAGGCCCCAGTGAGAGTGAGGCACACTGAGTGAGGCCCTGGACAGGGCAGGATAAGGCAGGCTTAACGAGGTCTGAGTTTGACCTAGCTGCAAGCCCAAAGACAGGTGGGCAAGCCAGCACTGTGACTGGGCCTGGGAGTTTGCTCCCTTAGGGGGCATAACATTGGTGTCACTGATAATGTTTAAGTTATAGCCTCGGGGCTTATGTTTGTGTTTCTGTTTGCACCAGAAGACTGGGATGAGGCTATAAGGGGAGGTTTGGAGGTCTCATTAGTGCCTGGAGAAAGGGCCACACGATTTGGGTAGAGCCCAGAGTCAGGCACAGAGACAGGCATCCAAGGGGCGCAGTTGCAAGGATACAGAGAGCCCTAGCACCAGAGGGGTACAGCTACCAGGGTGTAGAGAGCCATACCACCAGGAGACCACAGCTACTGGGGCACAGAGAGCCCTAGTGCTAGAGGGGCTCAGCTACTGGGGTGCAGAGCCCAGCATCAGAGGAGTGCAGAAGTGACAGACAGTAGGCATGGGACATGATAAAGGAAAGGTTGGAGTCATGTAGTACACCCTGGGTAATAGGGCATAAGGGGGCAACCTCCCACCTAGAAACAACTTATTAATTATATCAAAGGCGTAGCAGGTGAGACTGGTGGGTGGACTGCCATAGGTAGGAGGGCGGGCCGATGTAGTGATCAGCCTTAGGATGGCCCTCTGTCACACCCTGATTCTCAAAGGTATTTGAGGATGTTGGCTTAGGTGTTTTGTTAAGGTGACACAAAACTTGTCCGCTTCATAGTATTAGCATGTCCCAGTAAGGATAAGCAGCAGCAAGTTCTCTGACTTTACCCCTAAGGTATGCTCCAAAAGATCATGAGTGAGGAACATCCTTCTGAGTTCACTTGGAAGCCCCTTGCCCTTGCCTTCCCCACTTCAGCTTGCTAGACAGCAGACACTGGAGATAAACCTGGAGTAGTCTCACTGACATACTTCTACGTTTAGACAGTGTCTCTAAACATATCGCTGAGGAACGTAAACCACTGTTGTGGTCTAGACATGCCTCCAGGGAGCCTGAGGCAGAACCAAAACATTGAATTCAGGTCCACTTGCAGTCCTAACTGGTCCTGTTACTTTTAGACCATTGCTCACTGCTGTTTGCAAGCTAGTTTTGATTTCCAGACACTTAGGGGGATTCCCCAGCTGAGGGTATAATATAAAGGCCTGTTGTTACATATTTTAGGCAAAGCAAAATTTGTTTTTCTGTCAGAAATCATCTCATTGGGCTCACTGAGACATACTCTATTCTCAGCCCAGAGCATTTGCAGCTAGGTTAGTAATTACTCTGATGTAAACCTAGAACAACAACTTATACTCTGATTTTTACTCAAAGTTGCAGTCAACATTCCTGCTGTAGTAGTCCTGCACCATAATGACTGCAGGATCCAGAGCTAAGAGGGTGGAGTTATCTGATAAATGAACCAAGGAATTTTAATTGCAAGTTGCCCTAGACTACTTAAAATATATATTTCAAAATAATAAAAGGAAGGAGAACACAAACTGCAATATTATATGGGAAGAAAAATTGGAGTAATGTCCTGATCCTGCAAATAACAATAATGGTTAGGGTCCACTTACAGAACAAAAAAAATTGCCTACAGACAGCTGGTGAATAAAACAAAATTTAAAAAAACACAAGAAAACATACCAGTCAGCAGAACAGGCAGCAGTTAGAGCATACCAGCTACACAGGAAGTGGGTGCATTTACACATGCAATTAATTCAAAGCAATAAACTCTTGTGCATATCACACTAAAGTTTATTGCTCCCAGGTGCCACATTTGAATGTGCACCCAGGACCACGGCATATTGAGCCGGATTGGAGTAGCCCCAGCTGAAGGGGGCCCAGGGGATGCAAGGTGCTGCAGAGATGCTGCCAGGGCATGAGTCATCAATGGGAGAATATCCCTTGGGGAACCAGTAACCCATCCCTCTGTGGTCCCCACCCCCAGCATTGCCCAGCAGCTCTGGCAGCCTGAGCCAGTGCTTGCCCCACCAGCTCCAGGTGATCAACCCCACTCAGGAGGTCAGCCATGGCATTGCTGGCCTTCAGAAGCTCTAGATTCTCTCTGGAGGGGGCCTGTGTCCAGTCAGCCAGGTGCTACACCCCTGCATCCCAGGATAACACCAGGTACCACACATCGTCTCTGCCAATAGGGACAGACGTGGGCCACCAGGCACTCCTGCCTTACCTACAGAGTAAGCCCCGCACTTGGGCGAGGGCCCTCTCTACCCCTGCTACTGCCCCTCCTTCCCACCCAGCCTACCCATGCTCCCCTGACCTCTGGAGTCCCCCCCCACCCACAGCATACAGGGAGGCAAAAGTAAGTGCAAAACTTTATTGAGTAGCCTGTGTCCCCTCAGCTAGGCAAATAAGGATCTCTCGCAGGCAGAAAAATGTGTTGACTCTGGCAGCAATATCATCTCATCTGCAGGGGGCAGGGACATGTAGAACAGGCACAGGTACCCCTCCAGGTGGTCGCAGACACTGCAGGGCAATGTGGGCTTTCCTGCCACAATGTCAAAACCCAGGGTCCCATGCCAGGTTCTCAGGTGCACCTGGGGCACCATGGCAAGCAGCAGCAGCAGCAGGGCACAGTGGGTTGGGCACCCCCCAGTCTGCACAAACAGCTCCTCATGGTGGGCCCAGGATACTCTCAGCAGGGGAATGCTTGGGGTACAGGGCAGGTGCAGGGTGAGGCTGGCCCCAGGGTGCCTCTCCAGAGATTTCCTTAGGACTTAGGAAGGTGGGGGCACAACCAGGACTTAGGAAGGTGGGGGCACAACCAGCTCCACATCCCAGTCAGCTGGTATCCTCAAGCTGCCCAAGCCTAGACTCTGTGGGCCTGAAGGCAGTGGAGGAGAAGGCCTGACCTGCAGGAGGAGAAGTGGGAGGAGTGGTGTCTAGGGTCATGGCAGCAAATGCTGCCAGGATCCAGGCTTGTCCCAGCCTGGGAAGGAAACAGGGAAGGCAGACTGCCTGCAGCAAGCACCCAGTGACCCACCTGCCCTGCGGAGCAAGTGGGGCCAGGGGGCTTGGCCAGTGGCTGCCTATGCCAGGGCCTGCCTGGCTGATTCACCATGGTCCCTGGGAACCCATTCACACACAAGTTCTGATCTGAGGCTGGGCAGTGCACAGACCCCTGGTATAGTGCATGTTATCTCAGAAATGTTGCAAACTTTCACAAACAGCCTCTTTCTCCTGGCTCTTCAGGTCCTGCAGCTGCTTGCTGGGGAGAGGCACCAGGTGACAACAGGGATGCAGCATCAGGGTCACCATGAGCCTTGGCCAGAGCCCTATGTATTTGCCAGTTCTGGTAGTGGAGGATCCAGGATGGGACCCAGCTGAAGGCGCATTCCACCAGTGCACAGGTTCAGCCTAGCAGGCACCAGCTGAAGTGTGCCTGGTGGGGGTCCAGGTGGCTGCTATAAAGCTAAATGAGCCAGGGGAGAAGCAAGTAGGTGGGATCCCTGAGGAGGAGAGATGGGACCACCACCGTACTCAGTTGAAGGTCTGGTACCCTGACACAAAGCGCCCATTCTCCACTAGGGCTAGCAGAGTGGAGTTGTAGAGCAAGCAGGTATTGGGGGCGCTGCCTACCCAGCTGGCACTCATGTTGGTGATGGCACCACAGTGGTCAACAACGGCCTGGAGCATGTCCGAGTGGAAGCCCCATCAACTGTAGTAGGGGCAATCATCATGGGGTGGACAGGGATGTGGTTCCTGTCCAGGGCACTGATACTTGGTGTCCCATGAGGCTCTCAAGGGAAAAACTAGGAGACTCAGGCTCAACAATTTAATGGTCAGATGGGTGAGAAACTCGTTGTGGGGTTGGACCCAGAGAGCACTAATAGATGGATCTGTGTCAACTTGGTGGAAGGTAGCCAGGGGGTCCCCTGGGATTTGGTACTTGGACCAGTGATTTTCAACATCTTCATCAATGATCTGGATGTGGGGGTGAAAAGTACACTGACCAAGTTTGTCAATTACACTAAGTTGTGGGGAAGTACAGCCACGCATCAGGGTAGGCTGATGATCCAGGTGAACCTAGACAGATTGGTTAGATGGGTGGACCAGAACCAGATGCTGTTCAACACGGAGAAGTAAAGTGCTCCATTTGGTGTGAAAAAATCTGAAACAAACTTACAGGCTCAGTGGTGCTATGCTAGCTAGTACCACATCCAAAAGGGCTCTGCGAGTCATAATTGACCATAAAATGAATATGAGCCACCACTGTGATGCTACAGTTAGCAGAGCAAACTGTATGCATCAACTGATACATCTCAAGCTAAACTAAGGAAAGCTAAACTAAGTAAACTGTTCTCCAGCTCTAAGCTAAGGAAGCTGTTCTCCAGCTGTTCAGAATTGGTGAAGTTGCAGCTGGAGTACTGCATCCAGTTCTGGGTGCCACACTTCAAGAAGGATGTGGATAGAAAGTCCAGAGAAGAGACACTTGTATGGTTAGAGGCCTGAAAAGCAAACCATATGAGGAAATGCTGACAGATATGGGACTGTTCAGCCTAGACAAGAGAAGACTTCGGGGGGATTTGGTGGCAGCTTACAAATATATCAGGGGTGAGCATCAGGGGCTTAGTGAACAACTATTCACCAAAGCGCCCCAGGGGAAAACAAGGAGCAATGGCCATAAACTCCTAGAAGAAAGTTCCAGTCTGGATATAAGGAAAAACTTCTTCATGGTTCATGTGACCAGACTCTGAAATAGACTCCCAGCAGGGGTGGTGTAGGCACCCACCATGGAGATCTTCAAAAGGAGGCTGGAGGTACATCTTGCTGGGGTTATTTGACCCCAGCAGTCTTTCCTGCTCAGAGCTGGGGACTGGACCCAATGATATCATAAGGTCCCTTCCAGCCCTAAACCACTGTGAATATGCTAACTTGACTGGGGAAAGACTTACAGCCTTTGTAGTGCTCAGACTTGACAACTCTCATAATTATCTTGCAAGCCTTACAATATTTCATGTTTCCCTTTAAAGACCCAGCTACTGGAATGAGGTGTTTATGTCACAATCACATCTTTTATTTGGAAACAAAAGGAACATTTTCACCTCCCATCAGGGAGAAAAGATTGAAAATGTCCTGCCCCCCCCAACGTTCCAAGAGCAAAAGCAAATGAAAAGGATTCACATTTATGCTTTAAAATGACTGCTGTTCATACTTTGGGGGCCTGAACCATAATGCCTGCAGTTGACAAGAGCTGAGGACTCTGACCACAAACTATGGCAGCTTCATCCAGTGCAGAACAGGGGGGAACGCATGCACAACCCAGTACCCTATACCATATTCCATGTTTAACTTTAAAGAGTTCTTGCTGTTCCTAAGACCTTTTAACTGTACATTGAAAGGCTTACAGCTATGTTTTAGTTAAGAAGCAATGGCTGCTTGCTCCAGAAAGTGAATTCTACATCCAAGAAAACCATAAATCCCTGCATCCCTGTTCAGGAGTTAAACATATTTTAAGAAATACAATGTGCTGCTGTTTGTTGCACTGATATTTAATACTTATGCACACACACACCCTACTTGTATGTGCATACTGGTAGATAAACAACCCATCAAAGCATCCCCTTCCAGATAAAGGCATATAGTATGCTGAAAGCAGCTGAGAATTTCAGTAGGCCAGTATGCAACCAAAAGGTATTTAACTAGTGCTAAATATTATGCCATTTGGCAAGCACACAGACTGGCATTTGAAGCCAAAGACCTGGAATAGAAAGACAACGGTTTGCATATGATAGGCTTGGTACAGCCAAATGAGACCATAGGAGCTGGGTTGGAAAGCTATTTAAGTTGGACAAGATTTGCTTGAAATAAGTTTGCAGTTAGGAAATGCTTTTTTGTCATGTCATTTCTGCTGGATGGGAGTTTGAGTACTTAAAGGCATTTAAATCCTGGAGTATTTCCTAATAGCATATCTCTTCTAATCTATTTTACCCAACTAGGTGGAATAAATGGTAACACAAAGCATACAATACACATGGAATAGTTTTGATTCCATTCATTAGAAAGGGTGGGTAGAAATACACATTCATCCACCCATCACAGCATGTTAATGCCCTTTCCAAGCTAGGCCTATGGTGAAGACTTCTTGTGCATTGTTAATCTCAGTGTTTCAGTAAAAGACAGAAAGGACTCCAGCATAAAATGGTACGGATTGTAGAGTATTCTGGATTACTTGGGAACTGAAATGAAATATATTTATTTATTTTGCCTCAGACCAGTACAGCTACCATGTACATCCCTGAAACATGGAAGATGCCAAACTTTAGCCAATTTTGGATTATAAACTTCATGGCTGAACAACAAGAAAGATTTCTACACCTATCTGCCTGCCATCTGACACCACCAGGGAAGAAATTCTGCTTGATCTACACGACAAAGAGCAAGCTCACAAAAAGACTCTCGTGGACCCAGGGGGACAGTTTTCTAGCTTCTGCTTCCTACATATGGGGACCTTTTACCATCTTGAACTTTCCCTGAGCCTGATGAAGAAGAGCACAAGTCCAAAAACTTTCAGAAAAAGATTTTTTTTTTTTTTTTTTTTTTTTTTTTTTTTTTGCAGTTTCTCAGTTGGTCTAATAAAAGATATTTTGGAATCAAGAGTTCTAGATTTTTGCATTTATTTTCATCTCAGATCAACATGGCTACCACATACATCCCTGAGATATTTATTTATGAACTCTATTTCAGGAAACAAAGTACAAAAGGCCTTTCAGGGGCAATGAATTAAACTTATACCATCTCCAGTCTGTTCTTTCCTAAGATATCCATCCTTCAGGCAGAAGTTTTTTTCCAGCAGATAGGATTTACACCTTTTGAAGATCACTTTTTACATGGGCTTTCGATGTTGGCCAATTTTTCTATATGCTGCTTTCCTCCACCATGCTTCAGACTGGGTTATGCTGTCTATGAAGCATATAATCCAGCTGTCAGTTCATAAAGCATGGTTTATTACATGGAAAGCTAATAAGTCCACAAAAGGTGCAGTGCACCAAAAGGTTACTGTTCTGTCTCAATGGGGAAAGCAGCTGCTGTTCTCATCATGTGACCCCCACCTGGCACACCTTGGTCTAGAGTAAACTAGAACCAGACTCCTGTAAAGGTTATTATTCTTTTACTGGACAATTATTCTCTGGGGTATAGTGAATTATTGCCACATGTGGATGTAAGGTGAGGAAATAGGGTGGAAAGGTTGCCTGAGAGCCTTTCCTATCCTGGATGAATCATTGATGCAAGTGGCATTATTATTAATGGCAACTATTTTGCATAAATATTTTCATTGAAAAGAAAAAACCTTGCATAAATTTGTATGCTTTCCAATGAATGCCCCAATTTTTTCACCTTCCACTTTTCCAGGTCTTTCATACTTGCTGTTCCTGATAAGCTAGAAAATTTCAAAGGGAGCAAGAATGTTTATAGAAATGTTTACTTCAGGGAAGAGGGAAGTAATTTTTCACCAGTGACAAAAGCTTTAACTAAAAATGTCCCTTCAGCCCCAACCATTGACTCTTGTTGTTTGACTGGTATCTCCCATACTGTGCTCAGTGCTCTGAAGCCCTATAAAAAGTTCTAATCACAGCCCTAAAGAGCTTGATTCTAAACAAGGCAACAGGCAGGTGAAGGCTAGGCAAGAGGGAAGTAATATTCACATAAGGTGATTATATGGCGATTGTCAATTTAATAGATTTCATAGACATTAGTGCTGGAAGAGACCTAGGAAGATCATCGAGTCCAGCCCCCTGCCCCAGGGGCAAGTAGTCAGCTGGGGTCAAAGGATCCCAGCAAGATAAACGTCCAAATGTCTCTTAAAGGAGTCCAGAGTAGGTGCTTCCACTACCTCTGGCGGAAGTCTGCTCCAGGCCCTGGGGGCTTGGACAGGAAAGAAATTTTTCTTTATGTCCAGCCTGAAACGGTCCTGGAGGAGTTTGTGACTGTTTGAACTTGTTGTCCCTTGGGGCGCTCTGGTGAACAGGCGTTCCCCCAGGTCATGATGTACACCCCTTATACACTTATAGGAAGCCACCAGGTCCTCCCAGAGCCAGCGATTTTCCAGGCTGAAGGGTCCCATGGCTCTCAGCCTCTCATCATAAGAACTGTTTTCCTGCCCTCTGATCATGTGTGTGGCTCTCCTCTGGACTCTCTCAAGCTTCTCCACATCCTTTTTAAATTGTGGAGCCCAGAATTGGATGCAGTACTCCAGCTGCGGCCTCACCAAGGCTGAGTACAGCAGGAGGATGACACAGTGTGGTCCAAGATAGATTTAATGTGCCAAGTGGAAGGGCTGACCAGGGAATGGTGGAGGAAAGCAGCATATAGAAAAAAATCCTCCACAGTGGAGGAAAGCAGCATACAGAAAAACTAAGCAAGACTGAAAGGGCATTCTTATTCAGGTCACCTCAATGTAGTACCAGACACTTCTTTCCACATGCAGGACTCAGACCTCTAATATAAGAGCAAATTTGGCTTAACCTTGATTCAGAATTTTAGGAGAAAGGTTATGGTTATTTTTTTTAACAGACCCTGGAGAATCCCCTCTATTGCCTCTTTTGTACTCAAAGCCAATTCAATGCTGTACAGGTTTTTATGATGCCATTAGCATCCAGATTTCTGAGTTCCATCTAGCAGTAAGACAAACAATGTGATTATCATTTGTCACTTGTTCTCTCTTAGTCTGGGTTGGCATGTCTTTTTTCCAAATGTTAGCCCTGTAATTGATGTATTTTTGTGCCAGATCATAAGAGGGTGGCCTTCCTTTGAAGCAACAGTTAAGTCCCTTCCAATCCTAATTTTCTATGATTCTATGATTCAATACTTACCTCAACGAAAAATAAATCTCCATATTTCTTATAATAAAGCATATGGATAAATACATATATTCTGGATGCTTTCACTGGAAGTGTCTGTAACTCTATTATGGCCTTTAAAGCCTTGTGCATATCTGTTTCATAGATTTATAGATTCATAGACGTTAGGGTCAGAAGGGACCTCAATAGATCATCGAGTCCGACCCCCTGCATAGGCAGGAAAGAGTGCTGGGTTTAGATGACCCCAGCTAGATGCCTATCTAACCTCCTCTTGAAGACCCCCAGGGTAGGGGAGAGCACCACCTCTCTTGGGAGCCCATTCCAGTTTCTTTAAACTCATCTAAAAATCCGACGATGTTAGCAGTGCTAAAACAAAACCCTCTTGCTGACCTTTGATGAGCAAATCAGGGAGATGAGATTAGCATATGTGAGAGGATTGGCTGCTCTGCACTATGGAGAAACTGTTATTAACTTGAATAAGCTAATCAATCTTTTTTTCACACAATGTAATTAGTTAACATTGCCAAAATTCCCTGAGGATATATTCTTCTCATGGAAGAATTAATATATATATATATACACACACACAGTAGTGGGATGAAAAAGTAGTTCTATAGACATAAAACAGTGGTATGCAGAAATTTTCCCATAACCTATAGAAATTAATAGAGAATTGTCATAACCCAAAGTTGTGATTTTTTGTTTGTGTGTGTGCTTCGGCACCGCTAAATTATTTCCCGCCAAATTTGTTGCTTTCTTTGCACAGTAGAGTTCTCTGCTGTTAGAGAGAACTCTGGTGCAACGGGGGATTTCCCGCCAAATTGTAGCTTCTTTGCAGTGTGCATCTCTTTCTTGCATCGTAGTGATGCACGTTGTAAAGAAGTTCCCGCCATTTGTATTAGGATTTATGCCACATTATTGGCCCATTCCTAATATAGGCACACGTGGCGGCTAGCGATTGGCTTGCTAGCTGTACATAAGGCTTGGGTAGCTTCCACCCAAGCCGGAGGAGGGAGGACGAGAGAGATTCTGTGTGAAGATCTCCAAGCTCTGTGGACCCTCACGGACCCGGCGCATCTCCCCTAAGCAGGCAATAGAGGCAATAGAACCGAGTCTACGGAGCTTTCGCTTCTCGCCTCTCCCCGTCACCGAGCGCAATCCTAGACATATCCCTTTCCTGAAACTTCGGACCCGCGGAGCCTAAGTAACTCCAGGGAAACTTTTCGAACCCAACTTAACCGGACCCGCGGAGCCTAGCAAACTCCGTGGGAGCAATTGATTTGTCAGAGTCCTCCAACGAGGGTTCAAGCGGGAGCTGTGCCTGGAAACCTGTCCAGCCTACACCAATACCATCTTTGGGTGTAAGTAAATAATCTTTTCAATCAACCATTACGCCTCCGTAACTAATTCTAACTCGCATGCGCTAAACCGCCCCGTGGTTCTCTCCCACCCCGCGTGCCCGGGCTGCTGGCCACAGCCCACGTGCACCGAAGATGGGTCCGGTTCGACCCCGGTTCGCCCCCAGCTAGCTCATGGCAGCCAGAATGGGATCGGAATCACCACCGCCCGTGGCAACGAGGGCGGGATCGGGGCCCGGCCCGCACATGGCGACGAGGATGGGAATGAGATCGGGAGAGAATGTGCACGTAACAACTCACACGGAATTAAGAGAGAACACGCTAGAGTTAAAATTGGTTAGGAATTGCCCTATGGCACGATAATCAACGCCAAGTGAAAAGCTTTGTAGAATTAGAGATCCATATCGCTTACCACCAGGCGGGCGGAACGGGTGAAAGATTTGTAAGCGGCCGTTTGTCACTAAAGGGAGAAGAGGGAATCTCCGAAGACAGAGCCCCGAGAGAAAAGGAAGTGTACTTGCTCCCTGCGGCATTTGGGTGTATAATGAGAGATGAGCGGGTCCTGTTTAGGCCCCTCGATACCGTGTCCCTCACCGAACCCAACCTGGCGGGCAAAACGAACCCGACTTTCACCCGGGAGCGTGCCCGATGCCTACGATATGCTCGGGAAAATGAAGAACCGGAGCCCATCGGCCCGTTCTCTCCGTGTATGGTAATGTCTAGATTACGGGGTCGCGAGCTTCCATCCGAGCTCCGTGAAGATCTGGAGACGGAGGATCGCCCCGCGGACGAAAGAATGGCCTTGCGGTATGACAGGGGGGGAGAAGGTAGTGCAACTATTCGTACTATAATGAATCTAATGCAGAGAAGCCTAAGTTTGAAAACCCAGCAGCAGATGGCGATCCGATCGGTCAAAGAAGCGGCTGAGAAAAAGGAGCCTGAAACGCCAGTCCAAGATGGCGCCGAGCAAGAGGGAGACCGTGTGGAAGAACCGGAAAAGAAGAGTGGAGCTTCTAACGAAGCCGCGAGAGTTCAGTCAGCGACTCCGCCCATCGACGCAGCGTCGTCGCCGGCAACCCCGCCTAGCAACGCAGCAGCGTCCCGGCCGACCACGCCTTCCTGACGATGAAGGAGAGAGTCAAGCGGAGGAGAGCATCCGCCCTTCCTGCCTGAAGCAGCAACAGCAGCAGTAACCCTCGCGGCAGCAGTTCAGCCTTTAACAACATCAACTCCTGAAAAAAACAGCTTGCCCTGCAATCACGGTTGGCCCAGCAACGGATGGGCGAGATGTCGTCACCAGTCGCATTCGTGCTTGGACAGATCTACAACAATGGTATAAAGAATCTGAAATGGAATCTGAGGAAGCTATAATTTCATGGCTAGATCTTATGGCCACAGAATTTAAACGTGATTAAAGAGTAATCGTCTTTGTCAGTTGCCGAGACTGCGTATCCTGATGGAGCCAAAATTGTCTTATGATTGGGACTGTCAACACCCGACTAGGCCTCAGGGCACCAGACGACATGGATCCGATCTCCCACCACTGCCACCGAGAACCCTAGAGGAGCGATACATGTTTGGATTTCTCCTACAGCGTTCTGGACTTAACAAGCGGCAGCTTCAGGTTTTAGGGGACACAGGCCAATGGCAATTAGCTTATGAGTTAGGTTTCCGTTATTTAGAGGAGCCAGATGATGAATCTTCAACGATTTCGTCTAATTAAGCCATAGGAATCGTTTAAAATTGTTTAAGTTTGTTGAATTAGGTCATTAATCTGTTTTTGAGAGTTTTCTGTTTACAGATCCGGAATTCAGAGCGTGTAAGAGGGATGACATCACCAGAAGAAGTGAGGGCCTGACGTACGACTTTGTCACGATGCCCACTAAAGCCCTGATCATGCAATTTTATTATAAATCAGATTATGTGTTTATGTTGATTATTATTTCTTGATTGTTATGTAACTTGATCCCAGGACAGCGAATTTTATGTTTGTGTATTTGTTTGATGGCTTGTTTACTCGTTGGATGATTACGACAAACTTCTAGATTGCTCGGAAGAGTATGGCATAATTTAGCTATGCTCTCAGCAAGGGGGGATGTCACAACCCAAAGTTGTGATTTTTTGTTTGTGTGTGTGCTTCGGCACCACTAAATTATTTCCCACCAATTTTGTCGCTTTCTTTGCACAGTAGAGTTCTCTGCTGTTAGAGAGAACTCTGGTGCAACGGGGGATTTCCCGCCAAATTGTAGCTTCTTTGCAGTGTGCATCTCTTTCTTGCATCGTAGTGATGCATGTTGTAAAGAAGTTCCCGCCATTTGTATTAGGATTTATGCCACATTATTGGCCCATTCCTAATATAGGCACACGTGGCGGCTAGCGATTGGCTTGCTAGCTGTACATAAGGCTTGGGTAGCTTCCGCCCAAGCCGGAGGAGGGAGGACGAGAGAGATTCTGTGTGAAGATCTCCAAGCGCTGCGGACCCTCGCGGACCCGGCGCGTCTCCCCTAAGCAGGCAATAGAACCGAGTCTATGGAGCTTTCGCTTTTCGCCTCTCCCTGTCACCAAGCGCAATCCTAGACAAATCCCTTTCCTGAAACTTCGGACCCACGGAGCCTAAGTAACTCCGGGGAAACTTTTCGAACCCAACTTAACCGGACCCGCGGAGCCTAGCAAACTCCGTGGGAGCAATCGATTTGTCAGAGTCCTCCAACGAGGGTTCAAGCGGGAGCTGTGCCTGGAAACCTGTCCAGCCTACACCAATACCATCTTTGGGTGTAAGTAAACAATCTTTTCAATCAACCATTACACCTCCGTAACTAATTCTAACTCGCGTGCGCTAAACCGCCCCGCGGTTCTCTCCGGCCCCGTGTGCCCGGGCTGCTGGCCACAGCCCGCGTGCACCGAAGACGGGTCTGGTTCAACCCCGGTTCGCCCCTGGCTAGCTCATGGCGGCCAGAATGGGATCGGAATCACCGCTGCCCGTGGCAACGAGGGAGGGATCGGGGCCCGGCCCGCACAAGAATAAGATCACCTAAACCAGGGCTGTTCATCTTGTGGCTTAACAGCATCCTGTGCACTATCCATATCACTGCTGCTGTTGCACACACATATGTTTACATGTGTGTGCAATGGTATCTGCTGCCTGTGATGGCAGAAGCCATGCTCCGTGCACCCTCCATGGCACCTTGCAACCTGGCAGGTGTGTGAGTGGTCATGGAGAGTTTACACGCAGCAATGTAATGGGGGAATGGACCATCCTGCATCAGCTGTTGGAGGTGATGCTGTAACAGCACTTCACCATGATCAGCAGGTGTGGGCTAGGACCCCAGGGTAGGGTTGGAGAGGAGCTGGAGCTGGCACCCCTGTACATAGGCAGGCAGCTGTTAGCCACTGGTCCAGCCACAACTTGGGTACCACCAGGCTGGCAACACAGTAGCAGTGCAATGGGATGGGGAGGAACAGGGGACTCAAGCAGCATGACCTCTAAGGTGTGGGGTTGGGGGGAGGTCTCTGTGGTATGCAGCCTCCGGCTGTTCAGAAGATGCACAGCCTCAATCTAAACAGTTTTAAACCTCTATATAGAATAGAGAATGATAACCT
Source organism: Alligator mississippiensis (assembly GCF_030867095.1). Lineage (NCBI taxonomy): Eukaryota > Metazoa > Chordata > Crocodylia > Alligatoridae > Alligator > Alligator mississippiensis. The sequence goes on from NC_081829.1 coordinate 23,241,877, forward strand.
TAATCAAGAATACTTTTAGTTTTAAAATGTGAATGTTGTGAAAACTCATCCTATTACACCCCATGGAATGGCCTGAATCCTATTAAGATGCAGACACTTGACACCCTGTGCACCTAAGTTTTAACTCAGAAACAATTTAATGTAGCCACCATGTCCATTTGCACTTACTTTCTTTTGAAATCTGATTTTGCTATGGAAGCACAGAAATGCCATGCAAAACCTCCAGAATTATACTCAACCAAAAGCCACTACTAGCAACTGCCTGACACTGATAATAAGGGGCAAAGGGCCTATGTGTTAAAGCACCTCCCCAGAACACGGGAAACCCATATTATGGGTCAAGCACTCCCTGATATGATTTGAATCCTGATCTGCCATGCCACAGACCAGTGTCTTAACCAGAAGACACTTTAGGCACTTAACTTTAGGCACAAGGGAAAGTACATTCCTTTTGAAACTAAGCCACTGGGCAGCCAAAAGGGGAAGAGTCAAGGGGGCAGAAATAAAACAATGGAAATGCTGACTTTATGGCCTAGTGGGGTTGGATACTTCCCTCTGGTAGGGAGGGAGTCCTTGCTTGCAATACTGCTTGAGCATCTTTCTTTATATAATTATTAGGGGAAAATTGTGTAAATAGCCCTGGAAGCAGGCAGCAGACATAGGCTTCTTCTCATAGTGCTTAACCTAGTTGAAACTCCCTTCCAGTGGGGGTGAAAATGTCAACTCTGTACTTTTTGAAAATCCTGCTAGTGGAAGTTCTCATTACAGTAATTTTCATGCAGGAAATGCATCTTGGAAAACATTGCCTAGAATCTTGTACAGGAAGTACCGTGTGCTTGTGTTTGGAGAGAAGAAAGTAAAACTTGGTGGATGACTCAAGGCCCTTGACTTTCTTTTCAGAATGCTGAATACTAAACACAACTATACAGTATTCAGCATTCTCCAGTCTTCTGTCAGGAGCCCACTCCACTGTATGGGGCACAAGTCAGTGCCCTCTGCTGACAAGTCCCTCTTGAATTACATTTTTCCTGTGACACTTCTCACCAGACATTCACCTGACACAGAAGGGTAGAGTGAACATACTAACTATTGGTGGAATGACCCCATGCACTGCAGGCCACAGGCCCATCTCACTTGCACTGGGATACAGAATTCAACTGCCTTTTATCATCTCTCTTTCTCTAGCTGATCCCCCCTTGCCACCAGATGCATAGACGGCACAGCCAGTGACGCAATGGTGAGTCACAGGTGCTGGTCAACAAGCCTGTCTCCCCTTGGCAAGCACCAACAGCAGTGGGTGGAAGAGCACTTAAGGGAATGGTAGTGGAACCCCTTGGGCAAAGAAAATGTCCCCAGAAAAGTAGATGAGCCAGAATCCTATTGCCCAATAGTACCCACACTACTGGGCCCACACCCATCCAGAAAAGGTGCAGTTGCGGATGTGATAAGGTGGGCACTTCCTTCCATTTGGAGTGGTGTTCCAGCTAGAAGCTGCAGCAGGCCTGTACAATTGTCTTGAGTTTCAACTTGTCATCGGAGTCCTATAGTCCCTGCTAAGAAAGAAGGGGGAGGGCCCATGGCAACCCCTTCTTTCCTTGTTCTGCTTAGGTGTACGCATCAAAGGTCTGTTCTTGATGGTTGCTCATCCTGGTGATGAAGGACCCTGGCATTCAGCAGCAGCTAAGATGTCCAAACAGCCTTATTTAGGGGCCGGCTAGCCCCAATCCAGGGAAAGCCCTAGAAAAGGTGGGCTAAAAAAACTTCTTTCCAACTTCTTCTTTCCTGGCTCTAAACTTAGCATTGCTTGTTGGAACATTCTCATTGTGTTGACCGGACTTGAACTGAAACACCACAAGCTTTAGAAAACAGCCATAGCTGATAGAGCACTACATTAACTGAGCATTGATATTACAGCCCTCAGTGAGATGAGACTTTCAGAAACTGGATCACTAGATGAAATACACTATCACTTCTGATAGTCTGGGAAACCTGACAATGAACCAAGGATACGTGGTGTTGGATTTGGTATTAAGAACTTTGTCCTCAGTACTTGTACCCTTTTAGTATCTATCAATGAGAGGAGCATATGGCTGGATTTGAACTCAGGAACCCTGACTCTTCTTTCCACCTAAGGACCAACACTTAACTACTCCAAACAGCAAAAACATAAGTTTGATTCCCAACTAGAACAAATCAAGAATGTCCCCACAAGGAACAGACTCTCTGTTCTTGGTGATTTCAGTGCCTTGTGGGTAAGGACTGGGTGGACTGGCCACCATGGCACAGGTAGCCTCAACAAAAGTGGCCAGTGTGTCCTTGAGCTTTGTGCCTCTTTTGAGCTGATAGCCTTGAACACCTATTTTGCTGGCAGCAGCCACAGCAAAGTCACATGGAAGCAACCCTGCTCAGGACACTGACATCAGCTTGACCTTATCCTGATCCATTGCAGAAACAGTCTCAATATACTGCATGCTCAGTCAATGCATAGCACTGGCTGTGACACTAACCATGCCCTTGTAAGGGGCAAGCTCTAATTACATCCTAAGAAGATGCATCATGTGAAGCCAAAAGGCAAACCTCACCTCTACATCACTAACATGAAGGACTCTGACACTTATGCAAAGTTTCAATGAGTGCTTGAGTGTGTTTCTGAGAAATAATTAACTAGATTCCCCTAATTCTGACACCTTGAGTCTGTCCCCAGAGTGGTAACGTGCATTCCTGGGGACAAAAAGCAGCAACACATATTTGTGCCAGTGCTAGTTGTCCCTAGGGAAACACCCTTGCACACATTTTCTGGCTTGCAGCAAATTGCCCCAGGTGGCATAGGGGAAGCTGCCGCTGAGCTGGCTCCAGCAGCCTTACCTGGGGACCTGGGGGCTTTCTCAGGCTTCAGTTGCAACAATCTGGGTACACAGAGCCTGGCTGGCAGCTGGAGCTTGGCTCTGACCACCTAAACTCTGATTTCAGGTGGCACTACGTGCGCCACTCAATTTTTTTCTGGCACAGGTATTTTTGACATTAGGATTTTACAGTGTTAAAAAAACCACTCCACTGCAAATTAGCAGTGTGGTGAATGTCTTCATGTGCAGCGTAAGCAGTTTTTGGCACCACAGACTGGCCTGTGGTGCCACAAACTGCACATGCACACTTGTGGGGATGCACCCCTTGTGGGAAAATGTCAAGAATAAGACACTGGCTACTGCAGCCACTCAGAAAAGAAAAAGCAAGCTCACCTAACTTTACTTCAACAACCAATTAAGTGCATAAATTTCAAGTTCAAAGAAACTAAGGCTACAGTCCAGAAAGCCATCAGAGAATGTGTCCAGAAGTATTGGCAAGACCTGTGCAAAAAGATTCAGATCTGCTTTGAAAGAGGGGACCATCGTGATTCATAGGTTCATAGATGTTTGTGTCAGAAGGGACCTTAACAGATCATTGAGTCTGACCCCCTGGCCTGGACAGGAAAGAACGCTGGGGTCAGATGACCCCAGCCAGGTGTATGTCTAGCCTCCTCTTAAAGAAACCCGAGGTAGGGGAGAACACCACCTCCTTTGGAAGCCCATTCCAGATTTTGGCAACCCTTACCGTAAAGAAGTTCTCCCTGATGCCTAACCTAAATCTGCTCTCCATCACTTTCTGGCCATTGTTCCTAGTTACCCCAAGGGGTGCCCTGGTAAACACAGCAACTCCTATTCCTTGCTGTCCCTCCCCCAATTAATTTGTAGGTGGCCTCAAGATTGCCTCTCAGCCTTCTCTTGCAGAGGCTGAAGAGATCCAGGGCCCTCAATATCTCTTCATAGGACTTTGTCTGCAGGGCCCTAACCATACAAGTGGCCCTCCTCTGAACCCTCTCGAGGTTGTCACATCCTTCTTGAAGTGTGGTGCCCAAAACTGGACACAGTACTCCAACTGCAGCCTGACTAATGCCGCATAAAGGGGAAGTATCACCTCCTTGGACCTGTCTGTCATGCACCTGCTAATGCATGATAAAGTGCAGTTAGCTTTACTGATCACTTTGTCACATTGATGACTCATGTTCATCTTGGAGTCAACAGTGACTCTGAGATTCCTTTCCACTACCATGCTTCTGAGAAGGTCCTCCCTCCTCAAGCCTGTAAGCGTGCTGGTGATTCCTTCTCCCTAGGTGCACCACCTTGCATTTGTCCTAATTGAACTGCATCCTTTTCTGTTCCGCCCAGTTTTCCAACCTGTCCAGATCTACCTGGATTCATTCCCTACCCTCTGGTGTGTTAGCCTTACCTCATAATTAATTGGTATCGTATGCAAATTTGAACAGAGTGCTTTCCATGCCCTCATCCTCTGAGCTAGCACTGATACACCTAAGCTAAGTGGCAGGGTGGCAATTTAAAATCTTGCAGCTGGGAGGAAGGGGCAGTTAGAGCAAGCTGAGAGCTGGGAGCCAGGCTGTGAAAAGCCTCAACACACCCAGCTCTGCCCCTTCAGTTTTTAAATTGCTGCCCCTGCTGCTCAGCTGAGTGGTGAGAGAGCAAAAGGAGCCAGAGGGGCTGGGAACCAGGCATACAGATGCTTTCAGCAGCACAGCTCACAGCTTCCTTTTTCTGTCTGTGATGCCCAACTGACATGGATTAGTGTAGGGAGAGGCAGGTGACAAGGATCAGGAGCCTTGTTCACCACATTGAAATGCCACCACCTCACCCTGCACTGCTCTGGATCAGCCCAGAGCAGCATGGGGCAAGACAGGCTGCCCTGCCCCTGTGGCAAGGTTCTCAGAGCTTTACTAGAGCAGCTGAGGGCTCCCCACATCCCTCCCTACATTTCTTCAGGTCAGCCTAAAAGAGTGCAAGGAGCTGGGGCTATTCTTCTGTTGGGGGGAAGCGGGGACTGAGAGGGTTCCCAGCACAGGAGAATGCCCCCTCCTGCTGATTGGCAGGATGGGTGGTCATTCTCCTGGGACAGGAATGCTCCATGACTTTCTGTGGCACCTGCTGCTTTTCAGAAGATGCCAGCTGACACTTGACAGCCTGCCCCCTTCCCAGACAGGATACAGGACAGGCTGTCAATTAATAGGCTACCAAAGAGGGGAGGGGAGAGGTGGGGAGGGCGGTGAGCCAGAGAGCGGGCCTCTGGTGCCTACTGTCCAAAAAGCTTGCCTGGGAAGCTCTCCAGCCATGGGGATGGAGGAACATCTGTACATTCCAGATGTTCTGGGCTATGTCAGAAGAAATTTCTTCTAGTAGAAATGAGCATCGGTATACAGGCTATGTCTTTTGCCTTCCAATGAAGGGAAATTCCAAGCAGATGGACATATTTTAAAATATATTAAAAGCTTTTCATTGAAAGAATTAAGGTGTTGCACCTCCTGAGCAATGGGTGGTCTATTGAAATGAATGGAAGACAAGTGCAATTCTGCACAGCAAAATAGAATGTATCTCTGAAGGCACACTAGCTCCCCATTACAAGCATAAGGGAAGTATGTATCTATATAAACAAAGCATAGTCCTGTGCCTGGTCATGTTTAGCTTGAAAAAGAGTAAATTAAATTGTAGATGTCTTATCAGTGAAGATGTTAGCCTTAGGGGTGTCATTGTATTCCCTTTGTGATTGTCTAAGTATCCAGATTTGCCCATCTACATGGCCCATCTGCGGAAGGCCACTCCCCTGGGCCATGATCCCGAACTTCCAGTTGCCTGCCAGCAGTCCTGCAACCAGAAAGGGCCAGTGGAGCGCTTTATGTTTGACACCCATGCCCCAGAGGAACATTCTGTGCCATAATGTAAAATATGCCATGAAAATGCTGCATCTAGCTTTTTATAGCAGAGAATACAGTGTGTAAAGAAAGCCATCTCCCTTTTAAAGTAGAGATGAGAATCTGATCTTAATTCCACTTACATAAATCTGGAGTAGCTTATATGATGTCACTTGATTTAGTCTCAGTTTATACAACTGGATCAAAATTTATTCCATCAGGTTTTGCACTGTATTCAGTTACAAATAGTGGAAACTCTGAACATAAGAGGGAAAGATCATTAAACAAGAAAAGACTTACACAAACAGAGGGAAATAAGTGGTGTGCTAGGTTATTTATTAGGAATGCTTTTAGATATAGTCACAGTTTTACTACATTAGCAGTAGAGGGATTCAAGCAAAACATGCAAAGGCTTAAGAGTCCAAGAAATAAATGTAATTTATTAATAAATTAGATTGTTTAATGTGAAAAAGCTAAATAATGTTGTAATCCTTCCACATGTACTTAAAAAAAATCACACAGTATGAAAAATTGTTGGCCACCTACAGTGCATGTATGAACATGAGTGGAAGTAATGAAAACACACAGGAGTTACCAGACTACTATCGTATAGGGACAGTGACAGGCAAAGTCTAACTCCAGAAGAAATAGAAGGGATGTCCAACAGGAAATGTTTGTTTGGTGGTACAGGAAACACTGAGTCAAACATCCTCCTAAGTCCAGCAGGCATCAGGCTGGACAAAACAGTGATGTGGCCAACAATGCATCTAGGGCTGAGCAGCCTTCTAGCACCAGCACAGAGCAGAACTTGATCTCAAACCTCTGCAACCACTCTAACTGCTCTGCTTTTCTATGATTTCTATGATTATTGCCAATACCAGCTGGACAGCTAATTGATTGATAGGCTAAAGAAAGGGTTTCAAGCTCATTTGGCACTGTGGGCTGGACAAGTGTCACTAGGTCAGTCTACAGGCTGGATTGGGACCGATTCCCTGTACAGCACTGGGTCCAGCTCACGTACAGCATACAGTGGCCCTCAGGGCCAGCACAGGGTGCCTGCTACCCACAAACAGCACAGGGGGTTGGTCCAGGGTGCCACATGCAGCCCACACCCCAAACCCCTTGTGCCACATGTGCTCCGGGTCCAGCCCACACTGCAGTCAGCACATATCCCATGCCTGTACTGTGGACATATGCACAGTGAGCCCTCAGGCTAGCATGTGCTGTACCTGGTGCATTGGACTGGATTAGCTGTACACACTGCATGTGGCACAGGCTAGTACAGATCACATGTTCCATGTGGCATCTTGCTGACTGACCTTGTGCACTGGGTCTGTCATAGCCCATCTCAGATTAGCTTAAACTAAATGACCTCATGGTCCCTTCTGGCTTTAAACTCTATGAATCAATAAACAACTCAATGGTTCTCCCTCAGTTCCTATGTTCAACCAGTATCCTGCCTTCCATACACTTGCCCACATTTGAACATTTCCAAGCTTGCTCACTGTGTGTATGTAAAAGCTATTCAGACTCATTATTATAACCTTCTCAGTCTAACATCCAGCTTAGCACAGGCCAGGGAATTCTCATCCTACGATTCCTGCATGCAACCCAGTAACCTTGGTTTGAACTAGCTTTTAGAGAGGCATGCTGTCCTGATTTAAAGGCTGCAAGTGAAGGGGAATCCACTGTGTCCCTTGGTAGTCTGTTCACTGTAAAAAGTGTGTATTTATAAATGGTCAAAGTTTGACAAAGGGAAGGAAAGCTTGAGGAAGACGATCCATCCAGGGAGAACTACACAGGGATTTTGTCCTCCTATGAGATTCAGACTTTGTTTCAGTTTGTTTTTGGAATGAAAGCAAAACAGCTTGAACTTGTTTGTGTAAAGAAATACAAAAAAAAATCATTATTCAAAATCAGAATAGCTGGTCTGAATACTCCATGGGGGAGACAAAGAAAGCAAGGGATCTAGGAGACACAGCTGATCTGACCAGTGGCATTCCCAGGGCTTCCAGGCTCCCTTGCCTGGCTCATGGGCAGGAAAGAGGAGCTTGCAAGTTGGGATTCTCAGACTTTCTTGACTCTCAGGTCCAGCTGGTTGCATGGACCATCCAGCTTCATTCTGGAAGCTCTCTGTTCCCTAACTCCAAAGCAAACTACCTGCCTGGCTGACCCAAGTTGCAGACTCTAGAAATCCCAGCTCCCCAGCAGCCTGTTCAGCAAATTTCAGACAAGTCAGACAAGCAAGCTGTTAGGAAGCCAGGCAGGCATTAATTCTTGCCTGATATCCAGCAAAAATGAACCATTTACATAAGCAGGCAAAGTTATTTGGGTAGACATGATATCATTTATTAGACCAAGTGAGTAGTTGGAAAAGAGTTCTTAGCAAGCTTTTGGGTGCAATCATCCTTTAGGCATAGGAAGTCTCAACTGTTCTGAGACTCCAACCAGTCTCAGAGACTCTTTCCCAACTACTCAGTTGGTCTAATAAAAGATATCACATCTACCCAAAGAACCTTGCCTGCATATGTCCTTAGACCAACATGGCTACAATCAAAACCCCTTTACATAGAAGATTTAGACTTTGAGAAACAAGCAAATTCTAGCAAGAAAATGCCAGAATTTCCCCAACCATCTCTACATTTAGGAAATTGCCATGCAGGGTCTCAATGAAACTTGTGTTGGGAGAAAACAGATTCAGTTTAAATTTCCTATCCTGAAGAAATCATTAAAATATATACAGTTCAGAAAGCTTGAAGTTTTTTATAAGCTTTCTCAATATTAGACTAGAAAAAACTAAAGAGCTGTCAGAAAACTAGGGAAAAAATTAAAAAGAATCATATTTAAGTGTTTCTAATTTCAATATACTCAATATACCTTAAAACTCTGTCATATATTATATTTGCTTTCCTACCAGAGGCTAGATTTCAGTTTTTGCCCTCATTTATACCACTGTCTAGCTGAAGTAACTCTATTAAATTCATATTGCTGTAACTGACAGTGGAATTTGACTCTGGAGGCTAACCATGACCAAAGCCAAATCACTTGCTTTGCTAATGAACCAGTGAATTTCTTCACCACTACAAAAAAAAAACAAACCCAAGTCATTACACTTTCAGATAGCTGCATTTTCTAAAAAAAAAAACAGAAAAAAAATCATTAAGCAGAGTGATAGCAATCATCATGTCCTGGAACAGTTCAGTGCTTTCAAAAAAGCTACTTTTCACTGAATAGCTTTTAATCAGATTGTTTTGCAAGGTATAATCCACATAAGAGCAGGAAAAGGCATCTGACTAACAGCAGCATTATTTCAGAAAAATCTATAACAAAAAAAAACACTCCGTATCTAAGACACCCTGTATGTATTTTAGAGAATATATTTGGGAAGTATTCATGGTGGAAAAATTACCTAGAAAATTTGTCCTGAAGAAACTATGATGTTTCTCTATTTGCTGCCACACCATCTGTATGTACGCTACCTTTCCAAAACTTTCCATGATACATCCAGGTAAATACAGGTTTCCCTCACTGTATGTGGGTTCTGTATTTGTGGATTCGCCCTTTTTATACCAAAAATTTCTTTTACGTGAGGTAAATTCACTCATATGTGATCAGTGTGGTGGTTGCCCACAGTCAGCTGTTTTGTGCAGTGCATTGTGGGAGTGACACACACCAAAATATAGTCTCCTGTGTGGATCTGTGCTCCTTGCTCGTTGGCTGCAGCACACATGCCTGTAGTTGCTATCCCCATTATGGTAACAGTCGCCACCACCCTGCACTCGTGTGTACTGTCTGCTGTCGGTGAGTACCAAAATTGTCTTATAAAAGTGGTAGAAATGGGTCTGGGGATCAGTACAGTCGAGGTCTTGGAATTTATCACTATTTGTTATATAATAAAGTAGGTTTCCTTTATGTAAATTCGAGTTTTGCATTGTTTTCCAGGAACTCATGTACAGCATAAAGCAAGGAAAACCTATACAAAGCAAGCTGGTCTGAAGCTGCACAATGCAATATATTTTTGTTTGGCTAAGCAGCTTTGTAATCAGGTCCCATCCCAGGGATGGCCACGACACTCCTGGACCCCCCCCCCCACCCCCTCCAGCCCTCGTCCCTTTCCTTAAAGGATCCTCCCCTTCTGCTCACTTGCCATGCCTTGATATAAAATGTGTACTTGTGAAAAGGGAGGCTGCCCCAAGGATACTATGGCCAGGTCTTGTACTAATTAGCACAGATGCTGCTACTCGTTGCATTAAGGGCTGATTATGTGGCCTGCTCATCTCCCCTTTTAGCCACTCCCAAGCCTAACAGATGTTTACCAATGATTGAGTGCTAAGCTCCATAGGCCTGCAGTCACTGCCCCTGCTGCATTCAGGCCTTTCGCTAGTTAGTCATTACTTCCCACCGACTCCACCACCTGGCCCTGCTTCTTCTCACTCCTCATGGGCCATGGGTCCCTGGTTCTCATTCCTGACGGGCCATGGGTCCATGAGCCCACCTGCTCTAATCAATCTGCAGCTGTGGCCCTGCTCCTCAACCTTGGCCCCTATCCCTCAGGCCCTGGCCCCACTCCCAAGCCAGTTGAGACCTCCAGCTGCTGGTCTTACCAACCCCAGCTCAAATATTAGTCTGAAAATGAACACTCAGATCTTGATTGAGAACTCAGCTCCCAATCATGCACTAGGTATTTTGGGAACTGTAGTTCTACCTAGTGACAGCCATTTTGAAAATGAACAGGGGAGGAAATCCCGGACATTTTGCTTGCATTTAAAAAACCCACCCAGATGCAGCACAGGGGGCCAAAAAGGAGGACACGTCCAGGAAAACCCTAGCCTCACCTGTAGCCTGCTTCTCCTGCAGCCTGTCTACCCTTAAAGTAGCAGGAGCCCCAACCTCCCTGCTACAATCTTCCATTCATGTTGCCCCTCAGTACACTTAGCAGAGTTCAAAAAGACATTTTCAAATACATTTTAAAGATGTCATATTTGGCAATTATAATCTTTACGAGACACAAGACACTTCAAAAATTTCAGCAAGATGTCCCCTCCACATATGGTATTAAAATCTGGGTGATATTTATAGTAAATTATTATAGACAGCTTCTTGCCCCAAATCCCTTTTGGGAAACATTCTATTTTAAGTGGTTAAGCATTATTAATTCCTTAGGTAACCATTGAAAATGTTCATCCCGTAGGTTCCAAACTTTTACTGCTTTCCAGAAATATGAAACCAATCTTCACCGAGATTTCAAAACAATGACTGTCTACAGCATTCTATTTCCAAATACAACTGCTAATAATTTTTTGTGGCTACTTTTTAAACAAGAAATCCTGTTTTTATCAAAAATACTAATACCAATTCTGCTAAAAACATATTGTGAAACATTTTGATACTATTCAAAATGTCCCATTTCAACATGCTCTGAATGCAAAAATCTGCTTTTTTATTTTGAAATTTGCCTTATAAATTTCATAGATTTCATAGACATTAGGGCTGGAAGGGACCTCGGAAAATCATCTAGTCCAGCCCCCTGCCCCAGCGGCAGGAAGTCAGCTTGGGTCACAGGAGCCCAGCAAGATAAACATCCAAATGACGCTGTCAGGGGGGCGATCAGCTGGAAGAGTCCCAGACTACACAAGTGGGACTAGGGTGGGGACCATGTACAAAAGAAAAAAAAATAATAACACAAGAAAAACACTTACCTGCAGCAGGACCCATGGTGCAGCTGGAATGAAGGAGGGAACCTGCATGGGTTGTAAGCTGCGCCTTTATCCAGCTGAAGCCAGACAGTGACGTCATCAGCAATCACCTACCAGTAGAGATTAAAAGGGCCACCAGCGAAGATGGAGGAGGAGAGAGGGAGAGAGAGTCAGGGAAGACTCTCAGTGCCGGCAGAAGTACTCAGGAGGATAGAGAGCTGGTGAAGGCTGTCTGTACCAGCAACAACCGGGATGTCAGGGAAGCAGGAGAGCCAGAGGAGGCTCTCTGCACTGGAAAAGACTGGTGTGAGCACCAAAAGAGGAAGCCTAGCAGGGCAGTAGTAGACTTGGCAGCAGCTCACAGCACAAGCAGCAGCCAACTAGTTCATAAAGGACCGCAGGATGCTGGAAGCGGAACACCTAAGACAACTTCAGAGGTGAGCGACTCTGTAAGCCACATTCAACGGCGTGAGGGGAGTAGCAACCCGGGGGGGGAGCCGTAGCCATCCCTGACCAGACAACGGGTCATCTCCCAGTGAGGTCCCAGGTACCGGGACATATTGACTACCAGGGATGAAGACATAGAGATATTTAGAGAGAATGACGAGTAGGTGCCTCTGTATCCTATCAGTAGGTCTGGGGAAGGAAACCAGATGGACCCTTCCCAACTTGTAATTGTTTCATTTTTTTCTTTGCCACCTTTTGGAGGGGTTGTGTGGTGGGATAAATGATGCCAGGGTACAAAGTCCCCTAGCCAGAAAGGCAGTCCCAGTTAAAGGGAGAGAGCACAGAATAGAGGCGCTGGCAGGGCGACTCCTTCCCGTCCCTCCTTTTTTTTGTTGTTCTCTTTTGGTAATTGTTTGATCTTTTCGGGTACCGGCTTGAGGCAGCTTAGGGCAGGAGGAGGCCCAACTTAGGCCATATAGTGAATCAGTTGAGCCACCACAAGAGAAAGTGCTGGGGTTGCAAGGCTCAGGAAAACGTCGAGGTCCAGAGCACAACAGCATCGGAGGAGTGGCTGACAAGATCCAGTGACCCGTCAAAGGTGGGCATGAGGCTGGGGTGTAGGGGAGGTGGAGCCCCACGGACAGCCGTTGAGGAAACCCTGGCGGTTTGCCGCCCCCCCCCCCCTGAAATTACATTCAAAGTCATGGCAGATGAGTCTGGGGGCAGCCACCTAGGTGATAAGCATCTACCTCACAGTTTACAAGAAACCTTGGGACTTCCGTTGCTGACCGTCCAGGCCATGGCCACACACGAATGGCTGTTTGAGGCCAGGCAGTCACAGACTCTTAAAGGAATTCAGAGTAGGTGCTTGCACCACCTCTTGTGGCAGTCTGTTCTTGGGGGCTTGGAATGTAAAGAAGTTCTTCCTTAGGTCCAGCCTAAAACAGTCTTGGAGAAGTTTGTGACCGTTTGACCTCATCATTGCTGACTGACTTGCCAGCTTGCCCCAGCCCCAGCCCTGGTAAAATCTGTGGGCAAGGAAGGAGCCCCCCAGGGGGCACTTGCCTGCCTGTACACAAATGCCAGGAGTTTGGGGAATAAGCAGGAGGAGCTCATCCTCCTGCTCAGTGCAAACAATTACGATGTCATAGGGATCACGGAGACCTGGTGGGACTCCACCCATGACTGGACCACGGGGATAGATGGCTATACCCTGTACAGGAGGGATCGTGTAGAGAAAAGGGGCGGGGGTGTAGCTCTCTATGTTAAGGAAAGCTACGCGTCCCTGCAAGCCGATATTGGCGACCAGGGTGGACGGCTGGAGACCCTCTGGGTTAAAATCCGTGGGGAACACGGCACAGGGGACACAATGGTGGGAGTCTATTACAGACCTCCCACCCAAAGTCCTGAGCTAGACCAGGAGTTTGCCCAGGAACTGGCTGAGGCAGCTTGCTCCAGGACCATGGTTGTCATGGGTGACTTCAATTACCCAGACATCTCGTGGGAGGATCGCTCAGCAAAATCTGAGCGGTCGCAGAGCTTCCTCTCATGCGTGGATGACCTCTACCTGACTCAAGAAGTCTATGGGCCAACGAGAGGCAAAGCGCTGCTCGACCTGGTGCTGGCTACTGGGGAGGACCTAGTCGGCGACCTAGTGATCGATGGGAAGCTGGGTGACAGCGACCACGAGCTGATCACCTTCACCATCCGCCGAAAAGCTGGCAAGTCAGTCAGCAACATGCAAGTCCTTGACTTCAGGAAAGCTGACTTTGACAAGCTCAGGAGGCTTGTCAGTGAGGCCCTAAGGGACTGTGACCACAGGGAGAGGGGAGTTCAAGAAGAGTGGTTGCTCCTCAAGGGAGCGATCCTCAATGCACAAACTAAGTCTATTCCATCTCAGAGGAAAGGCAGCAAGAGGGGACAGCAGCCCCCCTGGCTCTCCAGGGACCTAGCAGACCTCCTGAGGCTAAAAAGAAAGGCCTACCAAGGATGGAGGATGGGAGTCACCTCCAAGGAGGATTATTCTGCACTGGTCCGGTCCTGTAGGGAGCAGACCAGGAAAGCCAAGGCTGCAACTGAACTCCAGCTAGCTTTGAGCATCAAGGACAATAAAAAGTCCTTTTTCAGATATGTGGGGAGCCGGAGGAAAAGCAGGGGCAACGTTGGACCCCTGCTGAACCAGATGGGGCAACTGACAACTGACGCCCAGGAAAAAGCCAACCTATTAAAAAGGTACTTTGCGTCAGTCTTTCATCAGCCCCATGGGACGCCCATGCCCGCTACAGGGCCGGGAAGTCCGGGTGAGGGTGATCCCCTGCCCTCCATTAATGCTGATTTTGTGAAGGAACATCTTGAGAAGCTGGATACCTTCAAGTCAGCCGGCCCTGACAATCTTCACCCCAGGGTACTCAAGGAGCTGGCGAGCATCATAGCCCAGCCTCTAGCGCGGATCTTTGAAAACTCTTGGCGCTCTGGTGTAGTGCCCGAAGACTGGAAGAAGGCCAACGTGGTGCCTATCTTCAAGAAAGGGAGGAAAGTGGATCTGGCTAACTATAGGCCCATCAGCCTGACTTCTATCCCGGGGAAGATCTTAGAAAAGTTTATTAAGGAGGCCATCCTTAATGGACTGGCCGGCGCCAACATCTTAAGGGATAGCCAGCACGGGTTTGTTGCGGGTAGGTCTTGCTTGACCAATCTCATTTCCTTCTACGACCAGGTGACCTATCACCTGGACAAGGGAGATGAGATTGATGTCATATATCTTGACTTCAAAAAAGCCTTCGATCTGGTGTCCCATGATCGTCTCTTGGAGAAACTGGCCAATTGTCGCTTTGGGTCCCCCACGATCCACTGGCTGGAAAATTGGCTCCGGGGTCGGACCCAGAGGGTAGTAATTGATGGAAGTCACTCATCGTGGTGTCCTGTGACCAGTGGGGTCCCCCAGGGCTCTGTCCTTGGACCCATACTGTTCAACATCTTCATTAATGATGTGAACACTGGAGTCAGAAGCGGACTGGCCAAGTTCGCCGATGACACCAAACTTTGGGGCAAAGCATCCACACCAGAAGACAGGCGGATGATCCAGGCTGACCTGGACAGGCTCAGCAAGTGGGCGGATGAGAATCTGATGGTGTTCAACGCCGATAAATGCAAGGTTCTCCACCTTGGGAAAAAAAACCCACAGCATCCTTATAGGCTCGGCAGTGCTATGTTGGTTAGCACTATGGAAGAAAGAGACTTGGGGGTCATCATTGACCACAAGATGAACATGAGCCTGCAATGCGATGCTGCGGCTAGTAAAGCGACCATAACGCTGGCTTGCATCCATAGATGCTTCTCAAGCAAATCCCGGGACGTCATTCTCCCCCTGTACTCGGCCTTAGTGAGGCCGCAGCTGGAGTACTGTGTCCAGTTTTGGGCTCCACAATTCAAAAAGGATGTGGAGAAGCTTGAGAGAGTCCAGAGAAGAGCCACGCGCATGATCAGAGGTCAGGGAAGCAGACCCTACGATGACAGGCTGAGAGCCCTGGGGCTCTTTAGCCTGGAAAAGCGCAGGCTCAGGGGTGATCTGATGGCCACCTACAAGTTTATCAGGGGTGACCACCAGTATCTAGGGGAACGTTTGTTCACCAGAGCGCCCCAAGGGATGATGAGGACGAATGGTCACAAACTGCTACAAGATCGTTTCAGGCTGGACATAAGGAAGAATTTCTTTACTGTCCGAGCCCCCAAGGTCTGGAACAGCCTGCCACCGGGGGTTGTTCAAGCGCCTTCATTGAACACCTTCAAGATGAAACTGGATGCTTATCTTGCTGGGATCCTATGACCCCAGCTGACGTCCTGCCCTTTGGGAGGGGGGGCTGGACTCGATGATCTTCCAAGGTCCCTTCCAGCCCTAATGTCTATGAAATCTATGAAATCATCCCATGGGGCGCTCTGGTGAACAGGCATTCCTCCACATCCTGATGTACACCCCCTATATACTTATAGGCAGCCACTAGGTCCCCCCTAAGCCTGCGCTTTTCCAAGCTGAATAGTCCCATTGCTCTCAGCCTCTCATCATAAGACCTGTTTTCCTGCCCTCTGATAATGCATGTGGCTCTCCTCTGGACTCTCTCAAGCTTTTCCACATCCTTTTTAAATTGTGGAGCCCAGAATTGGATACAGTATTCCAGCTGCGGCCTCACCAAGCCCGAGAACAGCAGCAGGATGACATCCTGGGATTTGCTAGAGAAGCATCTATGGATGCAAGCCAAAGTTTTGCTCGCTTTGCCAGCTGCACATCACATTGGTGGCTCATATTCATCTTGTGGTCAATCATGACGCCTAAGTCCCTTTCAGCCATCGTGCTAGCAAGGATAACACTGCCAAGCCTATAAGCATCCTGCAGGTTTTTTTTCCCCAAGGTGGAGTACCTTGCATTTTTTGGAGTTGAAGGCCATCAGGTTTTTGTCTGCCCATTTTCTGAGCCTGTCAAGGTCAGCCTTGATCATCATAAGCCCTGGATCACCATCCTGTCCTTTAGTGTGGATGCTTTACCCCAAAGTTTGGTGTTATAAGTGAACTTGGCCAGTCCACTCCTGACACCAATGTCCACATCATTAATGAAGACGTTGAAAAGGATAGGCCCAAAGACAGAGCCTTGGGGGACCCCACTGGTCACAGCGCACCACAGTGATTGACTTCCATCAACAACCACTCTTTGGGTCTGACCACGTAGCCAATTCCCCCAGCCAGTGGACTGTGATGTAGTCGAGGCCGCAGTTGGCCAGTTTTTCTATAAGACGATCGTGGGATACCAGATCGAAAGCTTTTTAAAGTCTAGATATATGATGTCAATCTCTTCTCTCCTGTCCAGGTGATATGTCACCTGGTCATAGAAGGAAATGAGATTGGTCAGGCAAAACTACCCGCAACAAACCCATGCTGGCTATCCCTCCAGAAGTTGCCTTCAGCCAGTTTGTCAAGAATGGTCTTTTTGATGATTTTCTCCAAGATCTTCCCAGGCATAGAGGTCATGCTGATGGGCCTGTAGTTCCCTGGATCTACTTTCCTCCCTTTCTTGAAGATAGGCATCACATTGGCCTTCTTCCAGTCTTCAGGAACTTTGCCTGAGTGCCATGAGTTCTTGAAGATCTGTGCCAGTGGCCGAGCTGTGATGTTTTCCACCCCTGGGGTGTAAGCTGTCTGGGCCAGCTGACTTGAAAGTGTCTAAACTCTCAAGGTGTTCCTTCACATGGTCAACATTGATGTGGGGTAATAGTTCTCCCTCACCCTGGCTGGCCCATACTGTATTGGGTAGGGCTGTCCCTTGGGGCTGGTGAAAAATGGATGCAAAATACCTGTTGAGCAGGTTGGCTTTTTCCTGGGCATCAGTTGTCAGTTGACCCATATGGTTTAGCAGAGGTCCAATGTTACCCTTGCTTTTTCTTCAGCTCCCCACATATCTAAAAAAGGACTTTTTATTGTCCTTGATATGTGTAGCCAGTTGGAGTTCAGTCGCAGCCTTGGCTTTCCTGGTTCGCTCCCTACAGGTCCAGACCAGTGCAGAATACTTCTTTGGGGTGGATCCAGCCTTCCATCCATTATAGGCCTTTCTTTTTAGACACAGGAGGTCCACTAGTTCCAGCCAAGGGGGGGCTGCTGTGCCCTTTTGCTGCCTTTCCTCTGAGACAGGATAGACTTTGCTTGTGCATCCAGGATTGCTCCCTTGAGGAGCAACCACTCTTCGTGAACAACCCTCCCCTTTGGGTTGTGGTCCCTTAGGGCCTCTCCAACAAGCCTCCTGAGCTTGTCAAAGTGAGCTTTCCTGAAGTCGAGGACTTCTGCTTTGCTGACTGAATTGCCTGCTTTATGGCAGATGGTGAAGGTGATCAGCTCATGGTCACTGTCTCCCAGCTTCCCTTCAATTGTTAGGTCACTGATTGAATCATCCCCCATTGCCAGTACCAGGTCAAGCAGTGCTTTGCCTCTCATTGGTCCATAGACTTGTTGAGTCAGATAGAGCTCATCCACACACATGAGGAAGCTTTGCGACTGTTTGGATGTGGCCAAGATGTCAGGGTAGTTTAAATCTCCCATGACAACCAGGCACTGGGGTTGTGCAGCCTCAGCTAGTTCCCTGGCAAATTCCTGATCAAGCTCTTGATCCTGGCTGGGAGGTCTGTAGTAGACCCCCACCATTATGTCCCCTGTGCTTTCTTCAACATGGATTTTGACCCAGAGAGTCTCCAATCATCCCCCCTGGGTTCCAAAGTCAGCTTTCAGGGATGCGTAACTTTCCTTGACATACAGAGCTACCCCCCCCACTCACCCCTTTTGCCCACACGATCTCTTCTGTACAAGGTATAGCCATCTATACCTGTAGCCCAGTCATAGGTGGAGTCCCACCAGGTCTCCACTATCCCTATGAGATCATAATCCTTTTGGTTTAGCAGGAGGACCAGTTCCTCCTGTTTTCTCCCCAGGCTCCTGGCATTGGCATACAGGCATGTAAGTGTCCCATTGGGGACCCTTGCCTTTCCTACACATCGCTCTGGGGCTGGGGTAGGGGTGGGTTCCCTTGAGTGCCTTAGCCTGGTGGGTTTACAAAAACTACCCAGTGGGCTTGCAGTAGCAGTACTCCCCCCATCCTCTGGTAGGCTCAGTTTAAAGCCCAGTTGAGCAAGTCAGCAAGTCTAGCTGACAAAATCCTCCTCCCCAGCAGAGTGAAGGGGAGGCCATCTCTTTCCAAAAGCCCACTGCCTCCCTCACCAAAGAGCAGAAGCCGAAGCCCTCATGATGACACCAGCGCCGCAGTCTCTGGTTGACTACCTCAGCCTGTCTCTCCCTCCTCAGCCCATGATCCACAACCGGAAGGAGTGAGGAAAAGACCACCTGCACCCCCAACCCCCTAAGCCCTGCTCCCAGAGATTGCTCCGAGCCATGTCATTTGTGCCCACATGGATGAGGGCATATAGTGTAGTGGTCGGAGGGCCAGAGAATCTTTGGGATCCTCTCTGCTATGTCCTGGATGTGGGCCCACAAGAAGCAGCAGGCCTCCCGGGCTAGGGGGTCTGGGTGGCAGATTGCCCCCTCAGTCCCCCTCAGGAGGAAGTCTCCCATAACGAGCACTCTGCACTTCATCTTAGGGAGAGTAGGGGAGGTGAGTGGGTTAATTTAACATTAAAATTAATCCTTTTTAAAATTAATCCTTTTTGTTTTACATTTAAAAATAAAATGTCTTGAAGGCATTTTTTAATTGATTTCGTTAAGACAAAATGGTTGGATCAACCAAAAAAGGGTTTGTGGGGGAGAGGGAGAAGGAAAGGGAGGATATTTTTGGGTTTGTCCCATTTGGGAACTGAAAGTGTGTTGAAATCTCAGAAAGGCAAGGGTTGCCTCTCCTACATTTCATGGATGATCACAGCTTACAGATGTGAAAGCCAGGAAAAAAATCAGGGAAAATACCAAGATATTTTCCATTTTTTTCTGAGGCCTTTTTTGCAGGGGGGTTCTGAAAAATTGGAAAAATGGAATTGTTTTGGAAAAATTTAAAAAACCTCTTATGAAATATTTTCTTTTAGAATGATGAATAAAATGTTTAAGACAAGGTGTTTATATATTGCTACCCTTTACTCCCCAAAAATGTTTTCTGATAACTATGTAATAGGAATATTTTTATGTAAGACTATCTACAGTATCAGATCATTACAATTCCTGTACACCAAGGAAAGGCAGTGCAGTTTAACTCTCAAATGCAAGAGCAAGATGCATTTCTGCTCCCAGGGGGCACTGCCATTTTCACAAGAGAAGGAAGAAGGATTCAGGTGCCTTCTTTGCTTGTGGACTTCCTCTATTGTTGACTTTTGATCTACAGGTTGGTGGATCTGCTCCTGTCCTCCTGACTAGGCCTCAAAGGACTGGGAATAGACACTGGCAGCAGCATCCATTTGTTCCTGTAGAGATTAGAAACAAGGAGTTTATTGCCCTCTTGCTCAAAGGCCTCAGGAGAGGAGACAGAGCAAGTCTAAAGGTTTTAGAGTTGGAAGGAACCTGCCTCCTCCTTGCCCTGTGACCTTGAGATCCACAGAAGTACAGAACCAGCACAAAGGGACTGAAGGAAATTATACTTCTTTATTAAAAAGTAAGAATTTAAATTTCTCTGAACTCTGTACATTAAACTATATTTTAGCTGCATTTGTATATTTTCATAACCTATATCATTCATACTAATCTGATGTTTTGTGACATATCACCCAACCTACCAGTAAGGTGAAGCCTGCAGGGCAGGAAAGTTGTTCAGTTAACTCTGAGAAGGCCTCTTCTCCGTCCATTACTAAATTTGTACATGCTGTAGCTTAGTGTTTATATATGCAAGCTAGCCATTAAATTACATTTTTATTTTTTCTCCCTCAGCAAAATGGTGCAACCAACTTCTACAATATGGAAGCAGTCCCACATTGCAAGTTATTCTGAGGAAAAAAATGTGATTTGCAAATACTGTCAAATGAAATATGCATTTCCAAATGCTACTAGGATGACCAAACACATCCTTGTATATAAGAAGTGTCCTGCAGACATTAAAAATCCTTCATGGGTGTAAGTGAGGAGGAAGTAGATCATGATGATGAAAGTGCAAGTAGTTCTTTCCAATATTCTCAATCCAGAAGACCTTCTGCTGCTTTTTCTTCTTCTTCTTCTTCTTCTTCTTCTTCTTCTTCTTCTATAACATCAGTATCACAAAGGGTTGCCCAATCAACATCCTCAAGTAACCAAATACTGTAGCCAACTGTATACAAAAGACTCTCAATAGCTTCATTTTTAGACAAGATGACACCTGAAAATCAGGAAAAAATTGACCAAGCTCTTATAAAAGCAATATATTCTTTTGGGATGCCATTGTCAATAACTGAAAATGCATACTGGCAGGAAGCTTTAAATTACTAAGACCATCATACCGTTTGCACAGCAGACATTCTTTGAGCAAGCCTCTTTTAGAAACAGAATATGAACATGTAATGCAATCTGTGCAAGGAAAAATCAACAAAGCACTGTGTCTTGCAGTACATACAGATGAATGGGCAAATGTGCAGGGAGAAGGAATCATAAACTTGATGATATCAACACCTCAACCAGTTTTTTACAGAAGCATTGAAACAGGAAAGAATAACCATACTGCAGAGTATATCAGTAGTATACTCTGAGTAAAATATGTAGTAAAATATGTGAAGTCCTACAAAAGATTGGGAGTGGTAAAGTATTTGCGTTGTTGACTGACAATGCAAGTAACATGAAAGCAGCATGGAAGATCTTAATGCATAAATACCCACATGTGAGTGCAATAACATACATCCCATGGGCTAAACTTGCTTCTTCATGACATCATAAAATTGAACATTCTGCAGAAGATCTATAGAAGAACAAAATAAGTTATAAAACACGTAAAAACTACTCATATTGTAGCTGCAGTGTTTAAGAAGAAGCAGGAAGAAAAGAATGTAAAGGATAAAATAGTGACACTCAAACTCTGTAGTAAAACTAGATAGGGTAGAGTGGTGATCTCTTTTAAAAGTTTACTAAAAGCAAAGAAGATCTTCAAGAAACAGTAATAATGGAGGATCTTAAAGTACCCAGAAGTATAAAGAACAGTACTTGACGAGGATGTCTTCTGGATTCAGCTGCAGAACTCCCTGAAGATTTTAAAGCCAAATTCTTCAGCAATCACTGCATATGAATCAGACGGTGCACTTTTGTCAGACATTCCTTACCAAATGGCCCAGATAAAATCAACTATTTTTGAGAATCTAAGTCAGGGGTAGGCAACATTGTTTGGCCGGAGTGCTGAAAAAAACACAATGTCTACCTTGGAAGGTGCCCGAGTACCAACATGCTGAAGCCCGGAGCAGCTGTTTGTAGTCTCCCAGTTGCAGCCAGCCCATGGAGCCTGGTCTGCTTGCAGCAGGGCTTGCAGCCTCCCACCCACCTGCTGGGAGCAGCCTGGGCTCCGTGGCTGTCAGCAGCTGCTTAGAGCCCAGGCTGGCAGCAGTGTGCCAAGCAAAATGGCCTTGCGTGCCATGCTCAGCACGCATGCTGGAGGTTGCTGATCCCTGATTTAAGTGTATCTCTGCTTACAAGTACAGATGAAAGAAAAGTGAAAGACTTTATTAACAGATAGGAAGAATTTTGTTGCCAATCAATTCATGCTGCTGCAAATCTCTTGGATCCAAGATTCAAACACAGAAATGTTAGTGATGATAGCACTGCTACTGCATTTGACTGGATTACAAAACAAGCAACACACTTAGAACTTGATGTTGGAAAGGTACTTTCAAATGTTGCAAAATACAGAACATCTTCAGGTATTTGGTCTAGGAATGCAGTCTGGGACTCTGCCAAGCATATCTCTCCTGCAACATGGTGGCAAGGCCTTTGCACAACACAGCCTCTGACTCTTCTTGCTTCTCACCTGCTTCAGATTCTTCCATCTTCTGCAGCATGTGAAAGAAACTGGTCTAAGTTTGGAAATACACCAAATCAAGAAATAAACTAACATGTGAAATAGTAGAGAAGCTTGTCTCAATCCGGGCAAACCTTCAGTTTTAAGAAGTCCATGAAGATGATAAAAATGAAGGATCAGAAGCAGCAGAAGAAGCAGAAACTGCTGGTAGTGATAGCTCAGAAAATGAGACTGATTAGACAGTTTCATGTAGCAAAATTTGTATTCTATGAGTCTTGGGGTTTTTCTTCTTTTTTTTCTCAGCTTTTTTTTCTAAAACTGAGTGCTTTCTGTATCTGCTTGACGCTGTAGAGGAGACTAAGTCCAGAATACATAATAACTTTCTTTGTTTTGCTATAATGTTGATGGTGTCTTCTATTTTCAACTTTAATTTTTGCCTGCTTCTCATAAACCGGCAAAAACTAAGAGATGCTAGGTTACTTAGAGTTCAGCAGCTTGTAGCTCCATTTGTAACAAAAATTTAAAGCATTGTAAAGTAAATTCAATTAGTAAATTTGTAATTATTATCTGAATAAACTATAAGTTTAAATTTAATAAAAATACCAAGCATGATAATTTTATCAGTAAACCAAGTTATACATAATACATTTTGTGTTCTTAAGGTAGCAAAGTGAATTTAGATCTGTAAAGGGTGCTAAGAAAATAAGTATTGCATTTATTTCAATTTTTCCCAGAATTTCCATTTTTTTCCAGAAAAAAGTTGTTTTTTTTTTCCATGGCTTCAAAATTTACACATTTTTTACATCTCTATCACAGCTACAACTTCATTCCAACCCTACTTGAAGTACCTTGCTTAACACGTCTTATGAGACAGAAAATCCAAGTCTTGCCCAACTTATAAACATGGAACAATACAACATACATAACTAGCAGTGGGTGACCAGGGCAAGACCCCTGGATGCCAGTTTGAAATGGGGCATCAAAATGAAATGAAAGCTTGAACCACCCTACTGTGCTCCCAAATCTAGGGCTGTGATCAGCAATCAGCAGCACTCAGGGGCCAGGGTGGCTCTGCTAGTAAGGTAGCTAAGGGTTCCTTTCCCGAGCCTCCTCATCAGCCTTATGCTGATCAGGAGATGCCACTGCTGCTGGGGAAGAATATTCAGGTGACACCAGTTCATCACTAGATGTTAATGCCTGAAGCATTTTTTCACTGTTGATAATACATTTCCTCAAAAAAAAAAAATGTAAAAGTGTGTAGCTTTATGCACATATTAAATGGGCAAAAAGTATTATGCTTCACAAAAGGTAAACAAATCATTTTAGGGAAAGTCACATTTATATCTAAGCAGGGCATAAGAAAGAGTCAACATGAATTCTTCAAGCTAAAAAGATCTGAGTGTGTTTCACTCTCCTTTAACCGCTTGCACTAAACTGAATCCAAGTTAGCTGTCTGACCTTTTAAACAAGGGGGGAAAGAAGATTCAGTAATTCTGGCACTTGCCTGGGATTTGCCAGTCACAATTTTCCTGAGTTACAACTCTCCAGCACACTGGAGACAGATCTCAAGAGCAATAATGGTGTGGTGCTCACAGGAAAGCTTTCCTGCATCATTTTTCCATTTGGCACATGTAGAGCAGATAAGCCTGGGATGTGTTTGGCAGTACTCTGAGGAGTGCTGCAGAGGCAGGATAGATATACCCAAAAGAGGATCCAATCAACCATGCTTAACTGCTGCAAAACTCTGCTCTTAGGAAGCACCTAGGTCTCTCCTTTCACTGTGCACATAGTCTAGGCACCCTGGATTACTCTCCTGGACAAAGGCACGGTGGGCGAGTCTACATGTCCATCAATGCACCTTTTCCAGTGTGCATTAAATATAATACCTCCAATGTGCGGTACTAAATTAATGGACTTTAAGCTGTGCTAATGAGCAGTAGTGCATTTGCATGCTTTTTTAGTGATGTATAATGCATGGTAGACTATTGTATTGTGTATTAGCATAATGTCACTTTTTTATTCAGGGCATATAATCTATGCATTAAAGCACACATGTATATGTGCCCAATTTCTGCGTCTACAAGAGCAGCAAACTGCAGTTGTTACTGCAGTTTTTTAGTACTTGCTTAATGAAGTATTAAATGACTGTGCAGTAACTGGCATTACTGAGCAGTACTGTACCCACCCCCACCCCGCATGGTTATTTTTAGATGCTACTGAGCAATAGCGTTGCTGTCATGGTTCACACCCAGAGACACTATGTTGCCTTAGCATCTCATAGAGACACGCCCAGTGATGCCTAAATTGACACAACTTAGAGGTCACTTAGGATCTGGCCCTTATGTCCCAGTCTTCCCTTCCCTCCATGGAGTGGTATCATCTCAGAAAGGTATGTGAGGAAAATACATTAAAGACTGAGAGGCTTCAGTATTATGGTAATAGTGGAAATACTGTTCTGTTACCTCTTTTGTGACCCAAGCAGTTGGTCATATTTGAGATAGCTAAATGCCACCCCCAACTGATGATGTAATGTTACAGATGCTACTGATGTAGCCCTGTTTATTTATAAAGAACATAAAGTCCTATCTCCCTGAGGACAGCAAGAGAAAGGTTCTTTGTTTTCATTTCCAAGCCCCTGTTAGCCAGCATTCGGTGCCAAAAGCATGCTCTCCCCCTGCTTTTCTCAAGACTACTCTCCTAGAGCATGTTTAGACTATGCTGGGAGCTTCCTTACTGCCTTCTCCCTCACTTTCTCTGAATTTGTCTCCATGGGAACACATTGGTAACTTAAAACTACCAAGTGTGTGAAGACAATGCATCTGGGAAAGACCTGATCTATATGACAAAGCTTTGGAGGCATTGATATATCAGCCTGGAATGTAAAAAGGAATGCACCCTAGTCAACCTCAGAGTTGTGTTGGGAAAACCACTGGAGCAAATGAAGCAATGATTCAGGCAGAGTAGTTTTGTTGGAGCATATGTTCTTTGGGAAGGTAGTGTCAGAAAAACACTTTCTCCTGGAGTATATCTCCATTAGCGGGGTATTGCTGACGTGGTTGTACCGACCAGACTTAAGCCACAGACATCTAAGGCCACTTTCCTCTTAAATAAGAGCATACACATGGTGGAGTTTAAAATACAATAACTTATCCACATTGATTTTCAGGCAAATCTGCCTAAGGCGCAGCTTTCCTGAGTGTCCCCGTGTCCCCCTTTTTCCCTTTCTCTCTATTCTTCACAGAAATGCAAGCCTTTACAAAACAAAAAACGTGGACCACCAAACCATGTGGCACCCACAAGGACAGCCCAGCCTGAAGGAGGAGAACATCAGGAACCTGCAATCCATGGGGCGGCCAGCAATACAACACAGGTAAGCAGTAAGCAGGTAAGCAATAAGGGGCCCTTTGGGAATCAGAGCTGGGGGGCAAAAAAGGCACCAGTCACAGGGCTCAAGTGCCTATATACTAATGCTAGGAGCATGGGGAACAAGCAGGATGAACTAGCACTCATACTTGCAGAAAACACCTACGACTTAGTAGGGCTTTCTGAAACCTGGTGGGATTCTTCCCACAACTGGGCAGTACATATTGAGGGTTATAGGCTGTACAGAAAGGACAGGGTGGGGAAGAAAGGGGGAGGGGTTGCACTCCATGTCAATGAGCAATATACTTCGACACTCATCAAGATGGAATTGAAGGAGGAGAAAGTAGAAGGATTGTGGGTTAAGTTACATAGGGGGCAAGGAAAAGGGATTTGGTGGTAAGGGTCTGCTACAGACCCCCACACCAAGGGGAAGAAATAGATGCGGGGCTCCTGATGCAGCTCTCAGAGACCATAAAAACTAAGGAGACAGTAGTCATGGGGGACCTAAACTACCCAGACATCTGCTGGGAGACACAGACAGCAAAGTCCCACCATTCATGCACGTTCCTATCCTGCGTACAGGACCTCCACCTGACGCAGGAGGTACACGGTCCCACTAGGGGGAATGCCTTACTGCACCTGGTATTGGCAACGGGGGATGATATGGTAGGGGACCTAAAGATTGGTAGTCACCTGGGGGACAGTGATCACTGAATAATAGAATTCACCATAAGACGTCGAGTGGGTAAGGTAACTAGTAGGGTGAAAGTGCTAGACTTTAGGAAAGCTGATTTCAATGAACTCAGGCGATTAGTAAAGGACGCACTGCAGAGTAGGAGTTTTGAAGAGATGGGAGCCCAGGAAGGGTGGCTGTGCCTTAAGGAAATGATCCTTCGGGCACAGAGGGAGACGATCCTGATGCGAGGAAAAAGAGGGAAAGGGGCCAGGAGGCTTCCTTGGCTGACCAGAGAAATCCAGAGCAGCCTGTGGACTAAAAGGGGAGGATATAAAAAGTGGAAATGGGGAGAGATTACCAAAGAGGAGTGTACCTCCTCTGCTTGCGCTTGTAGGGAGGCAGTTAGACAGGCCAAAGCTACCATGGAGCTGAGGATGGCATCCCAAGTAAAGGATAAGAAAAAATTGTTTTTTAGATATATAGGGAGTAAAAGGAAGGCCCAGGGTGGAACAGGACCGCTATTAAATGGGCAGAAGCAATTGGTGATGGACAGGGGGGACAAGGCTAAACTCCTCAATGAGTTCTTTGCCTCAGTGTTCCTAAGTGAGGGGCAGGAAAAGGCTCTCACTGGGGTTGTAGAGAGGCAGAAGCAAGGCACCAGACTGCCACGCGTAGACCCTGAGATGGTGCAGAGTCACTTGGAGGATCTGGATGCCTTTAAGTTGGCAGGCCCAGATAAGCTCCATCCGAGGGTACTGAAGGCAGTAGCTGACGTCATTGCACAGCCACTGGCGGTAATATTTGAACATTCATGGCGCACAGGCCAGGTCCCAGAGGACTGGAAAAGGGCCAATGTGGTCTCCATTTTCAAGAAGGGGAGGAAGGAGGACCCAGGCAACTATAGGCCAGTCAGTCTCACCTCCATCCTAGGCAAAGTCTTTGAAAAAATTATCAAGGCTCACATTTGCGAAAGCCCGGAAGGACAAATTATGCTGAGGGGAAACCAGCACGGGTTCGTAGCAGGTAGATCATGCCTGACTAATCTAGTCTCTTTTTATGACCAGGTTACAAAACGCCTGGACGCAGGAGTAGGGGTTGATGTCGTATACTTAGACTTCAGGAAGGCCTTCAATACGGTATACCACACCATACTGGTAAACAAGTTAAGAGGCTGTGACTTGGATGACTACACAGTCCGGTGGGTGGTGAATTGGCTAGAGGGTCACACCCAGGGAGTCGTAGTGGATGGGTCGGTATCGGCCTGGAAGGGTGTGGGCAGTGGGGTCCTGCAGGGCTCGGTCCTTGGACCAATACTCTCAAATATCTTCATCAGCGACTTGGACGAGGGAGTGAAGTGTACTCTGTCCAAGTTTGCGGATGACACAAAACTGGGGGGAGAAGTGGACACTCCGGAGGGCAGGGAACTACAAGCAGACCTGGACAGGTTGGACATGTGGGCAGAAAACAACAGAATGCAATTCAACAAGGAGAAATGCAAAGTGCTGCACCTAGGGAGGAAAAATGTCCAGCATACCTACTGCCTAGGGAATGACCTGCTTGGTGGAACAAAAGCGGAAAGGGATCTTGGAGTCCTAGTGGACTCCAAGATGAACATGAGTCGGCAGTGTGACGAAGCCATCAGAAAAGCTAATGGCACTTTATCGTGCATCAGCAGATGCATGACGAACAGATCCAAGGAGGTGATACTTCCCCTCTATCGGGCGCTGGTCAGACCACAGTTGGAGTACTGCGTGCAATTTTGGGCGCCGCACTTCAAGAGGGATGTGGATAACCTGGAGAGGGTCCAGAGAAGGGCCACTCGTATGGTTAAGGGCTTGCAGGCCAAGCCCTATAAGGAGAGACTGGGGCCCCTGGACCTCTTCAGCCTCCGCAAGAGAAGGTTGAGAGGTGACCTTGTGGCTGCCTATAAGTTCATCACGGGGGCACAGAAGGGAATTGGTGAGGTTTTAGTCACCAAGGCGCCCCCGGGGGTTACAAGAAATAATGGCCACAAGCTAGCAGAGAGCAGATTTAGACTGGACATTAGGAAGAACTTCTTCACAGTTAGAGTGGCCAAGGTCTGGAACGGGCTCCCATGGGAGGTGGTGCTCTCCCCTACCCTGGGGGTCTTCAAGAGGAGGTTAGATAAGCATCTAGCTGGGGTCATCTGAACCCAGCACTCTTTTCTGCCTATGCAGGGGGTCGGACTCGATGATCTATTGAGGTCCCTTCCGACCCTAGCATCTCTGAACCTATGAATCTATGAATAACCAGCAAAACCCTCATGCCCTGGTGTACCTTTGTTTTGGACAATGGCTTATGCTTGTGTTTGGGGCACAGGTTGCTCTTGCTTAAGTTATCCAGTTCCAGAAAATAACTCAACTGTTTCTTACTAACAAAATAGATGAATGGCCATCATTTTGCCAAACCCAGGTTGCACAGGCCAATTCACTAAATATAGCATTTTATAAAATAATGTCCTTTCTGACACTAGTCATTCAACTGTATTGACTATGTTGATGAAGGCTGGGTCATCTGGCATTCTGTTCCCTACTAAGGACTAATCCTTATCCAGAGGTTTACAAGTCTGTTACTGCCTCTGTGCTAAATGAACTGGCTGAGTCACTTAGTTTAGGCAATAGAGGTTGATGCCTTTAGAACCAGAGGCCCAGGACTCAATCTCTGCTGGCAGTGGCTCCCCTGAAGGCCTGCTGTTAAGTATTCCGGACCTGATCCAGAACACTACTTAACCACATGCTTAGCTTCAAGCAGATGAGTAATCTTGTTGGCTTCAAAGGCACTACTTATGTGCTTCAAGTTAAGCACATGCCTAATTGCTGTACTGGATCAAAGCCATAGTGCTTCAGAGGCAGAATTGATGAAGAACATAAAAATTAAATAGATTTTAAATTACCCTTTCTTGATGTTGTGTTGATTGAGAATGCTTGGAAATTCACTTGGCCTGATGCAGTGCTTTGCTAGAACATCTGTGGAAATTAGTAGTATGGAAAATTCATCCATCCCAAACAAACATAGTTATGGAGGGAAAAAATTTTGGGTAGTGCTTTTCCTGGTATAGTTTATGCCAATAGGGAAGTTGACAAAGAGGTTCATAATCCATATTTACACTGGAAGGGTTTACATTACAGTTTACCAGTATTCTTCTACTGACAAATCCTTTTAAGTAGGGAAAAATATTTAGGCAATGATGTTAAGATTGAATTTTATATCACAATGGCTAGGGACAGACATTCAAAAAGCCTAAGCCTGAATTGATTCAATCTTCATAGGTTAGTCTAACCTGGCTAGGCTAAATCAGTTTTGTAACCAGACAGACACCCCAGAAATACAGGTACGTGCCTGCAGTGGCTCAGGCTAGAGGCCAGGGGGTGCTAGACCTGCCCTCCCTTCCCTGGCACAGGGCTGAGGTGAGGGGGGTGTGGTCAGCGCCCTTCAGGACACTGTGATTAGAGAAGGGTCCTCCCCCTTGATAACAGAGCATTTATCAGCTCTGTTATCAGCATTTAACACCCCATCAGAAAATAAAGCCTCACTCATTAAAAGCTCTTCTTAAACAGCTTTTTCCAAAAGAAAATGCATACCAGCGTCCGGCTTGTTTACTATTCGTTCCATCCAGGGAGAGCACAAAGCAGTTGCAGATGCTTCCTCAGCCTGACGAAGGGTTTTTAAACCCAAAAGCTACTAAGAACATTTTTTCCAACTAGTTAGTTGGTCTAATAAAAGATATCAAATTCAACCAAAGTACCTTGTCTGCCTTTTCCAAAGGAAGGAATGCAGGGACATTACCATCTGAGTTGTTGATTACCTCCAAAAAGCCTGAAGCAGACACTGCCCTATGTGCCTTACACAGCATCAGCTAGCATCCCACATGCTGGCTACAGTCTGTGCTGTTGAAGAGAGAAGGAAGGGATCTCTTCTTAAGCAGCAAGTGGTGAGAGGGAGGGAAGGGGGGCATGGGGAAACCAGCAGACCCTGCTGTGCCTGCAAGTCTCTGCCAGAGCTCCAGCCAGGGAGCAGTGAGGAGGGGACAGCTCTGCTGTGGAGCAGAGAGCCCCACCCAGCCCAGAGAGCATGCCAGGATGCTGGGGGTTTCTGGTTTAGCTTAAACCAGCAAGGGGTCTGGGAAAGACATTGCATAAACCAGTTTAAGCCAAATCAGTTAAGTCTGATACTACATTCAGTCAGGTTTATCTCAAATCGGTTTCAGCCATTTTCAAACTGGTTTATGTGCAGTGAACATCTGTTCTGTTGCAGGTTTAAACCAGTTTCTGATCACTTAAACCAATTAATGTGTAATGTCTGTCCCCAGCCAGTGAGTGATTACCGTGCATTTATTTAGTACTTGTTTAAGCAAGTACTAAACAAATACACAGTAACTGGCAAATGTCCTTTAAGAGATGCTACTGCTGAGTAGCCTAATAATAGTGTGAAACAGTGTCTTAGCACTGTCTGTGCTGTAACATACTACTGCACAGTATGATCTGGTTACTGCATAGTCAGCATCTCATGTAGACTCATCCAGTAATTATTAGGGGTATGTGAAATGGGCCCTACTTGTTTCAGATTTAGATTTGGCCCAAATCCCAGTGATTCGATTAATTGATTCGGGTGACTGTCCCCAATTCAATTCAGCCGAATCCAAATCTGAAGATTCAATGCCAATTCAGAGAATCAGCGATTCGGCCATAGACACAGCTTTAAATGTTTTTTTTTCCAGATACCTTGAGGTACCCGGCACAGCTCGTGAATGCTGCAATGCTGGGATGGATGGAACATCCCACAAGAGTGCACCCCTCCCGACCCCCGCATGCTCAGTGGTGAACCTAGAAGTGGTCCAAAAGTACTTCCAGTCCACAACTGGGTCTGCTGGGGAGTACACTGGGGGCCCCCCTGGTACCCTCTACCCGACTTGGCGATAGGCAGCAGGGGGACCTCAGGCTCCCCCCCTCCCCCCCCAGACCCAAGAGGCATCAGTTGCCGAGCCAGGTCGGGCACAGGGATCCCCCCCCAGCAGACCCAGAATTGGACCAGAAGTGCTTCTGGTCCACTTCTGGGTCTGCTGTTGAGCATGCTGGGGACCCCTCCATGCTCCTGTGGGATGCTCCATCTGCCCCAACATTGCAGCATTCACGAGCCACCTGGTACCTTGAGGTATGTAGAAAAAACGTTTAAAGCTGTGTCTACGTCCGAATCTCCGAATCTTTCTGAATCAATTTGGAGGGTTCTGATTCAGTTCGGAAAGATTAAAGGGTTTCCTAATTTGATTTGGATTTGGAGATTCAGCCACCAAATTGGGTCTAAATTCTGCCAAATTGAATCAAAGACCAAAGCTTCACACAGCCCTAGTAATTATACTGGCTTGAATGGTAACTTTATATAAATATAGTTGGTGTGAACAGTTATACGAGAATAAAGAAGTCAATTATTGGCATTGCCACATCCTATAGGATTAAGATACAGATGTAAATCACATTTATACCAGTATAACTGTATCCATACTAGGGAAGTTTGTGCTGCTTTAGCTGTTACTTTATACTGTATTTATTTGCATATCACATGCACCTTCCCCACCAAAATAGTGATGAATGACAAGGGTGTGTCTCTTAAAGGAATAAACTGATTTCTACAAGAGACTGGAGGCCCAGGGCCACATAGGGCTGTGGCAGGATTCCCCTTCTCAACCTCAGTACCCGTTCACCTACTGCAAAGCCAACAGCTACTGGCTTAACCCTCTCACAGGTCCTGCTGAATTCAGGTGTTTACAATACTGGTCTTCACATAATTAAGCAGTAGCTGTGACAGAGTTAACCTTATAGCTGTTGCAGTAGCAGTGTCTCCTACAGGAGAGGAGAGCCAGTCTGACAAGAGGACTTTGCCCCTGCTTCCCATGGCCTAAGTCTGCAACACCTGCAGTAACAAATGGACTGTCTGTTCCTCCACTGTCTGTTCCTTTTTTTCAAAAGAAAAAAAAAATCCTTTTTTCTTCATTTCCTGCCCAGAACATATCTCTTTTTGGGGGGAGAAGAGGAGAGAGTGGTGTAAATGCATCAAGTAAATGTGGTAATTAAATAGGTGTATTTTTTATACATAGGAAAGTCTTAAATAAACAAGGTTGAGAAGGGTGGGGGAGTGGGAGCAGGGAAGTAGAATGTAGAGAGCTAGCTGAACTTTTATGTCTCAATTTTTGTCTTTTTCCTTTTTTTTTCCTGGAGTGATCATTTTTTACTGAAAAAATTAATTTGGGTTGTAATTTTCCAAGTTTTTTTCCCAATGAAAAAAAGCCCATGTCTTTTACCAACAATGGTTGTTAAAAATATTTTTTTCTCCTGTTATGATATTAATTGAAAATCTGAATTTTTTTGAATGCAAAATTTTGGAAAATAAAATATATATTGTTTTAATTATCATGAAAAATAATTTACATTTTCAACTAGATCCATTGGAATATTTCAAAAGAAAGCAATCATAGGGACCAAAACTGAAAACCAGCCATTCCTTTCTATTAGACAGAAGAGAGGAGAGTACAGCAGGGCCTGCTATTCCAAACAAATGGAAAAGGAAGGTATCCGTTATTTTCACTTCCCCTCCTGCAACAACAACATGAGAGCAAACATTAACTCACCTGTAAATCACTGCCTAATTTAATTCTTCCATTCCTGTATTACTTTCCAAAGTTTGTGAATGGACTGGATTTGTACAGGAGTGGGGCAAGAAGAAAAAGGATTTGGTTTTAAACTTAATTAGAAAAAATTTGTAATAGGGAAAAATAATACTTTTGGACTAGGAATGGATGTGTCAAACTTGAGTCCACATTAAATTGGAGAGGCAAGATTAGAAGGTTAGAACAGAACCTCAATCTTTTCCTTGTCTCTAGTGTCACTTTGGCAAGTATAATACCTCCTAGGATGATCCCCCTTATTAAAATGATGATGATAAAGTACAGGCAGAGGAGATTTCAGCCCTCCACTACTCAAGGTAAACAAGCTTTTTCCAGTCAGTGCAGTTTGGAAAGCACTGCACCCCAGGTGTCATAGCCCCACTGACTTTAGAGTCAACCCTCCAAAAGAAGAAAAGGGGCCATGAAAAACATATATCATCAACCCATTCATTTATTTTCTGCTAATGCTATCAACTATGAGGCAAGGCTGTCTCTGGCAATAAAATGGAATACAACTGTTTTAAAATCCTGATTAAGGGTAACCATGTCACCATCTGCTTGATTTCCCCATGGTGTAAAATGAGAGGCAAACAATGTAGATTATTTCCATCTGATAAACCTGGAGAGAGCAAGTGCTCTTTGTGTTTTATATACCGGCCTCTACACTGAAGAATACCAAATGTATGGGGAATTTCACTCTGCAAATGGGGGTGCAGTATTCAGATACAACTTGTGCCAGACAGTGTAGCAACTGTCTTCACCAAGAGTAGAACATTAACATTTTTCAAACAAAATATTTTTCCACTGCAAAATGCATTTTCAGTGATGTTAATGTTCCCCCTAAGGAAGTATTTGTTTTAACATTTTTTGACTTTCCAATAGTGGAGATTTGGAGCAGATTTCTTTTTTCTTTTGTGTACCTAGATGGCAGTTTTCTAGTTGTGTACATAGGTTTTTGGCACTTTATTTTGCACTGTGGATGCCTAAGTATGCATAAATAGGCAGAGCATGTGCAGTAGGCTATATGCTGGCCAGGCACATACATAGCTATATACATGCATACCTGAGCCTAAGTCCCAGAAAAAGAAGTGGGATCCTTCCACATTTTATCCCCAATAAAGGTGTGGTGAGGACACATGTCCAAGAATTTGAAGATCCTTTTTTTAAGTTCCCCTCACCCAGAGGTGGTTTAAACCTGTATTGCCTTGATTTCCTAGCATGGTTCTCTAATCACCAAACCACCTAGGCATTATCTAGATGACTCACCACCCCTGCTTTTGAAGCTGAGCCACTTCCCCTCTCATTTACTAGTCATTGGATATAGAGCAGTGCAATGTGTACACCTGACGAAGCAAAGCTTTTGGATAGAGTAAGATAAATCTTAAAATACACACATAAGGCTAAGTACAGCATTCAAGAAACCCAAGGTGTAAGCGCTTTACCTTTTGAGCTTCACTCTAAGCACTCAAGGTTAGGTCAGGAGCAAACAGTACAAATATTAGTCCATCAGTGGAGTAAGACTTGAAGCTTGCTTGCACAGGCCAAGTGTAACCTGTAGGGAGCACTGTCTCACACCTCCCAGCATGCCCCATATGCTCCCTGGGCTGCTGAAGACTCCCACATAGAGCCAAATGGTAAAGCCACCACTGACTGGCTGCTGGCAGAGGGCTGGGAGCATGGTGGCCTGTGCTCATCAGGACTTCCACATGCCTTTGTTTCCCACTTTACACATCCAAGCAAGTAGGGAAACCCAGAAACTGCAGTAGATCCTGCTGGCTGCCCTGTCTGAGTGTTGCTGAAGGCTGCAGGACATCACAGCCTCCTACCTGGACCTCATGAGGCAGTGATTTGTCATGCCATGCACTTTCATGGTCATGAGCCACCAGTCAGCTGTCCCATGCATGGCTACCCAGCACACCCTGCACCTGCCAAATGCGTGCATTTCTCAAATTCCTGGATCCTTTTTGCGTGTGGGGTAGAGGGGGTGCACACAGACACACACAGAGAACCCAGGCATCCAGGATGGACACACACATGCACACCCAGAACCCAATTGTCTGGGACTTGGACACATGGACACAGAACCCAAGCATCGAGGCATGTGCATGCATGTGCACACACACACACAACCCAGGCACGCAGGGTGCACACAGACACACACAGCCAGACATCCAGGATGTGTGCGCATACACACACACAACACCTGTGTCTGAAGTACAACTGGGCCACCAACTTTCACATCACCGATAAAGATGATGCCTGCCTCTTGCACAGCTCCCTAGTTCTCAGCTGTTGGACAGAGGTTGTTACACTCCCGAGGTCCCCAATTTTGTCATCAGCAATGTAAATACCTTATTGGAGGCCCAGCCTACCTGCTTCTGCCCTGGCTCATGAAGCCCCTATAGAGGCAGCTAGACTGCTGGAAGGAGCACTTCAACTACGGACCAGGCATAGCACCATGTGATCTGCCATTTTTACAGCATTCTATGTTTCCTGACCATCTGTTCGGATACAGCTGTAGGGTACCTTCTGCATGCTTACCATGCAATAAGTATAATGTCTGTACTGGCCTAAAGCTCCAGGTTAGAACCCAGGGAACCTTTCCTTCCTTTCTAACATTCACATCACTGCACCACACACCTTCTGACCTACTCTTGTCCTCCTTGTTTTACATATATCCTTTTTTTGGCTGACCATAGGACCAGCTTCAAAAGGAACACTATTGATGTGATTTAGGTGTGCTCTGAGCATGTCTTACAGATTAGGTCCCCCCAGGGATTTTTATGCCTCCCTAGCACCAAACTAAATCATAGCAGATTTTAGGCAGGAAGTAGGTGCCTAACTGGATTGCTTCTGCTTGTTTAGACAAACCTGAATATACATAGGACTTTAGGGAACTTTGCATTCTAACATGAAAGAGCCACCTGAACCCAGGCACCTTCTGAGTGTTGTGGCTGTTGGGCAAAGATTAAATCACTTTTTAAAATGTATGTGCCTGTATTCCACATATGTCCTGTTTAGGTGCCTGAGAGACCAAATTGCCTGAAGTGACTAAATTTCCTTTACAATGAAAATTCCATTTCTTAACAAGGTGTAAATGAAAAGGTGACAGATGATCAGTACAAGCACAAGACAAACAGGCTTGGATCCAGTCCTCTAGGAGGGACCCCAACACAACAAAAGGACCACGCTGTACTGAATCCCTGCATGGTGAATGCTACTTCTTTCTTCCACTTTCCAAAAATGTACTCCAGCATTCCCTGGAGATGTCCTTCTACATGGACCTCCAGATGCAAGTTGTATTGCCAGTAGGCTGGCACCCACCATGAGGCATGGCTTCCTTGTTGCATGCACTCTGTCCTAATCCCCCTCCCTCCCTTTGGTTTCTAACCATGGCTGTGTCAGTAATCTATCCTGTGAAGTGGGATTCTGGTCTAGGAGGAAGCTCATTCTAGATTGCTCCCCCTGGCCTGGGAGCAGGCCTGGGAGTTAGTCTAGGGTTCAGTCCTACCTTTGGTTATTAGACATGTAGTGATTAGCGCAAGAGACTTCTGATCTCAGGTGTGGTGCTACTATAATATGTAAAAAATAAATAATGTGTTTGGTATAAGAGATTTTGAGCTCTGACTTCTTAGAAATATAAGAGCTAAGTTTAGAATTTGTGTTCAAGGACAAATCCTAACCCTAATTTCAGGAGCGTTTGAAACTGGCATGTTGCTCCAGGCCCTTGACTAATTTGTAAAGTCAAACCTCTATCTGTTCCAACAGAAAAGATTCCACATTCCACACCCCAAAGGCAATAGTTTACTACCTGAAGAAATCAAATTCAGGTTCACTTTTTGTTCAGTTCAGTGATGATTAACAAAATTGTGTATGCTGAGCATAAAACAAAGAAGAAATTGGAGCCAAAGAACCTGACAGCCAATGAACAAGCACCTGAAGGATGCGAGAAAGGAAGCTGCTAGCAAGAAAAGTTTTGTCCCCTTCATTACTGACTTAAGGAAAACTATTGAAGCAGATGGTAGAAGGGGAAATGGCTGAGTGGAGCTCTCAAATACAAGCTTCTCAAGGAATGGGATTTTGCCTTTAGGAATGGAAAGGCAAAATTCTTTTTTGAGCCACATGAGAAATACCAGCTCTGAAAGTCTGACTGCCCACCACTGCCCACTGTCTGAGAGATCTGAGAATGGAAAATTAGTAGAATACTAAAGTCAAAGTCCCATAAGTGGTTCTAAAAACTCCATAACCACCTGTCACTTGGGGCTACATTGTAAACCCCTTAAATGCACTGAAGAGTGCAGTAGGACCTTACACTATATACGTAGTCTCCCTGCAGACTGTGAGCATGCTCATTGTAAAGAAGTGAAGGAAAACTCTCCCAAGTTTTCAACAGGATAAGACTCACTGGTCAGCTGGAGCTGACATCAGGAACAAACCAGCAGCTGCAATGATTTACCAGCTGCTGTTTCATCAATCTTGGTCCCACCCATGGTAACGCAGGTATTTCTGGCTTGCTGCCAGGGCCAGGAGATGAATGCTGGACACAGGCAGAGAGCCAGGAGCATCAGTACACTGGCAAAGAGGCTTTGGAGCCCAGAGCACCGATGGAAACATGCCTTGAGAGCCTGGATGGGCTCTACTAGTTCAAGCACCACCAAGAAGGCTGCAGGACCAGGGACTGCAGGCAACACTAGCTGGGCAACATGCTGAGGGATGATGCAATCAGGAGCACTGGTGCCATCTTCCTAAGGTTTTGGTTTATGGTTACTTTCATTTTTACCTTTGTTTTCCTCTTTGTGCTTTGGTGCTGAGCCTGGGGAGCAGGGCTATAGCCAGGGAGAAAAGGAAGGAAAGAAGCCATGCCAGTGAAAACATGCCGGCAGGGTGTACTGGCTTTAAGACCGGCCAGAGTGGAGAAAGGGTAGCAGGTGGACAGACCTGCCATGCTGGGAAAGTGGCAGGTGCCACCCAAGCTTTGATTGTCGGATGCCAAAGCATCCAAGGCTGAACACTGCTCCAGCTGGGGTAAAGGGACCCAGAAAGGACCACCTAGTTCTTTCTTTTCAGTCTTTTTATTTTTATTTTCCAAGGGCTGCATGCCTGGGACCAGTTGGTTGCTTTAAGGACCCAGTGATATTGAGGTCCATGAACACACCCAGAGATAACATTAGCTCTAGGGTCCCTGAATTGCCTGAAGTTCTCTTCAACATCTGAGTTGTTATTCTTCATTTTCTGTCCATTAAACTGTGACCAAGCTGTAGAAGGACCAGCTCATTCACAGCTGTGAGAAGCCAGGCTCGACAGAAACATGGATCCATGGGGTGAAGGACAGAAGGGGATTGCCAACTGAGAGACAAGGGTGCAACAGAAGCAGTGACACCTGGATGGAGCTAGGATGGGGTGTAGGGGGGGTTGGAGCCCCGAAGAAGAACTGGACCCAACACATCCAGAATTATATGCAGTGGAAATTGGACACATCCCGACTAAAACTACTTCAACAAAAAGACATGACAAGCGAGAATTGGGCAATCTCCATCGGGTGTAAGACTGGGTGAGGCCATGCCCTCACAGCACAGACACACAGGGTGCAGGGCCCTGCAGCCCTACCTTATACTGTGCTAACACTCATGACATGAGCTAAGACTCAGTTTGGCAAATAAAATTGCATTCTGACCCATTATTACTCCTGTCTCTGATCAGTGCATGGTGCCATTCTCCACCTCTCATTTGTTAATTTTTCCAGCAAGCTCCAGTTTCCTCTCATGATCTCTCTCAATCTTGGGAGATGGTCCTAAAAAACAACTGCAAAAGCACCTTCTTACCATTTTTCAAAAATGTACTTAAACTCTCCTTCACCATTATACCCACAAAAGCTTGACAGTAGTTAGGCTTTCAGGCTCCTGGCAGGGTGCAGACACAAGTGATAATTTTTGCCTGATCTGTCCACAGAAAGCAATTTATAACTGTGACCAAACTCAAGTGCATGACTGCAGACAGCTTCAAAAATGGCTGATCAAGTGAAAATCTAACACTTCATTGCTTGAGGTATCCGATAAAGATGCTTCAAAATGTAGCATCTGTGAAGAAATCATCCTCGGTCTGCCTGTCCTCTGTAAGGGGACAGCCCAACCCCCTCTGTCTCCTCTTCACACTGCCTGGTTGCTTTGGCAACCAAGCCTGATCACCTAAGGGGAGTTGGGCTGTAGACTTCTTTTGTCCTAATTTCCTGCCAAGATACCTGTGGAAACAACCTATATGACCCTGCCCCCTCCACCTAAGGATACTGATGACTTTTAAAAGAATTGGTCTGCATCATGTAGCCCGCCTGTGTTTCTGGTTGGGACGTAGTGATGAGGTCACAAAATGCTCCCTCCACTGCCTTACCCCTCCCATTCTCAAAACAGTGATCACTGGCAAAGAGCCTGGCCATTGCTATGGGAACCTGGCTGCAGAGGCAGCTAGATTCCTCTTCCCCCTGCCCCCCACCCCTACCCACAAACCAACACTGGACTTCTGTTTGGTCTGGGGTAAAGTTGTAACTCAGAACATTTTGCAGGAATTGTTCTGAGTTACAGCTGGGAGCTGCACTTCTCTCTGCACCCATGATATTGTGATTGGGATCTGAGGAATTTTGTCTGATGCCAAAAATCGCATGTCTTGCTATGGCAGATATGCATGGAAAGATGCACATTTTTGGCATTGGACAGAAACTTCTTCAGATCATGATCATGTGATTGCACAGACTGAACTAGCCAACATGGATTTGGAGCTGCCCCAAGCCCAATCCTGGGGACCAGGCAGAGGGTGGCAGTGTCCCAGACCCCAAGGGCTTCCCCCTGACCAATTGTGATGATCAACTGATTGTCTGGATTGGACAGAGGGCATCCCCAGGTCCAGGACACATGCCATGTGTTCAATTATGGCACACTACAACTAGCTACAAAGATGCGCTACATTTAATTTAATTTTATATGGAACATCTTTGTGGCTGGTTTGCCATTTTATTTTACCATAAATTGGCTGAATTTGTAGCATGTTACAATTTATGGTGTGATTAACATGTCAATTGTGCAATAAATATAACATCTGCCAGGGTCCCCAGTGTGCTAAGGCGTCCACCTATCATACTGACCAATATTGGCTTGCTGTTCCCCTGTATTTCACCCTCTGTATGCTCCCATCTATTTTATCTTGGACTGTAAATTCTCTGGGGTTTCACAGCAGATCACTGACAGAGTCAAGAAGAGAAGTTAGCTCTTTTGATCATTGAGTTAGGTTTTGCCCACAAGAACATACTACCTAGACTGTTGTGGATAGAATTACTCAGAGTGACTGCAAAATGAAGCTCGGGATTCCTTTTCTGAGAAATTCATGATCCAAGCAAAATACATCAGATTAACATAGCTAACTGTCTTTCTCTACTTCCAGTGTCAGTATAAAATCAAGTGTTGAGCTGTATTCATTTACACATTAAGCAAACATGGAACATATGCAATGTATGGATGCAGGGATATTATGAACTCTCCTGCAGATTTCTTTTCTTCATAAATGCCTACAGAAAGGACTTCTAATAATTAGCAATACAGATGAGGTACTAATACACACAGGGAGCATCTATACATACAGTGGACTGTGCAGTTGTTACTGTGCAGTCATTTAGTACTTGCTTAAGCTGGCGTTACTATGCAATCCTGTTGCTGCATGATTATTTTCAGTTGCTTCTGCACAGTTGTTTCACCATTGCAGTTCATGCCCAGTGATGCTACATTGTCATAGCAATGAGCTACAGTGCAGTTACTTGTTGTTACTGTAACATAGTATTTCATGTAGACACGCCCGCAGAGTAGAAGTGGCAAAAAAATCAGTGGCCTATAGTCAGTAGCATAACTAAGGATGGGGACTGGGGTTCCAGCCCTGGTTGCAGATTTGTGGGGGTGCAAAAATAGTAGCTGCTATCACTGCTGCTGTTGCTCCATGTGCCACTGCTGCCCAAGGCAGAAAACTGCCCTCTGCGTAGAATACTGCTGTCTCCTGGTCATTGGCAATGCATAGCGGGTGCAAGCAGGTGCACGTGCACCCCCTGAGATTGGCAGTGAACCCCATGTGAAAAGCACTGCCGACACTTCCAGTGGTGCCTGCAGGCAGTCGCCAATTGCCACCCCCCACCCACCCCCCGCCACTGACACTGCCAATAGCATCTGCAGGTGGTCCCCGATCACCGCTGGCTGCCACCAACGCTGCCATCTGCAGATGGTCACTGACCATGGGTCAGTGCTCACCACCCCCCCACCCCACTGCTGACACTGCTGCAGCCACCTGTAGGAGCTCACCACTGACTGCCACCAGACCCCCACCGCTGACACTGCCACTACTGCCTGAGGCCGGGCGCCATGCCCCCCAGCCTCCAGGGGCATGCATCATTCATGCTCCCAGTTTCCATTCGATCACAATGCTTCAGCATTCATGCCATAATTATCTAGATCCTGGAGTCCTGTAAGCAGAGAAGCCCCAAATTAGTCTTGAGATAGTCAAGTTCTCATTGTACAGGTAAGCACTGTTTTAATATGTATCCACAGTGCCAGTCCCCGAGCTTGTGTCTTGTTGGCATTCCAGACAGTCCAACACCAGAATTACCTGTTAAAGAAATCAGGTTTCATTTCTCCCCACTCCCCACTTTACAAGCGATACATTTGCTCTATACAAGCCATGAAAATACAGTAAATTCAAAACTAGAAACCTTAATTCTAGTGAACTGAAGCATTAACTCCTGCATACAGCCCAGTATGAGACCTTATAGAGAAACCCAATTAGGAGTTGGCTGAGGAATCTTTATTTGATAAATAACTCAGCAGAGCCATGCTGGGGTAGTGAGGGAACATTATGCCAAAAAAGAAGGATGGTCAAAAATCGATAACTAAGGTTTGAACTAGTCTCATCTGAATTTTACTAGTAAATCCTGTCCTAGTAACCAGCCATGGAGAATAAAGGCAATGCCAAAATGAGAAATATACATCAAGGATAAAGCATTTGCAAACAGATTTTAGCAAGAACCTGTTTCTTCAAGCAAAACTTGGTCATTTAATAGGTCTCTGGCTATAGAGTTTCTTTATACAGGGCAGCACCAAGCTTCAGGCCTGGCCCTTCACACCTTGCACACTCAAAACACCCGCTGCCTTCTAGACAGCAGCTTTGAAATCCAAACCTCCTTCCAGATTTTATTTTGCACATGCAGCAGGCATCACAGTATCAGTATCAATAGAAATTATGAATACTTCAGAAATGTGAGGATTGAGTCCATAATATGAAACTCGGTCCACAGATGGGAGCTGATACA
Source organism: Alligator mississippiensis (assembly GCF_030867095.1). Classification (NCBI taxonomy): domain Eukaryota; kingdom Metazoa; phylum Chordata; order Crocodylia; family Alligatoridae; genus Alligator; species Alligator mississippiensis. The sequence continues at coordinate 23,284,241 of NC_081829.1, forward strand.
CAGATAAGTAAAGAAACAAAATTAGAAAGAGCAGTAAAACTGCTATGGAAATGATGGTCGTTAATCATTCAAGAGAAAACAGTGGAAAAACTAGGAATACACCAAAGAAAAACATGGGTAGAAGGTGTAAAAGATTAAATGTAGCAGTCAATAGATGTCATCAAACAAAACTGTAGCTGTGGCATACCTATTAAAAATAACTTAGGGCCAGGTTTTATAAGCAAGTTTGGAATAGCTTTTTATCAGGAAATGCTGAGTTCTTGAAAGTAAATCTTTTTGGAGAAACCTATCCATTTTGATAAAATATTTTTGGGAGAAGAAAAAGAAACATAGTATGTTACAGAGGAGATGCAAACACAGCTGGGTCTCCCATGGAGTCTTTGCTTTTGTTCACTCTTATTATAGCCCCAAAATGCATCAAATAGGCTAAAAGGATATGGCTGCTTTTTGTGTAGTGAATAAATCTTACAAAGATCTGTACATGAAAGAACTGAAAGATAAGATAATAATCAGAAATTTCTCCAGATTTAGGGAGTCTGTAAATTGATACTGGAAATCTTGCAGACACGTTTTCTAGAGACTGTAGCCACTTCCACTTCTGATTAAACTGATGATATCCTACAAATAGCCTCCTTTGCAGTATTTTTGCTTTTCTTTTTTTTCAGACCTGGCATAGAGACAGAAACTCAGCATGATGAGAAAATGAAAAGAAAAAGCCAGCAAATTTTTCAGGGTTCAGGACTGGGCTTTGGTTTGAAATAAACATAGACCCAAGTTTTGAGTTGTTTATAACTAGAGTTTTGCTATAAGCCTAGTTGTAGTTCAGCTTTGAGACAAAGGTTTGGGTCAGTCTTGTAGTTTTAATCTTATTTTTCATTGTTTTTGGCTCACTTCCATTTAAACGGGACTTACTGGCAATGTGTCATCCTGAAGTTGATATACAACAGAAGCACCTTTTTAAAAGGGTAATAAACACAAGTGAGCGAGAGAGAGTCTTGGCTTTCAATTACCAATAGGAAATGGAGGACTACATCTGAATCCCCAAACTGTTGTTTTTAAAAACCCTTCTAAGCACCTTTTCATCTGTCAAATGGTTTGGGGTGAGAGGGCCAGATGTGTGAATCCCAGATAGGGGAGCAGTGCAGGGGTCAGGAGGGAAAGCAAAACTGTGCTAGGAAAGGCTTTCATTTTGCAATACTCAGAGTAACATGAACAATGGAAAGAATGTAAAACCACTTAATAATTTGATAGAAAGTCTGGATTGAGCCAAGGCCGTGGCTGCCCAGCCCCTTGAGGGCACTGGATGCATCTACATGCTCACCCCACTGTGCATTTGGTACTGCACAGTCATTTTGTACTTGCTTTCGCTCCTTTAGCACCTTACTTTTAACACTCGCTTTAGCAAGTAATAAACAACTGTGCAGTACCTGCACAGTAATCAATACTAACCTGGCATCATGGTTAGTGCCTGCTGACACTAAGTTGTCATAGTGACAGGCTACATCACTGTAGACGCACCCACTGTGACCTGGACTGGCAAGTTACAATTTGGGTCCTTCTTTGGCTTTTATCCTTTTCTTTCATGGGTTACTTAAAGTATGAAATATTTCAAACCCAATTGGAGTCTACTGTGCAGCAACTTGTTGAAGGGATGTGCTTCATCCCCTGAGGAAAGGACCTGGAGGACACTCAACAAGCAGTAACAATTACTTGTGCACTCTGGAAGACAACCACCACTAAAGGAGAGGAGAGGGTACAAAGGATGCTATGGTGAGCCTGGGAGTGCCGTGGAACACCGGGCCTTCCTGACAAGCAGAGGGGAGAGTCCTTGACCCCTCAGTGGTACACCTTGACTGGAAGCTCTAATTGAGTTGTTCACTCACATTGCTAGAGCAGGTCAAAATCTTTCCAAGAAAAGTTTCTGTAGTCCAAAAACGTGGTTTGAAGACACAGGTATTTTTTGTGGCAATATCTTGAAATGCTCAAAACTTTGTGTTTTCTTCCAGCATTTCTTGTTTGTTTGCTTTGAAATTGTGATGTAAATTACAGGTTCACATTTACTGTTTTTCCAAATATTTTTCTACAAAAAACAAGCAAGGATTAAAAGAATAAAGGGATTTTATGGGAAAGGGGGACAAGAAAACTACCTCTTTTCATTGTTTTCATTTCTCAATTATTATTTTTTTACTATTGGGGGAAAAAGGGGACAACATGTTTTAAAACTAGAGAAAGGGGGGACTTTATTAACAAAAGTGAAATGAAATAAAATGAGAAATGGAAACATTTTTTTAAATATCCCCAGAGATATTTGGCATAAATTATAACTATCTTAGGAACCATATTCACTAGTGCAGCATCTCATTTTCTTCAAGATATTAATCTTCATTTTCTTCAAGATATTAATCTTTCCTACAGCCCTGCAAAGCAGGTAAATGTTATAATTCCTAGTTTGCTGATGGATAAATGAGGCACAGAGGTGCCAAGAGACTTGCCCAAAGTACTACCAGAAATCAGTGGAGGTAGAAAAATTTGAACCAAGATTCCCAATTCTTTTCTGAGGCCCTAATCAACAGCAGGCAGCTCTTACTTTCTAGAAAAGATGGATGAATTGTAACAGTAGTCACCGGAGTGAGCAAATATATATCCTCCTATCTGTCAGATGCAGTTTTCAGCACCAGGAGGTGGAAAAAAAAAATTCTTAACCTGCAAACTCAGCACTCAGATTTTGGACACTACTGAGAGGCAGTAAACATGCCACTCCACTGCAACATAGGGTAGAATGATTGTAGTCCAAGTGAAGTGGTATCAATCAAGACAAGATAGAATTCTAACTTTCTGTTACTGTATAGCTGATATGTCTGCTCCCTTCCTATGTGGGTATGTTATTAATACCATTATATTCTCTTAGAGCATATTATGTTCTATAAACCTTTGAGTGTTTTCACTGTGACACTAAGGCTAATAGGAGAAAAAAATGCTTATTTCAACTTGACATTTTCAAGTCTTTATCTCTCTTTGTTCCATAAGTATAGGTGTGTTAAATTTTGTAGGAAAGAGCATGCTCCTGAAAGTTGAGTTCCTGAGCACTAGGGAAAAGCAGAAGCGTAATGCAGCCTATGCATCATTTGTATTCCCAGAGACAAGGTGAAAGTATATTTCTGAGGGCATCTGCTCCTCAGGTTTTTAATAATTCTTGGCAGTCACGAAGAAAATATTTTCCAGTGTGGGAGTACAGATGTGATACAGTGTAGATCCTATTTCCCTTATTGCCTCAACTGTATAAATATAAGGATTGAAAGGCACAGGGGTGATGAATAGCAGATTGTCCAAGTAGGAACTTATAAAATGCTTTCTTATGAAAAAAAACACATAATAAAAGTGAGTTGCATAATGGAACTGAGGTGTCCATATGTTAGGGTGCTGGTACATACCACGGTGTTTAATTCTCATTAACTTAACAAGCATTAAAAATATTAAACTGGTTTACTTTGTCACATCGGGTTTGTGTTTACATGCACCAGGCTTTCGAATGAATTAAGTCCCATGTGCAATTCCCAGCAAATTCCAGCAGGGGGAGCCAAATATCAATCTGCCCCTGGTTATTTCTTTCCTAATGATTTACAGCAGGAGGCACCTGCTTGCCAGTAAACCAGCCTCCACTGTCCCCACCCCTCACCAGGTGTCTCATGCTAAGCCGTCCCCAACCCCCCCAAGCCATGGTCACCCCAAAACCCTGCCACTTGCACCCCACTTTCACCCTAACTAGGCTCCATCCAGTCTCCAGTAGGCAACCCGTGGCTATGCCAAGCTGTGTGTATCATCCACCCCCCCCCCCCCCCCTTCACTCCCCCATGTTAGGAAGTAATGTAAATTGTGACAGGAAGCAAACTCCCAGGCCCAGTTACAGTACCAGCCTGCCCACCTGTCTTTGGGCAAGCTGCCCAGCTTACTCACCTGACATGCCTTATTGTAAATTAAAGACGTTAATAAGATGGGAAGCTGCCTTCTGTCCAAGGGTGGTAAACACAAGACTCCTACCTTCCTCTATCATGTCCCAAGCCTTGGAGATGTTCCCGTGAGTTGTCCTATGCTCCAGCTTGAGGCCAGTCCCAACTCAGCAGTGTTAGGCCTCTTTCATACTGCCCTGTACAGGGCCTCACGCATACTGCCTCCCTCTCACTGGGGCCTCTAGCACTCTGCCTGCTCTCATCAGACCTCTTCCATACATGCCCCATTCTGGACCTCATTCACCCTGCCCTGTTCCCTTGAGCGACCCCGGAGGGCCAACAGGCTTAACTCTGCACGCGTCAGCTAGCCCTGGCACAGCCTCTCAGGCCTCTCCTGCAACCCTCATCTGAGTGGTGGCTGGGTGATTCGCCAAATATTGGGCTAACTCCTCCCTTGGTCCCTCTCCGAGTAACACTGCCCACTAGCTCTCAACTTGGGACCAGTGACTCACCCCTGTCACTCATGACTCTCGCTCTCTCTGCCACCTCACTTGGCCTCAGGCCCACTTGTGGCCTCAGGCACCCTATGGTTTACCTGGACCACTCTGCCCCTTTCTCCCAGGGACCCAACACACTTTCCCTTTGGCCAGGACCCCAACACACTCACCCCTCAGCAAGGGCCTCAACTCTCATCTCGCCCCCTCCTTGGGCTCCAGTGTCTTACACTCCAACAGGCGCAGGTGCCCCTCACTCAGGTATGCCTTGCCCCACTATTCTCCCCTGGGCTCAGGTGCCCCTCCTTGGGCATTCCTGGCCTGCTACTCTCCGGAGTCTTACACTCCCACAGGCTCAGGTGCCTCTCATGGGCGTGCCTGGTCCCACTACAATCCCCAGGGTCTCCCACCCCTATGGGATCAGGTGCCCCACATAGGCGTGCCAGTGTGGCCAGGCCCCACTGCCCACTGTCAGGGGTCTTACACCCCTATGGGCTCAGGTGCCTCACATGGGCATACCTGGCCCCACTCCTCTCCTGTCTTATAACCCACCAAAATGGTGGGGGCTTGGGTTAAGGTACTCCTACCCACCTTTCACTGGGGAGGTAACTGGGGGCTGTTCTACCACAAACAGCCCCACCAGGCCAACCTTCCCTGGCAGGGTGCAGTTTCAGGTCATGCCCAGGACCAAGAGCCTCCAGCCATCCCCTTATCTCCTTCTCTTACCTCCAAAGTGTTCCTTGAACAGCAGGGGAGCTGGGTAGTGCTGCTCCCTCACTACTGGCAGCAAACTGCTCCCTCAGCCCTGAGAGGCAGGATCTTAAAATGGCTGCCTCATCAAGGCAGGCCTGCATTTGTGTGCTGCCTGCTCTCCTCCTTAAACTAGCAGGCACCAAAGGTGCTCTGCCACTCACCTTCCACCTTAATATGTTTCCCAAGGGAGGGGGTGGTTTCCTAGTGGTTCATCAAGCAAGCTCCTTAGCAGCCTGCAACAGCCCCTTAAGTGGCAAACGTCCCTCTGGTGCTCCACCACACACCTTTCCCCTTACAATGACTCCTCAGGGGTGTCTCCAGGCTGCCCTCCATGCAGGCACTTCTCCCACCTGCTGCAGCCCACCCTAAGTGGCAAGCACTTCAATTGTGCTTCACCATAAAATGTACGTATGATTTTTTTAAACTGTATTCATCATATCAGAAATATATGGGGGTGAGAGTAGTGGGTGCCACCCTGGCTGATTGATGATTGTGGCTGTTGGTGGTGGCGGTGGGTGAGGTGGACCGGTGGGTGGGTGGGAGGGTGGTGTTGTGTTGCCAAAACAGATGTGTGCCATGAGCATTTATTACAAAACTAACAGCATAGTATTAGTATGGTGTGTGGCAGGTAGAGGTGTGGGGGGCACGAAATCCAAAAGTTGTTAGTTTTCTGGGTTTTAGGACTACATTTCCCAGCATTCCCTAGCTACCCAGGCTTGGAACAGTTTCCATGGGGACCCCTCACAGGGGCTGCTTCTCCCACTCCCCCGCCTGCCTATGTGACACTGTGAATACCTGCAGCCTTGTGTGTTTGTGTAGCACAGCACACTGTTTTGTGAAATGTTGGGGTATCGTGAAATGTTGTTGAAATGGTGGAGTGTTGGTGAGGTTGGGCTTGGGGTTGAATATTGACTTCACCCCCTCATCCTCCCCCAATCTTTCCCAGTATAATGGTGCAGTAAATGGAGACCATTTCTTTACTCCAAAAAGTGTTCTTTGCAGTTTCATATGGAATTTGGGAATGAAGTGGCTGTAGGAAGATTTTGGTCCTCTCTCCCAATAACCTAGGCAAGCAATCCCCATTCTCCACCTACCTCCCCACCCCCTGTCCACACACACATGTAAACTGGACTCCTGCAGGATGCTCATGCTACTCACTCCCCATCCACCCCTCACCTCCCCCCGGGCAGTGAGAGGTCTAATTAACCCTTTTGCAGGACATGATCCAGGCTGGCTAGGTGGTGTTGTGTAATGAGTTGCTCCCCCCACCCCACTTCAACCAATGCCAGCCTTCAAACAATAACCCCCTACCCCAGTTCACCTCCCCTCATGCCCTGCTCATCCTCCACCCCATCCCTTCCCCCCACACACCCCTGCAGACAGACATAGATGTTTATGTTATAAATAGTAAAATAATTTATTTTATTCAAGAACAACCATTGCTGTTGTTGGCAGCGTCCGTAATATGTGCTGCCAGGCAATCCTGCACAAGAACTGCGCAACCTGCTTCCCCTTGTGGATGTGTCCCCATTCCCTGCACTGCTGCCCATCTGCATCTCTGACTGGCCACTGCCTACTGTGTTTCATCAGCCCATGACTGGCAGAAAACCTCTCTGCAGGTCTCACGGAAGTATGCAGGCTGCTACTATAAAGGCCATGATGTTTTCTGGCTCCAGCTCTAGCTGGCAGTTAAGCGCCCTCCATTGTGCTTTCAGTCAGCCAAATGCACATTCAACAGCCATCCTGCATTTGCTCCAATGGAAGTTGAAAACCAGCTTCTGCAGGTCCATAATATTCCCTCCATAAGGCTGCATGAGCCAGGGCTTGAGCGGGTAAGCAGGGTCCATTATAATAAGGGGGGAAACAACAACACCACGGATCACTGCTTCCAGGACTCTGGGTGCATAGTGTCCTGTCTCCATGAGGTCAGGCAGTGTAGAGTTTCTGAAAATGCGTGCGTCATGCGTGCTGCTGGCCTACCCAATACAAATGTTCATGAACCAGCCCTGGTGGTCCACCACGGCTTGCAGGATCACAGAAGCAAATCCTTTCCTGTTTGTGAATGACCTCCCCCTCCCTGAAGGGGACTGCACTGGGATGTAAGTGCTAGCTAAAGCCCCAACGCAGTTAAGGAGCCCCATGGCTTTGAAGCCATCTATGACTTCCTGAGGATTCCCAAGGCAAATAAAGTTGCTTGCCACAACGTCCTGCAGCAGCTGGCATACATCATGAGTTGCCAGCCCGACCATGAAGGGACCCAACTGAACTGGTTCGTGATGTAGAGGAGGCTGGATGGGGAGGCCAGTTTCATAATGGCCATGGCAACCTTCTTGTCCAGTGGGATGGCCTGATGCATGTTAGTGTCATGCCTCTTGATTTTTGGCCCCAGCATTGAGACAATATGATAAAATGTCTCCCTAGTCATTCAGAACATCTCCATCCTATCACTCCCAAAATGCTCCCAAGCAAGGGATCCCCATGCTAAGGTGTGGTCATCACCTCTCCCACCCACCCCCAAACTGCACGGAATGTCATGCCAATTTCCTGTGAAAGAAAACACGCCATACCCAGAAGAAACTATATGAATTTCAAATCTTTACTTCAACATTAAAATGGTGGTGCATTCACATGATTTATTCTCATGAAAAATAAGTCATTATTTTTAAAAAATAAAATTAAGTTAGTAGAAAAATATAAAAAAGTAGCCAGGATTTTCCTTCCCTGCACCCCTGTATCTATTTGTTTACTATTTATACACTACTTATCATTTACACGCTATCTATTTACTTATACACTATATACACTATTTGAACACTCCTAACTATGGATACTATGGCTACCTATGTATATCTATTTCTATTCTACTACTTCCTTATTATTTACTCTGTTCTTCTAGTTCTTGTACTGTTATGCATTCCTTCTTTCATTTATTCATTCTTTTCAATTTCTGATCTTGAAAGCTTTCTGCAGGGCAAGAAAGAAGAAGAGGACGGGTTTTGGCCCACAGACCAAACATCACCCTCTTCACCTACCTCCCCCCTATAGAGGCTACAAAGTCAGTGGGATATTTCTGACATTACCTGTTTATCACCTGGGATGCTGCATATCCTGAGGGCGGGTCTGACTTACAGTGTCTGCCCGCACTATTCGTCATGTTTCTGGAATGGCAATGGCAATTATAAGAAATAGAAAGGGTACCCCTGAAATATTAAAGTGTTAAGAACAAATGCCACACTCCCTTAGTTGCAAACTTACCATTTTGGTGCTGCTGCCGCTGTGCTCTGCAGTTTAGAACACTGTGATGGGTGTAGGGGGAGGAGGGCGGGTGGGCAGGGGGTAAGCACATACAGGACCACTGGTGGTGGTGGTATGTTCATGACCACTACCAGGGCATAGTACACCACAGTGTGTATTAAGAATGTATTGGGCTGCTCCTCCATTTTTTTCTTTCTGTATAAGTACTAACTACTGCTCCAGTACAGGACAGAGGGATGAAATGTCCCCTGCACCTTGCCCTACCTGCACTCACCTGTAGAAGCAAAGGGAGGGATAGAAGAGCAGGGGCCAAATAAATAAATAAATAAATAAATAAATAAATACCAGCAGCAACCAAAAGCTGCGCCTAGTGGACAAAGGACTGAACTACAGAAATAGTGCATCGCCACCTGGTGGAAAGAGAAGGTAATTACACGTCGTTGAGTTTCTCTGTGTTTGCACACGAGTCCATAGATGCAACGAAGTAATACGTGGTGACGCAAACTAAACTACATCCCAGCAGTTTTACTTTAACGTGCTTAAAAGACTTTTAAAGTTGTAGGAAATCCCACTCGTGCAAACAGAAGTGCAGTTGCAGCTCCTGAAAGGGCAAATCTTGTGGTGTGTACATGAAGCCTTGGTGGTGAATTAAGTGACCCTTAGTCCAGCCTCCAGCCTTGTGTAATAAAGTATTGTGAGGTCTTTCAAGATTGAGAATGTCCTCAGGGGGTGAAAATCAGGAAAGACCCATTTGAATGAAATGGAACAATGCTAGTTTATACCACACAAAGAAATGGTGATTATTGTAAGGAGCATCATGTAGGAATCATACCAACTACTGAAAGTCACCCCCAGTCAACTCAGCTGTACATGGATACTGGGGGTGGCATTCTATTCTTTCCTGGCCATCTAAGTGTCTAAATTTGGTTGCCTACATAGTCCACTAAGGACACACAATGCCACGTATGCACAGATTGGCTGTTTTGGCTCAGTTTGTCTCCACAGGCACAGGTAGCATTGTGATAGAAAAAAAGAACTTGTCTGATGTGCAGTTCTTCACCCTTCAAAAGATGAAGAACAAGTGCTTCCAGTTGGTATAAATTGGGCCATCTACATTGGCTTCAATGAAAGTAGGTCATTTTGCCCCATCACTTTTCTCAATTTGTCTAGCTGCCAGCTGGGTGTTAATGTAAACTGAAGTCCCTATGGGGGCCTATACACAAGAACAGAGGCTGCTCCAATCCACTGGAATTCCAGCACATCAGAACAGACTTGATTAATTGATTCATCAAGTCTGCTGGAGCGTGGCAATTATCTCATTCCAGCAGCCTCCTGCATCTCATGTATCAGTGTCCCCACACTTAAAAATGGCAGCAGGGGCACTTGAACTAAAACTCATCAAGCAAGCTTTAGTTCAACCACACCTACAACCATTTTTAAGCACAGGGATGCTAATACACAAGACAAGGCAGTGTTTTAATTAAAGCTGCTCTCGGAGCCACTCTAATTAACACACGCCCCACCCCCCACCCTTACAGCATGTATAAAACTGCTTTATGTTTCATGTAAGTATATCTGGAAGCTTGCCAATGCCATGCTACCTGCTACTTATGCCACATATAAATGCCATACAATGTAACAATGCCATGCCACCTGCTACTTGTACCATGCCACACCACCAATGCCATGCCACCTTGCCAATGCCATGCCACCTTGCCAGTGCCATGCCACTTGGTACTTATGCCATGTATCAGATGTCTCAACACTGGTTGACTGGAGCGTGTGTGAGCGCTTGAGAATAAAAGAGTTATGAAACAGGTTTCTCTTCTCTTCAGTCTTTTATCTTGTCACAGACCAGCTGGGCAGTGTGAGTGTATCAGTTCTATCACAGGCCAACTGGGCGCTACGAGGGTATCAGCCACTGGGCTGTTTGGTTCAGTTTTGGATCGAGGAGGCAAAATTGGGAGTGAAGCAAAGGCAAATTTATTATAGCTTACACACACAACAGTTAACAGAAAGATAAATGTGATAAGTAGATAATGCAGTATTAAAGAGCTAACAGTAAATAATAACAACAGATAATAACAATAGATAGATGGGTCAATTCTGTCGCAGGCCAACTGGGCACTGCAAGGGTATCAGCCACTGGGCTGTTCAAAACAACAGATAGACAGACATGGGTTGGAAATTTATCGATAGTCCCTCGATACCAGGTGCACACCAAGTGATTCCAGCAAAGTGAGGCATCTCCAATCAATGCTGTTGGAGGGATTACCGGGGAAGATCCCTCGACCAGGATCCGATCCTCGCTCACACTGGGAGTCCGAAGTCCAGGCTTGGAACAGCAATGACTGTTCTGTTCCCTCCTTCCTGCTGGTCATCTGACACACGCACTTTTTTATACCTAGTCTTATGCTAATCTGTTGGTTTAGAGTCACTCACAATCTTGCCCTATAGCTGTTAGTCTATGGGATTGAAATGTGCTAAAAATTATCATAAAAGGTTACTACCTAGACTTGGGTTTATCCAATAAGCAAATTACAATGCAGCACCTTTAGGTTTGGAATTGACATTACTCTGCCTAAGCCCAACCCCTTTTAGGTTTCTCTGAATATGCTTTCTTGGGACATGCTTTCCTGGAATATGTTGGGTGTGCCAGGTGGTTGGATCCAGTTTTTATCGTCAAGGCTGAACCCTGAGCAAAAACCGTTAGGTCAGCTAATCTTGCAGCTACAGCTTTGCCTTTGGGCCCCAGTCAGCTCCACAATTAATACAAACAGTTAGTTTTATCATTTTGGTTAAACATATGACAGACAAGTTACATTTGCTGGTTACGAACTTACAAGCTTTATATTAGCTAATATTACCTGTTAGGCAAAATACCAAATGCCTCCAAGAAGCACACATTTATTGCTTATTAATCCCTCTGGTTCTGTCAACAGTCAAGACAATTTTTGCCTGTGGAGCAGTCAACAGTCAAGAAAATTTTTGCCTGTGGAGCATAACTGGAGGGAGAAAAAATTATTTGTGGGGGCTAAGTGTGTGTGCTCATGTGCGCCACCCCCTCCTGCCCCCAGCATGTGAGTCTGTGGGGGAAGAGGTGGGGGGAGGGGAAAGGGCAGGGGGAGCAGATTGAGGCCCCAGCAGTGAAGGAGGGAGTGGGACTGGGCGGGGTGGTTAGACAAGCACAGGCCTGGGAGGCACATGCCTCCCCGGTCTGTGCGTGGGGTGGAGGCAACTGCCACTGCATGCTGAACTTTGAGCCCCACTTCCCCGAGAGCTGTGCAACACCATGTGCATCCCACCACAGGGCAGACAGGGGGTACGGTGCAAACCAGCGGTGGCAGGCACATGGCATTGGCCACTCCCAGGGCAGCTGCAGCATGGAGCAAAGCACAGCACACAGCAGCAGCCACCTCCACCCCGCGCACAGATTGGGGAGGCACATGCCTCCCAGGCCTCCATTTGTCCCACCACCTGACCCAGTCAGGGCCCCACTCACCCCAGTCCCTTCTCCTTCCTGTGCCACGGTCCCTCCCTCACCACTAGTGCCTCAATCTGTGACTCCCTGTGGCAGTGAGGGAGGAAGTGGGGCTGGGGCTGGGGCTGGGGCAGAAGCAAGGGCAGGTGCTGCACAGCCAGGGTGGGGCATGGGACAGATCTGTAAGTAGCTTGTCTGGGGGGTACCCAGGGCAGGGAGAGGGCTGTTGCTTCCACCACTGCATGCACCCCAAGAGGGTATGGGGGGGTGTGCACCGGATCTGTGCATAGGGTGAGGATGGGCTGCCAGTGCAGGCTGGGGCCAGGGGCAGCACTGGGCTCTTCCTGGCAGGGGGACTGGGCCATGCTGCACTCAGGACGGGCAGCAGCAACACTGGGAGGGGGGGTTGGCTACAGTGAATTTTGGGGTGGCTGCATCCCCCCACCCATAGCCCCAACTCCCAGTACTGCCACCACCCACTTCAAGTGCAGCCCCTGCCCAGCCACCTGCCAGGTAGAGCCCAGCACCACCCCGGCCCCAGCCTGCATCAGCAGCTTGCCATGCCCTGTGAGCATATCCAGGGGCACACTCCCCCATGCCCTCCCAGGGTGCGTATAGCAGCAGGAGCCACCCCCCCAGATGAGCCCATGCCATACCCCAGCCCAACTGTGCAGTACGTGCCCCTGCCCCAGCCCCACTCCCTCCTTCTCCGCTGTGTGTGTGCCCCTCCCCACTCCTACTGCAGCCACCCGGAGCCTGCAGGCCCTACCTGCTACCCCACATTTGGGAGGGCTATGTCCCATTAGTCCCGGCCTTCCACGACCTATGCTGTGTAGAGACAGAGGAACAGGGGAGTAACCTCCACAGAGGAGGACAGAGGAACAACCTCTTCAGTAGTGTCATAGATTAAGCAGTGATGAAGTACAAGAGTAAACCTTGCTAATCATGAGTAAATTTGCTACCTGCAAATACAAGTACCAAATTTACTTTTGATTAGTAACAGTGCAGTAGCCCTCATGTAGATGATAGACCAGGAGCAAATCTGCTCCCAGTCAGCTGTCTATCAGGAGGCAGGAGATTTCTCCCTGTCCCCTAGAGCTGCCTGCTGCTGGGGCGGGCTCTGCCACCAGTTCATGGGCAGGGACTGTGTCCCACCGTCATGATTGTGGAGCAGGGGCCTAGGAGATCCGATCAAAGCTGTTAACTGGGAAGATCCTGCCTCCTTGTCCCTAACCATATTATGCAGATTGTTTGCCCTGTGTGAGGAACCCACACACCTAAAGGACAAGCAACAATTAAAAATCTTTCTCTGCCCAGGGGATAAAAATACTGACAACTCCCTCCTCCACCCCCACCCCCATTGCCATTTGGGTGTTTGAGGATACCAGGCCTCCCTAGGCATAGTCACAAGGTTTAGGTAAGGAGGACATGTCTTTTGTGAGGTTTTAAAATCCTCTCATGTTATGCTTTTCCCCTCTGTTAAGGTTAAACACTTCTTTGGGTCAGGAATGGTGTTTGGATCATTCCATTCACTGCTGGACTCAAGCACCTGAAGAGAATAATACAAAAAAATGCAGTGTTTCATAGGAAAGGAAATGTCAGTCCTCATGAGGCACTACAGCAATTCAGGTGGATGGAGAGATTAAAGTAGATTTGAAATAAAACATTTCATTTATATTATCCTGATAGACTTTTTTTTTTCAAAAATTGATCTTTTCTCCTATAACATTGGTTTTGTTACAGCTCTTTTTCCATGGAAAAAACCGGAACATCTGAAATTTTCCAGCCAACCCTAAGAATAGCTTTGCCCAGTAGTTTGCAGTCTCTTAAGGGGTCCTGAATTAAAAGACGCACACTGTTATACGAACGTTTGACTATCTTCATTATCTGCAATGTTACTTGCTGACCCAAAATTTAGTTAACACAGCCCTCTCACCCCAGCTTTTGTAGCAGCCATACTTCCAAAATGGGATATTTGGGAGATTTTGCAAGGACATTTCCAAAGACAAGGGTATTTTTTTACGTGTTATACGATAAAGCCACAAGACATGAGAGTACACCGGATCCAGGGAGAGGCCCTGTCCTTTCTGTGTCAGTGCTGAACCATATCTTTCTATTCCTATCCAGGTTAATGTTATGGGGCATTTATACAGGTGATCCAGCAAGCAGGGGGAGGGGGGCACTTTAATTAGACTGGCTCTGAGAGCTGCTCTAATTAAAGCAGCTGGATCATCATATTTATCTATGTCCCTGCACTGAAAAATGCCTGTGGGGGCACTTTAGCTAAAGCTCATTGAATGAGATTTAGTTAAAGTGCCCCCACCACCATTTTTCAGCACGGGGATGCCAATACAAGTGATCCTGGAGTCTGCTGGAGTGTAGTAATTACCACACTCTAGCAGACTTGATTAATTGAGTCTGCTCAACCCGGCTGTAATTACAACATATCAGAGTAGTTTCAATGCATGTGTATTGTATTGGGTAAGAGTTGATTAATTTGTTAAACTCAATATCAGGTTTAATAAAACTCTTCATACCTGTGAGTGCATGGCCTGGTGGTGCCATTTCACTGGACTGTGAAGTGTGTGTGCTGTTTTTCTTTTTTTTTTTACATCAGTAGAAACCTTCTGTCATAATTGTAGTTCCTCATTACCTTACAACTGAATGGACAAAAACAAGCACTAAAACATTCCTGAACATTAGCAAACTCACACATCCATACAAGCAGAAACTTCAGAACAGTGCAGCCAGACCTGTTGACAGCTAGCAAGGACATTTTTTTTTCACTTTTAAACAAAGTGAAAACTGGAAAACTGAAGTGCAAACTGAAACTTCAGTTGAAATGCAACTCAGCAAACTGAAGCTCAGAACAGAAATGCAAGGAGGTATACTGATGGTAATACCTGCTGCTCCTGTCATCTTTTTTTACATTTCATTCCCCTCCCATTATCTCCTTTTCCTCTGCTGTCCTGCTGTGTAGGTGTCAAGTGGGACGTGATTGCTTGCCTCCCTACAAGTGTCAGAACAGCTCAGGAAATTCATCAACAGTTCTACTTCCTAAACTGTCTTCTAGTTATGATAGTGCACTAGATAGGTTGGAAGAGCAGGGGGGTCAAGAGGTCCTTGTACCTGATTAACAGGGATCCTGGTTTTCCCTGATAAAAAATACCAAATTCTCTGCAAAAAACCCCCAAAATCTGTGATTAAAACTAAACCCCTCCCCCACATCCTCACCCCTGGCCCTGCAGGTGCCCTTCACTCCCCCCACATCCCCCACAGCCTTGCTGGTGCCCCTTACGCTGCACCCACAGCCCCTGCTCCCCCCAGCCCTGCTGGAGGGGACCCGCTACCAGGGCTATGGACCCAGGTCTGTAGCCCCCTGCCCCCATTCCTCACCTGCTGTGGGCTCAAACAGGGTGGCTCCCCACTTCTGTGTGTGCTCCCACAGGGCAGGGGGGACCCATGCCCCCCAGATCTGTACCCGGGGTAGGTGCAGGCTGAGGCTGCTGCACAGCCAGGTGGGGCTTTGGACTTGGGGCTGCAATGTGAGGCTGCAGGGCCCCAGCAGGAAGCAGGACGGGGACGTGGGTGGCTTGTCTGCAGGAGGGGGAGGGCCAGCTCCCTGCACTGGAGGGACATTGCCAGGGCAGCAGTGGTGCGGGGAGGGGCGGGGGGAGGGGGGCAGCTTGCAGTCCCCAGCTGTACCAGATAATGCCCACTGGGCTGGGGAGGCCCTGGGGGAGGGAAGCAGGGCAGGAGCTTGAGCCTGAAGCCTGCACCTGCCCCAGGTAGAGATCTGAGGGTTGCAGGTCCCCCCTGCCCCCCAGGAGTGCACGTGGCAGTAGGAAGCCTGCCCTCCCCCTCCCCCGTATGAGCCACCAGTGGCCCCATCCTGCTCCCCGCTGGGGCCCTACAGCCTCACATTCCAGCCCTGGGTCCCAAGCCCCATCCATCTGGGCAGGAGCCCCAGGCCTGCCCAGTTCCCACCCTACAGGAGCCTTAATCCCCCTCTCCCTCCGCACTTACCTGCTGGAGCTTCTCTGCAGGCTGCTTGGGGCCATGTACATGTCTATGCACATGGTGCCCTGTCTTTCCACCTTCTTCCCACTCCCTCCCAGACCCCTGCAGGCTGGAACTCTGCTAGCCTGCAGGGAGCTTATTGCAAAATGAAAAAATCAACAGGTAAACTGAGAAAATGGTAAAATGAGAAATCCACGTTTGCCTCTGATAAAAGGCAAAATCCATGGTTTATTCTGTTTTTCCATGAGAAATAGAAAAGCTGGATCCCTGCTGAATAAAGACTGAACAGAGTGAGTGTACTGCAAAGGGTACATTGCCTTTGAGCTGGTGCTGAAAACAACATAGGGGCCAGACCCTCTGCTGATAATATCAGTAGTGCCTGGCCCTGAATAGGACAGTGCATAGGGGCCAGTTTAGAAGCCCTCACATTTTGGTGGGCTTGCACAGAGACATTGTTCTAAATAGGCACTCCAGGAGTTCCTCGCCCCACTCCCTATTCCCAAATCCTAATTCCCTCCAGGTTCTCTGTTTCCATTTCTCCTATGCCAACAGCATCTCAGTTAATTAATCTCTGTTTGCCCTCAGCTCCAGCAACAGATGCACAGGCAGAAGCCCATCAAGCCCGGAACCCCCAGAACCCCTCAGCAGGACCCAGACCTGGACCCCCAGCGCAGCCAGGAGAACCCCCAGCCCCAAGAGCAGCACTGCACATGCACAGAGTTTAAAAAGGGCCCACCAATGGCAAAGTCACAGTTTGTCCCCAGCTCCAGTGAGAGATGCATGGGCAGAAGCCCATGGCACCCCTGTTGAGCCCCAGGACCCCAAGGACCCCCCAGCAGGACCCTGACCCAGACCCCCAGCGCAGCCGGAGGTAGGTGGGGCCCACGGCAGAGGAGGGACCTAGTCAACTGTGGGGCAGCTGAGAGGAGCTGAGAAGGGTCATGGCCCCCCCAGCTCCTACTTCACCCAGCCCCCCAAGGAGCCACATGAGTGGAGCCGCACAAACAGGGCATGCAAGCAGGCATGCTTCTATGCCTTGTGCACAAGTTAGTGTGGGAGTTTGCACAGGAGGGCAAACGGGAGGGCCAGAGGCCCTGCCAGTGAGCCCCAAGGGAAGGCTAGCACAGCAGTAGCCGGACTTCCACTAGTACAATGTGGATGGGCACAGGCTGCACCCCAAGGATCCCCTCAGAGTCTGAGACACTTCTGAGGTCTTCACCCAGACAGAACCTATGGTTCCAGGCTCCACACAGACGGAGCCTCTGACTCTCAGCTGTGGGGGCTGCCTGGCATGATTCTAGGTACTTGGGACTGGGAGTGTGGCCACCTTCCCTTGCGAGGTTTGCTCCACTTTGTAATCTCTGAGGTGTCAGATTGAGGAGCTCCAGATTGCAGTCCAGAGACTGCATGCCATCAGGGATGATGAGCAGGAGATCGACTCTTACTGCCAGACCCTTTACCCCATGAAGGCAGAGGGTAGACCAAGGTCACCCTTCAGGACAAGGGAGGACTTGAGGATCTCCCACACTGTCCAGCCAGGGGGTTGGACCAAGGTGGTCAGTGGCCTCAAGGCCTGCTGCACCAGGGTCCCCTCCCCTCTGAAGCTGTGCAACAGATACAAACCTCTTGCAGCCCCAATAGAGCCTGCAGAGCTGCCAGCTCCTGCAGATAAGGGAAGAACACTCACAGCTACCATCCCTGCTCTCCCTAAGATGAAATGCAGCGTGGTTGTTGTGGGAGACTCCCTCCTGAGGAGGACTGAGGGAGCAATCTGCCACCCCGACCCCCTTGCCAGGGAGGTTTGCTGCCTCCCGGGAGCCCATATGTGGGTCATAGCGGAGATGATCCCAAACCTTATCCAGCCCTCTGACATGGCTCAGAGCAATCCTGGCCATGTCATGAGTGGCTACAGGGCTTTGAGAGTGTGGCTTAGGGGGTTGGGGGCACAGGTGGTCTTTTCCTCGATCCTGAAGACTGAAGACTGTGGTGCTGGTGTCACCATGAAGGCTTTGGCTTCCATGATCACAGTCCCCTCTTTGGTGAGAGAGGCATTGGTCAGCTGGGAAGAGATGGCCTCCACCTCACTTCACTGGGGAGGAATCTCTTCTCAGCCAGAATGGCTGACCTGCTCGACCCAGCTTTAAACTAAGCCTGCCAGGGAATGGGTGGACAACCGCCAAATCAAGCCCAGTGAGCAACTTCTGCAAAACCAGCAGGTTAAGAAACTCAAGGGAACCCACCTCTACCCCAGCCCTGGAACCATGTCCTCCTGGGAGTGCAAGGAAGCTTAGGGCTTCCAATGGGACACTTACATGCCTGTACACCAATGCCAGGAGCTTAGGGAACAAACAGGAGGAAATAGTCCTCCTGCTAAACAAGAATGACTATGAGCTCATAGGGATAATGGAGACCTGGTGGGACTCCACCTATGACTGGGCCACAAGTGTAGATGGACTCCTTATACAGGAGATATCGTGTAGACAAAAGGGGCAGGGGTGTAGCTCTCTATGTCAAGGAAAGCTACACATCCCTGCAAACCAACTTGGCATCCAGGGTGGATGACTGAAGACCCCCTGGGTTAAAATAAGTGGAGAACGTGGCACAGGGGACACAAAGGTAGGAATCTACTGCAGACCTCCTAATCAGGAACAAGAGCTTGACCAGAAATTCACCAAGGAACTGGCTGAGGCTGAATGGTTGTCATGGGAGACTTCAACTACCTGAACATCTCATGGGAAGAGTACTCAGTCAAATCCAAACAGTCGCAAAGCTTCCTCATGTGCATGGACAAGCTCCATCTGACTCAAGAAGTCTATGCACAGACAAGAGGTAAAGCACTGCTTGACCTGGTACTGGCCAAGGGGGATGATCTAGTCAGTGACCTAAGAATCAAAGGAAAGCTGGGAGACAGTGACCACAAGCTGATCATTTTCACTATCCAACACAAATCTGGCAAGTCAGTCATCAATGCAGAAGTCCTCAACTTTAGGAAAGCTGACTAGTCATGGGGGACCTAAACTACCTGGACATCTGCTGGGAGTCACAGACAGCAAAGTCCCACTGCTCACGCAGGTTTCTAACCTGTGTACAGGACCTCCACCTGACTCAGGAGGTTCACGGTCCCACTAGGGGGAATGCCATACTGGATCTGGTATTGGCAACGGGAGATGACATGGTAGTGGACCTCAAGATCGGTAGCCATCTGGGGGACAGTGATCACCTAATAATAGAATTCACCATAAGATGGCGAGTGGGTAAGGTAACTAGTAGGGTGAAAGTGCTAGACTTTAGGAAAGCTGATTTCAATGAACTCAGGCGATTAGTCAAGGAAGCACTGCAGAGTAGGAGTTTTGAAGAGATGGAAGCCCAAGAAGGGTGGCTGTGCCTTAAGGAAACGATCCTTCGGGCACAAAGCGAGACGATCCCCGAGCGAGGCAAAAGAGGGAAAGGGGCCAGGAGCCTTCCCTGGCTGACCAGAGAAATCCAGGGCAGCCTAAGGGACAAAAGGGGAGCACATAAAAAGTGGAAACAGGGAGAGATCACCAAAGATGAATATACCTCCTCTGCTCTTGCTTGTAGGGAGGCAGTTAGACCGGCCAAAGCTACCATGGAGCTGAGGATGGCAACCCAAGTAAAAGACAACAAGAAATTGTTTTTTAGATATATAGGGAGTAAAAGGAAGGCCCAGGTAGGAATAGGACCCCTGCTAAATGGGTAGAAACAATTGGTGACGGACAGGGGGGACAAGGCTGAACTCCTCAATGAGTTCTTTGCCTCAGTGTTCCTAAGTGAGGGGCACGACAAGTCTCTCACTGGGGTTGTAGAGAGGCAGCAGCAAGGCGCCAGACTTCCATGCGTAGACCCTGAAATGGTGCAGAGTCATTTGGAAGAACTGGATGCCTTTATGTCAGCAGGCCCGGATGAGTTCCATCCAAGGGTGCTGAAGGCACTGGCCGACATCATTGCAGAGCCACTGGCAGGAATATTTGAAAGCTCGTGGCGCACGGGCCAAGTCCCGGAGGACTAGAAAAGGGCCAACGTGGTACCCATTTTCAAAAAGGGGAGGAAAGAGGACCCGGGCAACTATAGACCAGTCAGTCTCACCTCCATCCTTGGTAAAGTATTTGAAAAAATTATCAAGGTTCACATATGCGAGAGCCCGGCAGGACAAATTATGCTGAGGGGAAATCAGCATGAGTTCATGGCAGGCAGATCGTGCCTGACCAATCTAGTTTCTTTTCATGACCAGGTTACGAAACGCCTGGACACAGGAGGAGGGGTGGATGTCGTATACTTAGACTTCAGGAAGGCCTTCGATACGGTATCCCACCCCATACTGGTGAACAAGTTAAGAGGCTGTGACTTGGATGACTACACAGTCCGGTGGATGGCGAACTGGCTAGAGGGTCGCACCCAGAGAGTCGTAGTGGATGGGTCGGTTTCGACCTGGAAGGGTGTGGGCAGTGGGGTCCCGCAGGGCTCGGTCCTTGGACTGATACTCTTTAATGTCTTCATCAGTGACTTGGACGAGGGAGTGAAATGTACTCTGTCCAAGTTTGCAAATGACACAAAGCTATGGGGAGAGGTGGACACGCCGGAGGGCAGGGAACAGCTGCAGGCAGACCTGGACAGGTTGGACAAGTGGGCAGAAAACAGCAGAATGCAGTTCAACAATGAGAAATGCAAAGTGCTGCACCTAGGGAGGAAAAATGTCCATCATACCTACAGCCTAGGGAATGACCTGCTGAGTAGCACGGAAGTGGAAAGGGATCTTGGAGTCCTAGTGGACTCCAAGTTGAACATAAGTCGGCAGTGTGACGAAGCCATCAAAAAAGCCAATGGCACTTTATCGTGCATCAGCAGATGCATGACGAATAGGTCCAAGGAGGTGATACTTCCCCTCTATAGGGCGCTGGTCAGACAGCAGTTGGAGTACTGAGTGCAATTCTGGGTGCCGCAATTCAAGAGGGATGCGGATAACCTAGAGAGGGTCCAGAGAAGGGCAACTCGTATGGTTAAGGGCCTGCAGACCAAGTCCTATGAGGAGAGACTAGAGAAACTGGATCTTTTCAGCCTCCACAAGAGAAGGTTGAGAGGCAACCTTGTGGCTGCCTATAAGTTCATCACGGGTGCACAGAAGGGAATTGGTGAGTATTTATTCACCAAGGCGCCCCCGGGGGTTACAAGAAATAATGGCCACAAGCTAGCAGAGAGCAGATTTAGATTGGACATTAGGAGGAACTTCTTCACAGTTCGAGTGGCCAAGGTCTGAAATGGGCTCCCAAGGGAGGTGGTGCTCTCCCCTACCCTGGGGGTCTTCAAGAGGAGGTTAGATGAGCATCTAGCTGGGGTCATCTAGACCCAGCACTCTTTCCTGCTTATGCAGGGGGTCGGACTTGATGATCTATTGAGGTCCCTTCCGACCCTAACATCTATGAATCTATGAATCTATGACTTTGATAACTCAGGAGGCTTGTTGTTGAAGTCCGAAGGGACCATGGGAGGGGAGTTCAGGATGAGTGGTTGTTCTTTAAGGGAGCGATCCTGAAAGCACTAGCAATGTCCATCCCATCTTGGAGGAAAGGTAGCAAAAGGGCACAGCAACCCCCTTGGCTCTGCAGGGAACACGTGGACCTCCTGCATCTAAAAAGAGAGGCATATAAAAGATGGAAGTCTGGATCTACCTTAAAGGAGGAGTATTCTGCACTGGTCTGGACCTGTAGGGAGCGAACCAGGAAAGCCGAGGCTGCAACCAAACTCCAACTGGCTACATGTATCAAAGACAGTAAAAAGTCTTTTTTCAGATATTTGGGGAGTAAAACGAAAAGTAAGAGTAACATTGGACATCTGCTAAACCAAATGGGACAACTGACAACTGACACTCAGGAAAAAACCAACCTGCTTAATGGGTATTTTGCATCAGTTTTTCACCAGCCCAAAGGGACCACCCTGCCTAACATGATGCAGGATGGCCAGGGTGAGGGTGAATTTATACCCTACATCAGTGTAGACCATGTACAGGAACACCTTGAGAGGCTGGGCACCTTCAAATCATCTGGTCCTGACAGTTTGCATCCCAGGGTACTTAAGGACCTGGCAGACATCAGGTGGCACTCAGGTGAAGTGCCCGAAGACTGGAAAAAAGCCAATGTGGTGCCTATCTTCAAGAAAGGGAGGAAAGTAGATCTGGGGAACTACAGGACAATCAGCCTGACCTCTATCCCGGGGAAGATCTTGGAAAAAAATATCAAAGAGGCCATTCTTAACAAACTGGTTAACGGCAACATCTTGAGGGATAGCCAGCATAGGTTTGTTGTGGGTAGGTCTTGCCTGACCAATCTCATCTCCTTCTATGACCAGGTGACATATCACCTAGACAAGGGAGAAGAGATTGACATCATATATCTGGACTTTAAAAGTCTTTGATCTGGTGTCCCATGATCTCTTCATGGAAAAATTACTCAACTGCGGCCTCAGCTACATCACGGTCTGATGGCTGGGGAATTGGCTCTGAGGTCAGACACAAACAGTGGTAATTGATGGAAGTGAATCATCATGGCGCTCTATGATCAGTGGTGTCCCCCAAGGCTCTGTCCTTGGACCTATACTCTAACATCTTCATTAATTATGTGGACATTGGTGTTAGAAGTGGAGTGGCCAAGTTCACTGATGACACCAAACTTTGGAGTAAAGTGCCCACACATGAGGATAGGCTGGTGATCCAACCTGACTTTTGACAGGCTTAGAAAATGGGTGGATAAAAACCTGATTACATTTAATACAGAAAAATGCAAGGTACTCCACCTCGGTTAAAAAAAACCCTCATCACGCTTATAGGCTCGGCAGTGCTACATTTGCTAACACCATGGTCAAGGGGGACTTGGGGGTCAAGATGGACTACAAGATGAATATGAGCCACCAATGCAATGTCACAGCTGTTAAAGTGAACAGAACTCTGGCTTGCATCTGTAAATGCTTCTTAAGCAAATCTCAGGATGTCATCCTCCTGTTGTACTCAGCCTTGGTAAGGCCACAGCTGGAGTACTGCATCCAGTTCTGGGCTCCACAATTCAGGAAGGACATTATGGAGTGGCTTGAAAGAGTCCAGAGGAGAGCCACACACATGATCAGAGGGCAAGAGAACAGGCCTTATGAAGACAGGTTGTGGGCCATGGGACTCTTCAGCCTGGAAAAGTGCAGGCTCAGGGGTGACTTGGTAGCAGCCTATAAGTACATAAGGGGTGTGCAACAGGATTTGGGGGAACACCTGTTCACCAGAGCACCCCAAGGGATGACAAGGTCCAATGGTCACAAACTCCTGCAAAACAGTTTTAGTCTGGACATAAGGAAAAACTTCTTTACTATCCAAGCCCCCAAGGCCTGGAACAGACTGTCTCCAGAGGTGGTGCAAGCACCTACTCTGGACTCTTTTAGGAAACATTTGGATGCCTATCTTGCTGGGATCCTTTGACCATAGCTGACTTCCTGCCCCCGGGGCAGGGGGCTGGACTCAATGATCTTCTGAGGTCCTTTCCAGCCCTAATGTCTATGAAATCTATGAGATTCCACACCTCCTTTTAGGTTTTTTGTCTGTTTCTTTTAATGTTCACTAACTTTCAAAGGATAGAAAATTGTCTGCCTAAGGTACATTTATGAGTGGCTCTAATTCATTCCAGGCTGGACAATATACTGAGGAAATAAACATAATGAAAGTCCTGAAGGGTAAAGAAAGGTGGCATTCCAAATCAATGGAAGAGTCCTCTGATCTATCCAAGGATTTGTAGGCATCTAGGCTAGGGACAGACATTAAAAAAAAACCTAAGCCTGGACTGATTCAACCCATTGGCTGATTCAACTGGCTGAACCAGTTTGTAACTGTACAGACATCCCCTTTAGACTGGAGAAATGCAGGGACATGCCTGCGGTGGCTAAGGCTAGAACCTGGGGGGTGCTAGAGCTACCCTCCCTTCCCTTCCACAGTACTGAGCTGAGGTGGAGCATGGCCAGGATGCTCTGATTAGATAGGGGTTCCCCACCCCACACCAGCCCAGCAGGGAGTTGATAACACAGTGTTTATCAGCCCAATAAGAAAACAAAAGCCTCTCTCAATAGTTCAAGTTCTACTTAAACAACTTTTTTCAAGGAAGGAATGGAGGGACATTACCAGTTGAGCTTTTGATTAGCTCCAAAAAGCCTTAAGTGGACACTGTCCTGTCTGCCTCACACAGACACCTCTCAGCATTAGCTAGCATAACACATGCTAGCTACAGTCAGTGTGGAAGAGGAGAGGAGGGAATCCCTGCTTGAGCAGTGAGTAGCAGCTGCAGGGGGGAGAGGGGATGGGGGGCGGGGGAGGTGAGAGGGGGGAGGGCAGAGGAAACCAGGCAGAGCTGCTGTGCCTGCTGTCTTTACCAGAGCTCCAGCCAGGGAGCAGAGGGGAGGGGCCATTTTAGCTGTCTGGACCAGAGAGCCCCGCCCAGGGCTGCAAAGCATCTGGGATGCTGGGGGACTCTGGTTTAATTAATCCAGGACAGCACCTAAATTAATGGCATGGCCTAGTTGGTTACAAGAGGGGACAAGCAGAGTTTGCTTTACTGAGTGAGCTAACAAAGCAACTATAGTTCATACTTAAATGACAGTTTTGCAAGAAAGGACCCAAAAGACATTGATAAATTGTGGACTGCCACCCCTCATCCCTGACCTCCACCCCCACAGAGAGGAGAAATGAAAACTAAACAATTTGGACTTTGTCATTGAGAGCTGCAGTGATTTCCTTCTGCAGAAACTGTAAACACACAATAGAACCCTTGCCAAGAAGCATCAGGGATGGCTGCCACCCCCACACCATTACTAGGGCACTTCAGTGGAAAGAAACTTGCAAGGACTGGTGACTTTTATCATTAACAAATACTGTAAAATCAAGAGGCCATGCAGTTCCCAGGAAAAGCCAAAACTTCATTCTCATCTGAATTTTTTGAAACTGCAATCCATGAACAATATACTTAGACAGTTTGTGGCATTGCTTTAGACAAAGCATCAAAACTGATAAGGCAGTACTAGGAGACATTTGGCGTTTCATTTGTTCATTTAGAGATTGTTTTTCTCAACTCTATGGCCACCCTCGGACACCCATAACATAGTGGAGAGAAGGGCTGGGAGGGGGAGAAAAGGAGGTCCTGCATAAACCCCTTACATAGTTTCTGCTCTTAAACAAAGGCATTTATACTCTGGGGAACTGAAAATCCTCCCACACTATTCATCCATTGGCCATTCACCAACACACCCTTCCCCCTTTACTCAAATACTGCCTTGAAGGCAAGAGCAAACATGGCAGCCAGCACTTCTTTGGCCAAGACTCCAGTTGCTCAAGTTCCATCTCCATAGGGCTGCCCTCATGTTCAGCACTGAATAGGTTGTCCGAAAATCCATTCCTTCTTTCTTCCTTTCAGTAATGATTGCAGAAAAAAATGATTGACTGATTGATGAACGAGTGATTTGGTGAAAATATTGTTTTTCTTTTTCACGTTTCCTTTCCTCAGTTTTTCATTTCAATTTTGACAAACAAATTAAAAATAAAAGCAAGATTTTGTTTCAGATTTAAATTACTCTTTCCCTCTTTTTCTCATTTTGAATGGTTTCCCACTTAATGTTTTTTCTACTTCTGGTTTCTTTTCTCCCCTTTTCCATAGAATCATGGAATCATAGAATCATAGAAGTAGGGTCGGAAGGGACCTTGTAGATCTTCAAGTCCGACCCCCTGCCTGGGCAGGAGGAAAACTGGGCTCAAGTGACCCCAGCCAGGTAGGCATCGAGCCGCTTCTTAAAGACCCCCATGGTAGGAGCCAGCACCACTTCCCTTGGAAGTTGGTTCCAGATCCTAGCCACCCTAACTGCGAAGTAGTTCCTACGGATGTCTAATCTAAACCTACTCTCCAACAACTTGTGGCCGTTATTCCTTGTTATCCCGGGGGGCGCTCGGGGAAACAAGGTCTCCCCCAAACCCTTCTGGTCCCCCCTAGTGAGTTTATAGACGGTCACAAGGTCCCCCCTCAGCCTTCTCTTGTGAAGGCTGAACAGGTTCAGGTCCCGTAGCCTCACTGTAGGGTCTGCCCTGCTGTCCCAGGATCATGTGGGTGGCCTTCCTCTGGACCCTCTCAATGTTGTCCACATCCCTCTTGAAGTGGGGTGCCCAGAACTGGACACAGTACTCCAGCTGAGGCCTGACCAGTGTCACGTAGATGGGGAGGATCACCTCTTTGCCCCTACTTGAGATGCACCTGTGGATGCACGAAAGGGTCCGGTTAGCCCTGCCGACTGTGACCTCACATTGTCGGCCCATGTTCATCTTGCAGTCAATGATGACTCCAAGATCCCTTTCTGCCTCCGTGCTCTCGAGAAGGGAGTTTCCCATCTTATAAGTGTGCTGCCGGTTACTACTGCCCAAGTGCAGCACCCTGCACTTGTCTGTATTGAAACGCATCCTGTTTTTGTTATCTCACCCTTGCAACCTATCCAGGTCTTTCTGCAGTCTTTCCCTCCCTACTAGCATGCCCACCTCACCCCATATTTTGGTATCATCAGCAAATTTGAACAGGTTGCTTTTCACCCCATTGTCCAAATCTCTGATAAAGAAATTGAACAGCGTGGGCCCAAGGACCGAGCCCTGGGGGACTCCACTGCCCACTTCCCCCCAGGTCAAATATGACCCGTCCACCACCACCCTCTGAGTACAACCCTTCAGCCAATTAGCAATCCATCTGACTGTGTAGGCATCAATGCCACAGTCGACTAGTTTTTTAATGAGGATGGGGTGAGAGACAGTGTCAAAGGCCTTGCTGAAGTCCAGAAAGACTACATCCACGGCGACCCCTGCATCCAATGCTTTTGTGACCTGATCGTAAAAGGCAATCAGGTCGGTCTGACATGACCTGCCCCTAATGAAACCGTGCTGGCTGCCCTTGAGCATCATCCCCAATGCCGGCCCATCACAGATGTGCTCCTTGATGATCTTCTCAAAGAGTTTCCCCAGGATTGAGATAAGACTGACGGGCCTATAGTTGCCCGGGTCCTCCCTCCTCCCTTTCTTAAAGATGGGGACCACACTGGCTATCTTCCAATCATCTGGCACCTGGCCTGAGCACCACGAGCGCTCATAAAGCCATGCCAAGGGCCCAGCAATAACCCCTGCTAGCTCCCTCAACACCCTGGGGTGGAGAGCATCTGGACCTGCTGACTTGAACACGTCCAGCCCCTCCAGAAGCACTCTAACCCGGTCCTCCTCAACCTTAGGTCTTGAGGCATTCCCCTCAAGTCCATCTTGAAGCACAGTGCGGGAGTTCCGGTCCCTGCACAAGAAAATGGAGGTGAAGAATTTGTTAAAGAGGTCTGCCTTCTCCTCTGGCCCAACCACCAGATTGCCCAGCTCATCGTGCAGGAGCCCCACGTTTCCCGGTGCCTTCTTCATCCTCCCTATATATTTGAAAAAGGACTTTTTATTATCTTTGATCTTGGATGCTAGTCCTAGCTCTATGTCTGCCTTAGCTTTCCTAACAGCCCCCCTACAAGCCCGAGCAGTGGAGGTATACTCTTCTTTGGAGATACCACCCCCCCCCTTCCACTGGGTGTACACCGCCATGAGAAAATGGAACAAGGAAAGAGGATTTTTTTAAAGGAAAAAAAAGGGGTGGGAAATCTAAATACACTTTTTGAATCTGGAAAAAAAATGAGTTTGATTAAAACAATTCTATCAGCATATAACAAATAAATGAAAAATCTTGCAATTTTATAAAAAAAAATTATAATTAAAAAATATTTTCCTCAACCTTTTTGCATAAAGCTTAAATTTAAAATTTTAAGCAACTTTACTTTCAGCAGATGCTGTTCCTCCCTGACATGCATTTTGGGAAGCAGTGAGATTTCCAACTCGCATGGTTTACTTTGTTATGAATTACGAGCTCTGCATGGTTTAATGTTACTTATTTTGTCCATGCGCTCTCTGCCTTCTATTTTCTAGCAAACACTGAACATATGGTTGGCCTCAGAAAAAAAACCACTCCTTGTGTCCCAGAGCAGGAAAGCCTGTGGTGAGGTGTTCCTTGGGCCCCAAGAGCTGGAATCCTACTGAAGAATACATGCCAAGGTCTGAACAGCTAGGATGGCAGGATGAAAGCTAAAGATAATCTAATTTAATTCACATGCAGACATGTTCAAAAAGTTGAGATTTTAAAGTCCCGAGGAACTACTAAAACACAGTCACTGAGAAGTCCAAGGGGAAGCTACTGACCCATGTTCTGATCTTGGTCATGTAGCATAAATACAAAGTAACTCCCCTGACTTTAATAGAGGATTCTGGGATTAAAGCTATGCACCTAATATTAGACAGAGCCTGTGATGGCCATTACCAGGCAAAAGATTGATCTCCAGGAATTAGGCAGAAACATTTAAGGCCTGATTCTGCTGTCACTGAGACTAGCATAAATGAGGATTAAATCCTATGGAGCCATACCTGTATAAAGCTTAAGTGAATGGAAAATCCATCCCTCAGTCTGCATTATTGCACTGGGATTTCAGAGTATGACATTTTTAAGCTTTGAACATGCCTATTTTTCCCTTGATCATTATTCTGCACTTCCTGACTTTGCCTGCAATTTAAAGCAGAAATGCAAAAAATACTACCCCAAAAAGCTATTTTGGTATCATTTCCAAGCTGAACTAGCATAGACCTTTTTAAAAGAAAGATCATTTCCCCTAAAGATTTAAGCCTTACTTACAGTCCAAAGAAAATTGGAGGTATTAAGCTTTTCACACTCTCCACATCTAG
Source organism: Alligator mississippiensis (assembly GCF_030867095.1). Lineage (NCBI taxonomy): Eukaryota > Metazoa > Chordata > Crocodylia > Alligatoridae > Alligator > Alligator mississippiensis. The sequence goes on from NC_081829.1 coordinate 23,313,011, forward strand.
ATAACACACATATGTATATCCATCTCTATTTTTTACTTTAGAGTGCTGCCAGAAACATGTAGCATTGCAACTGAAACTTTGGCTCTGAACTAAATCTCTGACCTTTGAAATTTCAGTGTTCACCAATACACAACAAACATTGTGATAGTGACTGAACCAGGGGCATGCAAGTGAAAAGGTGCTAAAGGGTTTGCTCAGGGCTTGCAAGCCCAGAAGGTCTGCTTCTGAAAGGGGTTGCTACTGGGAAAATTGCTTCTGAGAGGACTACTGGCAGAAGAATTGTTGCTGAGTGAGCTGCTACTCAGGGCAGAGGAGCCACAAGTTACTGAGTGCCCAGGAATGCCTGGTATCCTTTACTAAAGGAGCAGGGTTTGTGCAAATCAGTTCCTCCCCCCACTCTTTAGTTCCCTGGGTGCAGAGGTTCATTGGGAGGGAATCAGGGAAGGGGGGTTGCTAGAGAAGTTTCTCTGGGAGAGCTAAAGAAAGTAGCAGGGAATCTTGGCTTTGTGGGAGCTCCAGCAGAGAGCTCAATAAAGTACAGCCAAGAAGGGGTACTCCAGGTGCCAAACACAGGGGAGATGCCTTGGGGAAGCATTTGGGGCTGGTGTGATTGTTTGCAGGCATCCAGGAAAGATTAGAAAGGGAAAGAAACCCCTGTCTCAGGAGCAGCTGCACCCGAGGGCCTGACGTCTGACCAGATAACAGCATTGCCACACCTCTTTTGAGGCAGAGTGAGCACTGACAGCTTCACAGGGGCTCAACTGCAACCATCTCACAATTGATTGCTTTGCTGTGGGCAGAGTGATTCTGTGGGGATCCAGCTGATTAGGCGTATATACTAGGGGTGTGCGAAACTGTGGTTGTTGATTTGATTCAGAGAATATTTGGCCCGATCCAGTGACCAAATCATCGAATCTAAATCAAATCGGGAGGCCCGTTAAAAGCTCTGAATTGATTCGAAGCATGCAAATTGATTCAGAAAAGATTTGGTGATTCGGAGATTCAGAAGGCAGTCTTACAGGGAGGAAAGACTGCTCTGATATTGACATCTGTAGTTGGTCAGTAACTGTGATTTTTCCCTGAGTTCCTTTCCAGTCAGTGTTCTGGGGGAGGGATGTAGAAACATCATTTAAGGCTCTGTGTGAAGCCTTTCTCTGCCTTTTGTAAACTGTCTGTCTGGAAGCAACAGTGTGTCAAAGGTACTGGCTGCAGTAGAAGGCTTCCTAGTCAGTCTCTTGCTAGTCTCTCTTCTTGGAAAGGATTGGATACACCTTATTAATTACCCTTGCCTAGAATCCCTATCCAACCCATTCCTTTCAACTTACTCTTCCCCCAAAATCCTCTTATTTCCTCTTGTTATTTTTTCCCCACACTTTTTAAAAAGAAAGCTGTGTTTTCCCTAGCAGTATGTCATCCATCACTGTGCAGGAAATATATCTCACACACACACACGCACGCATGCACGCGCGCGCGCACACGCACACACACACACACTAAATAGATAGAAGATATATTACAGATAGAAAATATATTGCACACGTATAACATGGAGAGTAAACAGGGCTATTAGCAAGCAATTGGCTTGGAGCAAGAGGAGGAAGGGAAGAGGAACCAGACATTAAATACCACATCATGCCCTGGGAAGATAACTGAGCCAGGGTTGCCTGTGTGTGGGGCTTGCTTAGTGTTGTTAGGTTGGTTGTGAGCTTGGGCATCTGCTCTGAGCAGCTGAGAGGGGTGATTGCTGATTGATTGCTGCCTGGGTGTTGCAAAAGGCATTAAAAAGGGGCTCTTAACAAAGGGGCTAACCAGGTCTGGCCCAGGAGAGGTATATAAGGAGGCACTGTAAGTCAGGGGTTTTCAACTGGGCTGGCCTCAGGGGGTACTCAGTGGCACATGATGCCACCGGCACTTCCGCCGCTTTCCACCACTGCTGATTGACTGCTAGGGGACACCCGCCCCTCACTGGCCAATCAGCCACTGGGGGAATCCTGCCTTCTTGACCAGCTACCCAGAGTACACTGACCCAAAAAGGTTGAAAATGCCTGCTCTAAATGACCAGGGAGAGCAAACAGGGCAGTTTGCCACCCCACTCTTTGCAGGGGAACCTGTAAGATAAGACTTTTCTCTCTCTCCCTTTTTTATATGAAATTAAGATCAACTAACCTATATAGTTTTATTTTAAGCAGCTAAAACTCAGCAGATAGACCAAGACTTAAGCCTCTTGTTTAACTGGAGTCCAGAGTGCGGGGTAGTTTGCTAGGGAGTTTGCTTGAAAACTCTCTCTCATTCCTTCACTGTAAGATTGCTGAGAGGAAAGAGGTTTACAGGTAAAAAGGAACCATTCAGGTTCAAGAAACATGTGCTAGGGAAAGAGAGGCAGAAAGTGTGAGGCAGCAGATTAGAAGCCCCAGAGAGATGTCTGGAGGATGTCACAACACCAGAGCCACTGCCACTTCCAGCTCTTCCTCTGCTTCCACCTGTGAGGTGTCTGTCCAGGCAGCACTACTCACTGTCAAGACTTCCATCCAGGTCCATTATCTTTGAAAACTCGTGATGATCGGGAGGGTCCCAGATAATTGGAAAAGGGCATGTTTAACAAAAGGAAGAAGAATCAAAAGGGAGGATCCAAGGAACTACAGACCAGTCATCCTCACCTCAGTTCCTGGAAAAATCATGGAACAGGTCCTCAAATAATCCATTTCTAAGCATTTGGAGGAGAAGATGATTATCAGGAACAGTTAGCATGGATTTACTAAGGGCAAGTCATGCCTGCCCAACTTGATTGTTTTCTACGAAGAGATGACTGGCTCTATGGATGCAGGGAAAACAGTGGATATGCTATACTTTGGCAAGGCTTTTGATATGGTCTCCTACAGTATTGCAAGCAAGCTGAGGAAGTATGGGTTGGATGAATGAACTGTAAGGTAGATAGAAACCTGACTGCATTATCAGGCTCAACAGGCAATGATCAATGGCCCAAGATCTAGTTGGCCGCTGGTATCAAGGGGAGTGCCCCATGGGTCTGTCCTCGGTCTGGTTTTCTTCTATATCTTCATTAACAGAAGATGGAATGGATTGCATCCTAAGTAAGTTTGTGGATGACACCAAGCTGGGTGGTGTAGTATACGCTAGAGGATAGGGCTAGGATTCAAAGCGACCTAGACAAATTGGAGGATTGGACCAAAAGAAATGTCCTGAGGTTCAAGAAGAACTGCAAAGTCCCGCACTTAGAATGGAACAATCCCACGCACTGGTACAGGGTGGGAGCTGACTGGCTGAACAGCAGCTCTGCAGAGAAGGACCTGGGGACTATAGGGGACAATAAGAAGAATATGAATCAGCAGTGTGCCCTTGTTGCCAAGAAGACTAACAGCATATTGGGCTGTATTAGTAGGAGCTCTGCCAGCAGATCAAGGGAAGTAATTATTCCCATGTATTATGCACTGATGTGGCCACACCTGCAGTACCTTGTCCAGTCTTGGGCCCCCCACTACAGAAAGAATCTGGATGAGTTGAAGAGAGTCCAGTGGAGGGCAATGAAAATGGTTCAGGGGCTGGGGCACATGACTTCTGAGGAGAGGTTAAGGGAATTGGGTTTATTTAGTCTCCAGAAGAGAAGACAGGGTGGTGGGATTTGACAGTAGCCTTTAACTACCTGATGGGTGGTTCCAAAGAGAATTGAGTTAGACTGTTCTTGGTGGTTGCAAATAACAGAACAAGGAACAATGGTTTCAAGCTGCAGTAAGGGAAGTTTAGGTTGGATATTAGGAAGAACTTTCTTACTAGAAGGGTGGTGAAGTACTAGAACAGGTTACCTAGACAGGTGGTAGAATTTCCATCCTTGGAGGTTTTTAAGGCCCAGCTCAAAAAAGCTGTGGTTGGAATGATCTAGTTGGGGATGGTCCTGTTTTGAGGAGGTGATTGAACCAGACAACCTCCTGAGGTCCCTTCCAACCCTAATTTTCTATGATTCTATGACATGGATGCTACCTTAGAAGGGAAGGTGCCCTGGGTACTAGGCTAGGACCTCCCTCTCAGCCGAACAGAATTTTTCCACTTATGTTTACCCAATGACTATGAAATGAAAGGAGCAGTGGATAAGCAGCTTAGGGCACTTTGCTAGGAAGGAGGAAATGCATATTCAGCCTTGGTCCCTCAGATGAGTGAGGGAGATAAACACTGGTCCTCCTGCTTCTTGGGAAGGCATCCTAACCACTAAGCTATTGGACATGTAAGCCCCCACGCACTTCCCCCAAAATTTTATTGCTATCAGGTAGCCACCCACAGCTGTTACATTTCACCAGAGGGTAAAATAGAATCCTAAACTGTGTGTGTTTGCCAAAAGCTACAGTTACACAGTAGGCCTGTACAAAGTGGCTAATATTCACTTTGGATTCAGATTTGGCCGATTTGGGGAACAATGATTTGATTCGGTGATTCAAATCACTGTCTCAAATCAATTTGGCTGAATCTGATTTGGAGATTCGGTCACTGCTGAATCAGCTGAGTCTCCGAATCGGACAGGCCCCATCCCCTGCCCACTCTCCCAGCCCTGTCAATGGCTGCCCCACCTGGCCCCAGCTCCCGGCTCTTTAAAAAAAAAAAAGCCCAAACTCGCTGGCTGCTGCCAGGCATGGGGGGTGATCCCCACTACCCCCTACTGCCCCACGCTGCATGGAGGCTCTGCCACAAGCCCCAGAAGCCCCGACAACTGCTACAGCAGCTGATGAGCAGTGTCTTTTTTCTTCTTTTTTTTAAAGAACCGGGAGCTGGGCCAGGTGGGGCGGCCACAAGGGGACTAGGAGATTGGGCAGGGATGGGGCCTCATTGCAAAGCCCCTGATGCAGAGTGGGGCAGTGGGGAGCAGCAGGGATTGCCCCTCTGCCTGGCAGCAGCTGGTGAATGGGGGCTTTTTTTTTTTAAGCAGCCAGGACCTGGGGCCAAGTGGGACAGCCATGGGGGGGGGGCTAGGAGAGGGGCGGGGGTCAGGAGCACTCAGAGGGGCTGTGGGAGCAGGCAGGGGATGGGGCCTGGTCAGGGTCCCTCCATGGTCCCCTCCCCCTTCCTCCAGCCCCCCCTCCCCTGCCCCCTACTTACCAGCATGGAGTCTGGGTCCAGCTTCCTGCAGCAGAGAGCGGGGCCTGCCCAAATCTCTGAAGATCTCTGAATCTTTTCTGAATAGATTAGGAGAGCTTTGAATTAACTCAGACCTTTTTATTGGTCTCCCAATTCGATTCGGATTTGGGGATTCAGGCCAAATCTCCTCCAAACTGAATCAGCACCTGAAGCTTTGGACAGCCCTATTACACAGCTGCATTCCTGCCACTTGGGTATGTTAAGTGAAATAGGATTTAGTCCTTAGTTCATAGTACATCTGCTAAAATGAAAAAGAGGAGGAAATTATTATAACAGTTTAATGCAGAACAGACACAGTAACTGAAAACATCACATAAACAGATGAGAACCTTGATCCTTCTTCTAGCCCACCACAGACATAGCCTCCTAATGGGAACCGCACAATTGGAGCTTTATTATAACAGGTGCTGAACAACACCTCCAGCCCTGCTAATTTCAGGTTCTATTGCTATCAGTGTAGCCAGGTCCCATATATTGACTGGGAATAGTTCTTCCTTCACCTAATCTCCCAAGGATTATTACCTCTAGGGACATGAATGATCCAAGTGTGGAGTGAGAAGAAATCCACAGCAGAACTACAATGGCTGGTTATATGGCTGAACCCACCCCAAGGGGCCGGACTGCCTGGAAATGAGCAGGAGAAGCTGCCGCTCCAGCTTCCCCCTCTGGCACCTTGCCTGGCCAGAAGAACAGAACTAGCCAGAAAATGGAAACCCCTTCCTTTGGAATGTCTGACATTTTGAAATTCATTTTCATTCCGAATTGGCACAAAACATTAAAATTCTGACATTTCTTGCAAGAAAGAAATTTCTGGAAAATAGTCTTTAAATATTTAATATTTCATTTAAACTAAATAAAAACATTTTGTTTTTTACACCATGAAACAATAAAGTCATAACAAAATGTTTCTTCTTATTAAAACTCAACATTTCATCAACATAAAAAAATCAGCTTCATCAAAACAACAGGTGAAAATGAAAACAGAGCTCTGTCATCTTCCTGTTGAAAATGTTATTGAAATTGATGAGTTCCCACAAAATATTCTGGTTTCAATAAAACTGTATTGTTTGCAGACACTTCTGTTGGCAAGACTGCTAACAGGAAATCTTCCCAAACTAGGTCTCTTCCAAAAGTTGTTCCTTCTTCACAAGTGAAGATAACTGTATCCAGCGGGAGGGGCAGGGGAAGGGAGAAGAAAGAAAGGAAGCAGGAAAGGAAAAGGGAGGGAAAAAAGAGAAAAGGAGAAAGAAGACAGAGGAGAGGCTTGGAGGCTAGGTCATGTGGGTATCCAGGTGATTTATAAGCCCAGTCTTTGCCCTGAACAATCTGCTGTAGCAGGGGCAGAAGAGTGATGAGGACTGGACACAAGGGCTCCTTGTTTTCCTGGCCAGCTGCTTCCTCACTGCCTCTGCCATGCGCTGCTGCTCAAAGTCCAGTGCTCCACTCTGGACTGATGACCTCCAGGATGGATGCCCTGTGAGTGTGCACTGCCACAAGTTTTGGCGAGAGCCCAAGGGAAGGATTTGCCTAATTGTGAGGACAAGAGACCAGAGGTCCTCTGTGATTTTTTGCTGATCAAGGTGACCCTTACTGATAAAGGGACTAGAGCAATGCTGGGTGAATTCCTGCACCCAGCAAAGTACAAAGGAGAGGTCTCTACTCATAGGCCATGTCCACACAAGCTTGGACATTTGGTTCCCTGGGGACAACTAGCAGTGGGACACGTTGTGCCACTGCTAGTTGTCCCCAGGAACACCTGTGCCATGCACCCTCTGGTGCATGGCAGGTTACCCCAGGTGAGGTAGGGGAGGCCTAGACCAGCACTGGGCTGGCCCCAGCAGCCTTACTTGGGGTACTGGGGGCCTCCTGGGGCTGCAGCAGCAATGACCCTGCCACTTGGAGCCTGGCTGGCAGGTGGGGCTTGGCTCTGGTTGTCCAGGTTCCAGTTTTGAGCAGTGCTCATTGCATCTGTGTGCACCACTCCGCTTTTTTTTTTTTGTGCATTTTTTTTTACCCCTGGATATCCAAAATATCCAAATATCCAAAAATCCTGCACTGCTCCCTTGTAACATAGAGAACAGCTGAATATGCTGTATGTGTGCAGAGGTCCAGCTTGCATGGGGATGGTTAATGCTGGGGGAGAGTGGGAGGGTGATCACAGGCAGGGATTGCCACATGCACAAAAGAGTGCACACATGCTTGTGGCAGCTAGGCAGCCTAGTGAAGAGCAGCTCCCCACAGGTGGCCTGAGGGGAGTGGCAGCAGCAGTGGCCGGGCCATAGCAGCAGGGTAGAGGTGCAGCATGGTGCAAGAGCAGTCCATTACTCCTCGTGCTCTAGCGGTGTGGCTAGCAAAGGGGGCCTGGCAGTGGCAGTGGCAATGAGTCTTGCCACCCTGCTCTGCCCTCCCATGCTGTCCCATCCACTGTGCTACAGAAGCCCCCAGGTGGAGGGCACTAGGCTGGGGAGCCCTGAGCTAGCAGTGGGCAGCCCACATCCTCCCTGAGCCTGGCGCCCACAGGCTCTGCTCAGCTCTGCTCTGGCCATACTGCCCGTAGGTGTAAGGAGGGGGTGGGAGGCTCTGAGCTCCATGTTCCTCCCTCCACCCCAGCTGCCTCAGTCACCACCTCCTGTGCATGGCAGTCAGGACTCAAGTACTGCTGGCTGGCTGCATCTGGCACCCGTGGGGCAGGGAGTGGGCAGGATGCATCCACTGAGTCCCATAGCCCTGGTAGCTGGGGCCTTCCTCTGGCAGGGCTGGGGAGTAGAGCACTGCAGGCTAGGAGTGGGGGCCCTGGCAGGGATTGGGGCTGCAGGTCAGGACTGCAGGGTGCCAGCACAGTTGTGGGAGAGGGGGGTGAGTGGCTGTGGGTTTGAGTGAGGGGGACCAGGAAGTTCAGGGGACTGCTGGTCAGGAGTGAAGGGCATGGACAGGGCCATGGGGCTAGGTTGGGTGGCTCTGGGAAGATCTCTTTAAGAATACAGTCTCTTTCTAGTTTGGGTTGCAATTGTTTGAGGATATTCCGTATAGGTTCAAGGGAGGGGTGATATGTCATAACCAGCAGTGTGAGATTTGTGGGAGGTTTTCTTCTGTACTGCAGCAGTTCTTCACGTGGTATCCGGGTGGCTCTTTCAAACGTGCGATCTATCTCTCTGGAGCAATGTCCTTGTTGAGTGAAAGCCTTTTTAAGATTTGTGAGGTAGCAATCCCGGGTGTTCTCTTCAGTGCAATTTGGGCAGGATCTGAGGTCTTGGCTGTATATCACAGTCTTTTTGGTGTGTTTAGGGTGATTGCTGGTCTGTGCAGATATGTATGGTCTGTGGGTTTCTTGGTCTGTATTTTATCATTCTGGATACTGATCATCATGTCTAAAAAGAAAATGTTGGTGCTGGAGTATTCTAGAGAAAGTCAGAGGGATGATGATTGCTGAATTTCTGATGGAACTCAATCAGAGATTGCAAGTTTTCAGTCCAAATGATGAAGATATCATCGATATATCTTAAGTATAGCAAGGGTTTGATGGCGTAGTTCTTGAAGAAGTATTCTTCCAGGTGGCTCATAAAAAGGTTGGCATACTGTGGGCCCATTTTGGAATTTTTCCTTATTTAGAAACTGCAGGGCAAATATTTTAACAATGCTTGGCACATGCTGACATAGGTAGTCCTATTGTTTAAATCCTTCTATGAACTGGGGCTGCCCAAGCCCATCTGCAACATTTTAAAAGTCTCTGTGGTATTTGAAGACAATCAGAGAGAGTGTGCTGGAAATTATATATTTATCATTTTATATACAACTGTAGTTCTAGCTGTTAAAGTGGTTTTGCGGTACTTTCCAGGTGTGTGTGTGTGTGTGTGTGTGTGTGTGTGTGTGTGTGTGTGTGTGTGTGTGCACGCGCGCTAGGTTTTGTTACACAAACTGAACAATATCCAGAAAATCTCTTCTTAACATACTTCCATGAATGACTGGTGCCTCCTGAGACTGAGGGGGCACCATTTATAGGCAGCAGCAGGAACCACCCACAGGCGCTGGCGGTGGTGTTGCGGTGGCAAGCGGCAAGTGGCAAGCAGGGACTGCCTGCAGACACCAGCAGGGGTGCCGGCAGCAGCAAGCGGGGACTGCCCACAGATGCCAGCAGCTGCATCAGCAGCAGGGGGTGGGAGGGTGGTGATGAGCAGCGACTGCCCGTAGAAGTCGGTGGCAGCTAATCTCACGGGGGGCACATGCTCCCCAGTGCCTGCCCCCACAACACATTGCCTATGCATACTTCTGCTTTTAGTAAATGAAGGTGATACACAAATGTCGATCATCAAAGGCAAAACATTCAATCACTGCAATAAAATATAAGGCATTTCAGGCAGCTGGAAGTGATTTTTGGATAATCAGGCTGCAAGAATTATACATATCTTTGATGATTTAGTAAGATACAGCAATCTTTCTAAGCTTCTCCCTTTTTTCTCTCAGAATATACTCTTGAATGTCCTTTTAATAGCCTGTCAGGATTTGCATTGAACTTCATCCTCCCATTCAAACTGGAGGTGAGCTGAGATGGCCTGATCTGGGTTATCTCAAAACAATTACCATGAGGTTTGTTTTTTTCAGCCTACACAGCAATAACTTCTGGATTGGCTTTTCTATTCACCAGCAACAGGAAGCAATGAAAGGTTGCAATTCTTCTTGAGCAGCCCTTAACAGTAGCTGGACTTAACAAAAAGAAATAAAGCTAATAATATGACAGGGAGGAATTTAAGTTCCAGGGTAGCACTTCCATATAAGAAGAGAAATGAGAATAAGCTGGTTGATGGCATAGGCAATGCAAAGGGCGACACAGAGGGAACACGTGCCCCCCAAATTTCTGCGCCAATGGCAGGACACAGGGTGCTGGGATAATCACAGCTGGAGCCAGCATCTGGCAGCAGTGGGGGGCAGCGGTGGCAGCACAGAGTTGTGCTCTCCCACTGCCAATGCTTGTGTGTCATCTACAGTTGATGGAAATGGCTCCAGAACACAGGCTGAAGGACACAGATGTCTCTGAGGGTGTGTCTACACATGTGATTTAATGCACCTTAGGCTATTTTAATACACATTAAAATAGGCTAAGGTACATTAGGCCTCACTTAAAAACCATGGGCACTTTTGCATATGCTCAGGAGGGTGGGGGAGCACACTTTAACTAGAGTGGCTCTGAGAGCTGCTCTAATTAAAGCACTGTAGTGTCTCATGTATCAGTGTCCCCATACACAAAATGGCAGTGGCGATGCTTGAACTAAAGCTCATCTGATGAGCTTTAGTTTAAATGCCCCCACTGCCATTTTTAAGTGCAAGAACACTGACACACGAGATGCAGGAGGCTGCTGGAATGCAGTAATTACTACACTCCAGCAGACTCAAGTAATTACCACATGTCAAAGCAGCCTTTACGCTCATGTACAGGCACTACATGGTCTTTAGTTAATTCTCATTAAGACAAGCTAATGCGCATTTTCCTAGTACTTCACAACAGCAGTACTGTACTAGATTTAATGCATATTAACTTAAGTGCATTGATGCACATATAATGTGCACTTAAAGCCTGTGGGATCTCACCTCTATATATGAAGACTGTAGTCCCTGCTCTGACAATGGAACGCTTAGAGAGGAAAGAAATGGAAATAACCCCCTAGTAATAAACCAGCAAATCAGAAAGTGAACTTAACATTAGACAAGCCCTTAGACCAGAAGGGGGCTTCTCTGAAGAAGCTCCCTCATCTTCCAGGTAACCATGGACACAAAAATCAGTGATAATAATAGCTGTCTGTCCTCCCTTACCCAATTTGATTTCAGTTTCCCCTGACCCATATGCCAACATGCAAGGGGCCCCAAGCATCCAGCAAACCATTTCCAACCATACAGAGCATCAGTAGTTTACTTCCAAGCTTAACTGTGACCTTTGATCTATGTGTGTTATTAATCAGAGGCAAGCCGAGGAATGATCTGCTCACATAGAAAAGTAACCTATTTTGTTGAAATTATCCTGCAAAGGAATTTAAAAAATAGTTTCTATTTAAATCCTCCTCAAAGAAAGCCTAACAAGTATCTTCAAAATAAGAGTTTGCTTGTGTAATTTGTTATGGTGCATACTGATTCATAGGCTATATATGGATGAAGTTTAAGGCCAAAAGGGCTCATTAGGCCATGCATCTATTCCAGTCTATCACAAGCCAAAGAATGTTAACCAGTATTCCCTGAACTGAGCCTAATAGTTGGGCTTGGCTAAAATACATCTTCGTGATTTGCAGGCATCAGGAGATGAAGAAATTACCATTTCCCTTAAGATCTTACTGCAATAGTTCATCACCCTCATATGCACTTTATTTCCCATGTGAATTTATATGGATTTAAGTTCATCATTAGTTAGTTAAAGACTGGAAATTCCATGCTTGTTTATCTATAAGACTACTGAGCTGATATAAGAGCTAATGACTTTATCAATGGAGAAGTCAGCCATAAGATCCAGTAGTGTCCACAAATAGACTTGCAATCACAGCAGCTCTGAGGACACATCCTCAGCATTTCATGGTTCAGCAAATAGTAGCAGTTTCCTTCTCTTTGGACAATCTTGTTGGTTGGTTTTCTCTTTCTGTGCAAGAGCTCCTTGAATAGACTATATAGACAGCATCCCAAACTAATTGCTGGTGTCCTTAGCTGTGTGGAAGACTTAATTTTAGCCCAGCACTGATTAGTGCATGGATTATGGTGAACTCTGACAGTCTCTCTTATCCAATAGCATGCATCAGTTACTTCATGTCACACTTCACAGCTGCCTCTAGATCACTGCCTCAGCTCAGAATTCATTTATCAACCTCTGGCCAATGGTCCCCTCTGACACTTTATTAACAAGGAAAAGAATGAAACAGAAGCAGAGGCTGGCCATTAGGCCTGTGCAAAATGGCACCATTTTGTTTCAACTTCTGTTTTGACAGGACAGGTTTTCTTTCAAGTTTCATTTCATTTTGAAGTGCTGTTCTGTTTCATTTTGTCGAAACTGTTTCACTGTTTTGATGTTGTTTCAACATTTTGCCCATAGACTATAATGGGGAAGAATGAAATTGCCTATAACTTTGTCATTTCTTCATAGATTTTCATGACAACAGCAGAAATGGTAGCCCCTTCTGAGGCCACAAAGCCTTACAGGTTTCATGGAGATAGGTGCAGGGGTTTCTGGGGAACTGCACCTTGAGCCGCTGACAAGCAAAACTCATGATGTATAACTGTGTGTGTGGTAAGGCACAGCTGTTTTTCCATCCCTACCCCAGAGCACCATGATTGGAAGGGACTTCAGGGAAGGATCACAGATAACTGGCCAGCCGCACATGTCAGTATTAGAGCAGTCCTTCCCCCCTCTTCCCCCTTCCTCTTCTTAGTTTCTTTTTCCCTGCAAGCAAGCCCAACTTCGAAAGTCGAAACGTTTCGAAACTTTCAAAATGCTTTGACTGTCCTCGTTTAGTTTTGAGGCTGTGTAACTTCCCATGCCTTTCTCCCAAGCATTGCGTGTTTGGGTTCTTTAAGAACCTCACCATGGCTCCTTGGAATGTACGGCAGGCTATTGGGAGTGACCTCAGGTCAGATCTCCAGGGGTTTCTCCTGCCACATCTTTGATGATAAGAAGTTTCCAATCGGGAGGACGATGTCTGGTCCTGCCCCCCTGGTCCTTTCCCTTAGCTGTCCTCATGACTGCCCCTTCTTGGGGCACCACCTTTCCTACACCCTGCCTAACACCAACCATGATGTTGCCTGTTGGGGAAGATGTTTGGGCTCTCCCTGGTGCTCGGTTCCTTGGGGCTGTGCTTCATAGATTCATAGACTCATAGATGTTAGGGTCGGAAACGACCTCAATAGATCATCGAGTCCAACCCCCTGCATAGGCAGGAAAGAGTGTTGGGTTCAGATGACCCCAGCCAGATGCCTATCTAACCTCCTCTTGAAGACCCCCAGGGTAGGGGACAGCACCACCTCCCTCAGGAGCCTATTCCAGATTTTGGCTACTCTAGCTGTGAAGAAGTTCTTTATAATGTCCGGTCTAAATCTGCTCTCAGCTAGCTTATGGCCATTATTTCTTGTAACCCCCAGGGGTGCCTTGGTGAGTAGAACCTCACCAATTCCCTTCTGTGCACCCATGATGAGTTTATAGGCAGCTAAAAGGTCGCCTCTCAACCTTCTCTTGTGGAGGCTGAAGAGGTCCAGGTGCCCTAGTCTCTCCTCATAGGGCTTGGCCTGCAAGCCCCTAACCATATGAGTGGCCCTTCTCTGGACCCTCTCCAGGTTATCCACATCCCTCTTGAAGTGTGGCACCCAAAACTGGACGCAGTATTCCAACTGAGGTCTGACCAGTGCCCAGTAGAGGGGAAGTATCACCTCCTTGATTCTGTTCGTCATGCATCTGCTGATGCATGATAAAGTGCAGTTAGCTGCTTTGCTGATGACTTTGTCACATTGATGACTCATGTTCATCTTGGAGTCCACTAGGACTCCAGATCCCTTTCTGCTTCTGTGCTGCCAAGCAGGTCATTTCCCAGGCAGTAGGTGTGCTGGACATTGCATTTCCCCTTGTTAAATCGCATTCTATTTTTTTCTGCCCATTTGTTCAACCTGTCCAGGTCTGCCTGTAGTTTTTCCCTGCCCTCTGATGTGTCCACTTCTCCCCACAGTTTTGTATCAACTTGGACAGAGTACACTTCACTCCCTCGTCCAAGTCGCTGATGAAGACATTGAAGAGTACTGGTCCAAGGACCGAGCCCTGCAGGACCCCACTGCCCACGTCCTTCCAGGTTGATACCGACCCATCCACCACCACTCTCTGGGTATGATCCTCTAGCCAATTTGCCACCCACCAGACTGTATAATTTTCCAAGTCACAGCCTCTTAATTTGTTCACCAGTATGGGGTGGGATACTGTATTGAAGGCCTTCTTGAAGTCTAAGTAAACGATATCTACCCTACTCCTGCATCCAGGTGTTTTGTAACCTGGTCATAAAAAGAGACTAGATTAGTCAGGCATGATCTACCTGCTACGAACCCCTGCTGGTTTCCTCTCAGCATAATTTATCCTGCTGGGCTCTCACATATATGAACCTTTATAATCTTTTCAAAGACTTTAGCAAGGCTGGAGGTGAGACTGACTGGCCTATAGTTGCCTGGATCCTCCTTCCTCCCCTTCTTGAAAACAGGTACCACATTGGCCCTTTTCCAGTCCTTCAGGATCTGGAAAAGGGGCCACAAATGTTCAAATATTCTTCCCAGTGGCTGTGCAATGACATCAGCCAGTGCCTTCAGTACCCTCGGATGGAGCTTATCTGGGCCTGCTGACTTAAATGCAGTCCTTCCAAGTGAATCTGCAACATCTCAGGGTCAACGCTTGGTAGTCTGGCACCCTGCTGTTGCCTCTCTACAATCCCATTGTGAGACTTGTTTTGCCCCTCATTTAGGAACACTGAGACAAAGAACTCATTGAGGAGTTCAGCCTTCTCCCCCCCGTCTGTCACCAATTGCTTTTGCCCATTCAGTAGTAGTCCTATACCGCCCTGGGCCTTCCTTTTACTCCCTATATATCTGAAAAACAATTTTTTGTTATCCTTAACTTGGGATGCCATCCTCAGCTCCATGGTAGCTTTGGCCTTTCTAACTGTCTCCCTACAACTGTGAACTGAGGAGGTATACTCCTCTTTAGTAATCTCTCCATTTCCACTGCTTATATGCCCCCCTTTTTGCCTTTAGGCTGCTCTGGATTTCTCTGGTCAGCCAAGGAAGCCTCTTGGCCCCTTTCCCCTTTCTCCCCTGCATCGGGTTGTCTCCTTCTGTCCCCACAGGATCACTTCCTTAAGGCACAGCCACCCTTCCTGGGCTCCCATATCACCAAATCTCTTACTCTGCAGTGTGTCATTGACTAAACGCCTGAGCTTGCTGAAGTCAGCCTTCCTAAAGTCTAGCACTTCCACCCTACTAGTTACCTTTCCCACTCTACGCCTTATGGTGAATTCTATTATTTGGTGGTCACTGTCCCCCAGGTGACCACTGATCTGTAGGTCCCCTACCATGTCATCTCCTGTTGCCAATACCAGGTCCAGTAAAGCATTCCCTCTAGTGGGACCATGTACCTCCTGCATCAGGTGGAGATCCTGTACACAGGATAGGAACCTGCATGAACGGTGGGAAATTGCTGTCTGCATCTCCCAGCGCATGTCAGGGTAGTTTAGGTCCCCCATGACTACCACTTCCCTAGTCTTTATTGTCTACAAGAGCTGCCTCAGGAGTTCCAAATCTAGTTCTTCCCCTTGGTGTGGGGGTCTGTAGCAGACCCCTACCACCAAAACCCTTTCCCCTTGACCTCCATGTATCCTAACCCACAATCCTTCTACTTTCTCCTCCTCTGATTCCATTTTGATAAGGGTCGATGTATAACAGTCCTTGACATAAAGTGCAAACCCTCCCCCCTCTCCTCCCCAATCTATCCTTTCTGTACAGCTTATAGCCCTCAATGTGTACTGCCAAGTTGTGGGTAGAATCCCACCAGGTTTCTGTTAACCTCACTAAGTCATAAGTGTTTTCTGCAAGCAGGAGTGCTAGTTCATCCTGCTTGTTCCCCATGCTCCTAGCATTAGTATATAGGCACTTGAGCCCTGTGACTGGCGCCTTTGTTGCCCCCCGGCTCTGATGCCCAAAGGGCCCCTTATTGCTTACCTACTTATTGCTTACCTGTGCTGTACTGCTGGACATCCCATGGATTGCAGGTTCCTGATGTTATTCTTCTTCTGCCTCCCCATCCCCTGTCTGAGCTAATATAAAGCCCAACGTAGGAGATCAGCCAACCTGTTGGAGAAAAGACTTTTACCTTTAGCTGAAAGGTGAAGTCCATTGCACCTCAGGAAGTCCCTTGCCAGGAAGTGTGGGTCGTGGTCCAGAAAGCCAAATCCTGCACCATGGCACCAACTCTTGAGCCTCAGGTTGACCTCTCTGATGCAGGTGCTGTGATGCCTAGATTCATAGATGTTAGGGTCAGAAGGGACCTCAATAGATCATCGAGTCCGACCCCCTGCATAGGCAGGAAAGAATGCTGGGTTTAGATGACCCCAGCTAGATGCCTATCTAACCTCCTCTTGAAGACCCCCAGGGTAGGGGAGAGCACCACCTCCCTTGGGACCCCATTCCAGACCTTGGCCACTCGAACTGTGAAGAAGTTCTTCCTAATGTCCAGTCTAAAACTACTCTCTGCTAGCTTGTGGCCATTATTTCTTGTAACCCCCAGGGGTGCCTTGGTGAATAAAACCTCACCAATTCCCTTCTGTGCCCCCGTGATGAACTTATAGGCAGCCACAAGGTCGCCTCTCAACCTTCTCTTGCGGAGGCTGAAGAGGTCCAGGTGCCCCAGTCTCTTCTCATAGGGCCTGGCCTGCAAGCCCTTAACCATACAAGTGGCCCTTCTCTGGACCCTCTCCAGGTTATCCACATCCCTCTTGAAGTGCGGCACCCAAAATTGCATACAGTATTCCAATTGTGGTCTGAGCAGTGCCTGATAGAGGGGAATTATCACCTCCTTGGATCTGTTCGTCATGCATCTGCTGATGCACGATAAAGTGCCATTAGGTTTTCTGATGACTTCATCACACTGATGACTCATGTTCATCTTGGAGTCCACTAGGACTCCAAGATCCCTTTCCGCTTCCGTGCCACCAAGCAGGTCATTCCCTAGGCAGTAGGTATGCTGGACATTTTTCCTCCTTAGGTGCAGCACTTTGCATTTCTCCTTGTTGAATTGCATTCTGTTGTTTTCTGCCCATATGTCCAGGTCTGCTTGTAGTTGTTCCCTGCCCTCCGGCGCATCCACTTCTCCCCACAGTTTTGCGTCATCCGCAAACTTGGACAGAGTATACTTCACTCCCTGATCCAAGTCACTGATGAAGACATTGAAGAGACATTGAAGAGTATCGGCCTACTGTGACCTCTGACCAGGAGGATGGATGAGAAGACCACCTGCACCCCCATCTCCTTAAGCCTGGCCCCCAGAGCCCTGTAGTCACCCATGACACAGTCAGGACTACTCCTGGCTGCGTCATTGGTTCTCACGTGGATGAGGACCATGGAATAGTAGTCCGAGGGCCAGATCAGGTCAGGAATCCTTGTTATGACATCCCATATCTTGGCCTCTGGCAGTCAGCACACCTCACGTGCCATGGGATCTGGGCGGCAGATGTTTCCCTCTTCTCCTCTCAGTAGGGAGTCGCCCACTACGATGACCCATCTCCTCTTCCTCCGGTAGCTTGTCTAGCCCTCAGCTTGCTCAGGGATGGATTGGGGCTCCTCCCGTGCCGTCTCCTCCACTGCACTCTCCTCCACTGCAGCCAGGGCTTCATGTCTGTTCCCCAACTGCACCAGTGGATCCATTTCTGTGGCGAGCGGCCTGGCCCTGGAGGTGACTGCTGTTCATCCTTCTGTATCAGCTTCAGGGCTTCAGGGTTGTTGGCCACTGGTGAAGTTAGTGCCAAGCGCTCTCCGTGGCCCCTCTTTGCTCTTGGCTTATGTGGAGCTGGGTTCTACCTGGGCTCCTGCCTCCCTTGATGCATCATTGACCCCCCGAGTTTGGTACCTGCCCCCAGTTGTTTGGGTCAGGGTCCCATCCTCATTGCATTTGCTGACGTCCCAGTCACTGTGACTACCAACTCGGGTCCACACCGGGTTCACCAGCGAGTCCTTGGGCCCTCACTGGCCCAGCGTTCCCATCATGCTCCCTTCCCAAGGGAGCCACCAAGCCTCCTCCTCTGGATCCTCCAGCTGTTCTGACTTCTCTGGGCCAGCTGGAGATGCTCTTTCTGCCCCCACCCCCCCAACTTCCTTTTGGCTTGGTCTTTTCTGCCGGCTTCAGCTGCCCACCCAGCCAATCTTCCTTGGCAAGCTTTTATAAAGTGCTCCTGGGCAGACATGGGAGCCATTCCCGGCTCCTTCCTGCTCCGCCACAGGTTTTTCGTTTGATCTTCGACCATGGCAGCTCCAGCTGCCGTGGTTTCATTTTCACCATGATCAGCTGTTGGTGCAGTGTCCTGCCACCTCTCTTCTGATTCCGGTAAGTTTTCCTCACAGGCTGTTTCAAAGCCTTTCAGTTCATTTTGATTTCTCCATTTTGAGCTTGAAACAAATCAAAACAGCATTGAAATGAAACACCTGGTGAAATTTCGCACAGCCCTACTGGCCATGGTGAGCATAGATTTAACATGGAGACAATATGCTTGCTTCTAGAGGAAAAGAGACTTCTGCTTAGTGTGCAGGTTGGACATCAGAGTGTAGAGTTGGGCCAAGCAAGCCCAACTCTGTCTTACCAGTGGCACCTCCACTCCTTAGTGACCAGTGGGACAATAGTTGGAGCATTTGAACCATGTGGGTTAATAACACATGCCACTGTATATGCTGTTGAGAAAGCAGTTTAGGCTGAAAGCAAGTCCAATCAGGTTGTTAAGACACCCATGAAGCAGCCACAGCACATCTGTGTTTGGGTATGAGTGCTTTTCAGATGGGTGTTGGATATCACAGTGTTCTTAGACTTATTGATTTCTCCTCAGCCAACATGGCCATGAGATTTTTTCTTCCCTTATAAAGACAGTCTGATGGTACCCTTCATTTTTAAGGCTCTGATCCATTTCATACTTTTCAAGCAGACCACCAAGGGAACTCAGCAGCCCTAAGACAGCTGTTTGGCAATGATTCAAAGCAATGACACATGTAAGTTTAGCAAAACAATAGACTGCACAGAGCAGAGACTATGGTCTTTGCTGCCTAAGCCTTTCTCCCATTCAAAGATTGACCCAGTTAATGTCTATTTTAATTTGTAAGGCTTAACTAGAGTAAAGAATGGCATGGTTTAATGGATACGAGTTATAAGAGAAGTTTCATAAAAAGGAATGATGCAGCTTCCACTGAAGACACTTTTATTGACTTTACTGAATATTAGAATAGATCTTAAAGGAGCTGTGGGCATACACCATTAAGAGAAAGATGCTTCATTACAAAACAGTTTTTTTCCTATTAAATTAGCAGCTGGGGTAGGCTAATTAATACAGGAATGGGAGGCAGGTCCCTGGGTTACATTCCCAACTCTGGCTGAGACAGTGGTTTACTGGTTAGTGCAGGGAGACTGAGAGTCAGGTATACCTTGGTTCAGTTATTGATTCTGAGAAAGAATCAATACCTTGGTCAGTTAAAATATTTATTTGATCCCCCCAAAATTCCAAATTTGAGTTCACCAAAATCTTTAAGAATTTATTTTTCTGCTCAACCCAAAACAAAATATTTCCCAAATTTTTAGAACCACCAGCAAAATGAAAAATAAGAGTTTTGCATAGGTATAATCCCTTAATCACCCACAAGGACAGCCCAGCCTGAAGAAGGAGAACATTGGAAACCTGAAAGCCATGGGGAGACCAGCACTACAGAACAGGTAAGAAACAAGAAGGTAAGAAACAATGGGCCCCTTGGGACTCGGAGCGGGGAGGGCAGCAAAGGCACCAGTCGCAGGGCTCAAGTGCCTATATACTAATGCCAGGAGCATGGGGAACAAGCAGGATGAACTAGCGCTCCTGCTTGCACTAAACACCTATGACTTAGTGGGGCTAACAGAGACCTGGTGGGATTCATCCCATGACTGGGCGGTACATATTGAGGGCTATAGATTGTACAGAAAGGACAGGTCGGGGAAGAAACGTGGGGGGGGGGGGTTGCACTTTATGTCAGTGAGCAATATACATCAGCCCTCATCAAGACAGAATCCAAGGTTGAGGAAGTAGAAGGATTGTGGGTTAGGCTACATGGGGGGCAAGGAGAAAGGGATTTGGTGGTAGGGGTCTGCTACAGACCCCCACATCAAGGGGAAGAAATAGATGCGGGGCTCCTGAGGCAACTCTCGGAGACCATAAAAGCTAAAGAGGCGGTAATCATGGGGGACCTAAACTACCCAGACATCTGCTGGGAGACGCAGACAGCAAGGTCCCATCGCTCACGCAGGTTTCTAACCTGTGTACAGGACCTCCACCTGACACAGGAGGTGCATGGTCCCACTAGGGGGAATGCCATACTGGATCTGGTATTGGCAACAGGAGATGACATGATAGGGGACCTCCAGATCGGTAGCCATTTGGGAGACAGTGATCACCTAATAGTAGAATTCAACATAAGACGGCGAGTGGGTAACGTAACTAGTAGGGTGAAAGTGCTAGACTTTAGGAAAGCTGATCTCAATGCACTCAGGCAATTAGTCAAGGACGCACTGCAGAGTAGGAGTTTTGAAGGGATGGGAGCCCAAGAACGGTAGCTGTGCCTTAAGGAAACGATCCTTCGGGCACAAAGCAAGACGATCCCCGAGCGAGGCAAAAAAGGGAAAGGGGCCAGGAGGCTTCCATGGCTGACCAGAGAAATCCAGGGCAGCCTAAGGGCCAAAAGGGGAGCACATAAAAAGTGGAAACAAGGTGAGATCACTAAAGATGAATATACCTCCTCTGCTCGTGCTTGTAGGGAGGCAGTTAGGCGGGCCAAAGCTACCATGGAGCTGAGGATGGCAACCCAAGTAAAGGACAACAAGAAATTGTTTTTTAGATATATTGGGAGTAAAAGGAAGGCCCAGGGAGGAATAGGACCCCTGCTAAATGGGCAGAAACAATTGGTGACAGACAGGGGGGACAAGGCTGAACTCCTCAATGAGTTCTTTGCCTCAGTGTTCCTAAGTGAGGGACACGACAAGTCTCTCACTGGGGTTGTAGAGAGGCAGCAGCAAGGCGCCAGACTTGCATACGTAGATCCTGAGGTGGTGCAGAGTCACTTGGAAGAACTGGATGCCTTTAAGTCAGCAGGCCCGGATGAGCTCCATCCGAGGGTGCTGAAGGCACTGGCCGACATCATTGCAGAGCCACTGGCGGGAATATTCGAACGCTCGTGGCGCACGGGCCAAGTCCCGGAGGACTGGAAAAGGGCTAACGTGGTCCCCATTTTCAAAAAGGGGAGGAAGGAGGACCCGGGCAACTATAGGCCAGTCAGTCTCACCTCCATCCTTGGTAAAGTCTTTGAAAAAATTATCAAGGCTCACATTTGTGAGAGCCCGGCAGGGCAAATTATGCTGAGGGGAAACCAGCACAGGTTTGTGGCAGGCAGATCGTGCCTGACCAATCTAGTCTCTTTCTATGACCAGATTACGAAACGCCTGGACACAGGAGGAGGGGTGGATGTCGTATACTTAGACTTCAGGAAGGCCTTCGATACGGTATCCCACCCCATACTGGTGAACAAGTTAAGAGGCTGTGATGTGGATGACTGCACAGTCCGGTGGGTGGCGAATTGGCTAGAGGGTCGCACCCAAAGAGTCGTGGTGGATGGGTCGGTCTCGACCTGGAAGGGTGTGGGCAGTGGGGTCCCACAGGGCTCGGTCCTTGGACCGATACTCTTTAATGTCTTCATCAGCGACTTGGACGAGGGAGTCAAATGTACTCTGTCCAAGTTTGCAGATGACACAAAGCTATGGGGAGAAGTGGACATGCCGGAGGGCAGGGAACAGCTGCAGGCAGACCTGGATAGGTTGGACAAGTGGGCAGAAAACAACAGGATGCAGTTCAACAAGGAGAAATGCAAAGTGCTGCACCTAGGGAGGAAAAATGTCCAGCACACCTACAGCCTAGGGAATGACCTGCTGGGTGGCACAGAGGTGGAAAGGGATCTTGGAGTCCTAGTGGACTCCAAGATGAACATGAGCCGGCAGTGTGACGAAGCCATCAAAAAAGCCAATGGCACTTTATCGTGCATCAGCAGATGCATGACGAATAGGTCCAGGGAGGTGATACTTCCCCTCTATCGGGCGCTGGTCAGACCGCAGTTGGAGTACTGCTGCAATTCTGGGCGCCACACTTCAAGAAGGATGCGGATAACCTGGAGAGGGTCCAGAGAAGGGCAACTCGTATGGTCAAGGGCCTGCAGACCAAGCCCTATGAGGAGAGACTAGAGAAACTGGACCTTTTCAGCCTCCGCAAGAGAAGGTTGAGAGGCTACCTTGTGGCTGCCTTTAAGTTCATCACGGGGGCACAGAAGGGAATTGGTGAGTATTTATTCACCAAGGTGCCCCCGGGGGTTACAAGAAACAATGGCCACAAGCTAGCAGAGAGCAGATTTAGATTGGACATTAGGAAGAACTTCTTCACAGTTCGAGTGGCCAAGGTCTGGAACGGGCTCCCAAGGGAGGTGGTGCTCTCCCCTACCCTGGGGGTCTTCAAGAGGAGGTTAGATGAGTATCTAGCTGGGGTCATCTAGACCCAGCACTCTTTCCTGCTTATGCAGGGGGTCGGACTCGATGATCTATTGAGGTCGTTTCCGACCCTAACATCTATGAATCTATGAATCACAGGGGGGTTTTAAGATTTACTGTAATACCTCAATATTTGTAAGTGTTTTGTGATGATTAAGTACCAGAGAAGAAAAAATAACATTGTTTTATTGTTTTTTGTTCCAATGTTACTTTCAGATTTCAGATGCCAAATGCCTTCAGAATATCCATCAGATATTCTAGAACCAAATCTACATTCACACATCAAAGTCCACATAAAAGGGGCCAATTTTTTAACATACCAGGATGTTTTTGTTGGGTTTACCTAAAAAGTGAAACTGCACTTGTGTGGCGCCTACCCTAATATCTGACACCTGATGATTAGTACAGTCATTATTTCATCATAGAATGAGAGGATTGAGTGCTGACTCAGGGCATTCAGCACTTTTCCTGGGAAGAGAGTGTACTGTTTGGATGGAAGTGGACCAAATAGCTACAGACCTTGAGGTTTTGTGAACTCAAGTTCAGGTCAACAGATGTAGCTGATGAAGCAAACTTGGGTTCACAAGAGCTTGTGTTCTTTCTAGCATATATCCTATTTAGTTAGTCTATAAAGGTGCATATCTATCCGACTTTCTGACTGACTTCAAACTTTCCTTTTTTGTGTCCTTGTGACAAGGTATTTTAGGAGAAGTCACACATTTCACTGGAATCTGACAGGCCATGCCATGAGCACCTCTTCTGTGGTTTCAAACTTGTGACCTCTGGGCTATCAACTAGGCCTGTACAAAGCACCCAGTATTCACTTTGGATTCAGATTTGGCCAATTCAGGGGACAGTGATTCCATTCAGGTGATTCAAATCACTGTCATGAATCAACTGAGCAGAATCTGATTTGGAGATTCAGAGAGCTTCGAATGGATTTGGAACTTTTTATTGGTCCCCTGATTCGATTCAGATTTGGAGATTAGCCACTGAATAAGGCCATATCTCCTCTGAATCAAATCAGCACCCAAAGCTTCACACAGCCCTACTATCAACTGTGCATTTATCATCCCCACCAAGCCAGCCCCCTAACTTCAGACTAACAGGGCTAACTACCTCTTTCTGAATAGCTACACCAGGATGAAAGCAATAGACCAGTGATTCTCAACCAGGATGCCATGGCATCCTGGGTTGCTGTGAGACCCCCTTAAAGGGGTTATGGGGTGCCACACCATGTTAGTACTGTTAAGTGTGCAAACATAATTCACAAGATAAACTCAAAGATTTCAAACAGGAATCCCCCATTATCAAAAAGATTCTGACCTGTTGTTTCTCAGTTCGTTGCAACAAATGAATTGCTCTGTTATTTTTCTCTAGTGAAGAAATGAGTAAAAGCTAAGATCTGGCATTTTCTAAGGCATGTTCTGAGTCCAACAAGCATGAGAACCACTGCAATAGACCTATTTATGTTTGGTATCAATACTAATGCAGAATTCCCTGAGCTGAAATGAAAGACCATATAACGCAAAAGGTAGCAGAGTTCGATGCTTTCAAGTTTCCAGGTGTTGTTTTGCTTTTGCTTTGATTATTTTTAATTGTGTTTAAACTGCAGATATAATAAAAAATAGTTTGGGATGAAAGGCCATGTTATGGAATAAGCAAAAAACAGAGAAACTCAGAGCATTCAAACCATCTGCATTTACCTTCTGTGCAGGGTTGCCAACACAAGATTTTTTTACTGACAATCTGCAAAGTTTTTACTGATTAGACTTTTTTACTGACATATGTTTTACATATTGTAAATGTAAACTTTCTGCCAAACCTGGACAAGGTCCGGGTTATACCATAGTAAAAAAGTTTGAAGATTATTCATAAAAAAAATGTCTTGGGTGGGTAACCCTACTTGACTGCAGCAATGGTTTTATACTATGCTGCACCTCCCCTCAACAGGGGTTCCCTACTCATACCTACATCCTGGTATCCCTGACTATTAGGGCTGTGTGAAATTTTGCTGGAGAGGGAGGGGGAAGAGGAGGGAACAACTGCTCTGATACTGACATGTGTAGCTGGCCAGTGACTGTGACCCTTCCCTGAGGTCCCTTCCAATCCCAGTGCTCTGGGGGAGGGACAGAAAAACAGCATAAAAAGCATTGTTTGAACTGAGCTTTCTCTGTGCCTTCACACTTACAAGTGACACAAGTTTTGCTCTGAACAGTTTGAGGTTCAGTTTCCCAGAAACCCCTGTACCTATCTCCTTGAAACGTGCCAGGCTTCATGACCTCAGAAGGGGCTATGATCCTTGCATGTTTCATTCAAACCAGGCAATAAATGATAAAGTTATAGGAAGTTTCATGCTTCCTGATTATAGCCTATGGGTGAAACATCGAAACAGCATTGAAACAGCGAAACAGTTTCGATGAAACGAAATGGAACAGTGCTTTCAAAACTAAACAAAACTCAAAACGAAACACTGTCCCATTGAAACAGTGAAATGGAAGTCAAAACAACACAGTGCTGTTTCACACAGCCCTACTGACTATACTCCACACTCTTCTGCCCCACTCAAGGTCCTCTACTCACCTCCACATCCTGGTATTTCTGACTGTACCATGCTACCCCCACCCTTGAGTCCCCTACTGACCTCCACACTCTGGTACCCCCAAATGCATCTCACATTATGGTACTACCCAGCCCACCCCTCACCCTTACCCCCATGAGCTCTACTCCCCCTATCCCAGCACAGACCTCTGAAGAAAAACCATTGTCTGCAAATACAGATATCATATTTAAGCGTGATTAGTTAAAACACATTAATGCATGTGTAGATGTGACCCAGCACTAACTTTACTGCTGGGTCTGCCCAGCCACTAGGGGCACATGGTGGGGCTGCAGGGACTTGGCACTAGTGCCAAGTCCCAGCGCATGTAGACACCTGCCAAAAATTGCTTAATGAGCATTAGTTATAAGTGCATTAAATTTAGTCACACTTAAATGCATGTGTAGACCCACCCATTGTGGATCTTTTAAATCTCCTCAACATCAGGATTTTTTTCCACCTTCATTTGTCACAGTATTTTTATTCTCCTGTATTCTTATTCTCTTCTTTATTTTTATTTGAAATTATTAATGGAAATAGGCAAAAATAAAACCTTATACAGGTGACCCTCACCATTTGTGGGGGATACATTCTTGAGATCCCCGTGAATGGCAAAATCCGTGAATACAGCACTGTGTTCATGAGCGTCATGAACGCAGTGCTCCTGGCAGCTGTGAGGGGGAGGCATGTCTGCACTGGCAACGGTGAGATCCCAGCAGTGGTGGCAGGAGCCTGGCAGCAGCAAGCACAGAGCTCCCAAGGAGGTCCTGTAAATGTATTTAAGATCCAGGTTCGGCATTCGTGAATATTTGAAACCACAAATGCCAAACCCGTGAATAGCGAGGGTTTCCTTTATGTGGGGCTGTGAAAAAACTTCTTACATAGATGAGTTAAAATTAACCCCTTGTTTGTGTAAAATGCATATATAAGGGCAAGTGGGGAAAAAACTCAAGATAGGAAAAATAGTTATCTATATGGGGCAAGGAGAAAAAAGGGCTTCTTTCTCAGGGAAGAAAATGACAAGTGAATGAATACATGACAAGAAAGCCTTTATTAAAGAGAGTAAACATGACTTCTACATGAGAGAGAGAAAAGATATTTTGGTGATTAGAGACCTGACAAGCTTGAGTATCTGCTCTGCCATCCACTTAGTGGGCACGTCTACATGAAATGTGTTACCGTTCAGTCAGTACCGTAGCAAGGCGGGGAGTGAGCAGGGCGACCACCCTGAGCACTGAAGTGAAAGGGCACCAACAGGCACTGCCCCACCAGTGGCTCATTTGGGTGGCATGGAGATGGGGGGAAGGTGGCTTCTGGCACTGCATGCACTCCCAGGCAAGCACAGGGGTTGCCCCCAGATCTGTGCATGGGCAAGGGCAGGCTGCCACTGTGGGCTTTGCTCCAGATACCAAACTTTGTTGCTATGGTACTGTGCTCAGTAGCCTAGTTTACTGCACAGTACAGACAAGCATCTACACAGGCATGCCCTTACTGTGCAGTAAAAATGGCTAATCATGATTAGATTTGCTACTTGCAAATGCAGGTAACAAATTTAATTGTGATTAGTTATTATGCAGTAATGGTCATGTAGATGCAACCCAGAAGCAAATTTGCTGCCAGATCTGTCCAGCCACTAGGCTCCAGCCTGAGGCCAGCCCTAGGGCTGCAGCCTAGCACCCTCTCCTGGCCAAGGTTTGGCTGCATCTGTGGCAGCCCCCATCTGCAGGCTTTAAAAGCCTGCAGCCATGTTGTGCCCTGGGTAACACATCACAGTCAGCCTGAGGGTAATGCAGGCCCTGTGTGCCCCCTGGGCAGGCCACAGCCCTGCTGTCCCTGCCTGACTGGAGCTCTGTGCTGCAGCTTGGCCCTGCTCAGCCTTGCAGATACCATTGCACTGCTGCCTGGCCAGGAGGGTGGACACCACCTGCTGCCGGCTGCTGCAGCCCCTGCCAGCACTGTCAGCAGCCCAGGGCTTCATGCAGCAGGGCCAGCAGCACCTGCCTGCTGCAGATCCCAGCAGCATGCCCTGCACCTGCAGCTGCTGTGGGGCATAGCTTCTGCTGCATGGCTGCCAGTCCCTTGCCATGCCTTTGCACTGGGCACTGCTGGCAATAGAGGAACAGCCACACAAGGGCCCAGAGAGCCAACGCAGGATACAGAAGCATGGCCTTTTCCTCACCATCAAGACCCACTCCTGTCCATATGCACATACCTGTGCCCTCCATCCTGGGCCCCAGCTGGAGCTGGGAGGAGGTTGGTGATCTTGTGGCATGCTGGGGCAATGCAGAGGTACAGAGGCAGTTCAAGCAGGGTGGTGCTCAAACACCCACATTTATGAGGCCTAGTCAGGTGGGATGCAGGATTGTGAACACTCCTGGTTGGCATGGCAATGCTGCATCAAGGTCAAGGCCTTGCAGGCACAGTGGTTGGCCATGATTGCCCACAATTGTTGTTCCAGTCATACCCACAAGATCATGCTCTTTATGCGACCGTTGCCCCACATTTTGGTGCCCTGGGACCCAGGCCACCACTGTGCAGTTTTTACCAGCACAGGCAGCCAGCCCAAGCCCCTGCCCCACCCTGGCCCCTCCAGTGACAGGAGGGACCCTTGGGTGTTTTAGCATCCTGCCCTGCTCAGCTCCCCAGCTGCTCAATCAACTAGCCCCAGACCCCACCACAAGGAACATCCAGCCATGACACCACCAGTTGTCAGATCATCAGTTCCTCCCAGGGAGGGGGTTGGCCTCGTGCCTGTACGCTACACACCATGAGCCAAGGACACTTGGCACATCCCTTGAGATAGTAAGCCCTGCACTAGGTGTAGGGCCCTCCTAGTCCTTACCTCTGCCCCTGGCCACCTTCCAGCCTGGCCCACCCACACTCCTCTGGCCCCGGATTCCCCACCATAGCAGAACATAGTTCAAAACGTTATTGAGCAGCCCATTCCCCCTCAGCTGGGCCAGCATGGGCCTCTCACACCCCGAGGAAGGTATTGATGCCAGTGATGATGTCCTCCTTGGCAGCAGGGAACAAGGACATGTACTGCTGCAACAGGGAGCCCTCCAGGTGGTGGTGGAGGTTGCAGGACAGCCCAGGCTTGCCTCCCATGCCATCATAGCTCACAGTCCTCTACCAGGTGCACAGGTTCACCTGGGGAACCATGAGGATCAGCAGCATCAGGGCATAATGGGTCAGGCACCCCTCAGCCTGCACAAACAGCTTATCTCACATCAACTGGGGAACACACAGCAGGAGCATTCTTAGGGCACAGTGGCAGCATGGGGGTAGGGGTCCAGCTCCAGGATGCCTCCTCAGAGAAGACCTCTGCAGGGAGGGCAGGAGCACAGCCAGCTCCTCATCCCAGATGTCCAAGAGCCCCATGTGCCGCCAGCCCCAGTGCAGTGGGCTGGGTGGCAGCACAGTAGGGTGGGTGGCCTGCAGGGGGAGGGAGGCAGCAGAGTCTGAAGCCACAGCAGCGGGGGCTGCCAGAAGCCTGTCCTGTCCCACCCTGGGGATGGGGTGGGGGAGGCAGGCTACCTGCAGCCAGCACCCAGCAGTCCACAAGCCCCAGGGAAGTGCACAGGGATGGAAGGCTTGGCTGGTGGCCACCTGGTCCTGGGGCTGCCTAGCCTAACTTAGCAGGGTCCCTGGGCACTTGTGCATGCCCAACCCCTGATCTGAGGCCAGGCAGTGCACAGGCCCTAGTACAGAGAAGCATTTTATCTCTAAAATGTTGCAAACTCTTATAAAAGGCTTCTGTCTCTTGGCTCTGCAGGGCCTGCATCTCAGCATGAGGGAGAGGCTGTAGGGCCCAGGAGGGATGCAGACTCAGGGACACTACCACCCAGTGCTGGAGCCCTCTGGATGTGCCAGCTGTGCCAGAGGCATATGTAGTACCAAACCCTCCTCCTCCAGTTGGTGGTGGTGGTGGTGGTGGTGGTGGTGGTAGTAGAGGAGAGGGCAGATGTTGCCCAGGCCTGGTGGCAGTAAGACCTGACCTGGGAGGAGTGGTGGTGGGAAGAGGATCTGGCCTGGTAGGAAAGGTGGTGCCAGGAGGACACTGCTCAGGAGGATGCCTTCTGGACCATGCTCCTGGCCCTGGAGTGGGAGCAGCTCCAGATCCTGCAGCACCAAAATGATATCCTGGGCCAGGCTGTGGAGGCCACGAACAATGACTGCTAGACCCTGGACACCACCATCCTGAGCCTGGCAGTCTCATGCATGTCCACTGTTACCCAGACCCTGGACCTAGCCCTGCAGGCCATCTGGAAGCCACCCGCCACCCTACAGCCAGCCCCCACCTGGGCCTGGGAAGAGGTCTTCCACTGCCTCCTGTCCACAGGGGCCCCTGGCTCAGCCCCTGTCCCAGATCCACTGCCACCAGTCTGGGCCCAGCCCTGCTGCTTGCCCCAGCTGTGTAAACACCTAGCCAAAATCACTTACTGCACAGCAGTTTACTGCACAGTAAATCTAGGCTGAAGTAAATGTCCAGTGTGTCCTTAGGTAAGTTTTAGTACTTAGGCTTAACGCCTCAAAGGTAGTCAGGCAAACCTTAGGCACCTACATATATTTCAGAATCTGGACAGCTCTGCCTCACACAGGGGAGCTGTGAGGAAAACGCAGTGAATGCTGTGGTGTGCCAGGATTTGGTGGCATAAAAAGGTGGTCTCACCTTTTAAGTGAGGCAGACAGTCCTAGGATAAGAGTTCAGCTTTGGGTGATTAGTTGGCAGTTAAAAGCCCAAGGGGAGAAGGCACAAATACCTAGGAAGGAGGAGTTTGTCGGCAGGAAACAAACTGAAGTCTAGAGATCACTTTTAGGAAGAGCCAGAGCTAAAGGGTTTTACTCATTTATTTGTTTGTTTGGGCCAAGAATTTTTATTTTGTGTTATGAGGACTGGATGACGTGCTCCTAAGGGAGAAAAGCCAGGCAGTGAGTCTGCATGCATCCAAGCTTGCATGGGCTATTATTTGGACTGTTTGAAGGATTTCTAAGGGAGCAAGGCCCACCTACACAGGAGCATGTACACTGACCTGCATGTCATCTCTCCTTCAGACATGGTGGAATGGAATGGACTGGAATGTGACCCCATTCTCCAGGGAATGGTTGCTGTTCATCTCTTGAAGTTATAAGGGTAACATGCAGAATCTGAGCAGTAATCTATATTTGTGTTCCTGTGACTTGTAGTCACATGCTGCAACTCCTCAGCCTTGCTAGTAAAATCAAGAGATAGCAGCTTTATGGAATAAATCTGGCCATGTGTCTGTACTACATTTGCTGAAGCTCCCAAAATGCATTGTGCCTCAGGAGAAACCTGTAGCAATCTGTGCAGAATAGAGAAGGTGACATGAAGGCATATCTTCATGACTTCACACTGATCCCTGAGGTGGGCTCAAACCTCGGAGCCTGCAAGGGGGTGAAGTGCTGTAGTGAATTTCAAGCCTATACTGGGGGAAACACAAGCCAAGGCATGTGGCTTGTGCCTAGAGGAGTACTGTGCAAAAAATGCACTCAGGGCATCCCCCATTCCCACTCTAGCAGCCTGACCTAAATTGCCATTCTAAAAAAACTATAGTTCCTAAAACATCTGCACTCCATGGGCACATGCAGATGAGCACACGTGTCTCTTGCAACGTCTCAAACCCCTTTGAGATGCTGCCAGATGCACACCGGGAACAAAAAATGTTCCCCACACTGCATATTTGATGACGGGGCAAAATTTGATACCTATATATCCAAGTATCAAAAATACCCTGGGGGGAAAAAGCAAGGCAGGGCGCAATCCCAGACTATGCCCTGAGGCAACAGGAGGCTTCGGTCCTCCACAGAGCCACTGGTAGCCAGCCAGAGCATTTCTATGGTGGGCCCCTGCCCTGGTGCTGAAGCACACTGCCTACCCATGCAAGACAAGCAGTGGTGCAGGCTGCAGGGACCTGGACCCAGTCTCTGTGCTCGGTAAGTAGGGAATGGAGAGGCTGGTGAAGGAGGAGGACCAAGGGGCGGCACCTTGGGAGGGGTGGGTCCTCTGCCCACCCCCTGAAGGGCTCATATGACCCCTGCCTGGGCCCAGCCCCCCAATCGCTCCCCCACCTGGCCCCAGCCCCAGCCCCAGCCCCCCATTTACTCCCCTTCCCAGCCCCATCCCTCGCTAGCTTCCCCACCCTCCCCTGGCCCCCCTCATTTCTCCCTCCCCCCCGTCCCACAGCAGCAGTGGCCGTCGGGGCCACTTGGAGCCTCATGGCACAGCCGCCCCACTCCTCTGCCCATGATGCTGTACAGGGCAACAGGGCATGGCCCCGGCTGCCTGGAAACCATGCTGCCACTGCCACATTGTGCAGGTGTGGCCTGGCTTGACAGGGTGCCGTGTGGTGCCCCATGCTGTCAGGCAGCTAAGGCCCACTCAGGCTGTCACCTGGGGCTGTCGCTGCTCACCCTGAGCAGCCCCAAGCTGCCCGACAGCATGTGGCACAGCACAGTGCCCTGCAAAGCTGGGCAGCACCCGCACAATGTGGCAGCAGCAGCGCAGGTGCAAGGTGGTTGGGGCTGGGGCCGAGCCATGCTGCCCCCTGCTGCCCCCAGATGCCCTGCGCCATGCAGGGCGGGCTGTGCCCTGAAGCCCTGATGGCCGCTGCTGCTACCAGTGAATGCAGAGGGATGGGGCCAAGTGGGGGAGTGGGCAGGGGGCAAACAGGGGGGCCGGGGCAGACAGGGAGCATGTGGCCCCTGCAGGGGACCATATCCCCTGCAGGGGGCGCTATGGCCCCTGTTGAGGGTCTGTGGGCCTCTGTGGCAGGAGCTGTGGCTCCTGTGGGGGGGGGGGGCAGTCCATGAGCTGTGGCGGGGTCTGCACCCTGCAGGAGGCAAGGGACCCACCCCTCCTGAGCAGCCCAGTCATAAGTCCCCCAACACCCACAGGCCCCCCACAATCCACCCACAGGCCCCACCCCTAAGCCACCCTCACAAACCCCTCATCCACATACCTGGCACTGTGGGTCAGAAGTGAGGGGACTGGGGCAGGGGGGCAGGCTGTGGCTTGAGAGTGAGGGGCAAGAGCAGGGGCAGGTTGTTGGCATATCAGTGCTGCTCAGTGCTAAACATCCTGGTGAGTGAAGAGGGTAGGGGCAGCTCTGATTTTTCTATGAGAAAAAAAACAGAAGTAAATGGCAAACTGTATAGATATCTAGATTTTATTTTATTATGAATTGGTAGGCTTCCAAATTGATTTAACATTGTAAATATATCAATAAAACACACTCTCTCTCTGTCTCTGAAAACATTATATATATGTGGTCTTTTGTCTTAATTGTGGAAGAACATAGATTTTGTGGTATCTTAAAGAGTGACCTTGGGATTTTTTTTATCAGGGATTTTGCAGTTTTTAAATAGGGAACACCATAATTCCTGCTAGTGACGCAAGTAACCAGGTAGAGGAGCCTGCTCAGAGATGGAACCCGGGGCCCAGCTGGAGGCGGTTTACCTCCTGGCCACTTGAGGGTCTCTGCTGGGTGTGCCTGTGAGTGTAGCTGAGGCAAAAGAACTGGATGTGCACCTTCCCCACGCCCCACCATCTCCAAGCTGAGGGGAAAGCTTCCCGTTGCTCCCACCAGGCCAGTTAGAACTCCCAGAAGGCCTCCCTGAAGCCCACGTCCTCCAGCAGACTGGAATTAAAATGCCAATAAGCTGACCCCGGACGCACAGGCTCCAGCATGTCCTGGGCCCAAATAAGGTGATGATCGCTGAAGGGGGTTGGCCAGACACTGGAGGAGTAGACCTGGGCAAAGTGTGGCAATGAGATATAAATTCGGTCCAACTGGGAGTGGCACACCTGCTCCTCCCCAACCCTCACTTAGGTGAAGGTGGGGGGTGGGGGGGGCTGCCAGGGGGACAGGTGCATCAGACATCCACCAGGGAGTATTCTGTCAGGATCTCCCTGGGGACACCCACAGTGGCCTGATTCCACTCCTTGCCTGACCCGTCCAGCACATCCAGGGTGACGTTAAAGTCCCCACCAAGGACCAGGCTCTCGCAAGGGTTGATGGTGCCAATGTAAGTGGCAGCCTGGCAGAAAAAGAAGCAGCAGCCCAAAGCAGGAAGGGGAAAAGCCAACATCCTCCCCCACCTCCCCAGAAAGCTCCTGTCTATTTGTATCTTCCAGATATTGTGGGCCATAAGGCCCACCTACTTAACTAATAGCCCACACTGTGTGTGGCCAAAGGTTGAAGGATACAACTAATTTTTCTTTTTTTTTTCCTTTTTTGTGGGACAACTAAGGACAAAAACGGTGAGAGTGACGTGGCAGTCAGAAGTTCAAAATGTGAAAAGAAGTTCTCTGGAGGGGGACAATGAGCAGAGCCCCCTGGGGCCCACTCCTCAAACGCATCTAAGGACGCCACCCACTGGTGCTCTACCTGGAAACATGCTCAAACAAGTGAGAGGTCCCACAGTCTCTAGTCACCTTCCCAGCCAGCGCCTCCTTCCTGGTCAAGTACATGGCCCACTTGGTCAGGGCCATGGCCAGGGACAGGAGGAGGTTGAGCACAAAGTCCCGTGACTTGGTGGGGCCATGGATGGGGTGACCAAAAACAAAAAGGTGGGGATGAAATTCAACCAGAACCTCAGGAGGAGGTTCTGGAGGTGGAGGTGGAGGGGCTGCAGCCTGGCACACTCAAGGGTCATGTGCACCAGGGTCTCCCTCTGCCCGCAGAAGGGGCAGGAGACCGGGGTGTCTGTGAAGCTCAGCACATACACGCCCATGGCGATGGCTCCATGGAGGAGCCACCAGCTGAGGCTCCCAAGGACTCATGAGATGAAGATGGAGTACTGGCTCAGCCACTGGGGTGCCCCAGCCACACCCTCACCAAGCAGGTGCTGCCACTTGGTGTCTGTGAGGGATGCGAGGGAGGCATGATGGATCATGCAGCACACAAGTGTGTAGAGGTGGTAGCAATGGACACTGGAAAAGTGGACCAATTTGGTGTCTTGCAGCCGGCTCAGGTGGTGGAGCAGGAAGCTCTTCCTGCCCCTCCCGACACTCTGAAGAGGGATGGGGTGGCCAGGGACCTCTCCAGCTCGAGCACTTCCCGCTCAAGCTGCTCCCAGACAGCATTCCTCTGCTAGGTGTACCCCAGAGTGTAGCTGTGGCAAAAAGGCAGGATGCACACCTTCCCCATGTATCACCATGTCCGAACCAAGGGGAAACCTGCCTGTTGCTCCTGCCAGGCCAGTAAGAACTCCTGGAAGGCCTCCCTGAAGCCCACATCCTCCAGCAGACTGACACTGAAATGCCAGTAGGCCAACCCCGGATGCCCAGGCCCTAGCGTGGCCTGGGCCCAGACAAGGTGGTGATTGCTGAACGGGGCCAGCCAGATGCTAGAGGAGTGGGCCCAGGCTAAGTGTGGCAAAGAGATATAAATCCAGTCCAACTGGGAATGGCATGCCTGCTCCTCCCCCACCCTCACAAAGGTGAAGGCAGGGGGGCCGGTAGGATGACGGGCACTCCAGACTTCCACCAGGGAGTAGTCCATAAGGATCTCCCCTAGGACACCCATGGCAGCTTGGATCCGCTCCCTGCCCGACCAGTCTTGCACGTCTTGGGTGACATTAAAGTCACTGTGAAGGACCAGGCACTCACAAGGGTTGAGGGTGCTGATGTAAGTGGCCTCCTGGTAGAAAAGATCCACCAACTCCAGGTCCTTCACAGAGGCGTACACGTTCAGAAGGTTCAGGACCAGGCCCTGCACTTGGACCTGGAGGTGCAGCAGGAGGCCTGACACCACCTTAACATCCTGGAGAACCTCTGGTTGCAGGCTTGGGGAGAACAGGGTGGCCACCCCGCAATAGGTGCTGAGAGGTGACTAAAAAAGACCTTGCCTCCCCACTCCATCCACCAATTTGGCTCATCAGCCAGAGTACAGGGCTGTAGTCAGGGTCTCCTGCAAGAATACCATGGGCTACCCCCGCTCCTGAAGGAAGGAGAGCATCCAGCATCTCTGGAGACCCTTCCTGCAGCCCTAGACATTGAGGGTCACAACCTTAAAAGACTTCATGGCTGGGGGGTAGAGTAGATGGTTCAGCAGGGGCCTCACACATCTCACCACCCAGTGTGAGGCACACTGGCTTGTGCAGCACCTTCCCATAAATATAGAGGGCATCTACAAAACTGGGGGCCCACCTATAGATCTGGGCATTGCAGCTTTTGGGCCCCTTGCCTTCCCCTGCCAGTGCCCTTGCAGTGGCATGGATGCTGTCAAAATCTCTCCAGCAGTCTGAGGTGAGATGTACCTTATTGGCAGACTGCTGGGTGTACTAACAGTCAAGAAATGCAAGTAGCTCACCCCTGGGGATTGCCAGGACCGAGAGGTCTGCAGGTTCCAGGGAGCCTGCTGGTTCTCAGGTGTCCTCCTCCTGGTTCTGGGGTTCAGCGGGCTCCTTAGGTACTGTCTGAACCCCATGGTCTGCTAAGACCCTGGAGTCCAGCTGGGATTGGGAAAGCTCTGCAGCCCCTTGGGATGGGGGTTGGGGTAAGGGTGGGGGCAGGGTTCCCTCACAAGATGGCAGGGCAGACCTAGGACCCCCAAGGGTCTGTGCAAGTTCCCCAACAAGATCAGACTGTTAGTCTGGGGACCCCACCTCAACCCCTTGGTGTGGGACCATTGGGCAGGCTAGGAGTGGGGTTTGACTGGGAGTGGGGAGGAGACCCATCAGGCACCGGGGTGGCATTGGTGCCTGTCTCAGGGTCTTGGAAGAAGGGACTTCCCCCCTCAGGACTCAATGGGGTGAGCCCCAGGACCCCTGTCTCCCCCAGATTGGAGGGGGAGGGCTCCGCTACCAGATCCTCCATTGGGTTGGCCAAGGCCTCAGCCCTGCTCCTTCTCTCCCCTTGGCTGCTGCTGATCTCTCTGGGACTCTGCCAAACTTGGTTTGAGGGCAGGGTCCCCTGAGATCACAGGGGAGGTTGGATAATGTAACTGGGGTGCCAGCAGGGCCTGAGGGGGGAGGAGTACTGGTGGCAGGAGCACCCCTGTAGCCAGTGGGACCCATGGATGCTCTCTCCTTCTGGCTCATGGGTCACTTATGACACAAATGCCCCAGGGCATGGCACCAGATGCACCGTAGGTCCCCCAGTATATAGAAAACCCTCACCAGGGCCCCCT
This sequence comes from Alligator mississippiensis, assembly GCF_030867095.1. Taxonomy (NCBI): domain Eukaryota; kingdom Metazoa; phylum Chordata; order Crocodylia; family Alligatoridae; genus Alligator; species Alligator mississippiensis. The sequence continues at coordinate 23,349,204 of NC_081829.1, forward strand.
GAAAAGGAATTGAAAGTCACCCCTCGGCTTCCAGCCGTGCTCCTGCCGCCAGCTGGATCATGACCTGGCAACAGAATGAGCGCACGTGGCAGAGGCAAGGGTCTCAGCACCTCAGCTAGAGGGCCATCACTGGGGAGGTAACCCTCCGCAGGGTTTGGAGCTGGGGGAGCAGGGCCCAATTAGGGACATAGGGAGGGATGGAGATAAGGACCACCCTGGTCCACAGCTCTTCTAGGGTCTTGAAGGGGACATACTTGCCCTCTACCATGAGCCTCCTCTCCACCACCTTCTGTGCAGAGGCCCCCGAGGCAAGGAAAAAGACCCCCTTGCTATGAAAGCAGGAGACCACCACAATCTTGGGGGCCCCCACTACCCCAGCCAGGGCCTGCACCGAGGTCTCAAAGTGCAGGTTGTTCTTGGGTAGTGGGCACTTCACCTTGTGCCCTTGAGTGAGTGCCAGAAAGGGGGCCCGCCACCTAAGCTGGAAAGGCCAGCAGTGGAGGGTCCAGGCCCCATGCCTTTGGGTCACCCTGCAGCTGTTTGTGGATAACTGTGGTTCCCATGCTGGGGGGTCACCTTGGTGGGGCCAGAGCTAGGGACAGGGACAGGCTGAGTGGGTGTGCTGACTGGTGCAGCACACCTGGTCCCCTCAAGCACTGGTGGTTTAGGCTTGGGAGCAGGGCCCTTGTCCTTCCCACCCCCAGCTGTGGAGGAGGCTGAAGAGAAGCCCCTACCACTGCCCTTTCCCTGCATCCCTGATGGTGGGGGAGGGGGCTTGGGAACCCCTCTGGGGGTGGCCTGGCCAGGGGGGACCCCCTGGCCCTGCTTGCTCCCTGCTGGAGTCTCACTTACCCCCACAGCAGAGGTTGTAGGCTTCTCTACCTCTGGAGGAGGTCCATTGGACTCTGCTTCAGGGTTGGGGCTGCAGGGGCATGTGCCCTCTTGGGGACTTAGCTAGGATCTGCCCCCATAGTGGGGGCTGCAGGAAGTTCTGTGGGGGCATCTGCCCCTCCAGAATGTTCCTGCCCTGCCATGGGTTTACATAAGGGTCAGGAAACTAATGAGGAAAAACAAAAAATACAGTGGGGCTAGTGAAGCTAATAGGGGCAGGCTGGGGCTGTGGGAGAAGTGGGGACAGGTGGAAGAAAAGGGTTCTGAAACTCACTGAGCTATAGCCCCACAGAAAATCAGGTGGGCTATGCCTGGGGAAGGTAGGTGAAGGGAGACACACACACAAGGGCTGGGGAGTCTCAAGCTGGCTTACTCAGCCACACAACAAACACTAGGGCAGGGGGAGTGGACCACAGGACTTACCACACAAGGGCAAAAACACCCAGGGAACACTGCTGAGACAGATGTAAAAGATGCCTGGAGCAGTGGAGGGGCTTTGTTTGTTGAAGATCAGTCTAGGAACCCCTCAGGCCTCCAGCCAGGCACTCAGCAGCAAGACAGTAGGCAGGAAAACAAAGCAGGATCAGAGGCAACTGTAGGGGAGTGCAGGAGTAATCAGTCAATTAGGGAGTAATCCAGTGCAGCTGTGGTGTTGATTGGTGCAAGGTGGTGCAGCAGTGACTCTCCCTCTCCTGAGAGGGGGCAGAAGCCGAACAGATGGCAGCAGCAGCAGCGGTGGTAGCAGCAGTCCAGTTCAGCCACTCAGGGTGTGCTTCAGGTGAAAGTGGAAGTGAAGGTGGGGGTGGACTGCCAAGGCAGCTGGGGTAGGCAAGGCACCTTTAGGCTCCTGCAGTGATGTTGGGATAGGGGCCCATAGGAAGTGCAGGCTCCCTCCCCAGGCTGTCTGCCGACCGTGGCTTCGTGGTGGGTTGTGCAGCAAGCTGGAACAGGAGTGCAGAAGCTGGGGTGTGTTGCTGGGGTGTCGTGCAGTGTAGTGGGCCCCTCCCCAAGGGGGGGGCAGCGGCATGCAGCAGAGAAACCCTCCCATGGTGGCAGGGTGGCAACAGCAACAGCCTGATTCAGGAAGGGGTGTGGCCAGCTTTTTTCTAGAAGCTTCTGAGACAGCTAGCAACAGCACTAGCAGTAGCAACCTGGAGCAGGAAGGGGCATGGACAGCTTTCCCCAGAAGCTCCTGAGAGTAGGCTAGCAACAGGAGCTTGGGGAATAAACAGAAGGAACTTGTCCTCCTGCTAAACGCAAATAAATATGATGTCATAGGGATAACGGAGACTTGGTGGGACTCCAACCATGACTGGGACACAGATATAGATGGCTGGCTATACCCTGTACAGGAGGGATCAAGTGGACTAAAGGGGTGGGGATATAGTTCTCTATGTCAAGGAAAGCTACGCATCACTGCAAGCCAACATTGGCACCCATGGTGGATGACTTGAGACCCTCTGGGTTAAAATCTGTGGAGAACACGGCACAGGGGATACTATGATGGGTGTCTACTATAGACCCCCCTACCCATGGTCAAGACCTCAACCAGGAGTTTGCCAGGGAATTGACTGAGGCTGCGCACTCCCAGTGTATGGTTGTCATGGGAGACTTTAGCTACCCAGACATCTCATGGGAGGAGCACTCAGCCAAATCCAAGCAGTCGCAAAGCTTTCTCTCATGCGTGGATGACCTCTATCTGACTCAGGAAGACTACGGGCCAACAAGAGGTAAAACGCTGCTCGACCTGATACTGGCAACCGGGGATGACCTAATAAGCGATTTAGATATGTGGGAAGCTGGAGGAAAAGCAAGGGCAACGTTGGACCCCTGCTAAACCAGATGGGACAACTGACAACCAATGCCCATGAAAAAGAAAACTTGCTTAATGGGTACTTTGCGTCAGTTTTTCACCAGTCCCATGGGATGCCCCTGCCCACTGTGAGTCAGGAAGGCCCAGGTGAGAGAGATTCCTTGCCCTCCATCGAAGCTGACCTCGTGAAAGAACACCTTCCTATGCAGGTTGGATACCTTCAAGTCAGCCAGCCCTGACAGTTTACACCCAAGGGTACTCAAGGAGCTGGCAAGCATCATAGCTCAGCCCCTGGCATGGATCTTTGAGAACTCCTGGCACTCTGGTGAAGTGCCTGAAGATTGGAAGAAGGCCACTGTGGTGCCTATCTTCAAGAAAGGGAGGAAAATAGATCCAGCAAACTACAGGCCCATCAGCCTAACCTCTATCCTGGAGAAGGTCTTGGAAAAGATCATCAAAGAGGCCATCCTTAACAGACTAGCTGATGGCAATATCCTGAGAGAGACCCAGCATGGGTTTGTTGCGGGTAGGTCTTGCTTGACCAATCTCATTTCCTTTTACAACCAGGCGACCTATCACCTGGACAAGGGGGAAGAGATTGATGTCATATATTTTGACTTTAAAAAAGACTTCAGTCTGGTATCCCATGATCACCTTTTGGCAAAACTGGCTAACTGCAGCCTCAACCTCACCACAGTCTGCTGGCTGGGGAATTGGCTCCGTGGTAGGACCCAGAGGGTGGTGGTTGATGGAAGCCAATTGTCATGGTGCACTGCGACCAGCAGGGTCCCTCAAGGCTCTGTCCTAGGGCCTATACTTTTTAACAGCTTCATCAATGATGTAGACATTGGTGTCAGAAGCAGGCTGGCCAAGTTCCCCAACGAAACTAAACTCTGGGGTAAAGCATCCACGCCTGAGGACAGGAGCGTGATCCAGGAAGATCTTGACAGGCTCATGAAATAGGCGGAGGAGAACCTGATGGTGTTTAACACCAAAAAATGCAAGGTTCTTCACCTTCAGAGGAAAAACCTGCAGCATCCTTATAGGCTCGGCAGTGCTACGCTGGTTAGCGCTACAGATGAAAAGGACTTGGGGGTCATGATTGACCACAAGATGAACATGAGCCTTCAATGTGATGCTGCAGCTAGTAAAGCAAGCAAAATGCTGGCTTGCATCCATAGGTGCTTCTCAAGCAAATCCTGGGATGTCATTCTCCCATTGTACTCAGCCTTGGTGAGGCTGCAGCTGGAGTACTGCATCCAGTTTTGGGCTCTCCAAATCAAAAAGTATGTGGAGAAGCTTGAGAGGGTGCAGAGGAGAGCCACGTGCATGATCAGAGGTCAGGAAAACAGACCTTATGATGAGAGATTGAGAGCCATGGGACTCTTCAGCCTGGAAAAGTGCAGACTCAGGGGTGATCTGGTGGCCACCTATAAGTTTATCAGGGGTGTTCACCAGGATCTGGGGGAACGTCTGTTTACCAGAGTGCCCCAAGGGATGACAAGATCAAGCAGTCACAAACTCCACCGCGACTGATTCAGGCTGGACATAAGGAAGAACTTCTTTACTGTTTAAGCCCCCAAGGTTTGGAATAGATTGCCACCAGAGGTGGTTCAAGCACCCACTTTAAGTGCCTTCAAGACACATTTGGATGTTTATCTTGCTGGGATCCTATGATCCCTGCTGACTTCCTGCCCCTGGAGCAGGGGGCTGGACTTGATGATCTTTCGGGGTCCCTTCCAGCCTGAATGTCTATGAAATTTATGAAAAACAGTACCAGCAGCAACAGCCTATAGTAGGAAGGTGTATGGTCTACTTCCCCTAGAAGCTCCTGAGATCAAGCAGCAGCAGCCTAGGAGAGGAAGGCGCATAGCCAGCCCCTCCCCCGCACTTCCTCATAGTGCCCCAGGACACTGCCTGTTCTTTTTATTTTTTTCTTCTGTCCATTTAGTGTATGGGTTTAACAAAGGAGGATCTATTTGTTCTCTCACACTGTTTTTTTTTCCTTAAATCTATGGCTTGAGGCCAAGTCAAAGTATGGCTAGGGAAGGTTCTAGGCATTAAAGAGAATGACAGATTCAAAGTAAGAAAGCAGTTCTTTCCTCTCTTGCACTGTATTCAAAATTAGCTCTTAATCCTGCAGTAGGGCTCAGCAGAAATACAAAGGTCTGCCCAGGAAGGTTGGTTGGCATGAATGGGATACATAGGGATGTGACACGCTAGCTGGTAGTGATTTGGCCCAGGGGTTTTGAAAGGGTAAAAGATGATTGGAGGGCTTGGGATTCCCTTTCCTCACCAATCAGGCCCCAGAGACTTACTCTTCATGTCCCATGATTGGTCCCTCGGGTCACCTGGGGGGGATAAAAGAGGCAGCGCAGCTGACTTGGGGAGACCAGCAACGGACCACGAGGAAGGAGTTTCAAAAAGCTGGCAAGAGCTGGGCCAATGGGGCAGGAGCAGTTGCCCCAGAAGAACCTGAAGGAGCGGGACCTGTAGGCAGCAGTTGGACCCTCAGCAGTGAGGCATGCAGCCAGCAGGACAGGCTCCCCACTGGGCTCCAGGATCCCCCACGAGAGGCTGTGGCCAACAGGAGAGGCTCCCCAGCTCCAGCAAGGATCTGACCAGTGACCTGAGAGGTTCCCAGCTCTGTTTTTTTTCCTGAAAAAGGTATATGGTTAAGACCCCGTTGGTGATCTGGCTCTGCTCTATAGGGGAAGGAGGGTCCCTACACCTCTCACAGCACTCGTGCATCTGCTCTGATCCCTTTAATTGGAGAGGGGGTATGTCTTGAAGTACCACCCAGGTTACAGGGGCAAATTGATACACCTAACTATGCTCAAATGTAGTTGTGCCAGTAACATTCTGGTATTTATGCTCATTTTAGATGTTATTAGTACCCGCATAGCCATGCTTGCCTCACACTTCCCTTCTGAGCATGCTCAGATTTCACTACATCCAGTAGGATGCAACAGCTCAGTTTTTTCACAGGAGCCCAAAGAAATTGTGAGTGCCTGTGCACAAGTGGAGAGGCTGCTCCAACACACTTTAAATATGATTAATCAAGTCTGATGGAACGTGGTAATCACTGCACTCTAGCAGTCTCCTGCATCTCGTGTATCAGCATTCCTATGCTTAAAAATGGTGGCGGGAGCGCTTGAACTGAAGCTCATTCAATGAACTTTAGTTCAAGTGCACCCACCACAATTTTTAAGTGTGGGGATGCTGATACACAAGACACTGTGGTGCTTTAACTAGAGCAGTTCTGATTAATTAAAGTGTCACCCCCCCCCCACACACACACACACCCCTGGAGCAAAAGTGTAGAAGTGCCTTGTACGACTGTCTCTCTTTAAACCACTTTTAGATGTGACAACCTACACATCTCAAAGAAGCCCAGCTGTTAAGTGGCTGACTGCTGAAGTTACGCTCTTCCTGCACACATGCAACACCCCAGGTGAATACTGCTTATGGCATTTATTTTCATTCCTTACCTGAATCCTTTTGACTGCTAACATTACATCAAGGTCCAGAGAAGAAATATGTGGCCACTGGTGACCAGGTCCAATTCTCTCCAGTTATACCTTGTACAACAATACTAGGCAGCGTTTCCCAGTAAAAGATATAGGTAGACATAACCATTGTATCAATAATAAAGGATACCTATGTAACACTGATTATGTTCTGCATGTGTTCTATAATGGTAACTTTGTATATATTTTTCTCTGCATATCTTCATTAGTATGCAGGTTAACTTGCACATGTTTTCACCATTTGTGGGTTTGAGTTAAAGTATGCAGTTGTGAAGGATAGGTGAAAAGATTTTGGGCCTTGTTACGTATTAATTTTAAGTGGGTCATAGAGCTCTTAAACCGGGATTGTCTGCACATAGACACCTGAAACTAGTTTTAAGCACACTTTAGGCAGCTTAAAGTTCCACCACTCCAGGGCAGGTTTATCTCTGGTCCATGTTGCCCAGCTTACGTTCCATTAATGTGTAGCTGCTCCCCACAGATGAGCTACCCAAGTGGCAGTCCTCTAACAGCCCAGGATGCAGTGTCTCCTCCCACATCCTCCTGTTATATGTGGACAAACTTTCTGCCCCCTGAACTCGGCAGGAGCAGTAGGTCCCTCAAAAGCACCTTTCCTCATTGCTCCCAGCCACCCTGGGAAGTATAACCAGCATCCCCCACAGCCCAATCCCAAATCCTAATGTATTAAAACATAGGACCTTTAACTTACTTCCTCTTAATTTCTTCTTTCTTTTTTTTTTGAACTTATTTTTACTTTACTTTATCCTTCAGTGGCTGAACTTCTTCTTTTCCTCACCCTTCCCCACCCTCATTTCCTTTCCATCTCTCATTTCAATACCCAACTCCATCCCATTAACTCTCTGCCTCCCAGCTTCATGTTCCCACCCTCCTGCCCCAACCCATCTTTCACACACCCCTTCCCAACAAGAGCAGGGGTAGAAGCCTGTCCTGGCTCACCAGCCTTGTAATAGCAACTCACAGCTGTAGTTCCTAGTTAGGCCCATGTTTGTGACCCCTCAAGTGGCAAGTCACAGCTGTGTAGGTGGAGGACAGTCAGAGAAGGTTTTTCAACCTTCAGGTGTGAGTGCTCCAAATTTGAGCTAGCACAAACACTGATCAATGTTTGAACAGCTCAAAGGCAACCTGTAACAAGGCCTTTTGTGTCCACTGGCCCTCCCTTCCAAATAGTGAAGTTTGTAGGCACATAACTGTTGTTGATACCAAGTTATGCAAAGGCCACTTTAAGGTCAGCCTTCCTTATAAACTGTGCAGAAGTCTGCAGTGGGGTGGCTGTCAGTGCAAGTGGGATGTATGTGAGAAGCAGAAAAGTTTTCTGGCAGGAGTCAATCTTGGGATGGTTTTATGGATCATTAACATCTCAAAGGAAACTGTGAGTACAAGCCATTTTAGTAAGTTCAGGGAAGAACTCAGCATTCAGTATAGCTAAGACAGGGGTGGGCAAAATATGGCCCGCTGGCCGAATCCAGTCTACCAGGCCATTCTATCCAGTCCATGGGGCCCCTAAAATTTTAGAAAATGTATATTTATCTTCCCCTGGATGCCTGTAAAAGATGACAGGAGACAGGGGCAGTAGGACCGAGGGAGGAGCCAACAGGACTCATCAGCAAGGCCAGCCTGGCCCCACTTGACCCCCAACCCCCTCACACCCCTGCTCCTTCTGTGTGTGTGTGAGAGAGAGAGACGGAGGGAGGGAGTGCGCGTGTGTGTATGTTCATAGGGTGACTCCCACATGCACACCCCACCATACACATGCACCCACACCCCCCTCACACTGCCTTACATGTAGACCCCCACACCCACACCTCCTCACACACCCAGCCACCCTCCCCCACACGCAGCCCCCCACAAACCCCCACATGCTCCCTCACCCAATACACCCACACCTTTCTCCCCCACAAACATGCCCACACACTCACAGCCCCCCACAAACCTATACCCACTCCCAATGTCTCCCACCCCCAGTATACAAGCATAAGACTTCATTTTAAGCTATTGTGCAATCACCTTTATGTACTCTACAGAAACTCATGTAAATCAAGACAAAAATATTTTCTGAAATCAAACTAATGAATGTTGTAGATGTTCAGTTTTTAGAACTTGGTATTTTGTCTGGTTCTGAGCTATCAAAACCCCTTGCTGAAATTAGTATTTCTAGGGGTAAGGGGAGGGACTTCTGGTGGCAAAGGTTGGGGATTAGGAGGCAGGACTTCCAGTCACAAGATGGAGACCAGGGGGCAGGGCACTTGTCAAGGGGCAGGGCTATCAATGCAGTCCTTGACGCCTTGCCAAAACCCTGTAAGCAGCCCTCCACCCAAAATAATTGCCCACTGCTGAGCTAAGTGCTGACATTCCCTAAGCTCAAGGTTTGAAACAGATCAGAGTCTGAAACAGTGGTGGTTGGAGAAGTGAAGACCTCTACTGGCAGCAGCCAGATCAGCAATCCTAAGCATCACATGCTAACAGTGCTCCTCAGCACGAGTGGCTACAACTCTGGTGTGGGTCTCCCTATCCAGCACTTGCTACTTTTGCTGGTATAGGTGGTAAGAGTCGCCAGAGCAGAGCAGAGCCGTAACCCCTGGCAGTAAGCAACAACAGGGCCTCTGGTGCAGGTCTTCTTATACAGCACTTGCTGTATAGGTAATAGAAAGGGATAGGTAATAGAACCCCCAGACTATAGACCTGGATGAAAATCCCTTCCCAACTGACTGGGCTAATTGGTAGCTCCCTGGGTTGGTTTGCTGGTGACTGTGATCTTTTTTGAGCTATAGTTCAGGGTTAATAGTTATGTTTTTGCTTAAGTTGTATGCTTGCTCCCCTTTTTCCTTATAATAAACCCTGTTTAACATTTGTTTGCAAGTGGGGAAGTTTGTTCATGTTAGAACACCCAGTTAAAATGTATTTTCCCAGATTTCTGGGTGGGGGGCTTAAGCTAAATTTAAGAAGCAGTATAAAACACCTAAAGTTGAATCTGGCCTTTGTTACTGTCATCCAGTGCCTGTCCTATACAAGTTGATAGGATGCAAAACCCCTCCACTGTTAACCGTTTCATCCAGGGTTTAAGATGATGAGATTTAGCTCACCTGCATTACTACAGGATGGTGCAGGTATATGAGATAGGTGGTAACAGTTGATGCCTGGTTTAACAGGGTGGTGTGTTCCATTAAGAAGGAGCAGGCAGCCCAGCAGCAGGGCATTTCAATAAGCAGGGAGTTTTCTGCTAGGAGCTTTTAAAATCTCAGAAGAGAGAGAAGTAGCAAGTTGTGAGCACAACTGCTTGCTACAAGAAGGCTGCTGCACAAGGGGCCAGAGGCAAAAGGCTCACCTTCTAGTGCTGGGACAGGGCAGAGGGGGTTGGTTTTATTTGTTTACTTCTTTGTTGCTTAAAGACTGTGGGTTTTTTGGGGAGTACTGGCTGAGGAGCGCCTCCAGGAGCAAAGTCTGCCAACCGAAGCAAGAAAGCTAGGTGACCTGCTTACATGTGGTTAAAGCAGCTAAAATATACTTTTGTCCATACCTAGACTGTGTTTTGTATATTTATATTCATCCCTCCTTTAACAATCCTGCGAATGAATGAAGTAGTGGAACCTGGAATTAAGATTAGTCAAACTCATCAAGCAACAGAAAAGTTACCACATTACCAAAATGTAAATGTTAGGAGTGGAATGGGAACTTCTAGATGAAACACTTTTCCTTAGAAAATGCTGATTTGTAGCAACTGAAACTTCTTTTTAGGACGATACTCTGGTTTCTGTGCAAGAGTCTCAGGATGGAGTTTCAAATATGTTATTTATAGTCGCCTCCTGTTAGGGACAGATCCTGAATATCCCAGAATCCTGATGCCCACAAAGTCATGTGACCATCCATTCTTTGGTTACCTGTACTCTGAGTCTGTGTGATTTCAGGGAGACTTAATTGAGACCATAAAATTAACTAACCAAAAAGTGTACATGTAAGTGTTCTGACTGGAAGCCTGTTTGCTGCTTGTGTATAAAGAAGAAGCAGGGGAACATATCTTCTATTAATTTAAAACCAATGAAAATATCATTTGAATACAGATTTTATTAAGAAAATTATAAATGCATACATATTACTAAAGGACATTATATAGATATAAAATAATTTTATCTTCAAAATATTATATGAAAGGAATAGTTTAAAAAGCACAACGTATAACACCTCCATACAGCTGCCTTTCAGAAAAAAAAACTTTTTTTTCACATTATCTGGGAAGAGATTTTTTTTCTTTAACAGAAACATAAAATACAGTATTTACCACATTACAACAACACTGAGTTCTCAATGAGTAGAAAATGGAAGACACATAGCCTTTCTATTGTGACAACATATACCTCCTTCTTTGGGTGTTATTGAAGCTTTGTACTTACAAACAAGGTTGTTACGTAATTGGATTGTTTGAAGAAAAAGCTTATTTTGGTAATAAGTGCTCATAAGTATCTGGTTACTGTAAATAACATATATCAATAAAAAGATTTTGGAGAAGAGGGATTGTTAGAGTTTGCAACAAAGGCAAAAGAGCAAAATGGAATTATATAGAACTTCAGTCAAACGTATACATTCATCTTGTAATACAACCTTCATTGCCAAAGACCAACAAGCTCAAACAACACACTTGTTAGCAACATATTGAAAATTTACCCTTCATTCTTCCTCAAGCAGAATTCAAATAATGTCAAAAGCTATTACACTTATAAAATGAATATAAACATGGATTTTGGTACAGTGATAAAGACCATATTTTCTTTCCTTATTTTTTTTATATGGAAGCCTATGGCTGTAATTTAAAACATCCATGTGTGAGGATTTCACATCTACAGAAAATGCACTTTTTGTGTCATTTCAATGTTTGGTTCCCTTCCTCTTCACATTGAAGTATGGCCACTGCCTTAATCTTGTATTCTACTGTTTCCTTTCCCTGAATTTCTTGTTGGTCACCTGTTAAACGTATAAAGCAAAGCATACCACAAATCCTTCTTTGTGGTCTGGGTTCATGTAACTGATGTGTCATATCTTGCTAAGATTGAAACAAGACGTGGGAACACAGAAACACACACATGGGATGGACCCCCCAGGCCATCAACTTCAGTCTTAAAGGACTACGAAATGAAGCACAATTTAAATAATAGTGCAAGAAGCTTTACATTTTATGGCAATTATTTCTCTAGTGTAAATAGTGTGTCTGTCACTTGATTCCTGATCAATGTTCCTGATGCAGATAGAAGTAGGCAAACAAAGTCCTCTGTTCAGATAGGTACTGGCTGAGATTAAATGTTGGTCTATAGTGAAGTCCCAACTCTGCACCTAACATTCCAAACTCTTAAGTTACTAAGAAGACAATCAGCTCCACCATAGCCACTCAAGCAGGCAAGGTTCTTTGGGTAGATGTGGTATCTTTTATTAGACTGACTAAATAAAATATATCACATCTACTCAAAGAACCTTGCCTGCCTATGTCCTTAGACCAACACAGCTACAACCAACAACTCTGCACCATATCCACTCTGCATTCAGGTCAGCAGAGATATTGGCTCAGTCAACTCTTACTGTAGGGCCAGGGTGGAGGGAACCAGTCCACCTGTGAATATCCCCATTCATTTCAACAGCATTAGTTATGCAAGTAACAAGGATTTGCAAAAGTAAGTGCTGCAGGATCTGGTCCATACTGAAAGACAGTCAAGTAATAGCGCAGGCAGATATTCAATCGTCAAGAAAAAAATGACCTGCAAGATACCCCAGTGAATCTCTGGTTTTGGACTGTTACTCTTTTCCCCTGCCAAACATCTACTTCCTTATCTAGTGTGGAGACTGTTCCAAGTGAGGCATGTCCTTCTATCAGTGTGACCTGCACTAGCCTTGCCTAGTCGTGCCAGTAGCTGAAACTCTGAAGGTGACCCAGACCATAGCAAACACTGTTCCTTGTAGGGGTGCCCCAAAGGAGGATCTGGCTGGGATATTCAGGAAAATCCAGGCAATGGCACCATTTCAGCACTTCTACCAGGGTCCCCAACCAGTCTAGATAGGATCTACCTTTGTGAAGGGGTAAGGAGGGGAGATCACAACCAGCTACCACCACAGGTTCTGAGTGCACTGCCCAGTCCAGCCCACAGTGAGCATAACAGATGAGTTGTAATACCTTCAGCCCTCATCCTGCAGCTGGAACTGGTGCAGAAAAATAACCTTCCCCTCCTCCATACCCTCCCCCCAGCCACTGCTTCCCCAAGTGGGGCTTCAGGCAGTCATTTATTTGTACCTCTAGTTCCAGTTGCAGAATCAGGGCCTTAAGCACCACACAAAAAATACACGTTATGTTTAGTGCAAAGCTAACATGTTCTAGGGAGAGAGGCAGCATGGTTAAGAGTTAAACCCAGTGTTCTCTGTCTTATGGTATGTCACACGGCTCCTCACACTGTGAGCTGTTTAGACAAGTAGAACTGCTGTTTTACCTTCCATGAGGATCCCTTTTAAAGGAACACTGGTGATCTTAATATCACCTCTTAATCCCAAACCACCTTAGCCCCTCCTACAATTTATAACATAGATTTCTAGTTCTGACTCAAAAACCTATTTCATTCTAAATTGACCCCCAATAAAGGTTTAGAAAGAGTGTGTGAGGAGTCCACTTTCCAGCTTGTGAGCAAGACAGATTAAAATTGTGCGCCAAAACAGCCATTCCTATACACACTCCCCAGAGTAATTCCTGCCTCTGAAACTGTTGCATTCATTTCCAGGCAAGTCAATGACAATTACAGATGCTTGTACAAAGAAAGCATCTGGACCTGAGATAAAATAAGCAACACAGAAAATGAGTTATTTAATGGATATCTTGGTCCCATGAGTTCTTCCTGCCTTTCCACAAATAACAGGATCATGTTATTTAATGGTGCGCAAGACAAAAAGGAGTGGAGCAGAAGTGACAATCATGTTCTCAATTTTGGGGCAGAGCTTCTAATTAATTTCTGCTTAAAATCCAATGGGATGACATGGCCATAACAGAAGCAACATCTTTTTGTAGGAAGAAAAATACTTAACTGGCCCTATTGACTAAAGTAGAAAATAAAGCAGTTTGGAGTTGGACGGACTCTCTCTTTGGCACTGAAGTTACTTGCAACAGAGGACTGCAGAGCAAAACAACTCTTGCCCTTGCACAGAATACAGGCTGCATGTATAATACATTCCTTCTGAAGAAATCTGCCCCAATACATAGATGCAACACTGGACATTTTTTACAGCACGCACACATACAAGTATTTTGCTAAACGCTGCATTCACAAGACGTGCTTTCCCCATTCCTCAATGTACAGTGTAATCAAAAGATTGCAGGGCCTCTGAGATGCTATTTCCTTACGCTTTATATTTTATGCACTTTTGTAAATGGTTATGGAGGTGCAAATCAGGGAAGAAATAACAGGCTTTGTAAGGGTTTCAAGAGGTGGTGTTTCTCTGCCCTGGGTGATGCCCTTGTGCAAATGAAGCTCTAGATCAGTGTTTCCAAACTTTTCTTCAGCATGACCCCATTTATGGCCCCATTTCCTCAGCATGACCCCTCACTCCCAACTCACAGTCCCCTACCCCTGCGATCCCTTCTGCTGATGTTGTGATCCCATTTGGAGTCATGACTCACAGTTTGGGAACCATGGCTCTAGATACTAGATCATACCATCAGCAAACAGGCATCTCCCCACCTGTGAACAGTGAATGCTTGACTGAATGTGCACTCAGAAGATACCCATCTCTGCTGTGCAAATATAGGCAAAATAATGTTCCTCTCCTGTACCCTTTTCTCTAATGTAGGCCTGGAAAACAGTTTGGCATATGGAAACAGGAAAGCCCATTTCTTTTTATGTTAAGTCATTGGGAACATAGGAACAGTCAGGTTAGATCAGACTTGTGTCCTGTCTCTAGCAGGGATCGGCATCAGCCACTTCAGTAGAAGGTTGTAAGACTCTGCAGTCACAGAAAAGAGCAAATCTACTGCCACGTGGGGTTCATCCTGATCTCTAACATTAGAGAAAGACTGTAGTGCAGAAGTTTAAACATAAGGCTTAACGCACCTTCCAAAATGGTGGTTATCAATATAAGCCTGGAAGCTTTTCATACACATGTCCAGTCCACTTAAGAATCTTCCTGTGTTCTTGGCTGAAATAACTTCTTGTGGCACTGATTCCTGCAGTATATTTATATAATCTAAGTGCACTTCACACCTCATGACCTGCAAGGTAAAATCTCCTGGAAGTCGGCATGAACCAGAAGTGACTGCTAATTAGTGCAGGGCCTCTATTATCAAAGACAGAAACAGTCATGTAGGGTTAGTTTAAATTCATATTTGCCACCAGTGCTTTATGATAAACCAAACTGTATAAAAAGTTTTTTCTTAAAAACAAACATATCTTACTACATAAAATAGTACTGGGAAAGCAAGCCAATTTGTGCAAAAAAAGCGCCTTTGGAAATGCATGGAGCCTTGCCTTTGTGCTGCATGATAACAGTGAAATGTATTCGTTCCCTAATACTGGTTATCTGTTCTCTGGTCCTACAGTAAGAAATCCTGCAGACGGCTTACAATGCTTGCCTCTTACATCTTGAACCTCCTGTTGATGAAGAACAGAGTGAAATACTATTAAGGTTTATTTCGGAGGAAAAGGTCTTCATTATCAATTATACTCAAATAAGGGTTGTGAATAATCTGTGTCAAGACTGTAAACCAAAGGCAATTCTTTTGCAAACCCTCCAACCACTATTTGCAAAACTGTTCCATGATGTCCTCCAAAAG
This sequence comes from Alligator mississippiensis, assembly GCF_030867095.1. Classification (NCBI taxonomy): domain Eukaryota; kingdom Metazoa; phylum Chordata; order Crocodylia; family Alligatoridae; genus Alligator; species Alligator mississippiensis. Next base: position 23,364,247 of record NC_081829.1, read on the forward strand.
GAGCTGTTGGGACCCTGGAGGGGGAGTCCAGCAACAGTGGTTATTTTGGTAGTTGATGTCAATCACAGTTAGTAAGGTGTTCAGAGATAGTGCAGGCTAAGCAGCTAGTACTGGTGGGCAGGGAGATGCAGTGAAGAAAAAATGGGGAAAGGAAAGAAAAGATGGGATAAAATCCAATTTTAACTGTGTAGCTGGCACCAGGATCCCTCAGAAGCCCTCTTGGCCCACTCAGTGAGCAGTAGCCTCAAACAGTCACCTGACCGCGACAGTTTTGCTAAACATTAATCAAAATTTTCCCTGCAAAAAGACACAAGATCTTAGGCCCAATATTCCACTCTCCTCAGAACTGAAAATCCCAGGTCCATACATGCATCAAAGTGGGAGAGTAAAATTTTCACCTCTGTATCTTGATCATAAAATGGAAACTGGATCATGACTTTATCATGGAAAACAAAGTTCTCTTCCAGTTTTAGCTTATTTCGGCCTAATCTACTAGTTCCAACAAAACAAGTGACATTTTCTTAATAGGCCAACTGTTAGCCAATGTAAATATCTACATTGCCACACCCACCAGTGTTTTTGCCATTGAAATTATCAATGGAAAAATCCAGAGATGTGGCTTGTTACTTAACTCTGCCACCTTTTATCACATGGACAAAACATGAAGCATATGACTGAGGCCAGAAGTTGCTGAATCTTTATCCTGGCTTTAACTATGGCTCCTTGTGAGGTTCACTTGTCTATTCTTGTGCCTCAGTATCCCCATCTAGAAAACAGGGGGCTAGTACCCAACTTCAAAAGGATATTATGCAAATGAAGCAGTTAATAACTGGAAGGTACTCTGTAAATACAAAGCACGATGCTATTATTTGCCTCTTCGCAGTATTTTAAGTGCAATACAAACTCTACAGAGCACTTAAAAAGCTTTATATTTTTTTAAGAACAAAGATGAAATGAACTATTTCATGTCACTGTACACAGTGCAAATTAGGAAATCCTAGTCATGTGAATGTTCCCTGGGGTTTTACATAGGATTGCTGTTATTTCACTGACAAATGGCCCATATTTTTAGGATGTGCCACTGCAGAAAGTTGGCTCTCCATTTAACAGTGTGGATCCCCAGACCCTCTTGCCAATTAAGATAAAACACAGCATGCTCTGCACTTTCTTACTGCTAACAGGGTGGGTCTACATGAGATGTTTACTGCACAATTGACTAATTAACTGTGCAGTAAATGTCTCAGCATCTACACGTGCGCCCCTATTAGGGCTCAGGAAACTAATAAACTCTGGAGCAAAGTAGTACTTGTAAATACAAGTACTACCCTGCTGCAGTGTTTTTTCACGCACAGCAGCGCATGTGTAAATGTTGACCCGGCTGGCTGGGGCACAAGGGTGCTTCAGTGTTGGGGTTGCCTGCCGACATCTTTGTGCCCCAGCCAGCCCCTCTGCAGCAAACTAAGTCTGATTGCAGCAGCCTTGGGCTGGCAGGCTGAGCCCCTGGACCCCCTGCCAGCCAGGGCTGCTCTGACCCAGCTCAATGTGCTACAATCTGGGCATACATGTAAATAGCACGCTCAGAGCTTCCCAGGATCAATAAACTACAGAGCAATAAGCTCTTCTGTTTATTGCTTCACATTAATGGCATATGTAGATGTGCCCACAGTGTGATGAGGAACTCCCAGACAAATTGTCTTTGTGACTTTTAGCTGAGTTTTTCTCACCTTTTTTTTTTTCATGAAGACAATGAATTGCTTTAATTATTAATCAGTACAAATACAACAAGAGCTCTTTAAGCATATGTCAAGTAGTCTCCCTGGGTCATGAGTGCTCTAATATTAGATCTGCAGGGCCACAGTTTATCCTTGATGTAATGGCACTTAATACCATTATTCCAGTTTTATACTGGTGTAAATGAAATCAGAACACAATTCCTTGACTATCTACCTATAGCGTGTACCAGTCCTGAGTACCTCACTGTAGTTAATGCATTTATCCTCAAAAGTCCTTCTGAACTAGGAAAGTGTCCTTACCCCTATTTTACTGGTGGGAAACTGATGCACAGGGACTTGCCCAAGATCAAATAGGAAGTCAATGACAGTTTAGAGCATCAGCCATAGGTCTCCCTAATCATAGATTAATGTCCTAATCACTAAACCATCTTTGCTTCCTGGAGTGTAAACACACTTGCATGGATCTAATCAGGCATGTTACTGCTGCTGTTTATTTTTATAAGGGTCAAGATACTGACCAAATTAAAATTAAGGAGTTTTTAAGAGCATTTCAAATAGATTCAGTAGGGAACCAAGGCAGGGAGGTAAGTCATTTGATTTTGTATTCATTGTTCCTATTGAAGTGAAAAGGAGTTATGGGTCCTTCAGTGGAAATTCTGAGCACTCTGCACATTGAAAAAAAGGAGCTCACGTGACACAAATACAGGAAGGGCTCAGTGAAACATGGGAGGATATTCACCGCAATGGATTGTACACGGTTATTATTTACAGATGAGGACAATCAGAAAGATTGCCACTAATTGATTTAAAGGATTAAAACTAACATAACAATCCTTTGCTTCTATTACAAGTGACCATTCAAAGACAAATTTCCTTTCCCTTCCAGCAGTCTACTCAGGGTGAGGCCTTTTCTGGGTTTTTTTTTTAAATTATCTTTGCCAAATTCATCAGCTTTCTTGCCTGTGCCAAGACTGACAGCTGAGTTTAATGAGTTCCAACATCTCAGGCTTAAATAAGCTTTGGATTTTGGTCTACACTAACTTGACAATGGACAAATGAGGAACAGGCTCTGATCTTTATTTATTCTTACATCTGCCCCTTTCTGGAAGGCTTAATTTTGTAAATCTTTACTGGACTAAGGAGGAGAGTGAAGGATTGTCAGGACTGATCCTGTAAGTTATTACTAGGACTATTCAAAAGTGAAATATAATTTGTTAACAGCTTCATGAAAGGAATAAATTGCTCCGTGTCTATAACAGTGGTTGTGGATTGAATGATGACCCAAGAAGGTAAGGAACAATGGGCCCCTTGGGACTCGGAGCGGGGGGGCAGCAAAGGCACCAGTCGCAGGGCTCAAGTGCCTATATACTAATGCTAGGAGCATGGGGAACAAGCAGGATGAACTAGCGCTCCTGCTTGCACTAAACACCTATGACTTAGTGGGGCTAACAGAGACCTGGTGGGATTCATGCCATGACTGGGCGGTACATATTGAGGGCTATAGATTGTATAGAAAGGACAGGTCGGGGAAGAAAGGGGGGGGGTTGCACTTTATGTCAGTGAGCAATATACATCAACCCTCATCAAGACAGAATCCGAGGTTGAGGAAGTAGAAGGATTGTGGGTTAGGCTACATGGGGGGCAAGGAGAAAGGGATTTGGTGGTAGGGGTCTGCTACAGACCCCCACACCAAGGGGTAGAAATAGATGCGGGGCTCCTGAGGCAACTCTCAGAGACCATAAAAGCTAAAGAGGCGGTAGTCATGGGGGACCTAAACTACCCGGACATCTGCTGGGAGATGCAGACAGCAAGGTCCCATCGCTCACGCAGGTTTCTAACCTGTGTACAGGACCTCCACCTGACACAGGAGGTGCATGGTCCCACTAGGGGGAATGCCATACTGGACCTGGTATTGGCAACGGGAGATGACATGATAGGGGACCTCCAGATCTGTAGCCATTTGGGAGACAGTGATCACCTTATAATAGAATTCAACATAAGACGGCGAGTGGGTAAGGTAACTAGTAGGGTGAAAGTGCTAGACTTTAGGAAAGCTGATCTCAAAGCACTCAGGCGATTAGTCAAGGAAGCACTGCAGAGTAGGAGTTTTGATGGGATGGGAGCCCAAGAAGGGTGGCTGTGCCTAAAGGAAACGATCCTTCGGGCACAAAGCAAGACGATCCCCGAGCGAGGCAAAAGAGGGAAAGGGGCCAGGAGGCTTCCATGGCTGACCAGAGAAATCCAGGGCAGCCTAAGGGCCAAAAGGGGAGCACATAAAAAGTGGAAACAGGGTGAGATCACTAAAGATGAATATACCTCCTCTGCTCGTGCTTGTAGGGAGGCAGTTAGGCAGGCCAAAGCTACCATGGAGCTGAGGATGGCAACCCAAGTAAAGGACAACAAGAAATTGTTTTTTAGATACATTGGGACTAAAAGGAAGGCCCAGGGAGGAATAGGACCCCTGCTAAATGGGCAGAAACAATTGGTGACAGATAGGGGGACAAGGCTGAACTCCTCAACAAGTTCTTTGCCTCAGTGTTCCTAAGTGAGGGGCACGACAAGTCTCTCACTGGGGTTGTAGAGAGGCAGCAGCAAGGCGCCAGACTTGCATACGTAGATCCTGAGGTGGTGCAGAGTCACTTGGAAGAACTGGATGCCTTTAAGTTGGCAGGCCCGGATGGGCTCCATCCGAGGGTGCTGAAGGCACTGGCTGACGTCATTGCAGAGCCACTGGCGGGAATATTCGAACGCTCGTGAAGCACGGGCCAAGTCCCGGAGGACTGGAAAAGGGCTAACGTGGTCCCCATTTTCAAAAAGGGGAGGGAGGAAGGAGGACCCGGGCAACTATAGGCCAGTCAGTCTCACCTCCATCCTTGGTAAAGTCTTTGAAAAAATTATCAAGGCTCACATTTGTGAGAGCCCGGCAGGGCAAATTATGCTGAGGGGAAACCAGCATGGGTTTGTGGCGGGCAGATCGTGCCTGACCAATCTAGTCTCTTTCTATGACCAAGTTACGAAACGCCTGGACACAGGAGGAGGGGTGGATGTCGTATACTTAGACTTCAGGAAGGCCTTCGATACGGTATCCCACCCCATACTGGTGAACAAGTTAAGAGGCTGTGATGTGGATGACTGCACAGTCCGGTGGGTGGCGAATTGGCTAGAGGGTCGCACCCAAAGAGTCGTGGTAGATGGGTCGGTCTCGACCTGGAAGGGTGTGGGCAGTGGGGTCCCGCAGGGTTCGGTCCTTGGACCGATACTCTTTAATGTCTTCATCAGCGACTTGGACGAGGGAGTGAAATGTACTCTGTCCAAGTTTGCAGATGACACAAAGCTATAGGGAGAAGTGGACACGCCGGAGGGCAGGGAACAGCTGCAGGCAGACCTGGATAGGTTGGACAAGTGGGCAGAAAACAACAGGATGCAGTTCAACAAGGAGAAATGCAAAGTGCTGCACCTAGGGAGGAAAAATGTCCAGCACACCTACAGCCTAGGGAATGACCTGCTGGGTGGCACAGAGGTGGAAAGGGATCTTGGAGTCCTAGTGGACTCCAAGATGAACATGAGCCGGCAGTGTGACGAAGCCATCAGAAAAGCCAATGGCACTTTATCGTGCATCAGCAGATGCATGACGAATAGGTCCAGGGAGGTGATACTTCCCCTCTATAGGGCGTTGGTCAGACCGCAGTTGGAGTACTGCGTGCAATTCTGGGCGCCACACTTCAAGAAGGATGCGGATAACCTGGAGAGGGTACAGAGAAGGGCAACTCGTGTGGTCAAGGGCCTGCAGACCAAGCCCTACGAGGAGAGACTAGAGAAACTGGACCTTTTCAGCCTCCGCAAGAGAAGGTTGAGAGGCAACCTTGTGGCTGCCTATAAGTTCATCGCGGGGGCACAGAAGGGAATTGGTGAGGATTTATTCACCAAGGCGCCCCCGGGGGTTACAAGAAACAATGGCCACAAGCTAGCAGAGAGCAGATTTAGACTGGACATTAGGAAGAACTTCTTCACAGTTTGAGTGGCCAAGGTCTGGAACGGGCTCCCAAAGGAGGTGGTGCTCTCCCCTACCCTGGGGATCTTCAAGAGGAGGTTAGACGAGTATCTAGCTGGGGTCATCTAGACCCAGCACTCTTTCCTGCTTATGCAGGGGGTCGGACTTGATGATCTATTGAGGTCACTTCCGACCCTAACATCTATGAATCTATGAATCTATGAGTCTGCAATGGTTATGTCACAATTTTTTAAAGAAAGTTAGGGGATCTCGACTCCCACTTCCCAATTGTTTTAATATATTTTATTGATTTCACCTAACTGTGGGCTCATCTACACAAAATGCTTACTGCACATTAGTCTAATAACACCGCACAGTAGCATGTCACAGCAAAAAGCACACCAATAGCCTACTGAGAAGTGTTATTAGGCTAACACGCAGTAAGCACCATTAAATAATCATGCACCAGCACTACTGCACAGTAACACTAGGTAATGTGCATTTAGTTAGTACTTTATTAAAGAAGTACTAAGCTATATCTGTAGCATCTAAGGCGTATTAATGAACGTGTAGAAGTGCTCTGTCTGCGTTCCATGAGGGTACAATGAATATAAAGCCACAATAAAGGTAAGCAGAATGAGTGAGCAAAAAGCTTTTCTACTGAAAACCATCTTTGATTTCACAATCAAAGCAATAATTCTAATACTGTAATTTGAAAACGTTTTCTTCCCAGCACCTACAATATTATAAGATAAAAATACCTAAGCACCAACAAGGAATAAGAAACATTGACATTTGGATTTAATTTAAGCAATTTACCGAAAAATAATAATAATAATAATAATAAATTCCCACATACAATAGGGTTTTTGTAGAATGAAACAATTAGTCACTTTTATTGCTAGTGCATATAGTGTAATGTCACATTTCATACAATTTCAGTACAAGTGAAAAAATATATGGCTGCTTGAAACTGATAGGCTAAATTAACATTCATAGATCTATACATATTTATTTTACAAACTGTTAGTAGTTTATAGATATATCAATTTTAAACTACCAACATTCATATGGCTCCATTTCAAATGTATGAATTATTTGATGAACTATAAATATATTCTGAAATATGTTTAACTGAAGACGTCAATGCTGTTCACTAAAATATATCAAACACCTGCCCCATGAAAATTTTATAGATAGCCCTGATTGTCTTTGGAGCATAGAAGTGTCATTGGTGCAAGCCATGATTGTAGGATTAGAGGACATACATATACACTTGATTTCTTCTTATTTAACAAAATTTGGACCAATTTCTCATCTATAGCCTGGTATAAATCTACTGAGTTCTGTGGAGTTACTTCTGGATTAAAACAAAGTAGTTAAGATCAGAATCTGACCTGGGGTCAGATTCAGGGCCATCCAACTTCAAAGGAGATGACCTCAAACTTTACTTGCGTAAATTAAAGAAGAATGGGAACCAGCTGGATTGTGCACTTACTTAAGACAAGTAAGATGAAAGCCAATGACCAAATTCTGCAGATTCAACAAGACTCCTAAGCCTGTTCCTTGTTTCACATGTGCAAGTAGCCCCACTGACTTTGGCTGAGCTATCCATCTGCCTATACAAGCCTTAACTGGGACTCTTAATACAGTCAAAATTCTGTTGGATTCAATAAAAAACAGCAATTTGTAAAGGGGACCACATGCTGCTCTTAGTAACACCAACATCTTAATCCAGAAGCTTTCCAGTGTAATCAACTGAGATTCATACCAGAGGGATGAGATTCCAGCCCAATGAAAACAGAATAGAGTGCTGGCAGCAGAGGAAGGCACAGAACATCAGATGAGATGGAAAAAGCTGGCCCAGTTGGAATTGCTATCAATTTGCTTTCTGTGTTTCTTTCTATCCTTTCTCTCTCACCACCCCATGGCACTGAAGGACCCTATCTGTCTCTCCCTGGTGGAATCTGTCCCCATTTCCAAACAGGAAAGACTTCTATCTCTGGCTCATGAAGACAACTTGGAATGCACCAACCAACCTGCATCACATTATTCCCCTCCTGGGGGTTATACTTCTGCCTCCCCCATCCTTACTCAAGGGCTTTTTCCCCTCTGCAAATGACTGGATTGCAGCCCTCCTTTAGCAGACACTGGGACAGAATCTGGCATGGTTACTGAGGGACAAAAAAGTTATTAAGCTAGGTTATGGTGGATTCTGCAAGCATAAATGGCCTTGCTGCTCTGAATGCTGCTGCTGGATTTTCATGGGGTTGGGCCCTCTCCAAGCAAGGAGCTCTTTTCCCCATTCCCTGGATCCATCCCCAATCTGAGAAAGGTTGAAAACCCCTTTGGCACAAAAATGACTGATAGTCTCAGCTCTGGGCTCACTAACCACAACAGTCAATTCAATTTACTCAGAAAGGGAGTTACATTTGACTACTGTGAGGGGAAAAAAGGCCTATAATTTGCCAGATACATTTGAATTTCCTCTGGCAGGGTGGGAGAAGGTTTATTCATAGCAATGTACCTTGTCTTGGCAGATATAAAATAGGACTTTGAAATGACCAGAAGAGGGATGCTTTTGCCTACTAACCCCCATACGCACTCAGCTGCCTGTGCAGACAGACTCACACTGTAAAGTGGACAAGGAGCTCCAATGATACTAAAATAAGAGAGATGTTGAAGTAATGATGGATCACGTTGGGCATGCAGAGAGGGGTCATAAAGGCAACAATTTCCTTGGGAGAACTGTTGTTTTAAAAGGATGATTTAGGGAAATCCAAATCAGACTCATTAGGACATCTCTTGCCCTTATACTGGCAAATCTCTCTTAGAAAATACAGAAAATGCTACAAAACACTGTTATAATACATACTAGGAAAACTCTAAACCCATCTTGACAGCAATGCCTGATTCCACTGAATACTTTGTCCACATAGTTAAAACCAGCCCTTAAAGTTCTACCCTTTAATAACATGGGATGTGTTAGCTAAGTCCTTTTTTTTCATCTTACTTGTTTAAAGCTTTCTCCAGATATTCCTGAATCCACTTTAACTTGGGATCAACGCACACTTGCTTGCCAGTGTTCTTCAGCCTTGCACTGCCAAAGGAAGAGAAGAGTTGCAGTATGAGTGCAAGGGATAACATTCTATAGCAGGGGGTACTTGAGAAGTGGCTAGGGGGTACACATAGGCAGGCAGGGATGGAGCACTGCCACCTACCACCCTGCGACCAGATGCGGGGAGGGCGGGGAGCTTGCATGCCGCACCCACCACCCCGTGCTGCAGCTGCTCTGCAACTGGCTGCACGTCACTTCCCTCCTTCCTGCCGCCCATGTCCAGCTACTGGGGGTACACTGACTAAAAAAGGTTGAAAGCCCCTGTTCTACAGAATGCCTCTTGAACCAAATTCTGCTGTGAATGTTGTTAATGTCTAGCAGGATTTAGCTCCTCATCTGACTTTGGTTCATTGGCTTTTACTGTGCTGTATGAACGAACACATAAATTCACTCTACATTTTATAACTAGCATCTGAGTTGCTATCAGTTATGGGCATGTGGGAACTGTATTTTACTTTAAAATAAATGAAAAACACATGCAGTTTAAGCAAGAGGTATGGTAGGTAACAAGCATCACTGGGTGCATTTACATGAGACGCTTTGAATGCAGTAGAGTAATTCTACTATGCATTAGCACAGCAGGCAAAAATCCATGCTAATGCACAGTAGATTTAGTCTGCTGAACATTAACATCACAAACAGACTATTCATTTGTACTAACGTGCAGCAACATCGATTAAACTTAATGCACTGTAATTATAGTGCATTCATGAATGTGTCGCTGAGCCCAGTGAACCTTGACTCTTGCTCAAGCTGGACTTTCATACAATTTTACAACAAAAGCAGAACCAGACCTTCTGGAGGTTCTGGTCATGAATTTCAGGATCCAAGACAGAGAATAATCTAGTAGTAGTGCCACATCAGAAAGCAACTTTTTTCGTATTTTTTTTAGTCAGCACTTGAAACGGGATTACCAGAAATCTCTTGAGAAAGATTGTCCTCATGAAATTTCTGACCTGGATTTGCAGATTCAGGTGGTTTTTAGACTTTAAATACAGATGAGGACCCATGTTTCTGCACGCTTATCTGACCAAACTCTTATTTCCCAGCCTTTAAAAACCAAGCAGTATTACCTAGCCATCTCAGCTTGACCCTTAGGTTAAATGGGATGTGTCAGGTAGAAACAAGATATACAGTACCTCATGCATTTCATCTAAAGTTCAGTGTACCGTGGCTCTAATCCTTTAGGTACTGAGTACTTCCTACGAGTGCTAAGGAGCTTCGCCTCCAGCCAAATACAATGGGAACTGGCATGAGCTGCTCTGCAGTGCCACAGCAGCAACAGTATTGATGTCAATGGCACCATTCATGTCTATGTTAAACATGTGCTTAACTACTTTGTTGGATTGAGGCACAAATGCTCAGCATCTTGTAAAATCAAGTCCTTCTTGCATAAGTCAATTAAGTAAATGAAAGAAGTAAGAGACCTAAAATGCTGCTAATTCTGAAGTCTACTCGTGTCCTTGTCATAAATGTGAACAACTAAGGAATTGATCCTGCAGTCTTTACATAAATAATGTTCCAAGAGGATCTAATCCTGATGTGTTTCACAGCAATGTAAATCTAGAATACCTCCACTGAACTCAGTGAAGTGATACTAGTGTTAAGTGAGGGCAAATCAAGCCCACTGTTCTTATATGGGAACAGAGCACAGAGATGGTAACAAACTTAAAGCACTTACAAACATTCTCTCTGTATAGATTAGGGCCAACTGGCTTTAAAAGGAATCTTTCTTCAAAACTTAAGGACTGGCCCATAAACTCCTAATATGGGATTCTAATGAGATTCTTCCATCCAAAAACTGATGGATTCTAAAATAAGTAATCTGAATATTTATATAAATCAAACATGCTTGTAGCATGCGCTCACTGAATTCAATGCCCCAATAAATTCTGCTAAAATGGAACTTTCTATGTTAGAATTTATTTTTAAAGGTTTTTAAGAAGTGTCATATCCTGTGTGCAGATGTGCCCTGGGTTCTAGCACATTTCAAGTTCAGGCTCTCCTTTAGAAACATCTCTTAAGTAATAAAACATGAAAAAACAATGGATTATCTGTTCTGTATATACTAACAAACTGTAAACAATGGCCAGGCCAAAATGCAGGTTATTTCCATTTCAATATTTCACAGTCATATTCCCCTCTAATTACCGCACTCCCACATTAATCAAGAGAAAAAATGTATATGGCATCAAATCTAAAATACCTTTTTCTTGAAACTACTACAGATAAATCCAGATCCCCACAAAGTTATTACAATGAGACTCTTGTGAGGAGTAATAGGTAGCTCCAGAAGTACATAAATTCATGTATGCATGCTATTTTTTCTGAAGGAAATTAGGGGACTTGCCTACTTGTACATCTTACCTAGTCAAACACACTTGTTTTTCCCACTTTCACAAAAAGCAAATTATTCCCTAACTTGGACGAATTTTTTCCCCACTGTACTGCACAACAATGAAATGTGAGGCATCTGCAGGAAAATATGCAAGATTTATCTACACTGGATTCTTTTAAGTAAGTACATACATACTGTATATTTTTCAACTGAAAAAGCAATTGTGTTCACAAAACAAAATGTGTCCTTGACTAAACATTTGCATTTTTGAGGATGTTCACTAAAGCACAAGGTGTTTTGCATGCAAAAATATGCCAAGCAACAGGGGATAGGCATGGGGGTGGGAGCCATTGTTTGTTTGTTTTTTAAGCTGTTACAGTTTAAAGGGCCACACACAGCTCTGGATCAGTGAAGGTCCACGCAGAAGAATCTGTGTGGAAATGACTCAGAAGTTGTTGAGATTCTCTCTCTCATGCAGAGGGCAGCAGGAGCTAATAGTACTTAGGTCTGGTTGCGAAATTATTTCCCTGCTGTAAAATGTCAGTAAAAATAAATTTAATTAATTTTCCTCTAAATCTGCCTTTCAAATTTTGAGGATTTCATTCAGAAAAACAATGTATATTTGATTTTCTTCAAATTCCTCCTAAAGGAATTTCAAGGAAATTAACACTTTAAAGAAAACAAATTAATTAATCAGAAATTATTTTCCAATGAGAAAATTTGTCTGTGAATTTCTGACTAGCTCACCTTGTAAATGCAAACATAGATGGTAGCCATACACATCTGATATTGTACCCGACACAGAGATAACCTAGAACACCTTAGCTTCCTATATTAACTTCATGAGTAGAGAGAGATAGTTAGCCATGTTTATCTTAAGTCAGGCAAAAGTCTTGGCAGGGTTACACCTTTAGAAATCAGAGAGACTTTGACAAAGTAGGCTGTCGCCTACAGTGGCTTACGTCTCTCTGAAGTAGTTAGTCTCTAAGGGTGCATTCAGATGAGCGTACACATGTGGTTTGTGGCACAGCAGACCCATCTGCAGCACCACAAACTGCACATCACACGTGCAGGTGTTCACCGTGCTGCTAATTAAGTCTGGTGTAAAAAAAACCCACACCAGAAGAAACCAGGGCAGCGCACGTGGCAACAGCATGCACTGCCCAAAACTGGACCCTGGCAAGCCAGAGCCAAGCTCTGGTTCCCAACCAGGCTCCACATGTCTGGATCACCACTGCTGGAGCCCCAGGAGGCCCCCAGGATTCCAGGTAAGGCTGCTAGGGCCAACCCAGGTGGGGCCAGCCCAGGGGCGTTCCCCGGGGACAACTAGCACCACTGCTGCTAGTTGTCCCCTGGGAATGCATGTTCCCACTGGTGGGGATGCACCCTAAGATGCTACCATGCCCTGTCTTCTGCCATATTCACCCCATTTACCATTTAAAGTTAAGCAATGCGTTTAAAAATGTTCTGAGACTTACACAATCTGAAGCGAACAGTTGGGTGTGCTCAGGATTTTGAGGTGCTTAATGTTGGCTCTGGCCACATTGCTCTCGTAGAATCGACAGGGACATCGGTAAGTCAGGCTGACAGGTTTCTCTGTGGAATACAGTCAGAGAGAAGATACACATCACCTGTATTATCTGCTGCAGAGTATTGCCATGCAGCATGAGGACTCCTCTTGGGTCTCTCCAAAGTATAAAAAAAACTCATGTAAGTAAAGACATAAAGAAAAGAAAAGAAAGTAAAGAAAGACATAGAAAAGCTCTGTTTGTCAACAGCTCCCTATAACAGCTCTTTCTCCTGTTCCCATGGCATCCTTTAAATCCCACTGCTTGTGATTTTAGAAGACAAAGACAAGTGTGAGAAATTGTAGCCTGAGAAATGGAGAAGAGATTAGAAGAAGTCTCTCCATTGTCCAGAAAGCTTTCTAGTAATTAGACAAGATAACAGCTAGAAGAGTGGAGCACTTGTCCTCGGTGTTATTCTTGCCAAATTATTCTGACCTGAGGCCAAATGAGGAGAGAAAAGAAAGCCATGAATTCCAAGGAGGCCAAACAAAACAAACAGCCCTGCTCAGGTGCAAGCTCTTCCCTGCTGCAGTGTCTTAAGGAGCTTTCCCAGGGTCCAGTGGTTAGACCTTTACTTGCTTTAGTGAGCACTTACTCTCAGAGGGATGGGGCACATGAGAAGGTGCCTCCCAGTGGCAGTCAGAGCTGCAGGATCTCAGCACTTTTAATGAGCAGATCTGGAACCCTTTAGACTATCAGCATCTGAGATAACAATAGTACTTTATAACACTCTGGAGTCAGTCAGTGAATTCTCCACAGAAACTTCTGGAGCGTCCCATTTTGGAACTACCATAATCAATGGCAAGCCTGCCGCCCACTTCAGTAAGAGCAGACGACAACCTCAGAGCCTCTAAGTAATGCATGTGCAGAGCTGAGGGGAGCAGCTTACTTTCATTCCAGCATCTGACCCTGGACTCCTTCCTCAGGGCTGGACTTTCATGACTGTTTGGAAGGACTGTCTTACCAGGACTCCTGCATGTGTACAGCTGAAAATCCAACCCTGTCTAGAAACTTCAAAGTCCTGTATTTACTGTGAGAGCCAGAAAAAGAGGCCCTTTAACTTGCCAGGAGTTGCCTTGAGACTCACAAATTTCCAACTGTTTCCTGTTGGGCAGTTTTTCAGTCTCTAATTGTGAAGTCTTGGAGGGCAGCTTGTTTATAAAGATGGACCCAAGCCATGGAGTTTGGATTAAGAAATGAGGTCAGATCCAAATTCGCTCAATCTCTACGGTAGTTTTGGACCCAGTTTAGCTACACAGCAGAGCTCACAATATCCAAACAGAGCTGCCCTCAAAGGCAGATGCACTCTCGAGAGCAGAACAGGGCTGTGTGGCTCTTAAAACTACTGAGAAGGTCAGAAAAGATTCACCTTTTATAACTGCACCTGATGTTCACATACAAAAACCCTGGGCGCCAACCGATGCTTATCTGTAGCTACTATCAAACACACCCTGGGGCTTAGTGGTAAGCAACAAACCTTTTTCCAAGAAGGAAACTGCAGGAAAATGCTTGTCACAAACAACTTTTATAGCAAATTATGAAACATTCTGATCTCAACTGCAGGGGTGAAAATGCAGAGAAACAGTATTAACTTCAGTAGAATTGAACAAGTTTTAGATAGGTGATGAAATCTAGACTGATGTATAAAGAATGTGGAGGATTCCTTTGGTTAGCATTTTTATCCCAAAGGGAACCTGAATGTTGTTACAGACTAAAACTTAATAACTCATTATATAAATATACAAGTATAGAAGAAAGAGAGAGACACTATACAAGGATATCACTTTAGAGAGCAAATATAGTTAAATAAGTTTTATCCTAAACAACATACAATTGGTGTAGTCTTAAACCCACTTATTTTTTCACTTTGTATCTAAATCCAGTTGGCGTGATTAATACTCAGCTAATAGAGATGATCTAAAGATGAAATATTGCTCCTTTTGTAGCCAGTGGGAGTTTTACCTTTAACCTCAATAGTTCCATAAATTCCCACTCCATTCCAAATTCTTCCCTTTTCCAAGAGTATATACACAATACATAGCGAGAGAGACAATTTTGCACCTTCCAACAGTGGGTGTTCCCTCCTAAACAAGGAGGGAAATGCAAGTCCCAGAAACCACCTACATTTCTGAGTGAAAAACACAAGGGGGTACACAGCATTTGCATCTGGTCAGCCCAAGTCAGGGGACCTCTCTCCTGTAGCTGCCCAATTAGTGCTCTGGCATACTTAGCCAGCACATGCATCCTTTTCAGTTCTGACTGCCACCCACCAGGCTGCCTTCAATGACACAAAAGGTATACTTTAACTTCTGTAAAACTTGAGTGGAGACAAGGCACTAGTTCTACTGAGGGTTGGGTGGGGGAAGCAGCCCTTGGGGCAAGAGACATAATGCTGCACTTATGCAGATATTAGCTATCCTACTATAAAGCTAAAAAGACGCATGCACTTTTAACTCAAATATGTCAAAGATCCACCTGAGCCAACTGGGCACATCAGGTCAGCACAATTAAGGCACACCAGTTTCTATAACCAGTAGCACACAAGGCACAGATGCAGCCAGCATTACACCCAGCTGCCTTTGACTCCCAGGACTGAATGACAAATTAGGCATTTACTGCTGGGGGGGGGCGTTAACCATTTGACCATCACAGCCTAGTTGCTATTGCAGGGGTAACTGTTACTATCCTGCTGTGGAGGAAAGGACCTCACACCATTTACTGACATTACGTGTGGTTGGCACTCTATCAAGAGCTGAGAACCTATCTTACCTTGCAGGAAAACTACCTTATCTTGTCTCCATGAGTTTTTACAACTCAGAATAGGTTGACAAGAGAAAACCACTGCCTAGGAAAAACAGCAACATCCCAAACAACTGCGAGGTGGCTCCTTTCTCTGAATGCAGCCAGTTTAGTTAGGCACACATAGTTTGGGCTTCTCTACACGGAGGAGTTCATTGGGCAAGGTGTGAATTTCAAGTGCATTGTCTAATGTGCACCAACAACAGTGAGCAGTAGGAGCAAGGCTTTTGTGCAAGTTGGCAGATCCCGCTTGCAAATAGTCAACTTGCATTTTGTATAAACTGAGCATGTCTAAGCAGGGAGACTGACAGCAGCATAGCAGAAGGACCAAAAGCAGAATAGTTGATGCCCTGCAAATGTATACTTACTGACTTCCCTGTGCAGACCAGCTGTTAAATCTTGGTTGTTATACTACTGCACCCCACACCCCACCCTACCCCCACACTACATTTGGATTTAAAGTGGTTCTCCGGTCTACTTTAACCCTCTTCCAAAGTGGGATAAGAAAATCCACTTATACCGGAGCAGGCAAGTCCAGGCGGAAAATTATGCCCATAAACTCGAAACTTGCAGTACTAGGAGCCTCGCGCTGGTGCCCCGGAACCTGGCTGAAGAAGGGACTGGGAGGTGTGCGGGGCCGGGCCGAGCATCCCACGCTCTCACCGCTGGAGAAGCCGCTGGGATGGCTGCCATCACCCCGGGGACCCTGCTCTCTGCGGGTCGGGACCTCCCGACTTCGATGTCGGCACAAGGCCCGGCAGGAGCAGCTGCGCCCCCCTACAGCTGCTTGGGTCTTTGTGGGGTGCAGCAAGGAGAGGGGCGCAGCTTTGCAGCGAGGAACAAGCCTGCGGGGCTGCGCCCTTGGGTTTGGGGACGGGGTTTCCTTTGTAGAAAGGCTGGTGTCTAGACAGGCTACTCACCACCTTGGGTCTCCCTCCAGCTGTCCTGGCCGGGGGCAGACTCACACCAGCCCCGGGACCCAGCACACCACCCTCCAGGTGTTGCTAGGGCAGCAGCGCCTCCCATTCAAGCCGCTAAAGTCCAGCTCCCCAGGTCCTGAGCGTTGAATGGAAGAGAAAAATCTCCGGGGAAGTGGAGGAGCGAAGGAAGGGGCTTCTAGAGCTTGGTCCTTGCACCTCCGCACGCAGGGGCACCTGGCCGGCGGCAGCAGCGCGGGCAGGATCGGGCCCGTCGCGGACCCCTGGGCGGGTGAGGGAGGTGCAGTCAATCCAAGGACCGTCCCCTCCCCCGGGCTTCATTTCCAGGTCAGAGAAGAACCCAAATGGGAGTGGATTCCGCGGAGCGAGGAAGTGGTATTTGCTCGTGTTTCCCGTGCCGGGAACGAAGGGTCCTGCTGAAACCGTGCGATCCCCCTGAGTTTCCCCTGGCCAGACCCGAGCTGGGGGCTGAGTAAAGCTTGACCCATCCAAGCCGCTGCGGACACTGATGCCGGGGCCTCGGGGAGCCCATCTGAACCTAAAGGTGAGACCGATTTGTTGTTACAAGTCTCTCATTAACTGCAGCGCTGTCACCTCTCGACCCCGCAGAGCTCTGGACGTCCCTGGTGCCCGGCGCCCATCAAGGGAATAAGGATTTGTCCGGTGTCCTTCACTTTTCTGCTTTGCATTGAGCTCCGCAGCAGAGAGCGGCGTCCTGGTTCCCCGCACCCGCCTGCCTGTGAGGGGCTCCACCTGCGCGGCGCTTCCCTTCGCCCCCCGTGCGGCGCCCGGGTGCCTGGAGGCGTCTCTTGGTCGCGGGGGACCCCCGCCTGCGCCCGCAGATGCGGTTCTGCGCGGTTGTTCTCCGCAGGGAGGGGCCGTTTCTGGAAGGGGCTGTTACCGCGGGAAAAATGTTCCGCGAAATCGCGAGTGGTGCTCGGATGCAATCAGCCGCCTAAACAAATGGGGGTTAGAGCTTGTTCTTCCTCGGGGTGGGCTGGAAGGAGACATCCAGGTTTCAGTCCGTTGCCGAAGTTACCGGCCGCCCTTTCCTGTACACGGCCAGGGATCTCTTCAGTGGAAACAAAAAGCTGCGGGGCTCCTCTGCAGGCGAGGGGTGCGAGAAGCACCCGCGCGTGGCTCGCAGCCCGCCGGGACCAGCGCGGGCAGGGCAGGGCAGGGCAGGGCAGGGCGGCGGGGCTGGCTCGTGCCGAGGAGGCCGGGAGGGGCAGCCGATGCCCAGCAGAAAGCCGCAGGAGCAGCCCGCACGCCCGGGGACGGCTCCTTTCTCCGCACCTGGCCCGGGCAGAAGCGGGGCTGTGGGAGCGCGCCAAGCGCCGGCCAAGCGGACACAGCGCCCGGGGCCGGGCGGCAGGCGGCCGCGCACCCGCACAGCGCCGCCGCAGACACGACACGCGGGGCAAGCCCCAGCCAGGGAGCAAACGGCCTTCGGCGGACACGGGCCAGCCTGCGCACTGCGGGCAGCGACACCGGACCTCCGGGACCCCGCTGGGCGCCCGGCTCACGGGGCTTGGGGGCACTCGTGCCGCCGCTGCCGAGCTCCCAGTCACTGCAGCTTCTCCCGCTGCTTGCCGAAGAGGCTGCCGGAGCTGGCCCAGGGACAAGCGTGCCGGGGCAGCGCGGGGGGTGTCGGCACCGGTGCAGGCGGAGGGACTCATTGCAAACGCACCCTTTCCACCCAGAGCCCTCCCTAAACCCGCACCGGCGGCCCGGCTCCCCCGGCAGCTCTCCGCCACCCACGGTGGGCTCGGTTGTACGGAACCGGGGAGAGCTGGAGGCGGAGGGGGCGGGGACGACGTTTGAGTTTGAAGACGTGGAAAGCGCTGGGAAGTCTGGAGCCCCCAGACTCCAGTTGTTTGCACTGCAGGACCTTGCAGCGAGGCCACAGCCCCAGACCCAGCCCTGTCCCTGGGCAAGCCTGACGGGGGGATCGCCGCAGACCCCCTTGCCTGGCCCCTCCTCTGAACCTAGACCCTGCGTGAACTTGCCGCGGCGCGGAGGTGACCCCGGCCCGGCGGGACCAGAGGCATGAGGAGGTCGCGGGGGGAGACGATGGCTCGGGCAGGTTCCCTTCTGTGGCGCTCTCCGGAGCTGAGCTTTCCCGGCCCCGAAATCCCGCGGGTCGGGAGCATTCCCGGAGCCAAGGAGCGGCAGTGCCAGTGGGGGGAGAAGCGGCTGTGCAGAGCAGCCCGCCGCGGCCCGCACTTACCGTCGGAGACGGAGACAGCCGCCAGGATCAAAGTCACCAGCGCCAGAGCCTTCACGTCCATGCTGGGCAGGCGGCGGGCTGCAGGGGCAGAGGCTGGAGCTGGAGCCTGGGGCAGCTGCGGCCGAGCTGTGCAGGGCCTCCTCCTCCCTCCTCCCTCTATAGCGGGGCCGGGGCCGGCTGCCGGGCGGGGCGGGGCAGGGGGAGTAGCTGGCGGTGAGTTATTGGCCTCGGCAGGCTGTTACATCCCTCCTCTGCTGGTAGTATTGGACATCAACCAAACAGCGGGGCTGCTGCTCCGCAGCCGGCGCGGACCAAGGCTCTGGGCACGGAGACTATCGGGTGCCCAGGGCCGCGCCACCGGCTGGCGCCCGTCTCGGCCCCGGGGTTAAGCCCTGGGTCCCGGCGGGCGCGGCCGGATCCTTCCCCGCGCCGACGCGGGGGCGGGTGGGGGCTGCGGCCGCGCTAGAAGGGAAGGTGGAGGGGGGCACTGGCACCGCATCCCGGGCGAGTGCCCGGCATCACCTGCCAGGTGAGCCTGTGACCCAGACAGGACCACGGGATCCTAGAAGGGCAGCACACCTAGAAGGGCTGGAAGGGACATCTGGAGATCACCTAGTCCAACCCCCTGGGGAAGCACATCTGCTACTGGGGGGGTGAGGGGGAGACCTTCCCCCTGGAAACTGCTTCTACCCCCCCCCCATACACATTGATCCTGAGCCCCCTCCACACTGGAGGGGATGAGGTGAAGTCGGTTATTTACTCCCAGTTCCTTCTTCCCGGGTCTTTATTCCTGGTTCCTTTTTTCAAAGCTAAACTATACCGAATAAAAGTTTGTTATTAATGAATTACACATCCTAAAGAGAGAGAATTTCATTAGCTATGCATAAGTACTAATTAATATTTAAAATAATATCCCACATCAAGTACAGAGCCCTAAATGAAGGTCAGATTAGGATGGGATTATGGGGCAAAATACTTTTTGGTCCATCCCAAATTTCCTGTCAATGCCACTGGAGGACTGTTCCAGAGAAACCTGATCAAAGTCCTGCCTGGCTCAAAGCATGGTTTGGCCAAGCCAGGCTGCCAATTGACAGCACCCATGCTCACTGTACTAAATATAATCAAACAAGGAACTGTTTTTTGGGGCTGGGATTATGGCTAGAAATCCTGTTTGGGCTACCTCACAGTATACTTCTGTGCCACCTGGAGACTCTCCCAGACACATCTGACCAGAGTCTTGCCTTGTCCAGAGTGCAATTTGTTTGTGCCAGGCTGCTAACTGGCAGCCCCCCATGCCTACTGTACTAAGTATAATGGCTTGAATAAGGAACTGGTTTTGGGCTGAGATTATGATTGGAAATCCTTTTTGGGCCATGTCATACCACGTCTCTGTGGCACCGGGGGACTGTCCTTGACAACTCTGGCCAGGGTCTTGCCCAGCCCAAAGTGCTGCCAACTGACAGTCCCCCCATGCCCACTGTACTAAGTATATGGGCTTGAATAAGGAACCGGCTTGGGCTGGATTTATGGTTGAAAATCTTTTTTGGGCCACCCCACACTGTGCCCCTGTACCACTAGGGGACTCTCTCAGACATCTTTGGCCAGAGACTTGCCCAGCTCAAAGCACAGTTTGTCTGTGCCAGGGTGCCAATTCTGAGAGAGAGAAATTCTCTCTCTTTAGGATGTGGAATAAGGAACCAGGAATATAGAATTGGGAATTGGGAATAAACAACCAATTTCAGCCTGATCTGGAAAGGTGGCCCTCAGCTTGCTGCAGGGAAACACGTTAACTCCTTTACAGCTGCTCCCATCTCATTACTTCAGTGACTGTGGGATAACTGAGAACAGCATCTGGGCCCAATTATTTCAGTGGAGATACTCCAGATTTACACCAGCCCATTTGACATGACAACCAGGCTGCCATGTGAGGAGAGGATTGCCTGGGTTCTCTTGTACCTATACCTAAATGGTGCCTTTTCTCTCATTAGCCAGACCCAGCTCCACAAGTTCTCCCCCACCGCTCCTTTGTCTTGCAAAGGCTGCTGCCTAGGATGGCACCTCCACTGAAAAGCCCCATGGGGTTGAAGAGCAGGGCGGGTTGGCAGGGGCCACTTACCCTGAGCATTGTCAAGTGTAAGTGATTTAAGCGTGTCTTCACTGTCTAACATCCAAGCCCACAGGACCCTGCTTGTTGCCATTCAAGACATTAAATAAACAGAGAGGCTTTGATTGAATCCAAATCCTTGAGTACATTAAACAGGCACCCAAATGCTGGATGAGGGGCATAGGACAGGACCACTGGACTGGGGATACTGGGCCTGTCTGAGAGTACTCCTGAGACAGGATTTACACCTGTAGGCACAACAGCAAGGGCTCAGGAGGTCAAGCGCAGCCCTCTGGCTAGCCCCAGGCTGATGACTCAGTTGATGACTCCCAGCTGGCAATTCAGGTCCAAATGATGCAGGGCTCCCCCCCAGAAAATGCAAGGGGCTGTTGTGTCTCTACTGTCTGTCCCACAGCCCATGTGAGGCCATGGAAAGACTCCCGCTGCTGTGATTGGGTGATAGGCTAGCATTCCCCAGGGCTCAGCACTGGCAGGCCCTTAGGGGATGTTCAGATGAGCACAGTCATGTGGTAAGTGGCACTGCAAACACGTTTGCAGCGCCACATACCGCACAGTCCAGTGTTCTCCGTGATGCAAGGGTGTGTTGGCCAAGCACGCGCTGTGCCCGGGTTTTTTTCCGCAGGATATCCAGGGGTAAAAAAAAAAAACGGAAAAAAAATGGAACAACACACTCAGCCAGCGCATGCTGCTGAAAAGCAGAGCCAGACCGCCCAGAGCCATTGCACTGCCAGCCAGCTGGCCCCAGCCTCCCCTACCCAACCAAGAGCAACTTGCTGCATACCAAAGCATGCGTGGCATGAGCATTCCCCAGCCCAGGGACAAGTAGCAGCGGCACAAAGTGCACCGCTGCTACTTGTCCTAGGAGAACCAAACGTCCATGCACATCTGGACATGCCCTTAGAGTCTGTTTAATTAAACCACTCATCACATTACTATATGAGCCACTATAAATTAACTGTTAGGCGCTCACGTTTTCACATGAAAAGTCAACAAAGCTTGGGCTCTTGCATCACTTACACCCCTTGGAAATAGAAAGACAACTGCCAGAACTGTACTAATAAATGGTGTCTCATATACATGATGGGATTTGTACTGCAAATGTTTAAAAGGATGATGTCTATTTCCCAATTGCTATATGCCCAGGCAACAGCAGTGAGACAACACAGAATTAGTCTCTTAATAGTTTCTAAGTAAGTGCTAATGTGAAGAGACTAAAGGAAGGAATAAAAGAAGGAAAAGAAAGTCCTCAGACCATGACACATGAACGAGCAAGTCAAGCTGTCCTGACTTTAAAAAGCTGTGAACATGATACAACACCTAAAAGCACTTTTGCCTGCTCCAATAATGGCAAATTTACCCCAAGGGAAAAAGGGGCTAAATGTACCAGGCTTTCAAATGCCTGCCTTTGAATGCAGAACCTGAGGTTCTTCACACTTTTGAATATACATATTTATCTGTGTCTACCCTGGCATGATTTGCTCCAGTCTCATGCCTCTGGTTCACCTCTTCCTTTATATGTCTACCCAAAATTAGGTTTAATCACAGCCTTTGTTGTTTTCATAAAATTCAGAGTGTAGACCCTCTTGTTGCAGGATAAAAGCCTTTTATTTCAGTACTTGCACAACTGATTCAAGCACAGTTAAAACAGAAACAGGCTTGCAAATTCTTTGGGAGCTTGTTTTGTGTAACAATGGCATAATGGACCCTGGAAGGAGTACTGCTACCACCACTACAACCTACAAAAGCATGCACACACAGGCCAGAGTCACACCTGGTCAATAACAGACATGGTTATTTAAATGCTGGTGTGTAGCCCAGTCCTAAATACATCACATAGCAATGGTCCAAATTCACTCACCATAAGGGCATGGGCACAATTTAAAGTATGCCACACAAATGAGGAAAAAAAATCCAAACAGCTTTTCTATTGGGACCATAAGTAAGAACAGGTGAGAACCAGAGAAGATATGTGGGATACATCATTACACCAACAAAACACTGCACCAACATACCTCTAGAACAAAGTACCAGCAATTATTCATATTTTTTCCCCTTTCACCCTTCCTCTGGTTCAAGCCTGCAGTCCTTATTCAAGTAAAACAGCTATCACCTGCTTATAATATTCACACCTTAATGTGGCCATAGGCAGGCAGGGGGAAAAATATAAATAAAAACTAATATATATAATATTCACACCTTAAATGCAAACTCACTATCTCCTCCTTGTGGCAAACTGGCTAAGTTGCAACCAGCAGCACACTTGATAAACAAATGCCCAGCTGCAGAAGATGGGAAGTGGAAGCATATCAGTCACTACGCACAGCAAAGATGATCATCTTGATTGTTTCAGGTGAAAGAACAGTGTGTTAACAGCACCCTGTAATTATGGCTGGTCAGAGACACTTCATATTTCAATGTTTTTCACTGGAGAGTGCAGACTGTGGTAATCATTTTGCTTTGCAAAATCATATCAATATCACTAACATCTCCTCCTTCTTTCTTTCTTTCATATAGCTTTAGGAGCAAAAGCTATCATCACAGTTTTAATTCCAAATTCCCCTACCAGACCAGTGCCCTGCTGGAAAGAGAGTGTAACTCTAGGATGTCACCCTTAAACTTGTATCTGAGGCAAGATATTATTGTATGCCCCATGGTTTGGTCAGGGTTTCTGCAGTCATAGCCAGGTGAGATTTTTAGGTGCCAGGTGGCCACACTGGCTATGTCCAGTGCATATCCTATTAAGGGTTGTCCGCATGCTCCATGGAAGGTTGAAGCCTGGTTGTTGCACTACTGGGTCAGAAACAAGGGATAGGGACAGACATTACATATAAACCAGTTTAAGTGATCAAAAACTGGTTTAAACCTGTAACAAAACAGATGTTCAGTGCACATATACCAGTTTGAAAATGGCTGAAACCAGTTTAAGATAAACCTGGTTGAATATAGTATCAGATTGAACTGATTTGGGTCAAACTGGCTTATGCAGTGTCTGTCCCAGACCCCTTGCTGGTTTAAGATAAACCAGACACCCCCAGCATCCCAGTATGCTCTCTGGGCTGGACAAAGCTCTCTGCTCCACAGCAGAGCTGGCCCCTCCCCACTGCTCCCTGGCCAGAGCTCTGGCACAGACTGCAGGCATCTGCCTGCTCCCCACCCCTCTCCTCCCCATCCCCACTGCCTTACAGACACCTCAGCATTAGCTAGCAGACCACATGCTGGCTACAGTCTGTGCTGTGGCAGGACAAAGGGAGAATCAATGGGTAGCTGGTAATGTCGCTTTGTTTTCTTAATGGGGTGATAAACACTGTTATCAATTCCCTGCTGGGCTGCTG
This sequence comes from Alligator mississippiensis, assembly GCF_030867095.1. Taxonomy (NCBI): domain Eukaryota; kingdom Metazoa; phylum Chordata; order Crocodylia; family Alligatoridae; genus Alligator; species Alligator mississippiensis. The sequence goes on from NC_081829.1 coordinate 23,388,419, forward strand.
TGTGGGGAGGTGACCCCTCCTTGATCAAAGCATCCTGCCAGGGCCTGGCCATGCCCCCATGAGCTCAGCACTGGGATGGAAAGGAAGGCTGTTCTAGCACCCCCTAGCTTCTAGCCTGAGCCACTGCAGGCATGTCCCTGCATTTCCTTGGTCTGTTCAGTTGGAAACCAGATCAACTTAGGCAGGTTAGACTAACCTGCAAAGATTGAATCAGTTCAGGCTCAGGCTTTTTGAATGCTTGTCCCTAGCTAACGTGTTTATTTGGGAAGGTGTTTTTGGGGAGGATGGTGACAGCCTTCTCATGTCCTACTCTGGTCTCTTGACTTCTCGAATTCCTTGATTTTCTCAGTTTTTGAATGCCTGGGTCCACAACTAATGTCACCGAAACAGGGACTGAACGCCTTCAACAGGCCTCCCAGTCAATGGAGCAAAACTCAAAATCGAAGAGATTACATCTCATTTAAGAAGAAAAACATTTTTTTAAATTCTAACAATACCAAAACTTCCTGTATCAATAATTTCAAAAGTATATTTGATTTTTTTGTTTTGAAATGACTTTTCATTCAAAATGTTTTATTTTCTATATATATACCATCTGTATATATAAGGTATAGATATAATTTTTCAAAGGCAAAATGAAAACAATATTTCAAAATGATGTTGTTAAAATCTTTTTTGACCAATCCAAAATTATGTTTTCAGAATTTTTCTTTTGTATATCAGTTCATAAATGTTGTCATTTGTTCAGATGGAGAACAAAGCTAGTCTTAAGAATCTTGAAACCTTGTATAGAAAAAGGAAATTCTTTTACATAGCTCTTTTACAAGTTGTGAGATGTTGAAAAAATTGTTTAAAAATAGACAAAAAGAACAACTAGCAAAAAAAGATGTAATCTAAAGAAAAATTATCTGCTGTGCTGAATCATCTACTTCAAAATATTTTATTTTTAATACCAGAATAGAAAATTCATTGCACAATGTTGCCAATTTGTGAATATTTCCTTGTAGAAGACAAACAGAATAAACCAATGCTTCCCAGATTAAAATTATGTTAATTAAGATTAAGATTATGTTAAATAGGATTTAAATTTAAGATTTAAAAACATTGCACAGAGGTTGTGATTATCGCCAAACCTAAAATTTCAGACCCATAAAAATTAGAGTTTAAGTTAGATTTCATAAAATAAGTCTAAATGATCTGATTTAGGTATTAAATTTCTTTAGATAGCTTGTCTTTTAACTAATTTTAACTCCCCAAGAGTTAACCTATTCTCAAATTTTTAGAAAAATCCATTCACTATTCAAAGAGTGAGGGTTACAATTTTGGGGAAGATACAATTTATTTTCAATATGTAACAGAATGGTTTGCTTTAACAAACATCAATTGTGAAGCTGCAAAGGAATCTTCCACAAAGTTTTGGTGAAGTTAACCTACTTTTTTCCAGAACACTAAGAAAGAGAGGCTCTCTGGTCAATTTTAACACAAAATAATGTTAATTGTGATTACCACAACTTTATTACATAATAAATATATAATAGCTCTTGTAACCATTGTTATGTGCTGCAGTGCCTGCCATGGGAAAATATTCATGACCATTTTTCCATATGGCAAATATAATATAGCAATATTATATGTTCCTGAAATATAATATATGCTCCTACTGTCTAGAATTTTGATGAGAAGATTGCCATCACATAAAACAAACAAGTTTTATTTCTCAATTTTAAAAATAATATATCCATAGTACTTTTTCCTAAATGAAGAAAATCAGTATTTTGTATAACTCCATTAATTATAAATGCAGTTTTCATTAGTAAAGATTTTTAAGAAAACAGACATCTTAAATGGGGAAAATTATCTGTTTTCATTTTGCTTTCATTAAATCAATAAATATTATTTAACAGTGATTTTTTTACATTTCATCTATGTATTAATATCAGGGGTATTTATTGAGTTATGTAACAAAATCTGTGAAAAACTGAAAGCTGTAGTGACAGTCTATATTATACTTCATGGTAACTTACTTTACAAGGAAGTTATACTTATTCTAAAGCTAAGAATTGTAATCCCAGGAAATTCAGAAATTCAGTGTTAACATTAATTGAATTTAAAAAATCCAAAGAGACTAAAATCTGGAAATGAACTCTTAAGGTACCCAAGCAACATTAATTCTTCTTTTATAGTGACACCGGCAATAGCCATATGATTGCAATTAAGCCATTTTCTTATCTGTGGTCCCAAAGTAGGTTAAACCAATGTTAAAGAAAGGCAGTTTCTTTTCCCCCCTGCTTCCACTTTTCTTACCCCTCCTCTTCCTTCCCCTCCCAATATCACTACAAGGCAGATATTTGACTTTTGCATGCCAAAGCAGTATATTTCCAGAACTTATGATACCATGACAACGAAATGAAAAACTCAACTCTTAAAATCAGCAGCCTGGCTCCATAACTAGAGACAGAATTCTATTTCACTTAATAGATGACCAAAATTCAGCTTGTGACCAACTCTGAATTATCAACTGAAGTGACCCACTGATTCTGTTACCTCTCTGGGTGCATATGTGACTCCAACCATAGGAAAAGGGAGACATCTGAGCATCTTTGGATGATGATCCTATTCTTATAATGGGGCACTTATATATTCAAAGTGGGGTAATAGAATCAACCCTATACTTTGGTTGGGTAATCCAGTGTTAGTTGCAAGTTGCACTTTGATCCTCAAATACGAGAAATAGAAGTTATCCTAAATTCTTATAATCAAATAACTCTTGCCATAGGATCACTGGAGCACAGAGTTAAAGTTGTTTTGGTGCCTCAGGGGAACAAACATTAGACCGCTGACAGACAGAAAAAAACCCCAGTGCTTTACTGGAGGAGGAAGCACATTAGTTCAACTTGGCTCCCCAGCATCTGTATAGATCACACATTATTCAATTTTTTAACCATTTTTTATTTCCTTACACTTTTATTTAAAAGCTTTAAAGATATATTTTCTTATTTCTTTGTGTAGGTTCCTAACACCTTCTTAAGAAACTGTAGCAAGTGCAATATTCAATATAACATATCTGTCATTTAAACAGCACAGACTAACAAGAATGAGATGTCTCATTTGCCTGCTTTACTGTGTAAAAAATCTACCAAGTTTCAGATGCTGTTTCAAGTTGTCTGTTCCCATTGCTGTAGATATCCATAATGTGTGTCAGCCCCAGAAGATTCCTTGGAGGGCAAAGTGAGAGATCAACTAGAGGTCAAGTGAGTACTGTTTATAGATGGTTAACTGAACTGACAGAGAACTATAGTAGTGGCTTCTTGTTACAACATTTTAAGATTTAAACTTGCTTCCCTGGGAGTTTCGCATCTGACTTCAATGGAAGCAAAGCTGGTCTGTTAGGGAAGAATTTTCCACTGAAATCCCCCCAGTTGCTTTCATCCTAACCTGGCCTAACCTGTCAAGGAGCCCCAAACTATGTACATTTCCTTTGGTTTCAAGTTTTGTGACAATATAATTCTTGGACCACATTTGAAAGTTTGGAGCGAATCTGAGCCAAGTTTTGCCTGAATTACTTCTCTCCCCCAAGCAAGCAGATGCCCAAGGGGAATTTTAGCCAAGATTGTACAAAACTTTCCAGCTTTGCTTGGATTTCACTTTGAAATTTCAGGTTCATTGAGTTTTCAGGACTCTCTAAAAACCAAAATAGTTGTTTTAACAAGAGACTCACTATCACCTGTGCAAAGAGAAACCATGAGGTTTGCACAATGCTGAACTCAGCTCCAACATCTGGATCTCCCCATGGGACACCCCTACTTGTGAGGAGAGCAGAGAATTAGAAGTGCACATCTGAAAGGAGAAAGCATAGCTGGACTGAAACTTTGGTTACCATCTCATTCTATTTACATATTTCCTTTATTCTCTTTGGAGTTGACCCTTCACTGCTTCTGCTGGGATCTGGAAATGGGCTTGATGAATGAAAGCTGGAATTCAAACACCTGAAACCCTTCAAGACATTCAGGTCCACAAGTAAACTTCCCAGAAATTTGCTCTGTCAGCCACATCACAGTTCAGAAGCTGGAGAGTCCAAGTATCCCCTAACAGCCACGTGGGCCAACTTGACATATTTCCCTAAGCAGCAGAAGGGGAAGGTGTAATGTACAGGCCAGTTTGTATATGTCATACTGCCCTCTAGTGACTGGAGATTAGAGCTGATTAAAACTATTTTTTTAAAGAAAAACAATACCACAAAAATGTATGTAGTGTAACAGTAGACTAGGAAGAGGATTTCGTTTCCATCATTTTAAAGGAATTCCTTTTGGTTTCTCAAAAATTCCTATGGATTTTCTGTCTACATTTTTAGTTTTGAAAACTGAAATATTTAAAGAATTTTGTTAAATGTTGAAATAAAAAGGTCAACTTTGAAATGTTTTTCTTTTAAGAAATCTTTCAGTGTAACAGATAACATTGTAAATAATGTACTGATAAATAAGGGAAAACTATTGAAAATAGGAAAGTAAAAAAAGAACAAAATATGAAAACTTTTTTTTTCAAAAATTGAATTTGGGGGGGGAATGTGCTCATTAAAATTTCCTTTTTCGAGAAATAATGCCAAATTTTTATTTAAATTGTTTTCATAAGAAAGTTTTTTACTTTTCTACTGGAGACCAAGAGAAGATAGAAGCCCTACTAATGTTAAGCTAAAAGAGATTTTCCTTCAGGTCTGGTGCTGGTGACTTGACTGACATTGCTGACATTGAAAGTCCTGAGGTCCATTCCCAATGAAGTCTGTGCGTGGAACAACTAGCAAGCAGGACATCTGCAAGATGCAGTCCTGGGTGGATAAGAAAGATGAAGGGAATGAAAGGACTTTTTGGCTTCCTCAGAGGCTCCTGATCATGTGCAGCACAAGAGCTGTTAGATTAGGGAGTACGATCTCCCATACCTGCAATACAGTACATGGCCTTCCTGACTGTTACAGTTCATGGGGGACATAGGGTTATTTTCTTTGGTTCTGAATTGGAAGTTTGGCTCCTCAACACCCAGCTCACACATGTGGACAGAGGTATCAGAGCCCAAATACCAGACAAAACTAAAATGAGACTACATATTAGTCAAAGCCACAGACACAGACTTGAGATTTCCCAAGGTCTAGGGCATTTGGAGCTGGGAATTCAGCCAGATCAGTTAGAAACTAAAGGACCCAGCTGCAAAGTTCAGCCCTGGGGTCAGGCTCCCTTAAAATGCTAAAAATGAGATGGGATTGTTTGGCTCTAGGACTTAAGCTGGAGCCCATCTCTGTTTGAAACAATCCAACCTGGGATGGCTCTGAGACCACCCAATCTTGCACCTCCCCAGACGGAGAAATAAATTTGCACTGCATCTGACCATGTTCATAGGAGTCCAAACAAGATGAGTTTGGAGAAGTTTTGTGGTCAGGGACACCCTGTCTCCCATGTGTTCTGCTTTCCCCTCTCTTCCCCCTGCCCCCCTAGAATCCTCTGTGTCCTCCTTGCCGTCTGTTACGCTGGTGTCTTGTCTCTGCTGCCACGTAGGGTGTGGGACCAAGGAAGGAAACATACTGCGTTAATGCCTATTCCTTTAACCATACACCCTGCCAGACACAGCAGGGAAGGTTTGATTCAAAGTGACAGTGACTGGATATGACCAACATAAGAAGGGCAGGACTTAGGGGGAGGAGCTTTTCCATTCTCCCAGAAATCATGGGGAAAGAAAAGCTGGGGGCACATTTCTGAGGGAAAGAGATGAAAAGAAAAGGCCTCCCCTTTTTCCTCCCACTGGTTACACGCATGGGCGACTGGTACCTCTTGAGTCTGGGGGGGCACCAGCGGCTGATTGCCGACCGGGAGGAGGGGTCCCCCATTGGCCAATCACTGACACCAAAAGCACCAGCAGCAAAACTGGAAGTGCCGGCGGTGCTTCTCTCGGTGCCCCCACTCCCTTGCCAGCACCGATTTTAGGGGGGCACCAGCCGGCGCTTCTCTTGGTGCCCCCACTCCCTGGCCAGCACCAATTTTAGGGGGGCACCAACCGGCGCTTCTCTTGGTGCCCCCACTCCTCTCGGCACCCCCACTCCCCACTGCCCCCCTTACATGTTGCCTATGGTTACACGTATGTTCATATTAGTGAAATCTAAGTTCGGGACTATTTCTGTGGATGTCTGCCAACAGAAATGAATTAGCATGCATGTGTGGTATATACCACAGGGACTGAGGTGTTGGACAATAATCTATTTTGAAAATTGTTTGCAGTGAAAATTGTGCTCCAGGCTGCAAGCAGCTGTTGACTCTCAGATGGACACAGAGATTGGGAACACAGCTTGTTTATTGTGGTGGAAATGTTTAATCTGCTGGAAATGTACTGATGCTCATCAGCAAAAGTTGCCACATGGTAAACAATTGTTTAGCTTGCAAAAAGCAGTCTTTAACATCACTTAATTTATGCATCAATCAGACACTGGGTATTGTGCAGAGGCATAACAGGCCAGTACTGTGCCCTGGGCAGTCCTCCATTTCTCCTGGATCCAGCTCTGGCAGCAGGGAGGGTAGAGCAGAGTGGCAGCACAGAAACAGAATCCAGAGGCTCTCCGCTCCTTGAGGGAGAGTGTAACCTCCTAGGCCAAGATACTGGGTGGAGATGTCATCGTGATCCCAGGCTCCGTATGTGCCAGTAAGTTGAAAAGGTGCTGTTGTCTATGTCAGCAAAGAGTGATTAGGATCTAAACTGTGATCCCCAAGATCACCCATCCTGCCCTGCATGTGGGGCATGGCAAGAGGTGGGATTGTGGATCAGATCCCATGCCACCATTAAATTAACATCTGCTACGGGCCTATGTGGAATATTTCATATATTTCCTTAGATACTATTCAGCCAAGCTATGTATCATTAGGTCATTTCATTTTCTCTTTTAGGTTAACTGCCCTGATAATTTTTTAATCTAATTGCATCACAGCCACAGACAGGACAGACATTGGCTACCATGTGCAGGTGGATATGAATTTTTAAATATTCACAGCTTGGTTTTGGTTCTTTGGGGGGGGAGTCTTTGTTTGTTGGTTGGTTTTAATTTGGCAAGGTACACACATGTGAAAGACAAATTCAGGATAAACTCTGTTATGAAGTGTACCTATTTATATTCCACATGAAATATGGCCAGGCAGCTTTTTGTTTCTCCTCATTCCCTTTCTTTTCCTTTTGTGGGAAAAGTATATTTTTCCCAACCACATAACATTCAAGAAGTGACAATGGTTTTTGCTTCAATCATTCTAGAAAAATTTACTTTGGGCAAGAAAAGAAAGAGTTTTGCTATCTTAATTTTAGAGGCTGTGGTTGGTTCCAATATACCTAATTCACTAAATTGTATTTAAATAGCCACGTTCACTGGGTTAGAAACCTCAAACTTGGCTTGTTTTGTAGAATTGCTTGAGATCTAAACAATAGGCTATATTTGAAGAAAATTGGCTGGGTGACTTTAAAATTCTGCACATAAACATTGATTTCATGCATTCCCACAAAAGATACTTAATGCAAATTATTTGAACTCATATAACTGCAAAAATACTTTAACTAGAAATATGAACATTATCTTGCTTTTCATACAAAGTTTAACTCAAATGTAAAGAACATCAGCCTAGCAGAATAAAGGAGCTACTTAAATTTGACATATTTACCATTTGTATGTCATTCACGAAAGGGACACAGTTTTCCACTGTACATGTTTATCACCACTTTCCCAGTATTCATATTCAGACGATTTACAACTGAATTTTTAAACTTAGGACCAGATCCCCAAATCTGTTCCAGCCCTTATTGCAGTCACAGCACCATAAAGGGAGAGAAATTTCTTAAGAGCTCTGTAGCTGGAATTCTTTAAGTTTTGGGGAATCACCTGTCAGCCACAAGCTAACACATTCAACTCCACAACCATATTCCATCATACTGGCAGGTGTTGGAGGCTGAAAGGCTGTGTAACCAGAACCGGAGCATACTGTGTTCAGCTATTCAAGGCTCTTGGATGGCCACTAAGGGAGTATAGTCAGCCAACAAACCCTATAGGAAACTACAGGGCCAAGAAACTACAGTTAGTTCCACTCCCAATACAAGTTTCATGCTGCAGAAAATGTAGTGCTTAAAGATTCATCTGGTTTTGTACTACAGCAAAATCATCATGCCAAGTTTCTAGTTTTTTCCAGTGCCTTTTTCTATTTCCTTGTAATTCAAAAGCAGAAGAAGGAATTTTGATCAGATTAAAAATAAAATAAAATAACGGGCAAATGTTAAGAATTGAAAATTTCAGCCAGGTGAAGAGTTTGGAAAGGTATCTGAAAACAAAGGGTGGTAATGGACACTGTTTTGCAACTTTAGATATAACAAGAGCCTATTGCAATATCTCCAGGAAAAATTTAAAAATATATCCAGTTTAGCTGGAATTAACTGTAAGAGTGCCTATCAATAACTGAAGAGTAAAAACCACAATGTAGTTATTAGAATTATATGATCATAGAATAATATGATTTTTAAAAAGCAAGGGCCAAGAAAGCTAGTGGCAGTTAAACTTACTAGAAAGTAAAACATGACAATCTGGATCATGGATTTGGTCCCTGAATGTAAAATCAGGATTTATAACTTGAATTCATCTTTCTCTCTGACAGAGTGTAACTGACTGCCTTTCAAATTGCAGAGGTGTACCTAGTAGGGTTTGCATCCTGGGCAGCTATGGGCTCTGGCTGGTGTCCAGATCCCTGGGGAATGATGGCAAGGGTGTCTAAGCTTCCAGCAGCTTTAAGCTTCAGCTGTGACTAGAGGGGAAAAGAGGCAGGGGATGAAGCTAGAGGGGCTTTAAGGTCCTGACAGGTAAGGGAGGAGGTGTTTCCCAATTTAAGATTTAAGCCTCTCACCTGCTCCACCACAAGTACTACCGAATGCCATTCTGCATGAAGATATAAAACCCTTAATTCAGTGGGGGACAAGGGGGTTCTCCCTGCTTTCACCCCCTGGTTCCTTCCCCTGCTCCCAGAACCTGGGCCTGTACCTACTGGAGCAGGAGCATAGCTATGTTCATTCTGGTGCTCCCCAGCCTCTATTCTAGTACCTTCCCTTCCCCAACTTTTTTACCTTGTAGCAAATGCTTTCAGTATTGTATGCTGAAATAAGCTCTGTGCTAGTAACATCAGGGATGTGTTTGTACTAGTCAATTCTGCACATATAAGACAAATATCCAATGCTTTCACTCATGTGAAGGTCTATGCGTGATTTACAGCATTGATGGTTCCATGCGGGTATATCTTTCTCTTCTACATTTCTTGATTGGGTTGTGCTTGCTGTCAAACAAATGATCTTAAAAGGAAGCAGTGAAACAAAAGCCTTCCGTATCTCCCTCAGAAAGTAGCTTTTTTTATAATGCAAATGCCCTGGCCAGGTGGGCTGTCTGCAGCTGGGATGCAGGGGTTAGAGTGCTTTTTATAAAGGTCATAAAACCCCTTGGGTTCAGTCTTTACTTGCAAACAAAGCAGGTGGTGGATGCTTTCTCCCTGCCTCTCCTGCCCCCACTCCTCCCCCCCCACTAATGAGTGTAAGTGAGAACCAAAACAAAGCTAATCAGAGCTTATCTATACTAGCAAAGAAGTCAGACTGATCACCAGTGCAGTGGCAGTAGTGGAAGCATTAAAACAATCTGGGCTCGAGGTTGGGGCTGTTATAACATGGTGGTAAAAATGCCTGAGTCCTGCTCTTAATATCTACAAGAATCCCTTTGTACTGATGTGATGGATCATACTTGCATCCTTGAGTTTTAATTTTTGGCCAGATATCTACATATCTACCTAGTCACCGTCACTATGCAACCTCCATTTACCACCTTATCTGTCTTATGATACAGCTTTCAATGATATGACCATATACTACTCTTTCCACAAGATGCTTGCTTTGGACAATGCACAGGATGGGCCCTGCTTAAGAATAAGGCAGCTCCTCAATGTTTCATTTTATCCTCACCATCCATTCCATTAACCACACACCTTCTGTATTAAATGTGGAATGATTCATTTTACCTGGGCTTTTTTGCAGAGTGGGTTATCAAAACAGCATCTGAGCACCTGACAAACTTTGATGGGTATATCTGCGTGGCAAAGCAATGCTATTACTCACACTTTATGTATAGGAACCTGATGCCCAAAGATATGAAAAATAGCATTTTCAGAAGCATCTGATTTAGACATCCACCACTGATTTTTGTTAGGGCAACCACTGACTTGTTACACGTGGCACTTGTTACCTCTTTCTCCCTTCTGAAAATAGGCTCCAGGAATCATAAGGAAGTGCAGAATACAGTGCTAGCTGTGGTTTAAGGGACTTGCCTCACATTACATAGAATAACTGTGTCAAAGGCAGTGCTGGAATTTAGCTTTGTAGAACTGCATCTCATTTTCATAATTATAAGGCCACCTTCACCTATGTGCAAGCCACACCTTGGAAGCATACTCATAGTAAGGGTTAGGAAAAGTTCAAATTACAATGAATGTTCTTTTTAAAGATAATCACATACACACACAAAGAGTACAGTACATAACTATGCTTGTACATATACACATGAGCACACACTCAAACCCTGTGTACACTGAATTGTGTACACATACATGTGTGTGCTCTGCATAGTGCACTTACTGTCTTTCTCATTCAACTATATTGGATATGGCCTGTTTTTGTGGTTGTATTTTACCCCAGTGTGTATTGTGTTGATGCACAAGCACAAAACAGCACAATGTCTACACATTTATTACCTTTACATTTCCATCCAGGCTACAGGTTTGGGGCAGGGGGAGGGTATTAATGATCTAGGGAGCCAGCAAGTAGCACCTCTTGGAAAACACATCGTGTATCCTAGGGGAAGTTCCTGGCTATAATTCTGACAATTATTCTGCAAGTCAGTTTTGGGACAAATAATAGCAGCTGCAACACACAGCACTATGCCTTATTTCTTGACTGACAGTGGTATGATACTGTTGATTTAGAAAGTATGGAAATATACAGATTGATCTGGCCTGCCCTCACTGTCACCAGAGTCAAGGAAGGAAATGGTTGGAAAGGAATGGGAAAACTAAAACTGCAAATGGAATTCTAAGCATTAAGAGTTCAAGGCTAGCAGATCCTCCGTAGCCTAGGACTGCTGTCTCCAGAGGTGCCCATACAGAAAGGATTATTTCATTGGATAATGGCCAAGTGAAAATGGGGTTTCCTTCCAAACCTCCTAGCCAGAGGGCTTTACTCAGTTTTAAATCCAGATGCTGTAGAATAAGATAAAATGGAGTTTCCCAAACATTTCCCCCTTTTCAGGCCTTGAAGGATGGATGGTAGGACCCAGCTTGTCAGACTGATAGCCCAGGGCAGCTATGCAGGACTTTTAAAGGAACAGGGGGAGGATCAGAAGAATAGGAAATGCCATGTGCCTGTCTTGAAAGGTGCTGAGCTGCTGAGAGCCCTTAGGATCTCACAGGAGTTGTTCAGCATCTGGCAGGGTCCGACTCACACTTATGTTTGCTGTCCTGAATGCTCTACCCTCTTAGTGTCCCTCCTTCTTGGCCCATTCTTTATCCCATTCCCTCTTTTCTATGTCTCTTTCCTTTCTCCTCTCTCAGTCATTCTTACACTCTTCCTTTAGGTTTTTATCCTTGCTTCTTCTGTCCCTTTCGCTTCTCAATTTCAACTTTCACTTCTTTAAGTTATGTGTGTGCTTAAGTGCCTTTCTGAATCAGCCCACTTGTGGTGATCTGAGAGCCAAAAAGACATGGCAAGTGTTTAAAATCCCAGGAAGAGTTTGCTATGGTGGCAGTTAGAAAAATATATTTTACCTGTAAATTAGGGATGTCTACTGTAGAAGTCAATAAGTTGTGATCTTATCATGAAATCTTCTGGTCTGGATACATTGCACCCAAGAGTGCTAAGGGAACTGGAAGACATCATAGTGCAGCCACTGGCAAGGATATTCAAGAACTTGTGGTGCTCAGGTGAAGTACCTGAAGATTGGAAGACAGCCAATGTGGTGCCTGTCTTCAAGAAAGGGAGGAAAAAAGACCCAGGAAACTACAGGCCAATCAGTTTGACCTCAGTCCCTGGGAAGATCTTGGGAAAAGTTATCAAAGAAACCATTCTTGACAGGCTAACACAAGGCAATGTTCTGAGAGATAGCCAGCATTGGTTTGTTGCAGGTAGGTCTTGCCTGACCAATCTCATTTCCTTCTATGACCAGGTGACGTATCACCTGGACAAAAGGGAAGAGACTGATATCATATATTTGGACTTTAAAAAAGCTTTTGACCATGATGTCCTTATTAAAAAATTGGGCAACTGTGGCTCTGACTACACCACAGTGTGATGGCTGGGGAACTGGCTCCAAGGTGGGACCCAGAGTGTGGTAGTTGACGGAACTGAATCAACATGGCACTCGGTGACCAGTGGTGTCCCCCAAGGCTCTGTTCTCAGACCTGTACGCTTTAACGTCTTTATAAATTATCTGAACTCTCGTGTCAGAAGCAGACTGGCTAAGTTCACTGATGACACCAAACTTTAGGAAAGAGTATCCACACTTCAGGATAGGTTTTCAAGGTTGGTGGATGAAAACCTGATGGCATTCAATATGGAGAAATGCAAGGTGTTCCACCTCAGGGAAAATTAACCCACATCACACTTACAGGTTCGGCAATGCTACACTCGCTAGCACCACAACTGAAAGAGACTTGGGGGTCATGACTGACCACAAGATGAACATGAATAACCAATGTGAAACTGCAGCTGGCAAAGCAAACAGAACTCTGGCTTGTATCTACTGATGCATCTTGAGCAAGACCCAGGATGTCATCCTCCCACTGTATGCAGCCTTGGTGAGGCCACAGCTGGAGTACTGCATCTAGTTCTGGGCTCCACAATTCAGGAAGGACATTATGGAGTGGCTTGAAAGAGTCCAGAGGAGAGCCACACACATGATCAGAGGGCAAGAGAACAGGTCTTATGAAGACAGGTTGTGGGCTATGGGACTCTTCAGCCTGGAAAAGTGCAGGCTCAGGGGTGACTTGGTGGCAGCCTATAAGTACATAAGGGGTGTGCATCAGGATCTGGGGGAACACTTGTTCACCAGAGCACCCCAAGGGATGACAAGGTCCAATGGTCACAAACTCCAGCAAAACGGTTTTAGTCTGGACATAAGGAAAAACTTTTTACTATCCGAGCCCCTAAGGCCTGGAACAGACTGCCTCCAGAGGTGGTGCCAGCACCTACTCTGGACACTTTTAAGAAACATTTGGATGCTTATCTTGCTGGGATCTTTTGACCCTAGCTGACTTCCTGCCCCTTGGTCAGGGAGCTGAACCCGATGATGAGGTCCCTCCTAGACCTAACATCTATGAAATCCATGAAATGTATTAAACATGCTTATGGTGTCCTTTGAAAGGTCCCAAAGAGATGGTAACAAGCTGAATATTTTTTATGGAAAGTGTTTGTTTCCCATGGAATTCTTTATTTTTTGTCAAACAGAACAAAATAAAATAAAATAAGTCAGAACCCAAAAAGGTTTCAGATGAAAATGGAAAAAAAAATCCATTTTGGGGTTCTCCACACCCCATTTTCCATATTTAAAAAGAAAACCTTTTTCCAACCAGCTTAATTTTCAACCAGCTTTAGAGTTAAAGGCATGGTTTTTTAACTACTAAATTCATAAGTCTAAGGTTTTAACCAAAAGTCTAAAATTGACTGCCTATCTCTGCCTGCCTTATTATTATTATTATTCTTTTTTCCATTATTACTATTATGAATACAGGGTCTGTGCCTGTGCAAGGTGGTGCAAAATACTTAGACATGATATGGAACAGAAGTTTAGTTTTGAAAAATACATTTTGATCCCCTTTTTGGGGTCATACAGTTGGCTTGGAGCTGCTGCCTAGTTAGTTGTTGAGAGAACAGAGGGAATGAGAAGAAGAGATCGCAGAGACGTCTTTGAAATCATGACAGTGGTCAGCAGTACATCCCTGCTATGTTCTCATGACTCATCTTCCTGTAAGCAAACCAGGATAGAAAACAGTGTGGTGAAGTACAAGACCCTTGGAGTATGTATGATTGATTAGATCTTATGATTCATAAGAGGTCCACAGACAGAAGCCACAGGATGGGTTTCTCTTCAGGATGGGCAGGGATTCCAGCTGGGATGTTCTAGCCTTGCCTTTTTCAGTATAAATCTGATCAGTCTGGAGAGAGTAGGTAGTGGTTTGAAAGCAATATAATAAAACCTTTCTGTCTATTTGAGGAAATCTCTTCTCCTTCAACTACATACAAGAAGAGCCTCTGTCCTCACATGGTGCCTGAGGCTATACAAGGAGAGGGGTCCTTTCTGTATCATCATCCCCATGGTGGGGGTTGGTACTAGGAGAAAGAATGCCCAGGTCAAGATGAAGGGTCCTCTCCCCAAGGGGAAGTCTGATAATAGAGTGGTGCCTGTAGAAACCAGGATGCATTTTTGTACATAAATGCCCCTTGTTCCATATAGTGTAGGGAGCATTCCTAACCTGTTCTGTTAAAACCAGCTAACCTTACAGAAGACATTGCCTTTGGCTATCTGTAAGAGACTGAAATGGCTTAAGACAACAAGTAAAGGTTTTGTTCTTTTAATTTGTCAAATCAGATGGTGTGATTCATTCCAGTGCTGAGATGAAGCTTGGAGCTGCTTGAGCATCTGCAGTACTGCAGAGATCAGCAGCTGACAACACTCAAATTCATACTCTCTGACCTTGAAAACATCTGTATTAACATGCCTGTTTGGAGGAACACTGTCAACTTAAAAATAAGTATTTTTTTTAAAGAAAGAAAAAACAAAACAACAAAATAGAATTGGGCAGCTGCAAATCCAAGGGCCTTGATTTAGGATTTTAATCTATGGAGCAAAGAGTACAATGTGCTTCACAATGTAATGACAAGAGTGATTATGCAGCACTAATACAAAGTCTTACAAGATATAGTTTTCCCCAGTGTATGAAAAAGGTTTTTTTGGTTTTGTTTTTGAAGAAATTTTTTCTGTTGCAGATTATATAGGGTAATCAATGGGAGGTCTTATTCTTTCCCTTGTTCTCTCTTTCCTACAGTCTATTCTGGTAGAAGGGTTGTTCCCTCAGAACTGGGCTTTAGTGTTGGGCTGAGATTCCTGAAAGAAAGTATTTCCTTAATATTGTTTATTACTGCTTTTGTCCCAGATCTGGTATATGTAGTATAAATAAAACAAGTTATACTAGGGTTATGTCCATACTCTGATTTCCCACATACTGTTTTCTTCTCCCTGGAATGACAACCTTCAAGACCTGAGGCCTCTAATACCACTCAGCAGAGGTGTCAAGCAGATCAGTAATGCTGAAAAATAAATGACAAAAGAACCCAAATGAAATATACCTTAAGATTTAGAATATCTCAGGCCAAATCATTGGGAATCATGCTTCAGCAGTTGCCCTGCTTCATGGCTGGAGCCTCCATGGATAAGAAGTTGGATTGGGGGGTTTCCAATGTCAACCTTTTCTGCTCTGCATTAGCTGTGATGAATTTTGCATTGCTGAGTTATGCTTTCTTATATGCCTGCAGCTCTGTTTATTTTGAAATCTCTTTCTGGGATTGAGGAAATTTATGAGCCAGCAATATTTCTGCTTTAAGGCACTTCCCTTGCTCACATTCCTTCGTCTGGTCATTTACACGGGCAGGGACTGCTAGGAGAGGTCAGGGGGCGTTCAAGTGGTATCTAGGGCTCAGAAGGGGAACATGTTTTCTCACACAAAAATAAATAAAGGAGAAATATTTCCAATGAAAAAGAGGAACAAGGCTGTATTATCTGCCTAGGCCTACCACAAAACTGCAGGGTGCCCAATCCAGGAACATAATAATACTTAGCAACTGGCACATATGCACAAAACATATGCATCCTGTTAATCCCCTTTGGGCATTCCTATATTTTCAGATTCAAATGGAGAGAAGCTAAAACCTCCGTATACAAGATCCAAATGTTCCAGAGTGCAAGCCAGACCCATATCCAGAATTTTGCAAATGGGCCTTCTCTGTATGCTAGATGATCAGAAGATATCATAGTGATGTAAGTAAGCATCCCATGAGACAGAATTGTGGACTTGTGTCCCCTCTAGGACAGTTTACTTCTGCACATACCATGACAGCCCCTGTTGGGCCAGAGTTGGGGATATCTTTTCATGGGAAATACAGGACACAGAAAACAGATGAGCATAAGGGATGCACTTTTGATCTCTGGACTCTCAGTGAACTGTAGTCATGCCAAATCCCGAGCCAAGCCCAAATATGAAAACCGGAGCATATCTCAATTTTAAAAATGTTATTACTGTATTGACAAGCACCTCCCTCACAGCCCCCCACCAGCAAGCCAGCTCCTTACTCCCACTCCCCCCATTCCCAGGGGCACGGGGAGCGCATTTGAATCCCAAGCCACTACAGACAGTGTTTAGGCTACACACTGTAATGAGGGCACATATCAGTGCCTTGGGGATGGAGGAACTCCCACAGGCATGCTCTGTAAGATAGGGTCCTTACTGCTCCTGGAAAGTCACTCCTTGGCCATAACCCTGCTGCCTCCCTTTCCCTCTGGGACACTATGTCAGGCTTTGGCTTGGGTTCAGGACAGTGGAGTGAGTGGTGCTGACAGGTGGCTCATGGCCTGCCATGCCCCAGTTCTGGGTGGTGGCAATAGGGTGAGTTCCCAGTATGTTTCCGGCTATTTCTCCCATGTATGTAGGGGCTGACTTGTGGAAGTCCGAGAAGCCATGACCCCCTCACATCCCCTTCCCAAAGACTGTTCTAGAACTCAGTTTGCTGCTGTGGCGTAGAGGGGAGCATGATTAAGCCATGCCCCTGGAGGGGACAAAGCACAGTGGTCATGGTGATAACTGCTATGCATTTACTCAGCGTTTTCCTAGAATTTTCCAAGGCAATTAAGAGGTACCTAACCCAGGTAATGTGACACTTCACTCTTCCTCAGTGCAGGATGCTGAGGGGATCATACACTGAATTAATGCACTTCCAAGGGCAGCATCTCATGTTACCAGTTTGCCAAAAGCAAACCTCAGTTCTTCAACAAGCTTTGCAAATTGTGTATGGTAGTGGAAGGCCATGGCAAGTCTGTATCTGGACTGGGGAGCAGTCCGATGACTCTGTTGCTCCTAGACAAAAGCCACATTGATGGTTACTTCAGTTAGCTCCAGGTCTTCAGGAGTCAAGTAGTTCAACTACATACTGAGGTAGCTTTTAAGTTTGATCCTCACATTTAAAAGGATACCTGCCCTCCCCCAAGACCCGCCATAGCTAACAATTCCTTTCAAAGATTCTTACTCACCCTGCAGCAGCATCTCTTGCAGAAGCGGGAGGGCATACATGGATATGCTTGCCTCTCGGCCACATATAGAGCTCCTGCCTGCAGCACAGCGAGAAAGTGGGATTCCTAAAATGAGAGGTCACAGGTTAGATGGTTTCCCATGAGCAGGTAGTGTAGGCCTCGCTGGGGTATGGATTAATACAACCATTTATCAATGCATATACAAATCATACACAGGTCTGAGTAACAGCATGAACTAAAACAGGTCTGAAAGAATAACTAAGCATGAAGCCTGTGTGAAGCAGCTAGTATTCACTTTGGATCTGGCCGATTCAGGGGACAATGATTTGATTTGGTGATTTGAATCACTGTCCCAAATCGAATCACCCAGGCCCACCACCACCCGCTCTCCCAGCCCCAGCAATGGCTGCCTTGCCCGCCGCAGCTCCCAGCACTTTGAAGAAAAGCCCTGACTCACTGGGTGCTGCCGGGTGTGGGGGGGCAATCCCCGCTGCCCACCACTGCTCCATACTGCGTGGGGAGCTCGGCATGAGTGCCTCAACCCCTGCCCGCTGTCCCAGCCCCCCCACGGCTGCCCTGCCTGCCCCAGCTCTGGTCCCTTAAAGAAAAAAAATCCCCAAAACCCTGAATTCACCCATTCCTGCCTGGCATGGGGCGATCCCTGCTGCTCCCTACTGTCCCATACCATGTGGGGCACTCTTCCACAAGCCTGCCAAAGCCCCAAGGCTGCTGCAGGAGCTGGTGAGGCCTGGGGTTTCTTTTGTTGTTTGTTTTCTTAAAAGGCCGGTGCTGGGCCCAGCCAGGCAGCCACGTGGGAGCCTGGGGGAGTGAGAGAGGGGTTGGCGGGCTCGTGCAAAGCCCCCCGCACAGCGTGGGGCAGTGGGGAGCAGCGGGGATCACCCCTCCACCAGGGAGCACCTGGTGAGTGGGGCTTTTTTTCAAAGCACGGGGAGCTGGGGTAGGCGGGGCAGCCATGGGGGGCTGGGGGAATGAGCGGGGGTCAGGGGGGCTGTGGGAGCAGCCAGACGATGAGTGCTGGAGGGGTCCCCTCATGGTCCACTCCCACCTCCTCCAGTCCCCCCTTCCCCGCCTCCTACTTGCCAGTTCCGAGTCTGGCTGCAGCCCTGCTGCAGCAGGCCGGGACTGCCTGAATCATCAGATGATTCAGAGAGCTTTGAATCAATTCAGACCTTTTATTGGTCTCCTAATTCGATTCAGATTTGGAGGTTCAGCCACCAAATTGGGTTGACTGTCCTCTGGATCGAATCACTACCTGAAGCTTCTCACAGCCCTACTAAGCTTACCATATATGGCTGAAGCAGAAAAGTTACAATTTTTACTTTTCATAGATGTCTCAGAAGGCCAACAGATGAAAACACTGGTTAAGACTGGCACAAAGCATCAAAAAAGGATCAGAGTGGCCTGGTAAACAGGTCCTCCTATCTAGTAGGAAGGTCACATTATTTGAAGAAAACTAGATATGAATGTTGTCAACTAAAAAGGTTTTAGTGATTGGTAAGAACTAGGTTGTGTGTGCTATAACAGAGTTGTTATGATCAAGGTATAAAAAGGCCCTGGGAACCTGCAATACTTCGTACTGAACTAAGGGCTATGTTTGAAGCTGGTGCTATGTATGCAAATATGCCTGCTAGCATTATGCATTGAATGGTCATGGTTGCTACTGTCTAGGCTTGTTTGTTTACAGTAAATTTGGCCAAGCTCTTGCTATTCAGAGATGAAGCCTGCAGTCTCTCTATTATAACAATGAGGTCATTAGGAGCAACTGTATAAAATCACAAATGGCATCCTGGCAAAGCTGTCACTGGACCAACTTAAACTGAGGGATCCTGATGTGACCAGCAAACCTATCCCTCTAACAGCACTGGACAGAGTCTGACACTGATGGAATCCTAAAGGCAGATCCCATACCCACCAGGAGCCCCAAACCCCAGATGGAACATGATTGGACAGGCTTGGACACAGAGAACTGTAAGTCCGTTAAACCTGCCATTGTTAGGTTTGACTCACAGGCCATATTTTGCCCACCCCTGATATAGTATCTTTTCATGACCAATAGGGAAGAATAGATGGAGAATGTGAAGGTGATGGAAAACTTGGAATGAAGCAACACAATATGACAGAATTCATGATCCTAAGACATGGGACATATGAGGTCAGAAGAAATAGGCTGCTAGATTTCAAAAAGGCAGATTTCAGCTGAGTCAAGGAGTTAATAGACATGGTGCCATAGGAAGATAGACTGAAGTATAAAGGCTTCCAGAAGGGCTGGGAGCTTGTACAGGGCAAAATATTGGAAGCCCAACAAGAAACTGTTCTGACACAATGGAAGCACAAGAAGAATAACAAGAGACCAACATGGCTGTCCAAGTTGCTTCTAAGATGCCTCAAATGCAAAAGGAAAGCAGACAGGCAATGGTAAAATAGGCAGGTCACTAAAGAAGTTTATCAGAAAATAGCAAGAATCTTTAGGGACAAAATCAGGAAGGCTAAGATAAAGAATGAGCTGCACCTTGCAAAGGAGGTTAAGGACAACAAGAAGAGGTTCTGTAAGTATGTTAGCCACAAAAGAAGGACCAAGGATGGTGGGAGTCCACTGTTGAATAACCATGGAGAACTCTAAACAGGAGATGCAAAAAGGACAGAGCTACTCAAAAGATAGTTTTCCTATTCTTCACAAAAAAATTAAGATGCAGTCAGATACCTAATAAGGATTACTTGGGTGAGGAAGAGGACAAGCTGAAGGATGAGATAACAAAAGAGACAAAGAGCTGTTGATTAGTCTGAATGAATTCAAGTCAACAGGGTTGAATGAACTTCATCCCAGTGTACAGAAGGAACTTGCAGAGGAGATCTCACAGCCCTTCATAATGATCTTCATGAAGTCATGGGAGATGGCTGAAATACCAGAGGGCTGGAAAAGGGCCAACACAGTGCCCATCTTTAAAAAGAAAGGCAAAAAGGAGGACTCAGGGAACTACAGATCAGTTAGCTTCACCTCAATACCCAGGAAGTTACTAGGGCATATCCTAAGGAAGTCCATTTGCAAGCAGATCACAAGCAGCCGGCATAGATTTACTAAGAAGAAATTGTGCCAAACAAACTTGATCTTATTCTTTGATAAAGTAACTACTTAGACGAATGAAGGGAATGCTGTAGATACAGAGTACCTGGACTTCTGCAAAGCTTTTCACAAGGTCCCACATGACCCTCTCATAAACAAATTAGAGAAATATAGACTGGGCAAAACTACTATAAGGTGAATAGACAACTGGTTCAATAGCTGCAAGCAAAGGATAATTATTAACGAATCCATGTCAGAATGGTAGAAGGAGTGGAGTCCCACAGGGGTCTATCCTGGGCCCAGTGCTGTTTAACATGTTTATTAGTGGTGTGGATGCTAGAACTGATTGCTTCTTGAGCAAGTTTGCAGATGACATGAAACTGGGAAGGCTTGTGAACACATTGGAGGATGGGAGTGCAGTTCAGAAAGGTTGTGACAGATTGGAAAGCTGGCATGGAAATAACAGGATGACGTTCAACACTGACAAATATAAGGTGCCACACCTCAGGAAAAATAATGAAAAATACAAATGCAAAATGGGAGCCATCTGGCTGGATGGAAAAACTATGGAGAAGGATCTGAGAGTCTTGGTACATCACAGACTCAATATGAGATTGCAGTGTGATGCAGGGAAATGCATTTCGGGGTTCATCAATAGAATCATTAGGTGCAAGACACAGGAGGTGATAGTACCCTCCTATAGTACTGTGTGTAGTTCTGGGCTCCACACTTAAAAAGACATGGTGAAGTTAGAGTGGATACAGAGGCAGGCAGCAAAAATGTTAAAGGGCTTGGAAGGCAAGTCATACAAGGAATGGTAGAAAGAAATAGGTATATTTAGCTTGTGGAAAAGGCGCTTAAGAGGAGACATGATAGCAGTCTTCAAATATCTGAAGGGCTGCTATAAAGAAGAGGGAAAACCTTTTTCATTGAGTAGGACACATACCAATGGCTTGAAGTTCCAGGTTTAGATTGGATACGAGGAAAAAAAAAGTCTTCGCTGTTAAAACAGTGAGGCAGTGGAATAGACTACCTAGGGAAATCTAGAGTCTCCATCTCTGGAGTTGTTCCAGAAGAGGTTGGACAGCCACTGGTCAGGGATGATATAGGCACAGGTATGTCTATGATGATGTACTATGGGTATTTCCCTTGCTTCTGGGCTTTGCTGGTTGCCACATGAGGATGGGAAGAAATTCCCCCCTACCCCCTCCTGTGCTGTCAAATGAGTCAGGTTTTAATTAAGTCATAGTTTCATAGTAACTAGGGTCAGGAGGAACCTGAACAGATCATCTAGCCTGACCCCCTGCCACAGGCAGGAATGAATGCTAGGTTCACAAGACCCCAGACAGGTGATCATCCAACCTCCTCTTGAATTTGCCCAAGGTAGGGGTGAGGACCACTTCCCTGGGAAGTTGGTTCCAGATTTTGGCCACCCTAACTGTAAAATATTGCCTTCTGATCTCTAACCTAAACCTATTCTCCATCAACTCATTACCATTGTTCCTTGTCACCCCAGGTGGTGATGGGGAGAAAAGGGCTCTACCTATTTGCTGTTGATCTCCCCTGATGAATTTGTAGGCAGCCACCAGGTCCCCCCTCAGCCTCCTCTTGCTGAGGCTGAACAGGTTCAGGTCCTTCAGTCTCTCCTCATAGGGCCTGTCCTGCTGCCCTCTCACCAAGCGGGTGACCCTCCTCTGAACCCTCTCCAGGCTGGCCACATCCCTTTTGAAGTGCGGCGCCCAGTACTGGACACAGTACTCCAACTGCGGCCTGACCAAAGTCGCATAGAGGGGAAGTATCTCCTCTCTGGACTGGCTTGAGATGTACCTTTGGATGCGTGACAAGGTATGGCTGGCCTTGCTGGCTGTGGTCTGGCATTGGCAGCTCATGTTCATCCTGAAGTCAGTAATGTGTCAACAGCAAACTCGGACAGCATGCTTTCCACCCCCTCGTCCAAGTCGCTGATGAAGATGTTAAACAGTACGGGCCCGAGGACCGAGCCCTGTGGTACCCCACTGCTCACATCTCACCAGGTTGAGTATAACCCATCCACCACTACTCTCTGGGTGCGCACCATCAGCCAATTTTTTACCCATCCAACTGTGCAGGCATCAATGCCACAGTCGCTTAATTTATTGATGAGGATGGGGTGAGAGACAGTGTCAAAGGCCTTCTTAAAGGCTAGAAATACTACGTCCATGGCGACACCATCGTCCAAGGATTTAGTTACTTGGTCATAAAAGGCAATCAGGTTGGTCAGGCAGGACCTGCCTTTGATGAACCCATGCTGATTGCCCCAGAGCATGATCTCCCCTGCAGGCCCCCCACAGATGTGCTCCTTGATGATTCGCTCCAAGATCTTCCTGAGCACCACAGTGAGGCTTACAGGCCTATAGTTACTTGGGTCCTCCTTCCTCCCTTTTTTGAAAATTGGGACCGCATTAGCCAGTTTCCAATCCTCCGTTCAATCCCCAAGTCTTCCTCACAAGCGTTGGAATTGGCATTGGTGACAACCATGGCTGGGATTTGACCCTGATGTGTCAGTGCTCTTACTGGGACTTCAGTTCAGAGGTACCTGGCTACAAAATATTGTCCTTCTGCTCAGGGTCAGGCCTGCTGCTCATTTAAACCAGTGTAAATATAAAATAGCTCACCTCTGGTCAATGCAGTGGCATCTGAATTTACACCAGTTTAAGAGCATCAAGCCTCTAATATTTGGAGTAAACAACTGTGACATTCCACACCCCCAACACAGATACCTATTCAAAGAATAAACATTTGTCATGACACATGCCTTTCAGATGTTGTAAGTGTCAAACTAGTTGTTCTGCAGATCTAAGCTGCTGCGATAATGGCTTCAGTTTTGGACTTGCGCTACCCTAGGTACACACATATGGATCTGTTTACTAGGGCTGCACAAAGCTTCGGTCGCTGATTCGATTCGGCGGAGATTCGGCCTGATTCGGCAGCCGAATCGCTGAATCCAAATGAAAACAGGAGACCCTTTAATTTCACTGAATCAAATTGGAACCCTCCAAATGGATTTGGAGAGATTCAGAGAGATTTGACAATTTGGCCTTAGACACAGCTTTATATGTTTTTTCTACATACTTCAAGGTATCAGGTGGCTCATGAATGCTGAGATAGTGGGGAGGATGGAGCATCAGCATCCCACGGGAGCATGGGGGAGGGGGCTGTCCCCAGTGCGCTCAGTGACGGACCTGGAAGTGGACCAGACCATGTCCGGGTCCTCCACGGAGCATGCAGCCCACAGGGTATAAGGCCCAGAGGCCCTAGTGAGGGGGCAGAGGAATGGCCCCAGTAGGGTGAACAGTGGTCCTAGGAAGAGTCGAGAGTAACTGTGTGGCCCATGAGCTCAGAGAGTGGGAATAGTGTGTGGAGGGGCCCAAGAAGGCAGACCCATATGGGAGATTGGAGTTGCTGCTCAAGAACGTAGCCAGAAAACCCTCAACTGATCAATGCTGGGGCCAGGACCAGGGTGGTTGAAAGGCAATAGTGCCCACCACAAGGGATGGCCAGAGCCAGTTGCCTGGAGTCCCGACTGGCCTAGAGGTGAGGCCGGGACCTGTGAGGCTAAAGATCCTGGAGGGGGCCACTGCCAAGAGGGAAAGGGGTCTAGGAAGTTTGCAGTCCAGAATAATGGTGAAGGTTAGGCTGCCTGACTAGGAGGGATCCAGGTCAAGATCCATAATGTCAGTCTGGAATATAGTAGGGCCTAGTATGGGGCTGGAGACACATAATAATGCCATCTGCAAGGCATAGGACATGGTAAAGGAAAGCTTGGAGCTATGTATTACACCAGTAGCAGGCAAAATATGGCCAGAGGCTGCATCTGGCCCACCAGGCCATTCTATCCAACCCACAAAACCCCTAAAAAATGTAGAAAATTAACATTTATCTGTCCTGGCAGCCTGTCAATGCTGACAAGAGCCAGGGGCAGTAGGACCCAGGGGGAGTCTCAGCAGGACTGTACAGCCCAACTCCACCCACCCCCAGCCATTTCACTTCCTTCCTGCTCCCGCCCTGCTCCAGCACTATGTAGCCACCAGCTGCATTGCGGGACCTGGGAGCACGGACCCGTGTTGGTATGGGGGTGTGTGTGTGTGTGTATGCATGTGCCTATGTATGCAGGCAGGGACAGTGTGTGTGTGTGTGTGTGTGTGTGTGTGTGCGCGCGCATGCAGGCACGGATAGTGTGTGTATGTTTATGCAGGGATTGCGTGTGTGCGTGCGTGTGTGTATGCAGGCAGGGACAGTGTGTGTGTTGGTGTGTGTGTGTGTGCATGCGCATGCGTGCAGTCAGGGATAGTGTGTGTGTGTCTGTGTGTGTATGCAGGTAGGGATAGTGTGTGTGCAAGCAGGGATAATGTGTGTGTGTTTAGGCAGGGATAGTGTGTGTGTGTATGTGTGTGTGTGTGCATGCAGGCAGGGATAGTGTGGGTGTGTATATGCAGGGATAGTGTGTGTGTGTGTGTGTATATGCACATGCACAGGCAGGGATAGTGTGTGTGTGTGTTCATGCAGGGATAGTGTGTATCCAGGGATAGCATGTGTGTTTGTGCATGTAGGCAGGGATAGTGTGGGTGTATATATGCAGGGATAGTTGTGTGTGTGTGTGTGTGTGTGTGTGTGTGTGTGTGTGTGCAGGCAGGGATAGTGTGTGTGTGTTCACAGGCTGAGTCCCACACACACACCCCACCATACACATGCACCCACAGCTCCCTCATACTGCTATACAGGCAGATCCCACACATCCCCTCACACACGCCAGGCACCCATTCCCACACAAGCCCCATACCCACATATCCACACACATACACCCACATGCTCTCTCACCCCACCACAGCCTCTCATAAACCTATACCCACTCCCCACAATATACAAGAGTAAGACTTCATTTTAAGCTACTGTGCAATCACCTCCATATACATTCCACAAACACATGTAAATCAGGACAAAAATATTTTTTGAAACCAAATTAATGAATGCTGTAGATGTTCACTTTTTAGAATATAATTTGTTATTTTTGTGGTCTGAGATAGCAAAACCTCTTGTTGTAAGGAGTACTTCTGGGGCCAAAGGGAGGGACTTCTGGCAGCAAAGGTCAGGTTTAGGGGGGCAGGACTTCCGGTCACAATATGGCAGCCAGGGGCAGGGCATCTGTCAAGGGGTGGAGCTACCAATGTGGTCCTTGACAGCTTGTCAAAACTTGGTAAGTGGCCCTGCACCCGAAATAATTGCCCACCCCTGTATTATGCCCTTGGCATCGGGGCATTAAATGGGCAGCCTCCCGCCTATATACAAGTTTTCTGAGTTACATCAGAGGCATGGCAGGAGAGGCAGTTCAGTGGACTGCCCTAGAAAGGTGGGTGGGCCAACATTGGGACTGGCCTCAGGATGGCCACCTGCCACACCATTTACACTAGCAAAAATCAGGAGTAACTGCACCAAGGGCACTAGCTAAGGTTGTGCTCTGTGTCTCCAGGAAGCATGGTGCCTTTAAGCCATCTCATTTTGAAGCTGTGCAACCCATGTGCTGCCAGGAGTCTCCTCTGCCCCAGCTGCATATAAGCTACCCCTAACAGCCAGGATTTTTTATCACTGTGTGCTCGGGGATACCTCTCCTACTCCTAATGTAAGGGCCCTAACAGGCTGCCCAGCCTGGGCTAATTGCCTAAGTGGCCACACATACCTGGAGCCCTGACTGGCAGCCATACCCCACCTAATGAATCAGCTATCCACTGTCTGGGCCTCCTGATTGGCTGCTGGGAAGAGCACCCTCCCCATTTAGTTCCACTTAGGGCAGCCAATTTCAGGCCCGCCAACAGTTCTTTTGAAGATTTGTGCTGCTAAGCCTCTCTGATTCTGTAATCATGATTCCCTGACCCTGCTTGGCTCTGTCCCTGGACTTTGGTTTTTTTTGGATATTCCCCTTGGACCTAGTAGCACCATCCTGGTTCATCCTTTCAGTTCTGAACCTTGCCATACCCTGACTTGGCTCTGTCTCCTGATTCTGGCTCTGGCTCCTGGTGTACCCTGACTTGAGCTCTGTCTCCTGACTTGGCCTGACTTTGGCATTGGCTTCTGACTCCTGAACCTTGTTTTGGCTTCTGATTTGGGCTCTGACCAAGGATTTCCCTTTGGATCTGGTGGCTTGTCTCTGATTCCTGACCCTCTGAATTGGCCTGTGGTTTGGCCTAACCACTGGCCTAACCACTAAGCTAGACTGCCAATGACCCTCACTTAACACGCCCCCAAAACTTGCCTGTATCAAGTGATTTTTCTTGCACCTGGATGAGGGACTCTTAATGCCTTATAATGACCTGCAGGGGTTGTGTTTTGGACAGAGAACCATTCTCATCAGTTTGAAACCAGTGCCAGTTAGATCATAATAAGGATGCTGGAGAAGCAATGGATCTAGACTTTCTGAGCAAGTGATATCTGACAGAGACCAGCACTTTCTGGGAGTAGCAGAGGCTTTGATTCAAGGACCCTGAAAGGGCTTTTCATGCGGAATCCCAGGATGAGCCAGAGAAGGTGGGATTTTAATTTTGCCACTTACATAAATGAGAAAATATTAAAAGTTATCTAGAAAATTCAGACCGGGTCCAGGACAGCAGAACAAAGCAACCACACAACCTTTGTTGCAACAGGAGAAAAATTATTTAAACAAGTTATTGGAAAGAAACCACTGGTACAGGAAATAAAAAAATAATATGGATGCAGTGCTAACTGTTACCAGTACACTGGGTTAAATTTTCTTCACAGCTGCACCAGTGGAAGTCCACTGAGGGGAATATTTGGCCACATATATTTCAAACAGCACAGCGGAGAAACGTTAAGACAGATTCCTCCCAAAAGATCACAGGAAATCATCTGCAACTCAGCATTAATATAGTTTATGGAAGACTTCAACTTTCCAGGGTCGAACACAGAACAGAACCCCTTATGTTCCAGTGCCTCAGTTCTGCCACAACTCTGGCATTTGGCACCAGTCCATAGACAACCAATAGCACAAGACAACATCATGTACTAAATATGAAGGTCAGGACTGAGGTGCCTCAGTCTTTCTCTCTGCCTGCAAGCTATGTCTAGAACAACTAACTTATTGTTTTCATGGGAACTGAACCAAAACAAAAAAGGATACCTTACCCACTCACCCATTATTGGAAGCAAAACATTTGGTGAGGAGTTTTCAACATGTGCAAGGTTTGCCCCTAAGCCTTCCTATAACATTGGGAAAATATACTACTCAGCTTGTTTTCTAAATGGGGGAGAAAGGAATAAGAGCAAGGAGAATACATTGAAGAAGCTAGAAAATCTGAACCATCCCTGGAAAAAGAGAAAAATCCAGGTTGTGCATCTATTTCCTTTGTATTCAGAGCCCATGAATCTAAGAATGTATTTCCTTCTAGGACCAAATCCGATTTTGCTTATTAAGTGTCTCAGTGAACTGCAGTGTCTACATATGATTTAAGCACTTTGTTGGAAAGAAGCCATTAGAAAAGGAAAAACTATTCCACTCTGAGTCTCTGAAAAACCATTCATGCACCTTCCTTCTTAGCATGCTATTAATCTAGTCTTAAGACTAAAAAAAAAAGAACCCAAACAAACAGGAGGAAGGGGACCCACCTAACTTGTATCAAAATCTCTATAAAATTGAGAGACTGATTGACACTTGCCTGACAGTATTCAGTAAATGAGGGTTGAGCAACCCTAGCTCTGTCTCAGTAACCACGGGGAGCTTCCTCGTCCAACAGGCCGTCAGTGTGAGCCACTCCTGGGATTTTATCCTATAAATTGGATCTAGCTGTATTTCATTTGCCCCAAAGTGTCAAGAGTTTCTAGGACAGCAAAACACTGATGGGAGGCTAGTCCAAGCTTTTCACCACTAAGTGCTGGGCCCAGACTGACATTTGGATCCAAAATTTCCAAACCCAGCAACACAATTCACCCCCATTTTCAAAAGAAATGCTACCACAGCGATATATCTAAATATGACAAGCATCTCCCCCTCCACAGAAATAGCTCTTCTTTATGGGATGTGCCTGCATGGACCTGGGAAATAGGTGGCACAGCCACTCATACTAAGAGGAAGGTGTGTACTTGAAGCCTAGCCAAATGGCCTAGAACCCAACTGATGTGCACATAATATCCTCTCTATGTGCCCCCAGCAAACATAACAGCTTTAACTTTGCTCATGTGGAGAAGTCTATACCTGGCCTAGTACAGCACAGCAATTTTTGTTACCTTCTTCCAAAGCTTCAAGGTCTTGGTAGTGGTGATAATATCTGCAGTGTCTAATTTTTCCTTCTTCTACTTGTGCAATGTTATGGTCTGTTCATTATTGTTTAGGTAATTGTTCCTTGTAGTTGTGAATGAGGGTTTGAAGTGGAAAATGTGGGGCATTTTTCAGTTATTGATGGTCCCCAAATGCAGGGGACTAGAGTTGACTCTTCCAATCCTATGTTCCTATATCATGCTATGTATAAGATCTATCTAGAGGTCACTGAGCCATGACATTTCCCATAAATTGCACATACTATTCTCAGATGGTGTTACTGATGATTCTTAAGGAGGAGAGGATGGCTTTTTAGTTAAATAAATAAAAATTATTCGTTCTAATGGAACTTCCATTAAGAAAGAGTTTTGCTCTGGCTCCACATCTCTTATGCCAGGCAGAATTATCTCAGTCGCCTTGGAGTGCCTTGAAATAGAGGTGTGTGATGGAAACAATGATGGTGCCTTGACCTAGCAGCAGGACTGACACTGGATGAATGATGGACTTCTCTCTTACAGCATGAGAACACAGTATGTCTCATGGGAAACCACAGACCTGGTAACCTCAAAGTGAGAGTGCCTGGTATTATGAATGGGTTGTGATCGGATGCCACATCCCCTCATACGCTCCTGGCTGCAGCATAGTCCTACCCCATTATTAATATTTATTCAAAAACATAGTTTTGGCAGGACAGGGGGATATTGCTGTTGCAATATTACTCTTTTCCTTAGAGATAGATAGGCTATAATTTCCAGCTCACCACCAAAGCCTTTGAGCCAAATTCAGAACTGATAGGTAAGGTGATGTAAGCTAGGTTTCTCAAAGGTTCCTGGCACCTCTTTCTGGGCTCATATGTCTATGCAAAGAGGTATAACACAGAATAATTTCCTACATAAGGAACTACAAGAAAGCAGAAATTTAAAAAGAGTCTGTGGTCTGTGACTTCCCTCTTCTTGTGCCCTTCTGTAAGCTGCTCAGTTTGCTAAACACTTCTCCTCTGCCTCCTCAGTGTGAAAGTTACAGCAGCATGTATTCTCTTAGTTTTACAGGGCCATATGTGTGGGAGGTATAAATAAGGGAAGCCTGGCAAAGTGGATGTAAGTGGAGGAGTGGGTCATAGGCAGGCAGTCCAGGTAGAGCACGCTAGGTCATGGGGGGAGGAGGTGGTATTAGTGTATAAGCCAAAGTCAAGTTGGATATCAGCTTGAATCCAGGATATCAAGCTGAAGCTTGAGACAAGATTGTTGTCAGGCAAGCAGTTGATCCAGGCCAGGAAGTCCCAGAAGAGAACAGAAGGAAACAGGAACAGGCAAGAGAGTCCAAGCTAGAGGTTCAGAGCATACAGAGTCGGGTTTTAGGAGTTCTGAGCAGGCCAGAGGCACAGCAAGGCAATCCATTGCTGAGACAGCTCTCTGCTGCCTGTTTTGAGTTTATACAGGCATGCCCTGCCTCTCCCTGAGGGATGCCTTGGTCTGATTATCTGTTTACTTCTTGTTGGGGCCTAGAACTGGATTAGCCCCAGCTGAGCCTTGGCTTATTATGGAAGAACCCTGCACTGTGAAAGAAAATAGCAGAAAGCATAACTTATACCAACTCTAAAGTAACTCCACTCCCATGCCTGCCTCTGGATGTGGTCCTCATTCATCAAAGCAAGGTCAACATTTGCTCAGATAAAGACATTGTTCTGGTTTTACCTGGATTTTCAGATTAATAATGTACATAGACTCATAGAAAGAAGGACTGGAAGGAACTTCATCATGTCCAGTACCCTGCCATGGGCAGGAGATAATTGGGCTTAAACGAGCTCAACGAGGTATTTGTCCAGCCTTCTCTTAAAGACGTCCAGAGATGGCGACTGCACCACCTCTGCTGGAAGTGTGTTCCAGATTCTAGTTACTTGTACAAAAAGGAAGTTTTTCCTTATGCCCAGCCGAAACTTTTCTTCAACTAGCTTGTGTCCATTGGTCTGCATCTTCCCGGGGAATGGGGGGGAGCGCTTTTCTGAAAAGTTGTTCACCTAGGTCCTGGTGTTCTCCCTTGACATATATGTAGGTGGCTATCAAGTTGCCTTTCAGTCTTCTTTTGCTTGGGCTGAATAGTCCCAGATTCCAAAGTCTCTCCTCACAGGGCCTGTCCCCCAGGCCCTCGATCATGTGGGTGGCCCTTCTCTGTACCCTTTTGAGCTTGTCCACATCCTTCTTGAAGTGTAGTGACCAGAACTGGATACAGTACTCCAGCTGTGGCCTCGTCAATGCCAAATAGAGGGGGAGGAGAACCTCTCAACCTGTTGGCGACACATTTGCTAATGCACGCCAGCATTCTATTTGCTCTGGTGGCTCATGGTCATCTTCTGCTCAATTGTCACCCCTAGGTCCCTTTCAGATGCAGTGCCAGACAGTGGACCAGTGCATCAGAAGTGGGTGGACCCCGCTGTGCTCACCCGGTGCACGGGTCTACCCACAACGCATGTAACCTGCCATCTGGTCCAGGAGATGAAATCTGCCCTACCTCCCGATGCCCTTGCCTTTGCTGACCAGGTCCAGTGTGGTGGCCGTCCCCACTCCCCCCCACCCCCTGTGTCCTCCAGCCCACCGGAGTTTGTTGTGAGGACCCCAGACTGGTCTGCTTTTCCACCATCCATCACTGCCACTTCTACATGCTCATGAGCTACATCATGCCACCCTTGCATGCCACCCAGACACAAAGTGGCAGCACCTGCTTGGCAAGGGCATGGCTGGGGCACACCAGTGGTGGAGTCTGTACTCCACCCTCATCCCACAAGCCACTGGGGACCTCAGCTGGCAGCTCCTCCTTGGAGCCTTCACCATGGGCGTGTATGTGGCAAACCTCACAGACACCCCATGGGTGTATGGGTAGGTGTGGAGGGATGTGGGGGGATGCAAGCCAGTGTGTGGGTAGGTGTGGGGGGACTGTGGGTGTGGGGAGACTGTGTGGGGGGGCTGCTTAGGAGGGGTGGGGCCCCTGTCCCCCACATGGCACAGCTCCCCCCACATAGCACATGGACTGCCCTGCCTGCAGGGTCCCAGCCCCCCCCCGCCCCCCCCACCAGGGCTACAGCACCCCATCCCGGGGAGGGAGGCTGGAGATGAGCAGGAGAATGAGCAGGAGTATAGAGACAAGCAGGGGAGCATCTCCAGCCTTCTGCTCATTCTCCTGCTTTGTCTCCAGTCCTTCTGGGGCTGGAGATAAGCAGGAGAACAAGCAGGGGGCTGGAGATGAGCGGATGAGTAATCAAGAGGCTGGAGACGATTCAAGGATTCCCCTGGTCAGTTCTAGCCTCCTGACTGCTCCCTGGCCTGGCTCCAGCCTCCCATACTACCCACAGCTTACCAGCAGCAGCAGCGGCATTCAGGGCTGCTCAGGGCCTCGTGGCAAAGACCCCCCGTGCAGCACGGGGCAGCGGGGGGGCAGCAGGGCTCGGCCCTGGCCACCTGGCACCCGGACTGAAGCTGCTGCATTAACTGGGTGTGGCCCGGCTTGGCAGGGTGCTGCACGCTGTCTGGCAGTTTGGGAGTGCTGCAGCTGTCACCTGGGGCTCAGCATTGCTCAGACTGAGCAATCTGGAGCTGCAAGACAACGTGTGACGCCCTGCTGAGCCAAGCCACACCCACTTGGGCTAAACTAATTTACTGAGCAGTAAATGGTGCACATATGTAGATGGTGATACTTTACTGTGCAATAGATTAATGAGCAGTAAAGCGTCTTATGTAGGCTCACCCCTTGAGAGCCAGTGGTATGCAAACTATAAAGTGCCTACTTCTGAATATTGGAATTAGACTCCTAAACTACTTGAGTGCTTTTGAAAATATTATACTCTGTCCTAGAACTCCATGGATATCCTCAGAAATGACAGCATAATGATGTCCAAAGACCCTGAAGGCTGGGTTATAATTTTTTCTTCCCTATTTGCCTTTGGTTAGAATTTTGGGGTGCTCGGTAGCACTCATTTAACTGAAATGCCTGATAAAAGCTTTCTAAAGAGCTTTTTGTTAATGTTTCCAAACCCCTGACTTCATCTGAGAAGTGGGAAAGTTCTCAATACACATGTAATTATTTTTCCATATCATAGCTCTCGCTGAAGAAGGATAACTGATCTGAGGCTTTAAATCTTAATGCTCTGATCTCTTGCTATTCTAGGGGGCCTCTGATTCCATCCCCTGAGGTCCCATCTTGTTCTTCAGGGGTGGGCTAGTAAATTGCTCACTTGGCTGCCTTTCTGGCCAAATTCACCCACACACATGTGAAGTTCCAAGTAGTATAGTGCCAGAGATTTCTATAATAGGACTGGCTTCTCACTCTACATATAACTACTGGAAACAACACCATTTTCTCTCTGGTGAGCTAAACTAGATATATTGGAAGCACAGGCCATTGACTGTCTTTGAAACTGATGAAAGGGGCCATCACACTCAAATCGTACACCTATATACATTTGATTTTTTTTAGATAAACTCTGTGCATGAATGTACTCACATTAATGTGTGCATATACTGTGATATATATACTTGCTAATGGGGATACGAATACACAGTGGGTAGAGTTACCATCAGCATTATCTATGAACATTGAGGGCACATCTACATGAGACATTTATTGCACAGTAGTCTAATTAGCTGCACAATAAACAACTTGGTATCTATATGTGTGCCCTGCCTGCCAGCTAGCCCCACACTGGAGCACCCTCATGCTCCAGGCAGCCCCTCTGCAGCATGTTGAGCTGGGTCAGAGCAGACCCAGGCTGGAAGGCTGACCCCCCTGGTTCCTGCCAGCCAGGGCTGCTCCAACCTGGCTCAGTATGCTGCTGTTCCAGGCACAAGTTCAAATGGCAATAAACTCTGGAGTTTATTAGTCTGGAGTTTATTGCCCCTGAGTGCACATTTAGACAGTGTGCCTGGGAGCAATAAACTCCGGAGTTTATTGCTTCACATTAATTACACATGTAGATGCACCCTGAGTTCACTAAAAGCTGCTCCTGATTATAAATATGACTCCCAATAAGTCACTCCCAAAGCAACTACAGAAACATCTACCCTCAGAAATTCTTCCCTCTCACCCCCAAGAAAAGGGAAATTGCTGGTAGATCTCTGAGCTTTTCTCTCTTCACAGATGACCCAAATCAGCTCATGTTAATGGGAGGGTGGTAGTACTTAGGTATCCTAAGTCAGTCCATAGATGCTTCTCAAGCAAATCCTGGGAAATCATTCTCCTGTTGTACTCAGCCTTGGTGAGGCCACAGCTGGAGTACTGCATCCAGTTTTGGGTCCCACAATTCAAAAAGGCTGTGGAGAAGCTTGAGAGAGTCCAGAGAAGAGCCACACGCATGATCAGAGGTCAGGAAAACAGACCTTATGACGACAGGCTGAGAGCTATGGGGCTATTTAGCCTGGAAAAGCACAGGCTCAGGGGTGATCTGATGGTCAGCTACAAGTTTATCAGGAGTGACCACCAGTATCTGGGGGAAGGTTTGTTCACCAGAGCGCCCCAAGGGATCACGAGGTTGAATGGTTATAAACAACTGCAAGACCGTTTCAGGCTGGACATCAGGAAGAATTTCTTTACTGTCTGAGCCCCCAAGGTCTGGAATAGCCTGCCATCGGAGGTGGTTCAAGCACCTACATTGAACACCTTCAAGAGAAAACTGGATGCTTATCTTGCTCGGATCCTATGACCCCAGCTGACTTCCTGCCCTTTGGGCAGGGGGCTGGACTCGATGATCTTCCGAGGTCCCTTCCAGCCCAAATGTCTATGAAGTCTATGAAGTCTATGAAGCTCAGGCTTCTACACTGCAGAGGTACCAGCATTATATGGATATCAGAGCTCAACAGTACCCCCTGCTCCTGAGTTCTGCCTGGGGAAGGTGCCAAGTACAAGTTCCCATGGTTAGATCTTTATCCAACTTGTACTGAACTCCCTTGCAATTGCTAGAACTGGCATCCAGCTATGGAACTAACAGGCACCATGAGTACCGTTTACTTGCAAGATAAACCCATTGGACATCTACAAAAGTCCCCCATTGTACAGAGAAAGAAGTCCTTTTTGCCTAGAGGGCTCTATCTGAGAGAGCAGCTAGTCAAAACTCGTCCTTGCCAAAGCCAGTTTTCTCAAACGCCATTCAGTTCATCCATTCACATCCTTTCCACAACACAGAAGCCTCAGTGCAGCTGGCCTTGGGCCGCCTAAGAATTTGTATGTAGCCATTTTATAACCTAGCAGTCCTACTAGCAATCTCAGTCTGTCTAAGATGAGAGAGGAAAAGGAGAGATCTACTTGCTCCCCTGCCAACACGTTTGCCTGACTGGTGATGCTAGAAATGAATAAAGGTGCTGGGCAGCAAGGCTAGCAATGCTTCTTCAGGGCACTTTCATTCATGCCAGTTCTCAGGGTTATTTTATGTTGTGTGACCATGACCATTTTATGGACACAGGAGCTGAAAAGTTCACTGGCTGAGAGAAAATGTATTCTTCCCTCTGACACTACCCTGTGGGTCACCAGGTCAGGTTAGGCAGGTTTCAGTCAGTGTGCAGGAAAGCAGGTTGCACACTGTTTTCTGATATCTGGGTAACTCTACAGAGACTTTGAGTGAGATCCACAGCCTCCTCTGGTCTCTTTTCACTGGACTGGATCAGTTTAAAGAAGCGAGATCAGCCCCAGATCCAGCCATTGGAAAATTCTCCCTGTGTAGACACCATGGAGAAAGCTATAATACTGTCCCTGAGAATGCCCTCACAAGTTCTGGTATAGAAGGTTTGGGGTTGGGAAGTACATGTTGATGTGAAGTCATGGCATAAAACACTAAGGAGGCTCTCAAAAACATATTAGCCCATAAAATAACCCCAGGGAAGCTGCTCTGGAATGCAGCCAGGAATTTATAGTCCCAGAGTCCCAGTTTCCACCTCCCCCTACCCCCCAACTGGGATTGGCAGACCACAGGAACAGAAGTGGGGCCTTTTTTGAATCCTCAAATCAAGTAAGAATCCCCCATACACACACACCCTCTGTCCCCCTCCATGATCAGCAGCATGTCCCCTACCCTCTTATTCCCTCCCTCTCCCATCTGCCACTGACCTCTGTCCCCACTGTTCCTGACTGATCCAGGAACAGAGGCACGGCTTCAGAGATTACTTTGCCCCATGCCATCTGAGGACAGTGGCAGCAACAGCTGCAATGCGTGAATGCCTCTTCTCTGCCTGTCCCCCTGAGTATTCCCTAGCAGCCTAGAAGCAAGCACAGGGAGGGCGAATTTGTCTGCTACTATGGCAGGAGAGACTCTGAAGCCTGTTCCCCATTAGCTCACCCTCCCATTAGCTAGGGACAGTGAGGATGATAGAAGTGATTGGGAGGGTGGGGGCAGAAATGAAAGCAGGGGGGATGTATTACTGAGAAGGGAGAGGAGAGATTCTTACCTGCTTTGGGAACTGTTGCTCCCATTGTGTGGTGTGAAAATAGGGTGCAACTGAACCCACTCTGTATCTGCCCCTGTGAAGTGCTGGGGGGCTATGTAGCCCCCTGCTTCTTGTTGCTGGGAGATGCATGCTCCAGGGGCTCCTCAAGATGTCTGCAGTTTTTTAACTCCTGCCTTGAAAGCCATGCTGGCAATTTTACTTCCCTGCTAGAGACCCTGTGCTGCAGGTTGCCAGGCTCATTTGGGGCAAGGGGTAGGAGTGGAGGGGCTGCCAGGGGTTGGGGGAGCTGTGTGGTTTGCCTCCCTCTTGCCTCAAATAAGCCCAGCATACCACAGTACAGGGGCTTTAGCAGGGACTTGAGACTGACAGCATGGTTTTCAAGACACTAGTTGAAAAGCCACAGAGATCTTGGGTGACCTGCGGAAGGAGGATGGTGGGGGTAGTTAGGACATATATCCACTTTTGCAAACCCTAAGCAGGGGGCCACACAGCTCCCTAGCACCTAGCAACCCTTCTGTGTGGATACATTTAAGAGAGTTAAGAATAAATTGTTACATTGGCCTGGGGATAGCAGGAGGGAAGGCAGATCAGTAGGCTAAGAAGGGCCTCTGAATAAACAAGCATTATTGTTCTATAAATTTTAATCCTTGTTCTTTTGAGAATAACACATGGTACCAGAAGTGGGGTGCAAAGAAAGACAGAAAAATGGAACATCTCAGAATTCCAGAAGAGTTAAAGTGTCTGGCAATGCAGCAGAAAACTGGAAGAAATTTAAGCAGAGCTTCACCATATATATGATAACAAGTGGAGCTACACAAAAGGAATATTCACTCAAGGTAGCTATTCTTTTCAGTATAGAAGGCCCAGAAATTCTGTCTCTTTATAATAACCTATAACTCTGAGAAACAGAACAGAAAAGCTATGCCACAGTAATAAAAAAAGTTTGAGGAATATTGTATACCCAAACAAAATGAAACCTTTGAACAGTATAATTTCCACATGAAACAGCAGAAAGAATGTAAGACAATAGAGGAGTTTGTCAAAGATGTCAGACTGCTGAGCCCGACATGCAACTTGGGAGACCTAAAAGAGGCCATGATCAGAGACCAAATAATATTAAGTATAAGGGATACAAGCCTCAGGAAAAGATGGCTAGAAGATCCTGAGCTGAATTTGGAAAAAGCAGTTAGAATGTGTCAAGTGGCCGAGATAACAAATGCCAGGCTGCAGAACCTAAAGGTAAAAACAGAACAAACTGAACTAGAGAAGATTACAAAACCTAAGACAAAACATAAACAATACAGAAAGGACTTCACTATGAAGCAGGCAAGCGGAGGCCAAAGAGAACTGCTTGAAGAAACAATGGTTAGCTACAGATGCTGTGTGGGTTACCACAAACCCAGGCAATCCCCTGCATTTGGTAAGTGCTGCAACGAATGCAAAAGATTCAAACACTTTGCAAGAGTTTGCAGAAAGGACCAGGATGAAACAGCTGGTGTATGCAGTATGCAACAAGGAAGAGGAAGAATTCCTCATTAACACAATGCAAGAAGTTCATTCTTCTAAAGATTGGACAATACCCTGGACGCCAATGGACTAATGGTAACTTTTAAATTAAATACAGGGTCACAGGTCAATGTAATACCAGAATACATTATTAAAAAAATGAAAATGAAACCTATGTACTATGAGAATAAGAAAGTGAAAGGCTCACAACTTGTTGTTCCAGCATGATGACCCAAGATGGCAAGCTCAATTGTTTTTAATGACCCAAGAAGGTGACCACAAGCGTTATGATAAAACTCACTGAGCATTAAGTGAAATCAGGTATCAATTTAAAATGAGCATTATAGCAAAACAGCACTAAGCAAAACAGCATTAAGTGGGGGTTGCCTGTATATAGGGGGCATCTAAACATTGAAAAATGCACAAGGAGAGCAAGGGTGCTCTATACTGGCCCAACATAAATAATGATGTAGAAGATGCTGTAAAGGCTTGTGACAATGTGCCTAAAGTGCACATCAGCGCAAAGAAAAGAGCCCATGATGGTCATGGAAGAGCCCATAACTCCGAGGTATCAAGCAAGCATTGACTTATTCATATACACAGGAAAAATTATGTATTAGTGATATTTGCTAGACATGGGATTCCACAAATTGTGAGAATGGACAACGGACTTCAGTTCAACTGCCTTGATTTTAAAGAGTTTGCAAACAAATATGGATTCCGTCACAACACTTCAAGTCCTAAATACCCACAATTAAAAGGTCTGCTGGAAAATGGAGTACATATAGTGAAGAAATTGTTGAAAAAAGCTAAGTATCCAGGTTGTAGCCATATTGGTCTAAAGGAAAAAGCAATCCAAGCTTATAGTAGAGGTGATTTCTTTTATTAGACCAACAAGATTTTTGCAAAAAAAAACCAACAACTTTAATTGCAAGATTTTGAGTTCAAACACCCTTCATCAGGCATCAGAGAAAAGATTGTAAACAGAGCTAACAACAAAGCAACAAGAAATGATGGAGAAGATTGAAAATGACACAGATGTAGGGACATCTGAACAAGAAAACCAAACAAGAACTGAAGCAATAAGAATTGAGAATGCAGAGAAACTGAGAAGATCACTTAAAGCTAAAAAGCCAACACAGAGACTAATAGAGACCTGTAAAAATGTGCTTTAACAATGGGTTGAACTAAACTTCCAATGTTAGTATTACATGGGGATATGTTACATGTAAAGGGGAAAGATGTGTGTATATCTTTTAAGACTTTTATGTATAAACTAGCCAATTGCCCATCAAGAATGAGCTGGGGGGGGAGGGGGGGGAGGCTGGGATGGAGTGCCACCACCTAATGCCCCATGCTGCCGGTGTTCTGCTTCTTGCAGGGAGCAGGGTCGGGGAGCCAAGGCCAGCGCTGCTGGCCCCAGCTCCCCAACCCTCTGTCCAGTCCTCAGTGTGAATAAAGCATTACAGACAGACAGACAGACAGACTTAGGCTTTTATAATATTAGAATTGTTACATTGGCTCAGGTTGGCAGGAGGGACCAGAAGATCAGTAGGCTAAGAAGGCTCTCTAAATGAACAAGCTTTATTGTTCTATAAATTTAATTCCTTGTTTTTTTGAGAATAACACATCTCCCGCTCCTCTATGGAAGGCATGACTGTCTGTGCACTCTACCACTGCCTGGTGACATTGTGGGAGCAGTGCAATCCCTAAAAGGTGAGGGTCAGAAGCCTTAGCAGTGAACCAGTGCATACTTCTGTCCTGGGATAATTCTATACCAGTTCCAAATCAGTGACATTCTTGGAATTGTTCAAGTGTTATATCTGTCCACATCTGGAGTCTAGCACTGTTATTCAAGACCTGACAAACATGCACGCTAAGGGCTGCATTCTTCTCTCACCAGCCGACTGGTGAGAACAATGGGAACTAAATGCATGCATCTGAGAGCTAAATGCAGTCTTAAACAAATGAGCCAGAAACTGTTTGAAACATTTTAGTTCTGAGAATGGATCCACATTTGAACCAAGTTCGTAGCCTTGTTGAACTCATTCAGACTTCTCAACTTTGTAATGTCACTCGAGTATACTAGTATTTCTAGGATCAGGGCCATAATATGTATGGCTCAGCTAAGTGACTTGAGGAAGTGACAAGAGAATTCTAACAAATTGGTATTAGTTTGAAGGTTGGTTTTGGGATTTGGTTTGAAGGTAATGGTTTGAAGGTAATGGTGTGAGATTTGAAGGTTGTATGAAAAAAGTATACATGAGTGACAGATTAGCTATAAAGAGGTAGAAATAGCAATCTGGGAATCCAAGCCACCCAATATCTTGATAGATGAAAGGAAACGTGACAAAGTCAGTCAGTCGATGGTGTTTGGCAGTCATGTGGGAGAAGAGCCCAATATGCAAGCAGTAAACCTTCCCACAAAGGCTACAGGTCCACTTGCTCTGCTTCCTGGCTCACGTCTGGGCCTCAGCCTGGGCTCTCTGATTGCTCTCCACAATGACTACACCAGGCTTGACCCAGCTTCTCCAGACTGAGTCTTCAGCAGACAATCTTCACTGGCTGGGCATGCGTTCCACATGTCCCAGCCAGTGAAGCCTGCAAGTGTCCAGCATAGTCTACATAGACTGTAGGCTAGTTCTCTCAAAGATCTTGTTTTTGGTAATCTGTTGGTCCCAAGTGACTCTGAAGATTTTTCTGAGACAGCAAAGGTGGAAGCCATTCAATCTGTGCTCCTGCTTGGAGTACATGACCCAGCTTTCACAGCCATAAAGGAGGGTACTGACGACACAAGTCTGATAGGTGGACACCTTTTTGTTCAGGGTTTGCAACTTGTTGTTCCAGACGCATGAGGTAAGTTTGCCAAAGATGACAAAGGCTTTGCCGGTTCTCATATCAGGTTTTCTATCAAAGCTAAGTGACCAGGTAAGAGTTGAGCCAAGATAGCAGAAGTATTCTACACTGTCCAGAGCTCATTATTGACAAAGCTTTTGGGTGGGATGTTGGTGCCCTGTGACATGATAACTATTTTCTTGATACTGATTACCATGCCAAAGTTAACTTGTATGTATCAGATAACTTGTTCATCATGGTCTGCAATTTATCAGGTGAGTTAGAGATGAATGCAGCATCATCTGCAAAGGGCAGATCCCAAATAGTGAGCTAGATGACATGCTTTTTGCTCTGAAGTCGTCTGATGTTGAACACGCTGCTGTCTGTCCTTGATTCATTTAGTATGCCAGATTGATCATTTCCAAAAGTGTACTTGAGAAGAATAGAAAAGAAGATGCCAAAGCCAGTAAGTGCTAGAACGCAGCCTTGCTTCATGCCACTATCAATCCTAAACTCAGATGAAGTTTCATTTTCATACTGGCTGGTTGCCTTCATTCCCTTATGGAGCTCCTTGAATAGGGGAAGCATTTTTTGTGAACAGCCAATTTTCAACAGGATCTTGTAGTTGCCATTCCTGCTAACCAAAGGCCTTTTTTAGGTCAACAGATGAGAAATGCCTGTTGTTCATGGCTTTTTTCTTGCAACAAGCACAGTGTGAAGGATGTGATAGTTGTGAAGCATCAAGCTCTGAATCCACAATGGTTCTTAGAGTAGGCTCTCGCAGCAAGGACTTGGAGTCTTTTCAGCAGGACCCTTATAAGCACTTTGCTTACTGTCCCCCAGTAGCTGTTGCAGTCTGTTCTGTCCCCTTTATTATTGTATGAAGTAATTGTCTTTGCATCTTTCAGATCCTGTGGTGTGTGGCTTTCCTCCCAGAATGTACAGAGAAGTGTGTGGATGTCACTCGCAGCTTTTTTCTCCCTGCCTTTAGGTGCTCCAGAGGTATCTTATTGTTGCGGGCTCCTTTCCCTGGCACAGCCTCTTTAATAGCTTTCTCACTGAACTCATTCAGATATCCCAACTGTGCAATGTCACTCGAGTATACCAGTATTTCTAGGATCAGGGTCATAATATGTATGGCTCAGCTAAGAGATTTGGTGAAGGGACAAAAGCATTGTAACAAATTACAGATATTTGAAGATTGTATGCAAAAAGTGTAGATGAATGACAGATTAGCTATAAAGAGGCAGAAATAGCAATTGGAGAAAGAAATTTATGTAATAGAGCGATTATCAGGAAGAACGTGCTGACAGTCTGCAGAATAATCTCTATTACTCTGGTGTTTAAAACTAGACTGGACAAATTTCTAAGAAAATACAGTATAAAAAACCATCCTACATTCATTTCCAAGGGTGAACTCAGATACCTTAATACAACTTTTCATCTATAATTTCTATGTGTCTGTGAAATACAAACTCCTCTGGAAGTGCTATTCATATGCATGTGACCCAAGGCCAAAGGGCCAAATAGCTTCCTGGTCTCATATGCAGTTTATGTGTTTGCCTCTTTCTGCTCATCTCAAAGCAACACCACAGTTTGTTACCAACCCAGACCAGATCAGGATGTGCATAGTGGAGGAACTGTCAGTGCAGAGGTCATCCCTGGCATGTAATCACATGGATCTAGGCTGTTTTGGATTTCCTCAAGCTTTTATTCCCAGAACAATGCAAGGAAAAGTCAAAAGAGAAAAGATGTGGGCAGGAAGACTGAAGATGGGGAACCTCACATGGCTTGGATTCTATTCGCTCTGGATACTGATCATGAATAGTGATACTACCTGAACAACTTGAGCCTACAAAACTGGGCTGGAAACATTACTTAAACAGGGATTTTTCTTTTGTTTTATCCCTCTTCCACGGCCCCAACACATTTTTCCTGTTCTGGTTCAGACACCAGTTGGAGTCTGGAAGGGGAGTTTCAGTTAGGTTCTAAAAATGGACAAATATTTGTGTCAATTCTGTTTTGTCCATCACT
Source organism: Alligator mississippiensis (assembly GCF_030867095.1). Classification (NCBI taxonomy): domain Eukaryota; kingdom Metazoa; phylum Chordata; order Crocodylia; family Alligatoridae; genus Alligator; species Alligator mississippiensis. The sequence goes on from NC_081829.1 coordinate 23,430,988, forward strand.
GTTTTCAACCTGTGATGTGATGCCAAATGTTGGATTATTTGGTGGGGGTTGTGTGTTTTGCTAATAAGTGTTTTTTTCTCTTTAATGATTAGCAAAGCTCTGAAAGTTTAAGGAAGCATAAAATTACAAGCCAAGCTTCTTAGCTTGAGACATCACAGGAATTAGCTGCATCAGGACATTCCCAGTACATTATGGCTCCAGTAAATCAGAATGGCTTTTCTACTGGCAAATTAGGATCTCTGCTTCCACGAGGCCCAAACTATTGGGCCTAAAAGAGATTTTTAAGTTCAAATTCATTTCAAGTTTTGGGCTCAATCAGGCTGGCTCTTGTAGGCCGTGTGTAGATGAAATGTGGGAGGTGTTAGAAAACACCGCTTCAATTTAGGGCCGATTAAACCCGTCATGCACACACCCCACTAACTTACCTGACTATCCAGCAGGGAGGGGCATGTGAGCTGCTGGCAGGCGGAGCAGTCCCTGGGCTGTGGGAGGGGCTGGTGTTTTCCCCCATGGCAGTGGCAGTCTCCCCCCAGGTGGCACCCACCTGCAGGCACCCGGCTCGGGCAGTCCCGGGGGGCACTGCTGCTGCAGAGGGAAGCACCGGGCCCCTGCACAGCTCAAGCAGGCTCCTTCTTTTTCTCTCATCACAGTTTTGGCTCAGTGTACTTCTACATTGATCCAAATTGAGTTATTACTATTATCCACCAGAGTAATTATGAGGAGCACCTGAAAACCTCTGTTCATGGAGCAGGGAAAGTGCTGTGGCTTCCCTGCCCCCTGCAACTCCCCTGTTCTGCTGTACCAGTGTGCCTTACCAGCATGATCTAGAAGGCCCTACCAGAGCTGTGACAGAGTGGTAAAACATGTTAATCATGTCTTCCTTCAAAAAGATGTGATGGGAAAAGGAAAGGGTGAAGCAGTGGGAAAAGGAAAACAATGTTTTTCCATATTTAAATATTTGAAAGACTGCCATAAAGGACATGTGAAAAATTGGTTTCCCTTGCCACAGAGGGAAGAATACGTGACAGCGGGTTTAAACTATATTAAGGCAGGTCGAGAAAAAATCGAAGGAAAAACTTTCTGTCTGTAAGAGCAGTAGAACAGTGAAACAAGCTGCCAGAGGAAGTTGTGGAATCAACTTTGCTAGACATAGATTCATAGATTCATAGATGTTAGGGTCGGAAGGGACCTCAATAGATCATCAAGTCCGACCCCCTGCATAAGCAGGAAAGAGTGCTGGGTCTAGATGACCCCAGCTAGATACTCGTCTAACCTCCTCTTGAAGACCCCCAGGGTAGGGGAGAGCACCACTTCCCTTGGGAGCCCGTTCCAGACCTTGGCCACTCGAACTGTGAAGAAGTTCTTCCTTATGTCCAGTCTAAATCTGCTCTCTACTAGCTTGTGGCCATTGTTTCTTGTAACCCCCGGGGGCGCCTTGGTGAATAAATCCTCACCAATTCCCTTCTGTGCCCCCGTGATGAACTTATAGGCAGCTACAAGGTCGCCTCTCAACCTTCTCTTGCGGAGGCTGAAAAGGTCCAGTTTCTCTAGTCTCTCCTCGTAGGTCTTGGTCTGCAGGCCCTTGACCATACGAGTTGCCCTTCACTGTACCCTCTCCAGGTTATCCGCATCCTTCTTGAAGTGTGGCGCCCAGAATTGCGCGCAGTACTCCAACTGCGGTCTGACCAACGCCCTATAGAGGGGAAGTATCACCTCCCTGGACCTATTTGTCATGCATCTGCTGATGCACGATAAAGTGCCATTGGCTTTTCTGATGGCTTTGTCACACTGCCGGCTCATGTTCATCTTGGAGTCCACTAGGACTCCAAGGTCCCTTTCCACCTCTGTGCCACCCAGCAGGTCATTCCCTAGGCTGTAGGTGTGCTGGACATTTTTCCTCCCTAGGTGCAGCACTTTGCATTTCTCCTTGTTGAACTGCATCCTGTTCTTTTCTGCCCACTTGTCCAACCTATCCAGGTCTGCCTGCAGCTGTTCCCTGCCCTCCGGCGTGTCCACTTCTCCCCATAGCTTTGTGTCATCTGCAAACTTGGACAAAGTACATTTCACTCCCTCGTCCAAGTCACTGATGAAGACATTAAAGAGTATAGGTCCAAGGACCGAACCCTGCGGGACCCCACTGCCCACACCCTTCCAGGTCGAGACCGACCCATCTACCACGACTCTTTGGGTGCGACCCTCTAGCCAATTCACCACCCACCGGACCGTGCAGTCATCCACATCACAGCCTCTTAACTTGTTCACCAGTATGGGGTGGGATACCATATCGAAGGCCTTCCTGAAGTCTAAGTATACGACATCCACCCCTCCTCCTGTGTCCAGGCGTTTTGTAACCTGGTCATAGAAAGAGACTAGGTTTTCAAGAAGAGGCTATATAAGGATCTGTCTGGGTTAGTTTAGAAACATCAAATCCTGACTGTGCTAGGATGTGGGGTTGGAGGGGGAGGGTTGGATTAGATGAGGGGTGGCCAACCTGTGGCACTGGTATCATAAGTGACACAGGCAAACTTTGTGTGTGGTTTGTGGCAGACTGGAGAGGGAACAGGCAGCTCAGTGACAAATAGGGCTGGGGACAAAAAGCAGAGCATCAGATCAGGCAGGGATCAGCAAGCAAAGCAGAAGCTTGGTCAGGGAGCATAGGACAGGAAGCAGAAAGCTGAGCAGCAGATCTGGTGAGAAAAAAAGAATCCAAATGGCACTTGGGGAGGGTGCAGAGCTAATGTGTGGCATCCCTGCCAAAAAGATTGGTCTCTACTGGACTAGATGATGCTTGAGGCTTTTTCCATGATTCTAAGGCAGAAGGTAATGTAAGAGAGGATTCTGCATGATAAATTGCATGCTGTCTCTTCCAGTCCTATATCTCCTGTCCCACAGACTAGTATTGAAGTTTATCTGTCACTAATTATTAAGCCATAGAAATAGAGATCAAAACAGTTATCAGCAACCCTATTCCTTAGCTGAGAAACCAGGGTAGAATTGTTCCTTATCCAGGGCATGCATTATGGGCATTTGTAGACAACACACCGTTTCCCATTTCAGCCGCCACAACAGCGTTTGTGTTTGTGTGATTGGGATTTCCCGCCACTTTAAAATTCTTTTCAGCACTTTTAGTTAACTGTGCTCAGAAAGGTTTTATTTCCCAGCTCCCTGGCTTACCACGCTTGACTGTGTCGTGCACACACCGAGTGTCTCAAAGCATCTCAAAGATGTGTAATTGCTTTTCTTTGCCATCAGATGGCACTGTGAATTTATTTGATGTGTTATCTTTAACCCCTCCTTCCCACTGCTCTGCTGACCAGGTCTGGGTTTGACTAAGGTGTGGCTTTCAAAATATATTATTTTTATACACGGGTAGAATAATGGAGAAGCAAGAGCAAATCCGTGGTGTGCAACAAGTGGTAGTTAATTACCCCTTGGTAATTTTTTTGCCTCCTGTAATATATGTGCTCCCTGTGTACCCATTGCCCATGCCCCCCACCTGTTGCACCCGCAGGGTTCGTAGCTGCCCAGTATTGCAGCATCAACAGAATGGTAAGTTTGCAAAGTTTTGAGTTTGCTAGCTACTCCTACCCTAAGACTTCCTTGAACATTTCTCTTTTTAAACCTTCCTATTTCAGAGATTCCTATTCCAAAACCATGGAGAATAGTTCAGGTGGACACTACCTGCCAGACACGCTGTTTAACATATCCACCAACCCCCAGTTTTGTCTCTTTTCTTCCTCCTCCCTCCAAACAATGCAGCAATCCCTCCGACCAATGAAGGATAGAAAAAAGAAGAACAAAGAACGATAGTGTTTAGATTTTGTATAGATATTTTGTATAGATGGAGATAGTTTTATAGATAGAGCTATAGAGATATTTTGTATAGCTAGAGATAGTTTTAATATTATTTATATATAATTTTCCTTACTTTAATGATCTATTATTTAATTTAAGTACTTTTACTTTTTTTTAATAAAAAATGTACTTCTTTTTCTGTTAATAAAAGTTTTGTCATTTTTTGTCTATATATATGTGTGTCATGTTTTATTTCATAGGCAGATTGGCATGACTAATCAGGCCTGTGTGGGGTGGGTTGGCAGACCTGATGACCACGCCCTCCTCAGCCAGCATGGGGATACTTTGCTTGGGTGAGGCCATTTATGGAGTCATGGCATTATTGGAAAGAGTTGCAGGGTAGGCTATCAGAGGTCAAATGCTTGTTCCCCACCCCCCACCCCAATGTGCAGCGATGCTGGTGAGCCTGTGGGTGAAGCCAGCATCCTCCACCCCCATCCCTAGCCACAGCAGCAAGCAGACAAGAAGGCATGCATGGACCCTTATTGAGGGTGATTAGCAACTCTTTCTTGTATTATAATGCATGGTCCCTGCGGGGAGGGGTGTTGTCCCCCTGGAATATCTTCAAGCAGCGTTTTTTCTGCCTATCCATCCCTCCCTCTGCTTCTACACCACAGCTGACCACAGGGAGCCAGGCAGTGAAGGTAATGGCAGAACAATCTATTATGGGATGTTCAGTTGTTTTGTTCCTACCGCCACTGCTGGTAGCTGCTCCCCACTGCACTTGTCTTCCATCTAGCACCAGCACCCCTGCCCGCTGCACCCAGCACGATGTTCAGCATGGAGTACAGCAGCACTTCCAGAATGGCAAGTTTGCAACAGAGTGTGGTAGCCCTTAACCCTTCAATATTTCAAACCTTCCTATTTCTTATAATTCACATTCCCAATCTAGTATATACTCCCTGGGTCGGCTGTGCCCACCACCACGGTGTTCAGTACTGACCAGCACAGCAGCATCAGCAGAATGGTAAGTTTCCAGCTTTCTGGAGTTTGGTACCTACCTACCTTCCCTTTTACCATTCAATATTTCAAACCATTCTATTTCTTATATATTTCATATAATTCACATTCCCATTCCAGAACCACGACAATTAGTCAAGGTGGATGCTGCCTGCCAGACCATCCCCCCAGACTATAAACTGTCCCTGGTGATATATAGGTAATAAATGTCCCAATGACCTCGGGGGGGGGGGGGGGGGAGGACAGGGGTTCGACTTGTGTTGGTTCAAACCCCATTCTTCTTTTTTCTTCCCTTCCCTGCAGAACATTATGGACATCAGAGATAGAACATTTTCAATATTGATACTATCTAGAAGCCACTTTTTTTCATTAGAGTTATAAAGTTCAGAAATTTGAAATTGTGTCAGTTGTTTGTTTTTTTTCATTCCTACATGCATACATACATAGGCAGATTGCATTTTGGGAGTGGGTGGGGTTGGTTGGTTGCGAGAAGTGCTGGCCGCGCCTGCCCTTCTCAGCCTGGGGATCCTTGGCATGTATGCAAGATAGTTGCACAAAAGACAGGAGGTCACATGAATCATTCGCTGTTAACAATCGTTAGCATTTATGGAGTCACGGCATACTGGAAAGATGGGAGGTCCTCCAATGTTTTCTTTACCCACAATCCGAAAGCCAGGATCACCCTGTTGTAAGCAATAGTCATCCCAACGTTCTCCACCCCATCTGCCCATCCACCCCAGAACCAGACAGACAAGAAGAAAAGCAGCAAGTGGCAATACTTGACCAGGCATGCATGCAGGGATCTTGAATGAAGGCAAGTCTTCTTTGTAATGGTTGGCTTTTGTTTTCCCATCATCCACCTCCAAAACACCCTCCCCAATCAGTCAATCAAAACACCATCCCCTCCCCAATCAATCAATCAAGCAGGAGCAAGTACAAATCAGCATTTTTTCTTTCTGCTCTTTATTTTTTCGCAATAAATTGAAATGCTATCTATTTTGATTGGTAAATCACGATACAGCTGAAACAGTAGAGACATTTTTGTTTGATTAATGTTGATCAATATTGATCAGTATTATTACTATCAAACATGTAGTAGCATAAGCATGTGTATGTGTGTGTGCACGCATGTACACGTGCATGAGTGTACGTGCATAGACAGGCTGGGAATTTTCCACCACCAAAAGCGGAGTCATATTTTGGCCTCAGCTCTGGGGCAACAGACAGGGAGGGAGAGGCCACAGCCCAGGGTGCAACAGGTGGATACTCGGGCCAAAGCCTGTTCAGAGTGTCATGCATGGCTTCTGAGAGGTGAGACACCACTTCCACTTTATGGGAATGTGGTAACATGATTTTTTATTGTAATGAACACACTATTGTAAGTGCTCAGTTACTTGGTCTTCCTTGCCTTCACCCCACCATCACCCTGAACCTGCCCTGGCTCCCTGAACCAGAGTGGTGACCGCCTGGCCCTGGTGGCAGTGTTACGGCCCTCCCCCGACTCAAGTGCATTTTGGGGAGCATGCTCAGCTATATTGGCTACCTCCTGGACAGAGGCAAGCTGAGGGGAGCTACTTTTGTCTTTCAGTACCCACTTTTTGAAGTGGAAATTCGGCTGGTATCTGCTTTAATACTTTGAGTTCACCATTTTGTCCAGGATATCATGTATCAAGTCATATGACCTCTGGGTTTCCACAGCTATCTCTACCAACTTCTAAACATCTTCTCCCATGTTCTTCAAGATGGCATCTTCTAAATGCACGGACACTAGGCCTCCTCTCGTGACAGTCTAGCTCATGCTTACTCCACCAAAGCCTCCATCAAGGTTTCTCAGGAGCATCATTGCTTCTGGTGCATATCCCTGCAGTGCTCTGCTGTACTGTGAGCTGGGGTCCGCTGTTGGGGGGCACGTCCCTGGCTGCCATCGGGTGTGGGCGTGGTAGCTGTTAAATGAAAAAAAGTCTTCCTTTTTCTTCTTCCAAAAGGAGGAAACTACACACACCCCCACCTCTACCACCCCCCCCCCCCCCCACACACACAAACATATATACACCCTGCAGTGGAAAAAATGCATTCAGGCACAGAAAAAGAACCCAGCATTCATACTGAACAAAACAATGGTGTATACCCCTCATCCACCACCCCTGAAACAGCATGGTGACCCACCACCAGCCACACATGAATGTAACACCCCGCCCCAGCCCACAAAGCACAACCGACATGAACCTGAGCAGTGCAGTGCCTGGCAGTGACAAGAGGCACATTACAAGATACTTACAAGTCACCGGTCACACATCTTCTTGCATCTTGGGAGCACAAAATGATGACTGAGTGCTGGGAAGAGGACCCGCATTGACTACATCAGTTTCTCCTCATTATTCCTCCTCCTCCAGCTAATATATGCTACTCTCTGGAGTCGAGGGGGACACTGGCACTGGAATCAATGTAGGGTGACTTGCTCTTCTTCTTGGCAGTGCCCGTCCACCAGGAGCATGGAGTAGTTTCCGTAGTTCTTCGACATGCTCATGGTACAACTCTCAGGAGGAGCTGCCTCTGTCAGCGTGATCTCCTCCTCCTCCTACTCCTCTTCCTCCTCCTCAACACTGGTCCTGAAAGTCAGCATACCTGGAGTGTCACCATGCATCCTTGACGAGAATGATGGACAGCTGGTCGTAGAAAGGAGCAATTGTGCACCCTGCCCCAAAGCAAGAGTTCACATCTTTGGCACAGTAAAACACAGATCTCAGGGCCTTGATCTTGCACTGGACCTGGGTCCAGTCATGGTTGTGCCCTCCAGCCTGCAGTGCTTTTGCAATGGTAACATAAACAGGCTTATTCCTCCTATTTTCCAGCCTGTCTATGATGCTTTGCTCTGACCAGATGTCAATTAAGTCCTGCAGTTCTTCCCGGGTCCAGTTGGGTCCACATGTGTTGGAGGTACCACCCTCTTGCTCCACGACCACCATACTGCTGGACTTCACTTTCTGAGACATGGGGAAGCAGCTTGTGGTCAACAGCAAGTGATTCATGAAAGGTCCCTGACAAAATTTGGGGTGCTGCTTTATAAAACTGCCACCAAAATTCAAATGATTGTGAAGCCATCATCTGTGCCAAAAGGTGAAGAAGCACACCTTTACCAACAAAAGACTTGTTGATGGGGCATATGGAAGGCCACTGTCCATTGGGATGGCTGCTCAATGCCCAGGAATATTACCAAAATCGATTCACACCTGCCCTGCCTACTAGTGTTTTGGCCTGTTGTCCCCTAGTTAGTCCCACAATGAAGGCCTTTTTTGTTATTGCTGAATAAAATAATGTTATTGCAGAAGCACAGTCTGTTGTTGCAGACCTTGGATACTGTCACGGCGGAGTCCTTCAAGGAGGGCCGTGATCTCCCTGAGGTTCCTCTCACCATGTCAAGTCTGGCCCAAGGGCGCCCTCTTATTCTCGCCCGCCACGTCTTTGATGACTAGATAAAGTTGGGAGGCTGCCTTATGACTCCCTGGGCACGGTAAGCTGGGACCTCTGTCCCCGTGTGTTCCCGGACCCCCTGGGGGTGTCGTGGTATGATGGGTGCTCCCCAGGCACCCTAGCCTTATGGGCTACGTGTGGCTTCTACCAACCCCTAATACCACGCCCCAAGCCTCGCTGATGTACCGGAAGTTGGTCTGTCAAAATGAGCGCCTGCTCTCCCGGGCCTCCTCTGTGATCTAGCCCACCCCAGGCTCACCGCACTGCTATCCCCTCTCCTCAGGGACAACTGCAGCACCACACCCTCGTCACTCTCCCCCTGGGTCTAAATTCCCTGGGCCTTCTCTAAAACAACCTGGCTCGCTACAGGACTTCTGGCCGAGCCTCCGGTTCCTTAGGCCCACTGCACGGCTACCCTCTCTGACCCAGGCTCACCGCACTGCTATCCCCTCTCCTCAGGGACAACCGCAGCACCTTGCCCCTGCCTGAGGTCTATTGCCGTACTAGCCTATGACCGGGCTCGCTACGCCCATCCCGGGCTTCTCAATAAGGCGCTCCCCTTCTTCAGGGCTCGCCATGCCCAACTTGGGCTTCTCAATAGTCCCCCCCTTTCTCTGGGACTTGCTGTGCCCACGCTGGGCTTCTCTAAAGTACGCTCCCCCTTCCTGGGGCTCGCCACACCCACACTCGGGCTTCCTGGTAGTGCCCCCTCCTGGGGCTCGTCACGCCCGCACTGGGGCTTCTCAACATGCCCCTCTCCGGGGCTGGGGGTCTACGCACCCCATAAGTTGCGCCCTTACTGGCGCTAGGGTCCCACCCCCTGTGGGTCCCTATGAGGTTCAGCCGCTCCTCTCTGAGCTTAACTGACCCCACGACTCTGCCCTGCAACTCTCAGGGCCTGGTGCGCCCTCATTGGCGCCGGGGGCCCCACTTTACCATGAGCCCCCCTATGAGGCCTCCTCCAACCCTTGCAGCCTCACCCAAACCACCGGTGTTAAACAAACTGCAACATTAAAGCAACCACAAGCCTCCTGGCTATAACCAAAACATAAGGCACTGGGCCATAACAACATAAGCCTCCTGGCTGTAATCCAATATCATTGCTCCAGCCTCTGGAGCTCTCGAGAGCTATACTTGCTGTTAGGCTTGTCCTCCCATCTTAACTGCAGGAGCTCCTACCCCTCTGGCTGCTGGCAGAGGACTGCCAGCCTGGCCTCAGCCCTGGGCTTTATGAGGGCCAGGCCCTGCCCCCTTCTGGCCAGCTGACTCACATTAGTTGCCCTGGCAACCCGCAGCTGTGCTCCTTATGTTCTGCCAGGGCTCTCTCTCCCTGGCAGTTTCTACTCCCTAGGAGCAGGCACTGAAGTGCCCTGCGACAGATACATATTCAGGTGGCTGGTCCAACATTAACAGGAGAGGAGTATTGCAAAATTTTCTGTTTGCAACCTTTTGATTACAACTTGTCTTGAACAAAGACTTGATGCATTAGAGCATGGCTGCACAAATGCCCAAATACCCAGTGCACCGGGGCTACTTATTGAAGACCCAGTGGTCACCTATGGAATGCAGCTAGGTAGACAGAGATCAACTCCCCCCTCCCCCCCCCGCCACTTCTGTCCCCCACTGGTGTGGGGGGATGGTGGTGATATACTAAACATGTGAGACGGAGAACAATGCAGTGAAGGCTCCTCCACCATGAAGAATCTGGAGGACATGGGTGAGCAGGAGGAGAGAGGATGGTCGTGCTGAGAAGCCGATGTGATGTACTGCTGATCTGGATGAAAATAATGATGGACCACCAAATAAGCATGCTAGCATTTGCAGCGTTAGTGTGTATGCAAGGTGTCAGAACTGTATAAAAAAGAAAATGGAGATGTACTGAGAAGTGGTAGGAAAACACAGTGGAATGCAAAGATGCATTGGAACATGACTGGGTTGTGTTGAGAAAACTCAGAAGCAGCATCCACATGGTCTGGGCCTGCAACAGCAGCTCAGACTGGTGGGAGTGAATCGTGCTGATCACTTGGAATGAGCAGCAAAAGCTGGAGACGTTCCAAATGACCAGGTTGATGGTTTATATCATCTCAATGTTGGGGCCATACATTGTGAGGCAGGACACCAACATATAATGAACGAGCTATCCCACTGAACGAGAGTGGCAATGGCCATCATGAAACTGGCCATGACGTGAAGCCTCCACTACATCACAAACCAGTTTGCCATGGCTCCCTGCACAGTTGGGGTGGCAACTCGCACAGTATGCCAGCTGCTAAAGGACATCACAGAAAACAAATTTATCTGCCTTGGGAATCCACAGCAGGTCATAGATGGCTTCAATGACAAGGGGTTCCCTAATTGCATGGGGGCTCTAGACAGCACTCACATCCCGGTGGTGTGCCCTTTGGGGAAAGGGAGATCTTTCACAAACAGGAAAGGATTTGCCTCCATGATACTGCAAGCCACAGTGGACCACTGGGACTGGTTCACAAACATTTTTACCAGGTGGGCCAGCAGCGCACATGACGTGTGTGTGTTCAGAAACTCTCCTCTCCCTTGACTCATGGAGAAAGGACACTATGCACCCAGAGCCCACAAGACAGTGATCCACAATGTTGCTGTTCCCTGGTTATATTAGTAGATGCTGCCTACCCCCTAAAGCCCTGGTTCATGAAGCCTCATGGAGGGAATGTTTCCAACCTGCAGAAGCAGCTTTTCAACTACTGTCTGAGCAGCTGCAGGATGGCCATGGAATGTGTGTTTGGCCTACTGAAAGGACATTGGCAGATGCTTACGTGCTGGCTCGAGCTGGAGCCAGAAAATATCACAGCATTTGTAGTGGTAGCCTGCATGCTGCACAACATCTGTGAGACCTGTAGAGAGGTTTTCAGGGAGTCGTGGGCTGAAGAAACGCAACAGGCAGCGGCCACACAGAGATGTGGCTAGGCAGCAGTGCAGGGACCGAGGAGATATCAACAAGGAGAAGCTGGTCGAGCAGCACTTGTACGGGACTCCCTGGCAGCACGTATTGCTGACAGCAACTAGCAGTGCTCTTTCTTCTCAGTACAATAAATTCTTTTAAAATTTACAATTAAATATCTGTGTCTGTCTGCAGGGGTGTGCAGTGTAGCAGATGGGGGGTAGTGGGGAGGGGGATGGGAGTGGAGGGGAAGATGAGCAGGATGGGTGGTGAGGTGGACTGGGGTAGGGGGTTGCTGCTTGTAGGCTGGCAGTGGTTTGGGGGGGAGCTCATTACACACCGGCACTTATTGTCCTGTATGTGGAAGGGTTAAATATTTTGACAGGGTGGGGCACCTGGCAACGGGTATGGGGGATGGGTCGGGGGTGACTGAACAGTCTGAAATCCACTTTAGGAATGTGACTGAGAGGGAGGTGGGGGGTCATATTCCACCCAAAGCTCAACAGCAACATTATTTAATTTTTTTTGTACTTATGCACCCATTGCCTTTTTTTTTTTTAAATAAGGTTTTGTAAATTTTGTAATAACGTCTTGTAATTTTTTTTGTCTACTTATGTGTGGCATATTTTCATGTTTTCATAGATGTTAAGTTGGAAGGGACCTATTAGATCATTGAGTCCAACCCCCTGCCCGGGGCAGGAATGAGTGTTGGGGTCAGATGACCCCTGCCAGATGTCTGTCCAATCTCCTTTTAAACACCTCCAAGGAAGGGGACAGCACCACCTCCCTTGGAAGCTTATTCCACATTTTGGCAACCCTCAAAATGTTTTATTTTTTCTTTTTTTCTTTTTTCCTGGGGTTGGTTTGGAGAGGTGATGCATGACCACACCCACTGGTGATGCTTTCTTTTGTTGCAAATTTTTGCTCCTAGTTTCACAAAAGAAAGATGTCAGTCAATCACAGGAGTCATTGTCTTTCAATCCATTACTGTCTTTGGTTTTCTTTTCAATAGCAAAAGTAGGAGTGAGTTACATTAGTACTTACATTTGTATGACACGGTTTACATTTGGGTTACATGGCTTACACGCATTACATGGGTTACAAATGTACTTACATTTGTAACCCACTCAAGCATGCTGTTGGTAGGTAGTCAATAATAATAATTTACGTTTACATTTACAGTGGGTGACCTCCCTAGTGGGACAGAGTATTCAAGCCCTGGTACAAATTCACCTTGCTTCAGACCTGAAGAATGTGCTTCTTGTCAGTGCAGTGACTGATTGTGCACTAAGTGTGCATATGCGTGTGTGTTATTATAATTCTATATAGTCTATATATACTTATAACTTATAGTTATTATAAGTTAGTTGTAATTATATATTATTATAACTATGTTATTAAATAGTCATAACTATTATTATAACAATGATATTATATTGTCTACCCTCACTTACCAATGAATGCATAACAGTGCTGCTTTATTTCAAGTTGCATGTTGCAAAGCTGCACTCATTCAGGGACTTTAAGATTCCCTGCACCCCAGGTCTGTGGCCTGCATTCTTGTCGATGCTATATTCCCACTTTTTCTGCCTCTGGTGTTTAGCTGTGTCTCATCCACCTCCCCTCTCTCATCAATACTGCGAACGTGCAGCACGACCACTCTTCCCCAAATTTATAGGCCTGGGCTGTTCCCCCACCACCACTACCCGGCCTCATTTTGGTGTGAAAAAAACCCCAAACAGTCTGGCACCAGGTTGGAAAAGAGCGTAAAAAGAAGGCAGGAAAAGTGGGTAGGATAGCTGTGTGTGGGCAAAGTTTCTGGGTTTTGTGCCAAAGTTTTGGGGTCTGTGCAGGGCAGCCAGGTGCAAGCCCCAGAGGCAGAGAAGACTGGCCAGAAGTCAGCCCCTCTCGGGGACTTTGCAAAGTGTCTGGCGGCTTCCCAGGGTGGATTTTGCAAGCAGTGCAGGTTCCGAAGAGATATACTCAAGGAGAGGCTGGTTGGGAGAGGTGGCGCAAATTCAGGGTTGCCTGGCAGTATACAACTAGCAGTGCTTTGTTCTCTTGGTTAGGTTACAATAAATTCTTTTACAATTTACATCTGTGTGTGTCTATCTCACCCCATGGGTAAAAGGGTTAACTATACCTTTCTTGGGGGCTGGAGGGAGGGGGGACAGTTGGTTGGGTTTTATACCTCTACCTCTCTTTGGCCAGTTGGGGGGAGTGGATGAGGACAGAGTGTAGCAGGGGTGGGGGGCCATACTCCATCCCAAACCCAACAGCAACCCACCATTTCAAAAACATTTCACAACATCCCCTCCAAACGTTGTATGTCGCACTGCAAAAACGGATTCACAGTGGAACGTGGGCGGGGAAGGGGGGCGGGGAGAGCAGCACCATTGACACATCCCCATGGAAACAATTGGATGCATCTCCATGGAAACTGTTCCAAGCCCTGTCAGCTTGGGAATGCTGGGAAATGTAGTCCTAAAAAGCCACAAACACCATCATAAGCCGCAATTGCTAAGTAACACCCACCCGCTAATCTAAACCTCAACCATGGGGTCACATACTGGGAGACCAGCCTGACACTAGGTGGGTGCAAATGGCAGAGTTTTGGGGTGAATGTGCCCAGTTGGGCAGGGGACTTAACATGAGACTCCTGGCAGGGTCAGGGGGCGGGGACTGTGGAGGCTGGTTCACATGTGCCTCCTGCTGTAATTCATTAGAAAAGACATTACGGGGGGTTAGATTGGTCCTTGGCTCCCCCTGCTGGAATCGGCTGGGAGTGACACACAGGACTTATGTCGCTCAAAAGAGCATGTCATTCAAACACAAATGCATGGCACCAAATTAACCCGGGCTAAAATTTTAAAGGCACGGTTAATTAACGACGACTAAATGTTGTGTCATCTACAAATGTCCTAAGACAATGAAGCAACAGGACCTTTATCTCTTCCCTTACAATTTCAATATATACAGGAAGAATGGAAGGATAGGTTGGAAGAGCAACATAAAGAAATGGCAGAGTTCAACACAAGGAGATGTAGGACTAAATTCACTGCTGGGACAAGAAGGAGCAACTCACTGGTGTTGGCAGTAAATTTGACACCTTTCTTTTCAGATTAAATTAAATCCTGATCTCATGAGAATTTCTTTGAAAAATGAGATGTTGGTTGCTGTGCCTTAACCAATGTCATGCTGGGTAGTTATTTTTTGCTCGCTCTCTCTCTTTCGTCCATGTTGTTAGATATGGGATTCTTCACTTCCAGTACCTAAACTGTTGAGGAGAGACTGCATTTTACTATTGGATGAAGAGATTCCTCTACTATATATACACTTAACTGCTTTTAGAGTCATTAAAATAAAAAAATATAAAACCACTATTGAGTTGTTACAAACATTGGGCCAAATAGACTCAGATCCATCCTTGGAATTCACTGTAGTAATTCCAGAAATCTATGTCCAAATACCAAGAAGGTTTGCACGTAACACTGTTAACCTGATCCTTATAGCTTGCATTTCTTCAAACTGCCTCATGAAATTAGGCTCCAGATCCTGACTTAATGTAAATCAGCATACCTCTAAAGGCTTCGAGGAAGATGCACAGAACTACACTGGAAAAGGATATGGCCCAAAGATATTTGACATCTACCACAGCAGGGAGACAGAGGGTTTTTTGGCAGATTTACTTAACTTCAGATTTAAAAAATGAAAATAAGCTTTATTGCTTTTTAATTGGGGCAAAGGAGGAAGACTGTTTCCTTTGGAATTCACTCCAAAGCAGGCAGCTGTTGGTGGTGAAAATAAAGAGCTTTATTAGTTCTCCTCTGATCTTACTCACTAAGCAAAACAAACCAATGAGGGGGCCTTCCCCTCCACATGAGCGCTCAGCACAGGTCACTCCCCTTTCAGATTCATAAGGAAGATAAGAAGCTCTAGGCTCCAGTTACCAGTAAGTTATGGAATCTGTCATTAGAGGACACATATGCAGCTGCCATGTAAAGGAAGGGGAGGTGTAAAGATTATGTCCTCTTTTCTAACCCTTAAAATCACACACCTCTTCTTCATATACCAGGTTGATTGTGTGCTAAGTAAAGAGACAGGTAACATAATGTTTCATACTCTGCTATGGACATTTTATAATTTGTTCTTTCTTTGTTTTCTCCCGAAGCAATATAAGCCATCCAGGCAGAGTGTGCCTGATTTTCCCCTTGCGTGTAGAAAAGATTACTCTTGGTCTTCCCAAGAGTCATATGTAACCTCCAGATATTCTGGCAGATGGGCTTGCTCATTGCCTTAACTTTAATCTGGCTCAGAAACGAGTTCCTCAGACTTTTTCCTGTTTTATTTGCTTATCCTTCCCTGTGTCAGCACAGAAAATTGTACATCCCATTTCTGGGAACCATTCATTTATCCTTCACCAGGGACAGCAGCCAACAGCAATCCCACCCTGTAAATTAGCACCCAGCCAGAAACATTCCAGTGCTGAGTGGGACTTTCTTCCTAAACACCAAGGAAAGTGTCTCAGATCAATTCCATGGGCTTGGGCAGCATGAAGTTTCTAGTCTCCAGTGCCAGGTATGCTCCATTCCCAGTCAACACTAGTGAAAAGGGTTAGAATGAAAGCCTTGGGGCCAAAGGCCCAGATATTCAATGGTATTCAAACATCTAGATCACTTTGATCTCAGAATCAGGCACCTAAATACATTTAAGGATTTTGGCCTGAGGTCCTGTGTCCATTGAATAGGGACCATCAAGACAACAGAAATGCAGACATCATATATGTGCCCCTTTTGTCCCCCCACCCAAGACCCCAGGTGCTTTAAGAAATTTGGTTTCCACTGTTCATTGAATCCTTTCTCCGAAGACTGAAGCTTTAAAGGAGGGGGAAGGGCAACTTGTGTCACCTGTTTCCCATTTGCCCTGCTGTGAACTTATGTCTCTTACAACTGAAACCACTTCCATACTTAACATAGGCGCCTCTGAACAGCCCTCAAATGATAATGTACGTTATTCAGGTTGACCTAAAGCTGGAGCCGAACTACGGAGTTGCGTAAGTCTATCACTTCAGTCCCAATGTAAGGTGTCTCTAAATTCTGCTCTAAGATGCAGGAGGTAATTAACAGCTAGGAGTCTAGCCAGCAACTGCAGCCTATTTATTCAATGGTCAAATCAGCAATTAGCTGTAGAACAGAAGGGAAAATGGGATGATGTGGGGGAGGGAAGGACAACATGCTGCTGGGAAAGGAGTTTGCTGCCTCCCCTGAGAGGTTTTTCCTTTCTGATTCTAGCACTTTTACTTTGGACATACAGACCTGCAGGCTGGAAAGCAGCACCTCTTCACCCACACTAGAGAGGTAATGTTCACAAAGGAGTCCATGTCACATATAACTGTATTAATAGAAGTAAAAAGATTATAAGCCTCCGATATGGTGCAATTACAGAGAAATTCCTCTGTTAACAAAATCATCTGGTGTAACTGAGAGCAGGGTCTCACCCACTGGTTACAGGGAACACTCAAATCTAGGCCTAATTAGCAAAGTAACTCCTCCACCTGCAATTAACTGGCACATATGTTTTTAATTGGGCTCAGAGCCACAAGTGGCTGAAAGTGCACCAAGATTCTGTTCAAAAGCAGGTTGCAGGAGAAGTGTCTCCAGTCACCGGTCAGTCTGCAGACTCTCAGGAGACAGTAACAGAGTCCATACCAGGCTGTGTTTTGCAACAGCAGGAAAGGTGAATGGCCAGTACCTGTAGCAGCCAGGTCAGTAACAACTCAAAGTTGCAAACTACCTTTGCAAAGTGAGTGGGCAAATGCTTTTTCCAGGAGACAGGGACTCACCGCACAGCAAATATCATAAAGGACTCCAATTGTCCCCTCCAACGTTAACCAAAGGATAAAGAGGCCCTGCAGAACAAAATCTGTTCTCTGAAGAGATGAGAGTACCTTCCTGTAGTTTCTGGGGCAGTGCAGGAAGGTCACTAAGAGGCTGTAGTAAGGAGTGCCCATGTTCCAGGGCTATCTGGAAGCCTCTCTTTTTCTCAGCTTCAGACAAACATTTTCAAGGAAAAATATACAGCAAATTTCCAATAAGGCTGAATAATAATGGCAGTCCTAAACCACAGCCAGCTGAAGACTCTTGGAATTTGAGGGCACATTAGTAAAGGGTTTCTCTCTCTTTTATGGAGATGAGAGTCCGCAGATCACCTGACACCTGTCTGCCCTCTCCACTCTGGTTCATCCAACAGAACCATGTTTTGATCGCCCCTGAGGCTGGTTCTTCAGGCAGAATTGGTGCCTGATGGAAAAAAATAGGCCAGGCAGGGCCCTGGGTAATTCCACGGTTTCCCATGGATTTAACACAGTGCTGGATTTGTGCCCCCACCCCCCCAAATCTAAAATGTAGGTGCTATGCAAAAGTAACCAGCCTGCTGTGACCTCTTTTGTTCCTACACTAGGGCCAGTTAAGTTCCTCAGTCACCATGTTACTAATAAGTTGTCAACTGTAAGCGTTGTTATCTGGTAGGAGAGTGATATTATCACTTGGGAACCATACAAATTAACATCTTGAATTATTATTTAAGATTCTTGGGATGCCAGCATCAGCATGCTGTGGAATCAGAAAAAATATATGCCTTAAACTTTGATTATTTTAGTTATAAGATGACATAACCGCTTTGTGTAGAATTGCTGGCTCGGTACAGTAGAACAGATAAGGGCAAGTGTTTGTTCTTTGTAACTCTTCTGCAAATGCTTCGCTCACCGCGGCCTTGAAGGTAGAAAAAAAAAAGTATGTACAAAGTAGATTTCCAGGTGCAAGAAGGAGGTTTGTGAACTAACCCTATCTCCCCCATAATTCCCATCCTGATAACAGCAAAGAAATAATGAAGTAATATTATAGCCGCTTTTCATGCTAATTTCACTATATGATCACGTGAGTTGTAAGCGACTGTTAAAAAGTATATAAGCCTCCTGATTTTGCTCTTGGGGGGGGACCCCTTCCAAGTGCTTGGGAAATCCATGTCACTTTGGAACTCCCCCTACAGCTGTAGTTTCTTTTGAATAAAAGCTTCTGCTGACTTGACCCAAAAGTACTCTGTGTGTGTTTCCACGACAATTCCTGGTGCCGTGACTCGGATCCAGAACACAGGCAGAGGAAGAAGGACCGCAGGCTACCCCCCCCCCCCCCCCCCGAACCCTGAGGCGCCAAACTTGAGAGGTAAGAGACCTAATTCAAAATCTCTATTGGGGTTTCGGAGGAGGACTGCCTGTAGGCTCCCAACTTGGCCGTGGTAACTGGATCTGAACCTTGTTAAAACAGGTCAGTCTGAACCTTACTGCCGGCTAAAATTTTCTGTCTGGTAAAGGATCCCATTTTGTGTCTGGTAACGTACGTTTTAGGGAGAAACTGTTTGAGGCACCTTCATCCAACAGCACATCGGGCTTGTAGTTAATTAACTAAGGTGGTGTGGGGTAGGAGGTCTGGCTGACTGAATAAATGTGCATGTGTGTGTGTATTTAGAAATATGAGCCACTGACCAGGACTGAGACTACGGTTGGGCTCAGCCGCCCCAATTCTGCCTGACAGGGCAGTTTTGAAAGCAAGGGGGCCCAACTGGAACCTCGTGACCCAGTGGACAGGGCTTATTGAATGAATGTGTGTGTGTATTTAGAAATATGAGCCACTGACCAGGACTGAGACTACGGTTGGGTTCAGCCGCCCCAATTCTGCCTGACAGGGCAGTTTTGAAAGCAAGGGGACCCAGCTGGAACCTCGTGACCCAGTGGACAGGGCGTCTGAGTGATTTTGTCTTTTCCAAACCCCTCGTCCCAGTAGCTTCTGCCGAAAGCAGGAGTGAAAGGATCCCTCTAGTGTTTCCCTCCCCATTTCCATTTTATGAGCCGGTGTCGGGTCAGAAGCCTTTTGTCTGGGCAGTGAAAAACTGCGGGGCAAGGCACTGAGCGGCCCGGACATCCTAAATAAGCCTCTCCTACGTCTCCCTGTGTGACTGAAAATGGGAACAAGTCAGTCTAAACAGGTTCCTGTCCCCCCTAAGGGGACTCCGGCGTACTTTATGTACACACACTATTCTCCCGAGACTTGCAAGTACCTGGATAAGTGGAACTGGTATACTAGGGATGATCCTGTGAAACATTTTCCACAGGAAGGAACATTTGATCAGGATAAAATAGTGCACTTGAGAGGGGCGTTAGAGTCCCGTGGATCCAAAACACCACAAAACCAGTGGGACGCGTTCTTTTATTGGTATGATGAAATGTCCAAAAGGCGGACAGAATCTCAAACTAGGAGCCTAAAAGACTCTCAAGAAAAATTAAAACAGCAGTTAAAAGCTGTTCGGGAGAAATTGGCTGCTCCCCCAAATTACACGCTGGCCACCGCTCCGATGTATCCAGCATTGCCCGGGGCGCCCCCACCACCGGAGCCAGCAGAGGATATCCTTGACCTTTGTTCGAACCCTGCTCTCCTGGGACTCCCACATCAGCAACAACCGGTTCAACATCAGGCTGCAGCCCAGGCTAGTGACCCATTAGCTGAAGCTCCTTCAGTAAATCCATCCACGGAGCTTAATAGTCCGGACTCATCCACCATATCTGCCACTCAATCATCACCAGTGTGGCAATTTACTCCTGGGTCACAACCCACCACAGGTGTATTTAGAAGAATGGGAATAGGCATGGAAAGATCTCCCATCAATCTGAGATCCCGAACTGCACAAGGTTACCCCCTAAGACAAATGCCAGGCATTGGCACCGATGGACAAAATATAGTAACTGTGCATGCACCCTGGACTCCAGGTGATCTCTACAATTTAACTCAAAAGTTCCCAAAAATCAGGGAAGACCCAGAAAAATTTCAGGAAGAATTGCAGACTGTTATAAATTGTTATAATCCAACATGGGCTGACATTAATCAGCTCATGCGATCCATTTTGCCCAAGGAGACTATGCTATGTCTGTACGCTGCCTGTACTTGGCCAGATCAAAACCCAGGGATTGGCCAAGACTTTATTGACAAGAGAAATGCTTTGGTTCAGGCAGTTCTCACAATTTGCCCAAAAAAGGCAGACTGGACCAAAATAAATACCTGTAAACAAAACAAAAATGAACACCCCAGTGACTATTTAGAACGCCTCAAACAGGCATTTGAACGATACTCAGGAATGGATAACCCAGTCGGAAATGCTAAACAAGCAATAGTGGCAGCATTCGTCCAGGGACTTAACCCTAAAATTGCTGAGAAAATTCAAACAGTAATTATTGGCTGGGAAACTAAAGATTTGACTGAAGTCCTTGCTGCGGCTAACCATTTTCATAACAAATTGGAACGGTCTAAAGACAGTGCCGAGTTTAAGTTAATGGCCTTACAGATTTCTCAGTTGCAGGGTCCAGGTAGAGGAAGGGGACGAGGACGGGGAAGGGGAGGCCCGGGTAGATTCAGGGGAAGAGCTAGATCCTTGAGTCCACAAAACCCAGGCTATGGGAACCAATGTCATTATTGCAAGCAAGAAGGACATTGGAAATCAGAATGCCCCAACCGCCCCGGCCAAGGACCCAGACCCCAGCCCCCACCTCCACTTCCTGTCAATTTTCCCAGTGTTGAATAGGACAGCCTGAGGGACAGTGACATCATTGCTCCTTTGCTTGCTACTGACCAATCTGGTCCGTTTGTTGAATGCCTTATTTCTGGTAAACCTGTCTCCTGTCTTGTCGACACCGGAGCGTCCCGCTCCACGCTAAAGGCTGCTGAGTTTCCTTTTCTAACTTATTCTCCTGAAACTGTAAATGCTGTCGGTATAGTCGGACAACCTATCCCACATCCCATCTCTAAACCTGTCTCCATCTCTATTGGCCCTTTGTCTGAAAATCATGCCTTTCTTCTTAGCCCCTGTGCACCTGTCAACCTTCTTGGTAAGGATTTGCTGTGTAAACTGGGATGCGTGATTTATTGTAGCCCAGATGGTGTTTACCTTGAGGTACCGGAACATAGGGAAACCGAGCTTGTGGCTTTGCTAACCCAGGAGTACTCTGATTCTGACACTTTCTTCTTGCAAGAGGAACTGTTGGCACGAGTACCTCCACAGCTGTGGTCCACCCATGCGAATGAAGTGGGGCACATGCTGAGTGCTGAACCAGTGCGTATCATCCTGAACCCTGCCAAGCCACTTCCTCGTGTCCCACAGTACCCCATCTCAAAGGAAGCTGAGGAAGGGATCAAGCCTGTCGTTTCCTCACTCCTTGAGCAAGGGATTATTGTCCCAATACGCTCCCCTTGCAACACACCTATCCTACCTGTCAAAAAACCTGGTAAAGATACGTATCGCTTTGTGCAAGATCTTCGAGCTGTAAATGCCGCTGTGTTACCCGCTTTCCCCGTGGTCCCTAACCCTGCCACTATTCTTTCCTGTATCCCTTCAGATGCTACATATTTCACAGTAGTGGATCTTTGTTCTGCTTTTTTCTCTATCCCCATTCATAAGGATAGCCAGTATCTGTTTGCATTTACTTATCAGGGATTTCAATATACCTGGACAAGACTCCCTCAGGGATATACAGAGTCCCCAACCCTGTTTTCCCAGATCCTAAAAAAAGATTTGGATCCTATCACGTTCAAAGGGGGGTCCACCCTTGTTCAGTACGTTGATGATCTATTGTTAGCCTCACCCACTTTAGAGGCCTGTGAGCAAGATACTTTGACACTCCTCACAGCTTTAGCTCAGAAAGGCCACAAGGCCTCAAAATCTAAATTGCAGCTCTGCAAGTCTAAGGTACATTATTTAGGGCATGATATCTCAGCAGGAGAACGACACCTTTCCCCTAGTAGAGTTGAAGCTATCCTCAACATTCCCAAACCTATGACTAGAAAACAGATGAGGGGATTCTTAGGTGCAACGGGTTATTGTAGACAGTGGATCCTGGGTTATGCTGCTTTCGCAAAACCCTTGCAAGCATTCACTCATGATACCACCCCGGAACCCCTCCCTTGGACTCCTGAAGCCGAACAAGCATTTGTGGTCCTTAAGCAAGCCCTCACTCTTGCTCCTGCTCTTGGACTTCCTAATTATAAGAAACCCTTTACCTTGTTTTGTCATGAACGGGAAGGAATCGCTTTAGGAGTACTCACTCAGCTGCATGGTGAAAAGCATCGCTCAATTGCATATTACAGCTCTGCCCTTGATCCCGTAGCTGCGGGACTTCCTCCTTGCCTCCGTTCAGTTGCAGCTGCTGCCTTGTTGGTTGAAAAGGCAGATTCTCTAGTTTTGGGACAC
Organism: Alligator mississippiensis; assembly: GCF_030867095.1. Lineage (NCBI taxonomy): Eukaryota > Metazoa > Chordata > Crocodylia > Alligatoridae > Alligator > Alligator mississippiensis. The sequence continues at coordinate 23,453,480 of NC_081829.1, forward strand.
TCTTTAACCGTTGCAGTTCCACATGCTGTGATGGCCCTTCTGCTCAAGGGCAAAACTCAGCACATTTCCAATTCCCGTCTTACTAAATATGAGAAACTTCTACTGTCAGCTGCAAATGTAACCTTAAATCGCTGTTCAATTCTGAATCCTGCGTCACTTCTGCCTATTGCCTCTGATGGTGAGCCTCATGATTGCCTGTCTATCACAACTCAATTGTTAACCCCTCGAACTGACCTCAAGGACATTCCTATCCCGAACTCTGACCTTGTTTTGTTTGTTGATGGTTCCTGTCTTAGAAATGATGCAGGCAAATTAGTTGCGGGATATGCAGTATGCACTCAGTATGCTGTTTTGGAAGCCTATTCTTTACCCCAAGCTCGTTCTGCTCAAGTTGCTGAACTCATTGCTTTAACACGTGCTTGCATTCTTGCAAAAAATCAAACCACAACCATTTATACTGACTCTAAGTATGCTTTTGGTGTTGTTCATGATTTTGGACAAATCTGGAAACAAAGAGGGTTCCTCACTTCATCAGGGACCCAAATCAGTCATGGTTGTTATGTAAAAGCGCTCTTAGAAGCTGTTCAATTGCCTCTTGCTATTGCTATTGTTAAATGTAAAGCTCATGAGAAACCCTTTGATGATGTCACACAAGGAAATGATCTGGCAGACCGTTCTGCCAGAAATGCGGCCCTTTCTGGCCCACAGGCTCCTAACTCTGTTTTTGTTTGTTTTTCAGCAGACCAGTCTCCTTTGGCTAGCCTTTCAAGTCTGGCCCTTCTTCAAAATCAGGCCCCAAAAAAGGAAATAAATGACTGGCTGCGTGCAGGATGTTCACTGCACCCCGACTCTCTCTGGCGCTCCCCGGACGGCCGCCTGGTGGCGCCTAGAGAGCTTTTGCCACATCTTGCTCGTTTAACCCACTCTGTGGCCCATACGAGCAAAGGAGGAATGATTGCTACAGTACAAAGAAATTGGTTTGCCCCAAATTTTCCTTCCATGGCACAACAGTACTGTAGCTCCTGTCCCATCTGCTTAGCTCACAACATTGGGCAACGGGTAAAAACGACACCCGCAGCCCATCCCCTTCCATGGGGACCGTTTGTAAATCTGCAAATTGATTTTGTGCAGCTACCTAAGTGCTGTTCTTATGAATACATTCTTGTTATTATTGATGTGTTCTCTGGATGGGTGGAAGCCTACCCATGCGTACGTGCTGATTCCATCACTGTAGCAAAGAAATTGCTCAAAGAATTCATCCCTAGATTTGGATTGCCCCTCACAATAGATAGTGACCGTGGCACCCATTTCACAGGACAGATAGTAAAAAACATCTGCCAAGCACTCAACATACAGCAACACCTACACTGTGGTTATCATCCACAGTCAAGTGGTGCTGTAGAACGTAAAAACTCTGATTTAAAAACGCGCATTTCGAAGATTTGTGCTGAAACAGGCCTCAAATGGCCTGATGCACTGCCCATTGCTCTTATGCACATTAGAAACACTGTTAACAGAAAACATGGCCTAACCCCTTATGAAATACTCATGGCATGACCCATGAGGATGCCAGCTACACCACCTGTTGCCCCTCACCAAACAGACCTACAATTAACTGATGAAACTGTACTAAATTATTGCAAGGCATTAATGAAGTATGCCAGGTCTGTTCATTCACAGGTCCAAGAAGCCTTACCTCAACCACCGGATGTTCCCTGTCACAACCTCGAACCAGGGGATTGGATCTACGTAAAGGTCTATCAACGGAAAAACGCACTTCAACCCAGATGGAAAGGACCTTTCCAGGTACTTCTAACCATTAATTCTGCTGTTCGTTGCCAAGGTCACCAAACGTGGACTCACGCCTCGCACTGCAAGAAGGTATCACCTCCATTGGACCCCGAAGCAGCTGAATTCCAACCAAGGTTGGGATCTTTCCCTGAGGCCAAGGACAAAGACCCTCAGGACCTCACTCAGGCAAGTGAGGAGCATCAGGGTGCAAGTGCTAGTAACCTCTCCCCTGCACCCAACACCTCAGCCCAGCCGGATTCATCAGTTGAAGAATGAAGATATCATCTTCGGCCTCGAAGAAAGTGAATGCTCCCATTCGGAAGATCACCACCTCGATCAAAACCAAGAGCCGACATTATCAGTCCTTTAGGTAACTTGAGCCCCGAGGACGAAGAAAGACTTTGGCTGCCATCCTGGGTTTGGCTGGTAGTGTTCTTTTTCTTACTGGTGCTGGTTATGTTTGTTGTTAAGATTCTTTGTCCCTCCTGTATCTAAAAATGGCACCGATATCCTTATATATCACACTTGGGTATCTCAGTATCACCCAAGGGGGGTGGGAGAAAAATTTGTATTTGCAGATCTCCCATGCGGTGGCTCAAGCTGGAAATAAAAGTGACTGCTGGATATGCTCTCACAGCCCAGCACACCTACACCAAGGAATCCCAATGATCGGAGTACCAATATCCCTCCAGCAATGGGGAACAATAAACGGCAGCTTCGTTAGACACTACTCGTTAGCTGCCCATCGGTCCGCTCCTAAAGAATGGAGGGCCGCCCCTGCTAACTGGATAATCTCCCCAAGAGTAGAGGCGCCTTTCTGTTACAGATCCAACAACACCGGAGCTTATAATAAAGCCACACCTGTAGGACACTACCCTCATTGCCTAACTACTCTAGATTATAGCCCTAGTAGCACCAGTGGAATCCTGTTGGGTAACGTACCCTCTCTCAATTGTACAGGATTCATGGTCTACAACTTTCTAAGGAACCTCATGTTGCTCTCATTGCAAACAGATCAGAATTTTACATTCACTCCAATTTTACTTCTTGTAATATATCTCGGTCCAGCAGGATAGCAGCTGAACGTGGACCGTCCTATACGATGCATATCAATCGAAAGTGCCGGATAGGGCACAACAACTGTCGAGATTTGAGTACCCTTTCTGCCCCAGGCCTTTACTGGCTCTGCGGAAACAGGGCTCATAAAATCTTGCCCTGGAATTGGGTGGGGGCATGCACTCTTGGACGTGTTATCCCTGGTTTCGAAAGGCATAGTGCAATATATCTGGAACAAGTAAAAAATTTCAACCATCACATGAAAAGGGCGGTTAACCCCTTAGCTACCAGAAACACAGGGTTCCATCGATTTGTGAGAACCTTCATACCGTGGCTTGGAGTAAGAGAATTGGAACTAGCCATAATTAACATTTCATCCACAATGTAAGCTATGGGAAATGCCACTGCGGATGCAATTCAGGCTCTGCAAAAAGAGATCTCCCAGATCTCACAAGTAACTATACAACACCGCATAGCCCTAGATTACCTATTGGTATCCCAGGGAGGAGTATGTGCCTTAGTAAACTCCACCTGTTGTGTCTATGTCAATCAGGACATGCGAATCGAAACTGACATTCGCAAAATCCGAAATCAGTTAAGGGTCCTACATCAAGTGGCCTCAGAAAATACTGACTGGGGTCTAGAAGAAATGTGGTCTTGGCTAACCTCCTGGCTCCCAGATTTCGGGGCCCTTGGCAAGAAAATCCTGTATGGAATATTGTTTGTCTTGATAGTTCTGATAATGTTCTATGTCTTAATGCAACTGATCCTCTGCTGCGTGAAAGCCAGCAGGGGAAGCTTTAGCAAGGCAAGAAAACCCACAGCAGAGTCTAGAATAATGGTGTTACAAAAGTGTGAGCAGATTGAAAGAAAACATGAAAGGCTGCATGATGAAATAGAGGGGCTCATGAGAATGGAAATTTAAGGCTAAAGTGAGACTAAATAGTCTCAAAGGGGGGGGCTGTGGAATCAGAAAAAATATATGCCTTAAACTTTGATTATTTTAGTTATAAGATGACATAACCGCTTTGTGTAGAATTGCTGGCTCGGTACAGTAGAACAGATAAGGGCAAGTGTTTGTTCTTTGTAACTCTTCTGCAAATGCTTCGCTCACCGCAGCCTTGAAGGTAGAAAAAAAAAAGTATGTACAAAGTAGATTTCCAGGTGCAAGAAGGAGGTTTGTGAACTAACCCTATCTCCCCCATAATTCCCATCCTGATAACAGCAAAGAAATAATGAAGTAATATTATAGCCGCTTTTCATGCTAATTTCACTATATGATCACGTGAGTTGTAAGCGACTGTTAAAAAGTATATAAGCCTCCTGATTTTGCTCTTGGGGGGGCCCCCTTCCAAGTGCTTGGGAAATCCATGTCACTTTGGAACTCCCCCTACAGCTGTAGTTTCTTTTGAATAAAAGCTTCTGCTGACCTGACCCAAAAGCACTCTGTGTGTGTTTCCACGACAATGCCATGCTGAATACCCAACCTACCTCAGTAATTGATAACTCTGTCATTAATCCAGGTAGACCAGTAAGCACTTTTATTTTAATCTCAGCCCAAACCTTGTAATATGTAGTCAAGATAGTTATCCAAAGATGTGGAAATAACCTTGTTCCAGACCAGGGCATAGAAATAAAATGACTTAATTGGCACCAAAAGATGATCTGCCCCATCTCCATGGAGGACAAACATCCATTTTCATCCTTATTATGCTACATTACACACATGACCAGAAAATGGCCTGAGCCATCCATTCAGCCTTTTTTCTAGCTCCATTGAGGTGTTTGTAATCCTGAAGGTTTGGAACAACTATTTTTAAGTCATTCTGGGAAAGAGGATAGTAGCATCAAATGTTACCATTGAGTCATTTCAATGCTCAACAGTGCAAATGAGTTGGTATTTTGAAAAGAATCTAGGGAAGTTAGGCACTCCGTAGGTTTACAGAAAATCCCAGCTTCAGTGTTGCAAAAACAAGTGCTGCTATTCTTCCCAGAGTACCCATGACAGATAAGACCCAGGTCCCACATGTTTACATGGCCATCTTAGCTGGGTGTTTGGTTGTCTTAGAAAAGTCAGGTTAGGTTCTGCTCCCTCTTTGTTTCTCTACAGAGCAGAATACATCCTCCCTCAAAATGGCAAATAAGGATGTTGGGAGACCTGCTGCCCTCTGGAGGGTGAGAAGCACCAAAAATCTGTACTCTGTTCCAGCTCCTTCAGACTGACTAGCCAGCAGGCACTCCTAGAATCTCGACCATTGGACACCAGAAACATCCTGTCTCACAGGTGTGTGAGATATAATGATGTCATGGAACCAGTTGTGCCTTGTGACATGTAACTGTGCACAGATTTGCCCGCAATGGATAAGAAGATGCATTTGCCTCTACATTGTGGGATAGGGGCACCAGTTTGCCAGCAGCAGTAGCACATCCACCTGTCAGGTTGCCAGGTCACCACCCTCTTTCCCTTAATTATGTTTCTGGGTCAGACTGTGGCTTTGTCAAGAAAAAAAGAAAACTAAAGCCCCCCAAGACGAGCATATGGTCCTACCTAAAGGATGCTAAGGAATATGAGACTAACGCTATGGAAAAGGACTGGAGAGTCTTGGTAGATCATAGACTCAACATGAGTCTACAGAGCAATGCAAAGGTGCTTAAAAGGGACATGATAGCAGTCTTCATAGACCTGAAGGGCTGGTATAAAAGGCACAGATAGAAACTATACTTGTTGTGCAATTGCCCCCTTGAAAGTGCTCTACAGCCATAACCTGAGAGAAAAGCACAGCTGAAGAGCATTCTGATCATGTGACAAATTAACCCTTCATTAACTTATACCTGCTATGGCAGCTGGGCTGCTGCAGCCCAGCCTCAGCCCTGGTGCTATCCCAGGATGGGAACTCAGGGGAGGTAGAGGAAGGAAGTCCATTCTGGGGTTTGCCTAACTGCAACCTCTCTCACTCGCTCAGTTCCAAATTGAAGCTCAATCCCCCACCCTCCTGACCCAGGAGCTAATGTCTGTTGGGTTGGGAAGGTTGGTCTAACTCAGGGGTAGGCAATTATTTTCAGCAGAGGGCCGCTTACTGAGTTTTGGAAAGCCATCAAGGGCCACATGACAGGCAGCCAGGAGCAGCTAATTATTAATTTTCCAAATTTTTTAGGGGCCCCACGGGCAAGATAGAGTGCCCTGGTGGGCTGCATCTGGCCTGCGGGCTGCATTTTGCCCACCCATGTCCTAGGCACTGGACCAAGGCTAATATGGAATGGCCAAGATGGGGAAATGGGGTCTCAGTGTCATCCCTGATGAGCATATGCCTGCCACTTCAAGATCAGCCACCATATGGGAAAAGCCCTGGCCTCAGAGCACAGAGAAGAATGACGTGCAGACTTTGGTGACATGGTTTGTATTGAAATCCTGTCTAGAATCAAGATAAATCTGACTCTGCTGAGCCAACACGGCAGGTCCCAGGGAGCAGAACACCTGGCACAACATTCTCTGTGACAAGGGGATGGTCATTAGAAGGGTCATTTACTAGGGTGGCCTAATTTAGTTGTGTGACTTCACCTCCCTCCTCCTCTGGCCCCAGAGCAGACCTGCCAGACCTGCCCCAGAGCTATTAGGCATCCACAGCTGCAGCTGGAGGCATTGGAGCTACAGATGCCCAGATACACTGAGGACAAGCTGCACATGCCCAATGCCGATGTTCCCAAACTGCAGCGCACAGAGTGTCCTGGCTTGGCTCTATAGGGGACAGAGGGGAACTGCGTGCAGCCAGCAGTTTCATCCCCCAGCGCACCTGCCCTGCTAACCTTCGCCTTCGCTTGGAGAGGGGAGTACATAACCAGGTACTACCCAGAATATACATGTATGTGTTACCCAGGACACCCTCGCATGTGTGCAGAGACTCCCAGAATGCGGGCTCCTTACTGTGTGTCCTTGTGTTTGTACACATCCAGACCCAAAGCCCAATAACCCCGTAAGCCACCTCTCACCAGATATACAAACACATCTACCACTTGAGAGCACAGGGCCATGCCGAAGGACTTCAACTTTCTCTGCAGTTCCCCCAGCTTCTCGATGCCATGGAGCCAGACAAGGGCCTTTTCCTGTTCTTCCAGCTGGTGTTTCCGCTGGTCCCATTTATGGACTGGGAGGAAAGCCCGGCACCTTTGAATTTTTAAGCAGTCATTGATACTGCTGACATCCTGCCAGGAAACAGAGCACAGTCCCTTAAGCACCTTGATATGGCCATGGGCTAGGGTTACTTCTGCACGCTCTGTGGGATCCCGAGGTGGTAGGAGGCTGTGCTGTCCTCCACAGTCAACAGTGGCCCTAGGAATCACAGGGCCCTGCCAGGCAGCACAAACTCTGTCCAGGGTTGCGTGCCCAAGAGGGCTCCTGCCCAACCTGTCTGAACACAGCCTTTCCTGGAGCAACAGGAGGCCTGAGGCACCATTAGCTTCTAGGCCAGGGGTGGGCAATTATTTTGGGTGGAGGGCCGCTTACTGAGTTTTGGCAAGCCATCAAGGGCCACATGGCAGGCAGCCTGGGGCAGGTAAATATTAATTTTCTATATTTTTTTAGGGGCCCCATGGGACCAGATAGAATGGCCTGGCAGGCCGCATCTGGCCTGTGGGCTGCATTTTGCCCACCCCTGGTCTAGCTCATGGAGCTTTCTGTGAAGCACCATGAGTTAAACTGAGCAGCTGGACTGCTGTGTGCACCTAAAGAGGGAAAACATGTTTTGTATCTTTCTGTAGAGAGCAGAATGCAAACCAATGGCTGGAAGTTGGAAAGTAAGCTTAGATATCAGACATAACTTGTCTGGGCGGCGTGCTGAGGGAGATCGGTGCACAGGTGGTATTCTCTTCTGTCCTACCAGTGAGTGGACACGGAAGACGGCACAAGAACTGCATGAGAGAGACCAACTGGCATCTTCGGCAATGGTGTCTCAAGGCAGGCTTCGGCTTCCTGGAAAACGACCCGCACATCATGACGAGGGACATGCTCAGTTGGGAGGGGCTTCACCTGTCCCCCAAAGGTAAGCTTGTGTTCTCTTCTAGGTTGGCGGATCTCCTCTGGCGGGCTTTAAACTAGGCTCGTCGGGGGGAGGGGAAGATGAGGGCGGGGGAAGCCGTGGACCACCAAACCATGTGGCACCCACAAGGACAGCCCAGCCTGAAGAAGGAGAACATCGGGAAACTGCAATCCATGGGGCGGCCAGCAATACAGCACAGGTAAGCAATAAGCAGGTTAGCAATAAGGGGCCCTTTGGGAATCGGAGCTGAGGGGCAAAAAAGGCACCAGTCACAGGGCTCAAGTGCCTATATACTAATGCTAGGAGCATGGGGAACAAGCAGGATGAACTAGCACTCCTACTTGCAGAAAACACCTACGACTTAGTAGGGCTTTCTGAAACCTGGTGGGAATCTTCCCACAACTGGGTGGTACATATTGAGGGTTATAGGCTGTACAGAAAGGACAGGGTGGGGAAGAAAAGGGGAGGGGTTGCGCTCTATGTCAATGAGCAATATACTTCGACCCTCATCAAGATGGAATCGAAGGAGGAGAAAGTAGAAGGATTGTGGGTTAAATTACATGGGGGGCAAGGAGAAAGGGATTTGGTGGTAAGGGTCTGCTACAGACCCCCACACCAAGGGGAAGAACTAGATTCGGGGCTCCTGAGGCAACTCTCAGAGACCATAAAAACTAAGGAGGCGGTAGTAATGGGGAACTAAACTACCCAGACATCTGCTGGGAGACACAGACAGCAAAGTCCCACCGTTCACGCACGTTCCTATCCTGCGTACAGGACCTCCACCTGACACAGGAGGTACACGGTCCCACTAGGGGGAATGCCTTACTGGACTTGGTATTGGCAACGGGGGATGATATGGTAGGGGACCTGCAGATTGGTAGTCACCTGAAGGACAGTGATCACCGAATAATAGAATTCACCATAAGACATTGAGTGGGTAAGGCAACTAGTAGGGTGAAAGTGCTAGACTTTAGGAAAGCTGATTTCAATAAACTCAGGTGATTAGTAAAGAATGCACTGCAGAGTAGGAGTTTTGAAAAGGTGGGAGCCCAGGAAGGGTGGCTGTGCCTTAAGGAAATGATCCTTCGGGCACAGAGGGAGACGATCCCGATGCAAGGAAAAAGAGGGAAAGGGGCCAGGAGGCTTCCTTGGCTGACCAGAGAAATCCAGGGCAGCCTGCAGACTAAAAGGGGAGAATATGAAAAGTGGAAACAGGGAGAGATTACCAAAGAGGAGTATACCTCCTCCGCTCGCACTTGTAGGGAGGCAGTTAGACAGGCCAAAGCTACCATGGAGCTGAGGATGGCATCCCAAGTAAAGGACAACAAGAAATTGTTTTTTAGATATATAGGGAGTAAAAGGAAGGCCCAGGGTGGAATAGGACCCCTATTCAATGGGCAGAAGCAATTGGTGACGGACAGGGGGGACAAGGCTGAACTCCTCAATGAGTTCTTTGCCTCAGTGTTCCTAAGTGAGGGGCAAGACAAGGCTCTCACTGGGATTGTAGAGAGGCAGAAGCAAGGCACCAGACTGCCACGCGTAGACCCTGAGATGGTGCAGAGTCATTTGGAGGAACTGGATGCCTTTAAGTCAGCAGGCCCGGATGAGCTCCATCCAAGGGTACTGAAGGCACTGGCTGACGTCATTGCGCAACCACTGGCAGTAATGTTTGAGCAGTCGTGGCGCACGGGCCAGGTCCCGGAGGACTGGAAAAAGGCCAATGTGGTCCCCATTTTCAAGAAGGGGAGGAAGGAGGACCCAGGCAACTATAGGCCAGTCAGTCTCACCTCCATCCTAGGCAAAGTCTTTGAAAAAATTATCAAGGCTCACATTTGCAAGAGCCCGGCAGGACAAATTATGCTGAGGGGAAACAAGCACGGGTTCGTAGTAGGCAGATCATGCCTCACTAATCTAGTCTCTTTTTATGACCAGGTTACAAAACACCTGGACGCAGGAGTAGGGGTTGATGTCATATACTTAGACTTCAGAAAGGCCTTCGATACGGTATCCCACACCATACTGGTAAACAAGTTAAGAGGCTGTGACTTGGATGACTACATGGTCCGGTGGGTGGCAAATTGGCTAAAGGGTCACACCCAGAGAGTCGTAGTGGATGGGTCGGTATCGACCTGGAAGGGTGTGGGCAATGGAGTCCTGCAGGGCTTGGTCCTTGGACTGATACTCTTCAATATCTTCATCAGCGACTTGGACAAGGTAGTGAAGTGTACTCTGTCCAAGTTTGCGGATGACACAAAACTGTGGGGAGAAGTGGACATGCCAGAGGGCAGGGAACAACTACAAGCAGACCTGGACAGGTTGGACACATGGGCAGAAAACAACAGAATGCAATTCAACAAGGAGAAATGCAAGTGCTGCACCTAGGGAGAAAAATGTCCAGCACACCTACAGCCTAGGGAATGACCTGCTGGGTGGAACGGAAGCGGAAAGGGATCTTGGAGTCCTAGTGGACTCCAAGATGAACATGAGTCGTCAGTGTGATGAAGCCATCAAAAAAGCTAATGGCACTTTATCATGCATCAGCAGATGCATGACAAACAGATCCAAGGAGGTGATACTCCTCCTCTATTGGGCACTGGTCAGACCGCAGTTGGAATACTGCGTTCAATTTTGGGCGCTGCACTTCAAGAGAGATGTGGATAACCTGGAGAGAATCCAAAGAAGAGCCACTTGTATGGTTAAGGGCTTGTCCTGCTATGAGGAGAGACTGGGGCACCTGGACCTCTTCAGCCTCCACAAGAGGTTGAGAGGCGACCTTATGGCTGCCTATAAATTCATCACAGGGGCACAGAAGGGAATTGGTGAGGTTTTATTCACCAAGGTGCCCCCGGGGGGTTACAAGAAATAATGGCCACAAGCTAGCAGAGAGCAGATTTAGACTAGACATTAGGAAGAACTTCTTCACAGTTCGAGTGGCCAAGGTCTGGAATGGGCTCCCAAGGGAGGTGGTGCTCTCCCCTACCCTGGGGGTCTTCAAGAGGAGGTTAGATAAGCATCTAGCTGGGGTCATCTAAACCCAGCACTCTTTCCTGCCTATGCAGGGGGTCGGACTCGATGATCTATTGAGGTCCCTTCCAACCCTAGCATCTATGAATCTATGAACTTCTTTATAGAAGTGGGGTGATGTAAAGCATCCTAGGATGCTGGGGGACGGTGAGTTAACTTGAATCTGGAGGGGGTCTGGGACAGAAGTTCAATAAACCAATTTAACCTAATTCAGTTAAGTCTGATACCACATCCAGTCAGGTTTATTTTAAACCAGTTTTGGCCATTTTGAAAGCAGTTTATGAGCACTGAACTTCTGTTGTGTTACAGATTTGAACTGGTTTCCAATCACTTATCCTGGTTTATGTGGAATTCCTGTCCCTAGCCTTAAAGCCCAGTGCCAGCTGGGCCCATGAGAACTGTTCCATGGAAATTAACTGCAGAGAAAGGGGGGGGGGGGGGTAATTGTTTGAATTATATCCAATGTCACAATGTCCATGCTGAAGTGTTACCTGAGCTTTTGGAACTCTTGTGAAAAATACATTTGAACACAATGAATTCCTGAGAATTCACAGGTATTCTCTATATATAAAAGCCTTAGTCTGTTTGTAATGCTTTATTCACACTCTGATTGGTTGTCTGGCAGCCAATCAGAGTGTGAATAAAGCATGATGGACAGCAGGCAGCAGCGGTGTAGTACAGCACTGCCATGAAAGAGGGGATGAGACAGGATGGGACAGGGGGAGGGGGGAACGAGGGCAGCAGCCCCTCTGCTCCTTGGAGGTGGCAGTGGGTGGAGTAGGCCAGGACCCCAAGTGGCAGGGGAGAGCGGCCCCAGGCCCGACATGACAGGGGGAGGGGGAAGGGAGGAGCAGGCCCAATGTGGCAGTGGTGGCAGTAGTGGGGGAAGGGAAGGGAAGGAGCAGGCCCAACACAGCAGCGGTGGCAGGGTGGGGTGGAAGAGGAGGAGTGGGCCAGTGGCAGGAGAGGGGAGCAGCGGGCCTGACCCAGCAGCAGTAGCAATGACAGGGTGGGGGAGAAGCAGGCCAGCAGTGGGGGAAGGAAAGCAGCAGGCCTGATGAGGCAGCAGGGGGAGGGGGGCGAGGACAGGCTGGCATCAGCAGGGCAGGGGAGGAGCAGGCCCGATGCAGTGGCAGCGGGGTGGGGAGGGGAGGAACAGAGAGGCAGGCTTGATATGGCAGGAGTGGGGGAGTGGGCCCAGACAAGCTGGGGAGGGCAGACATGGGGCTCCATTCCCCCCCCCCCCCCAATCGCTCTTGATGGGCAATTTGCTAGCTTCTGCTAATAAATTTAGAAGCAAAAACTAACTAAACTCTGTGTTCTTTAATAAATTTAACATGTGGGTCAGGCCTTTGTCTCTAATGATTTCAAAGAAGGAACAATACAGACACTTGTAACTTCCCCTCTCTTTTTAAAACTAACCAAAATCTTGTACGCAGATGACATTAAAAAAAAACTCTTGACATTAAATTAAATTCTTAACTATTGTATTTGATTGTTATTAATGTATAGGCTGCAGACATGGTGGTACAGGCCAGAATCAAAGCCTTGAATCATAACACTCCTTGAATTTTAATTCAGACCTATATGTTACAGCATGAGTACATTTTTTACTACAGCAAAAATAGACAGCATTTGCTAAAGATATTAGGGAAGTTTGTTAATTATTTTAAGCTGTGATTTTTTTTTCAAGACCACCAAAAGCATTTAGTAGCACTGCCATTTATTTCAGCTTGCACCTAAACATCCTAGAAAACTTTGAAAAAAACCTCATTCTTAAGGTCTACATGATTTTGGATATTTCTTTCCCTTGACCTAAACTTGTCCTTTCCTAGTCAAAAGGAAGATGCAGAAAGAATGCTCTTTGCTTTCTGCATAAATTGAGCTGTTCAGAGGTTTCACTACCTAAGTTTCCTGTGGTCGTCGTCTATGCTGCGTTCTCTCCCAAACACTCATCTCATGGCCCCAGGATGCTGTTTGTTTGCTGAATTGCTGACAGAGATTGTACAGATCACTTGGGATAAGGCAGTAAATCATAGCTGTATGACAAGCTGTCTCTGACAGCTGGTCCCTCTTGCCCTGTTTCCTTGAGCTTTCTCAATTTTGTTATATGCATTTTTGTGGTTCTGTAAATCTCCTTGAAACTTTCAGAGACTTGCTTTGTACATCACTCACACAATTCTGCAGCTACCTATTAGACGGGAAAGGTTAACACTCAAAAAAGAGTGAAAGTGGAAATTCACTTGGCCTATAATGATAGCTATTGTGTCATTTAAATATGTAGCTTGCTTCCCATTTGTTTTTTCTATTAACATTTTATGTAGAAAAAATATTTAGATAGCTACAGAGGATACATAACAGTTGGACATGGAAAATAAACCAATATACCTACACTCTTCCTCAGCAAAACATCTTCACTATGAGCTCTATTTCCAGTGATTTGAAGTAAACTCTTCCTCAAAAAAAGGAAAACAAACCAAAGGTTTTCCAGGTAGAGCAATCTATCTGTTAGCTCACTGCAAACGCTCTTGGACTCCTGGAATGCCTGTACACGAGTGCAGAGACATGATTATTTAAGTCTGCATGAGCATGGCAATTACTTCTGCATCTTGCTTCAAAATGGTGGGGAGGGGAACTTGAACTAAAGTTTGTTTGACCAGCTTTAGTTCAAGTGGCCCCACTGCCATTGTGGAGCATGGCGATGCTGATACACGAGATGCTGCAGCACTTTAATTGAAGTGGCTCTCGGAACTGTCCTAATTAAAGTGCCGCCCTCCAACCCTCACCCCCAGATCATGTGTAAAAGTGCCCCTGGATTCCACTTTTGATTCTGCCATTTCACTGAGCAGTCTCCTAATCTAAATGATAACTTTTATCACTATAGTACTGTAGAGACACTCCTCAATTTAAAAGGGCTGGTACTTTGGAGATGGTTCCTCAGTTAGAGTGTGGCCAAAGAGAGACAGAGGTTTGTCTACTGCTTGACAATTAAGACGTTTGTTGTTTAGTTCTTCTAATTCATGTATGCCTGTATTTACTGAACCTAATAGATACATAGGTTACATCAATAATATAACCCATGTATCCATTAATAATAATATACATGGATAATATTAGGGCTGGTTCAACATATTTTTCCCCACCTCTTCCTCCCAGAATATCCATTTAAACACAAAATTGGGTTTTGGATTAAAAGAGAAAAAATATTTTTGTTGGAAAACAGAAATCCTAAGAATTAAAATATGGTCTGAAACCCCCCTGAAGATGGGGAGAACCTGGAACCTGAGTCCTAGGTTAGTACTCTAACCATTAGGCTATTTATGTAGGATGGATTTCATATTGAAGTCAGTGCTGTCTGTAAGGTACCTAGTCATTCATGTAGACATCACCCTGCTCAGGTCAAAAGACTTTTTAAGATGTCTCTGTCTTACACAGTCAGGAGGAAGTAGAATTCTGACTAAAACTTAGCATTGAAATGAATGGAGACCTGCATATCTGGCCAAGAGAAGAGCTGTCCCTAGAGGCTGTGCAGTTCTACAGGGTGAAACAGAACGTGCATCTGGAGGTACACTAGCTTCTCACTGAAAGTATAAAGGAACTACACATTTGATCGAATATAAAATTTATCAAAAAGTTTTGGGAGCCCGGACCAGAACCCAAGTGCCCCTCACCCCCCCCCCCCCCCGCCCCCAAGTATCTACCTCACTGAGGTACAAAATACCATGCTCTCCTTCTGGCCTCTGTCTCCTTCCTTCTTGGTTGCCCAAGGATGAGCTTCAAGAGAAGGGGAAAAGACTGATTTTGGCCTTCCTAGCCCATGGTCTGCTGGTTAAAGAACGTTTATGGACAGTAGGTGTTGTGGGTTCAAACCCCCTGTAGTGGAAGGAGACCTGGACCTTCCAGTGGGGGGCAGGGGGGAAGATGGGCATGCTTAGCCTGGATGGCATCTCCAAAGGCATGGATGAGCTAGCACAGCCTGGCTGGGGTCTCCAAGTTGGGGGATAGGCAGGCTCAGCCTGGCAAGAGATGCTGTTCTAGAAGCCTGTAGCAAGTGTGCCACGAACGCTGCCTACCCCCCGCGCTCCAGCAGTGATGGACAAGGTACCATGTCTGTGAGACAGGCTACCTCCTCCCCAGCCCTCCACAGTAGGGCCTCTGGGCTGCTGCCTGCATACCTCAGGCCCATAGCACTGCCCCAAGACTACATGCACTCCAGACAGTTCCTATTCAACAAGCTTTATTTCCCTCAAACAAAGCACACTCCCTCCCACCCCCTCCCCAACAACACACCCTCTCCCCAACAACCTGCCCCAAAAACCCCAATGCCCACCACTAATAAAACACCTTCTTCCCTCTGCAACTATATACAGCAGTGTGGTTGGTGTATGTAAGTTGGGAACAGTAGGCTGCCACAGCCTATGGCATAGAGCCTGTGCAGAAGTGCCTAGCACCCCAGCCTCGGATAGCACCACCACAAGTGAGGACACTGCAGCAAGGCTAGCAGACCAGGGGCTTGGCCAGGGGTGAGTGTTGGCTATCTCCTGCGCAAGGGACACATGGTGGGTGCGGGACTGGAGGCCACCAGCCCAGGTGGACAGGCTGGATGCTGGGGGAACCAGCTTGGGAGCATGAGCAGGGCCCCGGGCTGCTGCACCTGACACAGGGCCATGTCCCAGGCCCACTGGCCCAAGGCTGGGGCCAGTGGCTGGGCAGCATCAGGTGGTAAGTGAGACCAGGGCTGGTGGCTGGGCAGTGGGCAGCTGCCAGGTGGCAGATGTACAGCGGGAATCACAAAGAAGGCTGCCAGGGCCAGGATGCTGTCAAGCACCCTGCATTCCTTGTCCATGGTCCCCACTGCCCAAGCTGTGACAAAGGCCTGCTACTCCTGGGCAGCCACCATCCTCATGGCTGCCTAGCTGGGAGGGCACTGCCAGCTCAATAAAAGTCTGCACTGCCTCCCACCTCCCTTTGTGTTGTGGGGGGAAACCCTGAGGCATGGAGACTGGTGCCTTCTAAGTCAGGGGGCACACTTACCCCGCCACCCCCCCCATGGACAGCCAGGGACTGGTGGAGTGGGGCTGAGGCCGATCCTGCTGACCAGGGGAGGTCCTCCCCACAGCTGATCCTGTGGACCTGCAACTAGCAGCGGCATACCACTGGCACGTCCAGACACACCACTGGTACTTCTGGGTTGGCGCAATCAGCCGGCGGGGGGGGAACACCAGCGCACTCACCTGCCTCCCCCCCTGCCCTGGAACACTTCTGTCAGGGGGTGCAGTAGTGCTCTCAGGGGGTACACGTGCACCCCCATGCACTCTCTACATGTCACCACTGCTCCGAGGGGTAGGGGGAGTTTGGCCAGGCAAGGTGAGAAGGGGAGGGCAAGGGACAGGAGTGGGGGGCCTTCACCCTCTGTTCAGGGCTTCTGGCTCCAGGCATGCAGGCTGGAGGCAGGCGTGTGAAGTGACATAGACATGGGTGGCCACAGTACTGCCCATCCCCCCAAGTCCTCCTCCTTGTGCGGGGCTTACCAGCTGGGCATGGCAGGTGGTCAGTTTCAGAGTCTGGTGGTAGGGAGGTGGTCTGGCTGCTTATAGGGTGCCAGGAAGTGGAGGTCTAGCCACACAGTCAGTGACTCCCTTCAGGGAGGAGCTTGAGTTAGCCATAGATGGGGCCCTCCCTGGCAAGTCCTCCCTATTCTCCCTGTGTGCCTGCAGTTGCTGGGCCAGGTGCCGGCTCAGGTTGTCTGCACTGGATGAAGAAGCCACAGGCGAGAAGCATGCTGGATGCTGGTGCTGCTGGCATGATGGGGCCCTCCTCCAGTGATTCCTCTTTGGGGCTGGGCTTCAGTGGGGACTCTGGCAGGCCACCAGTACTGGAGTACTACATGCTGAATCTCCTCCAAATAGAATCAGCACCCAAAGTTTTGCACAGCCCTACTGCCTATGGCCTGGGTCCCTGGGAGCGAGGATTCTGGCCAGCTCCATTATGTAGGGCATGCTCCTGCAGGCTACTCCAGCCCAATGTTAGAGTCAGTGACCCTCACCCACTGTTCCTGCAGGGCCTTCACTTTAACCCTGCACTACCTCCCAGAGTGGTTGTGCTCACGGTCCCTCATGCACGCTGCCATTTCATCATAGATATGGGCATTGGCCCATGTACCCTGGCTGAACTGATGCTGAACGTCAGCATCATCCCAAATTGCCAAGGTCTTCAGTCTCTTCTGTGAACCAGTTGGGGCCCTGGGCTCAGTGCCCTGGGGTCAGGGAGGCTGTCATGTCTGCGGGGTGCCTGTTCCAAAGTCTGCAGGCAGGTGCACCACAAGGTCCTGAGAGCAAGGCCAGGGGCTTGCTCAAGTGCCAGAGCCAAAATATGCCCTCATTGTAGGGGCATGATGCCAGGGGCCAAGAAGCAGTCAGCAGAGCCCACTTGCTCCGATAGGGGCCATGCAACACTGCTGCTGCCCAGACAGGCCCATCAAGGAAAGCCCCGAGGTCCAAAAGACAAGCCAGGAGTTAAAGACTAGGCAGGAGATTCAGAGGAGCCGCCTCTGCCCCGAGTCTGGAGGGGCTCTCAGCCATGATGCTTTGCCCCTGGCCAGAGGCTGGTCCCCTGGCATCTACATGTTTAATAATATGCATTAGCTAGTTCACATTAAATCTAGTACCTGTGGGTGCCTGTAGATGGGCTGGAAGGCTGCTCCAATGTGCTGTAATTACAGCGCATCAGAGCAGATTTGATTAATTGGCTGACCAGGGGCAAATTCAATTAAAATTAATCGAGCAAATTAATTGAATCTGCTGGAGCATGCCAATTTGTGCACTCGAGCTAGCCACTGCATCTAGTGTATCAGTGTCCCTGCAATTCAAAATGGTGGCAGGGGGGCTTTAACTAAAGCTCATTCAATGACCTTTAAAGTACCTCCACTGCCATATTGAAGCACTGGGAAGCTGGCTCACGAAATACTGCAGTGATTTAAAAATTAGTGCCGCTTTTGGAGCCACTCTAAAGTGCCTGCTTCTCCCACTCCTGGAGCATGTGTGAAAACACCCTGTATTTTCAGGGACTAGAAAAATGTGCATTAGACCAATCGAATGCACATTCACCTACCGCATGGTTTTTTTGTGAAACTTATATGCACATTAGATTAGTCCAATGCACATTATAAGCATCTCAGGTAGATGCACTCACTGTAATGGAAATAAACATTAAGAAACCCAGATTTGGGGTATTTTTAACTAAAGTTGTTCCCATCAATTAAAAAAAAAAACAATAAACAATAGGAAATACAAAGCTTAAGGATTCAAATTCTATAATAATGTTTAGTAAAATGAAAAAAAAACATACTTGATAACTCTAACAGTTAAATACAACCCTTTGTGCTACTCAGAATACATGCTTAGAATTTTTGCCAACAGCATTTCCCTACAATGTTAGTTAGGCTGAAACAATAGTTATTATATACAATTTATTCTCTATTAATTGTTTTTATGGCATTGAAGGGACTAAACCATGTACATAGCATCTGTTTATTCACATCATTGAAAGACTTACATAATGTTGGAATGTTTTTTTAAAAATTATCTGATTTTATCATTTTGAATGGCACATTAATAACAGATTTCTTAATTTTTATCTTAAATATTAATGCTATATTGAAATACTGGAATATCAAAATATGGGTAATACACTATACATTTTTAGACCCTAAACATTTGAGGCAGCCTCAGAGCAATGAATTTTTAATTGCAAAGTATTTTCAAATACATGTACAAAACACTTGAACAAGTGTCTAACTTTTTTTCTGAACAAATACAGGTATACATAGATTCATAATAGAATTTGTGCCTTTTACTTTAATTAAAAAACTACTATACATAAGGAAGCATACAGCCATAAGTTTAATTCTTACTAATGTTTTCAAAAACAAATTCAATGCGTTTAGAATACTCATAAAGGTGGCATCTATTTTCTCTCTCGATATTTCTCATTTTGTATCTTACAAGTCCAATGCCATTGAATTGACATACTTTAATTTAAAAGATCTTAAGCCTTTAGGCTCCAAAGACTCTTAATTTCATTTCAAAATGTGTATAAATACAAAGTATACACTTGAGAGTATTTTATGTTCATACTAATTAACAGCTAAAATTTAATTTAAATTTCCAGTGGAATACTTAGGGGGTGGAGGGTGAGTGAAGAATGGAGAGAGAGACTAGAACCAAAATCTAGAATATAGATATATAGCCATTTTTTTAAATAAGTATTTCAAACAAAAACCACATGCAACTAACAAATACGTAGAAATATAGAGCCCTTTAAAAACAATTTCAATATTCATTATGGTACTCTCTCTCACATACAGCATGAACCTGCTCCCCCTCCCACAACTTCCCACGAAAAAGACAACTTCCCACCCCCAAACTGGGCTATGTGACTTGAGAAGAGAAGCCTTTTTTTTTTCTCTGCCTGGGCAGAAGCACCCTGCTTTGATTCCTGCTCCACAGTAAAGCAGCTTTCTTATTCAGGCAGCAAAGGGTGTCAATTAACTTAATGACCCCTTGTTCTTTACTCCAGAGGTATTAATGTCTTTCCTTTTTAATGGTCTTGATTTTCCACTAATAAAGTTAACTTTTCTAAAGGTGATTTTGCTGTCTGCCAGCTGCTCCTGGTCTCTCTCCTCTTCAAAGCTGTGAAGACTTTTTAGTTCTTTTCAAAATTGTGATCAGTATTCAGAAGTAGCTAGGGTCTGAACTTTAATTTAAGCAGGAAAGGGGGGTGAATCTGATGAAGATTAGACTCTGTCTCTGATCTATGCAACCATAACATTGGAAAAATACTTTTTTACTTTACTTCTGCCTTAAAAAGAGGGAGTGGGTGTTATATTCAAGGACATGTTATATGCACAAAAATATGGTATTGTCGAAAGACTTTGAACATATTGACTAATTATTAGGGCTGTGCGAAGCTTCAATCACAGATTCAATTCAAAGGAGATTTGACCCAATTCAGTAGCCAAATCTCCTAATCCAAATCAAATCAGGAAACCCATTAATTTCTCTGAATCAAATCGGAAGCCTCCAAATCGAATTGGAGAGATTTGATGATTCGTCCATAAGCACAGCTTTATATGTTTTTAATACATTCCTCAAGGTACCAGGCGTGGCTCGTGAAAGTTCAGATGGTGGGGCAGATGAAGCATCCCACGGGAATGCGGGAGAGTCCCCTGCATGCTTGGCAGCAGACCCAGAAGTGGACCAGAACTACTTCTGGAAGTGGACCGGAAGTATTTCCAGTCCACTTCTGTGTCCACTGCCAATAGCACAGGGGACCCCCCCGCGCTCCTGTGGGACGCTCCATCTGCCCCACCATCTCAGTGTTCATGAGCCACACCTGGTACCTCGAGGTACGTAAAAAAGACAAATAAAGCTGTGTCTATGGCCGAATCGCTTATTCTCCAAATCAGAATCAAATCTTCAGATTCAGCTGAACTGAATTCAGACAGTAATCCGAATCAGTGAGTCAAATCACTGTCTCCTGAATCGGGCCAAATCTGAATCGAAGACTGCCTGCTTCACACACCCCTACTAACTGTTACCCCCTCCCCAAAAAAAACCCCAAAACAAAAACTGGACCCAATTTTAATTATGACCTTGCAATGAGTTTATTGTAATAATGCCGATTTTTTATGGTTAGATTTTAAAAGACAGCTCACATCATAACAACCTCACATTAACATCCACTCTTTTATAAATCCAAGAAAACTTCCAGGGTGGCCTTTGCCAATTGTTTCACTCATGCAACAGTAGCCTCTTTGCACAACTATTTTTCAGCAGAGAGCTGGGCCTTTCCCCTGCTTTCCAGCAGGCAACATCAGCCCTTTGGCTGCTGTTCTTTGGTAGCTCCAAGAAATCAATTTTACTCCCGGCATGAGCTTGCTGGAAGAGAGTAAATGTACTGTTGAGGGTGAAAATGGAAATCAAAGTTCAGTGTGAAAGTAATCTTATTCCAAAACAGGACACCTGGTACTCATTTCCTCAAACTACTGACACTTTTTCACTGGTGCACTTCTAGCAAAAGCACACTGGTATACTTTTAGCAATAGTGTGTCTGTCTGTTGCTAACATGGGGTGCATCCAGATGAGCATGCACGTGAGTTTCCCCAGGGACAAATAGCAGTGGCACATAGTTGTCCCTGAGGGGGCTCTCCTGCATGCATGCTGTGGCACATGGCAAATCGCTCTGGGTGGGATAGGGGAAGCTGGGATCAGCACCCGAGCTGGCTGTAGCAGCCTTACCTAGGGTCTTGGGGGTCTCCCGGGGTTGCAGTAGTGGTGATCTGGGTGCACAGAGCCTGGCTGGCAGCCGGAGCATTGTTCTGGCCAGCCAAGCTCTGGTTTTGGGTGGCTCACTCAACTGCTATTTGCACCACCCCATTTGTTTGTTTTTTAACCAAGATTTCCTAGTATCTAATTTTGTCTCCACACTGCAAATACGCAGCGCAGAGAACTTTTTCCCATGCACCATGTGCATTTTGCAGTGCCTCAAAAATCTTTGAGGTGCTGCAAAGGGCATGTGCACACTCATCTGGATGCACCCATGGTTTCCAGAAGAGCTGGTACTGAACATTGTCTTTGAGAAGTTCTAAGCTTCTGCTTTAATCAGAGATAGATCCCATCCCTAGAGAGGAACTCTCCCCTGACCATGGGAAGGAGTGCTTTAAGTCCTTTCATCTGCTGCTCTCAGGTAGGTCCACCCACCTGTAGTTCACAATTTGTACATTAGACCACTGATACTAGAACTTTTTAGACTTAAGGTACCCCTTGGAAATGCCAGTTCTTACTTTTTTCACACTTTGGTTTTACTGCAGGAAAATTATCTTAATTCTTCATTTGCAAAAAACTCAGACCACAGCAGGTCAGAAATGTTTTTTGTCACTATTTGAAATCCCTGGGCTTATCTTATGAATTATGTGTACATATTTTCACATCTAACAGTGCTAAGATTGTGTGGCACCCTGAAGTACACATCAAAGGAGCTCAA
Organism: Alligator mississippiensis; assembly: GCF_030867095.1. Classification (NCBI taxonomy): domain Eukaryota; kingdom Metazoa; phylum Chordata; order Crocodylia; family Alligatoridae; genus Alligator; species Alligator mississippiensis. The sequence continues at coordinate 23,475,427 of NC_081829.1, forward strand.
GGAACCCCAGAGTGCGATGGCACCCTAGTTAAGGATCCCTGCTCTAGACACTGCAGGAAAATGAACAAACACATCCAAGAAAGTTTCTGGTGCATGAAAGCTATACAAGGTCTTCATCAGCGCAGAGATGGGAGCTGCTTTTCCCTAATCATAACAACAAAAGGAGCAGGATCCATGTTACTCCAAAAGCAAGGCAGGAGCACTAAAAAAGAAAGAAAAAATTCCTGTAGCAACATTAGTCCCACCAGTCACAAACAGGAAGGAATATAACCAAGCAATTCCTAAGCTGTTATCCTGAGGGATGGCCCCATTCTTCCCTGGCTCAATAAAAGCAAAGTGTAGTAAGCCTCCCTCCACAGAGCCATAAGCATCATGTCCTTTAAGATGCACCAGACAGTGGGAGATCTTCAACTGCATTTCTGAGAACAAAAGAACCAAACTTCAGGATCTGCACCCTCAGCTCCCAAAAACCAGCTGCTGCTGAAAGTTCAGCCTCAGGGGTTGGGGCAGTAGAGACTGTCTGGTAGGAATGCTTCAGAATCACAACCCCAAAAGGGTTTGTCTGACAAAGGAAAACAACGTCCTGTTGAAAAGTCTAAAAACGTATGATATTAATTGTTCAGGGCAAGGTTTACAGCATGGAGACTGATTCTCCCCCCTAGTAAGTTTATCCCGCTGCTGCTCCTTGGATTCCAGGAAGCTTTTTCCCAGTTTACACTACTATCAGCCAGAGGGGGTGCAGGTACCCCTGATTCTCAAGCTGCAATATCCACTAATCCATGATCACTTCAGCGTTTAACACACTACCTCTCCTCTTTGATAGGCATGCCTTTAGACAGAGGAAATATGCTCTCGCACATGTTTGTTTAAGCTCCCTCCTCCTTTCCTATTAGTATGATTGCTTTATGTCATGTTACACTGGGATGGTTTCTAAGTTTGCGCGTAACAACTTGATCACCAGTGACTGGGTGCAAGCCCTGAGGGCAGCATATAAATGGGGATTGGAGGGTGGGCATGCACTTTGGATCAGGTGTCTGTGGACAGCTGTTTGCTAATTACCTAAGCTACGGTTAGATAATGAGGTTTGTCAGATCTCCGGCCATCACCAGTTGGAGATTGGACTCTAGTCATCTAAGCTGTATATTCATCCTTTTACAACCAGCATGGCCTGTGGACTGTTGTGCCTCCAAGGCATCATAAAGCTTTCCATCAGCATCACTATTCCCACCTAGATCTAGCCTGCATGGCCAATAAGCCAAAAAATATTTAGATGCAGAGGAACCTCACTGTTCTGTGCACAGACACATGCACAGGTGAGGGCCTTGGGAGCTTAGCCATAGCTCTGGATGTCAACATGAGGAGGAGCACTAGAAATAACTATTAGCCACTGCACCATCAGGTCCTGCAGGCACCTGCAGAATTATTGAAAAACATGTCTGTCCTTTTGACAGGTAGCTCTTTGGCAAAGGAAACAGTTACTTAATTGCCTATCTCCCTTTGAGGATCTGGACTTAACTCCCATTGAATCTGATGTCATTTCAGTGGATTTTAAATGGAAGTTAAGGGCACCTATACACGTGCTGGACATCTGCTCCGACACATGCTAATTAGCAGACTCGATTAATTAGCATGCTCCAGCAGCCTCTGTGTCACATCTGTTCAGTGTCCCTGCACTTCAAAATTGTGGCAGGAGCACTTTAACTAAAGTTCGTTGAACACGCATTAAAGTGCCTCTGCCACCATTTTGAAGCACAGCATGCTGAATACGTGATGCTGTGGGGCGCTTTAATTAGAGCAGCTCAAGGGGTGCCCCCGCTCCATCCCAGACCACATGTAAAGATGCCCTAAGTGCCTAAATACCTTTGAGGATGTGGGCCTTGGAGAACTATGGTGCCACTTGCTGATCACCTTCCACTCCTACTGACCTTACTGGAACCTGAGGATGCTCAGTATTTGATGAGATTGAATCCTTCTTTGAGCAGCTGATGTTTCTCATTTGATCAATCTCCAAATGATGAATGATCATGATGTCATGAGTAAGCCAAGAAGCTCATGGATGATGCTTTCTTCTGCACATATTCTAGGATGCAGTGGGGAAAGGCAGTAAAACACTCAGTTACAGCACCATAACTATGTAGGCCAATATGCACTAGGCCTGGAGAGAGAGTTAGGTCAGCTATGGGGCTGCTCTAATTTATAGCAGCCCCACAATTTTCACATGGCCTGAAGTAGGTTGTATGCTACACAAAATGCATCAGAGTAGGGTAGGAGACAGGCAGGGTGCTTTAACATACCCCCACACCAGGAGGAGGAAATAGTTAATGCAGGAGCTAACTGCTTTGTATCTCTGCCAGCTGATAGCTGCCACTAACCCACTTATCTATGACTATATTCTGGGTCCTTTTTGTAATGCAGGCATCATATGGGAATTGGGTCACATAAAATAATCAGCTTATTGATTCTGAACTTTAGCGTGTGCTTTGGTAGTAGGCCAAATTATCCTTTCATTGCACAACTGGGAAAAATGATGCAAAGTCCAAGTGACTCCTTTAAGATACCTCTGGATAGGAGTCCAGACATCTAGGTTTTCCTGCTTGATAACTAAAAAAGGCTGACCATTTTCTCATATGCTACAAAATGACGCCTGGTAGTCCTCCATTTCACCCTGAAACCACTGACCCCTTGTAAGCACAACAAAATCAAAACAAAAATAACCTGTGCAAGAGAAATGTACCCAGAGCAGCAAACTGAAACTACAGGATGATTTCAAGGAAAGTGGAGGAATGGATATGTAAAGTGAGGGATTACAGCAGGAGACTTGACCCTGACACTGGGTACTGAGCCAGTAAGACATCCAGGACACCTTAACAATAGACAGTATGCATAGTATTGAGACTCTTCTTTTCTTCTACAGGCACAGCACTAACCCAGTCCTGCATTTTGCTGGTGCATCCAACTGAAACTGGGTTCACTGTCCTGCATTACAAATACATACAGATTTCTACACTCCTGTGTCCATGTGTCACAACAGTCTCAAACACATTTCACTGAGCATGAATTGACTTCAATAGTTCTATTGCATAGTGCCCCTGTATTATCATGGCTGGCCAAACACTGACCTGAGGCTAAAAAATTGGTATTGGAGACATTTACATATGAAATCAAAGTCTTAACCTAGACTCTGTGGCCTGCATTTTCAGAACTCTACTGTGCAAGAACAGTGGATCTGCTGTCTGCCCTCTCTAAATCATGGATTCCTTATAGACCATATGATTCTCTCTAAACACTGCCTGTTTTTAGAAAAAGGCATATCAAGATAGTTACTCTGGCCTTATGCCAGCATAACCAAAATCAGAAACAGAATTGGGCCCACTGTCTCTCTTTCTGCAGGATCTTCAAAGAAAATGCAGGCTGCCATTCAGTAGATTATAATAAATGACTATTTGGATTTCTCTTCTTTTACCTAGTAGTGATAGTAATGATCCTGTTCTGCACATGCTATTCAATATTCACTTCTTTTTAAAATCTTTCAGTCATCCAGTCAGAAGTAAAAGTAATGTTGTGTGACTAATCACATTCCATAAATTACAAATGGCCACAAAATAGTTTGAGAATGATGGGTCAAACCTGTGGAGAAATGGTTCAGGGGATAGGACACTAGCCTAGGACTTAGGAAACTGGAGACAATTCCCTGCTCTGCCACAGACATCTGGGTGCCCTTGGGCAAGTCCCTGAAGGCGGAATCCTATTTCACTTTACATACCTAAATGACAGTTCCCAGCTGCACAAGTGCCAGAAAAAGCTACTCCGGCAAAATAGGATCTCCCTTACAAGATGGAGAAGGATGACACCTCTACAGACACAAGTGTCCACATGGCAACTTAGGAGTTTAGATCTGCATCACCTAGGGCATCTATACACATGCCTGCTGCCTGTTCCAACATGTTCTAATTAAAATGTGTCAGAGCAGAGTCAGTTAATCGAAGGCTCTGACACATAGGGTGGGTGACCTGGAGAAAAAGCAAGCAGGAGAGGGCAACAGGGGAGCTGTTTTCATATTTCCTGAGAAATCAATCAACTAGTTACCTTAGGTGCCTGTACATGAATGCATGGAGCCTGGGAAACAAGCAGGAAGAACTGGAAGGCCTTGCACAGTCAAAGAACTATGACGTGATTGGAATAACAGAGACTTGGTGAGATAGCTCACTTGACTGGAACACTGTCAAGGATGGGTATAAACTGTTCAGAAAGGATGGGCCGGGCAGAAGAGGAGTTGCAATTTATGTAAAAAAGCCGTGTGATTGTTTAGAGCTCCAGTACGAAGCCCTGTTGAAAGTCTCTGGGTTAGGGTCAGAGGGGAGAGCAACAAGAGTGATGATGTGGTGGGGGTCTGCTATAGACCACCAGACAAGGAGGAAGTGGTGGATGAGGCTTTCTTCAAACAGCTAGCAGAAGTTTCCCAATTACAAACCCTGGTTCTTATGGGAGACTTCAATCACCCTGACATCTGCTGGGAGGGCAATATAATAGTGTGCAAGCAATCCAGTAAATTTTTGGAGGGTGCTGGGGACAACTTCCCGGTACAAGTGCTGGAGCGACCAATTAGGGACCATGTTCTTCATGGCCTGCTGCTCACAAACAGGAAAAAAATGGTGGGGAATGTAGTAGTAGTTGGCAACTTTTGTAGCAGTGACCATGAGATGATTGAGTTCAGGATCCTAAGGAAAGGAAAGATGGAGAACAGCAGAGTAAAGACCCTGGACTTCAGAAAAGCAGACTTCAGCTCACTCAGGTAACACATGGGCAGGATTCCCTGGGAAGCCAGTCTGAGGGGGAGAGGAGTCCAGGAAAGCTGGCTGTAGTTTAAAGAAACCTCACTGAGGGCACAGGAACAAACCATCCCAATGTTCAGGAAGACTGGCAAGTATGGCAGAAGACCAGTTTGGCTTAGCAGGGAACTCTTCAGTAAACTAAATCACAAAAAGGATAAGAAGTGGCAACTTAGACAAACAACTAGGGAGGTATATAAAAGCACTGTTTGGGCATGCAGGGATGAAGTCAGGAAGGCCAAAGAGTAATTGGAGTTGGTTAAGGACTATTTAGAAAAACTGGAGGTGTACAAGTCTGTGGGACTGAATGGGAAGCACCTGAGGGTGTTGTCTGATGTGACTGCAGAGCCACTGTCCTTCATCCTGGAAAACTCATGGCAATCAGGAGAAGTCCCGGATGATGGGAGGAGAGCAAACATAGTGCCCAGATTTAAGAAAAGGAAAAAGAAGTATCCAGGGAACTGCAGACCAGTCAGGTTTACCTCAGTCCCTAGAAAAATCATGGAGCAGATCCTCAAGGAAACCATTTCTAAGTGCCTGAAGGAGAAGGTAATTAAGAACAGTCAGCACAGATTCACCAAGGACAAGTCATGCCTGACCAACATGATTGCCTTCTATGATGAGGTGACTGGCTCTGTGGATATGAGGAGACCAGTGAATGTGATATACCTTGATTTTAGCAAGGCTTTTGGTACTCTCTCCCACAGCATTCTTGTAGGCAAGCTAAGGAAGTACAGGAGGGCTGAATGGACTGTAAGGTGGATAGAAAACTGGCAGGATCATCAGAATGAAAGGGTAGTAATCAATGGCTCGATGTCTAGTTGGCAGCTGGTATCAAGTGGAGTGACCCTGGTGTTAGTCCTGGGGACAGTTTTGTTCAATGTCTTCATCAATGACCTGAAAGACGGCATAGAGTGCACCCTCTGCAAGTTTCCAGATGACATCAAAGTGGGGAAGTACTAGATATGCTGGAGGGAAGGGCTAGGATTCTGAGTGACCTAGAAAAATTGGCAGATTGGCCCAAAGGAATCTCATGAGGTTCAACAAGGACCAGTGCAGTCCTGCACTTAGGACAAAACAATCCCATGCACCAGTACAGGCTGGGGGCTGACTGGTTGGGCAGCAGCTCTGCAGAAGAGTACCTGGGGGGTTACAGTGGACAATAAGCTGAATATAAGCCAACAGTGTGCCCTTGTTGCAAAGAAGGCTAGTGGCATTCTGGGCTACACTGGTAAGTGTGTTGCTAGCAGCCCAAAGGAAGTGATTTTTCCCCTCTATTCAGCACTGATGAAGCCACACCTGAAGTACTGTGTCTGGTTTTGGGCCCCACGCTACACAAAGGATGTGGATGAATTGGAGAGAGTCCAGCAGGGAGCAACAAAAATGGTGAGGGGCCTGGGGCATGTGACTTATGAGGAGAGGCTGTGGGGAACAGGGCTTATTTAGTTGGGAGAAGAGAAGACTGAATGGGGATTTAATAGCAGCCTTCAGCTACCTGAAGGTAGGGTTCAAAAGAGGATGGAGCTAAACTGTTCTCAGTGGTGGCAGATGACAGAACAAGGAGCAATGGTCTCAAGTTGCAGCCAGGGAAGTTGAAGTTCGATATTAGGAAGAATCATCTCACTAGGAGGGTAGTAAAACACTGGAACAGACTACCCAGAGAGGTTGTAGACACTCCATCCTTGGAATTTTTTAAGACCTGGCTAGACAAAGCTTTGGCTGGGATGATCTAGTTGGTCCTGCTTTGAGCAGGGGGTTGGACTAGATCATTGGCAATGGTGAACCCCCTGAGATTGGCCATGCACCACCCGGAAAATGCCAGCTGCGAAACCGGAAGCGCCGACAGAAACACACTTCCGGTTTTGCTGCTGGTGATTTCAGACTCAGCGATTGGCTGCTGGGGGACCCCCCTCACAGTTGGTGATTGGTCGCTGGGAGACACCCCCCCACACCCATCAGCAATCTGGTGCCTCCCCAGACTCAGCAACTAGTCTTCTCTGACTGATCCCCCCAAGTGTTTCTTGCTAGCCTGAGCGCAGGTTAGGGAGGAGGAACCAACCTACCACTGTTACTCCCTGTACTGTCCAGCTGAAGTGGGGCAAGAGCAGCTTTGGCACTCCTCCCACCCCTTGGTGAATGGGATAGGAGGGAAGGTGTTGCTGAGCATGGAGGGAAAAGGAGGACTGCCAAGAGGTGGTGGAGGGAGGGGGAGTAAAGAGTCTTACCTGATTCAAGCACTTAAAAAAGTCCCTTGCAGTGTCACCTAGTTCCCAGGTAGGTACTCCTGCAGTATGGTCTGCCCATCCCAGTGGGGGTGGAGGAAGCTGAGAGCCTGTGGCCCCTGGTCACTCATGAATTGGACAGTCCTGCTCTTTCGTCCTTCCTTCTCATGTCCTTAACCTGAGTCGTGACTAGGTATTTAGCAGAATTCACAGATTTGTTTGAATCTGACATGGCTGCACCTTGAGTGCTTTTGTTATGGCCTCAGCTCTGCTCTAAGGTTAGGTCTTACCCAGATCTTGGTCCGGCCTTCCTCTTTGCAAGCCAGAGAGAGAGCACTGAAAATGCAGTTGCTGAGCAGGGTTCATCATGAGCCCAGAGAAATGGCAACTGACAAAGAACAAAAGGCAAAAGCAGCTGTTTTCACATTAGCCTGTCTCTTGACAGGCCAGGGCCTGCAACTGGGCTTTTGTTAGAGTAAGTCAGGGATCTGCTAATACTAATGAGGAATTTAATTGCCATTAAGTCCCCTTCTGGCTATTCAAGCTGGTGCATGACTGGGGGGCAATGCATCTTCTTCTTTCTAGTGCCGTGAATTGGCCCACACAGAAAGGAACAAGTGAGACATCCTCCCCAACCTTTTTTGCACCTCCTCCCCCCTACCCCACAGATGACTGCTCTGCCTTTTTAAGTAATTTGTCTATGACATGTAAGGGCCCTTACCTTTTCTCTATTTCCTAAGAAGTGATGAAGGGCAGGATTCCTGGGGCACTGAGATTTGGCAGGGGAACCCTGTACAAAAGTACATCCTTGAGATTCGGTAACAACACTTACTGTCTCTGTGGTGTTCTAGTTGCTCTGTTGTGCAGTACTTCAGTGTGCCGGCCCCTCTGCCTCCCCTCCTCCCCACCCTCTGAAAAACAGAGATCACAGTAGCAGAATCCAAATCCCAAATTCCTTCAAGGCCCCTGATTTGAACTGAGTCCAATAGCCCTGGTTTGGTCTCTCCAGTAAGAGATCCTGTAAAAATGAGGTCAGACGTAAGGTATATCTTTCATACACAGCCCCACATACAAATGACACAACCCCTTCTCCCTCTCCTTCGTGCACATGCCCATGCTTCTCACACACACACTAATAGAAATATGTCTCTTCAGACACACACATCCTTCCTTCTTACATACAGAGTCCTTCCAGTCTTACACACACAGTTCTCCCCTACACAGACACTCCTCTCTTTCTTCTTTTACACAAGTGGGCACACTCAGACACAGTATACAACCCAATAGTGCAACAAGGGCAGGAGGGGGAGGGGTAAGTCGAGGGTGAAAAAATAACAAAGACCACTGCTTATGGCCTAGCCACTGCCCTGTGTGTCACCACTGTGCAGGGCAAAAAACTGCTGAGCTATGCCTCTGTTACAACCCAACAAGGGGTATGTCTGCATGGCAAAATGTGGCACTGCGACAAGATACCCAAGCCAGCTCTGCATGAGCCAGGTTAGGTACCAGACACTGGACAACCACATCAGTGTAATACCCTGCCCAGGTTATATTTCTGTTTCTCTGGAACACTATGCTAATATTAACTAGCTTGAACATCTCTTTTGTGACCTGCCTGGTGTCATTTACATGTACCCTAGAAAGAAAGGTGCAATCTGGCCATGTTAGGTAAAACATGAAAACTAACCAATGCAGGACAAAAAACACGTGAAAATTACCCAATACTTACTTCAATCAGCTAGCATACTTTAAAAGTACAGCTGCTTTGTTCACATTTGTATTCTACCACAGTATCCTTCTTTTTTTCCCCTACTGATGAAAGAAAGGCCTTACTCAAAAAACAGGAGCTGTAGAATAAACCCACAGTCTTTGCCTCAAGATATACAAACATGGCAAGTGCCTGTGGGCTGCTAGGGACTGCGGGTGCCTGTGGGTTCCTAGGGGATGCTTATTGTAACCATTACTTTATAGTCATACCAGCCTTGAGCAATCAAAAGGGGGAAATGCATTTGTGAGTATGTATTTGGTTGTATGAACTAAATATGCACTTGAGGTGTCAAGAGATACAATTATATAGCTTTGGTACATAATTCCAGAGTGTTGTGGGTTTCAGTCAGGTGTGCCTTGCCTTTAGCAAGAGTAACAGACATTTAATTAAGCTCTTTGCATACAAGATTTTGTATCAATTAAGTTTATCCTCATGTTGGTTGAAAATTTGGAGGGCTTTATTACACCTTGGATTCAGTTTGACAGTACATAGCCTAGAGGCTTTTAGCATCATTAAAAAAAATTCCTCAAATAATTCATTCAATAAATCTAATGAAGTTAGGGCCTCTCCACTGAGAGCTTACTGTATGCTGTCTTAACCCTGTGAGAACCAGCAGTATAAGATGGCTCAGATGTGACATAAGGGCCTTGTCTACATGTTCATTAATGCGCTTTTTCAAATGCTCATTAAAATTTAATACCTCCAGTATAAGATACTAAATAAATGCGCATTAGGCTGCCCGTGTGGCAGAAGGCCACCTCTGTTTCTCCCCAAAAACTCTGCTCTGTGACAATTTGGTTAGGTTGGGTCCAGCAGAGGATACACACCTTACCCTCTCTTTTTAGGTAACCTGAGCTGGATACATTCCTGAGGGAGGGGGGAAACCTGCCCCCTCTGCCTACATCACTGGCATCACATACCTGGGTGAGGGGCTTGCTCCCTCGGGAGCTAGGAACTGCCAGTCTGCCCAGCAACTAGTGATGCATTTCAAATTGGTTGGCTCACAGCCAACAGGTGCTGGCCTCCATTGGACCAGATAAATGAGGTCACAAGGGCTATATAAGTTAAGGACTGCCCAGGAGGAGGGGGCAGCAGCCATGAGGAAGACTCAGAGAGAGAGAAGAGCTGAACCATCTGAAACTTGCTCTCTCTCTCAAAACTCATGATCAAGGAACTGCCTGCCTCCAGAGGGAATCTCCAGCTGCCTCTGGATGATACTTGTGAGTAAGGTACCTAAGATCTAACTAGATATATAGCTTGCAGTAACTCAGATGTGTGATCAAAGGCTACCCAGCCATGCCAGTTTGCTCTGTGGGATTTCTCTGATATTGCTCTACCCTGTACCCTATTCCAACCCTACCCCTTGTAACCAATAAAGTTCTCCTTTGTACCTAGCGTGGGAGACTTATTGGGAGTGAGTCTAGATTATGTCTTGGGATCCCCTTGGTTCGGCTGACTAAGGGAGACCACTACTTGTGCTTCTGATGGAGGGAAGCATCCCAAGTTCTTGAAGTGAATCAAGTACCCTCGAGGGCTACTAGGCCTGTGTTTCCCAGGGTACGCAGAGTCAGAATCAAGCCCAGCCCTGGGTGGTGGCAGTGGAACCCTCAGGCTAGTGGGTGTGCTCCAGGAAGGGGGTCTTCCAGATGTGAGGCGCCCCGAGGGAGGCACTCGGAGCCTGGAAGGTGGTCGCGCACAGGGAGGTGGGTGGCTCAACACAGGAGCGCCCCCTACTGGCCCGCCACAGCCCTAATGTGCAGTAACAAGAACACTTGCTTTTTTAATTACACTTAATGCACAATAGCTTATTTTACTGCACATTAGTGTATTAGCACATTTTTTTACATGACACTTTAATATGCAGTAAAATAGGCTACTGTGCATTCAAGTGCATGTGTAGACATGACCAAGGAGTCAGAAGTCCTACATTCTATGCTCAGTTTGGCTACAAAGGAAGAGTGAGATTATCATTGTATCAAATACCAAATCCCTTTAATTAATTTATATAGTTATATATTTTAGGGCACAGAAGACCACTACCATATTCACTCAAATCCAAGATAAGTTTTTTCCCCCTTCATCAATGGGGAGGTGTGAAGGGGAAGTCTCATGTGTCAGGAAATGGGGCAGAAGTGCCTTAGAGGATAGGACTGCTAATCAGGCAGCAGCATCTTGGGCAAAGGCCAATTGACTAGATCTCCCTGCTGCTGTGCTTATATAGCCAGGGGAGTGGGCTGAGCCTAGTCTGTGCTTGTGGCTTAAAGCCACAGACACCACTTTTCTCTCCCTTTTTCTGTAATGGAGCCCAGGGTCTCCCATTATATGTGCTTCAGGCAGGCTAATTAGTACTGCTGAATGATGATGCCATTTAGTCTGCCACCAGTTAGCCTGCAGACAGAAGTGCAGCTCCCAGCCATAACTCAGAACAATTTCTGCAAAGTGTTTTGTGTTACAATGTTACCCCAAACCAAACACAAGTTCACTATTGGTTCTGAGGGGAGGAGAATCTAGCAGCTGGCTGGGATCCTGCATCCAACTTCTCATAGCAACAGCCAGGCGCTCTGCCAGTACTTGCTGTTTTCAGAATGGGAGGAGGTAAGATAGAAGAGGGAGTTCATTCTTGGGACTCACCAGCCAGTGCTGAAAGGTGGGGTGGGTGCATTGGAGCTCCCCGGCCCCTCCCCCCCCCCCATCAGGCAGGCTCCAGTACACCCACCCCACCCCACCCTCCAGGAAGGGCTGAAAAAGCCCAAAACTGAACTCCCTCTGCTTACGTCCCCCCTCCCCCATTCTGAAAATAGGGACAGGCTAGGAACTCCCAAGGCACAAGTTACAGAAGATGCTACATTTGAAACATCTCTATCTGACACTTCATGCAATGAGAGGGCAGATTTTCACCCAATCAGCCATTTTTAAGCTGTTTGCAGACATGGAGTTTTTGTTTGGTCATAGCTATAAATTGCTTCTGTGGCCAGATCGGGTGAAAATTGTAACTCCTGTCTGCATCCCATGTTAGTTAGCTCAGTTATGGGCCTGAAAGGACATGACTTTACTGCTTCTAGGTTAGTAAGTAGCAAGGTGAGCTTGATAGCACAACTTCCAGATCTAGTCAACCATCTAGACATGGCCCACGTCTCTTGCTGTGATGCATTTTCTTTAGTTCTCAATTCATTTTTATGTTCTTTATAAACCACCTCCTTTTTTCACTATCCTTTTAAAAATGCCCTTTCAAATATTGACAAGGGTATCAATAAATCAGGCTGAGATTTTGAGGTTAAGTTTATCATAAGTACAAGCAGCATTAGTGTGACAACAGTGCTGCCTGTACTACTGTTGTTTTTTTGCTGTAGAACAGCAGTCAGCAACATTTCCCAACAACTGGCCAGAACAACCCAGTTTCAGTTTGAGGCAGCCTAGCACTACAACTTGTCAGTGCTGGTATGTGGGCAGCCACTCCTGCAAGCCAATCAGGGATCAAGATTGCTGCAAGCAGGTAGAAAACAGAATCAGAAAGAGCAATGAGAATCCAGAGACAAACCAAGTCAAGAAACCAAGAGGTGGAGAGGTGAGCAAAATCTATGAACAAAATTGAGCCAGGAAACCAGGTCAGAAAGCATGTGGCAAACCCCTTTCAGGTAATATTGTCATTCTCTAAACACTCTCTGTAATGGCAAGGCGTTCAAGGTCCAGGATTTCATAGTTTTGTTCTCTTGGGATAAGCCTACAGAAGAAGGCACATGGAGGTGGCATCTATTCTGGGCCCTACTGTGCAACACCACTTGTAGTTCTGGAGGTGTTTGTTTCCACCAAAAAGGCCAAGCATTGGCCTGGGGGAGCCAATACAGGGGCTGAGATAAAAGCCTACTTCAGGCACTCAAAGGCTCACTGGGCCTCAGGTTAATAGAACTGATTATGTTTACAAAGCTAAGTGGTGAGAGGGGATACCCATCTAGGCAAAATTAGTGAAGAACCACAGGTAAAAATTTGTGAAGTCTAGAAATCTCTGGAGCGCCTTTACATTTTGGGGTGGCTTCCACTTTCAGATTGCTTATACCTCCCATGGGTCCATTTTTAGACCTTCTTGGGTTAGGATAAAGCAAAGGAATTTGGTGGAAGTCTGGTTGAATGAACATTTCAAGCTTCACAAAGAAGCCATCTTGATGCAGTCACTCCAACAGTATGCAGACATGTGACAGATGTTGTTCAGGGTCTTTTGAGAAGATTAGGATGTTAGCCAAGCAGGCAATGACAAACTGGTCCAGGAGGTCCAATGGCATGTCACTGATAAAGTGCTGGAACAAGGTTAGTGGCACTCAAAAAATGCATAACAGGTACAGAAGGCCATTTTCCATTTGTTTTCAGCCTTTTTTCTTACTAGGTTGAATGCTTCATGCAGATCCAGCTTGGTGATTATGCAGATGGTCTTTAGATGATCCAGTAGCACAGGGATTAGAGGTAGGGGGTATTGGTTTCTGAGGGCAATTTGATTCAGGGTTTGTTAATCCACACCAAGTTGGAGGTTCCCATCTTTCTTTCTTTTTTTTAATAAATTCCCACATTACCCACCTGGGCCAGGTTTACCTAAAGGTACTCTTGGAGGGCAGCTAGTTCTATTTTAGACATGACTTGCTGATGTACCCCACATTGATTTTTGTACCAGCCTATGTGGGGAGGGTCTTTGAAATTCTTCTCTCAAAGATATCAACATAGTCTTGGTATTTCTGGGGAAGTCTGGGTACTGCCCCAGGAGGCAGAGCCCCTGCAGAATGATATCTATTAGAATTCCTACCTGAATCAGTGTGAATAGACTTCTAGTGCTTCCAGTGTTGCTTGCAATAACCAAATGTAAAACAGACCTCACAAGTTTTCTATTGAATTAAGGAGGTCATGATGGGCAAACTAAGGTACCCCCATGTGGGTTTGTCACATGCTTTCTGACCTCCTGGTTTCCTGGCTCAATTTTGTTAATAGATTTTGCTTGCCTCACCACCTCCTGGTTTCTTGACTTGGTTTGTCCCTGGATTCGAATTGCTCTCTCTGATTCTGTTTCCTACCTGCATACAGGAGGTAATGCAGAAACTGGACTGCTCCAAAGCAAAGTTTCTCCCAGTGCCTGTGGATTTCCACATCATGAATGTGGTTTCCCACTCCATGGACCAGAAAAAAAGGCGAGTCATGTATGATCTCAACTGTTTTTGGCCTGGACTATTGTCATAAGGAAGTTTATATGGCTTGGGAAACAGCATTGTCAGTGAAATTGCAGCTGACCCAGAGTCCAGCAGGTAGATAATGCCAGAAGCTTGACAGTTCATCTTGGGATTTGTAGGTGGACAGGTAACTGTGCCTGAGGGTCTGGCAAGCCAAGCTTGTTGTGGGTTTCAGTTGCTGGGCATGAGTTGGGGTTTGTTTTGACCCCAAGCCAACCCTTCTTATAGGGCCTGGGGTGACACACTTCCTACATTTTTTCTTGTGGGGTAGTGGGCAAGCATATGCCCTAATCTCCCACAGTAGAAGCACAGATTGTGCTGAAACCATGATTCCCACTCATTTGGTGTGAAGTGATGGTACTCTTCCCTCCCCCAACCCCGGCCCCTTTTACCTGCATGGGTTCAGGAGTATGGATATCTGGGTAGGGGCAAGGAGAGGGGAAAAAGGAACCCTTCTTTTTCTCCTTTCCTGAGGGTGATGGCCAATGCAGATTACTGAATCTACAAAGTCATCGAACTGGGGAGGGGGAGGTGGGGGGAGGAACTTCCAACCTGGTGAGTTCATCCTTTACTTCTCTCATAGACCACAGTAAAACTGCTAGAATTGGGCCAGTTGCTTTCAGTTGGTGTCTACCTTGTAGCAGTGGAAGAGAGAAGCATAGGTGGCAACTGTAGTCTGCCATGGTGGAGGCTCTGCAATGTGGATTTCACTGTCTGGTGGAGGTCATCATACATTGTTAAGAAGGCTTGGGAATGCCTCCCAGTTCTGGAGAATGAGATTGCTATGCTCCAAGAATGGGGAGGTCCAGTCCAAGGTTTCCCCTCATAGGAGGCTTATCACAAGGTTCACCTTGGTTTGGTCAGTGGAGTAAGCTCTTAGCTGTGCCAAAAACAGAGGTGGCACTGATTGAGAAACCCCCAGAATGCTACTGGTTCCCATCATACCTTTTGTGTAATGGTAGAGAGGCATGGGATTCCACAGAGCTGGGTCTAGAGCACAGTGTTCTCTTCTTGTAACTGCTGTGCCTCCTTGAACTAGTGTTGGCTGTTCTTTTGATAGTAGACAACCTTGGGTTGGAAAGTCTAGTTCACAGCAATTGGCTGCAACACTTCTCCCGCACCTCCTGGCAGTGTGGATTAAGTGCCCCCCCCGATCCATAGACTAGAACCATGCAGACTGGATCTGGATCTGGCCTGTAGACTACAGGATTCTGACCCCTGTTAGGGTAGCTCAAAAGTATCAAGGCAGCTGCTATGTTTTACTTTAAATTGAAGCACTTTGGTAAAAAAAAATAATGGCATTTGTGAATCTCAAAGAATTATACATTTAGGAGATAGAGAACTTAGAGAAGTACAGTTATATGAGAAGAACATTAGGTCAAAGGCAATACAGGAAATATTTGGGAAAGTTGCAAAGGAAGGCTATTTTTAAGCCATACATTTTAGCTTTGACTCTGTCACAGATGGTGGGAGACTGCCTTTTTGCTCCCTCCTAGCCTCTTTACTTACAACCCTCTCTTGTCTCAGGCTCCTAGCCATCATGTTATTTAGGGGGAAATCACAGTATTTTCAACTCTCAGACTGGCCTGGAGCTGCAGTTGTATCAGCAGATATAACCTACTAGGTTCAGGTCCTGCAGGACAGTTCCCTCCAGAAGCAGTGACAGTGAATAGTTAGCCTCCAAAAAGCAGAGTTTTATTTATACAGAACAAAAGTGATTCAGAAACAAAATGTCTCAAAAACAAGGAAAAGACTGTACACCGATCTAGCTTTTCCTAAGGCTTACCAACTCTTACATTTTGGAAGGCCCAATTCTTTCGCATCCCTCTGCAGAGCCCCTCTCTATCTTGCTCATTCACTCTGTCTGTCAATCTGTCACCCTAGATAGCTGCTGACAAGTGCCAAATAGGGCTGTACAAAATGGCAGCATTCCATTTTGACCAGTTTTGACATAACAGCATTTCAAATTTTGTTTAGATTCAAAACAGATGTTCCATTTTGTTCTGTTGAAACAGTTTCACTGTTTCGACATTTTGCCCACAGGATATAATGGGGAAGGACAAAACAGCCTATACCTTTGTCATTTGTGGCTTGATTTGAATGAAACTTGCAGGAATGGTAGGCCCTTCTGAGTACATGAAGCCTGACAAGTTTCAAGGAGATAGAATCAGGGAGTTTGGGGAAACTGTACCCCAAAATTTTGAAAGCAAAACTTGTGTCACGTGTACGTGTTAAGCCACAGCAAGGTCAAAACTGCAGGCATGCTAGCCCCTGCTGAGGCCACAAAGCCTGCCAAGTGCTTTGGATTCTGGGCCCCTGCATTTCTAGCTGCTGACAGGCAAAACTCGTGTCATGGGTGCTTGAGCAACTGTGTCTGTCTTGGGGCGTTGGGGGGGGGGGGGTGGAGAACTACTGCAGGCCTGGCTGCTAGCCCCTGCAGCAGCCACAAAGCCTGCCAGCTTTTAAGGAGATAGGTGCAGGGGTTCTGGGGCCCTGCACCCCAGCTGCTGACAGGCAAAACTCGTGACATGGGTGCTTCTGCAGCTGACTGTCTCTGTCTTGGGGCAAAAGCAGTTTCTGGCTCTGTATTGAGTCTTTCCTCTCCTTAGTCTGTGATTTGCATGCAGTTTTGACCCCACTGTAGCTTAACACATACACGTGAAACAATTTTTGCTTTCAAAATTTGGGGTACAGTTTCCCCAAACCCTCTGCATATATCTCCTTGAAACTTGGCAGACTTCATGCCCTCAGAAGGGACTACCATTCCTGCATGTTTCATGCAAATCAGGCTAAAAATAACAAAGTTACAGGCTGTTTTGTCCTTCCCCATTATGACGTATGGTCGAAACAGCGGCGAAACAGTGAAACATTTTGACTTGCCTCGTTTTGTTTTGAGGCTGTTTTGACTGTATCTGTCCCCTTTTGATTTTGCTGTTTCAACCTTGAAACAGGTCAAAACAGCATCAAAACTAGGGCTGTGCGAAATTTCACCAGCTGTTTCATTTTGACACTGTTTTGACCAATTTCGAGGTCAAAACAGCAACATTAAAACAAAACAAAGGCCCTCAAAATAGCCTTGAAACAAAACAAGGCTAGTTGAAACGTTTTGAAAGTTGAAACATTTCGATCATAGGCTGGGGTTGGCTATCACCTTGGCTTCCCGGTCCTCCACACTAGATCGCATCGGGGGCAGAAGGCAGCCCAGCTGGGCTGCTTTCCCGTCCTCACACTAGACTGCGCCAGGGCGGGAGGCAGCTCAGCTGGGCTGCCTCCTGCCCCTAGCGCGATCTAGCGCTGGGGATGGGAAGTCAGCCCAGCTGGTCTGATTTCCCATCCCCAGCAAAACTCTAAACAGCATCAAAACAGCCTTTCTGTTTTGATGGAATGAAATGGAGCAGCTGTTTCAACTCAAAATGAAATTCGAGATGAAACACTGTTTCATCGAACCGTCAAAACTCAAGGCAAAATGTAACGGTGCCATTTCGCGCGGCCCTAGTCGAAACAAAACTGGTGGCGAAATTTCGCACTACCCTAGTGCCAAATGACTTTTAATGTTTTGGTATTCTTTTTATCTCAAGCTTCTAGCAAGGCAAAAGTAGCCTACATGTTCATTTGAGATTGGATCCGTAAAGCTAACAGTTTGCCCCATTGTCTTTCAGGTGGGTGTTCAGGTGTCCATATCCAGATCTATTGCATGGCTTTCCTGTTTGTTCCTACTTGCTCTTTATTAATCAGAACAATACTGTAAATTCTAACAGCCCATCATAGTGATGAACTATCTTTATCTCGATAGCCAGCTAATGAGGAAGCCAGGCCATTAGTATGTACGTGTTCACAGATTAATACAGAACAGGATAATTTGCTCAGGATAATTTGTTACACTGTTTTACCTATACTGTAAGTATATCAGCATAGTTAAAGCAGTACAAGTTCCTTCTGCTTGGGTAGATGCAGTTAAACTGATATCGGAGTGCGTGCACCAGTACAGATATTCCTGTATGGAAATCTGAATGAGCTATCCTGATATAAGCATTTTCAACATGATATATCTGCATTCACAAAAGGGCTTTAAGGGGTTTAACTATTTTAGTGTTAAATAAAAGTCACTCACTTAAGCAAAATGATATAACTTCTGGATGTAGACCAAGCCTTCAAGATTGGCCTAAACCCCAAAGCATGAAATTTAATATTCGTTCCAGCTATTTTTAGAGCAATAACAATTATAACTGTGGGTGAAATAATTAGTCTGGATAAATTAAGTAGCTGTTACATGGAACAGTACATCCCTGGACATGGAAAAGAAATGAAGTTTATTCCCTGGTTAAAGAAAAATACCAGGAAATACACAAAAATAGTGAAGGCACTAAATGAACATCCCAGAATGGTAAAAGCCATTGTGTGAAGCGAGGACAAAGAGCAAAGAGGCATTTGATAAACCTGAATAAAAAATAAATCTCTCCTTATTTGCTTTGGAGATTCCTTTTTTATGCCAATATAATATATCTTTGAAACTTTCACCATAAAGTGCCACAGTGTAAAAGGGAGACAGGCATGTTTATTTATCTGCAGTCCAGTCTCTGCCTGGGATAAATTCTGTTCTGTTTAGAAGTGCTGCGATAGCAAATACATCTCCCAGCCCCATTGAGGGGAGTGCTGCGATGGAATTTCTGAGTGGCGCAAGTCCCACAAGGGGTATGCAAACCCTGTGTGGATCTGATGCTGTCATGGGGCCAGCTCTGAGGGCTGCTGCTCTTTGCAGGGTGCAAAACTATTCACAGCAAAAGGCAGAACAACTTAAAATAGGGGGTTTTTCCTCTGATCTTTCTGAACCTGGAAATATGCCCATTTCACAAAAGAAAATTTCCAGGGTTCATGAACAAGCCACTTTCTGACTTAAAAGAAATCTGTTCTGAGCAACAAAAGAATGTAGAACTCAAAGTTGTAACAGAAAGAGAAATTGGGGTGTCCACACTTCTGATGCAAAGTGGCCAATGGGTGAAATTTTATGGAAAATGCAAAATAAGCACCTGACATGAAACATCAGAAAAGCATTGAAATACGAGCATTGAAAGTATTGAAATCCTTAACTACAGGGCAGCACCAGTATGGTACAGCCTCCAGATATCTCCAGTCACTCTACCAACACTATCACAGAAGAATCACATGCTCATTTACCAAGGTTAATATATTCATCTCCCCGATTACTTCAGATCCTGGCTTCTCTCCTGAAACCACCCATGGGTGCATGGCTTTGTGCTATGGATACCTGTCTGTTAGAAGCTTAGCTGAGACCACTAAAGTAGCTTCATGCAGGCTGCTGAAGAGCTTTTAAAACCAGTCAGTCACTGACCCAACCTGGATACAAAGATAGGTCAAAGTCTGATCTCTACAGTTCCCTGTGTCCAGATCTTCATTTAATGTATCTTCACTGGCAGCAGATATTTTTTAGTACCTCCTCCTCCTCATTAGCCAATATTCTTCCCACAAGAAACTCTAACTTTCTTTTGGGCCAAAGTAAGGCTTTTTTCTTATAGCAGCCAGTGCCTGCAGGAGTTTGCTAGCTGTTTCTTTAATTATAATATTATTTTGCAGATGGATAGCTCCCAAAAATAATCTACCTTCATAGCCCCCTTCCAGGTAAATATTATGTCCCGTTCTGAGATAAGGAAACCAAGCCAAGCAGTGAAACAGAATCCCTAAGGGAATCCTAAACAATCATGGAAGTACTGATCACCAACACCAGTTTAGGCCCTCTACAGGTGAAGTGAGGGGATCTAGGGAGCCATTGACAGACTCAACATTGGGCTACAGCACAGTCACACTGAAAGTATGGTTTCAAGCTGTGGATGAAGCAGTAACTATAAACGCTTGGTGCCATTCACAGAGGATCTTGGAACCACTGGCTCTCCAGTAACATCAATCTCACAGTAGGATTCATGGCTAAGCACAATGTAACCCCATCCCATCCCAAGGTCCATATGAGATGTTCTTTGGAAATATACCCTGTGACAGGGGGCATCTCTTGGGGCTGAATTTCATGCCGGCCCGCCCACCCATCTCTACTGGGGCAGTCCACCCACTCTCTACTGCCACGACTTTGTAGTTTCCATAAACTGCTGGTATAACGTGGGAAGCTGCCCATTCCCAGCCCTGATGCCAGGGGGTGCTATCTGCAGCTCCGACCTCCCCTACACTACAGCCCATGTCTCGCAGATGCCATCACAGTTCTTAGCATTACTGGCCCCAAACTTGGCCCCACAGTCCTCCAGTCCGGACCCCAACTGTATCCCTCCAATCAGGCAGCCTACTCCACCCTTATTCTGGGCTGCCTAGCTCCCTGCACTCTTCCATGTCTTGGGTGTGACCATCCTAGGACCTTTGGCCACACAGGCCCTGGCCACACCTCCAAGACCAGTCGGAACCTCAGGCCCTCATCTCTAGGCACCCCTCATGGTGGGTCCCTGGCCCTTTTGACCCTTCTGGTCCTTGCCCCAGCATTGACCAGTTGAGGGTGCCTTGAGTCAGGCTTCTGAGCAACTAGCCCACTCTCTCACACAGGTCTGCCTTCTCAGCCCTACTGTGGGGTTACCCACCTGGTTGTGGGAGTTGGGGTTAGAAAGGTGCCCCTACCCACATTTCACCAGGGTAGTAACTGGCGCTCCCATACCACTAGAAGCCCCACCAGGCCACCCATTCCCAGCAGGGTGCAGTTTTAGGTCATGCCAAGGACCAAGAGCCATCTAACCATCCCCATAAGCTCTTGCCATTACCTCCTGGTTGTTCCTGCTGCAGCTCAGCTAGGTGATGTTTCTGCCTGGGCTGGCAGGAGCAGACTACAGCCTTTATATACTAACTTCTCAAAATGGTTGCCACCATCAGGCACCTGCTGGATGCCTGGCCCAGCCCTTAAAGTGGCAGGCACCAACAGTGCCCTGCCACATACCCATATACAGAACTCACAGTAAAGGGCCCATTCACCAACACTGGTCCTAGGCAGGCAGGGCCCAAGTAATGCCTAATTTGTGCATTGGCTCTCCACTCAAAGGTGATATTTACTCTTTCCTGAGGCTCAGGATGACACTGTCAGAAGCGGGTCACATTTTCCAGCATTCCCACCTTTAACCCTGTGACTTTTGCTGTTTTTCAGAACACAGCTAGTATTCTGCTGCAGATGTCAAATTCTTTGGCTTACATGACATCTGTAATGAAATTGAAATACATCTCCCCACTGAGATGATCTATTAATATTGATTCAGACTCTGAGCAAATAAATTAACTTAGCTACACTGTCTTCATAGCTAAATATTCTTTGGTTAAGACTATCCTGACCAGTGCACCATCTGTTTGCTTTGAAGGAAGGCTCGGGATTTGAAGTGTGTGTTGGAAACATTAGCTGCAGCCACTAAGGTGACTTTCTGACTCTTATGTTTATTTTTTCTGATATTTTTCCACTCTCTCAACTTTTCAATTAAAACTTAATTGCCTGCCCTATCACTCACTGCACATATGACTGGGAGATTATGAGCTATCATAAAACCTTCATTGTTCTCATATTTCTTCTTGCTAATACACAGAAAAGTTAATTTGAGGTATGGGACTACATGCTCTGGGGAGCATTTTTATTGCACTGTTGGGCAGTTTAGGTATTGTTATTATGAAACTGGATTGGATGCTAGATGTAAAGCTTGATTCTCATCTTACACCAGTGGTGCACAAGAATCATTCTAGGGAGTAGATTGTGGTTTTCAGTGGCGTGAGTTTAAAAAAAAAATCAAGCCCCTTTGTGTTCAGCACTGTCCAACTTCTAAGCGGCTAGGAGCCACACACTAGGCAGGCTGCACACTGGGCAGGCCATGGGCCCTCTGGAAGCACTTGCCATTTTTCCCCACACACATACTTCTGCACTGCTGCAACATTGCCAGCCCAGCAAAGCCCAAGCTGTGGCTGAAGCAGTACCTGCAGCTGCCTGCCTATGCATGGAGGTTACAGCTCCAATCCCACCCTCTGCTCTGCCCTGCCTGGGGGTTCCAGCTCTCGCTCACCAATCATGGTGAAGTGAGGCTGCACTCCTACCTGCAGCAGCTACTCTAGGACAATTCACTCCCCTATGGTGCTGCCATGGGATAATGGAGCCATCATTATACAGACTAATTTAACCTACTGAGGGTGCGTCTACATGAACCATGATGACGCTGCTATTGTACAGTAGCAACAAGCTACTGCAGAGTAGCTCATAGCTACTGGACAGTAGGGTTGGAAATGACCTGTGAGGCTCCAAGACAGCACAGTACCAGCAGTTACTTCGCACTCATTTAGCACTTGCTTTACTAAAGCAAGTATTAAACGACTGCACCGTAACAACTGTGCAGTTGGGTGCACATGTAAACATGCCCTGAATGTCCTAGATTTACTACGTTTATGTGATGAAACTAGCAGCTGACCTTGGTCTATCATTGCAATGTCTTCACATTAAACATGATATGCTTCATACAGGTTGGGCACACCTACATGAGACACTATGTCACCGTAGCTCGCTACTGCGACATAGCATCAACAGGTACGAACAAGGATGCCACCACTGGTGTGCAATAGCAACAAGCTACTGCACAGTAGCTCATTGCTAATGTTCAGTAGAGTTGAAAACAACCCATGCGCCACTGGGACTACCCAGTACCATTGGGTGCTGATCTGTCATTTGGTTTTTGCTTTAGTACCTACTGCACAGTCAGGGGCACATGTAGACATGCCCACTGTTTCCTAAATGGAAGCAGTGTAGTTGTGTCCACAGTGTTTTAGGTGTGCTAATTAGCACCAGTGAGTGAAAATGCCAATTAGCCTGCCCCCATGATAATTACTCTACCACAACCCCCTGGAGACACAGTTACATAGCTTTCAGTTTCAGAAGCAGGCCATGCATCATGGTTGAGGTTGCCACTCCAGAGCATAAATACTGTGTAAACATGATCTGTGATATTTTTTTAATGTCTCAAATTGGGATCTGGACAAAAACCTTAAGATACCCCACCAGGGTGGCAAACACATCAACTACATGGATGCAATACACAAAAAAGAAACAGTGTTGTGTCTTGGCCTATCACTAAGTAATTAGCATTAGGACACTGGGTTTCTGCTGAGGTTATTATGCTTCATCTGAAGGCAAAGTTGAGGCTATACAGCATACATCCAAACAAGGAACAAATAATAGTGCCATAGTCTGTTCACCTCTAAAAATAAACCTCTAGCATTTAGAAGAGTGAAGATTTGTTTAGACTTGAAACCAGAGCATTGGTTACAGGCAAGCTGTAAAGAGGGGTTGCCTATGCATGCTATGATAACAGACAGAGAAAGAGATTAGATAAACAGAAGATTGATTACAGCATTGCCTGCCTCACAAACCTCCTCCGGCCAGAGTCATATTACATCCACTCCAAAACAATTCAAAGAGCTGACAAGCCAGAAATATTCACCATCGGTAGGTAGCAAGGGTGATTTGTCACTGAGACGCCTAGGCTATCAGGAAGAACAGAGGACAGGGTTTCCCTGGGCATTTTTAGGGCCAGCTACTTATTTTTAAACAATTGTTTTTTCTCATGTGCTTTAAGTAGCTTCTCTGCTAAAAGAGCAATTCTGAGTCACAGCTGAGGAGCCAAAAGAGAAAAAACTAAGCACCAGGGATTTACTTTCTTCAGTTCCACACTGGGATGGGGGTCAGCAGCCTGGTTTTGCCTTTTCACAGAGAGAAGACACTAACAATAATGAAATTGCCTCAATCCATTTACCTGAAGAGCAAAAAAAGCTTCTTAGACATGAGGGGCCTGATTGTCCCCTGTGTGCTTATTGTGCAGTCTTGGTGGATCACAGACTCAATATGAGTCTGTAATGTAACACAGCTGTGAAAAAGGCCCTTATAGTTTTGGGCTGCATCAACAGAAGCATTAGGTGTAAGACATGGGAAGTGATAGAGCCTCTTTATTCAACACTGGTAAAGCCTCATCTAAAGTACTGTGTGCAGTTTTGGGCATCATTTTTTTTAAATGTGGAGAAATTATAGAGGGTCCGGAGACAGGTGACAAAAATAATAAAGAACTTGGAAATCAATTCATATGAGGAGAGGTTGAAGGAAATAGGTATTGCAGAAAAACGTGTTCAAGAGGGGACATGACAGCAGTCTTCAACTACTTGAGGGGCTGCCATAAAAAGGAGGAAAACACCTTTTCTTTCTACATGAGACTGGGAAGGAATTTTTTCTCCCTCCTGCTGCTACATGTATCAAGGGGTTCTTTTTTTTGCCTTCCACAGAAGCATTGGGTATTGGCTGTAATGACGGCTGGGGATTGGGATGGGTATACCAGTGCTCCTGCTATGACTTAAACCTGGAGGTTCCTGGCTAGGGGGCCTTGGATCTCTGCACAAGGTCCAACTAATTGCCATATTTGGGGTCAGGAAGGAATTTTACCCTGTGATCAGACTGGTATGGCCTATGGGGGGTTTTGCCTTCCTCTGTAATGGGGGCATGGCTCTCTTCCTCGGATGTCTTGAGCGCATTTTAACAACCTTGGCAGAAGCAGGTTGTTATATCTTGTGGTTGTGTTATGGTTGACTGCATAGTTTTTCTAATAGGTTAGACAAGGGATTTGTATTAAATGGTTTGGATAGGGATGATCCTGCCTCAGGAAGTAAGCTAGACTAGATGACCTCTAGGGCTGCACCCAGACAAGCGTGGACATTTGACGTTCCCTGTGGACATCTAGCAGTGGTGCACCTTGTGCTGCCGGTAGTTGTCTCTGGGGAATGCCTGTGCCATGTGCCCTCTGGCGCATGGCAGGTTATCCTGAGTGTGGTAGGGGAGGCCGGGGCCAGAACTGGGGTGGGGTGGGGTGGGGAGGAGGGGTAATCTCCCTGAGAAACATTAGGTGTTGGCTGCAGCAAAGGCTGGGGATTTTGACTGGTGTGTGCCAATAATGTTCCTACTGGAACAAAAACCCAGAGGTTACTCACTATGGCATGTATTGGCAACCTACAGTCCATGGGCCTGATCCAGTCCACAAAGCCACTGGATCAAGCCCATGGAGCGGGTGATTTAGAAGCAGGGAGAATCAACAATGGTGGTGGTACCAGCAGCTGGGTTCTGGAGGCATTCAACCTAAGCTGGGTCATTCTGGCCTACCACCAAGAAATTATTGCAGACCCCTAGGTTAGAGGGTCTTGTCTCTCAGCTCAGGATCAAAATGATGACCACTTTTGGGATCAGTAAGGAATGTTACCCCACCATCAGATTAACCTGGGCTGCAGTGGATTTTGTCTTCCTCTGTAGCAAAGGGAATGGTCCTGTTCCTTGGATCTCTATAATATATTTTAACAACCTGTGATGTGGCAGGATATTGACAATGCCCTTTCCCTCTGCTTTACCTATAGCAAGTTAGGTTTTTCATTTTTTTAGTCAATGTGCCTTGTAGTCGTGCAACAAGGTTCTTCTGTAGTTTTATGAATAGTTAAACACTTGTATGGGAAGGTTTGAATTAGGATGATCCTGCCTTGAGCAGGGCGGCTGATCTAGATGATTTCCTTTCTCCTTTGTGAGAAGCTTGAGAGAGTCCAGAGAAGATCCATGCACATGATCAGAGGTCAGGAAAACAGACCTTACAATGAGAGGCTGAGAGCCATGGGGCTCTTTAGCCTGGAAAAGCGCAGGCTCAGGGGTGATCTGATGGTTACCTACAAGTTTATCAGGGGTGAACACCAGTACTTGGAGGAACGTTGGTTCACCAGAGTGCCCCAAGGGATGACGAGGTCAAGTGGTTATAAACTACTGCAAGACCATTTCAGACTGGACATAAGGAAGAATTTCTTTCCTGTCTGAGCCCCCAAGGTCTGGAATCAGAGGTGGCTCAAGCTCATACATTGAACACCTTCAAGAGTAAATTGGATGCTTATCTTGCTGGGATCCTATGACCCCAGCTGACTTTCTGCCCTTCAGGCGGGGGGCTGGACTCCATGATCTTCCGAGGTCCCTTCCAGTCCTAATGTCTATGAAGTCCTTCCTAGTCCTGGTTCTTTCTGATTCTGTGTGTCACTTACACCTGTGGCAAATGAAACTCTGAACCTAGCTGCATTTTCAGTCCCTTTGCACAGAGTAAGTGATTACATAAGGATGGAGATTTTCACAGGTGCTGTGCTCTTGCAGTTTTCATTGACATTAGCTGGGTTTGTAAGTGCTCAACATCTCTGCAAATTATATCCTCAGTATCAATAAGTAGTATCAATATCCCTTTTGTTAGAGAGGGATAAAATGAAGGACAGGGCAGTAAAGTCTCAAGATCACAGCCTGAGTTAGCGGTGAACTTGGTAGCGAAACCCCACAATCCAGTTTTGAACAAATAAGCTATGAACCCTTCCCAGAGCTAGCATAAAACTTCTACAGATGATAAATTGGGGAGTAATTGAGACAAATTTAGCAGAACCCCTGGATCATAAGCAGAGCTACTCTATATCTTTGCTATGAATATTTGCCACACATATAGACTTTTAGTTAGTGAGTTGTGTGCAATCCACATTTCCTTTTAACCTATTTCCCACTCATGGACATTCCCCAAATAGTTGGAGATGAAGGATTTTCAGGCTACAGTTTGGTTTCAACTATTGCATCACACTCATACTCCATCTGCTCACAGTGTGGTCCTTTAAATCACAGGTCATGTTGCCTGAGAGACTGAAGTGGTTTCAAGGGGATAAAAGGAAATCACAGATAATAGTGTAACCTTCTGAAAGGTGTTAGTAGCAGTAGTCACAGCTAGGTTAATACATTATTCAGATTTTCCATTTATTATAACTAAAACAAATAGTTCAAGTTTTCACCTAAAACTTTGTCCTCTTGAGTTTTAAGGATTAAGAATTTAAACCCCAGATCACCTTTAATGTCAGAGATGATCCAGTCTTTCATACACATACCTAGAGGGCATGTCTAGATGAGAAGCTTACTGTGCATTGGCCTAATAACACTGAACAGTAGCATTTCAAGGCACAAACCATGCTAATGGCCTACTACACAGTGTTATTAGGCTAATGCATAGTGGGTATCGCTAAATAACCATGCACCCGCACTACTACACAGTAACTTTAGGTACGGCGCATTTAGTTAATACTTTATTAAGGAAGTAGTAAGCTAAATGTGCAGTATCTAAGGCACATTAATGAATGTGTAGACATGCCCAGAGTCTTTGTATATGTGAAAAATAGATGCAGTACCAAACTATTAAAGTACATGGCCAAACTATAAATAAAAGGGCAACTGTTTGGCAGCCAACTTCCAGAGAACTTTGCCTTCTGGTAAAAAGTCCACCTAGACTTTGTCCACCATGCTGGCCTATGCCATGTAACTTGTATGGACAGAAGGGGCACTTTGTAGCAGGGGAACTGTTTCCAGTCTGTCTCCCACATTTACTGCCTACCCAGCTTTCTTGTATGTGATTGCACTTGCTTCCATCTAGCACATACAGGCCAGTACTAGATCATCTTGCTCAGGGAAGTGTAGAGACATCAAATATAGCTTCCTCTATTACAACAGAAATTTACACACACATATACACACAAGCCTTCTGCAAGGAAATCATGGCCATCAGTAGCAAGAGTAAATTTCAAATTTACAGGTTTAATATTAACTTTCCAAATCTGGTTCAAGCTCCCACCCAGAAACTTGGGGAAACAAGTTTTAACAGGTTGTTCTAAAATAAACCAACTTCCCCACTCACAAGTAGTGTTGAACCAAAACAGGATTTGTTACAGGAGAAAGGGGGAAAACACAAAACCTTAAAGAAAAACTTAACTATTAAACATTAATTGAAACACAAAACAGTCAATAGTCTCAATCACTAGCAAACCAACCCAGGTAAGCTACTACCTAGCCCAGTCTGTTGGAAAGGGAGACTTACCCAGGGCTTCTGTCTGGGGGCTGTACCACCTATGCAAGCCAAAAGTGGCAAGTGCTGGGTAGGGAGACCCACCTGGAGGACCCTGCAGCTCTTTGCAGCCAAGCATTTCTGCTCTGCTCCAGGGGACTCTACCACTACCAAAGTAGCAAGTGTTGGGTAGGGAGGCCTGCACCAGAGTGGCCTGCCACTGATAGTGGGGCACACTACTAGGGTATGCCACTGGAGAATGCTACTCTGGCTGCTGCTTCTTTGCTGCCACTAGGGTCACACTGCTCTGAACAAGTAGAAGATAAGCAGGGTTACATAAAGGAAAACACACACACATGTGCACTCACCACTTCTGTGCATGGTTTAAATGTGGCCACCGAGTGTGGACTAATACTGCAGGTGAGGGAGATATAATCTCCTTCTATGGCAAGCAACCTCCAAGTGTTGTCACTCTTTGTTCTCTCCTTTCAGGTATTGGTATTATCCATCAAACATATCACAGCTTTTAAAGCACTTTATATAGCCTAATGAACTACAAGAAAGCTTTAAAACATCCCTATAATGTAAGGAAATGGCACTATGCCTCTTTTA
This sequence comes from Alligator mississippiensis, assembly GCF_030867095.1. Classification (NCBI taxonomy): domain Eukaryota; kingdom Metazoa; phylum Chordata; order Crocodylia; family Alligatoridae; genus Alligator; species Alligator mississippiensis. The sequence goes on from NC_081829.1 coordinate 23,503,960, forward strand.
CTGCAAGGTTATGATGGGTATATCAAATCAGAAGCAACCTACTCAAGGTCACAGTGCTGGTAGGGCACTCACACAGGAAGCTGCCCCCTTGGACAGCTAAGAGAGGGAAATATGTGAGGTCAACAGTAAGAGAGCAAGCTAAATGGTATATGGCTTAGTACAATAACTGCTCATTTGGAAAGTTGGGGGCCTGTATTCTAGTTTGGGCCCTACTAGGTTAAAACATGGGAGTCCCCCTCCTCCTCTGTTGGGTAATGACTACTAGTTATGGGGTTTTGTTCAGCGACAGATAAGATATGGCTTAGCAGGGGTGGACAACCTGTGCCCCGTGGGCTGGATCTGGCATGGTTTGTGTACCAGTCATAGTCCACAGACTACAGGGATGGGCTGAGTGACTGAGCAGGACATTTCCAGCTCTGACTACTATGATTCTAAGCTTTGCTATTTAGCAGGAGCAGGGAACCTTGATAAAAATGAAGGAAATATTTACTTAATGAAGAGCTGATTGGCTACAACCTTGCTATAAGAGATTGGTGGAGGAAGCTTTTTTAGGGAATAAAGTGTACTCTCTTAATGAGGGGAAGGAGACTTTCAGAACCCACCACTTATTTTAATTTTCCTTGTGTTGAGGTTAGAAACCTGAACCGTGTTGATATAGATCTTTTAATTAGTGTCCTGTATTGACATGGACAAAGTATCTCAAGAAGGTTTCAAATCAATCACTCTATTGTTTTTACTGAGTTCTCACCTGTTCAAAGGATTTTCATTTGGAAAATTCACAGGCAGCCAGAAAGATGAAATTGTTTCTATACTATCCCCTTTGAGGAGCCATTGAAAGACTAGGAGAGTTTAAGTACAAAACTAATGATTCAACAGTGCAGAGTTCAGTCCAGAGGCATGTTAAAAGAGGTTTATTACTTTGATGATTTATAGAGAGTGACTGACAAATATGTGACATAAACAGAGTAAGAAGGACTCACTTTCCTGGCTACATTTCAGCATGAACACAACACAACTCTCTATATCATATTAAGACATACAAAAAACTAGAACTTTTGGTTCCAAAATGATACCTTTTATTAGACCAACTTTTCCAGTTGATCTAATAAAAGGTATCATTTTGGAACCAAGAGTTCTCGTTTTTTGTATGTCTTTTTGTCTCAGACCAACACAGCTACCAAGTACACCCCTATATCATATTAAGGCATTATTATAATTATTGTTATTGGGGCAATTCCTACAGCAAAGGTTCCCATTGAATCAAAGGACATTTGTATGAACCAGGCCTCCAAGATTTGGCCTATTCTATATAAACAAAAGAAAGCATCATATAATGATACTAGTTATCACTCGGATGGGTTTCTTCAATGAGTCTACAATGTTGCAGCTTCCAATACACACAATTTACTTCCTCTGTAAATCTAATACCTTGAATGTACAGTGATGATGGTAAAGGAAGAGAAGGCGTGAAATAAATAATGTGCACTACGCATCCTGCCATAAATATCAGCAGGGCAGGGAACAGGGCCAATAAAACTAAAAATGCAATCATCCAGTTGGAAAACCTCAGAAAGAGAATTAGAACCTGAATGAACCCCTAGACTGCAGAGCACGGTGCCATTATACATCTTTAAAGGGAAGCTAGGAGTAATGTCTCACATGCATCACTTTAAAATTGACTGTTACCATAATACACAATATATAAATTATGCTTACAGCACACACCTCTATTCAAGAGTTCACTACTCTCTCCTATGGTTATGTATGTGACATTTTTGCAGGAAGTAAAGCAGAACCTCAGCTTCCAGGGTCCATGCAGTTAAAGCTGAGTAGAATTTTTAAATGGAAAAGAATTCCCATTGGAAAATATAATTTGGTGGAAATCAAAATTTTCCATGAGAACATGTCTATCTGGGAAGATTGGTTGTTTGTTTTTTGGGGGGGTGAGGGGGGATGGTTGGTTTTTCAGTCAAGAGAATCTAAGTTTTAAAAAAAATCTGTTTTGTACTATTTTTTAAAACAAGTACATATTTTGATTTTGAAAGATTGATTCAAAACAAAATGGTTTATACTGATGTGACCTTTTGAAATAAAAAAAAAAGTGTTATTGTGACATTTCAAAGCATTTAAAACCTTTTCCATATGAAATTTTAAACCTCATTTGTTCCATTCACATTTTGGACATTGTGGAAATGTTGACTTTTCTTTCTCATTTGAGATTAAAAGCAAATGCTTCAATATCATATCTTTGCATGAGATGCCCACATCATGTACATTCATAACTCCACTGTCCAGACCTAGGGGTTCTTTGCACCAGTGGTTTTCAACCATTTTAGACTCAAAGCACTTTTGGATAGATTTGAGGCACCCCTCAGTAGGCTGAAGGCACCCTTCTGAAAATGTCAGTGCTTAGTTTTTTCACTTTTTCTTTTTGAATACAGAAAAATAATAGAGTGAATCTCCTGTTATAAAGGACTCAGAAACAGGTCAGAATATTGTTTTTTTTTATGATATGGATTCTAATATGAAACCTCTGGGATTATCTTGTGAATTATGTTTGCACACCTAACATTGTGCAGCATCCTGCCACTGCACCCTGACTGAGAATCATTGCTTTACATATATTTGATGAAGCTTCCGGGTAGAAACTTCAAACACATCTGTGAGCAACAACTTGTTGTCCTAGCACAGTAGTTTCACACAGTAGCTTCACTGATCAGCATAGCAACCCCAGTTGCTGCCTTTGAAGCAGGGGTGTTCCAAAAATAGCCCCCACCACAGTGGTGGTTGGCCATGCTACTACCATTGGCACTAAAGCAGCTGGCAGTGCCAGATGCATCACAGCTGCCCAGAGTGCACTGTTGCCCTGACATAAGCAGTTCTCGTGAGCCAGGTGTGAATAGATGACCAGCCTGAAGTTTCAAGCCCAGTCTCACAGTGCCAGTAGGAGACAGCACCAAAAAGAAAGGCTGTAAAGAGTTTGAACAAAGATGTCACAAATGACACAGATGGAGAGCTATGAAACCCTAAAATGAAAAGATGACAAGATTAATTTGATTGAAGTAGACCCTAAGAGCAGAGGAATGTTGCTTTAAAAGACTCTTGGTACAAGTGGATTATTTCTAGCTAAAACAGAAACTGAAGCCAGGTGTGGGCTTCCCCATCCTAGAAGGTACCATTTTATTTCTTATAATGCTGGGTCTGTCTGGTTCTGTTTTGTACACATGGCTTGATCAACACTAGCTCCCTTTACTTCCCCTGAGTGGAGAAGGGAAGAAGGGAGCTCCTGACACTCAGCACCTGTTGATCTTCTTCTTGAACAAGAAAAGTCTTTACAGATGAAAGAGTTCTGTGTTCAGCCTCAGTGCAACTCTACAATACTCAGAAGGCAAATGTGCAGAGCCCTGGCCAGGGGAGAGGAGGAAGAAGTACTTTACTGCAATCCCTCCAGTCTGAAGCAATGAAGGATTGAGGGAACAAATAGGCTTTAGCTCCCCATTCCTGCTCCTCTTCTTCCCCAACTTTGGAGGTAAACAGACCTTGGAGCCCCTTCCTTCAGCTGATTTCTTGAACGATCCTTTCTCCTAGCTGTAGTGTTATATAGTCTCTTCTTACAACCTTTCTAAAATATCTAGAATAGATATTTTATAAAATGAAATTATGTGAATTGAAAATAGCTTCATCTTTCTCTTTTAAATCAGGTGTCCAGCAACCATGGCTGTAAAGCTGAGTTTAAAATAAGACTCCACTTTATTGTTCAGAAACCACTATAGTTTAAAAATGCAAGATTTTTGTTAAACTAACCTCATGATTTTGAAGAATCTGATTCCTGATTTTGAAACAGTTGGGCCTGGTGATTATGCTGATATTTAGTTCAGAATGCAATGCTGCACCTTCCTGAGTATTGGTACTGGGAGGGATGTAAAGAGGAACTCTTTACATCGGGGCATAGACAAATGCCAGGAACAAATACTCATACAACTGAGGGTCATCTTTCTTACAGAAATCAGCTTTCTTTTCAATTGCCATTTTTATTAATAAGTGCTACAGAAGTCAGCCCAGCATCCTCTAGACCAGTGCTTCTCAAACTATCTGATGTGGTGTGCCAGCAATTTTTTTTCCAGTGGGCCAGGGACTGGTGCCTGGTTCAGCCGATGGCAGCAACTGTGTGTAACAGTGCTACACAGATGCACAACTGGCTGTTTCTTTCTCTTTCCTCACCTTGCACGACGTGACGTCACCTGGAGTGTTGGAACGTATGAACTGTGGCGCTATGACATATCAATGTTATGCTTCTGAAAATATATTTCTTTCTTTCCTGGCAACTCGCTGTGGACCAGCGACCGGTGGCTCACGGAGTGGCACCGGTCCATGGACCACCACTTTGAGAAGCACTGCTCTAGACAGACGGTGAGGTGTATTGTCACATATTAAACAACACATTTTTCTCCAATTGAAATAAACTAGAAGCTTTATTAATACACTAGGGGCCTAGGGTTGCATTATTTAGTTTAAGATGGAAGCAAAAACAAATATAAATTAATTGGAATGTGTTAAAAACAATCTGCAGGGCTATGAAATAGGAACTTCATTATCATGAGCATCTAACAGACAGCAGAATTGCAGAGCAAAGGATAGCTTGATTGGTGGAATAGCAAGATTATTAAAAAGAAAAGAGGATTGTTAACACCTCTGGAATGAAGAATTTAGAAAGGATCAAGTAGATTATAATGAACCATGAAGTCAAGTGACTTCCTCATCACTGCCTGACTAGAAATGCTGCCAGGCAATTGAGTTTAAACTTTAGGTTGACCAGGATTAAAAGGGGGGGCACAAGGGGGAGACAAATGCACCAGTGCCCTTTCCCCCCTGCCAGATCTGCCCCTGGATCTAGTGCTGCAACCATCCTTGCCTGCCCTTATCAAAGCCCCTTAATCTCCATGACCACCTTCAACAAGATTGTTTCAAGACTGGGCTCGATGTACATAAGTAGGTGCAGGTGGGAGATAATGATTACCCTTTCCACCTGTCTCATCTCTCACCACAGAGACCCAAATTCCAGGCCATTCTTATCCTCCCCTCATTAATTCCCTGCTCTTTCCTCAGACAGTTTGCCCTCACCACTCAGCTGGAATGACAGATATGGGAAGCTGGCAGCATTGACCTCAGAGAACTTGTCTATACCATGTCAGTGGTGGGTCTTAGGAAGGATGGGAATGAGCAAATCCCATGTCTTTAAAATGGCTATATCTGTATGGTACAGACTGCCTTTTGTAAAACACTATAAAAGCATTATATGTAAGAAACAGAATAGTTGTAAGGGATGTTAAGATTGCTGATAGTTCACTACCATAACGTATGACGTATTTCTGGAATATAACATTTGCATTAGTCATACTTTGGCAGAAGAGTAGTCCTCAGTGTTGAAAGAATAGGTTAGGGGCTATTTAGAAAAGCTGGTGTACAAGTCTGTGGGGCCAGATGCAATGCATTCGAGGGTGCTGAGGGAGTTGGATGATATGATTGGAGAGCTGCTGGCCATTATCTTTGAAAACTTCTGGTGATCAGGGAGGACCTGGACAGCTACAAAAAGGCAAATATAGTGCCCATATTTAAGAAGGGGAAGAAGGAGGATCCGGGGAATTACAGACCAGTCAGCCTCACTTCAAAAATGGTGGAACAGGTCCTCAAGGAATCCATTCCTAAACACTTGGAGGAAAAGGTGGTGATTAGGAACAGTCAGAATGGATTCACCAAGGGCAAATCAAGCCTGACCAACCTGACTGCCTTCTGTGATGAAATAACCAACTCTATGAATGCAAGGAAAGCAATGGACATCATATACCTTGACTTTAGTAAGGTTTTTCATATCGTCTCCCACAGCATTTTTGCAAGCAAGCTGAGAATTATGGGCTGGATGAATTGACTGTAAGGTGGATACAAAGCCAGCTGGATTGTTGGACTCAGTGGGTAGTGATCAGTGTCTCAAGGTCAAGTCGGTAGCCAGTATTCACTGAAGTGCCCCAGGGGGCAGTCCTGGCACCAGTTTTGTTCGGTATATTCATTAACAGAAGATGGGGTGGATTGCTGGGGCACATTACTTCTGGGGTGAGGCAACTGGTCTTATTTAGTCTGAAGAGAAGTGCTCAGGCAATCCAAGAAGTTTTTGGAGAGTGTTGGGGATAACTTTGACACTGGTGCAAGCGCTGGAGTGGGCAAGCAGGGGGCATGCTCTTCTTCACCTCATGCTCACAAACAGGGAAGAATTGGTGGGGAATGTAGTAGTGGATGGCAACTTGGGCAGCAGTGACCACAGGATGTTTGAGTTCAGGATCCTGAGGAAAGGAAGGATGGAGAGCAGCAGAGTAAGGACCCTAGACTTCAAAAAGCAGACTTCAGCTCACTCAGGGAACACATGGGCAGGATCCCCTGGGAAGCCAGACTGATGGAGAGAGGAGTCCAGGAGAGCTGGCTGTACTTCAAATAAGCCTTACTGAGAAGGCAGGAACAAACCATTACAATGTACAGGAAGACTAGCAAGTATAGCAGAAGACCAGCTTGGTTTAGCAGGGAACTCTTCAGTAAGCTAAATCACAAAAAGAAAGCTTATAAGAAGTGGAAACTTGGACAAATAACTAGCGCAGTATTTCCGAACCAGTGTGCCGTGGTGCAAAAGTGTGCCATCAGAAATGAACAGGTGTGCTGAGGAATTTTGCAATGGCAATGAGCTACAATAGGTATGAGAATGGGGAATGCCTTAACAGGTGTGCCGTGGAAAAATTTTATTAATGTAAGTGTGCCTTGGGCTAGAAAAAGTTGGAAAACACTGAAGTAGGGAAGAATAGAAGAGCATTGCTTGGGCATGCAGGGATCAAGTCAGGAAGGCCAAAGTGCATTTGGAGCTGCAGCAAGCAAGGGATGTGAAGGGTAACAAGAACTGTTTCTACAAGTATGTCGGTAGCAGGAGGAGGATCAGGAAAAGTGTGGATCCCTTTACTGAATGGGGGAGGCAATCTTGGGACTGGATGCAGAAAAGGCTGAAGTGCTCAATGCCTTAAATTTCATAGATTTCATAAACATTAGGGGCTGGAAGGGACCTTGCGAGATCACTGAGTCCGGCCCCCTGCCATAGGCAGGAAGTCTGCTGGGTTCAAATGATCCCAGCAAGATATGCATCCAAATGCCTTTTGAATGACTCCAAAGTAGGTGCTTGCACCACCTCTGGGGGGAGTCTGTTCCAGACCCTGCACACTCAAACTGTAAAGAAGTTTTCCCTTATGTCCAGTCTAAATTGGCCTTCCAGAAATTTGTGGCTGTTAGACCTAGTTATCCCTTGGGGAGCCCTGGTGAACAACTGTTGTCCCAGATCCTGATGCACGCCCCTTATATACTTATAGGCTTCTACCAAGTCCCCCTGAGTCTTGTCTTCTTCAGGCTGAAGAGTCTCATGTCCCGCAGCCTCTCCTTGTTGTTCTCTTGGCCTTCGATCATGCGGGTGGCTCTCCTTTAGGGACTCTCTCAAGCTTATCCACATCCCTCCTGAGGTGGGGGGCCCAAAACTGGACTCAGTACTCCAGCTGAAGCCTCACTAAGGCCAAGTAGAGTGGGAGGATGATGTCCCTGGTTTTGCTTGAGATACAACTGTGGATGTGTGTCAGAGTTTGGTTTGTTTTGCCAGCTACGGCATCTCATTTGTGGCTTATGTTCATCTTGTGGTTAATGAAGACCCCAAGTCTCTTTTGACTGTGGTGCTAGTGAATGTAGTACTGCTGAGCCTATAAGTATGATGCTGGTTTTTCCTCCCAAGGTGGAGCACCCTGCACAGTTATATCCCCTTTCCCATGCTGCCTCAGTATTTTAACCCAGAGGGTCTCAGGACACCCTCCTGGTTTGCTAAACTCGGTTTGAAGGGAAGTGTACTGCTCTTTTGCCTTCTTTGCCTCAGTCTCACAGGCAAGGTCAGCTCCCAGACTACTGTACTGGGCAGCAGAGATTGTGGAGGGGTTGAGCAGCCCTCAGTTACTGAGGGACTACTTAGAAAAACTGGACGCTTATAAGTCCATGGGGCTGGATGGGATGCACCTGAGGTTGCTGAGGGAGTTGGCTGATGTGATTGCAGAGCCATTGGCCATCATCTTTGAAAACTCATGGTCATCAAGAGAGGTCCCAGGTAATTAGAAAAAGGCAAATATACTGTCCATAGTTAGGGAAGACAGAGGATCCAGGGAGCTACAGACCAGTCAGCTTCACCTCAGTTCCTGGAAAAATCATGGAGCAGATCCTCAAGGAATACATTTCTAAGCACTTGGAGGAGAAAAAGGTGATTAGAAACAATCAGCATGGATTCACTGAGGGCAAGTCATGCCTGACTAATATGATTGCCTTCTGTGATGAGGTGACTGGCTCTGTGGATGCGGGGAGACCGATGGATGTGGTGTACCTTGATTTTAACAAGGCTTATGATACGGTCTCCCACAACATTATCACAGGCAAACTAAGAAAATATGAGCTGAATGGATGGACTGTAAGATGGATAGAAAACTGGCTGGAGCATCAGACTCAGAAAGTAGTATTCAATCACTCAATGTCTACTTGGCAGCTGGTATCAAGTGGAGTGCCCCAGGGGTCAGTTCTGGGGCCAGTTTTGTTCAATATCTTCATCAAGGACCTGGAAAATAGCATAGAGTTCACACTCAGCAAGTTTGCAGATGACACCTAGCTGGGAGAGTAGTAGATATGTTGGAGGGTAGGGCTAGGATTCAGAGTGACCTATATAAATTGGAAGATTGGGCCAAAATGAACCTCATGAGGTTCAACAAGGACCAGTGCAAAGTCCTGCACTTAGGACAGAACAATCCCATGCACCAGTACAGGCTGGGGGCTGACTGTCTGGGCAGCAACTCTGCAGAAAAGTATGTGAGAGTTACAGTGGATAATAAGCTGAATGTGAGCCAGCAATTTTGTTGCCAAGAAGGCTAACGGCATACTGAGCTGCACTGGTAGGTGTGTTGCCAGTAAGTTAAGGGAAGTGATTATTCTCCTCTATTCGGCATTGGTGAGGCCACATCTAGAGTATTGTATTCAGTTTTGGGTCTCCCACCAAAGAAAGGATGTGGACAAATTGGAGAGAGTCCAGCAGAGGGTGACAAAAATGGTGAGGGAGCTAGGGGACATGACTTATGAGGAAAGACTGAGGGAACTGGGCTTATTTAATCTTGAGAAGAGGAGACTGAGAGGGGACTTAATAGCAGCCTTTAACTACCTGAAGGAGGGTTCAAAAGAGGATGGAGCTAGACTGTTCTCAGTGGTGGCAGATGACAGAACAAGGAGCAATGGTCTTGAGTTGCATCAAGAGAGGTTTAGGTTAGATATTAAGTTTAAGTTAGATATTAGGAAGAATTTTCTCACTAGGAAAGTAGTAAAACACTGGAACAGGTTGCCAAGAGAGGTGGTGGAAGCTCCATCCATGGAGGTTTCTAAGGCCCAGCTTGACAAAGCCCTGGCTGGAATGATCTAGTTGGGGATGGTCCTGCTTTGAGCAGGGGTTAGACTTCATGACCTCCTGAAGTCCCTTCCAACCCTAATTTTCTGTGATTCTGTGAAAAAGAAATGGCCTGGGTTAAAAAGTGCTTGTCCTGGGCATGGAGTAAACAGATGTGAAGGGAAAAGAAGGGAGAAGAAAAACATTTTCTCCTATACTGAACAGCATGTATTCATATATTAAGGGACATACACTTAGCTCCAGTGAATGACAGGTTATTCCTACTGCGGATCTGCCTGCCTGTGGACCAGCCAGAGACGCACTGTTTCAGAGAAGAAAATAGGACCCAACCTGACTCAGTGAGCCCATAATCCTGCTTGTCTCAAGACTGTTTCCTGTATCTTTCTCAGCTGAACAGCTATGCTTACCCTGAGCCTCTCTGCTTGGAATCAATAGCCTTTGATGATTCAATTACCAAGCTTTTCAAGCTAAGAACAATCATGCTATGGAAGAGGCATATCACTCCTAAATTAACAAACATCAGCTATTAGGGCTGTGCGAGTCAGCAGCAATCCGATCCGGCTTCAGATGGCCGCAATCTGATTTCCTTCTATGACCAGGTGACCTATCACCTGGACAAGGGAGAAGAGATTGATGTCATAGATCTTGACTTCAGAAAAGCCTCAATCTGGTATCCCATGATCACCTCTTGGTGAAACTGGCCAATTGTCGCCTTGGGTCCACCACGATCCACTGGCTGGGAAATTGGCTCCGTGGTCAGACCCAGAGGGTAGTAATTGATGGAAGTCACTCATCATGGTGTCCTGTGACCAGTGGGGTCCCCCAAGGCTCTGTCCTTGGACCCATACTGTTCAACATCTTCATTAATGATGTGGACACTGGAGTCAGAAGCGGACTGGCCAAGTTCGCTGATGACACCAAACTTTGGGGCAAAGCATCCACACCAGAAGACAGGCGGGTGATCCAGGCTGACCTGGACAGGCTCAGCAAGTGGGCGGACGAGAATCTGATGGTGTTCAATGCCGATAAATGCAAAGTTCTCCACCTTGGGAAGAAAAACTGGCAGCATCCTTATAGGCTCGGCAGTGCTACGCTGGCTAGCACTATGGAAGAAAGAGACTTGGGGGTCATCATTGACCACAAGATGAACATGAGCCTGCAATGTGATGCTGCGGCTAGTAAAGTGACCAACATGCTGGCTTGCATCCATAGATGCTTCTCAAGCAAATCCCAGGACGTCATTCTCCCCTTCTACTCGGCCTTGGTGAGGCCGCAGCTGGAGTACTGCGTCCAGTTTTGGGCTCCACAATTCAAAAAGGATGTGGATAAGCTTGAGAGAGTCCAGAGAAGAGCCACGCGCATGATCAGAGGTCAGGGAAGCAGACCCTACGATGAGAGGCTGAGAGCCCTGGGGCTCTTTAGCCTGGAAAAGCGCAGGCTCAGGGGTGATCTGATGGCCACCTATAAGTTTATCAGGGGTGACCACCAGTATCTGGGGGAACGTTTGTTCACCAGAGCGCCCCAAGGGATAACAACTAGGTTGAACGGTCATAAACTACTACAAGACCGTTTCAGGCTAGACATAAGGAAGAATTTCTTTACTGTCTGAGCCCCCAAGGTCTGGAACAGCCTGCCATCGGAGGTGGTTCAAGCGCCTACATTGAAAAACTTCAAGAGCAAACTGGATGCCTATCTTGCTGGGATCCTATGACCCCAGCTGACTTCCTGCCCTTTGGGTAGAGAGCTGGACTCGATGATCTTCCGAGGTCCCTTCCAGCCTTAATGTCTATGAAATCTATGAAATCTATGATCCGGAGCGCCAGACTGGGTTTCCGCCTCGATCCAGCTGAAGTGGCTCTGAAGCTTCGGAGCTGCTTTGGAGATCTGGCCATAGGGTATAATGGGGAATCAATGGAAGATCTATAACTTTGTTGTTTTTTGTGTGATTTGAATGAACCTTGCCGGAGTGGTAGCCTCTGCTAAGAGCATGAAGCCTGCCAAGTTTCAAGAAGATCGGTGTAGGGGCTTGGGGGAAACTGTACCCCAAATTCTTGAAAGCCAAACTCATGTGACGGCTGTGTGTTACCATACAGGGGGGTCAAAACTGCAGGGCTGGTAGCTTTTGTCAAGGCCACAATGCCTGCCAAGTTTCAAGAAGATTGGTGCAGGGGTTATGGGGGAACTGTACCCCAAGCTGCTGACAGGCAAAACTCGTGACACAAATGACCCTGTGTGTGTTAAGGTACAGTGGGCTGAAAACTGCAGGGGTGGTAGCTCTTGCCGAGGCCACAAAGCCTGCCAGCTGTGAGTGTGTGTCCTAGAGCAGGCCTCAGTGAATGCTGGGCCCTGCCAGGCCACGAAGCCTGCCAGCTGTGTGTGTCTCGCTGGGGGAGTCTGTCGTTTGGGGCCCTGCACCCCAAGCTGCTGACAGGCAAAACTCGTGATGTGGGTGCGTGACGCTGTGTGTGTAAGGTCTGCCCTTCCTGGTGCTGGGGCCTCTGTACAACATGGCAGTATGCCCCATTGAGGCCTCCTCCTCCCCTACAGCCTCACGCCCGGTTCTCTGCTTTACGTGACAACAGGTAAAATAACTTAACTGGCTCAACACCAGTAGCAGCAGCAGCAGCATCAAAGGTAGCCACACGGAACTGTCGCAGAGCCTGTCGTTTTATAAAAGAATTGACAGCAAGAAGTAAAGATGTTGTGTTGTGTTGGATATATGATGTTATTCATGGTGTGTGATGGCTTATCTTATGTTTTTATGTCTGTATGTGTATTATGAAAAAAAGGAGTACTTAAAAAAATGTATCTTTGGAAGCTTTAGGGTTAAAAACCCCTTTGTCAGGCTGAGGAAGTACCTGCAGTTGGTCCTGGATAGAAGGAATAGTAAAGAAGCCAGAGGCTGGCCTGGCTTGCAATGCAGGCAAGAAAGCCAGTCAGTGAAAATGGAAATGGAGGCGTCAGGGGGTGAGGGACAGGCTGGGGTGGAGGGTAGGGGGGAAAGGGGGATGTAGGAGTGCAGGTAAAAGTGCAGAGGTGCCTGAGGTGTCAGATGTCCGGCCGGTCGCAGCATGCCAGAACTCCACTGTGTATATTGAGTCCATGAGTTTCTGGACCTACTACCTAGGAGGCTGATGAAGTGCAGTTCATAGGCCCAGCTCTGAAAAGTGGTTTGTACATTCAAACAAGCACCTAACCTCATTACCAGAACTGAAGCCAACTTCCTACAGCTCGGAACACAAAACCTGCCAACTATCTCCAGTACCCCACAAACTGCACACCAGAATCTATCAAAGACGACAAAACTCAACTACCTGTCGGGGCACATTGCTCACCAAAAAACATTCTGCCTCCAGTCTCTCAGGCATGATCCTGAGAGGGAACAAATTACAATTGAAACCACTTTTCAGAGCTGGGCCTATGAACTGCACTTCATCAGCCTCCTAGGTAGTAGGTACAGAAACTCATGGACTCAATATACACAGTGGAGTTCTGGCATGCTGCGACCGGCCGGACATCTGACACCTCAGGCACCTCTGCACTTTTACCTGCACTCCTACATCCCCCTTTCCTCCCTACCCTCCACCCCAGCCTGTCCCTCACCCCCTGACGCCTCCATTTCCATTTTCACTGACTGGCTTTCTTGCCTGCATTGCAAGCCAGGCCAGCCTCTGGCTTCTTTACTCTTCCTTCCATCCAGGACCAACTGCAGGTACTTCCTCAGCCTGACAAAGGGGTTTTTAACCCTAAAGCTTCCAAAGATACATTTTTTTAAGTACTCCTTTTTTTTCATAATACACATACAGACATAAAAACATAAGATAAGCCATCACACACCACGAATAACATCATATATCCAACACAACACAACATCTTTACTTCTTGCTGTCAATTCTTTTATAAAACAACAGGCTCTGCGACAGTTCCGTGTGGCTACCTTTGATGCTGCTGCTGCTGCTACTGGTGTTGAGCCAGCTAAGTTATTTTACCTGTTGTCACGTAAAGCAGAGAACCGGGCGTGAGGCTGTAGGGGAGGAGGAGGGTGAGGAGCTTGGAGAACCCCAGCAGTGGGAGGTTCATCTTCAGGAACATCAGCTGCTCCACCAACATAGGATCCAAGCAGGTGCGGTGGGGTGTCACAACATCCCCAGCAATGCTGAACACCCTCTTGCTTGGAACACTGGTCAATGGACAGGACAGGTGTTGCCAGGCAACCACGACCAGGTCCTGCCACATCTGGCTGCGTGTTGCCCAGTAGGCCAAGGGGTCATAGTCCAGTGGCTCCACATCCTTAGTGAGATAGGTAGCCAGCGAAGCCTTGGCGCTACCTGCCTGAGGCTAGCATCTGGTGCATTTGGACCCCAGCATTGAAGCCATGCCCACAGCCCACATTGGCAGTGGCTGGTGTGGAGGAGACTGGCTGGTGCTGGTGCTGGTGCCAGTGCTAGTGCTGGCACGGGAAAGTGGATCCCCCTTTTCCACATCCCCTCGCCTCTGCACTTCAGCCTCCCTGACTTTGTTCACCAGCACCTGCATCCAGTGATCAAGGGTTTTGGGGCTGCCAGTGCACATGCTCCCCTTCACCCTCGGGTCGCACATGCCCGCTATCATGTGGACCGTACTGGACTGCAAGGGATCCAGCCATCTCCTGATGCCCTCCTTCAACCGCCTCACCAGTGCCTGCACGTCTGGTGACAGCGGCCTGCCCCAGCCAGGAACATTGATCCCCGGAACGTCTCCATTTGGTTCTCACGTTCCCTCACTATGGGGATCACCTGGCTGAGGAGGGCATCGCCAGCACTAAGGGTCTCAGTGGCCTCGAGGAAGGGCCTAAGGACCACCAACATCTGGGAGATGGTACCCCACTCAGCTCTGTTCAGGGGGGCACTGATCCCTATCTCCCCAAACAAGGCCATCTCATGGATGACCTTCTGTTGCTCCACCAGCCTCTTGAGCATCAGGTATGTGGAGTTCCACCGAGTCTCCACATCCTGCGTGATTCTGTGTTGCAGGATACTGAGCTCTTCCTGTTTCTCCCACAGCATCTTACTCCCTTGATGCTGTGGTGGAAGTAGCCTGCCACCTTCCTGCATTTCAAAATCAGCTGGCTTGTAGCAGTACTGGTGGCAGCGCCGTCACCAGCAGCCCTGTCCCCCTGCAAGGCATCCCTCACTATTAAGTGCAGCCTGTGTGCCACACAGTGAATGTCAACAAAGTTGGCATCATGGGCAGCCTTCACCATATTGGCCCCATTGTTGGTGACCATGAACCCACGGGTGACGTAGGCCTGTCCAACAAGCCACCCCTGCACCATGGGGTTCATGGCCCCCATGATCTCCCTTGCTGTGTGGGACTCATCCAGCACCTCGGCTTGCAGTAGAACCCACCAACGGCCTGACTGATCACACCAGTGCCCCGTGAGGGAGAGGTAGGCATGATCACCACCCCGGCTGCTCCAGATGTCGGAGGTGAAGTGCAGGGCTACCTGTGGCCCTGCCTTGCGCAGCTCCTCCTTCAAATACTCCCTGCATGCCTGATACAGGGAGGGCACCACCGCCCTGATAAAGGTGGTGCATGCGGGCACTTTGTAAAATGGGGCCAAAAGTGCTACGAACCGCCTGAACCCTGGTCGCTCAACTAGGGAGAAGGGCTGGCTATCCAGAGCAAGCATCTCCCCAGTGCTTTGGGTGATGTCGCACGCCTTGGGAACGCACCCCCCTTTCTGTCCACCTTTCTCCCACTGGTCCAGGGTGGCCTGCCTCTGCTTTGGGGGGAAGGAGGCTTTGGAGTGAGTGGGGAACTTCCCTTTCAGCACACTTGCGCTGGTGCCAGGCTGAGCAGCAGGGAGAAGGGCAAGGGGGTGGTGCCTCCTCAGATGCAGCAGCATGGCCGTGGTGGAGAAGTGTCTCACATCCTTGCCACAGCTCATGTGCCTTTGGCAGTGCTGGCAGATGGCAAACCTGGGATCATCTGCCACCTCAAAACGATCCCATACTACACTACTGCCTCGCTTCTGGGTTGAGGGCGAGGATCCTGCCTTTTCCCCTTCTCAGCAGGCTAAGGCTGAACAGCAGGAGGAGCTGCCTCAGCTGAGCCACTTGCCTCTACAACCTCAGCCTCCTCCAAGGTGGTGCTTTCTGGAGGAGACCTGGGTCTAGGGGAAACGTGAGAGGTGTGGAGCACTAACTCTGATTCCCCCTCAGTCCCCAGAATTGCCTGAGCCAGCGTGCTCAGCATCCCTGGTTCCAGCTCCAGCTCCTCTGGCAGTGGGAGGCTCATACTGAGAGCTGAAATTGGGGTGGAAGAGGCAGTGATTCCGCTGCTGGTGCCCACTTCTGGACTGAGCGGAGGCAGTGCAGGTGCAAGGACGTTAGGTGCAGACACTGCTCCCACTGCCTGGCTTCCACTGGCAGCACTGATGTCATGGCTGTTCGGGAATAGAATGTGTCTGTGTTTGGGGGGGGATTTGCAGCTCTAGCTCTCTCTTTACCCCTTTCCCTCCCCTGCCAGAAGACCTGGCACCTGCCTTTCCAGCATGCTTCATATAGATCTTTCCTATGCTGCAAAAGGTCTCTGTGTTTGAATCCTTTTGTATATCGGTCTCTCTTGTTCTCCTGTGAACATTTGTGTCTACCTTGTGCTGTGAATGAAATTATTTGTGTCTTCTTTCTGGCTGTCACTATATTATCTCTGCCGTTCTGAATGAAATCATGTGTCTTCTTTCTGGCTCTCACGATATTGTCTATCTTGTGGTGTGAATGAAATTATTTGTGTGTCTTCCTGTGTCTCAATTTATTATCTGTGTCTTGTTCTTTTGTAAATATCTGTCTGTCTTCTCCTGTGATTTTTTTTTCCATATTCTGGGTCACTGTGTATGTGCATGCATGCGTGTGTGTGTGTGTGTGTGTGCGCGTGTGCGCGCAAGCAAGCACAGTGCCTCCCTGCACAGTGATAGATAACACTGGCTGGCAAAACACAACTGTCTTTTTGCAAAGTTTCCAAAACAAGTTCCCAAAAAAAGAATTAAAAGAAATAAATTGAATTGTAATACTACTAATAATTGAATTGAATAGCTAAGCTAAACTAAGTTAAGTTAAGCTAAACCACTCCTTTATAACATGAAAAAGCAGCAGGCAGGTCTCAGTCACAGCATTCCTCTCTGACACAGCTGCTGACAGGGAATGAGCTGCAAAAGGCACAGAAAGGCTGGAAACAGGTACTTTTATACTTTTTTTCATAGATTTCATAGATTTCATAGACATTAGGACTGAAAGGGAACCCAGAAGATCGTCGAGTCCAGCCCCCTACCCAAGGGGCAGGAAGTCAGCTGGTCCCACCCCACAGACGCTGCCATTGGAAAGGTAGCCAGGGAGAAATCCTTCTCACTGGCTACCTACAGACGTCAGTCTTCCCCCCCCACCCCGCTCCCCCTCCCTCCCTGGCTCCCACTCTCTGTCCCTCCCCCGCTTCCTCTCCCTTTTCTAATTCCCTCAAAATGGCCGAAACAGCTCCAAAGCATCCAAAGCGGGGCTGAAGCGCTTCGGATGCCCCCGATTCGCTCCAGGCACCGTTACTGGTATGCCACTTCAACCCGGAAGCGTTGCTTCAGACACCAAAGCATCTGAAGTGGGTCCAGATCTGAAGCGGGATCTGAAGACTTTCACAGCCCTATCAGCTATCTCTGCTCTGCAGCCTATCAGAAAACAGCAGGCATTTTAAGTGCAAAGGCAGAACAGCATGTACCTGATGAACAGCAAGACTTAAGTCACTGGTGCTTGATTTCTCTATAATACCTCGAGACTGAACAGGATTGATCCGATTCCAAGGAATTTCTGTAGTTTTGGGTCAGATCAGTTACTTACATAGTCAGTTGCTCAGGAATACCAGTCACTCTCACACACTGTAAAGTTTAATTACTTTTAAGGTAGATTCCAGTAACATGTGCTACTACACATCCTAATCCAATTAGAAAGGGCCCTACATGGTTAAACTGGACAGTGAATGTAGATGCACATGTGAGAATGTGGATGTACATACATTTTGGAACATCAGTTTGTACATAAGTCATGAGTGTACCAGTGTGTAGCGTGCAAAACAAGGCACACAGGGCACTTGTACACATGATGGGGGTTTAGTCCTCAGGATTCTATTCTATGACCCCTAAATTGAAACAGTGGGTTTTTAATTGAAATCCACTGGGCCCAATCCTTTTTTCCCTCAAATCTGAGCCGAGCAGCCCCTGAGCTGCAGGAGGCCTTGGTCCTTCCCTCTGTGGTGGTGACGCCCCCCAACCCAGGGCTGCCTGGGCAGGCTGCTCTTGGGCCAGGTGCTGCCCTACCTTGGAAGCAACACCCAGCACAATCCAACTGTTCTCTGAGCCTGCCTGGAGAGCAGCACCCAGCACCCTACCAGCAGGCAGGCTCAGGGAAGAGTTGGATTGATCCAGGTGCTGCCTCTGAGCTAGGGAAGCACCCGGCCCACTAGTAGTCTTCCTAGGTGGCCTCAGGGGGTATTGCCACCGTGTAGGGAAGGACTGGGGCCCACTGCAGCTCAGGGGCTGCTCGGCCTGCCAGCACCTGGCCCCACAGCCATGTGAGAGGCGGTCAGGCTCTGCCAAAAAAAAAAAAAAAAGGATTAGGCCCATTGCCACTTCTGCCTTCAGCATGTACCTACCAAAGGCAGAAGCAATGCGGGGCCTGATCCTTTTTTTCTGCGGAACCTGCCCATCTCTCCCGCAGCTGTGGGCCAAGCTGACAGCTGCATCACTGCAATTTGCAGTGTTGCAAACTAAACTACATCTAGATGTAGTTTCATACATCACATGAAAATGTGTATATCAGTGAACATACATGCACATATGTGTGCGACTGTCTTTATTAGGATCAAATATGAGTTGAATTATATACAGATTCCTTCCTTTTCAAACCAGGCAGCCAGAACTGCTGTACTGTCTTTTATGTGTGCTAGCTTTCTTTTGTGGCCACTTGACAAGTGATCAGATTAAGCATGTATTAAGATATAATATGTTTTAACACCCAATAAGACCCCACATCACACATTTGCTGGGAACTCAAGAATTTGCTTTTGACAAAGTCCTTTCTGAGCAAGTCAGGTTTGTGGAAAACAGCTTGTATTTAACATATTCAAGAAATTCAAATATAATACGGGCACATGTGAGCAAGGTAGAAAAAGCTGCTGTGAGCTCTAACTGAAGCCAGCATAGAAGGGTTGGCTGTAACATATAAGTGTGATGTTTCACAATGAATAGTTCTGACCCCTGGCAAACATTACATTTGTTGCATGATTAATGCAAATTTTGAACATTAATTTGTAACATGCCAAGACATTACAGTAATTTATCCTGCAATAAAAATGGGGAATGCATCGCAAAAATGGAGAACCTACCTCAAAGTTACTTGTTGAAAATGAAGTTTCTTCATAGCAGGTAAGTATCTTGCATTCATTTAAATATCTGGCATGTTACTTAGGCCCTTCACTATCCCACTGTGCACTGCTTTTCCAGCCCCCTCCAAGGGACAGGAAGGAGAGAGAACAGTTGGCCACTGGGCAAGTTGTCAGGGAGACTTCCAAGCAACCCTCTCTTGATTGGCTGCACAATCAGAAAAGTGTTTGTCTGGTTGGCAATAGATGCAGCAAGAGGTATATGTGTTATGTGTTGTATGCTAGAACAAAAATAAATAAATAATAGAATGTTTCATCATGAAATACTAGACGCATAAGAAATATAGATGGCTTAGTTTGATTTGGGCAGTTTTCCAGGGTAAAGTAGAATGCTATTTCATTCTACATGTTGCCCTATGGCAACTTAGTGACATGGTACATCACTACCATGCGCTACAATGACTTAGCGATCACATGGGTCTACACGTGATTGCCAGCTACAATACCGTAGCGGTATGTTCTCCCAGTATAGCATGCCTCTATGGTGATGTAATGGTGAGATCTAGCTGTACGCCACATGCATGGCACAGTAACTGTCCATACTGTTCCGTGCTTTAGTATTTCCAAAAGGACATACTAAAGCACAGTGCTGTAGCAACATAGCCATATGGCAATGTGTAGACACACCCTAAAAATGCATACATGCCACTTTCATGTATTAGTTGAGTAGCAGAAATTTATCTCTTGCTGTCCCTACTGGAACCCTTCTCCTGATCCCAACTGACTAATGGGGACAAGGCCAGTTTCTCAGCTAGGTAAGTTCCAGGTAGACCTGGTTGGAATTTTCCATGTGGAAAATGGAAAGGTTGATGAAAAAAATCCCAATTAGGAAAAAGTGAAACAGAGTGTAGTTTTTTCCTATTACCTTACCTTATTTAACAAAAAAGAATAGGGAGGTGCAGCAAAATTGATTTTTTACACTTTCTATGTTTTCAAATATAATTATGACCAAAAAGGAATTGAATTACAGGAACATTTCAATCAGGCATCTTTCTGGGGTGCATTCAGCATTTTAGTCCCGTTCTGTTGAAAGCAATCAGTCTCCATCAAGAAATCAGCAGTACTGCTGATCCCAGAGTCCTAGTGGTGTCCTGTGCCCCCTGAGATATTTCATCTCTGTCTCCAGAAGAATCAAAATGAAGCTGCAGTGATCTTATCTGGAAATAGCTAATTAAACCTGATTGGCAGCATCACTGAGCCAGCCTCATCCTGAAAGGTGCTCTGTTGCAGTGCTGGTAAGTGTCATTAATACCAGACAAGAGTATCATTTCTTCTCTCTAATTTTAAGCATCTGCGGTTTCTAATCAGATACATAATAGGTAAGCGTGTGGCTCTTGCACAAGCACATAGGAGGAGAAAACTCTTCCTTGTGCCTATGGCATCCCACTATGCAAGAGGGAGAGAATAGATTACACATTTAGATAATATACTTAATTCAGGATTTGTTTAAATGGCATGACTGGGTGTGGGAGCAGGTCTTATTCTCCTTCCCTACCCTGAAATTCTCCAGGTGTTCCAGGGGAAAAGAAAGTGCTTAAAATGCAGTTGGAGAATAATGCCCATCATCTTGTCCTCACATGTAAAATGTCTGCAAGATCCTTAACGGGCTGGCAAGCTCAGCAGATCTTTTCACTGACCCATCTCATACTAGTGGTGCATGGAGTTAGTTTTAGGCCTTCATTCACTCACTTTGCCCATAAGAGATGTCAGTGCAAACATGCAGATCATTAACAAAGGTCCAGCTTGTCTGTGCAGAAACCAGAGACCTGAATGATTTAGAGGTGCGTTATACAGACAGTTATCTGATTGAAGGCGCTGCAGTTACACACAAAGTTCCGCTGGTGGTGATAACACCCTGGCAGCACTTGGGGATCACTCCAGGTCCAGCTAGAGCAGGGGTAGGCAATGTTTTTTGGCCAGAGTGCCTAAAAAACCACAGTGTCTACCTTAGAAGGTGCCGGACTGCCAACATGCCGGAGCCCGGAGCAGCTGTTTGCAGCCTCCCGGCTGCAGCCGGCCCATGGAGCCTGGTCTGTTTGCAGCAGGGCTTGCAGCCTCCCAGCCTCCCGCCAGGAGCAGCCTGGGCTCCATGGCTGGCAGCAGCCGCTTAGAGCCTGGGCTGGCATTGGTGTGCCGAGCAAAATGGCCTCGTGTGCCAGGGGTTGCTGACCCCTGAGCTACAGACTAGGCATTAGGTTGTAACTTGGCTGGAAATTGTCTGGCCAGACTCAGTACCTGTCTTTCACCCAGATCAGCTTGCTTTCCTCTGCAAAGCCTGACTCAGTGAAACATGTAACTGAAGAATAAAAACTTCCCAGCATGGGACCAACTGTGACAGGAGATGGCAAGTGAGGGAAGGTTCCTTCAAATTGAACATCGTGTTGAGCCGCTAAGTAGCACAAGCCTGTGGAGGAACATGCCTCTACATGCAACAGATCTGACACCAGCTACAGCAAGCATTGCTGAGGTAACCATTTCCCCACTAACCAGGCTCAGACAGCTCGCAGCATGTCACTCATTGAGGCCAACAGCATATCCACTATGGTGTTAAGTCAGCCTGCGTCCAGGATGAGCAGAGACACAGACAGAGCAGAGTCCCAATTAATCTTCATAGTGAGCTCTATACATTCCCAGTACCGGTCTTTTTTGGGTTAGGACTGGTTGTGCTCATCCTCTTTTCTGACATTTTGGAGGGTACAACTCCCAGCAGCTCTCACAGACAGAACTACACAGAGGCAGAGACTGCGGGGCTAAAACTGCCTGACTTAAGCGAAGTTTAAGAGTCCACCAGGAGGGGTATGGGAAGGAAAAAAAGCAGAAAAGATACCTTTGGTTTCCCAAGCTTTTTCCTTCACCAAGGTCCTTTAATTAGTCCTTTTTAAGTTCACTTCTAATAAAATGCTCCTTTTTTAAACATGGTCCTTGGTTGCTTTTAGTTTGTAATGTCCTATAGTTAATAAGAAGTGTATAGTCATTTATTAACCCACCCCCAGGTGAAGTCCTTGCACAATGAAAATCCAGTTTAGTTCCAGTAACCAGCATGCTAATGTCTGAGACCAGACTAAGAAACCAGGTCCCATTGGTCCAAAATGGGACAGAGTCACGCAAGAAAACTCTGTTGTGTTTGGAAATCAAAGTACTCCATTAATTTCAGCGTTAGCAAGTGACCTGTGCAACCTGCCCAATTCTGAAATAAAACAGGAATCATCCTCATACTGAGACCTTTGCAGTGTCATAGGCAATTGGGAAACATTTAGAGACCCCCTTGACAGCAGGAACCTTGAAAAAAATATGGTCAAATCATACTTTTCCTACAGTAAATGTTCTCTAGGAAAAATGGAAATTTTCATGACAGTTTTCCATGAGTTTTTTTGTTTTTTTTTTTCAAATAAGGCTTTTTACTGAAAACATTGAGCAACAAATCTGGTTGTTGATGGAAAATAAGAAACTTCTAAGAAAATATCGACAATAAAAAGTAAAATTGTCATTTATATTAAATATTTTTATAAGGAAAAATATTTTCCCCTCACCAGTGCATCTCAACTTGTGGTTCCTTAATGAATAACTTATTAGCAAATATGCCTTTCTGTCTATGAAATATTAAGAGGCTTTACTGTATACCAATATGTTTCGAGGCCACTCCATTAGACCAACACTTTCCCTCATCAGAAAACATGATGCTAAACTACTGATGAGCAATGGGAATGATCCAGATATTGAAAGAATAGATGGATGAATGGTTGAATAGACAAATGACAATTAAAGGAGGTCAATATTTTTTCAAATTTTTATTTTTTTAAATATACTTTAATTGAAATGGGCATTCCTGGTACTGCCCAAGGTCTTGGCCTCAGGCTGTAGCTTTAAAAACACTTTCCCTAGAAAGCCACTTAATTTCATTTCACCCCACTCCCAACTGTGAGGTTGGTGGGTGGGTGGTTTGCCTTTGCTGGGTAAGGGGGAAAAATGAGCCACTGTGGGCACTTAATACTACATACTAGTAATGAATTTAATTTAAATTGTCCCATTAATAGATCATTAATAATTATTCTTTGCTCAGAAGCAGGGGTACCCTCTTCACCCCCTCTCCCCCTGCACTGAGCATTACCAAAGCAGCTAGCTGCCATGTGTCGTGTTGGGGGAGGAAGGGACTGAGGACTGCTGCAACGTAGGATGCCTGGAGGACTTATCAGACATTAGTCGTGGAAAGCTTGGTGTTCACAGATAACACTGAACTGGTTCACAGAGAACCAGTTCAAAATAATACTTGATTATCCAAGAATATTTTTTTAAAGGTTGCAGGAGGTTTCATAGATTCATAGATTAAGGGCTGGAAGGGACCTAGCAAGATCATTGGGTCCAGCCCCCCTGCACTAGGCAGGAAAGACAACTGGGGGTCAAGTGACCCCAATGAGGTGACTGTCCAGTCTCCTCTTGAAGACTTCCAGGGTAGGTGATTGCACCACCGCTGGAGGGAGTTTGTTCCACAAACTAGACACCCTGACTGTGAAGGAGTTTTTCCTAGAATCGAGCCTGAAGCGGTCTTCCAGGAGTTTGTATCTATTACTCCTGGTCTTCCCCATAGGTGCCCTAGTGAACAGTTGTTCACCAAGCTCTTGATGTACTCCCCTGATTGTAGTGGTAACCTGCTACCAAGCCTCCTCTCAGCCTTCTCTTCTTTAGGCTGAAGAGGCCCAAGTTGCCCAGCCTCTCCTCATATGGTTTGCCTTGCAAGTCTCTGATCATATAGGTGGCTCTTCTCTGAACCCTCTCAAGTTTTCCACATTCTTGTTGAAGTGCAATGCCCAGAACTGCATGCAGTATTCCAGCTGTGGTCTCACTAGTGCCGAGTACAGAGGAAGAATCACTTACTTGGTTTTACATAAGATACATTGGTTGATTCATACCAGAGTGTTGTTTGCCCTGCTGTCTACAGCATCGCACTGACAGCTCATGTTCATGCAATGGCCAATTATTACCCCTAGGTCCCTTTCAGCTGTGCTGCAAGTCAAATTGTCACCACCAAGTCTGTAGGTATGTTGGGGATTATTTGCCCCAGATGGAACACTTTACATTTCTCAATGTTGAACTTCATCTGCTTCCGATTCGCCTGCCTCTCCAGTCTGTCCAGGTCCACCTGTATCTGCAGCCTATCAGCAGGCATGACTACGCTCCCCCATTACTTGGTGTCCTCCGTGAACTTGACCAGTGAGCTCTTCACCCCCATATCCAAATCATTGATAAAGATGTTGAAAAGCACCTGACCAAGTATGGACGCTTGAGGGACACCACTGGGCACGTCTTACCAGGATGACACAGATCCATTTATAAGAACTCTCTGGGTCCTACCTCACAGCCAGTTTCCCACCCAATGAGCCATTGAGCAGTTTAGGGCACAATCTTTCAATTTTCCCACGAGGCTATTATGAGCTACTATTTCATAGATTTCATAGACATTAGGGCTGGAAGGGACCTCGGAAGATCATCGAGTCCAGCCCCCTGCCCAAAAGGCAGGAAGTCAGCTGGGGTCATAGGATCCCAGCAAGATAAGCATCCAGTTTGCTCTTGAAGGTGTTCAATGTAGGCGCTTGAACCACCTCCGGTGGCAGGCTGTTCCAGACCTTGGGGGCTCGGACAGTAAAGAAATTCTTCCTTATGTCCAGCCTGAAACGATCTTGTAGTAGTTTATGACCGTTCAACCTAGTCGTCCTCCCTAGGGGTGCTCTGGTGAACAAACGTTCCCCCAGATACTGGTGGTCACCCCTGATAAACTTATAGGTGGCCATCAGATCACCCCTGAGCCTGCGCTTTTCCAGGCTAAAGACCCCCAGGGCTCTCAGCCTCTCATCGTAGGGTCTGCTTCCCTGACCTCTGATCATACGCGTGGCTCTTCTCTGGACTCTCTCAAGCTTCTCCACATCCCTTTTGAATTGTGGAGCCCAAAACTGGACACAGTACTCCAGCTGCGGCCTCACTAAGGCCGAGTACAAGGGGAGAATGACATCCTGGGATTTGCTTGAGAAGCATCTATGAATGCAAGCCAGCGTTTTGGTCACTTTACTAGCCGCAGCATTGCACTGCAGGCTCATGTTCATCTTGTGGTCAATGATGACCCCCAAGTCTCTTTCTTCCATAGTGCTAGCCAACATAGCACTGACAAGCCTATAAGGATGCTGCGGGTTTTTCTTCCCAAGGTGGAGAACCTTGCATTTATCAGCGTTGAACACCATCATATTCTCTTCCGCCCACTTGCTGAGCCTGTCCAGGTCAGCCTGGATCACCCGCCTGTCTTCTGGTTTGGATGCTTTGCCCAAAAGTTTGGTGTCGTCGGCGAACTTGGCCAGTCCTCTTCTGACTCCAGTGTCCACATCATTAATGAAGATGTTGAACAGTATGGGTCCAAGGACAGAGCCTTGGGGGACCCCACTGGTCACAGGACACCATGATGAGTGACTTCCATCAATTACTACCCTCTGGGTCCGACCACAGAGCCAATTTTCCAGCCAGTGGATCGTGGTGGACCCAAGGCGACAATTGGCCAGTTTCACCAAGAGGTGATCATGGGATACCAGATTGAAGGCTTTTCTGAAGTCAAGATCTATGACATCAACCTCTTCTCCCTTGTCCAGGTGATAGGTCACCTGGTCGTAGAAGGAAATGAGATTGGTCAAGCAAGACCTACCCACAACAAACCCGTGCTGGCTATCCCTTAAGATGTACTAGATCAAAGGCGTCTTGGACGTCTAGGTATATAATGCCAACCTCCTCTCCCATGTCCAGGTGGCGAGATACCTGGTCAAAGGAGGAGATGAGATCGGTAACACAGGACCTGCCCGCAACAAAGCCATGCTGGCTGTCATTCAGAATCCTACCCTCTATGGGTGAGTTGCACATAGACTTCTTGATGAGTTTTTCTAGGATTTTCCCTGGGATAGAAGTTAGGCTGATTGGCCTATAGTTGCCCAGGTCCTCCCTCTTCCCCTTCTTGAAGATGGACACAATGTTGGCCCTCTTCCAATCCTCAAAGATCTCCCCTTAGCACCATGATTTTTTAAAGAAGATTCTCCAGGGTTTCTGCAATGACCTCAGCCAGCTCCTTCAGCACTCTTGGGTGAAGTTCATTCAGTCCTACTGACTTATAAATGGCTAGCTTTTCTATTTGGTTATGCACCAGCTCAGTGTCAATAGCGGGAAGGCTGTCATTCCCACCATGTCCCATGTGAGCCTTATCTCTCATGTTTTTCCCCTTGGTCTGGTGAAAAACTGAAGCAAAGTGGGCATTCAGGGGTTCAGTTTTCTCCTGGGTGTCAGTTACCAGCTGTCCTGAAGTGTTTAGAAGGGGCCCCACCCTGCCATTTGTTTTCCTTCTGTTCTCTACATACCTAAAGAAGAACTTCTTATTGTCCTTGACTCCCATTGCAAACTTGAATTCAGTCACCACTTTAGCTTTCCTAATCTACTCCCTACATGTGCAGACCACTGTCATACAGTCCTCCTTTAGGACTGTCCCTAGCTTCCATTGTGTGTATATCTCTTTCTTCTTTTTCAAGAGGACCATGATATCCCTATTGAGCCAAGAGGGCTTGAGAGCCCTTCTGCTGCTTTTTCTCCACATGGGAATCATTTTCTTCTGTGCTTTGAGGATCATGTCCTTGAGAAATGACCACTCTTCATGTACTCCATTTGCCTTGAGTCCCTGGTCTTGCATTGCCTCCCCTACTGATGCCCTAAACCTATTGAAATTAGCATTTCTGAAGTCCAGGACTTCAGTCCTGCTAGTTGGTTTGTCTACCTTGTGGCAGACAGTAAACATAATGATCTCATGGTCACTGTTACCCAGGCTACCCTCAATGTTCAAGTCACTCACCAGATCGTCTCCTTTGGCCAAGACCAAGTCTAGGAGAGCACTGCCTCTGGTTGGCCCTTGCATTTCCTGGGTCAGAAAGAACTCTTCAATACAGGTTATGAGGCTACGTGACCAATCCGACCTAGCCAAGTGTTCCTCCTGATCTATGTCAGGGTAATTGAAGTTGCCCCTGATGACAATGTCCCTTGCATGTGCGGCCTCTGCCAGTTCTCGAGAGAACTCCAAATTGAGCTACCCCCCCTGGTTCAGTGGCCTCTAGTAAATGCCTACAGTTAAGTCACTCTCACCAGCCCCCCTTCCCCTCCAAAGTTTGACCCAGAGGGTTTCAAGCTGCTTATCTGTGGAGCCAATGTCAGCCCCCAGAGAGGTATACTGTTCCCTCACATAGAGAGCTACACCTCCACCTTTTTTCCCTACTCGGTCCCTTCTGTGCACGGTGTAACCCTCTATGGCTATGCTCCAGTCATGTGAGGAGTCCCACCAGGTCTCCATAATCCCTACAAGGTCATATTGCCCACTAGAGAGTAGGAGGGATAACTCCTCCTGCTTGTTCCCTATGCTCCTGGCATTAGTGTATAGGCATCTGAGTCCCCCAGCTGACACCCCCGATTTCCTGATACACTGTGGGAGAACTGTTCCCTGGGTTCCTTCAAAAGTAGTTATCTTAGTGTCCTCCACAACAGAGTTATCCTGTGTGCCAGTCCCTGGGCATGCTTCCCTTGGAGTTTCCCCACCCCCTGGCAAAATTAGTTTAAAGCTCTGTCCAGAAGATCAGCCATCCTGGCTGAGAAAAGGTACTTACCTCTCCATGTAAGGTGGATGCCGCCTCATCCCAGGAGTCCTCTCTCCCTGAAGTGCAGGCTGTGGTCAAAGAAACCAAAGCTCTCATGGTAGCACCACCGTCAGAGGTGTCTGTTTACTTCTTCAACACAACCTTCCCTCCTGGATCCGTGACCTGCAACCAGGAGCACAGAAGAAAAGACTATTTGAACCCTTAATCCCTTAAGCACAGCCCCCAGAACCCTATTGTCACTCATGACCCAGTCCAGATTACTCCTGGCCATGTCGTTCATGCCCACATGGATAAGGAGCACGGGGTAGTGGTCAGAGGGGCAGACAAGCCTAGGGATTCTCCTAGAATCCCTAAACCATCCCATTATTGGTTTAATGGTTTAAACCATTCTAAACTGGCTTATACATCTGGACACCTGGGATGCCTGTACACGAGCTCAGAGGCTACTCTGATGCGCTGTAGTTACAGCACATCAGAGCAGACTTGATTAATCAAGTCTGCTGTAGCATGGTAATTACTGCACTCCAGCAACCTCCCACAACTCATGCATCAGCATCCCTGTGCTTCAAGATGGTGGTGGGGGCACTTGAAGGAGATTTAGTACAACAAGCTTTAGTTCAAGCTCTCTCACCACCATTTTGAAGCTAAGGGATGCTGATACACAAGACACTGTGGCATTTTAATTAGAGCGGCTCTTGGATCGGGTCTAACTAAAACAGCCCCCCATCCTCACAGCCTCCAGAGCACATGTAAAAGTGCCCTTGCAATTTAAATGCCATTTAAAATAGCCTTGTTGTCAACAGTCCCTTGACACAGGGAAGACAGTCTTTCAATAAATAAGGAAATCATTGTTGAGTCCATAGATGACTAAGGAAGCCAATCCAAGAGCCACGTGTTCAACTGCAGATGTGGCAAATAGTTCAGGGAAGAAGGAGTAATTCTGGCGATGTCTGGTCACACTCCTTTCCCTTTGTCTCCCTCATCTATCCACCTCTCTAGTGAGGTAAGTTTCCTTGCAGTGAAGAAGTCTGATAATAGTAACAAACTTTGGTGGGCATTCAAGTGTCATCAGGATCTTCCACAAGGCCTCACTGGAGAGTGAATCAAAGGCTTTATTTAAGTTGGTGAAGACAGTATAAAGATCTCAGTGTTGCTTGCAGCACTTCTCCAGAAGCTGCCTTGCAACATAGATCATATCTATTGTACTCTGAGCACTCTGAAACCATAATGGGACTTGGATAAACTTTCCTCACTAAGCAAAGTGAGTGATTGAAGAGAATGTGGGTGAGGATCTTCCCAGCTATAGACAGCAGTGTAATAAAAAGATAAATGCTGCAATCCAATCTATTTCCTTCCTTTGTATGATAATGATTCTGGCATCTCTCAAGTCACTGGGAATAAGTTAATGTTTCCAGATTTTCATAATTATAGCATGTAGTTTGTGAGAAAGCTTTTTCCCACCTTGCTTATAAATTTCAGCTAGTATTCCATCATGTCATAGAATCATAGAAGCAGGGTTGGAAGGGACCTTGTAGATCCTCAAGTCTGACCCCCTGCCTGGGCAGGAGGAAAACTGGGCTCAAATGACCCCAGCCAGTTAGGCATCGAGCCACTTCTTAAAGACCCCCAGGGTAGGAGCCAACACCACTTCCCTTGGAAGTTGGTTCCAGATCCTAGCCGCCCTAACTGTGAAGTAGTTCCTACAGATGTCTAATCTAAACCTACTTTCCAACAACTTGTGGCCGTTATTCCTTGTTATCCCGGGGGGCGCTAGGGGAAACAAGGTCTCCCCCAAACCCTTCTGGTCCCCCCTAGTGATTTTATAGACAGCCACAAGGTCCCCCCTCAGCCTTCTCTTGTGAAGGCTGAACAGGTTCAGATCCCTTAGCCTCTCATTGTAGGGTCTGCCCTGCTGTCCCCAGATCATGCGGGTGGCCCTCCTCTGGACCCCCTCAATGTTGTCCACATCCCTCTTGAAGTGGGGTGCCCAGAACTGGACACAGTACTCCAGCTGCAGCCTGACCAGTGTCATGTAGAAGGGGGAGGATCACCTCCTTGGCCCTGCTTGAGATGCACCTGTGGATGCACGATAGGGTCCGGTTAGCCCTGCCGACTGTGACCTCACATTGTCGGCCCATGTTCATCTTGGAGTCAATGATGATTCCAAGGTCCACATGCTTTGCTGTGTTTCATCTGCTTAATGGCTTTCAAGGCCCCTTGATACATTGGTGTTGCATAATAGATCTTGTGGTATTGTCTTCAACATTAGAATCTTGGTTCAGGAGCTTTTGAAAGTGCTTCTCCATCGTGTCCTGACAGTGGAGCTTTCCTTAAAGAATTGTTCCATTCTTGGACCTCAGAGTGTGCTTGGCCCATAGATAGCTTTGGTTGTGCTGAAGATACTAAGCATGTCATGGTTGTTTGAAAACTCCTGAATATCTTTTCCTTTGGTCTTTTTTTGCTCTTGAATTTCCCTCTGAGTCTTAGCTTTAATGTGGTGATGTGTCTAGCTCATGTTTGGAGTTAGTGATATTCTGCCAACCTTCGAATGCTCTCTTATTATTGGCAGTGACAGTTTAAATTTCCCTATAATTCTCATTGAACAAGTCCTGCTGTTTCTTTATGGAGAAGCCTCAAGATATTTTGCATTCCTCATGGTTGCCTTTTTTAATGTTCTCCCAGTAATCAATGGTGTCAAGATCTTCAGGGCAGTCAGAGAGTTTTCCACTGAGGTACTGCTGGAGATTATTGCTTTTAGCAGGGTCTTTCAAGCACTCAATATTGAACCTCTTCCTCCGTTGCATCTTTTGTCTCTATCATTTTGAGGAATAAAAAGGGACATGAAGGAACATATCAAATGATGATCTGCCCAGAAGTCATCTATACGGGTTACATCTCTGATAATATGGACATTGTGACAGTCCCAGGCATACAATATGACACAGTCAATCAAGTGCCAGTGTTTCGAGGGTGGTGCACCCATGATATCTTTCATTTGTTTCTTTGGCAAGATAAGGAGCTTGTGTTGATAAAACCATGTTCTGAACTCCTGCTCAGGAGAAGAATTCCATTTGAGTTGACTTTCCCCACATCCACCTTTCCAAATGTTCCTTCCCATGGCTCAGAGTCCCTTCCCACTTTAACACTGAAATCACCAAGAAAAAATTATCCTATCTTCCTTGGGGACAGTTGACAGGACTTGGTCAAGATAAGAACATAATTCTATTGTTTTGTTATCTGCATCAAAGGTCACTATGATTGTTGCATGTTGTCAGATGGTCAGTTCAAGACAAAGGGCCTTGAGACACTTTTTGATGCCAACTGGACATTCACATTCTGGCATCTGAGTAATAATATTGGTCTTGATAGAAAAACCAGTGCTGTGGATGTGTCTGTCTTTTTTACTTTTTCTTTACAAAAAAGGTAAAGCCACCACCATACTCTGTGAGACGCCCTTCTGCTGCATGTCTGGTCTCAATAAGTGTACCAATGTCAATATGAAATTGCACAAGCTCTCTGGTGACAAGTGCAGTCCTTTGCTTCAGCCAATCACCCTTAGGGTTGTCTATCAGGGTGCAGACATTCCAAGTTGCAAACTTCATTACTTGATTTGGACCACAGGCAGAGTGATTCCACTAGACCTAGTTTTCCAATAGGGTGAAATGAGACAGACTATGATTATGGCACCCTCTCTAGGCTCTTCCTAAGACAGGATGAGCAGAATGAATCTTAAATAAGCCTGCTAAATCATGATTGCAGCTGATAAATTGTACACCCATCTCAGTTCAAAGTATAAAACAACCATCATACAACCATCTCTTCTGTGTAAGTCTGTGACTAGGCTCTTCTGATAAATCACTGGCACCTGTCCCCATCAACACTTACCTATCGCCATAGGACTTGCTATTGAAGGAAGATGCCTGTACATGCCTTCTTTTAACATGAAGATGCTATTGCACATAAGCAACCACATGATAATTTGCATGAAGAAAACCATAATCCGATGGCAAGAAAAATCTGGATGACTGGAGGATTATATTCCACTGCAGCCTTCATCTGTCTTTGCATCCATTGTGAAGTTTTCTTTCTTCACCCAACTGCTTCACCACTGATGATTTTTATTTTTGGATTGCTATTAGTCTAGAAATCCCCCCCCCCCCACCCCTCCTTGACCTTAATGCCATGGGTGCCCCTACCTGGAGTAAAAAATTCCAGACTGCATCACTCTCAAGGTCATTGGTAGCACACACGCCTCTTCATGACATCAAAGTTGCAATCCTTGGGTGGTCAGTGTTGCAATCCTTGGGTGGGTTAAAATGGTCTAAGTGTTCTATGTGTCTGCACTCCCTGATACTGTTGTACATGGAAAATTATAATTCTCTCTGTACAACAGTACATGGTGTAGATCACCACAGCTCTAAAGTGTGTGGTATCCTGTCCAAAGGTCTGAGTAAACAAGTATACTCTCACAAACATCTCTCTTCTCTCTACACCCAGGTATGAAATCCATCACTGAATGTTTGAATTAACACCCTAGTGAGATAGCTCCTATTTTGGGCCACCCTGGGGTCTGAACTACAAATTCTGTCCAGCTAAAGCAGCACCCTCACTACAGCCCATGCCAAAGCCTTGAGGCTCCATAGGCAAGGGCTCTGACAGACTTGGATCCTCCTGTATCATGTACAAAGGCACCTACCACACAATCACCAGGAGATTTCACTTCTTCATCTATAAATGAGAATGTAAGTGGGATAGCTAGTCTGCTGGCTTCTACAGCTGGGTTTTTCCCCCAGTTTCCCAGCCACTCCTCTCAAATAAAACAGTCTTTAAGCACCAAAGTAGCAAACAAGCAAACAAAACAAAAACTTTCTGCCCTGTTCCAGGCACGAGGGGGAAACCTTTAGCTCTGGGTCCAAAACAGCAGCCTGGCCCCTCTGTGCACTAAGCTGTTAGCTTACACCTGCTTCCTTGCTCCTTGCCAACTGTTCCCTCAAGTTGCCTTCTCCCAAATCTCACCTCTGAGATTTTAAGTTTTCGGTGGGACACCCTCTCATTATCAGAAGGTGCTGCAGCTTAGCAGGGCTGGCTGCTCCTATTCAAGGAAAAAACTACCCTGTTACAGGGAGACAATCAAATGTGGCAGCATTTGAGAATGGTCAAGATACCGGGGGGGGAGGAGTGGGGTGGGACACGGCAAAAGGGACCTAACTGTAGGAATATATTACAGACCTCCGAATCAAGATGAGGAGCTAGATATGGAATTCTCCATAGAACTAGAAGAGGCTGCGAGAGCACAGGATATGGTCGTCATGAGTTACTTTAACTACCCAGACATCTCCTGGGAAAAACACTCAGCCAGATCTGACCAGTCACATAGATTCCTGACTTTTATCAACGAGCCCTAACTGTCTCAGGAAGTATATGGACCAACCAGTGGAAATGCCATCCTAGATTTCGGTTTGGCCAGGGGGGATGACCTGGTGAGTGATCTGAAAATAGGTAATCTAGTGGACAGTGGCCACAACACCATCACTTTCGCTGTCCATCGTAGGGCTGGGAAATCTGTCAGTAAGGTGCAAATTCTTGACTTTAAAAAAGCTGACTTAAATAAGCTAAAGGATTTAGTGTGTAATGTCCTATGGGATCGTGGACCACAGAAAAGAATTGTGGATGAAGAGTGGTCGTTCCTCAAGGATACAATCCTCAGCGCACAGAAGTTGTCCATACCTGTACACAAAAAAAAGGGGCACAAGGGCCAAGAGAACATCTTGGCTCAATAGGGAAGTCGCAGATCTTCTGAAAAAGAAAAGGGAGGCTTACCAATGATGGAAGCTAGGAATACATGGTTGGTCTACTTCTCTTCTGTGGCAGTTGCAGGAAGTGTTGGTGGTGGCAGTGGCAGTGCAGCAATCAGTCTTGAAACCAGGAAGGAAGGAATGTGGAGGGGAAACAGCGGATAGACAAGAGCATAGGAAGGTTTATTTGAAAACCACCAAGAAGGGCCTGCCATGAACACATGAACAGTATTCACTGGCAGGCAGAGAGAGCCTCCATGCTGTGCAGTGCTGTAGCAAGTGGGGGGGGGGGGGCAAGCGCCCCAGGCACCAAAGTGAAAGGGTGCCAACAGGTGCTGCCCAGCCAGGGTGGGAAACAGGATGGATCTGCAAGGACTTCGTCTGGGGGCATGGGAGGGGGAAGGGCAGCTCCCACTGCTGTGTGTACTTCCAGGCAAGAATGGGGGCATGTGCCCTCTGGATCTGTGCACTGGGTGAGAGCGAGCTGCCACTGTGGGCTTTGCCCCAGGCACCAAACCTCATTGCTACAGAACCTCAATCCACCCACCCTATTTACTTGAAAGTAAACATGCCTGACTCCTTCCCCTTATCATGTCACTTTTGTCTATTTTGGCATCCGCTACCACCACCACCCACCACAGTGGGGCCCAGCCTGGTGTCAGGTGTCCCTTACCAATGCAGACAAGTGCCAGTTGTGGAGGATGTTGTGACACCGTCTTGCAACTCCCGCGTCGGAAAGCAGCTCTCATCCTGCACTCGACTGCTGTACTGCACTCAATTCAGCCTCCACACCTTGACCACTGCAATCACATTCCTGTGCCCCTGATGGGCAACTCTCCCTGATGGGCTGTGACCTTCTGCCTCTGATCTGCTGTCTTCCTTCGCTTCAGACATCTCTTATCAATACAATGTATGCATACCCTGACCGCTGCTCCCACAATTTATAGGACTTCAGCGGGTCAGGAAAAGGTCACCCCTCCCCCCTTGTTTCGGTGCAAAAAACCAGTTGGTTCTGACATGCTGGCACCATACTGAAAATTGTTTTGCCAAAAAGTGCCAAAACCCTGTGCAAAAAGAGCACCCCAAGAAACCTGCTCCCCAAAAGAAAAAAACAGCAAGAGCACCAAAAGCCTTCTGCAATGGGGTAGGGGGGCACATTTTGGTAGCTTTGGAATCTGCTTAATTTTTCAGCTGCAGAACTTGGTGGGGTATGTGAGGTGAAATGTTTGTGGTCTCCCCCTGTACAATGTAGAGGAATCCTGGCAACCCACCACCCACTGTTTTTTTTCCCCTTGTGCTGGCTGGGATTGCCCAAGGAAGGTTGTCGAACAGGTGCATGACAAGAGGGTGCCTGAATTCTGCAAATTATCCTTCCCCCCACCCCTCCTTTCAGTGGTAAATATATAAATTGGTAAATGCATGCAGGTGCCATTCTGCAAAATTTCTTTGCTGGATGGGTTCGTGCTTAGATACAGGCTAAATTTCTTTCCTGGTAGAGAGTGAAAAATAATGCAAGGGTCAAATAATTCAAAAGACACTTCTGGTCCATATTGAGACTCATGCTTCACTTGAGGCACAGGAGTATTATATTTGCTCTGAAGACACAGTTAAAGAAAGGTGCAGTCTACCTTGTTCAATCAGGACCCTACTGTGACTCTCAAAACAAAAGCCATATTTTTTAATAAAACAACTAAGGAATAAAACAGCCAAGGAAATAATAGGTAAATGGGACATGTCTGGAGGGCAGAGATCCTGTATGCAGCTCAGCTAGGATTTTGGGCAGAGGAGCACCAAAAGGGGTTGTAGGTAAAAAGAGAGCCATGTACTGATGGGTATGGCTAGGATGGTGGTCCACAGGGTCCCAAAGGATACCTAGAAGTCACCCATGTGTCAAGGCACTACACAGAGATTGCAGGTAGCCCTCCCATCTCAGCTCACTCAGATCCACATCCTCACCTCTGCCCCTGCCCACCCCACCCTTGCCCTGACCTGGATGACAAGAGCACCTTCACCAGCACTCTGTCCCTCCCCTTGACTGAATACAGAGCTGTAACCCCAGGTGGGGCAGCGAGTGGGAGGTTCCTGTTTGTGCTGGCTATTGCACAAGGAAGGTTTGCTGGGTTTAAGAAAAGACATCACATCTACTAAAAGAATCTTGGCTGCCACAAGGAGGGTTTTACATTTCAAAGAAGGCAATTAGCAACTTCTCAGGCCGAGCTCCTTCTCTTTGTTCTCCTGGGAGCAGAAGGTGAGAGGGCCTTTCCTTTGTAAACAGTTTAATTCCCCCTCCACACTGCCATTGCACTGGCCTATGCTTGGGCTTTTTCCCCCCCTCCCCCAAGGCAGGTGAATTTGTGAAGGTGCCAGCTGTCTCACAACCAGCAATGTGATCAATAAAGACATGGTGATGGGGCTTTGGTGTGGCCCAAATAGGCCCCCATTGTCCATTCAGATGGCTCATTAATGGCCCATAATGTTCCCATAATAATCACACCCACTTGTGTCTGTGCCTGTCTTCCCCTAGTCCACGGAATCAGGGCCAAATGGGCACCCCTTTGAGAGGTATTAATATGGTAGCTATTGAGATATAGTCCTGTCCATCACACACTCCTGTTTCTGTGGGAGATGGGTCTTTTGTGGGGAGAGCTGCCTTGCAAGCCACTGTCTTTATTTTTTTGTACTGAGCGAGATGCCTCATGTCCATCTGATAGAATTTTTATCTCACTTTCAAATGCCAACCGGAAAAAAGCCCTCTTCTTCCCCATCACAAATTTAAATATTTTCTACATACTCTTTTGACAGTAAGACATGTTTCTATCGAACATGCTAAAATACACATTGCCAAAGATGCATATTTGCTTAGGTTGGGATGGCAACTTTCATTTCCCTTGTCTTCCACATTCCCAGAAAACAAAACAGATATGGTGGAGACATTCTGCTTGTTCCTACTACAAACATGTGGCAAGTCTGCACACCTAATAAACACTGCTGAAGTACTATTTTGGCCACCTGATCTTATTCCCTTGCTTGACCTTTATAGGAAAAAATTCCTTTTCTGGGAACTACATGTCACTTAATAGACATGCTTCTTCAAATATTAAATATAAATCAGCAGCTGATGCTTCTAAACCTAGAATATGAAGAAGGTCAGAAACTTCCAGCCATCTTCCTGTGCTGACTGGATTATGGTTAAAGTGCTCTAACACAACCCTGCATTTTTCCTGAAGACGGTTCTTTCACAATGGTCAATATACCATAGAAGACAGTTGTGGCCTTGTATGCAATTCCATTCTAATCTGGCAGAGCCAAATTTGATCTTGAAGGGGCTTTAGACAGCACTCACATCCCAGTGCAATCCCCCTCGGGGGGGGGGGGGGGGGAGAAGGGACTCATTCACCAATCGGAAAGGATTTGCCTCAGTACTCCTGTAAGCCATGGTGGATCACAGGAGCTGGTTCACAAACATTTGTACCGTGGGTGGGTGGGCCGGCAGCATGCATGATGCACACGTGTTCTGCTGCCTGGCTTGATGGAGAAAGGACACTATGCAACCAGAGTCCCCGAGACAGTGATCGGCAGTGTTGTCGTTCCCCCTTTTATAATAGCGGACACTGCTTATCCCCTCAAGCCCTGGCTCATGAAGCCTTATGGAGGGCATGTCATGGACCCACAGAAAATGAGATTACTATATGAGCAAATGAGCATTACCATATGAGCAAATGCAGGATTACTGTTGAATGTGCCTTTGGCTGACTGAGAACATGATGGAGGGCATTTAACTGCAGACCCTAGCTGGAGTAAGAAAACATCACAGCCTTTGTAGTGGCAGCCGCAAGCTGCATAATATTTGTGAAACCCAGAGGTAGGTTTTCAGCCAGTCATGGGCTGATGAAGTGCAAGAAGCAGCAGTGGCCAGACAGAGATGTGGGAGAGCAGCACACAACATGAGACAATATCAACATGGAGAAGCTGGTTGGGTGGCCCTTGTACAGGATTGCCTGGCAGCACATATTTTGGGCACTTCCAACAACTAGCAGTGGTTGTTTTTCTTTAAAATAATTTTTTGCCTTTTTACAACAGAAACAATCTGTCTGTCTGCAATACATTTTGGTGAAAAGTGGCAGGGAGTATGTTTCAGTTTGGGTAGGGACATAGGTGACTGGTAGGAGGGGCACATTTCCCCCCCCCTCCCCCCGACAGGGCTGTCCCTCCCGCCAATATGGCTGATGACAGCTGTGGGTGCTCAACATGCTTCCCCTGACAGGGCTGTCCCAGCTGCTGATGCCACCAGTGGCATCTGTGGAAGCTCGCCAGCTCTGCCCCCACCACCGACGCCGCTGGCAGCTTCTGCATGTGCCCCCCCAGACTCAGGAGGCACCAGTTGCCCAAGGGTGGGGGGAGGTACCAGGGGTGGAGATTGAGCAGAGTATAGAGGGAGGGGTTGGAACAGCTGCCTGGACTGGGGTAGGGAATTTTTGTTCACAGGCTGGCTGGCATTGGTCCAAGGGCAGGTGAGGGGCACAACCAACTTATTGCCCAACACTGCCTAGCCACCCTGCATCATGTCCTGCAATGGGTTAATTAAACCTCTCCTTGGCAGGGTGGTGGCAGTGGGGCAGGTAGGGGAGATAGGGGAGTTATAAGCAGCCTATGGAGGGACAGGGGGGTGCATTTGCCTAGGTTTTGGGGAGAACAAAAATCTTCCTAAATGTGTCTGCTGCATCCAGCTGCTTCTTACCCACCTTTTATATCCAACTGCAAAGAATGATTTTTGGAGTAAAAGAAAACTCTCCGTTTGCTGCACCATAATTGTTTACTGATGTGATGAGATTCTGAGATGCATCTACATGTGGAAAGATTGCAGGGGGGGAGATGCGGGAGCAGTGCAGTCCACAGTCACCCCAACATTTCACAAAGCCATATGCCATGCAAAACATACAATCACAAGGTGCAAAGCTCTGTGAAATGTTGGGGTGACTATGTGCAGGTATTCATGGCATCACTGGGCAGAGGGAAGGGAGGGGAAGGGGGAAGCAGCCCCTGTCAGGGGTCCCCATGGAAACTGTTCCAAGCCTGGACAGCTGGGGGATGCTGGGAAATATAGTCCTAAAAACACAGAAAACTAACAACTGTCAAACAGACCTGAGGTTTTACCCCCCACCCCACCCCACCCCATCCCACCCCTCACACTGTACTATTACTACAACATGTGTAATAAGCATTAGTGGTACACATCTGTTTTGGCAAGACACCACCACCTACCACCAGCACCAGCCGTAATCGCCACCAGTGATGTGGAGGAGGAGCCGGGGAGGCACCCACTCCTCTCACCCTATAGAAATTTATATTTCTGATATGATATAGTTTTAAAAAAAATCATATATACATTTACCTTATTTTCTAAAATGGGAGTTCACACTGTTCAGGGGTGTAGGAGGGGATCCCTGAAATGGAGACCAGACAGAGCCTAGGGGGATTCAAGTGGCATGGTTTTGGGGTAACCAGTTTGGAAGGGGCAGGGGTGTTAGCATGAAGCTCCCAGGCAGTGAGGCTGCCACCGTCGCCTCTGAGCTGCCCAGCGTGCAAGCTCCAGGTGGGCAGCAGCAGCAAACACTGCCTGGTGTGGCAAGCGGAGGGGGCCGCAGCTGCTGACAGCGTGTGCAGCCCCGATGGGCGAGCCCGGAGCCGGCATGGAGCCAGGTTACAAGCTGGTGCTGAGCACAGGGGAATAGCGGCCCCTCCCCTGCCCCATGTCCAGCACCCCACTCTACAGCCACTCGCAGCCTGCATGAGGCTGCCTGTGCCTGCTCAGGACAGCCCCATGCAGGCTGTGAGTGGCTGCAGCAGGGAGCACAGGCCATGGGGCAGGCGAGGGGCTGCTTTTCCCCCGTGTTCTGCACCAGCTCCTTCCCTGCCAGCGAGCAGGGAGTCAGGGCTATGTGCTGCCCCCTGCCTGTACCATGGGGCTGGGGGGCACTGGTAGTGAGCAGGAGTGGGAGCACAGGGCCAGTGCCGGCAGGGCCTAGAGCAGGGCGGCAGGGGTACAGGGTCCCAGCCAGCAGGGGCTCTATGGAGCCGAGCCAGCTCCCCTGTCTCCCTGCTGGTGCAGCCCAGC
This sequence comes from Alligator mississippiensis, assembly GCF_030867095.1. Classification (NCBI taxonomy): domain Eukaryota; kingdom Metazoa; phylum Chordata; order Crocodylia; family Alligatoridae; genus Alligator; species Alligator mississippiensis. Next base: position 23,543,494 of record NC_081829.1, read on the forward strand.
CTCGCTCCACAGACCCCTGCCAGCCTGTGCCCTGCTCTGGGCCCCACCGATGCCGGCTCTGGGACATTGGTCCCAAGACATTGGGACATTGGTCCCAAGATGGTGACCAGGGGGCACCTGTCAAGGGGCGGGGCTACCCATGCAGACCTCAACAGCTTGCCAAAACTGGGTAAGTGGCCCTCCACCCAAAATAAATTGCCCACCCATTGCAGGAATACCCGTGGGTCTGACTATGGGATGAGCTTGTGCATGGAGGCTATGGGCTAAAATCCTGTGATCAGGAAGGCACCATTTGCTCTGAAAGCAAATGAAAGTGTTCCACCCTTTAATTGGCCAAGTCATTCTTCATTCCTGGATTGAACCAGGGGCAGCTTATGGGGTGACAGTGCCACTGTAAACCTGGCCAGGGCATGGCCGAGGTGGTGGGGGGTGTGGGTGTCCATGCAAGTGAGCAGATGATTGATTCATGTAGGGCAGGCTGAACTGCAACATATGGTTTGCAATACCTGGCATCCAAAAACACACATTACACCCAAGTACCTAAAAATTGCAGGTATCCTCTTTCTCTCCTATCTGCAATTCGAAGTGGCATCTGGTGGACAAAGGAGCTCACTACACAAAAATTGCAGCAGCATCTGGTGGACACAGAGGCTCATTACACATCACTGAGTGAATTTCAGTTTACACGCAACAGATCCATGGATACATCGGTTTAATTTGTGGTGATCCAAAGTAAAATACATCAGGATGTGTTTTACTTTGAATCGCAAAGGACATTTAAATAGCCCCGAAAAAACCCTCATACATGTAAACTGTAATGCAGTCAGATCACAAAAAAGGGCAATTTTTGCCGTCATGTGTACAAACACCCTAAGAAATTACATGGGCTGAGGAGCTGATTGGTAGAACTACCTTGAAATTAGCACAAGATAATAAGGGTGTGCATGTGGAAGTTATCACAGAGTAGCTGATACACAGTAAATTCACAGCCTAGCTTGCCTTGCAGTAACTTATTCATGTAGCCAGACCTTAAGATGCTATGTAAAACATTCCCAGTGGAATCAAGGAGGGAGCTGTAGCTATCAGAAACTTCGTTGTCAGGCTCTACCAACAGAACTTTCCCAGCAAGATGGCCCTGATAGCAACAGAAATCAGAGGAAGTAGGTCATGGGTTTCTCCCTAAGTCAAAATAACTTATCCCAGATGATATGAATAGCCAAGCCAAGCTAAGAACAGTCAGCTCAGAGGAAGACGCAGAAGTTTATACACTCAACAAGAAAACCACTGTTACCCTCACTGTGTTCTTGGTTTCCTGTCACACACAGTTGCATTGCAAAGGACTTATATGGCTTTGGTCATTGCAATGGCTTGCTGCACTCCACCACCTCTGACCTACTTTGCAGTTCCATTAGCACAGCACAGTATCCAATGTAATGCAGAGTTGTAACAACTGGAATCATAACTGCTGACTGCATAAATTTTGCAAATCATAAGAGATTGCTTAGAAAAGCCACAGCTTCTGGCAGGAACATTTGCAAACAAGCTTCAATGAATGGATCTGAGTTTAATAAAGCTCCAGCAGCAGCCAAGTTATGAAAGTTTAGGAACATTTATACTTATGCTGTGCTGTATCCTGCTAACCTCCCAAGCTGTTTTCCCTGGTTTGAAAATCATTGATAAAAATGAAACTCTATATGCTAACTAGAATAATAAGATCAGTGTATCCATGGGTATAATTCCTTTCTTTTCTTTTTTCCAAACTTATGTATATGATTTGCAATGGAACTAGTAAGAAAAGAAGACCATCGCTACATTTCATGTTGCATTATAGAACTATAGCAATTCTTGGACAACACATACTTAAAATCCATCAGTTTTGCTAATTTTATACACTGTTGGGCCAGAGAAGGCAGGAGGGGGATATCTGTATATCCTAGGTCTTCTTGATGCTTTTGTCCTTTCTTGTTCCCATTCTAGCCACAAAGAAAGGACTGTTGTAAGGAGCACTTCCCTGCTTGGACTGTGTCCCTATCCTGGCTTTCAGTTTTTTCCATGAGGCAAGTTATCTGTACGCTCCTGAACTGTGTGAGAAAGTATCAGGGGCTCCTCCTTTTCCCAAGATTCTGTCAGACCCCCCTCGGCTGCTGTTACAAGGTAGGAGAACAATTTCCTGCTTTGAAATGAAGAAATTTCTAGGTCCAGGAGCTTCACAGGTTTAAGAAGGGACCATCATCATAGAATTACAGAGACATATGGCTGGACGAGACCTCGAGAGGTCATCTAATTCAACTCCCTGCCTGAGGCAATAGATTTGGATAGGTCAGTTTAGATAAGGATGATCCTGCCTCATTTCGGGGGTTGGACTAGATCGGGGTGAGCAAAATATGGCCCACAAGCTAGGTCCAGCCCACAGAGGGACTTTGTCCAGCCTGCTGTGGGTCCCTTGGTTCCATTTGGCCCAGGCACCACCCGGCTGTGGCACGTCCTGTCTGCAGTCGGACTGGGGCAGCTCCACAGTGGGACTGCCTTTCTAGGCAGCCCACGCAGCAGTGATGCCTTCCACCTGCCACTGCCACCGGCCCCAGCCCCACGGTACTGGCAGGGACCCATGCTTCATCGCCCCAACCCAGCATGCCCCGCGCCTGCTCTGGACTTGCCTGTCCAGGCTGAGCAGCAGCAGTGGCCAGGCAGAAACAATTGCTTGGCGTGAGAAAAAAGTGTCCCCTCCCTCTTACCACTGCCAGGCTGTTATCACTGCAGCCACCTGGAGCCTGTGCCACACCAGACTGCCCTGCGTCTCCAACACTGCCACCTCTGGGCTACCTGGCGGGGCAGCAGTGACAATGCAGAGCAGCCACAGGGCAGCCCAGAGGCAGCAGTGATGGAGAGCCCCCCACAAACCCCATGCCTACCCACTTACACCCACACCTACCCTTACCCTCTATACCCCTGCAATATACAAGAGTAAGACTTTGTTTTGAGCTGTTATGTAATCACCTCTACATACATGAAGCAAACACAAATCAGGACAAAAATACATATTTTTTAAATAAAATTAAAATATGTTATTGTGGATGTTTGATTTTTAGTAAATCATTTCTTTTTTTTTTCTGGTTCCAAGATGGCAAACCTCCTTTCCAAAAGGAGTACTTCCATGGGCAAGGGGAGGGATTTCTGGTGGCAAAGGTCAGGGGATAGGGGGCGGGACTTCTAGTCCTATGATGGTGACCAGCGGTCCTTGTCATGGGTGGGGCCACCCTTGCTCACCAAAACTCATTAAGCAACCCTCTAGCCAAAATAATTGCCCATCCTGGGACTAGATCTCTCAAGGTACCTTCTAGCCCTAATTCACTATGGTTCTATGATTCAAAGCATCCATTATGATCAAATACTCTGATCCATAGCATAACACAAACTAAAGAACAACATGTAGTAATGTCTGCATCAAGCCCATCCTTTCTGAATGAATTGAAAAGTAGCTTTTAGGAAGAAATCCATGGCCTTGATTTTAAAAACCTCAGTAACAGAGAATCCTCCATGTCCCTGGGCAAATTAAGTTCATAATTAATTCCCTTTACTGTAAAAAAAACTGCATTTTATTTCTACTCTGAATTTGCCTGGCTTTGACTTCTAATGTATGGAACCAAGTATACTAATGTTTGATAAACAAGATCCCTCTAGGATCAAACCTTCTCCCTGGACACCAAATCATGTCCCAAACATCTCCTGGAAGAGCAAAACAGACTGAGCTCCTGAAAGGCAGCTCTCCAGATCCACATATAATTCATCTGTGTTACATCATTATAAGGTTTAATTGAAGATTTTCCTTACTTGTCAACCAACGAGATCTGAAGGAAAACTCAGTTTCCTGTCACTTTCCCTAGGTATTGCCTGCATAGAGTGCCTGGGACCCTGTTTTGTACCAGTCCATTCATTCCTGTGTTAAACATACCTTAGTAAAACAGACTCTTGGACAATCAGCCTTCATTTCAGCAATCTCCGGGATCTATGGCCCAGCATCTCTGTATCACTTTACATCCCCCAACATATACCATAAACTGACATGGTCTGTTTTACATTTACTGCAGTTTACAAAGCTCTTTTGCCTGGCTGCTTGCAAAATTTCTAGTGATAGACGTAGCTCAGTGCCAAAAATCAGAGCTGACTGCTGTGCCTTTCTATAACAAAGACATCACAACCTTTTCTTTTCCTATTATTATTGAAACTATTATTATTATTATTATTATTACCATTGGTTCTCAGTTGCCAGGCTTGTAGAACTAGAGTAATAAGTAAAAGATGCCTGACTTGGGCTCCTGGGGAGTGAAAGCAGAAATCTTCCCTTGTGTTTCCTGTGTTTAAAAGCTTGAGTCATTCTCTCTGATACTAATCCTTGGTCAGGAATTTATAAAACTCCATGTTGGAAAGTTGTCTCTCAGCTTTCTTTATGAATGCTATGCAACCTACATTCCCCAGTGGGTTAACTGCCTTGTTTATCTCTATCTATTCAACCAACTTTTCTCTCTCTTAACAGTGGCCCCTTCCCTTATACTTTGCTCAGCCTTTCCCAATGTGTTTACATTCCTTTATATTTAGCACTCTCTGCTTTCTCAGAATCCATTCATAGCATCTGGTGAAATAGGCTATCAACAACAAAAGCTCATACCTTTCTGAACCAGTATATTCTCTGCAGCGCCATGCTGCCCTGACTCAGGCCTGACTTCAGACTAACACAGTTCACTGCTTTTCTCAATTACTTGTCCTGCTGTCCCACTAACAGAGAAAGAACCTTCTAGGTAATCCTTTCTGTCCATGGGACAGCACCTTTTTGAATGAGTGACATGGTTAACTTCATTTCCAGCATGCTAAAGGTCTTCAGTTGTTTCCATTCATAGACAACTCTACTGATTTCTGGATCTGAACAGATTTGGGGCTTTGTTCCTGCAGTGCAGTGGTGCTCAACCTTTATGGCTGGCAGGCCAGATGGGCAGTGCCCAGGCCATCCATGGGTCAGATCCGGTTGATGGTCCCAATCCAACATGGGGTGGTTACAGTAGGGCCCCATTCAGCCTTGAGGAGGGAAGCAGGGGGCATCCCTGTTCCAACCAGGCTGTGCAATGGGGAGGAGGCATGGCCCAGTCCCCCAGGAGGAAGGAGTTTTAGCTGGCCCATACCCAGCCTCATAGGGAAAGGGGGCATGACCTGACCCCAAATTACTGTATGGGGTTTGGGAATTTGGTAGCATGAGAAGGTGGCCGTATTTATTGCTACCAGTCCCCTGCTAACCACCAATCTTAAACAGCAAAGAAAACACAAGCCCCTGAGCTATAACATAAATTCAAGCTGCCTGGCTATAACATCATTCAAGCCACACCAGGGGTGCTCCATCCCTCACCAGTATCAGGGGCTGTACCTGCAGTCAGACCTTTCCCCTTTGGTTACTTTGGGAGAGCTCCTTCCCCCTTGGCTGCTGGCAGGGAACTTCTCTCCTGGCCTCAGCCCTGGGGTTTATATGTGAGCCAGGCCCTGCCCCTTCTGGTCAGCTGACCGCTGGCAGATGTGGGTCACTAGCTCACTCTGGTTGCCCCTGGTAACCATCAGCTGGGGCTCCCCACTCACTGCTAGGGCTCTTTCCCCAGCAGTTTCCGCTCTTCAAAGGAGCAGGACACCTAGTGCTCTGCGACACTTACACTGTTCTCCTAACCCAACATATCTCCTTCTCTTACCTGCCAGTGGACCAGTTTCAATAATAAGGCTAGCAAAGGGCCTGAGTGGGTGTGTCTACATGAGACACTAACTGCACAGTAGCCTAATAATACTGCTCAGTAGCACATCACAGTACAAACAGTGTAAATATGCTACTGCATAGTAATATTAAGCTACCGCACAGTAGAATCACTAAAAAGGCATATGCCAGCACTACCGTAAAGTAATGCCAGTTACTGTGTATTAATTTAGTACTTGATTATACAAGTACTAACTGAGCAGTAACAATGGTGCATTAATGAATGTGTAGTTGTATCTAGTAATGCTTAGCTCATTGCCTAATGGTTAGAGCACTGTGCTAGAAAGCAAAACACAGTGGTTCAAACTTCCTCTGGAGGAAGGGGTCTTAGCAGCCATCTTTGCTATTCCCTAGGAATGTGGGGTAACTACTAGGCTATTAGGTTAAAAGGTGGGAGGACTCCTTCCTCCTGGATCTTACAAGTGATAATCATGGGGTTTTACTCCATTAAAATGTAGGGACTTGCCTACCCTTCTGCACATCCCTGGGTGATCCTTTTTTTTTTTTTTTTGCACAGCTGCCTAGTCAGAGTACAACCCTACTGAGACTGTCATTTTAGTGCACAAACATTTCTGCACCCAGACGTGAGCACAAACTGTGGGTAAATGCCCCAAATGGCAGTTATTTTAGCTGTATGCACATTACTTAGGTGCATAAAGAGAAATAGGATTTAGCCCTTAGCATACTCAAGTTGGGCTGTGAATCATGAAAATCTCCACAAGGCATGATGGAGGAGGGGTTACATTATCAAAAAAAGGGATCAAATGACATTAAAAATTGTAGAAAAATGTAAATTAAAATGAAAATATTTTTATGAGAATATTTTTCTCAAAATTTTTCACAAGGGAAAGAATTCCCCAGCCAATTCTAATCTAATGGGAATTTCAGCTTAGCTACTGTCTGTAAAAGCAAATAGGAGAATGGTATCCCAGTCTTGGCAGCAATCTGAGCATCACGAAGTAGCCACAGATCTTTCATCTCAGCTATGGTTTCTACAGCAGCTTGCATGTGCAGCACCCAGCACAGTGGAGCCTGAGGCTGGGTCACGCTGCTGTTCTTATTTCCTCATGATTTTATTTTCCAGCTTGTCTTTTCAGACTCTACATCTTAAAACACTGTTTATTATAGATGTGCTTGCTTTATGGTGAAAGTGAATTAGCTAAGACAGAGAACTACCTTACCTATAGCCCAAAGGGGAAAAATATTGACCAACCATATCTGTGGTGCCAGAACATCTCTGCAACCCTGCTTCCAGCCTGGGCAGTGGAAGGAAAATGTACTGACTGACCCTAATAAGGGCACATTAATACATCATAAGCACACTAATGCCTCACAAGATTTACACAGAGACTTTCCAACTGCAAATGCTACTGCTGGGTCAGCTGCTTACACTGCCAGAGTACCTAATACTGATGGTGATGAGTAGTCTGCAGTTCTAGTTCAGGACCTGGAGCACATTGCTGCAAAGGAAGTTTGTGAACATGAATCCCACAGCACTAGCTCACAGCAACATTTAAAAGCCCTGGCTTCCTAAGTGCTGCACAGCTGCCAAAAAGGTCTAGGCCAGGTATAAGTTACTGACAAACTAGATTTTAAAAAAGACACTGCAGAGTTACTGACTTGTTCCCCTTCTTGCATACAGTATTGCTTCAAAAGAGACTTCTGTTTATCTGAAAAGGCTCAGAAGTGACTGTTCATGCTCTACAAGTTCCTACCTAGAGAAAAGACAAAATAGGGAGCACTTCATTCTTTAATATGACAGAAAACGGCAGAACAATATCCAGTCACCTGAAGCTGTGGCTGGACAAATTCATAGGGGAAGAATGAGAGAGATCAACCACTGGAACACCACATCAAGGGCCATGGTAAATTGTCCAGTGCTTGTGTCTTACACCATCTCAGACAATACTAAAGAGTGCTGTCAGTAGAATATGCTCTACCCACTTAGTCCCATCTTATGCACATCCCATGCCAAAAAAATGTCTTGTAGACACTTCTACCCAAGTAAACACCAAGCCATTGACAGCTTCCCATTAAGCGTGATGCTCCAACCAGTTATATATCCACCTTACAGTACTTTCATCTCATTTGTATTTCCTCAGTTTAGTAATGAAAATGTCATAGTGTCAAAAACCTTACTAAAATCCAGGTGTATCACATCCACTGTTCTCTTCCCATCTATAGAGCCTGACCCTAGAAGGAAATCAAGTTGGTCAGGCATGACCTGCTGTTGATGAATCCATGATGGCTATTCCTGATCACCTTGTTATCCCAGTGCTTAGAAAAGGACTCCTTGGTCCCCTTCCCTTCTCTGACATGCTTTGAATAGCAATAAAAAGACTAGCAATGCTGGCATTTTCCATTATCTTATTTAGTAGATTACAGAGGAGCAAGTATTGCTGAGATCTAAATGTCCAGTCAGTAGCCATACCATTCACTGCAGGGGGGTCACAACTGAGGTGTCTCTCCCATGCTGAGCAACAATTGCCTTTTTGAATGTCCAACTGTGTTTGTGGATAAAAGTAGACTTGGTCTTTAGACCTGAATTAAGCCAGACTGCTGAATGAAATTGGGAATTGGATACAACTCAAGAGGAGCATCTACACGAGACACTTTACTTGAGATGAGAGCTAAGCACTGCATAGTGAGTGTCACTATCTACTAGGGCTGCATGAGGCTTTGGACAGAGCTTCAGATCTGGAGAAGCTTTGGACGCTTTGGGGTCTGAAGCAGCACACAGCAGTGAGATGAGTTTGGCTTTCAAGAATTTGGGGTGAAGTTTCCCCTGAACCCCTGCACCAATATTCTTGAAACCGGGCAAGTTTAATGCTCTCATCAGAGGCTACAATCCCTGAAAGTGTCATCCAAATCAGACAGGAAACAACAAAGTTATAGATATTTAATTGATTCCCCATTATACCCTATGGCTGGATCTCTGAGGAGGCTCCTTTGGAGCCACTTTGGCCAGATCAAGGCAGAAACCCAGTCTGTAGCTCTGGATCAGGTCACGGTCATCCAAAGTGCCTGGATCCGAAGCCAAATCGGATCACTGCCAACTCGCACAGGTCTACTGTCTACACATGCAGATGCTTACTGCACAGTAATTTGCTGTAATTGAAAGTAAATTAGCTACCTGTAAATACAAGTAGCAAATTTATTCTAGATTGCTTACTGTGCAGTGTGGCATGTGTAAATGGCTGACTGGAAGGAAATGTGCTCCCGTCAGCAGGCTAGCAGGGGGTGGGAGATTGTTCCCTGCTGCTGGGGCAGGCACCACAATGTCCCCCTGCCCTGGCAGCAGAGAGCTCTCAGCCCCCACTTCCTGATCACAATCAGGGAGCAGAAGTTGGGAGATTCTTTTCTCCCAGCCCTGGCACTGTGGTTGCAGGGCCTGTGCTGGGAGACAATTATCTCCCACCCCTGACCCTATAGTTGCAATCACAGAGCACAGGGTGGGAGCTCCCTGCTGCCAAGGCAGAGGGTATTGTCCGCACCTGGGCTCTTGTGGCAGAGTTTGACCCAGCAGCAGGCAGCTCCCAGGAGCAGGGAGCAGTATCCCAGACCCTGTGAGGAGACAGCTGTCCTCTGGCCCTGTGCTCCCTGCCAGCCTTGGGCTAGCACCCAAGGAGAGTCTTGAGCTCCCACTGGCTGCTGCAGGGGCCCAGTACAGGTCTTCAGGAAGTGGGAGCAGTCTGCTACTAGGAGCAGCAAATCTGCTCCCGTGTCCCTGTACGTGCAGCCCCTTGCCCCCTCCAGCCCTGCCAGTGCCCCTCACTCACAGCCCTCTGCCTCCCAGCCCTGCTGCCCATGCAGCTCTCTGCTGCCCCCAAAGAACCCCTTTCCCCCACTGGAGGAGTAGGCACCTCCCCCGCCTCCCCACCCTGCTGCAACCTGGCACTGGAAGGCACCTGCCTCCCTTGCACACCTATCTCCTCACACACCCCTGACACACACATACCACAGTCCCTAAGGCCTGGCCTTAACTGCATGCAGCTGCCATGGCTTACAAGCAGACACACGTGATGGCCCTCCCCTGCTCCGCCCAGCCCCAAGCAGCTCCTTGCTGAGGCAAAATCCTGGACATTGTTGATCGATGGATAAATGCAGTTAACTACAACAATGACTTCAGTTTTACATCCATAATTCAATGGGATCTTATAGGGTTTTCAATCTAGGGCAATTCCAGATGTGCCCCAGTGAAACAGAGATCATGATCTGGTCCAAAGAGACAGTTATGTACAGAACCAGTAGGTTCCCCCCAGAGTCCCCCACTTATATCACCAATCTGTTTTCCCATTTTTGACTTACTGTACAGATATTTCGCTCATGGAATATTTCCAGTTGCCCCTGTTGCTTACAATTTAGCAAACACACAAGTCAGTAAATTTTCTGCTCCTTCTACTGGCACCACAGTTGTAGCCTGATTCTTATCTCAGACAAGGTAATGACCCTTTATTTCCCACAAGGGTCATAAAAGGCCTCCCAGCTCTTCAGGAAAATAGCTGAAATTCCACAGAAAGAGGGGTCTGAACCAAGGGAGAATACATGACTCTATAAATAAACAAACTCCCGATCATTTAGTTTTTGCCATTTTGTATTTCACTCAACACAGGACAATTCTGGCAAGACAAATGAACTGTATTTCAGTCAGTAAAACCAGCCAGTTGGTCATGAGATTAATATGGAAAGTGCAAACTGACATGCATATTGAAAGCAAATAGAAGAGGCAGGAGTTCAAAGTCTCAAACATGGCTTAATTGGCTTGGGAAGATTCATGTCTCATTTACCTGCACAGAAACAGACACATAATAACGATAGATGATATTCCCACCAAAGGATTAACTCTGTATATATTTCATATTCAAATAATGCACATGGCTCTTAAATTCCAAAGAGACAAATTGTCTATAGAGCCGGTATATAGTAAATACAGATCTCAGCACCTAAATGTATCACATGCTCAGAAACATAGCAGGCAGCTCTACACCCAGGGCAGCCACAGATACTTGGGGCAGTATGGGCTGCTTCTGGGCTGATTGTGACAGCACAATGAGCAGCCACTGTAGCAGTTGCTATATTTCTGCCTCCCCTCAGTTAGTACCAGGGACTTCTACTCCAGCCCCTTTCTTTCCCTGACATCCTTTATAATACTGTCACAGGCTGGTTAGGACTTGTCCTGTTCCAGTTCCAGGTGCCCATTCATTCATTCATTCATTCTGAATTTAGTGTAATTCTTTTTTGATCACATCCAGGTCTATTGACTCTCCTGTGTCCAATCTAGAGCAGGGGGTGGCAACCTATGCCCCGCAGGCCAGATCCAACTTTCAAAGAGGTCCAGTCCAGCCTGCAACGGGCTGATCTGGCATGGGGGATTGGTAACATGGAGCTGTGCCGTGCCACCCATCCCCTCCTGTAGCACTCCCCTCTACTTCAGAGTCTGTTACTCTGCCATGTCTATACTTACCCTTGCTGCAGAGGGGTCAGGAATCTGCAGCAACAGTGTGTACTGGCTGCTTGAATAGAGGGAAGGGAGGACACTCCAGCCCACAGCAACAGCTGGGTCACAAGCTCAGACTGTGACTCACCAAACACCAAAAAAGACTTCTGACCCCTGTTCTAGAGTATTCTGGTGGTTACATGCAGACAGCCAAGCTGGCTGTATTATAGTAAAACCTGGATACTTTGCAGGGTTGGACTCTTTACCACCCTGTGGAGATGGGGGATTGTTAAGTATCCAGAAGTATGCACAGCTACAGCAGACAGCTGAGCAGGATTGCTGAGGTGCTCCAGCTAAGCAGTTTGATGTAGCTTTTATGTCAAAGGTGTTGCTTCTTCAGTTAGCTGTGCAGGACCATTGACAAGCTTGAGTTGAGTAGACCAGCAGCATCTTATGAAATAGAAGCCATGTCAGGCAGCTGTATGATATGTCATTAATGTGACAATATACAAGCAGGTTGTAAACCACCCCATTACAAATGATCTAGCAGGGAATCAAGTTTTTTGTTCTAGCTGTATATTTATACTGTTACTTAGTCCTGCCTTCCAGGCCACCTTCTAACCCAAACCTACCAACCATCCATATTAAGACATCCTAGCTTGATACCTGGCAGCAGTCCAACCCATCCGTGGAAGATTTGCTGAACCTCAGGGCCCAAGGTTAAGCTACTTCTCTTTCACACCTCCTTGCAGAGTATTCTAACTCACCATCATCTGACTTTTAGACTAAGTCACTGAAAACAATGGAGAAGAGAACATACTTATTATCTTCTGTATTTACAGTTCTTTAGAGACTCAGAGTGAAACAGAATTGCATTTAGGAGCCAAAACCCACTCACAGATACCCAATAAATGGAATAGAATCTGGACCGGGAAGTCAGTCAGCAGCAAACCCACAATTCTCGGTTGACTTCCAGCCTTTCTGCACCCCAGGTCCTTCCCTAGTGCCCATTAGAACCAAGCCCAGGCAAGAAGTAGCAGCAGACTGATTCCTAGAAGGGTCATCAGAATCAAGGGGCCCACTACTTTTCTCTCCTTGTCTGCTTTGGGTACAGCCCTCAAGAGGTAATGTATAAATGAAGGGAAGCAGCGCATGTCACTTGGAGTAGTTGAGGGCAGTTCTAGGGTTGACCCTCAATAGCTATGTAGACATATCTACAGTCTCCAACCGAGCCATATAACACTTAGTCTTTAGGCACAAAATGGATTTCCTGAGAACATATAAGGAAACAATAACTAGTTATGGAGATAAAATGTATTGAAAAAATAAGAAATTTAGAATATGTATCAAGCCTGGAGCTGTTTGAAAAAATATGTTTGACAAACAAAATATGTCTTATGTTGTGGGTCAAATTTTAAGGTTTTTTTTCAAAATTATTTGTGAAATATATTTGATTTTTGAAAATAGAAAAATGTTAAGTTGGCCCATATTTCTCTTTCCTTTCTATTTTTATCCTCACACCCTATTTTCCAGCAGAAAAAGAAGAAAGGAAAATAAACAGAAAGATATATAAAAATGAAAATCCAATAAATGATAAATGCTTTAATTTGGAGTCAGATAAGCTGTTTTTCTCTCTTCAAGCAGGAGACCATGTCAGTGTGAAGTTTGCTGTTCTCTATGTCTCTTTCTCTTCCCCTTCTCAGCTCCTGCCTTCCAGTTCTCCCTTCTCAGTACCAGCTATTACCTTCTTATCCCTGTCTGCAACTATGATTAAACCACTCTTTCCACAAGCCCCTTCTCCTCCTGCCCTCTCTGTTCCTTAAACTTTCCTCCATTACCTCCTTTTCCACCTCTGGCCCCAGCTTTCCTCTGGGAGACAGGAGATGTAGGTTTGAACCCCTCAGCCTGCAAAGGAGTTAGAACCCAGGTCTCCTTCTTTCTGGAGGGGTGCTGCAACCACTAGAAAAGTGGCCCAAAGGTGAGCGCCACTGGAACCTCCACCACAAGTTTTTAGTGGCCATGGCCATGGATGGTTCTCTTTGTGCTGAACTCAGTGATGTCAGTGTGAGTTAGGATTGCTCAGAGTGCTTTAGACAAGGGGTTCTCAAAGTTTTTATGCCGTGGCCCAGCAAACTGCAGCCCAGCAGTCACAGCTGACTGTGGCCAGAATTTCCATCTGGCAGACAGGTAAGTATACCCCGACAGTCCGGGTGGGAGGGGTGGGCCAAACCCTGCAGCCTCTCCGCCCGGCTCTGGGGCGCTGCAGTTTGCTGGTCCGCGGCCACTTCTGGTTCGGCAGCCAACAAAGCTGCAGGCCAGCAGTTGACCCACCGGGCTGTGGCCCAGGGATTGAGAACCCCTGATTTAGACTGAAGGATTTCTGAGCATGTTTAAAGACTCCATTTATGTGCTTAGAGGTCCCTGGAAACCAAAGTGTAGGTATCAAAAATGTTTAACAGTTTCTGGAGTGAAGATGATTTGGATTGTTTATTGTGACAGACAATTTCTGCTAAGACCTACTGAGGTACCTTGCTTCACAACTATGGTTTGGCCCTAAAATAACTGGAGAATGTATCATTTCCAGGATTCATCCCTGGAATGCCTAGCCTAGCTATATCATGTATTACACATCAGGTAGAGTGCACGTCTATGTCTGAATTACAATATTATAAGAAATGTTACCAGCTAAGTATCTCCTTGAAGTAAGAGCTATGGAAAAAGCTTGAAAAGGGCTGAAGTTAAGTCACTTCACCCCAGATCCTTAGATTCATAGATTCATAGATGTTAGGGTCGGAAGGGACCTCAATAGATCATCGAGTCCGACCCCCTGCATAAGCAGGAAAGAGTGCTGGGTCTAGATGACCCCAGCTAGATACTCATCTAACCTCCTCTTGAAGTCCCCCAGGGTAGGGGAGAGCACCACCTCCCTTGGGAGCCCGTTCCAGACCTTGGCCACTCGAACTGTGAAGAAGTTCTTCCTTATGTCCAATCTAAATCTGCTCTCTGCTAGCTTGTGGCCATTGGTTCTTGTAACCCCCAGGGGCGCCTTGGTGAATAAATACTCACCAATTCCCTTCTGTGCCCCCGTGATGAACTTAAAGGCAGCCACAAGGTCGCCTCTCAACCTTCTCTTGCGGAGGCTGAAAAGGTCCAGTTTCTCTAGTCTCTCCTCGTAGGGCTTGATCTGCAGGACCTTGACCATATGAGTTGCCCTTCTCTGGACCCTCTCCAGGTTATCCGCATCCTTCTTGAAGTGTGGCGCCCAGAATTGCACGCAGTACTCCAACTGCGGTCTGACCAGCGCCCGATAGAGGGGAAGTATCACCTCCTTGGACCTATTCGTCATGCATCTGCTGATGCACGATAAAGTGCCATTGGCTTTTCTGATGGCTTCGTCACACTGCCGGCTCATGTTCATCTTGGAGTCCACTAGGACTCCAAGATCCCTTTCCACCTCTGTGCCACCCAGCAGGTCATTTCCTAGGCTGTAGGTGTGCTGGATATTTTTCCTCCCTAGGTGCAGCACTTTGCATTTCTCCTTGTTGAACTGCATCCTGTTGTTTTCTGCCCACTTGTCCAACCTATCCAGGTCTGCTTGCAGCTGTTCCCTGCCCTCCAGCGTGTCCACTTCTCCCTATAGCTTTGTGTCATCTGCAAACTTGGACAGAGTACATTTGACTCCCTCATCCGAGTCACTGATGAAGACATTAAAGAGTATCGGTCCAAGGACCGAGCCCTGCGGGACTCCACTGCCCACACCCTTCCAGGTCGAGACCGACCCATCCACCACGACTCTCTGGGTGCGACCCTCTAGCCAATTCGCCACCCACCGGACTGTGTAGTCATCCACATCACAGCCTCTTAACTTGTTCACCAGTATGGGGTGGGATACCGTATCGAAGGCCTTCCTGAAGTCTAAGTATACGACATCCACCCCTCCTCCTGTGTCCAGGCGTTTCGTAACCTGGTCATAGAAAGAGACTAGATTGGTCAGGCATGATCTGCCCGCCACAAACCCGCACTGGTTTCCCCTCAGCATAATTTGCCCTGCCGGGCTCTCACAAATGTGAGTCTTGATAATTTTTTCAAAGACTTTACCAAGGATGGAGGTGAGACTGACTGGCCTATAGTTGCCCGGGTCCTCCTTCCTCCCCTTTTTGAAAATGGGGACCACGTTAGCCCTTTTCCAGTCCTCCGGGACTTGGCCCGTGCGCCATGAGCGTTCGAATATTCCCGCCAGTGGCTCTGCAATGATGGCGGCCAGTGCCTTCAGCACCCTCGGAGCTCATCCGGGCCTGCCAACTT
Organism: Alligator mississippiensis; assembly: GCF_030867095.1. NCBI lineage: Eukaryota > Metazoa > Chordata > Crocodylia > Alligatoridae > Alligator > Alligator mississippiensis. The sequence goes on from NC_081829.1 coordinate 23,559,021, forward strand.
AAAGGCATCCAGTTCTTCCAAGTGACTCTGCACCACCTCAGGATCTACATATGGAAGTCTGGCGCCTTGCTGCTGCCTCTCTACAACCCCAGTGAGAGACTTGTCTTGCCCCTCGCTTAGGAACACTGAGGCAAAGAACTCGTTGAGGAGTTTAGCCTTGTCCCCCCTGTCTGTCATCAATTGTTTCTGCCCATTTAGCAGGGGTCCTATTCCTCCCTGGGCCTTCCTTTTACTCCCAATATATCTAAAAAACAATTTCTTGTTGTCTTTTACTTGGTTTACCATCCTCAGCTCCATGGTAGCTTTGGCCCGTCTAACTGCCTCCCTACAAGCACAAGCAGAGGAGGTATATTCATCTTTAGTGATCTCACCTTGTTTCCACTTTTTATGTGCTCCCCTTTTGGCCCTTAGGCTGCCCTGGATTTCTCTGGTCAGCCATGGAAGCCTCCTGGCCCCTTTCCCTCTTTTGCCTCGCTTGGGGATCGTCTTGCTTTGTGCCCGAAGGATCGTTTCCTTAAGGCACAGCCACCCTTCTTGGGCTCCCATCCCTTCAAAACTCCTACTCTGCAGTGCTTCCTTGACTAATCGCCTGAGTGCTTTGAGATCAGCTTTCCTAAAGTCTAGCACTTTCACCCTACTAGTTACCTTACCCACTCAACGTCCTATGTTGAATTCTATTATTAGGTGATCACTGTCTCCCAAATGGCTACCGATCTGGAGGTCCCCTATCATGTCATCCCCTGTTGCCAATACCAGATCCAGTATGGCATTCCCCCTAGTGGGACCATGCACCTCCTGTGTCAGGTGGAGGTCCTGTACACAGGTTAGAAACCTGCATGAGCGATGGGACCTTGCTGTCTGCGTCTCCCAGCAGATGTCCGGGTAGTTTAGGTCCCCCATGACTACCGCCTCTTTAGCTTTTATGGTCTCCGAGAGCTGCCTCAGGAGCCCCGCATCTATTTCTTCCCCTTGGTGTGGGGGTCTGTAGCAGACGCCTACCACCAAATCCCTTTCTCCTTGCCCCCCATGTAGCCTAACCCACAATCCTTCTACTTCCTCAAGGAAGTCTTTGGCAAATAACTCGTTGTCCTACTGCACAGCTGCACACTAACTGCAAAAGGACATGGATTTCCTTCCTAATGTACATCAGGACATCCAAAGGTAAAAAGCGTCATTATGGAGGTGCTCCTGTCTGCCCACCCAGACTGATCTTTGGGGAGCAATTGAACTTTGACCTATGTTAGAATAATAAGATGTATTTATGTCTGACACCGGGGGTCTTTGCAGAAACCTCCAGTGAGATTGATATGCAAAGCTGTTTTTATGTCACTCCTATGAAGGGAGTTTCAAGGGATCATATAGGCCTTGCATGTAAACTGTGACATAGATTAGGGACCACCCACATCAAATAGATGGTTGCCCCAGTGCAGGGTTATCATGGTGAATTGAGAGAAAATTCCACAGCCTCTTTGGTCAGTGTTTTCTCAGAATAATATATTTTCAAGTCAGCAGAGCTGTCTCCTTCTCTCATACAATAGAGTCTTTCTTTCCCTTCCTCACACCTCTCAGTTTCTGTTTGTCTCTTCTGTTATTTATGGCTTAATTTTTGAAGTGTGTTAATGTATTTTGTAAAGTGTTTCAGGATCTGGTTTGTATGAAAGACTTGCTCCATTAATGCCCATAGCACAAACAGTGTTCCAGAGATTCAAACAGGTGAGAGCAGATCATAAAGCTGTTTTGTAGTAACCCACTGCAAAGCCAGTGTTGAAGATGACATACACCATTCCACCGACTAGACTGTTCGCTTTGTATTTTACATGTAAAGTAGCATTCTTCCCACTTTGTATATGGGAAAACAGCACAGAAACGAATTGACTTGTCCTTGAGTTCATGCAGGGAGTCAGGAAGCAGACCTATAAAGTATCCTTAGTCTTGTATATTGTGCCAGATGCCCTCAGAAAGCATTACTGTAATTCCTTGGAAACATGCAGTGTCACTGGAAAGAGCTTGATTTATGGTCTCAAAGCCATAATAATTTATCAATCTTAATGTTTTGTAGAATGGCCATTTGTGGTTCCACATTTAAAGTTTAGTTGCAATTTTCACTGAAAGCAACAAATCATATTTGACAGATACTATATATCCAAAAGAACTACAGAGTGCGGAATGAATGTTCTGAAAATATACTGAGAACTCCATGACTTAGTTTATCAATTATTCATTTTAAAATTGGTCCTTCAAGAAAAATAGCATGCTGTATCAGATAATTTTTTTGTTTTGGTAGAAGCAGAACAATCGAGGTTCTTTAGTTTTCCCATATAATTAAAACTCATGCACCAGCTAAAAATTCATGTATTGGCTGCATTTGAAAACATATTTTAGAATTAATGGTCAATTTGTTCTTGTTCCTCATAACTACAAGTTTCTTCTTTATCAAGTAGTGACAAATAGAGCAGAAACTATTTCAGATTATATGAAGATTGCAAACAGTGCATCATTGCCAAAAACAGCAGTTACACAGCTGGGTGCCATATAGGCACATAAAACGAAACAAGATTCTGTCCTGGTGTACTAGAGAGAATTTCTTGAGGAGTGAGCATCCTTCAAAAAGCCTCCTCCTAGTCTCATTAGATCGGAGGAGCAGGATCAGCAGGAGCATCAAATGTGTTCCAAACCTGTTTTTCCTCCTGCCCAGAACCTCAGGACCTATTTAAGGTAATACATGCTTAGGGTGCAATACATCCCATCTTCCATTTATGAAGATGTTGAGCAAAACCGACCACAGGATTGACCCCTGGGGCACTCCACTTGACACAAGCTGCCAATTAGACCTTGAGTCTTTGATAACTACTCGTTGAACTCGACAATCCAGCCAGCTTCCTTCCCACCTTTCAATCCATTCATCCAACCCATACTTTGTCAGCTTGCTTGCAGGAATGCTATGGGAGACCATAGCAAAATCCTTGCTCAAGTGAAGTGATATCATGTCCACTGCTTTCCCCACATCCATAGAGCCAGTCATCTCACCATAGAAGGCAATCCGGTTGGTCAGGAATGACTTGCCCTTGATGAATCCATGCCGACTGTTCCTAATCACCTTCTTCTCCTCCAAGGGCTTAGAAATGGATTCCTTTAGGACCTGCTGCATGACTTTTCCAGGGACTGAGATGAGGCTGACTGGTCTCTAGTTCCCTGGATTCTCCTTTTTCCATTTCTTAAAGATGGGCTCTATGTTTGCCCTTTTCCAGTCATCTGGGACCTCCCCCAGTTGCCGTGAGGTTTCAAAAATAATGGCCAGCAACTCTGCAATTACATTAGCCAATGTCCTCAGCACCCTTGGATGCGTGGCATCCTACCCCATAGACTTGTACACATCCAGCTTTTCTAAATAGTCCCTAACCTGTTCTTTTACCACTGAGAGCTGCTCACCTTCTCCCCAAACTGTGCTGCCATGTGCAGTAATCTGGGAATTGAACTTGCCTGTGAAGACTGAGGTAAAAAAGGCATTGAGTACTTTAGCCTTTTCCTCATCTGCGACTAGGTTGCTTCCCCATTCAGTAAGGGATCCACACTTTCCCTGACCTTCCTCTTATTGCTAACATACTTGTAGAAACTCTTTTTGTTAACCTTCACGTCCCTTGCTAGCTGCAACTCCAAGTGTACTTTGACATTCCTGATTTCATCCCTGCATGCCTGAGCAATATTCTTATACTTTCCCCTAGTCATCTGTCCAAACTTCCAATTCTTTTAAGCTTCCTTTGTGTGTTTTATCTCACTGAAGTGCTAAGCCAAGCTGGTTGCCTGCCACATTTGCCATTCTTCCTGTACATCAAGATGGCTTGTTCCTACACGCTCAGTAAGATTTCTTTTAAATACAGTCAGCTCTCTTGGTCTCCTTTCCCCCTAAGACTGGCCTCCCAGCAGATCCTGCCCATGTATTCCCTGAGTGAGTCAAAGTCTGCCTTTCTGAATTCCACAGTCCTTACTTTACTGCTCTCCATTTTTTCCTTTCGGCAAGATCCCGAACTCGATCATCTTGTGGTCATTGCTGCCCAAGTTGCCACCCACTTCTACATCCCCCACCAATGTTTGTGAGCATCAGGTCAATATGATACATGTCTTTTGTTTCTAAAATGTGTAGTAGGAGCTGTAAACATTGAACTGTAGGACTCTAGGAAGAGAGTAGAAGCTTCAGGTTTTAGTGAAAAATTGCTGGGATGGGTTTATTGTCAAGAAACAAGCCTAGACACTAGCATTCACGACCCGGCTGGTAGTGGTATTAGCAGGTTTATTTGCAGGCATGGTACAGGTACTATGCAATGGATGCATCCCTAAGGTCCAAACAAAATATTAATGGTTCTCAGGCTCCTTTTTCTACACTGGTCAAAATAACTTTGTTTACAACACATATTCTAGTTCTCACCAGTTACTGAAACCATCATTAGGTGATATCTTCCACATGCTACTTCTTACCAATCAAAGCAGTTTTCCTGCTAGACAGGAAAACCTGTTTACCAGGTCACTCTGATCCTTGTTTTAGTTGTATCAATTGACTCTCTACCTGTTGGCCTTGTGAAATGACTAACAAGTTATTTTCTCTTTGTGAATTGCACTTCTATGCAAACCATATGTACTTAGTTCCATTCTCAGGCTTGTTTCATTTCATGCTGTTAACAGGCCTTTGTCTGATTTTTATATGCACTTAGCAATGGT